>NC_089251.1:160657833-163265333 GCF_963930625.1 Muntiacus reevesi
GAAATGTTATGCCCACTGATCAGCCTTCCCCATCCCCCACCCCCCCACCCCCTCCCCGACCACCAGACCACTCTAGGGTTCTCTAAATTTATCTGTTTTAAAGACCTCATATGAGTGGAATCGACATGATTTGTCATTCTGTGACTGGCTTAAACCACTCCGCTTGATGTCCTGAAGTTTCATCCATGTTGTTGTGTATTATAGAACTGACTTCTTTTTTACGGCCGAGTAATATTCCATTGTACGTCTGCACTGCATCTTCTTTATCCAGTTATCTACTGGTGGACACGTGAGCTGTTTCCATGTTCTGGCTACTGTAAATGATGCTGCAGTGAACAAGGCGTGCTGGCATCACTTCAAGATCCTGATTTCAATTATTTGAAATAAATAAACAGAAATGGGATTGCTGGATTATATGGTAGGCCTAGTTTTAATTTTTTAAGGAGCTCATATTGTTTTCCAAGTCTTCCCAGGTGGCTCTAGGGGTAAAGAACCTGCCTGCCAATGCAAGTAGACACAAAAGATGCAGGTTCGATCCCTGGGTCAGGAAGATCCCCTGGAGGAAAGCACAGCGACCCAGTTCAGTATTCTTGCCTGGAGAATGCCAAGGACAGAGGAGCCTGGCAGGCTGCAGTCCATAGGGCTGCACAGAGTCAGATATGACTAAGGGACTTGGCATGCACACATATTGTTTTCCATTTTGCATTCCCATCGACAGCGTGCAAGGGTTCCCTTCCCACATCCTCGACAACGCTCATCTTTGTTTTCTGACTTTGGACAGAAGTCATTCGAACCATTATTCGACGTCCCAGGTGCCAAGGGCCTCGGGTCACCCTAGGTGCCCAGCCTGTGCGCCCCTCCAACACCTGGGAGTGCTTCGGTCACCAGTGGTGTGTGCTGGACATTGGGTCAGGCAGACGAGGGCCTGAACAAAAGTCAGACCTTATGAAGGAAAGTCAGAACCGCACAGAGAGTGGCTCGGTCCTCCGCGGAGCCTCACATCAGGGTCTGAAGAGCAGAGAGGAGCTGGGTGCACTCAGACAGCCCGAGACGCAAGGACAGACCCAGAGAATGGCATCTCCTCTGATGGAGAAGTAACGCAGGCCTCCTTCACACGTCTGCCCCTCCCGGGACCCCCGTGGCCCGCCGCGTCGGCTTGGGTGGTGTGGGACCGGGTGGCAGCATGGTTTGCGGTGGGCATTTTCTCTTTGGCTGTCTTCTTCGAGCCGACAGGAGGAACAAAGGGACGCGTCGCCTCTCGCCTTTGAGAGCAAAGTGGGAGAGTGACAGCGCCCGCCCGCCGGAGGCGCGGTATCTCCGGGCATCGCGTGCCCCCACCTATCAGCGCGCTGGCAGCTGGGGAGATACATTTAGATAAAGCAGCCCTCAATCGCCGATAACAAGCCCCTCAAATGTCAGGAGGCACAAAGGCCGCCATTGACTGCCCCGCGCAGCCCGGCCCGCCTTTCTGCAGCGCTCCAGCGCTCCTTCCTCTTCTCTTTCACACAGCGGCGGCTCTGGCGGGACTGATCCGCCTGCGGAAAAGGCCATTGTGCCTGAACATGCATTGTGCCGTTTGCTAAATGGAGTTGATCAACATCTCTCCAATTCCCGCGCCTGCTCTGCCCCCTCGGAGGGAGGCCGGTTTCTCTCCCAGCCAGACCCAGGGCTGCGCGGCTCCCACCTCCAGCCCCCAGTTCAGCAGCCCGTTTGCAGGCACAGGCCTCGGGTTGGACAAACCGCAGACAGGGGCGGGCAGGGGCCTGGAGCCCAGCCCAGCCTGAGCAAACTGGACACAAGCCGGGGACGGCGGCCGCTGCCCGTGGATGTCAGGTGTCGGGGGAGATGCTCGGGACTAATAAACTGTCCTCCCTTCCCACTGGGCAGGGTGTCTTTCCTGGGCAAGCAGCTACCTTTCAAGTCCCTTTGAAGTCCCATGAAAGGATGCGGAGGAGGGAAGGAGTAGGCGTGAATACCAACAGCAGCTTTAGCCCTGGTTCATGACCCGGGCCAGCCTCCGCCTCCTCTCCTACCTGCTGGCCCGGGGAGACCACCATCCGAGGTGCCCTTGGATTTGCCCAGCATGGTGATGACTGTGCAGATGCAAATACCCTGAGAAAGGGCTGTGAGGGAGACAATAGCAAGTTCAACAGCCGTAGGTTTTTCTTATTTTAATTTTTGGCTCTGTCCTTTGGAGTATCCTACATAGCACCCTGAGTTCACGTGGAGTCATTCCAGATCTGTTTACTGGAAATACACGCCTTGCCTATCAAATGTTTGCTCATCCTTTGCTGGTTTTTATTGGCGCCCGAACTTGACACAAATTCCAGCGATGTGAGTGCCTCTGAGGGGGATAAATTATAATATGCATTATTATTTTGCTTTTAATAGCTATGGGTAAATAATAGAACTCAACCTCTCTCTGGCCCACTGTGCTTTAAATAGTTGCTTTGGAGAAAAAACAAGAATTAGACATCAAAAAAACTGCTTTAGAAGATTCCAATAGTAAGAGGAGTGTACTCTAAAAAGAGAAAAAGAGCAATGTACCAAGTGCATCAGCATTTAAAAGGTTCAAACATTTTAAAGACAAAGAGAAGGTGTGACAGGCAGCATGACAGCCCCCAGAGATGAACACATCCTGATGCTCAAAACCTATGAATATGTCCAGCTACTGGGCAAAGAGGGATTAAGATGGTAAGCAAAATAAGGTAGCTAATCAGTGATCTTAAAGTGAGGAGTTGATTCTGGATGATACAGGCTTATCAAAGTGATCAGAGTACTTCCACAGGGGAGACGGAGGTTGAAGGGTGGGCTGTAGCCATGGGATATGACGGGGGTAGGACCCTCCTTGCTGGTGCTGGCTTTGAAAATGAAAGAAGGACACGGACCAAGGAGCAGAAGCCGGAAAAGGTAATAGGCCAGACTCTCCCGGAGTCTCCAGAAGGAAGCACCCCAGCCCACATCTTGACTTCAGCCCTGTGAAACCCATGTTGGATTTGCAGCTCGGGGCCTGGAGGATAATGCGTTTGCTTGAAGCGATTTGTTGAAGCAACAATAGGAAACTAACACCAAAGGAAAAGAAGAGCTCCTATTTACTGAGCAAGTGCGTGCGTGCTGGGTCACTTCAGTCTTGTCCAGCCCTTTGCGACCCCATGGACTGTAGCCCACCAAACTCCTCTGCCCATGGGATTCTCCAAGCAAGAATACTAGAGTAGGTTGCCATTTCCTTCTCAAGGGGATCTTCCCAACCCAGGGATCAAACCCACATCTCTTAAGTCTCCTGCATTGACAGGTGGGTTCTTTACCATGGGAAGCCCTTATTGAGCAGGTACGGGGTGCCAAACCCTGGGCTAAGCATTTCACTTGCATTACCTCCCTCACTCCTCCAGGTCCTCCTGGGACATGAGCCCCATTGTGGTTCCCATTGGAAGAGCAAACTGAAGTTTAAAAGATTATAAAGCCAAATGCAAAGCTCCAGCTCCCATCCACTACTGCTTGTCCATGAAGATCCCTCCCTGCTTCTGCTAGGTTGTTATTGATGCTAAGTCACACTGCATTCTTCTGTGACGCTATGTACCATATCCCGCCAGGCTCCTCTGTCCATGGGATGATGTCCCAGGCAAGAATACTGGAGTGGGTTGTCATTTCCTTCTCAAGGGGATCATCCCAACCCAGGATCAAACCCACATCTCCTGCATTGGCAGGCAGGTTCTTTACCACTGAGGCACAGGGAAGCCCCATTTCTGCTCTGTGTGTGTGTGTGTGTGTGTGTGTGTGTGTGTCACTCAGTTGAGTCCAACTCTTTTCAACCCTGTGGACTGTAGCCCACCAGACTCCTCTGTCCCTGGGGATTCTCCAGGGCAAGAATACTGGAGTGGGTTGCCATTCCCTTCTCCAGGGGATCTTCCTGACCCAGATTTTGAACTCGGGTCTCCTGCATTTAGGCAGATTCTTCAGCGTCTGAGCCACCAGGGATACGAGAATAAAATATTTATTCCACTAGTTGAATTATGGCACACATTGAACCAGAGCCATCAGTCATTGTTTAGAGACTCAATCTATAAAAATGAAATCAAGAACCTAGTGAGCAAATCTCTGAGTCATTGAAAAACCATGTCAATTGTCTCAACCACACAATATTGGAGATTTCCTAGATGAGTTTGTGGAATTGCCTTGCATGCAGCATTCACAGTGAATTCCTCCAACAATATCTTCAGACTGAACCAAATTTGACATTTCTAATGGCCCAAGAAAAGCATCTCCCTAATGATATCATATCATTATGTGGCATATCACATGCCACAGAAATCAAAGGTGTCATTTCTTATAGAAATACTGGTTCCAACATGATGTCAGGTGACTCCTTCAGAGGGTCAATGGAGCAAAGTGAAGGAGGTGAGACCCTGCAGAGGCTATGAATGGTCAAACACAGGCGGTTTGCTCATTCAAGAAAAAGGCAGATTCTGCAAGAAGAAGAAACTTTTCAAGAATGTCAGTCAGTTCAGTTCAGTCGCTCAGTCGTGTCTGACTCTTTTTGACCCCATGAATCGCAGCACACCAGGCCTCCCTGTCCATCACCAACTCCCAGAGTTTACTCAAATTCATGTCCATTGAATCGGTGATGCCATCTAACCATCTCATCCTCTGTTGTCCCCTTCTCCTCCTGCCTTCAATCTTTCCCAGCATCAGGGTCTTTTCAGATGAGTCAGCTCTTCACATCAGGTAGCCAAAATATTGGAGTTTCAGTTTCGGCATCAGTCCTTCCAATGAATATTCAGGACTGATCTCCTTTAGGATGGACTGGTTGGATCTCCTTGCAGTCCAAGGGACTCTCAAGAGTCTTCTCCAACACCACAGTTCAAAAGCATCAATTCTTCTGCACTCAGCTTTCTTTACCGTCCAACTCTCACATCTATACATGACCACTGGAAAAACTATAGCCTTGACTAGACGGACCTTTGTTGGCAAAGTAATATCTCTACTTTTTAATATGTTGTCTAGGTTGGTCATAACTTTCCTTCCAAGGAGTTAGTGTCTTTTAATTTCATGGCTGCATCACCATCTACAGTGATTTGGGAGCCCCAAAAAATAAAGTCAGCCACTGTTTCCACTGTTTCCCCATCTATTTGCCACGAAGTGATGGGACCAGATGCCACGATCTTAATTTTCTGAATGTTGAGCTTTAAGCCAACTTTCAAGAATGTATACTTTTCCAAATCCTTTGGGGAAAAAAAATCCAAGCACATGTCATTAGAATATCTTGATTCTTTAACAATAAGGAAGCAAAAGAATGACACTCTACTGGATCACACAGTCAGCTGTCCAAAAAGATGTGTGTTCCTCTTCCAAAGTGTAGCACTGCAAGGAAAAGAATTTTCCAGGTCCTCTTACATTGAGATGGGACCATGATATCAGCTGTTAGAGTTTTCTTGGTGACTCAGCAGTAAAGAATCCGCCTGCAATGCAGGAGATGCAAGTTCAACACCCGAGTCAGGAAGATCCCCTGGAGGAGAAAATAGCAACCCACTCCAGTATCTTTGCCTGGAGAATCCCATGGACCAGAGGAGCCTGGTGGGCTACAGTCCATGGGGTCACAAAGAGTCAGACATGGCTGAGCAACTAAATCACCTCCATCATGATACTACCTTTTACTAATGGAGATTATTAACAGAAGTCATCTTGTCTTTTCTGTGCCGAGTATAGAATAGTGTTAGTTGCTCAGTCGTGTCTGATTCATTTCGACCCCGTGGACTGTAGCCCACCAGGCTCCTCTGTCCATGGGATTCTTCAGGCAAGAATACTGGAGTGGGTACCCATTTCCTGCTCCAGGGGATCTTCCCAACCCAGGAATCAAACCCAGCCTCCTGCATCCAGGGCGGATTCTTTACCATCTGAGCCGCCAGGGAAGCCCTTTCTGGGCTGATTTTAGGAAGCCAATGTGCTCTCACTACTCCTCTATCCCCTTTCCGCAGTGAACATGGAGCCACAAGGGAAGGGGCTTGGGCCCTTAAATCACTGTGTGGAAGACCGTCTGCTGAACACAATGTTGGACGATTGTATAAGCAATAAATTTGGTTATGGTTAAGTCCCTGGAACTTCAGGGTCTGTCTTGATAAACCTGTTACAGCTAGCTGGTAGCATTATCATAATCAAAACAGACATTCAAAAGGTCAAGAGGAGCATGTCTTACGGCTTTTGGCAGCAATAGTGATAAGTACCTGGAAGGGCAACTTGTAGTCATTTCCACGTGTGGTCTGTAGCAGTAAAAAATCCTTCACAGTAGCTTCTCACAAGGCATTTTGCCACAGTTACTAAGGTCACCAATCTTTAAAGCTCAAAGTTGTGTGTGTTGGCCTGGAATTGATTCCAATGTAGAAAAGACTCTGAAGGTGTGTATTGTATGCCTCACGCTAAGAATCTATGTTGATGCTGCAGGATCTTTTCAGGGAAAGAGCTTCTTGTTTATAGAAAATACTTTCTAAAAATGGCTCAAAAAGCTCCCAAGTTCAACTCAGAAATATGCCACAAGAAAGTATAGGGAATTTTTTTTCTTTTTTTTTGGTAAGAAAATATAACTTTTTGTATACTACTTGCAACATAGAGATTGAGAAAAAAAAATCTTCAGTGGAACTTCATAGACATTAGCTGAGGTTTAGAATGTTGTTGGGGGCAGGGAGGTTGTTTGGGGAATTACCATCGCCACAAAAGACCTTCAAGCAAGTAATGAGGCTTGAAAGGTAGCAGAGATAATTAAAACATCGGAAGCATCTTGCTAAACGGTTTTGAGCTTCCCCCCATGGCTCAGCGGTAAAGAATCTGCTTGCAATGCAATGGGTTCAATCCCTGGGTCAGGAAGATCCCCTAGAGGAGGGATGGCAACCCTCTCCAGTATTCTTGCCTGGAGAATCCCATGGACAAAGGAGCCTGGCGGGCTACAGTCTACGGGGTTGTGAAGTTGGATACAACTAAGCAACAGCGCACGCAGGAAGCACCTGTTGAAGGGCTCTGAGCCCCGGCCTTGAAATGTCTACCAGGGACCTGAAGGAGCGAGGGAGCCTCAGCTTTCCCTCACTTGGAAACTTGTTTACGTCTCACAGGCCCCAGCAGGCATCTGGTTCTCCTCACTGCAGTGGAATAAGGAGTTAGCCACGCCTACTTCAGTCTTACTCCTGAGGTTCCCAAGTCCTCCCTTAGACCATTCTGGACAGGAAAGGGAGTGGAAGAGGTGGGAAGCTCTCTCCTCAAGAACTCCATCCCATCGACAATCCCAGCTCCCCCATCCCTGCGCCACACTTTCCACGATGTGGTTTCCTCTGCTCCCGCCTTGAGTCCTTGGGCCCGGCAATCACAGAACACTTGTTATTAGGAGGCTATGATTACTGTGCTTCCATATTGCTATTATAATAACCTATCACTCTGAGGGTGGTGTGTATGAAATTGACATTTTCGTAGATCACAGAGAAGCAGATATGACCAAGTTCATGTGATGCAACTGACTGTAATGCGGGATATTTACAAACTAAGAAGGCCAATAAAACCGCAGCCCTGGCCTAGTTCTGAAGTCCCTGCTGCATCCCGGCTCCATGCTGCATGCTGTCTCCTCCTCCATGGCTGAGCCCTGCGTCCCTCCTAAGAGCAACCACCAGTACAGTAAGTGGAATCACATTTTGAAGAGGATGCAAAATATACACTGTCTATTTTATAAAACAAATCATTCTCTTGAAAACCAACAGACTCTCACTATAAATAAAGAAAAGAAATAAAACATAGCCTTGATGTGTCCGAGAAATGGTGTGAAAGGGAAAATCATGCAGTCGTGTCCGACTCTTGGAGACCCCTTGGACACAGTCCATGGAATCCTCCAGGCCAGAATACTGGAGTGGGCAGACTTTCCCTTCTCCAGAGGATCTTTCCAACCCAGGGGTCGAACCCAGGTCTCCCGCATTGCAGGAGGATTCTTTACCAGCTAAGCCACAAGGGAGACTGAAGAACACTGGAGTGGGCAGCCTAGCCCTTCTCCGGAGGAAGTGGCATTTGAGGCACTGACCTCGTCAGACACTCACCCAGCCTCCTGTCTCCTCCTTATGCAGAACCAACGGCCAATTTCTTGTTACCTCAGCGAACTACTCTTCCCAGCACTACACGTATGCCTGACAGGTTCCCAATCCTGATGAACAGAAATGAATTAACAGTTCTTTCTCTGACTCTTAAAATATTAAACCTGATAACTGTTGGGCATATGCTCCGCCTGAAACATAACTGTTAAAGATATGCATTGTACATTCATCCTCACCTTGGTAAATGACACATTTTTTTTGCTCATCAAGCTCAGCTTGCCTTGTCTCAATATCATTTTGAGCATTTTTTTTAACCCTTTGAATTCGAGTGGTGAACATCATCAGTGGAGCATCTTAGGAAACCAGAGGAGAGAGAGCACAGGAAGCATCTGCTGTCAGGAGTGTGAACTGGGGACAAACCCACCGGTTCATGTCTAGAATCCCAGAGCCTACCAGTTCCTCCACCTCCTGCAGCAAGCCTCATGCGAGTCTGAATTCCTAAACCTGTAGATTAAGGGGGAAAGCGCCTGATCTTCCTCACCAGCAACTCCTGGGTTTTAAAAGGGAACGATCCAACACACTTTGGAAAAAATGTCGTCTTTGAGGAAAATCCTTTTGATGATTATTTTTAATAACGATAGCTCACTGATCTGCCTGCATTTGATGTTGGCACACCGCGGGGTGGGGGGCGGGGGGGGGGGTGCTTGTATCTCCATCGGTGGATTCTTGAAACACACCCAGTCCTCTGAGCACTGTCTGCTGAATTCCCTCGGCTGTCAGCCTTCCCCAGCTAGCCACGAAGCCTGTGAAGTCTGAACAGTCTGCCCTCCTGCACGCCTCGGTCTGTACACCCTCCCAGGGAGCAGTGTCAGGCGGTTTAAGGAAACCAGCCTCATCCCGGATGACTAGACAGCCCCACCCCCGGGGTGAGTGACAGGCACTGACTCAGGATGCTGCCTGTTGACGGCAGGGACTGGGCGGGCCCCTGGGAAAGATGCTGACGTAGAACCAGGTAGACCCACGGATTCACTTCCGGTTAGACCCACGGGTTCACTTCCGGGTAGACCCACAGGTTCACTTCCGGGCAGCTTTGCCCTTGCCGTGGGAGATGGGGGCGGGGAGGGGCAGCCAGCGGAAGGAGAGAAGAGTTATCAGTCAGTTGTGCTGTGTGCTCCGCCACGTCCCTTTGTAAACCCTCTGGAAGTAGCCGCTGGGTTCCTCTGTCCATGGGATCTGTCCATTGGATCAGGCAAGAAAACTGGAGTGGGTTGCCATTTCCTCCTCCAGATTAGTCAGAGTCAGTATTTATCACTAAGTAAAAAGAACAAAAAGCCACAGATCTATGAGTCTCTTTACTCAAAGAAAACTGGGAATTAGTATTTGGTGAATACTCTTGCCTGGAGAATCCCCGCGGACAGAGGATCCTGGCAGGTTGCAGTCCATCCGGCTGCAAATAGTTGGACACACCTGAGCGTCTGAGCACGATGTGCAGAGGCTGCCGATGGTCCTCTGATAGGACCCCTCCGGTCCACGGCCGCCCGTTCCCCACTGTCAGTCCCAGCCCCAAGCAGCCTCAACCAGGGACATGGTTTGGGCCAAGCTTAGCCCCTGAAGTCAGTTGAGGGAGGTCTTGTCAAAGAGAGAATACGCCTCTTTTCAAAGAAAATTGCAGAAACTAATACAACATTGTAAATCAATTACATTCTAATAAAAAAATAAATAAGAAGACAGAAACGGGCTGGCCTGGGGTTTGGTCACCGATGAGGAATGTCTTCATTTCAGACAGGAAATGCCCTGCTCTGAAGGGATTTCTGTGTCTCTGGAGGCCCAGCTCCCAGACAGATTCCTTAGGCTCCCTTCTCCGGAGCGGGATCTCAGAGGTGGTCGCGGTGACGCAGCTGTAACCTCAGTCGTAGGCTCCGGGCAGCACGCTGGAGGACGGGGGACGCTTGCACCGGGAAGGCCGCGCTGTGGGCGGAGGTGCAAGAGGCCACAGACCTCAGCTCCGCTCACACACCCGCTCACGGCACGCGGGCCTCTCTGCAGCTGGTCACAATTTTACATCCGGGGATTCTTCCCGGTTCCATCAGGGCGTCTCTCATCCTGACGGCTGCTCACAGCCACCTGGAAGAAGGTGAGCGAGTCATGCAAGAAGACATACTTTGCAGCCCGACCTGCGGCACACTGGCCTGGTGATCTTGAAAAATGTGTCGAAAGTTTTTGAGCCTTGTTCAACCTAGGAAGGGGGCTGCTCAGGTGATGCAGTGGTAAAGAATCTGCCTGCCGATGCAGGAGATACAAGTGTTGCAGATTTGATCCCTAGGTAGGGAAGATGCCCTGGAGGAGGAAATGGCAACCCACTCCAGTATTCTTGCTTGGGAAATCGCATGGACAGAGGAGCCTAGCAGGGTACAGTCCCTGGGGATCGCTAACAGTCGGATAACTTAGCGGCTAGACAACAACCACCTAGGGAAAAACACCACCTCAAAATCCAACTCTACTACTTATAAACTAAGCAATTTAGGCAAATTATTTACCTTCACTGAACACTTACTTTCTTATCTAGAAGATGGAGCT
Organism: Muntiacus reevesi; assembly: GCF_963930625.1. Taxonomy (NCBI): domain Eukaryota; kingdom Metazoa; phylum Chordata; class Mammalia; order Artiodactyla; family Cervidae; genus Muntiacus; species Muntiacus reevesi. Next base: position 160,668,468 of record NC_089251.1, read on the forward strand.
AATGCTATAAATACAATTTTTACCTTATAGAATTCTTCTGTGAATGGAGAAAATTTAGGTAAAATACTTAGCATCATAAGCACCCATTAAATGTTAGACAAGATTTGTGTGTTCAGTATTTGCCTGTTCATTTATTCAGTTCAAAAGGTATGGGAATTAATAAGAAAAGGCGTGCCAAATGCCTAGCTAAGTGTCTCCCACACAGTGGGCACTAAACACAATTTATTTCTCTTCTCCTCTTCGCAGTTAGAGAACTAAGACCCAGAGGTACCAGGTCCACTCCACCTTATTTAATGTGGCTGCTAAGCCATCTCTGTATCTTGCAAGTCCCCCGCAGGAAGAAACAGAAAGAGAGAAAGGTGGAGACAGAAACCTGAGAGCCCTGTATCTGCTTTAATTGATTTACTTCAGGTCAAACTCAAGGAGCGGGGATGTAAGTGGAAGTCCATTTAGCTGACTTGAAAGCTCTGTTCTTGACCTCGGAGGACTGGGAGGTCTTTGAACCCATTTGAGTCTCTAAGTCTTTGGCCAGAAGGAAAAAATTTCTCAGCTGCTTTTTCATGCCTTCGAAATGAATTCATTTCCTAAATGGAAAATTGAAGTAATTAGGTTATAGACTGAGTGACATTTACTAAGGTGAAAGGCAGAGAAATTTTTATATCCTTTATTAAACAGTTATTAGTTGTATTAAGCAATATGGAACAATTACTTTTATTCCCCTAAATGTGATTATTCTTTTCATGCCAAGGTAAGCTCAGATTCACAAGAATCCAGCAGACCGTGACTATTCAAAAAATGCACCGTGTCACACTTTCAGCCTTGTTCCCAAGACCAGTGTCTCGCTGGGCAGGTGGGCAGAGGGGCTCGAAGAGACACACAGAGCTAGGTTTTCAAGATGGTGCTCAGCTTTCTTCATGCACTTGGACATATCTTTCTCATGAAAGTTGCATTTTATCCCACCAACCTGCCCAGCGAGGAAATTTACTCAAAACTACTTTTAATAGCATCTTCTGTGTGCCAGAGACTTCCCTGATAGCTTAGTTGGTAAAGAATCTGCCTGCAGTGCAGGAGACCCGGGTTCCATCCCTGGGTCAGGACGATCCCCTGAAGAAGGAAATAGCAACCCCCTCCAGTATTCTTGCCTGGAGAATCCCACGGACAAGGGAGCCTGGCAGGTTATAGCCCATGGGGTTGCAGAGTCAGACATGACTGAGTATCCAACATGCACATCCTCAACCACTATATTCCAGACACTGTTCTAAGGTCCACAGCTGTGAGAATAACAGACAGGGCTTCTCATCTCCATGGGATTTGCATTCTAAAAGGGGAAGTCAGACAGAAAATGAAATAAGTAGAATCCACAGTAAGTTAGAAGGCCACTTGGGTGAAGAAAAGGGACAGTCCTAAGAGAGGTGCTGATAGACCATTGAGGGAGGTGAGGGAGCTGAGGGAGCTAGACACACAGCTGACTGTGGAAGAACGTTCTAGCAGAAGGAATCACTGTGTGCAAAGGTCTGACATGGCTGGGGTTCCAGGACCCCCAGCAGCAGCAACTCCCATGACCAGTTGGGGAGTGGGTAGGTAAGCAGGGGATCTGAGAGCTGGGGAAGGGCAGTCACTGGGAAGATTCTGACTTTTCTTCCAAGTGAGACAATAAGCCTCTGAGAGATTATGAGCAGGGGCATTCCCATCAAGGAAACACACAAATATCCATAAAACAGTTCTGTGTTGTTTCTCCAACAAGCCTTCCCTCCTACCTCCATCTCCCAATGACAAATTGCACCTTTGTCTTAGAGGTAGAGTTTCCCACCCCTGACCTTCACTGCTTTGGGATCTTGACAATGCAGAGAGGGAACAGGGCAAGCATCTGGCACAGGGTTAGATTGAGTTTTAGAATATTGATTGATTCAGAGCCCAGAGAAAAACTCCTGCGTCTTCTGATCCAAAATAGCAACTTGAACAGGTCTCTGCATCTCTCTGACCCTCAGTGAGTGAGTGTGAAGATTACATGAGGTGATGCACTTAAAACGTTTGACATAAACCTAGTGCTCAATAAACAGTAGCTATTTTTACTGAAGGTATGATGTCTTATTTCTGAGTCCACTTCCATCTCTAGTTCTGTGTTCTGGCGCTTCCTTCCTACCTGGCGAAGATGCCTTGGCTCCACCCTGAAACCCCACTTGCCCCAGTCCTACTTCCTTTCCCTGTCCTGTTTAGAGCCACCAACATCCCCAAAGTGTTCCAACAGCTCCCTTTCAGTCGGGAATTCTCACTGGGTAGTGATATTAACTTGCCATGAGCAGATGCTGGGGATACTGCTAAGCACCCTACACAGCACAGGACGGGCCCACAGAGACAATGACCTGGCCTCAGAAGGTAACAGTGCTGCTGCCACTGGGAAATCTTACAACCGGGAATACAGATGTAGTATCTCTCTTATGTGTGTGTACATATGCCTCTGTGGCTCAGATGGGAAAGAATCCGCCTGCAATGCAGGAGACCCAGATTTGACCCCTGGGTTGGAAAGATCCCCTGGAAGGGGACATGGCAACCCACTCCAGTATTCTTGCCTGGAGAATCCCATGGACAGAGGGGCCTGGCAGGCTACAGTCCATGGGGTCACAAGAGTCGGACACAACTGAGTGACTAAACCACCACTCTATAGATGGGTAGAGAGATCGTTATATATATACCTGCTTCTTACTAATGCACTCTGTCTGGTTCACCATATCCCCAACCACTCCAGCACAGTTCCTGACACACAGTAGGTACAGTTGCTAGGTGAGTGAGAATTTGTCAAAAGAGAACTTAATGGGAACAATTTTATCTCACAACTCCTACTGATATGCTGACCAAAGGATCAGAGACTTCATGCAAAGGGGATGTTTGCATGAAGTCTAGAGAAAGGGGTGTCGCCATGGTCGACCCCTCCCCACCCTTCTACAAGCTTCCATATCATGGCTTCTCCATGTAGCTGCCTCTTTGTCCAGATCCCTCTTGGCCTCCTTCACTCACTGTTCCTCTCTGAGTCTGTTTCCTCCTGGATCAAATGGAAGGAACAGCGTCCACCCTCCCACGCAGGCCTGGGCACACTGTAGGCCGTTGGCCAATGTCCACATGCCTTCTCCATGTTTGAAAGTCTCCTTTCGTCTCTGCCCAAATAAAACTGCCCATTTCTTGGTACAGCTCATCTGAGCTAAGTGTTAGGAGAAAAGCCCTTTAAATAAACTTATGTTAACGTGTTCCTGACTAATATTCATTAGCCCTTCAAAAAGTATCTGGTATTTTTTGGATCCATTGGCAACCCCAAAAGATTCAACACTCTGCAGGTTTGTTGATTTCAACAATGTGCTGCAATAAAATGGAAATACTCAGGCTAATGTTGACCAGAAATCAACCTCCAGGTAATCACCTCCCTCAAGATCTTAGTAGTCCCCAGCCTTGTCTTCTACTCCTGAAACCAGCGATTCCCTGAGGGTTTTGAGTGGCCAACGCATTGCTGACCGACGTCGTCCATGTTAGCCCCGTCCTATGAAGGCGCTTCCTCCCCATCAGGCACGTGGCACAAACACGGAGCTAAGAACCTTGTCCTTGCCCCTCCTGCATGCTATTACTTGTCCTGGGGCAGGGGAGGACCGTCCACACCCCTGTGCCTGTCAGGTCAGCAGCATGTAGCGGCAGCAACAGCCCTTGAAGTAGAAGAAATCTCGTGTGGACGGAGTTATTCCGATTTCTATCAGGTAACCCAGAAAGCCGTGTTTGTCCCTCACTGTGAAAGACACAAAAGGCGAGAGCTGGCCCTCGATTCTGAGCAGGAGACGCGTCGTGATTGTGAATTTGTTGCTGTGTGCTGCGCTGAGTCACTCAGCCGTGTTTGAGTCTTTGCGACTCCCTGGACTGAAGCCCGCCAGGCTCCTCTGTCCAGGCGAGAATACTCGATTGGTTGCCATGCCCTCTCCAGGGGATCGTCCCACCCCAGGGATCAAACCCAGGTCTCCTGCACTGCAGGCGGATTCTTTACCCACTGAGCCACCAGGGAAGCCCAAGAACTCTGGAGTGGGTAGCTTATCCCTTCTCCAGGGGATCTTCCAGACCCAGGAATTGAACCGAGGTCTCCTGCATTGCAGGCAGACTCTTTACAAAGTCCTGTTCTCCATGATGGGCTAGAAATGGGAACGGCCTTCTTGGGAAGGAGCTCAACACACATGAGCTGGGCTGGAGTCTCTGTGGTCAGCACTCGTACTTCCACCTCCAGGGAAGGCAAGACTTCTGAGTCCTTTCTGAGCTCTGCAAGCACCCTGGGGTGTCCCATGCTAGAACTGGCTGAACTGCCTTCTGCTCCGGTATCCGCGCCTCCCATCATCACAGTCACATGCCCCCTAGTCAGTCCCCATCATCAAGGGGTGCATTTACTTAACTCTCTTATGCACCAGCCTGCCCATTCTCTCCAGTCTGACGGTGCTCCTAAGAGAGAAAATTATTTCTCCAAAGGTGAAAATTTAAGCGGATGAATGACAGCAAAGAAAAACTTTCATCTCCTTCCAGCTCTTTCACGAGACCCGCTGGTCACTGTCCACCAACATCGTAGGGTAACAGCAGCCTCACCCCCTCCCACCCACCTCTGCCCCCTCGCACTTGTCCTTGCCACTCTCCACGGCCGTCCCCCGCCACAAAGGCCAGGCCTGCCGTCTTGTCTCTGCTCTTAGAAAAGGAACTACAAGCGAAAAGCTCAAGGCATAAAGAAATGCAAAGATCAATCCTACAACATGTGTAAGCAGAGCAAATTCTATAGGAAGCTCTAAGATAATGACGGAGTCACGGAAAATGGCTCATTGTTGGCATCTTGGTAGCAGATAAAATTATAGTATTGGAAACTTGATGATGAGTAAAACAAAGGAAATTAGGAGAGGCAAGGGGGTGGTGGCACAGAAACCTGTTTGTAATCTATGCTGCTTTTATTCAAAGACACACTTAGGACCAGCTGTCCAGCCCAGCCTCTGAGACTTGTGAGGCAAAAGATGACTTGGCAGCAAAGTGTTCAAGTTTGAATGAAGTCACGGTTGGCCATGGGAAAGCCTGTTTCCGAAGGGTGTTGCCCCCAGGATGGCGTTTCATTAAAAAGTCAGAGCATGTCCTCTCCTTCCCGTCACTGCCCAGCTGCCCATTCCAGCTGCCCCGGGAACCCCGAGATGCAGCCTTCCCTGTCTCTTCACCTTCTGCACTCCTGACTGCAGGCATTCTCTGCCTCGACCCTCCAAACCAGAGGAGGGGATGGGGCCGGTGGCAGGCCTTGTCATTTAGACAGAGCGCAGACACCCTGCAGTGATGTCAGCAGCTGCGGCAGCCCAGAGGTGTCAGCTACCAGCAGCCCGATTCATCAGGAGGCTGGAAATACGACAGCCCTTGGAGATACATGAAGCGACAAGCAGGGCCAACTCAGGGTTGCCAAATTAAGAAAAAGAGAGGCGGCAGGACTGTTTCCATAGATAGCCTAAGGAGTTTTGAGTTGGGAAGAAAGAGTGGCCATGATTTTACAGAGAATCGCCACCCAGGGCTCTCACATCTAAGTGGCAGCGGACTCTGACGACCTCACCCGCCATCTCCCAACCTCACTCCAGTTCAGTCTATAAAGTTCTAACTAGTGCCAAGGTCAGAATATTTTTCTTAAAATCAAGAACTAGACCACAGCCTGTTTCATGAAGTACTATATTTTTATAAGCCCTAAAATAATTCAATACTTTGGCCACCTGATGCGAAGAACTGACTCATCTGAAAAGACCCTGATGCTGGGAAAGATTGACAGCGGGAGGAGAAGGAAATAACAGAGGATGAGATGGTTGGATGGCATCACCGACTCAATGGACATGAGTTTGAGTAAACTCTGGAAGTTGGTGATGGACAAGGAGGCCTGGCGTGCTGCAGTCTATGGGGTCGCAAAGAGTTGGACACGACTGAGCGACTGAACTGAACTGAAAATAATATGCCTTCCTTTGGCAGCAAGAATGGGCTCAATTAAGCAGGTAGTCCTAGAGAAATCCCCTCTGTATATGAGGCTTTGCTGGGGGCTGCGAGAGGACCAGGTTAAGAAATGCATCATTCATGCCACTAAGATGCTTAAATTCTCTTGGAGTAATTGGACACAGATATGAATGACCGTGAAATACGGAGCAAAGGGTAAGTGTCAGTTGAGAAGCCTAAGATGCTGCAAGGATTAGGAGAACGGGGAGACCTCACAAGGTTAAGGACTGAGAAAGGCCTTGAAGGGTAGAAGTTTAGAAATTATCTCACAAACAGAACAGATTAGCCATCTTCAGCCTTGGGAAACCTCATAAATAAGGCATGGTCACAGGAAAATGCAGGTATAATGGGAATGTACCCACCAAGTCATTAGTTAAGTCAACACTTATCACGGACATGTTACATGCCAGGCACTGCTCCAGGCATCGGAAACAGAGGCATGAATGGAACAGACACTCCTGGAGCTTAGAGACAAGTCAACACCCATCGATTTAAAAATGTCACAGTCAAAACAGGGCAACAGGGGGAGAGCGTGACATTCAGATGAGATCTGCATATTACGAAGCTGGCCGAGGGAAGGAAGAGCTCTTGGTAGAAGAAAGAGCTGGAGCCAGGCCCCACGTTGGGCATGACCTTGCCTGTTTGCAGAAGGGCAGCGTGGCTGGTGCAGAGACGGAATGGGAGAGGGGCTCCCGGGAGGACAGAGACAAGGGCGCTCGTGAGCCGCGTCAGCGGGGTTCAGAGCTGGCGTTTCGCCTGGGTGAGCTGGGAGGTCTGCGGAGTGTTCCCAGCAGGGGGCGATCTCACGCACCTTTGGCGCGTGGTGCCACGTGGTCACGGCTAGGATGGCAGCGGGGACTCTGGGAAGTGGGGGGAGTTGTTAAGGGCACGTTCGGGTGAAGCGCTGTTTGGACAAGAGAGAGGAGAAGTGAATGATGAAGGGGTTCGCTGAGTTCAAATTGGTAGCATTTGCTGATGACGTTGGGTGTGAGCGCCGAAGGGAAAAGAATGAAAGAAAACACCAAGACTTTGACCATAAGGAACGGATGGGTCTCGTTTATGAGACGGGGATACCGGTGTGAGGGTAAATTTAGGGGAAACAGTCTATTTTGTCCGACTTATGTTTCAGATTATCGTATTTATAGTGATGAGATACCAAGAAGAAATACACACATAGACACACACAGAAGTTGTTTTGAAAGAGAAACAGAAAAATAAAGCAGTAACTGGAAGCAGCTGTAAACTTTTTTGTCTTAAGACCAGAAATACTGGAATATTCTGACATAATTTTCTCCACCCAAATACAGTGGAGAAGCCAGAAATATATGCCACAATTCATAGCCATTTCTGATACAAGGACATAGGACAATTAGCTGTAATAAACCCAAGAGATGCAAATTAGAAGAAGAATGAGATATCATTTTTCACCCAACAGAGTAGAAAAAGCAAAAAATATAAATAACACCCAGTGATGATACAGATCTGGAGAAATGAGCTTGCTCCTGTACTTTTGGAAGAACCCTACATTAGTACACAGTGTTTTTTGGAGTCAGTCTGGGGAGAGCTATCAAAAGCAGCTAGATCAAACGATTCCATTTGAAATTTATCCTGCAGAATCAAAAATGAACATCTAGGGAATTCCCTGGTGGTCCACACTGCCAGGGCCCAGGTTCAACCCCTGGTCAGCGAATAAAGGCACCACGGCCCTGTGGTCTGGTCCAAAAATAAAAACGAATTACAATGGTGCCTGTTGTCTCCTTTTTGATGAGGGAGTAATGAAGACAATCATTTTACGTCTACATAAATAAACACTGTCTCAACACACTGCCTTGAAAAGATGTCTTTATTTTAAATGAAAAAAAAAAGGCAAAATACATGATAGTGTATCCTTGTGATTCTAGTTGTATCACGAATATTTACGTTTGCCTGTGCATATGTACAATGTTATAAAGGTGACCAAGAATTTGAAAAGATGACTCCCTAAAGCTGTCACTGGAAATCGACAAGGAGAAAGGGTGTCTTCCTTCTCACTTCATATATTTCAGTGAGATTGAATTTATATAATGAGGAAGATCACCTTTTGAGCCTAACATTAGAAATTAAAGAGAAATGTTGGAAATTTAGACAAGATGAAACACAGAGAGCAGAACTCGGAGCCCTAAACAAGCTCCTTCTCAGTGCTGGTGGGGGTGTGGGGTCACCCTCCCACTGCGAGGGGGGACAGAACTTGATACTTGGAGGGTATCCTTGGCAAAAGCAAGGACGTCTCTGAAGGATTTATACTTAGTTGTGCTAAATACACTTCAAGGAATCTATCCCAAGGGACCAGTCAGATACACAAAGATGTCTAAAATAGGATGCTCACTGCCACTTTAGTTACAATAGTGAGACACTTAAAGAAATATTATTTGATATTAGATCGATCAATTTGTAAATCACATTCAAATAGACAATGCACTATAAGGCATCATCCAAAATCACATTTTAAAGAGTACTGAATGATACGGGGAAATGTTTACAATATATGCTAAAGAGAAAAATTTTTTAAAAAGACACACTTTACTTCACATTGCATAATCTCTGTTTTACAAACACTTGTGGCTCAATTGGGACAGAATCCACCTGCAATGCAGGAGACCTGGGTTCGATCCCTGGGTTGGAAATATCCCCTGGAGGAGGAAAAGGCTACCCCCTCCAGTATTCTGGCCTGGAGAATTCCATGGACTGTATAGTCCCTGGGGTCACAAAGACACAACTGAGCAACTTTTACTTTACACACACTTACATGTATATACATCCATTAACATGAGGAAAAACTCATCCAAAAAGTCAACAGTGTTGATTTCTTGGTAAGAAAATTAGGATTTGTTTAATTTAGTCTGCTTATAGTTCTTCAGTGAAGAACGAAATGTTCTTCAGTGAAGATTCATTCCTTTATAATCAGAATGATTTTTTTTTGTTTTTTGTTTTTTTACATATTTATTAGAGCACAGTTGATTTATAATGTTGTGTTCATTTTTTATTGTACAGTAAAGTGCCTGGAAAATCCCATGGATGGGGAGCCTGGTGGGCTGCAGTCCATGCGGTCACTGAGTAAAACATGACTCAGTGACTTCACTTTCACTTTTCACTTTCATGCATTGGAGAAGGCAATGGCAACCCACTCCCGTGTTCTTGCCTGGAGAATCCCAGGGACGGCGGAGCCTGGTGGGCTGCCGTCTACGGGGTCGCACAGAGTCAGACACAACCGATGCGACTTAGCAGCAGCAGCAGCAGCAAAGTTGATCAGTTACATATATACACATGTATTCGCTTTTAGATTCCTTTCCCACACAGGTGGTTACAGAGTATAGCGTGGAGTCCCCGTGCTATCTACACAGCAGGCCCTTATTAGCTAGCTATCGTACACAGAGCAGTGTGTCTCTGTCAACCCCAGCTGTCCAATTTATCCCCCGTCCCTTCACCTCCTGGTAAACATGAAATTGTTTCTACATATGTAACTCTATTTCTGTTTTATAAGCAACTTCATTTGTACCGTTTCTTTTTCAATCCCACGTGTAAGCGACATCATGCAGCATTTGTCCTCCTGTGTCTGCTTACTTCACTCAGGATGATCATCCCTAGGCCCTGCTCTGTTGCTACAAATGGCATTAATAGGAGAATTAATAAATTAGTATATTTCTCCCAAAGCTCACTGGATTTTATTTTTGTCTTTTTGCTCAACTTGAAAAGCTGGTGATGATAACTCAACTAAAGGGAAAATTACCTCAATAAAGCAGCTGCATTTCACACATTCCTCACTGCCCACTTTTTACGCCTTCCCACTCATCTTATCGATGTTCAGACGCATTAATGTTCAGGGTCCTGGGCTCCTGGGAGATATATGGGCCCGAGCTCTGGGCAGCATCTGTTAGTCCAACAGAAGGGCATTCCTCAGCAGAAATTGAAATGGATGTTCTTTACGCTAACAAACGCTGATCGCATTACAGGCATATAAATCACCTGCACACATGAGACCAAAGGGTCCAAGCTGAGCGGAGCCAAAGTCTGTGCAAATCTGACACCTTGTCCATCTTCTTCCTCAGCCCTGAAAGCAAGTCAGCTTCTAGCAAACGCCAGCTCATTCTGCACATAACCCAAACCGATTTCCACCCAACGCATCCTCCACCTCGAGGATGGCCTGGGTGTGATGTATCAATAGACGTTGCGGACACTTCCAACAGCCTGATTCTCAGCTGGAACCCACAGCAACAAACTTACATCCACTCAGGTCCCCTACAAACTCTCCTCGAAAAGCTGGGCCGACAGTGACAGAATGGCCCGAGTGCCTTCTGCTCTGAATTCATATTCTTTAGCTTAGCCAGAGTCAAGTTACTGGTTCATATTAAAAAGACAGCAAAGTAGCTTAGTACTTGATACATCCTACCATTCCATCACTAGAACAGACCTATGAGACACAGAGCTTCCAATATCCCCATTTTCTAGATGACTCAGAGAGGTTAGGGAAAGTGCCCGGAATCATATAGCTCGTAGATGGTGGGGCTGAGACTGGAATTCAGGCAATCTGGCTCTGAGTGCCCACACAAGACACCCACCATGTGGGTTTTAACAGTACCAGTGTCAGGGGTCGATTGTGAGACCGTATGTAGAGTGCTTCTTTTTTACTCCATACAATGTAAGTTTTCAATGAATATGAGCCCTTGTGGTTAAACCTCCCATAAAAGCCTGCAGGAGGAGATAAGGAAGGACGGAGCTTTCCTGGGACTCGTGTTACCATCCATCCATCTGTCCTAAGGTCACGTCCCCCTCAGGACACAATGATGTCCGAACCACTTTGCTAAGCCAAGTGCACACCTCCACGCGTCTTCAAGCTCTGATGGCCCCAGAGAAGAAGGCTCCAGAGAGAGGCTGGGCGCGCATTCAAGGTGACCCTGCGTGACATGACCTGGGTGGGCAGCCGCTCCATGCTGGCCGAGCAGGATAGTTAATAATTCCCGCCCTCACTGTCTTCACAAGCTAATCAGAATTAATCGGCAAAAATCATTTTCACCCTGGGTCCTCTACATCTCAGGGCTTAATTATGATACATCACTTGTTCAGAAGTACTTGGAACCTGCAGACAAGTCCCCTCTCTTTACGCCTTGAATGGGGATTCAGTCCTAGACTTGTGCTCAATCACGGCTTCTTGAAATTCAAGGAAAATAACAAATGCTGATTTTTTCCCCCTCTGATTTTTTTAACCAAATGGATTAAATAGGAGGATGAAGAGCCGTTTTTAAACCATGGACATTTTTTTCCCTTTGGTAAGCACTGTAAGACTGTTCATTTAGTAGAACAGATATTACTGCACCGTCTCGTCGCAATCCCTAAAGTTACAGAACATTCTAGTCCCTTCCATGAGGGTCCTTTGATGCTTTAGTTGTAAACATGTTACATGTCAGAGGAGCCACTCACTGCAAAGCCATCTTTAAACTTGTGCACAAGACCGATGCCCATTTGCCCGTCCCCCACCCCTTCCAATTCACATGGTGTTGACGCATCAGATGGTCCCTCTTATCGCAGCCTCTTCAGCCCGACTCCCAGTTTCCTCACCCTCAGCACCGAACAGAACCACAGGTACAATGACTTCAAGAAGAGACGCCCAGCAAAGAGCTCAGTCTCTGCATGAAGAAACCCAGTCACACTCAACTTGGCCAATCTTGAATGCCTGAGCACATTTACTCAGATGTTATGACAACTGGTCCAGAAAGGGCCTGGGTGCCCTTCACCCCTTCCCCCACCCCACTCGTTTCTCTTTTTTGTGCAGAAAATATGACTTTATTATAGAAATGCAGACATGTCTCGTACATCTAAGCTTTTTACGTATTTGCTGTTTGTTCCTTCATGCTATCTCTTTAATAAATATTTTTATTGAAATGATTTACAATGTGGTGTTAATTTCTGCAGTTCAGCAAAGGGATTCAGTTATATACACGCTCAGTCTCTCTGTCGGAGCCTCAGTTCGTGACCCCGTGGACTGTAGCCCTCTGTCTACGGAATTCTCCAGGCAAGAATAGTGGAGTGGATTGCCATTTCCTTCTCTGGGGATCTTCCTGACCCAGGGATCGAACCCAGGTCTCCTGTGTCTCTTGTATTATATTGGTAGGCAGATTCTTTACCACTAAGCCACATGGGAATCAGTTATAAGGGGGATGATTATATATAGATATGACAGTTAGACATGACTGACTGAGCACACACAAACACACACACATATATATTCTTTTTGTATATTCTTTTCCATTATGGCTTATCATAGGATAGTAAATACAGTCCCTGTGCTATACAGGAGGATACTGTTTATTCTACACATAAAAACTTAGATCTGCTAACCCCAACCTCCCACTCCAAGTTTAAGTCAAAGGAAGCTATTACCCTATAAAGGCTTTAAAATGCATCTGTCTTCAGCTTCTCTAAGCCGTTATAAAAACCATACAGCTAACCCCTTGGCATATGACCCAGACCCTAAACTTGGGAGGCATTGCAAACCTTCCTGTCCAGCAAAAATCTTTTGGGGTGTAATATGATGAATATTTCTGGTCTCTGTAATCACCCCAGGCTCTGCTGCCAACATCCCAACCTGGCAAATCCGCGTCCCTTTGTGCCTGGGCCCACCCCACCCACACTTCCCCAGCCACTTCCAGGAAGTTGCTGAAGGACGGATCCCAGCGGACAACCCCAGATTCAAGGATGCCTGAAGGTTACAGCTTTACCACGCAATCGCATCTCACAGACGGACGAGTAACATAGAAATAACAAGAGTCACTCCCCGGATAGGGGGATGAGTCAGGCAGCTCCAGGAACAGCCAGCAGACTTCCGTCTCCTGTTACCGCGCGGCATCACCAGCAGCAGACTCCTGGGAGGGCATGGTGCCCTCACGCATGTTCTCAGCCCAGAAATATTTGTCTGGAATCCTCTTCCAAATCTTCTCAAGCTGCAATAAACTCGACTTGAAACATTTTTTTTCTTCCATTAGACAACTTAAAGTCTGGGCCAAAAACCCTACTTAAAATGTGTGTTTATGAACTTGAAACTTTCTCTGGGGCTACCAGTATTAAATGCATGGTACAAAAAGCCTCTCTTTCTGGCCAGATTTATGAGAACACGGCAGGCGGTCTGCACAGTTGTGTGTTACGGCGGCGGATAGGCAAGTGTTACTGAAGGGCCATCAGTTATCATATTTGACAGAGAAGATGGGAAATTCTCCAAGGCCTGGAAAGGGACAAACTTGAGTCATATGAATAAGGAGGGAGGAAGACCTATCTCCATGGCAATGACAAGCCAGTCAGTGAAAGCTTGATGTCTCCCAAGACAAACGTAATAACATTAACAAATAATAACCTTAACAACAACAACTCACACACACACACAGTACTTCACAGCAGGCACTGTTCTAAGAACCAGTTCATTTGGGAAGCCAGGTGCATCCCAAATCCTCTTATCCACACACATCGTACATGGACCATTTACACTCTGATGGGTCCTATAGCAAAGGAACCTATACAACTCTGTTTAATCCCATACATCCTAAATTAATTCAGTAATGGAGCCCTATTTCTGCCTAACATCTATTAATGGCAGCTGTGAAATACGGAGACTTATTCATTCATCCATTCCGCAAACACTCACGGAATGCCATTTTTGTCAAGCAAAGAGCTAAGCAAACATTAGGTAGAAAACAGTGGTGAGCTGAAGATTCAGGTACGAAATGCAGTAAAAGACTACACCCATAAAGCTTATCTGTGGCCTTATTTTTATGAGAAACCAGAGGTTACGGCAGATAGAAGCTTTGCAAAGACTGTAAAGTCAGGCCCGGCGATGACCAGCCTTGGCGGTGGCTTCTGCAGTCTGTTAAGCTGATCGGCAAACAGGCTTAAGAGTTTTGAGAGAATCCCTATCCCTCAAAATAAAGTTTGTTTGAATCGTCTTTAAAGAAAGACCCTAGATAATGTAAATTTGCCTCAAATACAGAGGACATTTGTTCCGCTATAAGGCAAACTTCTTGTCTAAATGATTAAGTGCTCAGCCCAGGCCACCAAGGGGAGTTACGGTCCTTGAAATCTCCACTCACAGGATTTATTGCCATCTCTACCGTGCGGCCACCTAGCGTGGCCTGAGGCAGGGGCTCGCACTAATGCACCTCCGGAACTTTCTCCCAGACCTTTAGCTGTGACTGTGGGCAACTTTCATAATAATAATAAAAGGTGTGTGTGGGTGTCTGCAAGCATGTCTGGGTGCACGTGTATGTACACAGATGGATGGGAAGAAAATGACCTGTGAAGAGCAGCTGAATATTAAATGTCAAAGCCAAGAGCAACTCTCAGCCTTTATTCAGAGGATCAAGGGTAGGAAAAGGGAAATGAAAGCTATGATTGCCGTAAGCCTGTGTCTATATCCTGGGTAAAATTTGCACACTTTACTGTATCTATTACCCCAACTACAGTAATTTCTTTTCCCCCAAAGCAATAATTAAGAAACTTAATTTATAGCAAGAATGAAAATGTCAGGATCCTCATTCTCTTAAATGGTGTCAAAGCTCTTAGGTTGTTCATTGAAACTCCTTTCTTGCCTTGAATCCCCACAGTTAAGACAAACCACTCAGGCCACCCCTCTGGTTTTAACACCACACTCCGGAGTCCACAGTGCTCTTGAGAGTTGACTCCAAAAGGACCGCAAGAAGACAACAGGGTAAGTGCTTGTGGAAAAGCCGTCACAACAAACGTCGTACTCCACAGCCTCATAAAGGCCACCCCTGGGGCAAAGCCCATGACATCAGGCATCCTGGACCTTGAACTTGGGAGAGGACCACACTGCCAAGGGCAGAGCTCGCATAATGGCCGGCAAACCAACAAACCACTAGGGTTTTGTGTGTGTAACACACACACACACACGTACACACATGCATGTACATACAATCATCATACATACTTCTCTTCTACCTTTAATACTGAGACTAGTTAGTTAGTGGTTTGATGCTCTCTATTGTAGTGCTAGAGAAGATACTTGAGAGCCCCTTGGACTGCAAGGAGATCAAACCAGTCCATCCTAAAGGAAATCAGTCCTGAATATTCCTTGGGAAGGACTGATGCTGAAGCTGAAGCTCCAATCCTTTGACCACCTGATGCAAGGGCTGACTCATTGGAAAAGACCCTGATGCTGGGAAAGATTGAGGGCAAGAGGAGAAGGGGACGACAGAGGACGAGATGGTTAGATAGCATCACTGACTCAATGGACATGAATCTGAGAAAACCCCAGGAGATGATGAAGGACAGGGAAGCCTGGCGTGCTGCAGTCCGTGGAGTCGCCAAGAGTTGGACACGGCTTAGACACTGAACAACCAATAACAAAACCGCTGATGTGGTCCCAAAGCCTCCTCACCCTTCACCAAGATTCTGCTTCACATGCTCACGCACACCTCCCAGAACCCACTAGGTGTCTGCTGCCATCTAATTTTAGCCAGCTGCCATCTGCATCAAAATATCAAGGGAGCACCCATGCAATATGCCCGGATTCTAAGTATCTGTACACAAATAATTCCTTTTAACACCAGTGGAGAAGAACAGATCTTCAGGCACCACAGATGTTTGCTGTTTTTCCTCCACCCGCTTAGGACTCAGAAGAACATGATCTGATTGAGTAAATCTCAACTCATGTGATTGTAAAATATTTTTTATGATGTACACATCTAGGAAAACAAAATGTTGGACTAGTTGGTAGTTCTAATGAAAACTGCACTTGGGAACATTTCTAGCCATGATGCACCATCCCCAGAATAACTGAGAAAATTTCAGGCTTAGGTGCCAACATGACCAAAGTTGGCTTGGAGAGTCAGTCCGCTCAAGTCAGCCCTTTGTAAGACATGCTTTAAGTCCCCTGCAGAGCCTGCGGGTTAAGTCTGCATGCTGCTGTTTTTCTCTGGTGTCTGCTCTCAGAGGATGAAGGGAACCTGTGTTCCCCCACACAGCCCCTCTGCCCGCCTCTGGGAACACACGCTCCTGGGCAGACTGTGTTTTGCTCGAGATGGTTTGAGACAGAGAAAGAGAGAAGACAGTTTGACTAAAATGAAGCGAATCTCCAGAACATTAGTACTTAGGGGGCATTTCCTCCTCTGCTTGACTGTCACCCTCCCCCGTATCAGACCCTCTCCAGCTCTCTCATTTAAATCCAGGTGGTTAGAAGATTTTGATTCACTGTCCTTTCTTGCCAAGTGAAAGCACATTTTACCGTCCAGCAACCTGTAAAAGCCACTATCCAACCAATAAAGAGCTGAGATTTGTAGGATTCTTTCTTCTTACCACCATGAATTTAAATGTCTTTTAAAAATCTCTTACTTTTGGCACCGTTTTTCTAACTGTTAATGACAGTTCCATCACCTCCTCATCTTTCTTTTATCTTCACAAATTGTCTCTTTCAAAATCTGAGCCTCCTTATGTAAGGGGAAAAAAATCCCACATGAAGTGCCTTCTAATATAAACATATAAACAACTGTTAGATCAGGTAAACTTGATGGATGAAATCTGATTCACACCCTCTTTGCAGAAGCATTGATGCTCAGAAATCATTTCAGAGAAATCAGAAAACCTTAAAAATTGAAGGAAAGCCAATCACCTCTAACCAACGTATGAACTGAGGTCACAGATATTTGGGGAAAGGAGACACAAAGCCGGAAGCTGAATCATGCTAAGAAGGGCTTCGTGAGTTACCAGAGATACTTGGATGTCAGGTAGTGTGAGCTCTGTAAGTGCCAATTATTACTATTAGTGTTTTTATCAGCGCCCTGTTCTTCCTTGCTCTTGAGCAGAACTTTGTGCTTCATTAGGCACCATCTTGTCAAGTGAACGAGATACAGGGTCTGGGCTTCCCTTATGTCAAAGAGAGTGAATTTCATCTCTAAATGTTCCGGGGTTATTTTACAGTGCTCTCATTGCTTTTCCTCTTATTGGCTTGGATCTCATGGATAATTCATTTAAAAGGCATAAGTGGTCCCTTATGGCTGGAATCCATTTTAATCTCTAAATTGACCACTCTTCTTGATTGAACTGAAGAACGCAGGGACTGGATGTTTGGGGATGGAATTAGTTACTTCATCCTCTGACCTTGGCCTGGGGGGGGTCTTAGCCAAGCAGCTCACAGTGAACGGCCTTTACCCGGCTCCCCAGGTTCAGTCCCACAGACGGCGTCTAGCACATATCTGAGCCCAGGGGCCCCGCTGTGACATTGGGGAGACCTCAGACAAGTACTCCTGTTATCCACAGTGACACTGTAGGAATGTCAGTGCAGTGAAACATCTACTGCACATGAAGCAAAGTGCCAGCAACTCCAGAGAACACAGGGAAAAAATCAAAGTGTCCTCGCCAACAAATTGTTTACAGTGTGATAAGGGAATAAGACATTGCCAAGTGAATAAATCAAAGTATGATGAATCCTAAAGTGCAAAAATAACAAACCTGATGCACAGTGAGGGGGGAGTAATTCCAATAGGAAGGGCTGAAGAGGTACGTTCGTGGTGAGATGCTACAGCCCAGATCACCGTGTCCCCTCTCCCCTGCACCACGGGACCCAGACTGCAGAGAGTGGGAGACACGGGGCTCGGAGAAGCCGTAGTATTTCCACTCTGGCCCAGAATGGGTTTGCACAGCACGGGTTTGGGTGATTTCGCATGTGCACGCGGAGGACGGGCACGAAGGCTTGCCAAGAAATTGTTATTCAGTTGCTCAGTCGTGTCCGACTCTGTGACCCCATGGACTGCAGCATGCCAGGCTTCCTTGTCCTTCACCATCTCCCGGAGTTTGTCCACTGAGTCGGTGATGCCATCCTACCATCTCATCCTCATTTGTCCCCTTCTCCTCCTGCCCTCAATCTCTCCCAGCATCAGGGTCTTTTACAATAAGTCAGCTCTTCGCATCAGGTGGTCAAAGGATTGGAGTTTCAGCTTCAGCATCAGTCCTTCCAATGAATATTTAGGACTGATTTTCCTTAGGATGGACTGGTTTGATCTCCTCACAGTCCAAGGGACTCTCAAGAGTCTTCTCCAGCACCACAGTTTGAAAACATCAAATGCCAAGAAGTATAAAAGATAAAGCCAGCTCTTTATGAGACTCTGTTGTCCACCCCAGAGTCTGATACACCTTCTCCTCTCTACCACCAGAAGCTTGCAAATAATTGTTCATCTAGTTCCTATACCTCAGGGATGGGTAAGACAAGCTTAGCAAAGTACAGAAATCTCTTTGCATTAAGCTATGAAAGACATGTTACACAGATAATGTCCGCTTGTAATGTAATTTTATATTGTCTTTGAGTTATTTTGATTTTGATTAATACACTCTTCTGATTATAAATGTAATACATGCTAATGTATGATATTAGTTAAATGTATTACAAGCATACCAAAATAATTTAAATCACCTATAATCCCTTCACGCAGAAATTATCAGCCTTTTACATTATGGCATGTTTTCTTCTGGGCTTCTCTGGTGGCTCAGATGGTAAAGAACCTGCCTGCAATGCAGGAGAGCCGATCCCTGGGTTGGGAAGATCCCCCAGAGGAGGGCATGGCTACCCACATCCGTATTCTTGTCAGAAGAATTCCATGGACAGAGGATCCTGGCAGGCTATAGTCCATGGGGTTGCGTTTCCTTCTAGCCTTTACTTATGTCAATTAATTAATTAATGAGCCTTTACTTATTAATTAATGTTGACATCATATAAATAAGTCTCTAAGTACTGCTGGAGGTTTACCTTTAGCAATTCTACATCTCATGATTTTAAACTTGAAAATGTGGCAGGATACATGTGTCCTTTAAGAAAAAGATGATACAGTAGATAAAATGAAACACAGAATATTTAATTCGTGATATATGATAACCTTAAGGGAAAACTAGTGATAACAATAAAATTTTTAAGATATTAAAAATAAAGTAGCTTTCAAGTGACAACTAAGATCTATAAGTAGAAAGAGAATGGGACGTGGGAGTGAATTCCTTCCTTTTAAAGATAACTGAAGCATCTCCTGCTAAGCAAACCTGGTGTTCCACAGTAAAGGATGGACTTCCCTCACCAAGTACTGGAGAAGAACTGAGACCCCTCCTGAGGACAGGGCCTCAGACAAATCCTCCTCTGCTGGGGTTGACCTCCCTTCTTCTTACTAAGGAAATTGAGTTCAGGCTGAGAGGTCAAGGGATCTCTTGGAGGGAACTGGAGCCGTGAGCCAAGCACATTCAGCTCCTACTTCTGTTTGGTGAGCAAACCGCCTTCAGGAACTCCTCCCTGGTGACCGGGAGCTCATTCTGGACACTCCTGGGCTCCCCCCGGGACCGCCCCTCGGGCCACTTCCCCACGTCCTGAGAGGCGGGTGCAGGTGACGCGCTGAGCCAAGGTTCCCCCAGATGTCTGCTAACACGCTGTCAGCAGCCTGGAGGGGAGAAGGGGCCAGGGCAAGACGGTCCCTCTGCTCCCAAGAAGCATCCCCCATGCCTGACTTCCCGGTTCCGCCCTCAAGGCAGAGCTGCCTCCAGGCCAGCCAATCAGAGCGCGGGCTTTCCCCGGCCCTCACCGGGTGCGGGGTTAACTTGCTGTGTCAATCTGACCAGTCGCGGTACCCTAGTTTGATCAGACACGCTTTGGATGGTGCCGGGAAATATTTTGAGAGGAGGTTACCATTTGCATCAGTAGCTCTGAGTAAAGCAGAATACTCTCCTTCGTGTGGGCGGACCTCATCCAAGCAGCAGAAGGCCTTAAAAGAAACGCTGAGCTCCTCAGAAGAAGGAGCTCTGCCATAGACGGGCTTGGGACTCCACGCGCAGCATCCAGTCTCCCCTGGTCTCCAGCGTGCAGGCTGCCCTGTAGATTTCACCGGGACAGGCCCACCGGCTCCTGGACCAAATCCCTGTTTCTTTTTCCTCTTCATCCTCCCCGTCTCCCTGCTTCCTCTTCTCTTTCTCCTCCTCCTCATTCTTCTCTCTTAACATGTATGCATATGTGTTTCAAGTTTGATGAATTCAAAATTGCTAAAAGTAAAATTCCATCAGGACTTGTACAGAACTATTTAGGTGACACCAAAATTAACTTTTCATAAGAAAATCAAGAAGAAAATACACCATCATATAAAAGAATGGTCATTTCTGGGTGGAGAGATCACAGGTGATTTTATTTTGCTATACTTTTACTGTGGTTTACCAATATTGTATGCTAATACACATTACATTTATAATTAGGGGACTATTAATAAAAATAATTTGTAAAGACAAAGAATACATCCTATTGGTCCTGTTTCTCTAGGGAACCTGGACTCCTAAACTTCTCCAGAACCAGCATTTCCTGCCACTTGTTTGTCCTCAAACCACCCTGGCACAAGTCCCTCTGTTTCCAGCAGAACCCACAGGGTGGGTCAGATTTGAATGGCAGAAAAAGCACAAAAATTATTATTTCCATGTCACTGGTGACAAAAATCAGGCTCATGAAGTCTGAGTGAGTCCCTCAGGTCCCAGATCCTTGCCTGGAGAGAGGGACCGCCCCCAAGCTAAAGCTTCCCAGACATCACAGGACCTTGACCACGGCATTCTCTGCATCCCCCACAACCAGGAACCGAGGGTATGGGGCTCCTCACCCCCAATCAGCGTGCTGTACTCCTAAAGTCACCCCGCCCTCCTCCACAGCAGTGTGAGAGCCTGGGGCCCCCAAAGGGAATAAATACTCTTCTTGAAAATGCCTCCAATGGTATTACCTGAGACAGTTTCAAGGCCATTAGTCCTGCACCGAATCGCCTTTCTGCCAGGGAGGAAAAGATTGCTGGGCACCTAGAAATGTTTGGATCCTGTACTCCAGGAAGACACAGTCAGAGTTCTTAATTATTCCACCTCATCCCCTGCCTCTATCAGGGGTGGATTACCTCAGTCTAATCCCAGAGTGGAAATAAAAGTTGTAAAGAAATTCTGAGCAAAGTCACTTGCAAAGACAAAACCGTGAAATCCCTTCTTCCCACAGATTCAATCACTAGTGCAAGACCCACAAGGAGCTTCAGAAATTTAAATCAGACTGTGTGCAATTAATGACCAGAAACTCCAATTTCATGTTAATTAGTTTTAATTAATTTTTTTCTCTACTTATCTACTAGGGCTTATTGTCAGGGTCCCAGCAATGCCGTCCTTGAACCCCCTGCATCCTAGGCTTGACCTCTGCAGCTGAACAATCAAACATTCAAATTCTCCAAAGGGTACCCAAGTGGCCCCCAGAGGCAAGGAGGAGATCAGTCACAGGGCAGGAAGAGGGACATAACAGCAGACACTGTAAGTTACCCATGGAGATGATACCCAGGAGTCAGGGAATTCATTTCAGACTGTCAAGGCTTTAAGCCTAATTTCTCTTCCTAACACAGCATCAAACATTTCCCCAAACTTCCCAAGGTGACCATCGTAATGTGGTAGGGACACCAGACATCAAAAAATTGGAGGGTTTTAGATGGAACCGCTTCCCCCATCTATCAAGTCCTGTAACGTCCTGCCCTTCAAGGAGATAAGGAAGGGAAGCACCTGTTTCTTGATGTCTGGGTAGCAGAGGGCTGCTTGGGGATGGTGAAGGCTGAGGGGCCTCCGTTCATTTGGAGATGAGAGGCCATCCCGCCAACAACAGGGAAAGAGATAGGTTGGGAAACACACCATCCGTTCCCGCCGCATGAGCGCTGACAAGAGGCCACAAACAGACTGAAGACGCTAACTCACTTCTCCAAACCACCGAATATACTCTCAGCCACAGTTCTATTCTATAAACATGGTTATTCGCGCATTTTCCTTGCGTGTGCATCTGGAGGGAGGGCGGCGAGAGGCATCTGTCTTGTAACTGAAGATGCTAACAGCCAGTGTTTTGGGGCACGGCACGACTGCGGCTGTCTTCAGACACACAAACACTCGCCTTCGTGTCTAACCAAAGCTCTCACTCAGGGTTTACAAGCATCCATTTTATTTTATCGTATTGTTGAGGGTTCTGTCAACACAGCCTGATCAGCAGAGCGAGTTTTCCCCTAAGCGCCCGAGTAATGACTCTTCTAAGGTAACAGCTGTGGGTCCACAGAGCCTGTGTATTTTTCTGTGGAAGCTGTGGTTGTTTGGAAGGTCAGACATCAAATGGGGCTCATTTTTCACTGGAGACAAAGGTGGCGGTGCCAAGGTCTTTTCAATTTGTCTGGAATTAGGCTACTTTTGTAGACGCGATCATGTGTTCACTGGAGTTTTGTTGTTGGTTTTTTTTTTTTCTAAATATGGTAGATTTATATCTTTAAAAACTCATGAAACACTGATCAAGCAGCAAAGTTGTAATGAGATTTACAAAACAAATGATCATGCAAAAGTTACGGCTGTTGGTAGAAAAAAAATGATCCTTATTAAAAAGATCTTATTATTTCAAAATTTATAATTTATGCTAGAATTATTATAGTTAATGAGACATTAAGCCTATTAGGTTAGAAAGAGAGATAACACCAAAAAAAAAAAAAAAAAAGGAAGAGAGGTAACAGTATAATAAAAACATTTTACTGTGTGTTTGTTACTTTAAGAAAGTTCAAGGAAACCACCTTATCACTATTAATAGTTTGAAGCCATTAAGCATAGAAATGGGCTCATAGTATGTATGATGCTTCAGTTATGGACACACGACTTTTGCTCAGACAAGTGATTTTGTTGTTTCTTTGTTTATTTGTTGTTTATCCCTCCCTCTTCTTCGTTTTTCAGATAACCAGTGTTTACCAACTGAGATAATTCTACTCATAGCGTGCTCCATGAGTCATACAATCATGGCACACATATATACATACATGTGTGTGCTCAGTTGCTCAGTCATGTGGAGCTCTTTATGACCCCATGGACTGTAGCTCACCAGACTCCTCTGTCCATGGAATTTTCCAGGCAAGAAAACTGGAGTAGGTCGCCATTTCCTTCTCCAGGGGATCTTCCCAATCCAGGAATCAAACCCGGGTCTCTTTCATCTCCTGCATTGGCAGGCGGATTCTTTACCACTGCACCACCCGAGAAGTCCATATATACATATATAGTCATCTAAAATATGAATATTGAGGAAAGGTGAATCCCTTCTGCTTCTGTGTCTCTGAAGACACCCTTATGTCACCTTTGTTTTTGGGAGACATTTTTGCTGAATATAAATTTATAAGTCAACAGTGTTTTTCTTTTAGGACTTCAAAAACATCACTCCAATGTTTAATCATTTGCACTGTTTCTGGTGATAAGTGTGCTATTTTCCAATTTTTGTTCTTCTGTACAGATAGGGTTACTTTTTTTCACTTCTTTTAAGGTTTTCTTTTTCACATTGGCTTTAGATAATTCCAATATGATGTCTCTTGGCGTTTTCTTCATGGTATGATTCTTGCACATTTATAGTTTTTTTTTTATATTACCACCTTTCCTTCAAACATTTTTCTCTCTTGCTTAAACTCCATTGGAGATTCCAACTAAGTGTCTGTTACAGTGTTTGAAGTTAACCCACAATTCACAGATGCTCTTTTCATGTAAACATCTCCCCCTGTGTTTTGCTTTGTATCGTTTCCATTGCTATGTCTCTCAGCGCCGTAATCGTCCCTTCTGCCATGTCTAATCTGCTAATTCAGTCCAGTCTATGTCATTGCAGACATTATAGTTTCTCTCTATATAAATTCAGCTTAGGTCATTCCTATACCTCCATGTCTCCACTTAATTTTCTTTAATATACAGTTATAATAACTTTTAAGTGTATTTTTCCTTCTAACTCTAACATCTTGGTCACTTCTGGGTCAGTTTTAACTTCATGAATTTTCTTCCCTCATGTGTCATGCTTTGCTGCTTCTTTGTATGCCTGACATTGCAAATTTTATCTTGAGTGTAGAATAGTTTTTATTCTTGTAAATATTTCTTGGAAAAAAAAAATCCCTCACAGCTTGATTGCTTCAGATCTTGTATATGAGTGATTTTTTGAGTGTGTCTGGAGAAGTGCACTGTCAAGGGCCAATCACCCCTACCACAGAGGTGCAACCTGTCTGAGTGGTCAACTCAGTGCCCGACAAGTGGACTGTTCTGTTCCCAGATGGCTAGTGTTATTCAGGTAGTTTGCCCACTTACCTGTGCTGATCTGAACTTTGCTGACTAATTACGAGGGGACTCTGTTCTAACCTTCAGGGTTTTCTCACTTTGTGGCTTTCTGCTCCTGAGTGCTCCGTCCTGCAGCTGCTTTGAACATCCCAGGCTCTGTTCCATTTCCTTGACTCAGAGAGTCTCCTGGGCTTCCCCTCTTTGTGCCGCAACCTGGAAATTCTCTCAAGACAACAGGCTGAACACTTTGAGCATCACATTTTACTCTCATTTCTCTAGGATCATGGTATCTGTTGCCTAATGTCCAGAGTCTAAAGAGAACATCATGTCATATGTTTTGTTTTGCTTTGCTTTGCTGGTTCTTTCAGGCAGAAAGATGAATCTGTTGTGGTGGTATTTTTTTAGCCACTAAGCTGTGTCCAACTCTTTGCAACCCCATGGACTGCAACACACCAGGCTTCCCTGTCCTTCATCAACCCCTGGAGTTGGTTCAAACTCATGTCCATTGAGTCAGTGATGCCATCCAACCATCTCATCCTCTGTCGTCCCCTCTCCTCCAGCCCTCAATCTTCCCCAGCATCACGGTCTTTTTCAAAGAGTAGGCTCTTCGCATCAGCTGGCCAAAGTATTGGAGCTTCAGCTTCTGCATCAATCTAATCCCTGTCATTCCTGAAGAGGAGTGCTCTGTATAATAAAATTTATGATTGATGGTCATAGGAAGGCAATGATATTGAAGCAAGCGGGTCAATGAGTAAACTGTGGTTTAATTCTTTCTACTAATTTCTTATATTTTTCAGAAAATTATCTGCAACTCTCTGGACAAAATGTTCTTGAAATAATAAAAATATGTTAATAAAAACATAATAGTATGTCTTAGTGTAATAGTAAAGTCATGTTAAGTTAGACAGTAAGTTACACAGATAGATTCTTTTGCTTCTCAGTGTCTCCCATACTGTAGTTCTTCAACCTGAGCTGAAGGAGGGGTCATTAAGGATCATACCCAAGAGTATGATTGACCCATATCTTTACTACTATTTGCGGTATCAAGCTTCTGGCAAAGTTGGGTCAACTCCCATAAAATGTGATTTTCCTGCTCTTTTTTGCTGGATGATCATTTGTTGGGTCATTTGAGGTACAGCAGTTGCACAGAAGCATTTAAGACTCCAGAGATGACATATTAGCATACTACAGCACAGACAAATACCAAGAGGAGGATTATTACCAGATTTGCAGTCTCTTTCCCAGCAAGGAGCTGAGAGTGGCCAGATTAGCTAAAGATCACATTCTCCATATGAAAAGCCTACAGAACCAAATGTAGGGTTATTAGCAAAACTGTGCAATGTTATGATTGATTTGTTTGCATTCCAGATCATTTTTTAATATTAAAGATCCCAACAAAGCCTTTACAGATACGAACAGAGCATTCTTGTCCTCTGCCCTCTTCCATGAATCTCTCAAAAAAGGATTTATATGCTTTTGGTGGGATTATCTATTCTGTCTTCTAGTCTTTAAATCATGGCAAGCAAGATTCTCCTTAATTTCTTGGCCTTTTGTAAAACATAAAACATGAGATGAAGCCACTTGGAGGAGAAAACAATCCATAAATTTAGAGTGGGTAGTTTGGGTTTTTAAATCAAAGTCCAGACTTTCTCCTTCTTCAGTTGAATTTTCAAATGACCTATTTCCTAGAAGAGAAACTGCTGGATCAAAATGAATGCTAGATCCTGTCATGAAGGTAGGTATCAGTTTACCAAAGCAGCAAGTTTCAATCCAGTTTTCAGGGAACAGCAAGTATGCTTTTGTGTCACAAATCCAGTATTGGTCCCTGGGGAACACTCAATGATCTGGTTTTGGCCAAAACAGGATGATCTGATGATGTCATAATGTTTTGATGCCACACCCAAGAATGGTTCAGTGCCAGGCAGCAAACTTTTTAGTATCACAATGATTAGGTAGATCAAAAGCAGACTAAAAGTAATCTGACTTACCCATAAGGCCTGGGAAGGAGATATAGCCTCCAATACATACCCTAGTCCTCTTCCAGTTCTATTTTTTTTTAATTTCAGCTACTGAAGTTAGCTCCCACAAAGGCCCTCAAGTCTCGTTTTGACTGGAGATATGAACTTCCTTTTCTAGAAATGCAAAGTAATTTTTTTTTAGATTTCTTGCTGTTGTGGTGGCCATCAAAAAGTTAGCAAAGGTGAGTTCAAGTACCCAAGAAACCAACTGATTAATTATAAGAAGCTAGAACCAAGAGAAACTGAGTGGCTCCAAAGGTAAATGTGTACAAATCCAACAGTCAGTTTGGTAATATGTTTTAGCAAATAAAGTGTGGTCAGAGGCTAGGCCCAGAGAATAAGTGACTAGAATTGGAAAAGGCCACAAGAAGGATTGAGCCTTGTAAGTAACACAGGTCAAAGGAGCTTTCACCCAGCTAGGGAAGAAAGAAGATAAATAGCTGGAGAAACAAAGAACAAAAGAATTCAGGTTAGAGAATGACAGTCTGTAGTCCTGTACTGTGGAACTTAGGTCGAAGATATCTACACCCTGTACAATCATCAACTTGGTCCAAAGTTTTGGGTAGAAGCCATCTCCGTCTGAAGATCATCTTCTTCTTGGGGGGTTTCAAGGCCCTCAGCTTAAGGTGTTCAAGACAGTTTTAATTAAGACACATAAACCACCTGATGTGAAGAGCCAATTCACTGGGAAAAGACCCTGGGAAATACTGAAGGCAAGGGAGAAGGGGAGAGGAAAGGATGAGATGGTTGGATGGCATCACCGACTCAATGGACATGAATTTTAGCAAAGTCCGGAAGTGAGTGAAGGACATGGAAGCCTGGCATGCTGTAGTCCACGGGGCTGCAAAGTGCTGGACATGATTTAGTGACTGAGCAATGACGACAAGACACACGGATCCAGAAAATCAATCCCTTTGAATTTTACTGCTGTTAATAGTTGTTAATAGTACTTGATAACATCCTTTCCAGTGGAGTTTGGGGATTGTCTCCATTTAATGTCTCTTTCAGAAGACTGGGTTTCTGGATATGAGAATATAAATTTGTTTAAGAGGATGATGAGGAAAGGCTCCTTGTACCTGTTAATGCAACTGGTGTACTGCATGAACCCCTGCAGCCTTTGGCCATGTCTACTGCCATAGTGTAGTGCCTAGAATTGGAAGCGATATTCACAAATACCTGGGCCATCCTATTACTAATTCCTGCGCACAGAAACCATGAGTCCTGGAAGCAGATGACCTCATTGTCATGAAAGCCAATGGCAATCCCTTAGATCAAGGACGTTTTAGAAGCCCTCGGAGCCCTGCTAATTTGAATTTTAGAGTTCTTTTTGTTTTCTCTTCTTTTCTTGGAGATTCCTTTGTATTTTTCTTCCTTCCTTTCTGCCTTTCCTGAAGATTGGAGATGATATACACAGTAGTGAAGCTTCAGGACTTTGCAAAGCTCTTTAAAAGTAGTCCCAATAAAATGGAATTTCCTGTGGTTGGCACATTCTGGTTCCCAATTAGAAAGACAAAATCAAAGGAAAAAATTGCTATTGTAAGAGTTATCCCATTACTGGCATATACCCTGAGAAAACCATAATTCAAAAACACACACGCAGTCCAATGTTCATTGCAGCACTATTTACAACAGTCAGGACATGGAAGAAACCTAGATGTCCATCAAGAGATGAATAAACAAAGTCATGGTACAAATATACAATGGGATATTAGCCATTAAAAGGAACGGATTTGACTCAGCTGAAGTGTGGTGGGTGAAGCTAGAGTCTGTTTTACAGAGTGAAGTAAGTCAGGAAGAGAAAAACAAATATCTTGCATTACTGCATATATATAGAAATACACTGCATAGAAAAATGGTTCATCAGTACCACCGGCAGGAATAGAGACTCGGGTGTAGAGAACAGCTGCGGGACGTTCACTTGGAGATGAGCAAAAGAGCCCTGGGATTTGGGTTCTCACTCATGTCCCACCTTTACCCACGTTTACTGTTGCACCAAACTTCCACTGGTGATAAATTAAATATATGCTTCAGAGAGCCCACCAACCATAACAATTTTAGTGACATTTCTCCGTCAGTGTTGACTGGACACATTAGCCATCTTTCCATCCCGGGGTGGGTAGTTTTAGGTAAAAAAAAAAAAAAAAAAAAAAAATGGTTGAAAGCTTCCATTTGAGGTCTTCTTACTTTGGAGCTAACGTCTTGCATCCTATTATAGCCTCTGCGTGTCGCTCCAAAGACTCGGCTTCTTGGTGTACTACGAGGGGTGAAATCCCAGTGGGGGCCTCCTTTCTGACTAATAAGCTGCGGGCACTGCCTTCAGCCTCGTGGTGTCCCCTTTGTAGGAGCATCTACTTTGCGACAGCCTCAGAGCATGCAAACACTCTTTGATTTGCTGCCCACTCTTAATCAGGGTTCCCACTAAGCTTAAGAACACTCTCTGTTTACAAAGCAGCCAAAAATCATAGATTATCCCACAAGCATAGCTACTTCCAGTGCATATATCAAACTTATTATCTCCATTCTGCCCTTCTGGGTGAAGCAAGATTTTCAGCTTAACTCGTCTATTATTTTCCTGTTTCAGTCTTAAGAAATGACCCATCAACAACCAAGAGTAAGTCTGAGGTTTCTGGTGGCCTTCTCATAAATATATTCAAGGTATAGATAGTTCACAAATGGAGATTACAGAGTCAAAGCTTTCTCCTCCCCTAAAGCAGTGAGAGAAACATAGTAGGATCCACAGGAGAAATGCATGGAAATATGTGAGGAACTGGAAAAATAACAGAATTTTGCAAGATGTAAGCCTGCTTGCTGAGAAACATCATGTCATCTTGTCTTAGCGATAGACAAAGGATGCACGCCATGAAAGCCCAACACAATCAGAGGGGACCCCAAAGCCAAGCCAGTTCCCACCGCTCAGAGACTGTGTGGGGGGACTTCACCACCGAGTGAAGAGAAGCACTAGACAGCTCTTGGTCACCAGTGATCCCCGTGAAGCTGCATCAGACCGTGAAGGGGTTTGTCTCCCATGTAAAAACATGTAAAAATGATTCCACAGGCACCAAGTGGGAGGCTGATAAAAGGCTAATTTTGACTCACAGAAAGACTGTTAATGTTTACAGATCAAGAACAGGTAACTGGTTACCCACACCGCAGCATCACAGTTTCAGAGAATTTGGGAAGCCTCTGTCTGCAGTGAGACCCAGAAAACTCCTGAATTGTGTCTTAGTGACTGGTGGGGACACGTTTTGAAGGTTCAGGAGTCTGTGATAAATAAGGGATTGACCTCCGTAGGATACAGCATGTCCTGGGTAATGAAGTTACTGTAACAGAATTGCAACTTCTCTTCAAAAACCTTCTGCCCTTTCTGAGCTAAAAAACAGTTAAGTAGACAGATGGAATCTGTCTTAAAGTTTATGAGCTTACCTCATCTTTCCAACACAACAAAAGGTCATCAACATATTATATGGGAATAGAATCACAGGGAAATTTAAGGTCCTTCAGGTCAGAGTTGAGAAAAACTGATACCGTTTCAGTTCATCCTTGCAGCAAAACGGGGTAGATATGTTGTCGATTTTCCCAGGAGAAGCAAACCAACATTTGCTATATTGATAAAAGGTACTGTGGAAGAGGGCAAACACGATGTACAAATATAAAACAGGCACTCTCAGTAGGCAGCGGAGACAAACTAGCATTTGTGTTTGGTACTACAAGGAAGGAGGGGCTGACTGTTCTATATACGGTCCAGGGGTCCTAAGGAAATCTACATCTCTAAGCAGTTGCAGCTTTTGTTTTTCCCTCTGTGTTTGGCTGGGTTGCTGCTGTTGTTGTTGGCTATACTGTATCACCAGGACTGTGGGGTGTTGTGAGAGCTGGTACCCGGCATGATGAGTCCTTTCTCTACTGGACCTTTGACTATTGACTTTGGTCCTTCTTTAGCTTCAGCTTTAACAGGGTATGAGTTTGAGTGGAGAATGTTTCATTTCATTTCTTCATCTTCTTGGCTCATATAGGTCAGGTTTTTTATAAGCATCCTTTCTGCTTATGGTATCTATAAGAGTCTTTAACAAGTCTTATTTCCCCTGGTTTCTTAAAAAATTAAGATATAATTCACATATCATAGGGCTTCCCTGGTCGCTCAGCTGGTGAAGAATCTGCCTGCAGTGCAGGAGACCTGGGTTCGATCCCTGGGTTGGGAAGATCCTCTGGAGAAAGGAATGGCTACCCACTCTAGTATTCTGGCCACTCATCATTTTAAAATATACTAATCCAATGGTTTAGTACATTCACTATGCTCTAAGACCCTCACTATTATCTAACTTTACAATTTTTTCCAAAAAGAAATCCATACTTATTAGCGGTCAGTTCCAAATCCCCTCCCCACCCATCCCCTGGAAAATCCTCACCTCATCACCTTTCTGTCTCTTTGGATCTCCCTGCACTGGACATTTCATATAAATGGAATACACAGTATACACCCATTTCTGTCTGGCTTTGTTCACACAGTTTACTGTTTCCAAGGTGCACCCATGTTGTAACATGCATAACTACCTCATTCCCGAGTTTGCTTGCCATTTCCTCACTGTTGTTGAAGAAATATCTATTCAAACTTTTTGACCATTTTTTAATTGAGTGATTTGCCCTTTTATTGTGGTAAGGATTTTTTTTATATGTTCTGAATACTAGATCTTTATAGAGATATACAGACAAATATTTTTTCATTCTGTGAATTTTTTTTCACTTCCTTTCCCAACAAATTTATCAAAAAAGTCACCCATAAATCTCCCCCATAAAGCAAGTTTGCTCGTCAACAGAAATTCTAGGAACCTGTGCTGTGCTTAGTCACTCGGGCATGTCTGACTCTTTGTGACCTCATGGACTGTAGCCAGCCAGGCTCTTCTGTCCACGGGATTCTCCAGCCAAGAATACTGGAGAGGGTTGCCATGACTTCCCCCAGTGGATCTTCCTGACCCCGGGATCGAACCCAGGTCTCCCACATTGCAGGCAGATTCTTTACCATCTGAGCCACAAGGGATGCCCTCTAGGAACCCAGTTCTTTTGTAAAATATTATTACAATATTCATTAATTTAAAAAGTAGTCATTTTTTCCGTGTGAAGTGTCAACTGTTATCTAAACTTTAATATAGAAAGGTGAAAAGAGGTGAATGATTACAATAAATAATGATTTTTCATATTGAACAAATAGAAGGCATATTATTAGACAATCTAACTATACAAATACCATAGACCCATACAGTATTTCCTTCAGTTCAGTTCATTAAACAGCCTTATGAGACACTAAAGGATTCTATTAACTTTCCTGTATGCTAAATGAAAATTTCAAGAAGCAATTATTCCTGGGTCTAATGAGTGACACTGTAAAACCAGCAAGTCCTACAACAAGAACTGAACTCTGTCCCATGATCACTCTGAGCTAAGAACAACCCAGGCCTTCTAACTAGGTTGAAAGGCTTAACTCTGAGCTGAGAATGGAGGGCGCTTGGGCACCTGGAAAAAGATGTGGAGACCTGTCTCTGACAATGGAAATGCCCCTCATTGTACACAGCAATTTTGTTCCTCGAGGCATATGCAAATTGTGCTGTTTTCAATCCAATCTGTTTTACATGTACCAGGAGTTTGTCTATTTAAAAATATATTATAGGAAATCCTTTTAAAAACAAAGAAAACTTTGTGAATAAAAACTGCTTTTCAGTTAATCTGTACTGTAAGTTTGGATTTTCAAATAGTGCCCTTTCTTAAAATAGGACACGCCCTGCACTGAGATGACAGCTGAACAATACAGATTATTCTGCAAAGATGGAAAACAAGGGATCGGCAAGTACTTGGGCGTAGCTTCGGTTTCTGTATTTTGAGGAATGTTTTGGGTCTGGAAAGAACCCAGAGATGAGCAGCTACAATGATCAACTTAATGGAAACTAAGACCCTTGAGACAACTTTAGTGAATTCAAGCTTACTTCACTTGAAACAGAGGAAGCTAAGGTTCTTTTGTTCCCTGTATTCAAAAATACACAATAAAGGGTAAAAGTTTATGGTAAAATATGAAATAAGCAAGAAGAAAGCAAAATATTATGATGATTATGTAAGGATAAGTATAAATAGGAGCAAACAATACAAAGAAATGTAATGACAAAAACAGTGGATACTTTGAGGAGGTTATGGATAAAATCTTTGTTTACAACTTCCCATAATGTTAGTATAACATTACATTGCTTTGTGTAATATTATAGTTTATATAATAATGTAATACTGTAATATTAATATTACAATAATGTTATATATAATTTAGAGGGGAAAAGCATGAGACGGCTTAGATAGAAGTGTTTAAGCAGCCATGGACAAGAAACTTGAAGAGGAAAAATTATTCTTCTCAAATCATCTGCCTCCTGACTCTTCTATGCTTCTGTCTCCACCCCATCAGCCTCAAGGATCCCAACATTATTACTTCCTTGCATCAGCTGGGGATGTTATGCACTTTGATTTATTGAATGATTCAGCAAAGATTAGTTGATCCCTGTGATACACCAGAGGCTTCCCACGTGGCATTAGTGGTAAAGAACCTGCTTGCCAATCCAGGAGATATAAGAGACATGGGTTTGATCCCTGGGTCTCGAAGATCCCCTCAAGGAGGCCTTGGCAACCCATTCCAGTATTCTTGACTGGAGAATCCCATGGACAGAGGGACCTGGCAGTCTACAGCCCATAGGACTGCAGAGTCGAACACGACTGAAGTGACAGCACGCACACAAATGATACACCGGACTCCTGCTAGTGACCGAGGAAGCAGCTGGTGGAAACCCCACCTCCCAGCCCTCCCTGACTTGCCGTGTTTACAGAGATGGTTATCACACAACACAAGTGGGGGGAGGGCAGTCAGAGAAGATGCAGACGGTGGCGTTACCACAGAAAGAGCGCTGGACCCGTATTTGTGGGGCTGAGGCTGGATGAGGGGGTGTACGGGGAGGGAGACACGCGAGAATGCCTGGAATGTTCAAGGGACCGAAGCTGAAGAGGGAGAGAGCGGTGACAGGCCTGGAGAGGACGTCCTCAGCCACTCTGCTGAGTGTGACCTGAACAGGCTCTTGGGGGGTTAGAGCGGGAGGAAGACGTGCTCAGAGCTGCCCTTCGGGAAGATGAGTCGAGTTGCCAAGCAGAGAACAGATGAGAGGAGAGAAAGACGGGAGCCAGAGGTAGGAGGACATTCCAGCGAAGGTGCCGGGGGCAGGGGGCTGTGGCTGCAGAGAAGGGGCCAGAGCGAAGAGGCGCCGAGAGGTCGTTGTCACTGGACTTGGGAAGCGGTTGATTGTGGAGAGGGAGAAGGCAGGGGTCCAGGAAGCTCACACAGTCTTATGAAGCAGACAGAGAGGACTGAATTCCTCAAATCCAAGAAGAGCCCGTGACAACAGGTTTCCGGCTGCGAGGTGAGGGAGGCAATGAGGGGCACTTTGAGACGCTGGGTCAGGCAGCACGGGCCCAGGGGGTGACAGGGGTGAGGAAGCGCGTGTGAGCAGAGAGGAGGAGGCCAGACTCAATGGCAAGGACCTCGGGCGCCATGTGGAGCACCTGCTTCCCAGCGCACCAGCCACACCGGCTTAGAGAGAGACACCGGGGGACGGGGAGCAAGAGCCACCCGCCCCTGGGCCTCAGCTGCTCAGCGCGGGCTGACAGGCGGAGCGGCCCGTGGGCCGCCCTTCCCCACCGAGGCCCGGGACGCCCTTCAGCCATCGTTAAAATGCTCCCCCTGCGGCCTCGGGGACCGCTCTTCACTTTAGCACGCAGGTATTCGATGACTGCTGTGTTCAAGGGCCTGGAGGGGCAAACAGAGCACAGTGTCTGCCCCTAAGGAGCCCCCAGTCTAGGAGGAAGCTTAGACCAATGCGGTAACGATAACACGAGTAGTCAACGGTAACAGCAGGAGTCAACAGCACGAGATGGGATTCCAGCGAGGTCCCAGGGATGGACACACGCGAGCCAAGTCTTCAAGGGCCATCTTGAGGAATGACACAGAAAGCGGGGAACCAGTAGGAGCCTCAGACTGTGCCCAGCCATGGGAGCCAGAGGGCTGGGAGCAGCATGGAGCTGAGGAGTGAGGCCACCTTATCTGGGACCTGGAGCGTGAGGAGCAGGGGACGCTGGGAGGTGGTACTGGGGAGCTAAGCCAAGGGTGTGGGTATCCTGGACTTTCCCCCATGTGTGCTTAGCCGCTCAGTCGTGTCCAACTCTTTGCAACCCCATGGAAAGGGGTTTGTAGCCCACCAGGCTCCTCCGTCCATGGGGTTCTCCAGGCAAGAATAGTGGCTTGTTGTGCCCTTCTCCAGGGGATCTTCCCGAGCCAGGGATCGAACCCAGGTCTCCCACATTGCAGGCGGATTCTTTACCATCTGAGCCACCGCGGAAGTCTGACTTTCCCCATAGGCTGCTGGAACTGCACTCTACCTTACGGGGAAAAGAGAGGAGTTTTAAACCAATAGTATGTTCAGACTAGCATCTTTCAAAGGTTGCTGACAGGTTTTCTATTTCTACAGATGGTCAAACATAAAGATATCTGTTAAAAGTCCAGCCTGTTTTGAAGCATAACAAAGAGCGTCTTAACTCTGGGAATAAACATTAAGAGATACTAAGAAATAACTTTTCTAGACCTTTATGCTGTGGTTACTGTCAATGGGTAATGTGTCTACATGTTTCATTCTAAAGGTACAAGATCAGAGTCAGTGAAAACCTAGCCTTCCTTCCACGCCCGGACCACCATCGCTCCCAGTTTCTTATGAGTCATTTCGAAGAAATAGTCAGCTTTCTCCCTCCATCTCTTTCTCTCTCAGACACACACACACACACATTTTCTTACACAGATAGTGGCATCCTATCTGCTTTCATCTCTGCTTTCACGTAACATTTTCTGGAGATCATACCTATAGAACCGCTTCTTTTTAACAATGCATAGTCTTCTCTTATATGGACGTACCATTAGCCGGTTTCCTATTTCTCTATTGATGGACCTCTATCTGATAACACTCTTTTGCAACCATATAAAAGCATTGTAGTAAATATCCTTGTACATGTGCTATTTTTATGTAAGTATGAGAAAGTGTGTAGGATAAATTCCTGGGAGTGGGGACTGCTACTCTTAGTTCCTAGAATGAATGCATATTTTTAATGTTGATAGACATGATCTATTTGTTCTATATGAGAGATAGAAATACTCCCTAAAGCAATTAGTGCCTGTCTCTCTATATCATTGCAAAATCCTTGTGATGCCAAACTTCTTGGTCATTGTCAACTGAAAAATGTTACCTCTTTTTAGATTTAATCTGAATATTTTTGATGAGCTAGATTGAACAGCTTTTCTTATGTTTAAGAGCTGCTTAATTTTTTCACTGTGACAGAGCTTATTCTTGGCCCATTTTTCCAATGAATTGTTGATAACTTTCTTATAGATTTGTAAATGCTCTTCATGTATTAAAGAAACTGAATTTTTTGTGAAACGGTTCAATAATTTTGCATTTTTATTTTATTTCATATGTAATATTTTTGCCACAGATAACTTTCTTTAGTTTTATGTAACCAGATTTATCAGTCCTTTGTGTTTTGTATATAGCTTCTGGATTTGGAGTCAAATTTATAGAATTTTCCTGTGCCAAGATTATTTTTTAAAAAGCTTTTCCCAAGTCATCTATTTTTATAATCTTCTTATTGTATGCATAACTTTTTTTCATTTGAATCTTATTTGGATGGAAAATAAGAAATTCAACTAATTTTTTCCAGATGTTGCACTATAATTACTCCAATGCTATTTTATTGAATATCAGCTTTTTTCCCAATTGATTTGAAGTCTCACTTTATAATATACAAAATATCTAGAGTGCTTACATCTGTTTTGGCTACATTGATCAATCTACTTATACAGTAAACCATGTTATTTTAAATACAAGGAGTATGCTCCCTCTCTATTCTCCCATTTCAAACGTGTATTTAGTTTTCCTTAGAAATTTTAAAATTGGTTTACCTGACTTCCAAAGAGAATAACCACCAGTTCCTGAAATAATTCTACTTTATTTATTTTATTATTTTATAGTGCTGTTGGATTGTATTCTTAATATTGCTCATCTGTAAATATTATTGCATCTATAATTTACTTCTGGTATCTTATTTTTGTTAAAGTTGGCAAGATAACATTAAATTCATAAAAATAAAAATAATTTAGAAGTTGTCCATGTATTCCTTTGATATGCTCTAGAATACCTTAGTGATGTTGAAATGATATGCTTCTTAAGTGTTTGGTAGAATTTCTCTATGAAATCATCTGAACCTGATGCTTTTCTCAAGAGGTTGCTCTTGATAGCTTTCACTTACAATAATTCATCTCTTTAAACGTTTCCTTTTGGGGGGGTCAGTTTTGGCAAATCATCTATTTTTGGGTCTTTCTCATTGCAGGCAGATTATTTACCAGCTGAGCTACCAAGAAAGCCCTCTTCACTTCTATTTTAGGGTCTGAAATTATTTATGCAGAAATAAGTCATTTGTTAAGATTCTTTAATTTCATCTTACTTGTGCTGACTTTTAAAAAATGTATAACCTCTGAGTTGTGAGTTAAGTTTTATTTGGAGCAAAATAAGGACGATAGCCCAGGAGATAACACCTTAGATAGTTTTGAGAAACTGCTTCAAAAAGGTAGGGGGAATGTCAGCCTACATGTGACTTTGGTGAAGGGTGAGCACATGTTTTGCAGAAGATTGCTGCTAGTCATGAGGGGCGGTCACCACCACAAAGAATCTTAGTGCTTTTCTGCATTTGAGCAGATAGAAGAACTGGGTTTATAAAATCATCTACTGAAAACCTAACTATCTGAAAACCTATTCTCCCAGTTTTTCCCAAAGTACAGAGTGCCTCATTTCTAATCTCCACACTGAACTTCTTCTTGACTTTGTTATTATTTTTCTACTTTTTACATTGCCTTCATCATTTATTCTCATCTTCCTCTGGTGTTGATGCATATGTTGAAATCCATAAATAGTACTCAAGTCTGCAATTTTTTTTTCATAATTTCTAAGTGGAGTTTAGTATTCTTATTTTCAGGTTTCCTCCAGTTTCAGGTCTTGTTTTCTCTTTCCCTCAGTAGTAGCTTACAAGGTATATATTTTGCTATTATCATCATGGCTTATATTACTGCTTTATCCTTAAATTAAGAGATATGGAGTTTTCCTTTTTAATATCTAACTTGTTTCATTAAGGTTAGAGAATCTTACTATTTTTACTCTTTGGAAATTAATGTAATTTTTTGATAAAATTTTGTGAACATTTTAGTGACACCTGAAAAGAAGATATATTCTTTTTAAAAATAATCTTTATTGAAGTATAATTGATTCATGTTGTGAGATGCATTCTGCTTTAAGGATATAGCATTGATTTATCTTAATAAAAAGTGCCCTCTTAAATATTATTTGGCTGTTTGATCTGGGATGAACTGGGAAAATAAGTTGAAGGATCTTTACCATGAATTTGTCTATTTCT
This sequence comes from Muntiacus reevesi, assembly GCF_963930625.1. Taxonomy (NCBI): domain Eukaryota; kingdom Metazoa; phylum Chordata; class Mammalia; order Artiodactyla; family Cervidae; genus Muntiacus; species Muntiacus reevesi. The sequence goes on from NC_089251.1 coordinate 160,706,135, forward strand.
CCTTGTATTTTTCTTTTCATATTTATTTACTTGTTTCATTTTTAAAATATTGATGCCGTTTGGTTTGGTACAAAGATGTGCTGTGATCTCTTTGTTATAAGTTGCACTGATTACTGCTTTAATTGTCTGTTTGTCTAGTCTGACGCTTTTTTCCCCAAAGGCTAAACTCATCTTTGACCTTCAATGCACTCCTTTATATACTGGGTTTTAGGTTACTCAGATCTCACAGTTTGGCCAAAGCTGGGGCATACACGTGTGTTTCTTATTCTCCTGAGTGCCCTCATGTGATTTCTTTTTTGTTTTTAAAGAGAGGAGGCAAGACTTCTTTCTCTGTCATCTAATAAAGGGAAGTCCCCTTTCCACCCTATGCAAGTCTTCTAAAGAAGTTGTCTAACTTAGATACGAGGGCTTCCCTGATGGCTCAGTGGTAAAGAATCTGCCGGCCAAGGCAGGATACGCAGGTTCAGTCCTCGGGTCAGGAAGATCTCCTGGACGAGAAAACGGCAGCCCACTCCAACAGGCTTGCCTGGGAAATCCCAGGGACAGAGGAGCCTGGTGGGCTACGGTCCACGGGGTCATGAAGAGTCAGACGACTGAGCGACTAGCCAACCGCAGCAGCTTAGATATGTAGCCTTCCACTCAGCAAACACATGAGGTAGAACTTGCTGACAGCCAGGTGTTACCAGGCGCTACGCCCACACCTGCCCAGATATGAAAGCCGTGCTTCTAGAGCACCTCTGACCGGACCAGGGGGCCACCGGGCGGGCTCTGCGTTGAGCTGGCAAAGCCTGACACCACAGGAGGCTTTGGGATTGGTGTCCAACGTCGCACCCCAAAGAAGTCAACAGCTGAACTTCAACAAACCCATACATGATCAAAATCCTGTCCTGGAGCCAGCAATTTGATTTGGTTTGAAATCTAAGCCGCAGGCAACAGCTGCTCCCGCCTCTCACGCCCGCATGGAGGCGTTCTCACAAATGCCCACACAGCTGGGAGTGTCAAACGGCCTATTCTTTCAAGCCAGTTGTCCCCTCAAACATTTGCCCTGTCTGCCCAGGATTTTCCAGGGCTGGGCCAGTGCTGCTGGAGTTTGTCTGTTGCTGCATCCTGAAGCCCAGGCCAGCTGCGGGTCTGAGGCTGGGCCCAAACGGTGTCGACTTACTAGCAGCTGTCCTAACCGAGCCCAGCAGGCCCTCGGCACAATTCCCCAGCGGGCCTAAGAAACCTTGCTTTCTCGGATACTGTGGGAACAGGCGCTGCGTTATCTGCCTTCTCGTGTACAACTCTCAGATCTAGGAAATGAACTCAGAGTTCAGACAGACAGTGTATGCATTACTCGCTCAGTGGTGGTTGACTCTTTGTGACCCCATGGACTGTAGCCCACCAGGGTCCTTCGTCCATGGAATTCTCCAGGCCAGAATGCTGGAGTGGGTTGCCATTTCCTTCTCCAGGGATCTTCCTGACCCAGGGATAGAACCCAGGTCTCCTGCAGTGCAGGCAGGTAGCTTTACTGTCTGAGCCACCCGGGAAGCCCAAATACACCACACAAACTTGATTTCTCACTAAGGTAAAAAGGTTAAAATGAACTAGGAAATAACCTGCTTTTACAAAATATCATGGATTTAAGGATCTGGAAGAGCTTTGCAAGTATCAAACATTCTCTTGTTTTAGTCTGCCCAGGGTGGTTGAATCGCTAAAATTTAAAATATTCTCATTTGAAAAACAAAGAAACAGGGTGATTGATTACCTCAGGTGGAAAAGCGCAAAGCCAAGGCTATTATGCATGTGTTTTTGGACAATCAGCTACTTTAACACAAAGGGAGAGAGAGACTCTTGATTAGGTGAGCCCTGATAATTAAGGGTGACCTTTGCTGAGGGAAATTTATTAGGTTTATTCAATAGTTAATAATGAAAAGGTACCTTCTCAACCTGAGAAGGTACATGGTAAGCAAAATGAGGATTTTCAAGGAGCCTCTATAAACTGGGAACAGACTCAAGTTTAATTTGATGAGAACCACATATAAAATCACTGCGGACAGTGGCTACAGCCATGAAATTAAAAGATGCTTGCTCCTTAGAAAGAAAATTATAGCAAACCGGACAGCATATCAAAAAGCAGAGACATCATTTTGCCAACAAAGGTCCGTATAATCAAAGCTGTGGTTTTTCCAGTGGTCATGGATGGACGTGAGAGTTGGACCATAAAGAAGACTGAGACGGAAGAATTGATGTTTTTGAAGTGTGGTGCTGGAGAAGACTCTTGAGAGTCCCTTGGACTGCAAGGAGATCAAACTAGTCAATCCTAAGGGAAATCAGTACTAAATGTTCATTGGAAGGACTGACTCTGAAGCTGAAGCTACACTACTTTGATCACCTGATGCTGGAAAAGACTGAAGGCAAATGGAGAAGAGGACAGCAGAGGATGAGATGCTTAGACAGCATCACCAACTTGAGGGGCGTGTATTGGAGCAGACTCCAGGAAATGGCACTGCAGCCCACGGGGTTGCAAAGAGTCGGACACAACTTAGCAATGAACAACAACAACATATAAAATGTATTTTTTTTCTTTCCATGCATGTGTTTTTTCAAACTTTTAGAAGGCATTATTATTTTTAACGTATTACTTAAACTCTAAACTTCTTTGTTGTTAAAACAATGTGAAGAAGACTCCTCATATGCAAAGTCTCTTTAGAAAGAAAAAATTCCCAAGGCATCTAAAAGACTCTTTAAAATGCATGAATGTACTTGGAGCTAAAACGAAAACAATGCAAATGGCTGGCCAAAAAAGACAAGAGATTCTGAAGGTACTGAGAACAATTTCTGAATCTAATAGGAGTAAATGATCTGTTGAAAAGAACTCGTACTGACCTCAACTCAGCTTAGGACCTTAGGAACCAAATTAGGAGCCAACTCCACAAATAAACTACTAATTATTTTTGAAAGAAGAATTGGGACAGATGCAAATGGCACAGATCCACATGAGACAACATCTTTTGTTCAGAGTTTCTGAGGGAAAAGTAGAAAATCACCCTCTTAGTAACAGTATCTCTGGGGACTCTCTCTGGACAAAGACACCCTCTTTCTTTATTCGAAATATTAGGAATCACTTTTTCCCTTGCGTGCTTTGTCGCTTAGGTTGTGTCCGACTCTCTGTGACCCCCGTGGACTGTAGCCCGCCAGGCTCCTCTGTCCATGGGATTCTCCAGGCAAGGATACTGGAGCGGGTTGCCATGCCCTCCTCCAGGGGATCTTCCCGGCTCAGAGGTTGAACCCACCACCCATGTGTCTGACGTCTCTTCCATTGGCAGGCTGGAAAGCCCTTTCCCCTTACATGTGAAAGCATATAAGATAATGGTTTGCACTTGATTTGACTCTCAAGTGGTAACTTCCCCTTCCTAACACAGTAAGATGGGAACAAACGCTGATTCACTCTGGCTTTGCACGTAGTAGGACCTTGATATGTGGTTACTGGGAATGGCCTGAATGATGATGATCACATAGCAGAGCTATTTCAAGCTCAGCTTGGAAGCACAGAGAACAGACAGTCCCACTGGCTCCCACTTCCTGACACCATCGCCCTTGGGTCACCCCCTCCCCTTGGGTGAGGTAGGACCCCCTGACTGTCTTCTAACAAATAGGACATGGCAGAAACCATGAGGTGTCCCTTCTGAGGTCAGAGGTGGTGGCTTCTATTTTACTGCCCCGCCCCCGCCCTCTCTTACACTCAGGGAAGTGTCACCATATTGGGATGCAGCCTGGGAGATCCAACCAGTCCATCCTAAAGGAAACCAACCCTGAATATTCATGGGAAAGGCTGCTGCTGAAGCTGAAGCTCCAACACTCTGGCCACCTGATGCGAAGAGCCGACTCACTGGGAAAGACCCCAAAGCTGGGAGAGATTGAAGGCAGGAGGAGAAGGGGACGACAGAGGGTGAGACGGTTGGATGGCATCACTGACTCGATGGACATGAGTCTGAACAAATTCAAGGAGATAGTGAAGAACAGGAAAGCCTGGCGTGCTGCAGTTCCGGGGTTGCAGACAGTCAGACACAACTTATCAGCTGAACAACAACAACATGTGGAGGGCCCACCCATGTGAGGTTGGACACAGGTCTTCCGGCGGAACCCTGAGATGACTAGCCCTGGCCATCACCTTGATCCCCAGAGACCCTGAACCAGAGCAACTCCTGCATCCTTGCACCACAGAGACTGTATGAGTGAAAATGTGGTGTTTTCAGCCTCTAAACTGTGGAGTAATTTGTTGGTAGCAATGGAGGAAAAAGACGCTTGTACCTTTAAGGAGAACGTCACTCCAGGGAGTGGACCGGCCACTGAGTGAGGGTCCCAGCCAAGGGAGGACAGCATACTCGAGCTGCTCGGATGTTTAGAAACGTTGCTCCAGACGTGTACACTCCCTGAGGATGGTGTCAGATTCTGAACAATTCTGTTCTCTTCCGGAGTGAACTGAAAGATGGGAAAGAACGAGACTTTCAGGTGACATTTGAAGCATCGGTAAGACCTTCCAAGTTCATTAACAAAGGCAGCCCAGGCTCTTTCTCCGGAAGCACCAGCAATTGCTGTCTTGTCCGCCACCCTCCTGGTTGCACTCGGTCAGGAGTCCCTCTGCTTTCCCTCCCTTCTCCGCCTTCCCCACACCGTCAGTCACACACCTGCCAATCCACATCAGGTTTGGCTCTGCCCCTCGTGTCTGTAAGTGCCAGGATCTTACAGCCTCCATCAGGGATTGTCATGAAGGCCTCCCAGAATCTCCTACCAGGCTTCGTCCTGCGTGGTATCATCAGACCAACTGCTCAGCATCCACCACTTCACCCCGGTAAACCCGAAAATGACTCCACTCCAGTGAGTCCCCTGATCGGCCCAAACCCTATCTTGTCCACGGAAGGCCCACACACTGCTCCTGCTCTCCCCCGGTGTGCCCGGCTCCGAGGTCCCTTCCTACTAACCCACAGCCACATTCGGCCTGAAGACTCAGATCCAAACAGAACTCCTTTGTGAAACTCCCCATGCCTCCCAAATCCACTCATGCTTTGCACCCTCTTGACCCGGAGGTGCAGACAAATAAGCACCATGCTTCACACGGATGACTTCTCTTCTCAACTCACTTGAAAACTTGCTGATTCCAGCACCCCAGCCTTCTTTTGTTCCCACCACATTTCCAAAAAAACAAAAACAAAAACAAAAAAAAACCTGCAGTCTCTGGACTTAGATGAAGAGAACAGAAGAACAGTACTATCACCTGGGCATCCTTATGTGCCAGGTAATTAATAAGTGTAACTTCTTTAATTCTCACCTCAAACCTCTGAGATGCATTTGTGCATCTGTATTTAACAAAGGGGAAAATAACATGGGTAAGTTGTCCAAGTTCACCCTGCCAGTAAGGGGTTGAGCAGGAATATAAACTCAGGGCTGGAGACTGCCAAGTCTGTGCTCTTCACACTTGCCACACCAGCCTCAATACAAAGTGAAGAAGCTAATTGCACCTACATTAGCAGGCGCTGAGGTGAGAAAACGCTGGGGTAGGTGGCCTGCAGGGACTGCCTGCCTGCACCCCAATCTCACCTCCCCTCCCCCACAGGCTGGCCAGTTAGCTCCGTGAGACAGGGCTCTCCTCTCACCAGGAGGACGGTGGCAGTAGAAAGCGCCCCGGGGGGTGAGCCTCCCAGGGGCTGACCCATGACCAGTGCTCGGCACTGAGGAAAAGGCGGCGTTGCCGCTCTGGGCTTTGCCCTCCCACCCCATCTCTCCCGGAAGCAGCTTCACCAAAGCACACGAGTGAACTCTGTGACTTCCCAAGGATAAATCTTTTAACGTGCCCAACATTTTCTTAGTTTCTTGTGTGACTTGCTGGAAGTTTTTTCTTGCTTACTGTAGGCACTCTACGTTGTTGTTGTTCAGTTGCTAAGTCCTGTCCAATTCTTCACGATCCATGGACTGCAGCACGCTAGGCTTCCCTGTCCTTCATCATCTCCTGGAGTTGGTTCAAACTCATGCCCATCGAGTCGGTGATGCCATCCAACCACCTCATCCTCTGTCGTCCCCTTCTCCTCCTACCCTCAATCTTTCCCAGCATCAGGGTCTTTTCCAATGAGTCGGCTCTTCGCATCAGGTGGCCAGAGTTTTAGAGCTTCAGCGTCAGTCCTTCCAATGAATGTGCTATGCAGTCCGACTCTTTGCGACCCCGTGGGCTGTGGCCCGCCAGGCTCCTCTGCCCATGGGGATACTCCAGGCAAGAATACTGGAGTGGGTTGCCATGCCTTCCTCCAGGGGATATTCCCAACCCAGGGAAGGAACCCAGGTCTCCTGCATTGCAGGCAGATTTTTTACCACCTGAGCTACCAGGGAAGAACTTCCAATGAATATTCAGGGTTGATTTCCTTTAGAATTGACTGATTTGATCTCCTCACTCTCCAAGGGACTCTCAAGAGTCTTCTTCAGCACCACAGTTCGAAACCATCAATTCTTCAGCACTCAGCCTTCTTTTATGGTCCAACTCTCATATCCATACATGACTACTGGAAAAATCATAGCTTTGACTATGCAAACCTTTATTGGCAAAGTGATGTCTCTGCTTTTTAATATACTGTCTAGGTTTATCATAGCTTTTCTTTCAAGAAGCAAGCATCTTTTAATATTATGGCTTCAGTCACAATTCACAGGGGTTTTGGATCCCAAGAAAATAAAATCTGTGACTGTTTCCATTGTCTCCCCATTATTTGCCATGAAGTGATGGGACTGAATGCCATGATCTTAGTTTTTTAAGTCAGCTTTTTCACTCTCTTCTTCCACCTATATTAAGAGGCTCTTTAGTTCCTCTTCACTTTCTGCCATTAGGCTGGTATCATCTGCATATCTGAGGTTATTGGGATACCAGACCACCTTACCTGCCTCCTGAAAAATCTGTATGTAGATGTACTTTAAATCATGAAGTAAAAACCAGAACCCATCCAATCAGAATTTTCCCCATCACTAAGCTGTGTGGACTGATTCAAACTCTTAAGAGCAACAGGCAAATTTCACAGCACAGAAAAATTGCATTTTATTCCTGCTAAGACAAAACACACAATGGCAGTATTTTTCAAGATAGATAACAGAGGACAGACAAACGAGAGCAAGAGATGAGAGATGAGAGATTCTGCCACCAACAATGAGATGTGGATATAATACAGACAGACATAGAGCAATGGCATTTTTGGAGGTTTCCTCAGCTCCCTGCCCCATCCCACCCGCAATTCTACAGACGAGAAAACTGCCAGCCCTGCTCACATCCGTAGTGACAGTGAGATCCTGTAATCTCTTCCTTTTGCCTAAGATGGGTTTTTCCCATTGCACTCATCCTGCCCGCCCCCCACTTAGATATCAACTGGGGCCTTCAGTTAGCTATTTTTATACCCTTATCATTGCAATATTTCAGTCCCTGCATGCATGTGTGTGTGCTCAGGCGCTTCAGCCATGTCCAACTCTTTGCGACCCCGTGGACTACAGCCTGCCAGGCTCTCTCCTAGAGAATCCGTGAGATTCTCTAGGCAAAAATACTGGATGGGTTGCCATATCCCTTCTCCAAGGGATCTTCCCCCACCCAGGGATTGAACCCAGGTCTCCTGTGGCTCCTGCATTGGCAGACAGATTCATCACTGAGCCACCTGGGAAGCACTTCAGTCCTTACTCAACTCCTTTGGCCATACAAAACTGTCTCGGTCTTCCTTATCATCTGCTCTTCCACCCACAAGATGAACTTTTAAACATTTATTTCACGGGCACCTCCCAGGGGCCAGTGTTGCTTTGCTAACCACACATCATTGTTCTTCAGACGGGATGTACAGCCCATGGGTGGGGTTCCTGGCTCGGGCTGGCTTATTCCATTTCCAAAAGTTCCAAGAACAGAAGTGTCTGCTGGACTCTTTCCTCACACACAGAGGCCTCCCAGCAGCTCCTGGTCCAGCAGGGTGCCGTGTTGCCTACTCCTGTTCTCATCCATCCTCGCTCCTCTTCTCCCCATCAACACCTCAGCCCCCATGCTCCCTTGCTCCCGTGTTTTATAAGGTCTGAGGCAGCAGTCCCCAACCTTACTGGCCCAAAAGACCAGATACATGGAACACAGTTTTCCCACAGACTAGGGGTGGAAACTGGAGAAGGAAATGGCAACCTACTCCAGTACTCTTGCCTGGAAAATCCCATGGACGGAGGAGCCTGGTAGGCTACAGTCCCTGGGGTCGTGAAGAGTCGGACATGACTGAGCGACTCCCCTTTCACTTTTTACTTTCATGCACTGGAGAAGGAAAAGGAAACCCTCTCCAGTGGTCTTGCCAGGAGAATACCCGGGGACGGAGGAGCCTGGTGGGATGCCGGCTCCGGAGTCGCACAGAGTCGGACACGACTGAAGCGACTTAGCGGAAAGGGGTGGAAGGGCTGGTTTCAGGGTGATTCAAGCACATTACGTTAATCGTGTGCTTCATTTCTGTTATTATTATATCAGCTCCACCTCAGATCATCAGATCCTGGAGGTTGGGGACCCCTAGGCTAAGGGGGACTCCAATCATTATATGAAAGAGTTTGAGATTTATTGCCATGTTTCAGCAGGGTTATCTGTACCTTTAAACACATTCCGTTTTGACTCTTTTCCTCTACACGTGGTCTCCCTAATCCCTCTCATTGCACGTTGTCTTAACGGGCTCTGTGTCCAGGCCCACTTCTGTGCTGCCCTTGCACCCAACTGCAGCCTTTGGAGGCCAGGACAGCTGGACACGGTAGTCAGTGACGTGCTCCTTACAGAGGCATTTATTAACTCACCCTAGTGGCTCCAATACTTTGGCCTCCTGATGCGAAGAGCCAACTCATTGGAAAAGCCCCTGATGCTGGGAAAGACTGAAGACAGGAGGAGAAGGGGACGACAGAGGGTGAGAGCGTTGGATGGCATCACAGACTTGATGGACGTGAGTTTGAGCAAGCTCCGGGAGTTGGTGACGGACAGGGAAGCCTGGCGTGCTGCAGTCCTTGGGGTCACAGAGAGCCTGACACAACTGAGCAACTGAGCAACAATGATGGCTTCATGGATTTAGAAAAATACTACTTGAGAAGTCGATGCCACAAAAGCTTCTGAAATATTGACATAAACCCAATAAAATGCTATTCCAAGCTGCCCCGCCTGAAAATTTTGGAGGTTGAGGAAAGAACTTCTTTCTCAAAATAGAGCCTTCCCACTGTACATGGCTGGCCTTAGAAACACAAAGTCCCCACAGCTGGGATAGAGTTCACCCCTTTCCACTTTAAACCAGGAGTCGATCAACTTTATCTGCAAAGCCCGGATAGTAAATATTTGGGGCTTTGAGTGCTGTAGAGTCTCTGTTGCAAGTCCTCGATTCCATTGTTGTAGGCGGAGGCAGCTGTCCACGGCACGTAAACCAAGGGGCCTGCCGGTGTTCTGATAAACTTTATTTACAGAAACAGGCAGTGGCCAGATTCAGTCTGCAGACTGTAGATTATAGACCTCAGCTCGAACTCGATCCCAGATCATAATCAGCAAGACCCACAGCCTCCGGAGAGCTCAGTTATCTGATCTTAAAGTCCCAAAGGCCCGGGGAACGTACTCGCCCATGTGTTTGGATGGAGTTCCAGTCTCAAGCATAAGACCCTGCTGAAGTTAATGAAGATTAAATATGAAAAGAATATCAAAATGGAGCAGTGGAGAGAAGGCTAAGCATGCAGTCTGAGCTGAAGAAATGCCATACAAGCCACTGCATCCACCGCCTACTGAACCTGGATTAGAGAGGAGGTCGCTAGATAAACAGTAACCTCAAAAAAGGCTGACTTATAAAGAGACACAGATATGGAAGCTGACTCTCAATGATTAAAAAGTCAAATGTAGTGTTATTCCCTCAGCCGCGTCTGACTCTTTATGACCCCATGGACTGTGGCCCGCCTGTCTCCTCTGTCCATGGGATCCTCTAGGCAAGAGTACTAGAGCAAGTAGCCACTCCCTTCTCCAGGGGATCTTCCTGACCCAGAGACTGAAATCAGGTCTCCTGCATTGCAGGCAGATCCTTCACTGACTGAGTCACCGGGGAAGTCCAAAAAGTCAAACAGCCGGAAACAAATAAGAAATCCCTGGATCCTCACAGGCGATTCTGGCCACTGGATCATTCAGGCATGACCTAAATCAAATCCTTAATGATTATAGAGTGGAAGTGACAAATAGACTCAAGGAATTAGGTCTGACAGAGCGCCTGAAGAACTACGGACAAAGGTCTGTAACATTGCATAGGAGGTGGTGATCAAAACCATCCCTAAGGAGAAATGCAAAAAGGCAAAGTGGTTGTCTGAGGAGGCCTTACAAATAGCTGAGAAAAGAAGAGAAGTAAAAGGCAAAGGAGAAAAGGAAGGATATACCCATCTGAATGCAGAGTTCCAAAGAATAGCAAGGAGAGATAAGAAAGCCTTCCTCAGTGATCAATGCAAAGAAAAAAAGGAAAACAATAGAATGGGAAAGACTAGAGATCTCTTTAAGAAAATTAGAGATACCAAGGGAACATTTCATGCAAAGATGAGCACAATAAAGGACAGAAATGATATGGACCTAACAGAACCAGAAGATATTAAGAAGAGGTGGCAAGAATACACAGAAGATCTGTACAAAAAGATCTTCATGACCCAGCTAAACACAATGGTGTGATCACTCACCTAGAGCCAGACATCCTAGAATGCAAAGTCAAGTGGGTCTTTTGAAGCATTAGTACGAACAAAGCTAGTGGAGGTGATGGAATTCCAGTTGAGCTATTTCAAATCCTAAAAGATGAAGCTGTGAAAGTGCTCCACTTAATATGCCAGCAAATTTGGAAAACTCAGCAGTGGCCATAGGACTGGAAAAGGTCAGTTTTCATTCCAATCCCAGAGAATGCTCAAACTACCACACAATTGCATTCATCTCACCTGCTAGCAAAGAAACGCTGAAAAGTCTCCAAGCCAGGCTTCAACAGTAAGTGAGCCAAGAAATCCCAGATGTTCAAGCTGGATTTAGAAAAGGTAGAGGAACCAGAGATCAAATTGCCAACATCCATTTGATCACAGAATAAGCAAGTGAATCCCAAACACATCTACTTCTGCTTCATTAACTATGCTAAAGACTTTGACTGTGTGGATCACAATAAACTGTGGAAAATTCTTAATTAAATGGGAATACCAGACCACTTGACCTGCCTCCTGAGAAATCTGTATCAGGTCAAGAAGCAACAGTAAGAATTGGACATGGAACAATGGTCTGATCCCAAATTGGGAAATGAGTATGTCAAGGCTGTATATTGTCACCTTGCTTATTTAACTTATATGCAGAGTACATCATGAGAAATGTTGGACTGGATGAAGCACAAGCTGGAATCAAGACTGCAGGGAGAAATAGCAATAACCTCAGAACACAGATGACACCACCCTTAGGGCAGAAAGTGAAGAGGAACTAAAGAGCTTCTTGATGAAAGCGGAAGAAAAGAGTGAAAAAGTTGGCTTAAAACTCAACATTAAAAAAACTACGATCATGGCATCTGGTCCCATCAGTTCAGTTCAGTTCAGTCGCTCAGTCATGTCCAACTCTTTGCGACCCCATTAATCGCAGCATACCAAGCTCCCTGTCCATCACCAAACTCCCAGAGTTTACTCAAACTCATGCCCATTGAGTCAGTGATGCCATCCAACCATCTCATCCTCTGCCCTTCTCCTCCTGCCCCCGATAACTCCCAGCATCAGGGTCTTTTCCAATGAGTCAACCCTTCACATGATGTGGCCAAAGTATTGGAGTTTCAGCTTCAGCCTCAGTCCTTCCAATGAACACCCAGGACTGAGCTCCTTTAGGATGGACTCGTTGGATCTCCTTGCAGTTCAACCTAGACAACATATTAAAAAGCAGAGACATTACTTCCAACAACAAAGGTTCACCTATACAAAGCTACGGTTTTTCCGGTAGTCAGGTATGGGTGTGGGAGTTGTACCATAAAGAAAACTGAGTGTGGAAGAACTGATGCTTTTGAACTGTGGTGTTGGAGAAGACTCTCGAGAGTCCTTTGGACAGCAAGGAGATCAAACCAGTTAATCGCAAAGAACATCAGTCCTGAATATTCATTGGAAGGACTGATGCTGAAGCAGATGCTCCAATACTTCGACCACCTGATGCAAAGAACTGACTCATTTGAAAAAACCCTGATGCTGGGAAGTATTGAAGGCAGAAGGAGAAGGGGATGAGAGAGGATGAGATGGTCAGATGGCATCACCAACTAGAGGGACGTGAGTTTGAGTAAGCTTCGGGAGTTGGTGATGGACAGGGAAGCCTGGCGTGCTGCAGTCCGTGGGGTCACAAATAGTTGGACATGATTGAGCAACTGAACTGCCTGACTGATGAAATCGCTGGATACCTGGGGACCTTTTTTTTTTGCCACCCTGTTCAGCATGTGGGATCTTAGTTCCCCAGCCAAGGACTGAACCCATAACCCATGCATTGGAAGCATGAGGTCTTAACCACTGGACCACAGGGAAGTCCCATGCCTGAGGACTTTTAATTCCCTTCTCTGCCTTCCCAGGTCACATAACTTTGGAAAGCCATCCTCTCCTTCTTCTTGTCCTCATCTTCATCCTCTTCCTTATCTTCCTTCTCAACATCCTCTTCATCATGTTTGTCACCAATATTTCTATCATTAAAACACTGTGCTCTGCACTTTACATGTACTATTTGATTAATCTTTGCAATATCCCTGTGAGATAGAGATATAGGTCATTCTCATTCTGCAGACTAGCAGGCTGAGACACAGTGTTTAGTAGCTGGGAAATAGTTCCACAACTAGAAAACTGCAGAGCCCAGATTCAGATCCAGTTCTCTGCCATCCACAGCCCATTCTCTTAACTAGAAACGTTGTAATACAGCGTGTGACTGCTGCTCAAAGATGCTCATGACTAAAATCCCTATCACCATCTGGGTCCATCCTGAGCATTTTATTGGTACCACAAATAGCTGTCGATTCAGAAGGACACTGGCCGCTTCACCCTTGCCGATTCCCTTCTGCAGAGGTGAAGGGTTAACAAGCTCACCCACGGTGCCCGGAGCGGAAGCATTTAGTGAGCAGCTGGGAAGACCTACTGCCCTTATGCTCTTAATGCATATGCATGGCATCACCCTCGCTAGCCTTCTGCATTTGTTTTTGTGTGGGTTTTTTCCTCCACAAGGAGACTGTGGAAGAAGACAGCTGGAGGTCACACAGGCTTCGCGTGAACTGTGTCTCTTATAGGAAAAAGCCTTGGTACAGGACAGAATCTGCTCCTAAGGGATTACAAAGATGGGGCTCTTTGTAATAGAACCACCAGACAGACCACCAGACATAAAATTCAATTAAAACAAAAATTGCAAAAGATTATTCATCACCCAAAATTTATAGTGGGCTAGGTATCCTCAGCCAAGGTGCCATACATCCTCATAGCTACTGGTAGTTACAAAACGGATCATGGAGGGAAGCAAACCAGAAACACAACTTAATTTTTTATAAGGGAGCTTTTATTCTACTGGCATGCCTTTTGGAATTAGAGGGACCTGGCTACATTTCAAAAGGGATGCACCTCTTCCCATCTGGCCGGACCTACCACACTGGGTGTAGCAGACTTGCTTCTCTGAAGTTACCCAAAGTCCAGAACGATGAGTGAGCTTGGCAGCAAATTAAGAGGGCAAACCTCAATATAACAATAGAGTGTCCACTTCCGACACAGACGATCGTTTCTATCTGTGACAATTCCACTTGTGAATGCACCAAACTAAAGAGGAAATGCCACACACAGAAAAAAGATATAGATAGATTTCTGGGCAAGACAATGGAAGACATAAACCAGTTCAGAGTGAAACCACATTCAGGAAGCAATAGAGTTAGTCACTTTCATTTGCTCTCAGAAAAATGAACATAACCAGGCCCACTCCTCACTCAGGTTTTCAGTATAAACTACCTCATTGTATATGAATTGCTCAATATGGTTCAAATATGCAATTTACAGCAACCTGACTACAAAAATTATTTTTTAACACATTTCAGACTTGTGACTTGAAATATAAAGACTTATAAGTACAGAATAATAGAAGGTCTGGTGACTGCTTAGTTTTAAAAGACTTTGCATTGAGTTTCTGTTTTCAATAAGGGGGTAAAGTTCCATTTAAGCATCATGAAAAAGTATTCTGATAGACATAAACAATAGAGTTTTACATGCATTATGAATTTGAGCTTGAAATGATCAATTTTGGAGTTGAGTCAGGGAAGACCCTACAATTAGGCTCTATTCCTGCTCACCTTTTTACTACCAGTCCTCACAGTGACTGGCTTTAGTAGAAGTTCAACAAATATATATATTTTTAAATAAGTACATGATAGAAAGTAAAGAAAAAGAGGGTAAGAGAAGGAAAGAAAGGAGGAAAGAAACTAGTCAGTCTGAAACTGTCATATGTTCGAGCAATTAATAACTACCACATCAAACAACATAGCAGGTGAGACACTAAGGACTTAATTCTCCTCTCATGCATATGCTTCATAAGAAAAGACAAACAGGTACGGGCAGAGAGAATTCTTAGATTCAGAGTTGGTAATTGAGGGAAGAACTGCGATGGTCTTTAAAAAGAAACACAACTACCAGTACATTCAGGAGTCTGCACCCTGCCCTCTAGACCAGTCCCCAAGCAGAAGAATCATGACATTACGATCTGGTTCAGTCTATGAGAACAAAAAAAGAACGTGAGAAAATAGTGAAATCACCAGAAATTCTCAAGAAAACCTACTAATAGCCTTCCCAGATGGAGGAAGTTGGAATTCTTCAGTAAAAGTGTTTTTCTCCTCATCTATAGTTTGAGTATCCAGGGTACAACTTTTATATGAAAAGGCAGAATAAATGCTTGATTCTTTGCATTTATTGTCTATTCTTTGACACAAAGTTTGGCTTACTATCATTTTCCAGTGGTGACTAATGAATTGTTCTATTTTGAGTATTATTACAAACTCAGTGATATAATTACATTTTTTTGGGTATCAGTCCATTATAGATATTATTTGTATTGATGTTCAAAATATTCAATTTTTCAATATATAAAATCCATCATGAGTCCATACTGACATACCAAATCAATTCAGGCCCCCAGTGTTTTTGCTTTACTCCTTCTATTTCATGACTTCTTTTTTTCACTACAAACCTTTTTGTTCTCAGTGATATGGGAATAATAGAATGTCACATAATTAATCCTCTGCTTTATCCATACCACACAGAACAGTCTCTAAATTATGATACCAACACAACTGCCAGCAATATAACTTTTGAAAGCAGATTATAATTTTAAAATTTTTGTCCTGTGTATATATATGTACACTGAAGAAGTAAATTGAGTTACTTAGGGCTAATTTTTTTTTTTTTTTTTTTTTTTTTTTGGCCGCACCATGTAGCATTCGGAATCTTAGCTCACCAGACAGGGATGAACCCATGTCCCTACATCGGAGCTCAGCGTTCCAACCACCCGACTGCCAGGAAAGCCCCAAGGGTTAACTTTTATTTTTATTTTTTATTTTTACTTAATTTATATTTCATTTTTATTTTCAGGAGTTGTTTTCTCAATTTGTGTCTTAATTATGTAAAATATTTATCTTTACAGAAGCAATTGTATATAATGAAGCTAGTAAAAGTAACCTAATAGAAATACCTTTTGTAAAGCATTAAGGACCTGAGTTCCTGAAAATGAAGTTCATTTAATGCATGTGTGTTAACAGCCAAAGGCTTCCCAGGTGGCTCAGTGCTAAAGAATCTGCCTTCAATGCAGGAGATGTGGCTTCAATCCCTGGGTCAGGAGATCCCCTGGAGGAGAAAATGGCAACCCACTCCAGTATTCTTGTCTGGAAAAGCCCACGGACAGAGGAGCCTGGCGGGTCCATAAGGGTCACAAAGAGTCGGACACGACTGAGCAACTGAACACGTATCAATAAGCAAGCACTTTCCAGTAGGGTTATTTTTTTATCTTCCATCATTTATTTTCATATAATTGTGCTATAGTAAGCAAATATAGTCTAATGACAATAAATATTTGAAATATGTTGAAAATTTCTTTCTGGCCTATTATGCAATTCATTTTTATAAGTATTCCATGTATACTTTAAAAATGTATATCCTAGGGACTTCTCTGGCAGTGCGGTGGTTAAAACCCCACACTTCCACTGCAGGGCATGCACTTCCGTCCCTGGTAGGGGAGCCAAGACCCTTCATGCTGGTCCCACACGCTGTGTGGTGCAGCCAAAAATATAATAATAATTTTTTTTTAAATGTACGTTCTCTAAGTTTTAGGTGCAGAGTTCTACAAATGTTCATTAAATCAAGCAGGCTAACTTAATGTTGATTAAATTTTCTTCAACTTTCCTTATTTCAGGCTACTTTATCCATCAATAATTGAGAGAGATATATTGAATATTCATACAGTAATGGTGAATGTGTCAGTATCTTGTTGTAGATTTGCCATAGTTTGCATTATATATGTTTATGTCTATTTTATTAAGGCCATACAAGTTGTTTGATATTGCTGATAAATTGGAAATTGTACCATTGTGTAGTAATTCTCCCTTTTTGATGATATATTTTTGTCTGATATTAATATTACTGTAATACTTTTCGGTTATCATTTGCCTGGTTTTTCCCTTTTACATCTATTAATTTTGAAACTCTCCATATTTTTATATTTTAGAATTTTCTTTTCTAAACAGTATATTAGGAGCTAATTTTTTCTTTTCTTATTTAAATTTGTCATTTAATTGGTGAGGTTAATACATTTATATTATATTACTATTAAATCACAATTGATTTCTACCACCTGATTTCAGACTATTTGCCTTATTTTCCCCCTCCTCTCTTACTTCATTTTTAATTAGATCTTTAAATCTCTTTTGCTATTTTTTTAATCTCCTACTTGCCTTTGGTATCACATAACACTGCGTTTGGGTTTCTTTTCCTTTATCTTTCTGTTCTTGGTGTACAGTTTTCTTCCAGTATCTGTGGGTTTATGTTATGATTTCTGAAAAATTAGTAGTCATTGTCTTTTCAATATTGTCTTTATTCTTTTATACATATTCTATTCTATTATAGCCCTTCAAACTAATTAGACATAAGTTATCTCTTCTCATTCTAGTCTCCATGTTTCTTAATCTTTTTCAAATTTTCCTATTCTTTTCATATAGGGTACATCCTAGGTAATTCCTTCAGGTATATCTTCTAGTTCATGAGTTGTTTCTTCATGTAAACCTAAATTGCTCTTTAACTCATTCTGAATCTGTGGCCACTCTAGTTCCTATTAAGAAAACTCTATTAATGTGGGAGTTTGGGATTTTATTTCTCCAACTTTCAGAGTTTCAGATCTTTTCCCAGCATAGTGGTACTAATCTAAGCATCTGATCTCAAGTCTACCTACCAAGCATTTGTTTATAATTCACTGCTCTCTTCTATGGTCTTAGATCCCTTTTCTTTCAGTTTTTTTCAATCTTATTTGAGCTTATTTATATCTGAATAAGGACTGAGCTCTAGTTAGCTCTGGGCTACATCAAAAATTATGATTATTGTCATATATCCAGAATCTAGTTTTTTACATCAAATGTCTCTTCAAATTATCTATTCTGCTATATTGCCTGAAACAGGATACCCAATCCGCAAAATGAGATTTTGGATATGAAAATTATATTATTGAAAAAAATACCATAAGTTCAAGTTATCTCACTTTGGTTTACATAGAATTATACAAATAATTGAAACAATGAACAGAAAAAAATCATTATAGTAAAAATAAAAGTGGAGTTTCTTCATCCATCTATTCTTTTTTTTTTAAATTCTCATAGCCGTCAAAACACCATGGGATAGGTCTGTTTCCTAACCAAGAACAAACTGTTATACATATTTACATAAGCAGAAAGCTAGAAATAAACATTAACCTTGTGTGTGTTTTAGTCACTCAGTCGTGTCTGACTCTTTGGGATCCCATGGACTGTAGTCAGCCAGGCTCTTCTGTCCATGGGATTCTCCAGGCAAGAAAACTGCAGTGAGTAGCCATTCCCTTCTCCAGGGATCTTCTCGACCCAGGATCAAACCTGGATCTCCTGCATTGCAGGTGTATTCTTTACCTTCTGAGCCACCAGGGAAGGCCCCTTACAACACTTTTAAGTTTAGAAAAAATTTTAAATAAAAGTTTATATTAATATTACTGAGATTAAATAAGTTATTGCTATTAGGGTTTATAAAGTGCTTTTATATCACTTGATCATCACAACTTTCTGAAGGAATGAACACCATTTTTATCCTCAGCTCACTGATGAAAAAGAGCCAATGAGATCAAGTGATTCATTGAAGGTCACACAGTGGCAGAACTGAGACATGAAGCCAAGATTACTAACTCCATTTCCTGGGCTCTTTCCACTACAATGTCTTGAAGAAGATTTTTAAAATATTAATTGAATTAACCTAGACAGAAAAGATTCTCCTGTCCTTTGGAAACTTGGGATTTTAAAAATGGAAATTAAAAAAAAAAGTAACAAAATGATGAAATATATTGATATGTATAATTACCTATGCAGCAATGAAACTTGCAAACCAAACTTGATAAGAACAGAAATCATATGTGGAGGTAGCCATCACTTTTTATAAATATTCTAATCAAAAGCAAAGCAATGAAATTGGGCAGGATAACGTTCATTCAAGTACAATATTACAACATGTATAAATCAGCAGACTCTGACACCATCCCAAACTTTTGAGCTCCATTTCATAGGTATGTTACTAATTACGGTGAGAAGCTAACCTAAAACACCCCTAAAAGAAGGCCTCAGTCAGGACGACTGAGATCAGAAGGTTCCAAACTCTAAATTATGTCTCTCCTCCAAAGACTCCCTCACAGCTCAGTTGGTTAAGAATCCGCCTGCAATGCAGGAGACCCTGGTTCAATTCCTGGTCAGGAAGATTCCCTGGAGAAGGGAAAGGCTACCCACTCCAGTATTCTGGCCTGGAGAATTCCACGGACTGTATAGTCCATGAGGTTGCAAAGAGTCGGACATGACTGAGTGACTTTCACTTCACTTCACTTCAAACGACTCTATTTGGTTCTGTGATCACCCCAAGTCCTAGAGGAAACTGAGGGCCCTGCTGTGTTCCTTCCAGTTGCATCTGACAGAATAAAAATTAACTGGACCCATGGTCTGCCCTCTCACTGCCCAACGCATCACCAAAGACCAGATAAGATTCCCCAGTAAGGCTTCCCTTGGTACTATCTGAAAATCTCTAAATAACTCTGATGCTCAGGAAACTAGCCTTCATCTTGTTGTGCCAAGTGCTGGCAAACCCACCACCTTCATCATAGGTTCTGAGCCATCAACAGTAGAGGAAGACCATCATAATGCCGCTTAGAGATAAAAGTACTAACTGATGGTTGGTTCTGCTGGGGGAGACTAAAGTGACCAGCGCTGAAACATGACATGGCATAAATTACTGCTCAGTCCTCGTCCAGGGGAGTCAGTATTTACCTTAGTAAAGGCACACAGCCTACAGACTAAGGGCACAGCTTCTTGGGCCCCTGGGAGAACTGTCTGACACCACTTACTGGACAACTTCCACTTGAAGAATATCATCCTCAGATACAAGTAGCAGAAAAACAAAGACTTCCCTGAGGTTGCAGTGTGAGTCAGAGGAACCCCTGGACCAGAACTTAACTGATAAACAATGGCACCTACTTCAGAGGAGCTTGGAGACTAAGAAAAGAATGTTTATAACCTGCTCTTCCTATCTTGTAACCACTCTGAGCTATTTTTTCTATGCTACTGTTTAGCCCCTCTGTCTGTGGAATTCTCCAGGCCAGAATACTAGAGTGGGTAGCCCTTCCCTTCTCCACGGGATTTTCCCAACCCAGGGATTGAATCGGGGTCTCCAGCATTGCAGACAGATTCTCTACCGTCTGAGCCACCAGGGAAGCCCCCTTAGATCCCTAGGACCCGTGACTGTTAAAGGTACTTTCACTAAACACAGGGAAATACACTGAGTAAGTTTTGCTAAATGTTACTGTATATATAGCAATGGGCATACTACCTTAAAACCATACAGAAATATACTGAAACGTGGAAAAAACAGAAAAGTACATACTTATGGGTTCATACACTGGTAGTTTACAAATTTAGTGTCAATAAAGAGAGATTTAAAATTGAGGCGGCAGCTGTCCAGAAACACACGCATGGCTCACAGCCACACGTGCCCAGCGGCTTCCACACGGGATCGTCCGAGCGAGGGCAGAGCTGAACGTGGTGGCAGTAAAATGCCGCACAGACACACCCAGCCGCCAAGTGCAAATCTGCATTTGCTCCAAGAATCCTCCCCGAAGTCACGTACGTTCATTCCCCATGTAAATTCGGGACTGGATGTTCACGATTTGGCCCAGCGCCCCTGCAAATTGCTGCTTCTTTATCATTCACAATGCCACAGCTGTTCTTGTCACAAGGAGGACAAAGAACAGAAAGACGATCCATTTAGTCTTCACCCCTTGCTGTTCCTTTTAAAAAGGAAAGAAGAAACGGCGGTTGCGGGGGGTGGGGGGAGGTTGCCATTTCTTTTCGTATGTTTGTTCACATGCTCTTGTCTGTATGTGATTTGCTCTCATATCAGCCCTGTTCTTGACACCACACAGCCACCCAGAATGGTCTAAACCAAAAGTCCACCTTTAATGGAGATAGACCTGGCCATTTCCCCCTTGAAGTGGGGCACCTGTGACAGGCTGAAGTGACTTTTACAATTCTGCTGGCCTGAGCTAAACAGCGACAAGCAGAGTGAGTCACAGACTGTTAATGGTTGTACACCATCAAGCCTGTTGGGAACGAAGCTTTGCTTTTACCAAACCTCCCCAGATCTGCACTTGGGTGCAAGACTTCCTCTGCTTCCATCACCCCGTGCTGTTTGCCTCGCTCCCTCCGGAGTGCCTATTTAGCCCTGCTTCCTTAAGGAACTGCTGGCTGATGAGAGAGACCTCAGAACTCCTTGAACAACTAAACAATTGGATCCCACCCTTCCTGAAGCCAATAAGGATGTTTGCAAAAACCCAAACAGCCTGGGGAGGTGTCAGGAAGAAAACTGAGGAAGGCATGCTGTTTCTAGGCCAGAAACATCGCAGAGATTTTATTCTGGTTTGCTTGTTTGGGTTGTGAGGGGAATTCAGCCCCTCCCAGGGAAATGCTTGACAGTCTACAGGCTACCATTCGGAGAAACGCTCTCCGTCTTGTCTGGCCGCAAGCCTCAGGGGGCCCAAGCGAGGAGACAAATGATGAAAGGATGTCAGAAATAATTGCTTACCTAGTATCAAGTAAAAGAGAAACAGGGAAAAATTTAGAATAGACTTCACAACCTTCTGCATTGCAGGCAGATTCTTCACCGTCTGAGCCACCAGGGAAGCCCGCTCTCACCCACTGGGACTTGCCAAATGCTTTGCCTACTTGGATACTGAAGACTTAACTTATTTTGAAAAAGTTATGAAGTTTCGTTGCCAGAAAACAAGGAAATATGCTACAGAACACAACACGGGCAGCATGTGGCAGCATAGGAGAGACAGAGAAGCCCAAGAAATAGTCACAGAAGACTGAGGCTTTCCTGATGAAAGAGTGGATCAAAGAGTTCTACGGCCCTTGTGGGATGAAACTGGGAAATCCATTATGGAGCTGAGATGTTGGATTTTATCAATTTTAGAGCTAAATGATGCTTTAAGCCTCATCTAAAAGAACTCTTAAGCTTTCTAGATTAATTATTCACTGGAGACAGCAAATCCTGCTGAAGCAATCCAGGGGTTGGATTGAATGAGACAGAGGAACTTAGAAGACAGGAGAAAAATCCCTGTTTCCAGGGCCCAGACAGTGACTAAAGCTGCAGGTGGAGGGAAACCCACTAGGTATCAGGTGGAAAGTTAAAGGAGGCTGGAGTCCTAGAGTCACAGAATTGGGGATGCCACCTGGGACAAATCTGATGAGAAATCATGGAAGGGGAGTATTATTTTTAGAGCCCTTTGCTTTTCCTAAAGTTGTTTATTATAAAATCATTACAACAAAAAATTAAAATAACTTAAAATTCTCATGATTGGGACTTTCAACATTATTACATGAGTACGTTACATACGCATGGTCAGTCATGTCCAGCTCTTTGCCATCCTGTGGACTGTAGTCCACTGGGCTTCTCTATCCACGGGATTTCCCAGGCAAGAATACTGGAGTGGGTTGCCATTTCTTTCTCTAGGGGATCTTCCCAGCCCAGGGATTGAACACGCGTCTCTGGCTGATCCTGCTTGGCAGGCAGATTCTTTACTGCTTGAGCCTATTAAATGAGTAGAAGAATTTAGTCTGAAATCATCATCTTAAGTGGCCAAGAGTTCAAACTGTACCTTCCAGGGTCCAAAAAGAAACAGACATGCAGTCACCTGAGCCCTTAGCCGGGGTCCCCCGTGCCTTCTGCTTCATGGGGGAGCTGAGCTTTCCTTCCTCATTTCCTAGTCATGAGCTCCAGCCCCTGCTCATCACAGCCACTTTCCCCACATTCCCAAAGCACACTGAACTCTGAAATTAAAGATTTTCACATACACATGAGATTATCAGAATAGGAGAAACAGAACTTCATTATTATCCGTACATGGGCCTTCACTCTCACCCCAACCTATTGAAAAAGGAATAAAGAAAGCCTTGTTCCCACTCAACCTCGGCCATCACACCTGGGACCCTCTGCTTTTCAGAACCACTTGAGCTCCTGGGGTTCTAATTTTTGCTTTCAAAGAGGAAAGTAAGAGAAGGAAATATTGAACCCCAAATAGCCTATACTGTTGTGAAATAGTGCTCCATAGAAACGAAGTAGCTTGGAGATTTCTCAAAATGTGCAATAGGTTCTTAAAAAGATGATGTCAAACAACCCTTTGACATATTGAGGCCAAAGCAGGTTTAAAGGCTTCGGTCTTAGAACAGTCTGTAGACCAAAACATTTCCCCCTTAAACACTCTACTGGTTCCCTTTCTTTAAATTTGGCTTGGAGAATAGTATTTGTATTTCTTCCTCCTATAAGCATTATTAGTTTCTCTCTCAAAAAAATGCTTATAACAGTCAACTAAGGGGGAAAAAAATCACAGTTTCAATTTCCTGAGCTGATGTCATGAACTAGTAATACATCATCATCTGATCACTAAATCATAACCTAAATGAACCACAAACCTCACTTTGCACAGCTTCCTAAGACAGCACACGGCATAGGGACAGTGATTTTCAATTTTCTGGGATGTCACCTAAGTTTGTATCAGTGGCATTCAACTTCTACAGAGTCTTTTGTGTTAAAAATGAAGGAGTTCCTTACACATCAAAAGGCTCACAAATCCATGTTAGCAAAGTATATTTGTACCTGACAGCTGTCACGGGCTAAATGGTGTTCTCCCAAAATTCATGTTGAAACCCCACCCTCCAGCTCCTCAGAATGGAGATGCAGTCTCTAAAGAGGTGATGACGTTAATGTGAGGTGGACCCTCATCCAATATGACAGATGTCCTTAAGAAAGAGGCCGTGAAGATACAGACAGAGAGACAGCAGACTCTGTGCTCAGAGGAAAGAGCATGCGGAGAGGCAGCATCAGGACGGCCAAGGAGAGACGTCTCAGAGGAAACCAACCCTGCTGGCACCGTGATCTTGGACCTCCAGCCTCCGGAACTTCGAGAAAGAAATGATTGTTGTTTTAGCCACCCAGTCTGTGGTCCTTAGTTAAGACAGGTGGAACAAACTAATACACTAGTCATCTCTGGTACATAAGGAGAATGTTGGGAAATTTTCAGATTTTATCAGACACAATCAATGGGGTGGTTGGACCACACAAATTTTATTGTGCCAGATTATTTCATGCTGATCCTAATGGAACACAGACCTCCCCACTAAGTGCCTTGTCTGGCCCGGAAATATAGAAAAGGGTGGTTAACTGGAATTCTCAAAGGAAGTAGAGGCAGGAAGTTAGTTTATTCTCTCAACTCAAATTAAAATCAAAATGAGAGAAATTAATTCCCAAGCACTTCATTTCTCTTTTCCCCTTTGTCTCTTTTCCCTTCTTAACCCCTGTTCTTATCTGCAAAATGAATGTTATAAACTCTAGTCCAAGCTATAATAAGAAAGGCTGAGTTAATATACTTGAGTGCTTCTCAAATGACAGAAGAGAATAAAATATTATAGGCTAGGGTCCAAAAGGAGGGAGAAAGTAGACGAGATAGCTAATATTTATGACGATATCACCATGTGAAATATTCTGCCCTAAGTATTTTATATGGATCATCTGTCTCATTAAAATCTCACAATAACCTGGTATGGTGGGTAGTATTAATTGTATTTTACAAATACATTTGTAATATTCAGAAGGGTTAATTTGCTGCTCAATTCAAGCTGCCAGTAAACAATACATTTGGGGAGCCAGAGATCCAAGCTCTAAATGGCTATGATCTGTCCCAAGTTTAAATTTTCTTATTCTAGCTGATAAATTCATGGTAATTTTGCATAGTAATTTGATACTTGTGTCCATATACAACAGAGACAGAAGCTTTTAATGTATGTGAGCATGTGTAGCCTTCTTCTTATCCAATTGGCAGGGCAAATAACAGCTGGCAGAAGAAAAGAATTTAAAAAAAAAAAATAGGAAGGCAGAGAAAAAGCATATTCATCCACCACAGTGAAGTACTGCATTGGCAAGTATCAGATGGTGCAGAACTTTGAGGGACTGAGGGAGAAAAACAAAGAAAGACAAGAGTTTTGGGGAGCAGCTGCTCTGTGTGGACGATATTAACAGTGGCAGAAATGGGAGAAACAAATTTGAGGGTTTTTTCCCTGTCCTTTGAGAACCTACTCTCTACCTGCCCCTCTCCCTCATATTTTCTTGATAAGCGCAGCTAAATACTTGAATTACTTTAAATTCTTTTTTTATTTGAGCTGATGATGAGAAAACATTGGCCACATAGTTCCCACTTTTGCTCGGGTAATATTTTCCACATTATTTTCTAAGCTGGATGTTCTGAAGCCAAGTTGGAGTCATGGCTGTACTTTTTTTTCCATCTGTTACCCTACATCTGATCAAGAGTATGTTTTGACTCACAAGTTTACCAGCACAAGATTATTGGGAGAAGAAGGGAAATGAGCAAAAGTGGGTGGATCCAGGGCGTGATGATCCTCAGAAAGCAGCTAAACACTGGAAGGACAGTCTGTCAACCCGTAGAGCTTAGGTTATGAGTTTAAAGCAAATAGCACCAGGTCTTCAGTGCCTAACAAAACAAAAGCTTTTTACTCACACAGAGGCTGATGGATTCTGATTGGAGGATGACTTTCACAAGAGGTGGCACAGAATCCATGCTTTTTCTATCTGCGGCATGTGCATTACAACACAACCCATCGGGGTCAGCCAAGCCAGGGGGAGACACGGCCACTCACACATTGGCTCTGCCCCACGACGGCCAGAGGGCTGAGACAGGTTGTCTTCCTGCCTCTCGAAAGGGGAAGAAACCTGGAACTATTGTCGGAAATGAGTCACGTCTGTCATGAAGGTGGCTGAGGACACAGAAAGATAGCTTCACAATTTGAAGAAAATACAGTGACAGGACGCAGGGTTTCAAACATGGTAGCACATGTGGCAGGATGGAAGCTCACTTAACAAGGAGTCTAAAGCCTTCTTCACAAAGATGCAAGCAGGCATGTTGAGTCACTTCAGTTGTGTCTGACTCTTTGAGACCCCGTGGACTATCACCCACCAGCTCCTTCTGTCCGTGAGATTCTCCAGGCAAGAATACTGGAGCGAGTTGACATGATCCTCCAGGCGATCATCTCAACCCAGGGATTGAGCCCGCGTGTCTACGTCTCCAGCATTGGCAGGCGGGTTCTTCACCACTAGCACCACATGGAAAGGCCCACAAAACTGCAGCCAAGTGTTATTCTCCACGAGCACCCGACAGGCAGTGATGGCAAAGGCACCTGGACTCACTCGAGGCCCTGGGAGACCCGCCTACCAGGTCCCTAGAGAAGCTGGTAACTGTTGCAGGGCTTGAGGGCAAGTCAGTTCTGAAGTTGCTTCAGGGGCTGATGTCTACTTTAAGCTTGAGAAAGACACCAGATGTGACAATACATGGCCCAGAGACAAATGGAGTTTTAAGTCATGGCTGGAGCTTGCCCCTGGGATGGTACAAACATGGAAGGTCCTGGAAGCTGAGAAATGCTGCTGCCTTGGGGAGCTGATAAAATCTCTCATTTGTGCTCATCCCTGGGTTCAAAGCACAAGACCTGACTCCATTCATGAGAGATGGGAGCAGACAGATTAGGTTTCTGTGGGAGCAGGTGTCACTGAGGGTCACCGCCACCCACACGGAGAATACTGGGAGTGAATGGGGGTGGGGAGAGAGGACCTTTTTATCTTCATGGTGAAATGGGATGGTGTTTCTTCATTTGCTTTTTTCCTTAAGAGACTGGGGAAGGATGCTGATTACTTTTCATTGCTCTTTTGGATTTTATTTGATATTTTTAAAATTTATTTTACTGAAGTATAGTTGATTTACAATGTTGTGTTAATTTCTGCACAGTAAAGTGATTCAGTTATACAAAAATATGATTTTTCCTATTACTTTCCATTATGATTTATTATGGAGTATTGATAACAGTTCTCTGGGATACACAGTTTATCTGCTTGACCAAACAGTCACTGAGCCATGCAGGGCCCTGCTACAGCCGGTGTACACACACTTTCTTGTCTTTAAGGAATTACCAGCAAGTACAATTTCCACCATCACAAGGCTATTACAGACAGCTCAGCCTAGGCTTCCCAGGTAGTACTAATGGTAAAGAACCCACCTACCAGTGCAGAAGACTTAAGAGACACAGGTTTGATCCCTGGGTCAGGAAGATCCCCTGGAGGAGGGTATGACAACCCACTCCAGTACTCTTGCCTAGAGAATGCCAAGGAGAGAAAAACCTGGCGGGTACAGTCCCTGTGGTTGCAGAGTCAGACACAACTGAGTAGGCACCTTGGATAATGGAGTCAAATGCCCACCTAAAAACGTTTTTATCCATCAAACAAATTCGTATCATACATGGCTTCGCGCCATGTGCTCTTCTGGATTCTGAGGACTCAAGAGTTCCCAAGAAGAACATCCCAGTCCTTGAGGGGCTCTCATTCCAGTAGAAGGAGTGAACGCTGACAAGCAGGCAAACACAGGAGTGATGTATGTGCAGAGTGTGATGGATGATCAGGTAAAGTCGATGACTAATGCCACAAGCAACGAAGAACAGCGGGAAACTGCTCCCTTCCATGGGCAAGTCAAAGAGGTGCCCTCAGGCACCCCAGGGGAAGGCAGCGAGTTCAAGGTCCTGAGACAGGCA
Source organism: Muntiacus reevesi (assembly GCF_963930625.1). Classification (NCBI taxonomy): domain Eukaryota; kingdom Metazoa; phylum Chordata; class Mammalia; order Artiodactyla; family Cervidae; genus Muntiacus; species Muntiacus reevesi. Next base: position 160,733,563 of record NC_089251.1, read on the forward strand.
GTAGGGAGCAAAGAGAACGCCAAAGGATTCGGGTCTGACTCCAAATGCCTTGGTGGAGTGAACATTTGGAGAAAACTAAACATACACATACAACCTCAAAGAGGTAACCTTACTGCACTTAAAGTACTTTAGCTGTATTTATAGAACATGTGGGAAAAAAGGGAAATTTTTAAGACAACATCTTTCAAATACAAACAGGTCTGAGAAAGCAGTACACGGCTCAGTGCAAGGATACTGGATTTGGGGGGTAATTCACACCATGAAATCATCAGCAAGCTACCAAAGTGCCATTCATCTCAGCTCCTGTGATGGGTGGTGGTCTTGATCTCAACCCTGAACGTGCCTTTTTCTATTTGCTTGCACGAGTCACTGAACCTCTGAAATACACTTTTAGAAATATGCAAAATGAAAGTAAATGTTTGCTGGGAGCATGATGGGGTTTTCCTTCTATTAATCATTTATGTACCAAATATTTATGCAGCACCTACCATGTGCGAGGCACCAGGTGGGATCCTTAGGATGGGACAATGAGCAGAACATGGAAGGGTCTAGCTGTCGAGTCCACAGCTCTGTAAAGAGAGACCCTGATCAAAGAAACAGAAGTAAATGACTGCAGAGAACCACAGTGAACTGGGGAAAACAAGAAGTCACTGCAGGGAGAGACCTTCAGCCTGATAGAGCAGAGAAGGTTATAAAAAATAAATTAATTAAATAATTATTATTAAAGGGTCTTTTCTGGTGGTCCACCTTCCAATGCAGGGGACACAGATTTGATCCTTCATCAGGGAACTAAGATGGGCTTCCCTGGTGGCAGGTAAGGAAACCACCTGCAATGCAGGAGACCCAGGTCTGATTCCTGGGTCAGGAAGATTCCCTTGGAGAAAGGAATGGCCACCCACTCCAGTATTCTTACCTGGAGAATTCTATGGGCAGAGAAGCATGGTGGGTTACACTCCAGTTCAGTTGCTCAGGCATGTCCGACTCTTTGTGACCCTATGGGCTGCAGCATGCCAGGCTTACCTGTTCATCATCAACTCCCAGAGCTTGCTCAAACTTACGTCTGTAGAATCAGTAATACCATCCAACCATCTCACCCTCTGCCGTTCCCTTCTCCTCCTGCCTTCAATCTTTCCCCAGCATAGAGACTTCTCCAATGAGTCAGTTCTTCACATCACATGGCCAAAGTATTACAGTTTCAGCTCTAGCATCACTCCTTCCAATGAATATTCAGGACTGATTTCCTTTAGAATTGACTGGTTTGATCTGTTGCAGTTCAGGGGACTCTCAAGAGTATTCTCCAACACCACCGTTCAAAAGCATCAATTTTTCAGTGCTCAGCTTTCTTTTTAGTCCAGCTCTCACATCCATGCATGACTACTGGAAAAACTGTAGCTTTGACTAGACAGAGCTTTGTTGGCAAAGTTATGTCTCTGATTTTTAATATGCTGTCTAAGTTAGTCATAGCTTTTCTTCCAAGAAGTAAGTGTCTTTTAATTTCATGACTGCAACCACCATCTCCAGTGATTTTGGAGCCCCCAAAAATAAAGTCTTTCACTGCTTCCATTGTTTCTGCATCTATTTGCCATGAAGTGATGGGGCTGGATTCCATTATTTTTCTGAATGTTGAGTTTTAAGTCAGCTCTTTAATTCTCCTCTTTCACTTTCATCAAGAGGCTCTTTAATTCTTCATTTTCTGCCATAAGGGATGTGTCATCTGTGTATCTGAGATTATTAATGTTTTTCCCTGCAATCTTGACTCCAGCTTATGCTTCATCCAGCCCAGAATTTCTCATGATGTACTCTGCATATAAGTTAAATAAGCAGGGTGACAAAAAGCCTTGACGTACTCCTTTCCCAATTTGGAACCAGTCCATTGTTCCATGTCCAGTTCTAACTATTGCTTCTTGACCTGCATACACATTTCTCAGGAGGCAGGTAAGGTAGTCTGGTATTCCCATCTCTTGAAGAATGTTCCACAGTTTGTTATGATCCACACAGTCAAAGGCTTTGGCATAGTCAATAAAGCAGATGCTTTTCTGGAACTCTCTTGCTTTTTCAATGATCCAACAGACATTGTCAATTTGATCTCTGGTTCCTCTGCTGTTTCTAAATCCAGCTTGAATACCTGAAGATCATGGTTCACGTACTGTTGAAGCCTGGCTTGGAGAATTTTGAGCATTACTCTGCTAGTGTGTGAAATGAGTGCAATGGTGTGGTACTTTGAACATTCCTTGGCATTGCCTTTCCTTGGGATTGGAATGAAAACTGACCTTTCCCATTCCTGTGGCCACTACTAAGTTTTCCAAATTAGCTGGCATATTGAGTGGAGCACTTTGACAGCATCATCTTTTAGAATTTGAAATAGCTCAACTGGAATTCCATCACTTCCCCTAGCTTTGTTCCTAGTGATGCTTCAAAAGGCCCACTTGACTTTGCATTCCAGAATATCTGACTCTAGGTGAGTGATCACGCCATCGTGGCTTCCTGGGTCATGAAGATCTTTTTTGTACAGTTCTTCTGTGTACTCTTACCACCTCTTCTCAATATCTTTTGCTCCTGTTAGGTCCATATCATTTCTGTCCTTTATTGTGCCCACCTTTTCATGAAATATTCCCTTGGCAGCTCTAATTTTCTTAAAGAGATCTCTAGTCTTTCCCATGCTATTGCTTTCCTCTATTTCTTTGCACTGATCACTGAGGAAGGCTTTCTTATCTCTCCTATCTCTTGCTATTCTTTGGTACTCTAAATTCAGATGGATATATCTTTCCTTTTCTCCTTTGCCTGTAGCTTCTCTTTTTTTCTCAGCAATTTAATAAGCCTCCTCAGACAACCATTTTGCCTTTCTGCATTTCTTTTTCTTGGGGATGGTCTTGATTACTGCCTCTTGTACAATGTCACAAACCTCCATCTAGAGTTCTTCAGGCACTTTATCAGATCTAATCCCTTGAATCTATTTCTCACTTCCACTGTATAATCATAAGGGATTCAATTGAGGTCATAGCTGAATGGTCTAGTGGTTTTCCCTACTTTCTTCAATTAAAGTCTATATTTGGCAATAATGAGTTCACGATCTGAGCCACAGTCAGCTCCCAGTCTTGTTTTTGCTGACTGTATAGAGCTTCTCCATCTTTGGCTGCAAAGAATATAGTCAATCTGATTTCAGTATTGGCCATCTGTTGTTGTCCATGTATAGAGTCTTCTCTTCTGTGGTTGGAAGAGGGTGTTTGCTATGACCAGTGCATTCTCTTGGCAAAACTCTGTTAGCCTTTGACCTGCTTCATTTTGTACTCCAAGGTCAACTCTGCCTGTTACTATAGGTATCTCTTGACTTCCTACTTTTGCATCCCAGTTCCCTGTAATGAAAAAGACATATTTTTGGAGCGTTGGTTCTAGAAGGCCTTGTAGGTCTTCACAGAACCATTCAACTTCAGCTTCTTCAGCATTACTGGTTGAGGTATAGACTTGGATTATTGTGATATTGAGTGGTTTGCCTTGGAAATGAACAGAGATCATTCTTTTGTTTTTGAGATTGCATACAAGTACTGCATTTTGGACTCTCTTGTTGACTATGAGGGTTACTCCATTTCTTCTAAGGGATTCTTGCCCACAGTAGTAGATATAATGGTCACCTGAGTTAAATTTGCCCATTCTAGTCCATTTTAGCTCACTGATTCCTAAAATGCTGAGGTTCATTCTTACCATTTCCTTTTTGACCACTTCCAATTCACCCTGATTCATGGACCTAACATTCCAGGTTCCTATGCAATATTTTTCTTTACAACATTGGACTTTATTTCCATCAGCAGTCACATCTACAACAGGGTGGTGTTTCTGCTTTGGCTCTGTCTCTTCATTCTTTCTGGAGTTATTTTTCCACTGATCTCCAGTAGCATACTGGGCACCTACCGACTTGGGGAGTTTATCTTTCAGTGTCATAACTTTTTGCCTTTTCATACTATTCATGGGGTTCTCAAGGCAAAAATACTGAAGTGGTTTGCCATTCTCTTGTCCAGTGTACCACATTTTGTCAGAACTCTCCACCATGACCCGTCCATCTTGGGTGGCCCTACACGGCATGGCTCATGGTTTCACTGAGTTAGACAAGGCTGTGGTCCATGTGATCAGTTTGATTAGCTTTCTGTGATTGTGGTTTCCATTCTCTCTGCCCTCTGAGAGATAAGGATAAGAGGTTTAAGAGGCTTCTGGAAGCTTCCCAATGGGAGAGACTGTGGGGAAAACTGGGTCTTGTTCTGATGGGTGGGGAAAAGCTCAGTAAATCTTTAATCCAATTTTCTGTTGATGGGCGGGGCTGTGTTCCTCCCTGTTGTTGACCTGAGACCAAACTATGGTGGAGGTAATGAAGATAATGGTGACTTCCTTCAAAAGGTCCCATGCCCCTGACCCTGTGGCAGGCCACCACTGACCAATGCCTCTGCTGGAGACTCCTAGACACTCACAGGAAAGTCTGGGTCAGTCTCTTGTGGGGTCACTGCTCCTTGCTCCTAGCTCCTGGTGCACACAGGTTTTGTTTGTGCCCTCCAAGAGTCTGTTTCCCCAGTCCTGTGGAAGTCCTCCTACCATCTTGCAGGGGCTGCTCCTTTGCCCTTTGACATGGAGTATCTTCTCCTGCTGATGGTTGTTCAGCAGCGAGTTGTGATTTTGTAGTTCTCACAAGAGAAGATGAGTGCACATCCTTCTACTCCACCATCTTGCTTGCATCTTGGGCTACAGTACACGGTGTCACAAAGAGTCAGACATGACTGAGTGACTAACACACACACACAGGAAACTAAGATCCCACATGCTTTGGGGCAACCAAGCCTGGACGCCACATAGAGAGCATGTGCACCTCACTCAACCAAGACCCAGCACAGCCAAAAGTTTTTAGAAAATAAAAAATAAAGGGCTAATGTGTTTACTGATCAAATGGAGGAGAGACAAGGGGAAAACTAGAAAAAGAGAAGTGAGTAACTTAGGCAAAAAAAAAAAAAAAAAAAGGCCAAGTCATCCCCAGAATTCATGGGATGGGTACTGAGCTTGAAGACAATCAGTTCAGTTCAGTTGCTCAGTCTTTGCAACCCCATGAATTCCAGGACACCAGGCCTCCCTGTCCATCACCAACTCCCAGAGTTTACCCAAACTCATGTCCATCGAGTAGATGATGCCATCCAGCCATCTCATCCTCTGTCATACCCTTCTCCTCCTGCCCCCAGTCCCTCCCAGCATCAGGATCTTTTCCAATGAGTCAACTCTTCGCAACAGGTGGCCAAAGTATTGGAGTTTCAGCTTCAGCATCAGTCCTTCCAATGAACACCCAGGATTGATCTCCTTTAGGATGGACTGGTTGGATCTCCTTGCAGTCTAAGGGACTCTCAAGAGTCTTCTCCAACACCAAAGTTCAAAAGCATCAGTTTTTTGGTGCTCAGCTTTCTTCACAGTTCAACTCTCACACCCATACATGACCACTGGAAAAACCATAGCCTTGACTAGACGGACCTTTGTTGGCAAAGTAACATCTCTGCTTTTAGTAAGGTTATAAAGGTATGAAGATGGATAGAAGATGGCAGTGACATCCACATAAGGGTTATTTCTTGTACTGAGAAGCTGAAAACCTCCAGATTCAAGAGGAAGGGTAGAAGAGCAATATGTCCTAATTCTGAGGTTTCTGGGGACCAGATAGATATTGGTTCCTTTTACCAAAGCAGAAAATCCAGGAAGAAGAAGTAGGTTGGGGACAGAGCACAAATTCAGTTTGGATCACCATGAAGTACCCTTAAGACAAGAAATGTCAAGTGGGCAATTAGACAACATGCATCTGGAACTCATAGAGACTGCTGAGCCAGAAACTCAAATTTAAGGGTCATCATCATATGAATGGTGCTTAGAGATGGCAGCAGTCATGAGCAGGGACAAGCTCTCCCTGCAAGAGTGGAGCACGAAGGAAAGGAGATCTGAGAGGAAACCTGTGAGGCAGCACAAGCTGCAGCAGCCAGGCAGAGGAGGATGAGCTGGAAAAGTAGACTGAAAAGAGCCTGAGGCATGGGGGGATAAAAGTGTCTGGTGTCAAGGGCACCAATGGGAAGACACAGGGGGAGACCAGCCCCATCAGATGCTGCTAATAGAGTGCTGTAACTGGGTAAATGGGACATCCCTGGAGGCCCAGTGGTTAAGACTTTGCTTTCCAGTGCAGGGGTGCAGGTTCAATCCTTGGTCCAGGAACTAAGATCCCACGTGCCAAGGGGCCAAAACACAAAACATAAGCAATATTGTAACAAATTCAATAAAAGTTTAAAAATGATCCACACACACACACAGAGAGAGAGAGAGAGAGAGAGAGAGAGAGAGAGAGAGAGAAACCCTTAAAAAAAAATGGGCAAAGGACTTGAATAGAACACTTCTCCAAAGAAGAAACACAAGTAACGATCAAGCATATGGAAAGATGTTCAACATCATAACTGTTAGGGAAATGCAAGTAAAAATTACAATGAGATACTACCTCCTACCCACAGAAGCTGAGCGAGAGGGTCGTTCTCAGAGAAGGAACCAACCTTACAGATGGTGGTCTCTGACTTCTAGTCTCCAAAACTGAGATCACACATTTCTCCTTTATTAAGCCATTCAGTTTGTAGGACTCTGTTACAGCAGCCCTACAAACTAATACTTTGCCTTCAAGTATTTCCATCCTAACCTATAAGGGTTGGCTCTTCACATCAGGTGGTCAAAGTATTGAAGCTTCAGCATCAGTCCTTTCAATGAATATTCAGGGTTGATTTCCTTTAGGATTGACTGGTTTGCTCTCCTTCCAGAGAGCCAACTCATGGGAAAAGACCCTGATGCTAGGAAAGATTGAGGGCAGGAGGAGAAGGGGATGACAGAGCATGAGACGGTTGGACGGCATCACTGACTCAATGGACTTGAGTTTGAGCAAGCTCTGGGAGATACTGAGGGATAGGGAAGCCTGGCGTGCTGCAGTCCATGGGGTCACAAAGAGTCAGACACAATTGAGTGACTGAACAACAACAACTTATAAGCACTGATCTGGGGAAGGGCACTTGGATCCAGGGTTCCCATCTAGTCTGGATGGCTCACAGAGCCCAAGAAAGAGAAAGGCCTTGAGAAGCTTCTGTCTTCTGGGTGAGTCACTACAGGTAGATGGTTCCACAAATAAATCAAGTCTATCACTTGTTTCTTTTCACCACTGTCAGGTTTACCAATACCATCTTACACAACCCTCAGAGCCTCATGCAGAGTTAGTATTACATTCCAAAGAAGGAAACCAGGGTCCAGAGCCATGAATTGCTACCAAGACCAGACAAACATCAGAGACGTGTTTGTGTACATGTGTATATGTGTGTGCGTGCGCGCGCGCGCATACTCAGTCGCTCAGTCTCATCCGACTCTTTGTAAGCCCATGGACTGTAGTCCACTTGGGTTCTCTGTCCATGGGATTTCCCAGGCAAGATTACTGGAGTGGGTTGCCATTTCCTTCTCCAGGGGATCTTCCCGACCTAGGGATGGAACCAGCTTCTCCGGTGGCTCCTGTATTGGCAGGCGGATCCTTTAGCAGTGAGCTATCTGGGAAGTTAAATCCAGGTCTGTCTGACTCCACCATCCAGTCCACCGCCTGAGTCTCCCAGAGGCTGCTGGCCTACACCCTCTCCAGAAGGGAGGGGTGCTGATGTGACGGCTTCTTTCCTTTCCATTGCTGCTTCAGGACAGTGGCTTCCTCCCCTTCTTGTTAAAACCCGCAGACTCTGGGTTAGTTCTCTCTTTCTAGCTTTTATGCGTCGTCTTCCCCTGACAACCACCCCAAGCTCCTGGAGGAATGTGTGGGCCCACAGTGACGTGGCCCCCGTCTGGTCCACCAGTCTCCTTTCTCTTTGGGTGCAACCAGCCCTGTTCCTTCTCTGTCCCCACATGCACCCAACATTCCCCAGCCTCCTGGCCTCTGCACTTGATGGGCTCTCCACCTGCCCTATTCTCTCTCACCTTTGCTGGGCCCGTCTGCTCCTCCCGGGTTGGCTGAACATCCACCTGACCGAGCCCCTGCCGTGTCTCCCGTATTTTCTCATTCACTCAGGTTCAACTGTCCCTCTCAATCACCTGGCTTGGACTCTGAGGTGGGGCAGAGGGGGAGTCCAGTTCCTGACCCGTGGAGCTAAGGAGGGGCGAAGACTCACAGGACCGCGTTTAGCCAGAGGTCAACCCTCGTTTGCTGAGGTTCCTGATTTCCACTCTTGGTGTGATTCTTGACTTTATGAAGAAAAAGCCTAGACTCCCTTCTAAAGCTGGTTGTCTCATGTCCGGACGCTGTTGCCAGGGAACTACAGATCATGAGAAGTATTCAAAGGCCACATGTAATTTCAGGTGAGGCCATGAAATGGGCTTGGATCACGTGTGGGCCGTGTGCGAGCTTCTCCTCTGATTCTGCACAAAGGCAGCAGGCAGGCGGAGGCCCCGCGTCCCCAAATTCCAGACAGGAGTCCTAAAGCTGAGCGCCCAAGAGGGACAGGTCAACTCCACCCCTGATGGAACGGGCCTGCTGAGGGGGTGAGGGTAGGGGCGGTGTGGAGAGTCAGCCCCATCAAAGGCCAGCCTGCCCAGTTCCACGGAGAAACACGGCCTCCACAGCGAAGACTGACCCATACTTCAGGGAAGCTAGAAAAAATGCATTTTCAACCGTATCTTCAGACACTTCGTTTGGGGCTGACGCAAGTCCCTGCTCTGCTCGTTAGGTGAGAATTCTGGCCCGAGTCTAGCCCACGGCTGTCAGTTAATCTTCAGAGGGGCGACAGCACCGCCTCCGCCTCCTTCAGCTTTACACCCGGCCCCGACCTCCCGCCTTCCCAGGAGGCCCCACTGCAGGTAGTTGTTACAGCGCATTCCCCACATCCGGGTCCCTGAAGACGCCGGAAGTAGAGCCGGAAGGAGCTGGACTTCACTGCCGTCCATCAATGACTCCCGGTGGGAAGCGTCCTCTGCCACACACCTGGAGCAGGGCCGAGGCTCAGAGAGAGGCTTCCGGGGAGAGATGGGGAAGGCATGGCGAGACGGGGGCGCACAGGAGGGGAGGTGGGAGAGGATGGGGGAGTGGAGGGGAGGATGAGAAGAAGAGGAGGTGGGGCTCTGAGGAGAATTGCGGGGGGCAGCCTGCGGTTTCCACGGAGGTGACCGCCGCCCGCGAAACAGCCACACGGTAAATGAGGTTGACAGTGTGTGAAGCGGAAAATGTCACCAGCAGAGGAGAGACACAGTGAACTTTCGTTCTGATTTAAATGAATGGGAACTCAAGGAAAGAAAATCCCTGCAATGTTGCAAGGACGGCGCAAGGTTAGGGTGTGGGCCCAACGCCACCGCTCTGCTGCGGGTGATCCACTTCTATGCACCATGCTTGTTCACGGATGAGGCAGAAATAACTTAGACACAGAAATACTTCAATTCTTGGGATGTCATCAACCTCCCGGACTTTGGGCTCCACGCTCACAGACTCATTTTCCCTTTCCCATTCTTCACAGTCATGACCCGGAGCCTCACAGGAGGCTGAGACCAGCCCAGCAGTGAAGAAGCAGCGATGGGGTGGCTGACCAGCTGGCGGCCAGGGGTGCTGTCGTCTGTGCAGCTGCGGAAATCAGCAGGCAACCCTGTGAAATGTCTTATTGTGGACAACACAGGAGGAGGGGGCAAGCCCCAGACAGCAGTTTGGGAAGGACTGCTTCTGAGAGGATCGAACCACAGCGTCTTAGGAACAAGTGTGGCCAGGCCCCGCAGGATGCGTCCCTCACGTGGGTAGGAGGAAGGGACGTCACCCTCCGAAGGAGGGGGTGGCTGGTGGTCCACCTCTTATGGGCACGTCTCCCTGCTTAGACACGCGCTCTCTGTTCACTCACCTCCCTACAACCCTAAAGGAACAGATGCTAAAGTGGACCACACCTGCTGGGGAGAAATCAGGCCGCCTATTTCCTTTCTGCACTTATTACCCTAAAAAGTTAGGCTCTCAGAATAAATGCTGTGCTGTGATTAAGTCATGTGGGACTCTTTGCTACCCCACAGACTGTAGCCTGCCAGGTTTCTCTGTCCATGGGGATTCTCCAGGCAACAATACTGTGAGTGGATTGTCATGCCCTCCTCCAGGGGATCGTCCCAACTCAGGGATCGAACCCAGGTCTCCCACATTGTGGGCAGATTTTTTACTATCTGAGCCACTTGGGAAGCCCAAGAATACTGGAGGTTGGTAGCCTATCCCTTCTCCAGGGGAACCTCCCAACTGGGGAATCAAACCGGAGTCTCTTGCATTGCACGCAGATTGTTTATCAGCTGAGCTGCCAGGAAAGTCGGTAGATACCTGACACTAATAACCTGAAGTGAAGTCTTAGGAAGGAAGGTGGGAAGGCTGTGTGGACACTAAATCATGATCCAACAAGAAGTCCTGACAGAAAAGAAGGCAAATGGATTAGAGGATGAGAGGGAGACTGTTACAGCAGGAACGTTTTTGAGATGTTTGGGGTGCTGAGATGGCTGTTAGCAGAGAGCTGAGGATCATTGCCTTCAGAAGCCTGAGGAGCAAAGAGGTAGGTGAGCAGCTGCCAGGAGAATTAGCGTCTTCAAATAAGAGACATAAATGTAATGGACACCTTACATTACACTTATGTCTCTTAAGTAAAGAACCTCTTGATGAAGGTGAAATAGAGTGAAAAATTTGGCTTAAAACTCAACATTCAAAAAACAAAGATCATGGTATCTGGTCCCATCACCTCACGGCAAATAGAAGGGGAAAAAATAGAAACAGTGACAGACTTTATTTTCTTACGCTCCAAAATCACTGTGGATGGTGACTGCAGCCAAGAAATTAAAAGACACTTGTTCCTTGGAAGAAAAGCTATGATGAACCTAAACAGCATATTAAAAAGCAGAGATATTACTTTGCTGACAAATGTCTGTATAGTCAAAGCTATGGTTTTTCCAGTAGTCATGTACAGATGGGAGAGTTGGACCCTAAAGAAAGCTGAGCGCCAGAGAACTGATGCTTTCAAAGTGTGGTGTTGGAGAAGACTCTTGAGAGTCCCTTGGACTGCAAGGAGATCCAACCAGTCAATCCTAAAGGAAATTAGTCCTGAATATTCATTGGAAGGACTGATGCTGAAGCTCCAATACTTTGACTACATGATGAGAAGGGTTGACTCATTGGAAAAGACCCTGATGCTGAGAAAGATTGAAGGCAGGAGGAGAAGGGGACGACAGAGAATAAGATGGTTGGGTGGCATTGCCAGGTAGGTGGACATGGGTTTCAGCAAACTCAGGGAGATAGTGAAGGACAGGGAAGCCTGGCATGCTGAAGTCCATGGGGTTGCAAAGAGTTGGATACAACTGAGTGACTGACCACAACAAAGTGTGATAGGAACAAGTGATCCTAAGTGGCTCATCCAGACTGCTCTGCAATAGTGTGTGTTAAATGTGCCCCAAGGGAGCTGAGGCAGAAAAGGGAAAACTATACATGAAACTAGGGTGGTCTTTAGACACCGCACTGGCATCACATGGGCTAGCCCTCAGGTTTACTTTGAATCAAAGGACAGTATTTTTTAAAAGATAATCTATTAAAACTCATCGAGACTTTGTTCAGAGTCTGAGAACAGTGCCTCTGTGGACAGGCGATGGAGATCATGCCGCTTCCTCTCCCCAGGACAGCCTGCAGCTGTGAGCAGCCTCCCCTCCATAGGAATGGGCATCCTCCTCCCTTAGGGACAACTTCTGGCCAGTTAGCTGAACAGTTCCAGCACTGCCTCCCAGTAGGGCCAGCCTCTTCTGAATTTCAAAGGAAGTGTCTATTGCCTTTTCATGGGCAGTGTTTAGTTTCCTGACTACTGCAAGTTCCTTAAGACATAGAAGAATCCCACACCTCCTAATGCCCTCCACCTTCTTGCTTGTCAATCACTCTGTGAGCAGAGGGCTTTGTAATGACCTCAGTCCTGCACCCCAATTCCTTTCCAGTCCCAAGAGCTAAGAAATAACCATTTCGATGTCTGTGAGTTTTGAGGAAAACTAGTATTTTCAGTCAGTAACAACACACATGTAACTGTGTTTGAAAGGGAGAAAGTACTCTGAGAATGGATATTAATAACAAATAACTGCCCTTGCTATTTGTTACTTGGGGCCTCTCTGCTGGCTCAGATGGTAAAGAATCTGTCTGCAGTGTGGGAGACCCAGGTTCAATGCCTGGGTCGGGAAGATCCCGTGGAGAAGGGAGTAGCAACCCACTCCAGTATTCTTGCCTGGAGAATCCCATGGACGGAGGAGCCTGGCGGGCTACGGTCCATGGGGTCACAAAGAGTCAGACACGACTGAGCGACTAACACACACACACACACACACACGACTGCCCTCTGGCCATGCTTCCCAAGGCCATCTGTTCCAGGCAGGGTCTACAAGGAGGTAGAGTGACATCCCTTGGCCCCTGACCCATCTGTACCCCTCGGCCCCCAGGAGAATGCCCCACCTACTTTCCTCTAGAGGAGGTACGTGCTCATGCCAAGGATGCTGCTCACTGCTTTTGGAGCAGCCCCCGACCCCCCCTCCCCCCCCCCCCCCCCGCCGCCCATGGCTCTCTGTGTGGGAGCCACACAGGCTGAGCTCCTGTTGAGGACGAGGACGATGGTGATGATGAGGCTGGGCTGCCAGCCCTGCAGGTGCCCCCTCGAGCTGGGAGCCAACGGGGGAAAAGCCTCCTTCCTGTTTGGGGGCGGTCAGCCCTTGGGATGGGTCTGTGCATAGCTGCAGGGCTCCCCGAACCCATGGAGATTTGGGGGGCATTTATTTGCTGTCATGGTTTGGGATGGGCTCCCCTCTGTGTTCTTGGGCTCCACTGATGGCTCAGACAGTAAACAATCTGCCCACAGTGCAGGAGACCCAGGTTCGATCCCTGGGTCAGGAAGATACCCTAGAAAAGGGAATGGCAACCCACTCCAGTATTCTTGCCTGGAGAATCTCAGGACTGAGGAGCCTGATGGGCTACAGTCCATGGGATCACAGAGAGTTGGGTACAACTGAGTGACTAACACACACACACACACACACACACACACACACACCCCCTCTGTGTGAGCCGTCACAGTGGGCAGAGAAGGTGGGGAACACCTACAGGTCCTTCAAAGGAGTCTGAACCTTTGAGTAAACATCATTTGAGTTCAAAATGAGACCCACCAGCAGTTCCCTGGCAGTCTAGTGATTAGGACTCCAAGCTCTCACTGCCAAGTCCCAGGTTCAATCCGTGGTGGGGAAACTAAGATCCTATAAGCCTTGCAACATGGCAAAAAAAAAAAAAAAAACAGAAGGAGACCCTCCAACCCCATGGCTTTCCTGTGACTGGTAAGAACTTATGAGGCTCATCTCTTGCCTGTTACCTCACTAAGTTCTCACAGGGTTCAGAGAAACCTATGGTCCTATTTTATCTACTTTGACCAATGAGCAGAGAACCAGAGAAGTTAAGCAACCTGCCCAAGTTTGCAGAGCTTTCAGTGATGAGATGAAGATTTGAGTTCAGGTCTGATTCCAAACCAGGTGCATTTTACAGTTCAGAGTTTTACTTCTTTTTGATCTCTGATGGGGAAAGGTGAAACTGGGGCAAACCTGTTTCCACAGCGAGGATCAGAGAAGTCATCCAGTGTGGTTTTCATGTCTCTTTTCTGTTTTCAATAACCACAACTGTGATATTGTGATCAGTTCTCTGGAACCACATATCTTCCTAAGAAGCAGAGGCTTATAATTCAAGAATCCACTTGGCCCTGGCCCCATGAACGGTCCACCACCCTGGTGCCACCGGAGAATGAGGTGCAGTGCTGGGTCACAGCTCAGCGGGGTGCAGGGTCTGCTCCTGAGGCTGAGTGGGGACCTCTCCCCCCGTCTCCCTTCCCCACGTTCACAGGTCAGCTTACTCAAAACATGCGAGGGTTTCATGTCCAGATATTAATAGCATCCAGTCAGCCGAAATTTGGCCCGTGGGGTGATCCTAAGGCTCTTATGGAAGACGTCGCTGTCCCCAGGCTTTAGTTTAGTGTGTGTGGGAGTGTTAGTCGCTCAGCCGTGTCCGACTCTTTGCGATTCTATGGACTGTAGCCCGCCAGGTTCCTCCGTCCATGGGATTCTCCAGGCAAGAATACTGGAGTGGGTTGCCATTCCTTTATCCAGGGGATCTTCCAGACCCCGGGATGGAACTTGGGTCTCCCACATTGCAGGCAGATTCTTTACTGTCTGAGCCACCAAAGCCCCCATCCTACAATCGCCACCCCCCCCCGCCCCGCCCCTGCCCAAGCATACAGAATGGAACAGGCAGCTCTCCCAACCTTGGAAACCACCACCGTAGAGCAGGCTTTCATCCTGAACTGTGGAAACAAAATCTCCGTGCTTCGTTTCTTCACAGGCATTAAGATCGAGGGATAAGAATATACACAGTCTGGTGGTTTATGTTTTTAGGGCAAATCAGAAGACTTACTTGTTCACTTGGATATTTCCTTGATCACTCTGAAGACTATTCTTAATTGCAAAAACAACTCCATGAAGATGGCAGCTTTCTGATTTCCTCCCCACACAAGGAGACGGCCCCTCCTGGTCCAGCACGGGACCCTCTTTCTGGGTGGGATGCACCTGAGACAGCGCGGGGGTCCAGGGACCTGCACTCAGAGACGGCGCTGCAGTGCAGGGCTCCAGAGGTTCCCAACAGACCGTGAGGGAAACCTTACTAACTTCTCATTTATTTTCCAGCACGAAGTACATGTTCACTTAGGGCGAGTAACTTTCAAGATGCAATTTGCATCCACTGCAGGACTCAGGCAGACTTTCAGGACAAGGAGACGTCTTGGAGCTGGCCTTGTCTGCACCCAGCCTCCAGGGAATTGCAGACGAGCCACACCAGCACTCGGTCCCGTGAGGGTCCTCATGGTGCCGGCAGGTCCACATGTGGGGTGAAGCTGGCTCCCCAAAACATTGGAAAGTGGGAAGTAGAGAAGAAGCAAAGTAGAAATGAACCCAAACGAAGCAAACAACGATGATAGCAATGATCCTTTATTGAACACCGTCCATATGCCAGGCACTGAATTTGGGATTTAATGCCTTAAATAATGAGATCTTCATGCTAGCCTTATTATCCACATGTTACAGGTGATGATGCCAAGGTTCAAATAAGTCCCAGTAAGCATCTCTACAGGGTGGCAGAGCCCAGATCCCAGCCAGTTCTTTCCATGACATAACCTATGCTTTCTTGAGGCCAGAAGCCTGGAGCCCCAAGTGAAGGTCAAAGTCACTTATACCTGGCTTCTTCCCTAAGATCACCTGCAGGCCTCCACGAAATTTAATCAGGAAAGACAACATCCTTGCCTGGTGGGCGCTTCCCTGGATGAAGGCAAGATGCCAACAGAGCAGAGGCGAACAGAGTGACCCTGCAGGTGAGGCCCGTGGGGTCATCCAAACTCGTCCCGTGGAGGCCACTCCAGCGACTGGCTGTGCCCACCCCCTCAGCAGCCCTGCACCCAGGGAGGCCTGGAGCCCCTGCCAGAACACTCCAGCCAAGCAATGTTTGTTTTGCAACCAAAACAAAGAAGAAGAAAACATCTTCCAAAATGTAGGCTCAGGGTCTGGCGTCTCACTGGCAAAGCTCCCCTTTTAAAATCCAGTGCATGTGAAATGCTTGCACGATGCAGCCCGTTACAAGATCGCTTTAAGCCACACCACTTTTAAACGAATCTCCCTGTGCCAGTGTTGTCCAGGTCAAACACACCGGTGGAAATCCTGCCTGTGGCTGTGACTGCTAAGACCTTGTCAATGCCTGTCTATTCTTTTGGAGGGTGTTGGTATATGTATACACCTAATTTGGGGAGGAGGGCAGAATGACCTTTGCCTTTGAACTATCTCTGAAAAACGAATTTGGCAGCCTTGCAGTATAACTAGAATTACACAGAAAATGCTGACTGTAAATACTCACATTCGTGCTTGCTGTATCATTATGGAGTTGCCTACAGACACCTCTTTTCTTGCCCTGGTATTGGAATACCCTGTGTTCTTTAAAGCCACACAACATTCAGTTTTCTTCACCAACGTTTGAACATAGATTTTTCACTGACTCTTTTGGTTTCAAATTTAAGAGAGGGTTTTCTTTTCTAAAGGAAGCTGAAGCAATGAGACAAGGCCATGCTGGCGGAGTGAGGAAGCAGAGGATAGGGTGACAGAGCGCAAGATGTGGCCAGGGAGAAGGTGGACAGAGGCACGGAGGCTTAACCTCCACCCTCGGAAGCCAAGCACCGCAGCTGGGGGAACAGGGCTGGCGGCTCCTGGTCCCTGTGGGGAACGGCCTCTTGGTAGCTCTCAGATGCTGGAAAATGCCCACCGACTTCCACTGGCTACCCAGAGCATCTTTCTTGGCAGAGGCTTGAATGACATTTTCCTTAACCTTTTTAACAAACATGGCCTGAGGACCACACTGTTTGGCTAAAGACTAAATTTCAGGGGGGAAATGGCTAGAAGGGGAATTATTTTGGAGCCTTCAGCAAACGTCACTAATCGCCATGATCCCAAAACATAACAAACACAAATTAAACCCTAGGCATCTGGGGAGACTCAATATTTGTTGATTAACTTCTCCTCATCTCCAGGAACCCTCAAACAGCCAATTAGGCACATTTCTATGAACCAAATGTGATTACTTTTCAAATTCATCTGTGCTGTGACCTCCCCTGTGTCTGAACTTGTCAGACCCTTCTGGTGCCCTGATGAGGGGTCCCCTCCGGTGACTTCAGGGAATTGGAAACGTTCTAGAACTGGCCCCCCTGAGAACTCCTGGGAAGGGAGGCATGTGCTTCCCTGGTCTCCCTCAGGGTCCTGTGTCACTCACTCGTGGGTGGTGACTGATCTCTGAACAGGCTCCATTCTGCTTTCACCGAGCTGGTGTCCCCAGGACTTGTAGCACCCATGAGGGCACCCCAAGTCAGAGTCTGCTGTGCTTGAGTGTGTCTCCCCAGAACCCACATATTAAAGTCCTAACCTCCTCACCCTGCACCTGGGAATGTGACCTTATTTAGAGAGAGGGTTTCTAATCAGATAGTTACATTAAGGTGAGGTCATTACGGTAGTGCTAAGGAGAATTGAGCAACAGAGGACAAGATGGTGGGATGGCACCTTCAACTCAATGGGCATGCACTTGGGCAAACTCCAGAAAAGACCCTGATGCTGGGAAAGATTGAAGGCAAGAGGAGAAGGAGGCGACAGAGGATGAGATGGTTGGATGGCATCATCAACTCAAGGGACATGAGTTGGAGCAAACTCCGGGAGGTGGTAAAGGACAGGGAAGCCTGGTGTGCTGCCGTCCACGGGCTTGCAAAGAATCAGAGGTGACTCAGTGACTGAACAACAACAGTTCTTTGTGTACCAGGCTAATAAAGTTTTTGAAAAAAAAGAAAATCTGGAAAGCCTCTTTGCAGTGGGCCCAGCAGGTTTCTGGAACATCTGATTGCTACTAACAAATAGCCTTTTAGCGAATTAAGTGTCAATGAATCAGAAGCTTATGGATCATGTTTTAGCTGAAACAAACAAAGGATCCAAAATTTATAAGAAAAGGTGCTTGGCAAACTCTTTATAATTTGTTGAACCCAAGCATTTGAAAAATAGTTTGATTAATTTTGCCAACTCAAGAACCCTGCCAATTTTCTACTATCCCTAAGTATTTACTAGCATTTTTCCAGATTGGATTTCCTATCCATATTTCTAAATGTTCTTGGCCACCCTGCTGATAATTATTTGGAGTATCTCATGCACATGGGGGTAGGATGCCTCATTCTTTGAGAATCAGTCCAATGTTATACCAACTTTATATGGTTTTACAGCTCACAAAATTCTTTCAAGAATATCACTTCATTTCACCCTCCCAGCTGTATCCTAGGGTCACTCCATTTTATCTCCTTCCACAGATTAAAAAAAACAAAACTAAGGCTCAGAAAGGGTAAACAACTTCATCATAGCTATGTGCTCAGTTGTGTCTGACTCTTTGTGACTCCATGGACGGGAGCCCATCAGGCTTCTCTGTCCATGGGATTCTCCAGGCGAGAATACTGGAGTGGGTTGCCATTTCTTTCTCCAGGGGAATTTCCCTACCAGGGATTGAACCCATGTCTCCTGTATCTCCTGCACTGGCAAGCTGACTCCTTACCACTGAGCCACCTGGGAAGCCCTGTCATCATAGCTATCTGATCAAAAAATGCAGAACAAGGATAACTACCCAGGGCTCCTGATCCCAAATCCACACCATAGGAATGCAGAGTGTGCTGAGCTCTCAGCCTGCTCTTACCAAGCTCTTTCTGGGGAAGGAAATCTGTGAGACTCTTCCCAGAGGAACAGGCACTCTCTGAGAAAGCAGACAAGGCCCCCCAGAATCAGGAGAGAAGATTCAACCTCCAGGGAGTCGAGGTAACTGGCCCCTATCACATGCACTGTCCTCTGCCCCTGCATCTGTTCCCACCACTGCCATCTCTCGAGAATATTTGCTCTCTACCTGGACCCTTAAAATACAGATAAGATGACTCATCATTTGGTAACTAACAGAAAGTAAAAGGTTTCTGGTATAAGAATATGCCTATGAAAGAAGTCAACCCAGGTGCCAGCTATGAACTGAGCAAATGGCATTGTCAACAGAGATATTCCGCTTGCAGTCCGCTGACCCACTGAATTACCCAAGTTCTGTACGTGGGGGAAGTGATAAAGTGATGCGTCTGCTTTTGTAACACCTCCCAGCTTAATATTCAGGGGGTTAATTAATGTTCTGTTTACATCCCACTTTCAGATCATTAATAAAGATGTTTATTAGAGCTGAACTCAACACCCATCTGCATGCATAACACCCCACCAAGTGTTCCTCCCCCAGACGTGGCCTTACCCGCTGCCACCAGGACCCAAGACCCTCAGAGTTCTCATATTTAAAAATCCCAGAAGTGCCTGTTCTGTGTCCTGACTCCAGAAATGAGTTTTGCCAGGCCCATCTGAGGCACTGGATAGCCTGCCTGCTGCGAGGAGTCATTTTGCCAGAGAGACCAAGCAGCCACCCAGAAGTGACCCCCCCCCCAGCAGACCATCCCTCAGGGGCCAGGGGGGCAGGTGGGCATGTAATCCAGGAGCCCCACCTTCAGGAACCCCTGTAAGATCTCAGGTCAAGAGAAGATACGAGGGAAAATGGAAAAACTATGAAGACAGGGGGACCACTCCCACCCCGGCAGTATGACCTTGATCCTGCACAAGACACTCTCTAAGGAGGACTGTCTGCATACAGTTCGGCAGCCATGGAGCTGGCAAAGTGGTCACACTGAAGAGCCCTGTGTCCCTGGCGCTCAAGGCTGGGTATCTGCAGCCGCATAGTCGCTGGGTGGGCGGGAAGTGGTGGGGCTGGAAGGTCTGGGGCTGCACTCTCAACGGGAACTCCGATCTCTCTCTCCTTCTCATGCCCGCATTTAAGACAAGGACACTGAAGTTCAAGAAAAGTGAAGCAGCTTATCCAAGGCCCCAGCCAGGGGCTCTCCCACCTCCCGTACCATAAACTGTAGGTCTTGAAGGTACATGGGAAGTGTAACGCCCCTCTTGCTGCCCAAGAGGTAAGTTGGGTAAATAGCAATTAATGAAGGCTCGCAGGTCAGGCATTTGCCTATTTTAGGAAGTGGTTACTTGTCTCACCATCTCATTGAATGAACAGTTACTGAGCATCAGCTATGCAAGAGGCACGAGGCTAAGAATCCAAGATTGAAAAGAAGGCAGTCCTTGCCATCTAAGAGCTTGCAGTGTGATTGGGGAAGAGAAGTAACCAGAGCACGGCCCTGCAAGCCACGTGGATGACCACCCCACTCCCCCCAGCAGCTCACGCTACCGCCCCACTCCCCTGGTGCTCGCTTGATCACCCCGCTCCTCACCGACGTGCACCGGGGCCCTCTGTTGTTGGGGGACAGCAGAGTCCTGTACCTACATCAGGTGAGTCCAGATTGCGGGAACTGTGGCCCGAAAGGCAAATGATGATTCTCAGAAGAGATTTTGAACAGAATCCATCACAAGTGTGGAATCTTATAGCTTACAAGAACGCTTATATGTCTCCCTCAATTCTAGCTTAAAGGTACAATCATTTGCCTTTTTACCACGGCTTCCCTGATAGCTCAGTTGGTAAAGAATCCACCTGCAATGCAGGAGACCCCGGTTCCATTCCTGGGTTGGGAAGATCCCCTGGAGAAGGTATAGGCTACCCACTCCAGTATTTTTGGGCTTCCGTTGTGGCTCAGTTGATAAAGAATCTGCCTGCAATGTGGGAGACCTGGGTTCGATCCCTGGGTTGGGAAGATCCCCTGGAGAAGAGAAAGGCTACCCACTCCAGACCTGGCCTGGAGAATTCCATCAACTGTATAGTCCATGGGGTCGCAAAGAGTCGGACATGACTGAGCGACTTTCACTTCTAACTTCTGATATCAGACATAGTTACCACGTTAATTTGCCTTAAAGGCAGTGGAGGGCTGGAGCCTGCCAGGGAGGAGGAGGGCCCAGACTGTTGATCATGCTTCCGACTCATAGAAGACAGACTTAAATGGATGCTGGGTTGCAGGCCCCTCACAGGTCAGCACTGATGAGCTTCAGGGGCTAGAAGGAGTTCTTGGGGCTCGGGCAGGAGTGGGGGTGAGCATCATGGGATCCTGTGTGGCCAGGGCCGCGGGCACTCCCTGGGACTGTTCTGGACCATCCCCCAGTCCCACCTTACGTGGTCCCCGTCAACCCCCTCTGCCTCCCAGTCACGCTTCGTATGCTGGCCCCTGGGGATGCGAGGCTGTCTCAGGCCTGGTCCTGGTGTGATGAGTACCTGCTGGGGACCACAGCACTTCGAATCCTCACCCAGAGCATCTAGCCCAGGGGTGCTCCCTGCACTGTCCCCAGCAGACACGCCCCGGCAGAGGAAAGCACCCCTTCCCAGCAGACCCGCACTCCCTCCAACGTGAGCCACTTCTGGGCCCAAAGCCTCCTGACCCTCCTCTCTCCCTCCTCTGGGCCTGGAGCCGGTCCACAGCTGCTGCCGTGGCGGTCGCTCACTTCCTTGCATCCCCATCCGTCCTGCGCCTTCAGCTCTGACATCAGTGCTGGGACTGCACAGAGGCTGCTGCTTCATCACTGAGCAGCTGTGAGCGCCAGGTTGGCGGTGATGCCAGGAGCCGGGTCTGCCCACCCTCAGGGCCCTGCCTTCTTCAGGCACACCTCGAGCCAGACAGGTGGCTCCAGAGATGCTGTGTCCAGAAGGCCCGTGGAAATGTACATAAATCCATCAAAACGATGGCACACAGCCTCCCTCACGCCTGCCTCAAGCAGCTGACCTCTCTGCATTCTTGCCCAAATCAGAGGGCATTATCTTCAATGCATTGAAAGCAGCATGTGGACCTGCCCGCCTGTCTGGAGACCGGAAGCCCCTGCTGGAAAAGACAACTGTCCTAACACCCCTTCATGTGTCACCCCCTCCACCGGCCCCCAGTGAGAGTCCCCAGTTGAATTCCACTGAAACTGGTGTCGGGCGGGAATCTCCATCAAGACCCTCTCTTGGAATAGCCTTTGGTCTTCCCTTCTGTAATGAGAAGCACTAGAGATGAAAAAAAGAGAATTTCCAATCTGTGTTGTTTTAAAGCCTCTGTGTTTTGGTAAATACACGTGTGTTAGTCACTCAGTCATGTTCAACTCTGCAACCCATGGACTGTAGCCCACCAGGCTCCTCTGTCCATGGGGATTCTCCAGGCAAGAATCCCTGGAGTGGGCAGCCATGCCGTCCTCCAGGGGATCTTCCCGATCCAGGGATTGAGCCCCGGGTCTCCCGCACTGTGGGCAGATTCTTTACCATCTGAGCTACCTGGGAATACGTGGTAAGCATGTGGTCTCTCCCAATTTCCTTGGAGGGAACGATCCATAGAGCCAGGTCCTCAGAGCTGGGGTGCCTCTGGGCCTTGCGTTTTCCTCCCAGGAAACCTGTGCTCACATCAGGGTTTGCACTCACAGAGACCCTGTTACCACGAGGATTGTTTTGAAGGAAAATATGCAGAGAAGGAGTAAAGGAGAGCTTGCAAGAAGAACAAGAGGCCAGGTGCCCAGCCTCCCAAGACCTCTGACTCTGGGCATACAAGCTCAAAATTCATACACACGGCCTCTGAGCAAAGGCCTCCCAACTCGAAGTTCAAAGACAAAGGAGACTTCCTCTTGAGTGTTTCTGAGCTCAGTAAAATGGGAAGGTCCCGGAGTCCTCAAGGAGAAGATCAAATCCTAAAAGACCTCGCTCCTCCTGGATGCAGCCTGCCTGCCAGGCCTGTAGCGCACAACTGCGCTTCCATTTCCCACCTGATGCAAGAGCTCCCGCCTGATGAGGGGCCGCAGGCTCCGTGTCAAGGGGAACTGCTCTGTGAAAGCTCGTTCAGCCAGAGAAATTAGTGAGCTGCTTAGGAGCAGAAGGAAAAAAAAAACCAGGCCAGAGCAGGCTCCTGATTGGTGACTGAAGCTAATGGGAACTGATAAATTGCTTCCCGTCCCACTGGGCAAGGCGTCTACCAAATCTGAGATTTCAGTCGTATGAGAAATTACTTCTGCAATTCAGTCAGCAAGCACACAAAACTGTGTTTTTTTAATCTTATCAGAGTGTCACAAAAAATCAGAAAATGCACAGCCTTGCAGCAGCCTCGTATGAACGCACCAGTTATGAGAAGCCTTGGTTGGAGAATCTGAGTGTGTGAAGGCCACCTGCATGTTTGCAGGGCTCACCCAGGAGCGCGGGTCCTCAGATCGCTGCGAGGTGGCTTTTGAGATCCCATTCATTTTCCTCCAGACGGCGCAGGGCCACTGTCCAAAGCCCTTTGCTCTGGGTTCCAGCCTTTTAAAGTTGTTCCGAGGCTTCGTCTTTAGGAGAGAGGACCTCCCAGGTCAGAGCCCAGGACAGGCTTTGCCTCCATAGCTTTGCAGAAAATGTGCACGCCTGTCCCCCCAGGAGCCCCGGCTGCTCCGTGGGACTCTGCGAGACAGGATCTGTGCCAATCATCACGCTTTTCCCCAAAGCGCCAGCACCAGACACTCCTGAATCACACAGGCTGAGGGGCCCAGGGCATTTTGTGTCCAGGGATGGACAGCCAAGTCAGAAGGTAAAGAGCACGACCACGACCACATGGAGACAGGCGACCCTGCTGAGCACTCATGCACATCAGGCACTAGTCCAGGCTCTTGTGTGTCTGCTCAGTCACTCCAGTCATGTCTGACTCTGAAACCCCATGGACCATAGCCCAGCAGGCTACTCTGTCCATGAGATTTTTCCCAGCAACTGGAGTGGGTTGCCATGCCCTCCTCCAGGGGATCTTCCCGACCCAGGAATCGAACCTGAGTCTCCTATGTCTCCTGCATTGCAGGCAGATTTTTTACTGCCTGAACCATCAGGGAGGCCACAGTCCAAGTTCTCAGCTGTATCAATTCAGTTAACCGTCCTGCAACCCTTTGAGACAAGGGACGTTCCCATTCTACAGATCAGGAAACTGAGGCAGGGGAGGCCTGGGAGCTGCTGGAAGTCACCCCCCTGGTACAAAGCAGAGCCTGGATACAAGCTGTGGCCCCTGCCTGCACACCCGCTCCACCCAGCTGACTCAGCCAAACGTGTTGACCGGCCAGAGTGTTCGGCTTCTCTCTCTATCCTTTTGGACACTCTCTGGCTCATATTTGGGGGCCAGGATCTGATAGAGGGGTCACCCCAGCCCCCAAGGAGGACACCTGCCCAGGAAGGAAGGCTGTTAGAGGACCGTGCGTGAGAGGGGAGCACCTCCCGGGGAGGGGGTGCTGCGATGCTAGTGCCGGTCTCACGGCAGCAGGACGCCACCTGGGCTGTGGGACACAGCACCTGCTCTGCTGAGGGCTGGGAAGGGGAGACGTCCGGCAAACCCTCCCAGCAAGTGGACATCTCGGGAAGGCATCCTGCTGCCCAGGCTGGGCTGCGGTCCACAGACACTAGTGTTCCCAGGAGTCTCTGCGTCTCCTGAATCTTCACGCAAATGAGACCTTTCAGGCCGTCTCTGAGTCAGTAAGAAATCAATGAGATTATTGTTCGTTCATGGTTCAAAGCTTGGAAATGAAACAAACTCTGAGCTGATAAACTCAAACCTCAAGACAAAAAGGAGGTTTAAGGAGAGAAATTCAGACCTGAGAGATTAAAGGATGTCACAGTTTCTAGATGTGTATAGTTTTTAAATTTGGAAGGGACCATAAAGATTACTAATCTGGCTTCCTCATTTTCTAGATCAAGACACCGAGGTCTGAGGTTTAAAGTGAATCCTCTGAGCTGGAAAGTAGCAAAACCCGTCTCTGAACTCAAGTCTTCTGCTACAGATCCACGGTTACTTTCACTCCACCTTATGAGCTCAGAGGAGGCCCAACATTAGGCCAAGCCTCATCCTTTCTGAATCACTGCTGTTTTCTCTAAGGAATAAGATATGCATTACCAACTCTGTGTTTGTTGAGGGCTTCTCTGGTGGCTCAGTGGTAAAGAATTGCAGTGCACAAGATGCAGGAGACATGGGTTCGATCCCTAGCTTGGGTAGATCCCCTGGAGGGGGAAATGGAAACCCACTTCAATATTCTTGCCTAGAAAATTGCATGGACAGAGGAGCCTGGTGGGCTACAGTCCTTGGAGTCATAATGAGTGAGACATGACTGAACACACACACACACACACACACACACACACACACAGAGGTATTTATTAAGCAATTATGGTGTGCCCAGAGGCACTAGACACCATGAAGGGGACATAATTGTGAGAAGTATAAAAATATTGTATATGTAGTTTTACCATGTGTTAATCTGTGTGACAATCAGAGTCAAGATACAGAACACGTTATCACAAGGAATCCCTTGTGATACCCTTTTACGGAACTAAATACACATGTGCACGTACACACACACAACTGTGTGCTTGTAAAACTGAAAAATCTGAATAAGGCAACTGATTGCAGCAAATCAGTTCTGTAGGTGGAATACAGTTGTGCAAAAGACATAATAGCTATATGACACTGGGGGGAATGGTTACGGGGTGTATGTATCTCTTCGTATTATATCTTACAATTGCATAAGAATCTACAATCATCTCAAAATGAAAGTTTTAACATGGCCAAAATATAGGTCACTGACAACACCAGGTGTTGACAAGGATGCCAAGCAACAGGCATTTTCATTCATTGCTGGTGGGCACGCCAAAGAGTGTGGCCACTTTGGTGGTGTCACACAAAACTAAACATACTCTTACCGTATGATCCAGCAATCATGCTCCTTGATATTTACTCAAATGAGTTAAAAATTTATGTCATACAAAGCCCCGAATATTAATGTTTATAGCAGCTTCATTCACAATTGCCACAACTTGGAAGCCACAGAGATGTCCTTCAGTAGGTGAGTGAGTAAAACAACTATGTAGATGCAGACAGTGGATATTCAGTTCAGTTCAGTCGCTCAGTCATGTCTGACTTTTTGTGACCCCATGGACTGCAGCACACCAGGACATCCTATCTATCACCAACTCCTGGAGCTTACTCAAACTCATGTCCATCAAGCTGGTGATGCCATCCAACCATCTCATCCTCTGTCGCCTCCTGCCTTCTATCTTTCCCAGCATCAGGGTCTTTTCCAATGAGTCAGTTCTTCACATCAGGTGGCCAAAGTACTGGAGCTTCAGTATCAGTCCTTCCAATGAATATTCAGGACTGATTTCCTTTAGGATTGACTGGTTTGATCTCCTTGCAGTTCAAGGGACTCTCAAGAGTCTTCTCCAACACCACGGTACAAAAGCATCAATTCTTCGGTGCTCAGCTTTCCTTATAGTCCAACTCTCACATCCATACATAACTACTGAAAAAGCCATAGCTTTGATGCAGCACTAAAAAGAAATGAGTTATGAAGCCATGAAAAGACATGAAGGAACCTAAAATGCATATCATAAAGTTTCCAAGGTTCTACTAGTGGTAAAGAATCTGTGTGCCAATGCAGGGTATACAGATTCAATCCCTGGGTGGGAAAGATCCCCTGGAAGAGGGCATAGCAACCCACTCCAGTATTCTTGCCTGGAGAATCCCAGGCAAGTGGGATTCTGTCTTCCTGGACAGAGGAGCCTGGTGGGCTACAGTTAATGGGATCACAAAGAGTCGGACACGACTCAAGATTCAAGAGTGAATGTGAAAAGGCTACATGTTACATGATTCCAATGGCACGACATTCTGGAAAAGGCAAAACTATGGAGACAGTGAGATTATCAGTGGTTGCCAGGGGCTTGGGGAGAGGGAAAGGGATGAACAGGTGGATCACAGGATTTTCAAAGCAGTGAAGCTACTCTGTGTGAAAACATGATGGTGAATACACATTACAGGACATGTGTCCACACCCATAGAATGTACACCGCCCTAATGTCAACCATGGACTGTGAGTAACGACGGGTCAGTGTGTGCTCATTAACTGTAACAAATGTTCCCTCCGGTGGCGGGTGTTGATGATGGGGGAGGTTGTGCATGTGTGGGGCCAGGGGGTCATGTGAAACGTCTGTAGCTGCTTCTCAAATTTGCTGTGAATGCAAAGCTGCTCTAAAAAATAGTCTTTTAAAAGGCATATGACTTAAGTGTCAGGACTGTAATGATCTGAACTGATTTCGTATCGACCATCTCAATTTGCTAGCAGAAGGGCTCCCACCATTGATTAAAGGGAGGGTGATTGCCGTGAACCTTGGTCTGGGATGCACTCCAAGGACGATGGACAGATGCAGGGCGTGGACAGGTCAGCAGGGCCCTGCGGAGAGGGCAGGACGTGCAGGGAGAGCCAGGCTCCAAGGACGGGACGGGAGAGGCCTGAGCGAGCGTGGAGCAGAATGGAGCTGGGGGCTGGGCGACGATGGGGAGGCTTTTCCGGCCACTGTTCAGAAGCAGCTGGTGAGAAGCCTGCAGGTGAGATCAGGGAAAGAAGGATGAACACGAGGTTGTGAGTTTTAACTCAATTCCAACAGAAGTGAAAACAAGGGATCACTAGAGCGTGGTGCAGTTGTTTTCCAACTGTTAAATGTAGAACCCTGATTTCACAGAAAATCCTCCAAGGAGACTGACTCCGTGACACAGATGGCAGAGGGCCTCTTGGTTTAGCAGGGGAGCATCTTCCCAACCCCACGCGGCCTCGAGGGTCCTCTGAGCTCAGCATCCTGAGAGCGTGCAGGGCTCAGAGTTGGGCTGGGGACGCCCCTGCCCAGTCCCCAGGGAAGTGATGGTGCAGAAGGTATTTAGATCTGCTGACTCCCATCTCCATCTTTACTAAAAGCAGGGATAATAACCCCATTCTCATAGGCCAGACAGGCCACGTGGCTAGACACGACTCCGTTTGAACTGGACGCAAGGACCACAGGACGGAGGCTTCGCCTGGGGCTGACGGTCAAGAGTCACCTACATGTACAAGAACGTGAGGCCTCAGTCTGCAGCTTTCAAATGGAATGAAATAGAAGATGGTGCAGAGATCATTCAGTTCCACTGCTCCATTTCACAGATGAGAACACCAAAGTCACAACAAGGTCAGTGTAGGTGAAAGAAGGAGGAGAGAAAAGGGTCCATCTGGCTGGCTCTGGCCTTGTCAGTGACAGGAGCTCAGCTCATTGTGTGCATTGAATAGTGTCTCACTTTAAACACGTGCCAAACAAGAGAAACATTTCCTCTGGGAGTGAAAGGAGAGCACAAGTTTCTGCAAATATGTCCACTGTTTTTTCCTTCCTAACATCAGAGGATCTGCTCAACATGCAGGGTAGAGAACTGATTCATTCGTAGCGCTAGTGGTAAAGAACCCGCCTGCCAATGCAGGAGACACAAGAGGCAAGCATTCGATCCCTGGGTCAGGAAGATCCCTGGAGGAGGGCATGGCTACCCACTCCAGTAATCGTAATCTTGCCTGGAGAATCCCATGAACAGAGGAGCCTGGCGGACTGCAGTAACCTCATAGGGTTGCAAAGAGTTGGATATGACTGAGTGACGCACACACATATTTAACTTTATTCATATATGGATTCTTTCTATTGCAAAAGGTTTGAGGCAGCAATAAAAACTCAGACACTGAGCTGAAAGCACTGAGAACTAGGCAAAATCAGAAACAAAGGATAAAAGAAGTGAGTGGGTCGGCAGGACAACACGCTCACTACTGAAGCATACCAACGTCAGCTGCAGAACTTATTCTTGAGCTTCCTAGCAGGCCAGGCAAGTCAGGAAACACAGCAGAATTCTCACCATTCAGGGCTGGTGAAAGGAAGTCACCTGTTTTTGTGCCGACACAAATGAAGCTTCTGAAATTAACACAGCAAGTGTTTGAAGTGAAAAAGTCGCTCAGTCGTGTCCAATTCTTTGCGACCCCATGGACTGTACATTCCATGGAATTCTCCAGGCCAGGATACTGGAGTGGGTAGCCGTTCCCTTCTGCAGGGGATCTTCCCAACCCAGGGATGGAACCCAGGTATCCTGCATTGTGGGCGGATTATTTACCAGCTGAGCTACCAGGGAACAACTACCAAACTGAGCACCTACTTTGCGCTGGGCCCCGTGTGGTGACACTCTCCTCTCACGGAATTTAATTGCCTCATTGACAACAGCAACACCAGGATATCAGAACCCTCAGGATGTGTGGGCCAGGAGAGCCCTCTGGCTTGAAACCCAGGCTGTCTGTGGGAGGTTTTGCAGGAAGCCCCACACTCGCTGTCTATGGGGAAGGAAGGAAATCAATTCACTTAGGCACCCTCATGCATAAAGAAATGCGTAAATTCATAACACTAAAACCCACGTTCTGGAGCCCACAGCTTTTGGTTTGACTTGGAAGGTGACGAGTGTCCTGGCTGAGGGCAGGAGCGGGAATCAGGGCTCAGTCTCCCCGCGCCCACATCTGACCAGTAAGCAAACAGGCCGATGTTTCTCCTTCATTAACTCACCTCTTCCTCTCCTGGTGCTGCCGCTGTCCTGGCTCAGCGCTTCTCAAGGTACCAGTAGCTTAGGAGCCCCGGTCCTGCAGCGGCCTCAGGCTGGAGCTGAGCCGGCGGACACATGCTGTCCTCCGGGGTCAGACTGTCTGCTCCAGCCCGGCTCGTGTATGCAGCCCCCGGGAGGCTGCGGGCCCATCCGCACGGACACACTCTGCGAGCCAGCTGGGCTGCCCCCGGCCTCACGCCTCCCCTACCGGGGTCAAATCTGAGTGAGGCGGCCGTGCCAGAAGGCCCCCTGCTCCGGAGATGGAGTCACATCCCGGGAGGGTCTTCTGGCTGCCCCGACCTGCCTCCCCGGCCCCTCCTCCCAGCCTGAGACCCCGCTGGGCCGGCTGACACCGCAGGCTTCTCAGCCTTCCCCCCGCGACCTGCCGGCTGGAACACTCCCACCTGGGACCCCGAACTCGTCCGGGAGACTCAGCCCACCCCCTCTTGCTCTCCCAGGCGTTCCCACTAGCCCGGCCCCTGACCCGGGCTGCAGGGCCCCCACAGCACTGACGCTCGCTGTTTACCCCGCAGCACCCGGGGCGCGTCCCCCTGCGTGTCTGTCCACTCGCCCCATGGGCGACGATTCCGTGCCAGCCGCTCACCTGGCGCGTGGGGGCTCCCCGTGGCCGCTGTAACAGAGGCACAGTGTATTCTGGGGGCAGAGGCTGACCACGGGGATCCCGGGGCTACAGGCCAGGGTGGGCAGGGCTGGCTCCTCTGGAGGCCCGCAGACAGTCTGCTTCCCCGCATCCAGCTCCCAGCCGCCGGCAGCTGGCGCCCACGCCCCCAGACTGTTCCTGCCCTCCAGCCCGCTTCCTGACTCAGACCTCTCGCCCTCCCTTGTTAGGACCCGCGAGTGCATCGGGCGCCCGCGTCACCCGGGACCACCACACCGTCCTCAACTCCTGCTCTGTCACACCCGGCAGGCCCCTCGACCACGTGAGGGGCCACGGTCACAGGTTCCGGGGTCAGGAGGAGCCCGGCTCCCACCCACCCCAGCAGGGATGACGGGCTGGGAGGGGAAGTCACCACGTCACTCGCCTGGCTGAGAAGGTGCCCCTCGAGGACAGCTCTGCGGTGCAGGGGAGGGTGCCAGGCAGACCCGGGGGCGGGTTCAGGGAACTGGGGGGCGGGTGATCAGCAGCGAGGCCAGAGATGGCCCCACCAGGAGCGGATGCAGGAGGCGGGACAGGCAGAGCCCTGGGCCTGGGGTCCCAGGGGGCTGAAGGAGTGGGGAGCCCTGGAGGAACGGAACCCCAGCCTGCACGTCCCAGGTCGGCCCTGACGATGGCCCCGTGTGACCTGGGTGGGGCCCGAACAGTGGTGTCAGGCAGGACGCCGCCCGGGGCCCCAGGAACAAGCGGTTCACCTCCAGGCACAGCACCCCCACACCCCAGCCTGCACCCCAGGTGGTGACACCCCGGAATCTGGGCAGCCGACCCTGATCTGTAACAGGAGGACCCCTCAGGCCCGCAACCCCCCCGGGATCCCCGTCTCCGCAGGGACTGCAGACAGCGGGAGGCATTGGTGGTCTCTGCAGGGACCGCGGGCAGCGGGAGACATTGGTGGTCTCTGCAGGGACCACGGGCAGCGGGAGGCATTGGTGGTCTCGCAGGGACCGCGGGCAGCGGGAGGCATTGGTGGTCTCCGCAGGGACCGCGGGCAGCGGGAGGCATTGGTGGTCTCCGCAGGGACCGCGTGCGGCGGGAGGCATTGGTGGTCTCGCAGGGACCGCGGGCAGCGGGAGGCATTGGTGGTCTCTGCAGGGACCGCGGGCGGCGGGAGGCATTGGTAGTCTCGCAGGGACCGCGGGCAGCGGGAGGCATTGGTGGTCTCCGCAGGGACCGCGGGCGGCGGGAGGCATTGGTGGTCTCCGCAAGGACCGCGGGCGGCGGGAGGCATTGGTGGTCTCCGCAGGGACCGCGGGCGGCGGGAGGCATTGGTGGTCTCTGCAGGGACCGCGGGCGGCGGGAGGCATTGGTGGTCTCCGCAGGGACCGCGGGCGGCGGGAGGCATTGGTGGTCTCGTAGGGACCGCGGGCGGCGGGAGGCATTGGTGGTCTCCGCAGGGACCGCGGGCGGCGGGAGGCATTGGTGGTCTCCGCAGGGACCGCGGGCAGCGGGAGGCATTGGTGGTCTCCGCAGGGACCGCGGGCGGCGGGAGGCATTGGTGGTCTCCGCAGGGACCGCGGGCAGCGGGAGGCATTGGTGGTCTCCGCAGGGACCGCGGGCGGCGGGAGGCATTGGTGGTCTCGCAGGGACCGCGGGCGGCGGGAGGCATTGGTGGTCTCCGCAGGGACCGCGGGCGGCGGGAGGCATTGGTGGTCTCTGCAGGGACCGCGGGCGGCGGGAGGCATTGGTGGTCTCCGCAGGGACCGCGGGCAGCGGGAGGCATTGGTGGTCTCCACAGGGACCGCGGGGGCCGTGTGACATCCACCCCTCCCCCGCCGGCCGCCAAGGCCCTGAGGATAATTAGTCCTGAACTCGGGAGCAGATTGATCTTACACTGGGGATACTCCATCACGGGCCTCTTCCGATAGAACTCATTTAAGAGAGGGCAGGAACACTCCCAAAGGACAATTAATAGGCTCTCCATCTTGGAGTAATTTCCAGCACGTGCCGCAGCCAAAGGCACGGCCCCTCCCACTCCCTGCAGCCGGCGGGGTGGGGGGTGGGGGGCGCAGGTCACCCTTAGTGACCTAGTATGAACAGGAGGGCTGCATCCTACAGCTTCCATGGGTTCAGAAAAACACATTTCATCTTTCCAGCTCCACTGAATTCTTCCCACCCAAAGCCCACGTAGGTCCCGGAATCTTCTCAGATACACGTCAATTATGCAAAAGAAGAGCTTATTGCAGGAATTATAAACAGAGTGAGACAGGCGCCCAGGGATCCAGCCTGGCTTGCAGGAAAGTGATCGGTGCTGACTGACCCACCACAGGCATGTTACCCTCTGGGGGGTCTGACGGGGTCCCCCATGTCCTCATAAAAAAAGCAGGCCAAAGAACTAACAGATATTTCTCCAAAGAAGATATATAAATGGCTAACAAACACATGAAAAGATGCTCAACATCACACATTATCAGTGATGACAATGAAAACCACAGTGAGGTACCATCTGGTACCATCTGGTATCACAGATGGTACCAGGTACCATCTGACCACGCTGGTCAGAATGGCTGTCATCAAATAGTCTACAAACAATAAATGCTGGAGAGGATGTGGAGAAAAGGGAACCCTCTTACACTGTTGGTGGGAATGTGAGCTGATTTAGCCACTATGGAAAACAGCATGGCAATTCCTTAAAAAACTGGGACTAGAACTGCCATAGAAACAAAGTGAAGTGAAGTCACTCAGTCATGTCTGACTCTTTGCGACCCCATGGACTGTAGCCTACCAGGCTCCTCCGTCCATGGGATTCTCCAGGCAAGAATACTGGAGTGGGTTACCATTTCCTTCTCCAGGGGATCTTCCTGACCCAAGGATTGAGCCCAGGTCTCCCACATTGGAGGCAGATGCTTTAACCTCTGAGCCACCAGGGAAGCCCATAACTGCCATACAACCAAGCGATCCCCTGCTGGGCATACACACCGAGGAAACCAGAATTGAAAGAGACACATGTACCCCAGTGTTCATTGCAGCACTGTTTACAGTAGCCAGGATATGGAAGCAGGATATTGGCAGACACATGGATAAGGAAGTTGAGGTACATATACACAATGTAATATTACTCAGCTATAAAAAAGAACACATTTAAGTCAGTTCTAATGAGATGGATGAAACTGGAGCTTATTATACAGAGTGAAGTAAGTCAGAAAGGGAAACACCAATACATCATATTAATGGAATTTAGAAAGTCAGTAATGATGATTCTATATGCAAGGCAGCAAAAGAGACACAGATGCAAAGAACAGACTTCTGGACTCTGTGGGAGAAGGCGAAGGTGGGATGATTTGAGAGAATAGCATTGAAACATGTCTATTACCATATGTAAAATAGATGACCAGTGCAAGTTTGATGCATGAAGCAGGGTACTCAAAGTCAGTGCTCTGAGACAACCCAGAGGGGTGGGGTGGGGAGGGAGGTGGAAGGGGTTTCAGGACGGGGGACCCATGTGCACCCATGGGTGATTCATCTCAATGTATGGCAAAAACCACCATAATATCGTAAAAAATTATCCTCCAATTAAAATGAATTAATTTTTAAAAAAAACCCTCTGATAGACAAAATGAAAGGGGTAGGAAGAGAGAGCTGGCAAAAAAAAAAAGAAAGAAAGAAAAGAAAGAGGAACAATCTTTTTTTATTTTTATTTTTGCTTCAGGAGCATTAGGAGCTGAAGCCCAGTCTCAGTCTAACCCCAGCATGCAGCAGGGCCTGGCTTGGGTCCAGCATATCCTCCAGGCCTGCAAGCAGACCCCCCGACCTCCTGGAGGAGGCGTAGAGCAGAGTTCCTCCACGGCAGCTCTGCTGACACCTCGAGCCAGGTCATTCTCCAGTGGGGGCCGTCCTGGGCATGTGGAGGGCATTCAGAAGCCCCTTGGTGGCCAGCAGCACCCCCACCCCCAGTACATGTGTGTGCTCGGTCCGACTCTTGCGACCCCACAGACTATAGCCCACCAGGCTCCTCTGTCCATGGGATTCTCCGGGCAAGAATACTGGAGTGGGTTGGCATTCTCCAGGGGACCTTCCCGACCCAGGGACCAAACACGCATCTCCTGTACTATGGGCAGATTCTTTACCCTCTGAGCCACCTGAGAAGCAGTGGGAACCAAAACTGCCTCCAGGCGCGGCCAATGTCTCCTGGGCGCAGAGCACCCCAGTTCAGAACCACTGGTTTGGGGGAAAGAGAAGGGACACGGTGCCTGGTGGGACTGCAGACCCAGACGATGTGTCTGGAGCTCAAGGATGTCGGGGGGGGGGGGGGGCGGGGAGGATGTTCTTGGCCAGCATTCCTGATCTGGCTGCTTCTACAGACACTGCAAGATGTGAGGGAGGAGGGGGCAAGGGTGCCCCAGGAGAAGGACCCACATGGACGGGCTGGGCGATCCAGGAAGGCACCATCGGATCCCCGCAGTCCAGTCCACCGTCTTGCTGTCAGCGCACTCCCTGCAGAGATGAGGCCTCATCAGGACCAGAG
Organism: Muntiacus reevesi; assembly: GCF_963930625.1. Classification (NCBI taxonomy): domain Eukaryota; kingdom Metazoa; phylum Chordata; class Mammalia; order Artiodactyla; family Cervidae; genus Muntiacus; species Muntiacus reevesi. Next base: position 160,767,728 of record NC_089251.1, read on the forward strand.
ACCAGGTCAACAGATGCCCAGAGGTACATGCTGCTGCAGCCTTGTAGGTATCAGCAGACTAGGGGCCAGGCAGCTGCCCGGCAGCAGGTCACCGGCTGAAGAATCCACTCACAGTGACGCTCTGTGAAGATGTTTCCAAATGCACCAGATCTGTAGATGCTGGTGGGGGATGGACCCCGGGACAGACTTGAGAAGAGCAAGACTCAGTCGTGACCACAGCCCGCCTCCATCCCTGAAACATGAAAATGTGAGTCAGAGTCCATGAATGAGCAGAGCCTCTCTCCTTTCACTGGAGTCACTTCTGGAGGGCTTTGAGAGTCCTCAGCAGGAAGGAAATGATTGCCAGTGTGTGTGTCTGTTCCTACTCTGAATATTTTACAATGTACATGCAGACTTTTCCAATAAAATATGTGTGATTCAAAAATACAGATTTTTTACATTGTTGTTTTTCAGTTGCTCAGTTGTGTCCAACTCTTTGTAACCTCATGGAGTACAGCTCACCAGGCCTCCCTGCCCCTCACCATCTCCCAGAGTTTGCCCAAGTTCATGTCTATTGAATCAGTGATGCCATCCAACCATCTCATCCTCTGCCACCCTCTCTTCCTCCTGCCTTCAATCTTTCCAGGCATCAAGGTCTTTTTAAGTCAGTTTTTCCCATTAGGTGGTCAAAGTATTAGAGCTTCAGCTTCAGCATCAGTCCTTCAAATGAGTATTCAAGGTTGATTTCCTTTAGGACTGACTGGTTTGATCTCCTCTTTTTAACATAAAGATACACAAACCACACTGGACATTGCACATCTACAAATAAGTGTAATCTTTGTTGAAGAATAAAATGCTAAGGACCCCCTTACAATTTTTCTTCATATACCAATTTGAATCCTTCTGAACAAAGAAGTTCACCCACAAGACAGGAAAGTGATTCAGATCTTTAAAAAGAAAGTGCTTCAAGGTGACCCAGGAAAAGGCAATTTAGCTGAAAGTAGTTGGCATCTGAGCTCAGCTGGCAGAGCCCTGAGGTTTCTTGCCTTTAAATTTAATGTACTTTTTAAGTCCTTGGTGCATGCTAATTCTTGATAAACAAAGTTGAAACAGTTGGTGAGTTTTTATGTGACTATTATATTATCATGAATGCTTATCAGGATTAATACACAATGACACAATAAACAGAAATCTGCTAACATGCTTTGACTAGAGGGGGAATTTCTACCAATGCCATGAACACTCTTTGCTGGAGGTGGGTCTGACAAAGAAGAGGCAGGATAAGATGAGCATGTTGCAAAATTGATAAGTCCAAAGATTACAAACTGTCTATTTATTCGTTTGTAGTTCAGAGAGTAATGTAACTGTGTAGTGTAATGTAACTAATTGTCTGATTCAATATCAATTTCTTCCTCAGTATTAAAATGGCAATCTCTCAGTATATCAACTGTCATATTTTCTAAGCCTAAACACCATCCTTCAGGTGCTGCTAAATCGCTTTAGTCGTGTCTGATTCTGAGACCCTATGGCCTGTAGCCCACCAGGCTCCTCTGTCCATGGGATTCTCCAGGCAAGAATACTGGAGTGGGTTGCCATTTCCTCCTCCAGGGTATCTTCCTGACCCAGGTATCAGACCCAGGGATCTTTCATGTCTCCTGCATTGACAGGTGGATTCTTTACCACTAGCATCACCTGGGCAAACACCATCCTTCAGGCTGATGCCAAATCGACGGGTCAGAAGCTAAGCAGGTAAAGACTTATTCACAACAAAGAGTTGAAAGGCACACACTCAAGTACAGTTCCATGACCATAATACTGTCTACTCTCTCAAAGGTTTGGGTAGCTTAAAATGTCACCAAATTTTCACAAAACAATTGACTCTTTGAACACTCAGCTGTGTATTTAAAGTGGGCTTGGAGGGCTTCATCCCAGAACATTGCTGTTTATTTTGAGATGGGGATCATGCTCTGGAGTTTTCTGCCAATTTAGGGCTCATGCTCTACCACCGCCAGATAATGTGAGATGACAGTATCCGCTCTTGATACTCTGAGGAAGCCCAGAATCTTGGTAGTGCAACATAGCAGCTGATTAAAAAAAAAAAAGTGTCCATTTCTACTGATATGCGTGGACACTTAATTGCATGACCTATTTGCCAGGATGCAGTTCTAAGATGATTCTTCTACGTCAGACTTTTGGCTCAGACCCAGGAAAGCACAAGCTCCACTCCTCAAGCTAGCATTGCAGTCACCATAGCCCCGGTCTGTTCATTCCCCTACAGGTCAGGGCAGATCGTTCCTGGTTTTTCAAATGAGTAAACTGAGGTTCCAGATGGCTCAGCGGAGACCACACCGAGTCAAGTGGCCGAGGCAGGTCTCCCGCTGGGACAGGGGTTCACGTGTGACCTCGCAGACTCCAGTTGACTCGGTATTCAGAGTGGACACCATCATCTCATATTCTCTGGCGGCCGTGGGGCATGAGCCCCTAAAGAAGCCGAAAACTCCAGAGCAAGATCCCATCTCAAAAGAAGCAGCAGGGTTCTGGGATGAAGCCCTCCAAGCACCCTCTAATGTTGTGCATCAAGCCAGCCTGGTGTGAGGCCTGGGGGTGAGGCCCCTTTGGAGAGATGGGGTGTCCCGTCCTGTTCCAACAGCCCGGGGCTGAGGACCCTGGAGGCACCATGTCTGACCGTCGATTTGCCGGTGTGCCTCCGCCCGCCTCGCGGGCCACCCCTGGCAGCATCTGCTTTGCCAGAAAGAGGAAGAAGGCCAAGGTCACTGGTCTGACTGCTGGCCTGACACTCCATGGTCCCTTTGGAGTTTGGGGAGGGGGCATGAGGGCCGCCACCCCTCACGTCCCAGGGATGAGAAGCCACTGCCTCTGCAGAGACTCTGTCCTGGGTTTCTCCCACTCTTGCAGCCCGCGTCGTGGGCAGGGTGGCCCAGCGCCGCACCCAAGGCCCCCTTCTCCAGGCAGACCTGCGGGGCGCTCGGGCCTTGTCAGACGATGACCCCGTCGCCTCCTTTCCTGTGTTGGGGAAAAATGAGGCCATCTAAAGAGTCCGTGAAGTAAACTAATGAGCCCAATGAGCTGGAACCGCAAAACAGATCACAAATTGGTTTTAAGTCTTCCCAGAGGGAAAGGCAGAAGAAACATGTTGAACGTGGGTTCTCTTGGTTTGATCTGGAAGAAACTTTTAAGGAAAGGGACCTAAAGCCAGCCTCATCCCTTGCTTCCTGCTAGCCAGCGCCCCCTGGGCAGGACCCATCCATGAACTCGGGCGCGTCTGGAATCCAGCCAAGACGCCCAGCCCCGTCTGCTCACAAAGTACCGACTGGCCATTCCGCGGTGCTGCCCGCGGGCGGGGGCCGAGGCGTGGCCCACTTCCCTGCAGACCCATGTGTGTGCGTGCCGAGTCACTCAGTCATGTCCGACCCTTGCATCCCCATGGCCTGTAGCCCACCCGGCTCCTCTGTCCATGGGATTCTCCAGGCAAGAATACTAGAGTGGGTTGCCGTGCCCTCCTCCAGGAGACCTGGGCCCCTGGATGGAACCCACGTCTCATAATTATGTCTCCTACACTGGCAGGTGGGTTCTTTACCACTGCGCCCCCTGGGAAGCCCATTTCCCCAACTTGTGACTCGATTTTGAGAAACCTCCTCCCTACTTGCTGTCTGACCCTGCTCTGCAGGGGTCGCTGGGGCTCACTGCCCACCCTGAGTAATTGTTTTCCATGGTTCACTCAGCTCTCACCTGGTCAGACTTCCACCCATCACATCCATCCCATTCAGGCTGTCACAGCAAGAAGCCAAACATCTCATCCACGATCCTTCTTGGACCTGAGTGCCCTCCATCCTTGAACCGAGCCAAGGAGATGCGGAAATGCTGAGGAGGCCGCAAGCTGGCGAGGCCACCATCACCAGGGTGTGGCCTGAGTCCTTCCTCTCCTCTCTGCTGGGCACATGCGCACATGTGTGTGCATGCGTATACACATGCACATATGTGTGTGCTTGAATGCAATACACACCATGTATGTACATATGCGCACATGCATAAGGATACAGCCACACAGCACACACATGCAAACAACACACACACCACCAGCACACTTGCACACACGCATCTGTGCAGCAGATGCAAATATACACACATACACACGTGTACATACGTGTGCACACAACACACACCACACACAGGCCCGCACACACGTGTTTGCTGCCCTCCATTCTAAGTCAGGCATGGCAAGCCTACAGAGTGTTCCAATCGGAAACCGACTCTGCCCAAAGGCCCCTGAGCTGGCCGACATTGTCCAGGTAAGCCACTCTTCCCACAGGGACAGAAAAGTCCAGTATTTATTGTCCAGACACGACTGGGCTATTTTCCAAGCATTGAAGTTACTTGATTTCTTTTCCCACGGGGTTTAGAATGTGTTGAATAAATGAACTGATCTAGTTGCACACACTCTGGCAAGTCGTTTAACTTCTCTGTACTTATATTTCCTCCCCGTAAATAGGAGAGTGAAACCCACTTCCCGGGGACGCATGTGGGCAACAGGAACGGGGCTGGCGTGCTCACCCACGTGTGCCGCTGAACTCCCAGGCCCGCCGACGCCTCGCGATGGAGACGTTCTCGTCGACAGCTCTGCACCAGGTGCTGGGGTCAGGGCGCCTTCACCTGAGAAGCTCCAGTGCTTGTACTGATTCAAAAACATGTGCGGCAAGTGGGCAACAGGGTCCCAGCTCCCCTTCGATCATAAACCCTGAAGGTCAAGGTGCCAGCGCCTCCCCCGACATAGGCTTGTCCAGCCCCCGGGTCACTGCCTCTCCTATACTTACTGCCCAGACCTGCCCTTAGGGACCTCATCTCTTCTCCAAAGCTATAATCACGAGAGCAGGTGAGATGAACAAAGGGGGAAAAGCTGGTGAGCACAAGGAACTCAGTTCAGAGACACCAGCCGCCAACCACAGCAGAACTTCTTTTTTTTTTTTTTTTTAATTTTATTTTATTAGTTGGAGGCCAATTACTTCACAACATTTCAGTGGGTTTTGTCATACATTGACACGAATCAGCCATAGAGTTACACGTATTCCCCATCCCGATCCCCCCTCCCACCTCCCTCTCCACCCGACTCCTCTGGGTCCTCCCAGTGCACCAGGCCCGAGCACTCGTCTCATGCATCTCACCCGGGCTAGTGATCTGTTTCACCATAGATAATATACATGCTGTTCTTTTGAAATATCCCACCCTCACCTTCTCCCACAGAGTTCAAAAGTCTGTTCTGTACTTCTGTGTCTCTTTTTCTGTTTTGCATATAGGGTTATCATTACCATCTTTATAAATTCCATATATATGTGTTAGTATGCCACAGCAGAACTTCTAAGTGGGGATAAGTCCAGCTCTGATGGGGTCTGAATCTTATACCCTTTGGGGGGAGTGCTCTTTAAGAAAACGGGCATAAATAATAAATATAAAATTAGGAGTCAATATGAAGATCTGCTGGGAAAGGGATAGGCTACCCACCCCAGTATTCTTGGGCTTCCCTTGTGGCTTAACTGGTAAAGAATCCACCTGGAATGTGGGAGACCTGGGTTTGATCCCCGGGTTGGGAAGATTCCCTGGAGAATGAAAGGCTACACACTCCAATAATCTTGCCTGGAGAATTCCATGGACAGAGGAGCCTGTTGGGCCACAGAACATGGGGTCACAGTGTTGGACACAACTGAGTGACTTTCATGAAGATTTAGAAATATTTAGATTTTGAATATGAATTTAGAAAAGGCAGAGGAACCAGAGATCAATTGCCAACATCCATCAGATCATACAAAAAGCAAGAGAATTCCAGAAAAACATCTATTTCTGCTTCATTGACTATCCTAAAACCTTTGACTGTGTGGATGACAACAAACTGGAAAATTCGTGAAGAGATGGGAATACCAGACCACCTTACCTGCCTCTTGAGAAACCTGTATGCAGGACAAGAATCTTAAGAAAATCTATGATAAATGTAGACAGTGTACAAAAAGCAGAGATGTCATTTTATCAACAAAGGTCCATACGGTCAAAGCTATGGTTTCTCCAGTCGTCCTGTACAAATGTAAGAGTTGGACCATAAAGAAGGCTGAGCACCGAAGAATGGATGCTTTCAAACTGGGGTGTGGTTGGGCTTCCCTGGTGGGTCAGAGGGTAAGGAATCTGCCTGCAGTGTGGGAGACCTGGATTTGATCCCTGGGTCGGGAAGATCCCCTGGAGAGGGAAATGGCACCCCACTCCAGTACCCTTGCCTGGAAAATCCCATGGACAGAGGAGCCTGGTAGGCCACAGCCCATGGGGTCACAAAGAGTCGGACACGACTGAGCGACTTTGCTTTCTTTTCTTTCTTTAAACTGTGGTGTTGGAAAAGACTCTTGAGCATCCCTTGGACTGCAAGGAGATCCAACCAGTTCATCCTAAAGGAAACCATTCCTGAGTGTTAGAGCTAACTCACTGGGAAAGACCCTGATGCTGAGAAAGATTGTGGGCAGGAGGAGAAGGGGACGACAGAGGATGAGATGGTTGGATGGCATCACAGACTCAATGGACATGAGTTTGAGCAAGCTCTGGGAGACATTGGAGGAGAGCAAAGCCTGGTGTGCTGCAGTCCATGGGGTCTCAAAGAGTCAGACATGACTGAGCGACAGAACAACCTCACGAAGATTAATGTGTGGTTGGAAGAGAAACAACAACAGTCACTGGAGCATGGAGTCCCTTTCTACTGGGACATCCTGAACCAAGGGGTCCCCAAGGCTCACGGAAATGCCCCCTGACTGAGGCTTTCCTCCACACCTGTGACCTCAACCTGGCTCGGCCAGCGCTTACACGGCCACTTGGTAGCGCCTTCACAGTAAACCCACCTCTGCACGTCTTTCTGGGACTAGGCCATCGCCCTGCCTGCATCTGAGAAGAATGATGTCAACTTCGGCAACAGCTGAGGTTATCCATGATTTTAAGGGTCTACCTGCTGGCTTGAGGGGAGGAAGTAAAGTCGAAAAAAAAAACACCTCCTTTTTTATCAAGTGAACCAGGTCCTCAAAATAATCCCACAAGAGCCCCCCTCCATTCTGAAAAGCAGGTGAAATCATTGCTGGATTAGAGCTTGACATTTATCCCAACTAGCCTGTGGGTCTTCGACAGCCTGGGTTTGCAGGGCAGTGGATGGTCACTCTGCCCTGATGGCTCAGGCCCCTCCGCCAGCACCTTCCTCTCCCAGACTGCCCGACGGTCCACGAGGACCACTCCCCTGCCCTCTGACTCTCCACCCACCTACACTTATCATCTGTAGAGTGCCACTTGGATGATGGTCTGTCCACAAGCGTCACTGCAGAATGCTCCAGAAATCTATGCTATAGTGCTCATCTGCTCCCTCTAGACTACAGTGTGGTGGGTGAAATGCCCACTCCCTCCCCACAGCCTCACCGCCTGCAGCCCCTGGGACACACACCGCCCCTCCACCTCACCTCTGACCCCTGCACCTGGGCAGACTCACTCCCATGACCTCAGCGGGACGAGGGTCCCTCCTCTGCCAAGTCATGAGACACTTACATCCACCACCTCCTGGCAACTTTGATCACAACTACACAGATGCAGATTTCACCGGACCTCCCGAGATGGCCAGTTTTCCAAACTCAAGTTCCCAGAATACCTAGGATTCTGGGGTGGGGTAGGGGATGAGAGTAAAGAAGATAAACATGCTTTTGATACAAAAGAACTATTGAAAATTGCAAATTTTGAAAATCATTTATGAAAAAGTGTGTTCTTTTGAAGAGTGGCATTGGGCATCTGGAGGTGCCGGTGTGAAGGTTCTCCGGCAAGTTGTTCATGCTTCTGGTATCGAGGTTCCCGCAGTAGGAAAGCAAGGTGGATCACAGCACGGCCCCTAAGGTTCGTCCAGAGCTCACGGGGGTTCAGTCAGTTCAGTCACTCAGTGGTGCTCAAACTCATGTCTATCAAGTCGGTGATGCCATCCAACCATCTCATCCTCTGTCATCCCCTTCTCCTCCTGCCTTCAATCTTTCCCAGCATCAGGGTCTTTTCCAAAGAGTCAGTTCTTTGCATCAAGTGGCCAAAGTATTGGCATCACAGGGATTAGGTGAGCTTAATAGGGCACATGGAGGCACTTGTAAAAATAATAATAATAATAATAATAGTAAGTTAATTTTGGATTTTCCTGGTAGTCCGGGGGTCAAGACTTCTCACTTCCACTGCCCGGTTGGTGGATTTGATCCCTGGTCAGGGAACTAAGATCCTGTATGCTAAGTGGCCAAAAAAATAATTTAAATAAATAATCGAAGTGTTCTGACCCGGCTTGCAGGGAATAAACACTCTCTATCTGCCCCCTCTTACCTACAGCAGTAGAGTCATATTTACCTTGGGGAATAAGGCCTGCTGGGAAGCCAGGCTTCTGGAAGGGGCAGCTCTCAGACACCCAGACACATCAGCTCTCCTCCACGTGGCTTTTGCCTGGGGAGTCACGCTGCAGCTTCTTGGCTGTGAAAGGCCCATCTTCACATGAATCCCTTCCTGCTTCCAGCTGTATCCATTCCAGATTTGTCTGAGTAAGAACCGCTCGTGCTGGTGGCTCCTTGTCTGCATTTGATCAGCACTCAATCTCAGAGAAGTGCTTCTCCTCCGCTCCCTCCTCCCCCAGCCCGCCAAGAACTTCAAGTCCTGTCCATTTGCTTGAAATTTCCAACATTCGAATCTCCTCTAAATTAACAAACATACTTGATCGTGCAAGCGTGGGGCTTTATCCGGTCTTCACATACGCTCCAATCAGAACTGTCCATAGGACAGCATGCTTCGTTTCTGCAACCTGAAAAGTTTCACAAGGGTGACTTGATCGAATGTATTTTTAAAGGCAGAACAAGAGATTCTCGGTAGAAGGACCAGAGCAATAGCTCGTTCACCTTGAAACTACACAGAACAGGCCGATCGCGCCTTCAGTCCGCCTCGTACAGACGTGCAGCACGTGGGAAGCACCCTGAACTACAGTCTCCGCCGGCATGTGTCACAGCCCTTCACCCTCCTCCTAATGTACTGCAGGCACCGTCTACCTGGCCTCCCAGCCCAAAGCTGGCCTCCTCTCCCCCAGGTCCATCCTTTCTATATGTTGTTATTTTTAAAACTCTTAGCTAATGAGTTTAGAGGGAAAATAATAAAGTAGAGGTGACCTTCAATATCAGACACCTTGGGACCTCCTTGGTGGCCCAGTGGTTGAGAATCTGCCTTCCGATGCAGGGTTCAGTCCCTGGTCTGGGAACTATTATAAGATCCCACACACCGTGAGGTGACTCAGCCCATGTGCCACAATGAGAGAAGCCCAGTCACTGCAAGAAAGAGCCCATGTGCGCCATGAAGGCCCATCGCAGCCAAAGCAGTAAAGAATCCGCCTGCCAGTGCAGGAGATGTGAGTTTGATCCCGGGGTTGGGAAGATCCCCTGGAGCAGGAAATGGCAACCCACTCCCATGTAGAGAGGAGCCTGAATAAAATGCCTCACAACTGAGAATGCCTACTTACTCATGTCATTTTGTTAGGTCATTAGTTTAAGGGTCTCAAGTTTTCTAAAGTGACTTAGAACCCCAACCTGACAATTCTGTGAAAAGAGTATCATTAAGTGAATGACAAATTTGGAGCAAGCAGAGGATATCTTCTATTTTCAGCATGTTGATAGGCACATGCCTGTCACTGATCTTTGCATATATCATAATTATAATCCCAATGAGCCTGTGAAAACGGAAAACCACACTGACCACATCTCACAGCTCAGAAGAGCTTTCAGATCCTCTGAACCGTTGTTGGTTTAAAACCTTCTGAGTCAGGGTGTTTCAAAATGAAGTCATGGAGGTGAGGCTGTTAATCTGAGAATATTTTCCTATTTGGGGTCTTCATTTTAAAAACCTTCAAAAATAACATATTGTCTGGGTTGGATGGTGTGGAGGGATGTCCCTGCATGTAACTTCTGTGCTGTTTCAAAGCTCAGGTTAGCATCTGGGCGTATAAGCCCAGTCACCCCTTAAAGGTACATTACTTGTTGTACCTTGGATGCGCTGCCTTCAGGTTGCCCTGCCCTCGGGTCAAAGCCCTGTAATCTTCCAGGTAAACTTATGTTGAGGGTCTTTTAACCAGTTTTAAAAACAAAAATTCTGTTCAGAAATAACAATTTACAATCAAGAAGCATTTTTTTCAAATCCTAAAGGTTTGATTTCTCAAATGATTTAACAGGTTTAATTTGACATCATAAAATCCACCAGCAGGATGGAGTGATGTGTAACATCTCAGCAAGAGACAAAGGGATAGTGGTTAAAAGTGACGCTGGCTGGCTTCAAACACTAGCATTGCCGCATTTTAACTGTAGTGTCCTGGGTAAGGCACCTAACCTGTCTGGGCCTAAGTTTTCTTGACTGTTAAATGGGTATAATCTACATGTCCCAAACATGACTTTCAAGAAGATTTCTAATTCTTCTCTGCCCGTGGTACATGTCCTGTTGAAGTTGACGCAGTCTATGAAGTTTTGGTCAATAAAATACTAGTGAAAATGATGTGAGTGACTTTGGGGGAGAAATATTTAAGAGCTGATGTTCCAAGTTTTTCTCCCCCTAGAGAAATGATCATGCATGTTCAAACTGATTTGGAGGTGACCTAAGATGGAAACTGAGCCTTCATAAACGACTTGTGCACAATAAAGAGATATCTACTGAGTTAAGCCATGAGATCTTGGTTTTGCTTGTAATCATAGCACAAGCCAGCCTGTTTTGACTAATACATTTCCCCATAGGGTATTGTGAGATAAACAAAGTGTACAGAAACACTTAAAAAATGCCTAGCACATAAAAGTTATACAAACATTTGTCAAAGTTACTCGATTGTACTTATGTTGACTTGTATAGTTTTTCACCATTTTTAAGTGATGGCATCTCCTGCTTTAATTGGCAGTAGCATTTCTTTCTAAATGGTCCACAGGACACGGGTGCATTTTAGATCCAATGAGATAATGTGGTGTGATGACGATGATGATGGTTTTAGAGACTAGTGAGCAAAGACCAGAGGCTGAGTCTTAATATGTAAGCACCGCGTTCCCAATTCAAGGTACAGAAAAGGTTTTGCAATAGTTTGAGTACAGGACAGTGGGGGATGATACAGTCATTGTAGGAAATACCAGTGACACATGCTGAGTTTAGTGCAATGATTGCATTTATATTTGGAGTAAATGCAATATTTGGATTCGATCTTTGTACAGACCAACAGCTCATTGAGTCAAAGTTGTTCAGTTGTGTCTGACTCTTTGTGATCCCATGAATTAGAAGGTCATTAGTAGCGAGTATAACAGTAAATATGCCAGAAAGGACTTTGGTAAATGCTTTCTAAAAATTGCTCAGTATTATATTAATATTTAGGGCTTCCCTAGTGGCTCAGACGGTAAAGTGTCTTCTTGCAATGTGGGAGACCCGGGTTCGGTCCCTGGGTTGGGAAGATCTCCTGGAGAAGGAAACAGCAACCCACTCCAGTATTCTTGCCTGGAAAATTCCATGGACTGGAGAGCAGGGCAGCCCACAGTCCATGGGGTCGCAAAGAGTCAGACACGATTGAGAGACCCAGCACGCACACAACTGTGAGTGTGCCCTTATTCAGAAACAATAGTCTTTGCAGATGTAATCCAGCGAAGATGAGGGCATCAAGGTGGGCCCTGGTCCCGCATGACTGGTGTCTGCATGAGAGGAGAACAGGCCCCAGATAGACACACCCAGGAAGACAACGCGGAGAGACACGTGTGAGAACAGGGGAGGGACCGGCTGACGTGCCCACGAGCCCAGCAACACCGAGCATCGCTGACAACCACAGAAGCTGGAAGAGGCGGGAAGAACCTTCCCTGCAGATTTCAGAGGGAGCCACGGCCCTGCCCACACCTTGACCTTGGCTTTGGCCTCCAGAGCTCTGAGGCAGTACGTGTCGGCCACACCGCTGTGCTCCTTTCATCCATCAGCCCTGGCAAACCAACAGAGGCGGTAAACAGTATTCTTCACCAGCACAGTGCTCCCTTGTGTAGTGGCGATTGTAAACTTTTGAACTCTTCAAGGGCACCGCCAAAAATTTCTGGTATTTGACAGCATCCTGCAAACATGAAATAATAGAGAACAGCCGCCCAGACGTTCTCTTTTCCCTCAGATGCCCACATTCCTTCTTTCTTTTTTTAAAACTTTCATTTCGTACTGGAGCACAACCGATCAACAAAATGCTGTGACGGTTTCAGGTGGGCAGCAGAGAGACTCGGGCACACACGCGCATGCGTCTGTGCTAAGTGTGCCAGGCCACTTCGGCCGTGTCTGACTCTTGGCGACCCTACGGACTGTAGCCCAACCAGGCTCCTCTGTCCATGGGCTTCTCCAGAAAGGAGAATACTAGAGGGGGTCGTCATTTCCTTCTCCAGGGGCTCTGCCTGACCCAGGCCGAGCACTCGAGTCTCTTCCGTCTCCTGCACTAGCGGGCAGGTCCTTTACCTCCAGCCCCACCTGGGGAGCCCACATGTATCCATTCTCCCCCCAAACCCCCTCCCACCCAGGCTGCCATGTAACACCAAGCAGAGTTCCCTGCACGATAGAGTAGGTCCTTGTTGGTGGTCCATTTTAAAAGCAGCAACACGAAGACCACGTTCCTTTTCGTCACTAGCTGCACGCTCTGCAGACCCCTGCTCCTCCTCCTGCAGCCTGGCTCCCTGCCTGCTTGGGAACAGACAGAGGCAGGTGACAGCAACAGCTGACCATGGCCGGATTCTGCTCCCTGTTTATGCTCACCCACACACAGGCCACTCACTCAGCGGATAATTCCCGTGCACCTGCCACGTGGCAGGTGTGGCTAGAACACGCGGACGCTGCAGTGAACTGCAGACCAAGCTTCTCCCAGGGAGCTTGAATCAAGAGATTAGACAGACGGAGAAAGGCAAGAGGCAGCAAGATGAGATGGACAAATAGCTAGCTAGATAGACAGACAGTGATAGAGACGCAAAAGAAAAATGTCAGGGAGTGATAAGTGTCAGGCACAGATGAGGTGAAATGAAATCCACGACAAGAGCCTACTTAGAGCACAAGGAATTGTCAGTATATTCAATACCTGGTGATAAGCTTGGCTTCCCTGATGGCTCGGTATGTAAAGAATCAGCCTGCAATGCAGGAAATGCAGGAGACGTGGATTTGATCCCTGGGTCGGGAAGATTCCCTGGAGAAGGAAATGGCAACCGACTCCAGCAGTCTTGCCTGAAAAAATCCCACAGACAGAGTCAGTCTAGTAGGCTACTGTCCAAAGGGTTGGTGATGCCATCCAACCATCTCATCCCTTCCTTTGTGACAACCTATAAGAATCTGAAAAATATACGTGTATATAACTGAATCACTACCTGAAACTAATGCAACATCATAGATCAACTATACTTTGATTTTAAAAATTAAAAACAAAATGAAGTGATGTGATGTGATTTGGCCTGCCTGGTGCTTATTTTATTCATAGGGTCAGGAAAGTCACTGGGCCGGGTGGGGGGTGGTGGTGACTGGAGCTGAGGTCCGGATGAAAGAAACAGTCAGCTGTAGCCACATGAAGGGTGGGGCCTGCACCCCCGGCAGAGGGCCAACGGTCACCGTGGTTCTTATTATTGGAGATTAGCCATCCAGGCCCCTGTCACAGCCAGAGCTGACCTCAAGGGGCTCGTTATCAACGTCTAAGCTCTGCTCCACACACCTCCGAGGGCAGGCACAGGAACGTGGAGCAGACATTTTGAAAAACCAGTGGTCAATTAGGGGAGACTTGGAAGCTGCCGGAGCTGCTGAGCAGGGGCCCAGTTCTGGGCCTGATGGAGGCGATGGTGGGGACAGGCAGGGAGGACGGAGGAAAGCTTCAGTGAGTTAGTTCAACGGGCCCTGGACCGCGGTTTCTCACTCATCAGTTTTGATGAAAGCAAACCTACAGTGGACAAAGCATAATTAGTGAGTTCATTAAACTGTGACTAAAAGAGATGAAAAATGAAGAGATGCTGCTCCAAAAAGGCTTTGGAAAAAATAAATTAATTAATTAAAAAAAAAAAGAGAGCTTTGGACATCATGCTCTCCTGAAGCACCAAAGACCCAATTGCTGTTGGGTTCACCTGTCCCAGAGGGACTTTAATTCCCTGAGAGGGTCCAACCTGCACAGAAGGAACCCAGTTAGGCGACCACGCAGAGGGTGTGGAAAAGGGTCAGCAAAAACAGTGATTTCTGAGTAAAAAGTAAAGTTGATAAAACACAACTAGATGCCCCCACCTAAATATCACAGCATTTTTGGCTCTGGTCCCCTCCCCAAACCCAGAGTGGCTGCCTGTGGTCAGGATACAGCAGCTCACAGACCAGAAAACGCTGCATTTTTATCTTTCCAAAACTCCAATGTTTAAGACCAAACAGCTGTAGGCCATTAAAGAAAGATCACGGAGGAGATCAATGGTGTAAAACTACCCACGCAAGCTTCTGCCTCTGTCTTCCTAAAGGAAGGCCAGAAGGACCTTCTTTCTCCAGCCCAGGCCCCTCCGAGGGGTTTGGCCAATTTCTCACAACCACCCTCATCCGCAGGGATCCTGGTGTTGCTGAGTGTCCTCCACCAAAGGGCAAGTCTCTGCACACAGATCTGGTCCGTTTCTGTCTGCTCCACAATGTTTGAACCCTTGCACACGTTGGGCGCTCAAAGAGCTCTGAACTGCACCCAACAAGCTGAATTGTATGTCCAGCCCAGTGGTCCAGCCTTCCTGCGGCTAGAAGGATGAGTTGTTCTGCCCCTGCCAGCCTCCGTTTCCCTCAGGGAAAGACTCCCTCCATCCTTCCCCAAAACCCACCCCCAGGAGCAGCCAACAGGTGCTCCCGCCGTGCCCGAGGCCTTGACACTGAACCCGGGGTCTCCCTGTCCACCCAGGCCGGTCGCTCAGGGGTCTGAGCTCTCGGGTTTGATAACACCCTCCGAACAGGTGAAATGCACAAAGGAGGCAGGGGCCCTGCCCCTCGGCTGGAGGTCGGCCAGAGCCGCCGAGGAGGACGTGGACAAGCACCCAGCGGTGAGTTTCAGCAGCTTCGCAACAACGCACAGGTTTCCCACCGGCCCTGCTGCAGAGCCCCTTTCGTTACCAAACCTGTGATGGACATTGAAGGCTGGCTCGTGAGAAATCCGCCGCTCAAGGCGCGCTTAAGCCAGTTCTACTTTTTAGTTACTTCTAAGCATCACTTCCCTTGAGAGATAAAGGATGTTTGTTTCAAAAAATACTACAAAACTGAGAACTGGCCGGAGAAATGGTTCTAAATTTAGCAAATATTGTTCACCCAGCCCACGTTGCAATATTTCTCCGCCCACCCTTTCCAGAGCCTGCCAGCTGCCGGAAGCCAAAGCTAAGCTAGACCGTGGCACCCCACGCCCGGGCGGGCCTGGCAGGTGCGGCTCAAGCGCCCCCTGCACAGCGGCAGTGACCTGCGTCCCCATCCCGCCGGCCTGGCCAACGCCCTCCACGCCGTGGGTGGAGGTGTGGAGAACATCTGCGCATCTGGCGTTCACGTTTCAGCTTTCCCTGAAACCCTCCGGGGAGGAGGACAGGGCGTTCTAACTGGCTGGAAACCCCGGCGCGGGCAGGCGGTGAGGACAGCTCGTTCGTCCGGGGGCGAGGGGTGTGGCGGGCCCTGACAACTGGCCGCGAGGCCCAGACCTTGCTCCTGACCTCTCCCCCGCAGGCTGCTGTGACCGCCGATTGCTTTTACCCTCCGTGTCATTTTGCTGGTAGCAAAATGCTGCCCAAGCGCACCTGTTTTGGGCCCAGCAGGTTGACCGTGTCTCAAAGCACACACACGGGCACTTGATCAGCTCAAGTAACGCCAAGAGGAAAAGAGTCAGGGGGCTCTTAGGCCTTACGGGCCTCATGGTCATCAATGAAGACTTTGAAGCTGGAGGGACTCCTCTGTTTCCTCATCCCATGTTGCCCCCTTTTCAGATGACAGCTCCTCTCCTTTCTGTTCATCCGATCATCACTTATTTTGGATGTCTTCCCAGATGCTCCAACGGCAGCCCGCGATAGCATGCATCCCAAGGGGGCTGGGGCCGGGGCTCTGATCTCTAGGCTGCGGGACAGAGGCAGAAAGTTCAGTGTGAAGTTAGCCAAGGTCGGCAATTAGCCAAGAGCGGGGGCGTCTATCAGGACAAGCCAGGTCCTCCTAACGAGACGCCCCTTCGGTCAGATTCACACTCCAGCCATTTCTCTCAAGGAAGAAGAGAGAGGGCTTGCTTTTCTTGAGCTGATTGAAGTTTTAATTTTAGGAAATGTTAAAGTTCGGTTTTTATGGAAGCAGGAAACCCAGGAAGTCCCAGAAGTCCCAGAGGTAACCAGGGGCAGCCGGGTTGAGAGAGGAGGAAGGAAGTGAATGCCAGGAGCACCTGATTGGCCGCATCCAGGGCCCAGGATTCCGCCCACGTCCGTCCCTCCCCTCCCCGAGCCTGAGCGGCAGCCTGTGAATTCACTGCGGTGTTGTCAGGTGCAGGTTCTGTCCTCTCTCTTACGTGTGCCTGTTTGTTCATTTCCAGGGACGCTGGTTGCACAGCCCAGTTTAGACCCATCTTGTTGATCTTCCTTCCCTATCTATGAAATGCCAATGTTGTTATTTTCTTAAAGGCTGGAAGACAATTATGGAATTCAAGGGGGAAATGTCTGAGCTATTTAAATACAATGTTTACTTTGAGTATGACTTGGACGTTCATTTTATGTGCCATACCAATTTGTGAACAGTCTATAAGGTTTTTCTGGAGAAGGAAATGGCAACCCACTCCAGTATTCCTGCCTGGAGAACTCCATGGACAGAGGAGCCTGGTGGGCCACAGTCCATGGGGTCACAAAGAGTTGGACACGACTTAGTGATTAACACACAGTATAAGGTTTTTATATGCATAAAGCATTTTATAGTCACAATCCAGTCTCGAAAGGAGAGGGGCCCTATAGCTAATTTGTCTCAAATTCAGTTCTGTTTATTAGTGGAAAAGGATGCTTAGGAGCCATTGGTTTAGACCAGCCTCCAAAGTGCCGCTAAATTTCAACCACCTGTTGAAAGAATCTGTCTTTCCCTAACCCCTGTATGTGTGTGTTTGTGTGGGGTGTTGAATGAGTCATAAAACACTCCTCCAGAGTCAGGAGGGCATTCAGGATGAGAGGTCACAGGGAGCCGACTGTGCCTACACTTCGTGCACAATGAAAAGAATTCCTACACAGCTCTGCTGTTTCACCAGGACTGGGCCCTGACGACCAGGTGGCTCTGGACTCTGGGTTCCACCCTCAGCTGCTCCAACCAAGCCAAGGAAGAGCCCACGGTTGGCAGGGGAAGGGGGGTTGGGGAGCTCCTTTGGCCAAGTTGACTATGTCTTATTCCCTCCTGCCTTTCGACCTGCCTGGTCACTGTCAGAGCCAGACCAGCCTGACCTTCCCTAAGGAGAGGGAGCCAGTACCGGCTGGAGGCTGCAGCCCAGACTCCCTCTCCTCCAGGCAGGGAGGCGCTGCAGGTCGACCACGTTGGCGTGTGAATGCGTCTGTAACATGAGACCTCCCCTCCCTCCACTCCCGTGTCGATGTGCCCCTGGGGTAGCTTTCCTGTGGCCCGAATGATCTAGACCATAGGTTTTCATTATTTCTGCACGCTATGCCAGCCTGCAGTTGCTCACGCAGTGTTCGCTCACAAACGTCCCTGAGCCCGGAACCTCTCCAGCTCTTCCGTGGCCATCGGCGGTGATGCTGCCGGGGAAGTTAGTGTTTCCGACCACACTTTGCCGCCTTGTTCACACGAGTCTGGAGTCACCAACACCACTGTTACAGTTTCCCTACCAGAGGCCCTCTTGTTTGGAAAAGTGGGAACCTCCTAGAAATGAAAGAGGGAAAACTAAGGATAAGCACTGCGCCAGGGAAATGCTCACAAATGAAAACCACAGAGCGGAAGAGTTTGCTTCATTTCAAAATAGAATCACTTGATCCCTAGTTGACGTCACAGCAACAAACACACAAGCATTTGTGTTTGACAAATACGTGCAGATCTAACCGTAACCAGCTGGTAAGCTGTGCTAACCTAAGCGTAACCAGTTCGGACGCCCGGCTTGGTCCCGAGCTCTGTCCGTGTCTCCCCCGATATGGGGATGTGGTTTCTCCCTCCTCGTCGTCAAGTGTGTCCAGAAAGGCTTGGAATGAGATGCCACATGCTGTTCTGCCGTTCCTGTCCTGTTGACAGAGAAACCGTCCTGTCAGTCCCCCCCAGATGAGCCGCCGCCGTCTGCATTCTGCCCTTTTATTTTTGTCCTACCGCCTTTCGAAGACTATGGGCTGCTTTTCTGGGGCCTGATGTCCTCTGCTAGCAATCAGAAGCTGTTTTGTGGAGTTTGCTCCTGCATTCTGTCCTTCGTGACACGTTGTCCGTGCTTTGGTGTGTGACACCATGACAACAGGTGTGTCGACTTCAGCTCGAACACAAAAACCCACTTTGCCTGGAGACCACATTCGTCCCTGGTTGAGCCCACCACGTGGCCCTTGCCCAGAGATGCCTGCCCTCTCTTCGCTCCTTCCGTCCTTCCGGGACTCTGCAGACACCTTCTAGAATTTGCCTCCCGCATCACAAAAGGCTGCTTTCACTTCTCTCTCTCTCTGCTCATCCGCTGCACCTCTGAAGGGCTCCAGCTTAAATCTATCGTGCGGCCTCCCTGCGGGCTCGGGTGTATAACTCAATCTCTGGCGATGGGGTTTACAGATGGCGTCTGATGTCCTTGAACTCTGGAGGGACGGCAGAGAGGAGCACCAGAAGTGAAGGGTGGGCGGAAACCAGCTGATGGGGAGAGGGGGAGTGTGCAGCCCAGGCAGAAGAAGACAGCGTCTCTTCCCATTGAAAGTCAAGTAAACGTGGCCCTCCTGCGATCATTTCAGAATTTATATCTGTAACCACACATTTATATCCCAGTTACTCATCACCAGGGGAACCAGGATTCTTGACTGACATGTTTAATATGATAAAAACAAAAAAGAAAAAGAATTGCCAAGATACAGATCTCCTCTGGGCGCCGGTTATTTTCTAAGTGGTGATGTAATGAGGTGAAGTTTTCCAGGGATGGTTTATATTTGCTGTATCCCCTGCCCGACCACCAGACCTTCGTTTGGTGGTCCTTCAACGGATGGGCTTCAGAAGGACCTGGAGGCCTGTGAGAGCCCAGATCCCTTGGACCTCTCCCAGAATTTCCATTTCGGTGGGTTTGGGGTGGGGCCCAAGAACCTACATTTCTCACAGGGCTACACATGCAGCTGCCAGCGGCCACACTTTGAGAAACTGCTGCTTCACTCACAAGGAGCAGGGCACCGGGGAGCTGAGATTCCCCGCTTTGTCATCACACTAAGCTCCCTCTACAGCCTCTCCTTGGGAAGCCCTCACTTGGTTTCCTCTTCATGTGAGTATTCGAAACTCTAGGATTTAACAAAATGACATTTCAGCCAAGGAAAACGTTGCTCTGACAACATTCTAAATGATCTCAAATAGACCCACCACGTATCTGATTTAGGTTTAACAGGGAAGTTTCACATGTTAATTAAATACCAGCTGATTATGCAAGGCATACCCACTGAGGATTAACTATGTCACAAGACACAGACTTCTGACATAACTGCTAAATCTAGGACTTAGTGGGTAATAACAAGCAGTCTCGTTAGACAGAGATCAAATGGCTATGGAAGAAACCATTTTTATGGGTATTTTTCACTGTTTGACTTGTTGATGCATAGCAACAAACAGACTTGATTTGGGATCCATTTTCCAAACTGCTGTCCTATTCCTGCCCCGTTGATTACGTTGTTCACACTGCAGTGGGATGGCTGTCGCCCTTCCTTGCACGGACTTATACACACAGATCTTAAAATGAGGTGTGGTCAAGCCTAACCTTGACCTCGAGCCTCAGAGCACCGAGGCGTAACAATTAGAGCAGCACTGAGTCTGTTGAGTCCCCTGTGCTTCGGGAGCTACATGAGGTCGAGATCGTAACAGCCTTTTTCCAATTAATGGAATGAGGATTCAGATGGTTTAGGAAGTCGATCAAGACCACACAGGAAGTGAAGGTAAACTTGATAGCCTGACTCCAGAGCTCTTCTGCTTAATCACTAAAGCTCTGTTGAACCCTGAACGCTTTGGATCTTATAAAATCTTTAACATATTTTGTTTCTGATTTTTATACGAAGTATAGTAGAACACCTTTATATGGTACATGACGGAATACTATTAACCTTTGCAAATAAAAGAACTGGCTCGGTGAAGTGGAGGGATTTGTACAAGTGCACAGAGCACATTCACAGAAACCAAGAATCTAACTCTACTATTAATGTGAAGGCCTCTTCTGTACTCTATTATTTCCTTGGGGAAACAGATTGATTTGCTTCACTCAGTAAGTTAAGAATATTTACTAAATGCTCACTATGCACTGCATGCTGATAGAACATATCTGCAGGTGATTTTTATGACTGATCAATTTGATTGATGAGCTACTGTGAGTGAGTGAAGATGGCCACGTATTTTCTGATACTCCTCCCACTAAGAGAAGGGAACCACTTCTCCTCCCATAGGCTTGAGGCAAGTCTCTGACTGCTTCGACTAATAGAGTACAGAGAAAATGACACGAGGTCAGGTCTGGGCATAGCTTTGCTTCAAAAGGACTGGCAACTATCACTTTGGTTTCCTAGTCCTGAACCACCATGTAAGGAGTCTGATCATCCTGACTTAGAGGGTTTATGGGGAAGCTCTGAGATGCGAGGGGAGGAGGAGGGACCTGGTTGAGTCCAGCCTTCCCTCTATCCTTGCTAGGGTGCCAGAGCCCAAGGAGAGCTAGGGCCGCTGAGTTCTTTGCTAGGAGCTCCAAGCCCCAGGATCTTCTGTTAAATCCTCCCAAACCAGCCTAACTGCCAGCTGAATAATAACAGGTAATCTCACTTGATGCATCATGGAACAGAAGAACCATACAGCTGAGCCCTGCTTAAATCCTTCACTTTCCAAATATGAAGTGTAATAAAAATGTTCAATGTTTTAAGTCACTAACTTTTGGGTTAGTTTGTTAGGCAGCCACAGGCTATTAGGTGGGGTGGGGAAGGAAAAACTTTTAACCTAGAAGCAGTTTGCTGCTATGACAAAAATTACAACATGCAGTGCAGGGTTTGGGACCTGGTGGTGGAGAAAGGTCTGAAATGCTTTAAAGGGCTTCTCAGTGAAAAGAAAGAATAGTGAGAAATTTTTACTGGAGACTGGGGAGAAGATGATGTGTGTTCTGTAGGAGCAAGTTGTTTAACAAAACCATCCCTTGCAGTAACATGGAAAATGAAAGGTATCATCTGTAAATTCCTGGATTTGGCTGAGGAGCTTTGCTGGCAGCATACAGAACTCTTCTTCTGGCTGGCAATGATGACATTCAAGAAGACAAGATGAACCAAGGAGGGACCTATCCATTTTTTCAGCAGAATGTAGAGGAAATATAAAGGAACCATGGATTGTTAGGTTTGAAAATAAACTCTTATCCTTAGCCTCTCCCAGCAAAAGATTCTCAGAGGGGGAAAAAGATGACTTTGGGGCAAAGATCAAAGATGTTAGCACAAGATTTTTTGTTAAGGACTTAGGAGACCTAGGGTGGCATTTCATAGATGATTTCAGACAGACAAATGTCCTGCTAAGGATGTCCAAGGCAGATGTCCTCAAAGATCTTCTCTATTAAAAAAAAAGATGACTTCCAAGAATCTTAGGGGCATGTTTCCAGAGCTAGAGATAAAGAAAGGCCTTTGTGATTTCAGGACGTCTGTGAATGTGGAGAAGGGGGGCCCAGGAGACTCCACCCTTCCAGCTGACCCTTGCAGGTGTCATGCACAGGAGTCCAGCCATCTCACACCATCCAGAGCAGCCCAGTTGCCACTTACAGACACTAAAGTGTGTGAAGCAGAAGAATTGCTAAGTCGACATCTACCCAAGTTTCTGATTCACAGAATTGTGAGATATAAGAAAACGGTTGCTGTTTTAAGCCACTAATTCTGAAGGTCACTTGTCATGCATCAAGTGATAATTATGATGACATGAACTTTCACAGAAAATGATAAGCCCTCCAAAAGCCAAATCGTCATTTTCATCATCACCTTCTATGTGCTCATAACTATAGCTGGTTCCACTAAGGTTTGATCTGCTACTACCCACCTAATAACCAGATCTGAAAGTTTCTTACCCTTTCTGTAGCGACAGACACCGCTGACTTCATCCTCCTTTGTGAAGCTCCTCTCTCCACTTCCACTGCACTGGAATTTATAATTCTCTCAACTCTGCTTCTGTGAAAAACAACCTTTTGTCTCTATTTTCACTTCTACCACCCTGGCTTGAGCTGTCCTCTCTCTTGCCTTGCTGGCTCCTCCTGAGGAACGTAAAGATGGTGCGTGTAGTAAGTGGGACCGTGAGCCTCTCACCACTGTGGCTTGCCCTTTCTCTGAGAGTTGGGGCTCAGAGCTGAAGCAAGCTGATCAGGGAGAGCCCTCCTCTGTTCTCCTGGGCTTGCGTTGAGACCCGCAGACTGCAGGGTCACCAGAGCAGGCCCTCCACCTGCTGGGGCCCGTAAACCCAGCCCGTAAGTTCAATTTAGGAAGAAAAGAGTAGGAAACTCATTTTGACCTCACATATAAGCCCCAGTGGGCTTCCCTGGTAGCTCAGCTGGTAAAGAATCCGCCTGCAATGCAGGAGACTCCGGTTCGATTCCTGGGTCAGGGAGATCCCCTGGAGAAGGGATAGGCTACCCACTCCAGTATTCATGGGCTTCTCTGGCAGCTCAGACAGTAAAGAATCCACCCACAGTGCAGAAGACCTGAGTTCGATCCCTGGGTCAGGAAGATTCCGTGGAGGAGGGCATGGCAACCCGCTCCAGTATTCTTGCCTGGAGAATCCCATGGACAGAGGAGCCTGGTGGGCTGCACTCCATGGGGTCGCAAGGAGTCAGACCTGACTCAGAGACTAAGGTCAGCACAGCACAGACCCCAGTGCATCCAGTTTTTCCAGCAAAGGACAAATTCAACCCTATCTGAATCCTGTGTGTCTGTCTTTATTAGTTCAGAATTTAGAGGGGATTTCAGAATGTCTGAAAATTCCCCAACACTGTCATCCTGAAAGAAAGTTCAACAAAAATGCGTTTCATGGGGAACATCAGCCCACTGGTCTCTGAGGACAGAACCTGCAGGGCGAGCCAACAATCACTCACGCGAGACCCCTTAACTTCCTGAGGCCAGGACTGGGAGTGGGGACCCCCACCCAAAGTACGCAGCACTCTGGGCTTGAGTTCACTGGATTTCTCCGGGTTCTGGAGCCTCAGCTGTGTCCTCCTCCCCCCCTTTCTTCATTCTTCTCTTTGCATGGAGCGAGTGGCCTCCCTGGGACCCCCAGGGGTGCACCTACGGCTGTCAGAGCTGACACCAGCCCTGGGAAGACGCTGACCGCTTCATCGGGGCTTCAGACACGAACCGCAGAGCCTTGAGGAGGCACATGGCGGCCATAGGTTTCCACGGCTACCTGTAAAAACAAGAGAACAAAGAAACAGAGCCAGGCCCACGGAGAAGGAAAGAGCAGCCCTGAGTGGCTGCAGCGCACCAAGCACCATCTACCCTCAGCCTGAAGGCGGGGCCAGCCTCGGGCAGACGGCTCCATTCAAGGCCACTGGGCCACTCCTCCAGATGCTCCCCTCAGCCCTGAGCTGGACCCCAGGATCCCTGCCTGCCCCCGGGCCTGGCTCTATGCAGCATCCCTCCCCATCTCTGCCCTGCTGACTGGGTCATTTCTGCAGCCTAGAAACCTGCCCTGGTTTCTCCCGCCCAGGAAAAAGGACAAGGAACTGCCTGCCTCCTTCTACCCGCTTCCCCGTCAAGCTGCCTCTGCCCTGCTGTCCCCCACCAACGGGGTCAGGGCGCTACCCACGCACCCTGATTCCTGCTTCCTGTCCATGCCATGCAATCTGCACCCGCCCACCCCCTCACTGAATTGATTCTGTCTCCAACCGTCTTTGAAAGATGACCTGTACTAGTGACTTAAACAGTGTGTCCTCGGCCCGGTCCGACTCTTACCACCCCATGGACTGTAGCCTGCCAGGATCCTCTGTCCATAGACTTTTCCAAGCAAGGAGACTGGAGTGGGTTGCCATTTCCTCCTCCAGGGGATCTTCCCAATCCAGGCATGGAACTGGCACCTCCTGTGACTCCTGCATTGGCAGGCAGTTTCTCTTACCTCTGAGTCACGTGGGAAGCTCCGGGTTGAGCAGTGGCTTCCAAATCTAGGTCCACCTGAAAGGTGTGAATGTGGCTGAATTTGGAAATAGGGTCTTTGAAGATGTCATGAAGTTGAGAGGAGGACATTAGAGAAGGTTCTAATCCAGTGTAACCGCTGGTCCTTATAAGAGATGGAGAGACAGGGAGAAGGCCACGTGGCGATGGTGGCAGAGAGTGGACGGGGGTGTCTACAAGCCCGGGAACACCACTGAGGATTGAAGGCACCACCAGAAGCTGGAAGAAGCAAGGGGGGTTCTTCCCTGGGCCTTCAGGAGAAGCCTAGCCCTGCTGCCACCCTGATCTTGGACTTCTAGCCTCTGAACTGTGAGAGAACAGTTTCTGCTGTCTTCAGCCACCTAGCTTGCGGGGCTTTGTTACAGCAGCTCTGGGGAGGTAATAGATGATCTCTTTCCAGTCCTTATCCTGTTCATGTTTTTTGAAAACGCCCTTTTCACAACTTCATCCTTCCTGAAGTTCTCTTCATCAGTGACTTTGCAAGACTGCTCTCTGGTTCTCCTCCCAACTCTCTGACCATCCCTGGACGTTCCCAGTGGTGGCTTTCCCCAGGGATCTGTCCTGACCCCTCTTTCCTTCTCATTCTCTTCTTTCCAGGCATGCGCGTTTGCCTTTTGTGCATGATGACCGGTATTTAAAACTTTCCTCGCTGCTGAGTTCCAGACCCGTATTTCCAAACACTGCCAGGCATTTCTACCACATACACCTCATATACTACCCATCTGGAATGAAACTCACTATTTGCAGATAGTAAATTTTTTTCTGAGACAAAATAGAATGAATATTCAGGGTTGATTTCCTTGAAGATTGACTGGTTTGGTCTCCTTGCTGTCCAAGGGACTCTCAAGAGTCTTCTCCAGCACCACAGTTTGAAAGCATCAATTCTTTGGTGCTCAGACTTCTTTATTGGAGAAGGAAATGGCAACCCACTCCAGTGTCCTTGCCTGGAAAATCTCATGGACAGAGGAGCCTGGTGGGCTGCAGTCCATGGGGTCGCAAAGAATCACACACAACTGAGCGACTAACACCAACACTTCCTTATGGCCCAACTCTCACATCTTTACATGACCACTGGAAAAACCAGAGCTCTGACTACATGGACCTTTGTCGGCCAAGTGATGTCTGCTTTTTAATATGCTGTCTAGGTTGGTCATAGCTTTTCTTCCAAGGAGCAAGCATCTTTTAATTTCATGGCTGCCATCACCATCCACAGGGATTTTGGAGCCCAAGAAAATAAAATCTGTCACTGTTTCCATTTTTTCCTGTCTACTTACCATGAAGGGATGGGATCAGAGGCCATGATTTTAGTTTTCACATGTTGAATTTTAAGCCAGCTTTTTTACTCTCCTCTTTCACCTCAAGAGGCTCTTTAGTTCCTCTTCACTTTTTGCCATTACGGTGGTGTCATCTGCATATCTGAGTTTATTGATATTTCTCCTGGCAATCTTGATTCCAGCTTGAGCTTCATCCAGCCTGGAATTCTGCATGATGTACTCTGCATATAAGCTGACTTGCTGCAGTCCATGGGGTCATAAAGAGTCAGACACAACTGAATGACTAAATGACCACATTGCTGCATGTAAGTTAAATAAGCAGGGAAGACTGGCCTGGCACCCTAACTCAAAGCAAGAAGCTAAGAATTCAGGGCTTGGGGCTAAATCTGGAAGCCCCTTGAGGCCCAGCCACCCTGGGATGGTGGTTGGGGGACAGTGGCTGCAAGTGTGTGTGAACTGAAATGTATGACATCCAAGAGCAAGGCATCCAGGGAGCCCATGAATGGACACAGGAGTGGCTTTAACTGCTACGTGAATGCAGGCCCCAAAGCCATGAAGCCGGTCAGCTTCTGAACAAAAGGTGACCCCAGGTTCTTAGGGATTTTTGTGGACGGGAGGGAATGAAAGGCCTCAAAAGTGAGGTGGTGGAACTCTTGTTTTCTGGACAGAGAGCACCTTCAGCAACCACCTGAAAAATGAAAGAAACATGACTGTATTTTCTTGAGTTGGTAAAGTGTGTCAGTGGCTACAAATACGTAAACACATGTCACATTGAATTCTGCATCTAATATGTGCCTCGCTTTGGCATCTCATGTCTACCTTTACGGAGGTTTAGACTAAGCTTCAATTTTAAAACTCAAGCGTAAGATTAACAATTTTTGGCAAAATTTGAAACTATTATTTTAGCACTGCATGTGTTTTTATGAGTTAAGCAAAGTCTCCCCCTCTTTCTAGTTTTGAATGTGAAAGTGTTAGTCATTCAGTCGCATCCGACTCTTTGCGACCCCATGGGCTGTAGCCCGGCCAACCTCCTCTATCCATGGGATTCTCCAGGCAAGAATACTGGAGTGGGTAGCCATTTCCTTTCTAGGAGATCTACCCGACCCAGGGATCAAACTCGGGTTTCCTGCATTGCAGGCAGATTCTTTACCATCTGAGCCACTAGTGAAGTTTTACTCAAATAAAGTTGACAGGTAAAAATGGTATGTATTTAAGTTGTACAACATGATGTCTAGATATACATTGTGAAATCATCACGAAAATCAAACTAATTCACGTGTCCATCCCTCACATGGTTACGTCTGTGTGTGTGTGTGTGTGTGTGTGTGTGTGTGTGTGTGTGTGTGTGTGTTTGTGTGGTGTGAACTTAAGAGTGATGATCATTGCCAGTTTCAGGTATACAATACAACATTACTAACTGTAGACACCAGTACATTAGACCTCCAGAATGTCTTCATCCTATGAAACTCCTTTGCACCCTTGGACAATATCACTCCATTTTCCCTCCCCCTGCCTTTGGTAGCCACCATCCTGTTTACTATCTAAAGATTCCTCACGTAAGAGATACTTGCAGTAACCGTCTGTCTGGGTCTACTTCACTTAGCACATGTGGTTCAGGTCCATCCATGTCGTCGCAAATGGCAGAATGTCTTTTTTATGACTGGATAACATCTGCTTGTCTACACACACACTCACACACACTCACACACTCACACTCACACACACTCACATTCTCACACACTCACACACACACACTCACACTCACTCACACGCTCACACACTCACTCACACACACTTTTCTTTATGCAGGTACTCTTCACCATTCACTTGGTTCACATCCGTATCATGGCTGTGGTGAGTGATGCCCCAGTGAACAGGGCAGTACAGAGATCTCTTCGAGATGCTGATTTCATCCCCTTCAGCCATACACCCAGAGGTGGGATTGTGGATCATGTTAATTTTTTGAGGCAACTTTATACTGGTTTCCATAATGGCTGTGCCATTTTATGCCCTTACACTCAAATGGTACACAAGACTTTCCTTTCCTCCACATCCTCGCTGAGACTTCTTCTCTCTGTCTTTTTGATGGCAGCCGTCCTCACAGGTGTGAAGTGACATCTCACTGTGGCTTTGGTTTACATTTCCCTGATGATTACTGACGCTGAACATCTTTTCACACGCCTGGTCATGTGCATCTCTTCTTTTGGGAAATGTCTGTTTGGGGTCCTTTGCCCATTTTTCAATCGGGTAGGTTTTTTTTGCTGATGAGCTGTTTGAGTTCCTGATATTAATACACTCTGGATATTAGGCACTCAGACACCTCAGATGTGTGGTTCTTTCTCTCATCCCACAGGTTGTCTCCTCACGCTGCTGATTTTTTGCTCTGCTGGGCAGAGCTTTACAGTTTTACACAGCCCCTCTTGTCTATTTTTACTTTAGGATCATCCAGAAATAAATCCACACATTTACAGTCAACCAATCTTTGGGAACAATGACAAGAAAACACAAAGAAAAGGAGAGGCGCTTCAATAAAGGATCTTTTATTGAACGCTTACAGTGTGAAGAGTTACATGCAAAAGAATGAAATTGGGCCCTTATCTCACACCATATACATGAATCAACTCAAAATGGATTAAAGACCTAAATGTAAGACTGGAAACTATAAAACTATTAGAAGAAAACATAGGGGAAAGCTTCTTGACAATCGTGGACAATAATTTTGAGGGACATATCTATTTCAATGTATTTTCTATTTAATTTTGATATATACTTTATGTATTTGACATGATTAAGCGAAAAAAAAAAAAAATACTCAGCCTAAGCATAAATTGGTTGGCATGCATTGAGTGATTCCTAGATGTCACTCTCAGCAGTGATCTTGCCAATGCTACAAAGGACCCGTGGTCTAAGAAATACACATGCATTTAAAGACCAGTGGGGCCCAAGAGTTGACCGCAGATCCATTCCTGAAACTCCAACATGTATGATTACAGCAGATATCATAACCAACCTGGTTTATTGTTGGTGGTGGTTCAGACGCTAAGTCATGTCTGCCTCTTTGCAACCCATGGACCATACCCTGCCACGTTCCTCTGCCCACGGGCTTTCCCAGGCAAGAATACTGAAGCGGGTTGCCATTTCCTTCTCCAGTCCAGTTTATTAGGGGTCAGCAAACCAACATGATAATGGGGATTTGTAGTCCTAGTTTTTCATTAAGAAATAAGTATCACATTTCACTGTTAGAGCATATATTTATTTAGAAGGGCCTGTGTACAAGATGTTTACAATGGTACAAAATGCTATTTGAGAACACATGGGTATATTTTGAATGCAACACAAATACTAACACTTAAGCTTTTCACTGAAAGTATCAAATTAAAAGAAAAAAAAAACTTTCCTAAGTATCAAATCAAACAAGTTAAATTTGTCTTTATTCTGCTTAGAAATGTTACCACTACCTCCTGGAGGGTGAAGCTGAGGTCACACCAAACATTGCTTTAAGAGCCTTTGTTAACATTATATGTTTGGTTTTTCAGTAGATTTTATTTTCTAAAGATTTCTCAACAAAGATAGGAGGTAAAAAAAAAAGAAAGAAAATATAATCTATGATTTGAAAACTAAAGCAGGGCCATGAAAGGAAAACTAGATGCTCACCTCTTAGTGGTAAGATGCAAAATTGTCTCCAGTTTTCTATTCGGATGAGTCACTCTGTAAACCTCCGAACACGGCAGCGAGGCGGGCTCTCCACCGCTGCCTACACGCGAGTGGGGATGGCTCTGATTCCAGGCCCGTCCGGAGTCTGGGGTCACCACAAGTAGACTCTCTACTGGAGAACTGCTGAGAGATGATCGGGATGAGCTCTTCTTACCGAGACCCACCCGGACGTGGCGCCCACCCTCCGCGATGTTCCCCGCACATTCCCTGCGAACCACCACCGCCCTCTGGGCACCTTTGTGAAAATCAGAAGGAGACACCCTTTCCTTTAGGTGGACGCGGCCCGGGGCCCAGGCGTGTGACTTGTCCAGGAGAGGGTGGGCAGACGCCAGCCCCACCAGCTAACATAACCACCATCTGCACCCACCAAGGGGAGCCACAATCCCACCGCCCACGCGGGATTCCATCCACCATGGAAGCCCCTCCCAGCTCCCTCCTCCGCCACCAAATTCTGAGGCCACTTGGTTCAACTAACAATGCAATGTTGCAATTATCTGTTGGTGAGTCTGTTTCCCCGGGTAAACTCTGAGCATTTTATGATACATTTAATAGGTAGAATAAATTATTTGATTGACATTTTATGGAATTGAATACAGCTTTTCACTTTAAAGGACAGATTACACCAGGTTCGACTGGTGTATTTTATTTCCAGGGAAACCCTTCGGGCCTTCTGAGCAATTTAACGTTTTCCCAGCAGACTTACCCAAATATGAAAATAGCTGCTGTCTAGAAGAGAGCATGCACCCCAGCGATCAGGTGTGTGACTCTCATGGAGATGGAGCTCTAGTTCTCATGAGAAATGGTAATATTAATAAATGGCAATATTTATTATTAAATGCCTGCTGCATGTCAGGCTACAAAGACAAGCAAACAACTACAAGATTCAGTCAGGAAAGGAGGTGCTGAGAGGCTGGCCTGCCCCCAGGCCCCCTCCCCTCCAGGCAGCACAGAGCGTGAGCGACCCCCCACACCCTCCCACGACTCACCCAGGAAACACTCCTTCCGCTCCCCTCAAGCAAGACTGCAGACATCCTTCAGGAGCCCTCTCTGGATACATGTAAGGCCTTCCTGTTTGAAATTCCGCTGTCTGGATGGATACCAGACGAACCCTGTTTACGAGCTGAGACCCTCGCGATTATTCAGTTTGTTCCCTCCTGGGCTTCGTCACCCTCTGAAGCGCAGCCCTTCCCGTGGCCTTTCACCTGGAGTGGTCCCAGTGCCTCGTGAATTGATGTGAGCTTTCTTTCATAACAAGCCTGTCTGGGGGCAGCCGAGTCCAACCCTGTAACAATGGGATAAAAAAGGGTGCATGGTCTGTTTCCTCTTGGCTCCTGCTGCCAAGAACGCATTTGGGTTCCAGGCCCTGGGCTGGGTTCCCATCCAGAAACCTCAGCAGACCTTGTGAAGGCTGGATGCGAGAACTCCACAAGCAACCTGTACCACAGGAAGAGAACAGGGCCTTTGACTCATTCATCAGGGCTGCTCTGCCCTCCCTGGGTAGGGGGTGCGGGGCGGGGGGCGCTGAGCACTTGAATCGGCCTCCTGAGGTCTATAGTTTCCCCACCACGACCTGGGGCATGTTTTGCCATCAAGCGAGAAGCCCTTGGGGTTCCTCCAGCTTTCTTCAGTTCCCCACTCTGCCACCAGTTCCGAAAAGGAAAATAAGGAACTTTCTCAAACAGTCGCCCTTAAGAACATAAGCTTCAGTCCTATTCTCTCAAATCATCCCACCCTCTCCTTCTGCTGCTGTGACCAACTCATATTTATGTATGACGAAAGCCATCACAATATTGTAACTATCCTTCAACTAAATAAATAAATTGAAAAAAAAAAGAACACAAGTTTGATCTATCTCTGAAATATTAGCAGCCCTCAAAACAAATGGAAACATTTTTGTACACAATGGTTTGAACAGAAGATTTTAAGAGTGAGCCCAAGTGTAGAGAGAGAGCCTATTTATCGATTCCTTCCTCTGAGATCGCCTCTGCTTTTCAAACTTTTGAGAAAGTCATTTTGGAAGATCATTTCGGGCTTCCTCAGTGGCTCAGCGGGTAAAGAATCTGCCTGCAATGCTGGAGATACAGGAGACATGGGTTCAATCTCTAGGTCAGGAAGATCCCCTGGAGAAGGAAATGGCCACCCACTCCAGAATTCTTGCCTGAAAAATCCCATGGACAGAGGAACCCGGCAGGCTACAGTGCATGGGGTCGCAAAGAGTCAGACACCGCTGAGGACTTAAGCATACACATTTCTCTATTGACTTTTAAGGCACAGGTTATCCTCAGGAAAGGTGGAAATGAATTACGCCTCAGAAATCACAAGGACTGACCTGAAAAATCCTACTGTTCAACTTACACAACTGCACACACAACCCTACGTGAACGTACCTACATGCAGGGTAAACAGAGAATAGATGAGATTTGATTTCTTGTCCTTTGTGAGAAAAACCCTGAATTCAATTTTTTTTTTCCTGAATTCAATTTAAAATTGAAGTTCCCCAACACCATCTTCTCCATCAAACTCCAACTAGCTTGCTTGAAGTCCTCCCATGGGAGCACTTCCTGCAAAGACCATGATTTCTGGAAGGACCACACAAGGCAGCTGCACCTTGAACACGCAGGTTGCGGTAAATGTCACGCGTCATGCCGTGTCCAGACCTGACCTCCTCTGCTTCAAGGTGGAGGTTTAACACTCACGTTCACAGCAAAGGCCCCGACAAAGTGGCCAAATGTACAGACACCTCCCCCCACACCCCTGAGCCCGGGACACAGCCCTGCTCTGGAACGTGATCAAAGCAGAGTGCTCTTAACACTCCTCCCCTGCCCGCCCGCCTTCTGAACACCGTCATGATGCCACCTGCTAGTTCCCAGAACAGGACAACCGAGCTTGGTGCACGTAAACAGGCTCTGAGCTTTACCCAAGTCATTTCCCGGAGGTCGCTTTTGCTTGTGTCTTTATTTGACAAGCGGGAAAACGGGCAGAATGGAGAGAGGGCAGTAGAACACTGCCCTGATGATATTTCACCTAACTGGGGGCCTGGGTAATGTGAAGGAAACTTCCTCCAAGCCAGTTATTCCTGTAAACACACAACGATCCCTGGTTTACTGTGGACGCATATGCACGCAAGTGTGAATTGCTAATAAATGATTGTGCCCAGTGAACACACCCACTCACCCATTCTCTCTGAAACTTGTAGATATGCAGCATATTCTAACTTAGGAGGAAAGGATTGAACCATGGCACTCAAAGGGGAGAACTCTTTAATCGTTCGTGTGAGTATCGCCAGTTCGTTACTGTAATCCTAATGACTCGAGCCGTGTTGTCTCCCGGGTTTAAAAGCACTTATCAACACTCAGGAAGGAAAGCAAATGTTCTGAGCAGCAAAGCGCGAAGGTAATCCCTTTCAACTCAGCCCAAGGAAACGTTAATCCCTTGTATCCACTAATGGGTACGCCTGGGCTGGTGTCTCTCTCTACTGATGAGAGATGTGAGGCTGGCCGCCACCCTGCCCCTGCTCCGTGCCGCTGCCAGGAGGGGATGGAATTACCTACAATGCAAAGAAGCATGTTCCAAGTGCTGGACGCCACGGGCTGCAGCCCCGAAGAGGGAGCATTTGTTCCACCCTGCGCGGCACCAGGACCAGACCTGAGACGGGGGAGGGGGAGGCGTCTCACCACAGCCCCGAGGGAGGCAGAGAGGATCTAAGGGAGCAGGGGGTTCAGGGCAGGGAGCCTGAGACGGCTGCAGGAGCACCAGCGGGAAGTCCTGGCGCGTCTCGCTCAGGGTCCGGCCCGGGGAGCACAACCAGCATGGGACGCACGCAAGCAGGGGCTGAGGGCAAGAAAGAGAAGACCCCGGCAGGACGGGGCTCCTCGGCAGACGGGCAGAACCTCCGCGCTCTCTGGGGAAGCCTCAGCCCTGTCTGGGGGAGAAAGAAATGGCAGCCCACTCCAGTGTTCTTGCCCGGAGAATCCCGTGGACAGAGGAGCCTGGTGGGCTGCTGTCCACGGGGTCGCACAGACTTGGACACGACTGAAGCGACCTAGCAGCAGCGCAGCCCTATTTGTAAACCAGCTGATGAAGTCAGGCTCCCAGATGACCCGAGATCATCTCCCCTCTTCAAGCCAGCTGGGTAAAGGCCTTAGGGGTGGTTCTTCAGCCACAGAGTCACGTCCAACTCTTTGCAATCCCAAGGACTGCAGCTGGCCAGGCTGCCCTGCCTTCACTGTCTCCCGGATTTCGCTCCGATTCACGTCCACTGAGTTGGTGACATGACTGAATCATCTCATGCTCCACCACCCCTTCAGTAATTCCTTCCCAATCCCATCACAGCCACGCCCAGACGAGTGTTTGAGTGATTACAGCCTCACCAAGCTAACGCAGCACCACGTCGATTACCACTGCTGTGTCATCCAGAGACCGAGGCAGAGAGCGCCTGGGTCTGAACCTAGGACTCTGTCCCTCACGGCTCCTGCCATGTCCTCAGACAGGTCAGCCCGTGGCTCAGTGCCTCAGTTTCCCCACTATAGCATGATGATGGCGTGCTTTATAGATGTGTTATAAGGATCAAATTAGTCAACACGTGTCAAGTGCTTCAAACAATTTCGAAACTAACAAGCATTCACTAAGTTCAATCTATTGTTATGATGTTATTACTATTATTTAAGACATATCTGTGTGTGAGTGCATGTGGCTAACACGCCGAAAGCTACTTTGGCAAGTCAGCTGCAGAACCAGGATTAGAATTTGAAGGTCCAAGGATCCAGGCCTTTGGTAGCTATTTATTTAGCATCTGTTGTGCTTGGCAGTGCGCAGATTTAAAGAAATGTGAATAGAATTCATTCCTTGTTGAAATGACATTCTAGCTGAAAATCTGAGGCAGGCAGACAGTGGCCAACAATGCATCCGCATGGAGAAAGAAGGGGACGGAAGATGGAACTCGGGAAGTCCAACTGGAGAGAGATCGCGTCCCCTTGGGGCAGTCTGGAGAGAGGCCCTGGAAGGGGGTGTTTGACCCCGTATGGGGGTGTTTCTGTTCTGGGGCTTAAAGAATGGGCCGGAACAGGGAGGCAGAGAGGAGAACAAGGGGAGGAAATGGTAGCAGGGGGCCAAGTGGGCAAAAACACACAAAGGCCAGGGACTTGACAACGGCACTTGGTCAACAAGAAAGGTCCCAAAATTTAAGCCTTTGGCTCTAAGTGCCAGGTGGCCCTGCTGGTAGAGAACCCACTTGCCAATGCAGGAGACGTCAGCGACGTGTGTTTGATTCCTGGGTTGGGATGGTCCCCTGGAGAAGGAAATACTGGAGTGGAAACCCACTCCAATATTCTTGCCTGGAGAATCCCAAGGATAGAAGAACGTGGTGGGCTATAGTCCATGGGGTTGCAAAGAGTCGGACATGACTGAAGCGACTTGGCTCACACGCACGCTAGATAGCTATTGCTTCACTTAGGAAAGAGTTAAGTTATCATCTTCAGCCTTTGTCTTTGTATAGAAGCCCCAAAGCATAGTCTCACGAGCTTGATGCCACATCCAGAGGATAAAACACCTCTGCTCATGATTTTTCCTTCCAGGGAGCTAGGTTTATCCTGGTATTTCTCCAGTTCCAGGCTTTCACTGAAGCAACAGATACAGCAGCCCATGCCTTATATTAAAAAAATAAAAAAATAGCTTCGCCAGTCTGGCACAGCTGAAGGGATCTTATTTTACAAAATCTATAATCAGAAAACATTGGTTTTGTCTTTTGTACTAGAGCTGTGATGGAATTAAAGGATTCAAGATTGCAAAGCCTTCATGAATAATTTAGAACCTTCAATCCTAGCAAACTTCCCACGTGTCGATATCAGGCGCTGACATTTGAAGAAGGTTTAGTGGTGCTGAGCACACCTTAATTCGGGATCATCTTCACCCACACACCTGTGACCAAGCTTCTCCGGGTTGTTCTGTGTCACCTTATGCCTAAAACCTCAGAGTTAATTCATTTTTCAGTGCAATGGCATCTGTCCAATGTATTGTAACAAACACTTATTTGACATTTACTAAGCGCACCCCAGATAATAACTCATCAAGGAAATGGCAAAACCCACTCCAGCACTCTTGCCTGGAAAATCCCATTGACTCAGGAGCCTGGTGGGCTACAGTCGATGAGATCGCAAAGAATCGGACACGATTTAGCAACTAAACAGCAACAAACTTCAGGCAGGAACAATAATGATGCTCTTGTTGCAAATGAGGTAACAAAAGCCCTGGGAGGCAGAGTCACTTCTCCAAGTCATGGCCCCAGGAGAGGAAGAACTGGGGTTTGGATGCTGGCTGTCTGGCCCCCAAGTCTATACCCTTATCCATCACAGCCCCTGTCATACTGGTCATGAGAAGAGTAACAGAAGCATCCTGGGGTCCCCGAGCTTTTCAGCTACATGATCGGGAAGGGTCAAGACACTGGGTGAATCTCAGCCCAGTTTGGCAAGTCTCTTCTCAGCTTGAATCCCAACAGCAGTTATTCCTCCCATCAACCTGTGAATCAGAAAGTGTTCTCCATCACCCCAGCAAGGCAACAGCAAGATACAGAACACAACAAGCAGACAGTGACAATGTCCTGGATTAGCTCCACAGCCCAGAGCAGAGAAAAGAGCATTCCCGAGGCTAAAAGGAAGCAGTGGGACAATTTTGGCTCCCCGGTGGCTCAGATGGAAAAGAATCTGCCTGCGAAGGCAGGAGACACAGGTTTGATCCCTGGGTCTGGAAGATCCCCAGGAGAAGGAAACGGCAACCTACTCCAGCATTCTTGCCTGGGAAATCCCATGAACAGAGAGGAGCCTGGAGGGCTTCAGACCAGGGGGTCACAAACAAGTCAGACATGACTTAGCGACTAAACAGCAACAACCAGAGGAACGATTTACATCCCATCTTTAGAGGAACAACCTCAAGAATGCCAAGGGATGATTAATACTCTGAATGAATGCTGAATATTTACCAACGCATACCCTGGTTTTTCCCTAAAAGGTCATGAAGATTCTTGGATAAAGAGTAGCCAAAATGCAGATCTGAATGGAACACAGAGAAAAGGATCATTTTCATCTGGACCAGACAAGGAAAGGAAGAGGAATCCAGACCAGTGACACATACCGTTGCCCAGTCTAGCTATGGGCTTTCACCAGTTCCTTGGAATAAAGGATTTTAGAGTCTACACCAGACTTGCATTATGTATGATTTATTATAGGAAGTCCTGTTATCATTAAGTTGTTAGGAAGAAAATCTTGCACAGTGAATTCACATAAAACAGAAATCGGTATTTCATAGTGATAAAAACCAGTAGACTAGGGTCTATCTTGAACTGAAAACCATAAAAATGAATTTGTTTTGTTTATATTTAACATCATTTTAGGATATTATTAAGCACACAACACACCAAGTATCGACAGGGGGCGAGGTCGCAACCTATCTTACATTCTATTAATATATTCAACTCCTTGGTGCAATGGAAAGGCTTCACTGTACAAAAAGTCAGAGCACTTCATCACTGCTTCCAAGTGTCTGTCGGAATATTTTAAAATGTGTACACATCACTATCTTTGTCAACTGTCTACTCTTCACTCATTGGCT
Organism: Muntiacus reevesi; assembly: GCF_963930625.1. NCBI lineage: Eukaryota > Metazoa > Chordata > Mammalia > Artiodactyla > Cervidae > Muntiacus > Muntiacus reevesi. The sequence goes on from NC_089251.1 coordinate 160,804,668, forward strand.
GAAATACCTCTATCAGAGGCTTACTTTTCAAGGGCTATCAAAAGATTGCAACAGCCACCAACATCACTGTCATTGACTTTCTATAATCCTGCCTCTATTGCAAGACCCTCAAATTTCATTTTGCAAATGCTTTGTATGCAAAACAATGTCTCATGGAATAAAGACCATGATAAAATAAGGAAGGTAGTTTCCATGAGAACTGGTCTCTGGCCTCCAGAATTTCTTTTAAAAGGCTCACCTGATTGGGTCAGGCCCACACAAAATAATCTCCCTGCTGATCAACTTAAAGTAGACTGATTAGGTATCTAAACTACAGCTGCAAAATCCCTTCACCTTTGCCAAATTTTGTGGTTAAAAATAAGCTAGATTTCCTCAAGAGGAGGGAATTATACAAGGATGTGGGTCATTGGGGGTTGAATTCTGCCCACCCCACCCTTCATGTGGCAGAACAGCAAGGAAGCCAGTCGTACATTTCCCACCCTGGGACTATGGCAAACGTTGCATTGCAATGTGGAAAGAAGCAGTCTGTCTCTCCAAGAATATTGCTTGTTGTTTCATCTTCTGCCCTTTTCAGTTATTCATTCAGAAAACATTTTCCTCCTGCCCACAGCATCCTGCTGCATTGAGGGCTGGTATGCGAAAATGAATAGTCCTTGTTCATGAGGACATCACAACCGTGACCCCTTGTCCCGTCAGCTTCACAAGAGCAGAGTCAAGTGGCTCTTTTGTTAGTCAACCTCTTAGTCAACCATCTCGCTGCATTACTTGATGTTTTCCTGCTAAAACCTGCCTCTAGCAGGACTACAGAGGTGACTATTAAGCCTCGTTTTATTATGAGCATGAATGTTGGAACCTGAGGCCAATGCCCAAACCAGATGTGTCAGGAAACCACTATGACCTGCTCTGTGTTTAGTGAGAAGAATAATGATCTGTTCTGAACCAACTATCCAAGCACAGACGCGTAGCTTTTCTGTTCTAAAACTCATCCAGGATAAGGAGAAATCTGTGTCAACAGCAAACTTTTTGTGAGCATGTCAGGGCAAACACAAGCTTTCCTACCAGTGTGCAAGCAGAGCTACAGTGCAAGGCTGATAAACCTGCACCCTGGGTCAGCCCCCACCCATGGGCACCACTGGAGCACGTGAGGCATTTCTCAAGTTAGCCGTCTGGGATTCAGAAGCTCAGCCGGATAACCATCTGCCTAGGAATTCCCAGTTTAAGTGAACCCGAATCTTAAGTCACCACACATATTATCCGGCAGAGCAGCATGAGTGTGACCCTTGCAATCAAAACCAGATCAACGGCCCTGGGACCGGCTCTCCCATGGGCCGCATCCTGCTTACTCACTCAGTCGTGTCCGACTCTGAGCGACCCCGTGGACTGTAGCCCGCCAGGCTCCTCTGTCCATGGGATTCTTCAGGCAAGATTACTGGAGTGAGTTGCCATTCCCTTCTCCAGGGGATCTTCCTGACCCAGGGATTGAACCCGGGTCTCCTGCACTGCAGGCAGATGCCTTACCATCTGAGCCACCAACATGGAGAGGTTATAATAAGGGGAAGACATGTTCAAGGTATTTCCCCAAAATAACTAATTGCTTTGTTGCTGCTCAACTTTGCATGCATTATGAGCAAATAAAATAAGTCACTTGATAATAATTATTGCCCTAAAAGAAAGAGGCATCTCTATACTTTGTCTAAGTATTCTGTTACCCCGGGGAGGTGGTGAAGGAGCAGAGCTGTCAGCAGCTGCCAGATGGATGAATGGTTCAATGCTGCCATCGCCTTTTATACCTAGTCTTATGACTGCAATAAATAATAGATAAGTAATACATTATATGTCATACACAAAGTTCTACATAAAAATGTAGAACTACATAATTATATATAAAGAAATAATATAAATATATAATTATATGTATTATGTAATATATAATGTATAGTGGTAGATCCAAAGCTGCCTTAAGAACAAATAAACTGAGAGAAGAAGAAAGCTAGAAAATAAATTCCTCTAGCCTATTTAAGTACCAAAATGCCTTGGTCTGTGGATCACAACGCTGCTTTCACTTGCTCCGACTGACAGCTGGTGTCCTCTAAGAATAGAATCTGATTATTGAGTACAGTAACTGATCAACTGAAGCAGCCACAGGGAAACATCTTAAGAAAGAAAATGGGCTTCCCTGGTGGCTGAGTGGTAAAGACTCCACCTGCTGATGCAGGAGACACGGGTTCAATCCCTGGGCTGGGAAGATCCCACTTGCCGCGGAGCCGCTAAGCCTGGGCGGCACAATTAGCAAGCCTGTGCTCCAGGGCCCAGGGGCCGCAAGGACTGAAGCCCAGGCTCTGGAGTCTGTGCTCCTCAACGAGAGGAGCCACGGCGGTGAGAAGCCCATAGCCCCGACGGGAGAGTGGTCCCCGCTCACGGCCACTAGACAAAAGCCCATGCAGCCCCGAAGACCCAGCACCGCCCAGAATAAATACATTAGTGAAATTACAAAACAGAAGAGAAAATGCTTGGTCACAGTTTTAAAAAAAAATAAAAGAAAGAAAGATGGGGGAGGGAGTAGAAGAAAGAAGGAAGGGAAAGGAAGAGAGAAAGATACATAGAAAGAGGGAGGGAGGGAGGGTGGGAGAGAAAGAAAGAAAGAACTGTCTTAACTACTCAGAATTATGCACTGCCAGGCCGTGGCGCTAAACTCATTCAAAGACGTCTCCTATTATTACTCTTCTCGTTTCCTGCAGTTGAAGCCCACTTCCATTTTGGATGACATCAACGGAGTGAGCCCTCCCCCACGGAACACAGATGTTCTGTTGGCTCAGCGTCCGCTCCCCGTCCCCTTCACAGTGCCCACAGCAACAGGCTTGCTCTTCTTGAAGGAGGAACTGCAGACCTTGGAGAGCAGCCCCCTCTGTAGGACCCCAGCCCACTCCCCTAAATCCCTGCCCCCACTTCCCCTCCTTTCCCCTTTGCAGCAGCCAGCCTTGCACCAACACACACACACACACTCATGCATGCACCCAGGCACGCGCATGCACGCCACCTGCCTCCCCCGTTTCCAGGAGAACTTGGTGACTGCTGCTGGGCATTTGCTCTTCACACACCTGTCAGGCCCAGTAGATAGAGGCTTAGCTGGAGATCAGGAGTGAAAATCACTGTACTCAAGTGATAACAGGGGATTTTTGCAAAGCTACAGATACAATATTAATTATTTACCAAAAAAAAAAAAAAAAATGACTTGCACCTGCATTCAAATATAACCATATCAAATAAAATTTATAATACACAGGTAATTTTCACTTCTTTATCACACATTTGTTTCTTAAAGCAATTACGTTCCAAGAGGCTCCCTCAGGCAATAAATCCTTATGTTTAACTCAACTCCCACTTTCCATCCTAACCAGACTCCTCTGTAATAAAACCAAAACTCATCTGACATGTTTGTGGAGCACTTTATTCAAAAAGTCCCAAAGGCTTTACAGATTTCACTCTATCCGAGGGAAGGGAGTAAATTATTCACTTTATAGAGAGCTGTGAATAATGCTTCCTGGCTTCCTCGGTCAACCACCTCTAACAGTGATAAACTAAATCAGGCTCCTCCAGCCAGTCACGGGCCCACATCCATCTGGATGAGACCAGAGAGGCTGGATCTGCCTCCCACACCCTGCCTCCATCCATCTTTCCTGTCTTCAATCAAAAGCCAGCTTCCCCTCTTCACTCTGATTTTTACTCGGCACATCAAAATGTGGAGAAAGAAAATGAGAATATTTCTAACATTTAAGAATCTGTGCACTAAGCGGCCCCCAGTTGCTCTGAAATGTTAACGCCATTTCCAAGAATAAGGCTCCATTCCATCTGAAAGCCTCCCCCTGCCGTTCATCCCCAAATGAACTTCAGACCGCTCACCTACATAATACACTGGTCACCAAAACGGGAGCAAAATGGGAAGAGAGGAATAGCAATTGGTTAAAATAAACTAACGTCTAAAGACAGACACTGTTTGCATATATGAATTGTAGTCGCCACAAGAACATCATCAATAGAACACTGAAGAAGACCACAGAGGAACTTTAACAGGTCTTCATCAAGGAACGAGTGAAACAGCCCAGAATGAATTCTTACAGGACTCCATGCTTTTTCTCTGAGAGGCAACAAGAACCATTCCATTTTTGCTCAAGGAAAATAAAGGGGGAGGATTTGGCTGTGTCCATTTCTGGAAGATTCAACAATAACCCCCACTCCGTGTTGGAATCACTCAACCAACAAACATTAATCAAGCACTGTTCTAGGCCTGATACGGGTATAAACACACAGTATCTGCCCAGAAGGTAAGCCACCGGGCAAAGCTTTATGTTTAGTACCACTAACCTAGACTGAGTAGCATCTTTTTTGAATAAATTGTATTTATTTGACTGCATCGATGAGGTGCAGGCTCTCTAATTGTGCCAACAGGCTCAGCTGCCCCAACATATGTGGGATCTTAGTTCCCTGCCCAGGGATTGAACCCACGCCCCCTGCATTGCGAGGCAGGTTCTTAACCACAGGACCACTAGGGAAGGCCCTGGGCAGCATCTTGAAAGAGGTAACCATAGAATTTTTAATTGATCACTAGGAATACACCCCCCCAATGTTCTTTTTAATGTTAACATTACTTACACCATGGTAATAAATATATGCAGAACTGCAAATAAACAGCTTTATAGATGAAGAATCAATGCACTAAATGTTTCAGCTTCACTCTAGTATCTAATCAATCCAAGAGCAGCTTACTGCTGTGTATAGGCCAAATCAATAAAAAAATACACCTTAAAAATACCTATAAAATAGAATGCTACAGAACAGATACTATGGGACTACAACAAGCAATTACACCGTACAATTATAGCGCATAATACCAACAGCAAGTAGTTATCTTAACTGCCCATGAAAAATTATGGGGTGTTTGAAGCTGACTTGCTTTCCCATTACATCTTTCTCAAACAAAATCCAATATCAAGCAGTACCTTTTATAGGCCTTTATACACATATTCTGGCACTGTCACCAAAATTGAAATTTTTAGTGCTGAATAAGACGAAGGCAATGATTCAAAAATTGTATTCAAAGCCTGAGCTCCTTTTGGTCCCCAAGAGGACACTGTTTGAGGCTGCAGAAGACCATTCCTCAGTCTCAGTGAAGTGACCCATGCTCCCTTGTCTAACCCTAAACCCTAGCTGCATCCTTTCCTGGGACCACATTACTCTTCCTTGTCCCTGGGCACATGTGAGGAAGTATCTGGACACATATCCTCAGGTGATCCTATGCTTTCTTTGTCTCTAGAACTTCTGCTGTTGGAGATTCCCAATGGAGCCTGACCCCCCAGCCCCAGACACATCCCCCAGGTCCCAAAATCAGCTTGTGTGTTCAACAAATGAAAACAGAAAAAGAGGGGAGAAAAGGGGGAAGAGAAGAAATGAAAAGAAAGGAAATGGGGAAAAAATAGAGGTACCAGGAGAAATAAAATTTTTTAAAATGAAGAGAAATATGACCCAAGAGTTTGAAAATCATTTTAATCTGTATTAGGAGCTCTGAACACCCATTTTTGAAGACACTACTTTGACATTGATGAAATTCTAAATGGCGTGGGCTCAAGTTCTGAGAGCTGTATCTTTAAAAGGGTGATATCTTTAAAAGGATAGTCGCCCTTTGATGGAATGATGGAATGATTTACAAGGCTAGGGATTCTATTGTATGAAGAATGAATGAGAAAATGATTAAATGTAGCCTGAAGAAAATAACTCATAGATGAAAAGGAATAGTGTCTTCACTATTTTAAAATAGTGCCTTCAAGTACTTGAACGGGTGTCACATAGAAAAGGGTGAGATTCATGCTCCATGGGCCCACGGTCAGAACAGTGGAAGCGACTGGGAGAAACTGTTTTCAATGTAAAGAAGGATTTCCAGAAAAAAATGCGCCACCACTCCCCTCCCCCCATACAGAAATAGATCATCTCAGGCCTCAGAGAACTCCTATCATTAAAGACAGCTAAGACCAGACATCTACCAGCAGGACAGAAGAGAAGACTTCCCTTTACAGAAGGAGGTTGATGACACCCATGGCTCCTCCACACTCTCCCGGGAGAGAACAGGATCATGTGACAGGACCTCTGCAGGCCATACCTCATCGGAGAGGGAAAATATCCTGGATGCTCTAGAAAGAGAACCTTCCAGAACAGGACAGAGCTAACTGCCCTGAAAACCAAGAAAGAATCCCACAGGATAACCCACAGAATTGTGCCCTTACTAAATAAAATGAGTAATAAAATAACTGTCCACCCTGTAGAGTGGCACACACTACTGAAAACAGATGAGAATATTCCAAGTAGGAAATAGCCAAGCCAGAGTCACCATAGCAAACAGGAAAGATTTTTTTTTTTTAAGAAATCTTTTATATGCATTCTCTTTTTTGTCTTGGCTTTTTGTATTTCATTTTTGCTCTATAAACTATCACAATGTATTTGAACCTAAAGGAGGTGTTTTATGTTTTTCCAAGATTAAATAACTATTTCATGTTAATGCAGACGTAGCATCTCACCGGCTTTGTGTGGGCTTTGATTTCACAGGCTGCCTAAAACATTCACACTGTTGCGCTGCCCCAAAAATTGACTCCTGTGACTCAGAGTGAGGGAAGTCTGCAGGTGGAAATGAGAAGTCTCTCCAGATTAAGGGCCTACGCTCCCCCTGATGGGAGCTTCATGAGGGTGGTAGCAGGTGCATAGACCTCCCCCCAACGCCTTCAATGGTTCAGTAGTCTGCACTCACCTATTTCACTTTACTCCAGCCACACCGTGAAGTCGAGATCTCCCTCAGGAGCCCAAACCAGCCCTGCTAAGCATTGATTTAGGAAGGACAGGACGTCGAGGTTATGCTCAGCCCACAGAGGACAGCAGCAGCCTGACCACTCAGGAAGCCAGGCTGATGGGGTTGGAGAACCAAGCCATCTCCAGCTGCAGAGGCTAGCGGAAGACTAGGTGAGTCACTGAAGAAGCAAACCTCACTTCCTCTTGTATGTCATTGGTCAGAGCAAATCATGTGACCACATCCTTTGCATGTCATTGGTCAGATCAAATCATGTGACCACATCCTTTGCAGGTCATTGGTCAAAGCAAGTCATGTGGCCACAGCTGACTTCAAAGGGAGCCAAGATCCTGTGCTTACTGGGGCTCTAAGGCAGGGGAAACAGTCTTTGTGAGCAGCCCTAAGGATCGCCACCAAGAGGGAGTGATTCTAACCTAACTGGCTTGAGGTCTGTGTGAAGCTAAGTGCTTCACCAAGGGGAGACCCAGATGTGCAGGAATGACCACCGGGAATGTAGATCGTGATGCTGACTACATTGCAGACCAGGCTAGGTCAGAGCTTCTCAACAGAACCACTTGAAGCGCCTTCAGTTCAGTTCAGTCACTCAGTCCTGTCCAGCTCTTTGCGATCCCATGAACTGCAGCACGCCAGGCCTCCCTGTCCATCACCAACTCCCGGAGTTTACTCAAACTCATGCCCATCGAGTCGGTGATGCCATCCAGCCATCAAATCCTCTGTCGTCCCCTTCTCCTCCTGCCCCCAATCCCTCCCAGCATCAGGATCTTTTCCAATGAGTCAACTCTTCCCATGAGGTGGCCAAAGTACTGGAGTTTCAGCTTCAGCATCAGTCCATCCATCCAATGAACACCCAGGACTGATCTCATTTAGGATGGACTGGTTGGACCTCACTGCAGTCCAAGGGGCTCTCAAGAGTCTTCTCCAACACCACAGTTCAAAAGCATCAATTTTTCGGTGCTCAGCTTTCTTCACAGTCCAACTCTCCAATCCATACAGGACCATTGGAAAAACCATAGTCTTGACTAGATGGACCTTTGTTGGGAAAGTAATGTCTCTGCTTTTTGATATGCTATATAGTTTGGTCATAACTTTCCTACCAAGGAGTAAGCGTCTTTTAATTTCATGGCTGCAGTCACCATCTGCAGTGATTTTGGAGCCCAAAGAAATGAAGTCTGTCACTGTTTCTGCTGTTTCCCCATCTATTTCCCATGAAGTGATGGGACCAGATGCCATGATCTGAGTTTTCTGAATGTTGAGCTTTAAGCCAACTTTCTCACTCTCCTCTTTCACTTTCATCAAGAGGCTTTTTAGTTCCTCTTCACTTTCCGCCATAAGGGTGGTGTCATCTGCATATCTGAGGTGATTGATATTTCTCCGGCAATCTTGATTCCAGCTTGTGCTTCTTCCAGCCCAACGCTTTCTCATGATGTACTCTGCATATAACTTAAATAAGCAAGGTGACAATATACAGCCTTGACATACTCCTTTTCCTATTTGGAACCAGTCTGTTGTTCCATGTCCAGTTCTAACTGTTGCTTCTTGACTTGCATATAGGTTTCTCAAGAGGCAGGTCAGGTGGTCTGGTATTCCCATCTCTTTCAGAATTTTCCACAGTTGATTGTAATCCACACAGGCAAAGGCTTTGGCATAGTCAATAAAGCAGAAATAAATGTTTTTCTGGAACTCTCTTGCTTTTTTGATGATCCAGCAGATGTTGGCAATTTGATCTCTGGTTCTTCTGCCTTTTCTAAAACCAGCTTGAACATCTGGAAGTTCATGGTTCACGTATTGCTTAAGCCTGACTTGGAGAATTTTAAGCATTACTTTACTAGCGTGTGAGATGAGTGCAATTGTGTGGTAGTTTGAACATTCTTTGGCATTGCCTTTCTTTGGGATTGGAATGAAAACTGACCTTTTCCAGTCCTGTGGCCACTGCTGAGTTTTCCAAATTTGCTGGCATATTGAGTGAAGCACTGTCACAGCATCATCTTTCAGGATTTGAAATAGCTCAGCTGGAATTCCATCACCTCCACTAGTTTTATTCATAGTGGTGCTTTCTAAGGCCCACTTGACTTCACATACCAGGATGTCTGGCTCTAGGTGGGTGATCACACCATCGTGATTTTCTGGGTCATGAAGATCTTTTTGTACAGTTCATCTATGTATTTTTGCCACCTCTTCTTAATATCTTCTACTTCTGTTAGGTCCACACCATTTCTGTCCTTTATCGAACCCATCTTTGCATGAAATGTTCCCTTGGTATTTCTAATTTTCTTGAAGAGATCTCTAGTCTTTCCCATTCTGTTGTTTTCCTCTATGCCTTTTCATTGATCGCTGAGGAAGGCTTTCTAATCTCTCCTTGCTATTCTTTGGAACTCTGCATTCAAATGGGAATATCTTTCCTTTTCTCCTTTGCTTTTCACTTCTCTTCTTTTCACAGTTATTGCTAAGGCCTCCTGAGACAGCCATTTTGCTTTTCTGCATTTCTTTTCCATGGGGAGGGTCTTGATCCCTGTCTCCTGTACAGTGTCACAAACCTCCGTCCATAGTTCATCAGGCACTCTATCAGATCTAGTCCCTTAAATCTATTTCTCACTCCCACTGTATAATCATAAGGAATTTGATTTAGGTCATACCTGAATGGTCTAGTGGTTTTCCCTACTTTCTTCAATTTAGGTCTGAATTTGGCAATAAGGAGTTCATGATCTGAGCCACACTCAGCTCCCAGTCTTATTTTTGCTGACTGTATAAAGCTTCTCCATCTTTGGCTGCAAAGAATATAATCAATCTGATTTTGGTGTTGACCATTGGGTGATGTCCATGTGTAGAGTCTTCTCTTGTGTTGTTGGAAGAGGGTGTTTGCTATGACCAGTGCATTCTCTTGGCAGAACTCTATTAGCCTTTGCCGTGCTTCATTCTGTATTCCAAGGCCACATTTGCCTGTTACTCCAGGTGTTTCTTGACTTCCTACTTTTGCATTCCAGTCCCCTATAATGAAAAGGGCATCTTTTTTGGAGTGTTAGCTCTAAAAGGTCTTGTAGGTATTCATAGAACCATTCAACTTCAGCTTCTTCAGCATTACTGATTGGGACATAGGCTTGGATTACCGTGATATTGAATGGTTTGCCTTGGAAATGAACAGAGATCTTTCTGTTGTTTTTGAGATTGCATCCAAGTACTGCATTTTGGACTCTTTTCTTGACCATGATGGCTACTCCATTTCTTCTAAGGGATTCCTGCCCACAGTGGTAGATATATTGGTCATCTGAGTTAAATTCACCCATTCCAGTCCATTTTAGTTCATTGATTCCTAGAATATCTATGTTCACTCTTGCCATTTCCTGTTTGACCACTTTCAATTTGCCTTGATTCATGGACCTAACATTCCAGGTTCCTATGCAATATTGCTCTTTACAGCATTGGACCTTACTTCCATCACCAGTCGCATCCACAACTGGGTATTGTTTTTGCTTTGGCTCCACCCTCTCATTCTTTCTGGAGTTATTTCTCCACTGATTTCCAGTAGTATATTGGGCACCTACCGACCTGGGGAGTTCTTCTTTCAGTATCGTATCATTTTGCCCTCTCATACTGTTCATGTGGTTCTCAAGGCAAGAATACTGAAGTGGTGTGCCATTCCCTTCTCCAGTGGACCACATTCTGTCAGACCTCTCCACCATGACCCGACCGTCTTGGGTGGCCCTACACGGCATGGCTTAGTTTCATTGAGTTAGACAAGGCTGTGGTCCTGTGATCAGATTGGCTAGTTTTCTGTGATTGTGGTTTCAGTCTGTCTGCCCTCTGATGCCCTCTCGCAACATCTACCGTCTTACTTGCGTTTCTCTTACCTTGGACGTGGGGCATCTCTTCACGGCCACTCCAGCAAAGCGCAGTGCTGCTCCTTACCTCCTCTCGGCCGCCACCCCTGACCTTGGACGTGGGGCATCTCTTCACGGCTGCTCCTTACTTTGGATGAGGGGTATCTTCTCACAGCTGCCCCTCCTGACCTTAAATGTGGAGGAGCTCCTCTCGGCTCTCCTGAGCCCGGGGAGCTGCCACTCCTTGGACGTGGGGTAGCTCCTCTTGGCCGCGCTTCTCCCACTGCGCTTCTGCGCGGTCCGTTGCAGCCGCCGCGCTTCTGCGCCATGCTTCTGAAGCCCCTTAAAGAATAGTAATTGGAGGACCACCAACAAGGCCCCCTTGGTGGAATCTTAGGTGGTTGTTTCTGGGGAGACCCACTGAACCCATGGCCTCCTAAGACCCTCTCCCACCTTACTTCCCCCAAATCATCCTTTGTAACTAAGAGAGTCTGTTATCTAGATTTAGAAGGGAGTCTGTGGCCAAAGTTTGCTGGTGCATTAACCCCCAGGGCTGAGTCCGTAAGAGCATTATTACATCAATACCTCCTGAGTTTTATATTCTACATTCAAACATTATCTGAGTTGATGGGAGCTTTGAGAGGGTAGAGCTGTAAGAGGAAAGCTGGCATTTCCATTCAGGCTAGGCTTTTCAAGGCCTGCAACTTGTCGGCTGAGTAGCAGCTCATGCGCAAACATCTTAAAGGTAATCATCCAAATGAAACAGCTTCTTCATCAGGGTCTACCATTAACTGAGGAAAGCAAGAAGCATGTAAAGCATCGTAATGTTTTGTCTCCTGAAGGTAGCTGGAATTTCAATCTTCTACAAGCAAATGTGGATCCATTAGGTTGTTTTAGAAATGAATGCTTTGTTTTACACTTCTTGTCATGGCAAATTCTCCCCTTCATTTCTAACTCATTTTACTGGCGGACCCCTGGAGAAAGTAGTTTGGGGGAGCTCCATCCTTATTAGAGGCAGATCAAGCAGATCCTGCTCACTGGGTTTCAGCTTTTTTTTTCACATCATCAGGGGCAGGATATTATTTGCAAGCAGCCAAGGTAATTACCATCCAGCAGGGTCCAATTGTTTTCAATTAAAAGCTTTACTGCAGTCTTTAGTTTTTAATACCATTGTGGCCATCTGCTTTCGCTGAAGATCTACCAGCCAAAAGCCCAGGCCACATCTTAATGCCATTAACTCCTAAGAACCACTTTTCTCCAAAATGAAAAAACCCAACAGTCCAGGGAAAAGATGCCAATAACCCTGTGGCTCTTCAGTGGCCTGGGGAATGCTATGGAACAGGATTCTAGAAGGTCACTCTCAGAAAGACAAGTACTTCTTCTTCTTGCCTGAAGTGCTGGGTAATTGTCTTAATTCTCCATTTCAACAGATGATGCTCGACTTCAACTGTTCTGTTTCCTAGTTCCCACCCAGCTTCAGTATTCTAAAGCTCTGGCATTCAAAGTCTCTGAACTACAATTGCATCAGATATATTGTTTCAGTAAAGACGTTTTCCACTTTTCATATTCAGTATTACTCTAAGTAATACATTACTTACAGTAACAAGACGCTTGCTCCTTGGAAGAAAAGCTATGACCAACCTAGACAGCATATTAAAAAGCTGAGATGTTACTTTGCCAACAAAGGTCCATACAGTCAAAGCTATGGTTTTTCCAGTAGTCATGTACGAATGTGAGAGTTGGACTATAAAAAAAGCTGAGCACTGAAGAATTGGTGGTTTTGAACTGTGGTGTTGGAGAAGACTCTTGAGGATCCCTTGGACTGCAAGGAGATCCAACCAGTCCATCCTAAAGGAGATCAGTCCTGAATATTTTTTGAAAGGACTGATGCTGAAGCTGAAACTCCAATCCTTTGGCCACTGATGCAAAGAACTGACTCACTTGAAAAGACCCTGATGCTGGGAAAAATTAAGGCAGGAGGAGAAGGGGACGACAGAGGATGAGATGGTTGGATGCCATCACCGACTCAATGGACATGAGTTTGAGTAAGCTCCTGGAGTTGGTGATGGACAGGGAAGCCTGAGGTGCTGCAGTCCATGGGGTCAAAAAAGAGTCGGACGATGACTGAGCGACTGAACTGAGCTGATTACTCTAAGTGGGCTTCCCTGGTGTCTCAGTGATACAGAACCCGCCTGCCAAAGCAGAAGACTCAAGTTCGATCCCTGAGTGGGGAAGATCCCCTGGAAAAGGGAATGACAACCCACTCCAGTATTCTTGCCTGGGAATTCCCATGGACAGAGGAGCCTGGCGAACTATATATAGTCCATGGGGTCACAAAAGAGGCCAACATGACTTAACAACCAAATGACAGCAATTGCTCTGAGCAGCTCATGGTGACCCGACCCAAAATCTAAGTGGAAGTCGATTGTAAAGAGCCACCCAGGTTACCCAATAAAGGCTCACGTTGTGATAGACGGTATTTTAACTATTTTTACAGCTTAGAGCCTGGACTCCATTTCTGAGGTCACAAAGTTATCAGAAATTAACTTGGGAGCTTTATGGACTTCTCAGGGGTGACAGCCCAAGGGCTAGACTTGGAGATTCCAGCACAAATTTGGCTCACTGCTGGCAGTTTAAACGGCAGGCTGGGTCTGTCTCCTTGCCTTCCTCTATGACACAGGTTCTCGGGCAGCTCCAGCTCTGGCCAATTAAGACAGACATGCAAGCCTCAGAGAGGGTCCCTTCCCAAATAAAAAGGCAAAGCCTTGCAACGAGAAACCATGGAGTCTTTCTGGTTCCTTTTCCCCGGTCTTTTCTCTGCACATATCTTGGAGCAGGCGTCTGAAGTGGCAGCTGCCGTCTGATAACAGTGGGTCAGTAAACATGAAAACAAAGGCATAAATACTAAGGGTGGTTGAGCAAAAACCCAGAAAGAACCTAAGTCCCGAAGGGGTCAGGACCCACTCTAGACTGCTGACACCCAGACTTCTCATACATGCGACATAAAAATCACAGGCTGCTTCAGCCCATCAGTAGGATTTGCCATTATTTGGGGGTAAAGATGCATTCCTAATAATACAGTGATCAAACCAAGAATAAAATCACAAGAGGATCTGAGAAAAGCAGAGTACCCTCCCTCCTGGGTCCGAGCCAAGGAACTATTTCCATTTTGAAGCAAATTTAATCTCTTAACTTCTCAAAATCATAAGGTGGGGGGGGGGGGGAGGAGTCTTGACAGAATTAGCCAAACTGAAAGAATTTTGAATAGAAAATCAGAAATTCATGGGTCATAACTGTTGCTATTCTCCAAATATTTCTGGCTTTCCTCCTCTCAGGAACATGGTATAATCGTGCTTCCTCGTACCTTTGACAGGAGGCAAAACTATATGATTTTCTTTGGCCATTGCAATGAGAATCCAAGTAAAGTTCATTCCCCAGCTGAAGATTTAAGAACCAGTGTGCATTTTGCTAAGTTCTCTTCCTCTAATTAAGGTGATAGGGATGCATGGGTCAAAATGAAGCGTCTGGTCAACTTGGGTCCCCCAAAGTCTACCACAAGTAGTCCCTCTGTAAACCCACGCTGGTCGTGAAGCCTGAGTGAGAATAAAACCTGCATTGTTGATGTCAGATGATCCTGTTTGTTACAGCAACAGAACTCGTCCCATGGGACTGCTACATCATGATAATAAGCAAACTCTAGAAAATTCAGGAATCTCAAGTTGGAGAAAAGGATTTAGGAAAAGATGGGAAATTTGCTAAGGGGTTTTTAAGCAGATATGCTGGGGAATGTCATGAGTAAAAAGACCAGAGCCGTGCTTCCCAGACTGTGGTGTTCATCACAGTCACTTGGGGAGCTTTAAATAATCCTGACTCCCAGGTCAGCACCCACACAAATTAAATCAGGTGTCTGGGGGTGAGAGCCAAGCATTGGAATGTTATAAAGATCCCCAAGTAATTCTCAAGAGCAAGAAAGTTTGGGAACCATTCCATCAAAATCTTTTATCTTAATTAAAAAAAGAAAACTTTTCTGATGAACTTCAAAATATTTATATCAGGGAAGTCAAAGAGCAATGGTGGCCATGCTGGAAAAGGAAGGTATGAAACCAGAGATCTGAGAGAGCAAACCACATCCCAGGGGTGGAAAGGGAAGGAGGTCCTCCCCCCAGACACTCCTGTGACGCCCGCTCAGCGCTTACGTAAGGGACCCACAGTCTGTGGCTTCTGGCTTCCCCGGCGGCTCAGTGGTAAAGAACCTGCCTGCCAATGCAGGAGACAGGAGAGACGAGGGTTCTATCCCTGGGCCGGGAAGATCCCCTGGAGAAGGAAATGGCAACCCACTCCAGTATTCTTGCCTGGAGAAGTCCATGGACAAAGGGACCTGGTGGGCTACAGTCCAGGGGGTCGCAAAGCATCAGACATGACCGAGCTCTAACGCACTGTCTGTGGCTTTAGTTACTTGATATCATCCCCAGGATTCTTTTCAGCAAAATATGACAGCGTCTTTGGAATCGCTTTTGTCAGAGACGGGTTCTCCACAGGTCCTTTGGCCTTGGCTCATCAGCTGAGAGTTCCCCACTTTCAGGCCTCAGTCTGGGCTTCCAAAAGGAGAGCAGGTGCCACTGCGCACCCAGCAGTCAGGCCGGGAGACAAAGTCCTGCCTCCATCTGCCTTCACGCAGACAGACAGATGGGACCTCTCATCATGCTGAGTTGCTCTTTCTAGAAGTGAGCAAAGAAAGGAACTGGATATGTATGAGATCCTCATGCACCATTTCCCACCCCTCCCCACACACCCCAAACTAGATGTACAAGGCTTATGACGAAGCTGAGTGAGCCCGGCCCAACCTGGAAACGTCCCAGGAGCCCTTCGGCGGCCAGTGTGTGCGGAACCCCAGTCCACAGGGCTGATGTCGGGGACCCAGCCTCGGGACGCTCATTCCCGCCCCCACCCAGCAGCCTTTCCTGTGAGACCTTCGAGATATTCAAGAAACCGAGCACGCAGCAGAACAATCAGATGCCTCCCCCTCGGACTTGGCTTGGCTAATGGCCACTTCCTGCAGTTGTCAAATGAAGAGAAGAACCGGCACATCCCCCGACGACTTACTGTATCGCTTCCCGTATCTGACTCTGGCAGCCGGTGGGAAGTTCACATCGCTCGTAAATTAAGAGCCTTTTGGCGTGGGTGCCACAGCTGAGCCCTCCGCCCCATTCTGCTGATTATAAGGAAACCCTGCCAGGACTTCCATTATGAATAGTCATTTCCTAAAATGTCTCTCCAGCAGCCCTGACATCTAATCGTGCGTTAAATGAATGAGGAGCGGCTGCATGCACGCCCGTAGACCCCCCGGCGCGCATCCTCAAGATGAAAAGGACCTCTTCGGTATTTGCCCAACACACACCATGCTCACGAGGTCTGCTCTTCACCACGACCCCCAGGCCTTCTCCCTCGCAGACCCCTCGAGCTCCAACCTCCAGACTAAACCCCTGCACTCTTCCACATTTCTGGGCTTGCCTGGTTCTTACCCTGCATCACGCCCTGGCCTGCGAGAAGAGTCAGCTTGAGGTCCTGTGATGCTGAGGCTGGACTGCTTCATCAGGGCCTTGCCAGCCTCACCAAGCTCCTCGGGCACACAGAGGGGTGGGCTCCACGGTGCCCATGATCACAGAGATGTCCTTGCTAGCCTGACTGATGCTTGAGGGGAGAAGACCCTCTTAGTGCCTAGATGGTATGGTGTGTGTGTGTCTGTCTTGGTTAGCTCAGAGATTTTGTTTCCTCGGCATGAAACCGTGAGTGGCGCCAGATTTGAATTCAGACGACCCAGTTTTCATGCTGGCTTTGCTTCACACTCCGCCTGGCGCCCAGCAGCCCTCCTGGGAAGTGAGCTGAGTTTGGGAGGATGACAGTCCCTCTGGTCTTCAAGTTCCACATCTGTAAAATGGGAACAACACCAAAATCTGTACTCTCAGGATTGTTGTGAGCATCAGTTAGGTAGCATGTGTGAAAATACTTCGTGAAGTGAAAATACATTAGCTGTCATTATCACTCCAAATAATCAAATGGACCAGCCCACTCTGCTTTAATCATGACTCCACTGTTTATGACTCACCAGGAAACTTAACACCTTGGGGTCTTTACACAACTCATGGCTCCTAAGTTTGTTGTGAACGTTAAGATGAGATGATATGAAATACCCACCACAGTACTTGGCAAGAAGTAAGTTAACGAAAACTGCTTTTATTTTTGTTCTTTTGCTATTGTTTGACTAGGACGGGCAGATAAAAGACTTGGCCAAGAAAAATAAATAAGGTGCCATATTTTTTTTTCTATTTTATGAGTCCCAAAAAGAAAAGATCAGGAAAGCAGGCTTTTTACATTTCCAAAATGATTTTGATTCCAAAATAAAGACCAACACTTGAAAGCTCTGGAATATTGTCTAGCAAATTTGAGAACTCTGAAAAAAATAAAAATGAGAACAGCTGACACGCTACAGCTTAAATATAATCAGTCATTGAAATTGCTCTGCAATTTGTTTCAGTGTTTTTCTGTGGATTTCTTTTTTTAACCATACATGTGTCCTAAATATATAATTATACGGCAGAATATAATAGCTCATTTAGAGTTATTGAGGTCTATTATATAATCCAATAGGATCATGGGGCGGGGTTTGGAGAGGAGTGATGACTATTAACTTGAATGAATACTGAACACAAGCCCAGATAAATGTTAATAGATGGTCTTGGTACTTTTCTTCTTGCCTTTGCCAAAGTCAGATCATTTTCTTGCCCAAAACTAAATTGTTTTAAATTGACGATACATGTTCCTTCAAAAGGTCAAGAAGGCGTCTATGTAAAATTTCTTAAGGGCCGAGTGTAAGTGTGGGTGTGTGTGTGTATGCGTCTGTGTATGTGTGTTTCTCTGTATGTGTGTCTGAAGTTTGTGTTTCTGGGTGTCTGTATGGAGCGTGTATGTTTCAAAAGTTAAAACCTGCATCTTAGACATAACAGACAATTTTCCAAGGCATAAATAAGTGATGCAAATCCCCCCCTCCACAGACACCTTCCCTTTGCACCGGCCTGAGAAATGCATGTAAATTTTAGGCCAAACAGGAACACAGATTCTGCTACCACCCTCACTCAGATTGCAGAAAGAATCAGCCGGAGCCATGATCTTCCAGTAGAGTTAATCATTTTGCCAGTATATCCCTGTTGATTAACCAATGGATTCAATGCGGGCTTTTTGTCAATTTCCATTCCCATTGGATAGTTTCTCTCCCTTCAAGATAAATTAATCAGGGACTTGGAGACCATATACTCAAATACCACTACCTAATTTATCTTTAATCCCAAGAAAAACCTAGGATGATGAAAGCTTGGATATGGTTTAAACAATTGACTCCCAGGGTTTGGGGGACAGAAATGCCTCATCACTTCATTGTGTGTACTGATGCTCTTGGGGGTTCCGAGCCATCTGGAGTCCAATATGCTTATTTAAGCCAACTAAAACCTGGTTTGAATTGACCCAGTCAATCTTTTTTTTTTTTTTTTAACAAAACTTAGATCTAATTCACTTTTTAAATATTTATTTTATTTATTTGCTTGGCTGCACTGGGTCTTAGTTGCCACATGTGGGATTTTTCATTGTGGTGCACAGACTCTCTAGCTGTGGCTCTTGGGGTTAGTTGCTCTGCAGCATGTGGGATCTTGGTTCTCCTACCAGGGATCAAACCCATGTTCCCTGCATTGCTCAGTGGATTCTTAACCACTGGACCCTGAGGGAAGTCCCAACTCAGTCAATGTCTAACTTTGTGCATTTAGTTTGTGAAGAACCACGTTTCATCCAGAATACCTTCAACTTCCTGAGAGAAGATTAAACCAGTCCATCCTAAAGGAAATCAGTTCTGAATATTCATTGGAAGGACTGATGCTGAAGCTGAAGTTCCAATCCTTTGGCCACCTGATTCGAAGATCTGACTCATTGGAAAAAGACCCTGATGCTGGGAAAGATTGAGGGCAGGAGGAGAAGCGGACAACAGAGGATGAGATGGTTGGGTGGCATCACCGACTCGATGGACGTGAGTCTGAGCAGGCTCCAGGAGATGATGAAGGACAGGCAAGCCTGGTGTGCTGCGGTCCATGGGAGGTGGGGGGCAGGGGGCACAGGTCACAAAGAAGCAGATGTGACCGAGCGACCGAACTACAGCCTGAGAGGCAGTCCTTCAGCAGAGAACAGCCACCCATGGAGGCCAGCAGCGCATGTGAACGACCCACATGTGCGGACCGGAATGCTGTACAGACCGCTCCAGAATGTCTGTGTTGCTGTCCCAGGGAAAGCTTTTTCATCCGGCCTCATCCTCACCTTCCAAAGATTCAGGTATCTCCAAGGATGCTCAGTGAAGCGTTTGTCTTCTCTCTAGAACTCACAGCAATCTTCCGGGGCTCCCAGATCTCTGTGACCAATGACCCCCTCAAGCCACCACCATGTTGCATTTAGTACTAATTCCATGTTGCATTTAGTGCTCAGTAATTTCCACTGAAAATCAGATTCCGGGATCGAATTTTCAATATCCCCAATTCTCAGGGTCTCAAGCCAGGGCCACTGCTAGCCCGGCTCTCCTGACACGATCCCTCATGAAGCCGGGCAAACTCTACATGGACTGGGGGTTCTGGCTTGAAAAGGAGGCATCCTGCTTCTGGGTGGGTGTAGGGCTTGGTCTGTGGGAGGCCCAGAAATGCTGAGGGCTATAGATTTTATGCGGAGGCCATACACACGGGTGGGAACTCATCACTTTGCAGAGGGATGACGTCTACAGCAGGGGAAAGAGGAAGGGCCTCCATCTGGTACAGGGGCTCAGGATACCGTGAGGTTAAGATGGACTCCAGCACAGAGAGAGAGCTGAAAGGAGGAGTAAGGATGATGGAAGGAAATGTTTTGAGGAGAGAGAGACCCTCGAGCCTGCAAGTCTTTCTGAGAGGTCTCCTGTGTCCGTCCCCTGCTTCTTGCTCCTTCTCAGGGCCAGGAGTGTCGAGATGCTTCCTGACCCCCACCCACGTTCCGTCCAGCCGCCTCACTGCTGTTGCCGCGGCCCTGGGGCTGCGGTGGAGTCAGAGGTGGCCTCAGGCCACGGCCTCCTGCGGCCCTGGGGCCTGGCCTCCCTCCTGGCCTGTCACCGTCATTATAGGGCCTTAGGGATGGATGGGGTCACCAAAGCCAGGGCCAGGATAGAGCTGGGAAAGCTGCGTGAACTTTCTAAAATAAAAACAAAAACACCTAAAAAAAATAATAAAAATGTAAGACTGTCTTGCTTTTCTCAGCGCCAACACAAAGTCTCAACACATGATCAAGAGTGGCCTCCTTTTGAACACTGTAGTCAAAGTGCTCCATCTTCCAGCTGCTTCCCATCACAGATCCATCTTTGATATCCTCAAAACAGGTCCACGCTGATCTGAGTCCAGCTGGTATTGAGCTCTCATTCCGACCCGGTGATGACACTTTGATAAAGTCCTCCTTCCCCTCCACCAGCCATTTCTTGCCTCAGTCTTGCTCTCAGAGGTTCTCGTGTTTCTCCAAAATAAACCATCCGCTTCAGCCAGAGCTGGCCACTGCTCCCTGACAGATGACCCCAGCTCACGAGCCCGGGAGCCAGCGGGGTGTGATGATATACCGCTGCAGCCTTTCGTGACTCATTCTCAGGATCCATGCAGACCAGCTTCTCACCCAAGCAGAACTGACCGTCAAGGGTGAGTCACGAGATAGGACCGGGTCCCACACCCCGACCCTGAAGCAAGCCTCCTGGCCTGCGTTCTCGCAGTTTCCCTTGTTTCCTCTGCCAAAATCTTACTGTCTCCCGAGGCTCCACACACATCATTCCACTCTGGAAAGCCTTGCCTGTTGAACCCCACCAGATAGGGCGGTTCATTCCCATGAATCCCCACAAGCCCCGTTGATCAGGAAAAAGACATGATCCGCTGGCCCCATGAAACCAGGGCACACACTTCCTGGGAACAAGATGCTTCTCCTAGTGCTTTGGGCATAGAACTAATTTAATTGTCATTGTCCATTCTGCTAATCCATCCACATTAGAGGGAGCCCAGGTGCAAGGAGGACACTTAATCTGCTCAGGTCGACACTGGTAACTCACCAAGAGGCAAGCCCGAGAGCTTGCCTCCCGTACCCTCACCCCAAACATCTCCCGAGGTCGTGATCCTGCTGATCTTTTCTGCTGCATGCACGGCCCGGCAAAGCCTTGCATCAGCTTTTGACTTGGTGAGTTTATGTGCCGTGTTATCACTCCAACCAGACTGCCAAGCAGGGGGCCACAATGCAGACTTCTTGGAATGAAGCTGGCAGATGTGAGGGTCCCCGTTCTCCTGCCTCAGAGCTTCCAGAGGACCCTGGCTCATCTGACTCTGTGTTTTTTGGTTTTGAATCCACAACATAGACAACATTTCTGTTTAGGGGGTCACTAAAATCTGTCATCCCTGAGGCCAGGAGTAAACTGTGAAATGGCATGAGAATCCAGCTCAAGGTCACGGAATCTGTCCATCTGCAGCGGGGCTGCTGCTAGCGATGGATTCCAATGCTTTGCACACAAACACGTGCGCCTTCTTAGCAGACAGGCTTTCCACATGAGCAGAGGAGACAGCCTCTGGGGTTGGGAGATCTTAAATGGCAACCCACCCCAGTATTCATGCTTGGAGAATCCCATGGACAGAACAGCCTGGTGGGCTACAGTCCATGGGGTCACAAGAGTCGGACACGACTTAGCGACTAAACAACAATAGTTTTGAGAAAAAAGTCAATCTGTACAAGCATGAAAACCTGGCCAGTTTCAATCTGAAGCCCTTTGGTCAGGGCTGAAGCCAGAAGTAAGCAAACAAAATCGCTGTGTTCTCACATCTCCAGAGGCCGCAGCTGCTGGTCATCTGTGCCGAGACCTGTCCCCTGGCAGAAATGAGGGCCCGAGGTCCCAGCCCGAGGGCCAGGGACTCACAGGTCACGGGCGCGAGAGGACACGAGTCCTCGGGCAGGAGACCCGGCCCCCTCTTTAGCAGGACGGTTACAGGAGCCGATTCTGCAGATCCCTGCCATGCAGCCACCTCCGCTGACTGCATTTAATTTGATCCCGTCAGAAAGTTAGCGAGAGATCCTGGTTGCAGATCAAAGACCGTCCCCAGCTCAGGCCTGGCCTCTCCCTTGCCCTTCACTTGACATTTGCTTCATGATTTAATTTACCTTTACCTATTCCCCCTCCTCTCTCTTGTTTACCTGGCTCCCAACTGCATTGCGTGGTTGAATTTTCATTACTCAAGTCAGAGGTCTGAGGAAAGTATATGAGCTTGGGATCCCTGCCGGCAGGGCCATAACTGTTCTAGTTCATTCGCCATAAAATCCTGAATCAGCCAGACCCACGCTGCCTCGCTCCAGTTACAACAGGCATAGCAACGGGAGGAGATTTCGGAGATACGGAAAGAAGCTGATTTTCTGCTAAGCTTCCCTCACCCTCAAGGACAAAAGCAGTTCTGCGCCTCACCTCTCTTGGCCTGAGCCTGAGAGAGGCAATCTGACTCTGGGCAGGAGTCAGAGGCTTCGGATTCAGCTGCCTCTCTGGGATGTTTCTTCATTGAATCCCAGGGATGGGGGCCTCAATGTGATGCCGTTAGGAGAGCTGAACTCCCTGAGTCTTCAGCAACACTTGCAAATCCCCTCCAGCCAACACGGCACCAAAGCAAAAATACTGTACTCCCCCCATGAGACGGGACTTCCCTGGTGGCTCAGATGGTAAAGAGTCTGCCTGCAATGCGGGAGACCCGGGTTCAATCCCTGAGTCAGGAAGATCCCCTGGAGAAGGAATAGCAACCCACTTCAGTATTCTTGCCTGGAGAATCCCATGGAAGAGGAGCCTGGCAGGCTGCAGACCATGAGGTCACACAGAGTGGGACCCAGCCGAGCAGCTGACACATTTACTGTGTGAGACAGTCTCAAAATAAGTGTCCTTGCTTCTTCCTGTCCCCCCCCATCCCCCACCCGCCAAATGGAAATTTCTGGAGCTGCCACAGGACGATGCTTCTCCCCTCCAGACACTGCTGGCTGCAGCCCCAGCACACACACCCCCGCCCTCCCAAAGCAGAGCAAAAACCTGGCCTCAGGACCCCGTGATCCGCTGAGACGTGGTGTTGCTCATCACGCTTTTCAGCACAGCTTTCCAAGACGGAGCACAGGAACCAGGGGTGGGAGGGAAGCAGCTCGCTCTGCAGCTTGCGATCTTGTCTTGCTAAGAGCCAGGTCGTTTGCACCTTTGCAGAGTCGAACAGGGTCAGTCAAAGAGGCAAACTCAGGTTGTCAACAAGGATATCATTAAATCAGAACTTGGGGGGGGTGGGTAGTCAAGTAGCAAAGAATAACTTCAGCATTTATCTTGGGTTCCAGGTAAACCACCTGCCTAAGAAGAGTTCGTTTTCATAGAGTGTTGCTCTAGCCTCAGAGGCAATCAGTTCACCTTTTTAAAAATGGAGTGAACATGGAAACATACTGAACACATACTATTGGGAGTTAGTGGAATTTCAAATGCTGAGTGAGTGAATCAGGGAAATTATGTCTTGGCCCCATTTCTATTTATTTCAGGGTTCCTTTAGGGGAATAAGAAAGATTTTTTTTTTTCCTGAAAATGAAAGAAAAGTATGTTACTGATTAAGGTACTATGATTTTAATTAATACTATTAAATGTTAAAAAAATAGGATTGAGGAGCAGATTCTTTATGTATATTAGAAGGTGTGTGCGTTCAGTCACTCAGTCGTGTCTGACTCTTTGTGACTCCATGGACTGTAGCCCACCAGGCTCCTCTGTCCATGGAATTCTCCAGGCAAGAGTACTGGAGTGGATTTCCATTTCCGTCTCCAGGGGATCTTCCCCACCCAGGGATTAAACCTGTATCTTCTACATTGGTGGGCAGAGTCTCCACCACACTGCCACCTGGGAAGTCATATTAAAAGGTAAAATTACCATAAATTCTATTCTTCAAAGTAGCATCTGTTTTGTAACTGTTCATTTTTATTTAAGAAACGTTATATATTTTTTAAGTATGAAAGCTAAGATTTTATTCTATTCTGCTATGGCAGAACCAAACTCTGACATAAGAAAGTACGCTTTGAAGAGATAAACCTGAAATAAATAAGACAAAAGATTTCAGCATAAATTCTTTTCATCATTATGGATTTGTACAGATGACAGCCAGTAACTCTTGAAATTATGTGTTTTCTTTTAAGAGTGGATAATTTGTCTTCAACTTTTCACAAAGGCTTGTAACTCACGGCAGGCCAGTGGGGGTGTGTTACACCCAGGGGCGGGCGTGAGGACCCCCAGGAGCACGGGAAGGGTAGCCAGTGACTGGATGCCCCGACTGTCAGTCACCATTGCAGAGAGGCACCAATGCTACTAGGGAAAATAAAACGTGATTTTCCGTATGATCTATTGTAAGACGAAAGCAGTACATGTGTGTTCCAACACAAGGAGAGCCAGAAGGACAAGACAGCCGCATGAGGTCACCCAGGCTCACCCACCACGGTCACACCAGGACCTGTTCCTCTAGTCATGCCTGAGGCCAGAGGAAGAGCTCGGTTTGCGGGTGGAGTCAGCTTGGTGTGTGGGTGCGGGACAACAATCGGGGTGTCTTTAAAAGCTATTGTTGAGGGAAAGCTCTCCTCGTGGTCAGAGCCTTGGGCAATGCACCTGATCATTCTTTTGGGGTCTCAAGAGAAGTTCCCTGAGAAGAGACGATAAATGAATGAAAATGTTGTTGATCAGTTGTGTCTAGCTCTGTGACCCCCTGGACGGTAGCCCGCCAGGCTCCTCTGTCCATGGGATTCTCCAGGCAAGAATACTGGAGAGGGTCGTCACCCCCTTCTCCAGGGGATCTTCCCGACCCAGGGGTCGAACCCCAGTCTCCCACATTGCAGGCAGAGCCTTTACCATCTGCGCCCCCAGGGAAGCCCAAGAATACTGCAGTGGGCTGCCATGCCCCCCTCCAGGGGATCTTCCCAACCCAGGGATGGAACCTGAGTCTCTTACCTCTCCTGCACTGGCAGGCGGGTTCTTTACCAGTAGTACCACCTGGGAAATGAAGTTGCGGGCAATTGTGGATGGCCTGACTGGTCAGCCAGGGACCTGAAAGGGAAAAGATGGGAAGATGAGGGAAAGAAGTCTGAGGCAGAGGTGTATGGACGCCCTGGTCCCCTGCACCTTCTCCTGCCTGTGAGGTCTGGGCCCCTTCCCTTCATGCGCTCAAAGCTTAGTCTGCCTCAGGACGACCTTGAGAGCTCATTACAAGCTGGGGCGCAGGGCCCCAGGCTGGTGTGTCTAATTCTGGAGACTGGGGGTGCATTTGCATCTCTAAGAACCCTGGGAGACCCTACTGCTGCCACTGCTCTTTGCATGTCTTTCCCTTTCCTCGTGGTTCTTATTTTCCAAATTTAGACCACCTTGGTGACCTTCTTCTGACCTCTCCCGTGAACTCTTCAATGAAAAGCCCTATTTGCAAAGCATGTTTTCCACAGACTGCCTGGCACGGAGCATAAAAGAAGGATTATTTTGCAGTTTTGCTGGGTCAGCCCGCTTTGCATCCCCCTCAGCGCAGCGCCCATGTGGCTTTGCCGCTGGTACCTGCTCAGCCTTCATTTACCATGAACCCCGGTCACGCCGCACGACCTCCTTCCCCACCCCGCACTCGACGCCCGAGAAGGACACGCACGAAGGACTCCGGAATATTTTTCTGTCACGAGAAGAATTTGTTTTCAAATTTTCCTGCTTAATGACTTTTTATTCATAACCAGGGGGAAAAATATGAAACACAGACTATTTCCAAACCAGGGAGAAAAATAAATGACTACTGATCTCTTGAATGAAATTGAATTGAAATAAACGGCTTGAAATCCATTAGTTGACTCCCCACATACCAATGTTTTCATCTTATTTTCTGTTCCTTCCTAGGGAGAGTCTTCTTTTTCACAAAACCAAACTGTATTTGGAGTGCCAAGGACGGTTCTCCCGGTACCAGGGCCGTTCCGGCTCCACTCTGCATTAAACTAACTGTTCTCGGGAATCCATTTCTCAAATTTTGTTCTCCTGCCTTTCAGGCTCTTAACTGCTTTGCAAGCTGTTTTCCCCTGTGGGGCCGCCGGAGTCAGTCCCAGATGGTGAGCTCTGTGCTTTGCGAGGGCTATTAACTCTTTCCGGGGAAACCCCGACTTCTAACACCTTCAGGCTGGAGGGTGTTGTGCTGCTTGTACGGTTCTCATGGTTCTCAATGGATGACGGTGCCCCTGCTTCCCAGGCGGCACCAGTGGTGAAGAATCCGCCTGCCGATGTGGGAGACTTAAGAGATGTGGGTTTGATCCCTGGGTCGGGAAGATCCCATGGAGGAGGGCAAGGCGACCCACTCCGGTATTCTTGCCTGGAGAATCCCATGGACAGAGGACCCTGGCGGTCTGCTCCATGGGGTCGCACAGAGTCGGACACGACTGAAGCGATTTAGCCTGGCACCATACCTGTGCGCTGACCTCATTACAAGAGCTGAGAATGTAGGTTTTGAGTGTCCTTCCCTAAACATAGCAGGCATTTGGAATGTCAGTGATGACTCCTTGCTCTTTGGTCTAGCAGAAACTGGAGAAAACCATGGACCAGAGAAACAGCTGGTAACGGGACTTCCAAGTGGGTTTCTCAGCTTCCCCGGGATTGGGCGAGACAGTATTCTCTCCAAGGAGCTTAAGGCTCATAGGATGAGCTTAGGTCAACCAAGGACCCTGAACTCAAGGACCTAAAGCCAGAGGATGCCAAATAATTGGCTGTCTCCCCTTCAGTCTCCCCTGCAAAGCAGCATCTTTGCCTGTCGTTCTTGGCTGTTTCTTGGAGATGTTCAACTATCGGTTCGTAATGCATTCTAATTGAGCTCAATTCACTGAGACAAAGAGCACAACAAAGGTTGTGCTCTTTTTTTTTTCCTATGTAGGTTTTACTGTATAAATTCTAAGCTACTGCCTTCATAACAAAAATATCCATGGGGGTCATATGAGAGTTGAAAATTCAGATGCTCTTAGGGCCAACAAGTAACCTAAATGAAATGGTCCGGCTGTCAGACAGGCCCTGGGGTGGGGTCTAAGGGAAGCTGTGACCCAGCTCCAGCCAGTCATGGCCATGTGGGGATATTGGTTCACTATTCCTCTGACTTTTCTAGAAAAGTAGGAAAATAAAATTTTTGTGTAAAATTTCCTGGCTTTTAAGTGTTAGCAACTATTCCCAAAATGTTTAAGGCTTTGAGCAGCTGAATAACAATGAGCAGACGCAACAAAGCATCTGGCCCCCGGGTTCATGGCTTCTCTTCTTATTTGACTCTTTGAACAGTCACTGTTCCATTTTATAAATTCTAAGCTACTGCGTTCATAATAGAAGGATCCATGCGGGTAATAACAAGAGTTGACAATTCAGATGCTCGAAGGTTCAGCAAGTTGTTTTTCAGTCGCTCAGTCATGTCCAACTCTTTGCAACCCCATGGACTGCAGCACGCCAGGCTTCCGTGTCCTTCACTATCTCCTGGAGTTTACTCAAACTCATGTCCATTGAGTCGGTGATGCCATCCAACCATCTCCTCTTCTGTCGTGCACTCCTCCTCCTGCGCTCAATCTTTCCCAACATCAGGGTCTTTTCCAGTGAGTCGGCTCTTCTCATCAAGTGGCCATCAAGTAACCTAAATGAAATGGCCCTAAATGAAGGCCCAGAGCGTGTCTCCCTTCACAGAAGCATACACAGAGTTCACAGTGGCTAACGACTCACCAGGGCCTCCCAGCTAATGCAGCAGAGCCAGGTCCCAGGCCGAGGAGGGTCTGCTCTTGTCTGGGGCACTGCGGGGGCCATGCCTGGCTGCTGGCTCCCTGGGGGAAGCCCACAGCAGCGGGGGAGGGCAGGCTTCCCCCCACCCCACCGCAGCAAGTGATGTTTTAGTTTTGTTGTGAAAACCTTATGACTGGCTGATCCCTGTTGATTGGCGTTGGCTCTGCCATCTTCATCTCACGGCTCCAAAGTTACCCCGTCCAGCCTGCAGAGGCAGGGGGATGGGCAAGCCTCTCTTGCAGGGATGTTTCATGGGCAGGCCTGGAAGTGGCAAGAACTTGGCAGCAACAGAGCCCAATGACCAGGGAAGCTGGTAGCTGCGGTCCGGCGGTGTGCTATGTAGAGAGAGGGGCGGACAGCTCTCGTGACCTCCTGCTCCTGAAAAATTACACAGAAATGATTCATGTTCTCCGATATTGTCATTGTTGTGGTTGAAAATATATCTCCTGTGCACTGAGGTTTCAAATTTCTGAAATATTAAGATTAAAACCAGAACATGGACTGACCTGATAAAACACCCGGCTTCTCCCTGGCATTCGTTATTTCTCATACAGAGCTCTGCACGCAGTGAGCCTGCAGTCACATTTCCTGAAAAGCATTTAAGTGGCCCTGGAGTTGATTATCGGGCTGAAGGGGACCAGTGGCTCCATCCACTCTCCAGGCAGCTGGCCTACCAGCCTGACTGTGCCTCCCATCTGGGGGTGATGGGAAGGGGGCGGGAGGAGAAGGGGTAACCCCAACCCCACCCCCACTGTGCTGTGAGAAGGCGACCTTGTGTAAGTCACTTCCCTTCTCTGAGGCCCCCGTTTCTCATTAGGAGAATGGAGGTATGTTCCCATGATGTTTTTCAGCATTGCTACAGAGTCACGTGACTCTGATCTGCCAGAGTGTGATGTCCAATAAACTGATGCTAAATAAAGCTAGTTCAGTTCAGTTCAGTCGATCAGTCGTGTCCGACTCTTTGCGATCCCATGAACTGCAGCACACCAGGCCTCCCTGTCCATCACCAACTCCTGGAGTCCACCCAAACCCACGTCGAGTAGGTGATGCCATCCAACCATCTCATTCTCTATCGCCCCCTTTTCCTCCTGCCCTCAATCTTTCCCAGCCTCAGGGTCTTTTCAAGTGAGTCAGCTCTTCGCATCAGATGGCCAAAGTATTGGAGTTTCAGCTTCAACATCAGTTCTTCCAATGAACACCCAGGACTGATTTCCTTTAGGATGGACTGGTTGGATCTCTTTGCAGTCCAAGGGACTCTCAAGAGTCTTCTCCAACACCACAGTTCAAAAGCAACTGAACTGAACTGAACTGAACTGAAATCAAACAAGATGCTAGAGAAGCATCTAGAGCATCTGGAGCAACCCAGAGCAATCCAAACCTGGCCACGTTATCAGGGAAATCCCCAAACACGTCTGGGTGAGTGCTAGGTCCTCACAAGCAAAAGACACACAGCTTCCCAGATGAGGACTTTGTCAGCGGAATCAGAGAGCCCGGGGCTGACATTGGACTGGGGAGGGGACCGCCTCTCTGAGTGGAGCATCTGATTTCCCCCAGACACCTGACCCCCTGGCCTCAGCAGCAGCCGAGCAGCCCCCGCCGGGTGCCTTCGGGCCTCCAAGCAGCTGGTTAGGGGTCCGAGGCCCCTCAGCTGATCCTTCCTCGGATCCACAGTTCGTTATCCATGGGCCAGGGTGTGAGGAAAGTTGGGGGGTTCTCTTCTTTGTTTCCTCAGAAGCCGGGGCTTTCCTGGTTGAAGGATGAGCAGGCACGGACCCCACGCAGACGTCAGCATGCCAGGCACGGCCGCCCAGGCCCCTGGGGTCTCCCCACCAGGCCGCGGGCTGGGAGACCTGGGGGTGTGCATATCCACCATGACCTAGCCATGAAATCAGGCTAAATTGAATATCAAGTACAGCCTTCACAAGGGAAAAAAAAAAAAGAAAATCATTGGCAGCCAGAGAAGGAAGTGGAGGAAACTGTGACCTTCATCTGAGCGAGGAGTCCAAAGCAGTGCTTCTTGAACTTTGAAAGAATGGAAGACCCACTCAGAGTCTGGGGTGGGGGGCCAGTGTGGAAGGGCCTGTGCGCGTCCAGGTCCAAGGTGGAGCCAGGACCCTGCATTTTGATGGCATGCCCCAGAAAATCCTAGCGCAGACCACTCTTTCAGAAACACAGACTCAGGTGTACTCTGGTACTGAAGCCTTCTAGGGCTACCCTCTCGTATGATGATGTGCAGTGTGTGTCTGTGTGTTGTGAGCTGTTCTCAGACGGTAGCTTGAGTCAGAATCGCCTGGAACGTTTGCTAAAACAGATCGCCGGGCCCTGACCAGAGTGTCTCATGTGTAGATCCCCAAGTGGGCATGTCTGAGCAGACCCCATGTTCCCAGGCGATGCTGCGGCTGCTGGCTTGGGGTCCCACTGGGAACCGCTGCCCTAGACCAGGACTCCAGCCTCAGCACCTCGGAGACCCGGAGGTGGATACTACGGGGCCTGTGCGTTGCTGGATGGTTAATAACATGCTGGCTTCTACCAGCTAGATGCCAGCAGCACTCCTTGACACAGTGGGTTAAATCCATTTCACCTGCCTTCCCAGGGTTGTTTTAAGGCATGTCCTCCAAGCAGCATGCGGCCTAAACAATAAGCTGTTTGCCCGAGTTGTTTTCCAGGAACTTGACATCAGCTGTGTTTAGTTGGAGCTGAGCTGGTTAAGAGTGGATAGGACCTTTGACCCTATAACTGGGTATCCGCAAGTGTCTGCTCTGTGACTTTTTGAGATTGCAGGGCAGGAAAGTCCACCGTCAGATCTTACTGAGCACCTCCGTCTTCACACCCGCAGAGGTCTGGAGCCTAGTTATGCCTGCACAGAACAGCGGGGACCCGCCTTTTTCCAATCACCTCTCCCCATGCCTCAGACCACCTGCCTCTTTATTCTTCATCCCGCCAATACCCCAAGCCCCTGGCCTTTGGGGAGACAAATTTGAGACCAGTTACCCAGTCTCCTCACTTGAGCGTCTTACAAATAAACTCTCTTTGTTCCAAAGTGTCTCATCCCTTTGGGCTATTACAGGTCGGGGCAAAATGAACTTATTTGGGTAACACCCTGACCTGTGACAACCAAAACCATCTCCAGACACTGCTGAACGTCCCCAATGGACCAATAATCCTCTCCACCACCCCACCCATTTGAGGGCAGTTGGTCTAGGGGAAAGCAGAGCCCTTCTGGATATTGGCAAGTCGGTCTGAGGGCTCCTGGCAGCGAGGTTGCCTTTCCCCACAACGTTTGCTATGAACCCTCCTTGCCCGCTCACTTTTTACCCCTGCCTGCCCTATGCTCCCAGGGCTCCCATCCTTCCCCACCTGTTTGCCCCAAGCATGGACATAGCTCTCCCTCATTCCCTTAACTTGTCTTCCCCTGACTTTCTTAATAATAAGAATCGGCTCACCTTCCCGTTGAACGCAGTTTCTCAGGCCTCTCTCTGGATGCCCTGACTCAGGGGTGCGTGGGACCCTGGAATCTGTATGTTAAATGTGTCCCAGGAGGTGCTGGCATCATAAACTCGGGGCAGCTCTGTCTTGGGGCTTCTCAAGCCTCCACGTGCAATCACATGACTTGGTGTGTGTGCTGAGTCGCTTTGGTCATGGACCATAGCCTGCCAGCCTCCTCTGTCCCTGGGATTCTCCAGGCAAGAACACTGAAGTGGGTTGCCATTCCCTGCTCAAGGGGATCTTCCTGACCCAGGGATCAAACCCGCATCTCTTCTCTCTCCTGCATCGGCGGGTTCTTTACCACTACCGCCATCTGGGAAAGCCCTGCGTTTCCTGGGGATCCTGTTGAATTCCAGATTTTGATTCTGTTGGTCCGGGTGGAGCCTGCAAGTCTGCGTTTCTTTTTTCTTTGCTTTATTTTTTTGATTATGCAAGGTCTTACTTGCGGCATGCAGGATCTTCTGTCTTCTTTGCAGGGTCTTTGTGGCAGGCAAACTCTTGGTTGAAGCATGTGGGATCTAGTTCCCTGACCAGGGATGGAACCTAGGCCCCTGGATTGCGAGTGTGACCTTTAAGCCACGGGACCACCAGGGAAGCCCCCCAGCTGGGCATGTCTAAGCAGCTCTCAGGGACGCTAGCATGCCACATGTCCACACGCCACTTCCAACTGAACACCAGACTTCAGAACAGACTCCAGTGTTTCTGAGGATTCATTGACCCTTCCCTATCAGGATATTCTTTCTGAGCCTTGTCTCTGCTCAGCCTGACACTATGTTGAAAAAAGTGAAAGTCACTCAGTCATGCCAGACTTTTCGCAACCCATGGACTGCAGCCTACCAGGCTCCTCTGTCCATGGAATTCTCCAGGCGAGAATACTGGAGTGAGTAGCCTGTCCCTTCTCCAGGGAATCTTACCAGCCCAGGAAGCAAATCGGTGTCTCCCGCATTGGAGGCAGATTCTTTACCAGCTGAGCTACCAGGGAAGATCCTATGTTACTCTAGACCGAATCCCCATTCTTTCATCCTTTCTCATCATCAGAGCCCTGAGTCTGCTCTCTGGCTGTCCTTCAGCCACAAACCCCCGCTTTACACACACGGCAACTTACGTTCCCTTTTCTTTATTCCTCTGTGCTGAGTCCTTTTGAGTCCGAGCTAGCTGAACTTGTCAACCAAAAGGCTTCATCAAAGTGTTTTCTTAAAGCAAAGTCCAGCTTTCCTTCCACAAGAAACCCTCTCTTTTTCTAGTGCCCTGGTTCTCATCTGGAGTGTGGTCAGCACCACTGGGACCTTGGCAGAAAGGCAATGAATCAGGAACTGGAAGTGGCCACCCCATCCATGTTTTAATTCCTCAGCTGAGTCTCCTGCACCTTCAGGTCAGGGAACCATTGCTCCCAAGCGCAGCCAGCTTTTCAGCGGATTTCCTCTCCATGGGCATGGTAAACCTTGGCCTGCGTCACACCAGCCAACGAAGTCACAGCTTCTAGGCTGGTTGCCGAGCCCCAACAGCTGGTGAGGTTGAAGTCACTGGAATAGTTCTGCAAGGAACACACCGCCTTACTTAGCTCAACATACATTTGCAGGCCCCGGAAAATCTGGAAGCATGATGTGCCCTTCTGATTTATACCTGTGACGACACTCATGCCTCAATTATTTATGTGATAAGGCTCCATCCTTTGTAGGCGCTCTGAGGGGAGCCTGTATACATAAACTGCTCTTCTTCCTGAAAATAAAATATGTCAAAATAGAATCGTGTGGTATTTTCTTAAGAGCAAAATGATGATGTGATTTGCAAATGCCATGCTTCTGGGGCATGAGTAACGTTCTCATTATTCATCATCTACCACCGACCTGGAATCTGGGAGCTCTAAAGGCAACCCAGGTGAGAGTCTGCGTGTAAACACACAGACACGCCGGCTGCTGCTTTCTGAATTACTTAGACTTGATCACCCACACACGCTGGTGGTTTCGTGTTGGCACTGATTACCTTGTTGAGTCACCTCCATGCACACAGCGCTGACTGGAGAAACAGCAGAGGCTGATTTTGAGTTAGCCAGCTCTGAACGAGCAGATCGCGTCTAAGAACAAAGGAAAGGAGGGTACAAACGTCATCTGGACACC
Source organism: Muntiacus reevesi (assembly GCF_963930625.1). Classification (NCBI taxonomy): domain Eukaryota; kingdom Metazoa; phylum Chordata; class Mammalia; order Artiodactyla; family Cervidae; genus Muntiacus; species Muntiacus reevesi. The sequence continues at coordinate 160,837,815 of NC_089251.1, forward strand.
CCGGGAGAATCTAGCAAAATGCAAACCTGTTGACCCCTGGTTTCCCATTGATCATCAAGCTAGTTTCTCCGTGAAGCTGGCCTGGCAAGGATGGTGGGCACGTGTCTGGTGAATACCATCTCTGTGAAAACACTCCATGGAGGTCAGACCTTTCCTGTCACTTAAAATCTGATTTCTGAATATGAGACACATTATTTTTCCTGGTTCTCCTGATTTACTCCAGCTCTTCCCTTTCAACGTAACTGAATTAAAATATATTCTGGAAACCCCTGATAGCTCAGTTGATAAAGAATACGCCTGCAATGCAGGAGACCCTGGTTAGATTCCTGGGTTGGGAAGACCTGCTGGAGAAAGGAAAGGCTACCCACTCCAGTATTCTTGGGCTTCCCTGGTAGCTCAGCTGGTAAAGAATCCGCCTGCAATACAGGATACCTAGGTTCCATCCCTGGGTTGGGAAGATCCCCTGGAGAAGGGAAAGGCTATCCACTCCAGTATTCTGGCCTGGAGAATTCCATGGACTGGATAGTCCATGGAGTGGCAGAGAGTCGGACATGACTGAGCAACTTTCACTTTCACTGGAAAACCAAAGAAGAGAGAAAATCTTTCCTCTTTACCTTTGTTTCTGTGGGGGGAGGTAGATGCAGACCCTCAGCCCTGCGATCAGAGGAACAGAGAAGTTGGTTTTGCTGCACGTGCAAACCCAAGTCACGCAGGGAGGTCACCATCCAGGCGGGACAGCCAGGAGAGGAACAGAGCCCGTGATAGGCCCTCCAGAGCCGGGAGGGAGTTGCTGGAAAATTGAGATCCTGTGGGCAGGGCCCTGAGACGCTCCCACGATTCTACCGCTGGTGCGCACGTGCCTTTGGTGTGTGGGGCACCTGTGCACATATGGGGCATTGCTCCTCAGTGAGGTCACCAGTCCCCGGTGTCTGGTGATGGAAAGATTATCCCTCATGGGCCTGACTTAATCAGAGGGGGCTTTTGAAAGAAGACGCCGTAGGGACTCACTCCTGCTGTCGGGCCTGCAGAGAAGCAGACGTCCTCGCTATCAACCACCCACGGGGGCCTCGGGGAGCTGAGGACAGCCCCCAGCAGCCTCGGGGAGCTGAGGACAGCCCCCAGCAGCAGCCGTGAGGAGTAAATTCTGCCAAGGACACGAGAGCCTAGAGGAGCCTTGGAAGAGACCCAGCCCCAGCCGACACCTTGGGTGCAGCCTCTGCAGACCCTGAACTAAGGATGCAGACGCCCCCACCCTGACCCCCGCCCCGGCACAGAAACTATCTGGTGATGATTTCTTGTGCTGTTAGCTGCTCGAGCTGGGGTCACTTTTTTTACTTATAACCGAAACTAATACAAGTGCATAAAGTTTTTAGAAGAATGTTAGTAAGTGGTTATTTACTTAATTGGAGCACTTTAAAAAAAAAAAAGAAAAAAGTTAACTTGAAACTACTTTGATCTGCTGAGTCAGCCAGAAAACCACACTGTAAATTCTCTCCGTGGAAATTAACAGCCCTACAGAGTCCTGTCTCCCATCCTCCGCTCGCCATTCATCTAAACACAGTGACACCCGCTGAGGGCCTTCGCATCCCTGGTTCTCCCGCACAGGCAAGCACCTGAGTCCCCCGTTCTCACTAAAGCAGAGCTTAGAGTCACAGTCACACTAGCAGGACGGCGATTTTTTTCCTGGTTCTTCTTTTCTAAAAAATTGAAGCACAGACGATTTACGGTGTTGTGTTAGTATCTAGTGTATAGCAAAGTGATCCAGTTGTATATATATATATATTTACTTTCTCAGATTCTTTTCCATCATAGGTTATTACAAGGTAGTGAATATAGCTCCTTGTGCTGCACAGTAAGTTCTTGCTGTTTATCTGTTTTGTATATAGCAGTGTGTATCTGTTCATCCCAAATGCCCAGATTATCCCACCCCACCCTGCTATCCTCTTTGGCAACCACAAGTTTATTTTCTATGTCTGTGTCTCTATTTTGTAAATAAGTTCATTTGTGTAATTTTTTTAGATTCCATGTGCAAATGATATCATGCTGTATTTGCCTTTCTCTGTCCAATTTACTTAGTATGATCATCTCTAGGTCCATCCATGTCGCTGCAAATGGCATTATTTCATTCCTTTTATGGCTGAGTAATATTCCAGTATGTATGTATACCACATCATCTTTACCCACTCACCTGTCAATGGGCATTTATGTTGCTTTGTCTTGGCTATTATAAACAGTGCTGCTATGAACACTGAGGTGCATATATCTTTCTGATATAGAGTTTTTGTCTTTTCTGGTAATATGCCCAAAGTGAGATGGCTGGATCATACAGTAGCTCTATTTTTAGGTTTTTAAGGAACCTCCATACTGATCTCCACAGTGGCTATACCAATTTTCATTCCCACCAACAGTGTAGAAAGGTTCCCTTTTTCTCCACACCCTCTCCAGCATTTATTATTTGCAGACTTTTTAATGATGGCCATTCTGCCTGGTGTGGGGTGATACCTCACTGTAGTTTTGATTTGCATTTCTCTAATAAGCAGCAACGTGGAGCATCTTTTCCTGTTCCTGTTGATCATCTGTGTGTCCTCTTTGGAGAAATATCTATTTAGGTCTTCTGCCCATTTTCTGATTGCATTGTCTGTTTTTTGGTAGTGATCTGCATGAGCTATTCACATATTTTGGAAAGTAAGTTCTTGTTGGTGTATTATCTGCAAATATTTTCTCCATAGGTTGTCTTTTCATCTTATGGTTTCCTTTCCTGTTCAAAAACTTACAAGTTTGATAAGGCTCCATTTGTTTATTTTTACTTTTATTTCTATTGCCTTGGGAGACGGACCTGAAAAAGCATTGGTACAATTCCAGAGAATGTTTTGGCTACATTCTCTTCTAGGACTTTTATGGTGCCGTATCTAGGAGTTTTATGGTTCCATGTCTTATAGTTGTCTTCAAGCCATTTTGAATTTATTTTTTGTGTATGGAGTGAGGATGTGTTTTAATTTTATTGATTTACCTGCAGCTGTCCAGCTTTCGCAAGACCACTTGCTAAAGAGACTGTCTTTTCTCCATTGTATATTCTTGCCTCCTTCGTCACAGACTGATTGGTCATAGGTGTATGGGTTTATTTCTGGGCTGTCTATTCTGTTCCTTTGAGCCATGTCTGTTTTTGTGTTAATACCATGCTCTTTTGACTACTGTAGCTTTGTAGTACTGTCTGCAGTCCAGGAGGGTTTTGCTTTCTGGTTTGTTCTTTTCCCTCAGGACTACTTTGGCAATTCTAGGTCTTTTACAGTTACAAATAAATTTTAGGATGATTTGTTCTAGTTCTGTGAAAAGTATCATGGGTAATCTGATAGGGATCACATTAATCCTGTCGATTGCTTCAGATAGTATGGCCATTTTAACAATATTAATTCTCCTGATCCAAGAGCATGGGATAGCTTTCACTTTTTTGAATCATCTTTAATTTCATTTATCCGTGTTTTATAGTGTAAGCCTTTCACCTCCTTGGTCAGGTTCCCTAACCTTTTCTCAACAGCAGATCCCAGGTCCCCAGTGTGGCTCCCACCTCAGGTTAGTACTGGTTTTCTCACCGAGGTTTGAACCAAGACACCCAGGGGCTCGTGCTCGGAGTCCACTGTTTTCCTGGCTGTCTGCCCTGCCCTCTTAATGAGACTTCTACTGCCTGCTTAACCTCCCATGGGTGCCCAGAGAATCCACTTCCCCACCATCAGCTCCACCAACACCTACGGCATGTGAGAACCTCTCATGTCCTCAATGTACTGAAACTGTGGAAAACCCAGACACCTCTGGGCATCCAAGTAGAAGCCCCCATAGGCTCTTGTGTGTCAAGCATGGAAGTGTGTAGTCTGCAGAAAATCAACTGACAACTCCAATCAAAGCCCCTCAGACATTTGTGCAAATGCCCCCCGCCAAAATGACGCTCCAATCCTTTGGACACCTCATGTGAAGAGCTGACTCACTGGAAAAGACCCTGATGCTGGGAAAGATTGAGGGCAGGAGGAGAAGGGGACAACAGAGGATGAGATGGTTGGATGGCATCACTGACTCATTGGACATGAGTGTGGGGAAACTCTGGGAGATAGTGAAGGACAGGGAAGCCTGGCGTGCTGCAGCCCACGGGGTCACAGAGTTGGACATGACTGCTCAGCTGAACAACAGCAAAGTGATGCTTGGCTCCAGCCTTCCCCACCTTCCCCCCAACGCCCAGGCCCCTGTGTGTGTCTCACGCACAAAAATTCTGTTACTTTGACATCTTGGTTCTCTCTTCCCCAGAGCAGCTCTCAAACCCTCACCCATCCCCAGCACCACCATACTTGCAAAAAGAATATTCTCTTCTTAAGAGGAATTCCCTTGCCAGCTGCTAGGATAATAAATCCTTTGAGCACGTCAGAGGCACGTTGTGTTCCCACAAAGAAGTGAAGGTAGACCCCAAAATATCTTACAGCATTTGTGAAAAGCAGCTTGACTGAGCATCTGCTGCCTAAGAAATGATCTCAGAACTCACGGACTTGAAACAACACTGACTTATTATTTGTCACGTTTCTGAGAAATCTGACGGGGCTGCTTCCCTGTGTTCATTTGTGCATCCGCGTGGAGGGGACGGTTAGCCCGGGCGGGACGGCCTCGCCAGCACGCCTGGGGTCGTGCAGCCGAGCAGACGCCCAGCCCTCCTCCGGCCCTGTCTCCCCAGGGCGCCTGGGGCGGGGTGCTGCCTCCTGAGAGGGAGCAGAGGCCCTGAGCCCCTGAAAGCCCAGCCAGAAGTCACCCACCGTTCCCACTGCGTCTGCTGTGTCAGAGCGAGTCACCACGAGGCCGCCGGGTCAGGGGAGCACCCGGGGGGCAGGGAGCCATGGGTCAGGGGAGCACCCGGGGGACAGAGAGCACCTGGGTCAGGGGAGCACCCAGGGGACAGAGAGCACCTGGGGGACAGGGAGCACCCGAATCAGGGGAGCACCCGGGTCAGGGGAGCACCCTGGGTCAGGGGAACACCCAGGGGACAGGGAGCACCAAGGGGGCAGAGAGCACCCAGGTCAGGGGAGCACCCAGAAAGCAGGGAGCCACGGATCAGGGGAGCACTCAGGGGACAGAGAGCACCTGGGGGACAGGGAGCACCCAGGGGGCAGGGAGCACCCGGGTCAGGGGAACACCCCGGGTCAGGGGGCCATGGGTCCTGGAGGGGAGGAATAGAAGCTCGCTTCCTGAAGAGGCAGCTCCGCCTGGATGGGCCGACCGCGTCCTGCTCCTTCTCCCTCCCTCCCCGCGGGCGCTTCTGTCTTGATCTCTCTCCTTCTCCCTGACCCCATGTCTCCCTCTCACACAGAGACACAGACACCCAGAGACATACATACAGGCGCGCGCGCACACACACACACACACACACACACTCTGAAAGACTCAGGCCTGACCTCAGGGCGCCGGACTGGAGACAGACCCGTGTCCGGAGCAGCAGGCTCCTCGAGGCTCTGCCCTTCGTTCTCGGCCCGCGCTCGTCTTAAACACATCGATTCCAAGGGCGCTCAGCTCCCAAAGCCGCTCTGCTTTCCTGGCACATCTGAATCCAAGAAGTGGGTCTCCTCTGTCGCAAAGTTGGGTCAGCCCTGGCCTTCCACATGGAGCTGCTTCTCAAGAGGTCCTGCCGAAAGGTCAGGGCCCACCAAGGCCCCGTGACCCTCTCCGGGCATAAGCGAGGGCCTCCCGCGCTGGACGTGGCGGCCTTTTCTTCCTACCCAGGGACACTCGGACGCCAGGGGCCAGCGAGAGCCGGGCACAAATCAGTGGGCCGTGAGATCACAGTGCCTGGACTTGGCCGGGCGGGCGGGGAACAGAGCCAAGCAGAAACCCCCCTGGAGTAAGAGGCTGCACGTGCAGGCTTAGGGGCAGACGGCGCGCAGAGCTATCGGCTGGATTCAGGAGGGTTCGGGGGCCTCGGGGTGGATCCCGGAGCAAATCGGGGGAAATCGCGTCTGAGGGCGCCACCAGGCCAGGGCCAGACCCAGACGGTGTCGTTCACAAAGAGAGGCTGTTCTGTCTACGCAGCCCCGGGGAGCCGCGGCAGCGCGGTGCAGGCCCCCGCGAAGGGACCAAGTGTGAGGAACAAATCACAGCCTCCGGGGAAGCTCCACACACTTAGCACTGTCACCCTGATGGAAAGGCGCCACTAAAAGCGTAGACTGCGAGCCCGATTACTCAGCTGAAATATCTAAGTTCATTAACTTGATAAATTTCAAATTTTCCTCGTGGCAGTGTAGACAGAGGCACACTCTGAGAAAATACTTGGGGAAAAGGTTACTTTTCCCCAAGAAGAAGCCGAGCAGTAAAAAGCCTTTCACCTAGGTCCTTTCAACTCTTCCCTCGTGGCTCAGATGGTAAAGAATCCGCCTGGAATGCGGGGGACAGGGGTTCAATCCCCGGGTCACGAAGATCCCCTGGAGAAGGGAATGGCAATCCACTCCCTTATTCCTGGAGAATTCCGTGGACAGAGGAGCCTGGTGGGCTACAGTCCATGGTGTTGCAGAGTCAGACATGACTGAGCGACTAACACTTTCACTTTCTTTAAGTCTTTTCAGTCTAAAACTTCCTAAAGAGGGAATATCTTTCCTTTTCCCTCCATGGGAATAGTGTGAGTATTCACGAGATCCCAGCTGGCCTTCAGAGTCATCATGGTCAAGAAAGAAAGCAAACAAACATAAAGGACGTATTTGCCAATTTAAGAGGCAGGGTGACAAAATTCTTAGGGATGAGGAAAGGAAAAAGACAGGCTCTTTCAAATGGGCAATTTAGCGATTATGCTTTTGGGGAAAGTTTTTTACAAGCAGCTTGGTACATTTCTATTTTTAAAGTAATGACATATACTTGATCAAAAATGCTAAAATGCTATTTCCAGCAAATTGCACAGATAATTAAGTCTAATTTCAATGATGTTTGAAATAATAGCCATAAATCTTTACAGGTTCTTGTATTCAATCCATACTGAAAATTCATTTAAATTTTATTTTAATACAGAGTTTTCTCATCTTGGTGACTTTCTATGAGTTTAGTTAACTAAGGATAGGTCCACATAGGCAAAGTAGAAAGAAATAAAATTATTTGGCCAACTCAAGTATTTTAAAAAATAAATTTATTCTAATTATATACAGTCCTGCTTCAACTCTTCAGTATTTTTCCTTCAATGGCTTCAGAATCTATATCATAAATTCTCCTCCTTCAAGTTTCAGAGTGAGTGGAGTACAATTTTCTCCCACAGTTTTAATGTGGGTTGAAAGTTATAATGAATATATAATTTAACAAACGACTCCCAAAATCTACACGAGGATGGGGCGAAGAAGGGTGAAGCCAGGGGTTGGATTAAAAGGATGCCTAGACACACTGCTTTTGTTTTGTTTTGTTTTGTTTGCAGCTAGATATTTTATTTTATTTTTTTTCAGTGGGTTTTGTCATATATTGATATGAATCAGCCATAGAGTTACACGTATTCCCCATCCCAATCCCCCCACCCACCTCCCTCTCCACCCGATTCCTCTGGGTCTTCCCAGTGCACCAGGCCCGAGCACTTGACTCATGCATCCCACCTGGGCTGGTGGTCTGTTTCACCACAGATAATATACATGCTGTTCTTTCGAAACACCCCACCCTCACCTTCTCCCACAGAGTTCAAAAGTCTGTTCTGTACTTCTGTGTCTCTTTTTCTGTTTTGCATATAGGGTTATCGTTACCATCTTTCTAAGACACACTGCTTTTGAATGAAAACTATCGTAGCTCAAGAGCTAAACAGAACTCTGAAACCAAACCTCCCACAAAATAGCCCAGGGAAATTCACTTCTGTTATTTCTTCTGTCCCTCTCAACAGCTTGGGTATTTTGGAGAGGAAAAGCAGCTTCCTAAAAGCACACGTCTAGTGAGAAGGCTCCTCCTGGGACCCACCCTGTCTCCGGAACCCAGGACTCTTCACTACACTATGGATGAGATGAAGTGGGTTTTAGTAGAAGTCTTCACTAACCCCCCTGTCAGCAGTCCCCAGCCTTTTCAGAACCAGGGACCAGTTTCATGGAAGATAACTTTTCCACAGACCGGGCAAGGGAGGGGTGGTTTCAGGATGATTCAAACACATGACATTTACTATGCATTTAATTTCTATTATTATTCCATCAGCCCCACGTCAAGTCATCAGGCGTTAGATCCTGGAGGTGGGGACCCCTGCGAGTGGTCTCAGCATCCCCTGGAAAAGTGCTCCCCCGTTACCTACATGGTGGTGGTTCAGTCGCTCAGTCGTGTCCGGCTCTTGCAGCCCCATGGACTGTAGCCCGCCAGGCTCCCCGGTGCATGGATTCTCCAGGCAAGAATAATGGAATGGGCTGCCATTTCCATCTCCAGGGGATCTTCCCAACTCAGGGACTGAGCCCAGGTCTCCTGCATTGCAGGAAGATCTGAGCTACCAGGGAAGCCCTACGTGGGTCAACTTAAGTGAAAGTCGCTCAGTCGTGTCAGACTCTTTGCAACCCCATGGACTATATATTCCATGGAATTCTCCAGGCCAGAATACTGGAATGGGTAGCCTTTCCCTTCTCTAGGGGATCTTCCCAACCCAGGGATCGAACCCAGGTCTCCCACATTGCAGGCGGATTCTTTACCAGCTGAGCCACGATGAAAGCCGAAGAAAACTGGAGTGGGTAGCTTATCCTTCTCCAGCGGATCTTCCCGACCCAGGAATCGAACAGGGGTCTCCTGCATTGCAGGCAGATTCTTTACCAACTGAGCTATGAGGGTCAGCTGAAGCTATCTTTAAACATGAATTTCTATAATTTTATGTTATTTTGCATCTTATTTCAGGGGTCAGCAAACATTTTTTTAATAAAGAGTCACGTTGTCAATGTTATGGGGATTTGGAGGCTATCTATAAGGACTCTGTCACAACTATTCAAATCTGTCATTTTAACACAAAAGCAGCCATAGACAGTAGAGAAACAAAATGCGTGTGACTGTCTTTCAAGTTAAGTTGTATTTGTTAAAGTATGAGGTGGGCCGAGTTGGGCCCACGTGCGGCGGTTGCCAACGCCTGCTCTGTCAGATGCCTGTGGACACAGGATGTTGGCGCTGCCACCTGTGCTGGCCTCATTACGCACAGAGAGTGGGAGGAGGTCTGTGTAGAGAGTGAAATATTTATGTGCTCACATTTATATTTCAACACCCACACACTTCCAAGGGGAGATTTGGAAAGGCTTACAGCAAATCCCCATTTGGAAATGAAATGATCTGAAGCTATTCAAGGAAAGTAGGAAAATGCGCGTGGAATCAGGTGGTTTTCCCACGTACACAGAGGTTGTGTGTGAGTCAATTCCAAACGGGGGATGAATGAAGCACGGGGCTGGCCCCGAGCCTCCTCGTGAGCCCAGTGGAAATGTCAGGCTCCTACTGACCCTGTATTCCCGAGGGTTCATCGGACACGTCCTGACATAAATGACACGTTGGACCTAGGCAGTGTCCTAGGAGGGGAGTCATTTCATGGCAGAAGCAAGTTAATCAAGTGCATCCCTCTGTGTTCACGCCCCCTGGACATGACCTGGACGCCTAGATCATCCCACAGGCCCAGCTTTCCAGCCCCGAGATCCCCCACAAAGGAGGCTGAGTGACAGTGAGTATGTGTTCCACAGAATTAACAGGGAACTTCTCTCTGGAGCACTGAATCATGTCAAGATTTTGAAGTTAGTCAAACGACACACTCGTCCTCCTGAAAACAAGCACGTGTACTTCCTGACTTCAGAATTGTTGTTGTCGTTCACTTGCTAAGTGGCGTCCAACTTTTGAGACCTCATGGACACACCAGGATTCCCTGTCCTCCACTATTTCCTAAATTGTGTGCTAAAATGTGTGTCCACTGAGTCTGGATGCAAATTCTGGCTTCCTCCTGAGCCTCGAGGAAGTGACCTAACCTCTCTGGGACTTAGTTCACGAATCTGTAAAATGGGCTGAAGAGCACCTCCTGGGGTCGGCAGGAGGGTGAAATCACCTGGGCCCGTGGCAGGGCCCCCACATGAGTTGCTGCCTCTGTCTCACGTCTCCGGCCTCCGTAAGGCTGGGCACCCACATCTTCTGAGCTCTCTCTGCTCCTGAGTCGCTGGGGCCCCTGTTCTTACTCAATAAACCACTGGCTGGTGTTTCCGATGTCCAGATACTGAGCACAGTAAACTCATCCCACCTCTACTTCATCTCTTAGTTTCTCCACAGAAATGTTCCTGAGTTGGCTTTGAAGGGTCATCAGCCCTGGGCCCATCTAGAATGGACCGCCCAGGAAGCGGTACCAGTTTCCCACCAGCAGAGATGCTAAGAAAACAGTTCAATATCACACTTGACATTTTCAAAAGAGGCGATCAGATCTGAATTATTTTCCATGTTAAAGGAGAAATTAAATAATTCATAACACTAAACCACTCTTGTTGGAACAAACACTGCTTATCAGAAGTACAGTGCTGTCTGTGGTAGGTCATGAATTTACATTCCTAAGAACTAAGCCTTTTTTTTTTTTTTTTTAACAAATAGGTTTTTCTAGAACCTAAGCTTAAAAAAAAAAAACTTTCTGCCCCAACACAAAACCACTTGTTTTTAGACTTCATCACTCACATTACTCAATTCCTATAAGTTTAATTGTTCAATTCAAAAAAAAAAAATCTATTGATCCTCTGCTGTGTTCAGGCCCCTCCCCTCAGAAGTTTATATCCTGGAAAGGGAATATGATGCATGTGCAAATGGTTGTTATTTAAAACAGAGGAGGGTCAGCAAGACAAGAGGAGTGGAAGCTCTGGAAAGAAAAAACCAAGGCTTCAAATCCCAGCCCCCCAACTTCCCCACAGGGAGGACCCGGGCAGGTCGCTTCCTTTGCCTCAGCTTTGGTTTCCTCCTCTGCACAGCGCTCATCAGAACACCGGCCACGTGGGGCTGACGGCGGGGGATGCGCTGAGTGCGGAGGATGCCCTGACTTCTGAGGATACGCTGACTGCGGAGGATGCGCTGAGTGCGGAGGATGCGCAGACTGCAGGGGATGCGCTGACTACACTGAGGATACGCTGACTGCGGGGGATGCGCTGACTGCTGAGGATACGCTGACTGCGCAGGATGCGCTGACCGCGGGGGATGCGCTGACTGTGGGGGATACACTGAGGATGCGCTGACTGCAGGCGATACGCTGACTGGTCTGAGGATGCGCTCAGACACTGTACCCCAGTGCCCGACTTGGTCACGTCCACAGACGAACCAAATGACGACAATAGACTAAAAGCTGCCCGGTTTAAAGCAGGATGGAAAGGCCACGCAGCAAGAGGTCTAGGAACAGACTGAGATTTAGAAAAACAGAAAGGAATTAAGTTTTAGAAAAAGTAAATGGCGTACTTTTCTCAATCACCCGAGTCTATAACCTAGAATTCAGAACTCCTGCAAGGCTCCTTGATCACTGGCCCTCAGGAAAGCCACAGGAGCGTAAGCTGGGCAGTAACATAGTGACTGTACTAGGCTCTGCAGGCAGGCAAAGCCTGGGGCCGCAGGGGCCGTGTGGCCTCACCCAGGGCCTGGGAAAAGCCAGGGAAGAGGGGAAGACTTGCCCTTTGAGACTCCCCGTTATGAAGGAGGTATTCAGGGTGTGGTCAACCTAATGCTCAGCCCCGAACCCCAGAATCCCACAAAGGCCCCTCCTCCCTTCTTTCCGCTTCCTTAACTAACCAAAACATCCTTCTGCCCAAGGCGAGCTCGTGGCCTCCGGTGGGATGACATGGCCTCACTTCACGTATCTCTGCTTCAGCAGCGTGAGTGGGTTGGGGTTTGGGGAAAGTTCTTGTGAACAGAAAACAGCAGGTGTGGGATGCACCCCTGAGCTTAGGCTTGGAGGAGACTGTGACTGTCTTCCAGGCTATATCTTGCCCTCCACGCTCTCTCTGGCTTAGGCTTGGAGGAGACTGTGACTGTTTTCCAGGCTGTGTCTTGCCCTCCACGCTCTCTCTGAGGGATGCCAGCTGCCTTGTCACATGCTGGGTTGGGGTTTGGGGAAAGTTCTTGTGAACAGAAAACAGCAGGTGTGGGATGCACCCCTGAGCTTAGGCTTGGAGGAGACTGTGACTGTTTTCCAGGCTGTGTCTTGCCCTCCACGCTCTCTCTGAGGGATGCCAGCTGCCTTGTCACATGCTGTCCTTGGGAGAGGCACACAGGCTGAGGACAAGCTCCGGCCACCAGCCCGCGAGGGCCTGAATCCTCCCGGCACGTGTGTCCTGGGCCTGGAAGTGGACCCTCCCGTGCCACCTGAGCCGCCGGATGAGACAGCAGCCCCGGCTGACACCCTGTGGCCGCCTCGGGGACAAGCCACCGAGCTGTGTTCAATTCTGAACCTTCAGAAGCTCTGAGGTAATAAAGGTTTATTTAAATCCTTTACCTGTGGGGTTGGAAAAGGAAATGGCAACCCACTCCAGTATTCTTTCCTGGAAAATCCCATGGACAGAGGAGCCTGGTGGGCTACAGTCCATGGGGTCACAAAGAGTCAGACACGACTGAGCAACTTCACTCACTCACTCACCTTTGGGGTAATTTGTTACACAGCGATAGATAACCAAGGCCTTGCCTATGTGCTCTCTTCTTTTAAAATAATTTCAAAAGTACCCTAAGATGAGGAAGAATTACCTTCTCTGTTCATTCAGTTTTTCTCAGTAATATATTTTATGAGTCACTCATAAAAAAACCAAAGCGATATTTAGCCTCTAGGATTTAAATCACCTTTTTCATTCTCTACCCTGCTTATAACAGGACCTGAAGACACACCCCTTACATTTTAAATTTTTATATTTTTAACTTTTAAAAATGAAAGAAATAAAAAAGAAAAGCCAGATATTTTCTCTGCAAATAGTATTCATGCTCTTTAAACAGAAAACAGTATTCTCCCTCAATCTCAATTTCTAGCCTGCTTTATTAACTGTTGCAAAATTACATTTTTCCCTACATTACCTGGAAAGATTGCTCTTTTTCGTATCTTATGCTCTCACTGCTCTGACAGTGCAATCTGTGTGCAAAATATGAAGAACCCGTTATTCGGTAAATGAATGCTTTGGTTACTGTGGGCGTATTATGGGATCATGGCATTTCGCTCATCCTGCCCCTGGGGGTGGCTGCATCGAACGCCACCAGACATCTCAACTCAATTCGGCCGAGTCAAGACTTCCCTTTAAAGCAGCATCTTTAATATTCGCCATCTGAGGTGGGTGCTTTAGCTAACAGAAGGGAAGTCATCAGCAGTGATTGTAAGAGAAGATCTGAATCAGACTTGGTCTCCGCCTACAAAACAACCTGGAAACAGAAGCAACTCTCTGGATAGTTTAAGCACCTTCTACATCAAAATCTACCGTTGCCGAAAATATATTGATAATTTGTACAAAACTGCATGGATGGGGGGTGGATTTTTCATTACTTAAGCATTGTGTGGTCCTAGGTCCCCTCGCCGGGCAGGCGGACTCTTCTCTGTGGGACTGGGGGACGGGGCCCTATTGGGTGTGCTCAGCGGGCATCACTTTCCTCACCGTGTGCTGAGTCCCTGCGGGGTCCGAGCGCACCTCTGCCCACGAAGCTCTCCCTTCACACGAAGAGGCCTCCCGACGCCTTAGTAAAGCAGCTCCCCTTCCGGTTGCCTAATTTCTCCATCCCCTTTGTCCTGATGCGTATTCCCTCCAGGCACCTCTTCCTTCCTAAAATTACATGTTTGCTGACTCCTCTGCACGTGATTTCTCCCCCCATGGAATGTGGAACTGTCGGGCACACCCTCATCAAGTCACAATAATGATTAAATACATGAATGGGCGAATGCCATCAGATTGCTGAGGGAAAAAAAATAAGATAAATGTCTGGAAAAAAAAAAAAGAACACATATATGGTGCACCAGCAGTCCAAGTAACTCAATGCTGAGGCCATCAAAGAAGGAAGCTTTTTAAAACTTGGAAACATGGGAAGGAAAATGCTCAGTCATCCTTCAAAGCAAGACATTAGAGGAAACGTCCGTGGATGGTTTTCAGGAGCAGTGACGGGGGCAAGTGGGCTCTGTGGCCCAGCCCCGGGGGCGGGATGCAGGAAGGATGAAGCCCTCCGCTGGGACACACGCCTGCCAGCCAGCTCTGTGTCCGCCCTTCCCATCTGAGCTCTGAAAGGCACAGCCACGAGGAGCCAAAAAGAAGGCACCCTTCGCTGCGTGTTCCTCGTCCCGCAAGCTGGTGACAGCTGGTAGCTGAGGGGTGAGGAGAGCCGAGGCTGTAATTGAGCCCACGTGGCAGCTGTGGTGAATTGACTGGGAACCACGGCTCCGTCTGGGAGCTCAGCTCAGGCTGCAAGGCCCACATGGCAGCCAGAACAGTGATGTACTGATTTCACGGTTTCCTGTCCCTGAAGAAGCCACCGGATCCACATAGACGGAGCGGACGGGCGGGTGGCTTGACCCCGGGCTTGGCCTGGAAAGCGGCTGCAGCGGAGTAAAGGGAACCCTCGGCCTCCTCAGCCTTCGGGACGACGCCCTCGCCTGCGGAACGGGCGTGCTGTGTCCCCGCTGCTGTCACCTCCACCCAGCGCGAGCGTGAGCTCCAATGGGGCCCCAGCGGAGCGGGTGGTTTCTGCGGTTTCTGCTCTGGGTGCTTAAGCAGGGCTTTGCCGCCGACCTTCTGCTTGTCTCCTTTCCCCAAAGTCAGCATTTCCCGCTCAGCTCTCGTCCCGATGCTAAGCTGCGCCTGTCTGCCCCTTCTCCCATCAATGCCGTGATGACAACACCAAGGCCAAGCGATTTAGAGCCGGAGCATCTGTAACCGACAAGGAGGGGCTGTCCATCCTCCGACAGGTGACAAGCTCCCCAGGGCCAAGGGCACGCCCGCCCTCCTGGAGGCAGTAGTGTAATTTACTGGAGTGGTAAAAGGGAGTTGGGTAATTCCAAACAACCACTGCTCTCATAGAGCTCAGCGGTTTTCCAGCCTCCCCCTCCCCGCGGGTTGAGGGGCTGTCAGCATGTAGACAGGACCTGGGTGAGTGAGAAGGCGTGGACCAGAACAGTGACTGCCCCACGGGGCCACCGCCTGCCCCCTCTCACTGGAGTGTGCCTGAGTCCAGCGAGGCAGGACCACATCTCTGCCACTCTTCATGCGCAGGGTCCAGCACAGAGCCCGGATCGTGGAAGGTGGCATGTTAGCTTCTTCCTGCTGCTATAACAAATCATCACAAACATACTGGCTTTAAAAAGCACACATTTGGTACAGTCCTGGAGACTTTTGAGTCCGACACGCATCTCACGGGGCTGAAATCAAGACCCTGGCAGGGCTGGTTGCTTCCGGAAGCTCTAGTGGAGAAACGGTCTCCTTGGTTTTCCTGCCCCCATTCCTTGGCTCACAGCCGCTTTCCCCCCATCTCCAAAGCCAGCAAGGAAGTCTTTCTCACATCTCATCACTCAGAACTTGACTTTCCCACCTCCCTCTTCTGCATTGAAGGGAGCTTGTGATTACCTTGGGGCTCCCCCACATAATCCAGGATAATCTCCTTGTTTCAAGGTTGGCTGGCCACCAACCTTAATCCCATCTGCAGTCTTCACTCCCCGTTGTCATGTAGACTAACATAGTTGCACTTTCTGTGCATACGGCAGTGGGCCTCTTTGGACGACTGCTGTCTTGCATACCATAGTGCTCAACAGATAAGTGTTTAGTGTTGAGTCAATGAATAACTTTGTTTATTGAGGACAGTCACATGGCCAACCTCAAAGCATTTCATATTTTAAAAGGAAAAAAGCTATCCAAAGTATTGTCCACTTCTGCATCACCTCCAAAGGTAATAATTGGCAACTTACAGCCATGTTAAGACTGTGATTGGTGATTAACTATATCATCAAGTGATCAGTGCTTTAGACTAAGGGCACAGCCAGTCTAGTCCAGAGGAAAGTGGCAGGAAATGTTATTGGTTAGGTTGTTCTTGATGCCACTTAATGGAAGTCATAAAAGTCATTCTCTTTTTTTCTTTTTTAACTCTGGTTTTGTGAGTCTGCTCAATAAACTCTGGACAGTCCCTCCAATTAACATGAAAACACCAAGTGCTTGGGAAGAAGGTTTAAATGGGACCGGCAAGCTTACACAAGATTCAGGAGTCCCTGGGACAACAAGGAAATCAAACCACTCCATCCTTAAGGAAATCAACCCTGAATATTCACTGGAAGGACTGATGCAGAAGCTAAAGCTCCAATTCTTTGGTCACCTGATGTGAAGAGCGAACTCACTGAAAAAGACCCTGATGCTGGCTGGGAAAGGTGGAGGGCAGGAGGAGAAGGGGGCGACAGAGCTTGAGATGGTTGGATGGCATCACCAACTCAACAGACGTGAGATTGGGCAAACTCTGGGAGACAGTAAAGGACAGGGAGACCTGACGTGCTGCAGTCCATGGGGTCGCAAAGAGTCAGACATGGCTTAGCAACTGAACAACAACACTAGCAGGCTTATAGCTGCCAGTGGCCCTAGAGAGAAGTGCTGTTGTTACTTTTCAAGTTGTTTTTCCAGTGGAAAAGGCAGGATCTAATCAGCTAAGTTCCAAGTATACACAACTTCCCACCTTTCCCTTGCAAAGTGGTATTTCTACCCTCAAGACTGCTCTTGCTCATGGGAACTGACAGGGCTGATGGCAGTCCGCCTCCTTGGAGCCTGGGGACCTGGGTGCTCGGAGTGGCGCTGTCCATTTCAGCACTGCGCAGGAACCGAGCCCCCTTCTGCCTTCTCCCTGGGGGCTCTGAGACTACATTGCCTCTCAGGCATCCTTAGCACAGAAAAAGCACCTCTGAGGAGTGAAGTTAGTCACACAGCATAAGACTTTTCCTTCAGACATGCTCTAAACCAAGGTGGGACCACACTCAGGTTAGTCTCCTATGTCATTAAGATTTGGTTCTGAAACTTCCTAGAGGATCCGAGAGTGAATTTCCACACCATGTGCAGAGGTCTGCGGGCAGTTGGGCAGGTTTCAACTTCTTCTGCAAGAAGGAGAGAGTTTGCAGCCTCCCCATGGTTTCAAAGACCACTTGGTTCAGCTCAGTCGCTCAGTCGTATCCGACTCTGCGACCCCATGGACTGCAGCATGCCAGGCCTCCCTGTCCATCACCAACTCCCGGAGTCCACCCAAACCCATGCCCATCAAGTCGGTGATGCCATCCAATCATCTCATCCTCTGTTGTCCCCTTCTCTTCCCGCCTTCAATCTTTCCCAGCATCAGGGTCTTTTCCAATGAATCAGTTCTTTGCATCAGGTGGCCAAAGTATTGGAGTTTCAGCTTCAACATCAGTCCTTCCAATGAACACTCAGGACTGATCTCCTTTAGGATGGACTGGTTGGGTCTCCTTGCAAAAACCCCTACATCCTAATTATTTTTAACTTTTTGCATCCTGGCAGTGTAGACAAGCCCACTTATGACCTTCAAATTAGAACTTAAACATGCTTTATGAAGAGAAAATATGATAATATCGACTTGTTAGAGGTGCACAAAATATTTTAAGGCAGAACATACAGATTCATTATTATTACAGTTGATGATGATTTATTGGGTCTTTACTCTGTATCAGGAAGTGTGCCAGATGCTGTGAAAGCACATTATCACATCCAATCATCATCACAACTTCAGAGAAGGATCTCTTGCAAATGAAAATGGTGAGATTCAGAAAAGTGATAAAGCTTTCCAGGTGGTTGCGAACCTGCTTTCAATATTCAGATAGGTAGTGCTATTTCTAATTACTTAAATACCTATTTTCTTGTTGGCTTAATATGATATTTTTAAAACGCGAAGTGTGAGTCATTTGCATTTTGAGATTTTTCAAGAGACTTAGATGTTGCCTTCGAATCTCTGATCCAACCCAGGTGTGCACGCTCTGAAGTGCTGCAGCCACGCCCTCCCTGTTAGGCTCTGCTAACACAGCTTGATGATTTTTAGCTTTAATACACCAAATGTGGCCAACCCTCTTTCCTCTTGTTTATTATCCACTTTTAGAAGTCCTGTTTGAGGTGAGAGGACTGAGAAATGGGAATTTTAAGAAAAACCGGAGAAAAGTGGGACCACTCTGAGTCTTTCCAGGTGCCAGTCCTGGAGCTGATCACCCCATCCCTGGGCTGCTCACCCTCCCCGATTCATCCGCCTTTTCCTTCTTCCCTGAGTCAGAATTCCTCCTCTCAGAGCCAGGCCCCCTACACTGCTGCTGCTGTGGTTCAGCCGCTAAGTCGTGTCTGACTCTTTGTGACCCCAGGGACGGCAGCACGCCAGGCTTCCCTGTCCTCCGCTGACTCCCCGAGTTTGCTCAAATTTATGTCCGTAGAGTCAGCAATGCCATCCAACCATCTCATCCTCTGCCGCCCCCTCCTCCTTTTGCCTTCAGTCTTTCCCAGCATCAAGGTCTTTTCGCCTACCTGAGGCTACATGATTTTTAACAAGACTCCTGGACACTGAGAGGCTAAACAAGAAAGAAGACCATAGTTCTGGACCCTGGCCCTTTCTCAGATAGAGCAGAATCACAGACCCACGTGACAAGGTATTACACAATGCCACGTGAAATAAACACCTAAACACAAGTGCTCTCAGCTCCTCAGAATTTCCGTCACTGACCGTCACGAGGTAGGTCACCTGCCACCTCAGGGCCTGAGGCTCTGCTCTGGTGCCCAGCAGGACACGAAAGAGCCCAGGTGTCCAGGGCGTGGCCTGGCTCTCTTATCTGGACGCCAGTGCTGCTGCAAGCCGGCCTGGCAGCCTGCGGCATTCCCCCGGTGAACACAGACCACTTCACAGAATGTCACATCAGACAAGGCTACCTTGTGACCGTGATGGACGAAGAGAGAAGTAAGACCACTAGTAATCACGCATAAACACACAAAGCATGCACGGCGTCCAGGCCACACAATGCCGGACACCCACATGCTGGCTGAATGAATGACTGCTCTTTACCAGAGATAGCCCGGCCTTGACCTAGTCTTCCCTCTAGATAAATTTATTTCAAGACCCAGTCGTAGAGTTACCATCACTTCCTGACTGTGTCCAAGCCAGAGCAAAGCTTAACTCCTCCCCCAAATCACCCAACTAAAGGCCAAACCCGTCACGTGCTCTTTAGCACCATCTTACTCCACCCCCTCAGTGATGGGCGTTGCCCTCAGGACAGCAAGTCATCAGCCCAACTTCTCAAGCACAGGTGTGTGTCCCTGATGGTCTTCGGCTGGGGATGCGGGGTGGGCGTTGACACCATGAAATACTAGTCAGTAGGTCTAACTGACAGTTGTGGACTCCTAGCGAGGTGGAAATTTTTTAAAGAAAAATGATAACTATGTAAAGATGATGATTCTGTTTTGAAGGCTATTGTGCATTGGTGCTAAGTCGCTCAGTCGTGTCCGACTCTTTACGACCCCATGGACTGTAGCCCACCAGGCTCCTCCGTCCTTGGGATTCTCCAGGCAAGAATACTGGAGTGGGTTGCCATGCCCTCCTCCAGAGGATCTTCCTGACCCAGGGATCAAACCCACACCTCCTGAGGCTCCTGCATTGCAGGCAGATTCTTTACCACTGAGCCACCAGGGAAGCCCCTTTAAAGGCAAACCTCCAATTCTGCCATTCCTCACAGTCAAAGATGTAGAAATGATAAAAGGGCATGGAAACAGCTTTCATCCTTAATAATAACAGTGTGGAGACTTCCCTGGTGGTCCAGGGGTGAGGAATCTGCTTTGCAGTGAAGGGATGTGGGTTTGATCTTGGGGAAATAAGATCCCATGAGCCATAGAGCAACTGAGGCCACGTGTCATAGCTCCGGAACCTGTATGCTATAACAAAAGACCCCACGTGACCCAACAAAGACCCCACGTGCAACCCTACGTGTTGCAGCTAAGACCCGAATTCAGCCAAATAAATAGAAGTTAATTAAATAATCAAGAACTTATAGTTATCTAAACAAATAACAGTGTGCCCTAATGGAAAAATGGCAAGCGATATGAAAAGTCAGTTCGTTGGCAAGAAACACAAATCATGCATTTAGGAAAAGATGCTCAACCTTGCCCATAGTAAGAGAATTGCTCACTAAAACTACACTGAGGTGCCGTTTTTCACCAGTCAAATTAGCAAAAATCCAGAAGTTTGACCACAGACAGGGGCACTCATACGTTGCTGTGGGAACGAATATAATCCAGTCCCGGCAGAGACAGATTTGGCAGGAGTTGACAAAATTACATATGCATCATCCTTTTGAGCCATTTATTCCATATGTAGGTGCCTGTACCAAAGATACACTGGCAAAAACTCAAAATGACATATTCATGTGGCTATTACCTTGTTCGTAATAGACGGCTAACAGCATAAAGGTCCGTCAATAGGGAACGAAACTGATGAAACTTGAAGGCAACAGAAATCTCTGTAGCTGTGGAAGGAATAGGGACTCTCTCTGTGTGGTTATGAGGTGATCCTCACGTAGGACAAATGGTTAAGTGAAAAAGACCACGCTGCAGAATGGCATCACTGGGATGCTGCGTCGTGTGACTAAAAAGGCAGAGAGGGGCCCCGGTGAGAAGGTAGACCCTACTGAACACACCCGATCCAGTGGTTTTGGCTTTTAAGTCGACATAATGTTTTACAATTTTTAAAAAGCAAAGTTATTTAGAAATAAAAATATCTCTCAAAACACTGAAAATAAGCCAGAAGAATATTAAAAATGGTATCTTATCCACACAGAAGAATTACTGTAATAACCTTAAAATACAACATTTTGATTATATCTTTAATGGGGTATATCCTAGGGTCAAAAACATCTGAAAGTCATCCTGAATTGCTGTCTCTATCTTTTTTTAGTTATAATATTACTCTTATTCTGTAATACACACACATACTAAGGATAAATTTAATAATTTTTTAAAATGTTAGGAACAATGTTACAGTGTAAAAAGAGATACACTTAAATTTAAAGTGTAACCTAAATCTTGTATTCGTCCACAATTATTTCCTTAGAATAACTTCTTAGAAGTAAAATAATTATATATTTAGCATTTATATTTTTTTAATTGTTGACAAGACAGCCTGCAGAAAGCTGGCAATGAATTTGAAAACCATTTAATATAATACATGCGCATGCATAAAACCAGAGACTCAAACCATCGATGATTACAGAAAAGAAAATATTTCCATTTATTGTAGTAAAAATGAGTAGCCTGGATTATAGAAACTGAGGCTGTAGTTTTCCATTGAACCCAGAGTATGTGGACCCTTGACGACCAGGCTGAGGGGTTTGGATTTGATTCTGTGTGGACTACCAATAGACCTCTGACGGCTTTATGCGGAGGGGAAGTGCTACAACCAGACGCTAAAGTTTTGAGGGACTAGTCTAGCAGCCTGTGTAAAGGTTGAAAGGGGGGAGTCTAGACAAGGAACACTGTTGTGAAGTTGATGAAATAACCCCAGGTAAGAGGTGGTCAGGGTTAGAATTGGGAAAATGAAGCAAAGGGGCAAGGAAGAGAGATTATAGCTATAGGACGTGGCAGAGGACAAGCTGGCCAAGTGAATTTGCAGACGAGATGGCCAACACTCTGATTAATGGTCAGAGTGGAGCCGGGGAGAGAAGAGAAGGCACCTCTTTCACTGAGGTGTGAAGGACGAGGTGAGTTTGAGGGAAGACAGAAGGAAAGTAGAGAATACAGAAGCTGGGAAAGCTCAGACGGCCACGAGTATTCCTAAAGTGATTTAGTAAGGTGGAAGGTAAGACATTGTGTCCCCAAAATGGACACCCAAGTGGGACTTTGAGAAGGGTGGTGGTTTTGTAGCACCTTCTGTGGGACCTGTGGGAAGAAGCCGTTCCAGATGGCCAGAAGTAGTTCCCGGCAGCACTGAGTTCTATTCCATGAATCTGAGTTGACGTCAGTCTTCCGAGATGAACAACTTCCTCTGCAAAACGCAGTAGCAGGTAGAAAGTGATGTGAGACTGATTAACGGATGGATTGAAAGGAAACAGTGCATTCATCAGTTCCACACATTCCAAGCTCTCGGCCAAGGACTCCTGTGAATGGTAGCACCGTCCTATCAGCTCCATATGCCCGGCCGAGGACCCAGTGGTATATCAAACATGCCTTCTCTGGGTGTGGTCCAGGAAAGGACCAGGAGGAAGAGGAATCAGAGACCGCACGGAGGGCTTATCTGGGAGATTTGCCATGGGGTCTGGGGGTAGACAGACTAGTGAGGACCCGCACAACCTGGGGGCTGAGCAGGGGGCAGTGAGGCGGCCAGCACTGGGCACCCACATGACTGTGCCACTTCCACACTGCACAGAAGTTCACCCAAAGGGAGTGTGGGTGGAAGTCCACGCTGGCATCTTGGTGACGTACTGAGCCTGTGGTCTGTGGCCAAACAGAAGAGAACCATTTTCCAAAGTGCTTCTCCAAAGGAGGATAACTTTCTCCTAATTTGCACAAAAGCACTCTATCCGTTCAGCTCAATTCAGTCATGCCTGACTCTTTGCGACCCCGTGGACTGCAGCACGCCAGGCCTCCCTGTCCATCACCAGCTCCCCGAGTTTACTCAAACTTATGTCCATTGAGTCAGTGATGCCATCCAACCATCTCATCCTTGGTTGTCCCCTCTCCTCCTGTCTTCAATCTTTCCCAGCACCAGAGTCTTTTCAAATGAGTCAGTTCTTTTCACCAGGGGGCCATGGTGAAACTCCAAGTATTGGAGTTTCAGCTTCAGCATCAGTCCTTCCAATGAATATTCAGGACTGATTTCCTTCAGGATTGACTGGTTGGATCTCCTTGCAGTCCAAGGGACTCTCAAGAATCTTCTCCAACAGCACAGTTGAAAAGCATCGAGTCTTTGGCGCTCAGCTTTCTTTATGGTCCAACTCTCACATCCATACATGACTACTGGAAAAACCATAGCCTTGACTAGATGGACCTTTGTTGGCAAAGTAATGTCTCTGCTTTCTGTCTAGGTTGTCATAGCTTTTCTTCCAAGGAGCAAGTATCTTTGAATTTCATGGCTGCACTCACCATGTGCAGTGGTCTTGGAGCCCAAGAAAATAAAGTCTGACACTGTTTCCACTGTTAGCACACATTAGTTTGAGTTAAAGATCAAAATAAAGAGCTAGGATTATCTGAGAAAGGAAATATGGAGTTGTGATCAGAGAAAGCCAGGTTTCAAGTTTTGGGGGAGTTAGAGCAAACAAACTCAGTGGAATTAGGTTGTATTTGAAGAAAGAAGCAAGAAAATAAAGTTAGGACAAAGAAGTAAGAATAGGAACCAGAGAGACGGATTCAGAGATCAGGAACTGGAAAGAAGAGCAGAGTGGAGGATACAGCCAAGGAGGTGGTGCCCTTCCGGGCTTGAGGGCCACGGCTGCGTCTTCCGTCTCGTTACTTTGTGAAATGACTCCTGTTAGGAGAGTTTGTCTCTTCTGTGTGTTCTCCTTTCTGGCAGCCCCGGCTCTGACTGCAAAGGGTAAATCTTATTAAGCATTTGGCTCAGCTCACCCAAAACAGTAAAGCAAATAGCTTTCTTGTGTCGTTTCTTTTTTATCTGTGTGTGTCTTTAACATTAAAGACATGATGTTGCAACAACAACATAATTGATGACTTAATGGGCTGAATTTAAATTCAAGTAATATACCCATTCATCTCAAAGCTACCCCTTAAAAGTCTGTAAAATTAATTTATTGAAAAAATGTAGACATAACTCTACCAGAAAAAATCTCCTCTGAATAATAATGCCATAGATTTTGTAGATTTTTTTTTTCCTTTTGGACCAGCTCATACCGTCTTCTTATGAATGAGTTGCCAAAGATGCCACCAAAACCCTCAACCCAACCAGTTTTAGAGTATGTGTCTCAAAGGGGCTTCCCAGGTGGTGCTAGTGGTAAAGAACCCACCTACAAATGCAGGAGACATAAGAGAGGTGGGTTCGATCCCTGGGTCAAGAAGATCCCCTGGAGGAGGAAATGGCAACCCACTCAAGTATTCTTGCCTTGGGAAATCCCATGGACAGAGGAGCCTGGCGTGCTGCAGTCCATGGGGTCGCAAAGAGTTGGATACGACTGAAGCGATTTGGCAAGCAAAACCTCAAAATTCCACAGGTTAGAGAAAGGTTAGAGAAAGGCAGACTATGAGAGGGGCTTCCTGGTGGCTCAGCGCTGAAGAAGCCCCTGCAGTGTAGGAGACCCAGCTTCCATCCCTGGGTCGGGAGGATGCCTAGAGGAAGGCATAGCAACCCACTCCAGTGTTCTTGCCTGGAGAGTCCCATGGACAGAGGAGCCTGGAGGGCTATAGTCCCAAAGAGTCAGACACAACTGAACGACTAACAATTTCACTTTTCACTTTCACTGGGTGTGCACAAAGGGTTTTTGTTTCTCCTGACTCTGAATCTGGTCTTCAGACAGATGACAACCTCTCGTTTTCTTTGAGGGGAAGTAACTTTGAAACTTCCCATGTGTCAGAGCCCAAATTTTCTGTATGGCTCACCTGGCGAGCAGAGATGCTCTTTTAGCTGGGGCGACTTTTCTGATTTTGCAGAAGAGGCACAGATAAGAATTTCTTCATCGGTTGCAGCTCTAATACAGACCTGTGAGAAGGCTCCCTGAACACCACTGTTTCCGTGGCTCATGTTTATTTCACATTTATTTCATGCTCTATCAGGCCTCCCTGCTAGCTCAGTTAGTAAAGAACCCACCTGCAATGCAGGAGACCCTGTTTTAATTCCTGGGTCAGGAAGAGCCCCTGGAGAAGGGAAAGGCTACCCACTCCAGTATTCTTGGGCTTCCCTGGTGGATCAGCTGGTAAAGAATCTGCCTGCAATGCAGAAGACCTGGGTTTGATCCCCAGGTTGGGAAGATCCCCTGGAGAAGGGAAAGACCACCCACTCCTGTATTCTGGCCTAGGGAATTCCATGGAGTGTATAGTCCACGTGGTCACAGTCAGACACGACTGATTGACTTTCACTTTCATGCTCAGGTCTGCACGGGGGCTGGGCTGGGCCAGACAGTGGAAGGGCATGCTCTTGGAGGGTCAGCTCAACACAAGGCAGGCAAACCAGTGGGTGTAAGACTGGTTGCATCGCATCCACTAACATCAGGAGGAAAGGTTGCAGGGCTGAGGTCAGCTAAATGGTCAGAATTCTCTCCTGCAGCAGAAAGAGGCTGGCAGAGAACATTCCTTGAACAATAACCTATAACATCAAACTCTCTCTGTCTTGTAGTTCCATTAAAAAAATCAATCAATTTAAGGGGAAATAAATCAAATTGGTCATTGCATAGTTTTAACTTTCGTAATAGTCATTTTCTTGCTGCAGAAATCTCACTCGAGGTTGATGAGGTTGCTGAATGTAGGCTGATTTGATGTATTTCCACTTGGTTCACAGCGAGTAGTGAGCAAATTTGCTAAAGGAGACTGCTCTTCATCGATTTCAGTTTTACCGTAATTAGGATACATGAGTTCTGGCTATAGGATACTAAAGCTGGGAATTATTTCCTACCAAAACATCTATGGTTTTAAAGAGAAAAATTTCAGCATTGGCTGGAAAGGAGTTAAATGAAATTATTTGTGTTGGATTTTTTTTTTTTTTTCCATTTTTAGCTCCTTTTAGGGTTTGGGTTCAGGGTGTGGTCACATGAACTGACATAGACCATGATTTGTCTGTGTCATGGGTGCAGGCTGGGGCCCCGGAGGGAATGACTGCTCAGCCCAGGCTCCACCCCTTCGGGCCGGAAGACCCCAACCAGACACCAGGGGGAAGGGTGTGGGGACTGGGGTCTCTCTGGGTTTAGGGTGGCTCTGAGAAGTCTTCTCCACTGACCTATACCATACCTGGGTTCTCTGTATCTCCAATTATTGAGCTCATGAGCTTCCTTCTTGTCTAAGCTAGTTTTGAGCTGTGATTTCTGTTTCTTGCAGCCTAAAATATCCATTCTGAAATAAATACCATTCCGTTATACCTATACAAAATGTTGGAGGGTGGTTCTCCAAAAGATATGTCTGTTTTCTAACCCCCAGAACGTTTAGGTGTCATTTTATTTGGAAAAAAGGTTTTTGCAGATGTAATTAAGTTAAAGTTCTTGAGATTATCCTACACAACACAATAGTAATAATAATAATAAATCCGATTAAAAATGGGCAGAGAAACTGAACAGACATTTTCCCAAAGAAGACATACTGAGGGCCAACAGGTATGTGAAGGTACTCAACATCACCAGTTGTTAGGAAAATGCAGATCAAAACCAGAGGGAGGTATCACCTCACACCTATTACAAGGGCAATCATCCGAAAGACAAGCGATAACAAGTGTTGGCCAGGATATGGAGAAAAGTGAGTGCTTCTGCACTATCGGTGGACATGTAAATTGGTGCGACCTCTATGGAAAACAGTATGGAATTTTCTCAGAAAACTAAAATTGGAACTATGGGATTCAGCAATGCTGCTTCTGGGCACATAAGCTGAAGGAAATGAAAACAGGATCTCCTTGAGATATCTGTACCCTCATGTTGACCATAATATTATTCACAATAGCCAAGATATGGAAATAACCTACATATCTCTTAATAGATGAATAGATGGAGATGTGAGAGATATACATGCAATAGTGAGGCATCATTCAGTCATGAGAAAGGACAAAATTCTACCATTTGTGGTAACATGGATGGGCTTTGAGGGCATTAGGCCGTGAAGTAAGTCAGACAGAGAGGGACAGATAGTGTATATCACTTAGATAGGGAATCTAAACATCCTGAAATCATCAAATCAGAGAATAGAGTGGTGGATACCAAGGGCTGAGGGGTGGAGGCAAAGAGGAGATGTTGGTCAAAGAGAACAAACTTTCAGCAAAAACATGAAGAAGTTCTGGGGATCTAACCTACAGCATGGTGGTTAATATTAACAATCCAATATCCTAATACCACACAATACAACAATTTAAGACCGTAGTATTAAATACTTGGAAGTTTCTAAGAGAGCAGAGCTTAAATATTCTCACCACAAAAAGAGAAACAGTAAAATACACAACATGATGGTAGTATTAGCTACTCCATGGTGGCCGTTTTGAAATACATGAGCGTATGCTATCGGCACACTGCTGTATGTCCCAAGGTCACGTGTCCATCACATCTCAAAAAGGCTGTAGAAGAAAGATGAGCAGATCCTGGATTGTCCAGATGGGACCTCAGTTCAGTTCCATCACTCAGTCGTGTCTGACTCTTCGTGACCCCATGGACTGCAGCACGCCAGGCCTCCCCATTCATCACCAACTCCCGGAGCTTGCTCAGACTCATGTCCATTGAGACAGTGATGCCATCCAACCATCTCATCCTCTGTTGTCCCCTTCTCCTCTTGCCTTCAGTCTTTCCCAGCATCAGGGTCTTTTCCAATGAGGCAGTTCTTCGCATCAGGTGGCCAAAGTATTGGAGCTTCAGCTTCAGCATCAGTCCTTCCAGTGAATATTCAGGACTGATTTTAGGTGGGGCCTAAAGCCCATGATGATGGAGACAGAGGTTTGAGTGAGGTGGCTGCCAGCTGAGGAACATGTGGAGTCACTGGAAGCTAGAAGAGGCGGAGACGATCCGCTTCTAGTGTTTGGAGGGAGTGTGCCCTGCTTGCATCTCAATTTCAAGCTTTCAGCCTCCAGAACTATGAGAGGATAAATTTCTGCTTTCTAAGCCACCATGCTTGGTGATTTGTCACAGAAGCCCCGGGAAATAAATCCAACCTGGTGGGAGACTGGCTTCAAGGAGCGTTTAAATGAACAGAGCTGAGATCCGTGATTTTGTTGTCTTTCCTGGAAAACTCACACCAGCATCTTCCCCCCCAGAGGGACACGTCTGGCTCGTTGCTTGTGGCCGTCCTTCCGATGGACATCCCGCGTGTTGCACATCTTTCTCACGCTCTGCTGCGGCGGCGTAGTCGCTTCAGCCGTGTCCCACTCGTGTGACCCTAGGGACGGTGCCTGAGCCAGGGGGAGCTCCCGCTTATGGGGACAGGGAGGAACTTTTTCATCTGTCTTGAGCGTTTGTTGCGTTTTGGCAACTCCATCTTAGCGCGTACGTTTTAATCTTCCTCATTCTCATGACCCTTCTAGGGAAGCGCGGGGCCCTGGCCCCGGAGGTGAGTCGCTGAGGGACGCAGAGGCCAGGCGGCTCGGCCGCTGGAAAGCTTGATGTGGGTTCATCTGCCGGCTCCAGAGTGGACACTAGTCTCGTTCCGGCTCAGACACGGTTTCCCAACCAAGACGAAAAGAACAGCTTGCTGTCACCTCGCTTGGCTATGTGTGTGACACTCTGGTCCTCTCCCCCGGCCCCGCATACCCTTCCCCGAGGCAGAAGACATCGGACAGAAATTCAATGAAGTCTTCATCCCGGAAGGGAGCCTGATGCTGCAGGAGATGCCCTCCCCGGGTCCCCACGCGGGGATCAAGGTCCACAAAAGTGAGTCTGCACCCGCCCCCACCACCGCCATGTGTCTATAAAGTGAGGAAAAACAGCTTCCGCGCTGTTCTCTTTTTAATTTTATTTTTGTAGGAGTGACCCCTCTTCTGCCCGTCCATCACCTCCAGCCCACAGCTGCCCTGGAAAGGCCGCTGGGGCTCTCATGGCCCCCCGAAGCAGATGAGCCCCTGTAGGCAGGCACCTCACGAAGCCCACGGCCACAGGCTCCCCCGAGTGAGCCCCGAGGTTCCCTAGTGCCGCACAGAGCCGATAGCAAGCCACAGCGTCAGGACACTGAGCCAGGTTCTCAGAGATGCTCATTTCTGTGTTTTCATTCATGCGTGACATCCTGATTACTAAAGATTTGCATATCGTGGTGCATGAGATGCAGAGAGAGAGGCCACGGTCCTGCCTGGCTGCCTCCCCCCAGGGAGGACAGAGGCAGACGCTCCTCCAGGAACCCGCAGCCCTCCGCACCTGTGGGCCGCCTGCCCCTCTGCTGCTGGCTCTTGGCTGAACACCGGGAGCACGGATTCCAGTGGGAAGGACAACATGGGCTTCCTCAGGCAGGCAGTGCACTTGCTCAGTCGTGTCCGACCCTCTGAGACCCCGTGGACTGCAGCACACCAGGCCTCCCTGTCCATCACCAACTCCCGGAGTTTATTCAAACTCATGTCCATCGAGTCAGTGATGCCATCCAATCGTCTCATCCTCTGTCATCCCCTTCTCCTCCCACCTTCAATCTTTCTCAGCATCAGGGTCTTTTTCAATCAGTCAGTTCTTCACATCAGTTGGCCAAAGGACTGGAGTTTCAGCTTCAGCATCAATCCTTCCAATGAATATTCAGGACTGATTTCATTTAGGATGGACTGGTTGGATTTCCTTGCAGTCCAAGGGACTCTCAAGAGTCTTCTCCAACACCATAGTTCAAAAGCATCAATTCTTCAGCACTCAGCTTTCTTTATCATCCAACTATCACATCCATACATGACTACTGTAAAAACCATAGCCTTGACTAGATAGACCTTTATCGACAAAGTAATGTCTCTGCTTTTTAATATACTGTCTAGGTTGGTCATAACTTTTCTACCGGGGAGCAAGTATCTTTTAATTTCATGCCTGCAGTCACCACCTGCAGTGATTTTGGAGCCCAAAATAATAAAGTCTGTCACTGTTTCCGTTGTTTCCCCATCTATTTGCCATGAAGTGGTGGGAAAAACTTCGTTTTCTGAATGTTGAGTTTTAAGCCAACTTTTTCATTCTCTTCTTTCACTTTCACTTTCATCACTTTCATCTTTAGTTCTTCTTCACTTTCTGCCATAAAGGTGGTGTCATCTCCATATCTGAGGTTATTGATATTTATTCCGGCAATCTTGATTCCAGCTTGTGCTTCTTCCAGTCCAGAGTTTCTCATGATGTACTCTGCATATAAGTTAAATAAGCAGGGTGACAATATACAGCCTTGATGTACTCCTTTCCCAATTTGGAACCAGTCTGTTGTTCCATGTCCAGTTCTAACTGTCGCTTCCTAACCTGCATACAGATTTCTCAGGAGGCAGGTCAGGTGGTTTGGTATTCCTATCTCTTGAAGAATTTTCCAGTTTGTTGTGATCCACACAGTCAAAGGCTTTGGCATAGTCAATAAAGCAGAAATAGATGTTTTTCTGGAACTCTCTTGCTTTTTTGATGATCCAGTGGATGTTGGCAATTTGATCTCTGATTGCTCTGCCTTTTCTAAAACCAACTTGAATTGAAGTTCACAGTTCATGTATTGCTGAAGCCTGGCTTGGAGAATTTTGAGCATCACTTTACAAGTGTGAGAGATGAGTGCAATCGTGCAGTGGTTTGAGCATTCTTTGGCATTGCCTTTCTTTGGGATTGGAATGAAAACTGTCCTTTTCCAGTCCTGTGGCCACTGCTAAGTTTTCCAAATTTGCTGGCATATTGAGTGGAGCACTTTCACAGCATCATCTTTCAGGATTTAAAATAGCTCAACTGGCATTCCATCACCTCCACTAGCTTTGTTCATAGTGATGCTTCCTAAGGCCCACTTGACTTCCCATTCCAGGATGTCTGGCTATAGGTGAGTGATCACTCCATCATGATTATCTGGGTCATGATGATTTTTTTTGTACAATTCTTCTGTGTATTCTTGTCACCTCTTCTTAATATCTTCTGCTTCTGTTAGGTTCTGTTAACTCTTTGGTGGTTTCTTATAACACTTGGAGTAACAAGAGTAAGAGCAAGGGGAGGCTTTTGCTGGGACCCCATATGGACCCTCATCTGGACCCTCCCCTGGGCCCACCTGGATCCTCTTCCCACTCCATCAGCAGGCTCTACACTCCCTGGCTTCCCCTGTGCCTCTGCGGGGCCACACCCCTCCCCCCGGGCCTTCCACCACCAAGGCCTTGACCAGAACCTTCTCTCAGGGCTCCCTCCTCGCCATTCAGCCTCAGAGCCCCCGTGCCCTCCTTCCTGTGTCTGAGGCAGCCTTTGACTCGAGCCCACCTTCCCCAGCGAGGCATCAGGGCGCTCCCCTCTATCTTATTCCTGACTTGCTCGCTCCCCAGGTCTCTTCCCACCGGGCGTCAGCAGCAGCATCGTTAGAGCAGGGGCCTTGCTCGGCCGCGTCCCGGGGCGCTCCCGTCTGGGAACCGCAGGTGAGCCGCCAGACTCCGGGCGTCTCGTCCGCGGCTGGTTCACCATCTGAGTCCTCCCGCCTGGATGAGACACGCACTGGCCAGCGCAGGTATGAGAAGACGCGTACCGGTGAGAGACGGGCCTCTTCTTCAGGTGCCTCCTGAATTACCCAAAGGACATCGCTGCTCACAGTGGGCGTCTTATTATCCCACACATCCCACGTCTTATTATCCCAGCTGCTGGAAAGACCACAGCTGCAGGCTGGCCCCACCTGACGTGAGGGCCGTGTATCAGCAGGTTGTATTGTATAGAGGTGAATACAGACTTTATTTTCCAAATCGGGAGCTGAGAGCTGGGGAAGTGGGCAGACAGGTGTGACCTACTGCAGATCTGCTAACATCCAGGGGGCAGGGAGCTTGGACATGCTTTGTGGATGGTGAGCAGAGCCCTGCACTAACCACACTGACAGCTTTGTTCCAAGACAGCTGCCTGTCGCTCTTTTCACCATCCACTGGCCAGCAGTCTACTTAGCCCTGCAAGGACGTGGTGAGCTGGGGGTGCGGGCTGGGGGCGCCCCGGGCTCCAGGCTCCCTGCAGCATTACTTAAAGCAATCACATTAATGGGGATTTCGTGTTAGCAGAGTGAAGGGCTGATGCGAAACCACAGTGTCTGGGCAGGAAGCAGCCAATTGCTATCTGGGCACAAGCTCCCATTTCATTAAGTCTGCTGCTGTGAAGCCAAATGAAAGCTTATGAAGTTAATTGAGTAAAACCCTGAGAAACTGGCATCTTATCCTAAGGTTGCAGCGATGAGTGGGTCCTGCGGGAATCACTAAGACATTGTTTTGAAGGAAATGATTTATAAGGATTTTCGTCAATATTTTAAAACATAAATGAAAAGTTCTAGGGGCCTGTCTGGTCATTCTGTGGCTGTTATAGACCGAAATATATCCTGATACGCTTTAAAAATGCGTTTTCTTTGGTATATCACAGAATAATAAAACCTCAGGGGGTTTTGTTTGTTTGTTTGTTTGCTTTAAATCCAGGTCTCTGCCCTCCTCTTTGTTTATGTCATAATGATTTTACTATTAATTTACACTTATTAACATCAGTGCAGGCACAATATTTCGTGTGTGAGTTGAACCAGTAGATGAACATGTTGTTGAAGAAAAAATTAATCTCCCTCTCTCCTTCTCTTTTCCCTTCCCCAGTCCAGGGAAGGCAGTGGATGCTGGGATGGTCTTCAGGGAACCAGGGGTC
This sequence comes from Muntiacus reevesi, assembly GCF_963930625.1. NCBI lineage: Eukaryota > Metazoa > Chordata > Mammalia > Artiodactyla > Cervidae > Muntiacus > Muntiacus reevesi. The sequence goes on from NC_089251.1 coordinate 160,870,162, forward strand.
CTGGATTGTTCATACCGGTCAAGGCTCTTCCTGGTCCCCTCCTCTCAAACCCTTTATCCACTCTGCTAACATCTTAGTTTTCTGGCTCCTAAAATCCTCTTCCCATAGCATTCACTGCTGTGGAGTGAAGTTTGCTGTTGTTGTTTAGTTGCTGAGTCGTGTCTGACTCTTTGAAACCTCATGGACTGTAGCCCACCAGGCTCCTCTGTCCATGGGATTTCCCAGGCAAGAATACTGGAGTGGGTTACCATTTCCTCCTCCAGGGGACCTTCCCGACCCAGGGATGGAAACCTCCTCCGCTGCCTCATCAGACAGGTCTTTTATGATTGACCCACTTGGGAGTAAAGTTGAGTTTTTCATTAAGATGCAAATTCCCTGACAGAGGACACATTTTGAGCATTTGTTGTTGTTGTTCAGTCACTCAGTTGTGTCTGACTCTTTGTGACCCCAAGGACTGCAGCACACCAGGCTTCCCTGTCCTTCACCATCTCTCAGAACTTGCTCAAACTCATGTCCGTTGAGTCAGTGATGCCATCCAACCATCTCATCCTCTGTCGTCCCCTTCTCCTCCTGCCTTCAATCTTTCCCAGCATCAGGGTCTTTTCAAATGAGTCAGGTCCTCACGTCAGGTGGCCAAAGTATTGGAATTTCAGCTTCAGCATCAGTCCTTCCAATGAACACCCAGGACTGATCTCCTTTAGGATAGACTGGTTGGATCTCCTTGCAGTCCAAGGGACTCTGAAGAGTCTTCTCCAGCACCACAGTTCAAAAGCATCAGTTCTTCGGCACTCAGCTTTCTTTATAGTCCAACTCTCACATCCATATGTGACTACTGGAAAAACCATAGCTTTGACGAGATGGACCTTTGTTGGCAAAGTAACGTCTCTGCTTTTTAATATGCTGTCTAGGTTGGTCATAGCTTTTCTTCCAAGGAGTAAACATCTTTTAATTTCACGGCTGCAGTCACCATCCACAGTGATTTTGGAGCCCGAGAAAATAAAGTCTGTCACTGTTTCCATTGTTTTGAGGCTTATCTTCACCATACATCTTTGGATCGTTCCTATGAACAGACTTCAGCAGAGGAGGCGGGCGGCCGCTGAGGCGGGGAAACGCTGTGGAAAGGCAAGGCGGCGATCCAGCCTGGCTCAAAACTGCCCATGGCCACGCCCATCCGACTGCCTCCCCCGTGCCTTTGTCTGCACGCCCAGACTGTGCTGAACTTTCCACTTTGAAGCTTCAGTCATAGGATAACATCCCTTTGAAACTGCATCTTCTATTTTAACATTTTGATTTGAATCACCTTTTTGTCATTTTTGCTCATTTGTGTTGTTTTCTTACAAAAGCCAACTAATTTTTCCGTCTTCACGCATGATAGTCACTAAGATTATTTAGCTGCATAAGTTAATAACAGTCTGCCATCCAGAAAACTAGTTTGCATTTCATTTGCGGAGAAGATTTTAATAATTAAATGCAATCAATAGTGGGATTATCATTCTAGCAAATATGGGAATCTGAAAGCAGCGTTGTCAATTTGCACTTGGAGCTAGCTCCATGGATTCCGTTAATGGCTCTCATTTTAACAAGCTTAATCATTTTTATAGGTTTGTCTCCGATTCCATCTCCTTTCCCTGTTTTATTGCTTGGCTCGTATAAAGGCTTCCGTAATTTAGTTAACAGGAGGCGGGAGGGAGACTTCTGTATTTCCCACTTGATATTGACATTAGATAAGACCCTTGGGAGACCTTTTAATCATCCATATCGTGTGTGGGCTATACTTATATTTTGAAAGGCCCGTTTAATCAAAGAAAAATGGGAAGTTCCCCGGTCTTAACTTCCAGACTCGTTTGTTCTCAGCTAAGCATTCATTTCCTCCTGGCCCTTTGGTTCTTGGGTAAAGGCCACGGGAAGCTGCAAGATTCTGAGACCGGAGGCTCCCTGCCCTGCGGAGACGGTGACGCCTGGGGCCGGTGCTTGAGTTTAGCACCCGGAGACAATGCCGATTTCCCCAGGCCTGTTTTCATGCCAACACAGCGGTGAAACCCTGGTCACCTCTGTCTGAACTGTGATTCTGCGAGGGTCTCTGCTCCTCTCCCGGGGTGTAGCTGGTCCTCCTCCGGGCAGGGCTGCCCTTGACGGCAACCAGCACTAGAAGCGGGCGGACAGGAGCCTGGCCCCCAGCGTGACCCCTCCCTCTCACCATCACCGGTGTGCCCCTGAGATGCAGGCAGAGGGAGGAGAAGGAGGGTCCTCTCCCTGTCCCCCCCCCCATCTCCCTCCCTCCCTTTCTCTCTCAGGCCCAGGACATCTGCAGGCATAGCTGGAGGCCCAGGGCAGTGCCCCGAGCGCTGGGGGAAGCCTGGTGGGCTAGCCCAGTCTGGGCAGTGTGTCCTGGGGGGGCTTCTGTGGGGGCTGTGTTGTGGAATGTTCCCCAGCTCCTGTGGGACGCTGACCCCTCTCTCCTGCTGGAGCAGCCAGTCTGGCGCTGAATTTCAGGGCCAATGACTAGAGAGGATGCGCCTGGGACCCCGCGTGGAACTCAGCCTTCCTGGGACCACTCTGCACTTTCAACAGTCGCCAGGAGAGCATGCAGCTGGTCTGCACATTTATGAACAGTTTCTTGTTATTTCTACTTATATTGTTGTTGTTCAGTTATTAAGTCATGTCCAACTCTTTGTGGCCATCTCCTGGAGTGTGTCCAAGTTCATGTCCATTGAATTAGTGATGCCATCCAACCATCTCATCCTCTGTCATCCCCTTCTCCTCCTGCCCTCAATTTTTCCCAGAATGAGGGTCTTTTCCAATGAGTCGGCTCTTTGTATCAGGTGGGCAAACTATTGAAGCTTCAGCTTCAGCATCAGTCTTTCCAATAAGTCTTCAGGGTTGATTTCCCTTAGGTTTGACTGGTTTGATCTCCTTCTTGTCCAAGGGTCTTTGCTTATAACAGAAGCAAAGAATTTATTTTGCTTATTGCCTCTGACTTCAAGTTTGCATATTGCATGTATATTTCATAGAGATGAAATTTACTGAGGTAAAATCAGTTTCTCAGAAGCCCATAAAAAAGCAAGAGAGTTCCAGAAAAACACCTCCTTCTGCTTTATTGACTATGCCAAGCCTTTGACTGTGTGGATCACAGTAAACTGTGGCCACAGTTTTAAAGGCCCGTGGTCAGTAGTTGCCAACGTTGGGGACTGTGTCCGTGTTGGATTCATCTGTCTCTTTCCTTTCTGCAGAGTGAGGGCTGCAAGCGCAGTGGAAGAAACCAATCATCATGGAGACGGCCCTGCCAGCCCCAGCCTGGCTTCACCTGCAAACCCACGTGGTCCTCGGGACGGACCACAGGCAGGCAGGCGGAGCGGGCCTGGTTGAGAAGGAAAGGCAGGTTCTGAGTGGCGTTGCTAACTTGCTCTCGGAGGCTCTGCGTGTCGGGCTGGGGCCTGGGCCTCTCGGGCACCGCGGGCTGGAGCTGTGCTGACGTTTGGTCCGCGTCTGGCTCCCCGCACGCCCCTCACTGTGCCCACTCCCCGGGCACTGCCCGGGCCCCGCCCCTCCTGCTCTGGGATGCCCACGCGCTGCTGTCTGCTCCCTGGTGACCTCCATGAGGATACAGCCAGTCTTCAGTGTGACAGCAAGATAAGGAAGAAAAGGACATGGTTATTCCTAAAACTACTTAGAAACGAAAGAAAGCAAGCTCACATCATAACCCTCACTCTTGGTTCCAAAAAGTTTGAATTCAAGAGGATAAAAATAGGTATCCTATCTAATTTCAGCTCATTTCTCTCCAAAGGATGCTCTCTCTCACAATTTTATTTTAGGTGCTTTTTTTTTTTCTCAATACCGTCTTTAACAGTTAGCAGGCTTTCCCAAGGATCTCCCCAGCACCTACCCACAGACAAGCACTGTCGGAAGCCCGGCTCGGCTCTCAGGTGGATGGACAGTCCGGTGAACACCAGTCCAGGAGAAAAAGAAAAAGGGATCGTGATTCTATAATGAAGAGAGAGTAGCAGGTTTCTGTCCTTAAAAGGTAGCACCTTGGGGACGTTTTATAAATGAAAACCTCCATTCACGCCCTCACTTGCTTTTCTGGTGCCGACAAGGGAACGGAAACTCAGACTGTGGGAAGTAAAATCAAATTCTGAAATGATTTCTTATGAAATACCTTTGCCTGCCTGGAGGCATGAATGGACACACCAGCTTAAACTGCGCCTCAAAAACTGCTGTCTCCACATCCTACTCCTCCTCTCTGCCTCCTCACTCTCTGCCTCTTCCTCCAAGATTTTATTTCAAACATTGTTTTCTCTTTAAAGCTTGCTTGTTAAATCAAGTGTACGCTAATAAAAATTATTTTTAAATATTAAAAAAAAATAAAAGTTGCTTGTTAATGCTAAACAAAAAACATAACTTTGCACAGTATACCAGTGCTTGGGCTTTTCTTGTTTTTTTGCTTTTCCTTTCCTTTCTCTCTTTTCCCCTCCTTGGTGACAGAATAATATTCTCCCCCCCCCCCCAAAGATGTTAATAATATTAACCCCTGAAACTCATGAGTATGTTACCTGCCATGACAAGAGGGACTTTACAGATGTGATTAATGAAGGGCCTTGGGATGGATGGGGAGATGCTCGTGGGTTAGCCAAGTGGGCCTAGTGTAATCTTAGGGTCTTTATAAGAGAGGGGCGAGAGGGTCAGAGTCAGGGAGAAACGCGATTAAAAAAGGAGAGGTCTGGGAGGAGGGGGAAAGCTGTGCCGATGACTTGTGGATGGAGGAGCCAGCCGTGAGCCAGGACACACGGGCCCCCTGCACCCGCGGGGAAAGTCGGGACACAGTACTTTCCCTGGAGCTGCTGGCTGGGCAGGTGTGCGGTCTGCCTTCCGGGTGCTGCAGAGGGGAGGAAAGCAAGTGAGAGTCGCTCAGTCGTGTCCAACTCTCTGTGACCCCATGGACTATACAGTTCAGTCGTGTCTGACTCGTTGCGACCCCATGGACTGCAGCACGCCAGGCCTCCCTGTCCATCACCAACTCCCAGACTCAAACTCATGTCCATGAGTTGATGATGCCATCCAACCATCTCATCCTCCGTCGTCCCCTTCTCCTCCTGCCTTCAATCTTTCCCAGCATCAGGGTCTTTTCAAATGAGTCAGTTCTTCGAATCAGGTGGTCAGAGTACTGGAGTTTCAGCTTCAGCATCAGTCCTTCCAATGAACATTCAGGACTGATCTCTTTTAGGATGGACTGGTTGGCTCTCCTTAAAGTCCAAGGGACTCTCAAGAGTCTTCTTCAACACCACAGTTCAAAAGCATTGAGTCTTCTGCACTCAGCTTTCTTTATAGTCCAACTCTCACATCCATACATGACCACTGGAAGAACCATAGCTTTGACTAGACAGACCTTTGTCAGCAAAGTAATGTCTCTGCTTTTTATTATGCTGTCTAGGTTGGTCATAGCTTTTCTTCCAAGGAGTAAGCATCTTTTAACTGAATGGCTGTAGTCACCATCTGTAGTGATTTTGGAGCCTAAAACATTAAAGTCTGTCACTGTTTCCATTGTTTCCCCATCCATTTACCATGAAGCGATGGGACCAGATGCCATGATCTTAGTTTCTTGAAACCTAAAGGAAATCAATGCTGAATATTCACTGAAAGAACTGGTGTTGAAGCTAAAGTTCCAATACTGTGGCTACCTGATGTGATGAGCCTACTCCTTGAGCAAGACCCTGATGCTGGGAAAGACTGAGGGCAGGAGGAGAAGGGGATGACAGAGGATGAGGTGGTTGGATGGCATCACCTTCTCAATGGACATGAACTTGGGCAAACTCTAGGAGATGGTGATGGACAGGGAGGCCTGGCGTGCTGCAGTCCATGGGGTCACAAAGAGTCAGACATGACTTGGTGACTGAATGACAAGATAAGAGTCTCATAGGCTTTTATTTTCTTACAAATTGGTGCCAGAACAATGTGTGTTAAGTAATCCATTCTTTGCCCACTGAATTGAAACACCACCTTGTAGTGTATTAATTATTCATGTTTCACGGCCTGCTGTCCCTTCCACTGACACGTGTGTCTGTTCCAAACAGTTCTAAGACAGATCTGAATACCCTGACTCCTAAACCTTCTAGAAGGTAGCTCGTGTCCTGCCTCCCTATCTCCTTTGTCTTGCCTATTCTCAGGTATAGATCTCGTCCATATAAACACTAGGGGCACTTTACACCGTTAAAAAAAATTAGAGAAGTTTCCTTGAATGATAGTTTAAGAATATCTTTCCTATTTTATTGCTTTATACCCTGTGCATATCAATTATACAAATACTGTGTCTCTTTGAAGCTGAGGGTAATCATCAGATCCATCAGACCTGTAACCTGTCTCACGCTCAATGTGGCTTCAGTTTTTTATATAAAACACTTGTGAGTCCTCCAAGCATCTAGTAGCCTAAACAGTAAGATATTCGCCAGGGTTGTGTTTCAGAAATTTGAAATCAGCTGTGTCCAGCTCTGAACTGACGTTGTCTGTTCAGAATGGTTGAACCGACCACGCCTATAACTGGGCCCGTGTGAGTGTCCGCTCAGGGACCTTGCGACGTCAGGGGGCCAAAAACGCCACCCTCAGAAAATACTAACATGTGAGTCCCCTGAAGACCCCTGCAGCTGGGTTGAACCGGCCTAGAACAATCACCTCACCTTTCTTTGGTTCCCAATCCCCGTTCGCCGCGCTTCCCACTCAGCTGTCTCTGATGGATAGCCCGAGCTGCTGCCTCTAGGTGGATCTGAGATTCGTGCTCGCCTCTAAGGAGAGGTCTGGCGGCCTCATGAGAAAGTCCCTTCTCTGCTGGTCTGTCAGCATTTGGTTTGTGCTCCTGGCAAAGGAACCTGGTTCGGTAACAACTTTTGCTTGTGTTTAGTCGATTTTTTTTCCTAGTTCATCAACTTTCTTCCTTTTTCTTTGCTTCCTTTTTCTTATTTTTATTTCCATGATATTCATTCTCCCTTGTGTCCCTTGCAATATGAAATGATTTGGCATTTTTTTCCAAAATTTCCCCTGAGTCCCATCCGTCTCTGAATTTTTAAACAATTGTGATCTGTGATGTTCTTTCAGAGTTGCAGTTACTTCACGGGGATGTCTTTCTCTCAAAATCCGTTTTGAAAGACAGTGTTAATTATCCTCTGCTTTTTGGGTTCTTTGCTTTTGTTGTTAATTTTTTCCTTCTGCTGAGAAGCTTTTGTTTTCTTTTTTTTTCCTTACTGTATCTTTCTATGCATGTAGAGGTTTCTACTTTAGTAATTCATTTTTGTGTGAGTTGAATTTTATTCACTTTTATCATTTTTTAAATGTTGAAAGTTTATTTGAGCAGAAGTTGACTGGAGTCAAGCAACACAGATTAGAAGTGGATAGCAGTGTTCCATTGACGGGAGGTGGGGCCAAGACCTCTACAAGGAGACTTGAAGGCAAGGAAATAATTTGGTGACAATTTAAGAAGCTGCCTTACTTGGGAAAGCCTCGCTGGTGGCATGCAATTGGCAGGCCTTGGGTTTTAGTTCCTTAACTTTGAGGCATTATGGGCTTTGGGTTTGCTTACGTAGGCTGCCAAGCTATTAGAACCACCTTGGTCGAATGGCCTTTTTTTTTTTTTTTTTCAAAGTATACCATGTCTTTATTTTTATTTTATATTTTAATTGGAGTATACTTGCTTTAAAATGTTGTGTGCATTTCCACTGTAGAACAACATAGATTAGCTATATATTTACATATACCCCTTCTCTCCCATGCCCTCACCCCACCGCTCTGGGTCATCACAGGGCACCAAGCTGAGCTCCCTATTAAACTATTACAGTTGTGGAAGGACTTTAACTGGATTCTATGTGGAACCCCCAGGTTTGGTTATAAATGGTGACAGTTATTTGAAATCATGTAGAATATGTGCCCAGCACTCCCAGAGGGCCTGGGTGCCCAACTTCCCAGACCTTCATGTGGTAGGAAATGCCCCTCCCAGCGACTCCAAATAGCTTAAATACATGTCTGCAGCATGTCGCCAGGAAACACACAGAACGAAAATGACATGTACTTGCTGAAAATATAGCAGCCCCAGGCCACGTGCTCAGAAGCTTCAGTTCATTCGCTCACTGAATCCTCTGTAGGACCCCGGGAGGTGGGTACCACGTGTCCATTTTATAGATGAGAAATCTGAGATGCGAGGTTTCAGTAACCTGTCCCAAATCACCAGATGTGGGAAGTTACCACAAACCCAGATGACCCGTGTCATGCCGATGAGTGGAACTGCTTTAAGAAAGATACTTATATAAAACCTTACAGGCGTCAGATTCTGACTGGAGATTCCGAGTGGCTGACAAGTACGTTCCACCTCCAAAAAAAAGAAAGAAAAGAAATGAAATCATTTTTTTAAAAGTAAGAGCTCAACCCTGTTCTATGGGATGCTAGAATGGGCTACTCTTCGGCCACAGAAAACCCTCCTTCTTTCTCCACCTGGGCTGTGCCTCACATCTCTCTTGGGCGTGACTCTGAGTCTGTACAAACTGGGGAGGATGCTGGGGTGACCCTGCAGGTCAGCAAGGCAGGGTTTCCCCAGGTCTGTCCCCAACCCCCAGGGGCAGGTCTGTGACACACTCAGACCCTCTTCACCCTAAAACCCCCTTTACAGCGATCATGACAAGGACAACAAGAGCCTCACTCCTTGACAGAGGGATGGGGAAGGTCACATGACTGCTAATATTTGAGAAAATACAAATGGCTGAAAAACACACCATGGCCGGGGGGGACTTCCCCATCACAGAAGTAAAGAATCCACCTGCAGTGCAGGAGACTCAGGTTCAATCCCTGGGTCAGGAAGAGCCCCTGGAGGAGGAAATGGCAACCCGCTCCAGTATCCTTGCCTGGGAAACCACATGGACAGAAGAGACCGGTGGGCTACCGTCCATGGGGTCACAAAGAGTCAGACATGACTTAGCGACTAAACGACAACAAACACCCCCTGTAGGACAGACCCCAGGTGAAGAAACCTGGGGATCAGAGACGACAGACTCGGGTGCGTTTCTTCCCCTCTGTCCCAAGGAGAAATCAAGCATCACGAGGAGAAAGAGATTAGCAAGTTACGTCACACGCCTCCCAAAGCGATGCCTAAGAAGGAGCCTTTCTCCAAAACCCTAGCTGTGGTCCCCAGGTGTCCTGAGTGCGGCCAGCTGCCCTCAGCATCCTCTCGGCCCGTCTCACCCCCTCACTGGGCGCCCCGTGCAGACTGGAGCCCCTCAGTCCGTGCTGCGCTCCCCACGATGACGGAAAAGTGGCCAACACTGGGCTATTCCCCTTCTCCCAGAGTCCTGATCCAAGTCTATGCTTTCCAAGGATTTATCAATGAAGGTAAGTCAAGATCAATTGATTTCTGTTGTGAAAACAACTGCAGAACTAACTCCCTTTAGTTCTAACTCCCTTTAGAAGCCCAAGCACTCACATTTTAAGGCAACAATTGTCAGACATGTGTTTCCTGCTGCTGCTGCGAAGTCGCGACATGTATTTGGGTGAGCGTTTTTAGTTTTCGGTGTATCGTTTCAAATATTAGCAGTAGGTGCTTTTTTTTTTTTTTTTTTTTTTTTTAGGTTTTATTATAGAGGATGAGGCCTTTGTACTCACTAGTAATTATTGCTATAGATCAGGGGTTCCCAACCTCTGGGATCTAATGCCTGATGATCTGAGGTGGAGCTAGTGTAATAATAATAGAAATGAAGTGCAAATAAATGTAATATGCTGGAAACATCACAAAACCATCTCTACCTCCCTCAAACCTGGTCTGTGGAAAAAGTATCTTCCACAAAACTGGCCCCTGGTTCCAAAAAGATTGGGGACTGCTGCTATAAATGATTTTTAGGTTAAATAAACAAGAGTTTATAGGCGGTGAATGCTCAGATGTGTCCAACTCCTTGCAACCCCATGGACTAGCCCACTAGGCCCCTCTGTCCACGGGATTCTCCAGGCGAGAATACAGGAGTGGGTTACCATTTCCTCCTACAGGGGATCTTCCGGACCCCCGGATCAAACCCATGTCTCCTGTGTCTCCTGAAATGCAGGCAGATTCTTTACCCCTGAGTCACCAGAAGCATCTAAGAGTTTGTAGACTAGGGTTCAATCTAGATGTGGTGTAGTGTTCTAATAGTAGATATTTCAGTGTTGAACTCCACAGTTTGGAGAAACCCACGCCAGGTGTAAGAACTTGGCAAACACACACGCCCCACCAGCTGACAGCTTTCTGAGAAGACATTAACGTGAACAGCTCCTTGAGAAGTAAAGCGCCAGCGTCTACAGAACATTTTCTATAGTTAAGGACCACCCTGCTGGCCATGCTGTAGGCTCACAAGGTCCATAGGGAACGAAATTCTGCGGGAAACGAATCAAACTGTGTTCACTTCAAGGACATTGAAATCCCACAAAATTAAATGGTAAATCTGACTCAGGTTACTCTGGGGGAGGAAAAAAAGGGGAAAGAAAAAAAAAACTTGATTTCAGAATCACTGAAACCAAGTGGAAATCTTCCATTAGTGATTCACATCTCTTCAAAAGATTCAAAGCAGCTGAGGCTGAAACCATTAGCAAATCCAAAGAGAACTCCAAGTTCTGATAACGTGAACATGATTACTGTCGGTCAAGGTGAGGATAAAGCTAGTTTTTATCCCACTCAGAATGTTCTAAGTCTCTAGCCCTCTATAGCTTTTTCATCAACATGGACAGTGGTACAAAATAATTTCCCAGAGATCAAAGCTTGGTAAAATGTTCTGCTCTGGCTCAGAAATAGGAGACCAGTGATGGAGGAAAAGAATCCAGGAAGACCAAAACCCATGTCTTATACATAATACCTTACTTATGCCTTTGGTAGGATAAATGCACCGAATATAATGATATTTGGTAATAGAAAGTCAAGGTAAATTTCACATAGTGAAAGGTGACAAGGCTGTGTGGGAGACAGTAGGTGAGCTGACAGCCCTCATTGCCCAGTTGTTACATTTTGTCACCCTGAAGCTCATTCATTCGAGTGGGCAGTCACATTTGCCCTCATGCTGCGGTTTCCCCCAAAGTGAAAGCTGCTCAGCCTGTCCCGTACCCTGGCATAAAGGCAGTGGATTTTATTTTATTTTTAATTGTTTTTTTATTGGGGAACAGGTCTTTTCCTCTGCTGGGTCACTTTCTGCTGTGCAGCAAAGTAGGATTCGAAATGCCTCCAAGATACCGTCCACTCATCTGGGAACTCCGGAACCAGGGTCTGGTTCAGGTGGTTAGCAGCTTCATCCGTCGCTCCAGTCACCTATTCCATGACTTTCTAAACCTGTCCTAACTGGAAAAACTGTGGGAAGCCCTGTTCTGGGGAACCAACCTTGACTTCCAGGGAAAAGCCAGGCCTCTGGACACATCGCTTTCTCCTCCTCCCTCCTCTCCGCAGAGGAAGCGGGGTGCGGTGTCTCAAACAGGCCGGGGAGGATGGAGGGGGTTTCATCAGGTGTGGACGCTTGGCAGAAAGGGTCCTACCATCTGCAGGGTCGGACGCAACTGAAGCCACTTAGCACGCGCACACGTGTACGGCGGGTGGCTTCTGGGATAAGCTGGAGGTGGGGATGACGGGCAAGAGGCCGTCTCAGGACTCCAGACCCGAGGGGCTGGGGCTTCCGAGCTTCAGGCCTGCTCGTCTGGACACCACGTCAAGCCCCTCACCTGCCAAGCACGTCGGGGACCCAGGAGAGCTGGAGGCCAGAATCGTCCATTTAGGTACCTCCTCCCCCTCTCCCCCCAGCCCTGGGATGGGCGCCGGGGGCTGCCTGTCACGGTGGAATTCCATCAACGCACGCAAGGAAAAGGTGCCTCTAGGTTCTCAGTTTTGTTTTCAGCAAATGCCACCGAAAACGGTGAAAAGATTGAAGCTGGGGCCTCACTCACAGTACAGATGTTCCTATTCTGCAAAGCCCCGTGAGAAAACTATGCCTTTAGATTTGGATGTCCTAGCTCTGAAAGGCGCCACTTCTTTTTGGAATACCACGGAGGTTCAAACCAACCGAAAGTTCCATTCCCAGTTCCATCACTTAAGTGCATGAGTTTAGGAATATCGTTTCTGGGTCTTTCTCTGGGTGTGTTTCCTCATCTGTAAGCAGTAGGGTGTGAGTCTGCGTGATCACAATGTGGCTTTTGCTTCTGAGGGACCTTGGTCCCTTGTTTTTCTCTAATTCCTTTTATGTATGATGCTTATAAAAGGATGCTAGGCCACTTCTGCGGAGAAGGCAATGGCACCCCACTCCAGTACTCTTGCCTGGAAAATCCCATGGACAGAGGAGCCTGGTGGGCTGCAGTCCACGCAGTCCAAGAGTCGGACACGACTGAGTGACTTCACTTTCATTTTGCACTTTCATGCATTGGGAGAAGGAAATGGCAACCCACTCCAGTACTCTTGCCTGGAGAATCCCAGGGACGGGGGAGCCTGGCGAGCTGAGGTCTACGGGATCACACAGAGTCGGACACGACTGAAGCAACTTAGCAGCAGGCCATTTCTGAGTTAAAGTTTAGAAAGTTTAGTTGCTCAGTTGTGTCCAACTCTTTGCGACCCCCATGGACTGTAGCCTACCAGGCTCTTCCGTCCATGGGATTTTCCAGGCAAGAGTACTGGAGTGGGTTGCCTTTCCCTTCTCCAGAGGATCTTCCTGACCCACGGATTGAACCCGGTCTTCCACGTTGTAGGCAGACGCTTTACCGTCTGAGCCACCAGGGAAGTCCCTATAGGGAGACTTCAATAAACTGCTCTCTGGATCCCGTCTATGACTTAAGTGTTTGCTTAAAACGCTGAGCAAGGACAGCCCTGAAGACCAGAAGGTGAGTGGGGAGGCCGTCGAAGTGCTGCAGATGGAGGAGACGGGGCAGGATGGTCCTGGCCCGTTGGTACCACCATCCACAGGCGGGCCCAGCTTACTTTAGCACCCAGAGATGGCCTGCCTCCAAGCCCTGGCTCAGGGCCATCACAGGGGGTCTACCAGCCAGTCCACTGGCTCCCACGCCAGTTTCAAGGCCTCAGCTTACCTTTGAAATGACAGCTCTCTAGGCGTCAGCTTTGGAAACAGGGCATATGGCGGCATTTATGCACTCTGCAAATATCTATTAAGCACTTAGTTTCCGATCACAGTTAAACACAAGGAGATATGAAACTGACGATATACCCTACGCGGCACTTCTATCTTCAAGATCACTCTAGGTATATTTCCACTCCTATCTGAGGCTGCTTTCATAAAACAGATCCAGCAAAAGGACTTAAAAAAAAAAAAAAAGGATCTTAAAAAAAAAATACTCTTATTCTGAAAGTCCATAGATTGTCTTGAGATTAAAAGCCAGGCTGCCATGGTTACACAAAATGCCTCTTCTGAGACAAGGACCCTCGGGATTCGAGGAGAGCTGTTTAATGGTGATGCCGTTGTTCACATGTCCCATGGGAACAGGAGGGATTTCTGTGCTTGGTGATGGAGTTAGGAGTACAAGGCCGTAAGCATCCTACCTGGGCTGGGGCTACATCCCCCTGAGGGCTTGCCTTTGGATCCAGAGGAGACCTCTGTTCCCCAGGACACGGAGGGTTAGCTGCTGGGGGCCTGGGTCTAAGAAACGCCTTTCCAAACAAGGAGCCAGAGAAGGACGACAAATAGCTTATTTCCCAGAAGGCTGAACAGCCAAAATGAAATGGCTTTTGAAGATATTTTTTATTGAATAATAATTCAATAAGATGGGCTTTGAAGAAATGAGGTTACTTCAGATCTGGCTACACCAGGAAGCAAGACTTGCTACTAAAATCCAACCATCTTTAACCATAAACGTTTGCTTTGCTTCCCTCTTCACGAGAGAGAATCATATCTTCACTAGATGTTCTGCGTAGAACTAGGACTTGGAATGCCTGTGGATCTGTAGGCTGGATAATTAACACACTATCCTTATATTATGTGATTTTGTCTTCTGCAGTCCTGGGCTGTGGGCTTCTTTAAAGCAAGGGCTGTATCTTCTTGTCTCAAGGAGGATAGGCAGAGTATTCAGCACGGTCATTACAGCTTGTAAGTACTTTTTGAGTGAATAAAATGGCTTAGGAGTTTTGGGAGCTCTTCTTTCACTTAGATTTGTGATTTTAATAAATCTGCATGGATTCCAAATTGGACTTGTCTTTTGAAACAAAGTAACTGACCGGTTTTCAGTTTCAAAATTCCTACCTATCTACATCTATCTATATGTGCTTTTTCCCTGATTGCTTAGTTGGTAAAGAATCTACCTGCTATGCAGGAGACCCTGGTTTGGTTCCTGGGTTGGGAAGATCCCCTGGAGAAGGGAAAGTCTACCCACTTCAGTATTCTGGCCTGGAGAAGTCCATGGACTGTATAGTCTATGTAGTCGCGAAGAGTCGGATACAACTGAGCAAATTTCACTTTCATGTATCTATATATTAACCTCCTTAATCAGCAACCTCCAGTCAAATTCTGAATGCAAAAGGATACAGCTACTTTGGAAGACAGTTTGGAGATTTATTACAAAACTCAACGTCCTCTTACCATATCACCCAGTAATGGTGCTCCTTGGTATTTATCGAAAAGAACCGGGGCCACACAAAAACCTGCACACGCGTATTGATAGCAATATCCTAACTGCCAAAACACGGAAGCAACCAAGATGTCCTTCAGTAACCTAATGTATAAACTATGGCCCATTCAGACAGTGGAATGCTATTTGGCACTAAAAAGAAACAAGCCATCAAGTCATGAAGACATGGAGGGACTAAATGCACATCGCTAAGTGAAAGCAGCCAGTCTGAAAAGGCTACGTACTGTATGATTCCAACTACAAGGCATTCTGGAAAAGGCACAACTGTGGAGACAGTAAAAAAATCAGTGGTCAGAGCAGGGATGAGTAGATGGAGCACAGAAGTCTTACTAAGGCAGCGAAAGCACTCTGTTGTTTAGTCGCTAAGTCGTGTGCGACCCTTTGTGACCCCATGGACTCTAGTCCTCCAGGCTCCCCTGTCCATGGGGTTCTCCAGGCAAGAATACTGGAGCAGCTTGCCATTTCCTTCTCCAGGGGATCTTCCTGACCCAGGGATTGAACCCGAGTCTCCTCCATTGGCAGGCGCATTCTTTACCACTGAGCCCCCTGGGAAGCCCTATGATACCTTAATGATGTATCCATCTGTCCAAACTCATTGAAAGCACAGCGTTGAGTAAACTGCAGCATCATCCATGGACTTGGGTGATCATGACATGTCATTGCAAGTTCACCAGTTTTAACAAACGCCCCCTCTGGTGCAAAATGTTGATAACGGGGGAGGCTGTTCATGAGACGGGCAGGGGAATGTATGGGAAACCTCTGTACCATCTGCTCAATTTTGCTGTGAACCTAAAACTGCTTTAAAAAGTAAAGTCTACTGAGAACAAAATAAGACAAAGAAAAATATTTTTCCAGAATCACCAGGGCATTAAATTGAGAAGATAAAATGATGCCTATTTATTTGTGACATTTTCTGTGATGGAAGAAACCATGAAAAAATAACTGATGAAGCAGCCTCAATAAAACTAAGTATCTCTGAAAATACACACATTCTAAAATAACTTGGTATATTATAATGTACATGCAGAATTGAAATCTTTATTTGGATAATGGACATACGATTTTAAAACTCCTTTTGACAAAGCACACAAACTCCCAAGGAGCAGGTTATATGTTTTGAATCTGCTTTGCAGTACACCAAGTTTTTAGATAGTTGGATGCTTTTGGCCAAGTTCTATAGTGCACCTGTGGAGAGCAAGCTTATACTGCTCTGACCAACAAAATTAAATGTACAACATACACAATACACACTTGTCCCCATGGTTTTTAATTTATGGCCTCACAAATTTGTTAACAATTTCTTAGAGCTGCTTTGTTTGAAGAGCGTAACTAATGCATGGTAGAAAAATTTGATAAATTTTATTGCGGAAAGAGGCTAAAAATTACCTGTGCAGCAAACTGATGTCTTCTATTGAAACTT
This sequence comes from Muntiacus reevesi, assembly GCF_963930625.1. Taxonomy (NCBI): domain Eukaryota; kingdom Metazoa; phylum Chordata; class Mammalia; order Artiodactyla; family Cervidae; genus Muntiacus; species Muntiacus reevesi. The sequence goes on from NC_089251.1 coordinate 160,886,180, forward strand.
CCTATCTTTGCTGTCTACCCAGACCACATCCTTGAGGCTTATGAGTAACAAGAATAATGAGAGCAAAATCCCCCAAACTGGTCACCAAGGGAGCACTTTTGAAAGGACATCAACAGTTGAGATGTGTTTGATTTTAAACCATTACTCTGTCTTATTACATGGCTTTACCGTACTGTGGGCAACACGTTTGATGCATAGCTCTTTGGTTTTAACGCATTCTGATATACAGAGAAATGGTTATTTTATTCATTGCATGTTCCTGAGTTAATTGAGTCATGTACTGAATGATTGTTGAATCTGATAAACACCATGTGTCCGATCCAGTTAAGGGCTCAGAAGTTGACGGTGGTGTGATAATTCATCAGTGTGAGTAACGCAGGGAGCCAGACACACGATTCCTGCCGGGACACTTCCCAGTGTCTTTTAACCGATAGTTAAAGCCACTGGCATACAACTCGGTACTGCAACAATCCCTTTCTGACATATAGCCCGACAACTTCTCTCTCCGCTATTTCTGAATCTTAATTTCATTACAGCAGTTCTACAGAGAGTTCCCACTCTTCAGAAACACTCATAGGGAGGACAGGTGGTAACTCAAGAGTGAAAAGGAGTGGGCAGAGAGCCCCCTGGGCACCCAAACCCGAGGCATCTCTTGCCCCCAGGAGAGGATCCTCCTAGAGGTGGCTCATTTCGACCTTCTTACCCAAATCCTCAGCTAGGAACCTGCGAGGAGACAGACCTCACAGCCTGCCTTGTCTCATCATCACCTTTGAGTCTAGTGGGATCGCAGATAAAACAGAAACACTTAAGAAACGGGAGTTGGTGTGGTACCCAACTCCATTTTTCAGGTCTGGATTATTTAGATTAAATTTACGTTTTCCTTTTCTGTTTTTCCACCAGCTCTGTCCAACGGGGTCTTGAAGAAAGGAGCACCTCTCTTTGAATTTAGGGGAGACGGCGGTAAGGAAAAGAACGAGCTTCCCCACATTTCCCTTAGTGACACTCTCTCCAGCCACAGCTCGCTGCATGTTTTCTCAGATGTGGAGTTCTGTAGATAAAAATATTACACGTGTATTTCAGTAATTAAAACAAGCTGCACCTCCCGCCAATGACTTCTCATTAGTTTTAGTTCAGATACAATCTGTACTTCGATTCAACAGCTTTTCTTTGCTATAAATCCTCTAGCATGGTGGAGGTGGAGAATCTTCAGCAGAAGAGGATAACAAGCAATTTAGAAGAATTTGGGTTAACACCTCCGAAGGAGTCAAGGTATTTACAAGACTTTCTTGGTGTTTATTAGTACAGGTAACTGACACTTCACATCAGTGGTCTTCCCTTTGCACAGGACAGAATCTTTGTCACATAGACTCATGGAGAATTCAATGAAAATGCAATGTTCTCTGGAAGACACAGAAGTACAACTTAAACGGCATTTTTTTCTTCTGTGTCTCACTATATCAGATTGTTTTCATTATAAGCTCCGAGAGCTATGAGAGATTTAATTCATTTTGAAACCAACACTGAGGGATGACAGACTACTTTCAGATGTGATATCATATGTTCCCAGTTTCTTAATTTTTTTCCTTTGACATAAAAACCGATGTTCCTGCTAATAGCCCCACAAACTGGTGCTTAAAAAATAGTAGAGCTTAGGGTGGGGCGTTTGACTTGTTGATGCAGTTTTCTCCCCTGGCATACCAGTTTAGACCTTAGTGTCTCAGAATTCGTAGCACTGGTGTTTTCTCATGTGCAGCGCTCCACCCACTAATATCAAGTTTTCCATTTTCTCACCATCGAGAAATTTAGAGTAAGTTTAACTTTTGAACAGTTCCAATGTCCTTTCACCTAAGTGAAAAGTCACTGGGCAGAAGCATCATTTATGTAATTTACTTGAAAGTGTTCAAGGCAGCTTCTCACCTGCCCTGATAAATCTGTTTTAATTTTTAGGATAAATCACTTAGAACACTGTGACAAGAGGTTTTTAAAATTCAGATTTTGAGTACAGGCAAAGGCACTTTATTCCTCCCCTAACCTTGATAGACATTTGAAGTTAAACAATTATGGAATTTTTAGTATCAACTCAAATAGTTCTGTAAGAAAATACTTCTGGATTAACTTGCGAGTATTTTCTTCTAACATTTTACTTGTAATCACTTCCCCCTAGTTTTCCTTGGTATTCAGCTAGGTAACCAGGGCATACACGAAGAAATCAGAACCACAGGAGTTAAAACTGTGCATCCTCACTTTGAGACGCTCCCCCGAACTGGAACTGCTGCAGAGAAGATAAAAACAGGCCCCTGTGTCGTGGGCTCGACTCTCTCCCTACCTCACAAAACAGTACGTAACTGCAGACTCTGATTTTAATGTACTTTTTCCGGAAAAACACGAGCTTACTAATATTTTCTTTTAGGTGTGGTATATTTTTTAAATGTTCGATTAGCTTAACTGCTTTCTAACAAGACCAAAAGGAGCGCCTACAAAGAGGTAGCAGATAATTATATTTTTAAAAAGTGACATCTGGAAGGAAACCCAAATTCATCCCGTCCCTTCACGCGACAGGAATTGCTCCCTAAATATTAAGAAATAGATGAATTATGAAAGCCATCTTTAAATAGAAAGCATATTCATCTGATCTTTGAGCAGGAAGACTTGAAAGCCTGTATTAAATCGCACCCTTTGCGAAGCTAGTCTGGTGTGTGTAGAGTTGGAATTACCACTCTGAATCTGAAGGGGAAGCACCGGCGTCTACAGGCCCCAGGGAGGTGAGAAGGCTCAACCAGGACAGTGTGGCCGCCCACAGCCCAGGCGTGACCCTTGCACACACACAGAGCCCGGGCCGTGCGGGGGCGGCGGCGGGACCAGCCAGCGGGGATTCAAAAGGGGTAGTGGACTCTTGCTTCACCTGACGGCTATCTGAGGCGCACGCAGGCCCGTTTTCTAGGTAATCTGGTCTCTGAAGGGCCGGTGACTTTATGAAGAGGGTTTAAAAAACGTCTATCCAGGCTCTGAAGCTGGCAGGTAACTAAAGCAACGGCAACTCTGCGTCAGCCAGGCCAAACGCCACCTGTGGGCAGCTGGCGTGGACCCTGGCTCGGGTCCTACCTCTGACAGCTGCTCTCAGAAGCGTGCGAAGGGAACCCTGCCAAAGAGACAGAGGTTCTAGTGAGTCATCAGAAAGGGGGAAAAGAAACCTGGTCAACACGTTCATGAATAAGTGAGGACTGGGAAACCTAAGGTGCAGGGAGTCCTAAAACTTAGATGTCAAGGTAAGATCTCTGAGAAAAGGTTTCAGATCACTGAGTTTTTATTCCTTTTTATCCAGTTCTTCCTTGCTCAAGAAATTGACATTAATCCTTGACAAATGGCCCACAGGATCAAATTTGGTCAGCACGCCTTCCTTCATACCTCTAAAAACGATACACGAGGACTTCCCTGGGCGCTCCAGTGGCTAAGCCTCCGCACGTCCAGTGCAGGGCCAGAGGGTCCCATCCCCGGTCAGGGAAATACTGCGTACAGCTGTACCTGCATTTCTTAGTTGGAAACAAGCATTTTGGGTGCACACTGAACTGAGCAGCACTAGCTAAATCGGCTGACTTCCTTTTCTAATCACCGACATCAGGGGTAAGGTTATGATCGGCTTCTAGGTAAGTGAATTGGAGCTCCAGAATGTCAGATTGTTCTATTTTTTTCTCAATAGGGTTAAAGGCACCAGTAGAAGGTGAACCTGTAACATGCACTCTTTTATTTTCATATTTACACACGTGTGGGTTCTGGGGGAAAGGGCATATTTATACACGTGTGGGGTTTGGATTTACCACGTGTGCGGTTTAGGAAGGGGCATGGGACATGAGCATATTTACATATCTGTGGGGCCTGGGGAGGGGCATGAGCAGCGTTTCAGCTGCAGTTGGCTTGAGAGGATGAAGCACATGCACTTTTTCCAGTTGGTTTATTGCACGTCATGTACAGTCATACGTGGTTCTCCATTCACATACGATTTGGAAAGACCTATTTCAACTTCTCTCTGTATAGACAATTTCCATGAGTTCTAAATGTTTCATACACACCACTACAATATAAGCCATAAACGATGTATTTGGTAATCAAAATTTCTCAATAATAGCATTTTCAAAAAAAAAAAATATATATATATATATATATATATTTTTCCGGGAGCTGTGCTTTATCTGCAATGCGGTGTCTTTTGCCATGAAGGGACAGCAAACTTGTAAGCAGTGAGAAGTCCAGGTTGTGCTATTTGCTGCACCTACCGACCACTTCTCCTGTGAATTAATCCTTCTCCTTCTCTCCCAACCCCCTGCAATTAGTGCAGCAGAAACACAGAAAGGAGAGCACCACACTTGGGTGAACCAGTTTGATTCAGCATTGAGCACCAGGGAGGCATAGAATTCTGTTATGTGTCTTCATAGCAAAGGCATTTCAGCTTGGGTAATATGTTAAAAGAAACCACAGATAAAATCACATGTGTGTACCATATGAATATCTCTAAGAGTAAAATTATCTATAAAATGAATCATTTTTCCATTTTAAATAGTAAGAAACTTTTGAGGGTGTTTAATTCTCTGGATAACTTTTGCTATTAAATAATGGATTATAATCTAGCAATACATTTCATTCTACTAAAAATCACTTGCTGGTAACCCTACAATTGCTAATTGTTACCAAGACATGACAGACATCTTATTTCAAACACACAAACCCCTCCCCCTCAAACTGGAGTAACTTTATAGACTGTCATTTATAAAAGGTAGCTGGTAAAGAAGAGTCTTGATTTGGTAACGAGCAAATCAATGTAATTTAAATTACACCTACTGTCTGCTTTTGGTGTACTTAAAAACTTACAGCCCTTCGTATTTATTCAGTATTTATTGAGAAACCTCAACCACCTCCTATCTTGTGCGAACATTCGCACATCTTGGCTTTATGGACAGGGCGGCTCTGACCGCCCCCGAGGTGGGCTCTCCCGCACACAGTGCACTAGTGTGTTGGTGAATATCGACTTTCATGCTCTATTTTCCAGAGGAAAATGCTTCACTGCAAATATATAACTTTACCAACTTCTCGAGTGAAAGCTTAACTTCCAATTGCTTTGTCAACAATAAACTGACCCTGGCATTTTATCATTCTAACAAGTTTAATACTATTATAGCCTGTATAAAAATGGGTTTTGTCATTTTTGCCTTTTAAAACGGGACTTTTCCAACATAAAAGGTGGCAATACAACATAATTATACATAAAAATTCTCTTAACAGACAATGAGATGAGACTGCATTCACAGGCTTCAGAAAATGTAGAATAAAATACATAGAAATTCTTAATCAACCTCAGTGACATGGTACCATGATGATTTGTATACTAGCAGCTTGAAAGTTATCTTCAAAGTTTTACAAAATAATATATATTAACTGTATGGCAATGTGAACTTTTATGGATAGTAGCATATTAAAGCTGTCTACCTAACAATAGATTGCCCCCATCCCATCAGAGAAGCAGTGTATTTGTTTGATCGAAAGAACCACCTCAATTATGATTAAATCTGATGCTCTCGCTATTCTATATATTTCATGTGTTTATACATACTATGGGACTACGTTTTGACAGTCTGGTTAATACCATATTGGTGTGGTTATGTCTTCTGTAACATGTGACTCACTTCAGCCCCAAATTTTAGAACTTTAAAATAAATAAAAAGCAATTTACAAAAATAAGGCATTATTTGCAAATGCAAAAATTCGTCCTGAGAATTTTTATCATCCAGGAGGACCACTTCACAGAAAAGGAAATACCACTATCTGTGAAACAAATGCACCTCAAGAGCTAAAACAATCGGTAAGCAGAGGTCAGCTTACCTAGGCCGCAGCTAAGAAAAGCAGGAAGGCACGTTCACACATCTCCTTAGATTAACTCCCATGCAAACGATAGATGTACTACTTTCCGAGTGCACGGTTCCTCCCCCCGACTTCTTGCATTGATGTACTCTGACTGTACTGTGGAAGAGGGGGAGGGAGCAAGCTCAGCGATGCCGCCTGACCTCGTGCTAAGGGACCTGCGTCCGTGGTCGTCATCAATGGCCGACGCTGCGCTGGCCTGAGCCACGGAGCCACTCTACCTGTGGCTTTCCATAACAGGAGCAGCTAGCCAAAACAGTTCATAACTTTACACTAGAAAAATGTCCAATTAAAACACCAATTTGAAGAAAGGTAAAACGTCATCAGATGCTTTGCTTCATAATGTGACCATTAGATTATCTACTTATAGAAATTTAAAAAATGGTTCAACAAAGAATCAAACTGGTTTCTTGGGTATATCATTATGATAAATCTCTTTACTCTTTATGCTGTGAGCAGACAGTGATTATTTTGGAGAAGGAAAAATAAGAAAGTGTGGAATTAGTAATGCGGAAGTTGAAAGGCAGGTGGCAAGACTAGAAGAACGCTCCAAACCGACACTGCTTTGCTCCCGTCCCTACTGGCACCTGCCCCCCAAGGTAAAAGGCCAGAGTGACCAAAGCCGCTTTCACAGCAGTGTGCGGGACTGTCAGCCGACAAACAACACAAAAACACGTCACGCTATGTTATCTGTGGTCACTTTCTTCAGGGTTAGTCCAGTAATTCAACTTTACATTCTTTTGTCTTTATTTGTTTATTTTAATTAAACATGTAAAGGTTAATAAACAGACACAGTCCAGAGTTAGTAGGTTGATATTATAACATTTATTAAAATAATGCTATGGGTTAATAGAAACAGCAAAGAACCAAAGAATTAAAATGCAAGCTATGTAAAATCCCAACTAAAACCCAAAAGTGTCTAATGTATTCATTCATTAGCTAACTAAAAGCCCAAGAAAGACAAGACACCCAATGTAATAAAGTACTGGAAAACAATTGGCATTTTCAGTTATCAAAATTGTGGATTCTGCATTTTGTATCCTTTTCTCAATCAAGAAAAAAATTCTTTTTGAATGTTATATAACATACATATAAAACAAGATAGAAAAATACATTATAAACTTGTAACAATGGCTGTAAATACATTATCTTACATGTTTCTCATAGGCAATAGGTTGGTTATGGTACATACATAGCATGAAACTACTGAGATAATAAAGAATAGACAAAAATACATGTCAGCCGTACGGTAACATACAAGCGACACTCCCATCTACCCGCGCTAAAAAATTACATAATACTGTCAGAAAAAAAGTCTTAAAAACTACATATTTTAATAAGAAAGAAATTCAATAAAGAATGATAATACTGAGAACCAAGGCATTCAGAGATTTCAAAAGTCATGCTTTTTTTCAGTTGATCCAAAATTTTATCAACTAAGTTTTCAAACGTTTGTTCAGAGCCAACATTACTCATCAATGTCACGCATTTATTTCATACATTTACTTTCTTCCCCATAAAAGACCTTTGATAAACATCTAAAATGTCCAGGTATAACACAGTTGAGATGAAACTGGATCAAATACTGGTATCATTTTTAAACTATCACCTCAAGTGTTTGAGTGTCGCAAATTTATTCAACCAACCAAACAAAATAAAAATCAAAATGGCACAGCACATATGGTAAATCAAGCAAAACAACTCTATGTGTAACAGAAAGACAAGCAGTGTCACACTAAACCAAAGCTAGCTGAGTACAAAACAACAAATGTCTATTGCATAGTAAATAAACTGAAAACGGTTTCCAAGGGGACAAGATGACGGAGGTCACCGCGAAGGTGCTTACTGAGCTTACTGCTGACCTTTGACTGTGAAGCCGTGACGGTATGCAGAGGGCAGGAGTTGATGAGCTGGGGACCTACAGCCACTTGCCATTTGCCACATCTGGTACTGGGCATTTAATGCTCGCTTACAGGTCAGTTAGATCTGCAAGCTCAAGTTCCGATGCAGAGCTTTGTGCATAGCTCACTTTAGCTACAAAACTGACTGAACATCCGGAGAAACTGCAAGTTCATACTCACATGTAGTTGAGTATTCTATGCCCAATGATGCTAGTTTCTCTCATTCCTTTTAAAGTTAAACGGGGACTGGGGGCGTGCGCGCGCGCGCGTGTGTGTGTGTGTGTGTGGTGGCGGCTTAGGCCACTGAAACCAGCAGAGATGGACTACCCAAGTGATCTGGTTCCGTAGAAATGAGTCTGATTTAAATTTGGGTCATTTACAAACACTGTTATCCAGAATGAAAATCAAAGATTCACTCTTGTGAAAAAGACTGCTGGGTATACTATTACCACCGATTAATAAGAAAAAAATCCAACAACACGCCCACCAAGTAAGAGTTCTAATTTTGTCTATGAAATGGTGTTCTAATCACACGTAATGTTTATTTCAGAACCTTTTGGGCTAACATTACGTATACCAATTACCAAAAGCACTCGATTGTGATTTTAAAAGGATGTTTTCAAACTTGCTTGTTAGGAATTAGAAAAGTTATCAAACTTTTTCACAGTATCAGATTTGGCAAATTGATATCAAGGTAATGTGGCAAAAATCATTTAATTCAAACCATCAACTCATGTGTCTCCCCTCACATCTTCTTTCACATACTGGGCGACTGAGTGACAGGCATTGACTTGTATTCTGAGGGAGGAGCTGATCTTACAAGACACCTGACTAAATGACCATGAAGGAAAATAAGGCACTTTCTTTTCTTTAGACTTATTCCAATACTTAAAAAATAAAAAAGAAAGACAAAAAGGCTCTTTTGGTCTTTTGTTTCTTGACAACCACCAGAAAAAATCATTTAATGAAATAAAGGGTTTCTTTGTTCTTTTTCTTTTTTTTATAACACTTGAAAGTATAAAATGCTACATTTCCAAAAATATATATATTTTTTCTGCACCAGCACCCTTGTATAGTAAAAGTATCTACTTTTTTTGTTCATTTGTTTCAATGCACTACACTTTATCTACAATTTCATTACATGTATACAGCAAATAGGCAAGCATGGCTTTTACATCCTTAATGATTTTTTTCTATACAGGGAGGTTTAAAAAAAATATTTGAACAGTTTGCCCAGTAATGTGACACATAATGCATGTACCTTGTTCTCATATATTTTTTAAAGGAGGTGTAAAATAAAGGTTCAGTAATTTTAACTCAGATATTTATCTTTTAAAAAATAGTGTTGCAGTTTTGTTCTTTGCATTACTTTCCAAAATTCCTTGTTAAGTTTTTCTCTCATGGCACACTTCTAATACTTCAAATTTTGGCAGGCAATATAAAAAAGGCTGCGACTTCTGCCCTTTGAGGGCACTGTAGTGACTAAAGAGCAGGTCAAATTTTGAATACTTTTGAAATCGCTTCACCAATGACATCCCTGACCAAAGGTTCATGCATGATGCATCAGCACAGTACATTCAGAGCTCTGACTCGCTATGCAGAGAGGCTCCTAGAAGTCTCTCACAGGAACTGCCTCTGTCGCTGGCCCTTCTGCAGTGAGGCCTTCTCACCGTTCGCTTAGGGCGGACACTGAAAGGTGGTCAGTGCTGGGGGATGGATTGGGCCTTATTGCTTTACACTCTTCAGTGCAGGGTCTAGAACCACTTTCACCCAAACAGAAAAAGAAATAACAAAACAAAACAAACGAAAGCTGAGTTGGAGGACAACGATTTCTTTGTCTTTTGTTTGGTTAGATGGTAAGACGAACGGACAAGTGCCTCAGCTCGCTGCACTGACGACAGGCAAGCAAAGGCGATTACCAGTTAACTGATCAGCAGGCAGGCATGGTCAGGTCATCATTGGGTGAAGAGTTCAGAGGTCAGAAGGTCATAGGTTAGTTGCCGGTGGCGGCTGGGTGGTTAGAAACAAAAAACAAAAAAAAAAAAAAAAGAAAAGAAAAGATAGAGAAGAGATTAGTTTCAGCTAGTGACGGCTTAATGACAACATGAAAAACTAATCACAACTAATAAAAAAAAAAAGCATGTTTAATTCTGACAAACTGATTAACACCATCTACAGAATACAATAAAAATCATGACAATTCCATATCATGATTTGAACAAATGAAGGAGAGCCCACTCCCACAAAAAAAAACAAAAAACAAAAAACTGTTAACAGGAAAAATAGAAATAAAATACAACTAACAACTAATAGTTAGTAGCAGTCAATGAAGGAGACTGGAAACAACATCAATGAACAGGCTCGGTGTACGGAATTCTCAGTCAGTGCAGCTACCAGTGTCTGACTGCTATTAAGCATTAGTATTCTCTCAGAGGCAAAAGCATTAAAGCAACTATTAATGATGATGTGATTATTAATAATCAGTGATTAACAGAAATGAGTCTAAAGAAATTTAAATTTCTATGAATAATCTGGTTCAACATAAACTCTGGGCCAAAGTTTCTTTTGTTCAATAGATGTTTATTGCTTTTTCAATTATTCTATTTACAAACAACACGGAATTTCTTGGCCTCATGATACAAAGCAACACTAAAGGGTAGTCTAGCCGTGTGGGCAACACCACGGAACCAGAAAAGGGCCCGGCCTTCCGCGCAGGCCAACGCTTTCCAGCTGGAAATACTATTTTACACATATAGAACACTTATAAAATGCACTTGCATGTAAACACTGTAAAATCCTGCCATTTAAAATTCTATACTCAAAAAGCTCTAAGTACATCAAAAAATAGAAGAAATTTCTAATTGATACCAATAAGGCATTTTAAAACTACAAACAGCTTTCTTTATTCAATTTCAAAGCTAATACTCTGCAAATACAATAAAATCTGACATTTCATATACATTCCTGCTTTATATTTTATATTTTAAAAGAAGCCACCTGTAAATACTATTTTCTTTTGCAAAATAACAAACAGAACAAAAAAATTAAAAAAAAAATTACAGTAAAACAAAGTAGTTCTCAAGTGGAAAAGTTATCGTTCCCAATGTCCTTGAGTTGCTCCTTCCTTAATCAACCTCTGTCACATTCTGCTTCACCAAACTTGGTCCACTTAACAGTAGTATGATTTTTAAGACTCATTCAACAGCTTTAATTATTTCTACTATATTCTGAGGTTTGAGAGAATTTTCTGTACTGTTGCCACTGTGACTAAGGCAGAGGAGATGTCAATGAAAAGGTATTCAGTGCAAAGGCAGATTCTGTGCCACTTGATAAATCAAAACCCAGTAGGTGTAATGTTCACAGAGTTTAAATGATCTATATAATGGACTGGTTTACCTTCATATAAAAAAAAAATGCTTTCTAAAAGTCTATCACATAGGACAGCTTATAAATACTACAAAAATACTGTATCTTCAATGTGACCAAATCTTCCCTGAATTTGTTAAAAAAAAAATTGGAATTTTATTTAATTAAAATAAAAACTGCTACTCCAAAGTTAAAGAAGAAAATAAATATTTCACATGATGTAGTCATACCACTTCATAGGTACTCCAGAAATATAGAATCTTAAAGCATTTTTGAAATTACTTAAAATTTTGATTAAAATTGTATTAAGCTTTTTATACAAATTATGTAAATGATGGTTTTTGTAAAATCATTATTTAGAAAAATTCTGATTACGCCTTTTTGAGTGTGGAATATATCAACAAGCAAACTACTGTTTCTATATATACCAGTAAACCTAGAAATATGTCCTCTGCCGAGTCCTGGCCTGCTCCAGTACACACAGGTGTGTCAACCGTGCAAAATCACTTACGGTTCTTCACAACTAAAAAGTCAGTTGGTCTTTTATAGGCTTCATATTCAGTTTTGAAATATGTGAACGGGGGGTTATTTTTAGTAAAGAACTAGATGGTTGTCAACCATGCAGTACTCTAAATGCTCATATAGAATTACATGGTTATATGTCTAAGGGCTGAGTTTCCTTGCATAAATGAATACTTATAATCTTCCCTTCAAAAGATTAAAAAATAATCATTAAAAAAAACCTCAAAAATAGAGAAAACAGTAGTATCATAAAATAATTTAAGTGAAGAACTTCAGACCTCTCCCTTAGACCCAATGAGTGCATACAGTGATAGTAACAGCAGTATACAAGTATCTGTTATTTTAAAAAAAGAAAAAAAAAAAAAAAAAACAAGCATTTCGGTTTGCTGACATTGCATTTTGAATAAAAACAGTGATAGGACTAATGAAAACACATAAACTACAAAAGAGCTTCTCATGGAATGTGCTGTCAATTTCAAATACAGTATAATCTTTCTAATATTTTCAACTGTCTCAAGGCACTGGAGTGTTGACTAGACCAATAATTGTGTTAAAATAAAATTATGAGAAATCTCTTTAAAAGGGCATGCAGGGAAAGGTTAACAGAAGAAAAACTACTTTAAAACAGTCTTTAAAACTGTCTCAGACATTAACAATGTAAAAACTTCCAATCCTGTGTGGAAGTATTCAATTTCCTTAAATTGAAAAGTTACTTAAAAGATTTTTTTTTTTTTAATTTCCTCCTTCACTAGGAGACTTTCTGATACAAAAAGGGTCATTTATTTGCTTGTGGTGCATGATGTACTTACATTTATATTATCTTCATAGATAACCACTGACCTTGGGGGGGTGGTCTGTTTATTCAATAATCTCTGTGAGTATATATGCATTAGTCAAAAGTCTTCAGACTCTTTAATTATGCATGATGCTAAATAAATATCATCAATGTCTTTGGAAAGGTATTTTATTCTGATGTGGACAGCATTTGTGTCCATCAGTATTTAAGATACCTATGTGAAACTGACAGATGAAATCTTTCTCAAGTTCATAGAAAATGTAGGAGTGAGGTGTAAATACATCACTTTCCACCACTAATATTAGAGACTTTGATCAAATTAATTAGTAGGTAAAGATGTGCCATAATAGAAGTTTGCCAAAAAAAAAAAAACCCCAAAATCCTTTTTAAAAATCTTGTTTTGGATTGCTACCTTGTAATGACAAACTCAGAAAACAATGTCAATAAACCAAAACCGTCACTCCTCAATAAACATAAATAATTTTATAGAAGGGTCCAAGGGCATATATAGGACACAAATTATACATGTGGAAATGGAGAAAAATGAAGACTTATTTTCCAGTCACGGGTTAGTCAAAAAGGACTTTCTAACAGCTGGATTCACGTCACCACAAAATTTCAAGAGACAGTTTACCTTCACATAATATATTTTAGCAGCAAATGACAAAAATCAAAGGATCCATTTTGGGACAAGAATGTAAGAATAAAAGGGAAATGATTTTCTCATTTATTAAAAAATCCAACTTCATCAAAGTCATCTTCACAGCCCCTTTTTGATTTCAGCTAAGGACCTGACATGTATGTACATCCTTGTGTGTATACAGTGGGGTTCAAGTATCTTACTAAAAAGGAAAATGGAAACTAAATCTTCAGTTTTCTCCAAAAGGACACAGGAGGAATATATTTCTTTACTTCTCTCATTAAAGCACCATCTGCTTAGTTCTTTTTGCAAAACCAACCCAAAATTTCAGAACAACTAAAAGGTAAATTTTAGCAAAAATTATTCCTGATAAATAAGGCAACATCAGAATTTAATAGCTCCCCAGATGGACTAATTTACATTTTAGTAGAAATAAATCATTGTACATACTAAAATAGAATTTAATAAATTAAAATATGAAGGGAGGAAAAGAAAACATCCATAAAACCCAACCCTTAAATCTTTCAATTATTACAAATTAATTTAGAAAAGGAAAAGAAATGATGTGCAGGCAAGCAGTGATTTTTTTCCATCAGGTGTGGTGTTGCAAACTTTATGAACACCCAACGCACTTCTCATAAACAAGAACTGCAGAACTAAACTAACCTCGGTCTGCGGTCACAATCCTTTGGTAAGGATGGACACGCATATCGTGCCTTCGAACTTTAGTAGCCACCGCACCTAGTTAAATTGCAATTACCAAGACAAAGTTAGAAAACATTCACAAGGGAAAAGAAAACAAACATTAACAGCAGGTTTATCACAATGGATTTCAAATGTTCATTTACTACAAAAGTTTTGTTTTAGGAAACACGTTAAGGCACAGTAGTCTTAACCATTATATGTTGCGTATATATGCATCTATTAATATTGCATTCATTTCAATCATCTTGGCCTTAACCTATTTTATGCATTCATTTATAATCCCAAGTTACAGATTTCATGAACTCTATTAGATCCAAACACAGTTAGGCTTTACTAGTCACATATTCACTGAAGTGCCTTTCTTGCAGCAGGACTACTTAAATAATGCCATGTTTAATACTGACAATTATTTGCTAACCTTAAGACCACACTTCCAGAGTCTATCACTTAAGAAGGTTTAAATGCAATTCTTAAAGCCTACAGATTGTGGTTCTAAACTTCGAGTCAATAAGTATGAACTGCAATGAATTAGGTGATTAGTAAAGCAAACAGTATAGTACACTTAGCAGTCAGTATACTACTATACACTCCTGTATAAATCACCGTTACTTTGTAAGGTTACAGACTAAACCAATTAATAACAAACTTTTACTTTCTATCAGTGTGCAAAAAGTGCAAGTAAGTCACTGACTGCTAGGCTAAGCTTCCCTCCCACCCCCCTGGAGGCTGCTGAGACTAAGCATTTGTTAAATTCAGATCTGATGAGGGTTCAGTTAAGACCGTTCTTGAATTCTTAGCCTTTCGTTGGGAAAGCCATACCTAAAGATAAAAGGAAGGGAATTAAAAATTAGTCATCAATGAAGATTTGAGGCTAATACCAATCTCCTCACTACCACCAACACATATGTCTGCATCTGTTTTGAAGGGCACTGCTTATTTTAAAATACTCATGTGAGATTTGATATATAGCATGCATGTTATCTGTGTGCAAGTTGATTATAACATAGCAACTTGAAATTCATTTTCTCAATTCTCCAAGTGGTCAATATCATGTTTTACTGCTGAGGTGGCAAAGTGAGAAATAAAACTGATAATGGAATCCTGACATTTAGTGCTCATTATCATTCACCTTATGAATGTCAATTAGGTATCTGTGTATTTTACTTTCAATTTTGTCAGTCTAATAATTAAGTATTATAAATAAAAATTTTCCAACACAACAAAAGCACATTGCTTTAAAATGGGAAATTTAACTGCAGTGCCTGTTGCTGTTTCTAAGTAGTAAACTGGTCCATCACCCCTTTTTCATTTTGGAAAAACTAGTCTTATATAAGTGTAATTCGATGAGGCAAAATCAGTGAGATCTTGCATTGAGAGTGCTGGAACAGCAGCTGGTGGCTCAGAGCACCAGCCCTGCGGGAAGCACCAGTCAAACTCCTCGAACAGACGCTGTGCGTGCAGCAGAGAGGAGCTCTGGGGAAAGGAGCAGGCGTGGGGCCACAGGACAGAGCGTTAACAGAAAGGAAAACGTAAACAGGTTACAGGTTACATGTTATTTTAAAAATGCTTCAAGAAATGTGCAACAGAAACAAGCCTCTCAGAAACAGTTCTATTGTATGATTCTGACCTATAATACTTTTTACAATGATTTAGAGATAAACGGAAAACATGTACAATAAAATGTATTTGCTCATGAAACAAAATGCACCTGAGTGCATGCACACACACAGATAACATACAGAGCACTGTGGCTTTTTTTTAATTGAACAATGAATTTTCAAGTTTCAATCTTAGTGTCCAGGTTCATTAAAAACTTTCAAATTTTTATAAATCAATATTAATGCTGGGGAAAAAATAACTTTAAAAGATCAAAGTCCTAAAAGTCAACAGCATGCACGCAGCACCAAAGTCATGTACAATTCAAGAAAAAAGAACTTAAATTCTGTCTGGTAAAACAAAGGGGCAGCGCGGAAACAGTGTGTCCACATTGACTGGTCGTGTTAGAACAGCTGCTGCTCTAGTCCTTCATCCAGCAGTCAATGGGCTGAAATATCAGGCATGACTGGCATTTCAATCCACTCTATAAAAAAAAGGCGTCAGTAATGTCTTTTTCAAGCACACCACTTTTTGTTTATGTAAAACTGAGAGTTTACAGCATGATCTTAATTTTTGCCTCAATTGTGATTCTAATTCAGTGAGACTTGGTATTACTTATCAATTCCATACTGTACTACTGAAACTAAGAACGTCTCTTATCTTTAATGTTAACTAGGACTTCAAAAGAGAAAAATTGAAGAAATCTGAAGAATGCAACTATTTATCTGGTCCCTTTTATATTTTAAGTGACCACAAATATCAGAAAACACACATCAGGTTAAAATGTCTCAAAAGACTTTCACACAAAAATTGAAAATGTAGCCAACAAATAAATTTCCGACACAAAAGCAATCTAAAAACTCCGGGTGGTGGAGCTGATGAAGGGGTAGACCTATGGGTGGGATCTAACACTCAGAATGACCTCGGTGATGTCAAAAGTGAAAAGTATTTTCTGTTTAAAATGTTCATTGCAAATTTACCCAACCAAAGTGACCGTCAGTCACCAAAGTGCATCTGAATAAATTTCAGGTACAATTATTCAAAGGGGGAACCCTTATAAGAGGCTGAAATAAAATTTAGTTTTCAGTCTTTCCAGTGGAAGCTTGTCTTGCCTCTCTAAAATGGATATATCATTTCAAAGTCTGGGGTAGCAAAAGTGATGAAGAAAAATGCTGTTAACCATACAACTTACCTAATACACCACTAGGTTCAATAGGATACTCAAGGATTGATGTAGCTGGTGCCAACGTGTAGGGGTATTCGTAGGGTGTGTAGATTAACCCAGCCTCGGGCCCTGGAGGAACTATTGCAGCAGTAGGGTGAGGAGTTCCGTTTGGCATGACAGCGGTCTGTATCTGTCTGATCAAAGGCATTATGGTAGGGCCAGCCGGCGTCGGAGTGCGCAGGGCGGCTGGTGGGAGCACGGGCGCGGGCCCAGTGATAATCCTTGGAGCAGCCTGGGCTGTAGCTGCAAGAGAAAAGGCAAGGGCTGCTACAGTAAGCAAAGAAATTCAGAAGGAAGTGCAGAGACAGCAGTGTAAAACACGGAAAATGAGAGGGGAGGAGGAAAAAGGAAAAAGCAGAAAAGAAGAAAAATAAAAGGAAATCATTAGTACATGCGCTGATCACACAAAAATGCCAAAGCACACCAATCAAATGCAAAACAGCTTCCCCTTTCCCAATGTGATTAAGAATAAATGTGCAAAATTTAAAAAGCCACTGGGGGGAAAAAAGAATGAGACCATTAAAATAGGTTACATTTACTTAATATATTTGGTATGTCTATATTTTTAAGATCTCATGAGACTAAAGGTGCATGCAGAAGCACAAGAGAACACTTGCATTAAAAGATGTTAAAAATACTCTGTAATTGGAGTCCACAGAAATACAGCTTTAGTATATTTCTAAAGAGTAGCTTCAGTTTCAAATGAAGGAAAGAATAATTTTCATTGCATTAACTTAGCCAAATAACCAAGTTACTAATTTCCTACATTTTAGTGATTAACTTTTTCATAGAAAATACAAAAAAAGTCACATTCCTAAACACATGACTATTAATGATATACTCATTTTCATGAGTAAATTAAAAGCAACCACTCTAAACACACTACGGTGTCTATATTTTGGAAAGCTGGCTACGTCTTTACAATTCTATACCTGTAATTTAAATGATATTATGTTCATATGAATGATGAATAAAACTTAGATTGTCTCAAAATATAAATTTCACATTATTTCATTTTAAATATGAAAAAGCAATCCTCTTACAGTTTATGAAAGCATGTGCAATACACATCAAGAGGAAAACAGCATTAAAAGCAATGCCATCTACTGCTCTCTGTGAACTCACGTATGAAATCAATACAGGAAAAATATCGGAGGAAAAACGTGCAAGTGAGGTGAAAGAACAGAATTCAACAGAAGAATCACTGCATTCATGTATATTCCAAACTAGCTTTTAGTTTTTAGAAAAAACTTCTTTGCATAAAGATAACAAAATAAACTAGAAGTCTTAAATCTGTAGTTAACAAAAAACTTTTTGAAACTCTTGAATTCAGAAGCTAAAATTTCATCAAAAGAATAAAACAAAAGCTTATAAACTCAAAGCTTAGACATGCTGGCATAAAATAAAATCAAGGGAGTGCCCTCATTCTTGAAAACAGTAGAAATGGAACAGTGAGGCCCATATCAAGTGACAATTATTTCAACTCTTCACTTTAACTGTTCATGTACTGTGCTGCCAAAAGGAGAGGGGGTTTGCGGACAAAACAGCTGAGACAGCTGTAAGCTCTGGTCTTACGTGATTTAATGTTGGCATCTCTGTAGGTGCCGTTGAGAATCGCAAGCTCCATCAGCTGCATCTTCTTCAGGCTGTCTTCTCCCTCTGCCTATACATGGAAAAGACAAGAGCACTAAGCGCCTGAAACGGTCCATATCCATTACAGCCATTATCTATGCAAAAACCATAAAATAGGTATCATGTGATTACAGCCACTGGTTTCAATCAGGAAACAAACATCCGGGAAACAGTGAGTGAGTAAGCGCTCAGTCACTCAGTCACGTCCGACTCTTTGCTACCCCAAGGACTGTAGCCTGCCAGGCTCCTCTGTCCATGGGATTCTCCAGGCAAGAAAGCTGGAGTGGGTTGCCATTTCCTTCTCCAGGGGGAACAAAAGGTGCTACATGCTAAAGCCCATTCAGTAATGGGATATTAACACACAAGACACTCTCAACTGCCACCAGCTATATGTTTCTATTTGGACACTTCTTATGTAAGCTACACTGATGAATTAACAATCTCTTAAAAACCTTTATTTTTAAATGGGATTAATGAAAATGTTAGGTAAATTAAATATAGCATAGTCTCTACGTTTAAGTCTTCATTAAAAGACAAAAAACGAAAACAAACTGAGATTTTAAACATGTAAGATTCAACTGTGGTATTCAGGTAAGGAAATTTTGCTTACTTTTCCAAAAGAGGAAAATTTAACAAAATCATAAACATAAGAATTTCTAAAAATCTGGTCTACATTCTGGTTTCTTATCCCAAAATCCCTTTCTCCCCTCAATTAGCAAATGCTATCAATTCTAAAGCACATGAGTCTTTAAGATCATCTGATACCTTGTCCGAGTCATGAAAAACTTCACAGTGAAAAGGAGCATTACTAAAATATTAATATTAATAAGTATACACCAGGCAAAAAACCAGGGATGTCTCTGACATCAAACTGTTAGGCCATTTCCTCAACCATGGACTTGCCCCACCCTCCTCATTTACTGCTATCACTCTTGCTCTCAGCATTACTGGTTTATTACCAAAACTACCATAATGTGTTAAGAGTATCTGTTCTCCAATCGATCTATGCACAATGGCCAGTTACCTGCCCAAATCACAACTTCCATTGTAATGTTTCTTGACAGGCTCATGTCTTAAGAACCTTGTAGTCTCTTACTAGCTAAAAAAAAATAATAATAATACATTTAAGCTATTTATGGTCTGATCCCAAAAATCTTCTCAAGTTAAATCAATGAATCTCCCACTATTTGTTATCTTATGGCATAAACCAAACCACATCACTGCCTGTTATTCATCTCTGTGCCTCCTCCTATTGCCTCCATCGTGAATGCTTCTCTGCACTCCACATTACCACCCATCCCTCTTCCCAAATCCTACTTTATCCTTGCAGACTTCAACCTAAATGCTACCTTCTCAGAGGGTCATCCCTACAGCATATGTTTCTGCTTTGAGTTAAAGTTGTTGTATACCACAACTACCAAGAAACGAGCAAGTTCCCCGAGTACAAAATAGTTCTCATTTATCACTGCCTATCTTCCTTATCCACCTCATCTCCCCAAGTCATTTGCTAGGAGTTATTTTTAAATGATCACTATGAGATATCTTTAACTTTATTTAGAAATCTCAAATGTTTAAATCCTACAGAATAAACTTAAGCCACAGAAAAAGGAGGTTCACCCATGAAGAAGTGGTAGAAATGGAACTATGTGCTGCTCAGATATTTTACACATTGTACTGCCAGGACTTAACATTTTAAAAGGAAAGAAACCCAACGACACATTTTTCTGATGAAACGTTGGTCCTTCTTGATTCAAGAAAGGAGCAGTTAACAAACTTCTCAGCCCTTTCCTGTTATACAAAACTCTGTCCCTGGCACTGTAACAGCAAATAGGGTACCATAATTTGTAATAAGAAGAACTGCTGAGTGGGCTTTTAACAAACTACAAAACAAGTTCCTTAAGATGAGTGAAAACGCCATGAAGACCACACTCAGCATGCCACTGCTGACTTTCCAGAAGCCTACGTGCAGTCACAGAAAGTGAAGGAGATACTCGCACTCTGTGGAACTACTATTCCTGATGCCTATGAATGTGCACAGGTGAAAAAAAAAAGTAAATAATATGATTTACTTGAAAGATACAACAATTACTTGCAAAGAAAAATAAGTAAGCATTATCACTGGAAGAGAAGAATTAGAAATATACTATGATAAAACTCCTTTAACTTGTCCACTGAAAGCTAGTAATACTGAAAATTAAAACTTAAGTTGTTTCCAATTTAAACCTAATTAAAAGACACATGCTCCTTGGAAGAAAAGTTATGACAAATCTAGACAGTGTATTCAAAAGCAGAGACCACTTTGCCGACAAAGGTCTATACAGCCAAAGCTATGATTTTTCCAGTAGGCATGTACAGATATGAGAGTTGGACCATAAAGAAGGGTGAGTGTCAAAGAACTGATGCTTTCAAACTGTGGTGCTGGAGGAGACTGCTCAGAGTCCCCTGGACATCAAGGAGATCAAACCAGTCTATCCTAAACGGAATAAACCCTGAATATTCAATGCATGGAGTGATGCTGAAGCTGAAGTTCCAATACTTTAGAACCTGATGCGAACAGCCAACTCATTGGAAAAGAACCTGATGCTGGGAAAGATTGAGGGCAGGAGAAGGGGGTGACAAGGATGAGATGGTTGGAGGGACATGACTCAATGGACATGAGTATGAGCAAGCTCCAGGAGTTGGTGATGAACAGGGAGGCCTGGTGTGTCCATGGGGTCGCATAGAGTAGGACGTAACTGAGTGACTGAACAACAGGAAAAGAATACTAAAAGAAGTATATAAACTATACCTTATTTAAATAGAAAGATAGTAAGTATACCTTCAGTCATCTTCCACAGTGAAAAAGTGGTACGTATTTGAAAATGTCCAAAAATTAAGCAGAAACAAAGATGAAAGAAATGATGAATTACAATGCCTCATACACAGCACTGTACAAAGAAGAGGTGCTTGAACACATGTTTTCACTGAACAGTTTCTTTTGGGTAACAATATAACCATACTCATTAGCTGGTGATGCAATGTCAAACTTGGGAGAAAGACAAAGGAAAAGATGATGGAAGATGCGCACATGTGTGCATGTGTAGGGCATGCATATACAGGTGTGTGCATGCACGTCTGCAGGGTGTAGGAAACAAAACAATCAGTCCAGTGACATCAGCAGAGAATGAAAACCAGTGCAGCGCCGCCTTCACCCGCTGGTGTCGGCCACGTGGACCACGGTGACACAGCCGCTGAGGGCACTGACACAAGTGACAAATTACGATACACACTGCATCGCCTCACGTGGGGCACGCTCCCCCCACATCTCCTGGCAGAACAGTCCAGAAAGCAGCCTCTCCTGCATCCTTAGCACTCCCATATACTCTGCACTCACAGAACATGATGCTCTGGGTCTCAAGACATGACTGGATACTTGGGTGCTCTAGTTTTGGAGTACTGTGAATAAAGCTGCAATGAAAATTCTTGTACAAGGCCTTTTTTGGGTAAACCTATGCTTTCAATTCTCTTGGATAATTACCTAGAAGTGGAATTGCTGGGTCATGGGATAAATGTATTTTGCATGGAAAACATTATATAAAGATTACTTGAACTCAGTAGGATAAAAACAGACTATAAACACACTCTCTGAACTTTTTGGGTTCTGCAATTAAGGATGACAAATTATGGGTCTATACAAATATATATAACTTATGTATATATTACTTAACATACAGCTATGTTATCAGCTATATATAACAGCTATGTTAAAGTGCTAGAAATAGTTCATGGTTAATATTAGATCAGAGTAACATTTTAAAGTAGAACAATTTATACACTGTTCTACCTTATTAGAATTAGATATTAAATCTCATCATCTAAGCATTTATGTTTCATAACAGATCTATGGCACTGGTGTTTCACTATCCCCAAAGCTCAGAAAAGTTAGGTAGCTTACCAAATGTCACAATGCAAAACTGGCTTTCACCGAAGTACCTGATCCAAAGTCCTCATTGTACCTTCTGCAATGTAATTTATGGTGACTTCAAGTGGAAGTATCTTTTGAATTCATCAAAGAATTCACATAGAAAAATGAATGCAATGTAATTAATTATAACAGAGAGCTAAAACAAATATGTGAATATTTCCAACTAATTAAAATGTCAACTAGCACAATAATTTGAACTACTGCCTGTAATAGAAGCCCAAACTTTCTAGCTTAGCACTCAAGGCGCTGAGTCACTTCTAAAAGCAGCCCTATGTGCAAATGTTTTGCACTGGTTGAAATCATCTGTCCACTCTCTGCGAGAGTATCCTCTGTGCGTTTCTGCCTCTAAGTGAGCTGAGACCTGGTCTAGAAGCATGCTGCGTATGCCTCTTCTTACAGCCCAGGCAGATCACTGGCCTTTTCCAAACACTTCTAAATTCATGCTACTCCTTTTGGGGTGATCAATCACATACAGCCACAAGGAAGAAGGTATCTCTTGTATTTTTTCTTTTTTTTTTAGGAAATTTCATGACTTGTAGCTATGAATCAACGAACAGCCAGTAAACCAGTCTTCTTTTAGCCTGCAATGCCTCACAAAAATGAACCTTCTCAATACATTTTAGAAAATTGATTATTTTTCTATAAACTTGAAATAATGAGTAGAAAAGGTTTTCCAAGCATTAAATAAAAAGTACATAACTTAATTCACTTGTAGAATAAGACTGAACAAGTAATAAAGAGAACGAGTGACAAAGTTATGAAGAATTAATACCAATCATTACCTGCATCTGCTCCTGTCAGCTAAAAGTCTGACAAAGAACCTGACCAACTTAAATTTAAATAGAGGGCTTTACACAGGGTTGTGACGTAACAGTGCCTGTCATGGACTGTTTGGGGCTCAAGTATGATTAGAGAGACCGAGCCATCAGCTTTAACCCAGCCCAGGTGACAGAGGAACTGGGTGGGTGGGGGTGGGGGGAGGTAACAACACTGATAGAAAAGTTAGTTAAATCGACAGGACTTGATGACTGACTGGATAGAGTGGGTGAGGGAAAAGGAGACAGACATTAAAGAATGACATTTAGGTTTAAAGGCGAAGGGATATGGAATCAAAAGTTCTGTTTGGAAATACGAAGCTTGAAATTCTTAAACACCCCAGTGGAGATATCAAGAAGACAGCGAATACAAATCTGAGATCTACTTTTTAACTTAGCATATAAAGAGCTAGTAGAAAAATTACCTCCCACTCCATTTTCAGAGTATTTTTCTCCAAGATGATACAGAACTATTAAATTTCAAGCTGAGCTGCTATATGCTTCCAAAGGCTGGGTCTAGGACTCTACACAGTCCTGTGTCTCCCAGGCCAGCTGGTGAGTTAGATGCTCACAACTGAGACACCCCGAGGGGCATCAAAGGGAGACTGAAGTGCTGGCTGCAGGCAGAAGGGGCGCCCCTCCCGTGCCAGCTATTCTCAGCTCGCACCTCGCTGGGGGCAGCTCCACCCAGGCTCCAGGACTCCTCCCCAGCACTTCTAGAACAGTCTCACTGAGCAGCCCCAGCCCACAGCCACAACCAGCGTTAGGCACTCTTGTGAGTTACTGAGCTTCTGTACCAACCAAGGGGCAGTGCTCTATCAGAGATTCTGCCTCTGCACAGAACTTTCTCCAGTTCTGTGATGGTAATATGGTAATAACAGTACCATTCTCTCTTATCTCCCAGTCCTGGGATAACAGTCAATTCCTAGAGCTTCTAAAACTGTATTACACTCTATCTCCTTTCTCCTTTTTTTAGTTTTCAACACCCATTTAACAAATTACTTTATTCTCTCAGTTGAAAAAGCTAGTGTGGTTTGTTTTCCAGATGAAGAGGAGGCTCCCCAGCACTACTTCACAGAATCTGAATTACCCTGTCTGACACTTATGGTCACATCAGTGTCCTTTCCTTTTTTATGTCACCAACTTTATTTTGTATCAAAAATTTAAGCAGATGATCTGCTAACTATTTCTTTAGATTATTTTAAGGCTCCCTAATTCCATGTCTTTCCTTTTCCCAGTGTTCAGTTAACAGAGGCAACTGAGCACCTGCTAGGATGCAGACACTCTGCTAGCCAGTCCAACACAGCAAAAGAATGACATTCACAAACGGAAGCACATTAGAGAAATTTCCAAAATCGTAACAGAAAGTCAATATCAAAGAGAGTTTACCTGGGTACAGCCTGATTGTCTTATACAAAGCAAGCCCTTAGTCCAAGTAAGGGCAAAAAAGACTGTTCCTGTGAAAAATTTGTGGGTCAAAATGTTAGACACAGTAAGGGAGGAAAAATCCTAGCATATATTTTTCTATTTCCCCTTTATTACATTCTCTCATTTAAGCACAATCCCTGGTTTAGCAGCAACCACTTGATAAAGCAAAGTAAGACACTGAGAGAGCATGAGGCATATTTTATTTCATCAGAAAAGCTTAAAGCACTCAAAGCCTCACTGACAAAGACACATACAAAAAGCTCCGTAAACTATTACATAAGACTAACAAATACTTTTGTCTTGGGATAATACATTGTCTTTTTTTGACAAGCTATAGACTCATCTAAAAGTCCTGACAACCTCAGAAAAGCCATATCTCATTAGAAAGCATTTATTCCTTTCTATATGAAATATACATAACTTGAAATATTACTTTTTATAGTAAGCTTAACATAAATGACAACTTTTTGAAAGATTTCTATGATCCACAACTCAGGCAACATACTAGTATCAGTAGATCCCCACCTTACAGAAAAAAAAAAACCCAAAACTCGAAGGTTAACTGTATTTTAGGTGGACTTTATCAAACTATATGTTTGGTGCTGTAGAAGAAAAGATGGCTACAAACTGTGAACTTAAGAGAGCCTTATTCTATAGCAGAAGGTGAAGAGCGGGAACCTGAAAACAGTGATCTGGAAATCTGCTTGCTGTGAGAGGTATACAGAAGAAGTGGGGAGCACTACACTGAGACAGAGGCTGACACGGGAGTATAACGGAGTCCAGGTGAACAAGTGTGGGCAAGGATCACAACTCACTGTGACGATCCGATGACGACTACAGGCGGCCTAGAATACACACAATGGTACAGTGACAAAATCTGCCACTCAGTTTTAATCATCTACAGGAATTCTTTCAAGTAACCCATTTTTTACTAGGAGCTATTCATCCTATTTCTGAGTCATCAACCACAGTCTAATGACCTCAATGAGAGCAGATGCAGAAAGCCACATGGTCCTTCAGCAACCTGAAGTCACCACTACCAGTTTTCCTTATATTCAAAATACTAAATATTTTTGGACATAGCCATTATGGTGAGGTCCTTAATTCTGGTTGATTCCCACCTTAACGTTTCTCCTTTGCTGCTTCATAAGGTATACCTTCATCATACAGTTGACTAGAACTCTGACCCTAATTAAGGCCAGAGGAAAACAGAGCAAGGACAGGAGAGACAGGTGAGCTTCCGCAAATGCCACGCAGCAGCACCTGACCTCTCGGAGGCACAGCAGCCGCAGAGGCAGCGAAGGCGAATCAGGTCGCCTTTTGCACTATAATTGTGTTTCAGATTATGGAGACACTTAACAGTTTTCCTTGGTCAGAAAAAAATAATTAAGTTAATTGGTTTATTTTTTGAAGATTTATTTCCCCTGAAATTTGAGTAACCTTTTCTATTTTAAGTGTTTATAGAGAATTTAACCTTTGTTATCTTGCTTAAGCCTCTTAATTACTCCATAAGGTATATAAGACAGCTGTTATCTCTTTCACTGGCTGCACTTTAGGGCAAAATTAAACAAAAGATAGGAACTATGTAAATAAAGCACTGGAATACTTCTTACACTCAGCCATCCAAAGAAAGTGAGGAAACAGGGTTTGCTGTAGTCACACCTGAAGATTCAAATAATAATAAATAAAAACTTGGAAACAACACATTCCTCTTCGAATGAAAAATATTTCACTTCTGAAGTAATTTGCAAAGACTCTACTTCCTAAGTGGAAACTTATAAAGCAATCTAAAAACCTCATTTTAAAGTAGGCATGAGACAAACTGGGGAAAAGCAAGGGGATTCTCGAAAAACATCTACTTCAGCTTCATTGATTACGTGAAAGCCTTTGTGTGGATCACAACAAACTGTGGAAAATTCTTAAAGAGATGGTAATACTAGACCACCTTACCTGTCTCCTGAGAAACCTGTATGCAGGTCAAAAAAGTAACAGTAGGATGGGACATGGAACAACAAATTGGTTCAAAACTGAGAAAGGAGTTTATCAAGGCTGTATACTGTCACCCTGCTTATTCAACTTATATGCAGACTGCGTCATGTGAAATGCCGGGCTGGATGAAGCAAAAGCTAGAATCAAGATTGCCAGGTGATATCAACCACCTCAGATATGCAACTGATACCATTCTAGTGGTAGAAAGCAAAGAGGAACTAAATAGCCTCCTAATGAAGGTGAAACAGGAGACTGAAAAAGCTGGCTTAAAACTTAACATTCATAAAATTACGATCATGGCATCTGGTCCCATCGTTTAAGGGCAAAGAGATGGGGAAAAAATGGAAGCTGTGACAGATTTTATTTACTTGGGCTCCAAAATCACTGGGGACAGTGACTGAAGCCATGAAATTAAAAGGTCCTTGTTCCTTGGAAGAAAAGCAATGACAAACCTAGATTGCATATTAAAAAGCAGAGACATCACTGTGATGACAAAGTTCCATATAATCAAGGCTATGGTTTTTCCAGTAGTCATGTATGGTTCAGTTTAGTTGTGTCCAACTCTCTGCGACACCATGGCTTCCCTGTCCATCACCAACTCCTGGAGCTTCCTCAAACTCATGTCCATTGAGTCAGTGATGCCATCCAACCATCTCATCCTCTGTCGTCCCCTTCTCCTCCTGCCCTCAATCTTTACTAGCATCAGGGTCTTGTCCAATGAGTCGGTTCTTCGCATCAGTGGAGGTTCAGCTTCAGCATCTGTCCTTCCAACAAATATTCAAGAGTGATTTCCTTTAGGATGGACTGGTTTGATCACCTTGCAGTCCAAGGAACTCTCAAGAGTCTCCTCCAACACTACAGTTCAAAAGCATCAATTTTTCCATGCTCAGCTTTCTTAAAGGTCCAACTCTCACATCCATACATACTGGAAAAACCATAACTTTGACTAGATGGACCTTTGTTGGCAAAGTAATGTCTCTGCTTTTTAATATGCTGTCTAGGTTTGTCATAGCTTTTCTTCCAAGGAGCAAGTGTCTTTTGATTTCATGGCTATAGTCACTGTCATGTACAGAGCTGGACCATAAATAAGGGCTACTGCTGAAGAACTGCAGTGTTGGAGAAGACTGTTGAGAGTCCCTTGGACAGCAAGGAGGTCAAATCAGTGAACCCTAAAGGAAATGAACCCTGAATATTCATTGGAAAGACTGATGCTGAAGCTGAAGCTCCAACAGTGTGGCCACCTGATGCAAGAGTCGACTCACTGGAAAAGACTCTGATGCTATAAGAAATTGAAGGTAAAGGAGAAGAGGGCAACAGGATGAGATGGTTGGATGGCATCACTGACACAATGGACACTAGTTGAGCAAACTCTAGGAGATGGTGAAGGACAGGGAAGTCTAGCATGCTGTGGTCCACGGGGTCGCAAAGAGTTGGACACAACTTAGTGACTGAACAACAATAAATTCACTCTGCTTAAGCAAGCTGATTATGCACAGTCATTTTGGGTTTGGGCTCTTCCATTTTGGATTTGGCTGCTATTCTGAGGTGTTTTATGGATAGTAAGAATCACACCATATCCAATAACGAACCCATAAATTAGTAACATAAAATTACTAATAGAAACAAAAGTGAAAAGTAGCGGAAAAAAATGATAAATGCTGGAAAGCACTATAAGAACCCAGGAGTTATTTTCTTCAAAGAGCAGACAGATCTTACTATAAGTCACAGATGACAGCTGTGTGCTGTGACCTAATGCTGTCAGTTGCTCAGCTGTGCCCGACTCTTTGTGATCCCAGGAACTGTAGCCTGCCAGGCCCCTCTGTCCATGCAATTTTCCAGACAAGAATACAGAGTAGGCTAACATTTCCTACTGCAGGGAATCTTCCCACCGCAGTGATCGAACCTGCACCTCTTGCATCTGCTGCACTGGCAGGTGGATTCTCTACCACTAGCAGCACCTGGGAAGCCCCAAGGGCCTGGATGAATGTTTAAACTGTACATATGGAGAAGAATCTTGAGAGTGCCTTTAACTGCAAGGAGATCAAAACAGTCAATCCTAAAGGAAATCAGTCTTGAATATTCACTGGAAGGACAGATGCTGAAGCTGAAACTCTGATACTTTGGCCACCTGACGCGAAGAACTGACTCACTGGGAAAGACCCTGATGCTGGGAAAGACTGAAGGCAGGAGATGAAGGGGAAGACAGAAGATGAGATGATTGGATGGCATCACGGACTCAATGGACATGAGTTTAAGCAAGCTCCGTGAATTGGTGATGGACAGGGAAACCTGGCGTGATGCAGCCCATGGGTTTGCAAAGAGTCAGACACAAGTGAGTGACTGAATGAACTGTAGTATCAACAGGAGCACCTGGAAGGGAACAGATCTGCTCAGGTTGCCAAGGAATTCCCTATGACACCTGATGAGTTTATCAAGGAAGGGAGGCACCAACTTCCATCCCAGTCCAGTGGTTAGGACTCTGTGCTTCCACTGCAGAGGGAACAGGTTCCATTCCTGGTGTGGGAACTAAGATCCTGCATGCCACATGGAGCACACAAAAACAAAACAAACAAACAAACAAAAAACAGAAAAGGGAAGAAACGTGTCTGCTTCACAGGCTGCTCTCCACACACACTGAACTGATTTATTTTGAAGAAAGTACCACTGACATTCCACCAAGGAAGACAAAAACAGTAATACCTTAAGCAAGATCATCACTCTATTTAGTAGGATATGCCCAAGAACTGCACACAGAAAACACTGAAATGACTGAGACTTAGGAAGTTGACTCAGGTATTGTCTTTTCAAATTTGGGTTTCCCTGGTGGCTCAGCAGTAAAGAATCTGCCAGCAATGCAGCAGACCTGGGTTAGATCCCTGGGTCAGGAAGATCCCCTGGAGAAGGGAACAAGAATCCACTCCAGTATTCCTGACTGGAGAATTCCATGGACAGAGGAGCCTATTGGGCTACAGTTCATGGGGTCACAAAGAGTCAGACAAAATCTAGGTGCTTCTATATCGCTTTAAAATTGTGATTTAAAATTACCCATAATCTACTACTACAGGACACCACCATTATTATCCCTATGTAGGTTTCACTATGAATGGAATTTTTCCTTTCATATTTGCTATTCAATTTTATATCCTATTATTTTTATGAAATATCCCACCAAATTTTTTTATTTTATAGTTCTTGAAATTCTAAAATAAAATTTTATTCATTACATAAATGTTTACTGAAACACTATCTCCTGGATAGCTTTTACCTAACAAATAGTTTGCCCTCGAGAAAACTGGTGGTTGGGGGTGGGGTTGGAGGAGTGGGGAAAGGAGCCGGAAACATAAAACTAAGCAATTAAAACAAACTGACACTAAGGACTTTCCAGAAACACAGCGCAAGAGTGCTGAACTAAGTCTGGGTTGGTGATGAACAGGGGAGGGAAGGCTGTGGGGTATTAATACACAATTTGAGACTCAAAGGATAAGTAAGAGTAAAGAGAAAGAATGAAGTTGGTTCTGAAAAAAAGAACATGTTCAAAAATTTAGAATCAAGAGTATGAAATAAATAATGAAGCTGGTAAGGTAATAACAGTTTGCAAGTCATGCTCAAGCAATTGGACGTACTGGTTGGAATAATTAGAAGTCATTCAAGTGTTTTAACCTAAGGATAGTCATGATTAGGTTTCTATTTTAGAAGCATCACTTTAGCTTCAGTAAGGAGAATATTTGGAAAAATACAGCATAAAGATTAAGAGGCAATTATAGGTTCCTAATCCAGGCAACACATAATGATGTCTGAATTGAGGTAATTCCAGTGGGGATGGAGAGTTAAGAATAGAAGTGAGAGATGGTGAGAGGATAAAACCAACCATGTGTGTGTCAGGCGGTACTGAATGGTTCCCCACTGCTCAGCATGAACCTTCTGTTTCATAAGGAACACTGTTATAAACTGCTCTCCTGATTGGGGATTATTTCTTTTGGATAAATACCACGAAGATGAATTGCATTTATTTACTCCCCACTTCATCCCAGAAGATGCACACATCTTCCTAAACAGTGTCCTAAACAGGCTTTTCCAATGTACACGGTCACACAAAGGAATGGGAGAGGGAACTCTACTGCAACTTAAGGGAGTACCAGAGATCTAGCCCAGGAGAGAAAGCAGAAAAGATAACAGTCATATGCTACCAAGAGGCAGAAACAGAAGCTGGTGATAAAGCAGATGGGAAGGAGGCAGTCTGGAGGTGAGCAGAGGTGAGATGAAGGACATCTGGCTTCCAGGCAACCAATGCCACCCACACAGAGAGCACAGTGGAGCAACCCCCGTGTGAGGAGGACGGGGAGTGGTGTGACTTTAGGCTTGGACGTGCGATGTGTGAGATGCCTATACGCCATCCACAGGGAGGGGCTGGAACACTGGTGGTCCGGAGTTGAAGATCAAAAGCATAATAAAAAATGATCACCATGACAGTGGTCCTCGGAGACACGGTTGCTGATGAGACTGCCCAAGAAGAACACATTGGAGAGATCACTCTGTAAAGTATTCACTTTTAGTGAGAGCATGACATTTCTAAAAACAACTATCGAGTGATCAAAAAGCTAACTAGGAAACTAATTAGTTCTGTCCTATTCTCATGTACAGGACTAAATCTAAACCTTTCTGGTTTTGAGCCTGGTAAATAGCAGTTTCTCAACTTAAGTTTGTGAAATGAATTGCTTTTGACAGCCATTGAGTTTTTTAATATAAAAAAATTATAACAAGTATGTTGTAATTCCATGGATGCTAAATTCAATAATCAAGGAATTTTATTTAAACAGAGCATATTGTCATCCTTACAGAATTCATAAAACAGTATCACAAAGTAAGTGAATTCACGAATCTGCTAACTTACTTGGAGATACTATATTCGATAAAGATGTTTAATAAAAAAACTGATGCCATGTCAGTTTAATGGTGTAACTTGTAGAAAACAATTCAATTTATATTTGATTTTAATACACTTAAATGATTTTAATGCATATTAAAGATTATTTTTTCCACAAAGGCATTAAAAATTAAGAGAATAAGAAACAAAACACACCCACTTAAATAATCCTGCAATATAAATACAGGCTTCAGAGAAATTCCCATAAAGGAGAAATCTTGTTAAAAAGTATCACTTTTGAAATTAAATTTTCAAAATTCAGTTACCAAAAATACAGCAGGCAATTCAAGCCATAAAATGAGCTACGAAGTAAATTTATCTGAAACAATCTTAATACTAAAATGCTCATCTGCATGACTAATATACTTCTTAAACCTCACAATGATAGCTACCTCAATTTTACTTACAAATATTGTAACACTAAAACATTTGAAATGTTGTTAAGAAAAATTGAGTATAAGGATCAAAAAAATAAGAGCAAGTAAATAAAACACAGGGTGCTAGGCTTTCTTAACATTTTTGCCAATTCAATTTCAGTGTACATTAGTACAGAGTGAATGGATTATAAATGCTTCACCTATATAAAAGGAACATGATGCTACTTACCAACCATCAGAAGGGCATGCAAACAAATTAAAGGGATGTATGAAAATAATTGAACTAAAGAAGACACACTGAGACATTACTCACCTATTTTTCTATTAAATAATTTAAATTCTTTAATAAAATATACTTTACATTAGCTTTAGAGATCTGTGTAAAATATCATACATTTAATAGGGATATTTAACAGATAAAAAACTAAAGTGCATTATCCCAGTCAGTGAGCGGCATATTTAATTGTGGAATAAAAACATTAATATTTAAAAATAAATGGGTTCAAACGTGTAAAATGTTACATAGGAGATTCAACAGGCAAATTCTGAGGGATGCATGGAATTAGAGATTAAAATGGAAGGACTTTCTATATAAACTGCAAAAATATTTCTTAGACAGTAAACATACATTGCCCTATTACTTTAAGCCTAGAATCCCTTGTTTTAAAAGTTACAAGCTATCTAAACAGTCAACTCCCACAGAATCTGTACTTAGAAAAGCTATCCCTCAACAAATCCTTCTAAGAACAAAAAGGAGGGTGGTTCTTCAGTGTTTATTTATGAGACCTTGTACATAAGACACATTTTATTATCATCACCTAGAAGCTTCATTAAAAGTAAAGCTTCAAGTCTGAGGAAAAGTCCCTCTGTTTAAAGAGCCTGACCCCACTGCCAGACAACATTAAGGCTGGACGGGGAGTAGAGAGAGCTCAATGATAGTGACTGAAGTTTTAAAATCTACACTTTGTCATACTTTCTTAATTTAATCTGTTTGTATGGACTGTATGACCTGCCTCCTGAGAAATCTGTATGCACGTCAAGAAGCAACAGTTAGAACTGGATACGGAACAACAGATTGGTTCCAAATTGGGAAAGGAGTACGTCAAGGCTGTATATTGTCACCTTGCTTATTTAACTTATATGCAGAGTACATCATGAGACACGCTGGAGAGCTGGATAAAGCACAAGCTGGAATCAAGATTGCCAGGAGAAATATCAATAACTTCAGATATGCAGATCAACACCACACTTAGAGAAGAAAGCAAAGAACTATTAAAGAGCCTCTTGATGAAAGTGAAAGAGGAGTAAAAAGTAAAAAGTTGGTTTAAAACCCCCATGCAAAAAACTAAGATCATGGCATCTGGTCGCATCACTTCATTCATGGCAAATAGATGGGGAAACAGTGGAAAACAATGACAGACTTCATTTTTTTGGGCTCCAAAATCACTGCAGATGGTTACTGCAGCCATGAGATTAAAAGAGGCTTACTCACTGGAAGAAAAGTTATGAGCAACCTAGACAGCACATTAAGTACCAGAGACATTACTTTGTCAACAAAGGTCTGTCTAGTCAAAGCTATGGTTTTTCCAGTAGTCATGTATGGATGTGACAGTTGGACTATAAAGAAAGCTGAGTGCTGAAGAACTGATGCTTTTAAAACCGTGGTGTTGGAAAAGACTCTGCAGAGTCCCTTGGACTGCAAGGAGATCCAACCAGTCCATCCTAAAGGAGATCAGTCCTGGGTGTTCATTGGAAGGACTGATGCTGAAGCTGAAACTCCAATACTTTGGCCACCTGATGAGAAGAACTGACTCACTGGAAAAGACCCTGAAGCTGGGAAAGACTGAGGGCAGGTGGAGAAGGGTACGATAAGAGGATGAGATGGTTGGATGGCATCACGGACTCAATGGACATGAGTTTGAGCAAGCTCCGCGAGCTGGTGATGGACAGGGAGGCCTGGCATGTTGCAGTTCATGGGGTCGCAAAGAGTTGGACACAACTGAGCAACTGAACTGATACTGCTATCTATCCAAAGATACAGCACTTTAATTATTTGTGAAGACTAGCTGGAACAATGTTCCTGTAGCTGGTCTAATGCAGAATAAACAAACAGCACAGCTAACATTGTGGGTGGGGCATACAGGGAAACTGATGTAAAATTCTATTAAAATGTACTCAGTAGTTCCACTCTGCAAAAAAAAAAAAAAAAAAAAAAAAAAAATCAGCACATTTCAATTCCTGAAAGAACTTTTCTCTCACCATGTTTATCAAGAAGTATACACCAACTCCCATCAGAGAACCTTACACTTAGCCTGTATCATGTCACGGCACTCTGATTCCAGGATTTCTAGGACTTCAATGATGGTCTTTGTATTCGAAGTTTAAATGAGATTTTTCAGGAAGTCTTAGTTATCGTTGGGTCTAGTTTAATTAAGGTTTAACAACAATCTCAGAAACACAAAGTCAGATTCAGATGACTACTTTGCTATATTAATACAATTTATACCTTTAGTAAAGATTAAACTATAAAATTCATTTATTATACTTTAAAAAGATTTATTTTATACTTTCTCATCTGAATTGAACAATCTTTATGTGTAACTTGCATCTACAATTTCAGGCCACGAAGGTTATTTAGCAGCAACCAATTTTTCCCTTTCCTTACAAAACTATAATCTTGTGGCTTGAAAATGTTAACAGACGTCCCCTAACCACCCAGAAGAACTTATAAATAAGTCTCACATTTTAAAATTTTAAATATCTAAATTTCACTGAATGTTTTTTCTGGAGAGCAGATATAAAGCACCAAATGCAAAAACTATCACTATTACTGATACCTTGAGGATGAATGAGGTTATACAAGCTTAGAGTAATATTCATCACCTGAGGCGTTTAAGGCAGTATCTCCTCACTAAAAAGTCATCACACTATAACCCAGATCTGTGAGAGACAGGGAAAGACAAAGCTCTCTCTGCAAGTTATTTACATGCAACCCAAATAATCCTATTTACGAGTATGAGTACCTCATCTGTTTTCCGAAAAGCTTTAAATGTTCATCTTTGTGAGACAAATATGACAAGTGTAAAGATACCTCTTTATTGTATGCTCTAGGCAAAAAATTAATCTTATATTAATGTTTATTAAAACAAAACACTTAATAGCATTACTTGAAGATATATTTAACTTAGGAAGACAAACTTATGTTTACAATTATCACATTTTTCCCCAGAGATCTGGAACAAAATATCTTCCCTTCAATTTGCTTACTGTACTGTATTTAGTGAAAATACAAGCCTTAATAATCGGATCATGCTCATGGCAGCATGGATCAGCTTATTCTCATGAAGAATATAAGAAGCTATCAGCCTTCTACACAGTCCTGCCTATATAAGAGGAAGCAAGGGCTGGTTCCTTTCAAACCTGTAATTTATGAGTCTATTCAAACCCGCCAAATTGTTTTACGTAAACGCCTCTCACATTTAAAAATTCCCATGGCAACTCATTTAGTTTGGCAGAGAGGAAGACCCAAATGCAATCCTTTTATCCTGCAGCTAAACCATGACAATGGCAATTCTGCTCTGACACTCTGAAGAGACTGCTAATTGCTGCACTCTGGGTCCCGAGACAGATCTCCCTCAGATTAACACAGCTGTGCAAGGCAGCGAGCTGCAGCAACACCCTCCATGCATGAGACGCTCTCCCCCGTTACAGCTCCATCAAGGGGCCAGTGCATGACAGCTGGATCTTTTAATCCTTCTTTCCCAATAACATGAGGAGGAGGCCAACGACACCACAGATTCAATTATTGATCCTTTGGTCACGAACTAAATTCAGGGCCATCAGTTCATTAACAATTCAGTTTAAAACTTGCACTCCAAGAACAGACTGTGCTATCTCCAAAGTCATCACCTCTCTAGAATTTTATTTAGTTTTATTCATCTTTTAGTGCTACATGTGAGCTTTTGGTTTTGTTGATTTTCTCTATTTGTTCCTTTTCTGTTTCACTGATTTCTGCTTTTTCATTTTCTTTCCACTTGATTTGTTTTCAACTTGATTTTCACAGCTTCTTAAAGGTGGACTATTAGTGACTTACGACCTTTCTTTTATACTTTTTGAGACCTTTTATTTATGCTAAAAATATTTTCTCTGAATAATGCTTTAACTGCATCCCAAATATAATATTATGTGGTATTTTTATTATCATTCACTTCACAGTATCTCCTATTTTTTCTCATGATTTCTTCTTTGACCTATGAGTTATTTCCGATGTTTCCCAATATTTGGAACTTTTAAATTTATCCTATTGGGACTGACTGGTAACTGAATTCTGTTTCCAAAAAATGCTTTCTGTTAAGATTTTATTCTCTCTGAATTAGTTAGACGACATTTTTTTAATATTCCATCATATTGTCTGTATCGGTGAATATCCCTTTTACACTTAAAAAAAGCACATGTATTCTGCGGTAGTTTATGTGTTTTATAAATATCATTTAGATGAAGTGAGTGAAAGTTGCTCAGTCATGTCAGACTCTTTGTGACTCCATGGACTGTATAGTCCATGGAATTCTCCAGGCCAGAATACTGGAGTGGGTAGCCTCTCCCTTCTCCAGGGGATCTTCCCAACCCAGGGATTGAATCCAGGTCTTCCACATTGCAGGCAAAGTCTTTACCAGCTGAGCCACAAGGGAAGCCCAAGAATACTGGAGTGGGTAGCCTATCCCTTCTTCAGGGGATCTTCCCGACCCGGGAATCGAACTGGGGTCTCCTGCACTGCAGGTGGATTCTTTACCAACTGAGCTATCAGGGAAGCCCCATTTAGATGAAGGTGGTAGATAATGTTCAGGTCTTCTTTCCCATTTTTCCCCTGAATTACTGAAAGGTGTGTAAAGATCTCCATTCATTGTAATAATGTGTGTGTATACTAGCATGTTCTCCTTGAAGGCACTGAAACGGCAGTTTTGACATGTGCACATGTGTGCATGTATAGCTCACACAACCTATATGAACAGAGTAGACCTTTTAAGAGTATTATGACCAACTTCATGATAAAAAATTTATTAACTCAGATGACAAAGACAAATTCCTTGAAAAATACAAGAACAGGGAAATAAACTAAGTTCAATACTTATTAATATGAATGAAATGGGATTTGTAATGAAAAGTCTTTCCACAAAACCAAAAGAAAAACACAAGTCACAGATTAGAATATTTGTTCAATAAAGGATTCATTTTCAACACACAAAGAATTGCTTTAACACTAAAAAAAAAAAAAGTCAAGAAGAATGATAAAAAGATTTAAAGATACTTCATTAAAGAAGATATATGAATTATCAAGAAGCACATTAAAAGATGCTCCATATCATTTGTATTCACAGAAACAAAAGTTAAAACTACAAGTGAAAGGAGAAACAACCTGTAGCTTATGTATTCAATGGCATGCTAATTATCAATAAAAAGGAACAACCCACTGATACATGCAACAGTATGGATGAAACTCAAAAAAGCCAAGCTGCATGAAAGTATAAAGAAAGGAAATCTAGAAAAAGCAAACTAATTTAATAGAGGCAAATTCATACAGCCAGAGAGTAGAATGGTGGTTGTCAGGGGCTAGGGAAGAGGTGACGTCCATCAAACGGCACAAACTCTCAGTTATGAGATGAGTAAATTCTGGGGATTTAAGGCACATCACTTCATGGGAAATAGATGGGGAAACAGTGGAAACAGTGTCAGACTTTATTTTATTGGGCTCCAAAATCACTGCAGATGGTGACTGCAGCCATGAAATTAAAAGACATTTACTCCTCGGAAGGAAAGTTATGACCAACCTAGATAGCATATTAAAAAGCAGAGACATTACTTTGACATTAAAGGTCCATCTAGTCAAGGCTATGGTTTTTCCAGTGGTCATGTACGGATGTGAGAGTTGGACTGTGAAGAAAGCTGAGCACCGAAGAATTGATGCTTT
This sequence comes from Muntiacus reevesi, assembly GCF_963930625.1. Lineage (NCBI taxonomy): Eukaryota > Metazoa > Chordata > Mammalia > Artiodactyla > Cervidae > Muntiacus > Muntiacus reevesi. Next base: position 160,923,935 of record NC_089251.1, read on the forward strand.
TGAGCTGTGGTGTTGGAGAAGACTCTTGAGAGTCCCTTGGACTGCAAGGAGATCCAACCAGTCCATCCTAAAGGAGACCAGTCCTGGGTGTTCACTGGAAGGACTGATGCTGGAGCTGAAACTCCCAATACTTTGGCCTGATAGGAAGAGTTGACTCACTGGAACAGACACTGATGCTGGGAGGGACTGGGGGCAGGAGGAGAAGGGTACGATAGAGGATGAGATGGTTGGATGGCATCACCAGCTCGATGGACATGGGTTTGGGTAAACTCCGGGAGTTGGTGATGGACAGGGAGGTCTGGCGTGCTGCGATTCATGGGGTCGCAAAGAGTCGGACACGACTGAGTGACTGAACTGAACTGAACTGACAGTGGTTACATTTAATTAATACACTGAACACCTGAAATTTGCTAAGAGTGGATCATACACAAAAAAACAATGAGTATATATGATGATGGAAGCTAACTTGATTGTGATGGTAATTTGTTAATCTGAATTGATGGCAAAAGGGCTAAGAGAAAACTTTTTGGGGTAATGGAAACCTTGACTGTAGTAGTGGTTGTAAATATATACAGTTGTCAAGGGTCAAACTGTACATTTAAAATTAATGAGTTTTTATTTGTGTAAAAAAAGAAAAGTTCCTGAAGAAGAGCCTTTTTTCATGTCTTCAAAATGACTATGCTTCAGAGTTAACAAGACTGCTCTTATGTATTTAAATCAGACTCATGAGTTTACATATTATTCCTCGAACAGATATCTCTATAACACTAGATGGTGAATATACTCTCAGAAAAAAAATTTTGATGGTCAATTAAATCTAGAAAATGGTTTCTACCAGATTCACAATACTTATATTTAAGGCTTTCTTTTATCCACAATACCTATGAAAAGTATCTTATGAAATATAGTTAGGGAATTGCCACTGTCCTAAACATTAAACATCTTGCTTTAAGTAACTTTCTATACCCCTAATGCTCTAAAATACAGTCGACCTGGAATAAATATTTGTTAATCTGAATAGAATACTAGAAGAGCTACGCTTGAATAAACTGGCATCTTAAATTTACCAGATTCAAAACTGAGTTCCAAGTAATCTCTTCAAAGTTTATTCCTAACACACCCTTCATCAGAGTATCAGCAATTATATCCATCTGGTTGTTCAGGCTAAAAATCTTGGTATCATCCCTGACGCCTTGGTTTCTAACATCCCATAGATGCTGCTGCTGCTAAGTCGCTTCAGTCGTGTCCGACTCTGTGCGACCCCATAGACGGCAGCCCACCAGGCTCCCCCGTCCCTGGGATTCTCCAGGCAAGAACACTGGAGTGGGTTGCCATTTCCTTCTCCAATGCATGAAAGTGGAAAGTGAAAGTGAAGTCGCTCAGTCGTGTCCGACTCTTCGTGACCCCATGGACTGCAACCTACCAGGCTCCTCCGTCCATGGGATTTTCCAGGCAAGAGTACTGGAGTTGGGTGCCATTGCCTTCTCCCATAGATGATCCATTAGCAAATCCTGCCAGTTTCACTTTAAAAATATGTTTAGAAATGAGACCATGACTTACTTCTGTGGCTACACTGACCCAACCCATCATCACCTCTCATCTGAATTAATGCAAGAGTCCAGGAATTGGCAAACTTTTTCTATAATAAACCAGACAGTAAATGGCTTTTCTGGGCATATGGTCTCCGTGGCAGTTACTCAACTCACCACTGGAGCTCAGATGCAGCCAGACAATATGTAAACGAAGAAGCATAAGCATGGCTGTGCTTCAATAAAACTTGTTAGACAATGCAATTTGAATTTCATATAGTTTTCACATTTCATGAAGTATTATTCTTCTTCAAATATTCTTCTGATTTTTTTCCCGCTGGTCATCAAAACATGTAAAAACCATGCTAAGCTCATGGGCTATTCAAACACTGGTTTTGGCCTACGGGCCTTAATTTGTGAACTCCTACGAAAGCTTCCTTTCTTTTATCTTGTGTGGTTTATTTTGTTTTAAATAGAGCAGACCAGTAACCCTTACTGAATATTAATCAGATCACGTCACTCCCTTCTCTGTAAGCACTCGATGGTTTCACCCATTCTAGTGCTTAGACGCTCAGTCGTGTCTGACTCTTTGCAACTCTATGGACTGTAGCCCACCAGGCTCCTCTGTCCATGGGATTCTCCAGCCAAGGAGACTCGAGTGGGTTGCCATGCCCTCCTCCAGGGCATCTTCCCAACCCAGGTTTCCAGCACTGCAGGCAGATTCTTTACCATTTAAGCCACCAGGGAAGCCCAGCCACTCTAGACTAAAAGTCAAAGTTCTTAAAATGGTTGCCAAGGCTCTGAACAATAATTAATCAGTTGTCATAATAAATGCTTGAGGATACTGAGATCAAATTTAATTAGAAGTAGGTTTAGATATTCTGTTAAAAAAGAAATGGAAATTTAGTCTAGGGCCTTACTACCCTGAACGCGCCCAATTTTGTTTGATCTCAGAGGCTAAGCAGGGTTGGGCCTGGTTAGTACTTGAATGGGAGAAATGGACATTTATAGCACATTACAGAATCAGTGCAGTGAGAATAAAGGAAATGAAAACATCTGATGACAGAAAATGAGTAAATTAATTTAATACACAAGCTCTCTGTAAGGATCAAATCTATGTTAAAGTGATTTGAACATATAAAGACAAGAGATCATAATTTCCCAAAATACTGTGTATTTGTAAGCACATTAGGTAAATGCTAGGCAAAACTGTAAGTTCAGCCAAGAAATTTAATAGCCTCATTTTGAAAGGCTCACAGGAAAAGTGTGACAATTATTATGTGAATAAAAACACAAGCACTAAAATGTCATCTGAGGCGTTTTCTCAGTTTAAACTGTTTAAGCCAGCTCAACACGCATATCTAAAAGACTAAGTTTTACATATATAAAATCAGCAATCAATCTATTAAAATACCATTTGTCTAATTACAAAACAGTATTTTATCAAAGCGTTAAATTAGTAACTTTATCAGAGAAGCTTAAAGAAACAAACATTTAAAGCATACAGTAGCAGACCGCAACATGGCCTAGTAACAAGAATGGTAACAATGTCCTATCTTAACTATTTAGCTAAAATTAATCATCTGCATTGTAAAACTCGGTCAGAATCATAAAAACTATAGTTTTTCTTTACCCAACTAATTTTTAGAACTAAGCAGCTACATAAAAACACAAATCACAAATAAGAATCACAAGTTCCTAACAATTTCAAGTGACTAATTTTCTTACAGGAGGTACTTAAAATAAGAAGGCTATCATTATATCCTCCTATGAAACCTCTGCTTAATGTTCTACCTATATACTTAGTAAAATCCTAAAATTAATTATTTCACAAACATTTTCCTTCTCTGACTTTTAAAGCTTTCACAACTACCTATACTCTGTTTACAATTAAGAGCCACTTCTTCAGCGTACAGCAAGGAGTCTCAAAGAAGGTAACTCACTGGCTACCCTGCTTCCAGAGGAGTGATGTGTCCAATCACTGATTATCTTTATACAATTTACTCAAACAAATAAAATCACTCTTACTAATTTCTGAGAATGAACTGAGTGGGTTAAGACTCAAAGTGAAAAGAGAGATTATTTTAACTGGGTTGGCAAGAACACATCTGTAAGAAATACACTGGAGGCAGATTGACATCAGCAGTCCTTTTCTGCCAAGGATGACCTAAGTCGCCAAAGATGAGCAAAATCAGGGCTCTGCTCAATAGTCCTCATCTGTCAATGAAGATGATTTGATTTCCACAAAATGCTACACTGTATTTATAAAAGTATACTGAAGATCTCAAGAATCTAAAGGAGGTATAGTTCAGATTTATGGAAATGAGACTGAAACTAATTAACTGTACCTATGATAAAAAGAACATCTTCAGTAGATACTTCATAGTAACACAGGAAGACTTGCCAGGCTAGTTACACTACATGTAACTGAAGAAATGACTTTTCTCTAGTTACATAAGGTTTATTTTGTGATTGAAGAAACAAAAGAGACTAAAATAATCATTGAAATCAAAGAAACATTTGAAATAAAAACAATGGTATTATCCAAGGTAAACAAGTTTGTCAGGTAAAGTACTACAACTCTACAGATGAAGTGTGATCATCTCAAAACCCCTATTACAATACTTTTGCAGTGAAATTAGAAAATGCTAAGGCTTGTCTGAGTTTCTGTGCTTGCTGGGAGAAGGGGGCAGGATTGGGTGGTGGGAAGGAACTTACTGTAAGGTTGTTCTGAAACCCCGATTTGAATTTAAAAGGTTTGAACTCTGAACAGTAAGTTATGTGTGGTGTTAGGTAAACTGACAGAAACACATTCAAATCATCAAAATTAGAAAAATTAGAATCAAGTCACAAGGAATGTAGGTACAAGGATACTGAAACTTTTCAGGCAAGAACACTGGAGTGAGTTGCCATTTCCTACTCTAGGGGATCTTCCTGACCTGACCCAGGGATGGAATCTGGGTCTCTTGCGTCTCCTGCATTGATAAGTCAGTTCTTTACCACTATGCCACCTGGGAAGCCCATGGAATCCACAGGCAACACAAATAATGCACTCCTACTAACACAGATCACCCAACAGAAGTATTAACTCGTACAGACTTTGTGTACACTCATCACTTGTTTGCAGTGAGAAACTGATCTAAAAGAGAGACAAAGCTTTCACCAACCCTACTTGATGATGGACCTACATTTTTACCCTGTAACAATGATACAAAGGTAATCACACTTTCGAAAAAGAGGCCACTGATTCGGTTTGCTCCCCTCGCATTTCCTTCACAAAAAAATAAACAGGGAGCAGACTTTCCCATTTAAGAAATGGAGCAGTGTCTGTCTGTCTCTTATTCTATAGCAAATGATTTATAAATTAATATTTTGTGCTTAAATAAAATCTTAAACAAATAATAACCTATTCTTCATTAACATAAACATTATACTAATTAAAAAATTAACCGAAAAAGATCTTGGGCCTAAACCTAAGATCTGGAAATTGTTACTTACTGCAGGTACCAGTAACTTCTTCACTTCCTCAACGGCTCTCTTCAGTTTGATCTCTGCTCTGTTTTGAGCATCTTCCACAGTGATCAGTACATGTAAATCTTCATTGAGATGCTCCCAATTAGGCTTGCCTCGATTTTGCTCCTCCTAAAAAATTTACAAAGCACATTATTACAGGTTTTTCTTTTTAAAGAGACAGCACATCTTCCTATCCATAATAATGACCTGTTGCAATCATTAAGCTATGCTTGCACTGTTTTGCTATGAGTAAATAAAAGGTCACTGAGGTAAATTTAAACAAGTCACCTGTCAAGGCCATGTGGCTAGTAACCTGCCAAAATAGGAACTGAATCAACATTTTCATTCTCGAATTCAGCAGTTTTCCCATTTTGTTGCAACTGCTTTTAGTAACATTGGCTAAATTCAAGAATAGGAAAAGCATTTTGCCAACAGATATTATTGTGTAGACAAAATGCCATTTGTTTTAAGCATTTCAAGTAGTGATGATGGAACCATTTCATTATAAAAATAATCACAACAAGGAATAAATGTAACAATCATTTTAACTGTAGTTCTATGAGACCTTCCTTTAGCAATGGTGAACTGTAGGGTCCCTTTCTAACCATACCATCATAAACACCAGTTTTAGCAGAGAACATCTACATTTCATTTCCCTGGTGTCTTCAAATGACCCAGTGATCCCCAGGTGGAAAACACTGTCAAGCTACAGGAAAGACTGGCCATGCTTCCCTTTCACCTAAAATATAATCATTTCAGAACTGCTTCTTGCTTTAAGCTTTGAGATAATATACAAATATATTTATAAGTATTTCATAAATATAATTTTAATAATTAAAAACAACATAAACACAAATATCAAAATGCTATAAATAAATGCATATGGTTCAGTGCAAGGTACCACATATAAACAATGAACAATACCTTTTTTTTGAACTTTCATCTTTAGGTATTCTATTTATTGAATTGTGAATACTATTTACTGAATTCTTCCAATCAAAGAATAACAAACATGCATTAAAAACAAACAAACAAACAAAACCCCCAGTTTTCTACCACAGCTCACATGTTTGCAGAGGCCATGCCAGGGCAAGGAAATATATGGAACTCAGACAATACGGATAGAAATGAGTTCTTAAAGTTTGCACTTCTCTGTATTTTCTACTAATATCATTAAGTGTGAAAACGCACCCAAGTGTTGTGAGGGGAACTGGGAAACCAAACAAAGCACAGCAGCCTGTGGCCGGCCACCCACGTGCCCCCAAGGAGTGAACTCAGAGACAGCACAGCACGCTCACCAGGTACTGAAGCTTCAAGGGAAACAGCAGGAGTTGATGTCTGTCAGACACCATGCAACCTTCGAGCTTAAAATATTTGTCTTTATCAATATTAGGTCATGCTATATTCCTTTTGATGATGAGTCAAGGAACTGGGAACCTCACGGTTATCTGTATGCCAAGTATACAGCATGTAGACATATCTCTACTATAACAACAAAAAGCAATTTTAAAATCCAGATTTTTATTTTTATGTTGAGAAACACTGACAATACTGTCTCATTGAAATTTATATCTGATCAATTTTTTCTATAAAAACTTAAATAAAACTTTTTATAGAAGTTTTTATAGAAGTGATCACTTCTTATAGAAGTGATAAAGTTCTGTGTGTTTATGTTTTAATGAACCTAAAAGTATCTTCACATCCATACAAATAAGGAATGTCTGCTTTGGGCCAAGATAAAGTAACATCAACAAGATTCACTCTCATGCCTAAAAACAACCAAAGAGGAAGAGAACAGTGAGGCTGAGGATGGGAAGCCAATGCAGGAAGACCCACGATCGTCCAGGCTTCCTGGCCTGCGAAGCTCAAGGCTGCAGCCCTGGGAAGGGTGCCAGGCCACCCCACTGAGTGGAGAAGACTAACCTTCGAGACTCGGGAGGGCACAGCAGCCAGAGCTCACCTAACCCTGTACTGGAAAAAAGAGCTGCACAGTGAGAGTGGAGGGTCTCCCTAGTGACACAGACGGTAGAGAGTCTGCCTGCAATGCGGGAGACCTGGCTTCCATTCTTGGGTGGGTAGATGCCCTGAAGAAGGGAATGGCTACCCACTCCAGTATACTGGGCCTGGAGAATTCCACAGACAGAGGAGCCTGGCAGGCTAAAGTCCTGGGGTTGCAAAGAGTCAGACATGACTGAGCGACTTTCACTTCACTTCACTTCGAGAGTGGAGATCTGCACAAGTATTCAACTGAACACTGCTCAGCTTATTTGGGAGGAGATACCAGTGGCCAGAGAAAGAACCAATCAAACAATTCAAGGTAGAAAACTTTATGATACACAAGACACTGGGACAGGTACACAGAGGGCGTGCCTCAGGAGTGGAGAACAGGCAGCAGACTGGGCAGTACCAGGCCAGGAGTGCCTAGGTAAGTCTTCAAGACAAGACCTACAAGGATCAAACTGTTTCCAATTTAACTAAGTCCCAGAACAAAGCCCAAGAATAACTTATAGGAATATAGAATATCCACCCAACAAAGTAAAATTCACACTGTGTGCGCTTAGTCACTTAGTTGTGTCCAATTCTCTTGTGACTTCATCGACTGTAGCCCACCGGGCTCCTCTGTCCGTGGGATTCTCCAGGCAAGGACATTGGGTGGATTGCTATTTCCTTCTCCAGGGGATTTTCCTGACCCAGAGATTGAAACTGCATCTGCTGTGGCTCCTGCATTGGCAGGCAAATTCTTTACCAATGAGCCACATGGGAAACCCTAAAATTCATACTATCTGGCATCTTATCAGAAATTAACAGGCAAAGGAAGAGAAAAAGGAAACATATAAGAAGAAAAATCAGTCAAAACCTAGGACTGACATAATGCTATAAGTAGTAGACAGAGACACTAAAAAAGCATATGTATGTGTATATTATTAATGTATACAGATACTAATACAAGGACAACCCAGGAACATTTATAATCCAAAATATTTTAGAAAGGCCTAAGAATGAAAAGTACACTTGGTAAATGATACTCTTAACAAATTCAACAATTTAAGCACCAGTTAAAACTACAAAAATAAAAGAAAGTTATACTTATCCTAATGTTTGCTTACAGTTTCTAAAACACTAAGAGAAAAAACGTGAAATTAATGTAGTTGTGTACTTTCACTCCTTCCTAAAATTCTTCTGAAACACTGCAGAGTTTTAAATGCACGAACTAACTTATAAGAAAGAAGAAAATGGGAAAGGAAACCATTGGGAAGCTATACTAGAAAGCAGATGGCTAAGTAGTCAGGGTCTTAGCTGACCCAGGCAAGGAGAAATCCACTTACACTCTCAAACCTCCATAAAGGCTCAGGAAGTGGTGTAGGGGAGTGGTGTAAGGGTGGAGCTAAGACTGGAAAACTGGCTAACTTCTCACCAAGGAACAGCTCAATCTCCACATCCCCATTCCTTGAATAGCTGGCAATCAGTACTTCCTAATTTTTTGCTGCAGGCTACAAATGTTTCCCTAAAGAGTTCCATATTCTGGAACTGGGTTTTGAAGGGCTGGTGACAGGACCCTTCAAAACACTGCAGGCTGAGGTACCTAGTCTTGGCTCTCACTCTATCTCCAGCCCGCACACTGGGGGGCCAGAGACCAGAAGACTTCTCTGCAAAGTACGGCCAACCCAACTACAGAAACTACCTGAAGAAAGCAGTCACTGGACAAGGAGAAGAAAAACTCAAAAGTCCTCAAAGTTAAGAAAAGACACTGCATCCTGGAAACAAGTAAAAAATGCTACTAAAGGAATTCAAAACATAAAAAGGAATTCTTGAAACTTAAATATGACAGTAGAAACAAGCAAAAAAAAACATGACAGAGGTGCTTGAAGATAAAAATTGAATTTTCTTTCCAAGTAAAGACAGAGGTGGAAAATGGCTGAAAATAACATAAAGATTAGGGAACTAATACAAGAGGTCAGAACAACGAATGGCTGATGTCTCACCATGAAAAAAGAAAAAGGAAGCAGAAGAGAGAAAAATCATCAACATAATACATATTTTAAAACAAAACTGATAACAGTTTCCAAATGTAAAAGGCCCAATAACTTCTCATCACAATGAAAAAGTAAGATCAAAACAAAACAAAAATCAACTAGGGATAAGGTGAGCACAAAATGCAGCAATAGAGAATGAATACCAAAAGAATCTCTTTAAACAGTAGGAAGTGACTGTGAACAGTGATGGCTGTTAGAAAGCATAGAAGGTATTTTCTATACCAGGCTTTATAGAATTGCATACTTTTAATCCATGAGTGTATTAAACTCATTTTTAAAGAGGCTTTAAGATCATTCTATGCAGAAGCCACCTTTATACAATTGAAATCCACTCTAACTCAGCAAGAGTGAAGTAAATTCTGTCAACAGTGAATTTGAGCCAAGCCATTATTCAATACAAATATAATTTCTCCCTGTATTCTTTTGTTTCTCAAACAGATAAGAAAGGCAATCTGGGATTGGCAAGTCAATAAAACATATCCATAAAGGTTCTCTTTTACTATAGACAAACAAGAGAGACAGTAAAATTACAGGGTGTCTACTCCTATACCCTAGTGTGCCTGCAGTTAAGAATTCACTCCCAAAATCTCTCACTTTAGTAATCTGGAACAAAAAAAAAGGAGGGGGGGGATGCAACAAAGCAGAGAGGACCGATGGCAAAATGGAGATAGACCAAAGGTAGTGTATCTCTTAGAAACTGTGGTTGAGGCATTAATTTCTTTTTACAGTCACAGTTTAAATAGTATTTTAGGGAAAAACAGCTGAGAAACCAATGTGGAAAAAATAGCTCATTGCAAATTATTATAATTTCTGTTTTATACCACCCAAAGAATTTCATATAACTTGCCACCAAATCTTCCACAGTATACAATAATATGACATTTTTTTGTATCCACCTATTCCCAAGTTTATACCTCCAGTACATTCCTTACTTCTAGACCTCCAAAGTCAACTGCCCGCTGACAAGTGTACATCAGTGTCTGTAAAGCACTCAACTCAACATGTCCAGCTCTTTCTCTTCTCCAAACTAGTCCACAGTTATGTCTCAGCTATTACTGATCCTGAATGACCTTTCTGAGTTCAGTGTGAACTTTTAATGCTTCAGAACAAGGAACAACTAACTGGTTCTTTGGGAAGTCTGAAACGCACTTAGAAGCTTTTTAGGTCCTGACAGAGAGCTGCTGTGTATTCACCCATGCATTTCAATCCACACTAACTGCAGGCACCATTTCCTGATTACATTTTCTCCAGGTTGTCAACAAATTGGCCTATTCACAAATATGGATTCTGATACCCACAAACTTTATGCAATTGATCACCCATGTCCAGAATGTTTTCTTTAATACTTACTTTTCTTGTTTATTTTTTATAGTACTACTCTACTTGTGTAGTACTATAACTGATTTACCTGTGCACTGTCTTTAGCTATTACATTTACTGAAATGAACAAAGAGCTTTTATTATTGCTGAGCATCACTAAAATCAAATTGTTTCCTCATAGTGCTTTGCTTCTATGAATAGAAATAAGTCTCCAGTGTCCCTTGATCATTTGGCTGTTTCTGGGCCTGCTTCTATTTGACCTCCTATTTAAGTACCGAGCTACATTTGAAAATCCTCACACCCCTATCTTTTATTCTTGTTCTCTTACTTTTCTTCTAGTCAACTCACTCAGATTTTCTAGGATAATGTTCATGAGGTCTGATTTTCATATCCCACAGAAGACAGCACTTTTCCTTTATTCTATCAGTTCAAAATACCTTGTTACAACATATCAGAAGAATGCAGTTTAAAAAAAAAGTCTTTTTTAAACTGCAAGACTAAATTTATATATCTTAATATAATAAAGCAAAATGACAGCAAAAGCAAGTTATTTATAAACAATTACAATGTGTACAAATAAAAACAAAGCTCAAACCACTGATCCTGGTTTTTTAATTTAAGGTAGTCTGAAATGACAAGACAGCATTCAAGGAAATGAAATGCATCTTAATTTATACAGTAAATTAAAGTTCAGTAACATATAAAACAATTCTATAATACCACTCACACCTATGAAGCAGATAGACACAATTATCAATAATACTTTATATTCTTGGCAAGTCTACTATCAAAAAATACATTTCAAGTAGCTCTGAGCCTCTCATGTGATGACAGAGAAATTCAGGAATGAAAATAATGATGATACCTACCTACCCTCCTGCTTGCCAAGTACCACACTGAGCAATACAAACATGTACCCTCACTCAGTCATCCCAGTAGTCGTGAGACTGGGGTCCCAGCCCTCTCCCTTCCTCACAGGTCAGGGAGGAGGCTAAGGCTGTAAGGCCTGCCCAAGCCCCACAGACAGAAAGGTTCTACAGGGAGAGCTTCGGAGCCTGCCATGCTTCCTAGAACATCATATCACCTACAAGAGAGCCCTAAAACTAAGTAAACTGCCTTAAAATAGCACCACAAATTAGTGAAAGAGTTATAAATTAGTGAAAGACACAGAACAATGAAGTCTTGACACTGAAGAATTTTTTCTACTCTTACCATTTTATCTTTAAATATTTGGGTGGGGGGGGGGCATGTATTTTAAGTACAGCTTGTTCTCATAGAATTTTAGAGCTGGTAGGGAATTTGGATGCAGATAAAGAAACAGATTAACAGAGATGACTTGGTAAATTTATTCCCCCTAATTCCAAGTCATAAGCTCTTTCTCCATCAATGAATTCCTGATTGAGTCACACAGAGTATCAATAACTAGCAGAGAATACCTGGTAAAACAGATTTCTTACACCTACAAATATGCTTTTCTCCTAGAAGAGAAAAATGCCTACCAAATTTCAATGACACAAATACACAAAAATGATAAACCTGTGGCCACTTACACAGAATTCTTCCAGTCATTATAGTTTTCAATAAGGGAAGATGAAAATTTGGTCTTAATATACAATGCACACATATACACCCAACATCATTCCTAAGTTACGGTTGATTAAATCACCATCATGAAATAAGCTTTAAGTGTTACTTTTCAATAAAACACCACCCATTTCACTTGCTGTATACAGTGATATAAAAATATTCAGTAAAAAACTTCCTCAAAACCTGAGAAACTACTTTTGTTCTTGATTAAAAACAAAACAAACAAACAAAAAAAGCCTCGATGAGTCACTGACCTCTGAAATTAATTTAAGTATCTGTTTGAACAACAAAGTAGTTGTATAACATGAAGAATCAGAACACAATGATTGCCCCAACCCCTGCTGACAGACTGTTTTAATTATACATTCGTAGTCAGGCAAATGAGCACAAGACTTCTCCCCCTACTGCGCTCTTAATGTGGAAGTTCATACCCAAAATCTCCTAGAAAGGAATTCTGGAAAGTGCTACGTATTTAAGCAAACCAAGGTTTCAATAACACATCTGTGAATAATACATTTTAAGCCAAGTGATAAAGCCTAACAGATAACTATCTCCAGTTATACATACAATCTTAAATCAGTTTAAGAAATGAACACTGAGGAACATTTAAGTATATTATATATAATTGCTCACTGACTCCACTTATAAAGTTGACTTCAAAAAATATTTAACTGAAACTTGAGTCAAATAGGAACCATGTTCTCAAAGCAAGTTATTTTCTAATAACATATAGAGATTAGAATACTTTTATTCAGTTTGTTGAAATTGCTATCTAGGAATGTCTTTATAGGCAGTAGGTATTCTACAAAGGCTTATTAAATTTAGCATAGTGAAACAACTTGCTAAATTCAAAAAAGTATCAGGTTAAGTCCTCATTTCAATTGTCATATATTAATTCCTCTAATTTAACTGTAAGTACCGTGTGTCAAGAGTATCACCAGTTATGGTCAAACTACGGCCAATTAGTACTAGTCTGTCCTTATCATGACCAAAATCAGTAAACCTGCACTAGAGCTGAGCTGTTTATACTATCTATGCCCATTTGGGAAGCTAAATGTGATCTTGATGATGCCATAGGTCAGGCTAAAAGACTGAACTAAACATACACAAACAGTTTCCTACAGAAGGACAAAAATGACCAGGTGATTTTTAATTTCATTTTCCCCAAGTTTAAGTATCAGTGGCTGTCTAATGCTTAAAAAAAAAAAAAAAAAGAGTATGACGAACTGGCAGGAAATCCTTTTGGAAACTTTGGGCTACGTTTCTGCTGCTAATGATCACTCACATACAAGTAGTTACTGTCCACAGAGGCATGAAGTGCTTCCACAAAGCATTAACAGAACCCTTTCACTATTCATATGTGAAACCTTGTACTGGATTTATTCTTTCCCCCATCCAGCAGATATAAAGAATATCAAAGGCATAGAAAAACAACCATTTGTCTTAAAATGTGATGTTTTCAAGTGTTAAATTGAAGTATTTACTTATTGACAGCAAATCAAGGAAAGATTAAATGTTAAAGATTACCATTTCTACTCATACCCATTTTATTTCCAAAATTGGCAAAAACTCAATTTCGGAAATCGCCTCTGAAAGAAAAAATTTCCAGATCCTCTCAGACAGAATGAAAGTATAGGAAACATCCTATCATCTGTTCTTTTGACTGAAGTCTTACTGTTAGTTCAGTCGCTCAGTCGTGTCCGACTCTCTGCAACCCCATGAACTGCAGCACGCCAGGCCTCCCTGTCTATCACCAACTCCTGGAGTCTACTTAAACTTATGTCCACTGAGTCGGTGATTCCATCCAACCACCTCATCCTCTGTCGTCCCCTTCTCTTTCCGCCTTCAATCTTTCAAGTCTTATGTATATTACTATCTAAAAAGCTCTAAGAAATCTGGAATCACTCTACTCCTATCTCTTAGCACTGACCATAATAAGTGCCACATAACCACTCAATATCAAACCATGCTCACAGAGCAAGCACGATACAAAAATGCAGTCATAGCTAATATCATTATGAAGAAAAATAACATACATAGTGCTTTGTATTTAGCATTTTATATCCATAAAGTTAAAAAACTTTTTAAACCTTAGTAGAGGTAGTAGATATTATTATAAAACCTGTTTCTCACTTGAAAATGACATTAACTAAAGGGCACAAATCTGACTTACTCAATGTCACTCGGCTAAACTTTTGATTATACACTTCTGCCCTAAAGATTTTACAGCTAACAGTATATTAAAAAGACAAGAAAGGTTAATAACTGTAATTTTAAAGAACAACAATGAAAAAAGATGAAAATTATTTCACACAAAACTGTAACAAGAAACAAGATGAACATTTTGATAAAACTACCTACAGGTTAACTTGCTGCCCTAAGCAAACATCACTACCAGGTCTGTGCTGTATGATTGCTTTAAGGACACAGTGAGTGAGTGGCAACACCTGGTTCACCATCACAAAGCTTCTGTCTCCTGGGGGAAGTTATTCAGAAAGTAAATTCTGTAGATATTAAAAACAAAACAATTATCTGTTTAGTAGTGATAGTATTAGTTGCTCAGTTATGTCTGACTCTTTCCAACCCCGTGAACTGTGTAGCCCACCAGGTTCCTCTGTCCATGGAATTGTCAAGGTAAGAATACTGGAATGGGTTGCCATCCCTTCTCCAGGGCATCTTTCCGACCTAGGGATCAAATCCAGGTTTCTTGCATTGCAGGCAGAGTCTTTACCATCCTAGCCACCAGAGAAGCCTCTTATTTGTTTAGAATATTATTTTAGAATATGATTTTTATATCCATTTGATGATATTCCTAGGAATTCATGATGCTACCCTTAATCCAGGGCAAAATACATGAACCTTGGTCTCCTCATCTACAAAGTAGAGATAAGTACTAACTATGTTATGCTTGTACAGCACAGAATAGTTGTCAGCATCTCATAAGTGATGCTACCATGGTTTGAACAGGCTGCTATTTAAAATCAAAGAGTAAAATAAAAAGTGAAGAAAATAATAAAATCAGAGAGTAATAGAAAAGTACAGGAAATGACCTAGAAATATGGAGTAGGGATGAGCAATAGCAAATAAATAGCAAATAAACTAGCATGACTAAAGTTGTAATTTAAAAAAAAAAAACTGAAAAAATACTTTGGGGATAAAGAGGACTAGCTTAAGAAACTTATTTAATTAATTTCATCAATAAAAATATATTGAAGATATTAAATAAAACATGAGATTGTTTCAAAACACAGTTTTTAGGATAAAGAAACTTAATAAAGATCCACCTGTAATCTCTGGGGCTGCAGACTGGAGAAGAGCTCAGCTGATCACAGTACTGAACTGCCTTCCATGTAAGCTTCAGAATTTGAAACAACATATAAAGGAGGATGACCACAGTTTCCCAGGAAGAGGAATATACCATGATTTGCCCACCAGCTCTACACAAAGAGACTAACAGCAGTAAGAGGAATTTATAAAAACTCAAATGACTGAAGAATAAGTTCAAATACTACTTCTTTAGTAATATTTTCGTAAGTTATCCCCTCTATTAGAATTCATCTCCTCCACTTTGCTTCCTTCCATAGAATTTTATGACTTTACATAATAATACTTAATACTGTAATATAGTCCTTTGCACCCAATATAAAATAATAAGGCTCAAGAGAGCAAGACAGGTGTCTTTTTTTAAACTTTACCCACAATGCATCTGTGCTATTTTTCAGTTGCTAAGTCACGTGCAACTCTTTTCAACCCCATGGCCAGGCTTCCCTGTCCTTCACCATTTCCAGAGTTTGCTCAAATTCATATCCATTGAGTCAGTGGTGCCATCCAACCATTTCATCCTCTGTCGTCCCCTTCTCCTCCTGCCTAGTGCATTTTTAAATGCCTAAATAAGAGTTTGGTATTTAAGCAGTGGCTTAATATTTTTCTGTTCTTACACCTCTGCACAGATATGAACTTGTACCTCTTTTATGATATTTTTAATCAGGTCTCTCAAATATTCAATCAACATCTGAGCAAACTCCAGGCGATAGTGGAGGACAGAGGAGTCTGACGTGCTATATAGTCTATGAAGTCACAAACAGTTGTGACTTAGCCACTGAAGAGCAACTCCTCAACTATTTATCTGCATTTGTCTTATTTTATATGTATATATATTCTATAAACTAAATGCTGTACCACATACAAACATACTACTAGTTCCTCAACATATATGCATGCTACCATAATAAACACGATACAAAGTCATTTAAAGTACATTATTAAATTCATACTAGACTTGTTTACAATGATTATGTCTTGTCTTTACTCAAGACATGCTAAACTACTGTTCAGCTCTATTAGAAATCACTTCCCTAACATATCTGGCAAAAAGTTTTGTATACAGTAATAAGCATTGAAGACGCCTCCCCTGGTGGCTCAGTGGTAAAACGTCTACCTGCCAATGTAGGAGATATGGGTTCAATCCCGGTCGGGATTCCCTGCAGAAGGAAGTGGCAATCCATTCCAGTCTTCTTGCCTGGAAAATGAGATGGGGAGAGAAGCCTGCAGGGCTACAGTCCATGGAGTTATGTCCAACTACCGGCAACTGACAACAACAAGCAGCAATGCAGAAATATCTGGAATAAAACACTCTCTACTCCACAGACGTGAACAGGGTCCATAACACAGCGAGAAGAGAACACAAATCCAAACGCAAGTCTTACTGCAGCGCTGTATCTCAGTCATCTCAGTAATGACCTGGACTGACTCATCACACCTTCACTGGTTTTTCAATAGATAGTTACTAAGTTTTTCTACTACACAGAAGATACTTAGCTAGTGCACAAGGTTGCTAGCCCTTGAAAAGCTTAGAGGCTAGGAAGGAAGACAGACATGAAATAAGTAATAACAGAGTAACTACTTACAGCTGAGCTGAGTGACAGACATCAAAGTTCACTACGCTATCAAAGTGGAATGAAGCATGACTGATCTAGGTTATATGATAAATATCTCATGAAATTTTATTTCTTCATTTATAAAGGTTACAGGGTTGCTAGGACTGAATGAAAGACAGGATGTTCAAGGCAGTGACTAGCTCACAGTACCTCATACTTCTGCTGTGTAACTCCTACTACTCCTATTCCGTCCCTAAGTCTTCTTAAAGATGGCTTTTCAGATAACAGGGATTTCCCTTAACTCCACGGCGGGACTTCCTTCCTGATATTATGTTAACATAAACCTTCAGGAAAGAACCAGTTCCTCGATTACAAAGACTCTAAATTAAAACTCACAGTAAAAAAAATTAAAAAAAAAAAAGAAAGAAAAAATAGTAATAAAATAAATTAGGAATCAACTAACAATTCCTCCTGATTAAAAAAATATAGGGACCCACCCTCAAATACCTGGAATGTCATAATTCTTTTCTGGGCAGTTACCGTCACCCTTGAAAAGTTTTGGAATTAAGATCAGAATTAGTAAATAAATGGTTAATAGTTAATAGTTAATTAACTATTAACCCATGGTTAATTAACCCAATGTTAATAGTCTGTGTGTTTATCCAAAATGTTTGTAAATTTAACATTATTTGGTATATTTAAGTATCTTAAGTTTATCTTTCTTATTTCAACTAAAATAAACGTAGACAGGAACCCACCACACATCTCAGGAATTATTGTAGGGATGTGCTGGAAACATCTACGTTTTTAAAAAGCTCTATAAACACTTCTAATACACAGCCAGTAGGTATAATTACTGTGAAATGCATACTTCTGCACTTCTTGGCTAATAATTTGGATGATATAATGTCTGACGATGATCAAAAACACAATACTGAATTGTCCAAATAGCTAAAGTATTATGAGCAGAGTTCTTTTTTTTCTTTTCCTAGTATTTTCAAAGTGTTAATACGTATTTCACACACCTATACTTCTCAGTGGCTAAAAAGCAAAGTTAACTTCACTTAACTGAAAGTGAAAGTTGCTCAGTTCTGTCTGACTCTGTGATCCCATGGACTATAATCCGCCAGGCTCCTCTGTCCTTGGAGGTCTCCAGTCCAGGATACTGGAGTGGGTAATCGCTCCCTTCTCCAGGGGATCTTCCCAACCCAGGGATCAAACCCAGGTCTCCCACATTGCAGGCAGATTCTTTACTGTCTGAGTCACCAGAGAAGCTCGGGGTAGTCACTTAATTCAAAGAACCAGCTGAATCCAGGGTTTCATGTTTCTCCCACATTATACTGCCTATCACTCCAAATCTATAAAAATTCAAGACACTTCTTATAATCTTTATTAAAATTTGGTTAACAAAATATAAGTGGCATCTTTCTTATAACCCTTTAGTATAATTTGATTAACAAGACCTAACTATAAAAGTCATATAGCTCATTAGTGCAGAACAAAATTTTCCTTTTAAAGATACTGAATAACTAACTTTCTGTGAGTACTTCTGAAATATAACCAAACCAGAGTAAGACTGTGACATGTCAAAGATGTTTAATTAATTAAAACCATCAAAACTATTCTTCAATGATGATGTTAGCCTGATCTCAACAGGTTTCAATAGTTTGAACATATGTATGAACACAACTAACAGAACACTTCAAACACTTGCATCTAATAGGTGGTGAAAGTGACTGTCAGTCGCTCAGTCGTGTCTGACCCTTTTGTGACCCCATGGGCTGCAGCCCAACAGGTTCCTCTGTCCATGGGATTCTCCAGGCAAGAATACTGCAGTGAGTAGCCATTCCCTTTTCCAGGGGATCTTCCCAACCCAGCGATTGAACCTGGGTCTCCCGTACTGCAGGCAGATTCTTTACTATCTGAGCTACTAGGGATGCCCAAGGTGGTGATCAAGATAAAAGAGGGTCATTTTAAAACTCTCTTACCTTCTTTTTTCATTCAATAGGGATTTTACTAGGCAAAAATAATAACATGAATGCTTTCCTTCAATAATTACAATTATGCAGCCAACATTTATAATTTCCCTAAAAACTTTTTTAAAACTCTTAAACTTTTGCCAACTAAAACCAGGCCTGTTACACAAAGATTTTTTAGCACGACAAATCATCACTTTTTATATATTTCACACATTATCCAGTGTTATGATCAGTGCTCAACTATTTTATTGTTATTATTATAATTTGTGCTAATTACCTGACAATTCAATTTTATCACCTAAACAAGGAATAATCTCTCGGTGGAACAAAAAAATAAAATTTTAGAGGTTTAGTTTTCTTATTTGAAATCATTTCAAACATGCTCAAGTTTCAGAGATATGGAACTAAAGTGAAATTCTTATATTCCTCTCCCTGTTATCAACTGACATCTATATAAGTGTATAATCAGATAGTATTTGCTTCAAAAATCTTAATAACAGCTTTAAAATATGTTCCATCAGAATAAAAGCAAAAATAAACAAATGGGACCCAATTAAACCTACAAGCTTTTGTTAAGCAAAGGAAACCATAAACAAAATGGAAAGACAACCTAGGAATGGGAGAAAATATTTAAAAATAATGTTACCAACAAGGGCTTAATTTCCAAAATATACAGACAGACAGGTCATACAGCTTAATGTAAAAAGAAAAAGTCCAAACCAAACAACCGAATCACAAGATGGGCAGGAGCCCTAAAGAGACATTTCTCCAAAGACATCAAAATGGCCAACAGGCACATGAAAAGATGCTCAACATCACTAATTATGACAGAAACACAAATCAAAACTTCAAAGAGCTATCACCTCACACCAGTCAAAACAGCCATCACCAAAAAGATTACAAATAATAAATACTGGAGAGGATGTGCAGAAAAGGGACGATTCCTAGAGTGTTGGTGAGAATGTAAAGTGGAGCAGTCACCATGAGAATATGGAAGTTCCTCAAAAAACTAAAATAGTTACTATATATCAAGCAACCCCACTTCTGAGCTTGTATCTTGAAAAGATGAAAACTCTAATTTGAAAAGATACATGCACCCCAATGTTCATACCAGCACTATTTATAATACCCAAGACATAGAAGCAACCTAAATGCCCATCAACAGATGAATGGATAAAGATGTGGGATACACACACACACAAATATTACTCAACCATAGAAAAGAATGAAATATTGCCATCTGCAGCAACATGGATGGACCCAGAAATCACCATACTAAATGAAGTCAGACAGAGAAAGACAAATACTGTATGATATCACTTATATGTGGAATTTTAAAAAAAAAGCTACAAGTGAACTTATTTACAAAACAAAACAGACTCACAGACATAGAAAACACACTTATAGTTATCAAAGAAGAAAAGGGGGGTAAGGAAAACATACAAAGTACTATATATAAAACAAACAAGGACTGACTATGTAGCACAGGGAACTACATTCAGTATCTTGCAGTAAAAGCTATACCGGAACAGCGTCTGAGAAAGAGCCTGTTACAGCTGAATCACTGCGCTGCACACCCGAGAGTAGCACAGTATGTGAGTGAGCGGCACTCCAACTGAAACGCACTCACACACCCACTGATGTGTGTGTGTGTGTGTATATACGTGTGTGTGTGTGTGTATATATGTGTGTGTGTACATGTGTATGTGTGTATATATGTGTGTGCATGTGTGTATGTGTATGTGTGTATACATGTGTGTATATGTGTATATATGTGTGTGTATATGTGTGTATGTGTGTATGCGTGTATATGTGTGTATATATGAGCGTGTGCATATGTGTGTATGTGTGTATATACGTGTATATGTGTGTGTGCATATGTGTGCATGTGTGCATGTCTGTGTATGTGTGTATACATGTGTGTATGTGTGTATATGTGTGTATGTGTGTATATGTGTGTATGTGTGTGCGCGCATATGTGTGCATGCGTGTCTGTGTATGTGTGTATACATGTGTGTATACATGTGTATGTGTGTATATGTGTGTATATATGTGTGTGCATATGTGTGTATGTGTGTATATGTGTGTATATGTGCATGTATATGTGTGTGTGCATATGTGTGTGTATGTGTGTATGTATGTGTGTGTGTATGTGTGTGTGTGTGTATATATACACACATATATATGTATACATATATATATATGTTTCAATGGTGACCAAGGAAAATATTTTCACTGACCAAGGAAGAGTACATACTTGTCCTAGTGATTAAACACAATAAAATGTGCTTGGACAAGATACCCAAGTCTACCCTCTTTCACAATATCCTTGGCTCCACTTCCTCTTAATTAAGGAATGGATTAATGGATGTTATGTACCATCTAAATGAAATACGAATGTGGTGGAAAACATTTGCCCAGGCCTAGAACAAACTTTGTAACAACCATATGAAATCACTGCAATGCTTATGAATTGACAATTACTGTGGCTAAGTTTGAGAACAAAGTTCAATTTAAATAATGTTAATAGTAATCATTATAATTGAGAAAACATCTTTTTGAAAATGGTCACAAATTTACGTAAAAGATCCAAAATTGTATGCAAATATGACTCTTTCTCTTGTGTCCTCTGTCCACTAGACTGTACTGGAAGAATCAATGAATGCTTTCTCTTCTTACTGAAAACTGAAAGTCGCTCAGTTGTGTCTGACTCTGCAACCCCATGGACTGTGCAGTCCATGGAATTCTCCAGGCTGGAATACTGGAGTGGGTTGCCATCCCTCCTCCAGGGCATCTTCCCAACCCAGGGATCGAACCCAGGTCTCCCACACTGCAGGCGGATTCTTTCCCAGCTGAGCCACGAGGAGAGCCCAAGGCCCCATTTGTGTGAAGCTGTGTCAAAAGCTCTTTCATTTTGAACCTCTCTCGCCATCCTGGTCATCTGACTGTTACTACCAAGAGGGTTTGATAAGGCAACTCTACATGTCTATGTATTTCATCTTTCATTTCTACTATGGGTTAGGTTTCTACTCAGGATTAGGATTCTTGCCTGACAAATCTTAACAGTATTCTTCATACTCAAATGTTTAGCTAGTGAAAAGTCTGGTGGAAAATGGGAGAGAAAATACCGTGTTCAGTAACACCAGCTCTATCCAACAACGGGAGTT
This sequence comes from Muntiacus reevesi, assembly GCF_963930625.1. Lineage (NCBI taxonomy): Eukaryota > Metazoa > Chordata > Mammalia > Artiodactyla > Cervidae > Muntiacus > Muntiacus reevesi. Next base: position 160,945,941 of record NC_089251.1, read on the forward strand.
CAGTTCAGCTGTTTATCTGTAGAGCAGAACACAAACCAATAGAATGTCATCGTGAACAGAAAGTTTTCAACAACTACTTTCACACTGAGAGGGAGAATAAATACTAAATAAAGAAATGCACACAGTCCTTCTATGAACACCTACTGCCCTGGGAGAGCTGCAGACGGCAGCACTGCTGCTGCCTTCCCAGGCTCACCTCCCTGGGTCTTGACGAAACAGAGTCGACATCCTGTGGGAAAAACGCACTTACAGACTGACTTACCTTTACTTTCCCTGAGAAACACAGTGCTTTTCCTAACTGTTCCATGCTACAAGAACAACTGGCTTTATTTTCTGCGGTTAATAGAAGCAATGATACAACAAACCCTAAACCCCAAAGTCAGCCGCTCATGAACTGCGAACAATTGATACTCATGTACAGACCTAACCTTAATGTTAACAGTTAACAACCTGAATTTATATCCCTTGTTCATATCCTTTAAGGCCAACAGCAACAGTAATAAAGACCTTTCCTGCCACTGAGTATAAGATATTCTATTCAAGTAGCTAGCAATCATTTTGAAAAATATACCCAAGAAACCTCAAAACTTTATAGGTCTGCAGCTACCCTAGTTAAGCCGACCAGCAAAAAATTATTTCTACATAAAACAGTATTTTCCAACCTTGGTTCTCTGAGCCCCTTCTAAATAAAACCTGTACCTGTCCTTCCTGCCTATAAAGGGCTGGCACTGTATCTCTGTATTTGACTGTATCTTCAGCACTTAGCATACTGCCTACCACATACACATACATACACAACTATTAAGTCTGCTGAATAAAGGAATCAAGAAATGAATTCATTTTCAGTTGATGTGACATGTTTTCCTAGAAATGGGATTCCCAAGTCAATTTCTAGTTCTTTTTCAATTTGAAGTAAGAATTGGACATCTCTCTAGATTATCTGAATTCTAATAAACTGTAATTTTGCTTAGATAAAAATCTTCTAAATTACCACTTTCCTTAACATTAAGCGTTAAAAGGGGTTTGCACACTGAACATATAAAATCAATGCCAGGGAGGAAAAAAAAAAGAAAAAGTTACCAGAGGCAGGTAAACCCATCTATTATAAACTAGATACAGAGCAAAAATGGACCAGGTGACTCCTGACTGATCCTAGCTGCCTAGAAATAGCTGTGTATCTGCTACATATCTTCTAACATAAATTCATATTCCTTGCTCATCCATGAAACTAATCTTTAACATTAATAACCAAAAAGCAAGCTACTGTTTAAGAACAGTTACTTGTCTGGGTTGCTTAGAGAACAAAAGGCAAGCAATGGCCATTTGGTAGCATATATACACCTTGTTTCCACTATCCAACCAAGCAGCAATCTGTTCTGCAATGAATCCAGTGTATGTAATTAAAGCCATTACCCAGTGGACTTTATTCAAAAGAGAGATTATCCTAGGTGGGTCTGAGTTATCCACTTGGAACTTTTGGGGATGAGGCCTTTTCTAAACTCAAGTTACTCCAAACACCAAATGGGTCTACAACTGCTCTCTCTTCCCTATAGACTGTCCTTCCTGACTATGGGCTCTGGACTCTGGAAGAGGACTGCTCAGGTGTAAACGTCAACTTCTCATCATCAATCTGTGTATGTGTGTGTGTCCTGCAACTTCTCTGGTTAACCCTTGACTCATACTTAATTAAAGTTTCACCTTCACAAAACTATACAATAAAATTTAAAATAGCCCCATTAAGCCACCAGGCTTCCCTTGTGGCTCAGCTGGTAAAGAATCCGCCTGCAATGTGGGAGACCTGGGTTCGATCCCTGGGTTGGGAAGATCCCCTGGGGAAGCAAAAGGCTACCCATTCCAGTATTCTGGCCTGGAGAATTCCATGGACTATACACAGACTATGGGGTCACAGAGAGTTGGAAACGACTGAGTGACTTTCACTTTCATTAAGCCACCAAAGCCATGATTTTGCTATGAGTGTAAAGAGGCTAACCACTGGTAAACATGTGTTTCAAAGTAGTCAAAATAGGTCTAAGGAGTATTTTTAAGCCGAAAAATATTAAAGCCTATTCCAGAATTTGGACCAAACCTAAAATCTAGCAGGACTCTAAAAGGTACTCCTAGGCACAAAAGTCTTTTCATGGCCCTAGGTTTCTTGTTTGTAGGATATAGCAACCTATTTTATTCAGCCACCTCGGCCTTCCCAGAGTTCCAAAGGGCAGGTTCAAAGAGTTGGTAATGAGGGAGCAGAGGTGATGCAGAAACTACGGAGGTGATGCAGAAACTAAGGGGGGAGCACTCAAGGAACAACTGCAGTACAGCCTTGGGGCAGGATCCTGGCTCTTCCTTAAGGGATGCAATACACAGAGCAGTATCTGAGTTTCTCTTCGTGAACAAAGGCACCCCCCTCCACGTGTGGGATGCAAATCTAAGCTGACCATTAGATAGCTGGAGGGCCACCTTGTCACCTCACCACCAGCCAATCAGAAGAAAGTCACACACCCCCACACTGTGTCTAGAAAAACCTCTCCCAAAACCATCAGGGAGTTCAGGGTTTTTAAGCCACTTACTCTTCTTGCTTGGCTCTGCAATAAACCTTTCTCTGCTCCAAGCACTGGCATTTCGGTTCATCTGGCCTCACTGTGATGGGTACATGAACTTTGTGCTGGTAACAAACCCACAATGCTAAGAGAGAATTATTTTTGGTGTGAAAAAACAGTATCTTTACTAAACCTGTCTGATTAAATCTTTACTCAATAAACATGATGGAAAAGAGTTAGGACAGGGAAAATGAAAACACTTCTTAAGTAAGTCATCAAGGCATTAAAGTATATCAAAAGGACCACAAGCCCCCCTCCTTCCCCTTAACTAACAATTAAAGATGAAATTTTAGAAATCCTCCACTTCACCCAAAAAAGACCTTCAAGCAACAGCAACAGAGTAGAATGTATGTGTGTTGTGTGGGTGCATAAATATTTTTAACTTTCTACAAAGAGCCTGAAATGTTAATAACCTACTGAAAGATTATCCTCATTTTTACCTTAAACTTCCAGGAATGTGATGAATTTAGTTTATTGGTATTTAATCTTAAGAGGAGAGTCTTAGAAAACAATTTCCTACATAAATGAAAAGATTCGGTTGCAATGAGGTGACAGATTTGAGAAAGATTAAAAAGAAAAGAGAAAAACTTTGGTTACTCATTAACCAGCAATTGCTAGACTAATTTTGTATCTCAAACAGAAAACAGTACCTAAGTACTGATCTCCCCCACTCCTCAAAATATTAAGTATCCAATAGTTAGTGTCTCTTAATAGTTAAATAAATGAGACATAAAAATCTCATGTAATCCCATCTCACATAAGGAATAACGCCATCATATCATCATGTAATATCACTCCATTTCCAAATTGTGCAATGCATAAAGAACACATCAATACACTTCTCAACACTAAAACAGAAAAGTACCTAGAATAAAGATTAAAAACCGTGCTCTTTTTTAAACATCACAATTTCAAGATTGAGTATATGTGAAATCAAGCATGTTTGATCCTTTTCATGACCACATAATAGTCTATTACATAGAGAAACCAGAACTTCCATTTCCCCATTAATGTTTTCCAGTAATTTTATCATTATAAACAATGCTGCATAAACACACATCCATCTTCCAGAATACATGTACTCCTTTCAGAGTTTCTTAAGGAACTGACAAATAACAGAATTTCAAACACAAGACCTTAAAATAAACACCTACTGCCAAACAGACACTGCCAGACTTCTCTCCAGCACAGCCGTCTCAGTACACACGCCCACCGCACGGAGTCAGTCTCTGCTTCTCCACATTCCAGAGGCAGGTGCTGGTGGTGCTGGTGCAGCTGCCAAGTCGTGTCCGGCTCTTGCGACCCTACCAACTGTAGCCTGTCAGGCTCCTCTGTCCATGGGATTCTTCAGGCAAGAACCCTGGAGTGGGTTGCCATCTCCTTCTCCACGAGAGTCACGCAGGAATTTTGATAACTCGGTGGGTATCAAACGGTATGGAGATCACTCACACTACAACATGCACTCCTCTAGGCATTAATGTAGTCAAGCAGTTTACCATGGGTTCACTGTTGGTAGTTTCCTGTTCTCAGCTGTCATGTCACACGTTTTACCCAGTTACCTATTGGATTTGTGGTCTTATTTTTGTTTTTGAATGAATTCTTTATATAGCCTGAATACAAATACTTTAGTGGCTTGTCCTTTAACAGTTCACTGTGTCTCTGGCATAACAAGATTTTTTTCCCCAACAGATTCACATCTATTGGAGTTTTCTTCTCAGTATTCCTTTCTTATTCTGAAGTCATAAATATATTCTCCTACAGTTTCTTCCAATAGTTAACTGTTTCACTCTTAATTTTTGTGTGTTTAATTCATCTGAATTTCCTTTTTGCAAAGGCAAACCCAACTTCCCTAACATCACTGTTGAAGAGTTGTATCCCCACTTCTCAAAGACTGTTCCCCTGTGTCTACGCCTTCTTCTCACAATGTGCAAGGCTAAGTCGCTATGTCTTCTGCATTGGCAGGCGTATTCTTTATCACTAGTGCCACCTGGGAAGCCCTCTTTCCACAATATACACACATATTTTATACTAAAATAGCTCTTACTCTAATTCCACTAGTCTACCAGCTGTCCTTCAGTAACACACACAATTAGCAAAATGACAGAAATTAAATGTACTCAAGGCACTCCTCCATTTTGTTTTACTTTCCTTTTCGAACTGTCCCAGGTACCAAAGGTTAGTTTTGCTAGCCTCACAACTTTAACACCAGTCAATTCAGTTCCATACACACACAGAAAACTTTCATTACTTTCTAATAAGAAAAAAGAATTTATTAGATTTAACTGTTAAAATTGTCTCATAAAAAAGTTTATAAAATATAGAATTTCAGTTAGGAAGTTTTCAAATTTTAACTCTTAAGTTGTTCACTGAATTTTCCCTGATTTAAAAAATATCTCCAATATTTCTTATTTGACCCTCACTTCCACCCTTAACATTAATCTATAGTATGTCACTCATTCTAACAATCTTTTTAAAAAATATTTTAACATCTTTGAAACCTCAGTGTCTTACTAATACTGTAAGCTCGTCAGGAGCAGGACACAGCTGTCCCTGTCTGACCTCTCTTGGGGGAGAGAGGTTCCCACAAGCCTGGAACATCCCCGCGTATTCCCATTGCCTCTTCAAGGGTGCAAATTCTTATCTAGCTCCTCAAACTGAGCAGTTTCTGTAGTAACACAGGTAATATGCGGGACAAGGAGACCCCATCTTGAATCCTGGCATAGAAGACTACTGTCTGCTGCTTGTTCACAAGTGCTGGGCCCTTGGCCCCTCATCAGCAAAGCAGCACTCTAAGAGTACAGATGCCAGGCTGGGAACAGAGGCTCAGGGAATCAGTGCAAATATGCTGATAGTCTGCTACGCTTTGGCTGTGAATAATAAAGTCTGGCCTCTGATTCAGGAGTCTTGAGTCTTCCGCCAGAATCCTCAAAAATATGCTGGCAAGTTAACTTGTTAGATTACAAGTAGGATAAAAATCTCAGACTTTGCTTTCCTTGACGAGAATGTGTACTAAAACTCTCAGTAGCTTGGGGAAAACCATAGGGAAGAATAACGAAGCACTCCTGAAAAATGCTACATCATCGACAATCCTGGACTAGAGTACTATACAGCATGACTGAGTAAAAAAGTGAGATAGAACTCTTGGAGAAGGTCTTAAAAATGTATTTAATAATTTCACTTATATTTCCCTTTTAACATATACCACAGAACAGAGTAAAAAAGACAGAACTAAGTCTACACAAAACAACCTTTATGTGAACAATAAGTTTTCAGTTTTTTCAGTTGCTGTTTCTCCCTTGCTGATATAGAAAATAATAGTGCTGCAATTAATGACATCAAATTTAGTCCTGTTTCTTTTTTCTTAATCAGTTTTATACAAGTTTACCCACTCTGTGAATTTTCAAAGAAACATATTTTAGTTAAAGTTTTCTATTCAGTATGTTTTCTGTTTATTAAATTTTGCTTTGATAAGGGGATTCCCTGGTAGCTCAGCTGGTAAAGAATCTGTCTGCAAGGCAGGAGATCCCAGTTTGATTCCTGGGATGGGACGATCCCCTGGAAAAGGGAAACACTACCCACTCCAGTATTCTGGGGTTTCCCTGGTGGCTCAGCTGGTAAAGAATCCACCTTCAATGCAGAAGACCTGGGTTTGATCGCTGGGTTGGGAAGATCCCCTGGAGAAGGGAAAGGCTACCCACTCCAGTACTCTGGCCTGGAGAATTCCATGGACTGGATAGTCCATGCAGTGGCAAACAGCCCGACACAACTGAGCAACTTTCACTTTCATGTTGATCTATTTCACTGTTATTTTAAAATCCTTACATCTAATGTAACTATTTATGATCAACACTTAGTTTTAAATTTCCAGCTGATTTCCAGATCAATTCCATTGTGAGTAAACATACTGTGAGTAATGTCAGACCTCCAAACTTTGCTAAGGCTTTCTTTATTGGCAAAATGTTCCACAAGTACTTTAAAAGAATGAATTATGACATTGTTGGGTGCAAAGTTCTTTATTTGTTGTTGATTAGGTCAAGTCTGCTAGCTGTGTTGTTCAGATCCTCTATATTCCTGAGTTTGCGTGCTTATTCCATCAGTTATTTAGAGTGATGCTAAAATCATGTGGGTTTGTGTTTTTCTTTTAGTTCTGGTCATTTTTACTTCATATATTTTCAAGCTATGCTATTTGGTATATGCAAATTTAAGATCAAGATCTCATCTTGCTGGACTCATCTTTTAAAAAACTTAGAATTTTCTACATAAGCAATCAGGCAGTTTGGAAAAAGTTTTACATCTTTCCAGTCTGTATGCCTTTTAATTCCTTTTTCTTGACTTAACTGAACTTGCTAAGACTACTGTTTGATACAAACTGGAATGGAAGTAATGAAAGCAAACATCTCTGACTTGTTCATAATCTTAGGAGAAATGCACTGCGTTTTCATATTAAATATGATGCTTCTCTAAGTATTTTCATATTTGGTCTTTATCAAATTGAGGAAGTTCCCTTCTATTTTTAGTTTGCTAGTTGGTTTTATCATGAAAGTATACTGAATCTTGTTCAATGCAGCCATGAAATTAAAAGACGCTTACTCCTTGGAAGGAAAGTTATGACCAAACTAGATAGCATATTAAAAAGCAGAGACATAACTTTGCCAACAAAGGTCATCTAGTCAAGGCTATGGTTTTTCCAGTAGTCACATATGGATGTGAGAGTTGAACTGTGAAGAAACCGGAGGGCTGAAGAATTGATGCTTTTGAACTGTGGTGTTGGAGAAGACTCTTGAGAGTCCCTTGGACTGCAAGGAGATCCAACCAGTCCATCCTAAAGGAGATCAGCCCTAGGTGTTCATTGGAAGAACTGATGTTGAAGCTGAAACTCCAATACTTTGGCCACCTGATGCGAAGAGTTGACTCATATGAGAAGACCCTGATGCTGGGAAAGAGTGAAGGCAGGAGGAGACGGGACGACAAAGGATGAGATGGCTGGATGGCATCACGGACTCAATGGACATGGGTTTGGGTAGAATCCAGCAGATGGTGATGGAAAGGGAGGCCTGGCATGCTGCGGTTCATGGGGTCACAAAGAGTTGGACACGACTGAGTGACTGAACTGAACCGATTGCAATAATCATATAACTTTTTACTATATTAACACAATGAATGACACTGATCAGTTCACAGATGTTAAAGTTATAAACCTATATCCTTATTTTCTTTTTGTGGTGGTATCATGCTAAAGCTAGTAATTACCAATTTATGGTAATTAAAGTTAAAATTAGGTATTCTCGTATCTTTTATGAAAAAATTCATACAGGATTCATGCTATTTCTTAAAGTTTGATGAAAATCCTTTAGTGTGAGTACCTAGGCTTTATATTTTCTTTTAGGGATATTTCCAATTATAAATTCAGTCTCTTTAATCAGTATAGGGCTATTCAATTTTCTGTTACTTCTTGGTAATAATTTATGTTTTTCAAAGACTTTTTCATCTAGGTTGTCAAGTTTAATGGCTTAAAGTTGCCCATAATGCTCCTTAAATGTCTCTTAATATATGTAGGATCTATAGTGATGTTTCCTATTTTATTACGTGCATGCATGGCATGCTAAGCTGCTTCAGTTGTGTCCGACTCTTTGCGACCCTATCGACTATAGCCTGCCACGCTCCTATGTCCATGGGATGCTCCAGGTAAGAATACTGGAGAGAGTTGCCATGTCCTTCTCCAGGGGATCTTCCTGACCCAGGGATCAAACCCATATCCGTTAGGTCTCCTGTATTGGCAGATGCGTTCTTTACCATTAGCGCCACATGGGAAGCCCCCTATTTTATTACAGATACTGGTAATTAGTGTCTTCACTCTTTTGTTTCAGATCAGTCTAGCTAGAGCTCTGTTTATTAATCTTTTCTAAAAAGTTTTTTCTATTGTCCGTTTTCTATTTCAGTAATTTATTTTCTTCTTTCTACCTACCGATTTTAGTTTGGTATATTTTTAAAATTTTAATGAGGCAGAAAACCAGATAACTGAATTTTTGAAAATATAAACTTTTAGAGATATAAATTTCCTGTAAACACTGCTTCAGCTTCATACTTTAAATTTTATGTTGTAGTTTCATTATCATTTAGTTAAAAATATTTTCTATTTTCTCCTGGGACATCTCTCTTGACCAATGGATTATACAGACATGTGTTCAATATAAAAATATTTGGGGTTTAATTTCATTTGGGGCAGAGCTCATCCTCTATATAATTCCAATCTTTATCACCTTATGGCCTACCATGTTTTTATCCAGGTGCACATGAAAAAAGTGTGAATTCCCCAGTTGTCATGCATAAAGTTTCATAAACACAAGTGAAAGTGAAAAAGTGAGGCTAAAGTGAAACTGCTCAGTCGTGTCTGATTCTTTGCAACCCCATGGAATATGGGGGACAGGCTCCTCTGTCCATGGGATTTTCCAGGTAAGAGTACTGGAGTGGATTGCCATTTCCTTCTCCAGGGGATCTTCTCAACCCAGGGATCAAACCCAAGTCTCCCGCATTGCAGGCAGACACTTCACCGTCTGAGCCAGCAGGGAAGCCAATGGGGCCAAGATGGCTGACAATTCATAACTGCAAACCTTCTAAGGTGCTAAGTTTGGTCTCAGTTCAGATCTTCAGCTGAGATCCTTTAAGTCTGTTTTGCACATATGTGATTCAGGGGTCTGCCAGAATTTGGGGTTCATTTTCAGAGCAGAGTAAACCACACATAATGTAGAACATGCAACTGGCTGAGACTACTCTGATATAATGTTATGCTCATTGAGAAATGTGTTCTGTAAGTAAGCATGTGTTCCACCATACTAGCATTCAATGGCTGAAAGTACACGACAGCAGGCCAAGCACAGGAAAACCTAACACACTGGAAGTTTACTGTAATATATGCATAGTTTTTTAAAGAGACAAAAAACGTTAAAAGAAATGACAGTGAATAGAGCAACCTCAAACAATGTACAGAGGGTGTACACATGCTTGCGCATCCTTTACATGCATCACCTGTAATCTGCCCACAGCCATCCTTAGTAGTCATTCATTATCAAATTACACTGATTACAGACCCAAGTTAGAAATGTCAATTTATGCCACACAAACTAACAGGTAATTTTGATGTGACAATAAGGAAACTTAAAAAAAAAAAGCCTTAAACTTGTGCTAGATTTAGAAGTTCAAACAAGTTAAAATATACAGAGAGCTTTAACTGATAATCAGTGGCTACCCCCAAATTACATTTAAGAATATTAAGAATATACCTCTTAACTTAATAATCCACTTATGAGGCAGCAAGAAATAATGTTAGTCTATAAAAGGATATAGGGTACATCCTGGAGTAAATAGTTTTCTTTTCTATTTATTTTCCATTTACGAGAAACAAAGCTGCCAAGAAGCAGCTGGAAAAAGTGAAGTTAATTCTCTTTACCTCATGTCTTCCCAATAGATAACCTAGGGCATTACAGCTGCTTTAATACCCATTTTAATTGAGTGCTGTCACTGGTGGGAAGAAAAGTGTGAAATCACTACTTTCTGTATCAAACAAAGCAAGTAATTAACAACCATTCTGGCACAATCCCTTATCACCAAAATACACAAAGGGTGCTAAGTTCTCTCAAAGCCAAGGCTCTGTTACCAAAAAGCAGAGCTGATGTTTCAGGGTCACGTTCACTTCTTTATTACACAAGCATATATTTACTGCTCAGTCAGACACCTATAATTAAACACAAGAAGCCTTTAATGCTAATATTCAGGCTAGCCTGCATGTAAGCACCCCCTCCACACAGATGATTGCCTTTCATTTTAGAGTTTCAAGTAGCTACAGTTCACTTAGTTTTGATTACACAGCAATTAGATATGCAAATACATAAGATCCAGGAAAATACTTTTCCAAACATCAGATTGTGAGCAATCAGGCCTATTCTCTTCTCTTGTATATACAAGCAACTCATTAAACAACTATTGTCTAAAAAACCTCTGCCTCAAATGCCTTGAGTTTCTTTTTAATGTTAAAAACATTAACATCCTAGGAATAAATCTCTCTACAATCTAGTTCATGAGCTGAGTGAGAACGCATGCTAAGTGACCAAAAGAATACCCTACTTCACACTGTCTGTTGAGGGTTATTCAATACTGGTCAACAAATTGTTTTAAATGCACCATTTGAAACTTTCTGTTAAATGATACCTATTACTCCTCAATATTCCAAACACTTGATTGAGAAACCAGTTTCATCTCACTTAATAGGTTTACATTATAAGTTATATGTAAGTGTTAGTATGGTAAAAAATCATGTATACTAGGGAGAAGGGAAACATTTACACTTATAGATAAACAGCTGGGTATGATTGGATAAAAGTAAAACGGCCACTTATGTTCTTGCAAACTACACTTACTGTCTCTACCTGGTCAATTAATTTTACTTTTAAATTACAACTTTGCTTCTTAATCTTAAGTCCTATTCAACTAACTTATAAAGTGCTTGTTGTATTTCTCTTTTTTCCCTCATTTTTGTAAATTTAAGTCTTGTTAAGACGGTTAATTAAGATAGTTGTTTGTATTTAAGTAAATTTTTAAAGTGTTTCTTCTGCATTTTCTATGTGATGCTCCTATGCTATGGCAATTTCAAGAAACTGGCTGACTAAAATTCTGTGATAAGAACAATCATTTTCTAATGGGCACTAATTATGCTCACACTTCACTGAGGAACTCAGAGAGAAAACTGCAGGAGTTCACTCTCAATTATCTTGTTTCAACTCTTTCCATCTTCCCTACATACATCCCTTTACAAGTCCACTCTCAAGGCTCCATGTCACGCCACTCGGCTTAAAGCCCTCCACTGCCCTCCTACTGCTCTTGCAATAAAGTCCAAACTCCTTCATGGCAGGTGCTCTGCCACGTCACGTCCCCCTCTCACCGGCCACGCCGACCTTGCTGCTCCCCAGACTGTCTACCAGTATCCTTCTCTGATGCCTTCACACTCACTCTCATTTCACTCTCCTGTCACATGTTACATGCCTCTTCACACAGCCCTTTCTTGGCCACTCAAGTCACAAGCGTTCCACACCGATCACACTTATCACACCATCTCATGCTAGTCTCTTCATGGCGCTTATCACTATCTATATTAGCTTGTTCATTTCTTTTACCATTTATTTTCTGTCTTCCTCTCTAGTTTTGTTACATGGGAACAACCCCTTCCCCCACCCAGTTTTGGGTGTGGCCCAAAGTAGAAAATAAAAAAATACGGATTAAATGCTAACAAATTTTGAAAAGAAGAAGAAATAACTTTCTAGATTTAAAAAAAAAGTGAATAAATGTGTGTGGAACAGTTAGGAATGGTCTTATTTTTTGAGAAGATCAGAGAATGGAACTGAAAACAAAACACTATTATATGAAGGAGATAATGTACTTGGTTGTATTCCTTTGCCATTTAAGGTTAAATTAAATGTACCTTGTTGGTGATGGCAATGAGACAAGACTTTGTATTTGAGCATGCTGATACCACTATCACTGCTTCTCTGACTTTTCATCAAGGCTGGCACTTTCTTCACAGTGGGTCCTGGTCTTCCCTGACAGCTTAATTAAATGTTTTTTTCATCCAATCATTCAATCTAAGGAGAACTGCTCAAAAGTGATGTCAGGGACACTATTCATTATCTTTACTGCCATAAAACTCATCATTGGTATGTCCAGACTAGGTTTTGCTTTTCACTGACCGATTCATATACTGCATATTGGTCCAAAAGAAATCATATATCTAGGTGATCATGGATACAAGTTAAGAGCTCAAACATTAGCACATTTCTGAATTATTTTTAATACTTCTTATAAGGAGTTTAAAGAGATTTTCAGAAAGGGAGAAAGCATGGAAATCAGTGACTCCTGAATGAATCTAATTAAACACAAATTATATCAATAGCAATGGAAAGAAAAACCTAAAAAACAAAATGAACACCCTTAGAATCTGGTTTATTTTCCAAGAGAAAAATATACAAACTTGCCAAACATTCACAATCATCTCTTAAGTATTTTTAATAATAAAAACTTATTTCCCCAAAATAATCCAGGTCAGAAAAAAACAAAGAAAGTAGAATTACTCCAACTTAAAGGAGAAGGAAGAGAGAAAAAGAGGGAAGGGAAGTGGGGTACATGAACATCGAGGCCTGAGAGAACTGAACTGGTAAACATCAAAAATTGGTGAATGAGGTGGAAAGTATACGAGGTGGGATCTTTGTATTCTTGTGGTAAAATTTAATATTATTTCAAAATACAAAGCTAAAAACAGGAATAATTTGTTCCCAGCTTTTTGTTTTTCCGTATTTTCTATACACATTTCTGCCTAAAGCAGCATTAACCAAAAGAATTCCTATAACAGTGAGAATGTTTTGTATATGCTGTCCAAAAGGGCAGCCCCTTGTCACAGGTCCATACTGAGCACTTCAAAGTGACTGTGTGACGGTGCAGCTCAGCTATTCTCTCATTCAGTTTTCATTTTAATAACCAGAGATGGCCAATGGCTGCCCTCTTGAGAGCACATGTCTAGGCACTTACTTAAAAAGAAATACACAGACTAAAATTCTCCAGGCCAGAATACTGGACTGGGTAGCCTATCCCTTCTCCAGGGGATCTTCCCGACCCAGGAATCAAACCAGGGTCTCCCGCATTGCTGGCAGATTCTTTACCAAATGAGCTATAATGAAAGCTCCAAACTAAGACTAGTTTAATGAGAAAAGAAAGTGAAAGCGTTAGCCACTCATTCATGTCTTTGTGACCCCATGAACTGTAGCCCACCAGGCTCCTCCATCCATGGGATTTTCCAGGCAAAAATCCAGGAGTGGGTTGCCATTTTTTTCTCCAGGGGATCTTCCTGACCCAGGGATCAAACCCGAGTTTCCTGCATTGCAGGCAGATTCTTTACCCTCTGAGCCAAAACCTGCGAAACTCTAATGGAAAATGATGATATGCTCTGGGGTATACTTTAAACCAAGTTCTAATTAAACAAGCCTTGAGGCAAGTGAGGGCGGTTAGGAATGGCGAGCACCGTGAACTCAACTGCAGAAGTTCCCAGAAGGTATCCTCTAACTGGTGGTGACAGAGGACATGAAAGATCATTTTAGGGTACTTATGTGCCTCTCGACCTTATCTACAGGAAAATACTCCATGTGGAAAAAGCCTCTATCAGAGACACTGTATTAGGATACTGTTTATTTCCTACCAACTGATTTCTGCCTTCATACCAAATACATCACAATTTTTTTAAAATTTAGAATTCTTTCATCAGTTAGTTCTACAAATGTATAATGCTCTAAACAAACTTCATGTACTGTTTTCCATGGTGACTTCATTATTTTCTTCCGATAATATCAATCAGTTCAGTCTCTCAGTCGTGTCCAACTCTTTGTGACCCCATGGAGTGCAGCACACCAGGCTGATAACTATAACCTGCTATAAAAAATACATAAAAGAAAACCTTAAGTCCTAAGTCATCACATTTGTGACATGAGATGCTTCTCAACAACTAGGAGTACTACTGAAGTTTTAAGATATGTGAACAACCTGAACAAATACTTAAGACAGCCTTAACACAAAAATCTTACTCTGTTTTATATCAACAAGTAAAAAGAAGGTGCCCTGTACATAATGGGAATCCTAAAAGTTGATAGGTAAAATTATTTCTATTGTATAAATTATCTATACAACTTAAATAATCAAATTAAAAAGTTTATAGTAACTAAAGGTAAATCAGGTAACAGAAACAGGACACTGAATTGCTTGGGAGTGAGTGAGGAGAACTTTTACTTTACTTCCTGACATGGAGTACTACAACCTTGCATATACCTAGACAGAAAGACATATACATATATAAGTATACAAGATATTAGCAATAACAGAAAAAGTGACTTCCCTGATAGATTAGTAGACTCTGTGCATATTACTTGAGGGGAAAAAGGACAATTAGCCAGTGGTGCCATCCAACCATCTCATCCTCTGGCGCCCCCCTCTCCTCCTATCTTCAATCCTTCCCAGCATCAGGGTTTTTTCCAGTCAGTTCTTCGCAACAGGTGGCCAAAGTATTGGAGCTTCAGCTTCAACATCAGTCCTTCCGATGAATGTTCAGGACTGATTTCCTTTAGGATTGACTAGTCTGATCTCCTTGCAGTCGAAAGGACTCTCAAGAGTCTTCTCCAACACCACAGTTCAAAAGCATCAATTCTTCGGCACTCAGCTTTCTTTATCATCCAACTCTCACATCCATACATGACTACTGGAAAAACCATAAATCTGATTAGACGGACCTGTGCCGGTAAAGTAATCTCCCTGCTTTTTATTATGCTGTCTAGGTTTGTCACAGCTTTTCTTCCAAGGAGCAAGGGTCTTTTAATTTCATGGCTGCAATCACCATCAGCAATGATTTTGGAACCCAAGAAAATAAAGTCTGTGACTGTTTCCATTGTTTTCCATCTATCTGCCATGAAGTGATGGGACTGGATGCCATGATCTTCGTTTTCTGAATGTTGACTTTTAAGCCAACTTTTTCACGCTTCTCTTTCACTATTATCAAGAGGCTCTTTAGTTCCCCTTTGCTTTCTGTCATAAGGATGGTGTCATCTGCATATCTGAGACATTTCTTTCAGCAATCTTGATTCCAGCTTGTGCTTCATCCAGCCTGGCATTTCCCATGATGTACTCTGCATAGAAGTTAAATAAGTAGGGTGACAATATACAGCCTTGAGGTACTCCTTTCCCGATGTGGAACCAGTCCTTGTTCCACGTCTGGTTCTAACTGTTGCTTCCTGACCTGCATACAGGTTTCTCAGGAGGCAGGTCAGGTGGTCTGATATTCCCATCTCTTGGAAGAAGGTTCCAGTTCGTTGTGAGCCACACAGTTGGCACAGAGGCGGCAAAGAGAAAAGCAGCCTGGAAGCAGCAGGACTCATGACCGAGCAGGGCCTCGTGAGCCACAGCGAAGAGCTGACTCTCACTGAACACATAAAAATGTACTGCAGGATGACTTTTTAAAAATCACACTGGTTGCCAGAGGGAGACAGAGAGGAAGAATGGAAATAAAGCGATCAAAAGATGGCAACGTAAGGATTAAACTCCTGCACACAGCCTGGGTTCAAATTGTGACTCGGCAGCTCACTAGCCAGGTGAAGAGAACCTCCCCCATGCCTCCATTTTCTCCCTGGCCTTACAACTAGGACAACAGCAGCTACTTCACAGGGCTGTGTGAAAATTAAGGAACAAATCTGCAGAAACAATGAGAGCTGCACCCTCACCACCAACCCCCCACCAGCTCAACACTGCTTTCACCAGCCACCCCACCCACTCACCAAGTTCACATGTTGGGTAAGCTGTCTGGAATTCAGTGGACATCTAAGTCCATACGGGGGACAGGGGGAAGAGTGCACACACAGAAAGAGATCTGAACCTATCAGAAATGACAGGCAGGCAGTATCTTTCTTACAACTCAATGTCAACTAATAAATGTAAAGGGAATGACTGAAAAATAACAGTTTCGCAAACACTGCATTACAGAAAAAGGAATCTGGATAGGTCACTAACCAACGCTAAAATCACCGGGCAAAATTTTCCTGGGAGGAGGATATTCACAAAGTATCAAAGTACTCCCCTAAAACCAGTTCATTTAAAAGGGGGAAGAGTATCTCTACAATGAAAAAATATGACTGACACCATTTTAACCAAATTATGAAAGTTAGTATCATCAATATGGGGTTAATATAATGTGCTAGGGATACAATGGCATCACTGACTCGATGGACATGAGCCTGAGCAAGATCTGGGAGTTGGTGATGGACAGGGAAGTCTGGCGTGCTGCAGTCCATGGGGTCACAAAGAGTCAGACACGACTGAGCAACTGAACTGAACTGAGGGACACACCATCATTTTTTTTTTTTAAATATCCTTGCCAAATATGCAAGAATGAAAATAAGGTTACTAGTCAGAAATTAATCTTTTAGTTACAAAGGTGAAATGTTACAAAACTCCCTTCACATCAGAATCTGAAAAATATTAGTATTTCCTATGTGAAGTGATTAGTAATTTATATTTAGAATACTTTATACGTATTTGAATTAAGCAAAAACTTAAGATAAAAACTTATTAAGACCTTTTAAAAGCAGTCTTAACTACCTGCTGTAGTTTCTATTTCCTCTTTTCTAAGTAATAAATGATTTGGAAAATGAAGAATCACAAGTTTAACATTTAACATTTTCTGGATGCAAAGACTATGATAACATCCTGGTCCTATGACAACTTCTGAATTAACAACTATACATGTCTTTAAAAAAGTCAAAGAGTTAACAATTACACATGATTTAAAAAGAAAAACACTTTAAAATTCAAAGAGCAACATTATAATTTCTTTAAATTATTATCTTTCATAACTGAAGAAAAATAAAAGTAGTAGGATAGAGTAAGATAGCTCACTCTGCTTATGAAATGGTCTAATAATTTGTCACTAATATAACTGACAAAAATTTTCTATTGAATTTCTTTGTTAAAGGCTTTTGAAAAAGAAAATCAACTGATGTAGCATAACGATAAACACATAAGCAACATTCCACTACTAATTCTGTTCATAAGAGAACTGAACTTTCTGAGGGAAAAAAAACTTCTTTATACACAATATACTATAAGATACTCAAAGATTCCTTAACTAAATTGACTACAATGCAATCAAGACTTAATTTTAAAAGGCTCATTAACAGCATCCAGTGATAAAATAGACTCTCCCTTTCACTGAAATTCATGTCTCATTTCATTAGACATGGACAATTAACTCATCGTGGTATTAGATCTATAGCAGAGTTAATTAGCTTAAGTTTTACAGGTTACTTAAAAAGTTAGTTTAGTAATGAAAACAGGTTTATTTTCATTGGATCCATCTTTTTATCCCTTAAAGAGTCTTACAAATTAAAAAAAAAAACCTGTACTTGAAAAAACAGTAGCAAAATTTTTATTTCAAATCTTCCTGATCTTTCTCAGCAATTAATAAAGGCAAAGGAATGACTCTATTTTATAAAAATGTATTGAAATAGTATCCAATCTGAAATAAATCTTTAATTTGTATTGTACTGCTTTATACTACCTTAAAGTCAAGTTACTTAAGTCCAAAGTGAACATGTAACCAGAAACAGAACTAACAATTCCATGTGAAATTTCATATTCCAAAATGAAATTTGTTTCAAAAAGCACTCACAGATGAAATGAGGGCACGAGAAGAAAGAAGAAAAGCAGAGGGGGGGGAGCACAGCCGAGGGCTCCCTCACCATCCTGAAGGGCCGCTGACCCAATCAGGCAGTAAGCGGTGTGTAAGCCACTGCTGCTCCAAGTGCGGCTCCCAACACAGAATCAAGTGTTTAGAAACTTCTATGGCACTCTGATTGGATACTTCTGCCCATTAGGGTTTCCCTGGTGGCTTTGGGTCGGGCATTGGGTCGGGAAGATCCACTGGAGGAAAGGGCAATCAACTCCAGCAGTCTTGCCTGGAAAATCCCAAGGGCAGAGGAACCTTGTGTGCTAGAGTTCCTGGGGTGTTTAGAAACTTTCACAGCATTCTGACTGGATACTTTTCTCTGCTGACATACAAGTTTTAAACAAGATGAAAATTGTCTTTTTAAAAACTGTTTCTCTGATAATTTATTTCACTGTATAGTAATTTTACAAAAGAAATGGTCTATGATGAATTAGAACTTTGTTGTAATAGTCTTTAGTGGCAGACAATTTGAAAAGTACTGATTTAAATTCTTTCAGAAATGCAGGCTTTCCTTTCTCTTTAAAAAGAAACCAATCAATCACTTTTGAGGCTGAATTCAGTGCCATGCTCCTTGACATTAAAAAGAAAAAAAAAAAGAAAGTGGAGGAGGACTGCAGCTCCTAGGGTATTAGGTTATAGTTACCACAGGACATCTTTGAGACACAGGACATTAAGTATGTCAAAGGTCCTAAGGTTAAGAGATTATTTTGTTTTGTATTCAAAGTAGAGTTAGGATTAGAGGATCTGAGTCTCAAAGATTTTCCGCACACACACAGAACTCTCTAAGTCAAGCTGTCTAAGACTTGGTTATTTGTGGCCTTTGATCTCTTCTCCCTGCACCCATCCTTTCTACAGCCAGGTTTTCTTTTTAAAACAATGTATCATATAACTTCTTACTTTAAAAATATGAGTGCCAATACACTGCTTTCCAAAGAAAAAGAAAAACTTTTTAATATAGTATTCAAGGCCCTATATCCTCAGATGCAAGCCTGTCTCCAACACCACTTTTCCCACTAAACCTTGTAACTTCCACTGCAACATGCCAAGCACTGGCTAAGGACACATACTGGGTGATCCTACTCCTTTCTAGAACACCATTCTACTCATCTGCCCTGTAAATTCCTACTCCAGTCCAATCTCCCCCAGCTTTCCCGCAAGCCCTCAACCTGGGAAGAACTCATCACCCCCTGGCTTCCCACCGCACAGCGTCTAGCATCTGTTGTTCACACCGCACTGCGCATCAGTCTGCCGGCAACGCGTCAGTCTCTCAGGGTAAAAGATCTGAGGGCAAAATTCACAGGCACTCAAAACTACTTACTGCCTGAAAAGGTGCTGACTATGGTGGCGGGTTGGGAAAACTGAGTGACAACCATGTGCACTATAGGAACTAAAATATCACAGAATTAAATATGAGTAAGTGTTAGACTTCATAGCTTTAATAAGGTTCCTTCCAAATAGATATATAATACTATACTTTTCATAATTACTCCTCTAAATCAACTGACCTGTTTTTATAGCTAAATACTACTATTCAGCTGGAAGAGGGAATGGCAGCCTACTCCAGTGTTCTTGCCTGGAGAATCCCTCAGACAGAGTAGCCAGGCAGGCTATGGTTCACAGGGTCACAAAGAGTCAGACCTGACTGAAGCGACTTAGCACACACACACTATTCAAATCAGATTCACGAAAGTTTCTAAGCATGCAGTTTATAAAAGTAACAGTTTTCAGAGAGAATCCATAAAAATTCCTACTTTCAACACATTGAGTTGAAGGTACCAAGGGCAGGGGTCAGAGCAGGTGGTAAGGCAAGAATATAAAATAGAGAAGGAAAAAAAAAAACATTCCTCACGGGATACAGTCTTTCTCAACTAGGGAGTCCACAAGGGAATCAAGTACCCAGTGCCTGGCCCAAGGCATAAATTATATATGGTTCACTTCTCTCCTATCTAGAATGGTACTCATTATGAACCACTCTTGTGAAACTGAAGAACTTCTAAGATGAGGAACCCTAGCTGAGAAAGGCTGTGTAAACTAATAGAAAAATTATAGCACTTTTCTTCTTGAAAACATCTAAAACAATAATTCATTTCTTGTGCCCAACCAAAAGTCTACTACAATATAAACAATATAATGTAAAACTCAACATTCAAAAAATGAAGATTATGGCATCTGGTCCCATTACTTTATGGCAGGCAGATGAGGAAACAATGGAAACGGTGACAGACTTTATTTTCCTGGGCTCCAAAATCATTGTGGACAGTGACTACAGCCATGAGATTAAAAGATGCTTGCTCCCTGGAAGAAAAGCAATGACAAACCTAGACCGCATATTAAAAAGCAGAAACATTACTTTGCCTACAAAAGGTCTGTATAGTCAAAGCTGTGATTTTTCCAGTCGTCATGTATGGATATGAGAGCTAGACAATAAAAAAGGTTGAGTGCTGAAGAACTGATGCCTTCAAATCGTGGTGCAATGAACTGAAATACATCAAAACTGTTTAAATGCATTCATAAAGATACTCAAATAAAAACAAAACAAAAAAACTAATTCTACACCTCTGGAGGATTCCTAGGAACCAATTCACTATTTTAAACCTAGTAAATAAGGGACTGAGTCAAAAAAAAAAAAACAAAAAAAAACTGAGCATTTATCCAGCCTTTCCTATAAAAATTAAATCTAACTAATAATAGCAAAGAAAGAGGGTAATAACTATTTTGCAGTTCCTACTGAAGTAAAAGGTCTGAAAAACAATCAACAATGATTGCTAAAATAAAAAGAACACTAGATTTTCGGTACCACAACAACATTTACTTACAAAATTTTCTTTCAAAAGGAAGAAAGGAAATGAGGAAGGGAGGGCAGGAGAACTAAACCTTATTAAACCTTTCTCACTACCAAACTGCCGAAATATGGGGACAGAGATAAGTGTTAATAAACATAGCCACGACCATGAAAATACAATCAGAGAAGGCCACAGGAATTCTTCAGTACAAGCAACTCAAACCCTTTACAAATAAACTACAAAGAGAAATGGGGGCCAGGGCAAGAATGGCTTAACAGATCTATCAATCAAACGCAATGTGTAAGCCCCTCACATGGACACCATTTAAACTTCTGTCAAAAGCACATTTATGAGACAAGAAGGGAACTAGGAACACTGACCAGACCTTTAACAACACAAGAAATTGTTCCAGTGATGGAAAAAAAATGACAAATATGACAGAGCTGAAGAGCCCTTCTATTTTAGAAACACCTAATACAGTATCTCCAGCTTGAGATGATGTCCGGAACTTGCGGCGCCGACCATCCGGCAGACAGAGGGGCAAGGAGGATGGGGGTAACCAGGCACACGTGAAAGGAGACAGGCAGTGCGACACTGGGAGATCAATAAACAGTGCTTAGAATCTGCCGTGAGCAAAGTCGTTTTTCTGGTTGTTGTTGTTGTTTTAATAAACTACACTTATGCTCCAGGTTGTCAGAAGTCTAGCATTCAACAAGATTAATAAAGTGGGCTGTCTAGACCATGTTTGTGCTTGATGTTATGTCACTGGCTATCACAACCACTTTAGTATGTCAAACCAAAAAAACTGTATCAATTTGATTATTTTCAAAGTGTTGAGAAAGCAATAATATCCTTCATTAAAAATAAAAGTCTAAGTTTCCCCCATACAAGCAAATTAACTTTTGCATATACTGCTAATATTGCCTTAAGCTATCTTTTAAGTTTTCTTATCGTGCAGCACAAAGTCTCAGACATTATAAAGCTCAATTATTTGTCAATTAAACTGACAGGACAGAGTACAGAGCTGCAGGAAATGCTAATTACAAAGCATCAAGAATAGTAAGACTCACTTTCTACAACACATGTAAAAGCGTATATACCAATGCAGGAAGAATGATCTCCTACACACCTCACAATTGTCAACAAGAGTAGTCTCTAAAGCGACAGGATCAGGTGCCTCGCTATACTTTTTCTCTGATCATATACACTTTTAAACTTTTCTAAAAACATCACATATTAACTAGGTAAAACATCTATGAAGTGTAAGAATAGGAGAAAAATGTGTAAGCATTATGAAAAGTGGCAAATAAAAAAGTTATGCAATTCTATCTATGTTTGCAATTGGACAGTATGTCCCTCTAATAATACTTCAGAGATCATGGTCCATACAACACTGTAGTTCCTCAAGAAGTTAAGACATCAGTCAGAATGGACAGACTGTGGTCAAATATATTAAATCTAAATTAAATAGACTGTGGGAAATATATTAAAATCTAAATTAAAACTTTGTAACAGATTTCTCTAATTTTAAATTCAAAGTTCATATTCTGAAGAAAATGAATTATAAAGCTGAACGTCAGTGTCCAGCAAGATACATGTTTATACTGAGTGTAGTTAATAGTTAGAAATAAGGGACTGGATAAGTTACTTGACCTCTTTTAAGCCTTCATTCCTGTTAGAAGAGTAAAAATTATCTTTTGAGATTTTTGCACAGTCTAAATACGACACTGAACAGATCGTAAATGTGGTTAAAACCATCTGGCCACTGCTACTAGCAGCCCTTGAATGGCCATCTGATACCGAGTGCACATCCCTTCACTTCAAGCAAAGAGCTCTAACCAGAATTGCTGAGTCCCACTGGACATTCTCAGAAGACCCAACACCCGACTTTGATCAACTGTAGACAGCTCACCCTTTTCATGGATCATAGCCTGGTCCTGTCCAGTAGTCCTGTAAGGATGTGACAG
Source organism: Muntiacus reevesi (assembly GCF_963930625.1). Lineage (NCBI taxonomy): Eukaryota > Metazoa > Chordata > Mammalia > Artiodactyla > Cervidae > Muntiacus > Muntiacus reevesi. The sequence goes on from NC_089251.1 coordinate 160,968,589, forward strand.
GTGGGCCATAAAGAAGGCTGAGCACCAAAGAATTGATGCTTTCGGAACTGTGGTGGTGGAGAAGACTCTTGAGAGTCCCTTGGACTGCAAGGAGATCCAACCAGTCAATTCTAAAGGAAATCAACCCTGAATATTCATTAGAAGGAATAACGCTGAAGCTCCAATACTTTGGCCACCTGATGAGGAAGAGTCAACTCACTGGAAAAGACCCTGATGCTGGGAAAGACTGAGGGCAGTAGGAGGCGGCAGCAGAGGACGAGATGGTTAGATGGCATTACTGACTCCATGGACATGGATCTTAGCAAACTCCAAGAAAGAGTGGAGGACAAAGAGCCTGGTGTGCTGCAGTCCATGGCGTCACAAAGAGTTGGACACGACTGAGCGACTGAACCACGGCAGCAGCAGACATCTCATGCACTAACATTTTCAGCTGGGAGTGCAAAGTACAAAGACAAACACAGCTCCCTAGTCAGTTATGAAGTGTGAGTGAAGTTCTTGTCCTTAGGCTCCTGCAATTACCCAGTACCATTCCTCTGGGTATCTATATACAACGACAATGTAATTCTGAACTAACAGCAATCCAGGAAAATGAAAAATATAAAGTAGCATATTCATTCCCTTGCTTAAAACCAACAGCTTAGAATGACACAGTACTGCCTATCTTTCCCAAAGAACTGAAAATACATAGAATTTATCATTTTCTCTATTCATAAAAACTTTGGGGAGGGTAAAGGAGAGAGGAACATCTATGTCTTTCATTTACTACCTACACATTCATCCCTTCTCAGATTTTTTTTCCCCCAGTTCCTATTCTATGCCAAGTACTCATCAAACAGCAAAGAAATACTCCATAAAACAGACATGGCATGCTGTTACTGAGAGATCAGCAAACAGCATTCCATCATTAATACCATGGACAGTCAACAAATTAAGATTTTCTAGCTTTCTCAGCTTTTACATAAACTGACATCTCTACACAAAAAAGTTTAGTCTTCCTTTAAACACATGGAATATGCTTCAATCAGCCTTATTATTCAATATTTTTTGGTCTCCATCTATTTTTCATGTTCTTTTTCAAAATAACAGCCAAGGAACAAGTGATAGTACCTTCCATTTTGACATAACTTCTATTAACATTTTTATGAACTCAATGAGCAGAGCAGAGTAAACCAAAATGACATGGTTGACAATTTAGTATGCATAGATTTAAATTAATATTACAGAAGACACTCTTGGCATTATAAGTCTACACAAAAAATCTTCACCATAATATCAAACATACAGTAGCCATTCAAATTAACTGGATATTCCCAAAGTATATTCATCTATAGCACTTAATAAAACTAAAAATGCAATCTGCAGTCAAAATTTTGTTGGTGTCTTAATCATTGTTTTCATTCATTATGTGTAATCTGGAAAGTTTTTTTTATTTCATTAGGCAACAGTACAAATTAAAAAAATATAATGTGTTAATCACTTCTGTTTGTGCTTAAGAACAAAGTGGACAAGACAGAACATGGATACACCAACCATCAGGGAACCAAAACAAAAAAGCTGTGAGAACATGGGATATTCAAAGGTCACAAAGCAACAACCAAGTATTGTCATTTCCAAAGCTTAAAAAATTGTACTACTCCTCCATGATACAACATATGAGTTTAAACAGAAAATGTACTAACAGTGTAGAGAAAATTTATTAGAGAGGAATCATTAACATTAATTGATTACTATGTGTCAAAACACTATGCTAAGTGCTCTACAACTTCTGTAATCCTCACAGCCATCAGTGACTTCACTACTCCCACTTCACCTGGCACCAAGAGATAAGTCATTTGCTAAAATCACAAAGGTGCTAAGTGATAGAAGCAAGGTTCAAATGAAAGCAAGACGATTACAGAGGTTACACTCTTAACCACTCTACTGTATGCGAAAATGATGGCAGGCTCCAAGTTCAACCTGACTGAAAACAACACTCACGATGTCTCATTACAGGGTTCCAAGCTCTCCTCCTCAATGTGTGTGTGTGAGTGGAGGGCTGGTACTAGAGAACTGGTAGAGGCTGAGGAGAGGGCAAAACATGCTTTGTTAACTGATACAACAACTTGTTTAACTGATGAATACACTCATTTGTTGGTGAAGGTTTGTCCTTCAGTTGTTGAGAGTTTGTCTTATTGTACCTAGGCTATTAAATCAGCATTACTTAAGGCAAAGCAACCATAAGTGCAAACATGGGAACCAAATCTGCATGGCAATACAAGACCGCCACTCAGCTGAGTCACAAAGTGATTCAATTATTTTAAGATCCTAACAAAAATGACTGTTTTAAATACAACTGCTAAATATGCTCAGGGAGAACGCACATGCTCTCCTCAAAATATCTTTATACTCATCTGACAAGAACAGCTTAAAACAAAATTTACAGATAATTAGTATTATTGAGGGCCTCTCCCCTTAGTTTAACTACTAAGTCATTATTTATCTGTAAGGAGAGAAAAATGCTTTAGACCCAGTCAGCTAATGGGAGAGTTTAAATGAAATGAGGTGAGAGCTTAAAAAGAAGCCTATCCGAATGAAGTCACAGTACTTTACAGGTCTGGCTTCCACAGAGGGATCGCTCTGGCAAAGCTGCCCACAGCTCCATTTGATGTCTCTTTCAAGGCAATGTATTTAAAAATCAAACCCACAACAAACCCTTCCTAACAATACATTTAATCTTTGGCAATCAAAACCTACGTTACTCTTAAAAAATCAGTCAAACATTTTTCACACAGAGTTCAAAGAATTCTGCCTCATAGTATCACTGGATAAAAGGAAACAGGCAGATAAAACCTTCTGAAAAAACAGTATTTAAGGCAGGTAAGTAGGTGTTCATCAACTGAACTAGAAAAATAAGAAGTGGCAAAAGGAAAAGAAGCAGAAAACAACAACAATATACTTTAAAGTAAAATGTCTGGAAAACAAACTCAACATGAAATGCTGGTAAAAACAAAGATAACTCACATACGGCTAGTTATAAGCCTTCTCCCATGTTTACTCACTCTCCTGATGAGATGACATAAATCCAAAGGAATTCATTTGATTCTTCTCATTTAAATCTCATCAAGAGAAACATTTTATATTTTTCAAAGTTCAGTTACATTTTTAACACAAACAACACTGAATACTCTTAACTTCCAAACTGGCAGCTTCTCAAGTGTAAAAATCAACGTGAATGTGATGAATTAACTGATATTAGCTAGGTAAATGAAAAGTAATGATAATCAAAAAGAGAAAATCATGACATCACCTTTAAAAAGTTAAAAATTTTCTGACATGAAATAACATATAGTGCTTTAAGATCTAGATATTTTGTTATTAAAATTCAAAATGTATTAGTACATTTATAACGTATAAGTACATTATTATACTTTATATGGCCCCATTTTCAAGGACTTACCTTCTTCTTATCCCTCATTGAGCCTTTGCCTCGGACCATGATCTTACATCCTGTTTCTGCTTCAAGCTGTTTAGCAGTAAGTCCTCTAGGTCCAAGGATTCTCCCAACAAAATTAAACTGGGGGGGGGGGGGAGAAAAAAAAAACACCGTGCATTATTCACTTAAAGTTATTTTAAAATATATACTCAAAATAAATAAATTAATTAATTAAATATATACTTAACTTTCTCTAATTAAATTTTTTAAAATATTAGGTTGAAATAAAATCTTATCTGTTTCTTGCCAAGTTTGGGGGTGTAATGACAGCAGTTCATGGTTTAGCTTGAAATTTTCATGTGCATTAATACAAGTAATGGATTAGGAACAGCAGAATCTACCTAAAACAGGTGCTGTATTTAACTTCCCATCAACATGCACACTCTAAACAAGTGTACATGAAAAGTTCAACAAATCCCTTCTATGACAGGGTTCCAGGAGCTATTTATTATGTTAAATAGCGGCTGCCTTTTATACAGAAATCCCTGGGGGAAATTCCTATCTTATTGATCTAAGCTAAACTTCAGCAACTGTTCAGAGAGCGTTGTATTTTGGGGGTGGCTGCCAGAACACTGATGGCCAAAGTTGAATTCCACACTATACTAACTATTTAAGACATAAGAGTCTACATTTTTTCCCCACAATCCTTGCACAATTTTGTATGTGCATTCTTATTTTCCTATTTCCCATCTCTACCTTTAGCTTGTACCACTACTTTAACAAAGAACTTTAACTCTTGTCACAAAAAGGACAGTGATAAAAAATAACTATAATTACCATCCCTCCACAGAAACTTCTAATATTCATACATAGAAGTTAATTTTTTAAAAGGCCAATGAGAGGAACAGATTGACTATGAACACTGAAAGGCATTTTCCCCATTCATATGTCATCCACATAAAAGACAGAGATCCATGGGTGGTTTTTACCTATTTACTCAAGCGTTATGATACCCACGCTTCCTACTTGCTCCCATACTGTTAGCATTTTATCCCTACTGTTGTGCATCGTCACATAGCGCTAATGTGTCAGAGGTCCCCGCGCTCAGGGCTTGAGAAGCCAGGCCACTCCCAGTCTTCTGTGCTCCGGAGGCCACCTGCTCTGCCTCAGCTGCTCACCAGCACTGTCACATCTCACAGAAGCCATTCCCAAATGAAAGATGTGTGTGTACACGTTTGAGGATGGAAGAAAGTCCTCTTCCCTAGGGGATTATGATATCAGTTCTTCCACCCCAAGCAAAGACTCTCAGGTCCTTGACCCAGGTATACAAGACTCGAAATTCTGAAACTTGCCTGAACCATCTCTTTGCATTCAAATAGAACCCTTTACCTTGCCTACTTTTTGGCATATAGGACTTGATCTACCTCTTCACCCAATTAAACCCTTGCTGTCACCCAGTCGAGAGCCCTCCTCCCATACCTCCAATCTAAATAAACTGAAGTACTGTACTGTACTTGAAGTACTGCACATGTAAATGATTACACATTTATACTTGGAAAGCACACAGACCCCAACTGGCATTCAAGCTCCAATAGTAAGTCATCAGTAAGAACTGGGAAGGTGTATAAAAGAAGCCTCAGTCACGCGATAGAGACGACGCTATCTGGAACTGCTGTGGTGAGGACTGCGTGTGTGCACAGCACAGCAGATACGAAACGTCCAATACAAAGTCCACCACACAGTGGGTCACAGTCTATGAAGTCTACTACAAATTCACTTCAGGAAGCCTGAGGCCCTCAATCAACAAGTCAGCTCAGAATGTCCATGGAAAGGGATACGATCAAATAGCAAATTTGCCCTACAGAACTCCAGAGAGACCAGGAACTCCCGCCTAGAGTTCTGCAGAAAACCAGAAGGATGGCAATGATACACACAGGACAAACCCTGCCCAAAGACTATCAATAGCCAGGCATCTAACTTGCAGGTATCAGGCTTGAGTTTTCATCTCTAGAAAAGCTGCCTGAAGAAAAGACTCTCACACTGTAGCATTTGGCTCCATTCTCAAAGACTGACACTTCGCTTCAGGTGATCAACTCCCACTGAAACCTGCAATGAGCAAGCCCAGTCCAAGAATACGAGCTTCTAATTCAACTCTGTGCTTCATACTTAAGAATGTATAGACAAAGTTCACCAAAGACTTGAGGAATGCTCTAACTTGAGGAAGTCTCTTGCATGCAAGAGTGTACAAACTAAAGAAGCAGGACAAAGGACTGTCCCATTAGGGAAAAGACTGCTGGTAAAGGAGACTGCTGTTTAGTGGCTTAGTCGTGTCCCACTCTGCCACCCCATGGACCGCAGCATGCCAGGCTTCCCTGTCCTTCACCATCTCCAGGAAAACGCCCCAAAACTCCGTCAGTAGACAGCACTAAACTACTTTCTAAATCGGTCATCCACAGTTACATTCCCAAAAGAGGAGAGGATTTCACTCTGATACACTTCAATACTTCTTATGTTTTTGGTCATTCAGATGTATATTTTTTGAAGCACATGTGAAGTTTTCAGACTATTCTATTGTGCTGTTTTGCTTTCTTACTGATTTCCACTTTGCGGTCACATGTGTGGCAAATACCTTTTCCCTTCCTGTGGCTTGCCATTTTGGTCTTTAATGGTGTCTTAGGAGGATTTAACTTAACCAGACTGAATTGAATTAAATTATATATAATTTTAATGCAGCTGTCTTAAAAGAAGTCTTTCTCCATCCCAAGGTCATCAAGATACCCTTCCTTCTGTATTAACTTTCAGCAGCTTTACTGTCATGACTTTCTCATTTATGTCCACAGTGTGCCAGAAAGTGATGTCCGTGATGAGAAAACCACCTCCTCTTCTCTCTTGTGGATACCCAACTGTCTCACGTGTTGCTGAAGAGACTATCCTTTCCCCCGATCTACAGTGCAATGCTATTTCTTGTCCTAAGTAACATCTATACATGTTTATATACATGGGTCTACTTCTGGGTTCTCTTATTAATCTACTTGGCTCAGCATCTCACTATCATTTAATGTAACTTTATTTTCAAAACCTTAATACGCAGGATAGCATGTTATTTCACCTTGCTCCTCTTTCAAAGGTGTCTCAGTCTTTGTGTGTCTATACAGATTTCAGAAATAGGTGGTCAATTTCCAAAATGATTCTAGCAATAACTTTCATTGGGATATTATAACAATATTCAGGATCATGAATGTGGTATAATTTTGTCATTTGATTAGGTGTCTTTTGATTTCTCTCAAGAATACAAAGCTTTCTTAGTGTGCCTTTGTTTTTGTTAGATTTATTCCAAGACATTTGGGGCTTCATTTTTGCTACTGTAAATCATATTTTTATTTCATTTTTGTTTTTTTACATGTGAAATCATAATTCATCTTTTTATATCACACAGTATACCCAACAACTCTGTTTCTTCATTCTAATTTTTCTGTAGATTCTTTTGGATTCTTTTGGTGAAGATTCATAACACTTGCAAATAAGAAAAAAGAAAAAATATATGACTGTCAAATCATATTTTTAATTTCTTTTCCTGGCCATCCTTACAGCACAGGCCAGCACATCTTGAGTTCAAAGTCAAATAAGGTATATTATCTTTGACTTGTTCCTGATTTCAAAAATGAAGTTTTCAATAGTACACTATGAAGTCTGAAGTTATCTGTCTATACTTGAGCAGATGAAGAAAATTCCATTCTATTCCCTAGTTCACTAAGAGTTTTTATTTTTAGTCATGAGAGGATGTTTAAATGTATCACATTTTTTCACCATCTATTAAGACAATCATATTTCTCCTTTATTCTGGTAACACAATGGATTATAATTAATTATCAAATGTTAAACCACCCTTATAGTTCTACAATCAACTTGATCATGATGCATTATCTTTTATTATAAATCACTAGGTTCAGTTTGTTAGCACTTCTTGGTGACAATTTTATTTTTTAAATTTACATTCACAAATGGAACTGGCTTGTAATTTTCCTTTTTCATGTTTCTCGGGGTTTAGGCATCACGATTGTTCTAGACCCATAATGTGCTGGGATGTAATCCCCTTTTTCAACTCTCTGGAATGGCTTGTAGAGGCTAACGTGTGCTGTCTCTTCTTTACAGTGGTGAAGGCACCTGGGTCTAGAGTTTTTTTCTCTGTTCGGGTTTTCAATTACGGATTCAGTTACTTAATTCAGATTTCCTATTCCTTCATATGTCAATTTTGGTAACTTATGTTTATCTAGAAATATGTCAATATAGTTTAAATTTTCAAATTTGTTGATATAAAGCTTTCGTAGACTTTTCTTCTTAGTGTCTATAGGATCTGTAACAATGGTCCCACTTCAATCCTGATTGGCTATCTATGTTGTCCCTTCTCTTGATCAGGTCTTCCAGTCTTTACAAAGAATGTACCTTTTCTTTTGTTGACAGGGGTAGACTGATTTCAAAAATGACCACAACGAGCCATTCATCCCTAAAAGTAACCTATGTCATTTGCAGTGTAATTCAGCAGCTCCTCTCACCTCCTGAATCTGGGGTTAGCATGATGATGGCTTTCCAATACAATGTATGAGAAGAATAATATATGTGTTAAAAGCCTAAGCCTCAGTCTCTTAGGCCCTGTTATTCCCATGTAACAGTCTCAGACTAACCCACTTGAGAATGAAAGACAAGCAATCTAGTCCCCATCCACACCAGCCCACAGACAGGTCACTAGCAAGAGCAGAGGGGCCTGGCTAACCCGCAGCTGACCGCACGGGCCGATCAGAACTGCTGGGGTGAGCCCAGCCTAAACCACCAGCACGCACGAGAGAAGCAGGAGCTAAATACACGGTGGTTGTTTTAACAGAAGTTCCTGGGGTAGTTCATTAAAATGCAGTAGTATCCAGCCAGTACATTGATTTTCTTCATTTTGTGATGGTTTTCAGGGGTTTTAAATTAATTTCTACTCTTACCTTTATTACTTCTTTCTACTTCTTTTACGTTTAACCTGCTGTATTTTCCCAATTATGAAACGAATGCTCAGCTTATTGCACCCTTTCTTCTTTTCTAATAAATATACTTTAAAGCTTTAAGTATTCCTATTAGCTGGCTTCAGCTGTATCCCAAAATTTTGAATATGCAGTATGCCGCTATCATTCAGGCCAAATAACCTGATAGTTATTGAATATTTAAATGTATTACTCTCATTTCAAACATATGAGAATTTCCTAAGTATCTTTACTGATTTCTAACTTCCTATGTTTCATAATAAAAGTAATACCATACATAATATCAACCCTGTAATACTTGTTCAGACTTTTAACCACAGCACATAACCAATTTTTCTAAATATTCCATGGGTGTTCATGAGACATCCTTGGCAGTCCAGTGGTTGGGACTTTGTCTTCCAATGCAAGGGGTGCAATTTTGCTCCCTGTCTAGGAAGCTAGGATCCCACATGCCTTGGGGCCAAAAAGCCAGACTATAAAGCAGAAGCAATATTGTTAACAAATTCAATAAAGACTTCAAAAATAGTCCATATCAAAAAAATCTTAGGAAAAAAAAGCAGGCAAACTCTTCTGTGACTAACTTTTGTCTACTTCTTTCAGTTCTATTTGCTTTACACAATTAGAAACTGTGTTGGTATATACAAAATTATATTCTTCTGTCATTATGAAGTGGTCTTCTTTTTCTCCAGTAGTACCTTTTGCCCTTAAGCCTACATATATTAAGATACAAAGATATTTATTAAGATATTAAATTCTAAGTTTAAATTTATTTTCAGACTGAATTTCCAACTGAGGTAATTTTCAATTTTATTAATTCTCTCTTCAAAAGCTTTGAGTCTTCTGTTAAACCTATTACTCCCAGTTAAGGAATTTTTCAGTTTGATTTTTCTTTTATACTTTCTATTTCCCTAACACATTCAGTTTGACTCTTCTTTCATAGCTCCCATTGCTCTGCCATATTTCTCCAACTTGCCTTTTGTCTCCATACACACAGTAAGCATAACTTTTATAAAGTCTGGGTCTAATAATCCTACTATCTAGAGTCTTGATGAACGTGTTTCTTTTGTCTTGTTTCTTCAGATTTTTGTTAACATCATCTTGCATTCTTTGTGTGTTTGCTTGTTTTCTAGTGTGTGCCAGACAATGTATTTACTAAACAGCTTACTGAAATAATATAAGGCCTGTTGCTGCTGCTGCTAAGTCATGTCAGTCGTGTCCAACTCTGTGTGACCCCATAGACGGCAGCCCATCAGGCTCCCATCCCTGGGATTCTCCAGGCAAGAATACTGGAGTGGGCTGCCATTTCCTTCTCCAGTGCATGAAAGTGAAGTCGCTCAGTCGTGTCTGACTCTTCGCGACCCCATGGACTGTAGCCTACCAGGCTCCTCTGTCCATGGAATTCTCCAGGCAAGAGTACTGGAGTGGGGTGCCACTGCCCTCTACAATATATAAGGCCTAAGGTGATGTTATCTCTCTCCAGAGGGAGTATGTGTGAGCTTCTGCCAGGCACCTATTGTTAACTAGCAACCTAAGATCACCTCAATACAATTTTGCTTACTGAGGCTGACACAATTTTGATGCTGACATGCAAAGTCTGTAAAGGCCTAGGAAAGTAGTTCACTCTTACCCCTAGAATGCACACCCATCAGATTCCTACCCAAAGCAAAGACTGGAGATGGGAAGGAGCTTACATAAATGAGACCTATGTCCCCCAAAGCTTAGCCTGTGTCAGCTGTCCTCTCCAGATTCAAGAAACACACCTAGAGGAAAAAGAGTTTCACAAAGCCAGGCTTACATTCAAGCTTGATTCTCTGTCCTTCCAAGAATCCTGAATTAGCAGTTCTTCACAATCTTGCTAGGTCTCTGATGCATTCAGACAGACGTCTGTTTTTTGTTTTTCTTTCCCCCTTCTGTGTCCTATTTCACTGAAACTGTTCAGCTGGTCTGAACTACTCTTAGTATCTAACAGAGAAGGCCACAAAATTTTTAAAAAGACTGCCTTTAAATCTAACTAGATCTAGAAGTGACTGATTTCAGGCAGTACAGGGTAAAAATATATTAGAATGAGGGTCTGAGAAAGAGAAAAAGATACCGACCACAGAAAATCTATCAACAGGCCTTGCTAACCCCTATCTTTATATACAGTCACAGATTCTCTAAACTTCACTCCCTCTCCTCTCCTCAAACAACCTGAACAGAGACAAGAATTTCCACATTCCATGCCTCACTGACTGAGTATTTTTCAGTAAAATAGGAAACAACCTCTCATTTTCAAATTCAACTTAATGAAATATGTATCCATGGTCTGCTACTCAAAGAGTGAAATAGATGCCTGAATTTTTTTTTTTTTTTTTTTTAAGGAGAAAGGGGAGGAGGAGAAAGAGGAGAAATTCTCCTTGCTCTCAAGAAATCTGTGAAAATGACTTTATTCGGTTTGGTACCTTGACTGTTAAAATAAGTAACCTTTGCCAGCTTTTTCTCTATTACAGTTGTGCTCTATACAGATCTTTCTCTGAAGTAATTCACACAGAGAATATACCTTACATCTGAAACAGCCAAAGAATGTGTGGGAAAATGCAGCATGAATGAAGGCACTTCAGCATGTCAAGTAACTAACATGTAACTTTTAATCTGTGCTCTCTGTTAAAGGGTCAGCTCCAATCCTGATACACAAACCCTAAGGAGGCCATCCTTGGCACACTCTATTCTTTTCATATATTAAATCTCTTGTGCTGAAACCACAGCATTACATAGAAAAGATTTTCTGCCATAGCTAAGTAATACTACCAATTATTATTCACTAAATAAAAAATGTTTTAAAGCCAGTCAAACATATTAAATCCATAACAAAATTTTCCTAACCTTAAAAATGAACCAAACTCTATTGCACCACAACCAGCAAAAAAAACAGCTCAAATGTGTTCAAGTGCATACCACTGGGACTCAAATATAATCGAAACCGTCAAGGTCATCCTTCTCAAAATGGTGTAAGTAGAGAATGAAAAAAATTAATCACAGCAGCTGCTTTGTCTACTGCAACCAATTTCCAAGTTAATATTATTTGCCTTGCATTAAAATTCATTCTGTGTTGATTTATCATGCTAGTTCTGCAGCTTCATTCAATTAAAACAATGTCACAACACATTCAAAGAAAATCATTTCAAACAGCCTAAGCTAACTGCAAAATTTAAAGGCCAAAAGAAAGAAGAAAAGAGAGGGGGAAAAAAAAAAAAGACATTCATTAACCCTACTGTTTAAGTACAGACCTCTCTGTGGCTTACCAATTGGCATGTTAATTTCTAAAGAAGAAGTTAACAACAATCATGAATAATGCTATTTGTTGCTGCTGACTTAATTTTAAATAGAAATTAGTTCTCTCAATGACAAAACAAAGTATTGTAGCAAATCTTTCCACTAACCTTTTAAGAAATGTACAAAGATAAAATATTTTGTGGCATACTATCAAAGTGTAATAAAAAATGATTTCCAAAAGCATTCATTTCAGTGAAACGCTTCTAAGACATGTTTAATTTCTGCTTAAAATTTTGGAAAAACAATTTTAAAAAGAAGATGCACTTCTTTGGATTCCTTTTTGCACAATAAACTGATGCTCTGGTTTTAAATATTTTGTCTAGTATAGCTAAGGTGATCTTAAGTTCAGTTCAGTCGCTTAGTCATGTCCAACTCTTTGTGACCCCAAGGACTGCAGCAGACCAGGCTTCTCTGTCCATCACCAACTCCCCGAGCTTGCTCAAACTCATGTCCATTGAGGTGGTGATGTCATCCAACCATCTCATCCTCTGTCGTCCCCTTCTCCTCCTGCCCTCAATCGTTCCAAGCATCAGGGTCTTTTCCAATTTTAAGTTAGATATTTATAAACTTTACATCATATCATGTAAGCAACATAGTAAGTATCAAACACATACACACAAATGTGGATTTCTTGATAAAGTCTTCTGTTCGGCAGATAAACATGGACCACTTCTAATGTAGTCAACACCAGTAAGCCATCTTATGCAAATATGTAAGATGAGAGAAGAGTTGTGACTACTTAGCAATACAACTGTTTTTAATTAAAAATACCAGAATATCTTGTTTGATTTGATTTATAGTTTCATTGACTTGACTGATGACAGTAAAGGAGAAAAGGTTAACAATGCAGATTAAATTTAAAAGTTTGCTGCATCTAAAGTCCACTGTGAATAGCACAGCCTTCTTCCAGTATTTGAAGTCATTATCCAATTCAGCAAACAAACTGCTTGCACATTTATGAACAATAAAGTTTCGACACACGTCTCATGATTTTCACTTTCATCTACTCACCAACGTAAATGAAAATACCAAGCAATATTCATGTCAGAACTATACCAACTGAAACCAGTATGGCCAGAGATACAAGAGTTCAGGAAAAAAAAAAAAAAAATCAACGAAAGTCTTCTGTTTAAAAAAAAAAATGAATATATCAAAATGTCATGTACTTTTGGAGAGACAGATGTCTTATCCCTTCTCTATCTTCATGTTAATTCTAGATAAGCAGCCAAATATGTCTTCTTAAGGTACATAATTACTACAGGAACCATTCTGCAAACCATTCGTATATTAGGCCTTCATACACATCTGTTGGTGGCACAGGACATTTAAGAAGAAACATTTACACCAACAGATGTAAAAGTGAAGAAAAGTAACCAATAATAACCAAAAAGTTAAAATTATAGCATATGAATTTGGATATCCTAAATCATGTCAAGTCTTTCTCTTTTGAGTATGAATATAATTTGCAAAAAGGAGGAAACCATTCAAAACAAACTCAGGTTAATAAGATGATGATTATTCTTTAGGAAGCTAAATAACAAGTACTTATAAAAACAAAAAATTATCTAATCAATTAAAATAAAAGATATGAAGGCAATGAAAGCCAACAAGGGTTTGATGACACAAATAAGAGGACAGGATCTTTGAAAGTGTAAGGTTCAACACTTAACACACAAGGCCTTTGAAAAGACCCCTAGCTACTTTTCAAACCTTTATCTTTGCTTTTAGCTTTCTGTTCAGAAACATGTTGTTCTCTAAAACAGCGGGGACTTTGAATTTTTGTTCCCTGTAATACTTTCTTTCTCACCAAACACGTCAAATTCTCATTTCATAGCATTAAGCTCAAGTGGTCCTTCTGTGACTTCCTTGGTTGTCGACTCCTAGAGATGGCTGTTTTCCCCCAAGTGAGGACCCACCTCTTAAAGCCCTCCTGTCTCACCATCTGCAATAATCTGCATGTCTTTACAGGGCACTCTTTGAAATTAGAAAGTAGCACCATGCGCGCGCGCGTGCGTGCGTGCGTGCGTGTGTGTGTGTGTGTGTGTGTGTGAGAATCCATAGTGCCTCACACATATACAGTACAGAGAAGAGATTAAGACAGGCAGCACAGGAACATTCCAAAAATTTATTAAACGGAAGCCTGTTTTCAGAATAAAATCCAAATGAGATTTAATGATGTCACAGAAAAAACTGTTATTTCCCACCCACAAAAATGAGTGGCCAGGATCAAGAGGTATAACCATGGACTACTCCACACCCCGTTTCATTCACCACCTTTGGAGGGAAGAGGGTTAGGATTAAGAAGATTCTGTTACTGACTGTTTCACTCACTCCCAGGAGACACTGCTCTCCCAAAATGGGCCAAAAAAAGATCAGCACCTTGACCTTTCCTGTAACATCTAATACCCAACAGCCCTGAGGAGCAGGTTTCTCTGTAATGATGCTTCAATATGGAAGCATCATGAGCGCAAGGACTATGTCATTCAACATTTCTTAGGTGTTAAGTACACCTATGATATATGTTCTACTATGAGTGTTCCATAAAAGTCAACGTCGATGCTTGGCACTTTAGCCACATTGAAAAGTGAAAGAAAGTGAAAGTGGCTCAGTTGTGTCCAACTCTTTGCGAACCCAGGGACTGTACAATACACGGAATTCTCCAGGCCAGAATACTGGAGTGGGTAGCCACTGGGGATCTTGCCAACCAGGACTCAATCAAACTCTCCCGCATTGCAGGCGGATTCTTTACCAGCTGAGCCACAAAGGAAGCGCAAGAATACTGCGGTGGATAGCTTATCCCTTCTCCAGTGGATCTTCCCAACCCAGGAATGGAACTGGGGTCTCCTGCATTGCAGGCAAATTCTTTACAAACTGAGCTATGAGGGAAGACTTACTTGCATTAAGTCACTTAATCCTCACAACAACACTAGAAGGTAGTTATCAGTATCATCTCCATTTAATACATTCAAGGTTACAAAAGTAGTCCCAATCCAGAACACCTAGAGTCAAGACACTTCATCAGTATAGCATAAAGCCTCTCTGCTGAAGACTCTGATTCTACCAGGTGCTCATGTGTACCTCAAAAGGTTTAGCACAAAGTCTAGAAAAACCCTCTTCAGATTCAAGTTTACTTTCACAATGAGCCCAAATATAATTTATTTTCCACATACATCACAGAACATACCATTACCATACTCTTTTCACATGATCATCCCTTTTCAATATCCTCATGTCTGTTACTGACTAGGATCAACATTCACATCCTTTGTACCTTAACCAAACCTTTCACATGAATGAAAACTTCTACGTGATCATCACTTTATCCACATAATTCAATGGCAAATATGCATAAACTTCAACAAAAGACACACATGGAGAGAACAGTACAATTATTTGAGTCAACACTGAGCTTACAAGTGTTACCTCAGACCCTGCAGTTAAGTCTGGGAGATCAAATATTTAGTAATCCTGAGTATGTATTGATTATGAATACAGCCTAAGGCTCTTTGAAACTGGTTTCTTAAATTTTGGTGCATAAATATCACCCTCATACAATGCTCCAAAAGTACTAATTCAGCTCTTAAGAAAACCTGCTCTTCTGGGGCATAAATTTTAGTTACATTTGACTTTCTGGTAACTTACACTACCCTTGCTTCAGTGTTCCTAAATTGTTAAGAACAAACTCAATTCACAGTGATTTTCAATTATTCTAAGTGATTTTCAATTATTAAATTCTATTAATACAGTACATTTACCACCTCTTACTCTTGGTTCCTCTACAATATTATCCTCCACATGTAACAGACTACAAAATCTTAAGATTTTAATCTGTCCCCCTGTCTTTGTTCCAACTGTCACTGCCATTCTTCAGGCCCTTGCCACTGAATGATATCAAAATTTTACAGTTTTATACTCATATCTCCTCTGTAGCCTTCCTGTTTCTAATCATTTCTCAAAGTCTGCTTTTTTCTTTTGTTTAATCTGTCCTTAAAACTGCAAATTTGTACTGCTCTTATATAATCTTACAAATAAACAGGCAAAAAAGTAATCTATAACTCCTATTCAACAGTGATAAATTTTTTAAGCTCAGTCAATTCCTTACCAAGTAAAGAAGAAGAAATTATCATGCCAATATGAAACATAGAGATGGCCAAGTTCATGCTAGGCAGGCTCCTTACTGATACTGTTTGTGAACTTAGGGAAAGCTTCCTGGTGGCTCAGATGGTAAAGACTCTGCCTGTAATGCAGCAAACCAGGGTTCAATCCCTGAGGCGGGAAGATCCCCTGGAGATGGGAATGGCTACCCACTCTACTATTCTTGCCTGGGAAAACCCATGGACAGAGCAGCCTGGTAGGGCCTCCCCAGTGGCTCAGAGGTAAAGAATCCGCCTGTAATGCAGGAGACCTGGGCTTCCATCCCTGGGTCAGGAAGATCCCCCAGAGGTAGGCCTGGGCAACCCACTCCAGTACTCTTGTCTAGAAAATCCCATGGACTGAGGAGCCTGCGGGCCATGGTCCATAGGATCGCAGAGAGTGACACACCAGTGAAGTGACTGAGCAACGCACGCATTATAAGCAAAACTTAGATTTCAGGAAGTTCCTAATTTATTATAAACTATTTTGTTCTAAAGGGATGGGTTTACTGAGACATATAACATACTTTACCAAAGAAATAATTAAATTTAGTTCTATGGCTAATCATTAAAAAGTTCTATTTCAATGTTCGCAGGGTAAAACTGTATCACTTACGTCTCCTGCCACTGGCAGGAGGGTTCTTTGGGTTTTTATCACCAGCGCCACCTGGTAAGCCCAAAGGTTAAGACAAATTCTATCAAAAGCTACAGTAGTATTGTGCTCAAACTCAAACCAAAAGAAGGTATAAATAATGAGTTCATTCATTCACAAAATAAACTTAGATCATCTATGTTAAGCAGGCACAAAAACGGGTGGCCAAGCTCAAAGGGTATAACTGTGGACTACTCCACACCCCATTTCATTTTTTACCAACTTTAGAGGGGACAGGATTAGGATTAAAAAGATTATGTTACTGACTGTTTCACTTACTCCCAGGAGACACTGTTCTCCCAAAATGGGCCAAAAAGAGATAAGCACCTTGACCTTTCCTGTAACATCTAACACCCAATAGCCCCGAGGAGCAGGTTTCTCTCTAATTTTTCTATTCCTTTGATTACTTCAGTGAGAATCTTAGAGATATGGAGGTTAACGCCTGGGATGAGGTTACCATCTAATCCCTTAAGACCTCTGTCACAGTAATTTTAACCAAGTAGATCCTAACAATCTCTTTTCAAATAAGATAAATCACAGGCAAAATTTTTCTATCTCAACTGAGTATGGAAAACATTTGCTTACAAGTAA
The DNA here is from genome assembly GCF_963930625.1 of Muntiacus reevesi. NCBI lineage: Eukaryota > Metazoa > Chordata > Mammalia > Artiodactyla > Cervidae > Muntiacus > Muntiacus reevesi. The sequence continues at coordinate 160,985,710 of NC_089251.1, forward strand.
TTATTCTTCCCTAAAAACTAACTCCATCTTTTAGCTTGTTCTTCTACACACTAGTCCTTTTTAATATCAAAATGTTGCTCACAAAAGAAAGAATTCCTATTTTAAGACAAGACTGCTTATTTTAAAAATCGTTAAACTTTGAAAAAATTTAAGCCAAACAAAACTAGTTTTCAGACTGTCTTGAAATCCTTTTTGGAATAATTTCCATTAACATCCTAAGAAATTTAGTACATCTCAGACCACAAAGAGCCTATTAAATATCTGGTACACAGCAGGCCTTTGAAATACCCTTGCAGAGTGAAATAAAAATGAAACTTGAAAACCAAGTTTTATGAAACTGACCTTCACTGAATTGATCTGTTTAAAGTTCTAAGTCAACAATAATAGTCTCTCTTCCTAAAACTTAAAAACATGCTCTATATTATCAAATTGTACTGCTAAATTACAAACTTCAATAGGTTAATATGTAATCTGAAACATTTTACACTATTCAATAAAAATATATATCTAACCTTCTTCAAATCAACAATCTATCCTTAAGAGGTTCCTGTATAAAATATCAAAGAGAGATGTGCAGATGTTTTTATTTTCACTTATAATTAAGATCATATCTTGCCAAATATCAAGGTTTAACCTAGGTTTTAAAGAGAGAGACTTGGCCGATCATTAAATTTTTACTTACTGTCCATCAGTTTCTCAGAACAACGAAAGACAAAAGTAGTTTATATCAAGTCTATCAACACAGTAAGAAAGCCACAAGTCAAAGGAACAAAGACTTAAGTAAAGATAACCAACTGCATTGATCTCTTCTCCCCTCATAATTCCTCCAAAACAAAAGTCAGCTCAGCAGCCATTCTGCAGATCTTAAGAAACTGATCTGACCAGTAAGTCCATACCAACTCAGAAGCTATGACTAGCCAAATTTTATCTGCAAGCCCAGGAGAAATAAACTGAAAAGAAATTTAAAACTTATGTTCCACCATTAACATAATTATTAGGAGCTAGACCCGGGTTCGATTCCTGAGTCAAGAAGATCCCCTGGAGAAGGGATAGGCTACCCACTCCAGTGTTCTTGGGCTTCCCTTGTGGTTCAGCTGGTAAAGAATACGCCTGCAATGCGGGAGACCTGGGTTCGATTTCTGGGTTGGGAAGATCCCCTGGAGAAGGGAAAGGCTACCCACTCCAGTATTCTGGCCTGGAGAATTCCATGGACTGTACAGTCCATGGGGTCGCAAAGAGTCGGACACGACTGAGCCACTTTCACTTTCCATAGAGAGTACCGTGAAAAACATTATAAACCCACATTATGAACTAGCGTTGTCATGTTGAAGTCCTACAAGCTGGAAAAAATATTTGAAAGGGCATTTACCCATCTTACAATCTGCGTAAACACACTGACAATATATGTCCTCATGACAGCTTAGATCCAAGACAAACCTTTCAAAGCTATAACTGTTCAAAATTAAGACCCATTTTTAAAACTTCAGAAAGTCAAATTATCTTCATAAAAAATTTCTGGGAAAAGTCTCACTACAACTTAATCATAACACGCCTGAAAATAAAACAGTTTTGCAATATATCTGTTCACATATACACTAGGCTAACTAAGGCACCAGACAGCTAGACGCGCCAACGTGTGGAATGTACTCTACCACTCTGGCACACCCTATAAAACCTTTTCTCAGAACACAGAAACGATGACCAGGCAACCTCAATGACACAATTATTACTGACTCACTGAAACACAACATCTTTTACTTTTATCAATCAGAGTTAACTTCATTCACATACTGTTTATATGATCGTCATGGATTCAAACAAGTCCTTTCTTAAAAACTGGCCAAACCAACACTATGATGTGGCCTATGTTTAACTTTAATCTTCACTCCTGTTTGTCCTTTTATGAAAGTATGATAAATAGTCTTAAAGGATTTAATCCAACAGCTTTTCTCTTTCATACAACACTGTGGGTTCCTTCAAGGATGGGGATTTTTTCCTTACTCATGATCACAAGAACCATACTGAGTGCACTATCAGATACCATATATTTGTTATCTTCATTACTCTAAATAATTCTATGAAAGAAACTTGATGATCTTATAGACAAGGAAACATCCTAAAGTTAACATTCTAAAGTTAAAAGTCAGTGTGATAGTCTCAATTATTGTTCCAGTCCCTTCTCATGTGGACAGAGTGACTTGATAAAACAGTTCATCACCCTCAGCACTGCTGACATTTGGGGCAGGAGAATTCCTTGTTGTTGGGGCTGTCTTGTGCGCTGTCGGATGTCTAAGAGCATCCGTGGCACTTACCCTCTAAGTGCCACTAGTACTCCCTTCAAGTTGTGACAACCAAAAACAGCTCCAGAAATTGCCAAACGCCCCCGAAGGGCAAGATCCATCCACAGCTGACAACCACCAAGCTAAGGGAATGTTGGCTGAGGGAGAACGTGTAGAGGTCTTTCATGTATTTAAGCAATTTGGCTTGGCTCTGCCACTCCAGTGACCTGCCAGGAAAAGAGCTTGCCCCAAGCAGCTGCTGCCCCTTTGGGCAGAGGCTAGCAGGAACATAAAGGTAACTGAAACACGCACAGCTGGCCCAGGCCAAGCTGGCTAAACTCAATCCTCAGAACTCCAGCACACACAGTATAGACTAAATAAAGAGCACAGAAATCAATACTTATTATTTCAAGCCACTGAGTTTTAGGACAGCTTACACTGTTGCACTGTTGTGGCAACTGTTGACAAATACAGTCACTAATGGAGTAAGCCAGAATTCAAAACCTGACTCAAAAACCCACTATTATCTCAACTGTATCAAGCAGTTTTCTTTACTGAATTAATATCCCCACCTCCAGGATGTGCTTAATACTAGTAGAGATGCAATACAATCCACTTTATCAATAAGTATAAATACTAATAGTTAAATTTGTAAAAAATTTTCAATATATTTTCAACAAGCTATTCATATTACCTTCTCATTCCCACACCATTAAGCCACTGATTCAAAAAACACTGTGGACATAATACAGCACAATCTCATTTCTCAAACATTGAATCTAAGGCTTCCTTCTCTTATCAGTCCCAGAGTTATACACAGCCAAAACCAAAACAGTATCTCCAAATTTACACTTTTATAAATAAGTTGCTATATGTAAACTTAAAAGACAACTTAAAGAAGTTCAGCAGTATCTAAAAGACTGAAGCTCGCCAACAGATACACACAGCAAACACTTATTGTAATTGTCCAGCTGCCGTTTACCAGACACTGGCCCAGGCAGTGAGACCATGCAAAGGGAAACATCCCCCCTCCTGGAGCTTAATTCTGGCAACACCCACACAGCATCATGGCGTTTCCAAACATCTTACATGTACTAATTCACTTGTAAGTCTTCACAAGCCTGAGAGAGACTACCTCTATACAGAGATGAAAAAACTAATGACTGGATTTGTCCAAAGTCACAATACAAGCATTAGGGCCAGCCAGGAGTCTGAGTTCATATATTTGGACCCCGATACTACACTGCCCCTTTGAAGCTTTAATAAAAGCATTTTCGAGTCAAAGAGCATGAGTTCACTCACAAAATCAATTCCTCATACAAAAGGAGGAAGTAAGAGAAACGCATACATAATGATCTCTAAGATACATTAAGAAAAACAGGAATAAGAAAAACACATACTTGTTTCATTGTGACCAATACCTAATTCGTAATTCTGAAATAAAAATATTTTCTATACTGCCAAAATCTGACACTCTTGTTTCATTTTATTATTTAATGATGAGATACAGTTCCTAGTACAGACTACAGCATAGTTACTATTCATTTGGTATGTATTGATAACCTCAAAGAGAAACTCCATGCAGACTCCAACTCTGCCAAATTCTTTTAAAGGAAATTTAAAATCAAGGTATTAAAAAACTGGTCTAAAGGACCAAAATGGCTTATATCTATTTCTCTGCTATAAACCACTGAATTTCTCATTTAAAAAGCTTTGATAAAATAGATGTTTTTGGGTGCCAGGAACTACCCACAACTCATACACCACCCGCCTCACTAAGACGCCTACATATGGATGTCTGACTTCAAACTCAGCTCTAACTCAGAAATACGAAGCCCCAACCCCAGACCTGCTCTTCCCTCAGTCTTTCACAGCTCAGGAATTGGTGACTGTTACTTCAACCAATCAAAACCTCCGAGCTATTCCTCTGAGTTTTCCCTCACCCCACATATCCAATCTGCCAGCAAATCCTACTAGCTCTTAAGTTATCAATTATGTAGCATCTGAGTATTTATTTTTAAGTCTGCTTGGTCAAATTCCTCCTCTGCCCCCAGCTGGTCTCCCGGCTGTCAGTATCACCCATTGCCTTTCTCCACACAGAAGGCAGAAATAAGCTATTAAAACCTAACTGAGCGCACAGCATTCCCCAGCTTTCCATTTCACATTGAGTAGTATCCAACATCTCTACAGGATAGGCACTCTGCTAACTTTCTAACCTCGAATCTCCCCACACTTCCCAAGCATGCTCACTGAACTGCTGATCTCTCTGCCTGAAACGTCCTTCCCCAGACGATCTGAACGCCCTCCCCCATTCCTCTACTCATGTCTCTGCACTCCCTTCATCTTACAGAGATGCCTCGACTGTAAACACATAGCCACTATGCATCTCCTTTTTCCCGCAGCATAGACAGGACCTAAAGAAAACATCCACTTGTTTCCTGTCTGTCTCTACTACTGTGATGCCTGCTCCTCAAGAGTTCACTACCCCCATCTGCCTCCTGAAACAACACCTGGTAAGAGGACCCTACGTGACAACCTGTGAGCCTGGCCTAGGATGACAACCTACACAAAGGAGAGCAGTACTTCCCAAGCCTCGGTGTGCATGGGGATCGTCCACATGACTTGGAAGGCAGACTGCTGAGCTTTGGCCCCGAGTTGCGGATTCAACTAGTCTGGGCTGAGGTTTGAACATTTACAAGTTCCCAGGAGGTGTGGATACTATGGCCCCAGGACCACATTTTAAGAATCATTGAACTAGACATTGTTTCACTCCAACACATCTGTCAGCAACTGAAGTTAACCATGACAATGAATCTTAACTGGTTGAAAAGGACAGGAATATAGTAAAAAGGTGCCTCCCTTTGGATCCACAACATAAAACACATCTCTTCTGACTTAGAGGATTATACAGGACTTGTGTCTTTTAAGTAATGCAATATAAACATCACTCCCTACATGCATTTTTTTGTAAGAATGGGAATCAGGCAAGTTAAGGTTATATTCTCTAACACAGTCTCATGCTCTTACATAGTCTATAATAAAGACTAGTGCAGGATCTTTATCCTTTAAACAAGCAGATGAGAAGGTGGCTATCTTTTAAAGAGATAATGAAACACAAAAGTAGTAGACGTCAACTGGGATGGACAGCTGCCCAAATCACAATTTACCATCCCTAAAAATAATCCAATACCCAGGGTGGTCTAGGTTACGTCAGTTAATCCCAGGCCTTACTCATAGCAAACTGGCCCAAAATACATTCTCTCTCCTAAGAATATGAAGTTTGAAAATAAAATCTGAGAGGCATGATGCCAAATTATGTAGCACATGGAATGCTGCTCAAAGTTACATGGCAGCCAGGAAGGAAGCAGAGTCTGAAGAGAATTTATACATGTGTGAACTACCACAATATTATTAAATGGAAGTTAAAAACAGAAAAAGAGCAAGGCTCTCAACAGGGAAGGTCTGAACTTCCACCACTGAGGTTCTCAAACCTGCCCTGGCTCCTGTCTTATACACAGCTTTGTTCTCCAGCTAGTCCTTTAGCCCTTAGTGTGACACCCAATTATCTTCCAACAAACTCTTTATTGCCTACATCATCCAAAATTGCTTATATATTTGCAACAAAAATACTTATTAAAAAAAAAAGAGCAAATGGATTAACTTGTAAGAAAACTGTATTATTAATAGAAATGCACCTTATGTAATATCAACATTTTCCCCCATCAACTCGACATTTTATTTCTAATCTCCAAACTGCGCTAGTATCCATGTAATCAATGCATCTTAGACTGCACACCACATTTTTAACTTTACAATAGCAACTCCTTCTTGCACTTCCTTTCAGCAAAGCCCTCCGAAGCTCCGCAGGAGGACACCGACTTGCCCCGGTGCGTTCAGCAGCTGCTGGATGCCTACTGTGTGCCAACACTGCACGCACCGGGAACACAGAGTGAATAACAGAAACCAAAAGTACCTTATACTCTGCTGCGGTGAGACATTAAAAAAAAAAGCTAGAAAATAAGTGCTATTGCAGAAAAATAGAGACATATGTGACATAATGAGTAACCAGATTGCTTTTATATTAAACGGTCAGAGGAGGCCTCTCTAAAGTGACATTTAAGCTAAAATCTTAATGACAAGAAGAAGCCAGCCGGTTAAGATCAATGCAGAGAAAACATAAAGGTACTTGGGCTGGGAACAGACTTACTCTTAACAGCCAGTGTGACTACCGGGTGTTGAGGAAGAAGGAAAATCATTTAAGATGAGGTCAGAGATAGAAAGTACTGTATCACGTAGGGCTGTGTAACAAAAGGCAAAGAGTTTTGAGCCTTTTATAATTTAATTGTATAGTATAAGGAGGCTATCCAGGACAGGATACTCAGAGAATAGCTGAGCAAGGAACTAAGATGAAAATAATTATAAACAGCGGTTATGATAAAAATTTTAGCACCACAAGGGAACTTGGCTATCACAGTCTAGCCGCCCCTCGTTGTTCTGAAAGGATGACGCAGCTTCTTCGGAGGTCAAATCAAAGACATGGACCAGTTGTACTTGGTGCTTTCTGACATGCAAGCCAAAGCTCTTTCCATAATTCTTGCCTCAAATTGAAATCAAGAACTAAGTCTTTACTATGTGCATTTCCAAAGTGACACAGCAACATCCAAATGAAAATACATTTTAAAAAATAATTTTATATGATTCACACTTCTAGTCCCTCATGTGAAATTTTTTTAAAGCAGCTGCCAATGCTTACCACCAGACACATCTCTTTCCAAAGAATGTGAAGCAGGAAAAAAAGCAAAACAGAACATTGAAGATAAACAGAATGTACTTACATCTGGGTATTCTTTTACAGGCACATAAAGTTTCTCTTGTAACTGAACAATAGGTCCCACAGCGTCAGGCAACTCTGCACTCCTTTTCTCTGTACTGCCATTTAATGTGTCATTGTACATGTCTTTCCGTACTCTGCTAATTTCTGTTAAAAGTAAAAATTTTAAATGTGTTAGACAAAAAAATATTCTTACTAGTCCAGGAAAAAAATAAATAAGAGGGTAAGGGAGGATTTCATTGATTAAGTGTTAAAACTTAAAGAAGTCAAGAGTTGTTGATCTATTCTGTCATTTTCTGGATTAAGTCTGTGTATAACCGAACTACAGTCTTAAGTAAATTCTACCAGAAACCAAATTTACACCAAATAATATATTTTATTAAAAATAACTTCAGAGCCCAAGCTCTTATTCACTATAATACAAACCAGTTATTTTACCTAATTTCTCCATGCCTAAACAAATGATAGTTTCAGCCAAATAACTCCCCAAGAATGCCTGTCAGACAACACTAATGCCAAAGGCTCCTTTATACTTCAGAACTAATCTATCTGAATGAAATTCAAACTGGACCACTTCCTTAGATATTTTAAGTATCTCTGGAATACCCAAACAGAGATGTCCATTAGATACAGAGATTCAGAAGTCTGAGTGTGATACACAAACGTACTGGTTAAAGCTACAGGAACAAAAAGGATGTCTTAAGGGGGGATTGGGAGAAGAAAGAACTGAATTACCCTAGGAAAAGAAAGATTTAAGGAGTAGGAAAAGAAAGATTTAAGGAGTAGGAAAAGAAGCTCCAAACCAAGAAGTAATGGAGGTAGATAGGAGAACTACAGAAGAGAGGCATCAAAGAAGCTAAGAAATGACAGATTCAAGGCCAGGGTGATCGAAAGTATCAAATACCACAAAAACATGGTAAGGTAAAGAGCAAAAAGAGGGAACCTTGGACTTGACTGCTAAGTCAATGTTGATACAGAAGTAGGGAGGAAAAGATGGTATGGAGATCAAACTACAGTGAGTTAATGAATGAAATACAAGAAACCAGAGATACCTAAACTCAATGATTTTTTAAAACAATTATCATGACAGTTCTCAGGTGTAAATATTATTTCTTAAAAAAAAATGAGAAATCTATTTTAACGTATCAAGTCCTATACAAAGAAATCAATTCTTTCTAGAGTTCTTTATGCAGCTTTTACACTGTGCTAAAGGATAGGCCCCTACCTACTAGAATACACTAATAAGTAAGTAAGTAAGTGTTAGTCACCTAGTCGTGCCCGACTCTTTGCCACCCCATGGACTGCAGCCCACCAGGCTCCTCTGTCCATGAGATTTTCCAGGCAAGGATACTGGACTGGGTTGCCATTTCCTTCTCAAGGGGATCGTCCCAACCCAGGGATTAAACCCAGGTCTCCTGCACTGCAGGCAGATTCTTTACCGACTAAGTTGTCATTATTAACTTAACTGAATGTTTCTCTAACCAACTCTCAATGACAGATTATGTCCTCCTCCGGGAAGAGGCTTGGGTCCATTAGTATTGATACTTAAAAATTTAAAAATAAGATTCCAAAAGAACTAGTTATTAATAAGAAAATTTAGATAAGATGAATAGGTTAAAGAATACATAAATATACAAAACTACAACTTCACCTGGATAGAGAGATACATTTACCACAACCACACCGTGCTGTATTTGTATGCCTTCCAAACACTGAATTTCAATTTACTGCTATTAAGGAACTAGCAAAAGCAAGGCAGACTTTAATTTTCTTAACTAGTTATTTAAACTGTTTTCAGTTAAATAAAATCCACTACAGTAAAAAGGCATGATCAGAGATGTTTTTACCCAGTTATATTAGTCCAACCGGTGAAAATTCTGCACTACAGTACATTTTCTGCCTCAGTGATGGCAATGTTCGTTTTATAACAAATCTTATCCCTTAACAATTTGCTTGTCAAAGTTTACCAAATGTTTATCTCTTATAGCAAGTGAACTTTTGTAAAAGAAAATCAAAAGAAGGTACCTTGTATTTAGCTACATTATAAGGGCAAGACTTGATTCTTTAAGTTCTTTTTTATACTTTTGCTTTCATAATGAAATCTTCCCCAATGATATTCAGTATCAAATCAGTGTTTATCTTAAATTGCATATGACAGCAATTCCCAAATCAAATTTCTAGTGACCAACAATTTAAATATAAATGGTTGTTTACATAATTATGTAATTATAACACATAATTAAGTGGAGGGCATGAGAAAAATTTAATCTAATTAAAACTGCACATATATCCTTCAGTCCAGGTCTCTATGTAGAAGCACTTTCAACATTAGTTTGTTCCATTAAAATTTCCTCTTCAAAAGCTGCCCAATTCTTATTATGAAGCTAGTAAAAACCTGACAATAGCATAAAAGGAAACCATAGACAAAATCTGCTTATAGATGGAGATGCAAATATCCAAAATGCAGACATCACTGGCATAATCCACTAATGCACTAGATAAGGTGGAATTTACACCATGAACACAAGAATAATTCAATATTTTTTTAAATCTATTAACACAGTAATACAGTTGACTGAAGAGGAAAAAGTGATTTCAGTAAACAAATTTATCTAACTTAGAAAAGTCGAAATAATCAATTATAAATAAAAAAATTCAGATGACTAGATTTAAAAACAATATACCAAAAAACCCAGTAACCTATATCTATCTGACCAGATGATATAATGAAAGAAAAGATACATTTACCATTTAAGCTGTATTTCTAGAAACTTTTTTTTGATTATTTAATACCTTAAAAGTTCCATGAAATTTTGTTACCTATTATATTTTTGGTTCTTACAACACTGGCTGGGAATACAGTGGGTCCTCAATTAATACTCAGTAAATGGGATTGATGGATGGGTGAATGGAGATAGGAAAGAGCCAGGTTCTAGGGCATTGACGTTAAGCAAGTCATGGTCCCAGCTCTCAAAAAATTTAGTCTAATATGGGAGGATATAAACACAGAGGTACTCTAAGGTAGAAAAACAGTAAGTAAGAAATACGGATTAGACACAAAAGCAGGCATCATCAACTCTGCTACAGACAGGGTATTAGGATCAAGAAAGAAGTCAAGAGGACAGGAGCTCTGACTTTGTTTTCTAATGACAGGAGTATGTGAAGCAAAATTACAATGAAATTATATATTCTATTTTTATTAAAATTAAAAAATATTTCTACCATGTTTATTTCAGTCTCTAAAATACATCACTCAATTTAATAATAGAAAAGAAATTACATACAAGACAGCACTAATGGAAATGAAAAGATGACTAAGACAGTTTGGGTTCACAAGATATTTAGATTTTCACTGTGGAGTCCAACCAGCTGAGTACTACACCTTTATCAATAGCACCTTTCTAGCCAGAAAATCATTAGCACTTCTTGGCACATTACTTATGACACTCAAGTCAGAACAAGTTCTGATGCCAGTTCTAACAATAACTGTGTCATTTTAGATGCCTCTTACTTAACCTCTCTGTGCCGGTAAAAAGTGTAAGTGAAAGTCGCTCAGTTGTGTCTGACTCTTTGCGACCCCATGGACTATACACTCCATGGAATTCTTCAGGCCAGAATACTGGAGTGGGTAGCCTATCCCTTCTCCAGGGGACCTTCCCAAACCAGGAATCACACCGGGGTCTCTTGCACTGCAAGTGAAATCTTTACCAAGAGTTTGTCAGGGAAGCCCCAAAACACTCGAGTGGGTAGCCGGTACTTCATATAATTAAAGGTTGCTTATCAAATGATGGTAACTGAATCCACTGGTTTCCAACCTCACTAGGCAAATACTCATTATTTTCCCCATAATGCCAATGGTTTTAAAAGCTGACTCCAAAGCATTTCATTCTTTAAGGCTAGCAAGTAGAGCTTTTGTTAATGCTATCCTATCAAGCTGATATGATCAAAGGCAAAGTATTACAGAAACTCATCACAGGTATGGGCACGGGTAACGCTCTAATTCCTTTGTAAGCAGTGGGCTCACAGGTGTTCATTTATGAAACATACAAATGCCTCGTAATTAGTATGCTTTATACGTTCTTTTGTTGCATCAAACACTACAAGATATAATGATTTTAATGTCCCCATCTCCACACTACCTTCATCAAACTACCGCAGTGGTTTAGAGAAGTAAAAGTTCAGAACCATTTGCTTACTCACCGAGTATACAAATTCCAACTACTTATAATTATTCCAAAATAACCCTAATATCAAGAAAACTTGTTTTAGACATCTCTAAATTAAGTTCTCAAATGTTATAAATTTACTGAATTTTCTCCCACTCATCCCCACTCAACACTCCAAAGCTCATAAAAAAGTTCTGAAATCTAAGTGCCCTCTTCTCTCAGTTATATGACATAGTTTCATACACTCTTACTCATTTAGGTATAATTCATTTGTCTGTCTCTTTTAAAATGGAAAATCCTGTACCACACACATCCTTCCCTGACCGACGATGAGTATGCAGCCTGAGGCTGCCTGCCTCCAGTCCCAAGCACTCTACTTCCTTTGCACCTTCAAGAACACCTTAACTGCTTTGGCGAGTACAGTGCACTGCTGACATGGTCTAAGCTAAGTTTCAGCCATTCCATACTTCTACGGCTGTTTCCTTAGACAGTAGTAGACAAATTAACATTTTTTCATGGTTGCTTTCTACCAGACTAATACCTTCAGACTGATGATAATCTATCAGTTGGCATTCTTAAGGGATGACTATCCTGTGAGGCAAGGATCCAACTAACTGCAATTTCATATCACACATATTTCTCTAACCTGGATATTAAATCTTCAGGCACACTTTATCAACTATTTGATGACATGTCAAGCTGCAGTAGAACTGGAATCTTCCTCTGGATCCACCAGAGCTAAACAGGAAATAATCACTTCTGGAATCTAAAGGCTGTGCTAACAAGTTGAGAATATAATTTCAGCTTTGGGGAGTATTAGCTTTTCTAGCAGTCAGGCTCTTCTCATTTTCCATGTTTTCTTGAATTGATATTCAGTCATCACATTTTTTTTTTCAAATTCCAATACCTTGAGAACTAGTTTTTATCCAGTCCTAAAAATCTGCTTTGGCTGTACTGTTTGGTCTCTTCATTTTTCTCTGCTGTAATTATCCTGATATTTTCCTTTTCCAAACTAAAGCTCAATTATCGGTCAGTGAATTATGCTCCTCAGAGGAAAAGCAGTTATTACACCATTCTGTTTTATGCAACCTACTAATACCTCATTGGCCTTGAGTCATTTCCCTTTCCCCTAACTCACCTATGGATTTAACTAAAAGCTTTGTTTTAAAATATTCTTATGCTTCATTAAGCCTTAACTAACTTGGCCTTTAGCTTTGCCATGACCGCCACTTTTCCTGTATCTGAGCTACTGTCCGTGCGTCCCATCCGCTGCCACCTTACGATTCTGAAGTTTGGGTTTTTTGAAGTTTAGCTGCTTTACAATGTGTGCTGGTGCCCCCTGTGCAGCAGTGAGGCAGTCTTGAGCATACACATAAATCCACTCTTCTTAAAGACTTCCACCCCATTAGGTGACCACAGCGCACTGAGGAGAGATCCCGGTGCTCTTAGGTAGATCCTCATTAGTCATCTATTTTATACATAGTAGTGTGGCACAATCTTCTGAAATCTGAATTATCAAATTAACAGCTAATCACTCTGTGGAAAAAGTATCAAAAACAAAAATATGAAAAAAATACCGGAGAACAGAAAAAATTGAGAAATCTCAATTACAAAATTAAGCAGTCATTTCCAAAGATCAGTAGAAAATGCTGTGTATAAATTCAATGCTGCAAAATTGAAAGACTAAAGAATAAAATATAGCCCTATTTTACTTTCTGATTTAGAATTTTAACAAAAAACTTAAACCAAGAAAACAAAGATTAGGTAATATAAAAAATTTACCACCTCAGTAGTAAAGAAAAACAAATTCTAATGATATAAATTTTGAAAAGGATTAAAAAATTATTTTCAGAATCTGTAACAATGCAGATTAAAAGGTAACTTTTCAGGGGGACTTCCCTGGTGGTCCAGTGGTTAAAAATATGTCTTACAATGCAGAGGATGCAAGCTTGATCCCTGGTGAGGGAACTAGATCCCACATCCCAAGGGGCAGCCAAGTCCCCAAGCCACAACTAAGACCTACCTGCACAGCCAAAAAGAAGTAAATTTTTTTTTCTAAGGATGACTTTTCAAAACACTGAAAAAAATCTGATGCAAACCACATGTTAACCTAACTTAACAACATTAAGTTGTGTCAGCCAATTCTAATTGCTCAACTGACTAAGGAATTCCTGCTGAGCGACTTCAAATCCTAAAAGATGATGCTATGAAAGTGCTGCATGCAACATGCCAGCAAATTTGGAAAACTCAGCAGCGGCCACAGGACTGGAAAGATCAATTTCCATTGAATAACAAGTAAGAGTAATACCAAAGAATGTTCAAACTACTGTACAATTGCACTCATTTCACATGCTAGCAAGGTCATGCTCAAAATCCTCGAAAGCCAGGCTTCAACAGTATGATAAGTGAGAACTTCCAGATGTACAAGCCGGATTCAGAAAAGGCAGAGGAATCAGAGATCAAACTGTCAACATCACTGGATCACAGAAAAAACCAAGAGAGTTCCAGAAAAACATCTACTTCTGCTTCACTGACTATGCCAAAGCCTTTGACTGTGTGGATCACAAGAAACTGTGGGAAATTCTTCAAGAGACAGGAATACCACACCACCTGACCTGCCTCCTGAGAGTTCTGTATGCAGGTCAAGAAGCACCAGTTAGAACCAAACATGGAACAGACTGGTTCAAAACTGGGAAAGGAGTGTGTCAAGGCTGTATATTGTCACCTTGTTTATTTAAGTTATATGCAGGGTTCAGTTCAGTTGTTCAGTCATGTCCAACTCTTTGCGATCCCATGAAGCACAGCACACCAGGCCTTCCTGTCCATCACCAACTCCCAGAGTTTGCCCAAACTCATCTCACTGAGTTGGTGATGTCATCTAACCATCTCACCCTCTGTCGTCCCTTCTCCTCCTGCCTTCAATCTTTGCCAACATCAGGGTCTTTTCAAATGAGTCATGTGGCCAAAATATTGGAGTTTCAGATTCAACATCAGTCCTTCCAACGAGCACACAGGACTGATTTCCTTTAGGATGGACTGGCTGGATCTCCTTACAGTTCAAGGGACTCTGAAGAATCTTCTCCAGCACACTCAGGAATATGCAGAGTACATCATGCGAAATGCTCAGATGACTGAATCACAAGCTGGAATTATGAACTGGGAGAAATATCAATAACCTCAGATATGCAGATGATACTACCCTTATGGCAGAAAGCAAAGAGGAACTAAAGAATCTCCTGATGAAGGAGAAAAGAGAAGAGTTAAAAAGCTGGCTTAAAACTCAACATTCAAAAAACAAAGATCATGGCATCCAGTCCCATCACTTCATGGCATATGGATGGGGAAACAATGGAAACAGTGACAGACTTTATTTTCTTGGGCTCCAAAATCACTGCAGACAGTAACTGCAGCCATGAAATTAAAAGATGCTTGCTCCTTGGAAGAAAGGGTATGACAAACCTAGACAGTGTATTAAAAACCAGAGACATTACTTTGCCGACAAAGGTCAGTCTAGTCAAAGCTATGGCTTTTCCAGTAGTCATGTATGGATGTGAGAGCTGGATCATAAAGAAGGCTGAGCACTGAAGAACTGATGCTTTTGAACTGTGGTGCTGGAGAAGACTCTTGAGAGTCCTCTGGACTGCAAGGAGATCAAACCAGTCAATCCTAAAGGAAACCAACCCTGAATATTCACTGCAAGAACTGATGTTGAAGCTGAAGCTCCAATACTTTGGCCACTCATTGGAAAAGACCCTGATGCTGGGAAAGAGAGAAAGCAGAAGGGGACGACAGAGGATGAGATGGTTGGATGGTATCATCAACTCAATGGACATGAACTTGGGCAAACTCCGGGAGATGGTGAAGGACAGGGAAGCCTGGTGTGCTGCAGTCCATGGGGTCTTAAAGAGGTAGACACAACTGCAACTGAACAACTGGCTATAATGATATGATAGACATATACACTTAATTTGGGCATCTACCTGCTTTTTTTTTTTTTTACCTTTACACTTGAATTCATCAAAAATATTATCTATAATTAATATAGCTGGAGCTAAAATACAGAAAGAAATGAAAAGGTTACTGTATCATTTGACCATTAATGTCTTTTTTTAATTTAACATTTTCCCTTAATTTATTCAGTAAAGCAAGAGTCAATTATTTATAAATATATATACGCTTTGAGGTGCACAGTATAAATTTTATAAACAAAGTTAAAATGACAGCTTTGATCATTCCAAATGAAGTTTAAATGGGATCAATGATTTCTTCACTATCTGCATCCATCGCTTACTGGACACTAAACCGGTACAGTGAGACAAAGGGCAAAGTAAGATTTTAGTTGTTTCAGGTCTTAATTAACAAATCACCAGTCTCTATTCACACGAAATTTATTAAATCTTACAACAATAATATTAAAAGTCTACTTATAACTGAAGGACACCTGCCAACACACAACAAGGTGGCTGTTATTTGCCCTGTACACGTAGGGGCAACAAACATCTCTTCTAAAAAAAGAAACCTCTAATTCAGGGTTTACTAAATACAGGAAGTTTTAAAGATATTTTAAGCACAGCAAAACCCACAGAATAATATACCTTCACTGTTCTCCTTTTAAAAAGCCATATCCACAAGGTAAAGAAAAGAAATGAATTAAAAAGCAGGCTACTAGAGAATACGCACTATTTAATGGAACATATTTTGCTTATTCAACCAAATAAATCTGATTTAAATTTGAGGCAACTATATTGAAACTAGCAGGGGGTGGGGCAGGAATAAAGTTTCTGCCAATGCTATAGATGGGGCCCTTTTTAATCAATTCAGAATTGTAAGTACAAAAAGAAAAATGACAAAATGAAATTCAGCAGTCCTCCTTTAAACTGCCAAAAATCAACTGTTCAAAATTGTTGGTAAATTTCACATAAAAATATGAAATAGCCCGTCCTAATTCCTTGACTGTTCTCAGCAGCAGTTATGTATCATGAAAGGTGTTTAACAGTGGCTGCATTTCCCTGGAAAGGCTCTTTCGAAGGTTACAGAAAAGAAAGTCTATTATATGATCACAACTGAAGTATGTGAATTTTCGGACAGACACACAGTAGTCAACAAAAGGATATAACAACTATTAAGAGTAATTGTCTCTGGGAGGTGAGTTTACAGGGACAATTAAGTTTTCATTTTACTTCATGAATTTTTTTTTTTTTTTACAACTTACAGTTAACACTTAGAAAATAATAGTTATTTTCATTAGGATGGCAGAAACTAATTTAAATCAAAATGCAGAACAGGATTTCCCATATAAAATTATAATGAGGATTAAGTTATTGACTCTCAAGTCTAAAAATAAACCACAAAGACTTACCTATTTTTTAAAATATGAGCAGCTCACCATGCTAAAATTTGGTACACAAATTATCATGTGATCCTCATAGAATCTAAGATAGTTTTTACTATAATACACATTTTCCAAAAAAGGGGGGGAGGGAATGGAAAGCAGTAAGGAAGAAAATGTTCAGAAATTAAAGAATTTGCCCAAGATCATAGATAGTACAAGCAGGTTTTATTTAGGGTTTCAAAAAGGACTTTTGGAACAAGAAGCCCTTAAAACTCACTTTAAGAGATGGTATTAATAATTAGAAATAAAAAATAAGAAAGTAGAACAAACCAATTTTTGGTTTATTGCTACAGCCATACTGTAACAAGCATAGGCCAATATGTTCACTGTTTACTAGCAACTACCAGAAGAGTCTTTCCAGCCCTCCTCTTTCACTCCATGTTAACAGAAAGCAGTTTTATGAATGAAATCTAGACCTCAGTTCCCAGAAAAGTGACAATTCTAAATGAATAAATAGATACATAAATGAAAAATGGCAACAGGCTATCGGAAAAAAGAAAAAAACGAAAGCATTTTTTAAGTGAATAAAAATCAACTGAAAAAAAACTGAACCTTATTTAAATTTAATTTTGTTTGGAGGTTAGTTACTTTTAAATCTGGTGAGTTTTACCTTTTATATATCAAGCATTATTTAATAAAAATGTTGCCTTCTGGTCATTTATTTTTTAGAATATGCAGGAGAAACCCGTCTTTATATTAATTTCTGTTGTTATTAAAATTTAAATTTGAAAGTTAAGATATCTAGTTAAGACACATCTCTCCATGAATATCTGCAAAATATGTAACGGTAACATGGTAGGTGTCATCAGAATACAGATAAATAGTAATACTTGAGAATCTAGCAATTTTTTTTACTAAGAACTCCTTCCCCAACCCTTTCAGTATTTCTGGAAGAATAAAAATAAACTTATAGCAATGAAAATGAGTAACCATGATACAGGAGTGGAGAAGAGATTTTTCACCATATACTCTTAACAGGCCTTTGAATTTTCAACCATCTCCATGTATTAACTTTTCAAAACTATATTTTTAAGAAGGTTTTACTTATAATAATGGATTATAACCAATAGTCTATTTATACTGATATAAATAACTGAATAATATAAGTGGGAGAAAAGACAAGTTTTCCTTGTAGAATTTCAATAATATAGTAGGAAAGACGAATAAGAAAAATCATCATAGATAACCACCAGAGTAATAATTACTGCAAGCAAGAAAACTATTCAATGGATGCTAAAATGGGTGAACAAGAGCATGAAAAATAGGCTATCTGCACAGTTTCAGAGTATCTTCCCACAAGACATGTACTAATTACAGAGGAAGAAAGGAAACCGCACAGTGGAGCAGCCTGGCAGACGCCACCCTAACCAGGCGATGGTCGACACCAAGAGACGGCGTGATGTGCTTAGAAGGGCCCACCAGCACTTCTGTGGCTTTCTGGTCCACACTGCCTGAACTCAGACAAGTCGAAGAATGTTCTTCAATGTTCAGCTGCCTTCCAAAGTGTCAAGAAAAGTACTGTGAAAGAATGTGACGCTGTCACAGAAAGGAGGAAACTAGAGAGACAGCACCACCGGTGCAATGTGGGGTTTCTGACTGGCTCCTGGACCAGGAAAAGCACACCTGTACAAACACTAGTGACACCTGAGTAAGTATCCGCAAGTGAGTAAATCATCTCCAATCAATGCTAATTTCCTAGTCACATGAGTTAACAGTAACTATTTTTTCTGTTTCTCTATAAGTCAGTCTAAACTCATTTTCTAAGAAAACTGTTTACTTCAGCCTTTGAAGTTACCAATTCTAATGGAGGAGGATAGCTGTGGGAGAGAATGAAAGTCATGCAAGCATCTTACTTTATTCTAATGTTAAAAAAAAAAAAAGAAAACATCTGTTTGGCAGTAACACTGAGGATCTCAAAACCATTCAATATCATCTTTAATTCAAAATAACTAAAAATTTTAAAATAATCTCTTTAATTTTATCAGATATTGCTTAAAAAAGTGTGAACTTTAAATGCTCCTTAAGAACAAGGGAAAAGACTACAATCCATACACAATGACCTTTCTATGGAAATGGGCTTCCTCAGTAGCTCAGATGGTCAAGAATCCGCCTGCAATATGGGAGATCTGGAAGATCCTCTGGAGAAGGGAACCCCACTTCAGTATTCTTGCCTGGAGAATCCCATGGACCGAGGAGTCTGGCAGGCTACAGTCCATGGGGTAGCAAAGAGGCCGACACGACTGAGCGAATTTAACTTCTGTAGAGAGTCTTTCTAAGAACTACATGCAGCTGGAGAAAAAACACTGACCTTGAATTTTTACAACCTGGATTTTATTTCTGATTTGCTGCAATTTGTAGCTGTGTGGCTTTGAACTTAACCTCTGGGTCTCAGTTTCCTCCTCTGTGAAATGAAGTTAGACCAGATCACAAGTATAGTTTTTGCCAGCTCTAAAATTTTTTAGGGGTGCATCCTCCTGTTTCTTCATAGAGAACCCCATTCTGTGCTCCCCCTGTATCAATACACCACAAGAAATGACTAATAATAAATTCAATGACCAACTAAGAAGCACAATCCTACTCTTGTCAGAATTACACATTCCAAAATGTCTTAAGCTACTAGGCACCAAGACTCAGTTTTAAATGACATTCTTATAAAGCACCAAACCCTCGGGTAAGCAGGCTCTACCACAGTTGTATCTGACAAGGTGAGGAGGTGTCTGTCTGTGTTTTTAGCCTCTTCAAACTCTGAGGGTTTTAAAGGGAATTTGTTAAATCAGAGTGAAAATGAAACAGAACCTCCCCAAATTTTGAAGGAATTATGTCTGTTATGTAAGGGGGAGAAATGAATTGCTTTTCCAAGGGAACAATTAGATTTTTAATTATCTTTTTAAATTGTATTCTAAACGCCACCTAAGCTCAATGTAGGAAAAGCCTCAGATGTGTAATCATGCAACATGTTTACATGTACCTGTGCATCACCTTACTCCCACAAACTAAAGCAAATTAACATCACACGACATTCGCAGGTGCTACAGCAGCCCATAGACGAGAGAAATGCCTCATACGATGAAAAAGCTAACAAGAGTTTTTTAAGCCGTAATAAAAAATTTACTATGCACAATATTCAAAAAGGTCCTTTTATATCAAGTATCAAAACTGAATTAGAAACAAGAGCAACATATTCAGATGTCAACATACTGGGTATTAAAAACATTAATACGGTAAACAATATGACCCCCTTTATTTAAACCAAAGTTGTTTTACTTTACAAAGAACTAGACTCAGAAAATCTAAGTAATGCCATATATGCCACTGACATAGTTTTGTATTAAATTTTTACTAACTCAAAGTGCACATTCTACTATCATTTTATATTGTTGGAAAGCAGTTGTAATGTGAACTTTTAAAACGCAGAATACAGCACGCTTTCTGAGATCATATACTTTAACTCATTACATTGGAAGCTTCTCAGGTGGCGCTAGTGGTAAAGAACCTGCCTGCCAATGCAGAAGAGGTAAGAGACATGAGTTCGACCCCTGGGTTGGGAAGATCCCCTGGAGGAGGAAATGGCAACCCACTCCAGTATCCTTTCCTGGAGAATCCCACGGACAGAGGAGCTTGGTGGGCTACAGTCCATAGGGTTGCAGAGTTGGACACAACTGAAGCAACTAAGCATGCACATGCAATGGAAGCTAAAGTGCTATCTTATAAAAACATTACCAATATAATCCAACAAAATCTAGTGGAGGTGGAGGACATTCCAGACGAACCCTCTCTTTGAGCTCCAAACATCTGTATCCAACCACCTTCTAAACATGTACCCTTGACATATTCAAAAGCAGATTCCTTATCTGCCTCCCCTCAGACATTTTCCTCCTGATCTCAGAAAACAGCAAGTCCATTCACTCACACATCATATCCAATTCACCAGCAAGTACTACATGCTTACCTTTTAAAATATATACAGAACCCCACTTCTCACCACCTAGTTCCAGCCTCAAGCATTTCCCACTTTGACTACTAAAATAACCTAACTGGTCTCCCAGCTTCCATCTCTGCTCCTGTCAATCTCTATTTCCCAGAGCTAGCCTAGAATAATCCAAGTGATATGTCACTCCTCTGCTCAAAACTCTCTAGTGGAGCTGTTCTCAAAATTTTGGGTCTCAGGACCCCATGCTTAAAATATTACCATGAGTAGCCTAGAGAGCTTATGTCCATGAGATTTATATCTATTAATACCTACTATACTAGAAATAAAAAGTGAAGTGTTTAAGTTACTTTTGATTCACTCTAAAAAACAGCAAACTCTATTACATGTTAACAGAAAACATTTCATAGAAAATACTCTATTTTCCAACGAAACAGTGAGGAGAGGCACTGTTTTATACTTATGCAAATGGTTTAAATGTCTTTCTTAACGGAGACAGTGGGATTCTCCTAGCTTCTTCTCAATTCAACCTACTGCAGTATCACGCAGCCTCTGAACACTCCAACGCACACTCAAGCAAGGAGGACAAGTGAAAAAGTCAGATAATATTATCATAAACAATTAGACCTCAGAGATTTCCTAGGCCAGAGCAGGTTTCCAGGAACCCTGCTGGAATTTCCCATCTCAATCACTGTGCCGCTTCCCCTCAACCTTTCTGCCGTCCTCTCCAGACCAAGGCACCGTCCCCTACTCACAGCCACAGCTGCACCCGCACAAGGAGATGCTGGCTCTGCGCGAACTCTTCTCTCCCCTTAGAACACCATTCTCCCCAGACAGCACTGCAGCTCACGCCATTACCTCCTTCAAATCTCTGCTCCAACGTCAATTTCTCAATGAGGCTCACCCCTATCTCTTTATTTAAAACTGCAATTTGACAATCTACCCAGAACACTCTGTTTCCCTTTATCCTGTTCAATGTATCCCAACTCATACTGTCTAATATACCATGAAAGTATATACTACCTACTGCCTGCCTCCTAAAAAAGAAATGTGAACCCTGGGAGGGCAGAGAGCTTTATTTTTGCCATTTGCTATATTCCCAACATCTAAATCCTTGGAAAAAACAGATACTGAGCAAACCTCATTAGGGCTCTTGGCATACAAAGCTACAAAACATTCCTGAAACTTCACTAAAGCATCAATAGGTTATATGCTAACAACTTATTCTTCTTTCTAAAGTAACAGGAACGTATTCACCTTCTCAAATGAACTCTCTTTATTCTGGATGTGTGAGTCTAGCATTAGCTTGGGCATCCCAGGTGGCTCAGTGAAAGGATCCGCCTGCCAAGCAGAAGCAGGTTCAATCCTTGGATCAGAAGAATTCACTGGAGAAGGGAAAGGTTACCCACTCCAGCCTTCTTGCTGGAGACTCCCAAGGACAGAGGAGCCTGGTGGGCCACAGTCAACGGGATTGCAAAGAGTCAGACACAACTGAGCGACTACTCCACCACCACCAGCAGCACTTGTTAATAACATGCTTATTACACCAATGTTAAATTCCTCTACTGTATTTCTAGATCAAATGAGAGATAAAATGCACAAGAATCTAAATATGATTGTGAGCTCCTGCTTCCTCTGGCTTCACATTCTGCTCGAGACTGGGCTCCCAAAGGTAGACATGCTGACAAAACCCCCAGGAAAAGGGAGCCTAACCAGAAACTCACGAAGAAGCATCACCTCCCTACAGGAGAGAGTTTAAAATGAACTCTCCCCTGTAAACAAATTGGCCAACTGCTGCTCAGTCTCTATTTCCCGTGATCCAGACCTTCTCCAGGGCTGCCTGGAGTGCCACAGCACGAAGGCACTGGGGACAGAACGGAGTTCCCTCATGGTGGGACGAGAAGAAAGTCATGAGATCAGATCCTTTCTGAAGGATGCATCTCCCTGCAGAGTCTGCCCTGTAGGACAGCACGTTATGACTCCAGTCTGGGTAGGTGGATTTCCTTACACACACGCACTATTCTCATCTCCACTTCATAGCTCAGAGACTGGGATTTGAGGATTAAATACTTTCACCAAACATCACATAACTTGAAAGTTAAAGTCAGGATTCAAACCCAGGTCTGTCTCATATCTTATTGCTCCATGTCCCAAAATTAAATTTGGCTGCTACTAGAACAAGTGGTCTAGATAATGGGAAAAGCAGTGATGGCAGAGAGTAAGAGCCAGACAGAAAAGGGTCAGAAAAAAAGATGGTGAAGAGGGTACAAATCAGACATATGCAGGGAAACACAGAAAAATATATATGCATTAATAACTAAGGACAGGAAGAATGGTACAATCCAAAAGAAAGTCAAAGGAGAGATTCTCATTTAAGTTCTGCCAGGGACTGGCTGCATATCCTCCAACAAATTGTGCAAGCTTTCAATGGCCTATGATGACTTTCATCTCTAAGGGCATCTAAGATACAGACAACCAGACCTAAGCTTCTGAGTTAGGAAAAATTATTTCACTTAAGTAAATATTTGTAGAGTATATGACACATGAAAGATGCTGAAGAATCTATTCTTGACTGACTACGACTCATCCTTCTATGGTAAAGGCACCATGCTGGAGGCATACTGTAAGCAACATGGTCTGGGCCATCCAGCAGTCAGAACTGGTTTCTACATAAACAGATTACAGAGGGATAGAACTGACTGATGGACGTGGCTGAGTGTCCTGGGATATAAATACCTGGGCCTGAACAACAGACAAAGCACTTTTTGGAGAGTAAGCCACAGTTTCATGGTTTCATTTGGTTCTATAGTCAGAAAGATTGAAGGCAAAAGAAGAGGGCGACAGAAGATGAGATGGTGAGCTGGTCGGATGGCATCACCAACTCAATGGACATAAACTTGAGCAAACTCTGGGAGACAGTGGAGGACACAGAAGCCTGGCATGCTGCAGTTCATGGGGTCACAGAGAGTCCGACACGACGGAGCAACTGAACAAGTGGGAAAAGACCAAGCAAGGAAAAACTGGATTCTAGATACATAAACTTTCACCTTAATTACTGTGAAGAAAAGGAGAATAAAAGTGAAAAAGTGTGGATATATATCACTATTATGATACATAATTATGTTGATGGATCTGATAAATGAAAAAAGCTTAAAATAAATTCTACTATCCCACTTAAGGATTTTTTCCCGTATCTTAGTTTTCTGACTTATTTTTAGTAATATCTATGATTATTCAGGCAAGTGGTTCCATTTTTCTCACTCTAGGTACTTCATTAACTCAAAAACTTCTCAAATACAGAGGCTGTTTATTTTAGAGTTATTTATTATAGAGTAGCCATGCTAAGGTTTAAAGATATGCAAGCTAAAAAAAAAAAAAAAAAGATATGCAAGCTACCATTCAAATTGGGTATTTGTTCCAGAAAACAATATGTATTTTTCCCCCACGCAAAGTTAATAATGAACAGAATTTTTGAGAACAAAGTTCTGTCTTTACCAAAGCCGGCCTTGACAGGGACAAGAGGAAAATTACTTATATAAATCAAAATTGAAAAAACCACCTATTTCTATCAACACTGTACCACCCTCATCACACTGAAAAATGTGTGAAATTCCACCATTAGAGAGGAAGCCCACAGTGGTTTGAAGCCAAACCCCTCTGAAGACTAAGTTCAGCAAGATCTGGCATCTTTAGCCAGATAACTTCACTGACAAGCAAAGGATAAGATGCAACTAGAACCCCTCGGTATACTTTTTTAGAAGCACCTGATGCAAAGAGCCAATTCACTGGAAAAGATCCTGATGCCAAAAAAGATGAGGGTAAATGGAAAAGGGGGCAGCAGAGGATGAGATGGTTAGATAGATGGCATCACCAACTCAATGGACATGAATCTGAGCAAACTCCAGGAGACAGTGAAGGACAGGGAAGCATGGGGTCCTGCAGTCCATGGGGTTGCAAAGAGTCGGACACAGCTTATCAACTAAACAACAATATGGTGGAAAAGGCCACATAAGTTCTCAACCCAGGGATCAAACCCAGGTCTCCTGCACTGCAAGTGGATTGTTCACCAGCTGAACCACAAGCGAAGCCCAAAGGGAGTGGGTAGCCTATCCCTTCTCCAGAGGCTCTTCCCAACCCAGGAATTGATTCGGGGCCTCCTGCATTGCAGACGGATTTATTCCCAACTGAGCTATCAGGGAAGCCCACAGAAGTTCTCAACACCTGGTCAATTTACAGGCGCCTGGGGACACTGGGAGGACGCTTCAGTGAGACACCAGAGCATCAAGGCTTAACAGGAAAACCCACTTTCAAAAGGTCAAGATTAAGTGGAACAAGTTTTGAAAGAAACTTAATATACTTCCTGCATTCTGAAAGTGGTGTGCAGTTTTCTTTTCTTGTGACAAGAATGATACTCTCAAGCCAACCAAGCTATTTACACAGTCAACACACCACCACCTTCCTTAGTTTTAATTACAGTAGCTTAAGATAATTTAATGTAACGGGCATATAAAGCTGTCTCCTAAGGACACCTTAAGATTTGCTTCCACAACTCTTTATCCAGAATTAACCTAAACAAGGTAAACTTTACTTTTTAAGAAACTTACAGAACAGCTGACTGAAGACTTGTAAATAAAAATTTATGATGAATAGAAAAACTGTTCAAAGTGCGATCTTTGGGAAAAAAATTATAGTGTCTCAGCCTCCATTTCATCATCTATAAAATGAAGTTATTAGAAGCTCCTCAGGATTGCTGGAAAGATTAAAGGAGATAATGGAAAGGGAGAGAGAGAGAGAGAAGGAGGGGGGAAAAGGAAGGAGCAAACACGCCTAATGCATGAGTATGTCACATCATCATCACTGTCAAGGATGACTGTGACGAAAGATGATATACTCTGGAAATGCTCTATCCTGACAGGTGGGTCTGAAAGACAGTATTTGCTGATCTGACGAGTGCCTGTTACATAAAATCTGTAATTGATCTCTTTGCAGAAGCTATAGGCATAAAAGATACTTAGAAAAGGCATCTACCAAATACTGTTAGCAAATGACTTCTTACAGGTAAATCCACCACAAATGGCAAAAGGAGACAGAGTAATATAGAAACATCTTAATTTTTCCAACTCATTTCCAACTAATTTTTCTAAGCTCTTCCTCAAATATTCAAACATATATTATAATCAGAAAATCTTACAAACTACTCGAATACAAACCCCGCAGTACATCTGGCTTATAAAAATGACTCTTGAATACTTGGGAGCGAACGTGCTCTACAGCACCTTTCCCACAGTCAGTCAGTCAGTCAGTCCAGTCGCTTAGTCGTGTCCGACTCTTTGTGACCCCATGAATCGCAGCAGGACGGGCCTCCCTGTCCATCACCAACTCCTGGAGTTGACTCAAACCCACGTCCATCGAGTCGGTGATACCATCCAGCCATCTCATCCTCTGTCGTCCCCTTCTCCTTCTGCCCCCAATCCATCCCAGCATCAGGGTCTTTTCAAATTGAGTCAACTCTTCGCATGAGGTGGCCAAAGTACTGGAGTTTCAGCTTCAGCATCAGCATCAGTCATTTCAATGAACACCCAGGACTGATCTCCTTTAGGATGGACTGGTTGGATCTCCTTGCAGTCCAAACGACTCTCAAGAGTCTTCTCCAACACCATAGTTCAAAAGCATCAATTTTTCGACGCTCAACTTTCTTCACAGTCCAACTCTCACAAAACTCTTTTAAAAAGGTGTTTGCTCCAGGATCCAACTTGTTTAGGTTTAACCACTTCTCAGGAGCTTTAAGATTATTTTAACATCAAATGAATAATTTGAGGGAAGGAATTTGAGATATTCTAGCTTGTAATATATCTTTATGTAACTACAACTTATTACCTTAAAATAGTCATCTACACAAAAACAAACAACACAACACAAAAGGATCATATCTTACACTGTCATCTTGAAATTGCAACATTACTGTGAACACTCCCCTTATTTTTGAATTTTGAGCTAATTCAGTGAAAAGATTTTTCAAACACGTAATTCTGAAATCCATCTGGAAC
Organism: Muntiacus reevesi; assembly: GCF_963930625.1. Lineage (NCBI taxonomy): Eukaryota > Metazoa > Chordata > Mammalia > Artiodactyla > Cervidae > Muntiacus > Muntiacus reevesi. The sequence continues at coordinate 161,012,353 of NC_089251.1, forward strand.
TCATAACCTCAGATGCTTCAGGTGTTTCAAACTCTGACATAGACCATTTTGAACTAAGTCGCGGCTACCTTTATCACAGTAATAAATAATCTTGAGCTAAACTGTGACTACCTTTATCACAATAATAGATTTATGTGTGAATGGAAGCACAGCAGTAAAACAAACAAAAGTCTAAAAAAATAAACCACCATCAATGTCTATGGAAACTGAATTCAATGTCAGCTTATAAATAATTATACTCAACCTACTACAAATAGTACAGTTTCAAAAAAGTACTGTATGTATACAGGTGTGTACACACATAGATACACATGTGGGCAAATACATACACAATGCTTAGATATTATTAGCTACATATGTTATATACATACACTATATCTATATACAAATATTGTATGTACAAAAAATACTTTTGAAATATATCAACATACATATTATATATGTATACAAGTTATATATAGTCCACATACCTTATTCTAATTTTATCCTGTATGTTAAGTGCATGAAACTTTAGAGTTTTTTTCTGAAACTGAAAATACAGTTTTCCATATACTAATTTACTGGATCAGGAGGATCAGAGTTAAAGTAATTCTACTTCTCTCACAAACGTACAGCACAAAGAATAGTATCTTTAGGGTCTATCACAGTTTACTTCCACCAAATAAACCAAAAGATCAAGCATACACCACAGATAAGAGAAGAGAGAAGGTGATTTATTTTAAACTTTGCAAAACTTAAGAGATGGTTAAACACTTAAACACTACCATCTTCAACATTCATGGAAGCTCACTTCTCATATGGATGTTATTACAATCTACCACTAAAGTAATTTAAATGAAACTACGTCCAATGGCAAAGATACACTTGCTGGTACTTGTTTTAAAACGAAAAAACAATACTCCTATTTCTTGCTTTCTTACCCTCAGTCTCATCTGCACAACTCTAATAAACTGTTTCCTAAAAACAATATTTCTAAGACTTCTTTCTTCCTTCTATTCTTGCTCTATCAAAAAATACTAAACTTCTGTATTTACTTAAAAAGTGAACACTTCTATAATAATCTACACCTAAAGAGAACCCGCTGAGAAGACTACAGTGAGGGGGCATGCTCCGTCCCCTTTCTATGTCTATGGCAGAAGCCTCGCTGTCCCTGTGCACACTTTAATAAAACTCTGCTACACACACACACCCACACAGACTCACCACAGCTATACTCTTATGATATAATGTACCATACTATCCAGAAAATAAAATCTATCAGAACAGGGTTGTTTAACCAAGCAAAATTTGATAACCTCCCAGAGGTAATTCTTATTTCCCTCTGGAATCCAGTGATTACTGTAAGTATATTAAGAAAGATTTTTATATTTTCCAGTGGCCTTTTACATTCTAAACATTTACCATCCTCCGACAGCCCTCACTCTCCAATAGTACAAATAATTCTCTAAATTTGGACACATATCTGTTAACAAATATGTGTACCATGCGGGGGAGGCACACCTCAAAATACATGCAACAATAAAGCCTAGATTCAAGGTTAAATACTCTAAATACTGCAGGTTGGCTCAAGGGTTAAGCTATTCCCAAGAAATGATAATCATTAATTACTTAAAAAATGACAAAGTCCAGATTTCCCATAACAGAAATTCTACCATTCTGTGCATAAGTTTTATAATATAAGCTGTTTAAATATAAAATAGTAAAGACTGACAGTTTATATGGCAGACATTCTATCAATTCAATCTTACTTATGTGCTTAGTTGCTCAGTCATGTCCGACTCTTTGCGACCCCTTGGACTGCAGCCCTTCAGGCTCCTCTGTCCATGGGGATTCTCCAGGCAAGAATACTGGACTGAGTTCCTATGCCCTTCTCCAGGGGATCTTCCCAACCCAGCTCTCCCACATTGCAGGCAAATTCTTTACTGACTGAGCCATCAGGGAAGCCCAATGTTACTTATAAACTCAGATTATTCTTCATCCTTTAAGATTGTACTCCATCATATAAATGGCAGAAATATGAATTACATGGCATATGACAGTAAGTGCAGTATGTGGATTTCAATTCATTACGCTTACCAATGTGCAGGCTTTCTTGGTGGCTCAGACTGTAAAGCATCTGCCTGCAATGCAGAAGACCCAGGTTCGATCCCTGGGTTGGTAAGATCCCCTGGAGAAAGAAATGGCAACCCACTCCAGTATTCTCGCCTGGAAAATCCCATGGACGAAGAAGACTGGTGGGCTACAGTCCATGGGGTCTCAAAGAGTCAGACACAACTGAGCAACTTCACTTTCTTACCAATGTGCTGATATATAAAAAGCCAGTAATATTTTATAATTTTAATAAAATACAAAAATATGTGTTAAAGGCTTTATGTATAAAGCATAAGCAACTTCAAACCAACTATCTGACTCTTAAACAGAACACTTAAGTGTCATTCATCTGAGCTAAACAGACCAAGCAAAATATCCTGTGATTCCTATGTTCTCCTCAATGTCGAAATGGGTGGATAAATTTAAAGCCTGTTCTCTCAAGAGTTGCTTTATAGGCAATTTTCTCCCAGTATCAAGGTCTGCAATTTCCATTTGGCTGCCAGTCTGCGATTAAATTCATCACCTTTATTATAAAAATGTGCTTTATTCCATGGCCTGCTGCACAGGAACTGTAAGGAAAACATTTTTCACTGCTAACAGCAAAATGATCCTAAGGCAACCACCACAGCCCCGTAGATACTAGTCCCCTCAACCTGGTGCAGAAACCTGTCACTCACGAAGGACCCGAAACAGCCGTGTAACCCACAAAGACGAGATTCTACAGAAGTGCCATGGCTTCAGTTTTTAAGATAAAATGCAAGCAATTTCCTAACTTTCACAATCAATGTTATTGCAAATCAATTAACCACGAAAGTCAATACAACAGACTATTTTCAAATTCCAATACACAAGACAAAATGGTTTTTTAAGTGTTGGATAATTAAGTATCCATCTTTACCCTATCATTTAAAAGTTCATGGTTTGTATTGCAGTTTAACTTTCACTATCTGGGCAAATAACCAATGGTCAATGATAATTATAAGATATATCTGTTTATAGAACACTTCTATTGAACTTTACCTTCTTAATAAGTCACAACATAAACTTCAAAGGAAAAAAAGAAATAAAAATGTTTCCAAAATAATTGCATTACAATTACTCACCAAGGCATATTTAGGACAACAATACTACTCACTTGTGAGGTTTAAATTTTTTTAAATATTATCTATAAAATTAACATTTACAAACTTGGCCTGTACACCAAAAGTTCAGAAATCACTTATTTTCAAGTTAATTTGACAGTATTCATTTTAGAATTTACAGAGAAAAAAGAGAACTCAATTTCATATTAAGTGAAACTTGTAATAAGAGAAATTATCAGATCACACTTTCAGATCAGACTTTCCAGGTGGCTCGGTGGTGGAGACATAACTGCATCTGCCAAAGTAGGAGATGTAAGAGACCCAGGTTCAATCCCTGGGTCAGAAAGATCCCCTGGAGGAGGGCATGGCAACCCACTCCAGTATTCTTGCCTGGAGAATCCCATGAACAGAAGAGCCTGGCAGGCTATAGTCCATGGGGTCACAATGAGTTGGACAGGACTGAGCGAATTAGGACACACGCATGCACAATGAGAACGGAGAAAACATTTTCATTTTCCTGCTAGGAAATGTGGTCCCTTCCCACCCTAACCTGTGCACGCCTTTGCCTCAGCAGCTGAAGCACTGCGCTGTACTTCTCAGTTCATTTCTTATCTCCATTCCATTAGATGTCTCCTTAAAAAGTGCCTTATTCATATTTGTATCTCCAGCAAAGTATTAGATTTTTTTAAAGCATACTGAAAACTAAATTATAGCAGGAGTCAACCTAAGTTTTCCTAAAACCACACAGATCACAATCCACTAAATTTATAGTATTAGTCAAAACTAGTACTTTTTAAATGGAATAGAACACAAAGATACTTCATTATACCATAGGTAATAAAAATTACTATTTCATGAAGCTTTCATTTCAGTTATTATATAAATATATATGTATGTGTACATAACAAAATATGTCTCTTTTTAGGAAACATTTAAAAATTTAAGGTATATACCTTTTCTGATTCATATTTATACCATTTGTTCTGGTTCACTTTTATACTGTCAGGATATATATACTTGCTATTCAACAAATAATGTTAACAATCAAAAGAGACTCAATTTACAAAATGAAAGATTTTAACTTCTCACACCCCCTACCACTCTGTAAAATAAACAAAACTGACCCTTGAACAGAGAGATGAACAATCCAGTATTAACTTATGCTGGCCCTCTGCATCCAGCTTCTCCACAACTGTGGATTCGATCACCCATGGACTTTGCCACACTGTAGTATCTACTGCTGAAAAATGTCAACGTGAATGTCCCGTGGAATTCACAACTGTATTGCTCAAGGGAAAACTGAACATTTTCCTATAACCTAAACACAAGCCTGGGATTTTCTAACTCAGATCTTACTTTCACCTTCCTTCATTACCAGCATTCTCTAACTCATCCATTTATCCATCCCTCTACTCTCTTATCCTTTAGGTCTTTAAGACAGTTTCTTATAGACACCTCTTTCAACCTGTACAAAACATCAGTGCAAACGCACCTAAGTATCAGTATAGCAATGACAGAGAATCTGAACTGAATATTCAGAACATACCACATGACTTTCTCACTTTCCCTTATCTCTATCTTGGACTTTATCACATTGTTCAAAAGACACATGATCTATAATGAAAGGCGGAGGACGCAGCAAGTGGGAATAACTTTAACAAGTGACTTTAAAAGATTTGTACAAAATACGGACAGTGAAAGTTGTTATGCAAATACACACTAAACTGTTCCTAGACCTAGATTCAGCCTGCAAGAAAGAGAACCTTCTGACTTAACATCAGTTTGATGACAATATCACTGTGTGTGTGAGGTGTTTACTCTTTAGAGGAAAAGCTAAAACACGGTAGGCAGAAATTTCAAGTAATGAAATAAACTTTAAAATAATTAAGACCACTCACATCAGAAGGGAGTCACCTTATGCAAATTATCAATCCTGATATAATTCTCCAAGGAGGGGATCAGGCCCAAAAGTACCTTCTGGCCAGTAATATAACATAACTTAGATTACTTCTGCCACAAGAGCCAAATAAGCCATCACTTCTGAAACCAGGAGTTTCTTATCTGTCAAATATATTCATATCCTTTGTAAATGAAATGCATTTACATACTATACAATGAAAGGATGGAACTGTGATCTCTAATAGTCATTTCAGCTTTAAAATCTGAATTATACTGTTTTTCTTTGAACAAGGACAAAACTTTTTTTTAATAAAAATCCTTCAGGCCTTCAAAGTGAAATCCAATCCTTGTATTTCCCCCTTTTGAAAGGCTGCTGCAAACTATAAATGTCATCAAAAAGTTATTTTATAAGACTGAGCAACTACTGAAACAACAGAGAGCTACCATCTTATATGCACAAATTAAAACTGAAGTCCCAGAAAACACTCAACAGGTTACTGATTTACAGACCTCAAAAAACTATTACATCACTGCATGTCAATGTTCATTAAATAATCCAAATATTTTTCTTTTCAAAATGTAATACTTCTTCTTCACCTTAAAATTCAGTAGTTCCCAAATTTAAAAATTTTACACTTGAGCCAGTCATATATTAGTACACCAACATATTTCTATATGCATATCTATTTCAAAACATGTTTTACTCTGTTGTTTAAATTGTCGAAATTCTGTTTTTACTTTCAGGACTTTAGTTTTTTTAAATAGCAAATCTACATTGTTACTTAAGTAACATATATTGATTCAAATAAAATTCACTATTGAAACCCTCTGTCTCAGTTGTTATTTAAAGCCAGAAAGGACATTTTTCTTGCTTCAAGATGGAATCTGAAATAGTCCCAAACTAAATGAAGTTTAACTGTCTTTTCAAAGGGTACTTTGATCTGACTTGAACCAGCATTCTCATTCAAAATCAAGATTCCCAAACAATTATTATATAAATTTTTCTCTCTCCAGATACACAGGTCTTTATAATGCTCTCTCTAGTAATTCCCATGATATATCCTCAGACCATTTGTTCCAAGAAGGAAAAAAAAGCATTCTTTTACCCAATTTCAGAAAATTCTTGGTTGCAGGTCCTGTATAATGTATCAAAACATACTGAATTCACAAAAGAATATGTAGCACTTCTTTGACTACAGAACCCTTCTATTCTCAGACCATCTGAAGAAGCCAGCATTACCAAAAACAGACCTCAAAACACTTTCCTAAAGCCTCTTACAAACCACAATTAAATGAGCATATCTTCCATCTCTCCCCTCCAACAGGGGAGTGCAATCTCTCAAGCCATTAGAGCCAAAGCAGGCGGAGAAGACAACGAAAACCAGACACAAGGGAAGGCCCGCACCACACAGGCGGACCCAGAGGCTAGCAACTCACCTTTACTACACAGAGGAGACTCTCCGTGCGAGAAGCACACATTCACTAACCCAGACGCCCTGCTCCTCCCCGGAGCTAAACCCAAAACAAGAACCAACAGACACACACACAGAAACGAAAAAGCATCATAATAAAGGGGTAAGTAAATCCAAATGATACAGAACAAAAAGCCAAAGCAGGTATTCAGATTAAAAAAAGAAGTGGCAAAAAACCACAGAAGAACACACAAGAGAAGACTTCTACACATGGGCATCACCAGATGGTCAATACTGAAATCAGACTGATTATATTCTTTCTAGCCAAAGATGGAGCAGCTCTATACAGTCAGCAAAAACAAGACCGTGAGCTGACTGTGGCTCAGATCATGAACTCCTTATTGCCAAATTCACACTGAAATTGAAGAAAGTAGGGAAAACCACTAAACCATTCAGATATGACCTAAATCAAATCCCTTACGATTACATAGTGGAAGTGAGAAATAGATTCAAGGGACTAGATCTGAAAGACACAGAGTGCCTGAAGAACTATGGACAGAGGTTTCTGACACTGTACAGGAGGCAGGGATCAAGACCATCCCCAAGAAAAAGAAATGCAAAAAGGCAAAATGGCTGTCTGAGGAGGCCTTACAAAAAAATAGTTATGAAAATAAGAGAAGCACAAAGCAAAGGAGAAAAGAAAAAATATACCTTTGAATTCAGAGTTCCAAAGAATAGCAAGGAGAGATAAGAAAGCCTTCCTCAGTGATCAATGCAAAAAAATAGAGGAAAACAATAGAATGGGAAAGACTAGAGATCTCTTCAAGAAAATTAGAGATACCAAGGGAACATTTCATGCAAAGATGGGCACACTAAAGGACAGAAATGGTATGGACCTAACAGAAGCAAGAGATATTAAGAGGTGGCAACAATACACTGAACTCTACAAAAAAATCTTCATGACCCAGATAACGACAAGAGTGTAACTCACCTAGAGCCAGACATCCTGGAAAGCGAAGTCAAGCGGGCCTTAGCAAGCATCACTACAAACAAAGCTAGTGGATGTGATGGAATTCCAGCTGAGCTACTTCAAATCCTGAAAGATGATGCTGTGAAAGTGCTGCACTCAATATGTCAGCAAATTTGGAAAACTCAGCAGTGGCCACAGGACTGGAAAAGGTCAGTTTTCATTTCAATCCCAAAGAAAAGCAATGTCAAAGAATGTTCAAACTACCACACAATTGCACTCATCTCACACGCTAGCAAAGTGAAGCTCAAAATTCTCCAAGTCAGACTACAATAGTACATGAACTGTGAACTTCCAGATGTTCAAGCTGGATTTGGAAAAGGCAGACGAACCTGAGATCAAATTGACAACATCCGATGGATCATTGAAGAAGCAACCAAGTTCCAGAAAAACATCTATTTCTGATTTATTGACCATGCCAAAGCCTTTGACTGTGTGGATCACAACAAACTGTGGAAGATTCTTAAAGAGATGGGAATACCAGACCACCTGACCTGACTCCTGAGAAATCTGTATCCAAGTCAAGAAACAACAGTTATAACTGGACATTAAACAACAGACTGGTTCCAAATTGGGAAAGGAGTACCTCAAGGCTGTATATTGTCACCCTGCTTATTTAACTTCTATGCAGAGTACATCATGCAAACTGCCGGGCTGGATGAAGCACAAGCTAGAATCAAGATTGCTGGGAGAAATATCAATAAACTCAGATATGCAGATGACAACACCCTTAGGACAGAAAGTGAAGAACTAAAGAGCCTCTTGATGAAAGTGAAAGATGAGAGTGAAAAACCTGGCTTAAAACTCAACATTCAGAAAACTAAGATCATAGCATCCAGTCCCATCACTTCATGGTAAACAGATGGGCAAACAGAGGAAACAGTGGCAGACTTTATTTTTGGGGGCTCCAAAATCACTGCAGATGGCGACTGCAGCCATGAAATTCAGAGACACTGCTCCTTGGAAGAATAGTTATGACCAACCTAGACAGCATATTAAAAACGAGAGACATTACTTTGCCAACAAAGGTCCATCTAGTCAAAGCTATGGTTTTTCCAGTAGTCACATATGGATGTGAGAGTTGGGACTATTAAGAAAGCTGAGTGCCAAAGAATTAATGCTTTTGCTGTGGTGTTGGAGAAGACTCTTGAGAGTGCCTTGGACTGCGAGGAGATCAAACCAGTCAATCCTGAAGGAAATCAGTCCTGAATAGTCACTGGAAGGACTGATGCTGAAGCTGAAACTCCAATACTTTGGCCACTTGATGCGAACAACTGACTCCTTAGAAAAGACTCTGATGCTGGGAAAGATTGAAGGCAGGAGAAGGGGACGAAAGAGGATGAGATGGTTGGATGGCATCACAGACTCAATGGACATGAGTCTGAGTAAACTCCAGGAGTTGGTGATGGACAGGGAGGCCTGGCGTGCTGCAGTCCATGGGGTCGCAAAGAGTAGGACACAACTGAGCGACCGAACTGACTGACCTACCCTACTACTAAAACAACTTGAAGGTATGGAATGAAACTGAAGCTTTGTTGTATTTTTCCTAAGATGCCACACATAGTATGCATTCAAATATTTGCAAATAGAATAAAAACTTCAAATAAACATGTTGTCATTAAAAGCTACTATGTGAAATATGCAACTTTGACATTACTCAAAAATTGCATGTCACATGATAGCAATCAGTTCCTACTGGAATGCAGCATAAAACATTGCTTTCCAAGTACCACCTTACAAAAATAAGAGAGTTACAACACTTAGTAACCTAAGGCTTCTTAAACAGTAAGTATTAAACTTCTGAAACCACTGATATATCATCATGCAAGCTTCCTGAAAGCACAATGATATGTACGATAGTGAAGTTAATAAATTATAATATACCTCTATAAAATGAACTGTTACCAAAAAGGCTATATTGTTAAATGATATTAAATGGCAGGGGAAAATGCTCATGACATAATTTATTTCGAAAAAATAATAATTCACATTAAGGCTCAAAGACAGCATGCTAGGATACTTCTCTGCCTTCACAGCACCGTCTTTCCAAGGATTCAGAGACCACAGAGCACCTTACTGTAAAGGTGAATTAAGGTTTGCATTTTCAGGAATTCGCTGGTGGTCCAATGGTTAGGACTCAGTGCATTCACTCCCAGAGGCCAGGTTCAATTCCCGGTAGGGTAACTAAAACCCAGCAAGCCATGCCACAAGGCCAAAAAAAAAAGTTTGCATCTTCAATTCTCTACATTTCAGGAATAACAAAAAAAGAGCAAAAGTCTGGGGTGGCGGGGGGAGTAAAGTGCAAGCCATTATCCACTCTACAAAGGCACCACAGTAGACCTCTTCTTCCTGGTCCTCCAAATATTAACAAAGAAAACATATCCATCCTTCTCTCATGGCGGAGTTCAACTTCAAGTAATGGAAGGAAAAATGGTATTTTACAACTGACTTGGCAATTAAAAAAAAACAAACGCTCAGTATAACAACTAGAAACATATAATTTAAATGCAGTAACTAATAATAAAACACATATTTCCACAAATCAAAAAGTTCCTAAGGAACTTAAAATTGCAAGCCATTTTCAAAGCAAAATATATAATACGCACCCAACCAAAAAAAAGCTGATAAGGAATGCTATAAACGATAATAAAGTGAGACAAAATTACCTTTTACTCCTGATAATCTTTATTACTATAATAAAACTACAATCTCCAAAAGAACTTTCTCTTTATACAACATATAATAGTAAACTATGGCACACATTTTTTTTCATACCTAGATTAATAAACAGCAATCAACTGCCTGGTAAAGATTTTAGAATTACAAAGGTAATATACAAACAATACGTTTAAACAGACTTGACACAGTCCCTTTCCAAAACAAACCAAAACCATTCAGACAACGAAACTGTAAAGGCAGAAAATATTTCAGAATATTGCTGTAATCAATCCAATGTCCTAGACCATTCATATTTTATATAGTCAACATAGTAACATATGGTCTCCTAAAAAAACTCTTAAAAGAAATATCACAACTGATTTAAGTACTACCCCCAAATTAAATTCAGCAACTAATATTTGTCACATTTCTGAACGACAACTCTTCTCTTACAATTTAAGGAAGAAAAATTTCCTATTCTGGCAAGAGAGTTATCTCTCAACACATTTTAATCACTAAACACTGTCTTTTGTGTACTAATATCTCCATCTGCTGGAACAGAACTTCCTTACTACCAAAGTTCTTAAGGACAAAAACTCTGCAGTAGAGATTTTTCAACTACTTAAAAATCAAATTTAATACTTAATTTCTACCTAGGGATTTTTTTTTCCTCTAACTCATAGGACCTTAAAAGCTTAGACCTATCCTTATTCTTTTCCAACATTATTCAGAAAAGTTCACTAAGTTAAAACACTTTGCCTGCCACATTCTCTTCTCTCTCTATCCTTAGGACTAAGATATAAAGCACTAGCCTGAAGAGCACAATCTTTTTCCTTTTAGGTTATCTTAAAGTTCTCTGTCTCTCTGGAACATATCTCCATAAATACACACATAAATACACTCAATAACCCCTGATTATAAAATACATTCTCCTATAATTTCTGCTGGACATGGGGTAAAAACTAACAGAAACAGTCAGTAAAACAGCGAAAGAACTTAGCTAATAAATGACAACATCAAAAGTTAAAAAACAAGATTTACTAGAAAAAAATACTTACTACAAATTGAATAAAGCCAAAGAAAGAAAGAAGAAAATTATATCAAATGGAAGAATAAGAGATCACTGGTTGTATCTATAATTTGTAACATGTCTAAAATATATTAAAAATGTTTAAATATATTCAGCAATTGTACAATTATTAGCAATATTATTTTCAAAGTATGTTTTTTATATTGTAGCATAAAGTAAATAGGAAATTCTGTCAATGTGAGAAACCACATCATTTTGGTGTTGGCAGAAAAAGACACAATTATAAAATTAAATAAACATTAAAATTGAATTGAAAGTACAAACATGAACTCATTAACTGTCGAGCTCTGTTCACAGAAAATGGCCAATGGCTTGGAAGTAACCTCACCCTGACAGCAACCAATACACTCAGACTAAATTCACATCTCTAATACCATTTCCAGTAAAAAAAAAAAAAAAAAAAGGAAAAAACAACAAACACCTTGCAGAAAGGGTTAATTCTAGCTGTGGGGCAAGGGAGTGTGGGGCATCAAACTGTTCCAGAAAGCAAGCAAGATTTTCAAAAGACACAAAAGCCAGTTAAGATTATAACAGGTCAAAATTGTGACAACTTGAACACCAAAAAGAATATTAATTACAGTGGGTTTATTAAGATTCTTGAGCCCTTAATAATTATCATGAAACACAGGAAAAATTCATTAGTCATCTTTTGAGCTAGCTAGCCAACCAACACTTTACTCTGACAACCAACTAACACTTAATAAGAACTAACCCTTTAGTAAGAATCTATCTAACTCTTCCATTGGGAACATATTCCAGGCTCCCTAACGGCAGAACCAAAACCGGGTTCCCGGGGAAAGGGACACCCATGGTGTTATACTTGGACCTATCCATCTGCAGATCGGAATTCCAAAGTAACAGATACGAAGGCATAAAGAAGCAGCTCAGTAACAAAAAAGTTACATCAGTGTCATAAAAAGAAAAGACAGAGAGAGGTTCTAGATTTAAGGCTTGAAGCTCTAACAATCAGATTCACTGAGTGATTCTGAGTCAGATTCTGATTTCCACAAATCAGTTCAGTTATAAAGAATATTCTGGAGATAAAAGGAGATCTGAGGGGCTTCTCTGGTGGCTCAGCAGTAAATAATCTGCCTGCAGTGCCCAAGACGCAGGCAAGGCAGGAGATGGGGTTTGATCCCTGAATTGGGAAGTTCCCCTGGAGAAGGAAATGGCAACCCATTGCGGTATTCTTGCCCGGAAGAGCCCATGAACAGAGCGTTTGGCAGGCTACACAGTCCATGGGGTTGCAAACAGTCCGACGGATCAAAGCAACTTGGCACACAAGGGGATCTGAATACAGATTGCTTATTACATGAATTGTAGGATTAATCCATTTTGTTCAGTGTGAATTTACTATGTAGAAAATTTATTAGTTTTTAAAGAGATATATAAATATTTAGCGATACAATGCCAAAATCTCTAATTTACCTTAAATAAATTAAAGTGTAGGCTTCCCTGGTGGCTCAGATAATAAAGAATCTGCCTGCAATGCAGGAGGCCTGGGTTCAGTCTCTGGGTTGGGAAGATCCCCAGAGAAGAAAATGGCAACCCACTCCAGCATTCTTGCCTGGGAAATGCCACAGAGAGAGAAGCCTGGCAGGCTGCAGTACACACACACACACACACACACACACACACACAAAGTAAAATGGATGATAAACAGTCGAGTTCCCACAAAGTATTCACTGTACTTGACAAAGCACATATATTTAACAGTATTAGGTAAGTACAGCTGAAACAAAAATTTTCAGTCAAACTATGTCAAAAATTCCCAAGATTCCCCAAACCAAGAGTTTCTTCAATTCTCTTTAATTCACACAGAAATGAAAGTTCAATTCTAAGTAACAAAAAACTGTAATGAGAGGTAAAAACATGAGCCCCATGTGTTCTCAATACTTTAATATGAATACAGTAACTTACAGGTAAAGAAAAAAATAATTTGCATGTATGTTTATTTACAGTTAAAGCACCATTTTAAAAAACTCTAAAAAGTTAAAATCTAAAACACAGAAAAATCAAAAAATATTTTTTATTAAATATTTGGAGAAAATATAAGAATCTTTCCAAATTCCCTATTGTCTTAATTCTCCACAGTTTCCAAAGTCTACGTCCTTAAACCTATTTGTTCTATACACGCTTGCTAGTTTATCTCCAGAGATTTCATCATGGCATCCTGATACAACCCACGTCATCAATGGTTCCTTACAAGACTGAGTAAAACCTGAACACTGACCCAGCGTTCAGAGCCCATCACGATACAGCTGCAAACTGGTTTTCTGGCTCTGCTCGGCTCTTCCGTCTCACGGCTTCTCTACATGCATCTGTCATCTCAACTAACCTCCTCGAAACACACTTTTACGAAAGTCTTTTAATCTCCCATCACTACTGTTTTGATACTACCTTACTTTTCCCTTCTGCTTAACATCCCTTACCCTCGCATTCACCTCATTAAAGACCAACTAATAATACCATTCACCTATTAATACCAAATCAAGTTCCACTTCTTAAAAAATCCTTATTAGACACTTCGGCATAAAGTGACTTCTGAACTTCCAGAATGCTAGAAATGATTCTCCTCAACACAAAAACTAGCTGATATTCAGTTGGATAATTGACCCTTCTTTTTGTCTTCTTTTCTCATTCATCTGGTTGCCCATCCTATAAAAAACCACCTGGAAATGCTGACGGAGGTTAGATGATGCCGCCTTATAGCCTAAGAAACTCTTCTGCATATAATATTCTCCGTCCTCAGAGTATTTTGATTTGAAGTTACCAGTGTAGCTGGTAATTTCATTTAGAAACTAAGGTTCAGAGAGGTTACAGATCTTGTCCAATATCACCAAACTAACCAGTTAGCTGTAAAGTCATGAACAGATCCCAAGTCTATTAGCTAAAGAACTGTTACTACTTTGCAACATCTCATTAGCATATGGAGAGAAACACAAATTTTCATGTTTATGCTGGCACACGTGTGTACACAGACCCACACACAGTCAACACCTGAATACCTGTTCTAACAATGGGCCCATCGCTGCAACAATGGTGGCAGCAGCAGCAGCAACACTAATGAAGGACTATGGGCAGTCAATTTCAGAGTAACTTACATGATCTTGGTTTGAAATTTTTATTTCTTCTAACCAATTCTATTAGAGTTGACACATTACCATAACATTGCAAGTAACGGTGGTTTATACGCAACTCTTTTGCATCTACTCAAAACAAACAGTGCAAGCTCCAGATGTGGGCCTCGGGACTAGGATGCAGGGATTACCTAGTGCAGTTCTATTTCCATGGGATTTACTATCATCCATCTTTTGGCTGTCATTAGAGTTGCCTACCTATGCTTGTAACCACCCTATGCTAACCTAAAACTGATACAAGTCTGTATATTCCTGATTTGACTCGCCCAACAATAGTAAACTTTGACACAAGTTTCTTCTTGAGTAGTTTTCAAAAATAGGAATTTACAGTAATAAAAAGAGTAAAAACAATACTCAATATTCACTAGATTTATTTGCACCATGTTATTTTAAGAGCTAAAGCTCTATCCTTCGGTTACTAATCAGTTTAAGTGAATGAGTTGAAATTCTCTAAAAATGTGTTTACTTTCTTATTATTAGCCCTTTAATTATCATAAAGATCTACCATTGAATAATATATGTGTGTGAATTCTGGCTCCGAAACTATGACCAGCATTTTGCTGAAGCCCAACGTATCACAGAATCAGGAAAACCCTCTCCTGTTTCTTTCCCCGTCATGTCCACAACCCGAGGCAACAGCAGCAGTCCTCCTTCTCTGCTCCATGTGGGCAGCAGAGTGGTCAACCCGCAGACCACCCACCGTGCTGGGATCTGCATCGTCACAGGTCTCCCGGACTCAGTCTCTGCACCGGGGAGACGGAGACCTCATCCCCAGCTCACAGTCCCTGGGAGCTCTGAAATTCCATGATCTTCTGGCATCACTTCAGCACGCCTTACACTCAGCTACATCTAAGAAGAAATGTTTCGCATTTCTCCCAGTTCTTTCCACATATAAGTCTCCTCAAATACTCTTTGTAAATGAATTTTCAGACCTTGTAAAATATTATGACATTGAGTTAATGGAAAAGCTTCAAGTAAAAATTGCATAAAAGTTTGCTTCTTACTACCGCTTTCTTTTTAATGTAATAATTACATGTATGTTATGTATTTTTCCTCCAAGAATCTGCAAATGACCAGGTGATCATGCCCCATCTTTACAACAACTCGTCCTGCACTAAAGTCAAAAGCAAGATATTTAATATCCACTTCCTTTTCCACTGTTGATATATAATCATTTCAGTCCTGAGGCCAGACAGATTTTTACTTTGAAAAACTTCCTTACTCTGAACTTCACCATTGCAGCACCCATGCGCAAGGATTTCAAGGCCAGCTCACATCCACTGCAGGGCTCCCTTTATATACACGCAGGCTTGTACACATGCAAACACATATACCCCTTCCTTAGAACCACGGCCGCAGAGCACAGGGCCGCTTCATGGACTTAACTGTACTTTCATGTTTTTCTGAGACTTCAACCTCCCTGAAAAGCATCCAAATTGATAAATTCTGCTTTAACACAAGTAATGTGATGGAAATGCTAAATGTAAATTGAATCATTTCACCAACCTCAAAACTTTGTTTAATAAAATGTGTAGGTTAGAATCAATACATGAAACAACAGTATGAATATAAACACAATTCTGTTTATTTTATTAGACTTGACAGGATTGCTAGGTTTTCAAATGAGTTTCTCCTTCAGGAAACTGAGAAAATGTTGAGAATATTAAGTACAGTCATCACCTTGTTAATTACAAGAATTTTGGATAAATCACTTAACTTCAACAAGCTATGTATTTGTTAAACTCTTGACACATTTACTTTAAACACTGTTACGGATGAAGCAGAGAATAGACTCCTTTTAAGAGAATTAAATTTCAGTTAACTGAATTTTTCAATTTATCAGTCTTCTAAGTAATGACACTTTCAACTTAGCTTCAATAAACACCTGTGTCTTAAAAACTGCTATTTGTGTTAAATTACTGTAACAGCCACATATGTTTACACTCAGCTTTCCTCTAAACCAAAGCCATTCACACAGTCCTTATTTACCCTGAGCACATCAAAGCTGCGCTTAGGGAGAAGACATCGTGTGCATTCGCTGTGCTTTGCAGAGAGTGCAAGACGCACAGATCTGCTGAATGCTGCCTTTACGGGTAACTGACTAGGGGAAGGTTCACCTATGTAATTCCATAAATGCCAAAACTTGCACAAGCTGAGAGGAACACTGACAGATCTTTTCTGCCTATGGACTGATACACTTTGTATAAGACTGGCTAGAAACTACTGCTTAAATAAAGCAATTTTATCCTCATAATTCTCATTCATACCAATGGTAGTAAAATAAAATTAAGCTCCTTGAGGGCAAGTACTGCAAAAAATACTGTAAGATTTCTAAAAAATACCATTTTTAAAAAAAATATGTGTACCTTTTTTCCTAATTACCCAAAACCATCTGCTTAATCCTGTATTTTAGAAAAACTAGAAATGAACGCAATTTAGAGAAATTAGAAATGAACAAAGAATTTAAAGTGTGAACCTATCTATTAATTCAACAAATGTCTGAGATCGCACATATGCAGGCTATGAGGTGGCCACTTTCAAGAAACTATTTCTAACAGACAAAAGAGAGAGATGACATTACAAACCAAAGACAGACAGAAAAAAGAGATGATATTACAATGTTAAGTATGGTAACTATATAGAGAGTAGTACCTAACACAGGCCAGGGGGTTATATTTACAGTCAAATTTCGTAACAGAGTCACACTAACAAAACAAACCATACTCACTATGAAAAGTTTAATGCTATTTTTGGTTTCTATTAAATGAAAATAAACCTGTAAAAATCTTACTTGGGCATCAAGCAACCTAGCTATTTAGAAATGCCAATTCAAAAAAGGGATAAGCATTTCCTAAAAGTTCTCATTAAGAGAAAAATACATTTTTGCACTTAGAATTCACACTTAACTGTCAATGTCAAAAAAAAAGAGGGGTCAGAGAAAATGACGAAGTCCTGTCAATCATGCAAATAAAAAATCAGCAAGCACATAATTTTAACTATGACTTCTTCACATGGGCCCATGCACTGACCCCTTCCCATTGACCCTAAAATACATCCTTACATATCTCACAATAGCTGACATGTAAGTAACAGAAAATTGCTCAGTGGGCTCCAACTTTTAAATAATCAAAAACTAAAACTTAACAATAGCATAGCACTTCCAACATCTCCAACAGAATAAGGCCAAGTTTTACTTATAACTGCACCATTATAAATCAAACAGCATTAACAGCATTGAATTCTCAAGTAAATTAAAATGTGGTTCCAGTCAGATTATAAAAAGTTACCTTTATAGTCACACTGATGTAATTCTCTTAATACCAAAAAAAAAAAAAAAGTCAAAAAACAAAACAAAACCTTATACTGCTCTCAAAAAAGGAGCACCTGAATCATGCTCAGGAAAGGGAAGGAGGGTTCACTTCATGTCTTTTGTTGCAGGCATTTATTTCCCTTAAGAAGGAAGCCAAAAACCATTTGTTCTTATGAAAAACGGATGCATTTCAACTTCAGGATTGTGACTAGTAGGGGGAAAACAACAGGAATAAGATGTGTACGAAGCATTAAAAAGATAAAATTAACTTGTCTTCATTTGATATGCTCAAAGCCATTTAAGAAAAGGTGCTCATACCAAACACACTGGCAAATGTGATTAGCAGAGACCTATTTCTATTAACTCAAGTACATTACAGCTTTGAGAGTAAAGATTTACTACAAAACCATGTAAACTGGATAAAGTTAAGAAAAAGAAGTCACCTGCATCATAGTATGTACAAGCATTTTACATACACACTCTTGTCTACAGAGAAGTTAAGCTTCAAAGTATTGAATAAATGACCCATGATACAAATTATCATTTCCGTTATTACCTTATTATAGCTGCTGACACCTTCTGGGTGAAGAGAAAAAAGGATAATGGAAAAAACTGATTATGAAAACTAGCTTCCTTCTCATTAATAGTAATGCAAAGGTTTGTGCATACAAAAACAAAACCTTTGTTCCTAAAGAACAGATTACTTCAACTTAAAATCAGTTTGTCACAGATATTGATTATTGTCAACAATGCTTCTTCGGCAGCGGCGGCGGGGGGTGGAGGGGGACCAACTATAATAAACTTATATAACAAAATTCCTCTCAATACAAAAAAATAACCATGTAATTTCTAAACTCAGCATTTTTTTCTCAAAAAAAAAAAAAAATGAACTGTAGGAAAACTAAAATATGATATATTCAATAATGACTGCATAATGAATGGAAACAAACATTTAATATTGGAAAATGTTTAACTAGCAAAGCAAGTTTTATTTTTTTGCCCTCATTTTCAAGGGAGAGGAAACAGGGAGAAAAAATAAATTGAGGTCAAAAAGAAAATTTACATCTCTCCCTCACCCCCCAACCCCAAAAAAAGATAACGAAAAAGTGAACAAGAATTTTTCAGATCACTAACGTGGACTCTAACATGTTTCCTCTTTCTGAGCCATGCACTACTTTTTCAGTTATTCACAATAAAAAGATTTAGACTAGTCTTCCTCAAAAACTATACCATATAGTCACAATTTTCATATCTGCCTAAAAATGAACACTCAAAATCTAATTTTAATATCTCTAGATTTCCATTTCCCCCATTTGGGATTTTTAAGGAGAGTGATTTTATTTTTATTTTTATTGCTGTCTCAATTCTAAACTGCAATACTTTATTAAAACAGAACTTACATTCAAATACTGTTCCTGCTTAAGTTTCATTTTCAAGACAAAGGAAGGTTTCCCAAAAAAACAAACAAAAAAAACCTGTTCTTTCTCATGGATAGTCCCAGGCTGGTTCAATGGAAAACTTCTCTTTAATGGAAGAGCAGTTTAACACTTTAAAACCTCAATCAAACCTATCTGTGATCGTCTCTATCTCAATGGAAGACCAAGTATCAGAATTATCAACTGATGGTATGTCTTTCATGAGACTGGTCCAACCTAGAATTCATTCAACAACCTAAAAAAGCAACCATGCTAAATAAAGTTACTTCACAGAAAAATCTGACATCCCCTCTCCTGGCCCCCCCCGCCCACACAAAAAAACCAGTAAACAAAAAAAGACTGTTCACAATCCACAGTCAAAATATAATCTAAAGGTTAACTTGGCATAAAATTAAAATGCTTACTCTAAAGCATTTAAGTTTTAATCAACCAAACGAAATCTAGAACACAGAAATCCCCAATGTGTAACTGGCCAAATAAATATTCTCAAACTGACCAGGAAATTTTTTTAAAGCTTACTTTTGAAAAACATGTCAAAATAAAATTGTTATTCATTTGAAACTTACAATTATCAGAAAATACAACTACTATCAGTAAGTACAATATCTTGACTAATCACTTAAATAAAATTTAGTTTTAACTAAATTTAAATAGAATTCTTCAGCCAAGCATATGGACAAAGAAAATTATAATTCCTAACTACAAACAAGTAGATTAATTTGTTTTGGACAATGATAGGCCACAAAGGAGTAAAGGACAACTTGCCAAATTTGAGAATCAAATCACCCAGCACAGATAAAAACGTGATGAACTTCAGAAACTAATATTTTTAAGTCAAGTTAAGTTTATAATAAGGCTAACAATTACAGGAAGCAGCTTATTCCACACTAAGGAATAACCCCTTTTCCTCCCTGTTTGTACTGGTCTGATAAAAAACAATCAAACTTCCTAGTCATTATGCTGTCCCTTTTTAAACATCCTAGCTACTATACAGGAGCAATCTTTATGCTGGGGAGTTGAAAAGACTAAAACTCAATAGAGACTGAGACAGAAATGAAGTAAACCATAATAAAAATAAAAAATACACATTACTTAGACTGTTTCCTCCTCAACCAGTGGTTTACAACATTTAAAACTCAAACGATTACTATTTCGAAACAGAGAGAAACAAACAAACAAACCTTTGTTGGAAATAATGGACATAATTGGAATTCTAGATTTAGAAGATTAAGAATTATCACGCCAAAGGTTAGAACCAACTTCAATTACCATTTAGAGATTTCAGGCCAACATAACAGTACAAATGAGAAATCTTTCAAAACCAGTCAGAGAAACTCAATTTACTTCAAATAGTACAAATGAGGAGAAAACATTTCCAAACTTTTTATATCTCCTATGCTGTCTCACTGAATCCAACATTTTAATTCAGACGCAACTTTAACCCTAATACAATCAAAGCCTATTTGCATTCTAATGACTATAAAAGATTTCTTCTATACAGCTACGCTTAAAGAAAAAGCTCAACAAAGTTTTTACGAATACAACTAAAACTTTAAATACATCAAAACGTGCCAAGAAAAAATAGCGTTATTACTTCCATAGCGCATGTGGAATTCATGAAATCACATGAAATGTAATAAAATTGTTCCTAAGTGTCTTCAAATATATATATACGGACACAAAGTGACAAAATGACCTATGATTTAAGTTTCAACTAAATTTAATATAGGTCAGGTAACTGAGAATGTTACACATTTTGCTCTAAACATCTCTTATGCTTAAAAAAATATAACTGGCGCCCCTTAGCGCCCACAATTGGAAATACTCAATTGAAGAGTTCCAGCAATTTTTTTTTTTTTTTTTTTGACATTCCAGAAAGTTTTCTGCCTCCACAATCTTTCAAATGCCAACACAAATAGGAAAAGCAGAACCCCTTAAAGGCACAGCTCAAGTTTTCCCCGGAACAATCTGATATGAACCGATTTGCTGTTTCAACTATGGGGGGGCAAAAAGCTCATCTCAATGAAATCTATCTACTGCTGTATGTTTAACATATAAGCACACACACAAAAAACAGTACGCAGTAATATCCAACAGTTTCTACTTTTCGAGTTGTTTCTGAGACTTTCATGGTAACCAAAGCTCCTGGGATGCTTCTTCAACCTCCTTTTATCACACAGATTATTTCCGGTCTTTTGTTCTTGCGTGACATTCCAACTCCCCAACCTTCAGATCCCTTTCTCCCAAATCTGTTGTAAAAATCTCTCAAAATCCTTGCGAAAAACCTACAATCCAATGTTCATCGTTATGCAGCAATTTTCCGTTTTCTTCCAACAGTCCTCCCGGAGATACTTCTAAGAAGGAAAAAAAAGAAGAAACTCCACGCTACTCGATTTTCAAAAATGACCCCCTTCGTAGTGGTCGCCTTTCCCCTGGCGGCCACGGAAACGACCCCGGACAGGGACGCTCCGGCCCGGCCGCGCCGGCGGACCTCGGTCGAGCCCTCTCCGAGTCGGCCGGAACGAACGTCCTCGGCGGTCCTCGCTCCTCGCAGCTCTCCGCCGACGAAGCTCTGCTGCAAACTTTTGCTCGCTTCGTCTTCGCCCTCTCGGGCGCCTCGGCTTCCTGTCCTACACACCGAGGCGGCCGTGGCCCTGGGGGAAAGCTCTCCGCCCAAGTTCTCTCCAAGTCGGACGCCGCCCGCACGCGTCCTCGCGGTATTTCGCCTTCACCCCCCCGAATGTGAACTTAAAACTCCCCGACGGGGCTCGCTTCCCCAAACAAAAGGACAGAAAAGTGCTTTCCGCTGTCATTTTGTCCTCGCCTTCGGCTACGGCGGCTGTACTTTCGGTCGGCTCTGGGATGCCTTTCAATTCACCCAGCCCCACGCTCCTCGGTCCCCTCGAGTATCTACAAGCTGCGCAAACTTCCAAAAACAAAAGCACAAGCCCCACTCGGGGAACCGCCAGGACCTCTGTTGGGGGATGGGGGGTGGCCCCTCCGGGAACGGCCCCGAGGCCGGTGTCCTTCAGGCGCCCGCGAGGCGGGCGAGGCCGGGCAGCTCCCCGGGAGGCCCGCGGAGCTCGGGGCCGTCGTGGAGCTCGAGGCCGGGCCGGGAGCCGGCAACCCCGCAGCTTCCCCAGGCGCACCCGCCGGGGCGCCAGCGACGCAAGGCCGGGCCGGGGTGAGGGAGCCCGGGGTGGGGGGGGGAGCGTCCCACCCGCGGGTCCCGCCCGAGCCCCGGCCCGCCCGCCCCGCGCCCCCCGGCCTCGGCGCCGCCTCCGTGCGCCCCGCCCGGGCCTCGCCGGCCCCGGGCGCACGGTCCCCCGCCGGCGGCCGCGCGACCTTCCCGCCCTCCCCACACTCCGGCGGGCGTCGGGTCCCGGGGAGAGGGGCCGCCGCCCGGGCGCGGGCCGCAAGGGGCCGGGCCGGGCAGGACTCACCTTCGTCCAGCAGCCGCTCGAGGTGGTTGAAGATCCCGCAGAAGTTGGGCAGGCTGCTCATGAGCTTCTTGTCGTTCATCAGCTGCATCAGGTAATCTGGGGTGGGCTTCGGCTTCTCCTTCGTTTCCATTTCCCCCACCATATTCCAGGCTCCGCAGCTCACTCCGCCCGCCGCCGCCGCCGCCGCCGCCGGAGAGGGAGGGAGGGGCGGGGAGCCCCGGCCGCCGGCCGCTCGGGACTCGGCGTCCCGCTCCGCTCCGCTCCCGCGCCGGGCGCCCGGGCGGCCGGACCGCGCGCTCGCCGCGCTCTCCCCGCCCCCGCAGGCACTTTCCGCCCGCGGCCCGACGCGCTCCCGGCCCGCCGCCGCCGCTCCTCGGCCGCCGGCTCGGCGCGTCCCTCACGAGGCCGGCGGGCGGGAGGCGGGTCTCCGCGGGCCGAGTGCGGGCGCGGGGCCGCTCGGCGCCGGACGAGGAGGAGCCGGGCCGCCGCTCGCCCGCCCGCTCGCCCGCTCTCTAGCTCGCTCGGCTGGTCGCGCCCGCTCGGCCGCCGCCGCCGCCTCTGCCGCGGGCTCGGGGTCTCTCTGGGCTGGTCCCCGCCGCGGCCGCCTCTCCGCTGCCGCTGCCGCCGCGCTCTGACTCCGCTCCTCCTCTTCCTCCTCCTCCTCGCCGCCTCCTCCTCCTCACTCACTTGGCGGCGGAGTTCGCCTCAGTTCAGGCGGCGCTGCCAGCGGCGGCGGCGGCGGCGGCGGCGGCGCGGGGGGAGGGGCGGCGGCGCGGGGAGGGCCGGGGGCGGGCGGCGGGCGGGGCCGCGCAGGGCGGCCGTTAGCGGGGCCCTGCCGGCGCGCTCCTCCTCCCGCCGCCGCCGCCCCCCGCGGCCCCCGGCCCAGGCGGTGCTGCCGCCGCCGCGCCGTCTCCCTCAGGCGCCGTCTCCCTCAGGCGCACAGCCAGCCCGGCCTGGGCGCCGGGCCGGGGGATCGCCGCTTCGGGCGAGCGGAGAGCGGAGGGAGGGGCCGCTGCGGGGCCGCCGGACGGGGGAGGGCGGCGGCGGTGATTCGGGTTGGGGCGTGTGGAGGCTGAGGGGGCGCCGGCCGCGCCGCCGGGCCGGCTCTTCTTGGCGGGAGCGGTCGGGCTGTGGCGTTAGGGGAAGAGGGGTTTCCAGCGGGACGGGCTACGGCGTGTCAGGGCCGCGCTCGCCGCCTCACGGCCCCGTCCCCTTCCCCCGTTACTATAGGTTTTTTTAAAGCCACTCAGCCGCCCTCCCCGCCCCCACCCCCCAAAACAAATTTTTTTTTTTTTTAAACGTCCTGTTGCTTCACTGGGGGACTTTCAGGGTGGGCGTCACGTGGCCCGACACGTAGCCGTGAAGCCCGAGAGCGCGTGCGTGCGTGCGTCGAGGCCGGCGGCCACGCCCCTTCCGAGGGTCGCCCCGCCCCCGCCCGGGACCCGCGAGCCTAGGGGGAAGGGGCGGGGCGTGCCGCGCGCCTGCGTGGGGCGGGGCGGGGGAGGGGGCGCGCCCGGGCAGGGGGAGGGGAGGGCCGCGTGCCGAGGTGGGCGGGGGTCCTGGTGTGGGGACCTCCCCCTCTACCATCGCCACCTCCGCGCGGTGGCCGGACCGTCGGTCCCGCGGGGGCGGCGACGTAGCGTAGTCTCCGCTCCCGGCCCCCGGGCTGTCCTGGCAGGACGGGTTCCACGGTGGGCGCGCACGGCGACCTCCCGGGCTCCTCGCGGTTGCCTCCGGCCTCGGTGTCGCGCGGCGGGTTCCCCCCAGCCGTGGGCGCCTCTGGCCCGCCAGACGGCGTGGCTGGGTCAGTACGGCGGGGTCCGGGCGTGGGGGGGGTCTGCGCTTCCGTGGCCCCCAGCCCTTCCGAGCGCCGCTGCGGCGAGGCGCGTGCACCGGCGGGACCGAATTCGGAGCGGATCGGGAGCGCCGTCTGCAGCGCTTCGCGACGGCTTTAATATCCAGTAATGATCCCATGCAGCCGCGATGGCGAGGCGGACCGAGGAGAGGGTGCCTAAGTTGGAAAAGCGCAAAGTCAACACTGGTATTTGCACCATGCAGAAATAACCATACACTGGGCAAGGGGGTTTTCCTGCAGTTAGACTGCATTTCAAACATTTTTATTTCTTTGGGAAGGAATTTTCTGAACAGCCACACTGCAGTTAAAAAAATTTGGTTTGCAGAATGTGGTCACCCACCAAATCTGCATCTGCATTTTATTGCAAGCCCTTTATGACATTTTCAGTTGATAATGTATACAAACACAGACCATTGTATGAGTGATATGTGCTGAAATAGTTTCATGTCTGAAGTCATGTCTACCGAGTTCTAAATAAGTGGATTTGTTGGGTGTTTTTTGTTTCTTTTATAAAGTTTTGTTTCAGATTCTGAGGAACACTTTTTGAGTTGTATTGAAATTATTAAATGAATTTCAAACAAAAACTCGAGTGACAAGTAGCTTCTGGCCTATTCATTGAAAAAGCATAAAGTGAGTTTGCTTTTAAAATCAAGCTAAGTGGATAGAGGACATAGAATTGCTTTGCTGGACAAAGTTGAAAACATTCAGTTCAGTCGCTCAGTCGTGTCCGACTCTTCGATCCCATGAACCACAGCACGCCAGGCCTCCCTGTCCATCACCAACTCCCGGAGTTCACCCAGTCCCATGTCCCTCTAGTTGGTGATGCCATCCAACCATCTCATCCTCTGCCGTCCCCTTCTCCCCCTGCCCTCAATGTTTCCCAGCATCAGGGTCTTTTCCAGTGAGTCAACTCTTCGTATCAGGTGACCAAAGTATTAGAGTTTCAGCTTCAGCATCAGTCCTTCCAGTGAACACCCAGGACTGATCTCCTTTAGGATGGACTGGTTGGAAACATTGAACACAAATATTTTAAGTTCACCAATACCCATCATTGTTAGAGCTATAGAAGATTCACCTGAGCTGCTCTGTGCTTAGTCCATCAGTTGTGTCCGACTCTCTGCAACCCCGTGGACTGTAGCCTGGCCAGGCTTATCCGTCCATGGGGATTCTTCAGGCAAGAAGACTGGAGTGGGTTGCCAAGGTATTCACCTAATTACCTATTAAAGGATGAATATTCTAAATGCAGGGAATAGTCATTTAATCAAAAGCTGTTGTCTCTTCAAAAACTAAGGCATGTTTCCTTAGTAGCTGGCAGAATGATAGTTGTGAAGGGTTTTGGTACTAAGTTATTCATTTGACTTTAGTGTAAAATGTTCAGTCTCTGTAATCTGTTCACTTGTTTATTAAGCTCCTAGGCCTTGTGCTGAATGTATACCTCATTTAATTTTTAGTTCAGCCTTGTAACTTAGGTTATGCTAGTAGCCCCATTTTACATAAGGGGAAACCCAAGAAGGAGATTAAATAACTTCCCCAAGGTTATATAGCTCATGGGTCCTAGGTGTGGAATTCAAATCCAGTTATATTGTATTCTAAAGCCTGTGTTCTGTGCTCCTTTCCTAACCCTATCCAATAAGGTCAGAACTTTTGATGGTGTTCCACCATTTTTGACCCATAGAAACTGCAGTTTCAAATGACTAACTGGTTCTTACAGTCTAGATGAACCACATCAGAGTTAAAGAACAGTGATAGACTATTCATTTTCTATGTATCAAATCCCTTATGGTTACACCATTTGACAATAGCTACTCTGTTCTGCCTTGTCAAATATTTGAAAATAACTTTTGTGCCCACAGTTCTTCAGTGATTCCCCCACCACAGACGGAAAAAACCCAAAGATCTTACAGAGAGGTCTGTGGGTCCAGGTGCTCCAGCCTCCCGCTGCCCTGATGACCTTGTGCTGGGCTCTTCCAGCCCCCATCCCCTTCTGTTCGAGGTCCTTCCACTCCAGGACTTTGCTTCAGTGTTTGCTCTCCTTGCTGAGGTTTTCCCACACATCTCTAAGCAGCCCCCACACTTTTTCTCAAGACTTACAAGAGACGACTTTCCTTGCCACCCTATGTAAAATAGTGTATGCATTATTTAAGACACACACACCTGCTATTTGCTCTCTGCTTACCCATCCACCCCTCTTATAATTCTTTTCATGGTTTATTTCCACCTGACACTGTTTTTGTTGTTGTTCAGGCTCTCAGTTGTGTCCGACTCCTTGTGACCCCGTGGACTGCAGCACACCAGGCTTCCCTGTCCTTCACCATCTCCTGGAGCTTGTGCAAACTCACGTTTGTTGAGTCGGTGATGCCATTCAACCATTTCATCCTCTCTTGCCCCCTTCTCTTTTTTGCCTTCAATCTTTCCCAGCATCAGGGTCTTTTCCAATGAGCTTACGCTTCCCATCAGATGGTCAAAGTATTGGAGCTTCAGCATCAGTCCTTCCAATGAATATACAGGACTGATTTCCTTTAGGATGGACTGGTTGACTCTCTTTGCAGTCCAAGGGATTCTTAAGAGTTCTCTAACACCACGGCTCAGATGCATCAATTCTTCCATACTCAGCCTTCTTTATGGTCCAGCTCTCACATCCATACGCGACACTGTCTTATCTATGGGTAAGTTTGTCTGTCCCCTCCTCCTACACTGTGACCTCCTTGAGAGAAAAGACTTTGTTCCATTTGGAACTCCCAACCCCTCAAGACTGAAGGGTACATGTAGGCACGTTAAAAATATGTTCCAAAAAATATTAAGTACTTGTTATACACCAGGAACTATGCAAAACCCTTACCTACATTATTTCTTGTAGTCCACAGAGCAAACATCTGGGGTGGGTGTGAACAGTCAGATTTCAAAAAGAGAGTGCTTTAGAGCAGTAAGTAGCTGGACCATACAGCACAGAACTGGTCCAGATGGGGTGAGGCCTCCGCCTGTCCTCCAGTATCCACAGTAGCCCTTCCTTTTCTCTCAAACGCCTACCTTGCACATATTTGATGTGTTTGTATTACACCATTAATTACACAACAAATGACAAGTACAGTGAGGAACACAGAAATTCTTGGGATACATTGCTTGCCTTGCAGGAGCGTCAAAAGCTAAAACTTAATGTGGAAAAGCCTATATTATTACAAAAACATCTTTTTGATATTCATAATAAGATACAACATATTCACATGTTACACAGAAAGTTACAATATATGTATGGGTGAGCTCCTATTTGAAGATCCTTATAAAACTTTTTTTCACTGTGAGAAATTATGTCATCTGATATTGTTATCACTCAGTCACTGAGTCATGTCCCACTCTTTGCGGCCCCATGGACCATAGCCCACCAGGCTCCTCTATCCATGAAATTTTCCAGGCAAGAATACTGGAGTGGGTTGCCATTTCCTTCTCAAGGGGACCTACCCGACTCAGGGATCAAACCCGCGTCTCTTGCATCTCCTGCGTTGGCAGGCGGGTTCTTTACCACTGCGCCACCTGAAAACTACGCAGATTCTTTACTATTTGAGCTACCCTAGAGGCCCATGTCATCAATATGTTGACACTAAAAGTGTTCCCACATCTATCAGTAATTAACCATGAGTGGAAATACACTTTCTGTTCTTTTAAATTTGACTGGTGTTATTTGTTGCCATTCTTGACATTTAAAAATAGAAAGTCATTGTATTTTTTTCATCAGCACCATGGAGTTCTCACAGGAACTAAAATGTTTCTTGGACTTAAGCATCAGTCTTTGATGGCTTTTTGTCCTAAACGTTCTTTTTTTTAAAAGTCTTAATCCTTAGATTGTCCAAAAAGGGAATGGACCTTTCCCAATATCTTTATAAAGTTTATCACCTAGATAGATTTTTTGAGTATCCTTTTAAATTGTGAGATGGTTTATCAGCTGCTGTTTAAAAGATTGAAAATGACACATTATAAGTGTGAATATCTTAATCAACAAATATTTGAGTCCCCGTTATATCTAAATACCTGTCATTAACCCTAAGGCGCTTACAAACTAAGCTGGGAGCTAGTATCACATACCTATGAAAAGTTGGCCAAAGTAGAACCGATGCTTAAGACAAAGTGCCTCACAGATGGAAATGAGCGCCAAGGCAAGTCTGCCCGGGGCGATGAGTTTGCTGTCTTGCATGGGGAAAAGCAACAGAACTGAGGGAGGGCATAGAAAAAACCTTGAAAATGGGAAAGGATAGACTTACAGACTTTATAGTAGGAGTTTCCGCAAAGAACAGGAGGTGCCCGACTGTGGTTGGTCTTGAGTATGGAGCTAATGTGTTTCTAGAGAAGAGCCTTGGGAATTGTTTTTAATACCAAAAAAAAAAAAAAAAAATCAATAAAATGGTACTGTGGATTCCTTCAGTGAGTCCTATTTATATCTCTTAGCATAAATATAGCATTTGTGAAATAAAAGGCACTACTCCCATCTAATGTTAACTGTGCCACCTTTTAAACCACTAACAGGATCCTTGAAGATGTAATACGAACACCGAGTTTAAACCTCTGCTGGGGTTAAATGTTAGCCGGTGGTTCAAGTTTCTACTCATTTGACCCTAAAGGAAACTTTAGAGGTGAAACCATTCCCAGCCAAGATGCAGGCCCTTGTGCCATGAAATCCAATCTTCATTCCACATTTTGACAGAAACTAACTAAAAGACAATCGTCTATTAATTATAGGGCTATGAGAGTGAATTAAATACTCATTTGTTTTGATCACCTTTCTGACATTCAAGGTTTTATGATTGCAGAACAATTTCCATAGTGTTTCCCTGGATTGGGTTCCTTTGTTGTTGTTCTTTAGGATCTGGTTCCTTCGGGATGAATCTGTGGTTACATTTTTTTTTTTGACATATCGAACGGATACTGTGTAATTCCTAATCTATGCATTAGTTTTAAATAGCTCATGTGAGTGAACATTTTAGGAGCATGGGAAGTGTGCCTACTCAAGTCCCAGCCATTTAGTCAAATGCCATTATCCTTTACTGAAATTCAGCTGATGGTAGACTAAATGTTCAGTTTTTCCGGAGTTTCTCTCTTCGTGTTGTACTCTCTGGGAGCCGAGCTCCCAGTAGGACCGGGGAGACAGAGGGCTGATGTTTCCTGAGTCTCTAGGATGTGCCAAGCACTTCAGTTACTTCCTCGCTGAGTCCATAGCGGCTCTGAACTGAGTCTTACCCCCACTTCATAGCAAAGAACCAGCCGCTCAGAGAGTTAACGAAACGACCTGACTCGTCACACAACAAGGGGACAATTCTGGGGACAATGTTCAAACCAGACCCTCCAAGTCCCGAGTGACTTCCTCCAGCACCCTGCTGCCCCCTCTTATGACTTAAATTTGGGTGCCCTGAGAAGTGTGTCTTTTCATGGCTAAAATGCTGTCATCTTCTAACTCTGCCTGTCTTTTTTCAGTATTCTAAGCAATAGTGATACTGAAGCTTTTCAAATGTCAAGCTCTTCTGTCTAATTGAAATACTGCTGGTGTCACGTAGAGAAAGGGATGCTGGGCTGGGTATAAAAGGCTTTGTCAGCTGCAGCTGAAGAAGCTCTGAGGCACTGAAGGAGGAGCTCAGTCCCTGAGAGTTGAAGTGCGTGATCTTGGATGTCTTCAGCAGTTCTGAAATCCTGTGACTCTGTATAAGGCGTTTTCATCCACATCCAGAAGTACTTTGTTGTAATTTAATTTCTGTACCTAGGATAACCCTGTGTACAGATGGGTAGACTCACAATAGCAATAAGAAATGTATTTTAAAATCTTAGCTGTCCAGTTTTGTACTCCTCATTGAAATAAAAAAAAATTATATGTATGGATTTTTGTTTCCCTTAAACAATACAATGCATTTGATTGAAAGCCTTATTTTTATAATTTCCAAAGGGTTAAAACCAAATCTTCTTCTTTTTAAAAATCATATTACAACTTAATAAAAGCAGAACACTAAAAAGTTGCATCTAGGATTCCTAGTGGAAAACTTATACTAGGAGAACAGAAAAATCCCTAGAGGGTAGACTTCAAGGCCTGCTACTCTTTCTGCTTTTCAAATGCTTTACAAGTAATCTCCTTTCAATAATTATTTGTTTGAATAAATGAAACAAACAAGCAAACAAAAAGAAACACAGAAATATTTGCACTCCAGAGAAGGCAAGCAGCTGTTTAAGCTCCTCACACCCCAGAATAATTACCTAAGTAAACAGTAGCATCTGAAACATCCTTGCCCTTGGTGACCAAGGAAACAGACATACAGGGAGGGGCCACAGTGTCTGCCACAGAGGGAAGAGCTTTTGCAACGTGATGCAATGGTTCCTAGAGTGTGAGATGGTCTCAGTCTGCAAGAAGCACACTACTTGTGACAAAGGGCTCAGAGCATCCACAGCCCCCTGAATCTGTGGTGCCTCTTGATTTAATATTGAAGGACTTGTATAGCAACGATATTTTATCAGAGGCACTTTAACTTTATTTAGATATAAAATTAAAAGCAATCACAAAAAGTTTTAATACACTATAAAAAAAAAGCAATTATTGGCAACACTGATATTCAACACCTCTTAGAGCATAGATCTAAGCTCTTAGCCACACGACCGAGCCCTTCTCCCAGAACCCCCGAGAATCCCCTGACCCTGACACCTGGCACCCTGCTCCCACCTGGCCAGCAGGCTCTCGGCTCCTGTGTGCACCCGCCATACCAGTTGTTAAAAACATTTTCATTATCACCTCTGTTTGTGTCAGCTTATTTACGTGTTGGAAGGTTGTTTGCTTCACATCTTCATGTCCATTAAGCTTGAGTTTACTAGTTTCTACTAACTGCACCTAAAATGGATAGTTTTTCTGTCTAAAATGTGTATAAGTTCTTTGAGCAGATATCCAAAATTAGAAGATTTCTAGAAATCATATTTACTGGGTTACAATGAAATACCAAAGTCTTAGGTCTTATCTTCTATTTTTCACCAAATAATGCTTTCAGAAACAGGTTTCCAGAGCTGAAAAATGATGACTCATCCTCTTTATGGTGACCTCTTTATATTGCCCACCAGAGAAGTACGGCTGCCTGGCTTTCTCCCCAGTCCTATAGGGCCATTCACATACCCTTGCTGAACTGTCCATGTCAGGCTGATGATGACAGCATTTATGTTTCCTAAATACTCTGTTCAAATCCACGTGTAAAACTGTGTCTCAGTTCCCTTTCATAGATCTTCAAAGGCCACCAACTTGATTAACTGGTATTAATTACACTGAAATTCTCTCCATATCCACTGGCAGTAGGCATCATTTCTAGGTGGAAATAAAACATAGCGTAGTGAAATGAGTAACACGTTTTGTTTCCCGCAGTTCTAAAACCAGTGCCCTGAATTTACAGTGTGCGTCTGGAATGAAGTCAGAACGCTGCCTGCCAGCACCGTGGCTCACAGTGGCGGGGCTGGCGTCATCTCCCCATCCAGGTGAGGCTAACAGGAAAGCAGAGGATATAGGGAGGGAATCGAGAACACGAAACGGTTAAATTGTGAAGTGGGGAAAGGGAAGAAAGGGTCGGGTTCACGGAGTTCAGAGGCGGTCTTGTAAGCTGTCCCATCATCAAACAGGCCAGCGGTAATCCCAGCCGCCTGGATGCTGGTGGGCGGAAGCCCCAGGCCCTTCCCTGAACCAGGTTCCTTGACCTCCAGGGACCGATGGCCGGACTTGACCTTCTCCCCCCGGCAGCTGACCAGGTCTCTGCATTTCAGCCTGTGCGGGTCCTGATTTCACGAAGACACGCTTTCACGTAATCAGCCAGACCTGGCCACTCAGCTGGAGCTTTAGAGCGGACACCAAGCGGGATGGGAGGAGCTGGCCATCTCCCCGTCCCGACTGCGAGCTTGGGGCCTGGTGGGGGGGTGGAGGCCTTTCATCACTAGACTCAGGATGATGACAGTGGGGGCCTGAGAAGTACGTCCTTCTGCACAGTGAACATATGACATCATAATACCTTGCCCAGCCACGGAGTGACCTGCCGAGCCGTGGGAACTCTTTTCTCCCGGATGATTTGGAGGAATTCTTTCACCCCCATGCAGTGCAACACGCCCCAGAACATTCAGCCTGAAGTTTGCCAGCCCTTAGAGGAGGCAGCTGAGGACAGGCGTCTAGACCAAGAGCCGAGGACGTCCTGGCACTTACCAGCAACTATGTCAGCTGCCTCTGACTCTCTTCTCCCCTGTAAAAGCGGACCGTGGAACCCGAGGAGGTTGTCAGGACCCTGTGAAGGACTGAATACGAAGGGCCTAGCAGAATCCCAGGAGCACAGGAAGCTGTCAATAAACAGAATTGCCTTAAAAACTGACCAGAGTCAGGTCTAGATTTAGCTCTTATTTATCCACGCACATGTGTCTTGGAATGTGTGTCAATATCTCTACGGACGTTGAAACTGTATCTGCAAAGCTCAAAAGTAGTTAGTCATCAGTTTCCCGTCACTTCCCATTGCACAAAACCATTTCCTGTTCCCAGGACTGCTGACACTAGGAAGCAAAAGGACAAACAACCTGATGAAAAGGAGCCTTGATCCCCGGCTGGCTGGGTTGTCAGCTGCAACCCGGGAGATCCGAAGCTGGCCCGGGGCCTCCATGCTCTCCCAGACCCGTTTTCGGCTGCCAGGCGGTAGGCAGAGCTCTGCAGCAGTGGGGCAGATGGGGGAGAGGAGGCGCTGTCCCCTCCCACCCTGTCTCTGGGCCCCCAGGCTGGAGTTAGAGGAGGGACCTGGGAAGATCCTGCCTTCCAGCGGGAAAGTGCAGGCGCTCCCACAGTACCTGCAGCAACCTCCTCCATTTCACTGACAGTTGAAGGTCGACCCAGGGCTTAAAATGTGAGGTCTGGGCAACTGTTGGGCTGCATGGGGCCAGGTCAGGGGCTTTCTCTGATGCCCAGCATGGGCGGCTCGAACCGGCAGGCACAGCTGAGTGAAGGAGTAGGGTGCCTGCCCCACCCGCCCGCAGAGCAAAACCATGCTTCCTTATGTCCCAGCAGACATCGCTAAGCAAAGCAATGAATACCACCCTCGTTATTTAAATCACACATCACAGGGGAAAAAAATAGTTCATGTTTTGAGGAACTTAAAATTGCCAAGTAGGGTGGGAAGAGGCAAACACTCACAGGTGATCCCTGCAAGTCAGCTTGTTGGATCACACATGAAGCAACTGGAAGACCGTCGCAGCGCTGGGTTCCTGAGGTGAACTTGACTTCTGCAAGTGAACCTCCAGCAGCCTCAGCATCAGCCAGACTAGATCTCTGAGACCAGGATGCCCACTGCTCTGGGATCTGCAGGGCTTCCTTGGTGGCTCAGAGGGTAAAGAAGCTGCCTGCAATGCAGGAGACCTGGGTTCAATCCCTGGGTCGGGAAGATCCCCTGGAAAAGGGAATGGCAACCTGCCTCAGTATTCTTGCCTGGAGAATCCCATGGATCGGTCACTTCACCCATCCCCAGGATGTGTGTCTGTAGCCTCCAAGAAGTTTACCAGTGGAGCCAACACTTTCTCTTAGAGGTTTTCAGGGTAGACTAATGCTGAACAAAACTTACATTTGCATCATCCTGTTTTCTTATTACCAGGAGGGCCAGAGTTATTATCAATAGATTCCTAGGGGGTGTGAGTCAGTCTGAACTATAACTGGATCCCTGACGTTATAAGGGCTTAATAAGAATTTTCCTCTGAATATCTAGTTTTATAAAACTGGCTTATTGTAACTAGTATACAACAATTATGCACTAAGGAAGGGTCAAGCTATAGACCACAGCAAAAAACTTAAGTCTCCTATTTTTAGGCCAGACTTTCCCAAGGCAAAATCTCAACCACATCACTGAGCTCTCCTGCAGATGACACAGACCTGGGCTCAGGGCTCGGCCCTCTCCCGGGCGTGTCCCCCTCCCGGGCGTGTCCCCTGCCCCATTGAGCATCAAGTTCAAGATCTTGCCTCTCTGCCTGCATCTTCTCTTGTTTTCTCTGTCATCTTGGTCAGAGGGTCACTTCCTGTCACCCCACCTGCCTCTCCACAGGGTTTCAGAGGTGCCATGCGTTACTTTAATTGTGAAACTTGCTGGTACAATGTTACAGAATCTTCTATTCATGACTTAAGTTATGCATGTTAGCACCCTGATGTGTACATCCCATGACTTTGCTCTCAGTGTCTATCATTGCACTTTCTAGATGGGAAACTCTGCTGGGTTTCCAGCAAATACTGCTCTTTTCAGAAAAGATCCTTAATGGAAGATTTGTCAGTGTCATTGATCCTTCATTTGAACCGTCTTTCAGGAGTCTCAACTTTGCATTCATTAACAACGTCATTCTGTAAAGGCAGGAAAGGACACTTCCATGAGAAAGAAAAGAAACCAAGGAAACCACTTCCAAAAGGCAAATCTGCCAGGAAATGAGCTGAACAGCAGTTCTATTTTTCAGGTTCTAAACACAAAACTACCAGTATCCTTGCCTGCTAGCTCAGTCTTCAGCCCATCCGTCTCTCAACCCCAGAGTGCCCCAGTGGCTCTGATCTTCCCATAGACCTTCAAGTTCAGGTTGGTTGGAGGTGGCTCAGAGGACTTTAAGATTCTGTGCTGTTATTGAAACTGTTGGTGAGATGTGCACTGTTGAGGAAAAGGTCCTGGTCAACGATAGCAACATATTAGAAAGCATTTCTGAAAAGATAAAAATAAAAGGATCCTCAGACCTGTCATTTCTTATTGGAATCTAGTTATTAAATTGGTGATCAACCTCATAAGACTTAAAAAAAAATGCTGTCATTCACTATATGTTCTCCCTCCTAAGCGTCCAAAGGAAGATCTTCATGCTAATTAAACCTCAACGTTGGTTTTGCCTGGGCCTCATCTGCATAGCAGCCAGAAGCGTCCAAGGTCCAGCAGTTCCTATGGAACAGTGCCTGCCTGTCCCCGCCTCTGCGAACAGAACAGTATTACCTGCTCTGCAACGCTAAGCCTCAGGTGATTTCAGCTGTCCCGTGTCTCTGATCCCCAAATCCTTTCAAAGGAGATTTGCAAAGCTTGTGTCTTTCCCTCCGAATTTACCATCAGCTGCACTTGTAACAAAGAGGTAAGCGCGTGCTCTGGCTCCTGCCTGATAGCGACGTGAAATCCGTCATGATACACATGCGTGCTGAGTGGTAAGTCCTAGAAGTGGCCGAAGAGCACCAGCTCCCCTCGTCCCCTGTGTCCCCAGCTGGCCCCTCAGCCCCATCTGTCCCCCTTCTCCCCCGGGTCAGCCCCTGGAATCGAGGCTGCTCACGTCTCCTGCCCGGCTCCTCCCTGCTCCTCCACCAGCTCCCGCTGTCCTCCCGGAGGCCCATGGAGCACAGCACAGCCCTCAACCTCCCCTTGGGCCCGCGGCCTCCAAAACAAACACCAATTAGGAAAAGCACGAAGGAGTTTTCATTACAGAAAGGTCATCGTAAAAATTACAAACGGGGGAAATTACAAGGTTGGGAGAGACTCTCAGGAAAGTCCAGCAGTTCAGAGCCTGACCTCATTTACATTTCAATGAAGACCTGGGTCAACCATTTCCGAGACTTCCGGAACATGCTTATTAATCTCTCCCGGAGGGGCGTTCCCCGGGACACCTTCTCATTACGGGGGTGCTGCCCCAGCGCCTGGGGAGTCAGGCCCACTCTCTGACCTCCCGACAAGGCACGCCATCTCCCGTCTCCCTTCCCCTCCAGGGCTTCTCTCCTGGGCTTGAAGCTGCGGGTTCTGACTTTCAGTCTGCCACCAGGGTCCCTAGTGGAGCCCCTCTTCGTGGAGGCCGTGGGGAATCTAGCCTTACTGCCCCCCACACCCCAGGCTACCTGCTGGACCCTCTTCACTGACCTTGCACTTGCTTCCCTGCTTCTCTGGGGCAGCTTCATGACCCTGACAGAGCGCAGGCCGTGGGACTCTTCATCACGGAATTTAAGCTGGCCCAGCCGGGTGATGCTGTGATGACAACCTCCAGCTCTGCTGTGATGCTGGGCAGACCCCATGAGCTCAGTGATGCTCCGTCTCCTTGGCTGCAAAAGGAGGACCCTGACAATACCACCTTCAGAGTGTTAGGACTTCCCCGGTGGCCCAGACAGTAAAGCGTCTGCTTACAATGTGGGAGACCCGGGTTCAATCCCTGGGTCTGGATGATCCTCTGGAGAAGGAAATGGCAATCCAATCCAGTAGTCTTGCCTGGAAAACCC
Source organism: Muntiacus reevesi (assembly GCF_963930625.1). NCBI lineage: Eukaryota > Metazoa > Chordata > Mammalia > Artiodactyla > Cervidae > Muntiacus > Muntiacus reevesi. Next base: position 161,049,028 of record NC_089251.1, read on the forward strand.
CATGGACTGAGAAGCATGGTAGGCTGCAGTCCATGGGGTCACAAAGAGTGAGTCACACGACTGAGTGACTTCACTTTCACTTTCACTTTCCAGAGTGTCAGAGGGAGATGATGATGGAGCCCTTGGCCATGCTGGGAAGAAAGCAGTCTCTCGATACACCTTGGCTATTAGAATTATTGTCAGCATCCAGTTACTGCTCTTAGGGCACCTTTCTCCGTTTCATGCCTTGATCTTAGGGCACCTTTCTCCATTTCATGCCTTGATAAAAGGCATTGTCTCTGAGACAAAGTGAGTCATTGTCTCTGCATTCAAGAAATTTACATGGTGGCAAAAGGGAGGAGTAAACAGTTACAATGCAATAGGCTTTTGGTAGGATTATGATTGAAGTCCTTCAGGATGGGGAGCAGGGAGTGACTAACTCAGCCTGAGGCCCGGGACAGGGGAAGGGTGCGCAGATCCTGGTGGAAAGGTGGTCCCTTGGGAAGGTGACCTGTGCAGGCGGCCTTGACGGTTCATCCCGCCCTGGTGTGAACTTGGCTGGTTCAACAAGTGCTCTGATTTAACGAAGGGATCCAGGCCCCCACAGCGGTCCTGTGGACTCAGTAGGATAGAGTCTTCTGGAGCCTCATGACTGCCACTGTTTCCTGGCACAACTTTTACAAACATCACCTGTGTTGTTAACCTGTTTTGTATCAAATCCTGGTTCGAACAGTTTTTTGTTTTGCAACCTTGGGCAAGTTGGAAACCTCCCCTGTGCCTTCATCTCAGGCTGATGAGAGGGACGGTGTGAGTTGATACATGCAAAGCCCCTGAAACGCCCCCTGGCACAGCGTAAGAACTAAGTAACTGCCTGGATTAGGCCACGACACGTGTGTCTGGTCTGCAGCCCATGTGCAGGACAGTGGTGACCAATGAGGCAGAGATCAGTAGCGGATCATCAAAATGATTTCCTCTTCTTCCTGAGCACACAGCTCATCTACACTTCCCGCCACTCTTGAAGTTATGTGTGGCCACGTGACTGAGTTCTCGTCTCTAGAATATGAGCTGAGAGGTGTCCTCCACCATCGTCTGCCCCTCTGGGGCCTGTGGATGGAAACTTGAAGACGTGGGTCCCAAAAGCACTGCCTGGAGAAAGGCCATTTCAACAGACCACTTCACCTGCACGATTCCGTTACCTAGAAAGGAGACTCTTTTATTGTAGTTAAATTAATATGCATTTGGCTAGCATCCTAGCTCGTCCTTACCAATACAGCTCCTCCGATACTGAGCTCAATGAAGGATCGATTTTGTAGTGAACTGTTGGAGCGATAGCTGTCTACTCAGCATATTTCCTCTCCCCCCTCCACCTTTCCGTGAAGACCCCCTCATAGAGTGGGAAATGTATGTGATTTTGGTGTGGTTTAATACTCTGCCACCCTCAGCAGGGCACGCAGGACTCCCCATCCTTCCCACAGAAGCACCGGACCCGAGGCAGGCTAATCAATCATCACCACTATGCCCACCAAAACCTCAGGAAAATGGGACCTCTTGGTGGTTGTGGGCGAGGCTGTTTTAGGGATGGAGTGGCCTCAGTGGTAACTGCTACATGGAAAGAGCTCATCAAAAAAAGATGCCCACTTGGAGAGTGCGCCAATACGGCAGAACCTTCCTTACTACACTCCGCGCTTCCGCCTGTGTTATTGTCTGACTCCTGTTTCCCAGTCACCTTGGTCAGTGAGCCTTTTTGGTTAAGCTAATTAGAAACCGTTTCCCCCCACCACCACCACCATTAAATAATAATAATGACTGCAAGTTCCCAATTTACCAGAGTTTGCCCCTTCCCCTAGTTCCCTGGGTCCTCTGACTCTGCAGATTCTCTCCAACGCCCCCCCCCCCAACCCCGTCACCCACATTGGCCTCGAAAATCCTCTTGATAATCCTATCTTCACATTATATAAAATATGAAAATTCCTTAAATAATTAGTGACAGTAGCAAGCATGACTTCCACTAAGGAAAGAAGAATATTAGTCACTTTCATGTGGTCTCAACTGATCATACTCATTCTTCGGGAACTGTCTTCTATGTTCTACAGAAACAAGCTTCCATTAAAACAAACTCAATTGGACTACCCAAACGTTTTTTTAAAAAATTAAGTTTAGTTGATTGACAATTTTCTGTTAGTTTCAGGTGTACAAAAAAGTGATTCAGTTTATATATACATATATACACACAGAAAGAATATATGTGTATGTGTTCTTTTTCAATTCTTTTCCATTATAGGTTATTACAAGATGTATTTTTTAAATTGCACCGAACTTATATTAAAAATTTCTTAAAATAAGTGGTGAATTTGGGGGTTGGGATTGCAAATTTCCTGCATAATATGTTACCTTGTAATGGAATTTGACCAATAACACCTGAATATGTTCTTCATTTAAAGAAACATATTTGCAACCCCAGAGATTTGCAAAATGGGAAACAACAACATAAATTAATTAAATTTTTTATAGCTGGTTATCTTCCCGACCTTCACTTCAGTTATCAGTCAAATGTAGTATGCCCCCTAGTATTTGGCAGAGTAATTCTATAAAATGTAAAATCCAGTTTTTTGTCTCAAATAATATCGGGTAGTACAAGGTTTTGTCTTTGAATTTTATTTTGAAATTTTTACTTAAACCAATTTCTTAGAAAAATAAATGGAGCGTTTTCAGAAGCTGCTAACTTTTCGCTATCATCTTCTTTCATTCTGGTGAAAACTAGACAGGCCATTTGGCATCCAACTTTTCTTTCCCCATATTCTTCCCAGGTTTTGAGTTCATTGGCTCAGGGAAATCACACTTAAGGGAAAAGACTTTTCCAGCTTTATGTCACTTCTTTATCTTTATCTTCCATTTTTCCGTGCTTGGCACACCCCAGTCCCTTCCAAATCTAGTGCCAGGAGTTCCACCTCTATATGGGGACTTTAGGGACGAATTTTAAGAAAAAAAAAAAAAAATGCTGTTCATGTTGGGGGAGGGGAAAGTCTGGAGTTGTTGAATGTGTACAGAACTTCTGTTTGGGGTGATGAAAAAGTTCCAGAAATAGACAGCGGTGGCGGTTACACAACGCCGTGATTGTGGTCAATACCATTGGACTGTACACATTAAAAAAAAAAAAAAAAAGGTTACAATGGTAAGCTTCACGTATATTTCGCCACGCAGAAAAATCTTGTCCATACTTCTTGCCTCGCACATTGGCATACGTCAGTAAATAGAGAGGCATCGTTCCTATGTACAGCAGCGACGAAGAAGAATGAAGAAATCAAATATGAAGTGTCCAGCAATTTCTTGGCTTAGGAACCTACAAGACAGAACAAAAGCACACACACCCTGCGCCAGCTGTCTTTGGAAACCGCGCGGTTTGCTCATGCGCAGAAAAAGCCTCGCCTCGCCCGGGTATCGACAGGAACAAGATGAATGACCCCCTGGAGACCAGAGGGTTTGTATTCGAGTTTCCATCACCTTTTCATCCTTTTGTCCCTCTTCTTGATTCACATGCAGATTAACCCAGACCCACTCCTCGCTAAAGACGCCTTTTCACTCTCGTTTGGAAGGTAGAAGGAGCATCTAAATATTTATGAGGCTTTTTTTTCTCCCGGGTTTATGATGCTTTCTTGTTGGATGTTGAGGAATTACGTTAATGAATGCGTGCCTGCACACAGCGACGCAGAAACCAGGCAAAGGGGGAAAAAAAAAACACACAGCGCTTTGTCGGCGCTCACCAAACAGTTCCCATGAAAAGGAAGAAAAGAGAGGGGGGGAGGAAGAGAGATTTAAAATCTGTTGCCAGGAGAGAAATAGATTGCACAGCTCAACACAAAAGCAGGAACAAAGTTTCATCTTTGCTTTCAGGAGTTGCAAATGTAACTGGTGTCAAGTCGGTACAAATGTCAAATAAAACATGATGGAAAAACGAGGGCGGGCTGCCCGGCTATTCCCCACCGATGAAGAAAATTAAGGGCAACGTTTCCATATTGGAAATAAATCTTTTATTGGAAAACAAAGAACTGGCCAACATTGTCTTTTAGGCAGTGCTCTGCACATATTGCTTCAGTACAGACGATCTGAGCATGAAGGCATAAGAAGGTTGTCAGGGTTTATAGTGCATTGACCATAGAGAATGTCTTTTTTTTTTTTTTTTTCTTTTCAGTGCCCAGTAGATAATGTTTTCATTAGACTAGCTAAATTCTACTTTAAAGTGAATTCTCCCTAAATGTGTTTGCATGAAATTACATCTAGTTATGGCTTAGACTCTAAGTCATCTTTAATTATAGGGAATCTTTATGATATTTTAATAGATGGAATAATGTATGGGCACACTGGAGCTGAAATGCAGACGTATTAATGGCTTTAATGTCACGCTGCCAGAAACAGTCATCTTTCCAACCTTTAATCATCTTCTGTTCTGTCCTCCTGTGAACACAGGATGCCAGAGCAGAAGGTCAAGGCCCTGCTGGAACCAACTGGTGGCTCTGTAACCATCTTTAATGTTTGTGCCTCGGGTGTTCGGTTTAAAAGTGTACTTTTTTTTTTTCTTTTGTAAAAAACATTACCCCTCACCTGGTATTTATTGGTAAGTCGTAATATATAAGAAGAGTAAGGTTGTGTTTGCTATTTTTGAAACTTCTTGATGAATGCGAGACGCACCCGACCTGGCTGTCATCAGTTATCTTCAGAGGGTGTAAAGAAGGCTGAGAAATCTCCTCTCGGGCCCGTCACAGTCACGCTGCAGCTCCAGGGGCCGGAGCAGAGAGCCCAGTGTGAATCTCCACCTTCCCTTTCCACAGAGAGGAGACTCCCCTACACACGGGCATGACGGACTGAAAATTAGTTGTTAACTGTGGGTGTTTATCTGTTTACTTCACATTTAGGGTAAGATGCAGAACAGGGTTTCCTATTTCCCATACCAAAAAAAAAATCTAATTACTTGAGTCTTAGTTATTGGAAGTCGGAATAATAATTGACCATGGTCTATTTACATAACTTGTTATAATCTAAGCATTACATATGCTTAGCTTAGCCTACAACCAGGGTGTCTTTAAAATCAGTTTCTTCATTAAAAACGAAGACAAAAACTGTTCACAGAGAAATTGTTAATAGTCTTTCATCTGATGCAAAGACAGGGAATTGTATCAGCTCAACATTATTTCATAGTCATTTATTTCTTGTCTGAAGGCATAGACACCTAACTATATCTAAGTTTAAAGGAACTGTATCTAGGTTTTAAAGAAAAATTTAGTGAAAGGGTCACAAAAGTGTTTCAAATTGCCCATGGAGGGAGAGGGGAATGGTTTGCTTATAAAGTGTTTCAGAAGGGCGTTTTGTATAAAACTCAGGAAAGCAGTGTGAACATTCAGGAAATGTTTCAAAATGATTGTTGTATGACTTTGATAAAAAATTTAAGCGCACACACACACAAAATTTCATCAGTTTATGCATAAATAGAGACAGAATTATTACCCCTCTTAGTGGTATGTGGCTCAAACCCACTAATGCACATCCTTCAGGTTGCTAGAGGCTCTGAGGAGACCCCTCAAGGAGGCCTTGTGTGATGAGCCGCCCACAGTCATCACCCGTGCGCGACTCAGATTAGCATCTGAGTCACACCTTGACCAGAAACGGGAGAGCCGACGGTCTGTGTAACCACCATGGAAGGCCATGGTCTGCCTGCAGTCATTCAGGGTCTCCAAGTCAGAGCTCCCTTGACTAAAAATACACTCCTCACAAGTATACTTTATTTCTTAAAATTCCTATCTGTTATCAGTTCAGTTCAATGGCTCAGTCAGGTCTGACTCTTTGCGATCCCATGGACTGCAGCACGCCAGGCTTCCCCGTCCATCACCAACTCCCGGAGCTTGCTCAAACTCATGTCCATTGAGTCAGTGATGCCATCCAACCATCTCATCCTCTGTCGTCCCCTTCTTCTCCTGCCCTCAATCTTTCCCAGCATCAGGGTCTTTTCTAGTGAGTCAGTTCTTCGAATCAGGGAGCCAAAGTATTGGAGCTTCATCTTCAACATCAGTCCTTCCAATGAATATTCAGGACTGATCTCCTTTAGGATGAACTGGATTGATCTCCTTTCAGTTCAAGCAACTCTCCAGATTCTTCTCCAACACTACAGTTCAAAAGCATCAATTCTTCTGTGCTCAGCTTTCTTTATAGTCCAACTCTCACATCCATACATGACTACTGGAAAAACCATAGCCTTGATGAGACAGACCTTTGTTGCAAAGTAATGTCTTTGCTTTTTAATATGCTGTCTAGGTTGGTCATAGCTTTTCTTCTAAGGGGCAATCTTCTTTGAATTTCATGGCTGCAGTCACCATCTGCAGTGATTTTGGAGCCCAAAGAAATGAACTCTGTTACTGTTTCCACTGTTTCCCCATCTATTTGCCATGAAGTGATGGGACCGGATGCCATGATCTTAGTTTTCTGAATGTTGAATTTTAAGCTAGCTTTTTCACTGTCCTCTTTCACTTTCATCAAGAAGCTCTTTAGTTCTTTCACTTTCTGCCATAAAAGTGGTGTCATCTGCATATCTGAGGTTATTGATATTTCTCCCGGCAATCTTGATTCCAGCTTGTGCTTCGTCCAGCCAAGCATTTCTCATGATGTACTCTGCATATAAGTGGAAGAGTGTCCAGGATAAGGAAAAGTACTTTTTGCCCATAAAATTGAAAAATATGTGTTAATGATATAAGCCACTGTTAACAAAGCAAGGAAAAAGACTTTCTCATATGTTAACGATAATACTATTAATTGTAGAAGATTTCTGCTATGTCTTTCAATAATAATAATACATAATCAAGAGATATGGAATTTTGTTTGCCTTTGGGCCATAATTTCTGGGAATTTATTTTGTATAAATAATTGTACATGAGCGAAGATACAGCAATATTATTTCTAATGTGGAAGATTTAGAACAGGAGTCCCCAACCTTTGGTATCTAATGCCTGATGATCTGAGGTGGAGCTGATGTAATAATAAAAGAAATAAAATACATAATAAGTGTGATGCACTTGAATCATTTCAAAGCCATCCTTCCCGCCCCAGTGTGTGGAGAAATTGTCTTCCACAAAACCAGTCCCTGATGACAAAAATGTTGGGGACCACAGATTTAGAAGAAAGAATTTTTATTTTGTTATTATTTTATTCTTGCTAAGCTATGATTTCTATGATAATTAGAAAATATTTATTAATTATGGAATAAGAAATCAGCAATAAAATCTGATAAGAAAAATAGTTTGTCCCTGGTTAGGTAGCTTCTTTGGTGTCTATCAGTTGAGGATCTCTTCCAGGAACTTCATGGAAACTACTCCAGGGTCACAGAAATGCTCGGGTCCAAGGATGGATGGAAAACCTGTTTGCAAATTGCCTTGAGACAAAGCCTTTCCTGACATCTGAGTAAAGCACGCAAAATGTCATAGAACTGGTCATGTGTGGAGAAATATAGGCAGAATTTGAAGTTTTGAATTAATTCAAATATATATGCATATATGTTTGGAAAACAGTTTATAATTTTTAATTTTGTTTTTTTTAAATACAACTAAATAACACTGACTACAGGCTCTTAGCATTTCATCCTCACAAAACCTTGGAGCCCGCCTCGTTCATCCAAGGTCTGTTTCTCTCCAGTTCAGCTTCATTACCACGGAGTTTCATGCAAATAGAAAAGCATTGCAGAACATCATCTTTTCTCAAACCAGAACTGATCTGAATCTGTATTAAAACAGCAAGGAATAAATGAAAACATCTCTATGAAGTCTTAACTCAGAACTGAAATATGAAAAGCGACAATCTCGCATCCAGTCTCACATTTCACCAGGTTTATGGTTTTTGTTTCTCAAATATTTGATCCTCGAAACCTTCACCTGACTCATGAAAAATTTAAAAACACGGCCTGTCTCAGACTGTTTACACATAGTTCTCACACATGATGTGAACTGGCAGGCCGGCCCACTGTTTTCATGGAAGCGCTGGGAGTGGCAGCTGCTACATATCACGGTATTTTTCTCAACCTGAAACTGTTACTGCCCTACACCGAGGCACACACTTCACAGCTGAGCCTGAATGTAGACTGAATTCAAAGTGTCCTGGCTAAATGCTAAATTCAAAACTTCCCTGACCTGTCTTCCTCTACACTGACAGTGTCTACATGTACCAACTCGTCTGAAAATAGCTGGTTCCGTAAACAGGGGGGAAACCGTCCAAGAAATATTTGCACAATGAAATAATCATCTTATTTTGTCATATAGGCAGACAACCAGTCAATTCGGTTAAAAAAAAAAAAAAAAACATTTTCTTTTTAACATTTCATGAGTTGACTTACTCCATTGGGTGGTTTGTTTATACTGGTTAGTTGTCTACATTGTTGCATCTTAGATCTGAATGTTCATAATCTAAGGAGGAATTTTGGTGGAGTAATGCCTGAAGGAATGATCAAATCACCATAATCCAGATTTGAACATATGGTTAAATGCCGCTTATGTGCTGTGTGCTAAGTCACTTCAGTCATGTCCGACTCTTTGTGACCCTATGGACCCTAGCCCACCAGGACCCTCTGTCCGTGGGATACTGCAGGCAAGAATACTGGAGTGGGTTGCCGTGCACTCCTCCAGGGGATCTTCCTGACCCAGGGATCAAACCCATGTCTCTTACATCACCTGTATTGGCAGGTGTGTTCTTTACTACTAGCGCCGTACTGAGCAGTAAATGCTCCAAGTGAGAAAGACCCATCGCATGTGTCAAGTCGGAGGCTGACAGCATCCTGGGCTTCAGTGTTCCCTTCCCTGATCCCTACCAGGACGGCGATCCCACCTCTGACTGTTCTCTGTGTTAGATTTCTTGAGACAACAAAGAAATACAACTTAAAAACCAGAGATCCCCTCTAGCCTTTTACTTGTTTCACCCCTATAGGGTGTTGCACAAAGATGTGAAAACCAAAGCAGTCAAGTTGGGAGCCTACCTCCCTTGGCTCCTTTGCCTTCCAGGATTGTTTATGTCTTTAAAGAGTGGCTGTGATCTGGCCTTGTTATGGCCTATCTTCTACCGTTTTCATGTCCACCATCAGTTTTTCCAGTGAATAATTTAATATCTGTTCTTGGGTTTTCTTGGTTGTTAAAACCAGTTGATACATAGAGAAAATGAGCAATAAGACTTATGTAATCCTCAACTTTAAGCAGAATTCACCTATAAAATCATTCAGTCTTCCTAAACTATCTGAATTGAATTTGTTTGCATAAATCTAATTCCACCAAAGGCTTCTAAACTGTGAACTAATTACATGATCTAATTTTGGAACTTTTCCAAAGTTAATCCCTGAATTAGTTATCTTTTGCTTTTCTTTTATGTGTCATCTTGCTTTTTCACATTTCATTAGGTATCAAAACCAAAAGAGACACAGTGGAAGCTATTTATATACTATCAAGTCTCAAGATAATGGAAAATATTTTATCACAGTTAGATCTGCAGAAGTTAGATGGTTCCTGAACTAATGTTTTGGCAGAAGATAAAAGTACAAATAATTATAAACAGCAATATTTTAAAATATTAAGATATTTTTAAATATTTTAAATCATATTCCTTAGAAGAACAGCTATTTGGCTGAATTTGATTTTCATTTTTGATTGACTTGAACCTTGGTGTGCATGCATGTCTATGTGTGTCTCAATGAAATGAATGTGTGGATGTGCAGTGAGGTGTGGTTGGAGAGACTTTTGGATATTAGATCAGAAAGCAGATTGTCCAACAAGAGAGAAATTGCCTGTTATCTCTGAACCTCAGTTTTCTCACCTAAAATTAAGGCTAACAAGGTTTGTGTGAGCTGGGCTTCCCTGATGGTTCAGATAGTAAAGAATCTCCCTGCAGTGCAGGAGACCTGGTTTCGATCCCTGGATCGGGAAGACCCCCTGGAGAAGGGAATGACTACCCACCCCAGTATTCTTGCCTGGAAAATCCCATGGACAGAGGAGCCTGGCGGGCTACAGTTCATGGGGGTCGCAAAGAGTCGGAAATGACTGAGTGACTAATACACTAATGCTTGTCCAAGTCCAACCCATTTCAAGGGCTTGTTACAGAAATCAAAGGAGATGGTGTGTGTGCAACTTTATTAATTACATATATAGGCTCCTAACAACACATACTGGGGAGTGACATAATTATACCAACACCTCAGTGTAAGAATTGGGATAACATTTAACTTCACTGAGTCTTATTTCTTCAGATATGAGAGTGGATTATAACAAATGCATGCGGTGTAACACTGCAGACAGATACATTAGTTACAACTCCTTTGGTTTTTTAAGAAACATAAACTCAACTGGAAATAGTTTAAAGGGAAAAAAAAAGTTTACTGACACTCTCAAATAACACAGACTCCCTCTGTCCATGTAATTATCTAGGCAAGAATAAGCAAGTGGGTTGCCATTTCCTCCTCCAGGGGAACTTCGTGCCCAGGGATTGAACCTGCATCTCCTGTGTCTCCTGCATTGAAGGTGAATTTTTTTTTTTTTTACTTGCTGAGCTATTGGGGAAATCCCAGATGAAAAGAAGCAACCGAGCTTCACAGACCCCTGGAGCCAGAAATCGGAATGCTAACAAGACTTCCTCTCCTCTCTTCTCACTGAATATTGTCTTTCTTTCTTCAGACAGACTTCGTGCATGTGGTTGTACACACCGCTACCGGCAACTCCTGCATCCCACATCTCACAATTTTGCTACAAGAAGAAAGAAAAAAAAAAAAAAAAAACCACTTGAAAATTGCCCACCTCCTCGCCCCCAGCCTGATACCCATTGGAAAGTCCCAGGGAAAGCCGACGTGGACTCAGGTGGGGTGAGGGGCCCAAGGTGGGGGCGCATCCTCTGTCATCCAGTCCCTGCTGGAAGCAGAAGGCTGCAATGAGAAACAGTCTCCCCCAGGAAGAGAGGGGGGTCCCCAGAAATGAGGAGGGCTTGGGAGCAGTCAGAGCGATACGTGCTCACACCGAAGCAAAGGGGGTCATTGTTCTTCTTGCTTCACTCCCCAGCAAGGAGGACTCAAGGCTAAGGGGGAAGCTCGTGGTCAAACCCACGTGTGGCCGACGTGGGGAACACAGTCCAGAACAGGTTGAAAGGCGTCTCTGCGTTGAAAGTGCTCGGCAATAAAAGGTAAGCCAAGTTATTCTGGCACCTATAACCTAAACTGTTCCAGTTCATAGTCTCAACACAAGTACTACAGGACTAAGGATCAAAACCAGTTTGTATTTTGTTAGGAAACAGCACTATTTCAGAGTTTCTTTGTTTTTTCCCCTCACAAAGTTTTATTCATCTCCTGTTAAATCATGCATATGATTTACTTGGGGCTATGACTGAAATTTTTTCAATTAGAAAAATGTAAATTACAGATACGTTATTTACAACGCATACGTGGTCAACTGTGTTTTAGAGAATCACCTGAGGAAACAGCAGCAGGATAAAACCACACAAAAATAGGTTCTTTGACATCACACTGGTTTAAATGATCCTCCTGTTCCTTTTGGGTCTGTTGGTAGAGCTTTTTCATTCCTGAGCGCTTTTTCTCTGGTGACTCTCGTCTGCCGTGGCAACTGTTCTGATGGGCAGTTGCCCGTTCCATGGGGTTTATTTGTGGCCCCGTGATGGGGAACTTCCACCCCATACTCACTTACTGGGTGTGTCAGCTGGACCCAGCTCCTCTGTGTTGGCGCCCGTGGGTACTGTCCACCTGGGCCATGCGTCTGTTTATTCCCCACCGCCTGTCCTGGGCTGTGTCCACCACGTCCTTGAAGACTGGAGAAAATGTCACACTCTAGGGTGGACCACTGTTCCCTTGACCCTCTCTCTTTAAGCAATAGGATGATGTTGATGGCATGCGTGCCCTGTCGTGTCCTTTGCAACCCCATGGACTGTAGCCCACCAGGCTCCTCAATCCATGGGGTTCTCCAGGCAAGAATACTGGAGTGGGTTGCCATTTCCTCCTTCAGGGGATCTTCCCAACCCAGGGCTTGAACCCATGTCTCTTGCATCTCCCGGATTGGCAGGCGGATCCTTTACCCCCTGGGAATCCCCTCTCTTTAGGCGTGTGGCTCTATTTTGGCTGAAGTGTGACCCAAGCTTATCCATAGGCACTTCTCAGGCAGAGCTTCCCGCATCTTCTCATGTACAGGTTTTGTCTCCACAAAGGTGGGTGAGAACTGAGTGAGTGTCTGGTTCGCATAAGTGCAACGTGAAAAAGAAAAGAAGCATTTTTTGGCATTATCATCCTCCAAGCAGAAACACAGCAGACAAGCGTGGCCAACTTCTTCCCTCTGCCCGATCCCAGCTGGGCCCCTCACCCACCCAGGAACTGGGGGTGGGCAGTGCAGTGCTCTGCTGGACCTTTGTCCCTCCGGGCAGAGACTGGATGGAGCACTTCCTGCCCTCGGTCCCAATGGGAGAGCCAGAGGGCAGCGCTGAAAATAATATTCCGGGGTGAGGGCCAAGGTCACGGCCGGCGAGGGTGTCCAAACCACGTCATAAATTAAAGTAGGTGTTGGAAATCTGGGGCCGCATTAACGCTGCCAGAAAGCGGACGGAGCCACAGAGCCGCCAGGAGCAGAGGGAGGGAGGGAGGCAATGGGTCCCTCCCAGATGTGGTAGGTCAGGGTCTGCTTGCTCAGTTACTGGGGGCTCCATGTGCTCCCAGAGACCCCCAAGTTAATTCTGGTCTCTGATTTAAAGCTCTTCACAGGTGAGCGGGAAATTCCACTCTCCCGTTGTTTTTCTAATCCCAAACAAGCTGCTACACAGGCAGAGTCAATTTCAGGTTTATTCGTGTTGTTGTTGTTTAGTCATTAAGTCATGTCCTACCCTTTGTGACCCTGTGGACAGTAGCCTGCCGGGCTCCTCTGTCCTTGGGGATTCTCCAGGCAAGCATACCAGAGTGGATAAGCATTTCCTCCTGGGGGGGGTGGGGTGGGGTGGATCTTCTCGACCCAGGGATTGAACCCGAGTCTCCTGCGTCGGAAGGCAGGTTCTTTCCCACTGCGCCAGCTGTTACCTTTATCCAAATAGAAATCAGCCCCCCTCATCGTGAAGCCCCCTCCAGAGTGCCTTTGTGCAGAGGAGCTCCAGCAGCTAGGAAGCCCACACTGTGCCTTAGGGATGAGGCTGTGTTTGCCCTCTCACTCCTTGCCCTGCGGAGGGGGGAGACAGCTGCTTTGTGACAGTTTCCATGCTTTATCTCACCATCCATACGCTTCCTCTGCTTCCCTGCGCTTCCCATGCGGACGTTTACATACATGCCCGACTGCCCCAAGATCCTAAAGAAAGTACGAGCACATTTTGATGGTCTAAATCAGAGTCCAAGCGCAGGGCCAGGCTGTTACACATTCAATCACATCCTAAACACCAACCACAGGCCTTAAAAAAAGAAAGCTTCTCAAACCCCAAGAATAACCTAATTGCTTCTACGTTGCATTGAGTTATATGACTACATACTCTTCTCATGCAAAGGCAAAACTATGTTGGTCCCTGTTACTTAGACATTAAATTGCTTAGTTCCTTGGGGTCATGGGGCAGTTACGGAGTTTGGGAAGGTCATGTCCACACTACTATATTTAAAATAGGTAACCAACAAGGACCTATTGTACAGCATAGGGAACTCTGCTCAATGTTATGTGGCAGGCTGGATGGGAGGGGAGTTTGGATACAAGGATGTGGATGACAGAGTCCCTTTGCAGTTCACCTGGAACTATCGGAAATAAAATAACATCATAAATAAAAAGTTTGGAAAAAGTCAAATTGCTTAATTCTTTCAGAAACATTTCTGACCAAAAAAAAAAAAAAAAAAATCCAACAATAGAGCTATCCGGAGGTTCCCAGGCATTAGCAATTCCGGTCGTTTGGTGATTGAATTATTCCTGGTCTGTTATTCTGCTTTGAAATGCTGATGCCTCCCCTTCTCCTCTCTCTCTCTCTCTCTCTCTCTCTCTCTCTCTCTCTCTCTCTGTTTCTCCCTCCTTTCCTCTCACTGCCAGAGGGGAAGGAAGGAGGGGGGAGCCTACCTCCCTCGCCGCCTGAACAGAGTAATTGGACAGAGACCCACTTCGGCGGCAGGAAATGGAACCGATCCAGGTGACCCATGAATAATCCCGAGTAGACTGTAACTTTCATTCTCGGGGTTTCCTGATGGGAATATAACAAAGTTCTGGACTCTGGAGGACAAGAAAACAAGAAAAAGCCCTTTCTATTAAAAAAAAAAAAAAAAAAAAAAGACTTCTTTATTCACCACCTCACTGCCCATGGAGTGAAATTGATCACTTTTGTAAAACATTTCATTTTCTGGCAGGGAAGTTCAAACCTGGCTGAGGGTTATAGCCCTTTCTTTGTGTCCAAGGATTTCCATGTGCGATTTCTCTTAACGTTAATTCTCTTTCTATCAAAATATGAGTGTATCACAAAACATTCTCGAAAGCACAGGACTCCTTTCTATCTAGTGGCCGTAAGAGGAGTAACTCTGACACACGTCTTCTTTTAGATGATAACTAGCACTCTGTGAACAAAATAACCGTGATGAGGGAAGAATCACTCCCCTCCCAGGCTTATCGCCTGGGGGAGAGACCCTGAGGGGAGGTAAAAACATCACAGCACCGGACGCAGGGGAGGCGAATGGTCCCTTGGCCGCCGGCCACCCCGGCTTTCGGGCTGTGGGACCACCATCGCCGTGGACACCCCAGCGCTCTCAGCGTGGTTCAAAGGCCGTGTTGTGTTGAATGGACACCCAGCTCAGGGTCCAGAACTGAGGAAACCGCAGAAACCTGTGGTAAGAACAGTAGCAGCACTTCTGTAAGTGCAGGCCTTGGGGCTGATCGTCTCTTGTGCTTTTAACAGGGTCTACACAAAGCTGGTTCTCAAGGAAAATTTGTTACAAGAAAAGTACCTGTTTCGTGTCTCTAGGACAGCTCTGTGGCATAGAACTTTCTGTTGGATAGAAACGTTCTTCATCTGTATTGTCCTGGTGCCAACCACCTGGGGCTACTGAGCCCTTGAAATGCGGCCAGTGTAGCTGAAGGGCTTCCCAGATGGTGCTAGCGGTGAAGAACTCGCCCACCAATGCAGGAGACATGGGAGCCCCTTGTTCAGTCCCTGGGTCGGGAAGATCCCCTGGAGAAAGACGTGGCAAGCCACTCCAGTATTCTCGCCTGGAGAATCCCATGTACAGAGGAGCCTGGTGGGCTGTTGATGGGGTCACAAAGAGTTGGACACGCATGTTATGAAATTTTAGTACCACAGATGCACTGTTTACCTGACCACGCGCTGTATGCATATCTGTGCTTTTATGTAAAACCAGTGTAATTTCTTGCTTCCTGAGAACCAATTTTCATCACCTTGTAGGGGGAAGGGGTGATGTCACCTTGGTCAAGAATGTTCTAGAATGGACTAACTCTTCTTGGCAACAAAGAGGAGTGAAGTCAAAAAGGCATGCGCCGGCTCCAGTCAGACTTTAGTTTTAGTCCTGGCTCTGCCTCTTGGGCAAATGGTGTCCTAAGTCGCTTCAGTCGTGTCTGACTCTTTGCCACCCCACAGACTGTAACCCATCTGGCTCCTTTGTCCACGTGATTCTCCAGGCAAGAATACTGGAGTGGGTTGCCATTTCCTCCTCCAGGGGAACATCCCAACCCAGGGATCAAACCCGAATCTCCTGCATTGGCTGGGTGGGTTCCTTACCACTAGCGCCACCTGGGAAGCTTCGTCTGTAAGCCTCTGTCTTTCTCATCTGTAAAATGGGGGTAAAACTATTTCATGAGGTGACGATGATTCATTAAGAGCTTGTGACATGCATTAGGTGCTCTCCAGAGGTTGGCTGGTTTCGTCACATTCTTTCTGGCATTGCAACCAATCTTCCAACCTCTTGTTTCTAGAGGTTACTATTTTGGATTCTCTTTTTTCCCCAATAGCCATTGAAAAATTAATATAGTTAATTTACAACATTGTGTTAGCTTCAGGTGTACAGCCAAGTGATTCAGTTACACATGTGTGTGTGTTGTGTGTGTGTGTGTAAAGTGACGTGAAAGCCACTCAGTTGTGTCCAACTCTTTGCACCCCCATGGACTACACAGCCCATAGAATTCTCCAGGCCAGGATACTGGAGTGGGTAGCCTTTTCCTTCTCCAGGGTATCTTCCCAACCCAGGGATCGAACCCAGGTCTCCCACATTGCACGCAGATTCCTTACCAGCTGAGCCACAAGGGAAGCCCATGTGTGTGTGTATTACATATATATATTCCTTTTTAAGATTCTTTTCCATTATAGTTATTATAAGACATTAGATATAGCTCCCTGGGCTATCCAGTAGGTCCTTTTGTTCACCTATTTTATATAGAGTAGTGATATTTACGTTAGGGCTTCCCTGGTGGCTCACAGGGTAAAGAATCCACCTGTGATGCAGGAAACCCGGCTTCGATCCCTGGGTCAAGAAGATCCCCTGGAGAAGGAAATGGCAAGCCACTTCAGTATTCCTGCCTGGAGGATCCCATGGGCAGAGGAGCCTGGCGGGCTATGGAGTCACAGAGTCAAACACAACTGAGCAACACACACACATTTACACATTAATTCCAGACTCCTAGTTTATCCATTTTGGATTCTTTAAAAGGGGGTTTACAGTGTCTAGGAACAGCTCATTCTTTGTTCTTTCAGGGTGAAGGTTCTTAAGAATTCACTGCTCAGAGAGACATAGGGCGTCTTCCTCCTCCAGCTCAGGCCAAATCTTCCAAACACTTATTAAGGCCCTTCAGAGCTGACGAGACAAATCACAGGCAACATTTGCCTAATATAAAATATGCACAGTAACACTATCTTAATTAGATGTACATGCCTCTGAAGATATAAATAAATGCTTCCTTTTTGATATGTCTGATTTAATAGCCTAATAACAGGGGAATGTTGCTGAAATATAATTCAGGGGGTGAGGGAGAAATTAATAAACTCAAATATTTAAAGCTCAACAGCAATTAACAGCCCATTTAAAACGAATTTCCAATTTTAAATTGTATTTATCCTTATCCAACCAGGACTAAGCCCCAGGGTTCATCATTATTCATTTTCAGACCTAATAGGGTGCAGCGCCCTTTGCTTGGGAGGCAGTTTCAGATTCCATTATCCAGGGGTAGCCGACCGTGAAGCCAGCCAGGACAGAGAGGAAGGCAGAGGCCCACCTGAGCGGCCACGGACACAGGGTTTCCCGCTTTCCCCTTCGCTGAGTTAGCTTCTCTTGCTTCCTTGGGAATTTGGAATTCAATGTTCAGGCTGCGTGTTCAGCTGCACACGTTCGCACACACACAAACTAGATGTGGTTCCTCTTAAGGGTCCCCAGATCTCATGGAATGGTCCCCCAGGGCGCCCCGCTGAGTCCTGACCTCCTTCGTGGCATATGGTGGAAGCACGAAGGTGAGCGTCCAGGCATGGACACCGAGGACTCACCCTGGAGGGACTGCTCCTGCCGCGCCCCCATGAGCGGGGAGTGTGGTGGGCTCAGCGCCCCCTGCATTGTCCCTGCTGGGCCCTGCGTCTGATGGGACCGAGGCGGGGCAGGAGGTGGGGTGGGGCTGGGGGCAGGGTGTGCTGGTGGTGGGCTAGTCGCTGAGTCATGTCCTACTCTCTGTGACCCCACAGACTGTAGCCCACCAGGCTCCTCTGTCCATGGGATTCTTCAGGCAAGAATACTGGAGTGGGTTGCCATATCCTTCTCCAGGAGAACTTCCCGACCCAGGGATCAAACCCGGGTCTCCTACATTGCAGGCAGACTCTTTAATGACTGAGTAACAAGGGAAGATCTACAAGCGTGTGCTGGCTCTTCCTAAAAGGTGCTCCACCCAGCTAGGGCTGCCGGAAGTGCACAGGAGTGGACGGAGACAAGCAAGTCAAGGTTGTTCCCTTAAGGATAAATTCAGTTCAGTTCAGTCGCTCAGTCATGTCCAACTCTTTGTGACCCCATGAACCGCAGCACACCAGGCGTCCCTGTCCATCACCAACTCCTGGAGTTTACCCAAATTCATGTCCGTCGAGTTGGTGATGCCATCCAACCATCTCATCTTCTGTTATCCCCTTGTCCTCCTGCCTTCAATCTTTCCCAGCATCAGGGTCTTTTCCAATCAGTCAGCTCTTTGCATCAGGTGGCCAAAGTATTGGAGTTTCAGCTTCAGCATCAGTCCTTCCAGTGAACACCCAGGACTGATTAAGGATAAATTGTTATGTATTAACCCAGTGAGGGGACATGCGGGAAGAAAGGCAAACAGCAGCATGCAGTCTTCTGTGCACGCAGGGGGCCAGATGAGGGACACACCTTGTTGCAAGGGCTGCGCCTTCTGCACAGGAGCGGGCATCTCGGGCCAGTCCCTCTTGGGCTACTTTGTCAGGCCCAACAAACCCGTGGACCCCTTCTCTGAGAAGCCCTCACTTCCCCAAGGGGTCCCCAGTAGCCAGGCTTACACCGCGTGATTCTGCCCAATGGTCCCAGCCACGGGTCTCTCCCACTCAGCATCTCTCTCCAAGAATTTGAAACTGGCACTAGTGGTGCCAACTTTCTGCTGCTTACTAGGACTGAAGAGAGGCAAATCAGGAAGCTGGAATGGATGCTATTCAGTTGGGTGGCCACCATTACCTGACCCGGGGCAAGGAGAGCTGGTTTATAGGCAGAGAAATGAGGAGGACGGGAAGACGCAAGTGATCAAGTGACTGCCTAGGATCTGAAGGTTTATCAGCATTTGCTCTTGGTCTTTGCAAGACCTGACTATTCTTCTGGCGCTTGTTGTTGTTGTTGTCCAGTCGCTAAGTCTTTGTGACCCCGTGGACTGCAGCACGCTAGGCTTCCCTGTCCTTCATCATCTCCTGGAGTTTGCTCAAACTCATGTCTGTTGAGTCGTGATGCCTTCCAATCATCTCACTCTCTGTCTCGCTCTTCTCCTCCTGCCCTCAGTTTTTCCCAGCATCAGGGTCTTTTCTGACCCTCCTTGGGCACCATTTATCTAAAGAAGAAACTCCTCCTTATTTTATGCTGAAACACACATAGGTCAAGATCTATCTACCAATAAAACATGTTAACTAGTCCCAGTGACCTAGGAGAGATGTGGACCTCACTGGAAAGGAAAAAGTGACAGTCACTCAGTCGTGTCCAACTCTTTGTGATCCCAGGGACTAACTGTACAGTCCATGGGATTCTCCAGGCCAGAATACTGGAGTGTGTAGCCTTTCCCTTCTCCAGGGGCTCTTCCCAACCCAGGGATTGAACCCAGATCTCCTGCATTGCAGGCAGATTCTTTACCAGCTGAACCACCAGGGAAGCCCATGGGCAACTCCCAAATGTTGGAAACAGCAGAGGACCAAAGACGAGTAAGTTAAGCAACCCAAGACAACTCTACCACATGGGATGTTTCTCCACCTGGAAGTTGTGGGAAGGGGAGGGAACAGGGTGAGGAGTACAGGGTGGACAGGTCCGGGCTGCCAGGAGCACTTGGGAGCACCTTCTAGAATCAAAGAATTAATGCTTCTGAACTGTGGTGTTGGAGAAGACTCTTGAGAGTCCCTTGGACTGCAAGGAGATCCAACCAGTCCATCCTAAAGGAGATCAGTCCTGAATATTCATTGGAAGGACTGATGCTGAAGCTGAAGCTCCAGTACTTTGGCCACTTGATGGGAAGAGCTAATTCATTGGAAAGGACGCTGATGCTGAGAAAGATTGAGGGCAGGAGGAGAAGGCAGGACAGAGGATGAGATGGTTGGATGGCATCACCGACTCAATGGATAAAAGTTTGAGTAAACTCTAGGAGATGGTGAAGGACAGGAAGCCTGGCATGCTGTAGTCCATGGGGTCACAAATAGTCGGACACTACTGAGTGACTAAATAAAAACAGTGTGGAATCTTCCCAGACCAGGGATTGAACCCATGTCCCCTAGATTGGCAGGAGAATTTTGATCCACTTTGTCACCAGGGATTCCCTGTTCAATTATTCTTAGTGTTTGTTAATTTTCTTTTAATTACAGTTTCTCTTGCTGCCTAGGGCCTAGGGCCTAGTTTATTTCTAGGGGAGGATTTTATGCCTGTG
Source organism: Muntiacus reevesi (assembly GCF_963930625.1). Lineage (NCBI taxonomy): Eukaryota > Metazoa > Chordata > Mammalia > Artiodactyla > Cervidae > Muntiacus > Muntiacus reevesi. The sequence goes on from NC_089251.1 coordinate 161,069,121, forward strand.
GGTTGGGCTTTTCAGGGGGGAAAGGCTTCTCAATGCGGGTTTGAGCCCAAAGAATAAGATATTCCGAAAGATGGCTAGGCCAGTCAGACCACAGGTCTCGTTTGTTCCATCTTAACACTGAAGCCAGAGGCACGGCACTTCCTTCAAGGGGGCTGGGGGAGACGAGGAAGGTGGTGCTGGGGCTGGCTGCGAGGGTCCGCGATGAGCGGGACCCACAGCTGTTCCAGGCGGGAGGTGGGTGATTTGCCATCTGTGGTGGTCCAGAGGTAAGCTAGTAGATTATAAGAAGCAGGTGGACTGGGGAAGCCAGGAAAGGTGTAGTCAATATTTCCAATTAGTTAAGCTTCAGGTTTTTTTTGAGCAACCTTGAGTGAGAAGCGGGTATCTGACAGTTCCTGGGGGAGCTCAGAGAACTGACATTTGTGCATGGTCAGTCTCTCAGTCGTGTCTGACTCTTGGTGACCTCACAGACTGTAGCTTACCAGGGTCTTCTGTCCATGGGACTCTCCAGGCAAGAATAGTGGAGCGGGTGGCCATTTCCTCCTCCAGGGGATCTTCCAGATCCAGGGATCAAACCCATGACTCTTGTGTCTCCTACATTGGCAGGTAGGTTCTTTACCCCTGAGCCACCTGGGAAGGCCAGAGAACTAACACAACAGCCCAACAACCCACTCCAGTTGCCCACATGGAGTCCAGCATGGGTGGTATCATTGAACTGCAGTTTTCTGTTATTTGTAATTGCTGTTCCTGCTCCAATGACATCCAGGCTTGCTCCACGGTCAAGTTTCAGGTTCCCCAAGGAGAATCTGGCCCCAGCGAAGTGTGAGAGCAACCAGCCGTGATGTAAGCATGAGCTGGGTTCTGGGACAGGTGGGCAGCCGGTGGCCAAAGTGTGCAGGGTCGCTGTGGGTTGGGTGGGGCCTGGGAGCAGGAGCAAAGACGCCTTGGGGGTGTCTACTATGGAGCAGCAGATCACAAATCGCTTTGTCTCAGGACCTCTTCACACTCAAAATAATTGTTGAAAATCCGAGAGAGACACAGGTGGGTTATGATATCTATCAACATTGACCTTGTTAGAAATTAGACCCTGGAAGTTTTCCAGACGCAAGGACACAAGCACCTGGACCATTAGAGTGAAGATGCTGCCACACCTCAGGCAGCCTCTGGAAGCCTCAACTGTCTGCTCCTGAGAGTAAAAAGGAAGAAGGTCAGTGACATGCTAATTGTTGTTGTTCACTCATCAAGTCATGTCTGACTCTTTGCGACCCCACAGACTGCAGCACGCCAGGCCTCCCTGTCCATCACCATCTCCTGAAATTTGCTCAAACTCATGTCCATTGAGTCAGTGATGCTATCCAACCATCTCATCCTCTGTTGTCACCTTCTCCTGCCTTCAATCTTTCCCAGCATCAGGATCTTTTCCAGTGAGTTGTCTCTTGGCATCAAGTGGCCAAAGAATTGGAGCTTCAGCTTCAGAATCAGTCCTTCCAACGCATATTCAGCATTGATTTCCTTTAGGATTGACTGATTTGATCTTCTTGCAGTCCGCAGGACTCTTAAGAATCTTCTCCAGTACCACAGTTCAAAAGCATAAATTCATTGGCACTCAGCCTTCTTCATGGTCCAACACTCACATCTGTACATGACCACTGGAAAAACCATAGCTTTGATTATATGAACCTTAGTCAGCAAAGTGATGTCTTTCCCCTTCATAGATCACAGCCTTGTCATGGCAAAGGGGCTTGCATAACTCATTGAAGCCACAGGCCATGTCATGCAGGGTCACCCAAGATGGACAGGTCACAGTGGAGAGTTCTGAAAAATGGTGGTCCGCTGAAGAAGTGAATGGCAAACCCCTCCAGTATTCTTGCCGAGAGAGCCCTATGAACATGAACAGTATGAAAAGACATCCCAGTGTTCTTATGAAATTAGCCCTGACCTCAGGGATGTTTCGAAAGGGCCTGGAGTCTTCTCAGCCAGGTCTACGCTGGGGGAGCAGCTCGTCTAGTGATTCAGAACATGGGCCCAGAGCTGGGCGGCTTGAGTTTGGATCTTGCTCTGCCAAGGCTGATTCGGCAAGTTCCTCACCCCTTGGGGCTCCATGTCCTGTTCTGAAGATGGGAAGCGCAGCACCTTGCCCCAGCCCAGCACACGGGGTTAAACTTTGCAGCTCTGATGGGCCAGCCAGCCCCAGTCTGGGGACTGGCCTCGGGAAGTCTGCTCCGTGAGCAGTTCTGGCCCTGGACTCCCCCCACTCCACCAACCCCTGGGAGGGGGCTGCCCCTCCCGCCCCCGCCGGCTGGGTGTGTCCTGGGGCCTCAGTGGTCCTTATTCTCAGGAGCCGGTGAGATCAACAGCCCATGGAGCTGAGATGAAGTCGGTATCCCAGCAAAGACAATTCTTAGGAAGTATCTTTCTCACGGTTCCCGAGTCTTGTGTTGCTCAGACACATCCTTCTCCGTGTCAATCAATAAAATATGCTGCTGCTACTGCAGCTAAGTTGCTTCAGTCGTGTCCAACTCTGTGCAACCGCATAGATGGCAGTCCACCAGGCTCCGCCGTCCCTGGGATTCTCCAGGCAAGAACACTATATGCAATTGGACCAATTTTTGACTATACTATATGTAATGAATACAGGCTTTCAAGGCTGAAAGTGATAGAAGTTCTGCCAGATGCCTCCTGCCTCCAGAGTGCTTCTCAGACCCTCAGCTCAATCTGAGCCGAGCCTTGGGGACCGTGTCTGCCCCGGGCTGTACCTATATCACCTGCATCCCCCCCAGACCTGCTTCTCCCCGAGACCTGCCTGCCCCGGCTGGCACCTCCAGCTTCCTTCCGGCGAGAATCTGGAGCCCAGATCATCCAGCAGGGTGAGTCTGGGAGGGCGATACAGGCCAGGCCAGGGGACGGATCCAGGGGAAGAAGGGGGCTGGGAGGCGGTGCTGGGGGAACACACACGTGCAAGCGGCAGGAAGGCCCCCTGCTCGGGCGCCTGGACGGACCTTGGACACTGCCTGGCGCTGTGACCATGTCATCCTTACTTTTAGAATAACTGCTGTGACCTGAGAAGAAAAGGGAAGAACGCGTTTCCCTACTGCTTGCGAGTCTGGGGCAATCCGTCCCTTACTGGCTGCAAACCACACGGGATCTGCCGCCTGAGGGTCCAGCGACACCCCCAGCCCTGCTTCGGCTCCCTCCCAACCCCGCCACATGCCTGCTCCCACCCATGACCTCTGGTTCCCTCCCTTCAACAGGGAAACTTTCAGTTTGGGGCCATTCTTCCTCCTCATCAATGTTTATTGAGCAGAAGCAGCGACTTCAACCCTGAGATGCCCATGGAGCACCCCCGGTTTCACTTCCCTGCCCTGCCTCCCCAGCCCGTTCTTTGTCAGCAGGGTTACATTTCCAGTTTTCCCCACGGAGCCCTGGGTGCCCTGCTTATGGTTATAAGAGGGTAGAGTTGACAGAGGTGCAGAGACCATCTCTTTCCACCGAGTTTACAGATGAGGAGACAGGTTGGAGCAGTTAAGAATTTACTCGAGAGCATGCAGATAACAAGGAAGGCATTTCCGAGCCAGTGACCACCTGCCTGGACGTGGGGACAAAGGTCCCAAGTTCCAAGACTCTCCTCTCTCTCCCCACATGCCTTTGGTCCAGCTGTGGCCTGCCGGGCAGGTAGAAAGCACCCATCTCTGGTTTGTGAAATGCTCCGTGACCCCAGAGAGAAAGCTGTGTTGTGTCCAGTCGTGTCTGACTCTTGGCGACCCCTATGGACTGTGGCCCGCCAGGCTCCTCTGTCCATGGGATTCTCCAGGCAAGAATACTGGAGTGGGTTGCCATTCCCTTCTCCACCAGAGAGAAAAAGCCTTACCTAAATGAACAAGGAAGGAAATGCATTTGGAAAAAACATGCACGGTATTTATACTCTTGTAACACAAGCTGGCTTCCCCTTCTCGTTCTCCTAAGTATTGTTCCCGTTAACACTGGCCAAAGGGTTCTCTGTGGCCTAAGACGTCAGCTGATAAGGGATCCCGAAGATTTGTATAATAATAAGGGACTCTTGAAGGCCCAAGAGTTCTCAAGACTCAAAGGAATGAAGTTATGAAAGTGGAAAATTAAATCCACTGCTGCTAGATTCCACGGGGCCTTCCCCCAGCCTGTAACCATGCTGCCTGGTGAGTAGGGTCAGCAGGTCTTGGCCAAACCACCAGATTGCCTATTGTGGGGCAGCCGGCAGGAACGCGCACCCAGCAGCCAAGAGGCAGGGAACGGGAGCGCTGGAGCCCACAAGCGCTCTCACCCACGTTCCTCCTGTCACCTGCGACCAGAGAGGGCAAGTGGTTTCCTTTAGGTCACACAGCTCATGAGTGGCAGCGCAGTTTGCAGGAGCTCCTGGGGGCTCAGCCCAGTGTTCTTTCCGCTAATGGACTCTGCTCCTCTGACCCTCCTGCTGCTGGCAGACAGCTCCAGACGAGCTGTGACCTTGGGTCTCAACGTCGTCAGCTCACGAGTCAGTCCTGAGGGGAGGTAGGCTTCATCAGCCCTGTTTTGGGGCAGCCCCCCTGTGAGGGAAGGACCCAAGCCCCCACGTCTGCTCAGGTCACCCCCTGGTTCAAAAATTCTCCAGGGCCAGCCCTGTCCTCTCAAGCTTCTCATCCTGGATTCTGCATCGGCGCTGGGCATCCCGAAGCACTGATTTTAGACTTGCAAGGGGAAAAAATGATGTCATTCACTTTTATGTTCATTGTGAAAAGAAGCCGAGCTTCCTTGACTTTGCAGGATAATACAAGAATTCTGGCTCTTTCAGGATGTTGCTTCCAATGTGGTGGACTGAGTTAACTTCCCTCTGATTCTGGGGCTCTTTTAGGAGAAGTTTGAGGCACACAGAGGCAGGAGTCACCTTAGCCCATGCTGCTGGTGAGATCCTTCCTGATTGGACCCCTGCCTGCACATGTGACTGGCCTCCCGGGACCCTGCGTTGCGGTTGCACCGAGTCACCTGGTCCTCCTCAGACACCCTGTGTCTCTTGTCCCCCAGGTGCTTGCTCACATGGGGCCCTGAGCTCAGGGCATCTCAAGCTGGGCACTCTTTTTTAAATAAATAATTAATTAATTTTTGGCTGCAATGGCATCACCAACTCAAGGACATGAGTTTGAGCAAGCTCCAGGGGTTGGTGATGGACAGGGAGGCCTGGCGTGCTGCAGTCCATGGGGTCGCAAAGAGTCAGACACGACTGAATGACTGAACTGAACTGAACTGCCCTGGGCCTTCATTTCCGCATCCAGGCTTTCTCTAGTTGCAGCAAGCAGGAGCTGCTCTCTAGCTATGGTGCCCCGGCTACTCCTTGCAGTGGCTTCTCCTGTTGCAGACCACAGGCTCTAGGCGCATAGGCTTTAGTGGCTGGGCACACAGGTTCTAGGGCGTGGGCTCAGAGTTGTGGCTCACAGGCTTAGTTGCTTTGTGGCAGATGGAATCTGCCCAGGCCAGGGATGGAACCTGTGTCAGCCTTGGCAGATGGATTCTTTACCGCTGCACCTCGAGGGGGGGTCCAGGTGGGGCACACTGGATGTTTGGGCCTGGATGACTCTTTGTTGCAGCATGATTCTCTGCATTGCAGCAGCATCCAAAGTTGGCCTCCACCTGCCAGAGGAGCAGGACCAGACATCCTTCTTCTGCTGATTTCTGAGCCTTAGCAATTGGCACCCCCATTGGGTGCTGATTCCCTGGCAGTATAATTTTGTTTATCTCTTCTTAACCTCCATGATGACTGTAAACCCCTAGAGGTCAAGGATTACGGCTCCAAATCTATATTTTTCAAGCCTCAACATAGTGCAATATCTGATCCACAGAAGGGACAGAAGTGCTGAGTGAATGAGCGATCTGCCAGTCTAAGCTAGTGCCAAGGATGGTGATGAGCCCTCCAAGAAGCAAGACAATTATTCTCTCACCTAAGATTACTGGGCAGCTCAGCCACTGACATCACCTCAGCACTGCCATGTCACTTGATGGCTGCTTGAAAAATAACTCTGCCAACAAACACAGATTTCATCACTTGGTCATAGTAATAGTAGTAACAATAGAGTAATGACAGTGGCTGGGTCATGAGTGTCTTTGCCAAGTTCTGCCAGATGTTTTCATCCTAATTGTTAATCCTCCTAGTATTTCTGTGAGCTTACGTCTTGTTATTCCCAAGTTACTGGTGGGAAAACTGAGGCTCTGAGAAATTAATTCACAAATTCAGCATCTGGGCGGCTCTAGGATTAGATCCAAAGCAGTTTGACTCCAGACCCTTATCATTGCCCTGTCCTTGGTTTTCCAAAGTTTTATTCTTTTATTCTTATTCTCAAGAAGTGGTTGTTTAAAATCTGAATGGCCTCAGGGTGACAGATGAGCAGGCTACCCACGCCCCGCTGCAATCTTTGTCACTTCCTATCACTGCGATGAACCTCCAATTCTATCAAAATATGGGAAAAATCATTTTGACGCTGCATTTGCATATCCAAGGACTGGAGGATGGTTCGTATAATCAAATTATGTGGAGTTGTAAAAAAGGGAGCATCGTTTAAATAGCTTACAAAATTACTTTGAAGACGTACATTAAAATCTAAGGAATCCATCGCCTCCGAGATCTTTACAAAAGTGAAATGCTAATTGATTATGAAAGCTTTGTCTCCATCACGGGCGCTATTCTCCATTTCTACTCCGTCACTATCTCAGCTCCAGCATCACTGTGACCTCGGCCCCTCTTCCGGCCCCATGCAGGCCATGAGAAACAGCAGATGGAATTAATGCATGGCTGGCTTCCCCTCCTCTCCCTATAGTTGATCAAAGGAGCAGTCTGGAAAACAAAAACAGCACCCTGGAAGTTGCTGAAATTCTGATTTCTTCCAGCAGTTTTATAGATTTTATAACTTATCTTTTATTGACTCTGCAAGGTCTCTGGTTCTCAGCATCTGTTTGTGGCATCTGCAGAGAAAGATACAGCCCATTTTTTATGCCACGGAACCAAATTTAAGAGACAGACAAACAAACAGGCCTTGATAGGAGGGGCCAGCAGCATGTTCCTCTTACAGTCCTGCTGTCCTCTTCCCCAGGGCCTTGCGCCCACAGGGCAGGGGGAGGAGAAGGTTCCTTCTCACCCGCCGGGTTTGTCAGCTTCAGCACAGAGGTGTTGGAGACCCAGTGATCAAGCTGAGAGTAGGTGTCCCCCACCCCCCGCCCGGCCCCCAGATCCTGAGGAGGACTGTTTATGACCACAAGTTTTGGGCAGGCTCCTTCGTAACCATAAAAAACTCCTCCGCATCATTTACAATTTCTCAGACTTAAAAGAACTGTGCCTGGTCACCCAGACGCATGATTGTATATCAGGGAACTTCATTATAATAATGACTATGGTGCTCCAGCTTCTTTAAAACCTCAACTGTTCGATTCAGCCTCTTTGGCTCCATAACTGTTTGTAAGGTTAATAGACTCCAAGGCATACCTGACTCCCACCCGAGAAGCAAAGAGATCTAATCTTACCCTCACATAAGAGGCCCTGCCATCTGGAGACGGTGTCTGTATCCCCGACACCACGGTGCAGAGGGGTCTGGGAGGTGGGGTCGCCCTGGGGAGGGTGGTCTGGGGAGTGCACGGGTGCTCTCCTTTCGCAGAGTCTTGACTGGACCCCCGTGGAAAATAGATTTAATTGCCGAGCCGTGGGACAGAGCCAGAGCTGAATGGGGGGTGGGGTGCTCAGCCGGGCTAGGAGGCGGTACCCGCCAAGGACAGTGGGGTCCCAGCAAGGAAGGTGGTGGATGGACAAGGCTTCCGGTTTGGTGTCAGTGGAGCCTGGAGGGGAGCGATGCCTGCGGAGTTCCCGGCCCCCTTTCTGGGGTCCCAGGATCTTCCACCAGGACCTTCAGAACGACCCCTCCTGTAGGACATGGGAGCCCGCTTTCCAGGCTGGTAAGGGCAGGGTAAGCCTTCCCAAGTCTCGGAGAGGGGGTCACCAGGGTGAGCCCCGGAGGGTCAGGAAATGCTTCTCGGAGTTGACGGTCTCAGGAAATGACGGCCATGATGAGAGGACCAGAGAGGAAGCTGCTGTGATGGAGGAAGGCCAGAGGCCGGCTCCAGGGCTGCAGGCGCGCCTGGGCCGCGGGGCCGGGAGAAGGTCCCCTCCTCAGGTCGTGCCCTCCGGGGTCCACACTCCATGGGGTGCAGTCCCTCCAGCGCAGGCGGTCGGCGGAACAGAGCGGCCTGCCACTGAGGTGGGGCCTGACTGACGGAAGCCTCCCCGTGGAAACCGGAAGTGGAATTCTAATCGCGAGCCTGCCCGCTGCAGCTCCCCTAGCGGGCCTCTCCTCTCGGCTCCTATAATGTTCCGGGCGCCTTGCAGTCTCACTGAAACAAGCAAGCGCACAGTGAGAGGCGGCCGAACTGGAGAAGGGCTTTCCCTCCTGCTCTGGATGGGAGGACCCGCCATGGCTAACGCAGAGGTGTCTGGACGGACCGTTCATCCGTGGGGCTTGCGCTCCTCTCTGCTTTAAATGACTGCCTTTAGCTGGACAGTCATGGCATCTACTTCACCCTTAGCTCTGCAAAAACACCCAAGGCAGATTGTGGAGATCAGTCTTCCCCCGGCCTCTGTTTCCTCTTAGTTGACCACCAGATGACCCTGGTGTGGAGAAGGAAGGTCAACTGTTAGCCGCTCAGTCATGTCTGACTGTTTGCGACTTCATGGACTATACTCCACCAGGCTCCTCTATCCATGGGATTCTCCAGGCAAGGATACTGGAGTAGGTAGCCATTCTCTTCTCCAGGTGATCTTCCCGACCCAGGGATCGAACCCAGGTCTCCTCCACTGCAGATTCTTTACTATCTGAACCACCAGGGAAGCGCGAAGGAAAATCAAACCCATATTAATGTGGCCATATTTGACACATAATTCAGTCCTTGGAAGAAAAGCTATGACAAACGTAGACAGGGTATTAAAAAGTAAAGACATTACTTTGCCGACAAAAGTCTGTATAGTCAAACTATGGTTTTTCCAGTAGTCATGTATGGATGTGAGAGTTGGACTATAAAGATAGTTGAGTGTCAAAGAACTGATGATTTTGAACTGTGGTGTTGGAGAAGACGCTTGAGAGTCCCTTGAACGGCAAGGAGATCAAACCAGTCCATCCTAAAGGAGATGAGTCTTGAATATTCATTGGAAAGACTGATGCTGAAGCTGAAAATCCAATACTTTGGCCATCTGATGGGAAGAACTGACTCATTGGAAAAGACCCTGATGCTGAGAAAGAATGAAGGTGGGAGGAGAAGGGGACGACAGAGGATGAGATGGTTGGATGGCATCACCGACTCCATGGACATGAGTTTGAGCAAGCTGTGGGAGGTGGTGATGGACAGGGAGGCCTAGCGTACTGCAGTCCATGGGGTCACAAGGAGTCGGACATGACTGAAGAACTGAACTGAATTCACACATCTGCCCAGTAAAAGCTGGTGCCAAGGAGCAAAGCCACGTCATGGACTTGTAATCATCCTTGTCCTTTAGACTTGAACCACTTCTGTTCCTCTCCAGGTAATACTTTACCTGATGGATGTAAGGGGCTCTGTCCATACTATGAGTTAGACCCTTCACATGAATTCCCACCCTACTCCACCCACCAGGCATGTGAACCCTCCAGTTAATTCTTCCTTCTTATCATTTCCAGGGAAACAGAAGCAGGGCCTGACCACAGAGAATGCCCAGGATCAGTTTATTGACTTCCAAGGACTATTAACCTTCTGGAGAAGGAAAAAAAAAAAAATACCTTTCTTGTATCTAGGACCTGCTGGGTGCTAATTTAATGTGGCAATGAGATAAAAGTCCACTCAGGCTGCTGTCAACCTCACTGGATCGGAATGCCGTCTACTTAGCATAGAAGTCAAACAATTCCCTGGCAATAGATTGCCTTCCACTTGTAGGTCTACTAAATAAATAGAAAAGTAATTAACAGTGGGTGATGGCAGATATATCAGAGGGGATTTCATTACAGCAGAAGAACAGAGGGAACCAGGAAGTCACTTTGTGTCCCAGCGTCCGATGGGGCTCTCATGCTCCGTCTCTGTGAGAAAAGAAATTTCAGAATTTCCTATCTTCAATTTAATCAACAGGGAAGAGAAAAATCTGAAGTGCCTGCAATTAGTCACCAAATAAATAATTCTCCTTATTGTTCCATTTAATTATTTTGGTCCTGGAACTTGTGGATGATTGTACCTTTTTTGTTGTATTTTTGCTTTTCTTCCTTCCTTTCTTTTTTTTGGGGGGAGGGGCTTGCCTATTAAATATCTGAATTTCAAAATGCTAACTGAATGTCTCATTATTTTTACTGTTTCCTCCCTTTGGAAAATAAGTGGCATTATGTCACTTAGAACAGCAGGAAGAAATGAAATTTCATAGGAAGGAAATTTATGCTCAGTTGGAAAAAGAAAAGATGTTGAAGGCATTTATTTTTGACCAGCTTTTAAAAAACATATTGGAAAGTTCTGAATTCAATTTTGCATGTCCAGAATGGTATAACCTAATTTTAGCATATTAATTAACAATAAAGTAGTGTTTTTGCCTCATACAAAGAAATAAAATAATTAACTTACTGAGGAAATGGGGTCATATGATTTTACTTTCTGAGGGTAATGAATGACATTGAACGACAGTAATGAGGTTTTGAAGAGCAACTCTGGTTACTGAGCCCTTTTGGAATTCTTTGTTAAATACCCGACAGCTGGCCAGTTTTCCCCGTCTCCAAACATTACCTGTCTCAACCCAGGCTAACCCACCTACACTTCAATGAGTCAAGCCTATGTTCCCCAGGAAGAATGCTGAGCAGCGGGGGGAGGTAAGTTTTTAGAATTCTCAAGGCTGACCTGAGTGTCTGAATGGTCCCTGAGTCAATAAACACTCAGGTGCTTTCTACTTGGGGGGGGGTGGGGAAATTCCAGCATTTAGGTTCCCATATTTGGACATTTGAAGTTGGAATATTTTGTCACATTTTCACATAGCTTCATTCCCCAGGGGAGGAAAAAACCTAGTCTTTCAAGTGGTTATTACAGAGCTAAGTGCATAAATATGCATGAGAGGTCATTATTACCACGAGATGGTACTTAAAAGGTTCGAGTGTCTCTTACTAAGATTTTTCAACTTGTTCGGTGACAATAAATCAAAGTCTCCAGTTTTTGGTTGCTGAACTTTGCCTTTGATGGTTCCTTCAAAGTTTTCAGGAAAATGGTTTCTGAGCCCTGAGTGGCATTCGACTGTCCAATCATTCATGCATTTGACAGATGTTTAAGGAGACCTTTAATTGTCAGTGTCTATGTTTCATGCAGAAGGCCCACCTTTGGAGCATTGTAGTCAGTCCTCTCCCCTGGAAGAGGAAATGGCAACCCACTCTACTATTCTTGCCTGGAGACTCCCCATGGACAGAAGAGCCTGGTGGGCTACAGTCCATAGGGTCGCACAGAGTCAGACATGAAGTTGGACAGAAGCAACTTAGCACACAGTCAGTCCTCTGAGGGTTAAGTAACAGAATTTCTAGATTTTAGAACTTGAATAGAGGTTTGGAGAAGCTAAGTCACTTGTTCCAGGGGACATCTTGTCCTGTGGTCAAGACGGGAAGTAGGATGTGAAACCCCTAGGCCAGGCCTCTGACAAGTGAGTCTGCAAAGCTTGGAGTCCAAAGCGCAGAATCATCCGGGGAACCATGATAACAAGAGCTGCATTTTGACTCACTTCTGATTTCCAGAACTTGGTATTTCAATGGAGGAATAGTATGTAGATTGATCAGAATCAGAATGACTCTTCAACATGATACTCCCATCCACTAGTGACTTCAGCTCAACCCTGGGCATGGAGCAAGTTCCCTCTTGGAGAAGACAGAATTTCTGTCTTCAGGATCAATCATCCCTGTGGCCTGGATCTCTGTGGGAAACGGAGAAAAGATGACGGAGCTGGGGAGAGGGAACAGCCCCTCTCAGAGTCTCGCTCTGCCTCTCTCGGTGAGCGGAAATACTACTCGTGTAGTTCACGGGGTCTAGTTATGCTGCTTGTCCCAAATTAATAAAGAAAGCAATTTACAAACAATTAACAAAAACAACTCTTTCTTAAATTTTGCTCATGGGCTCCTGGTATCTGATTTATAGGCCAAATCTTTGGAAAGCAGAGCAAGTAGAATCCAGGGTGACAGGCATCTCTCCACCAGGAACTGATTCACGGTCTGATGGAAACACTTATGCTATTTCACACAGGGTTTTCCCCAAATCCTAAGGCTGACCTTGCTTAAGGACATTGCAGTGAAAGGGAAGTGTGTGAAAAATAGAGCCTTGACATATATCAGGAGAAAACTTTATTCAAAAAGATACACTCAAAGATTGCATCACTATTTACAATAGCAAGACATGGGAGCAGCCTAAGTGTCCATCAACAGATAAATGGATAGAGAAGATGTGGTACATATATACAATGGAATATTACTCAGCCATAAAAAGAATGAAATAAGGCCATTTGTAACAACATGGAAGAACCTAGAGACTGTCATACTAAGTGATGTAAGCTAGAAAGAGAAAGATGAATACCATATAATATCACTTATATGTGGAATCTAAAACAATAATACAAATGAACTTGTTTACAAAACAGAAATAGACCCACACACATAGAAAAAAAAAAACAACTTATGTTTACCAAAGATGAAAGGTGTGGAGAGTGATAAATTAGGAGTTTGGGATTAACAGATACACACCACTATATATAAAACAGATAAAAAAAAGACAAAACAAGGACCTGCAGTAAATAAAAGGGAACTTATTCAACATCTTGTAATAAACCATGATGTAAACAAATATGAAAATTTTTATTTATATATATAAATATATATTTATATATATATTTTATATATGGGGGCTTTCATATATATGGGCTTCCCTGGTGGCTCAGATGGTAAAGAACCTGCCTGGAATGCGGGAGACCTGGATTCAATCCCTGGGTCGAGAAGATTCCTCTGGAGAAGAGAATGGTAACCCACTCCAGTATTCTGGTCTGGTGAATCCCATGGACAGAGGAACATGACAGGCTACAGTTCATGGGATTGCAAAGAGTCAGACACGACTGAGTAGTTAGCACTTCCATTTCTTCATATATATATATACATATATATATGTGTATTTATATACACATATATATATACGACTGAGTAATTAACTTTCACTTTTTCATATACATATACACACACCTGAATCCCGTTGCTCTGCAACAGAAACTAACTCAGCACTGTGAATCAACTACTTCAAAAACAAACAAACAAATAAGTAAAGCCTAGCCCTGAACTGACGGGGAGGCACCCTCCGTGGGCAGAGCCCCAGAGGAAGTGCTGCTGCCTTTGTAACCTGCTCAGGAAAGCTCTTCAAGGCTGGCTCTCCCATGCGCACACTTGTTGTTACCGAGGCGGACACGTCTTAAACCTGATTTCTGTTCTACGCCATCATATTGCCCATCCTGTCACCCGGAGACACGTGAGAGGAACACGCGCTGTGAGGGCCACGTGCAACTGACTCAGTCTCTCCCACTTCAGAGCCGTGGGAACCCGGGCGAGTGACCTCATTTCTGAGAGGCTCAGTGTCCCGTCTGCAAACTGGAGATGATCTTGCCTGCCCCGGCTCCCAGGAGCTCCAGGTTAGACGTGATCACGCACAGAACGCTGCGTCCTGGGAGGCGTTCACCCAGGGCCTTCCTGACTTCTTCCCAAGTCGTGTCTGAACTGACCTCAGTCATCCCCAAATGCCCGATAATCATTTATCTTATTGAAAACTCAGTTCACTTATCTCTTTATTGTTTTATTGTTTTCTTCCAACATTTTGTTGTGTTGCCTTTATTTTAGCATTTTTTTTAAAGCTGCCTCCTTTTATAATGAATTTTCTGTGTCTCTTATTTTCCTCCCCTTATGTTGTGACTTGAGTTTCCAAGGGATGAGTGTTGCTTTTGCAGATTCTCTTATCAATGCCGTGTTTCTACCTTAGAAGCTCAGGAAGCTTGCTGACAGACTAACAGAATGATCAAAATGTCCCCAGCCCAAGTTTTCTCTTTCATTTTAAATAACTCACACTGTCTTCCCCAAACCCCAGAACTGCATGGTCAGGTGAGACCTCCAAGATCTGGGTGGCCCAGAGGGATGACCAGGGCTCGAGAAACATGCTGAATGGTGGAGATGCAGATGCAGAAATGACCCAGGAAGCAATGCTGCCTGACCCATGGATGGATGCTCACCATGTGGACTTGCTGCTTTCCCCGGGATGGCGTCTCCCTGTGCTCTGGGCTGCCCCCCATCCTTTTGGGAGATAACTTCTCTCTTCCCTGGTAACCACTATGTACTTTCTGTTCGTGATTCTGCGTATATTTACTTTTACCCACATGTTTTGCTCAGAATCTTGGTTTAGGTGCTGACCTTACACCTTTGCCCAAATGACTTGCAAACACATGTGGATATAAATATCAGTATCAGACTGGGTTAGTCACCCCGTGGACATGTACTTATTTACTCATGTTTTGCAAACTAAACATCTCCTCCCAAGTGCATCCCTCCATTCTGTCATAAGCTTTGAGTTATTCACCCAACTAACATTTGCTGAGCTCCTGAGTCATTCATCCAACTAACATTTGCTGAGCTCCTGCGAGGCGTCGGGCTCTTAGCTCGTGTGCTAATTCTCAGCTTTCTGTCTTCCTTTTCATCCCTCAGAAGTCCTCCTTACCACTGCGCTCCGAGGTGCCCACACAAAATATAATATCCCATGACAGGATGTCTTTCCATGTGCAAACCAAAATAGCCCTGGCCTTTGTGCGGCTGTACTCCTTTCTAAACTCGTCCTGACACAACGTCTGGTCTCACCTCTCGCACATTTTCGCCACTTTCTGGCACACGTTGTGAGGTGCTGTCATAGATCTAAGTTGATTTTTTTTGGCCTCTTTATTTGTGAGCTTTGGATCCATTCACGTGTTTCTCCTCCCCATGATTTGAATTGCGTCCCTGGTGGGAAGTCGGATGCTTGCTTTTCAATCCCCTTTCCTTCTGCTAACAAAGATGTTAAGGAAAGGTTAGCTGGGCTTGGAAAAGAGGCTCAATGATATTCTAATAAAGTGACCACTTAGATAGTCTTGTTTTAAATGGCAAAAATCTCTTTTTGAAAAAATTTAGATCTGAATGAGATCTGAGGCCCCTCATTCAGTCCAAGCTCCCGCAGGGAGTGTGTGTGTTGAGTCAGGTTTAGAATCTGGGCCTGTGGACTCAATTCAGTGGGGCAGGGGGGAGGTTCCTTTTAAATATTATCTTTTAAAAAATTTTTTTAACCAAAAATCTATATGCAGGAGGGTGGGAGGGAGGTTTGAGAAAGAAGGGACATATGTATACATATAGCAGACTCACGTCCTTGTACAGCAAAAATTAACACAACATTTAAAGCGATTATACTCTGATAAAAAAATATAGATGTAAAATAAGGAACAGAAGGTAAACCCAAGACCACGCCGATCAAGCACGTTTCCAGCGCCCTGGGGCCCCTAAATGTGCGATTCTTCCCAGACACCTTTAACCTCTGATGAGTGTTCCTTAATTCCCGGGGATCCTGCCAGCTCACCCTGGTTCAGCTGTCCTCCGAACCGGACAGAAACCAGGTCTCTCTTCCCAGCATGTTAATCTCTCGTGATCACGGTGGGTCTGCCGTGGTTTGTCATTAGCAGCCAGGCCCGCTAATGTTGCCTGACTCTGTTTGAATCTCTCTTTTGGTGGGGATTACGTTTTATTTTTGGACAACCCTCATTGTTAGAAAGTTTTCCTGCTAATCACACAAAACTCTGCTTCCTCTGCCCTCCTCACCGGGGGTCCGTTTTGCTCTGTGACCTTGTGTGCATGCCGGGTGCCGGGGCTGAGCCGCAGGCGGACTTTAACCTGGGAAGTCTTTCCCAGCCCCTCTTCCTCCTGGCCCTTAATCCGGGCTCTCCTGACCTCCGGCCTCCCTTGCTCTGATTCCACTTTCAGTTTTGCACTGAAGCTTTGTCATGAGCGACCCAGTGGGGCGGTCCTTCCAGCCTCTTCTGGACCCATCCTCCAGGACACGACCTCCAGCGTGGCACCCTGGCCTCCTGGAGCTCCAGGGTGCTGAGCATGCTGTCCCCCAGGTCAGGAGTGGACGGCCCACCCCCACCCTCGCTCGGTCCCAGTGGTTTGAGAGCGATCCTCAGACACGCAGGTCTCAGTCCTGTCCCCTGGAGTGGCCCCGGGTACATCTAATCCCTGGTAGTATTTTAGGAACATGACCCCATGCCTCTTGTTTGCTCTCCCGGGCACTCTTGTAGGGGGTGGATAGAAGCGCCTGCATGTGTAGAGTTTGACCTGTGAGGGGCCCCGAGCCACTTCCCTGCCTTGGCTGGAACAGGCTGTTTCAGCGGTGCCGGCTCTAGCCTTGGGCTTTGTTCAGCTGCACGTCCACACCCCGAGCTTGCGGTCAACCAAACACGTCCACGCCATCTCCTCTCCTACGAATGGCTGTTCAGCCTGGTCCCTGCTATTCCCTGCTATACCTGTTTTCAAACTCTCGTGCATTCTGTTCATTCCTGTTTTGCTTGGATTCCTTATTCTAGCACCTGATATCCTTTTGAATCTTGACTCTTTCGTGGGCCTTTACATTTCCAAGCTTTCGTTGTGCACGGAGTTTAATATGTGAAGATTCTCTGCTTCAAAAGCATAGATGAAAGTGTGCGATCGGAGTGTGGGTTCACAGCTCTGAAGCAGCTTCGCACGTGTACTGGGATCAAGCAGAGACGTGGTGGGTGGCGGGAGGCAGAAGCCAGGTTTCCCCGGTGGGGATGGGAGGTTGTGGATACAAGGGTGGGGGGCTAGATTAGGGCCAGAGACCTCGGGGTGAACTCAGGTGCAGCCTAGCACGGATGCTAAGGGATGGTTTCAGAAGCACTGATAGACTTGTGTGCACACACGAGTTAGCATCCATATGCACGTTTCCCAGAGCTGTTGCTTGAGGGAGGGGCCCAGACGCAGGGACATTCCAGGAGCAAGAAGCCCACACAGGGTCTTGGTTTCAAAATGCAGTTCTCCGATAAAAGGCACCCGGGCCCTGGGGAAACAGGGCTTGTTCCAGGACTGGGTCAGGGAAAATGGAAGGAGAGCCTGAGCCAAAGTGAGGGAGTGCTCCCCTCACCGCAAGTCAGGGGCACGTCAAAGGACACACACGTCAACCCAAAGCCACCCCAAAGCTCCGGAATAGCCAGAGTTGTCCCGATGGGAGCAAAAGCGAATAGCACAATACTGCGTTATAACGCAAAGTCCAAAATGCACCTACCCAAGTCGGTGTGGACATAAAGAAACCACTGAATAAATACACAGGTGGGAGGCAAGGGATGAGTATCCTTACAGACCAGCTCCAAATAATTTACACAGACACCCCCAGTCCAGCCCTCTGCCCTTGAATCTGGCTGGACTTGGTGACTGGTTTACAAAGAAGGAGTTCTAGAGGAGGGGGCGATGTCACTCCCCCTGGACAAGGCTGACAAGCGCTCCCGGGGTGAGGTGATCGCGTTCCTGTCATCATTTACACGTCAGGGAGGCAGCGCGTGCTCTTGATGTGCTGTGATGAGAAGGGCCCTTCACCTCTGAGGTCTCTCCCCCCTCCCCAAATCCATTAACTGTGGTCTATTCTTGAAGAAGCATCTGAAAAAGCAAATGGAGGGGGACTCTACAAAAGAGCTGAGCAGTGAGGCTCAAAACTGCCAAACCATCAGAAATAAGGAAAGCCCGGGGGCTGTCACAGAGCACAGGAGGCTGGGGAAAGACGACAACCGAGTTTAGTACCTGTGCAAATTTTCTGTATCTAAAATGCTCTCTCCTCCAAATGATTAAACACAAAAATAAAGGAAAGGCACATACATAACTTTAAAATGGTGTTCAACAGGCAAGCCCAAGGGATCTGATATTCTGTTAGTGACCGCTAGCTGGGTGGTGTTAGTCCAACATCATCTACTGCATCGGGCTGATCACAGAGCTCCCTTCTTGGGGCCATGATGGCCCCCACTCCCCGACTGGATTTTCCCCAGTCTTGGAAGCTGGGACTTTACCCCCACGGTATGTGGGTGTGGCTAGCCCCAGAGCTCTACACTTCCAAGGCTGTGGCATTGCACTGTGCTTATCCAGACCAAGACCAGCCGCGGCTTTTCCCTTAATCACCATCTTCACGGTGTTCCCTCCTACCTAAGGCTCAGCGGAGCCTCCCCAAGGAGGCTACATCCTCCTTGGCCCCACCCACCCCTGAGATTCAGTCGCTGCCCCGGCTTCCCTGCTTGTCTGGGGCTGTGTGTGCTCCCGGGCGTGCCTGCCTGCCTCCCTTCCAGGCACTGACCCGCATCCCTCCCACCCCTCATCACACTCCCTGAAGAAGCTTTGGAAACTTCAGGGACTCAGGACTCCAAGACACTCCAGCTATTTCAGCAACTCCTTGACATTTATGAACAGTGATAAAGAACATATGTGTTCCTCTGTTTCTGTCATTCTTGTTTTCGGGACTTGATTGGAACCTAAGCTCTTTGGGTTCGGGGTCTGTGTGCCTTTTAAGGACATCATGTTTTATTTATATACATGGGTTTGGTAGAGCGTTATTTGGGTAAATTTTCCCCTCTGTGTAGCTTGGTGAAGTATTGATTGAGCATGTGAGTGTCTAATAAGGAGCAATGTTAGTTTCTTCAGTTTGTCTTTACGTGGGTAACAGTTTGAAGAACCCCCTCCAGCCTGCCCCTTGCCCACAACAGGAACCCCTGTTGCTTGGATCTTCGTTGAGGCTTATCCTCCACCGAGCGGCTTCTGTCTCACTGTCTCATCCAAGGTCTCATCCGCCAACCTGAGGTTTACCCAAGTGGTTTTGAATCCACTGTGCAAACAGAGATTCATAAAGCCCCTCATGAGAGGCCTTGCTGAAGAGCGTAAGACACAGCATCTACGCCACTGTCTGGCCTCTGAGCTCCCTAATGCTCTCAGAGAAGCTTTTAAGTTCCCGAGCAGAGCTTGTCCTCAGAAAGCCCAACCCCCGCTTCAAAAGCCTGCTCTTCTCAGATGTCAGCTTTGAAAGAAATCGCCATAGCATTTCCGTTTCTTTCTTGATCGCGCTCACCCAGCTCCCCCGGCCCTCAGCACGCGTGGGTCTCTCTGCTTTACCCAGGGCCATCCTGAAAGCCCGCTCCCCTTTCTTATTTCAACATCGCCCCGTCGGTCCTTTCCTTTCCGAGTGTTCACATGGGAGAGTCATGGTGTTTCTCAACCCTCCGCCTGCGATCGGAGCCCACGACACGGGCCAGGGCTGGGGGAGGGACGCGAGGGGGAAAGCAGCCTGGTCTCCCTGGACGGCCTGGGGTCCTGGTGGCTGTGAGCGCGAACGCCTGTGTGTGTGTGTGTGTGTGTGTGTGTGTGTGTGTGTGTGTGTGTGTGTGTGTGTGTGTGGCTGGCGTGTGACGGTGCGTGTTGGTGGTGTGCATGTGCTCGTGTGTGCGCCTACATTTGTGAGTGTGTCTGTGTGCGCCTGTGTGCCTGTCCATGTATGTATGTGCGTATGTGTGAAACAGGCTCAGGGTGTGTAAAACACGGTGCGTGTTGGCCTCTGTATGTGTGTGAGTGTGTGTATGTGTGTGAGACGGAGCGTGCGTGTCAGCCTGTGTGTGTGTAAGGCAGTGTGAGTCTGTGACTCTGTGCCTGTTCATGTATGTAGGTGTGTACGTGTGTAAGACAATATGAGTGTGTGTGTGAGACAGAGCGTGTGCGTGTTGGCCTGTGATTGCGTATGAGGCAGTGTCTGTCCACGTCTGTCCGCGGGGCCGGGAGGAGGCCGGCGGGGCAGCCTGAGGCACACGCTTCCTCCCGCCGGCCGCGGCAGGGGACCCCTGCACCCAGGCCCCCCGCCCCAGTGGTCAGGAGTCTGGCCTCCAGGTGTCCTCACTCCGCTCTTCACCGCCCCCCGGCCCTGCCTGGAGCCTCGACTTTCTCACGTGTGAAGTGGGGCCACTGCCAACTGCAGACTGAACACAAGCTACAGGAGGACTGGATGAGACGGAAAATGCACGGCATGGGGCTTTGCTGGGGAGAGGCGCTTTACCGTCGGGGAGAGCGTCTCCCTGCAGAGCTCTCGGGGCATATCACTCTTTGCATCATGGATACAATGTCTGTAACTGCAAAACAATGCCTGTTCCCATTTTCCTTCAAAATTGAAGAAATAATATTTTTATTGAGATATAATTGATTTAAAATATTTTTTACTGAAGTATAGTTGATTTAAAAGTGTATCGTTTTTGACTTTCCGCTCACTCGTAGGGGGTCCTGGTGTGGAAATGTTCAGCCTTGTGCGGACCTGACCTCTGCACTCGCTGTGCTAAAACACTGCTCTGATCGACCTCTGGATGCCTTGACTTATTGGCTTTGAATTGATCTAATGATTTAATAAAAGTCATTTTTCATGGTCACTGGGTCTGGATAAAGCAGTCAGTTTATCTCCGGTTTGGCCAATGTCATCAATAATAGATGTTTTGCTGACGCTGTTGGGTGATTCATTTCCACGGCATAAACACAGGAAACCTCTGTCAACGTCACGGCTCTGGTCTCTCTGCACAGACCCAGTGCCCCCGCCCCGTCCACCGGATCCCGTCCACCTGTGTTCTTCATGTTTGGGAATAGCTACCCCTCACCACTTCATCTCAGGAAGGGCAGCCAACCACCAACCAACCGCCCTCCCGAGGGCAGAGGCCTGCAGGGCTGGGGTCAGCGGAGCCCAGGGCGACGTGGCCACCCTCGCTGCCTGCAGCCCCTTCCATGCCCCTCGACCCAGTGACCGGCTGAGTAAGCGCCCTCCTGGCAGGCCAGCTCCTCGTTGAGAAACAGTGGAAATGAGGTCATCAGCAGTGGAGATTCACTTCCTCTGCACATTTGCAGCCAAGCAGGGAAAAAAAAAAAGAGCTGAACATTGAGCCCGAGGGCCTCGGAAGGCCTCCATGATTTTTATTCTTGCTAACAAAGCCCAGAGCACACGTGCCTCGCAGATGTGCAGAGCGGCGCACGTGCACACACAAGCCGCAGACACCTGCTCTCCTCGCTCTGTCCACCCAGAATCCGCTGTCCAGCCATTTCCCGGAAGTGTGGCCATGAGGAGACAATGCCTCCAGGTCTCAGGTCCAGAAGCTGGCAGGATTTTGTGCTTCTAAAGCCTTTAGTTCCAAATCTCAAGGGTTTGGTGAACCAATTAAAGTCTGCAGGAGGGCATGGCAACCCACTTTGGTATTCTGGCCTAGGGAATCCAATGCACTGAGCAGCCTCGTGGGCCACAGTCTGTAGGGTTGCAGAGAGTCAGACAGGACTGAAGCGACTGAGCAGGCATAGCCAATTAGCAAGGTTGTAATAGTTGCAGGCAGAAGCGTACTATTACACGCATCCAGTCTCCGCCAAGCCCCCCTGCCTTCCAGGCAACCACATAGCACTGGGCAGAGTTCCCTGAGCTGCACTGCAGGTCCTTGTTGGTCATCCATCTTGAATACAGCAGCGTGGACGTGTCCATCCTGAACTCCCGAAGCACCCCGTCCCCCCATTCCTTCCCTCCTCGCAAACCCTAAGTCCGTTCTCTAAGTCTGTACCACATCTCGGGGTTCTGTCCGCAGCCCCTGCCAGGGGTGGCCGGGCTGGGAGCTTCATGCCAACGCGGCATGTACTTTGGGGAAATGAAAGTTGGCCTCCAAGAATCAAAAAAAGGAAATGAATCTAGCTGGCTGCGTTGGTTCTTCGCCCTTTCACCCCCTGGGTGCTGCCCCCGGGCGCCGTCTAGACCCTCCCGTGTGGCCAGCAGACCAGTTGTCTGTGTCTGGCTCGTGCTCTCTGTGAGGCAGACCAGTGTCTGGGAACCGCAGCCAGGAAACACAAGAATGAGGGTCTGATTTCCCTCCTGGCCCCCAGCACTGGACAGTCTCAGCTGAAAGGAAGAATAGCACTTTCTTTCTCATGACTTTTTGAGGGTGGAAATGTCTCCTGGAGGCACTTCCTCACAAGGAGGATCTCCAGTCCTGAAATGCTGACCCACGTGAATCCCATTTAAAGCTCTCGCTGCCCCCAAAGTTCCTGTGCTGACATCTTCTATTTCCCCCTTTCTCACAGCTCTAGTCTTCTCCATGGAAAAGAAAGCTACTTCTCTTAATAATTAATTACAGGAGCTATTTAAGGCATTTGGAGCTCTAATCAGAAACCTCAGCCTTATCACTTTTTACCAAAGTGAGCTCCATTATTATACATTTTGAGTGCCACTGGTCTGAAACTTAAAGAAAACCTGATGAAATATTCCTCTGAGCCTGAATTTAAGCTCCGTAACAATTTTTCACTCTGCAACAACAACAACAACAAAAAAAGTCCCTTAATAATTCTATAGAGAGTTGCTAATAGTTCACGCCCTCACATTCCCGAAATTCCTATGCAAATTACATAAACGGAGCCCAAGCGCAGTTGCAGAATTGAAAATGCAGGGTTTAGTATCACGCTTGTCTCCCCTGGACTCAGGGAAGACTCTGATTCATTCTTGCTTCAGATATTCTGACTATGGCCATGTTTCCAATCCTAGGATGGAGAGTGTATCCTTAGCTGTTTTGTGTCCATCCCCCGCCCCCCAAACCTCCACTCTCTCCTGCTCCCCAAACCCTTGAAATCTTCTGGAATGAAAGGACAGGCTGAAATCCATTCTTGAAGATGCTTAAAAAGGGTCAAGAGTTCTGGTTCACTAGATATTTCTTAGATGTCTTACCTTTGTTTGGCAACACTTTTTGGTATAGGAATTTGTCTCATTTTCACTCAGAGGGTGTTATAGAGAAGGAAAGCAAAGAGGTGAACTGAAATTTGTTTATTTTAATTAGAGAAAGATTCTTTATTTTCCAAGGCTTTGCCACAGCAGTGAATTTAATAGTATATAATTAACTCTAATGCGCTTATGATTTGATTCGCAAAAATTCTTACAAGGTAGATATTTTGAGGGAAAGGGAAGTACAGGATTCCAGCCTGACCATGGGCTTTGATTCTGATGGTCCTCATGGTGGCTGGGATGCGGGGTGCTGGTGAAGGCTGGCTGACACAAAGACTGGACCATGCCCCGTGTGGAATTCCTTAGGTGGGCTGAGTGGTGGCCCCCCCAGAAAGGGGGGGCCTGCAGGCACAGTGGCCCCCAGTTTCATGGAGTCTTCTCTGGGCCACAGAGTTCAGAAGCAGGTTCATACATGAACATGAGGGTGCAGGCCTAGGAGAAGAGACAGGGCACTGGAGAATCAGCTTCTGTCTCACTTGACATCTTAGCAGGTCTTGGTAGGCAGAGAGCTGGGAAGGACGGCTGAGGAGGTCACATCAAAGGGGAACAAAAAGGGAGGCCCCACCGAAGGCTCACCATGGACCAAGGCCTCCTCTGCTACATGGAAGTAGACGCTGTGAGCCCACCTGGGCTGGACGGCTGGACAAGGGCACACACGTTTACTTCTAAAGCGAACCCAACAAGGGGCCAGCCGGACACAGGTGGCCGGGTGGAGGGTTTGCCTGGAATAAAAGACACACCTGGGCTTGTTGGGAAAGAAAACTGGTCAATCCCTGTGACCTTCTTTCTCCAAATTTGCAAAATGTAGGCACTCATGTCCTCCCTTCCTGGTCGCTGTGAGGATGTGACATCGCATGTGAGTGCCTGGCCTGGGGTCTGGCGCTTGGAGGTGCGCAACAGGCACTCAGTTGTGCCGACTCTTTGCGACCCCACGGACTGTAGCCCGCCAGGCTTCTCTGTCCACGGCATTCTCCAGGCAAGAATCCTGCAGTGGGTTGCCATTTCCTCCTCCAGGGGATTTTCCTGATCCAGATCAAACGCACATGTCCTGCATTGGCAGGCAGGTTCTATAGCACTGAACCATCTGAGAAGTCCACTCAACACACGGATCTGTCGTTAAGGTTTGGTGGGTCCCGGAAAAGCTCCTCAATCAAAGTTCTCTCCCCCACTGACCTACATGGATGAATGAAACTCCAGCCAGCACTTGGTGGAGAGGTTGTGTCCGTTGAAGGCTCCTGTTTAAACACAAACCATACTCCAGGGGCTGGAGGGAGGGGACTGGGAAAGAAACCCACTCCCAGCTGGAAACGCCTTTTGTTTGAACTGAGATGATCAGGTTAACCAATCAATTAATGAGCAGGGCCCTGACAGCTGGAAAAATGGCAGATGGGTTTGGAGGGGTGGAGTGAGAATGGCACTAAGGGACGGGCGAAGAGTCCTGACCCCAGAGGGCTGACGCCTGTCCGATGGCGTCGGGGGGAGGGGGCCGAGAAGGGAGTTGGAATTGGAAGATGGTGGCTGGGGGAGGGCCCAGTGGGGGAGGGGCCTAAGGAGCAAATTGCCAAGATTTCAATGTTGTGAGATTCGGGACACATTTATTTTTAAACAGCAAATAGTTGCTTTCAACTGATATTCTCAGTTTAGTTTAGTTCAGTTTAGTCGCTCAGTCGTGTCCGACTTTGCAACTCCATGGACTGCAGCACGCCAGGCCTCCCTGTCCATCACCAACTCCCGGAGCTTGCTCAAACTCACGTCCACTGAGTCACTGATGCCATCCAACCATCTCATCCTCTGTCTTCCCCTTCTCCTCCCACCTTCAACCTTTCCCAGCATTAGGGTCTTTTCCAATGAATTGTCTCTTCGCAACAGGTGGCCAAAATATTGGATTTTCAACTTCAGCATCAGTCATTCCAATGAGTATTCAACACTGATTTCCTTTAGGATGGACTGGTTGGATCTCCTTGCAGTCCAAGAGACTCTCAAGAGTCTTCTCCAAAACCACAGATCTTCAGCACTCAGCTTTCTTTATAGTCCAACTCTCACATCCATACATGACTACTGGATAAACCATAACTTTAACTAGATAGACTTTTGATGGCGAAGTAATGTCTCTGCTTTTTAATATGTTGTCTAGGTTGGTCATAACTTTTCTTCCAAGGAGCAAGATATGCTCAGTATATTGGTATTCAAACTATGGTGTTTCTCCAGGTGAAGGACCTTTAAATTTAAAGTGGTGGGTCCACATGTTAACCTGAAAACAGTGCAACATATATAGTGTGTCAAAGGACCCTGGAAACTTGGGGAAAAACAGTTTGGTAACTATTCCTGGGGTCGTGTGGAGGGAGGGCACTTAATCTCTGGTGTATCATGGGAAAGGGTTTCTTCCTAACCCCCCGGCTGTGCCCTGAGACCCCTCAATACACCGCACAGTGATGGAGGCCCTCAGTCTCAGAGCATGCGCTGTGTCCGCGGCATGGGGACCACTCCTTATCTGACCTTCGAACGTGTTCTTTTCGTACACAAGGCGCTGTGCTGCGATGCCAAATTTTCGTCTGAGGGTATACCCAATGAGTCTTCCCAATCAGAGGATCCATTGTTTGCTTTTTTTTTTTTTTTTTTTTTTTAAAGGAAACTTCTTCCTGTGTCTCCTGCTACTTCCTAAACGAGGGCTAACAAGAAAGCTGCCAGGTGACTTGAAACAGTCTTTCTCCAACATCGGCCCTGTGACTTCGGGGGCGGATACTGCTCTGTTGAACGGGATGGGGAGTGTGGGCTGCTGGGTCCACGGCACGCCTGGTATTGGCAGGACCCCCGCCAGCTATGAGAGCCACAAATGCCTCCATCCATCTCTCGGGGATGGAGGGAAACTGCTCCTGGTTGACAACCACTGACCTACAAAGGAGAACTTATCCTCTCATGTGACAAGGGGTCCATCGGGTGAGAGCACAGAGGCTCACGGAAGCCTCCAGGGTCCCCGGCTCCTCCTGAGCCTCAACCACCATTTCCACCCGCGGCTTTTATCCTGGCTGCGGCAGGGCGGCCATGTCACCTTGGGCTCAGGAAGGAAGGAGGTGATGGTGAAGAGCTGCCCTGGTCCTTCCCACAGCCCTCCCCAAGGAACTGTCCTTCCACTTCCTCGGCTGGCTGTGGCAGCCACTTCCAAATCAAGGGACCTGTGGAGAGAGAAGTAATTTTCACTGGCCATGCTGCCTCCTCGGTCAGAAGCGAGGATCTCTCACTAAGTGTGCGGGGTTGAGTTGAGTGCCCGAGTCCCCCTTCCTTACGTTAAGCCCTGAGCGCTAGGGCCTCACAATGTGATCTCACTTGACCAAAGAGTCTACTCATCCTTTTCTTTTTTTCACGTAAAACTGATTGGAAACAGAGCCGTCGCAGGTGTGTTGGTGTTCAGTTGCCAACTCGTGTCGACTCTTTGCAACCTCATGGACTGCAGCGCACCAGGCCTCCCTGTCCCTCACTATCTCTGAGTTTGAAAAAGAAAGTGAAAGTCGCTCAGTCGTGTCCGACTCTGTGACCCCATGGACCATACAGTCTGTGGAATTCTCCAGGCCAGAATACTGGAGTGGGTAGCCTTTCTTTTCTTCAGGGGATCTTCCCAACCCAGGCATCGAACCCAAGTCTCAAGCATTGCAGGCGGATTCTCTACCAGTTGAGCCACAGGGGAAGCCCAAGAATACTGGAGTGGATAACCTTTCCCTTCTCCAGGGGATCTTCCTGAACCAGGAATCAAACTGGAGTCTCCTGCATTGCAGGCGAATTCTTTACCAACTGAGCTACCAGGGAAGCCATCTCCCAAGTTTGCCCGAGTTCAAATCCACTGAATTGATGACACCATCTAACCATGTCACCCTTTCCTTTGGCCTTCGGTCTTTCCCAGCATCAGGGGCGTTTCCAATGAGTTGGCTGAGGTCCTTGGGTGGTCCTTAATCTGATGTGGCCAGAGTCCTTATATAAAAGGACGTTTGGACACAAAATTCAAGTGAAGATGGAAGAAGAGATGGCAGTGATGATGCTGTGAGCCCAGGTCACAAAGGCGGCCGGCAAAGCACCCGGAGCCCGGCCAGGGGCCTGGACCAGATGCTCCGACTCATTCACAGGACTAGGCCCACCAGGTAGCTCAGCTGGTAAAGAATCCACCTATAATGTGGGAGACCTGGGTTCAATCCTGGGGTTGGGAAGATCCCCTGGAGAAGGGAAAGGCTACCCACTCCAGTATTCTGACCTGGAGAACTCCATGGGCTATATAGTTCATGGGGTCGCAAAGAGTCGGACACGACTGAGCAACTTTCACTTTTCACTTTCAGGCCCACCAGGATTTTCAGGAAAATCTTCTCGTCTCAAGACCCTTACCTTTATCATATCAGCAAAATCCTTTCTGTCACAACATTATAGGTTCTGGGAACCTATGTCCTTGAGGGGATGTGGTTCTGTCTACCAATTTCCTGAAAAATATCCTTTCTTAACAAATAAATTTCAGAAATATTGGGTTTAAGTAAAAGTTAGATAGGTTCATTTATTGTACAAATTTTTGAAGTTTTTTTTAATGTATTATAACATACATTATAGAACCCCAAAAATGTATTTAGTCTGTAGTATTTTCTGATCTTATTTGACCAAAGATTCTACTCATCCTTTTTTCCCCAACATTTTGGGATAAAGTGGGAAAAAAGTCTCAGGAAACACTTTTTGGCCAAGCGGGGAAGAGGGCCTTGCAGGAGAAGGTTCGGGGTGTCGCCTCAATAGATGGTAGGGGCTCCTGCCCTGACCTCTGTGTCCGCAGCCACCACTTGCTGCTGAGTGACGGAGCCCCGGGAGGAGGAACGCCTCATTTAGGATCTGAAATTTCATCTTGGGAAATACCCGAGTAGGACCCGCCTGACCTCGCCTCCACCCTACGCGGCAGTGGAGAGTCCAGCATTTGCCCCTCCTTCACTCAGCGGGGGATCTCGGCGGCCTTCTCCTGGAGACCCCTGCTGTCCCCCCTCCCCTGCCCACTCTTGCCAGCTCTGCCTGTGGGCCCAGCCCTCTCTGCCAGCACCGCCCATAGCTCTGGCTCGGATCAGCAACAGCTGACTCCCCAGAATATCCCTACAAGCTGCCCTCAACTAGATACATTTCCGGAAGGTCACCCAAAGGCGGGCTCTAGGCAGGAGGGGCACAGCCCACTGTGAGTCACAGGCGAGGCTGCCGGAGAGAGAGCCTCGGGTCTTGGGTTTGGGTGGTGGGGGGGTGGGCAGGCTTCTCTGCACACGTGCCGCGTGCGTGGTAAGTCACTTCGGTTGTGTCCGACCCTGTGTGACCCCATGGACTGCAGCCCGCCAGGCTCCTCTGTCCATGGGGTTCTCCAGGCAAGAATTCTGGAGTGGGTAGCCATCCCCTTCTCCAGGGGATCTCCCCCACCCAGGGTTTGAACGCCCGTCTCTTACGTCTCCTGCGCTGGCAGGCAGGTTCCTTACCTGGGAAGCCACCTGGGAAGCCCTTTCTCTCCATGGATGGGTTAACTGAGGGGACTTATGCCAGATAAGGGCTGGGAGGTGGCTCTTCGATGCTTATTAATCAGAACGTGACTGGAATGCTCCATGGGACTCGCTCCGGGTATGGTCCACCCCTGCCCTGCGCCCCTGAGATTTTAAAGCCAGGAAATACATTTTCCGAAGCTGTCCTGTGTCACCCTCCTCCTCCCCTGCGCCCTCCCCTCGACGGGTTTTGCAGGCAGAAGCCGGGGGCAAGGCGGCCCTTCAGCTGGAGCTGCTCCACCATCAAGGGCTCAGCAGGCCCGTTTAGAGCTCCAGTTGGGGACTCCAATTCCGAGGGTGCATTCAAGGACCACATTAACGAGTCCTCGGAGGAAAGCTCTCGCAAAGCTTTTGAGCTCATAACCGCTTGGCCATGTTACGAGCTTCCAGTGTGCTAAGGTTCAGAAAATAAAAATATTCCGAGAGCCAGCGTGCCAGGCCTTCGCCCACCAGAAGCTTCTCTTGGGCGCTGACCCCACGCCTGTCCCCACGTCGGGGGGTGGGAGGGGGGAACCATGCTGGGGACCCTTTGCTCTGTGAGCTCCCTGGGCAGTATCCTTTGAGAACCGTGTGGACAATGAGAGCCCCCCGGGTCCCTCTGAGGTCAAAGGGCACCATCGCGGGCACTGGGGGATCTTCCCTGTCCCCAGAGACTCCGCAGTGAAACCACTGCAGGGGGTTTGCGTTCTTTCTGCCCTTCCACCTCGAGCTTTCCATCCGTCAGCTGCATGACATCAGCTCTTATTTTTGACATGTTCGACATGCCGCTGAGACCCGGGTGTTGGCAAGGCGCGGCCAAAGGGCGCTGACTCTCAGGGCAGCCCTGCGCAGGGCTGCCAGCCTCCGGGAGGATGGGGAGGGGGCGCAGGGCGAGGGTGATGCTGATTCAAGGACTCCCCACCCCCCTCCCTCCTCCCGCCTGCAGAGACCTGTCCTCTCTGGTCCTCCTGGAGGCCAGGCTTTGGCCATGGAGGTGCCCGGCATGCTGGGGGCCATGTCTGCAGTGTGAGGTCCCAGGACAGGCACAGCAGGGATGTCTGAGCTGCCTCGAGCTCAGGACTCGTGGCTGCTGAGAGTCGCCACCAGCCCGTGCCTCTCGTGTTCCCGGACCTGCAACCCCAGAGGACTCGTCCCAGCCTGAAGCGTGGACCAGGGCCAGGGAGGGCCGCTCAGAGCCCGGGGACATCCGTGTCCCAGCGCCAGTGTGGCCTCCATGTCAGCAAATCCAAAATGGTTTCAAGGCCCCCTAACATCCGTCCCCCGTGTTCTCACATACGCACAATCTTCCTTCACGGATGCAGAAAGCTCCATCACCAGTGTGTAAGTTTTTCGTGTAAGACCTAACCCTGATCCTGCCCCATCACAGACTGATCTTGCCTCCTGTTTCACACTGGGATCCATTCTAAAGAGGGCTGGGAAGCGGGGAGGGCACCCGCGGAAAGGAGGGCTTCTGGTGAGGCTGGGGATGGGAACGCAGAGGGGCGTGATGCGGGAGGGGCCAAAGACAGACTCTGCTTGTTTCAGTTCAGCTGTCTCCCCAGAAGTCAGATGGAAGCCCTAACCACCAGCGCTGTGATGGCCACTTTACCAGAATAGGATCTTCGCAGGTGTCATCCAGTTGAAGCCGTTAGGGTGGCGCTAAACTGGTCCGGGGCTTCCCAGGTGGCATGAATGGTGAAGAATCCACCTGCCGATGCAGGAGACGCAAGAGATGAGCGTTCAAACCCTGGGTCGGGAAGATCTCTCCGAATAATAATGAGAGTAATCTCATCCTCAGGAACAGAATTATGGCACCAAACTGTAGACTATTATGGCTCTTGACAACAATTACTAAATTCTCTTCAAAAATAATAAATCTGTACTCAGAAACTTCTGCATATTCCTAGCTGACAGTAGTTTTACCAGCATCTCCATCGTTATAATCATGTTTGATGTGTGCATTGCTTTCTACTTTTATTGATTTCTTTGGTGGCGTCAGGCCTTAGTCACTGCATGTGGGGCCTCTCATTGCCATGCCCAGACTCTATAGTTGTGGCATTTGGGCTTAGCTGCTCCACGAAATATGAGATCTTAGTTCCCTGACCAGCGTCCTTCCCTTCCATTGGAAGGCAGAGTCTTAACCACTGGACCACCAGGGAAGTCCCACTTTCTTCTTCTTTACTAGTAAGTTTAGTGTGTAAAAGTTTTTTTTTTAATTTTTAATATCTAGCATTTATTGAGCTAACTGATTAACATTTATTTCCATTTCTGTAAACTGTGAACTCTTCTGACTATTTTCTAGGGATCCTTCTATCCCTTGGACAACAAGGAGATCCAACCAGTCCATCCTAAAGGAGATCAGTCCTGAATATTCATTGGAAGGAATGATGCTGAAGCTGAAGCTCCAGTACTTTGGCCACCTGATGCAAAGAACTGACTCATTGGGAAAGACCATGATGCTAGAAAAAACTGAAGGCAGGAGAAGGGGACAACAGAGGATGAGATGGTTGGATAGCATCATTGCCTCGATGGACATGAGTTTGAGCAAGCTCTGGGAGATAGTGGAGGACAGGGAAGCCTGGCATGCTGCAATCCATGGGGTCTCAGAGTTGGACACGACTGAGCGACTGAACTGAACTATATGACTGACGATTTAAGGGCCCTTTATGTATTTTTCCTTTTGAATCTCTGTCATTTGTCACCAAAATAATTACTGTGACCCCATTATTATTATTCACCATCATTTGTTGTTACTATGTGCTGAGTGACTTCATTACCACAATCTTGTAAGGAAGTATTACCCCGATTTTATAGTTGGGAAAATAGTGTCTTTGACACTTGCATGGTTTAGCCAACCTCACAGACCTAGGAAATGCCAGCCCTGACCCCAGGCAGTCCCTAAACCCTACAATCCTCATGATATTATTTGTACTTCTACCTATCTTAGTGTCTTCCAGTTATTTGGATTTTATAACACCATCACAGTTTTTAATTCCATATAATCATATATGTCCATATTGTCTTAAATGCTTTGTTTGCCTGTAATCATAATTACGCTGAGCATACATGTTGACTTTACTTGATACAAGGATTTAATGAGCCCCAATGACAAGTGCCCATCCTTATTTTATAGAGGGATTTTGACATCCCACCTGTCACTTGAATCAGATCTTTTTGTTACATAGAATGGTTTAATGTAGAGGCATTTTTTCCATAACTCACATCAATCCATCTTCATTTTAAATTTGCAGGTAATAATATCATTTTCCAGATGAGAGAAGAAAAAGGAAGGCTTAAATAGTTGTACCGGCTTCCTCTGTGGCTCAGAGGTAAAGAATCCATCTGTCAATGCAGGAGACACAGGGGATGTGGGTTCGATCCCTGGGTTGGGAAGATCCCCTGGAGGAGGAAATGGCAACCCACCCCAGTATTCTTGCTTGGAGAATCCCATGGACAGAGGATCCTGGTGGGCTACAGTCCATGGGGTCGCAAAGAGTCAGACACAACTTAGCCACTCAACAAGAGCAACAAACAGCTGTGCTTTGGTCCAGAAGCAGAAGTGAGAGAACTCTGAAGACTCAGGGGTGATTCTTGCCCTGTCCTGCTAAGTGGCCACGGCCAAAAGGAGCCATGAGAAGCTGCGCCCCGCTTAGGGCCAGTGCTCTGGGATGACCCTGCAGGATGGGGTGGGGTGGGGAGGGAGGTGGGAGGGGGGTCCAGGATGGGGGGCACATGTGCACCCGTGGGTGATTCATGTCAGTGATTGGCAAAAACCACTACAATATTGTAAAGTAATTAGCCTCCAATTAAAATTAAAAAAAATAATGAGAGCCGCGCCCTTGACCCCCTGCTCCGGGCCGAGCCTCAGGCACTCCTGTTCAGAGGGCGAGTTCAGAGTCCTCTCGGCAAGGCCGGACACGAACCCCGAGACTCTGGAGCGGGCTGTCTGGGCTCTGGCTCCCTGCCCCGTGAACCGCCCCGGTGCTGCCCGACGCTGGCGGCCGGCCCCGCCAGCCCCGAGGTCTGAGAACCGCAGCTCCTCGGCCCGTCTCCGAGGCGACAGAGGGATTCCTGAGCCCCGGGTGCTGTGGCTCCGGGAGACAGACCCTCCGGCGTCCACACGTCCTCGGAGCGGTTCTAACAGCGGAGGCGCTGCTCAGAGAACCGCTTCCTGTTCACACAAGGGTCCTGAAGCCGGGCAGGAGCCCCTGAGGGGTGGTTCATCCTCCCCCGGGACGGAGGACCCTGGCACTTCCCGCACAGGCTCTGCCAGGTGCAGTCAAGCTTTGATGTCCGGCCTGCACTGCGTGGAGCCCGAGCTGGAGCTGGCCTTTTGCCTCTGCTCTTGCCTCTGCCGACTTACAGGCCTCCGGCGCCTGTCCGTCACCGCCGCTGCCTCTCCCTGGCCGTCCAGGCCGGTCATCTCCTGGCGGTGCTGGCCTCCAGGCAGCTTGGCGCTGTCGCCACCGCGCCCCCAGGCGCTGCACGCTCAGCCAGTCCCTGCTGCCGACAGACCGCAGGCCCAGGCTCCTTTGGGCCCGGTCCGCAGTTTAGTCTGCGGTTAACATACGGGTACCTCCCATATACGATCACGGTGATCTCGGGGGTTTATCATAACCGTGGATCAGTTTTAGGAATGGGTGAAAACAGTCTGTGTTCACTTCCCAGGGCACTGTTATGAAGTACCATAACCTGGGGGTCTGAAAACAACAGAAATCTGTTGTCCCGTCTTTCTAGAGGTCAGGAGCCTATAATCAAGGTGTGGGCAGGGCCCTGCTCTGTCCAGAGCCCATGGACATTTATTGACAGTCTTCTGCCCAACGAATAAAGATGCAAATTTGTTATTTTGGAAGATAATTTAGTAATCGTTGACAAGAGCCATGATATTCTACAGTTTGGTGCCGTAATTCTGTTCCTGAGAATGAGATTACTCAAGTTAAGAGAAAGCTAGATTTATAATGTTGGAGAAGACTCTTGAGAGTCCCTTGGACCGCAAGGAGATCCAACCAGTCCATCCTAAAGGAGATCAGTCCTGGGTGTTCATTGAAAGGACTGATGCTGAAGCTGAAACTCCAGTACTTAGGCCACCTGGTGTGTAGAGCTGACTCATTGGAAAAGACCCTGATGCTGGGAAAGATTGAGAGAGGGAGGAGAAGGGGACAACAGAGGATGAGATGGCTGGATGGCATCACTGACTCAATAGACATGAGTCTGGGTGATCTCCGGGAGCTGGTGATGGACAGGGAGGCCTGGCGTGCTGCAGTCCATGGGGCTGCAAAGAGTTGGACACTACTGAGTGACTGAACTGAAATGATGTAGGTAAGATTATAAGAATTTTAAAAATCCAAAAATTCAGCCACAGAGTTACTTTGTCATAGAATAATAACTCTGTAACATATTTTGTGGTGATTAGAAATGACCTGTATTTTGGTCAAGAAGCAATAGTTAGAATTGGACATGGAGTGACAGACTGGTTCAAAACTGGGAAAAGAGTATGTCAAGACTATATATTGTCACCCTGCTTATTTAACTTATATACAGAGTACATCATGAAAAACGCCCAGCTGGATGAAGCACAAGCTGGAATCAAGATTGCCAGGAAAAATATCAGTAACCTCAGATATGCAGATGACACCACCCTTATGGCAGAAAATGAAGAACTAAAGAATCTCATGATGAAGGTGAAAGAGGAGAATGAAATGTTGACTTAAAACTCAACATTCAAAAAACAAGGATCATGGCATCTGGTCCCATCACTTCATGGCAAATGAGGGGGAAGATATGGAAACAGTAACAGACTTTATTTTCTTGGACTCCAAAATCACTGAGGTCAGTGACTGCAGCCATGAAATTAAAAGACGCTTGATCTTGGAAGAAAGGCTATGATCAACCTAGATAGCATATTAAAAAGCAGAGACATCACCTTGCTGACAAAGGTCAGTATAATCAAAGCTATAGTTTTCCTAGTAGTCATGTACTGGATTTGAGAGCTGGACCATAAAGAAGGCAGAGTGCTGAAGAACTGATGCTTTTGAACTGTGGTGTTGAAGAAGACTCCTGGGAGTCCCTTGGACAGCAAGGAGATCAAACCAGTTAAGCTTAAAAGAAATCAACTCTGAATGTTAATTGGAAGGACTGACGCTGAAGCTGAAACTCCAATACTCTGGCCACCTGATGTGAAGAGACGACTCATTGGAAAAGATCCTGATTCTAGGAAAGATTGAGGGCAAGAGAAGAATGATGCAACAGAGGATGAGATGGTTGGATGGCATTATCAACTCAACGGACACGGGTTTGAGCAGACTCCAGGGGATAGTGAAGGATGGGGAAGACTGGCATGTTGTAGTCCATGGGGTTGCAAAGAGTCGGACATGACTGAGTAACTGAACAACAACAAAAATTACAGAGAATTTGCAAATTAGGGTGCATGTGAAATAATGTTCAGTAGGAGACAATATATTGAAGTAATTGCAAATATTTAGAAAATAACATATAAATATACATGGATGCAGGTGAAAGGAAGCTATAAGAAATGCAATTCATTTTATATTGATAAAGGTGTTTGGATATAATTTTCTGTATATTGTTTTATTAGTAAATGTATTGAAATATATATAACTATCTTAATTTCTCCACATTACATGCTATGAATCAATAACTCCTCATGATTCATTTTGTACTGACCAATAATCAGGATATAGAAACCCAATTCAGGGAAACAGTTAAGGGAAGCTGTGTCCTTTTGGGGCATTTCCTGACTCAGTTCAGAAATATTGACTGAGCATGTGTACATGTCTTTCTAAAGAAAACTTTACTCCTCAAAAGAGTGACGCTTGGTTCCCTGACACTCTTTTTCTTATTAGTATAAGACCTCCAAATTTTTATTTATTTATTTATCATTATTATTTTA
Organism: Muntiacus reevesi; assembly: GCF_963930625.1. Lineage (NCBI taxonomy): Eukaryota > Metazoa > Chordata > Mammalia > Artiodactyla > Cervidae > Muntiacus > Muntiacus reevesi. Next base: position 161,104,425 of record NC_089251.1, read on the forward strand.
TTTTGGCTGCTTTGGGTCTTTGTTGTGGCATTTGGGCTCTATATAGTTGCAAGCACAAGGGTTTAATTGCCCTGAGGGATGTGGGATCTTAGTTAAAAAAACCAGAGATCGAACCCACATTCCCTGCCCTGGAAGGCGGATTGCTAACCATTGAACAAAACCTCTGGGGAAGTCCCAGAACTCCAACCCTTCAATCAGTTAAATCATTCTCTATTACACTTACTCCTCAAAACAGCTTCAAAAATCACAAGAAAAGTCAGTTGGGAAAAGCAGCAAATAACTACAAGAATATTATACATGCCGGAACTAGCCAAACAGAAACGTTCGGTCATTCACCTGTTCTGTGGTCTTGGAGGAACCCTCTGAGTTTTACAAATGACAAAAACACGCTGTCAAAGCTTCGGATCAGGCAGGCCCTGCGTTTGCATGCGAAGAGCAGCTATTTCAGGCTCTGGGCTCTTGTTACACAGGCTGGAAGCTTTGTTCTCAGAACTCACGCTGTCATCAAAAGGACTCAACACAGATACAGCAGTAGGTCTGCAGTGGCTGAGCTGTAACCACAGCTGCAAACCCCTCGTCATGTGAAAACTCCAGGCTTTTTCTGGGTCTGGAACGCCTGCGGGCCACGCCTTCCGCCCGCCTGTCCTGCCCCTGGAATCCCATCCATTTTCACCGTCCTCTTTCTGCCTCTCATGGTCAGACCAGCCCCTCCCCATGGTCTCCAGAGCAGCGGTTTACACACTTACTCTGGTGATCTTCGTGTGGTCAGGGCCTGTGTGTCCTCTTCTAACTGGACTGTGACCTCCTCACAGTGGCCAAGTGTCTGGCCCACAGGCCCTAAGGGAACCTTAACGTGAGGTCTATGGGGAGACTTGCAGAGTCTGGGAGGTCCCCGAAATCGTGGGCAGTGGGAGTGCATGTCAGGGGGCAGACAGGTGGAGGCCTCCAAACGGGCCCCTTGCTTCTACCCCCTGAAGGCCCCTGCGGTTCCAGCCAGTCCCGGAGGCCCCTCGCCCCTCGAGGGCAGTGGGTCAGTAGTCTCCAGCAGATAACCTCTCGGCCTGAGCAGCTCCTGGGGAAGCTGGCCGGGCCTCCCTGGAAAAGGGCTTCCTCACTAGTGAGGGGGCGAGAGGGGGCCGTCCCGGGACCCACACGTGCCTGGAGCAGACCCCGCCCTCTGGGGACCCCGGGCAGCTTATGCGATGGAGGCAGTGCAGGGAGTTGGGGGCACCTGAGCAAGGCCTTCACTGGCCCTGAAGAGTTGACTCTACACTTGCGACATGAGACAACATGAGTCCTATTTCTTTTTTTAGAAAATTGATTTATTTTAGTTGGAGGCTAATTACTTTACAATATTGTAGTATTTGCCATACATTGACATGAATCAGCCACGGGTGCACATCTTTCCCCCATCCTGAAGCCCCTTCCCACCTCCCTCCCCATCGCATCCCTCAGGGTTGTCCCAGAGCACCGGCTTTGAGTGCCCTGCTTCATGCATGGACCTTGGACTGGCGATCTGTTTCACATATGGTAATATACATGTTTCAACGCTATTCTCTCAAATCATCCCACCTTCGCCTTCTCCCACAGAGTGCAAAAGTCTGATTCTTAAAAGTGAAAGTGTTAGTCATTAAGTCATGTCTGACTCTTTGCGACCCCATGGACTGTAGCCCGCTGGGCTCCTCTGTCCATGGAAATCCCCAGGCAAGGATACTGGAGTGGGTTTCCCTTCTCTTCTCCAGGAGATCTTCCCCACCCAGGGATCAAACCCGAGTCTCCTGAATTGCAGGCGGACTCTGCACCATCTGAGCCACGAGGGAAGCCCGACTACTTCTTGAGGCACTTTTAATTGAATCTTTTGTAGCAGATACCCCTGCCAGGATGCAGCAGTTCTCATCGGATGAAGGTTAAGAATTTCTCCCCTCCTCTCCCGAGGTTCAGGGTCTCTGTAGAAGGTCCTCACAGATGTTGACTGATTCACTGATGGACAGATTCAAATGCCTCTGAGTAGCCCAGGTGGCATGGAAATTCGCTGGCGCCAGTTTGGAGGAGGCTGTATTGATAGCCTGTGTGCAGTTCCCAGGGGCAAGGCCGCCACTCACACCGCCCGGTGGTGGGAGCGAGAACGTGGAAGCCCCAAGGGTTGGGGGCGCAGAGGCCTGGGGCAGCCCTGAGGAGTGCGTGAGGGAGGACCCAGCGGGCGGCTGGCTGGACACCATCGGGTCCCCCTTGCCAAGAGCGTGTGAAGCAAACTGGGTTGATCTTGGGCTCCCCTGGCTGACCTGTCGTGTTGAGAAGGATTCCGAAGCTGTGTCCAAATTCTGCCACCCCTTAAGTCTCCCAAGGACCTGCGGGGAGGCAGTCGGTTCGGTGCTGTCCTGCGGTTATGTCCTCCCTGTTGGGGTCTGGTTCTTGCTTTGTGGTCAGGAAACTTGGGGAGGAAACCTGGAAGCAGGCTCTCCAGAGTGGGTTCACATAGCTCTCAGGGAAGGCCCTCATCCCTTTGAAAAGTGCAAGTTGCTCAGTCGTGTCTGACTCTTTACAGTCCATGGAATTCTCCAGGCCAGAATACTGGAGTGGGTAGCCTCTCCCTTCTCCAGGGGATCTTCCCAATCCAGGGATCGAACCCAGGTCTCCCACATTGCAGGCAGATTCTTCACCAGCTGAGCCACCAGAGAAGCCCCTCATCCCTCATCCTTTTGATATACTTTTTTCTTCACAAACAATCGCACTCTGAGCCACGCCTGTCCTGCAGACCGCAGGCGGAGGTGCTGTTTTCAGGCCCAAACTAATACACCAGCCCCGGGTGTATGTCGGTTCCTGTAACAGCCCCCTCCTCAGACCGCGGTGCTCACACTCCGCTGGGTGCCTTCAGAGCCCCTGGCCTGCGGAGGCCCGGTCCAGCCGCCTTTGCTGGGACTGGTGCGAGGCTCTCCCCGCGGCTGCTCCGCTGTCCGTGGCTCCTGGTGCGTCTCCGGGGCCCGTCTGTCTGTCTGTCTGTCGGGTGAGTCTCCAGGGCCGGGTCGCCCGATGGAGGACCAAAGGATGCCTGGGCCCATGTTGTCACAAATCTGGTTCGGCTGCGGCTCAGTCCCAGCGCGCTGGGGGCGTGCCCTCCGTCGCCTGGGCGCCACCGAAGTGCAAGGGACCCCAGCTTAGCCCCGTCCACGCGCAGGGGGCGGGCCGCAGGCTCTGAGGGGCTCCCCCAGGTCACCCGGGAAGGACAGGGCAGGCGCTCCAGGCGGGGCGGCCTAGACAAGGAGCTGGACAGGATGTGGGCCCAGGAGCCGCAACGCGCAGCTCAGGGTGTGCTCTTCTCCGGGGCGGAGGGTGACAAGGACGGCCTCCCATCACGGAAGTCAGACTGGCGACCTGTGAGGCCGCGGGGGCAAGAGGCAGCGAAGGGAGGCCCGGGGCGGGGGGTCGCCATCAGAGGGTGTCAGGCTTGGGTCCCCACCGAGGGCGCTGGGGGGGCCCCCTAACCCCTCTCGTCCCTCCCCGGGGGGTGGGGCGGGGTAGGCGACCAGGACGCGCGTCCCCGGGCGCGGGGACCTGCGCCTCCCTCGGCCGCCCCGTCGAGTGATGGATCGGTGTCTCCAGCGCCCCGATGGGGGAGCTGGGGTGCGGGGGATGCCTGATGGACCCGCTTGAAGTGAAGCAGCTGCGCGCCTGGCTCAGGGGAGGTGGCCGAAGGACATGACCTTCCTCCCGGCCTTTCTTTTGGGAAAGGAAGTCTTTGGAAGTTTGCAGCAACTGAATAAATCTTGTCACCATGATAAGCAGGGTCCCGTGTCGCCCGCGAGGCGGAGAGAGCGCCACATTTCCTGCGATTGTTCCCGTTTATTGCATTTCAGCGTGTGAGCCCCCCGAGTCCCGATCCCGGGGATCCCGGGCGGAAGCGGCGGCCGGGGCCTCCGCGGGGCGCGGGGAGCGCGGCCCGGTTATTCCCGGAGCGTTTCGGAGCCGCCGCGCCCGCGGCTCGGGTTTCGGGCCCGGCCTCGGGGCCGCGTGACGGAGGGCGAGGCGGCTCATTATAGTAATAGACCCCCGCTCTGCCCGCGGGCGGCCTCCGGGGGCGGGCCCGGCTGGCTCAGCTCCCCTCCCGGAGCCTCCGGGGCGGGGCGGGGAGGGGGGTGAGGGGGAAGGGGAGGCGGCTCATCACAGTAATGCACCCCGCGCTCAGCCCGTGGGCGGCCCTCCCAGGGCGCGGGACCGGCTGGCTCAGCACCCCTCCCGGTGCCTCCGGGGCGGGGAGGGGGAGAAGGAGGGAGGAGACGGGGGGAGGGTAAGAAGGGGGGGCAACGCGGGGGGGGGATGGTATAAGGGAGGAGGGGAAGGGAGGGGGAAGAAGGGGAGGAGGTGGGGGGAGAGGTGATTAGGGGAGGGGGCCGCGGGGGAGGGGGACGGGGGGGTGGCTGAGAGGAGAGGGGGGAGGGGAAGGGGCGGGGGGGAGCCGGGGGAGGGGAGGGGAGGGGAGGGGGAAAGAGAAGTGGGGGCGGGGGGAGGGAGCGGGGGTGGGGGAGGGGAGCAGGAGTTGGGGAGGGGGAGGGGGAGCGGGGAGGGGGAGCGGGGAGGGGGAGGGGGAGGGGAGCAGGAGTTGGGGAGGGGAGGGGGAGGAGAACGCCCAGGTCCCCCGGCCCCCCCCAGCCCCCCGCTCCCCCGCCCCCAGAGCGCAGCCCCCCGCCCGCGCGGCTCCGGAGCACAGTGACTCACGAGGAGCCTGACTCACAAGCCCCGCGGGCGGGCGAGCCCGGCGGGCCGCGCAGTGCGGGGAAGAATGTTCTCGCCAGGAAAGCTGTTTATAAGATGGAACCTGGTGCCCTTGAAATAGAAGCTCCTGGCACCGAGAGGGCTGGCGGCCCCCCGCCACCCGGGCCCTGCGTTTGCGCTTTTGACTTCGAGCTTCGGCCCTTCCTCCTGGTCTGGGACACTGCAGGACTGTGACTGCGGCCCCAAAGCCCCGCCGCAGGCCGGGGCGCCCCTCGGGGGCTGGGGCAGCGTGTGAGGCCCGGCGTGGGCAGGGCTGGCCCCGGCCTGCGGGCCTCCCCGCTCGCAGGACAGGACCCGGCCTCTGCCTGCATCTTCGCCCCGCATTCTGCCTGCACCCGAATCCCCGTCTACAAGGACACCTGTGACGCGGGGTGAGCTCCAGCCTGCTCCCGCATCACCTCCTGCGGGTTACCTCTGCAGCCGTCCTCTTTCCCAGTAAGGGCAGGTCCTGAGATCTAAAGGCTAGACCTCAGCGGATGAATTTTGGAGGGAACACACTCCAACTGACAACGGATGTGCTGCATATGCGTTGTAGAAATTTAGAAAATAGGTGCAAAAAAAGTCACATTTCTACTGCTCAGAGATCACTGCTGTGAATATCTTAGAGGGTTTCCTTATGAAAAAAAAATCATAAAGTTAGACAAAACGAATATGCTGTTTTGTATCTTTATCTAATGAGCTCTTCCTATTTCACTGAATTTCTTCTCAACTAATACCTAGTCTGAACTTCCCGGGTGGCTCAGTGGTAAAGAATCTGTCTGCCAGTGCATAAGATGAAATTCCTGGGGTTGGGAAGATGCCCTGGAAAAGGAAATGACAACCCACTCCAGGATTCTTGCCTGGAGAATCTTGTGGACAGAGGAGCCTGGCGGGCTACAGTCCATGGGGTGGCAAAGAGTTGGATACGACGGAGCACATAGACATACACACACACACACACACACACACACGCACGCACAATACCTAGTCTATGTTCAAATGGTGAGTTACTTACAGTAATTTTGTTCAGTAACCAAGCCATGGCCTTTTGCTTTTACTGGTTGTTAACATTCCTTAGGTCTCTTTAATCCATAACTGTCCATTTTTCCCGACATCAACTTATTTTGGCCGATTATGCTGCATAATAGTTGCCTCCTGGATTTGTTAGGTTGTTTCCTTGTGAAGCTGCAATTCGTTCCACTGTGTCCTGTGTTGCCTCTGAACTGGGGCTATTAGAACCCTGATGGACTCAGCCAAGCATTTTTGGATAGGAAACATTACAGGTACTTTTAAGTATCTCCCATCAGATGACATGGAACATCTGGTCGACCCGACCCAGGTCAGGTCAGGCCTCGCCAGGCGTGGGGCGGTGCCTGGGGGTTCCTGCACTGTGTGGGAGGGTGCATCTGATGACTCTGGGGTTTTTGCAACTTGAAAGTTTCTGGTAGTTGAGAGAGGAGCCCTGGCTGTCTGGTGGCAGCTGGTGCAGGGAGAGGAAGTGTGGTGGGCCCACAGAGCCGCCCTCATCGCTGCCCTCTGGGGATGCCGCCAGTCTCAGGACTTCGAGTTCTAAGAAGGCCTGCCCTGGGATTCCGAGACTGAGTCTACTGACTGGGGGTGATGGGGGTGTGCTTTCCCACCAGACCTGGGCCCCTTGCTGGGCCACACATCTCCCTGTGGTGTGGTGTGGGGGCCTGGCTGGGTCCTGGTCTCCCTCCCAGATCATTCCAGAAGGACACGGCCCTTTCTCTCCAGCATTTTACAGTTTTTGTTTTTTAAAGAGAAGCAATGTACAATGAATCATAGATTTTTGTGTGTATATTGACTGGTCTTTTGACACATTCATACACTTGTTAATCTCTGTTAAGATATAGACCGTTTCCATCACCCATAAATTTCCTGAGTGCCCCTTTCCAGTTACTCCTGGTCCAAACAGAGGTAACTGTTTCAGCTTTTCCTGCTTTAGATTATTTTGCTTATTCTAGACCTTCACAGCTGAAGAATTGATGCTTTAGAGTTGTGGTGCTGGAGAAGACTCTTGAGAGTGTCCTTGGACAGCAAGGAGATCAAAGCAATTAATCTTAAAAGGAAATCGACCCTGAATGTTCATTGGAAGGACTGATGGTGAAGCTCCAACACTTTGGCCACCTGGTGGAGAGTGTCGATTAGTTGGAAAAGACCCTGATGCTGGGAAAGAGTGAGGGTAGGAGGAGAAGAGGGTGACAGAGGATGAGATGGTTGGATGGCATCACTGACTCAATGGACGTAAGTTTGAGCACACTCCAGGACATCGTGAAGGACATAGGAGCGTGGTGTGCTGCAGTCCAGGGGTGGCCAAGAGTCAGATGCGACTTAGTGATTGAACAACAGCAAGACCTTCACGTACATGAAATCAACTGCATGTTCTCTTCTCTTCGACATGGTGTTGGGCTTCCCCCACAGTCATGCGGGTGTCAGCCCTTCACTGCCTCCTCTGAGCAGTGCTGTGTTATACGGACTGCAGTTCGTCCATCCATTCTCCTGTGGATGGACGTGCGGGCTGTTTCCAGTTCTCTGTAATGATAAATAAAGCTCTATGAACACTCATGTGCAAGTAACTGAGTGCACAAACGTTTTCGTTTCTCTTGGGTAGATATCCAGGAGTGAAATTAATGAGTCATGGTTAAAGTGGGCGTAGCACTTCCCCTCCTACCAATAGCGGAAGGGAATGCTGGTGTCATCAGCCTCTTTATTTTTTGCAGTCTGGTGGCTCTGCCCTGATGTTTCAGTGTGGCTCCAGCTTGTATTTCCCCAATGGTTTATGATAATGAGAAGTTCTTTTGAGTTCTTACTGACCATTCATAGAGATACTTTTTTGACCATAGCTTTAAAAAATTCATATGTTTCTCTTTCTTAATAGGCACTATCACTTGTTAAACAGGTAAATACCGCATTAATTGAATTTCTTGCTCATCTCTGAGTGACGATTATCAAAGATGGGTGGATAGGAATTGATCTTTGACAAGAAGCAAAGTCATGTGTTTTCATCTAGTTGTTCCGAATTCCCACTCTCTGGGTTTCTGGCCAGTGCTGTGTGTAAGATGCTCTTTTTTTTTTTTTTTTTTTCTTTTGGCCACACCATGTGGCTTATGGGCTCTTGGTTCCCTGACCAGGGATTGAACCTGCACCGCCTGCACTGGAAGTGAAGAGTCTTAACCACTGGACCTCCAGGGAAGTCTCTGTATGGTGTTCTTGAAGAGAGTTCTGATACATCATAGGACTGACAGGACCCCTCTGGCCGAAAGCGGCTGACGTGTGTTGGGGGAGGGAATAGAAGTGCACAGACTGCAGCTGAGAAGAGGGAGGAAATGACGCACAGCCTCTAGGGATGGAGTCTTGCCTCCTGGAGAATCAAGGCACCAAAGAGCTTTCTTTCTGTTTCAGGCAGAATCTTATTCTTTCAGTGGAGAGTATCATTTGTTACCTGCCCTGGCAGAGGTTCCTTGGAGCTAGAGGACAGCTCGGAGCCCCCAGGAAGCTCATGCCCTGGTCCAGCTTCCCCGTCCCTTTGGGATGGAGACACGGAAGCCAACCTCCATCCCATTTGATCAGCTTCTTCTCGTCCTTCCGCAGGTGCTGCACCTGTTCCGCGCTCACAGTGACTCACCGTGGGAGGACTTTGCCGAGACACCCAGGGCTGTCACCGGCGGACCTTAGGAGAGGCCCCAGGGCAGGAAAAGGAGAAGAAAAACAGGAAAAGAAGCTGGGATGGGAAAGGGAGTGGGGAAAGGGGGGCGGTGCTGAGAGTCCTTGTCCAGTGTTCCAGCTGCGGCCCTGCGGGACCTGAAGGGGGCGGCTCCTGGAGGGTCGTGAGAAAGGGAGACCGACGACCCCGCATCCTCTGCGGGATTAGAACACTTGCAGCGAAAACTAAATGATCAGGGAATGGCCGGTGTTACAAAGGTAGTTTAGAACCCAGAGGGCTCTCCTGAAGCCCGCCTTGTCTTCCGTGGTGGGGGGGCGGGGAGGTCCCTTTATAAAAGTCTGCCCCCCGCCTTCTGAGATGGGCTCAAACCGCCCTCTGTTCCTGTAGAATAGAGTGCCTGCTTCCGCCTCCCCTGACCTGGAAAGCGCCCCCAAAGCAGCCGTTTCCGATATGCTAAGACGTGTCGGAGAAAAGAGGTTGGAGAATCCAGGGCCCCCGCGGAGGGGGATGGGTAGACGGGGCAGAGAGGATGGTGCTGCTCGGGGTCTGCCCGCCCGGAGCCAGGAAGGATTAGAGGGGCGAGGAGGGAGCCCGGGGGCAGGAGCGCGCGGCTCCGGGGAGACAAAGCCTCTTTGCGCGCCTGCCACGGGGAACCCGCTCCAGCGAGAGGGGCTGTGGGAAAGTGTCGGAGCCGCTGGCGCCCCGGGCGTTTGAGCCGCGGTGAAAGAGGCCTTGGCGAGGGGCCGCGGGCTGGCACGGAGGCGCTCTCCCAGGCCCCGCGCACAACCTTGGGCCAGGGCCCACTTCCCCCCGAGGAGAAGGGCCTGAGCAGCCTCTTGGGGGAGCGGTGGGGGACGAGCTCCCCCGCTCCCTGCAGGGTGGCCCAGAGCCCTGGGGAGGTAACTGTGGCCCCCCTTATTCACTAGCCTGGGAGCACGGGGTAGGGTCCCAGAGTCCGGTATCCAAGGGACTTGAGGTCCAGGTCCAGCCCTATGACCCCACTTCACAGAAGGGGAAATGGAGGCCCAGGGGCTTCCGTTTTGTGGCCAGAGCTCTTGGCAGAGGAGCTGAAATGCTGGTCCCTGAGGTCCCTGCTCAGGGCGGGCCCCACGTGCTGCCTGGAAAGGGGAGGACAGAAAAGGGATGGAAGGCAGGCTGTGACCCCATCAGGGTGTGTCCCAGCCTGAGCCTCGCCAGAGCCCTGGGCACGCTGGCATCTGGGGCAGATGGAAGGGGAACCAGGGCGGGATGCGAAGTACCAGCATCAGAGGGGGCTGTGGAGACCTCCTCCACCTCTGCGCTCTGACCTTTGCACAAACTGTTCTTCACAGCTTTCCTGGCTTCTCGAAGGTTTGATTGTATCCCATGGACGCAGAACAGGAGGGTTGCCAGGGACGTGGGAGTTTCTGTGGGCCAACTTCCCACTCGGTATGGGAACCCACTCTGGGCCAGCCCTCGTCCTCGCTGAACCCCTCCCCCCTTTTTAGAACTGAATTATGATGAACATGCAACAACATATTAGTTTCAGGTATACAACACAGTGATTTGACACTTTTCTACATTATGAGGTGATCAGCACAGTAAGACCAGTTACCATCCATCACCACACACGTTGTTAACAGTATCACTGACTCCATTCCTTGTGCAGTACCTTACATCTTGTGACTGATTTCTCTTAGAGCTGGGAGTCTGTCCCTCTAAAGAGCCTTCATCTATTTAATCCATCCCTTCCTCTGTAACTGTGAGTCTTCCCGTTTTGTTTTCTTTTTCAGATTCCACACACAGGGTGAAATTACATGGCGCTTGTTTTCCTCTGACTTATTTTGCCTAGTATAATGCTCTCCAGACCCATCTCTGCTGCCACAAATGACAAGGTGTCATTCTTTTTGTAGCTGTTGTGCATGTAAACTGCACCATCTTTATCCATCCGTGATCCGTGGACACCTGGGTTGCTTCCAAACCTTGGCTATGCTTGTCGGTTCCGAAGAGAAGGGAGCGGACACCCCTAGGCAGGCAGGACTGCGGCTGTGGACCCAGACCTTCGTCTGCAGGGCAGGATCTTGTTTTCTCCCACCAGCCGTGCAGAGCAGGCCTGGCATCCTCCACACGCTTCTGGCAGCCCTGCTGAGATTGGGGGGGGGGGGGTGGAGATTGTGGTTCTCAGGAAACTGGAAGTGTTGGTCCAACCAGTGACTGTGCACCGGGTCTCTAAGACCAGGAGGGCCTGAAAGGTCCCTGGAGAAGCGCGTGATGTAAGGACGTGGAGACGCAGAGAAGGTGATACGACGCGGTCGGGAGGAGGGCTGGGAGACGCGTGTTTGTGCACAAATGGGGGACACACGTTTTTGCAGGGCAGTGGCGCGGAGTGGACATTTTCGCGAATAAGATGCTGAAGAAACACGTTGGTGCCACAGAGTTTGTGCTCACTGTGGCTGCAAATAAACGCTGCCTGGACTCCTGGAGTAACAGCCCAGATCACTGCCCAGGTGTGAAGTGTGGGGAGATGAGGGGTAGCCTCCGTCTTTTCAGCCAGAAGCGAACAGGCTTCTCCCTGCGGAGCATCTCTCTCTGTTCAGGGATGCGAGTCCCACATCGCACTGAAAACCACACTGTATCCCAGGAACACAGGGCTGACGGGCGTGCTCCGGATGGACACCCGCTCTGAGATGGGTGTGTCTGGGATTTCAGTGCACAGATTTGTACGCAAATTATTTGTTCTGTGTTTATATCCACGCTTATATGTTCTGGAGTCCTTCCATTGAAAGATTAAGTCTCAGGCACAGTTTTAAGTGACTGTCACAAGATACCTCGTTTAATCCTCTCAGTACCCTCAGAAGTAGTCTTTCAAATGCGGAAACAGGCTCAGAAGGTTGTCTTGGAAGGTCAACACCATCTAGAGGGGGGTGGTGACCTGCAAGTTAAACCGTGGCCTTGGCTCCGGTGGTAAAGAATCCACTGCAATGCAGGAGACCCAGGTTCGATCCCTGGGTTGGGAAGACTCTTCTGGAGAAGGGGAATGGTAACGCACTCCAGCATTCTTGCCTGGGAAACCCCATGGACTGAGGAGCCTGGAGGGCTACCGTCCATGGAGTCACAAAGAGTCAGACACGACTGAGCGACTAACACACTTTGACCTGAATTGAAGTTGAATGCCAACTCACTGTGTTGGCAAATCTCTCCCACCCCGCTCCCCTCCCTGGACATAATTTTACTGGTTAGATTGGAATTGGATCTCCTTTTCAAGCCAGTCTAGACTGTTGGTACACCCACCCAGGACACCTTCTTTTTTTTCACCACAGCCCAGCAGTGTCACAAAGCCCCTGAGATCCTGTCCTGCTTATTAGGATTCAGATTTTACGTCCTTTGGGGAAAAGTGCAATATTCGATCTTCCGAGAGAGCAGTGGGTATGACTCTCCCGTGTTCACAGGCGTTATTCCGTTGAGGCCCACGACACCCCCTGGAGTAGGGGGAGCCTCATGGGGGCCCCTCTCACTGGGGGACAGGAGGCCGTCTCTGGGCCGTAACTGCTTTGTAGGTTCTGATAGATTTTCCAGAGAAAGACGTTATTCAGCCGGGACTCTGACCTCTTGTGAGGCGCTGTGGTATTTGTCAGCTATGTGGCCTTTGCTTGGCGGTGACGTTATTAGCTAGCCGGGCAAGACCAGAAGGCTCTATTACCTCTCAATAAAGCGTTTTCATCAATTTCGATGTTTGGGTCATTTTTGTTGTGAAGGGGGAAATCACTTCAGCGGGTTTATTCCTCGCTCAGCAAACAAAGATCCACCAAATATATTACATTTAAGGCAGAGATGGTCACAGTTCAGGAATGCTTTGCAGTCGAGTTCCTTCTAAACTGAAAACATTCTTTCAATACGGAGGATTCCTATGAGAACTGTAAAATCCTACCCACATAGCTCCCTCTCTTGAATGGAGCCTACTGAAGGGTTATTAAAATTTTACCTTTTTGTCAATAAAGTTCTTCATGGGACGTTTTTCTTGCTGCATTTTAATGTAGTGTTCACTGCCCAGATGTACGAGGGAGGAGACAAAAAGGCCATTTAAAGCCCTGGCTCTAGAATAGCGCTATTATACATTTAATTGAATCAAGTGACACTCAGGGGTTGTGCTGTGTGTGGACATAGTTTCAGCTGTAGGTGGCTGTCACCAACCCACACAGCCTGAAACCTGGGGCCATGGAAACAATGTTGATTCAGAACCTCACTTCAGCGAGGGTGTTTACTGAGGAAAATCACACACACCATGTTTTATAACAGTTGATCCTAATTCTCTAAATTTTGAGCAGTTCACAAGAAACTTCCCTTTTTGTATTAATATGTGATTCCATTTTTAAAAACAGTTTCAAATGTAAAGATGACACTACATCAAATATTTGGAAGTGTTTTCTTGAACAGTGAGACTTTTTAAGCTTACCCCCCCTCCCCCCCCCCCCACCGCCCATAATACTTGAAGCAAAAACGACAGGTTTTTCCTGTTGGTTTTGTATCTGATTGATTGAAACCGTATTTTTCTAAGGTATACCTATTATTCGTTCTCTAGACTAAGGACAATTTAGTTAGCTTCCCGACTAGGGTTGAAGCTTTCATATTATTCTTAAAAGCCCCAAAGAACCCTTCTGCTCCGCAGAAAACAGCAAGAGTGGCCTGGCTTGAACGCAGGGCTGTGGAGACCCCACTCACAGACCACCGACTTTGACCCTTGCCTTTGGGAAGAGAGGAATCAACGTTCCAGCAGAGACCTTGGTTCGGAACATGGGCTCCCAGACCTCTGGTACCGGGAGCACTTGTTCAAACAGGGACGCTGGACATCACCCCGGAGCGTCCATTCAGCAGGTCTGCCCAGGGCCGGAGGAGCTGCACTCTTCCAGGTCCCCGGCGAGGCTGCGGTTGCTGGACCAGGGAGCCCGCTCTGAGAACCTCCATGCTAGGGCGAGGGGGCGACTCTGGGGGTCAGCGGAGTCGGGACACTCAGGCCGCTTCCGTTCAGCCGCCTGGAGGCCGTGGGTTTAAACAGACACCTGGGCCTATCTGTGGCTGGTGTTCCCCACAGGGGACACCCCTCTGACGGGAGGGGCTCCCAGTGACCTGTCTGGCTCCCCTGACGTGGACCAGGGGTGCAGGGAACTGGGGGTTTGGTCTCGGAAGCCTTTGGACATCCAAGCGGAGCATCCCGTGCACATTTGAGGAGGTCGGGACTAAACTGGGGACCTGGGGGCTTGCAGACGGCATCCGGGGCCCTGGGGCTGGAGGCGATGGAGGCCGGACCCCGGTCCTCGGCCGGTCGGGGGTCAGGCAGGGGCGCGGCGGGCCGAGCACCCACCAGCCCCCCATCCTCTAAGGGAACTCTCTCCATCTCCCTGGGCCCGTCACCAGGCGGGGACTCGGCACACACCCTCTTTTCCTGCTCTTTATGGGGGCGCTGCTGTCTCTTACTTTTACCTTTAGGTTTACCTTTGAGCGAAGCCGTGCCAAAGCCCATGTCCGCTGGCACATCCACGGGATCGGAACACCCAAAGTTGCCCTGAAATCACCATGGAAACGCTGCGGGCCGCCTGCAGTTACCTGAGTGGAGGATGCGGCCGCTGCAACAGACTCTGAAGGCACGATGAGGGGCTACTTTTCAACACTTTCTACATAAAAAAGAAAAGGACGTAATACATTTTTGAGACTTACCAAGCGCAGGAATAGAACAAATCTTTTCGGTCAGATTGAAACTTACAGGAATTCCGCAAAGGAAAAACAAAGTATCCAAATGCCTCAAAAACATTTCCCACCAGAGGAGGCAAAAATCAACCCCGAAACAGAGAAAGGCTAATGAACCGACGTGCAAAGAGCTCCTTCCGCCACACGTCAGTCTACATCCTTCACCGGTGATGGGAGAGCCGGCTCATGGCCGGAGAACTTGTCCGGAGACGCACACTGCACCAGAGTTGAGATCCCAGCAGACAGCTTCATGCGGGCAGAAGTAATAGAGTCCTTCCTTCTCGAGGAGCCCACGCCCGAGCTGACTCATGGTAGTTACGGCGCCTATGTTCCCCTTTAACATCAGCGTCTGCGCAAACTGTTGTTATTGGTGGGGTTTCCCAGAAGCAAAGCAGGAGTCAGCGGGGTCGGGACACCCCGCTGGTGCTCTGGATCTCCGATCAGCTTCCACGTGCTCACACTGTGAAGCCAGCAAAAGACTCAGAGATGATGGGAGATAAATCAGATTCCACAGCAATATACATTTTCCTGCAGGAAAGTGTTCTTGATTAAGCCAAGTACTACTATTTTCCCCCCACTGCAGAGCAGAGAGGATGCTTAGAGTATCTTTTGAATTGTTCTTGTTATTAAGTCTCTAAGTCATGTTCAACTCTTTGTGACCCCATGAAGTGCAGCACGCCAGGCTTCCCTGTCCTTCACTATCTCTTGGAGTTTGGTCAAACTCATGTCCATCGAGTTGGTGATGCCATCCAACCATCTCTGCTGCCCTCTTCTTCTCTTCCCTCAATCTTTCCCAGCATCAGGGTCTTTTCCACTGAGTCAATTCTTCGCATCAGGTGGCCAAAATATTGGAGCTTCAGTTTCAGCATCAGTCCTTGCAATGAATATTTGGGGTTGATTTCCTTTAGGATGGACTGGTTTCATCTCCTTGCAGTCCGAGGGACTCTCAGGAGTCTTCTCCAGCACCACAATTCGAAAGCATCAGTTCTTTGATGCTCAGCCTTCTTTATGGTCCAACTCTCACATCCATACATGACCACTGGAAAAGCCATAGCTTTGACTATTCGGACCTTTGTTGGCAAAGTGATGTCTCTGCTTTTTAATATACTGTCTAGTTTTGTCATAGCTTTCCTTCCAAGGAGCAAGCATCTTTTAATTCCATGGCCGCACTCACCATCAGCAGTGATTTTGGAGCCCAAGAAAATAAAGTCTGTCACTGCTTCCACATTCTCCCCATCTATTTGCCATGAAGTGATGGGACCAGGTGCATTAAGACACCCTGATTACAAATAAGCCTAGTAGAGTGGTTGGCAGTTCCCACTTCAAAATGGACTTTCCTCCTCAGCTCATTATCAGGGCTAGGAAATGCTGGGTCCAGTGCACAGAGTAACTGGGTATTTAACTCACTTCCAATGTCTCATTATTGGAATAAACAAAATATCTCTTATTTTAAAAGAAAGAATAAAAGTTGTTGGAGCTCAGGAAAGCCCTTCCTCCTGGATCTTATGAAGAAGGTGGTTCTGTGAGAGCCTCTGGGCGGGCAGTAAGAGGGGCTGAGTGGGGTGAGGGGGAAGCTGGGGTCGGTCACCCCCCGAGTGGCTCTTCCTGGCTGGGGCACTGCCGGCCTGCAGGGTGTGTGTTGGGGGAGAGCCTTCCAGACCCCGAATATTTGAACTGTGAACACGGATTGTCTTGGTCTGAGTGGAAGGAAGAAGCATGGTCATTTCTAGCTTAGGTCTCGAAGTTTCTTGTTTTCAAAAGAGAACTTTTAAAAACTGGTCCACTGGGATGTTTCGAAAGAATAGCATGTATATTATCTATGGTGAAACAGACCACCAGCCCAGGTGGGATGCATGAGTCAAGTGCTGGGGCCTGGTGGGCTGGGAAGACCCAGAGGAATCGGGTGGAGAGGGAGGTGGGATGGGGGACCGGGATGGGGAATACGTGTAACTCTATGGCTGATTCATATCAATGTATGACAAAACCCACTGAAAAAAAAAAAAAAAAAAAAAAAGTGGGAAGGAATATTGGGGAAAAAAAAAAAACTGGTCCACTGGTACATTTCTAGAAGAGGGATGCTTTCCTGGGTAGAATTGTTTTGGAAGCATTTGAGGTTTTCTAACTCCATTTTAAATCCCTTCAGAGAGTAGGAATTTATGATTTGAAAAATGTTCACGGAATATTTCCCCAGGTTTATTACTTCTTTCAAAGTGGTCTTCCAGCTTCCCAGCTTCTGCTTATAAAAGGCTGGTGATGAACGTCTCAGAGTAGCCCGAGAAGTAAGCGATGTGGTGGGTACTGAAGTAGGAGGACTTGGTTTCGGCTTCTCTAAATGACAGTGTTCTGGGACGTCCTTCCGCCCGTACCAGAACACCTCCCATTTCTAGATCGCGTGTAAGCAAACCGTGAAAAAGCCTGAGGCTTGTTTGCATGAGAAAACTTCAGCTTTGAAGACCATGTTCTCCAAGCAGGCAACCATTCCGCAGGATTTTCAAACTGTGAATTTCTGTCTGATGTTTCCAGATAGAGTTGGGCCATAAGATGACGTGCTGTTTGTACCATATAGCAAGCGGGGGTTGGCGTGGGGAGCCTCCCTCCAAGATGAGGGTGTGCCCACAGAGGCGACTAGCAGGGGGCAGTGGGCTTCTGCGAACCCTGATGTCTGTCTCAGCAGGTCCAGCGGTGTAATAACTCAGACCTGCACCCGTGAGGGGCCTGGTCCACCAGGGACCTCCCCTGCGCCCCACGTGGCTCCACCCATCCAGCCTCCAGGCTGTTTCTGATGGACAGGATGATAAGCTGGGGAGGGAGAGAGCTCTCAGGTGGCAGCCTGGTTATCCTGCCAGCCTTGATGAAGCCTCCCTCTGGAAGGCATCAGTGACCCCATGGACTGACTTCTTCCAAGAGGTGTGCTCTACCTCGGACACTTCCACTCCGGCTTCCCCTTCCAGCTCCTGGTCTTCTGAATGGTCAGGAGGCCCAGCGTTCAAGGCAGCGTCTTTCTTCAACAGATGAACTGTCAACCCATCTGAGAAGCTGCCGGCGGCCCTGGGCTTCCCACCTTCCATGGTCTTTGACGTTTGTGCAGACGTCGGAAGTCCTCATTCTGGGCCGCCTCCGTCTCCTCGCTCGTGAGCATCTTTCCTCCAGCTGGGCTTGGTTTCCCTTTCTGGTGGGCTCCTCCCATGCTCCCCGAGTTTAGCAGCCCATCCAGGGCCTTTGCTCAGGGATTTCTGAGCTCTGAGCCCTGCCGCCTGCTCACGTGGAGTGAGATGCCTTCAGGCACCTATCAACCTGGGCTGACCACGAGGGGGGGGCACATCCCGGGGTACCTGGGGCTCTCTCCCCCTTCACCCCCACCCGCTCTTTTCCTCTGTGTGTCCCTACAGACAGGGAGACGCCACCCGGGGTCGAGAAGACAGAAAAAGCAGCCATTCCTGGTTCTATACTCACAAAACAATGCATTCAAAACAATCTCCAGAGAGCATTGTGCCATCTCTGTAGTTGCTTTGGTTTTCTGCAAAATTATTTTCTCATGACAAAGAGCTCACCATTGCCTTCTAGGAGGCCCCATATCATCTGAGGATTTTCCAAGTTACATATTGCTTTGCTGGGATGGAAGTTGGTCATTATTCATGCCTTGTTTCTTTGCAGTAAAGACCAACAAGTATAAGAAACTACACTAGGTATTTCAGCAAGATCACCTCTAGTTCTTACAACCGTCCTGCAGGTAGGAGTAATCTCCACACTACAGCCGAGGAAACTGGAGACTCAGAGAAGTTAAATTACGTGCTCGAGGCGGCACAGCTAATAAGAGTCAGAGAGCTGGGAAAGGAACCTCAATGTTTTAATTTCACGCCAGAGTTAGGGCTCTGGGCTCAGAGGCTGGCAGGTCTCCATGCTTCTACACCAGGTGGTTTTCGCAAGCAGGAGAGAGAGTGAGACAGTAGGCTGGTCCCCGAGTCCTGATGAAGCCGTGGAGGAAATTCTGGCAGGAACATTCAAGGGCACCGACAGCGGTATCCTTCTGACTGACAGTATCAGGGACTCAGGGGTCACTTCGAACACCTCGCTGATGCCAGGGAGACAGCTGATGGGTACAGTGGAACACTGTAGTTTGGAGAAAAACCTGTCTTAATCTCTCGTGTCTGCTTCTAGCTCTGTCTTTTCAAAGTATTGATATCATACCCGAAAGCCAATTTGTCTTACCCAGTCACGCATCTCCATTTTTCCTAAAAAAAAAAAAAAAAAAATGCTTCGGGAACTAGGGGGTAGCTACTCAGATGTTAGATTTCATATGCAGAGCCTGGCACCGAGGAAGATGAATAATGAACCAGTTTTCAAACTCGGGGTTCGCCTCTGGACACTTGTGTCTTCGATAATTATGGACAACATCCCGGAGGCCAGGGCTCACTTCCCCGGGGACACATTTCAATTCCTCCCTTCTGTGCCGGAGCTGCTTTCACTGCAGGCCGAGACCCTCCTGGCCCGCACCGCCGGCAGCCACGGCAGCTTGCAAGTGCGCAGAATTGGGGTCCCTCGCCCCGAAGCTTTCCGAGCTGAGCGTCCCGCACCCTGCAGGCCCTTGTTGGGGCACCTTACACTCACGCTTCTCTTTGGGCACCTTTTCACTTTCTCAGTTGAATGAAGCAGTGCATACCTTTTTTTTAAAATCTTTTTCTTTTTTTTAAATAAAACTCCCAAACAGTGCCATCAGACTCAGCAAGAGGTGCTATGGGAACCCACCCAACCCACCAGCGGGAGGAGAACTGCAGAGGAAAAGGACTTGGTTTGTTTCCAGGGGCAATCACTACGATGCACCCAAGTCATCTTCAAAAATGATGAAACGCCCCAAACTGCCTGCCAGGTGGCGTGTTGTCAGTTACACCGGGGTCCTGGGGTGCAGATGTCACACTATGAGGGACAAGGAAGCAAGCTAGCGTTTTAAACAAATCACGTGTGCCATGTGGAATTTCATACCCGGCCCACCCCCCTCCCCTGGGCCCCCCTCCCCCAGTATAAGCTGGGAAGCCCTGCAGGTTCCGATGGGCCAGAAGCATCAGTTATGTTTATAGCCGAGGTTCAGGACTCGCTGGAAACCGTCCCCCAGTAACGGGGGCATAGATCCCGCTGTTTCATTGTGTGTCAGAGTACACTGTTCTACACAGCTGCTGGGGAGGTGCTGCTGAATAGGCTCCCGGGTCCACGACCAACACCTATTAAGTAGTCGGCCTAAATGCTCCCCTTCCAACCTCTGACATCACCCTCGGGGCAGGCAGACACAATTGCTGAATTGCGTACGAAAATCATAGTTTTATTGTCCATACAACCAAAGGTTTAACTCGGACTCCTGCTTTCTTTCCGAACTGGATAAAGAAGCGATTCTTCTCCTGGAACAAATAAGCACAGTACACTATTGTAATCTAAGAAACAGGCACTATTTATGTATGGGAAAGCCTTGCTCTCAACAGGGCTAACAATCCGAGGGCCCATGAGCCGCTATTTGGGCAGCTGTGGAGGCACTGAGCGGCCGAAGTCGCGGAAAAGGAGATGCTAGCAGCGGCAGAGACGGGTGGCGGGGAGGACCCCGGGGAGCACCCCCTCCGCCCAGCCCAGCTGCCTCCCCGCTAGTTCAGCAAGCACGACTCGTAGGTGGGGACCATGTACTTGATGTTGATGAAGGCGTCTTCGCCACCGTAGCGCTCGAAGGCCTCCAGCGTCTCCTGGATCAAGTCGCCGACGTTCTCCCGCTTCTGCTGGCTGTAGTCGATGCCGTCCCCGGAGTTCACTGGTTCATGCAAACACAGAGAGAGGCCCGTTACTGCGCATCACTTTCCTGAAAAGTCCTATGCATGGGTCTAGGCATTGGTCTCCAAGGCCTGTGCCACGAGACGCGAGCATTTAATGTTTGACATTGATGTGGATCAATCAGCATTGGATCATTTGACATGATCCCGGTAGAGTCTCAGGAGTGGTGACAGATTAGAACACAAAGTCCCACTAGAAGGGAGCTGATGAAAGGTCAGCAGAGCGTAAACGAAAGTGAGGTGATGAAAAGTCATCTCAACTAGAGATGTCAGGGCGTAAACGAACGCCAGGTGACTTGAGGTTACACCACAGCTCACAAGTCAGGGACTCTCTGTCTCAGACCCGGTAATTACATCAAGAACATTCTCCCGGACCCTGACTTCTGCAAAGCCCCAAGATGGCCTAGTTAGAAGGAAGGGCCAATGGTCAGGCGAGGGTGCTGGCTCTGCGTGGTCGCAGACGGACACGCAGGGCAGCGAGGGGCTTAGCCCATGCCCACGTCTGGGGCTTGTGTCCACGGGGTGCACGCTATCTCCTCCAGGTCTCACCAACCCTGGTGTTCAGCCTCTGCTGGGACCCCTGCCCCTCCCCATCACTGGGGGTGCAGCTGGGAGCAGAGATGGCCTTGCCTGCCATCTCTTCCTCATCTCTTCATGAACGCCTGGATCCTAGTCCTCAGTTACGGCTTCACAGGGACGGGAGCTCTGCTGATGCTGGGGTCTAAGCCCAGGCAGGTGTCCTGCCCCGGGGGTTGGGGGGAGCACCTGGAGGACCCGGCTGAAGTCTCACCTCCCTGAGCCTGGAAGTGACCACTCAGCTGCCTCTCAGACTCTGCGGGAAGGGGTTCCTGGACTGGCCATCCATGGCCTGGGTGGGAGGCTGGGTCTCATGGTCTCAAAGTGTTTGGATAAGAAGCATCTGATGGCATTCCATCTAAGAGGTTACCCAAGTGCGTGGGGGTCTGCTTCCATTCAGAGAACAGAAATTCCACCTAATAATAGTCATTGTTGTTTAGTCGCTCAGTCATGTCCGACTCTTTGCCACCCCATGGACTGTAACCTGCCAGACTCCTCTGTCCACGGGATTCTCCAGGCAAGAATAATACTGGAGTGGGTTGCCATGCCCTCCTTCAGGAGATCTTCCTGACCCAGGGGTCGAATCCTTGTCTCCTGCATCAGCAGGCAGGTTCTTTATCATCTGAGCTACCGGGGAAGCCCAGGAATAGTCATGATGGGCCTGTGAGTTGTATTTCCCACCCAGATTTCTACAGGCGTCCACACCGCTTGTTCTCCCAGTAAGCGAGTCATCTTTGTGCCTTTGCTGACGCTATCCCACCTGATTCATGATGAAAGCAAAGGGCCACGGGGTGGGCTGAGAGTCTGGGGGGGGTGAGGACGAGGGCTCAGGCTGGAGACCCTGCGGGAAGAGCAGCTACAGCTGGAAAATGTGCACTTTCCCAGATGAGTGTGTTCATTTTATTCAGATTTCAATACAGCGCCCAAAGCTTATCTTGCTTGAATGTGAAAATAATAGAGGGGGGTGGAAAATGGCATTTCAAAGCTGTTTTTCCCCAGTTATTTTGAACATTTGAAAAAAGACGGCGTAATGGTTCAGACCAGTAATAAAGGTAACAATTACAATCCCACACAGCATAGATAAGCAGTTCTTTTGCTGGATTTTCCCAGAAACTTATTAGAGAAATATCGCTGTCTTCTGTAACACAGAGAAAGGACATGGTTCTCCTGATTTGCTTCGTTTGGTGGGGGGTGAGGGCAGGCAGAAATACTACTAATTTTCAGAAAGAGAAAAGTTATGAGTTACACAGCTGGGTTTGCAAAACCATTGTAAAGAAGTGGATTTTGCCCTTCTCATGGGGGAAGCCTTTCTGCTGTGATGGGGAAAGCTGGATTTAAGTTAAAGGTTGATTTACAGAGTAGCTGATCATCTAAAATATTCATATATGATGGCCGTACAGAATAAATAAGAGACAGGATGTTTGAACAAAGAGTTCTTGCCTGGATGTTTTTCAGCTAAAGGTAAACTTTAAAAATATATACAGACAAATACTTAAATAGTTTAAAATAAAAAAAAGATTCACAGGGTGGCCTGAGAAGAGAGTCAGTGCAGTCAGGATCTCCCACCGAGGAGAACACGGTATCCATCCACATGGGGAGGGGGGCGGATTTCCAACAGGAGGAGGTTTTGAGTTGGATAAGAGAGAAGGGGCTTCCCAGGTGGCTCCGTGGTAAAGAACCTGCCTGCCAATGCAGGAGACACAGGTTCGATCCCTGGGTCAGGAGATGCCCTGGAGGAGGAAATGGCACCCCACTCCAATATTCTTGCTTGGAAAATCTCCTGGACAGAGAAGCCTGGAGGACCACAGTCCATGGGGTTGCAAGGAGTCAGATACGACTGAGCACACACAGGAAAGAGAAAATGAGGAAGGAGCGTGTGTGTGTGTGTGTGTGTGTGTGTGTGTGTGTGTGTGTGCTGGGCAGGGGTTGGTGATGTATGCTGCAGGGGAGATGAAAAGATGCTAAGGAAGAAGTTCCAAAAGAGAGGAGGGCAAAAGCAACACCGTCCAAAAAAGGTGCAGCAGGGACGGAAACCGGTCACGTGTGTGACACGGGAGACCCGGGAGGAAGGGGTGTGTGAGGAGCAAGCTCGGCTCCCGGGATTCCGAGGGGGGCCCTGAAGGAAGGCCAGCAACTCTCTGGGCTGGTCCCGTCCCCGATGACATTCCTGTTGAGCTCCCCTGCTCACGAAACAGGTGGGCTTAGGGGGCAGTTGGCAGGATGCAGGTTTGTACGGCCCGCTGAGCCCTGGTAAAAATGCCCCAGGCGCACGTGGAAAGTCTAACTGGTGATGGTGCTGAGTTGTGACAGCCTTGATCCAGTTCCTGATGGACAAAGACACGTAAATTAATCACCAATAAATGGTGCCTTTTGTTGGCCTGTTAGTCAAAAGGTCAAGGACTGAATAGATCACGGGACAGACATATTTTCCTGGTGGGGGCAGAGAAGGGCGGGAAAGTCTGCACACAACGGAAGGCTTAACACGCCCTGTTTGTCCCGCTGCCTCCCAGAATGCGATCCTGACAAGCAGCGCTTTATTTCAATAGTGACCTATTCTTACTTCTTAAAAAATATGTAACTGTAGGAGTAAGAAAAGTATGTAGCTTTTTTGTTTCTCAGCAGTGCATAAACCAAGTGATAAAAAGAACAGAGCAGAATAACAGTTGCTTATTCAGAAAGGGAGTTGGAGTTGGAATATTCCGTGATTGCAGAATGTGTATCTCTGGGGGAGGAAAAAGCCCAGCAAAGGAGCCCCGTCCCTTCCTTTGGGTGTGGGAGGGATGAGCAGGCATGGTTTAGGGTCAGGCCACATCGAGGGGTAGGTGAGTGGGGCGGTCTCCATTTCAGAACTGCTCTAGAGTCACTTTCTTTGAGAATCTGAGTTTGAGGCGATTAGGTTGAGCTCATCTTTTTAAATACGTACGACGCCGCAGGAAAACACGCTTGTGAGAATAGGATGCTTTAAGAACAACCCAGATGGTTATGTACAATTGTCACTTCTCGTTAGGAAGATGACATTTCAATTCAGGAAGCTAGGAGTCTGTTTTATGTCCGACAGCTGGAAAGATACATTGATGAAGGAAAAGATGTGCTTTATTTATAACTAAACAGGACCTGTAACAACAGTTCAACCCAGACTTTGCATTTCTAAAGGAATACAACGCAGGTAGACTAGAACCAGGGATTCCGTTTCTCCTCCTGGAGGTCTTTGTGTGCCGGAGACGAGCTCCTACTGCTTGGAAGTCTCTTGGTTAGGAATTGTCGGGTTGGCCAAAAAGTTTGTTTGGAGTTTTCCATAAGCTGGTACAGAAAAACCCCAAGGAACTTTTTGGACAATCCAACATTTTTGAAGACACTTGTCGTTCTGAACGTTGAAGTGGTTTTGGATTGTGTAGGCAGTATGTTTAACCGTGGGCAGCCTCCTTTTCTACCTAAGCCAGTTTAAACAGCCCCCACCTGGATGCTTTCTCTTCCTCGGGGCCGTTTTGGTCAGGTATGTGTGTCCCAGGCTTCCCGCTGTCAAGGGCACTCCCCCAGTGAATGAACTCATGGTTGTGAAGCGACCATCACGCCTTCCCGTCCCAAAGGCATGGCCAAGGCATCAGACCTGTTTGCCTTCCACACAGGTGCGTATCTGCAAGGCAGGCGACCTGGCCTGGCAACCGACACATATCACGGAGGGTTCTGAAGCAACAGTCTCTTAGCATTTTTACAATGTTTACCCTGTGTGGAAGCTTTCCTTCTTTTCTTTAGTTACTACTGTTACAGATAAAAGGTGGGGGGGAAAAGACAAAAGCAAGAGACACACAAAAAAGGGACATTTCTGGTGGCAGAGAGAGGTCTTCGCAAGTTGGCATCGGTGGCAGCTCCGGCCACTCTGAAGGGTGATGGGCTGTCTGTAGACAGTGCAGGACGAGGCCCTGCGGGGTCACGCAAGACGGCAAAGACGAGGCTCTTGCCTTTGGAGAGCTGGCTGAGGTCCCCGCAGGTCACGTTCAGGCCCACCAGACTGAGTCTGGGCTGCGGACCCAGCCCAGAGCCCTGCGCAGCTGGCCCCTGACCTGCTGCTCGGACCCCACGGGAGATGGTCCCAAGAGAAAGCAGTCTCTGTGAGGGAGGGCCAGGCTCCCGAGGCCCCTCATCCCAGGACAGGAAGAGCCGCCGAAGGAAGCACAGGACGGCGTGGGACGCTCAAGGAGAGTCACGTCCAGATTCGGATTTTTCTGACCCCGATGTTTTGACCAATACTCTTAAGGATATCCTGGAGAAGGAAATGGCAACCCACTGCAGTGCTCTTGCCTAGAAAATTCCACGGATGGGGGAGTCCGGTGGGCTACAGTCCGTGGGGTTGCAAAGAGTCAGACACGACTGAGCCACTTCACTTAAGGGTGTAGATATTGTTACATGAACTGTAACGCACAAGCGAGAGGGAAATGAAATAAATGCCTATTTAAGGCATCAGGAGTAGGAAGCACAGCAATGCTTACTTCAGGCTGCGTATCCAACATACCCGAGGTATCACTCATTCTGTTCCAACGGATGAAATAACTGATAAACTCGACCTGTTCCTTCTGCTTCCCAGGTGGCTCAGCGGATTCAGTGGTAAAGAATCCACCTGCCAAGCAGCAAATGCTGGAGACGCCGGTTCGATCCCTGGGTCGAGAAGATCCCCTGGAGGAGGAAATGGTAACCCCCTCGGGTATTCTTGCCCGGAGAATCCCATGGATGGAGGAGCCTGGCGGGAAAGCAGGAACACGCTGAAGGCTAACTTACAGTCAGTGGGGTCGCAAAGAGCTGGCCACGACTTAGTGACCAAACCAGCACCACCACCTAGCCTCTCTGGTCGTGACTAAGAGAAGAAGGAGGCGTGATCTGGAGAGCAGCAGCGCTTCCGCTGGTCCTGCAGACGTGCAGGCGGATGTCCTCACACGGTGGACCGGCCAAGTGTCCGCGGGGGAAGGCGCTGTGCCCACCCCGCCCATCACTCTGAAACCATCATGACCTGGGGGCCTCTCAGAGCCGACCTGAAGCCATGCTGAGCGCAATTTTTAAAAAGTACTAACAGAAGAAACGAAGTCATTTCTTTCTGTATCAGAAAAGGCATTTTTTTTGCTTTTTGGGTTGTGTTTTGGTTTCTCAAATGTTGAACTAAACTATTTGAAAAGCTTTAAAGTCCAATTGAAAGGGGGTTTCCCTGTTAAGACCCGTAATCAGTGATGGCTTCGGCCACAGCTTAAACTGCACACCTTCTGTCGGGGTCTCCGTGACGCCATCTGCCCTGGAGAGAGGGTGAGCCCTGGGGCCTGGGTTCAGGTATCCGCAGGGTGTGTGTGCAGACTCTATTGCAAATATTATTCTTATGTTTCTTGGTGACGCGGAACCATCACAGATGTTCTGTTAGATGATTGTGAACACATTTCCAGCTTGGGGTTTAGTGGATTTGGTAGTTATGAAATGGAGATCACCTCAAACAGTAATTCCTTGTTTGTGCTAGTTGGTATTTAGGCAGAAATGTTAGTTATAGTGGAATAAAACTAACATTTTTCAAAAGATAATCTACTAAAAAGATGACTCATCATTAAAAAAGATTTCATTAAAAAGATGGATGATCTGAGAGAACAGCATCAAAACATGTATATTATCAAGTGTGAAACAAATCGCCAGCCCAGGTTGGATGCATGAGGCAAGTGCTTGGGGCTGGTGCACTGGGATGACCCAGAGGGATGGGGAGGGAAGTGGGAGGGGGGATCGGGATGGGGAACACATGTAAATCCATGGCTGATTCATGCCAATGTATGGCAAAAACCACTACAATACTGTAAAGTAATTAGCCTCCAACTAATAAAAATAAATGGAAAAAAAATCATGTAAATGTTAAAAAAAAAAGATAGCTCATAATGTTTATGAATTTATGGTTTCTTTGAATCTTTCGCCTTTTAATTTGAATTAAGGAAGGGTGAGAACAGACACAGATATATTTTGTTTTTTAAGGAGTTTTTGATTTCAAGACCTAGATTAAATTGTCAACATTTGTTTTGCCAGAAATATCCTATTTGGGGTTTGCTTAGACCCAATTTACTTTATAGAAATAGCATTACCTGTTTTAGAATAAAAGTGCTTTCTCCCATAAGGTTTGGAAAATTACAGTGGAAACAATTGTAAATTTTAGTCTGATTCTTTCTGGAGATGAGAGAATGGCAGTGGAAGGCAAGAGGGCAAGACAAGTCAGGGCAAAATTCATTTTTTCTACATTGAATAAGAGAAGAAGCCTTTTGGGGAGATGGTTTATCTACTTCTAGAATCCTAAAGAAATGCTTTCACTTTTTTTTTTTTTTTTTAGCTTTGCTATGTCACTTTGAGGAGATTCATCTTTTTCCGCCTTAGTGATGACTTGACTTCATAATCTCTTGGAAAATGACTGTTTTCAACGTACCCTTAAGTCTGACCATATGATGGATATTTCCAGAGTGTTGGTTCATGGCGGATGTGAATCAAAGTTGCAATGGTTTTGCAACCACAAACTTATAATAACCAGAGCATATGTCATACTAGAGACGCCCAAGGGCTTAAACACTCCAAATCTCCTCAGATCTTGTTGACATTAATGAAATTCACAAGATTTCTTTCCTCTGAAGATAAAAGCTTTGAAGCAAGATCTGGATTCCCAGCTGGATGTCTGTCTCTCTCCCTCTCCTTCTGACGCAGGAGCTGGGTAACTAAAGCCAGAGGTTCCTAGCCCGTCATAGTTTTGAAAGTTCAAGAAAAGGGGGCACTGATCACTGGTGAAACTGAAGGTACCATGGATCTTGACCTAATCATGAATTAAATATTTAAGTACTCCTTCAGACAACTGCCAACTCCTTTCTGAGCAACTGCCATTTCCCAGAGTAGATTTGTTCTGTAGGAAATGAACAATGATAACACTGGGGGTATAGTGATATAGCGGGAAAAAAAAACATTGAACTTCAAAGGCAAATAACCTACAATGTAAGTTTTCAAACCTTAGCAGCTGCAATGTCCAATAACTTACTAGATGGTTAACTATGGACAGGTTACTTAATTTCTCTGAATCTCAGTTACCTTCCCATAGAAAGAAAGGATTGAATTTGGGTGAGCTCTGCTCATCCTAACATTACTTTATATAATACCACAATACAACTTTGTAACAAGCTTTTAGAAGTGAAGGTTATTCAATAGATGCATTGTATTTCAACTGAAAAGATAATCACAAAGCTACTATATAATCCTTCAAAGTAAGCCACAAACTCATAAGTACCAAATCCAGCTTTCACATAAGTTCTTAAAAAAAAAATCCCAAGGGACCAATGTTTATACAGTTAGTTGTCATTTAAAAAGAGAACACTGTCAAAATCTCAAATTATTTATTGACACACTACCAAAAATTATTCCATTCTGCTACTTCAATAAGTCAATATGGATTTTGATTTATTAGAATAAAGACCAAATGTATGGCCAAATATATATATATGTTCAGGTGACAGTGATTTGGTTAAGGCCACATAAAGGCAAATTGGATTCATCTCTGATCAATGACTATTTTGACTTGAAGTTATATTGAGAAAAACAGGTGGGTTCACCAGTTTATCCCTCTTCGGGAAAACTACACTTATAGATTCAGTCGCCACTGGACTAACCTGAATTCCAAGTTGTGAAGTGGCAGTGTATCTCTTTTCTTGTTGGCCCACACGATTCAATGAATGTTCAATGAATAACCAATGGAAAAGGAACAGAGTTCTAAGTCCAGCGCTTGTCCCAAGTCTATTTCCTGCTGGCTTATCTCATGGTGGAGTAATAATAACAACAATAATAATACTAGCATCATGTCATTTGAGAGCTAAGAACAGCTAGATGAGCTAGATGCTATTCCTATCCCAGCACAGAGAAGCAACCTCAGGTTAGGGAGGTGAAATCACTTGGGAAAGTGATACAAGCCGTACACGATGCTGGGGTGCCGAGAAGGAGAAGGGGTGGGAGGTGTCTGCAGAGGGACAACAAGAAGGTGATGGAAAGATCCAGAAAGAGCGGTCTAAGCGTCCTCCAACAGCCCAGACAGCATGCAAGGGACCAAGAACTTGGTCTTTCTAATTCTAGGAGAATTTCAGCCCTGCGGAGAAGGAATGGCATCTGGAGAGCAGGTCTCTGGGAATATATATGTCAGGGGGGATGCTCTACTGACTGCAAGCAATCAATGCACGCTTTCCATGGCAGCCAACTGTTCATCTTGGCCTCATTTTTATGCTGCAGACTATTATGCTATCTTTTCTTCCTTATAAAAGCCCTTGAAATAGTGACATCCTTTACCAAGATACGTGCAGGAAGACAAAATGAAGGCTGACTGATTTCAAGGACTGTTTTCCGGGCCGTACGATACAGACAAAAGGAGAAGGGGGCAGCAGAGGATGAGATGGCTAGAGAGCATCACTGATTCGATGAACACGGATTTGAGCGAACTCTGGGAGATAGTGAAGGACAGAGGAGCCTAGCGTGCTTTAGTCCACATGGTCGCAAAGAGGCATGACTTAGCGGCTGAACAACAACACAATACAGGACGATGGGAAAATCCTGGGATACATTCTGCCCCTCCCCTCCCCTCTCTATGAACACTTATGACTTATTTCTAGACCTGTAGGTACTGGTTCTATAGTCTTTCAGAAAAGGGAATCATAGGCTTTGATCTGCCCGAGGCAGGAAAACAGCCCAAGACCACTGTCCAGACTGCCTTTGCTACTCGCAGATGGACACCTGGGTAGTCAGACCGGAGGTGGTGGGGAAACCTGTAACTATAGAAGAGTAGGAAGAGGGTGAGATGGTATAAAGGAGAAACATTTTATGACTGTCTGGATGGTCTTCTGATATCCTTATAAAAAGTCAGATTCAAGCCACAGATATTGGGGAAGTTTACAAATCAAATTTCAAGGTTCCTGTGGTCCATGAAGACGAGGGAAGCCTCTAGTGTTCCTTTAGGAAACTGTACCTTGGGATTCTTGAGTAGTAGCACTTGATCGGACTGAACCCCTGTGCGGAGGCCTTCGGGAGGCTTCCCCCACCCCAGCCCCCGAGCCCTACCCTCAGGCCAAGTGCTGACTTCACTGGAAGCATGCGCCTGTGTGGGGGCTCCGATCGGGGCTCAGATTCTCCTTGTCTGTATTCAGCTTGCGGTGGGCAGTGAAGGGTGGGCAGTGAAGACCACTTACGGGCAGTGGTCTCCGTGACAAACCCAGGTGCAGAGCTTCTCTGGCCCCCCCTGGGTTGTAGCTAATAGTCCGCTTGGTCTTTCAAACTCTCCTCTTCCTGATTTACCCTGCAGATTAATTTCTAGTCCCTTTCTCTACTGATTAATAACCGACACCTCCACATTGTATGAGAGACCAAATTCAAATGTCTGATCCCCAAGCCCTCTGTCTCTACCCTCCCTTCTGAAGTCAATCTCATATTTCACTCCTTCCCAAGACCTTCTGCTCCACCAAGACGTGGATTTCTTCCTGGCCCCTGTGGGTATAATTTTCACTCATGTCTTTGAAAACTCCCCATAGGAATATTGTCCCCTCTCCCTTCCGGGTAAGTCCAACGTCACTTCTTTTCAAGGCTAGTTTGGGATTTACTTACTCTGTGAAGCTGACTCCACAATCTCCTTTCTTTGGAATTCCTAGATCTGTGGTCAGTAATCCCTCCATGGCCCTTCTGAACATGTCAATCTGGAACCCTTAGGAAGTCATTTATGTTACTCAGTTTTCCTATATTTTACCACCTCTTGAAGGATAGGATCACACTACTTATAAACTTTGTTGGCGTCAAATACAAATTGACTATTTGTAAAAGGGATAAATGAATGAATGAAGAAATTATTACTTTTTGTGTTTACTCAATCCAGATATAATAAAAGCAAATTCAGTTCTAAATAAATTGCATGTTATATATAGTCCCACAATTTGCTCAATACCTCTTCTTTATTTACTATTTACAAACTTGTGAGTTTTTATGCTGGAGATAGTATTTATGTGGATTCAGGAAGGTTGGGTATAAGTGCTAACAGGGTCTATATAGTTAGATAGCCTTATCTCTTCTCCAAAATCCTCCTTGATTTAAAGTAGAGTTTACTTGGGTTGGGCTTCCCTGGTGGCTCAGACGGAATCCGTCTGTAATGCGGGAGACCCAGAAGATCCCCTGGAGAAGGGAATGGCTACCCACTCCAGTATTCTTGCCTGGAGAATTCCCTGGACAGAGGAGCCTGGTGGGGTCGCAAAGAGTTGGACATGATTGGGAGACTAACATTTCACTTACTTGGGTCACCCTTTAATTTGAGAAGAGAAAATTTTCTTCCTCCAGAATGAAAAAAAAAACCACATTATCTTATTTCATTGAATATCTAAATTTTGCTTAATATAGTTTCTTTCCTAGCTATTAATACATGATAATTCTCAGTCAGGAAAAAAATGATTTAAATTGGAAATACTGATTCCTGCTTTCATGAGTGAGGCAACATATTGGAAATAATTTCACTGCTTTTAGACTGATGCCGAAAACTTGGAAATGGACCAGAATGACGGCTGTTATCATGACTTTTCATTTCCAAGAAATATTAATGATACAACCCATCTTTAGTTCTCAATTTTTTTTTTTTTTTGTATTCCAAGCACAAAAATGAGAAAAGAAATCCAGATTTCTAACCAGTTTTATCAGCAGATGCAATAAATTTGGGGGAGATGTACTTCTCAAATTATCTCTGTTAGAACTTTCATCTTTATCATGAACTCAGAATTCGGAAGCCTGTGCGTGTCCATGCTGGTAATCGCCACCACAACAAAGTTTGCTTAAATCGTTTTAGACGAATTGCTGCACAGAGCCACCGAATAAAAGACCTTCATGGACTTGATGTACTCTTTGTTCTGCTGCAGAAACTAATTAAATAGATAAACTCACTAATGGTGCTCATGGTGAAAAAAACACATCACACTGTTTCTGCAGATCAGATGGTTCCTCGATTATCCACGATTTATCTCAGCTTGCCTAAGCTAGCTACTCTTT
Organism: Muntiacus reevesi; assembly: GCF_963930625.1. Lineage (NCBI taxonomy): Eukaryota > Metazoa > Chordata > Mammalia > Artiodactyla > Cervidae > Muntiacus > Muntiacus reevesi. The sequence goes on from NC_089251.1 coordinate 161,136,009, forward strand.
GAAAATTCGAAGATGAATTATTTGGTGCAAAATCTAATAGATTTCCAAGCCATTAACTGGAAATCTTACTGAGTGGGAGTCTTTCTCATCAAATGAGCTCAATTAATGCAAAAATAATATATTTAATGAACAAATCAAAGCAATCTGCTGGGCTGAACTAACAACTGTATATGTGACAAGAGTTAAAGCCTTCAAACCTTTTACAACTGTCCTGGTTTAGAGTCACCTCGAAGTATCCTTCAAAGCTCTGACCCAACTTTTATCAGTGTCTACACTAGTCAGTTAGATGTGGCAGGAGACATCAACTCTGCCCAGGAGCGTTCATGCAGAGCATAACCTGCAAACACTGACCTCACCTGACTCCATTTTTACAAACGTTCAGGGCTTTGCTAAAGTTCAAGCCAAGTTTTGGCTGCGTGGGAAGAAAAAAAAGAGGTTTCTAAGTCATGGGGACAAAATGTGGCCATTTAATTTGCCGTGGCAGCTAGATCGGGTTTGTACAAGAATTGAAACTAAAGCTTGTTGGAAATGCTGATAGGTAAAATATGCTGACTTTTGATACTTTGGAATAAAGACTGTTTATTTGCCTGCGTTACATTTTTCTCTCTCTAAAATTCCTCAGCTTAGTGCACATGATGACTTTCCTCTGAATCAGGATTTTAAGCGTAGGTGAGTCCAAACAGAACCAACTGGAACTAAACAGGAGCATCCCGTGGGGCTGAGGCTGGGTGCACAAGGACACGCCCTCAGCCTGTTCATGAATCTCTGGCTGATTCAGGTGTAAAAATGCCTACCTGGGAGGAGAGATTCGAGGATAAAATAGGAGAACATACGTTATGTCTTTATGAAAATAACAAGCTGTTGATAAACTTGGACAGTTTGTATCGCTGTAGTTTTTGTGATGTCAGTACCTGGCTTTCTAGGTCACAGTGGATTGTTGATGATTTATGTCTCCTACGGGTAGGATGGGCTTCCTTGGTAGCTCAGATGGTAAAAAAAATCCGCCTGCAATGCAGGAGACCCCGGTTTGATTCCTGGGTCAAGAAGATCCCCTGGAGAAGGGATAGGCTACCCACTCCTGTATTCTTGGGATTCCCTGGTGGTTCAGATGGTAAAGAATCTGCCAGCAGTACAGAGGACCTGGGTTTGATCCCTGGGTCAGGAAGATCCCCCTGGAGAAGGGAATGGCAACCCACTCCAGTGCTCTTGCCTGGAGAATCCCATAAACGAGGAGCCTGGTGGGCTACAGTCCATAGGGTTGCAAAGAGCTGGACATGACTGAGCGACTTTCACTTCACTTCGCCTTGCTTCACTTCATTTCTGGGTAGGACAGGAAGACGAGCCCACAGAAGAGCAGGCAGTAAGCATTTGTTTCTGTAAGAAGGGCTCATCCAGATAAGGAGCAGAGGGAGCAGGACTTGTCTCCAAGTCCTGCAGGAGTGTGAGTTTACTGTCAGCTGTCTGGACTCACTGAGCACATGGATCTGCCCTGCTGGGGGTTCCCATTACGGGCATAGTTTCTTCTGGTCTAGATGCGTTCCTTGGACCCTGTTTGCATCACGACCAAGGGTTTTGGTTGCAGGACTTCACAAGCAAACGATTTACAGCGTAAACTTACACTCACTCGTGGCCCTCAGTCCCCTACCTCCCTAGGTAGAGCCTGATCAGGGGTGCCCACATGAAGGGTGGAAAGATGGGTTCCTGTCCTCCTGCAGGTATTAACGCCCCAATAAACCAAGGACTTGCTCCTTACAAGGAAAGCTATGACAAACCTAAACTGTGTATTAAAAACCAGAGACATCACTGTCGATAAATGTCCTCAATAGTCAAAGCTATGGTTTTTCCAGTAGTCATGTACAGATATATGGAGTTAAGTTTGACCATAAAGAAGGCAGAGTGCTGAAGAATTCATGTTTTTGAAATGTGGTGCTGAAGAAGACTTTTGAAGAGTCCCTTGGACAGCAAGGAGATCAAACCAGTCAACCCTAAAGGAAATCAGCCCTGAATGTTCACTGGAAGGACGAATACTGAAGCTGAAACTCCAATACTTTGGCCACCTGATTTGAAGAACCGACTCATTGGGAAAGTCCCTGATGCTGGGAAAGATTGAAGGTGGGAGGAGGAGAAGGGGACGACAGAGGATGAGATGGTTGGATGGCATCACTGACTCAATGGACATGAGTTTGAGGAAGCTCCGGGAGTTGGTGATGGATAGGGAGGCCTGTTGTGCTGCAGTCCATGGGATCACAAAGAGTCGGAGACGACTTGGCCACTCAACAACAACAAAACCAACAGTGGAACAGAAGTGCTCGAGAGAATGAGAGGTTTCAGCAGGGAATGAAATAACGAGATGTGACAGAGAGGGACTGGGAGGGACCACCCCGGGCGGGTGATCAGGAAAGTCTCACTGAGAAAATTAAGTTTAAGCCGAATTTAATCCCCTGAATGCTGAGAAGAACCTAGCTTTGCAACAAGCAGCCTGGGAAGGACAGGCAGTGCAGAACAGAAAGTGCAGGAAAGGCCTGGAGGTTCAAACAAATTGTTATTGGAGAGCACGGCTTCACCCGCTTGTCTCAGGCGCACTTTTCAACACTGATGATTCGACATATAATTGTCATTAACGACAGCTCAACAACTCGGGGTTGAAGGAGTGGAAAGCATGCAGCCTCCCTTCTCTAGCTGAGGACGTTGTCTCCTTCCAGATTGTCACAATTTTAGATAATGATGCATTCAGTCTTTACCTTTAGTTCTATTATTTCCTTGAAACAATATTCAGAAGTATGTTTACTGCTTCAAATAACATGAAACTTTTGCAGTTATTGGCATATATGTATCTCTCCATATTGATTTTCAGAACCTTTGACCTTGACCTTGCATGAATGCTCAGTCATGTCCGACTCCTTGCGACCCTATGGACTGTAGCTTGCCAGGCTCCTCTGTCCATGGATTTCTCCAGGTAAGAATACTGGAGTGGGTTGCCATGTCCTCCTGCAGGGGATCTTCCTACCCAGGGGTCAAACCCTCGTCTCCTGCCTTGGCGGGTGAATTCTTTACCACTGAACCACCTGGAAGTCAAAGGTTATGACAATTTATAATGTTGCTAGCAACACAGGAGCTTTATCACAGCACTGATGCTGTAACTAAAACTTGGTTTGCTAATTCAGCATCTGTGAATTGCTACTTTAAAGTGACTTCCATTAGTGTTTTTCTAATTACTAAGGAATGTTAATATTTTTCAATGATTTTTTTTTTTTTTTTTTTGCAGGGGGGAGGCAGTGGATTTGTCCTTGTTTTTTTTTCCCTTTATGAGAATGTTCGTTCTTATCTTAGGCTACTTTTTTATTGGGTGCCTTTTACAAAGCAAAGTCTCCTGATATCCTGGGACGCCCGGGAGTGGACGTGTCTCTGGAGTTAAATCTCTAGTGTTCACTCCCTTTGTCTCAACCAGCACTATTTTCAGAGGGCAAAGAGTGGCTTGCAAAGAGTTGCTATAACTTCTAGAGGTGACCCAGGGTGGTGGTACCCTGGGAATTGAAAGGATCTGAGGGATTGTGATAAGAAATGTAGAGGAAATCACAGGGTCAATTACTTCGAGTAATTTAATTAATTATCAGGCTTCCCTGGTGGCTCAGTGGTAAAGAACCCGCCTGCCAGTGCAGGAGACGCAGGTTTGATCCCTGGGTCAGGAAGATCCCCTGGAGGAGGGCATGGCCACCCACTCCAGTGTTCTTGCCTGGAGAATCTCATGGACAGAGGAGCCTGGCAGGCTACAGTCCATGGGGTTGCAAAGAGTCAGACGTGACTTAGCTATTAAGCAACAGCAACAATTGAATTAGTTATCACCTTCAGAAGGAGGGCCATTTATAATGGTTAGATTTCTCAAAAAGCTTCTTCGCACTCTTTGCTTGTGGGCACCCATCCACCAACCCACCACCCACCCATCCCTTCCTTCCTAGGTCATCCTGTGGAGGACCAGGCTAAGTTACCCACCACAGGGTAGTCACAGGCACAACCACGCGGGTGGTTTGGTCAGCTCTCATTTACAACGTGCCTTAAATCACAACATTGGGAGTCACCTTCAAATTGGATTATTTGCAAACGAGGCCATATGGAAAGTTGTCGTTATTTTGGTTTGCGTGTGAAAAGCGTTAATTTGTTAAATGTTGGATGTGTGATGTACTACAACTGATTTAACCTCGTGCTGGCGTTTCTGCATTTTTTCCAGAGGATGGAAGTGGCGCCAGGAAGCCCAAGCTGGAGGCTGGGCAGGGCTTGTGAGATAAACTCCGAGGATGCAGGCGGAGGTGAACCGGAGCATTTGCTCTTACTGAAGGTTAAAAGACCAGTAGCAGTGGAAACTGAAGTCTGCTATTTATCTTCAGGCCAGGGACAGTGCAGACAGCTGCAACACGAGCCTCCTCACAAAGCCATGCCAATAACCTTAACCGTGACCTCCAGCCGGGGACGCATTTCTGTGGGTGTACTGCTATCTCTTTTAGGCACAAATAAGCACAGTTGTGTTCATTTTGTGTTGGGGTCAGATGACTAACTTGCGGGCCCTTTTTAGTGAATAATAAGGGGGAAAAATGTCTTTACATCTAACTCCAACTCAACAAACGAAAGAAAGCTTTCTAGTGGGAAGAAAGTTGCAATATGACATGGAGAGCAGATTTTAAGGCAAAAGTAAACATTACAGAAGGACTTTGAACCTGATTAGCACGGAGCCAATGCAAGGTCAGATGGATAACTGACATTCCATTGAATTAATCAAGGTAAATATAATTATTTGGCAGATTTTTCAGTACATCTGACCTTTAGTTGAGAACTATCTGGGTTATTTCTTTTACTTTTTTCACCACTTTTTCTGTGGTTACAGCCTGTTATAAGATGTAACACTGTAGATTAAGAAAAAGAAAGCTGTTGATAGATATCAGTGAGAAGCATTTATTGACCAGCAGGTCTAATCATTACCCTCTCTTAAAGACCAAGGTAAAATTAGACACGTGAAATACATCACAGGGTTGCACGGGTCTGCATCCTCTACAGTCCTTACTCAGGGCTGAGTCTGTCCAGAAACCAGTGATGGATTCTATAGAAAACTACATAACCAGGAGCCCAAACATGACTGATCTAACAAGTAAAATGAAACCTCAAAATTCTAAATTCCATTAAGCCCCATTAAAATTGTTTTTTGCTTGAAGGAACTAAATTGACTCACTTTTTATTTATTTTACTATTTCCCTTAAAAAGCCTGGCAGTTATACTACGGCAAATCAGAATTTGGGGAAAGGAGTAGAATTTGGGGTGGGATTGTCTCTATTTGTATCTCAAATTTTAATTCTTACTATATAAAAAGCGTTGCCATGTAATTCTTACTGTAGGCACTAGATGTGTAAGCATCCCTTATATATTTCACCTATTTAATTTTAATTCTCATCAACTTTGTGAAGTTGGTTCTATTACCCACAGTTTTACAGATGTGGTACAGAAAGTTTGGACCTGACTTTCGAGTACAAAATTTAACCATGATATGCAAAATAACCAAATGTCTTTATGGATATTTTGACCCAGAAATTCAGTTCTGATACATGTGATAGCAAGATGAAATAAAAAATGTCATGTTAAATAACTGCTTTAACAATGGATATATTATTCAATTATGTGAAAACTGGTTTCCCTCTGTATAGCTTTATAGCTTTGGAATTTTCTGTGTAATTAATAGTGTGAAGTTAATAATTTTGAGCCACCATGGCTGACCAAAATTAAATACAAGGATAGATATGGTTGGAACATTTGTTGTATAATAGAAAGATCACATCAGGTCCTTGAAAATATTTCTTTCCAAGTTTTCTCCAGTGTTTCTTTTTCCTTAAGTCACCATTTTACATTTGGAGAAAACTGAGATCAGTATTGACAACCTGACTTTCACTGACTAATTTTAAGCGTAAATTTTGTTTTTAGTAATTTTCCTTGACTATCCATGAAAATAACGTGTTTAAAATTACCATCCTCACTAAGTTTAAGATTTTTATCCCTCTTTAAAATGCTTTTTAAGCTGTTTTATAAAAATATTTCTGTAGGGGATACAAAACAATATTATGATGACATAATTTGTTTTACTCCCAGGCAATTTCATATAAACATGCATAAAGCAATATTATAGCAGATTAACTTTCTTATATGAGATTAAAATCTCATTAATATATTTCTAATGTTTTATGAAAAATATTTTAATACAAAGAAGTACAATTTGCTCATCTATTTTACTACAATTGTGTTTTTTGTTTTAGATCATTTTCATTAAAATATCTTGTTTCCTAACCACAATAAAGTTCACTTTTTTTTTTTCTTAAAGAAATAATTGGGTCATATTTTGCAATTGCCATTGCAAGTTATCTTGGCAAAAATAGGATCTAGGTTGGAACTGGAAAATAGGAAAGTAGAAGAAGATATTGTTACTAGACTTTATGAGGATATATCAAAATGTAGTTAGCACTGTTGTGTTCTTTTAATGATTATCTCTTTTATGTTCTTCACTGATGTTGAAAAAACTTGACTTTCCAGATCCTTACTTAACTTTAAAAAATGCTTACAACTTCCATGGAAATTCTCACAACACTGTAAGCCTGTATTGTTTATATGCTGAGAGCAAACATGCATTAACATGCCGCATGTATTTGTGTTAACTTTCTCTAACAGTCATGCAGACAGTCGCTACATGTGTTTGTCTTGTCGCATTGCCTTCTTAATTCCCATACTGTGGACGATAAACATTTTAGTAATTAATATTTTTTATTTCAAATGACCATGTATATGGGGTATAAATGAAATTTCCAAAAATTCTATTTCTATAATTCCTAACGAAACAGTCAACGTATACAGCAATCTGGCTGAGAAGGGCACATTGCCTCGGATCACCTGGAAATGAGCATAAGAGCCTTGATTTCATTGTTGCCTTTAACTGTTGCCCTTTGGAAAGGCTGATCGATGACCAGGAGCTAGAAGGGCTGGGTCTGGGCCTCTGGACGTTCCAAACCGCAGAGGTAACTTTGGTGCCCACCCCGCAGCTTGCCCTGGTAGGTGTTTGCCCGGTGACCGGAACAGAGACACACCATGGTACTGTACTGCCGCCCCCGCAGGAAGCATCCAAGGCACTTCGTTTTATCGTTGAAGCCGAAATCAATAGTTCATTATTGACTCTTGTTCATGACCCAAGTGTCATTAAACTCCCCAAAGAAGAACATGCTGCGTAGGATTTCCTAGAAACGTCACTTGCTGTTAAAACTTTCATATTAAACATAAAGGGAAGACTTGCAAAATCTTTTCAAGGAACCTGAATAATTCATCGACGCACCGAGAAGACGTCTAAATATTAGCACTATGTTTGATTTTCCTTTCTGGATCAATCTATATCTGTTTCTATCTTTGAAAAAAAAAAAATCCTTGCAGGGGTGTGATTGCTCACTCATCTCAATGAGCCCTGGACACAAGGTCATGTTCAGCTTCTAGAAAAGCTCAAAGGGAACGGAAAAAACCGTTTTAAGAGACAGAACTTTGCATTAATCTGATGTAGATTTTTCAATACGAGTAAAGAACATGAAGGGAACCAATTAAGGAGTAGAAGTGTCATTTGAGTCACACACTATTTAAATCAAAACGGATAGCTTCCTCTAACATGTTCCTTTTCATTCTGAATATATTTATGCTTTATTTTGGTGAAAATTGTGTTCTATGAAAAGCGTTAGACGTTGGGTTTGGTGCCCAAAAAATCTGGGCTTACCACTTGGGAAAGCTCACGAGGAATGACCCAGGCCTGTTTCACACGCCACGTCCCTTCACTTGTCAAGACCGGCCACCCTCTCCACCTCTGCCACCACCGCACTTGGCCCTTGGGAATCTGTCTCCAGTTTGCCTAACTAATGCAGGAACTTCTCCGCGGGCCTCTGCTGCCTTCTGCCTTTCCAGGCCCTCAGATTCATCCTTTACCGCCATCTAAGTCAATCGTCATGAACTCAGCTTGCACCGTATTTCTCCGCTGGTGAAAACATTCAGAGATTCACCATTAGCTATGGAACAAATTCCAGCCTCCTTGGCCTGGCATTAGCCCTTCTCAGTGGGCTTGAGGCCAATCCTTAGCTTCCCATCCTCTCACACGGGAACACGGGGCTGCATTCAAATGACACTTGTCATCCCCAAGCAGGGGTGATGGACTGCCTACCTCCTCAGCTTTCCTCCTGTCATTCCGTCCAGTGGTCATTTCCTCTCCCGCCCTCCACCCCTGCTTCTCAAGGTCTATAAGGCTCATCCTCTCTATGAAGGCTCTCCTGATCATTCCTTTAGCCATTCACAAGGGGGTTATGCTTCTCTTACCACCCTGATCACCAGGAAACCCATTTTACAGGTCTTGTGAAAACACCTCATCTACAGGAATTAAGCTCCTTGAAGACAGGAACCATCTTTGCATCCTCTCGAGTGTTTAGCTTAATACCTGCGTGCTAAGTCACTGCAATTGTGTCCAACTCCTTGCAACCCTATGGACCATAACCCACCAGACTCCTCTGTCCATGGGGGTTCTCCAGGCAAGAATACTAGAGTGGGTGGCCATGCCCTCCTCCAGGGGATCTTGCTGACCCATGGATCAAACCTGCATCTCTTACATAGCTTAATACAGTAGGTATTAAAGAAACTGTTGGTTAGGAAAATAAATATAAAGGAGTAGCTTTGCTGCAGGAGGGAAGGATGTTGGGCCTGCTGCGGCAGCTCTATCGCTACACCAGTGGGAAGAGGGGGCAGGGCAGGGTCAAAGCTGGCAAGCAGAAGGGTCCTCTGGAGGTGTGGCAAGAGGCGGGGAGAAGCCACTGGAGCTGAGGCTAGGAACGAAGAGCGTTTGAGTGAAGAGGGAAGTCAGCGCCTCCCAGGAGGGGAGTGTTCACGTTTGGAAGAGAAACCATTTGCTTGAGAATCCTTGATTAGCCAAGGGGAGGACCAGAGAGATAGATCAGAGGCACAGAGGAGGCCCGAGGTCTACAACCCCACCGTCAGAGTCCCGTCCTCTCCGTGACCTTCAAGTCACGCTAAGCTCACGCGGATCTGACTTCATCTAATGTAGTGAGAATTATAAATGAGCATCGTGTGGAAGGCCCCCGCCGAGTGCTCTCCCCTTGAGGCCCGGCATCATAGTAATAATGCTGGCCTGTGTTGCAGGTCTGGCTCAGTCTCCTGTGGGGTCACTGCACATTTCCCTTGAGTCCTGTGAACCGCAAAGAGGTCAAACCAGTCCATCCTAAAGGAAATCAAGCCTGAATATTCACTGGAAGGACTGATGCTGAAGCTGAAGCTCCAATATTTTGGCCACCTGATGCAAAGAGCCGAGTCATTGCAAAAGACTCTGGTGCTGAGAAGATTGAGGGCAGGAGGAAAAGGGGGCAACAGAGGATGAGATAGTTGGATGGCATCATCCACTCAATGGACATGAGTTTGAGCAAACTCCGGGAGATGGTGAAGGACAGGGAAGCCTGGTGTGCTGCAGTCCCTGCGGGTGGCCGAGTCAGACAGGACTTAGTGATTAAACATGTGTTGAGCCTTTTGTATTGCCAGGTGCTGAACTGTGCTTAAATATATTATTTTGTTTAAACTTTGTAATAAAACTCTGAGGCTGGTGCTATTATTAGCATCCTTACTTAGCCTTTGCTTCCCTGGTTGCAAGGCATCTGCAAGCAGGAGCCTGAAGTTTGTTTGATCTCTGGGTGGGGAAGCTCCCCTGGAGAAGGAAAGGTAAACCCACTCCAGGATTCTTGCCTGGAGTATCCCATGGACAGAGGAGCCTGGTGGGCAACAGTTCATGGGGTTGCAAAGAGTCTGACAAGACTTAGCGACCAACACTTTTCACAACGAAGTATTAGAGAAATGGATTTGCCCGAGTTTGCACAGTGGATAAAAGAGGCAGCCAGGTCTGGCTGGGGGCTGGCTCTGCGGAGTGTGGTTGAGGTTGGGGGCTCTCAGCCCCTCCTCCCCGCCTCGAACTCTAGCCAGCTTCCTCCCATTGTTCAACCTGGGGTCAATTCACTATATTTTCATAGGCCAAAGGAAGGGGCAGCAAACAGCTGTAAGATTTGGGTGCCTTGGAAAATTTTCTCCTAAAAGTAGGTTTGAATATAATGTAACCTGTTTAAAAGAGTCATTCCTTGATTGCTCTGTGTGTGTATGTGTGTGTGTGTGTGAATTAAGTGACTGGAGCTGGTGTAGGATGAGCAATGACTTGTTTAGGCAGGTCGTCTCAAGAAGCTGGAGGCAGCGTGACAGAGGTTGAGAACAGTTGGTTCACGTGCTGGGATCTAGACGAACAAGTCGCTGTAGGGCTTCGCTTCCTCACGGGGAAAAGGGGATCCTAGTAGCTCCCTCCCAGGACTAGTACCAGGGGGAGAAATGTCAGGGCGGGTGTGGGACCTGGTGAGTGCTGCCCTAGTTGACATGTTGTTACTGTTGTTGGCATTTAGACTGGAGTAATCAGGGAGTTTTTTAATTGGACAACATTGCAGAAATAGATGGATTATAAGGCTTTTAAACTTTTATTTAATTCTCTTTCAGATATAATCTTTAAGTATCCAAAAAGCTAAAATAATTTCCAAACAGAAAGACTGATGAAATCAATGGAAAAATTAAGAGCTACTTTTGAAAGACTGACGCAAGACTAAAAATGATCTGTAATGTCCTTCAGCAGTGTTTTGGAAACACTTAGGAAAGGGAGCCACATAAAGAAAGACATCTTTTAACTGGTTTGGTCTGAATGCCTCTAAAAGCCAAATGACGGAAGTCAGTAAATGGGAACAAACGAGCAAAATCAAAGTCCTGGCAAGCGCTGGGGACAAGGGGAGGTCCTGACCCAGGGGTCAGCTGGTGGCAGGACTGGGCAGCTGCTTGGATGGGGCGGACCCCGAGAGTTTCAGAGGCGTCAGCGTGAGCCTGGCTTCCCACCACCTTCTCAGCCTCCCGTCCGTATGCCGGAGTCTCACCTCGCAACGGCGCCCTGCTGACCTTGATGCCTGTCCTCCCCGATGCAGGAGAGGACGCGTGGCCCCCACTTCACTGGTCCTGGTCTCCTGGTTGTCCCTAAGGCAATGCACAGTTAACTGCTCTAACGAAGGGAAACCACTGCAGAAGTCACCCCCAAAAGAACACGGAGTCCTCGCTTCACTTGCATTTCTCTGCAGAATGCATCTGATGGTTTTTGTTTCACACATAACCCACCAAATTGTAGTTATTTCAGATATTATGCAAAGCTAATTTATGTTCTCTGTGTATTCTGGGAACGTAACTGGGAAAAGTCATCCACACATGTTTGGTGTAATGGATGAGTAGCTATTCTGTGATTAAAAAGTTCTCTGCATTATTTTTCCTAGATAATCAAGAACTCATTTAATGCTCACATTCCAGGTAAAGAGCTGCATAGAATGATTCAGCGTCATAAGTCTGGTAACATGGAATTTACGGTTTTATTAGCTCCTACCCGGAGGTATGATGATAACAGCCAAATTCTCCTACACTTCTTTTAAATCTCGAATGTCCGATAATGTTAATAATAGCCACTAGTTACGGAGTGCTTGTTCCTCAGTGTGTACTTTAGAGGCATTGAATCCAATTTTCTCAACCGTCCTGCGCAATAGAGCTTATTATCCTCATTTAATAGGTGGAGAAACAGAGGCTGAAAAACTGTGAGGGGCAGGCCCAAGTCATGGAGCCGACAAGGGTCAGAACCCCCCTGGGCTCAGGGCTGTGGGCCCTGTGGGTCCAACACTGCTCTCAGCGCTTGGCTTGCAGACCGCCACACACCCTGAGCCTGAGAAGGAAGGGCCCCCCTTTACGAGAAAGTGTGTAAGCTCTGTGACGGAAAGCTCAGCGTCTTTCTCAAGGTGAGTGGGTGACAGCTCACTTCAAACACTCCTAGTACCTCCAGTTTCAAGTGCACAGGAGGAAACTGCAATTAAGGAAAAGAAAAGAAAAAAAAGAATCTCACTGAAGTTCTACGACTGCCCATTATCACAAGCTGAATATCTTTTCCCAGAACACGAGCTCTAAAAAGATGATAGCGGGTAAATGTTATTTGAGTAAAATCTAAATTCTTTGGGGATGAGAAAAAAGAAAGAACCTGGAGACCTAGTCTCCCAAAACTATTTCCTTAAATTTTAAGAAAGTGAAAAAGTGGAAGTGTTAGTCACTCAATCGTGTCTGACTCTTTGTGACCCCATGGACTGTAGCCCGCGAGGATCCTCTGTCCATGGGAGTCTCCAGGCAAGAGTACTGGAGTGGGTAGCCATTCCCTTCCCCAGGGGAATCTTTCCAAACCAGGAATTGAACTCACATCTTCTGCATTGGCAGGCGGGATCTTTACTGTCTGAGTCAAATTCTAACAAAATAGCAAAGCAAAAGAAATGGAGTTCTACTCAACTGCATTCTGAAAATCTTCAATCACCTCCAAACCTAGCCAGCCATACGAGGATTCCATCCTGCCCTTCCCACCAAGAGCAGAAGAGAAAACCCCATACATCCAGGAAGAGAGAGCCTTGTGCCCCCAACACCAACACTTTTGTTTCAAGGGTCCAAAAGGCATCCATGCACCCTGTTAGGGCTCCGGTGTTCATTCTGGGAGATTATACGGAAGTCAGACTTTAAAAGAAAAATATAAGAAATGTGGAACTCTGAAGGGGCTTCCAGAGCTGGTTGAGATGAACTACAAACCCTCGAGGTCTTTGTCAGAAGTGGGGAGCGGGCTGTCAGCCTGGCACGGCCTCCCAAGAGAGAGAGGTCTCTGGGGCCAGCGAAGGGCCCAGAATATGCTAGTTGTTAAGATGGCCTTGAACAACCTTGCATTTTCTATAGCAAAGATTATTATTGTATTCTGATTCTGAAACTCAAATTCTTGACTGAGTTAAAGATTTAATACTTGAAAGGGGTTCGTATTAGTAAGCACTGTCTTTCACAAGATTTTTGTAAAACTAACTTCAGAACTCCAAATTTCGTCTTTGTTTCTGCCTCTCTGATATTAGAAGAGATCATTTTATTACTACGTTATCATGTGTAGCAAACACAAATGTCCTGCTTTATATATCAATAATAAAGCATGCATTATTTTTCCTAAAGATGGCAACATATGCTGATATTAGACGACAATGCATATTTATGGACAGAAAGTTCACACTGGTTTTATCATCCATCCCAGTTGTAACAGATGAGTCTATCATTCAGTCTGGAAGATTTTACAAACCACTGAATAATGAGCTCCTATCCATTCCAAAAACACATGGACTAGAAAATAGTGTGGATTGTCAGTAAACAGTTACTCTGATGAAACACCATGTTCACCTCTTCCCTTCCATAGAGACAGATCGTGTTCCAAGCTATGCATAATTCTGTAGATGTAAAAATAATTTTTCAAAGTGATTTACATGAAAGAGCCATGTCACAGAGCCCTTTCCTTCCCATCCGGGCGTGAAATCAATGCAAGCAGCTGCGAGTGTCGTGCGGTGACGGGGTGCTGAGTCATCGCTCCCGCCGGCAGCCTGGGTGGAGACGCGAGGCTCATTTCATAGTTGGCACTGAGATCAGAACGGCGCAGGCTCGGGGCTCCCGCTGCGGGCACCGCTGTGTGCCGGAAGCTGGCGTCCACCTGCAGCACGTGGACAGCCGCGCTCCGTGCGCGCTTCGCAAGGACGCCTCGGCCCCAGCGTGCGGGCAGCTGATCAGAGCGCCTGCCGTGACAGCTGTCCGCCTGTGCTGGAGGGGATGCTGCTCCTCCTTCCCCATCACGCTCTGTTTTCTTTTCTGCTGCTCCAGCTCCGGGGCTGGGCGGCTCCCCGACGGCTTCACGGACGGACGCCTTGTCCGTGGCAAGCTCTGCCTTCTCCTAGGCTGGCGTGCGGGGAGATTACCTGAAAGATGGATTCTGCCCTCTTGGGTGTCAGGGTGGTGCTAGAACACTGAGGACGCGGTGGTCGATGGAAGACCCTGTCCCTGACGCCCTGGGGCTTCCGTCTCGCTGGGAAGGGGAGCGCTAAGTCAACAGTGCCTTCTGCTGTGCAGTGAGACGCACGGCCCTGACCTGCAGGGGAGAGTCCGGGCGGCTCCCTGAGTCGGGCGCTGCGGGGGAGCCTGCTGGAGGACGAGAGTGGGGGTAAAAGCCCTGAAGTGGGAGAGAAGCGACTGCTGAGAAGCTGAGAAAGCCCGGCAGACCCGGGGGAGGCTGGAGAAGTAAGAGGGAGCCGGGTGACGTTGGATTCAGGTGACATCAGGTCATCCGGCCACACAGAGCGTGGTCACCTTGTTCTGAGGGTAAACAGGAGGCCAAGGGAGGTTGTAAATGGACTTAGTGACTAACTTTATATTTTGACTGCTGCTCGCACAATGTTTAGTGGGGGATATGCTAGACGGCTATTGCACTTTCCAGCGCAATGTGATGACAGTAGTTTGTACAGAGTAATAGAGAAATGAAAACATAGTTTTGAAAATTACCAAAGACTAGAACTTGGTGTTAAACCTGATAGAGTAAGAGGGAGAGGTATGTTGGGACTTCTGCTAATAGATCTGTCTTCTGGAGAGATGGCGACCATGTTAACTTTAATAAGGAACAGTGAGGGACGACAGAGTTCCAAGGGAGAGGGAAGAGGATGGAATTACGGTGGAGGCTCTGTGGTCAAGTCCCTGTGGGACGTCCGGGGGTGGGGGGCCGGTGGCTTTGCACGTCCGGAACTCAAACGGCCATCAGGAGAAGGAAAGAGAGATTTACATGATGGTATCTATGTGATGATACTGTTTCATTCCAGGTTTTAAAGTATCGAAAATAAGATTTGATTCATCTGCTAAGTTCACTAAGAGCTTGAATGAGCAGTTTTCCAACAGCCACTCCTGGCTCCTAATGCTGGGCGCCCTCTGATCGACAACCACTGGTTTCATTAGGCGCAAAGAAGAACTGCATGCCTGTGAGCTGTGCGGGGACAGACACCCCTGGTGCCAGACTGGAATGGAGCCCTCGCCAGGGAAGCTGGAGCCCAGTTCAGTTCGGCCAGTAAGCTCCCTGAAGCTTGTATGTAAGATGGAGAGAGGGATAAGAAACTCCCAAGGTCATTTCGAGTCGTATAGTCCTATAAAAATCCGCCTGCCAATGCAGGAGCCACAGGAGACGAGGGTCCGATCCTTGAATTCAGAGGATCCCTGGAGAAGGAGGTGGCAACCCATTCCAGTATTCTCGCCTGGGAAATCCTGTGGACAGAGGAGCCTGGTGGTCCATGGGGTCACAAAGAGTTGGACATGACTGAACGCACGTGTGTGTGCGCGCGCACACACACACACACACACACAGTCCTCTAATTTCAACAGATTGCAGCGATTAAATAAAAATCAAGCTCAATCTGTTTATTAAGCTCTAAATTTATTTTTATTGGAAAAAATCCAACAGTTTATCCATAATACTATGTGACACCCTAATATGAAATATTATATGAACATATAATCTCAGTCAAAATGCATGCCTGTTTCTTTGTTCAGTTTATTTAGCCATTAGTTTCCAATAATTTTGGATACGTAATTGCTGGCTGTAAATTAGAAAAGCCAAATCCTTTGTCACAATGTCCGTATCTTTAAGTTCTTTTTGGAAATCATCAATTTTATGTACGTGACTAGAGAATTCAGATACTGAAATACACATCCATCACCAAAACAGAATCATCGAACACTGTTCTTTAAGGTTATAACTGCTTCTTTACAGTAATATCACACACATTCATGAACTGAGTATAAGTAAGAAATATGTTTCAAATTAATCTGAAATTTGTCTTGGATTTCCTTTCATAACAATGTGTATAAGATGCTCCAAATGATTTTTGAATTATGATATGCAGAAGGTACCTAATGCCAAGAATTAGCAAATGAAAAACATCGCTTAATGCATTTCATCTCAGCATGGTAAAAACTTCTTTTGTTTGATAATAATCACCAGAATGGACACATTTACCCAAATTTGTACAAGTGTGAGGCCATTATCGCAATGGGGGTTGAAGGCCTGAGTTATATGCTAGCAGAGAGGGGGGCCAAACCCATGTTGGGGTTGCAGAAAGAAATTGTGGCTTCTAATTGCTTTTGGTGGCTAAAAGGAAGGACAGAAAACTGGATGGTCTGAACCTTCTCATAGCAAATTCCCAAACTATGAAAATGAATTTCCTTTTATAAAAAGGCGAGAGGAACAAGTATTTTTGTAGATAGTAAATTAGAGATGGAGGAGACAGCATTTGAGCTGAGATTTTTTGACCAAGGATTTTGCTTAGATTCTAACATTTTGGCACTAAGAGGGCCAGTCTGGGGGAGGCAGAAACTTTTTGTTTTTAAGTAATATAAGCCTGTGAGTTAAAAAATACTACTTAAAAGAAATGTTTCTTAAAGAGATGGGAACACCAGACCACCATATATGTCTCCTGAGAAACCTGTATGTGGATCAAGAAGAAACAGAACTAGACATGGAACAACGGACTGGTTCAAAACTGGGAAAGGAATATGGTAAGGCTGTATATTGTTACCCTGTTTATTTAATTTCTATGAAGAGTACATCATGCGAAATGCCAAGCTGGATGAAGCACAAGCTGGAATCAAGATTGCTGGGAGACAGAGTAATGGGAATAAAAGCAAAAGTAAACAAATGGGACCTAATTAAACTTAAAAGCTTTTGCACAATCAAGGAAAATATAAGCAATGTGAAAAGACAGCTTTCAGAATGGGAGAAAATAATAGCAAACAAAACAACTGACAAAGAATTAATCTCCAAAATATACAAGCAGCTCAATACCAGAAAAATGAACAGCCCAATCCAAAAGTGGGCAGAAGAACTAAACAGATGTTTCCCCAAAGAAGACATACAGATGGCTAATAAACACATGAAAAGATGTTCAGCATCACTCACTATTAGAGAAATGCAAATCAAAACCACAATGAGGTGTCATCTCACACCAGTCAGAATGGCTGTCATCAAAGTCTACAAACAAATGCTGGAGAGGGTGTGGAGAAAAGGGACCCCTCTTACACTGTTGGTGGGAATGCAAACTGGTACAGCGGCTATGGAGAACAGTGTGGAGATTCCTTAAAAAACTGGCAATAGAACTGCCACATGACACAGCAATCCCACTGCTGGGCATACACCCTGAGGTAACCAGAATTGAAAGAGACACGTGTACCCCAGTGTTCATTGCAGTTCTGTTTACAATAGCTAGGACATGGAAGCAAGCTAGATGTCCATTGGCAGATGACTGGATAAGGAAGTTGTGGTACATATACACAATGGAATATTACTCTGCTGTAAAAAGGAATGCATTTGAGTTAGTTCTAATGAGGTGGATGAAACTGGGGCCTGTTATACAGAGTGAAGTAAGTCAGAAAGAGAAACACAAATACTGTACATTAATGCATATATATGGAATTTTGACAGTAACGATGATTCTACACGCAGGGCAGCAAAAGATACATACATGTAAAGAAGAGGCTTTTGGACTCTGTGGGAGAAGGCAAGGGTGGGATGATTTGAAAGAACAGCATTGAAACATGTTTATTACCATATTTAAAAGAGATGACTAGAACAAGTTTGATGCATGAAGCAAAGCACCCAAAGCCAGTGCTCTGGGACAACCTAGAGGGGTGGGGTGGAGAGGGAGGTGAGAGGGGGGCTCAAGATGGGGAGACACATGTTTATCTGTGGCTGATTTATGTCAATGTATAGCAGAAACCATCACAATATTGTAAAGTAATTATCTTATAATTAAAAATAAATAAATAAGCCAAAAAAAAAAAAGATTTCTGGGAGAAATATCAACAACTTCAGATATGCAGATGATACCATTCTATTGGCAGAAAGCTAAGAGGAACTAAAAAGCCTCTTGAGGAAGGTGAAAGAGGAGAGTAAAAAAGCTGGCTTAAAACTCAACACTCAAAAAACTAAGATCATAGCATCCTGTCCCATCACTTCATGGCAAATAGAAAGGGGAAAAGTGGAAGCAGTGACAGACTTTATTTTCTTGGACTCCAAAATCACTGCAGACAGTGACTGCAGCCATGAAATTAAAAGACACTCCTTGGAAGGAAAGCTATGACACATCTAGACTGTGTATTAAAGAGCAGAGACATAATTTGGCCGACAAAGGTCTGTATGGTCAAAGCTATGCTTTATCCAGTAGTCAAGTACAGATGTGAGAATTGGAAAACAAAGAAGGTTGAGCTCTGAGGAATTGATGCCTTTGATCTGTGGTGCTGCAGGAGACTGTTGAGAGTCCCTTGGATGGCAAGGAGATCCAACCAGTCAATTCTGAAGGAAATCAAGCCTGGATATTCACTGGAAGGGCCATTGCTGAAGCTCCAGCACTTTGGCCACCTGATGCGAAGAGCCGACTCATTGGAAAAGACCCTGATGCTGGGAAAGACTGAAGGTAGGAGGAGAAGGGGACAGCAGAGGATGAGATGGTTGGATGGCATCACTGACTCTATGGACATGAGTTTGAGTAAGCTCTGGGAGTTGGTGATGGAAAGGGAGGCCTGGCGTTCGGTAGTCCATGGGGTCGCAAAGAGTTGGACACAACTTAGTTTTTGAACAACAACAACAAGTCCATGTGTATATTAATGTCAGTATGTGTGTCAACTCCTCGATTGATCTAAGACTACTGTGATTATGGTTGGATATTTTTTCCCCTTGGTTCCATGGTTCCTTTGGTTTAAATATCTTAATGTTATTCAAATGTTTTAATCACTGAGAAAAAGAGAACTGCAATGTTTTCTTCAAGTGATCCAAACAATAAGTCTTTTAAAGAAAAAAAAAAACCTTGTCAGAATATTCATGTTACTACTTTTGTTGCTAATGATTTAATCTACAGTATTTTAAAAACAGTCTTGAAAAATTTGATCTGCTTCTTGTGGACATGATCAGCCTCTGATTCTATCTTGAACATTTAAGACTTTATTTCAGTAAGAAAGGAAAGAAGACTGTCGATATATTGGGTAAAGTTCATTGAATTTGGAATGCATGTTGAAATCAGGCAGGCCTCATTTCTTTCCTATGCTATTAATTTACTAGGTCAAAGGTTGGCTCAATGCAGACTGACTCATATGCAGTGTATTTTAATTACATATTATTATTCTATTGATACTCTACTTATAGAGTATTTTTTGCTTATAGACTGGTCATTATTAAAGGTAAGTTGTTTAAACTTCACTTTCAAAGTGAAAAAACCTGAAGGTTCACTTTCTAGAGAGCTCAATATAGATTTCTACTTCCAAGATTAAATGAAATTAAATGTACACTACCTTGGTTTCACATAGCAGGAGAAAAAATGATCCACCTTGATTTTTAGCTATTGTTATTTTTTTAACTCTTGTGCTGCAGTTTTTTTTAAGTTTTTGCCCACCTTCAGTTTTGCATAGCATTGCAAGTTTAAGTATTAGTCACTCAGTTGTGTCCAAGTCTTTGTGACCCTGTGGACTGTAGCTCTCCAGGCTCTAGGCAAGATTACTGGAGTGGGTTGCCATTTCCTCCTCCAGGGGATCGTCTGACCGAGGGACGGAACTGGAGTTTCCTGCATTGCAAGCAAATTCTTTAGCATCTGAGCTACCATGGAAGTTTAAACTTCCTAAGTGAAAGTGAAAGTCGCTAAGTCATGTCAGACTCTTTGGGACCCCATGGACTATATAGTCCATGGAATTCTCCAGGCCAGAATGCTGGAGTGAGTAGCCTTTCTCTTCTCTAGGGTCTTCCCAACCCAGGGATCAAACCCAGGTCTTCCGCATTGCAGGCAGATTCTTTACCATCTGAGCCACAAGGGAAACCCAAGAATCCTGGAGTAGGTAGTCTATCCCTTCTCCAGCAGATCTTCCTGACACAGGAATTAAACCAGGGTCTCCTGCATTGCAGGCAGATTCTTTACCAACTGAGCTATCAGGGAAGCCTGGCTTCAAAGTGTTTCCTCCTCCACCCACAGCTCCTCTTCCACACACTCATGATGACTGGGTTGGAGCAGAACCTCAGATCTTCCATCAGGAGCTCAAGGGCTTCCTTGACAATGAAGACGGGTGTTACTCACTCCCAGGGTTGTTTTTCCCACTGCTCCCCTCACTACCATTCTAGCTCCAGATCAAATGGACTCGACGTGGTTACTTGTCCTGCATGGGTTTGCCCACATTTGCTTACACTGGTTTCTGTACCTGGAGCATGCCACCCATCTCCAGATGTAAAATTCCATCCTTGTCATCTCGGTTCAAATGGGACCATGTGCAGGATGCTCTGGAAGGAATTACCTTCTCTTCCATGACTTCAGTAGTTTCAACTGTACTTATCATGATGTCATTGCTTGTCATCAGTGGGGGTCACATACGTGATGGGTGATGACTCCTCTTTTAGACTGACAGCTTCTCGAAGTGAGCATTCACTGAGCATTGACCTGCTCACACACGGTTAGCTTGGTGTGCAGGGGGGGCTGTGGGACCCATGGACTGTGCACCATGACCCCTACCAGCTCAAAGTGCAATAAAATCAGGACACAGGTCTAGACGGCAAGCTCAGAAGCTGTTAGGCTTGCAAACCGCGGAGGAGGTCAGTGAAGCGGGCTGTGTCTGGGGATGCGCAATGAAAGCTACACGCTGGGGTGAATGGCCGAGATGGCCCGCAGGTCACCACATGAAGCAACAGCAAAAACACATTTCTGGAGGTGACAGCTCCCCTGCCCCCGAAGTGACAGACTTATATCCCATCCATAGGACAAGAGCTGTCGGATCTGGTGGGCCAGGACCGAGACTGGGCAGAAGCCCTGCAGAGTGGACATGTAAGAAGACACGTGGGAACCGACCCGCCCGGAGTGGGAGTCATCCTCAGAGATGGCCTCCACACCTGCTTCTGGGAGGTGCGGAGGGAAGGACACACCTCCAGATGCAGCAAAAGGCGCAGGACCAGGGCGAGAGGGCGGGCCCAGGGCGAATGCCCTCCTGGATCGACTCGGTTTGCGAGGCAGAGAAAACAATTACTCCCAGATTCTTCAGTAAGGCAGAGCAATGCATCTTTGTGCAGTGGACCCTCCTTCTCTCACAAGAAGACCCTCCAGTTAGCTGGAAAGTGCATCTCGCAGAGAGCGACATGAAATAAAAGCTGGTATATCATGCATATCTAAGAAAAAAAAAAGGAAGGAGCAGTGAAACTTGTCAGAGGAAAAATGTTCACAGACGCTCAGTGACACAATGGCTCCATCGTGCCAAGGATGGTGGAATTCCTGACTTACTATTAAAATTTAATTGATAAAAACCAGTAAACAGTGAAGCAACCACAACCATGAAAAGAGCTCCTAGAGCAAAACCACAAAGTCTTGGGCAACAGACAGGAAGGCAACTGAAGGAATGAAAACCAGGATTAAAAAAAAAACCCTCAGAAGTAAAGATCAAATTGTAGGAAGTACAGAAGATGAGCTCAGTAGAAAACACAGGAAAGACACGGATAACAGGAACGAGGAAACTCCAGCCACATAAAAGTGAAATGGGCCATTTAAAATGTCTAGAGATAAAGTGAGAGACAGAGAAGACAGGCGCAGAGATTTTAAAAATACACATAATTGGAACTTCTTGCCGCGGGAAAACACACTGGAACAGAGCAATTATTAAAGGACTTAATTCAAGAAATTGGAATCAGAGGAAGATGTGAACCCGTATTCTGGAAGGGTACAGCATGTATCGCGGAAAGCTGACCCAGAGTGCTCAGTGGTGGGTGGGTCTGTAACCCAGCCTCTCTATCCTGGGGATGGTGTGAGGGGTGCAGGGTGGAAAAAAAGAGGAAAAAAAACCGATCAAATATCCCTGTTAACACACGCTGGATCTCCTGATAGTGTTTATTAGAGGAAATATAATGGAGGAAAAGTGTCACTTACTGGAATGTAAAGTGGAGATGTTTCATGACTGAAACTAATGCTCTCCACACATTCTTTGGAGACTTCAAACATTGAATCTGGAAGAGGGTGCATCCTAACATTTCCAGGAAGGACCGGGGGTTACACAGTTTGACTTCATGCTTTTCCTGCGTCTTGCAGTCACTTGTGTCCTTTGAATTAACAATAAAAAGGCAAGATCTCTGATTCTTGAGAGCCTGACTTGAAAATCTGACACTGTATATTATATCACCAAGACATCTCCTATGTTACTGAGTTTTAAATATGAAAAAAAGATAATTGGGCAACCAGACAAAGAAAGCAAATCACTTATAAAGAAAGTGTGTATTAGTCCCAGAATTTTCCACAGGTACTTTCAAGGTTGGAAGATTGTAGACAGGCATCTGTGCAAACCAGAGGAAATAAAATATATCTGAGATTTTCAACAGTCAGACTAGTTTTCAAAAACAAACAGCTTTGAAAATGTGACATCAGGGAGGACTGTGTCCTCTACAAGGAGACTATGGGGGTCACTTCTCAGCCCAGAGATGATAAAGTCATTAGTGCTAGCACTGAATAGATTTAGCTGAAGAACTAAGGCTAAAACAATGTGGGGATTAGGAAGGCAAAACCCTTTAAGTATCAAATGCTCCAACAATGTAGCAAAAAATAACAGGAAGAAGGGGGAGAAAGATTCCAAGTAGCCTTAACTTGCTGGTTGCCTTATTTGCAATTGTTTGGCGTTAAAGAACTTTATCTGAAGTCAATGTATCATGTGACAGACAAATAAGTGTATTTAACAAAGCAAAGGTAAATACTAAGTAACTTGATTTTATTTAAGTAACTTTTAGGTTAAAGAGGAAATCCAATGCAAAATTCCAGAGAAAAAAACAAGGTAATGAAAACACTGCATATCAGAAGCTTTAAGATAGTCACAAAAATGGGCAGAGAAAGATGAATTACCTTAAATCTTAATATTAATTAAAAATAATTTAAAAAATTTAACTCAAAATGTTAGGAAAGAACAACAAAACAGAAGAAATGTTTAAAAGCAAAAGCTAAATTCATTAATAAAAAAGTCAAAACAGCAGAACCATAAAATAAATTTAAAAGTTGGGTTTCAAAGAAAAAGAAGAGAAGGAAATGACAACCCACTCTAGTATTCTTGCCTGGAAAATCCCACAGACAGAGGAAGCTGGCGGGTTACGGTCCATGGGGTCACAAAGAGTCAGACACAACTGAGCATGCATGAATGTAAAAGAAAAAGAAGTCAATAAAAGATATAACACAATAGCCAATCTAATCAAGAACAATTGGAGAATGTGCCAATAAGAAATAATAAGCAGGGTGGGGGGAGGTAGAGAGTATCAGAAAATAGAAGGGATTGAAAGAAACAGAGGACATTACTTTACTCAACTGTATGCAGATAAATTGAAAAAATTTCTAGGAAAATGCAATTTGTTAAAACTGACCCCAGAGGAGATAGAAAATCTTACAAGAGTTGATATCTATGGGAGAAATATAAAACGTAATCAAAGAGCTTACTCTCCTTGCAAAAAAAGAGAAAAAAGAAATCACTAGGCCCAGACACGAGACTTTCACTAATCCAGAGCTGAGGGTGAAATAAGGGAAACATCTAAATTTTTCTCTCTGGAGGAAGTATAACATTATATCAAAACACAAAAACTGTAGAGAAAGTATTACTCATTACTTTTACTATTACTACTACTCATTAAAGCATAAACCTTAAATATTAGCAAACTAAATCCAGAAGCATATTAAAGGAATGATACATCATTATTAAATGTGCTTTATTTCAGAAAGTAAAGACTATTTAAGGATTCTATTAATTTAATTTATCATATTAAAGATCACAGAAAAATATAGATGATCACTTCCAAAGAGGCTAAGACAGCATTGGATAATATTCAACACACTACTGCTAAAAGCAAGAAAGAGTGGGATCTTTCTTTTATAAGTTAAAATATATCTGTCTCAATACAAAAGTCAGGATCGTGCTTCATGGAACATATCATAAAGTATTCCCACTAAAGTTTGATTTATCACTATTATCATCACTGTTATTTAACTTTATACTACAAATAACAGCCCCATTCTATGACATCAGAGAAAGAAATGAGAAGTGAAAAATCAGAAAGGAGAAGACAAAATGGCCACTTCGGGGAGGATACATATTTTATACCTGGAAAACCTTAAAGAATCAACTGAATAAGCAAAAGAATTGAATAAAGTAGTGCAGTTGAAAATAAACAGACGGACTTCAATAGTGTACCCACGGCCAACATGAAGGAAGCTTCAAAACACAGGACGAGCTCTTGGCTCACAGGGAGCACAAGCTAACTGTAGATGACTCACGCTTCTTATTGGAAAGGTATGAGGTGGTTTATAGAATGGAAGAAACCGGCAACCAACGTGAAGACCCAGACCTCAGAAAGGAGGCGGGAATCAGGGAAGCTCTCCCCAGAGGTGGCATGAGCTAAGGACACCCCTTCAGGAAGAAGCATCGCCAGGCATTTTCAGTTCTTCCGACTCTCAGTCAAGCTCAAATTCCCAGCAGAGCCCAACCAGCCTGACTTGGCTCCCGGACCCAGTTCTTAGCAGGTGGGAAGGGCGTTGTGGTGCTCCTACCCCACCTGGAGCGCTTGTAATGCCAGTGCTAGATCCAGAGAAAATCTGACCCCAGACACCAGACAAGCAGAAACGCTGACCATCATTACACACGTCCCTCCAACCGGGAAGAGATGTCTCTCTATTGCCGCCGGTCTTCCTGAATGGTTTTTTCACAGACATCCTGAAGATTTCTTATTAAACTTACTTCAAGGAGTTGCGTGGTTTTGTCTGTAATTTCTTATAATTCTGTATGTGATCTTTTAAAAGCTGGAATTTCCAACTGACTATGGCTAGGATCTAGGAAAGACTAGTAAATATTTTAATTCATTTGACAGATGAGATCAAGTGGAAGGTAATTTGAACATTTAAAAATACCAACTAGGAAAAATTAAGAAGCACATCATTTCGGTGTTTCTGCACAGGCTGGAAACACACGTTGAGTTCCAAGGAAAAGAAGAAATTCAACAAGTGTGAGAAGAAAGCTATAGGGAGCCCAGGCAGGTTGAAAATGTAATGAAAGAGAAATTTAACAGTGATTTAAATCTAATTTCCTGCTTTATAAGGAGGTATGGATAAAAATAAAACACAAATGCGTGTTACATAAAAGCAGGCAAAACCATGACCTTGAAAAATGTAGAATGAAGTTTGGCAAATCTGATGTTATAGCTGATAGAACCATAAAACAATTTAAAACAAAAGCACAGATCTCGCTGATAGAAGAAATATGAACGGCAAATTGAACTAATATTTTCTTATGAGATAAATGAAGCAGACATTTCTACTGTACAAAGATATGAGGTCATAAATTTTGTCAGATGAGATAAAAGATTCTGATTATTGAGATTTTGAATGCAGATTATTTGAATAAAAGATTACCACCTATAATATTCCCATATTTTCAAAGTATGCAATTTACTTTTGCTCTTCCATTAATTTTATTCATTTGGAATTAACATGCTAAATTTTCTTATAAATCAACTAAATTTCTTATCTTTTAAAATTAATTTAAACGAATACTTTCCAAAGTAGCATATTAAAAATACCATCTTATCTATTAGTTATAAACTCTTCTTAAGAGTAAAGGTGATGTATACAAGTGCTTCCCAGTGGCTCAGTGGTAAAGAATCTGCCTGCTAACGCAGGAGACCCAGGTTTGATCTCTGGGTTGGGAAGATTCCCTGGAAAAAGGAATGGCAACCCATTTTAGTATTCTTGCTTGGAGAATCCCATGGATAGAGGAGCCTGGTGGGCTACAGTCCATGGGGTCAGAAAGAGGCTACAGTCTGTGGGGTCGCAAAGAGTCGGGCATGTGCTGAGTCGCTTCAGTCATATCCGAGTCTCTGCAACCCTATGGACCATTGCCTGCCAGGCTGCTCTGTCCATGGGACTCTCCAGGCAAGAATACTGGAGTGGGCTGCCATTTCCTTCTGCAAATCTGATCTGAGATAAGCCAAAACGACCGCCACAAGAAGGATGCTGGACTGAGTGACTTAAAAAAACAAAACAATGTCTATGAATGTTAGCATCCTCTCCAACACTTGCCTACCCTGAAAAAGCATGGTGAAGTACCAGAAAGTCAGCAGTGAGATAAGAAAGACAGACTACACTAATTTGAAATCAGTAATAATATATTAGGGACTGCATTGAGCTTCGCTTGCTCAGCAAAGCTTTACTCACAAATGGGGTAAACAGTTTAAGTGTGACATGGCTTTGCAGGATATTTTCTAAGAATAAACCATTTTTAAACCATAATAGTTTAGATCAACACATATAAGTAGAGTTGATATGCAAAAATATACATTTTAATCAAACTTTTAAAGCAGGTTCTCTGTAGTATTTCCTTTATAAAACTGGAATTAGATACTTCAAGGAACAAGCTACTGTTGAAACGCGCAATGATCTAAGCTTTGCACTAATTGGAAACAGCTTATTGTAGAACGGGTGTGAAATGTGATGACCCCACTGGATATATAAGGCCTGAAAAATACTTTCAGAAGTCGGGGCTTCAAAGCAGAATACCTTCTGTTCTCATATGCTGGCATACAGTAGGCATCGCCCGTTATTTGGTAAATAAGTGAGCCAAGATAAACCCTTCAGTTACAGAAGGCCCAGAACTGCCCCACTAGTGGGTCTGCAGGCCGGTCAGGAAGCAGAAATGCTCCATTCCCGGGGGTATGGAGAGTGAAGCCAACAGCTTGTGGGAGGATGTGGTGGCCACTTGTGGTCACAGGGATAAAGCGTGGTGATCTCCAGGCTGAAGACGTCTGCCAACCGTGCCTCACCAGGAGGGTAAAAGCCTCCGGAAGTTTAGCTCAGGGAGGATTCCCCTGGCGGGGACCCATCCGCAGGACTCCACCGCCTCTGCAAGATTCCAGCCAGGCCACGAGTGCCCCTGGGGCTTCAGTACTCTCGGACTTTCTGGACGTCTGGTTCTCTGATCAGACCCTGGGCATGTGGCCTTCCCTGTTCCAGGCGTTTTCTGTTCCGGTTACTAAGCCCCGGGGTGCAGGCTGGCAGGGAGGAGTGGTGTGCTGATAATATGGCCCGGCCTGGAGAACGGGCACGTCCCCCAGCTGCGTGGCTCCCGGGGGCGGCTGCAGCCGGAGCGTGGACCCCGGCCCCGGCCTGGCTGCTGGACCGGGCAAGTTATGGGGCCTGGGCGAGCCCAGGGGCACGGCAGTCTTCAGTCCACGCCACTGCTCTGAGACCTGGGAGGCAGGGCGAGGCAAACTCGCAGCAGGCTGCTTGCACGGAGCAAATGATTAGTCCGCATTAGGGAAAAGGAAGGTCAGGGGAGCGCGTGAGCGTGCAGAGGGCGAAGCCTCTCTTAGCTTAGATGGCAGCTCGGCAGCGGGCCGGGCCTGCCCCGCACGCCTCTGACCTCACCCCCAGCCGCTCTGACGTCTCCCAGGCAACCGTCCCACTCACTTCCCTAGAGTTCCAGCCCGCGTCCACCACCCTGACCAGGAAACTCAGATCCACAGCAGACAAGCTGCTCAACAGCCTGAGCTGAACAAGATGGACAAACACTAAACTGACCCCATGTTACGCATCCCCTCGTGTTTCACAAATCCCTAACCTATTCTGCATTTCCTCTCCATAAGCTATTTACCAGTATTAATTTTACTTGTAATCTTTGAAATCTAAATCTAGTTTCTGATTTTATGATATATGTATTTTTTTGTTTTTACTGTTCTGAAAGAGTAGTTTGGACTTATGCCTGTTTTCCAAGCATGAGCCTTATAATGGGTATTCCTAGCCATCTTGATAGCCTAGGTAAAAAGAAGGCACCGATGTGAGATATGTAAGAAGTTATGTTAGCTTTAATCAAAGACAACTGCTAGCTCAATTAAATACAAATGACTTTATAGGAATTGGCCTATTACTATTTTTTTTCATGAAAAGATAATTGGAAAGTGATGACAGGATGATTTTTAATGTTAAATAATTAGAGACACACCAAATACATTTCAATTTATGGATCAAATTATTATTTGCAGAAGTGAACTGTAGAGTAGTCAAAATATTATGATATTAATCTTTGACTTAGAAACAAGAAACTTTCTATTATGGTAAATGCTAAATATAACAATGTACGTTTTTTTTTTTTTTAATCACTAATCTAAAATCTTGATGGAATTAACCTCAATCACCAACCTACCAACTAGTTGCTTAGAAAATCAGTCATTGTTTTATGGCAAAGTAGAAGAGTTTTCATGGGGCTTCCCCAGTGGCTCAGCGGTAAAGAATCCACCTGCAATGCAGGAGACGCAGGTTTGATCTCTGGGTCGGGAAGATCTCCTGGAAGAGGTCATGGCAGCCCACTCTCCAGTGTTCTTGCCGGGAGGATCCCATGGACAGAGGAGCCTGGCGGGCTACAGCCCATAGGATCACAAAGAGTCGGACACGACTGAAGTGACTGAGCATACAGGAAAGTTTTCAATGCTTAAAAAAATTAAGGAATTAACTTCATTTAGTCTATACCTAGAGTGGAAATATTTAGAATCTCATGCAACTGGCTAAGTTAATGACAATAACGATACCAGTAATAACAGCTAACACTGTGTGCTGCTCAGACACCATGGTCAACCCTGTAATTTCTATTTACTACCTCACTGATCCTCACAACGATCATATAAGGTAGAAGTGATGTTACCACTTTCCTTTCCTCTGTGCTTGGAGACTCTCTTGTCCTCCTCGGCTTCACTGGGGAGAGACGCTTCTGTGGTCCATCCCTGGCCCCACCGCCCGGTGGAAAGGAAGCCTTTGCATCCTTGAGCGGGCTCACCGGCAACACCTGGGACCATCAGCCTGGGGCTTCCCTTATCCAGGGCAAGGGCCGGGGACCAGCTGGGTCTGTGCGTAGCCGGGGAAGCCTCCCCAGGGCCAGGACCCACCCCCGGCGGCTTCCTCACAAGCGTCCCAGGATGCCCGGTGTCTTGGTCTTTAGCCAGGAAATCACCTCCCGCAGACCTCATCGTAGTCCACCCATTGACTCATGACTGCGTGAGTTCATTCACTCACTCACTCGCCGATTCACTCACTCATTCATTCATTCAGCAGGCATTTACTGGGAGCCTGCTACTTGTCCTGGAGACACACGCAAACACGGAGGAGCGCGGCCCTCCGGGAACTCTCAGTGCAAAAGGAAATCACCGATAATTAGCGCGCGTTCCTGTCCTCAGTCACGCAGTCGTGACCGACTCTCTGCGACCCCATGGACTGGAGCCCTCCTGGCTCCTTTGCCCATGGGATTTTTCAGGCAAGAGTACTGGAGCTGGGTTGCTATTTCCTTCTCCGGGAGGATCTCCTAGCCCCAGGGAGCGAACCCGCGTCTCCTGCTTTGGCCGGCGGGCTCCTTACTGCCGAGCCACCGGAAAGCCCTGGTCACAGCAGATGTCACCATAAAACGGCAGGCTCCTAGCTTTGGTTCTCCTCCTCAGCAGAGTTGCCTCCCAGGGCTGGGGGCTGTGGCCACCGCTCCGAGACGCTCGGGGCCGTGTCACCCCAGGCCTAGATTTCTTGCAAAAGACTGGTTTCCTAACCCCCTGCTCTTGCCGCTCCAGTTCTTTCTTCACACAGACGCCAGATTCATTTTCGCAAATGCAGCCTCACCCCTTGTCAATTTCTTGCTTTCAGCAGCCGGGAACCAACCGCCCACCCCTCCAGCACCACCATCGCCTTCGGTCTCCAGCAGTTCCTACCAACCTACTCTGCCGGCCGGTTGTCCAGCGTTCACCTTGAACGTGCCTTGCAAATCCCCGCAGCTTCCCTGACCTCAGACGCCCCAGTCTCTCTGTCAGCCAGATGTGCTTGCGTCCAGGGCCAGCCCGAGGCCCGCCCCAGGCAGCTTTTCCCCTGATCACGCCCAGGGACCTCTCTCTTGGCCTTGAATGACCTCAGCTGACACCAACGGGGGCCCAAGGCTCACGCAGTGGCTGGTTTCCTGTCTGCAGCTGGACCCAGCAGTGGAGTGCCAGGAACATGGGGCTGGCATGGAGCAGCCGCCCAGTGAGTCTGGGGGACTCTCCTCTGCAGGGGCAGGAAGCTGGCCGAGGGCACGCTCTGGGTGGAAGCCTGCCTGGTAGAAAGGCAGGAATAAGCATGCATCTTAGAGAGTCGTTTCCTCTCACCAAAATCTGGGAAGGGGGACTTTTCAGAGGTCCAAGGCTTCTGTAATTAGATCTCTGATTTGAGTACCAAGCTGCATTCCCCTGTGATGGGAGTGTAGGAGTTGAGGTCTAGGCATTTGGAGTCTGAACATGGCACCATCCGAGACTCTGGATAATCTGGGACAAGCTGCTTCGTTCCCTGGATTGTCAACTCTCTCAACTATGAAAAGGAGCAGAGGGACACCTCGGAGGGGGCTGGGAGACTGACTCAAGAAAAACACTCTGAAAATCACAAAATGTTGACATTAACAGAAACTCCACAGTCACGTCTTGTGTTAGGGTGATGAATGAAGTCACAACCCAGCTTTCTCTTAGTGTTGGTATTTGCTTCCGAGGAACAAGAGCTTCTTTATTTACCCACGTGAGCAGTGTCCCTTATCTGGAAATATGTAAATCCATTTAAATTAATTTCCTGTAATACCACACAAAACAGTGATCATATTAGTACCATTCGTAATGTACTAATAACATTAACATAATTGCATTCAAATACGAAAATTGCTCGGTAATAGGCTTTTCATAAATGGTTTCAGTGAGGATGTCATTTTTTAACCTTAACTCTGGCTCTTTAGTTCCAGATAGTGCCAGAAAAAAATGGGTGCCCAATGTGAGAAAAAGTTTCCCACAGGTGTGTGTGTGTGTGTGTGTGTGTGTGTGTGTGTGTGTGTGTGTGTGTGTGTCTGGTTAGGAGAAACTATCAAAGAGCTTTTGTCATCCAGATGAGAAGGGTTTGCGGTGGTGACACATTTCTGAGCTTTCGCTCGAGCTTCCCTTGGGGTGGGCTTGTGTCCTGGTGGGTGGTGGGCACCCTGGGCGGGGACAGGCCTTTTCCGTGGAGGCAGCAGGCCTTCAAGGGCAGCTTTGCAGGCCAACGCGCCTCCCCTGGGGAGCGAGGGCAGCCCTGCCGTTGGAGTCTGGTTGGCTCCCAGACTGTTGCAGAATTCTCCCTGGGCTCCGTGGGGCCTTGGCACAACCGCTGTGCCCATGCACGTTGTGTCTGCAGGGCCTCAGACAGCCCCGAGGGGAGGCAACATACCTGGCTCCAGGAATAAAGCTGAAAGGCCAGGCCTCTGTTACACAGAGCAAAGGTTAAGTCAGAGGACGAAAACAAATCTCGTATGTTAACGCGCGTACAGGGGATCTAGAAAAACGGGGCTGATGAACCGATCTGCAGGGCAGGAATAGAGGCACAGACATAGAGACGGGGCCTGCGGACACACTGGGGGCAGGAGAGGGTGGGATGAATTGAGAGAGTAGCATTGAAATGTGTACATTCAGTTCAGCTCAGTCGCTCAGTCGTGTCCGACTCTTTGCGACCCCACGGACTGTAGCCCGCCAGGCCTCCCTGTCCATCACCAACTCCCAGAGCTTGCTCAATCTCATGTCTATCGAGTCGGTGATGCCATCCAACCATCTCATCCTCTGGCGTCCCCTTCTCCTCCCGCCTTCAATCTTTCTCAGCATCAGGGTCTTTTCCAATGAGTCAGCTCTTCGCAAGGGTGGCCAAAGTATTGGAGTTTCGGCTTCAGCATCAGTACTTCCTTCCAGTGAACATTCAGGACTGGTTTCCTTTAGGATTTTGGTAAAATAGATAGCTAGCGGGAAGCTGTTGTGTAATACAGGGAGCTCAACCCGGTGCTCTGTGACGACCTAGAGGCATGCGAGGAGGGAGGTGGGAGGGAGACTCAAGAGGAAGGGGATATATATGTACTTATGTGTACATATGTGTACTTATGGCTGATTCACCTCACTCTATGGCAGAAACCAACACAACATTGTAAAGCAAATATCCTTCAATTAAAAAAAAAAGCCAGGCTTGGGTCTAGCATGGCAGTTTCTTCGTTTCTCACAATTTCGGGCAAATTTATATATTTGCCAAGGTTGTAATCCCTTTCTCTCCTGAGAAAAGGAGATGGAGATTGTTACAGTAACATGAGCTATCAGGCAAATTTGTCATGAAAACCAGTAAAGAGTAGAATGTAACTGACATTCATATGGCCCTATCTGGGTGACCTAATTGAGCCACAGATCGTGTTCATGGACACGTGTCAATTTGTAATACATTAGTAAACCGGAAAGAAAGAGAAAGAGAGAGAGAGAAAGACCACTGAGTAGATCAGAGTGATTCTCTTTGATCAGACAGTCTGATCCTGCTAGATAATTACAACGCCACCTCGAATTTACACCAAGATTTTCTTCCGACTGTGCTCAAAGCACTCATATATATATTACCCATCCCTGTTAGCCTCCCAGTGACCCATGAGGCAGGCAGAGAACCATATAAATTTCTGCCTCTTAAATAAGCTAATTGCACTTGGAAGTATTTTTAGCACTTCAGAACAGAAATGATATCCAGGGAAGAGTTACTTGCCCTTTCTTTTTCAGAGGTTCCGAGTGAGGAATATTCAGTAACGTGACAGCGTACAAACCAAAGGCAAACGGCGAAACATCAGGGCCGAGGGCCACTCCCCCACCGCTCCGCCTTGTCTCTCTCCTCTCACACAGCTTAGACTTTATCTTAGAGTGTGTGGAGTACTGTTCTAGACACTTTGTGGTAACTTTTTTCTCCATTTTGGAAATATCCAACATGTACAATATTGAACTCAACAACAACAATACTGAACATAGAAGCTACTGACAGATTCAGGCTGAGCTAATTAGCCCTGGAACACTGTCCTTCTGACCTTGTAATTGCACAGGGTTTATTAGCTTTAAGTCACTGTTGGTTCCCAATGCGTGCTCACTTGCTCCGTCCCATTTGACTCTTTGTGACTCCATGGGCTGTAGCCTGCCAGGTTCCTCTGTCCATATCTTTGCCTGGCTCAGGCGCGAATACTGGAGTGGGTGGCATTTCCTTCTCCAGGGGGATCTTCCCGACCCAGGGACTGAACTCACATCTGCACTGGCAGGTGGATTCTTTACCACTGAGCCATGGGCACCCACGTGGTAGATTCAAAGGAGGGAAGTAAACGGAATGCGGCCACAAGCTTACAAGAGCACCTTGCACAGCACAGAGAATTAAGTCGGTTACCTAAGGGGCTTGAGGGCTCGTTGATTCAGACATTGAGAAGGTTCTTCTGGACCACATTGCTACCGGTGACAATGGGAAGCAGGGAGGGTGGGTGTGAGGCAGGTGGCAGTGAGAAGAGGCTGCCTGGCACAGTGGAGGGGAGGCCAAAGTGAGGGCAACAGCAGGCAGAGGGGGCAGCTCCAGGCAGAAGGGGTAGCTTCGGGCAGGGGGGCAGCTCCAGGCAGAGGGGTAGCTGGGGGCACAGGGGGAAGTTCCGGGCAGAAAGAGAGGAGCACCAGGAAGAAGGAGGGAGGTTCTGATGGTGGGACCAAGGTTCCAGCACCAGTGACCTCAGGGGAAGAGAACATGTTCACTGACTCTCAATAGCTGCTTCTCAAAGGCTTAGAACTCTGCTCAGAAAGGTGAGGTCTCCATCCATACCCCATACCGACGCTGCAAGGTTTTGCTAACAACACAGTGACTGGTCTACTTCAGTGGATAAAGAGATGGCATTTTCCACGTTAAAACAACAACAGTAACAGCAAGATGAGGTTCCTAGACTCCGAGTCTCTTTACCAACATCACCTGAGCCTCTTGGGGAAGGACGTTTGGCCGGTAAACGTGCTTGTGTCCCCACAGGGTGTGACCACCAAACAGTTAAGCGGCAGGGACCCCCCCGGAAGCCGCGTCTTGTAGCAAGTATTTTAAATTCAGCTGCTGGAGTGGGAGAGGAAGTTGGAGACAGAAAACAAACCTCAGAACTGTGCGCATGTAAATCCGGAGGGGGCTGCCTTCCAGTTCTCACCATCCCAGAAAGTGTTCTCTTCCCGTCGCGATCCAGGGAAGACCGCAGAATCCCACTCCCGGCCTCAGAAGGTATTTGCATAACGCATTTACATTTGAAGGGAGCCCGCCGATTGGCGACTCCCAAAGCTTCAGCAAGGCACGGTTTTCCATAATAGCAATTAGGAACAGAAACAGAATAACAATAGCCGCAGAAATACAGTTGCTGAGCGGCGGGTAGAGGAAGCCAAAAAATCTCTGCATTTTAAAGACGGAACTTTGAATGATGGCGGAGTTAGATACTAACTGGTTTGGGTTCTTTGTGAGCTGGCTTTGAAGCCTCACAGGGACCAAACCTATTTGGACCGAGGCAAGAACTGCCTCGGGGCTCCCCGGGGCAGGAAACGAGGGGGCTGCCCGATGGCAGGAGACCAGGATGGAGCCCAGCCCTGGGCAGTGCTGGCCAAGGGGTCCACCGAGGTCCTAGACGCTGCAGGAGGTGGAGTGCCATAGGGAACACCACAGAAGACACCCCAAGAAATGCGGTGTGAGACAAGATGAAAAGGGGAGGATGGAGCGAGTTGGTGACCTCCGGGCACACGGGATCAGTGAGCGGGCTCATTTGTTCAGAAACAAGGGGCAAGTCCATCTTCAGCTGGAAACTGCTCTGTCCTCCAGCGACGGGACCACAGCACGAACTTCAGAGATTCCCGGTTCTCCTTCCTTCCTAACTGTACTGCCCGCCCCCCCATCCCTCAGCCCCTAAGAGCTGCAGCAGAGAGGGGCAGGAGGCCACGGAAAGGTCTCAGTGTGGATGACCAGCCTGTGGTTCGGACTGGTAGGGAAGGCCCGGACAGATGGGGACGAGGTAGGGGAGTTTGGATGGTGGTGGGGGCAGGGAGTACTGCAGAGGAGAGGTGTTGACCGGGTTCAGAGTGAGGCTGACGGACGTCCAGATGATCGGAACCACACTGCACAGACCCGGGAAGCAGGACGGGCGTCTCAGACGGGCCTCTTGCAGGGACATGGAGAGTGCTTTGGATGCTGGACCCGGGACAGAGAGGAGGCTTGTGGATGAGACGCCACAGTCAACATGCAACAGTTGGCTGAGGTCACAGTGATCAGGAGGGCATGGGACGATCCACCTAACAGGGCTGAACGTCAAAGGAGGTTTATCCAAAGGTGACCGAACAGTAGCTGGGAAGCAACCCTGTGGAGCACGGAACTTTCAGAAGAGCCTTTTTCCAACCTCTCCCCAAAGAAGTTACTGCCCAGCCTTACTACAGAATAAGATATTTGATGCCTGCTCCTGTCTAATGTCCTAAACATTAAGTGAGCAGCAGGGCAGTGAGGCAGTAGGGGGCACCGGGTTTGGATCAGAACTCCTCAGTTCAGGTTCCGTCTTCACCTGTCTTGGTTGATCGGAGGACTCCGTGCAAATTCCTAATCAACTCTGGATAAGGCATTTGTAAAAATGGGCATACTGACGCTGCCCTGTGATAATCTATGAAGAGATGGTGTATAAACTGCAAAGTGCTATGCAATCTGCAGATGGTTGTCATTAGTTCCTTGGAGACAAGAACTATTCTGTGTTATGCCACAGCATTAGGAATTATTAAAGGCATTTCATAAACACATTTTTATGATAATGATGTTGATACAGAAAACTAATGTTTTTTTCCAGAAGCGTTAATAAAAAAATATTAGTAGGCAGTTTTGCAAGATCCTGTCCCAAGGTGCTGTAATTATCACAAATATTGTAATATGAGGCCAGCATATTGATTTTAATGAGGATGTCACCAAAATAAATCAGATCCCTAATTATAAAAAGAAAGGCGGAAACAAATACTGAAATCTTTCTCTAAGCCAACATAAAGGAGTCTTCTGGAAGATATGTGACACAGTGCAAGAAGAACTCGACATAAGAATATTTGCCAGTACAGTACACAACATCAATAGGTTAAATTAAAATGAATCACATGCCCACAAGACAGTTTAATGAGGTTCTTCAAAATACTAAAATATTAGGAACAGAGGCTACTTCTTTACCATGATAAAGTTGTGGAAAATGAGAGCTCACATTGTGCTTAATGATAGACAAATTAAATTCTGTTTAAAAATTGGAACAAGGATAGTTTCTTAATAGTGTTCTGAAAACTCTGGTTAATACAGTGAGACATGAAAAAAATAAAGAGGTATGATAATGGGAAGAGAGAAAAGATAATCATTTGCACTTAACAAAATGGAAACCAGAATATGCAGAGGAACCAGCAAAGTAATCATGTTTAATAAAATGATTCAATAAAATTCTGTATCTGAAATAAACATACCAAAATTAATAGCCTTGCTAATTATCAGCAGCCACCAGCCCATACAATAAAAACATAGGTCCTGATTGTAATATTAACTCCTTCCTCCCAAGAAAGTCTTGGGGATAAACTTATTGAGATATATGCTGTTGTTATAAAGAACATTTAAAAGATAATAAGAGACAAATAAATTGACAGATGTAAGAGTCCCTTGGACAGCAAGGAGATCAAACCAGTTCATCCTAAAGGTAATCCACCCTGAATATGCATTGGAAGGACTGCTTCTGAAGCTGAAGATCCAATAGTTTGGCCACCTGAGGTAAAGAACCGATTTACTGGAAAGGACCCTGATGCTGCGAAAGACTGAAGGCAAAAGAGAAAGGGGATGACAGAGGATGAGATGGTTGGATGGCATCACCAACTCAAATGGACATGAGTTTGAGCAAACTCTGGGAAATGGTGAAGGACAGGGAAGCCTGGAGTGCTGCATTCCATGGGGTCGCAAGGAGTAGGGCACGACTTAGCAATTGATCAACAATGTCTGTCTATTTATCTCTATCTATCTACCTTCCTGAGTGAGAAAATAAAAATAATGTCTCAAGCAAATTAATAGCTTTATAAATTATTACTAGGAAAACAAAGAAGAGAAGATTAATTTTATCAGATATTAATAGTTAGAAACATAGAGAAAGACTCATCAAAATGGTTTGGCGGTGATAAAAAAAATAGCAATTTCAAGTTGTGGAACTAAGGAATCAGAATCAGCCACCTACATGGAGGTGAACTCTACATCTTATGTAACTCTTCCATCACTTCTAATCATCTCCCTCCTGGATAACCAGGCTAGTTTCCTAGCTGGTCTCCACTTCTGCCCTGACCCTCTTACCCTTTAGTGCATATCAGATCTTTTCACTTTTGTATTCAAAGACCCTCCCAAGCGGGTTGAATTTTGTCTCCCTAAAAGGTTTGTCAACGTCCTAACCTCTGGTACGTATGCATGTGGAAACAGATGTAACTAAGTTAAAGACCTTGATATGAGACCGTCCTGGATTTAAGGTGGGCCCTGAATCTGATGACCACAGTCCTCAGAAGAGACAGACGAGGAACCGACACCGAGAGACACAGAGGGAGGCCACAGGAGGATGGAGGCGGAGGTCGGCGGGCTGGGTCCACACACCCGTCAGGATTTGCCCACGAGCACCAGGGCCGGTGGAGAGACTTGGGTCAGGTTCCCACTCAGGGTCCAGAGCGAACCCGCATGGTGGACAGTTCGGTTGCAGAGTCTTGGCCTCCACCACTGTTAGAGGACCACCTTCTGTGGTTTTAGGCCGCCAAGGTGTGGCGATTTGCTGCAACGTCCCCAGGAAAGGAATCCGCCACCTCACCCTGGGCCACTGTCAACATCCACACCGGCTGCTCTACCGGAACTGCCCGCCACTTCCGTTCAGCCGCGGCCACTTCCGTTCAGCCGCGGCCACTTCCGTTCAGCCGCGGCCACTTCCGTTCATCCGCGACCCGGCGAGCGTTCTGGACCTGGTACTTCCGCCGGCCCCCTGCACTTGAACGCTCCCAAAGGGAACGCGGCCCCCTCACACAACCGACAGCCCGTTTCCACCTCTGTCACGCTTCCATCCTGGTTGGGTCGTTCCTGATCACCTGACCTCACCCACCCTGTCTGCAGTTCTCTCTGCCTCTCGTCTTTATTTTGCTTCACAAAATTTACTGCTATCTGGAAGACGACATAGCTTGTTTATTTGTTGTTGTCTCCTCCAACCGGAATTGCCCAGAGACGGCTGAGTTGTTCACTACTGTGTCTCTGGAATCCGCAACAGTGTCGGCGGGTGTGTGTCTGCCGAGTGACCGCAAACAGACCGGATGGTGAGTTGGAGTCTACTGTAGGGCAGATGGAGCACTATCAAATAGCACAGGGAGGAGTCCCTGGTGGCTGATGTTGACATACCGCGCATTAGAGAAAAATTAATGTGGCTACACATCTTCTCCTGTGTACTGAAAGAAAATTAAAGTCAAATACGTTTAAAAATTCATAGAAAACATTAGCAGAATGTAGAACAGTACATGAGCCTGTGGAGGGATCGTAGCTTTTCAAGAACTGGAGCTACTGAGGAAGCCACAAAGCTAATCGTGATGGATTCAGCTAATTAAGAATGAAAACTTTTGTACAATCCCGCCTCCTCAGCTCCCCTAGGAATTGGAGAGGGAGGAGGGAGGGGAGGGAAACCTTGAGACTGGAGATCGTCCCAGATGACCAGGCTGCTCCCAGGTTCCAGGGTCTCTGCTTCCCTGGACAACCATCCTTTGGCCTGACCTTCTGCTTTGGTGTCTGCTCCTTGGTTAGAAGCTGTCTTCCCGCCAGACTTCCTGCGGGCTGGAGGACCAGGTCAGGTGCCTCGAAGCAAACACCGACCGACCTTGGCTCATGGGTCACGTCCTGAGCATGGAGGGCCACCGGATTCGGTCACCTGCCTACCTGCCGGGACGGTCTGGGGGTATCCTTGGACCCAGCTGCCTTCCCCAGTGCGGAGGTCCTAGCTCTTGTCCCTGATGGTGACAAGACGGTTTGTGCAGCCTTTCTACACTACAGGGAGGCAAAACCCCATCTCAGGGGAGAGGCGCTGTTTTAGTTGGATGTTGCCAAGGCCGCGGGGTTCCTTCGTGTTCCAGCTTGATGAGGCTTTAAGGCCAGGTTAACCATTAACTCTTCAGTGTGACGGGTTCATCCTTTTGGGCTACATACACGCCGGGCTCTGACACGTCCCGGAGAACCTGCTTCAGAGAGCCTGTGGTTTGAGTAACTAAAGAGTCAATTAGGAAACAGAGGCGTTAAGGTAACAACAGACGCCAACAAGACCAAGGCCGAAGATCTCTGCTGTTCTGCTCTGCTCAAGACCTCAGCGGAGAGCAGGCCAGATCGAGGCCCAGCCAGGACCTAAGAGGAAAGCTCTTTATTCCTAATTGGGTGGGGATGAGGGGGCAGGGAGGGGAGCGCCCCTAGTGGGGTGCACCCTGCATGGGGCGGACTCCAGAAGGGCCGTGCTCCCATCGTCCTGCTTGGGTCCATTCGGTCACTGTCACCCCTGAACAGGAGGCTCCCTGGGAGCCCCAGAGCATCCCCCTGTCCCCCCAGGGCGCCCCCAGCCTCACCTCCGAAGCCCCTCTGTCCGCACTCCCGCGGGAGCCAGGAGCCTGGGCTCTGCGCTGAGAGCGCAGCTCTGGGCTTGCTAACAATTGCTTTGTCTGTGCCACGTACAGAACGACCTGTCACAATGGGCCAGCTTGTTGAGGACTTTTTTTTTTTTTTTAGGGTGGAACGCAAAGTTCTGCTTCCATGGGGCTGTTTGTTTTTATTGCAGTGTCTCTCCCTTCAAGTCAGCAGCAGTTGCAGGGTCCTTTTCTTCCCCTACCCTTCGCCCCCTTCATCAGTTTTATTTCTCTTCCAGGCACATATCTCTGGTCATTAATGAGGCTTGGGTTCTTTGGTGACCAACAGAGAATTTCTTTCCGAAGCAGCCTTCTCAAGAAAATCAGATGTCAAGTTTTAGGATTGGAAATGTTAAGTGATGAATGAGATTTTTTTTAAAAATTTGCATTTTAGGTTTGCTAATGATAGTGTTGAAATTGCTGCCGTTAACAGCGGGCATGGTGTGGGGGTGGAACCGAGGAAACTGGGGGCTGAGGGAGAAGCTGGGGTCTCTTCCCACTCTCATTCTGCATCTCTCCCTTCCTGGCAGTCCTCTGCGGCCCACTGCACCCCCATCTCCATCTGGGTGACCCCCGGCTCCGGGCACGGTCAGGTTTCCCCGCTGTCCCCGCTTCACGCGGCCTGCCCTGGGCCTGCAGGGCCACTTCATTTCCGTTTCAGGAGCAGACCGACTAGCAGATATGCTTACCTAACAGTAGGATTCCAGGCTTAGGAGGGCACCTGGTGAGGGGAGATAGTTTTATGCTACTTAATCTCCTCTAATATTACTCTGGCCCTGATAGATAGCATTGCACTTCTAAACAGAGGATGCGGTTAAGAGTGACGGGGCCAGGAGACAGAGACCAGCAATTCTAGATCCGATTTCACTGCTGCACCCATTTGACCTCAGACCAAGTGCGTAAGCTGCTTGGGCCCCGGTTTCCTCGCCTGTGAAATAAAGAAGCTGTGGATGGACAAGGCTGGTCCCCCTCCCCCCCAACCCCATCCACTATTTCTAAAATTCACTCCAAGTTTTAGATAGACATGTAGACATTTGTTCTGGAGCTTGAAAATGCTTTTTTCCCCCCCAACCAATTTGATTTTACTACAGGACTTCTGCTTCTTAGAAATATCACAAGTGTTCATCTGCTTTTCACATCTGATTTCCTTGGTGTTTTACTTCTTTATAGCTCTTTAAACTTGACTAGGCCAAGCTAGTAACAGAGAAGAAATACACACACACACACAACATGGTGTGCGACATGATTCTATCACGACTTACTCACTCAGAGTTTCAACGCTTACCCTTTATTTCCTTTGTGACCCACGCTGGTTTTTAAAGTGCTGGCTTGTTTTGTTAGGACCCAGATACTTTGTTAATAGGTTAAGAACTTCTTTGTGAACATTTTGCAGAAAGCTCTGATGGAGATAAAGTAGAGGATGATTTGAGGAACAGACCATCTCGTTATCAATCTTTAAGCGACAACTTAGGAGCAGAAAGATAGTGGTCACAGAATTGACACAACTGGCTTATCTATGCAATATTTTCAGCTACGTATGAGAAAAATAGGTATTTGGTGGCTTCCTACACTCTTTTCGTGCCATTGATTTATAAGAAGTCAATCTGATTTTCTTACGAGTGAGTCTCATGTTTTATAGCCTCTGATTTTTGAAACACTTGATGCTAAAGAAGCTACATGGCACCTAGTCCACCAGTTTTTACTGACAAAGTGAACTCATGGGAGAAAGACAAAGATTGGGACTCTGGATCAAGTGTTAACGTGATCCACTCATGGTAAGTGAATTATGAAGTTCTGGGAGAATCAGAAGCACAACCATGGCCACTGAAGTTGCTGGTCCCAAGAGGTGATGCCCTGAGGACCCCCATGGCCCTCAAGGTCAAGGATTCCCAGCCTCGCCTCCTCCCCTTTCCTGGTCCTTGCTGTGTGTGCGTCCTGGTGCCGCGTGTGTGGTCAGCTTTGTAGGAGGAGCCTTGGGGCAGCGGGGCCAGAGAAATGGTCCAGTCTCAGCATAGATCAACAGGCTCTGATGGCCATGCCGCTCACATCACCAGCACAGGAGAACTGGGCAGGCATTGCTACGAGGAAAGGAACACACCGCATCTCATCTCCCGCAACCCATCCGCGAGAGAGACCACGGGCATTAATGAAACTTGTCCAGACTGATGTTTACCTGTGTCCGTGCTCGTTTATGTGGACTTCACAATGGACCTCTGCCTCTCTGCAGAAAAGGCCTGCCTCCCCCTCTGCTCTCAAGCCTGTGCTGGAGACTCGGGTTCTTATCCTGACTCTGCCGGAACGAGCTGCTCGTTTGCACTCGGTCTCTTTCAGGGCTTTCCTGGTGACGCAGACGGTAAAGAATCTGCCTGCAGTGCAGGAGACGCAGGTTCGATCCCTGGGTCGGGAAGATCCCCCTGGAGAAGGGAATGGCTACCCACTCCAGGATTCTGGCCTGGAGAATCCCATGGGCAGAGGAGCCTGGTGGGCTACAGTCCATGGGGTCGCAGAGAGTTGGACACGACTGAATGACTAACACTTTCATTTTCCCTGTGAGGAGTGATGAGGTGTGGCTTACATGCCCCTTGTCTCTTCATCAATTAATTATCATCACCATCATCATAGTCTGTGTGAATATCATTCCAACGAAAGAAGCACCAAGAAACTAAGGGATTGACCCAAGGTCACTCAGGTAGCGAATTATAGAATTTCCCTACCTGATCTCACCATCTCTCAGGGCAATAACCAACTATGGCTACAAACCTGCTTGTTAGTTTTCAGTGGTCATGACTCTGATATCCTGGCAGTCTGAGAACTAGGGAATTCGTATTTCTGATTTTATATCACATGCCAGCAATGAGCTGTCATTTGTATTTGGTACTTGTACTGTAGGGAGCTCCCACAGACAGTGTATAATAGAAGGGGCCAGCAGTGGGATTATTTGTGCTTAGACCTTCTACAGACGACCTCATTGCTATTTGGCCAATGAAGCAGAAGGCTAAGGAGGGAAATTAGCAAGATTTAAGTGTAGCCAAGATATTTGTTGAAACGACACATAGCAAACAAACGTTTCTTCTACGATGCAGGCTACTCCAGGTTTTGACTGAATATAGGTAAACCCATGTAGGATCCCCTGAAATTCTGAATCAAGGTGATCCACAAGGTCACAAATGTTTTCTCAAGAGAATATAGAAAATGCAACAACCCTAAAAGTGCAGAGCTGAAATTTTGGTAGTTATAATAAAAGCTTTCTTATTTCGGTTCTTTCCCCAAACCTATGATTTTTAAAAGAGGTGAAATGCAATGCTTCCTCCCCACTAAATGGAAAGGAGCCGAAGAGGCTGTGCATGGGACCCTCCGCGTTTCAGCTGCCAGGTAATTTATAGCCAAGCACTGTTATAGGCTGTCTCATTACCAGACAATCAGTGGCTAAAAACCTCCAGTCTTTTACCTCTCGCTTTTCAAAGGTTATGTTGCAAATTCAATCTTACGGCACATTTCAGTAAAGTCACTGAGTGGGTAGCCTGATGTCTTATTGTCTCTCTGTTCCTGTTTATCAGAATTTTATGTTGCTTCATCAGCTGTCATTTAACTGTACATGGTGGACAGATTTATTATAAGTGGGCAAAAACTGGGTAACTGTAGGTTTCTCTGATAGACTGTGCAACGGTCAGAAAATATGTCCTTTGCCTTGCGGCCATCACTTGGATCACGATCATCACTTGGAAGATCGCCACCAGTTATTTTGAGGCGTGGTGGTCCCAGAGGTTGCCTCCTGGGTGACTGACATGGATGCTCCCTGTGGCCGAAACCGCGCAAGGGGAAGGAAGCAGGGTGTCATCTGACCGGCGTTTGTACGGATGACTTGCCTCAGACCAGCCAGCTGGCGTCACTTCCCTTTCGAGAAGAACAAAAGAGGATGGATGGTGGTTTTGGCACAAAGGAGTCTCTTCAATTTAAACAACGGCCTTTTCTAAGTTGAACTTCAGTTTGCACAGAGGGGCCACCCCAGAGGCAGCCCCCCAGTCGGCGCCCTGCTGGCCTGGACAAATCCACACTGCACCAGGAGCTGTTGCCAGGCCCCTGGGAGCCAGGCGGGTTGCTAAGCCTGCTGGCCTGGCATGTGGGCTGTGCCCTCGGCACACAGAGACCGCTCGACCCCACAGAAGCCAGCAGTTTGCTCCATCCCTGCAGATGAACAGGTCACTGCGTGCTTCAGAGGGTGAGAGAGCTGGTCTCGCTCTGGGCCTCCCTCAGGGTCCAGCCTGTCCCCAGAATTAACCTGTGACCTTTTCATTCACAACCACAACTTAAGATTTCTAGCTGCAGTATGAGTTTCTCAGCAACTTTGGCCCCAAACAAATGAAATAAATATAACGAATACAGACAAAAATGTGTCAGTGTGTACATCACAAATAGATAATATCTGCCTTTGAGCAACTGTTAGCATTTTCAGATCTTTTGAGACTATTAGTCAGGTCAGGGCTTCCCAGGTGGCGCTTGTGGTAAAGAACCCACCTGCCAACACAGGAGATGGGAAGAGATGTGGGTTTGATCCCTGGGTCGGGAAGATCCCCTCAAGGAAGGCGTGGCAACCCACTCCCGTATCCCTGCCTGGAGAATCCCACGGACAGAGGAGGCTGGCAGGCTACAGTCCGTGGGGTCACAAAGAGTCAGACACAACTGAAGTGACTTAGCACGCACACACAGTCATGTCATTTATAACACTGAGCTTTAATGAGAAATTTGAGTTTGACGGAGACTTCTATTCTACAGGCAAGATCATAACAGCCCAGACACTAAGTAAGACCCTGGATTCAACGTCCAGGCCATGAGACAATATCCATTTTCAGAAAGGAAGTGTCCGGAGAAAAT
The DNA here is from genome assembly GCF_963930625.1 of Muntiacus reevesi. Lineage (NCBI taxonomy): Eukaryota > Metazoa > Chordata > Mammalia > Artiodactyla > Cervidae > Muntiacus > Muntiacus reevesi. Next base: position 161,180,428 of record NC_089251.1, read on the forward strand.
TGTTTTTTCTCAGAAACATGTTTCTCTTTCTATTTTGGCTAAGATCATACTAAAAACGGGAAACTCAAGCAACTTCCTTGGTACTGGTCTCTGAGAACAAGCCAGGCTCTCGTCTAGTCTTAAACTGGCAGAGGGCCATGCACTTCTCTGGAAGCGAGTACATGCCATTGCTTATTCAAGACTGTTAGGAGATCTAATAGATGCAAGACGTCAAAGAGATTTTTGGACTAGATCTGGACTTCTGTTGGAAATTGGGAATTCCGGGGCTTAATTGGATGGGGGAGTCAATGAGTACTGCTCTGCACACGGTTCACGTAAGCCATTAGATGCCTTACGTTAAGGAAGGCACTTTGCATCTCGGAATCGTGTGTTTACACGATGAGTGACTGTTTTTATTAATGTAAATGTTAGAATAATGGAGGGATGTGGGAGCAAAATACCTTTTATTTTCCTCGCATGAAATATCTGCAGTGAGAAAGCAACACACTATTATGTTGGCTATTATGAAAGGGTGGTGAGTAAAGGCGACACAATCGGCTTTTTATGAAGGGTGGTCATCCGCCTGTGAGCCACAAGGAATGCGCGAACAATAGTGATTACCAACGCGAGCTCTGACCCTCAGCGACAGCTGAGTGAGAAATAATAGGGGATATTTTTCTCGGGGGGCACATGACCGTGACAGTCTCCTCACCCCGTCCTCGCAGTGTACAAAGGCCTTTCTGCCTGGCACCGCGTGTGTCTCTCCTGCCATCATCTACGCTGCCCTTTGCCAAGTGGGGAGGAATGTTGAAGACCCTGGCCGTTCTGTGTGTGTGTGTGTTGGGGTGTAGAGGTAGCATATCTTAGAGATGGTTTCCCAGCAAGGGAGCAAGGGTCTTGGCCTCACCAGGACGTCTGCTGTTCCTGGAAGGAGGGACCACGGACCCTGAAACACTGAAATGCGTTTCCGCCTTTTGCCAACATCACGGAATCTTACCTTTGAAAGGAACCTTGTTTTCACATGTTAAAAAAAACAACAACAGCCAGCAGCGTCTTAGGGGAAACAGTCAGGAAGATTTTTCTTTAATCTGACAGGAACTGGGGGCGGGGGCTTCCGTGGGAAAGGTGACAGGGGCCCCCTTGTTCGCTGAGGGCTGGGACAGTGGCTGGGGGATCGCAGTGGGGAGGTTGCAGCCGCCACTGGTGTCTGTGAAAGACCGTTCACCCGGAGGGGATCCTGAGAGAAGCGCCCGCTGCTCTAACCTGAGGCTCCCTGAAGACTTTCCCCAAGTGTCTGTTACGTGATGCCTTTAGAATTAGGAGTGCTCATGGGACCTCATCCGCTTGCCACGGGAACACTCAGTATTGTTTGTAGCCAATTTCTGCTCTAGCTCCATGTCAGCTCCGAATTTTGCAATAGATATGACAGAATGTCCATACTGACAATAATGTAGCATCTTGGTTTTTAGAAGATAAAATGCATTGCAACTCTTGATATTTCTTTGTGTTTTTAGTAATAATGGTTATTTTTCTTTTATTTTATAGGAAAGTAGAATAGGACTAGAGATAGATGATAAAATAGGACTAGATAAACAAGAGCAGAAATAGGGTAAAAGGAGAGTGTGGAAAAAAGTATCCTGAATTTAAGCTTCAACGAGAATAGAAAGGGGTTTCCCTGATGGTTCAGATGGTAAAGCATCTGCCTGCAATGCAGGAGACCCAGGTTTGATCCTTGGGTCTGGAAGATCCCCTGGAGAAGGAAGTGACTACCCATTCCAGTATTCTTGCTTGGAGACTTCCATGGACAGAGGAGCCTGGTGGGCTACAGTCCACGGGGTCACAAGGAGTTGGACACAATTGAGCAACTAACACACACTCACAAAGAGTAGGAAATGCATGGAAGAAAACAAGGAGCCTTCTTCCCAGGAGATGGCTAGTGTAAGATGACTTCAGCCCGGCAAGTGGAGGGCTGTCTCTCTGGACCAGCATGGACCCAGACATGTCACACTAGTATTTCTTGATGTAATATTTTCATTGGGTTACTGAAATCACCTTGAAAGTGAAAGTGAAGTTGCTCAGTCATGTCTGACTCTTTGCGACCACGTGGACTATAACCCATCAGGCTTCCCCATCCATGGGATTTTCCAGGCAAGAATACTGGAGTCAGTTGCTATTTCCTCCTCCAGGGATCTTCCCAACCCAGGGATCAAACCCAGGTCTCCTGCATTGCAGGCAGACACTTTACCCTCTGAGCAGCCACTAGGGAAGCCCTAATCATGTTAATTTCTAGCAATAAACAATGCTCACTATGTTATTAGGTGAATCTTCTAGATGAAAGTCATTTCTTGGTTTAAGTAAGAATATCAGGTTACTATATTCTTGGTGCATATTAACTCAGCCCCTTAATGATGATTCCCTTTCATTCTATTGCATTTTAATTTGGGCACTTTGCCACTATCAAGGCATCGGCCATCCATCTGAAAGGGACCGTGGCATCGCTTTACAAATATTGCTGTGTACACTGCCCTTCGCTGAGTGAGAGCTCACTGGAGAGTGTTTGTTTATAATTTAACCTTCGGAAAAGTTTTGTGCTCTTAAAGCATAGTATATTTTCTACTTTCCTGCTTTCTCATGATGGTGTTTTAACTGACCATCTTACTTTATTATTGTGATTTTTTGCCTGTATTATTTTGGCCCTGTATTATTTCTATTTTTTATTATTGTTATCTGTTTTTGCTTAAAGCTGTTTCAAATCCTTGGCAGAAAAAGAGAAACTGTGTGTAACTACTGAACATTTTTATGTAATTAATGGCTTCTAAGTCTGCGTAGTAATTCAAAAATATTTATTGAGTACCTTCTGGGAATAAAGAATCCAACCCCGAGAAGTCTAAGTCCTTGTTCTCATGATGCTGCCATTTTAGTTGGCTGAATCTTACAATTACCAAGCAAATAGCTATATAAATATTCTATATGTATGTATTTTAAACATTATATATTTCAGGTGGCTTTAAACAGGAAGAAAAGAAAACATAGCTTGGGGGAGTGTGTTGGAGCCAACCTACAGGTCTGGATCACTTTTTTAGATAGGGTAGTCAAAGCCTCCTCATTGAATAGTAATGTGAACAAAGAGGGAAAAGCAACCACGTATGGAATCAGCACTAGAGAGTTGCCGGCAGCTGGAGGAGCAGGTGCAAAGGTCCTGAGGCAGGAGCAAACCTGGTGTGTTTGGGGAATTCCACGTCTGGTGGGATTGGAGGATGTTGAGTACTAAATATTGATTAAGATAAGGAGATGGAGGAGATAAGGGCCAGATGATGTTATGTCGTGTATGCAGTGAGGACACATTGATTCCAAATGTAGCGGAAGGTCAACTGAGGATTTTACGCAAGGGAGTGACACAATCTCGTTTAACTTGGAGAAGGACAACTCTGGCTACTGAACAGAAGATGGACTGCAGCGGGAACACAGGGGTGTCTAGAAGCTGTAGCAGCAACGCAGGGGAGTGGTCATGGGGGCGCACAGAGAAGGGACCCCACCCCCCAAGGGGGAAAGGCAGAGCGCTGGTTTGTCACTGTAGAATGAGAATGTGGGCGGCAATCGGAATGAAGGCTTCAAGACGACTCGACAGTCCTTAGATGTGGGCAGGAAATGTCCAGGGGCCGAGCCAAGACTTGCTTTGAAAACGTCCAAGGAAATGCCTGCTGGACACTCAAGAGCAGCTGTTGATTAGGAAGCTGGGCATAGGATTTAGCAGCTCAGAGGGGAGGGTGGAGCAGGGTCCAGTATGGGAGGCAGGGCATAGACGGTGTTCCGCTGAGGGGTTTGGTGAATGAGCTCAGCACGGGAATGAAAACAGATAGAGAACAAAAGAGGACTGAGGGTAGAATCCTCTTAGCCCCCTGATTTACTGTTTTTCTTAATGTTCCCTTAACCAACTATATTAATATGTAGTTATCCAAATTCAGTTCAGTTCACTTCAGTCGCTCAGTCATGTCTGACTCTTTGCAACCCCATGGACTGCAGCACGCCAGGCCTCCCTGTCCATCACCAACTCCCAGAGCTTGCTCAAACTCATGTCCATCGAGTCAGTGATGCCATCCAACCATCTCATCCTCTGTCGTCCCCTTCTCCTCCTGCCTTCAATCTTTCCCAGCATCAGGGTCTTCTCCAATGAATCAGTTCTTCACATCAGGTGGCCAAAGGAGTGAAACTTCAGCTTCAGCATCAGTCCTTCCATCAGTCCTTCATATATTCAATATATATTTAATATATATAGAATATATTGAAAATATTCAATGCTATTTGAATATATCTATTCAAACCTGTACAGAAATGCCCAGTTGGGGTAGATTATTTTTTGAGTGAGCAAAGTCATGCTTAGAGTCCTTCCTGATGAATATGGAAAGCAGCCAGTCTGACAATCTGCTACATTAAATTTAGCTTTAGGCTATAATTGTAATTCAGATAGAATTGTATGTTTCTGGAAGAACGATAGTTTACAGTACAGAATTGACTTAAGTTAAAAAGTAGACTTGAAAAGATAAAGTCGCATGTAATAATCTACTACTGAATGTGCAGGATGTTCTCAGGTAAAAATAACTGCTATCATCTCTTGCTTTACTTGGTTTTGAATTATTTATTTATATGTTTATTTTGGCAGCACTACCTGGCATGTGGGATCTTAGTTCCCCGATCAGGGATCAAAGCTGGGTCCCTTTCAATGGAATCACAAAGTCTTAACCACTGGACCACGAGGGAAGTCACTGGCATTAATTACAAACATGTGACATGTTATTTGTTGGAGAGTTTACTCTGGGAAATGGAAACTGACTTAGAAATCAGACTTTTAAAGTGACCATAGAAAATGGTAAAGAAAAAGGACGTCTTGCTCACCTCCCTCCCTCACAGGGAGGCAATTAGCTTCTCTGTAGCTGGGATACTGAAAAAGGGAGCAGGACAGAATGTATTTTCCTCTGTTAAAACTTCCATGATTGCTTAATTGCTCTGTGATTTTTTAGCAGCTAAAATATTTTTGTTTTGCCAACGTTAAAAAATCTAAAGTTCTGCACCGTTAGTGTTTGAAAAACACTTGGTTGTTGCACTGTTCACTTTTACTATTCCCAAAGATTAGATCAAAATGAAGAATTACTTTGGCCACTGAATGAGCTGGTATCTTTGGAGGATAGATGTTTTGAGAACCACAGCAATATTTCATGCTGTCCTAAATTAGATGCTTAAAGTCACAGTGGTCTGCTGGACTTTTAATTTCCAGAGTTAGATTCAGCCTTACTGCTCTTGAATGGATCAGACGGGACCTTGAAGGATGAAATATAGTCAGGGCTGGGCATTCTTCTCTAAAAATGGAAGATGAACAGCATGGAATTTCTTTAGTAAATGGAAGCAATGACAAAGGAAGGCAGGTTATTCCTATGACAGAGGGGGCCTTAAATAATTTTTACAAGAGCAAGGCAACGCAGTGTATTTCCAGTGTCTAAAATGTGTACATTTAAAGTCCCCTTGGCCCGAAATTATAGAATATTAAAGAAAATACTCGATGATTCAAAGATAGACTCTTGGTTAAGCTCATACAGAAAAGTTCCATAAATCAACTCAACTAAAACCAAACATATCTTAAAAAACTAAGCAAGAGTTCTAAGAAAGGAATTTTCCTTGCAGAAGAAAAGAAACAAAAAACCACCTGCTGAAAACAATTTGAATGGATGGTATTAAATGAACTACCCTATCTTGTTTTATAAAATGAAATGGAAAATATATTTCAGATTAGGGCACTTTGACCTTATTTGAAATACAGTCACACATGAGACCTTTGTTAATTACTGAATGAACACACAAATGTGGACAAAGACTTTACAGAAAGAAAACTCAACTATAGTCAAAATTGGACACTGTCAAATAGAGACGACAAATGTAAGAATGCTTTGATAGGTACTCAGATATTAACAAATGTTTGCTTAGTCTCTGCTTACCCTGACTACACTTAATTTTTTACATAGAGTTTAATCATGATCCCTGAATAAGTGTAAGATATGTCCTATAGCTTCAGGTACTCACTCTCAGTAGCTCGGCCTTGGGTTCCCAGGTTAAATCCCTCTTTATTTTTGTAAACATTAGCAATTAAGACAATTATTTATCTTAGATATAATCAAATTTTAAACAAGTTAGCATTTCAAGATTTGACTCAAAAAAAATTTTTTTTTTTTTTTTTTTTTTATCTCTAAGCATATTTAGCTGTTTTGGAGGATGAGCAGATGAGACCAGATCCAGAACTCAGAGGATACCACTGGGGTGGATTAGATGGTGATTGGGAACCTGGGGAGGAAGAGCTGAGGTGGTGGCCCGCCAGCCCACCTGCCCCAGGACACATGCATATAGATTCCAACTATCTATTCAGCCTTACAGACTAAAAAGGCCTATTTCTCCAAACACAGAGAGAAAGTTGAGAGCTTGTTAGTAAAGAGATAAGAGCCCCAAAGTGGAGTCCCCTGTGCTCAACTCCACACTGGCAAACCAACACTTACTACCTAACCAATTGTAGTTTCCACCTCTTCCAGGAATACAACCTTTAACCAGTCAACCTGGAATTACCTGGCCAGCACTAGTGACGTAATCCACATGAGATACCCCTCCATCCTCATCAGGAAGGTGACCTTGCCTGAAAGCGACCCACTCTTAAAACTTCCATTTCCCACTCCCTTCTGCCCATAAAGGCCTTTTGTTTCATATAGCTCTTTAGAGCTTTCTTTTTTCTAGCTGCTGGATGGGATGCTGCCTGAATTATGAACCAGTGAAAAAAGCCAATAAGATCTTTAAAATTTACTCTATTGAATTTTGTTTTTTAACAGATTTGGTGGCAGAAAGACACTGTTGATGACTTTGTGACAAAATAAACTCAGGCGTGGAACCTGTAAACCCTCTTTGAGCTCTCTTTCTCGCCATTTCTGAGGGACACGGGTAAGTTCCTCTCGGTTCTGAACGGATTCTCTTTGCACTGAGCTCCCGATACAACTGGGTTTCCAATCCAGGGCTGGTCAGCTTGAGTGAGTAGCCAGTTCCACTTGGAACACAAGCTCCTAGCCCTTCATTCAATCCACAATTCCCCATTTGATTGGAAGCCCCAGATTCTGATTTAGCCCCCAGATTTCATGTTGGGAACTGCTGTTAATTCAGCCTGCAGTTCCCTGTGGCATTGGACCCCAGTCCGAAGTCCTTGTCTGTTGAGGTCTGCTGGTATAATCCTTTCTCCAGTCCTGAGCTCCGGGGCATTGCTGGTGGCGTGCACAGGGTCTCCCCTTGGCCAGCCCACAGTAACCGCTCTGGTTACTGGTGTGAAGGTACACAGGAGGTAAATGTTACTGCTGACAGGAGTCTCAAAAGCCAACAACCCCCGCCCCCCCAAAAAAAACCTGCAAAAATATTGGTGGGCACAGACTGAGCACTTAAAAGCCAGTAGAGCATTCACCGCCTAACTCTAAGGTGGTGTCGGGCTTCCCAGGGAGCTCAGTCGGTAAAGAATCTGCTTGCAATGCAGGAGACCCCAGTTCACTTCCTGAGACGGGAAGATCCGCTGGAGAAGCGATAGGCTAGCCACTCCAGTATTCTGGCCTGGAGAATTCCGTGGGCTGTGCAGTCCCTGGGGTCGCAGAGAGCCAGACACGACTGAGTGACTTTCACTTTCACCAGACAACCTCAAGAAAAGTTCTATGTGAGGAAGCACATTGTTACACATGACATAACCCCCAACTCAGCAACAGTTTGAGGAACTACTCTGGCTCCAAGAAACCCAAAGACTCAGCTGAAAAAGAGTGGGATCCTTAACTCCAGATAAACCATGCCACCTTCTGGCACACCTGCTTATTTTATGGCTAAGAACTACGGTCTTGGAAGCTTTACATTTACAAAAATGGTGAAATCTTACTAAAAGCAACCTAGAATTACAATGGCCATTATGGGAAATGTTCCCACTAGACAGGATTGTTCCTTTAAGCAGGGCTCTTGAAAGCCAGGGTTCCCACATTAAACAGAGTGGTATACCTTTATTAATTGGTATGCACAGGCTTTCAGAAGGCTTCTTCAAGATTCCAAAAATAGCCTCATTTGAAAACTTTGTTGCAAAAGGCAAGTGAAAAACTAAAGGCTAATAAAAACTCAAGGAGCTACCTAAAACAAAAGACAGTGAGAGTGCCATGCCCCCTTCTGTTCCTCTCCACCCTCCTTTCACCTGAGTACTCACATTCTCTGAATCCTCTGAGCTGCCTTTCCATGCCAGAGACTATTAAAGAGTTGACTCTTAAAATAAAACCACTGGAGGTTGCAGGAGACCCTCCTTGGGTATCTTTCACTCCTTGGTCAAAGACAGAATTAAGGGCTCTAGTTTAAAAAGTTTCCTAAACCCAAGGAGGATCTCTACAAGCTGTCAAAAGGATTTAGAGTCATTATCCAGGGCTGGGACCCCTGGTTGCCTGTTTCCTGTCGACCTGTGTGCAGGCTGGCAGGACACGGTGAAGTTCAAAACAGACACAGGCAGCAGAATGGTGTGACCCTTAGGGTGATGTCCAAGATCCTCCACCTTCAACGTGGTCCCCTCCTGGACCAGAAAAAGTCACAAAGTATCAACTGCTCTTATCAGAGCCATTGCTAGGATCTTCTCTGCCTGCACGGATCGGTCTACTCTGCAAATACACAAATGAAGGCAAGACGAATCCTGCAGGTTTTAAAGCTTGTCTGGAAGCTCTCTTCCTACACCATTTCAGGTTCCTCACAGCCGGCTCGTGTCTGTTCACCTTTACATGGAACAATGAGCACACACTTGGACAGTTATGCCTTAAGGGTTCCCTGAAAGTGTCTGAGAGTGTCAGTTGCTCAGTCGTGTCTGACTCTTTGCGACCGCGTGGACTGTAGCCCACCAGGCTCCTCTGTCCATGGGATTCTCCAGGCAAGGAGACTGGAGCAGGTAGCCACTGACTTCTCCAGGGGAACTTCCCAACCCAGAGATCAAACCCAGGTTTCTTACACTGCAGGCAGAGCCTTTACCATCTGAGCAACCCCCGAGGCCCCTCCTTATTTCTCCCAAGTGCTCCACCAAGGTGTAAGTGCTCTCCAATCCCTGGGAAACTGACCATTTACAATATGTAGACGATCACTCCCTGTTCTCAGTGACCACAGAGGCATTCACGAAAGATTCCATTTACTCGGGGCAACAGTTAACTGAAAAAAGGACACATAAAGTCTCTAAGGAAAAATTACGACGATCTCTAGATGCTGTTCCTCACCTAGGACATAATCTAAGCAGTGAAGGAATCTAGCTATCTCTGTAAAAGAATTAAACCGAACCAAGAACGTCCTAGGCCCACAGCGGAGCAACGGCTTCGTGGCTTCCCAAGCCCGGTTGGTTACTGTAGACTCTAGCTTCCTAATTCTTCCCTCCTGGTTTCTCCACTCTGTGACCTTAACTAAAATTTCAATCCCTGTGCCCCTTCCTTGGGAAGATAAACACGAGCAGCCCTTTATGGGACTAAAACAAGCCCTGCGAGAACCACCTGCCTTCAGCCTACCCGACTCTTCAAAGCCTTTCACCTCGTTTGTGTGTGGGAGATAACCAAGCCTGAGAAAACCCATCCAAGAAGATGGTAAAAAACTCAGCCCACTGCCTATGAGAGCGGGCAGCTCGATTCAGTGGCTCCCACCCCGGTTGCCTGAAGCCTACAGCTGCAGCTGCAAACAGTGGAAGCCTCCTCGGATCTGACCCTAGGAAATGGCATTTATTTACCGCTCCGCATGCTGTCCAAAGTCTTCTGACTTCTGAATCGACTCAACATTTCTCTGCAAGCAGACTAACCTCCTATGAGATCCTTCTGCTTTCACCACCTACTCTGCATCTTTAACCTTCCAGAGTCTTAATCCTGCTATGAAACTAGCCCTGCCTGGTGAAGGTGTGCCCCAGGGCTGTGTGGTAATAACGTCCTCTTTTGTGACACTGTGGTCCAGATTTACAAGCTCTTTTCCTAGTACTGATCTAATCTTGTCTGTTGATAGGTCATGCTGTAGAAATGAAAAAAGGTATTTCCAATTACTACCCTCAATGCACACATGTGTACCCTCATGTTCTTAGGAGTCTGCAAATTGGATATGCCTCCCAATCACAAAAGGATCTCACCAGCAGCACCCTTCTTTGCGAGGTATTTAGAACAATCCTTTCAGGTTAGGAGGTTTATTTTCAGAACAGACTGAAAACTTAATGGACCCCAGCCTGAACAGGCAACAATCCCTGTGAATAAGTCCACTTCAGTACCTGCTTGGTGGGAGTGGAATTTGTTCCTGACAAGGTTCATCTCTGTGTGTGGTGGTTATCACTCTCCTGGGGCCCCTGAGTGCCTAGACAGCTGGTGCACAACCAGAGTGCCTCTTTAGGTTTATCTAACCGTGCCCTTAACTGTCCACAAGTGAACTAAAGACACCTCGTTGATTAACTTGCCCGAACGTCCATCACTGATTTAGACAGGACCCACCAGGAGTTTACAAAGAGTCTGGCACAACTGAGCAACTGAACGACGGGAATGTCTAGGAGGCCTTCACGATTCGGGGTTTTCTTCCTCGGATGATGTAAATGAGAATGTGATCAAGGAACTTCTCCCGAACTCTTAAAAAGCCTGCAGAATCCACTGCTAAGACAACAGGTGCTCCAGAAAAGTCCTTAAATTCTCTGGACAAAGTTGTTCTTGATAATAGGATAGCCCTTGTCTTTTAGCTGAGCAAAGGATTCTGTGTGCGGCCAACACCACCCGTTACACCTGCGTTAACACTTCTGGGGAAGTTGAACTCAGTCACATAAAATCATTGAGCAAGGCATCTGGCTAACAAGGATGACTGCTTCAAGGGGGCCTTGGCTTGACTTCTTTGGATTGATTGGTTTGGGCCTTAGGTTCCATGGGTCTGGTGTGTGCTCCCAACACTGGGGATTACACTGCGTATAGTCAGAGTAGTTTCCTGGTGCACTGTATCTTCTCAAAGCTTTACATGCATGTTTGCATGTCTACTAACCACCAAAGTAATCATCTCCCTATGACTGGTATGCCAAAACGGAATGAGGAAATTTACCAGCAGAAATATTGTGAGCCTCAACTCATGACCTGGGAACACCACAGAGATTCAACAAAAAACCATCGTGACCTGTGAATGTGTGTGAGTTAGTCACTCAGTCGTGTCCGACTCTTCGAGACCCCATGGACTGTAGCTTATGAGGCTCCTCCGTCCATGGGATTTTCCAGGCAAGAGTACTGGAGTGGGATGCCATATTCTCCTGTGAATAGCACACTTAAAATCAGTAAAATCTGTGAGAACTCCAGAGCAGTAACAGAATTTAAATTTTCCATGGAGCAGCTTAACCAAGAGATGTGATCAAAAGGGGGCGATGGTTATAAGAGGAAAAGCAGACCCAAATGGAGTCACTTGTGCTAAGCCTCATGTATTAAGCCTCATCAAGACTTAATACCTAACCTAACTGTAGTTTCCACTTCTCTCAGGAATATTATCTTTAACCAGTCAACCAGGAACTGCTTGGCCAGCACGGGTGATGTAATCTGCCCCAGCGACCCCTAACATCCCCCAGAGGAAGGTGATCTTGCCTGGAACAATCGAGTCTTTGTTAGAGACCTTCTTTTATTGTGCCCTTCTGCTTACAAAGGCTTTCCTTTTGTACAGGTTCTAGGTAGACGAGACATCATCCAATTTCTAGATTGTTGAATAAAGCCAATAGGATCTTTAAACTTGGTTAATTTTTTTTTTTGATAAGCCTAAAAGCATAATTTGAAAGAAAATCACCTAACAAGTTAATTGTGGGTACATGCGTACCCTTAGGTGTGGCCGTGTAAGACAAGCCCAGAGTCTACAAGAACATTAACCAGCTTTGACGGATTTCTGCTGAAGGCGCATCTTGGCGCCAGGCGCATGCTAATGCCCTTTCCTCGTGGAACTGAGGTCCTCACAGCGACTGTGTGTGGCCGTGACAGCTACAGCCAGCTGTGGGGCTGGATGAGATTTGGGTGGTAGGGCCATCTGTTTAATAACAGGGCCTTAGCTTCTCAACGCAGAGGGCAACCAGTGGTACCAACCACGGATGCGCTGTGGGAGGGACAGCCACACCTCGGCCGGAGAAGGCCAGCGCGCGGCCAGGACAGGGTTGACTTTCCTGGGTTAAGTCATCTACTCAGACAAACATTGGCTGGTTATGAAAAAACAACCAAAACACCCCACGTAATCAAGTATGCGCTGTATCACAGGGAAGAAGACAATGGTTTTCAGAATAAACTATCAACAAAACAATGCTCATTTCAACTGTAATTTGCAATTCATGATTGAAGCCCATTAAATGTTAGTTTAGTTTCTGAACTCATTTGAACACAAAGGAAGCAATTCCCTTTAATATTTAGAGACATCATCTTCTTCTGGAGTAAAATGAGAAAGATTTTTTTTTCCCTGCTTGCTGTCTGAAAACATTTCTTGTAATAAATGATACAACTTGGTAATCTGTTAAGTATTCTAAAGGTGCTGTGGCTTATCCATATTTAATTTTTCTACAATTACTTTATTAAGTGAATCTATTGAGGCCAAAACATATTAGATGAACAATTCTAACTTTCCTTATTTGTAAATGTTTGCTAAATCACAGGAAAATTTGATATTATCCCATCTCCCTTCTGTGTCTGATGCTAAAAATACTATCTCTTTGGTTTTTTATTAAAATAGACATTTCATATGAAAAAAGATAATTGAGCCCCATAAGTCAAGAGGAAAATGCTAGAATGATTACAATCTACAAGTTACCAAGTGGTACTTTCCAAATGCATCTGAAAAATACTGAGGAATGCATGGGGAAAAAATGCTGCTCTATTAAGTAATTTGAAAGAAACAGTGACAGGTGATTTTATTTTCCTTTTTTTGCTCCAAAGTCACTGTGTACAGTGACTGCAGACACTCCAGCCACTTGCTCCTTGGAAGGAAACCTATGACAAACCTAGACAATGTACGAAGAAGCAGAGACATCACTTTGTTGACAAAGGTCCATATAGTCAAAGCTATGGTCTTTCCAGTAGTCACGTACAATGTGAGAGTTGGACCACAAAGAAGGCTTAGTGCAGAAGATTGAGGCTTTTGAATGGTGGTGTTGGAGAAAACTCTTGAGAGTCCCTTGGACTGCAAGGAGATCAAACCAGTCAATCCTAAAGGAAATCAACCCTGAATAGTCTTTGGAAGGGCTGATGCTGAAGCTCCGATATTTTGGCCACCTGATGCAAAGAGCCAACTCCTTGGAGAAGATTGTGGTGCTGGGAAAGACTGAAGGCAAGAGGAGACGGGGACGAGAGAAGACGAGATGTTTGGATGCTATCACTGACACAGTGGGCCTTCCCTAGTGACTTAGATGGTGAAGAGGCCACCTGCAATGCAGGAGACCTGAGTTGGTTTCTTGGATCAGGAAGATCCCCTGGAGAAGGGAATGGCTACCCACTCCAGTACTCTTTCCTGGAGAATCTCAATGGACAGAGGAGCCTGGCAGGCCACAGTCCATAGGACTGCAAAGAGTCGGACATGACTGAAGCTACTTAGCATGCACATATACACGATGGAATTAATAAATAGAATAATTATGCTGACAATATAGATTAGTGATTAACTTTATTGCAAATCATAAGATGATTATCTTTCACCTAAAAATGCTGTAAGGAGAAGGAAGATGAAATTTGACTCAGTAGATCTCATAAAGCAAAAGAGACCTGTGGCTGTGAGTGAGCCTAATTTACTTTTCTGATTTTGATTCTACTTCTTTAGCTGTTTGGGTGAAAACAGTCACAAATTACAGCTCGAAGACGAGTCAAAATCTTTTTTGGAGCTCTGGCTGACATAGTTGGTAAGGAAATTTTAAAAATCTCTATAAAACTTGGATAAACCAATTAGGCAGTAACAGTGTTGTTTTCAAGTCAGCTCTGCTCACAGCTCCCCTCGACTCCTTTTCCTGCCAGGTTTATTCACAAGCGGGCATGAATGTCGGAAATCCTAAAGGGGCTGACCGTCACCTAAGGATCAATGGTCCCTGCTCCTCTGTCCCCACCACCCCATCTCTGGGTTGCTGTGTGGCCTCTAACTTCTACCCACACACTGACCCTGCTTTCCGATTCCTGGCTGGCTGCCGGTTCCTCCCCTCACTCTATTTCAGAAAACACAAACACCCACCTCAACTCAGGTTGCTCAGCCACTCAAACCAACTTTACGGTGGTTCCCAGCTCTTTCCCCAAGTCTGATCAATTTCTGGGGGTGACCCCCTGACTACCCTGGCGTTCTGGCCAATGGGTCGTCTCTCTTTAGGCCTTACTTCGCCCAAGAGCCTCTCTTTGCGAGCCATGTCAGGCTGGGAACCACAGGAGGGAGGTGCCTGGAGCCCTGGACATGTCATTACCATATGGTGCAGGCCAAATGATCATGGATCACCTGTGCATTGTATACACACACACACACACACACACACACGCACACTTTGTTGTTGTTGTTAAAACTTATAATGATGGTAAAGACTATTTTTGTTTAGTTTTGTATTCTAACCTATAACCCTCCCTGGTTTCCTTCATGTGAAAATCTAATAAAGGCTTGAGAAGATAACATGAGCCTGCATCAAAAATATAACTGTCCAGTTGGATAGTTTATTGATTTCCCCCAATGAGAACATATCGATTTAAATGAAACTTTTGTAATATTACTGGTTCAACACTAGCTCTGTTGTCTTTTTGCTTTCTTGATTGAGTTAGTGAAATACACATGGTACGTAAAATCTCTTTGATGACTAAAAACACGTTTAAAAATATTATACATCAATTTCTTGTGTAATTTCCACTAAGAGTTGAATAAAGGGTGGCAGATGAATACATCAAAGACATTTTTAAGTTGCCTTTCATGAGCAATTAGAGAATATTAAAAAGTAATCTAACTTCTGTCAAACTTCAAATAGATGTCATGAGAGATCTTTCTGGAACACAAATGCTTACACGAGAAAGGAACCAAAGGAGACGACCATGGAGAAGACTTGTGTTAGCACTGGTGTATCTGAGGGCAGTGGCCTGCTCAAGGTCACCCGCTCGGCAGGGGCAGAGCTGGGATTCGGAGCAGGACTGTTGGCTGGTGCCTGAGCCCTCTGCCTGAGGTGGAGTCCTAGGTGGCACCAACCACCAAGAGTGCATGGAAGGAATCGTTGGATAAATGAACGTGGAGCTCTGGACTGCATGGCTTTTACATCTAAAAGGGCCAGATCTTGTGGGTGCCTAAAATCAAAATAGTAGCAGAAAGGAGGAAAGGAGGTGTTCAGGACTTCGAAATTAAATCAAACAGAGAATATAGACCAAAGGCCAGGTTAGGAGCATCATTCCAGTGATGGCATAGAGCCAGAGGAGGGGGTGGAATCAGAGATGCTCTCGTAAGCACTTCACAGGGCAGGACAGGGATGGGTTTTGACAGAAAGGCAACCTGAGGTGTTTGACCTGGCCTCGCTGGTCACCCTGATCTCATTCTGTCTTTACTTACAGACTCCAAATTCAGTTCCAAAAGGAGCATTAAATATTTAATTGATGGATTTTATGGAAGACTTCAGGAAAAGGATGGTAGAGTGTTTGTACCTTGAAGAGCCAAAGTTTTCTTCCATTTCTGATAAAGTATCTCTGCTCTTCAAAAAAAAGCCCCTCTTCCTGTCACAGCTTCCTTTTCCCTTGAGTGTCTCCCTTAATACACCTCCACCATCACCCAGGTCTGCCTCTAACGGTTCCTCCCTGCAGACAGCTCTCTCCAATCCTCCTCATCAGGATCCTACTGCCAAACAAAAGCCTAGCCAAAGCTCCTAGTTTATTAAGTTATTAATAGTCAAATTGGAACCACCCCTGTCTCACATGTGTGTGTGTGTGTGTGTGTTTACATGTGTGTGTGGATGTGAGTATAAAAAACGAGAGACAGTGATGACCATTGCACTGTGTGCATTTCGTCTCATAATGGTAAAAAGGATAAAGAGTTGATGGGAGAGACATTTAATTTTAGCAGGTAGAAGAAGCAAGCTGTCCAACTAGTGACTCTTAGCTGTAATTTTGACAGAGACAATTTTTACACAGGATTCTGGGGAAAGGTTAGTGATCAGATGCTGTAGTATAGATCTTGGAGTCCTCTTTTAAAGACAGTTTCTGAAACCAAGTGAGCAGGCAAGTGCCTTAAGAAGATTATAATAAAAAGAGGAAGACTTATTCCAGCAGGCAGTAAGTATCTGTTGAATGTCAGCAGAATGCACAGTCAGACACTGGAACAACATTTAGACAGAACTTCCCTTAGGTGAAGGCTAGAAAAATAACAATATCTTTTGCATCTCAACCATTATTTTATTTGGTCATCACAGCAACCCAGAGAGAAGATATTATTAGCCTCATTTTATAGATGAGGAAAATATTTTTTAAAAATAGTGCCTTATTTAAAGTAATTTATCTAGATGATGAGATTTGGATCTGAAATTTTGAAAAGCTTTCTTTCAACTCATTTAATAAACACATGTATCACATGCTCTGTGCTGAACTTCCCAGGGGGCGCTAGTGGTAAAGAACCCGCCTGCCTGCGCAGGTAGACGTAAGAGACTCAGGTTTGATCCGTGGGTTGGGAAGATCCCTTGGAGCAGGGCATGGAAACCCACTCCAGTATTTTTGCCTGGAGCATCCCATGGACAGAGGTGCCTGGCGGGCTACCGTCCATGGGGTCTCAAAGAGCCAGACATGATCGAAGTGACTTAGCATGCCTGTGCTTACCATGAGGTCAGTTGTCAGGAACAGATACAAACACTATCTCTGTGGTCATGAAACTCACTTCCTTGGAAGAAACAAAAAGGAATCCTGTCAGTGATGACACATCAAAAGTGATGTTGAAGTGTGAGATGAGTTACGGAACGTAAAAAGGACAAAGAACAAGGATTGGTAGAAATACAGAAGAGACAACATTTTGGGGGAGCTTTCTACATGAGGGATTTTCTGTGAAGTCTACATATTCTATAATACTGAGAAAAACTCAGATGAAAGTCAACCGAACTCAAAGAAGAGTTATTCAAAGTATAGGAAATAGGACTGCAAATTCTTGATGGTGGGTGTTGAAGGTGTTTCCTCTTAAGATGCCCAGTGGTACACTGGGGTGAAAAGACTTCTTCGGACCAAGATGACAGCAGAAAAAGTCCATGTCCAATCACTTCTTCCTTCATGATGCCAGCACTTTACAAAGATTTCCTCTCACAGAAACTAGATCTAAATTCTGTTCTGTGCTGGTGTTTAAATTCTTCCCCCGAAAGTGATATTGTTGTAAGTGATAGATTCGATCAAACTATATAGTATTTGTCTCTACGCAAGAGGTGAGTTTTGCATTCTGGAGATGATTGAATTTACTTACTCTCTTACATCAAATTCACCTGTTGAAACATTTTCCTAAACAAATAGCTTTTATTCGCTGGAATAAAAGAGGACACATGGTGAGTCTTCTATTGTATTTAAAAAATAACTCATTCTTGTATATTAATAGTAGGAAAATGAAGATTTTTGGTCATAAATTCAATTGTAGAACAAAATTAATTTTTGATATTAGTCTAGGTAACCTAAAAGAAAGTGCAATTGCAATCTTACATAACTGGTTTGGTACATATCCCCCTTTTGCAGCTGTACGTAATACATATCCTTTATATAAGTGGTCAATGAAAGGCCCAAGGGATTTTGACAGCATGTAAAATGCACGTATCCTGTGGCATGAATAAATAATACTGAAAAATATCAATATAAATAAAGCATCTTCTCATTGATGTCAAATAGGATCACGGTGGCCGGCAACTACAGTCTTTTTATAATGACTTGGCTTAGAGTACCGAGAAAAACATGCAGGAATAACCTATTAAATAGTGTGAGCAGTTTTGTGACAGAATTACTACAAAGAAAGAGTTTTCAAGGGAAAATAGGTTATAAAGTGATTAATTTGTGACCTTACACTAATGTAATTTATGGTGCTTCAATTTCTTTTCATAGGAACTATCTTATGAGAACAGAAATGTGGCTTTTGAGACAGTAACTGGGATGACAAAGAGACCAGTCCAAATTACTTTGTCTTAAAAGAACATTGTGTTTTGAATAATGTTACTGATGGCCTTATATTCATTCTCGACAAAAGTTGAGCATTTTTATTTAGCTCAAGCAAAAGACAAAAGGAACTAAAGTTACGTTTTTCCTCCCTAATTCATCTGGTCAAATTAGCTACACTGGTAGAAAATATTTCTACAGAAAATATTCACTAGATAGAAATGATTAAAATAAAACTACTGTAAACTAGGATACATAGAGTCTGAATATAACTTTATGAAACAACCATGTGACCAAAAATTATAGAATCAGACTAAAGAGATGAAGACTAACTCCTCCCCCAACAAAAACTCACCAATCAACCAACAAAACAAACACTTATTGTATATTCAAGGCTGATGAAACTCATCATGCTGACTAATTAAAGGAAAAGTCTACACATTACTGAATCCTCAGACCCTTTGATCTGTAACCCACCAATCATTCAATACTGCCTCAAAGACAGCCGGCAAATACTATGCACAGGTTTGCATCCTCTCGTCACCCTCACCGTCGCTAAAGTAGACATTTTCAATTGATCGTGACCCTTGACTCACCGGAGGGTGGCCGAGGACTCAGAATCTTGGGTGACACAGCCATACTACCAACCAGTCTAGTTGGAGAACAAGATGAATTTCATTTGCATCTATGGAACTCTCATTCTTCAGCCAGTGAGTAGCAAATATTTACAGAGTGCTCAAGAAACATCTATGCTTAGGAAGACACAGATGAGGTTCAACTTAGTTATTTCTATCACAAAGGTTAATTTCCAAAAGGGGAGGGAAGCTCGAAAAGCATAAATGGACATGAATAAATCACAATGATAGGTAACTAAGAGTACCTGGAGGAGGGTGAGCTCAAGATGGTGCCGGAAGGAATGGAGAAGGGCCGTGATTTTAAGAAAGCTTGGGGGGGGGAGGAGGTTAACATTTTGATTTGAACAAAAATTTGAAAAGAATTAAAATGTGCTTTGGCAGATGGGATAGTAACAATGGTGCCACTTGGATGTTATTAAGCCCAACATTTGTAAAGTGCTCTGTGTGGTATCCTCCTCTTCTCCCCTGGAGAAGGGAACAGCAACCCACTCCAGCGTTCTTGCCTGGATAATCCCACAGACAGAGGAGCCTGGCAGGCTACAGTCCATGCGGTCCCGAAGTCGGACACGACTGAACGACAAACGCTGTGTGGTATTGGAGAAGCAAATCCCACGCTCAGAGGAACCTGGTGAGCCACAGTCCACGGGGTCACAAGGGTCCGACATGATTGAGCCACTGAGCATGCACGCAGGCTGTGTGCTATATTCCATCACAGTTCCAAATTTCCTTTTAGCCGTTATTGTCCTGATATAGGCAGAGTTACAAATATTTGTAGATAAATAAATGTTTGAGATCAGCGCTATAACAAGCAACCTTTGGGAAAGCAGAAAGTTTGCAGATTTTCCTAAAGCCTTTCCCTTCTAAGCGATATTTGACATTAATAAAATACCAAACCAAACTATAAGCCGGCTTGCCAAGGGCAGAATTTTAAAAGGAAACTGTCCATGTTAAGGATCCCCTTGGAGGATAGTCAAGAATTTCTGAAAAAACTAGAAACAAATTTCTGTAATATAGATATTAAAACCTTACGAGACTGAGAACATTTCCCAGAGAGAAATACACAAGAGGAAGTGAACAATATTGCTAATTTCTCTTTGGCTGGGGTAAGCTCTGACTTTTAGGCTTGCTGTTTCCTTGCTGCTTTATGGATGCTGACACAGAGGACAGACATAATGGGATGGCAGCAAGGAAACCCCTTCTCGAAGAAGAAGCATCTCGAGGAATTTGGGAGTAGACATTTCATACTATAGAAGTAACAGAACCATACTCTTGAGGCACCAATTCTCTAATCACAAAATCTACCCTCTCTCACTCATATGATATCTTATGGCTATAATGCGTCTTCAGGGAGGGCAGCAATGTACAATAGGCGGATTAGGAAATTATTTTAATTGAGCCTCTGTCACCAGGAGGTTATACTATGCTTTACTAATGGAATGTACTCTTACATGCTTTAAGATTATCATAGAATATAACCTGTAAAAGGGAAAATAAAGGTGTTCGGTATATTACAGAGCAACGGGAGATGTAGCACTTCTAAGATGCTCAGATCATGCCAGAAACATCCATTCCACCCCCTTACCTCCTGTTAAGATGGAGCAGGGGAGCCCTTTCTAACCTCAGGCAGTGTCTTCCAATTATTAACATGTACCTATGGCCCTGGCTTCCTGCTTCCTCACGGGTGTCATCCGATAGATTATTTCCTTTCTCTTTCGTTTATTCAGTTCTGTGGAGCTGTTACCGTTTTCATTTTAACTTGGTAATATCTTTTTATTCTAAAACAACGGACAAATGTCTCCCTGTACCTAAAGCTTTACCAAGCCTTGACCCCACTGTACCCTCTTCTCAGGCTAGTTTTTTGAAGGAGTTGCCTACACTGGCTCTCTTCCACAGCTTCACTTTCTTTACACATTGTAATCTGGCTTCTGCCCTCCCTTTCTATGAAAACTGCTGTCCCCAAGAGCAAGACTTGTTGCTTATGTCAATGGACATTTTTCAGTCTTTATCTTACTTTGCCTTCAGGAGAAAACTTTGACCATCCCCTCTCTCTTTAAACACATTTTTTCATTTGACATCCACAGAGCAAACTCTCCTGCATCTCTGACTGTGTCTTCTTGGTCTCCTCTATGCTGTCTGTCCCTTAAATATTGGTGTCACTCAGGACTGAACCCTAGACTTCACTTCCCCCCTCACTCATGGCATCCTATGGACCATCTCCTCCATTAACAACTCCAGGAAAACTCTACACCCAAAACTTTAAAATCCATTATGTCCTACCCAGCATGAAAAAAATTGAGTCCCAGAATTCAATGTCCAATTATTTAGGGAACATTTCCATTCGAATGAATATGATCCCATTGTGGGGATTTTCCAGACAAGAACACTGGAGTGGGTTGCCATTTCCTTCTCCAGGGGGTCTTCCTGACCCAGGGATCAAACCCGGGTCTCCCGCACTGCAGACTCTTTAACGTTTGAGCCCTGGTGGCTCAGCTGATAAAGAATCCACCTGCAACGTGGGGGACTTGGGTTTGACCCCTGGGTTGAGAAGATCCCCTGGAGAAGGGAAAAGCTACCCAACTCCAGTATTCTGGCCTGGAGAATTCCATGGACTATACAGTCCATGGGGTGGCAAAGAGTCGGACTGAGTGACTTTCACTTTCACTTCTGTTCAGATGTTCCTTGGATGGTGAAGTCTGCATGAATGAAAAGTGCAACGTACTGTTTCTCTCTCCTACTAACTTGCTTCCCATCCCATGTTTGCCATCTCAGAATTCTGCTTTCATCTTCAACCCACTGCTTTCACTCTCACACAGTTCTCTATTATTATAATGTGTCCTTTATACTTCTTAAATATTTTTCAAAGATTCCCAAGAGGACGGCTGCACTGGCCTATGCTTAGTCACCTAACCTCGGGGCACGCCCTGCTCACGGGTCTGTCTTGCATGTCGAATGCAACCTCAATTAGCAGAGGTTACCTGTGGCAGCAGAGCCGCCATGAATGAGTCTGGGCAAGGAAGTGTCCGGCTTCAAGAAGTCTACACAGGAGAGAGTTTATTCCATTTGTTCCAAATAATTCTCTCTCCATATCAGTGCACACTGGGCAGGAACTGCCTGCATGCACAGTGTTTTACTGGAGGTGGCTCAGTGGTAAAGAATTCGCCTGCAATGCAGGAAATGCAGGAGACGCGGGTTCGATCCCTGGGTCGGGAAGATCCCCTGGAGGAGGGCATGGCAACCCACCCCAGTATTCCTGCCTGGAGAATCCCATGGACAGAGGAGCCTGGCGGGCTACAGTCCATCGGATGGCGAAAAGTCAGACACGACTAGAGGGACTGCGCACACAGACACGCAGCATTAAATAACACCAGCTGCATGCCAACTCCAATGCAGTTGGAAGACTTGCTCTCAGCGTTCTTGGGCTGGGCTGTGGCCAGTCTTGCAGCCAGCAGTCTAGGGAGGCTCTCGCATGTATAAGGTCTTAGCTTAGAGAGGGAGATTGGGTTCCATCCTATGGTCAACTCTGACAGTTGTCAAATGATTCTCACAGGACCCCATCTCATGGGAAGGGCCTATGACTGACCAAGGGTATATCTGCCAAGGGTACAGGGGGACATGACAGTGTGCTAGAGAAATAGGGGGTCATCTCACCCCGCCCTCCTCCTTGGTACAGGTTCCTCTGAGTAAGAACTGTGGCAAGGGCAGAGAGCTTGTTTCACTTGTTGAGAGACAAATTTCTCCCAAGTCCTCTTAAGGGCCTGAGTAAGTATGACTGTGTCTATTTTTTCTCTCCTCTTTGTTCTCTTCTGCCAACACTCCCGTCTTTAGATTGATCTAAGGAGCACAGAAAAAAAAAATAGGTGTGGGTAGTTTTAAGCAGGGAAGAGGATGCAGAAGTTAAAAAAAAAACAAACCCACAATTATAAAGGAGGGTAATTGAGTCATGCAGTTGAATGTCAGTCCTGTGGAAGGATGAAGTGAGTCAAGGATTACTAGTCTCTTCCAGCTAAACTTTCTGAAGTCACGTTTTTTACTGAGTTGAACAGATTAAATTGAAAAGGATTCATAGTTGTCATGACCTGCGAAGCAGCTAGTAAATCTGTGTCACCATCAGTGTAGGGGTAAAAGGCATGCAAAAATGTGGTCGTAGCAGTAGGGTGACTCCTCTGCATTTCGTACACTGCTCTCTAGGGTGTGGTCAGGAAAGCCTGAGCAGGGTCCGGCGGGATGGTAAGAAAACGCCACGGGCTGCGACTCCTTCTGTGCTGTGAGCACGTTCACTGGTGTGACGTGAGCGGCTAATGGGACGGGACAAAGGTTAGTCGCTGAAGGAAAGGGATGAAAAAGCAGCTAGAGGCAGCTGTGGAGAAGCAACCTATGGGCCGAGCTGTGGGCAGGAAGGGACTCTGCCCCGGGTTCTCTGGGCTGCTTCTGGTTTGCTCCTTTTGGTTTCCTCAACCCCCTTTGCCAGCAGCCACGGGAGCAAGCATGGCAGCCCCTGTCTGGGGCTCCGTTTCCCGGGCTGGGGGGGACTCTTGCCTTCGCATGGGCCTCCTCAGCTGTGTCTACATGGTACAGAATCTTTTCCTCCCCTCCCCGTCCCCCTGACTACCCACCACCTTCCTGACTGCTTCCCGGACTCCTCTCAGCGACTACTTTTCCCGACAAAGGGGTGTTCCTTCTCTCTCCAAATACCACCTTTCAGAGTATAGTTCAAAGCAGAGGTACCCTAGGAAGCTTCTTCTGACAACTTATGGATACGGTAAGTTAGGGTGTGGCGTCTTTCTGCTAGAAATCTTACTCTCCTTGTGGCAACTTAGCATTCAGTTATACGCCATCTGCATTCTTTCTTTATTTCTGCAGTCATGTTTTAGGGGGTTTTCAAGGTGAATACCTCTTTGGTTTTCCCAGCAACAACAAGCAGACATGTAGACTCTTGTAAGTACTCCATGAATACTTGTGGCTGATGCACGGGAGAACTAGTATTAATTTCCTAATATAAAGAACACAGTTATCTGTGTTGCTATGGAGAAGTTAAAAATTAGTTATGAAATTCTTTGTATGGCAATATAAAAGATCCCAAGTAACCAAAACAATATTGATAGAGAACAAAGTTGGAGGTATTATGCAGTCTGATTTCAAACTATACTACAGACTATACTACAATAATCAAAACAATAAGGTACAAAAAAGCAGACACATAGACCAAAGGAAAAGAATGCAGAGCCCAGAAATAAACCTATGCTTATATGGTTAATTAATCTACAACAAAGGAGATAAGAATATACAATGGGGAAAAGACAGCTTCCTCAACCAATGGTGTTAGGAGAACGGGAGAGCTACATGGAAAACAATTAAACTGAACTACTTTCTGACACCACATACAGAATAAGCTCAAAAAGGGTTAAAGACTTAAATGTAAAACCTGAAACCAAAAAACTCCTAGAAGAAACCACAGGCAGTATGCTGTTTGCCATAGGCTTGTCTATACACATATAGGTATTTTTGATCTGTCTCCTAAGGCAAGGAAAACAAAAGGAAAACTAAACAAATAGGACTACATCAAACAAAAAAGCTTTTGCACAGTGAAGAAAACTATCAAAAAAAAAAAAAAAAAAGGCAGCTTACTGAATGGGAGATGATATTTGCAAACAATATATCCAGTACGGGGTTAATATCCAAAACATACAGAGAAATGTACGGAATTCAACACAAAAACTCCAGAAAACTTGATTAAAAATAGTTAGAAAACTTGAATCGACATCTTCTCAAAGAAAAATAAATGGCCAACAGATAGATGAAAAAGTGCTCAATCATCAGGGAAATGCAAATCTAAACCACAATGAGGCATCACCTCACACCCGTCAGAATAGTTATCATCAAAAAGACAGCTAAAGAGTATTGATGAAGAGGTGGAGGAAAAGGAACCTTACGCACTGTTAGTCGGAATGTAAATTGATGTATCTGCTATGGAAAACAATATGGAGTTTCCTCAAAAAATTAAAAATAGAACTGGCATATGACCCACCATTTTAACCTCTGGATATTTAACCAAGGAAAACAAAAATATTAACCCGAAAATATATATGTACTTTAATGCTCATTGCAGTATTGTTTATAATAGCAATGATATGGAAGCAACAAGACGTGGTATATATATGTGTGTATATATATATACATGCATATATATATATATATATATATACACACACACAGTGGAATAATGCTCGGACATAAGAAAAAAATGACATCTTGGCACTTGTGACAATATGGATGGGTCTAGGGGGTATTACAAGTTAAATAAGACAGAGAAGGACAAATACCAAATGATCTCATGTACATGAGGAATCTAAAAAGTAAAACAAACAATAGCCACAATGAAAACAGACTAAACAGACTCATAGGTACAGAGAACAAATGGATGATTGTCAGAGAGCAGGGCTTGGGTGGGTGGGTGAAACAGGTAAAGGGGATTAAGAGGTAAAAACCTCCAATTACAAAATAAATAAGCCTGGGGATATAATATACAGCATAAGGAATATGGTCAGGAGGATTAGAGTAACTTTGTATAGGGACAGATGACTGCTAGGTCCCTGATTACCATTGCATAATGTATGCAAATGTCACACCACTGTGTAATACATCTGAAACTAACATGACGACTACACCTTTTTAAGAATAAGTCATGAAATAGGGGACTTCCCTTTCAGTCCTGTGGTTAAGACTTCACCTTCCAATGCAGGGGCTGCAGATTCAAAGCCTAGTCAGGGAACTAAGATCCACAGGCCTCCTGACAAAAAAAAAATCAAAACATAAAACAGAAGCAGTGTTATAACAAATTCAATAAAGACTTTGAAAATGGTCCACACACAAAGGTGAAAGTGAAAGTCACTCAGGCGTATCCGACTCTTTGCGACCCCACGGACTATCCAGTCCATGGAATCCTCCAGGCCAGAATACTGGAGTGGGTAGCGTTTCCCTTCTCCAGGGGATCTTCCCAGCCCAGGGATCAAACCCAGGTCTCCCGCACTGCAGGTGGATTCTTTCCCAGCTGAGCCACAAGGGAAGCCCAAGAATATTGGAGTGGGCAGCCTATCCTTTCTCCAGGGGATCGTCTTGACTCAGGAATCGAACGGGGGTTTCCTGCATTACAGGTAGATTCTTTACCAATTGAGCGATCAGGGAAGTCCTCCACACACAAAAAAAGTCTTTTTTAAAAAGTCACGAAATTAATTAAAAAAGAAAAACTATGGTATTTGACTATTGACAAGGTACTGGTGCTGAGGCTTTAGTAACTTAAACCTAAAATCTGGGGTAAAGTCCACAGATGATTCCTTGTAGATCATAAAATGATGTTTCTGGCAAGCAAACTGTGAGGTGGAATCTGAGTGCTCCAAGAAGCAGAAGAATTTGTGCTTAAAAAGGGGTTTGAGATCTAAAATTTAGCACTTTTATTTTGGTGAGATTTAACATTTTAATAAACAAAATGCCAAATGAAGAGTCAACTTTCTCAGAATAAATGATCTCCTTTCCCCTTGCTTACATTCCAGGAAGAAAATGAATTAGCCATTAGGAGAACTTATTTCAGACCGTGCTTAAAAGTTTTGAAATACATGAATAGATATTAAATTTCAAGGTATACAGAATGAAAAAAATAAACAGACAGATTCCATGGCCCATATGCTTTATTTAGTTTGACTATGTGGATCACAACAAGCTGTGGAAAATTCTTAAAAAGATGGGAATACCAGACCACTTTACTTGCCTCCTGAGAAACCTGCATGCCGGTCAAGACGCAACAGTTAGACCTGGGCATGGAGCAACTGACTGGTTCAAAATTGGGAAAGGAGTACGTCAAGGTTGTATATTGTTACCCTGCTCATTTAACTTATATGCAGGGCACATCATGCAAAATGCCAGACTGGATGAAGCACAAGGTGGAATCAAGATTGTCGGGAGAAGTATCAATAACCTCAGAGAAGGAGATGACACCACCTTTATGGCAGAAAGCGAAGAGGAGCTAGAGAGCCTCTTGATGAAAGAGGAGAGTAAAAAAGCTGACTTAAAACTCAACATTCAAAAAGCAAGATTGTGACATCCGGTCACATCACTTCATGGCAAATAGATGGGGAAACAATGGCAACAGTGACAGACTTTATTTTCTTGGGCTCCAAAATCACTGCAGCCATGAAATTAAAAGATGCTTGCTCCTTGGAGGAAAAGCTATGACAAACTTGGCTTAGTAAAAAGCAGAGGCATCACTTTGCCGACAAAAGTCCATCTAGTCAAAGCTATGGTTTTCCCTGTAGTCATGTACAATGTGAGAGTTGGACCATAAAGAAAGCTGAGCACTGAAGAGTTGATGCTTTTGAACTGTGGTGCTGGAGAAGACTCTTGAGAGTCCCCTGGACTGCAAGGAGATCCAACCAGTCCATTCTAAAGGAAATCAACCCTGAATATTCATTGGAAGGACTGATGCTGAAGCTGAAGCTCCAATACTTCGGCCACCTGATATGAAGAGCCAACTCAATGGAAAAGACTCGGATACTGAGAAAGATAGAAGGCAGGAGAAGGGGGTGACAGAGGATGAGATGGTTGGATGGACATGACTCAATGGACATGAGTTCCGGGAGATGGTGAAGGACAGGGAAGCCTGGCATGCTGCAGTCCATGGAGTCTCAAAGCGCTGAATATGGCTTAGTGACTGAACAACAATTGTTATTTTCAGCAACACAGATGGACCTGGAAGTTATCGTATTAAGTGAAGTAAGTCAGGCAGAGAAAGAGAAATATATGATATCACTTATATGTAAAATCTAAAATATAATGCAAATGAACTTATCTACAAAACGGAAACGAGACTGTGACTGTGACTCAGAATCATGCAAAACAAGCTATGGTTACCGAAGAGGAGACGGGGTCGGGGAGGGGTTAATTAGGAGTTGGGATTAACAGATATAAGCTACTGTATGTAGGACAAACAGCGAGGTCCTCCTGTAGGACACAGGGATACACGCACATGTTTATAACTGAGTCACTTTGCTGTACACGACATGGTAAATCAACTATACTTCAATAAAAACAATCATCCTCTGGGCTCAGTCACTTAACCTACTCTTTGATTACACAAGCGAGTGCTATGTGCTTTCACTTGAAGAATTTATTACCAGAACTAGTCAGCTTCTGGGGTGGACATGGGCTTAAGTTGAAACCATTTAGTGGCAGCTTAAAAAAAGCATTTTCTTTTAAGCTGATATCCACATTAGAAGCAGTAACCATCTCTATTTTTCTATATATATATTTTAAAAGAATTCCTTTTGCTTATGTTTCTAAATTTTATACTCACACTCGTTTTGACGTTCAGCTTGTTTTTTTCACAACTGCAGCCTCTTATGAACCTAAATGTTAATTTTAAAAAAAATCTTCATCAGTGAGCTATTTTTCTAAGCTGAAATTAGTTTCTCCAATTTGATTATATTTTAATAGCTTCACTGTACATGCCTCTCTTTTGGCTGCTTTTGTGTCATTCTGATGAGCAGACCCAAGTTCTGGGCTAGTCCTTCTTTGGGATGGGTGGTTTATCTTTCTGGTGCTAGCTGGCTTACCCACCTTGGCCTTCGGGTCTGGTGTAAAGTCAACAGGCAGGATGTGAACACAATCTACTATGTATAAAATAAATAACTATAAGAACCTACCTATTATCTATTAGTAGATAATAGTTATCTATTAATTAATCAAGTTATCTATTAGGTTAATAGTTATCTATTAATTAATAATTAACTAGTAATGCCTTCTTAATTAATAAGACCACTGGGGCCTTTCCCAGTGGCTAAGTGGGTAAAGACTCCACCTACAATGCAGGAGACACAAGAGATGCAGGTTCGATCCCTGGGTTGGGAGGATCCCCTGGAGGAGGAAATGGCAAGCCACTCCAGTATTCTTGCCTGGAGAATTCCGTGGACAGAGGAGCCTGGTGGGCTACAGTCCAAAAGCAAAGAATCGGACATGACAAAGTGACTAAGCGCAATAAGGACCTGCTGTTCTGCACAGAGAATTCTGTTCAGTAGTCTGTGATGACCTCTACGGGAAAAGCATCTAAAAAAGAGGGCATTTATGTGCATGTATAAATGATTCACCCTGATGTCCAGCAGAAACGGACACAACAGTGTAAGTCAGCTGTACTCCAGTGAGAATTCGGAAAGAAATACAGCGAGGTCAGTGTAAAGAATGCAAACTCCCCTCCCCAAGCTGCTTCTGCTGGGCTTCTCTTTCCCCTTCCTTCTTCCAAAATTAAGTGCTCCTGCAGTCCTTACCTGGGCTGCCTTCCCTGCAGGGTTGAGTTCGCCCTTGTGCTTTGCAGGTTGAGTGGCCCACCTCCCTCACCAGACTAGAAGCTTCCTGGAGGCAGGGGCTCTGTTTCATTCCTCCTGGGCTTCTCCTTGGCCCACATCATGCCCAGAATCCTGCCTGGAGCACGGCGGGCACTCAGCAACTGCTTTCTCAGTCAGGTACAAATTTTTATTCTTGATATTTTAATACATTTTTAATACTTTTATTTTACTTCTATTTTCTCAGGTATGATATGCATGTACTGTAGTTATTAATTTTTTTTAGCAAAAGTTAATTGGTAATTATTTAAGGTGAGATGTCTATAGATTAAGTCAAATTATCCCAGTAATATTACACACTCATTTATTTTTCCTTTTTGAGCTCAATAATTGGTAACTTTAGCTATGGCATGTTGATATTCCTTCAACTCTATGCAATTTTTCAAAAGTAACATTTAAAGTGTTAGAGTCAATTCTCTTAATTACTTGGGATGCATGCAAGTCTGGACCTAGTAATTTATAAATGTTAACATTCACAAGTGTGTCCTTATTTATCTGATGTCAATATCTGTTTTTGCAGAGTGCACATTCTTAGTGGTTCAAATTTTTCTCTCTAGGAAAGACCGGGCAAACACCTCAGCAATTTTAGGACTGCTGTTAATTCTACTCCTTCTTCATTATTTGTGAACTTGCAAAAGATGGTGCTGATAGATGGTTTTGGGTTTGTTTTTTTTTTTTTGGTGCAAGACTTTTGTTCAGACTTTCTCCTTATTGACACACAGTCCATCTCCTACACCCTGGCAGCACACTCAGTCTTGTGATGGGTGGTGTCCATCTCTCAACCTAAATTTGCTTCTCTCAAAAATGGGGATAATGATGAACCTTACTTCTTAGGGATGTTGTGAGAATCAAATCAAATAATCCAGATAAGCCCTTACGATGGGATCTGGCATTTGGTTAATAGTTCATTTTAACTATTACTATTAAGACTGAGAAGGAAATGGCCAAAGAAGAGTGGATTTGGGGGAGAAATAAAGAGTTGTGTGTTGGAGGTTTCTTTTGAGTCACCTATTTAGATATTCAAATCCGCATAGTGAGTGGGCAGGTGTTCATTCAATTTGGAAGGGTGGTCAGGGTTGCACATATAAATCTTGGGCTCAATCATCTGAACACAAAATGATTTAAAGCCGTGGACTGGGACAGGGCTTCTCAGCGCACAGACACGGCTGACGCTCGGTGCTCCGTGGTGAGGGCTGTCGTGTGCCCTGTGGGATGCTGATGGCGACTTTTCTGCCCTTGCCCCACCCGATGCCCACAGCACTGCCCCCAGGTGTGACAAAGTGTCTCCAGACATCGCCGAGGGCCCCCTGCAGGCATAGCTGCTTCAAGAGTGAAGCTGGAAGAGAGATGGCCGGAGGCCTGAGCCCTGTGGCCCCGCAGGGGCAGAAGGAAGCACCGTGGAGCCCTGAGCTGGGAGGGACACCCGGAGCCTGTCATCCTAGAACCCAAGAAGCCTGTGTCAAGGGAGAGGTGGAGTGAGCGGAGGGCCGGAGACTGACTTTCTGGCAAGAAGGAGGCTCTCTTAACGTGGCGAAGGGGGCAGAGAGGCACTGAATGGGCTGCGGAAGGAAGGGGGTCCAGGAAGGGTGGGCAGCACCATGGAGGAGCTTTGTCGACGAGAAAAACAAAAACTGAAAAGCATAAAAGAGCGTGGGGGTAACAAGGGATTTTTTTTTTTTTTTTTAAAAACGTGGCAAACGTGATAGAAAGTGGAATCACAGAAATACAATTCTTGGGTAGGTGAGAGGGCAGGAGTTTCCGTACAACTTGAGGGGCTGGCTTTCGGTAATTGCAGAGGGTCTGCTGTGTCTGCTGCAAGAGGAAGGAGAGCAGGATGGGTGGTCCTGGCGCAGGTAACCCAACAATATATGTGTGTGTACATACATTTATGTACATGTTAGTCATTCAACTGTATCTGACTCTTCAACCTAACGGACTCTAGCCCGCAGCCCTGGAATTCTCCAGGCAAGAATACTGGAGTAGGTTGCCATTCCTAGTCCAGGGGATCTTCTCAACTCAGGGACTGAACTTGCATCTTCTGCATTGGCAGGCGGGTTATCAATGAGCCATCCGGGAAGCCCTGCATCTGCTGTGGGTGGATTTCCAGAGTCTGAGTTGCCACTCGGGGCTGGAAGCCTATTTACCCTTTCCGGCATTATACTTAGACCCAAAGGGTTGCACCCCTAACCTCCCCAGGGAGGGTTAGACCTCACTCAGAGAGCTCGCCCTACACCACCAAGCACTATGACTGTCCCTTCACACCTGTGCCCTGAGTCCTGCTTTTTCAGGCCTCAAAGCTAATTTCGAATGAAATTGGGAAGATTCATTTGCACAGTTGTGTTAGTGGAGTGCTAGTGCGTGTTTCAAAGCTCCTCATGGGGAACCAAATTCTATAGGTGCAGCAAATAGAAATGATCATTGTTTTTATATGGATTGTTGAAGGATTTAATTAAACCAGGAAAAATGGAAAGCAAGTCGACTGAATATTGTAAAGTTGCAGTGCTATTTAATAAAGCAGAACCTTAAATAATAGGTGGTTTTGTTCTTGGACGATGGTGTCCTGAGTAAAATTGACAAAAATAAATTGGACTGCAGATGGGGGCAAATATAGTAATGCTGCCAGTCCTGAGTCTCAGATTATTATAAAGCATTACTACGTGTGTGTGCATGTGTATGTATGTGTGTGTGCCCATGTGAGAGTGCATACTTTTGTGTGTGTGCATGTGTGCTGGGGAGAATGGAGGGTGTGCAGATGATGTTTATGGAGGACTCTTTGAAGCAGTCAGACTTAACTTTGATTTTCTCAAACCATCAGGCTCCAATTTGCATTTTAGATTTTTTTTTAATATTTCTTATCTAGCTCAGCTCTACATGAATGATGGCAACTCTAAGCATTTATAAATATTTCCCTAAAAACATTGCCTTGGGTTTCTGTTCCTCTTCATTCCCTTCCCCTTTTCCCTTGACGGCAGTCTCGTGAATCTGACAGTCACACGGTTCTCTGCAGCCCGATCCTCAATCAGGTTTTGGTCTAAGGTCTTCTATTCCAGCTTCCTCGGTAATGTGAGGTCTCCTCTCTCCCCTGTATCCTCTCTCCCGCCGGGGAGGAGACACTCCTTTGCTCCTTCCAAAGCTGAGGTCCACATCGTCTCCGGTGATCTCTTTCTTTAGTGCAAACGGTAAGGAAACTGGCTCCAGCACCTTTTATAAGAGCCAGCTCTCCCCTACTGAGCTAACTGCTGGGGTCTCCAGGGTCTCCTCACTGAACGTTTTCTCTTCATTTCTGTGTTTTCCGTGGGTGGCTGCATTCATCAACAGAGCCACGCAGGCGGCTGTCTTTACAGCTCAGATCTCTCATGAATATCCCTAAGATGTGCATTCTGCTCGTGTAGTGGCTGTTTCCACCTTGATGTTCCATAAGCATCATCTACGCAACATACCTGGAACTGAAATCATCATATTTCCCTTAAATTTTCTCCTTCTGAATTCAGGTCTAGGTTAATGTCACTGATATCTAACTAGGCAAGGAAAATGGAATCTACCTAAATAGGCCCCAGATGAGACAGAAAGCTAGTAATATAATACTATTATAAAATACTAATAGCATTTATAATATTATTATTAGTATAGCACAATATTATAATATATAGTATTATATGTTATAACATAATATTAGTATAGTATAGTATAATATATAATAGTATTATTATTATAAAAACTATTATAATAACAAATAAAGTTATTAAAGCTCTTAATAAATTACCTTTAGAAATGTGCCACACTCAGTTTGCTTTCGAAGTTAATTCAACTTTCCATGGAACTACTATTTCCCCACTTCACCCTATTTAAACTCTGTTAAAAGAAAAATCCTCCACAATTCTTTTGTTAAATGATGATAGCATATGCTGATGTCAAAAGTAGATAGAAATAGATCTAAATTAGATAACTATTTAAAATATTACAAAATCTCAAAGTAATTAATAAAGATATTTAGCAGTATGTTAAAAAAATACACCACAACTAAGTTGCACTTATCTCCTAAATATATGAGTGGATCAAATAAAAAACTATAATGGGGTTAAATTAATTTATAGTAGAATGTTAAAAGTTAAAGGAAGGGAATAGCATACATTATAGAGGAAATAACAAAACAGGAATTTTGGAAACATCAACACCCACGTCTGATGTAAAAACCTGTTGGTAAGGTGTAAAATGATAGTCTCTTTCTCAAGCCAGAATTCAGTTTAATGATAAAACACTAAAAATATCCTACTAAACATCTGAAGAGTCGATTCGTTGTACAAGACCCTGATGCTGGGAAAGATTGAAGGCAAAAGGAGAAAAGGGAGGCGGAGGATGAGATGGCTGGATGGCATCACTAAGTCAATGGACATGAGTTTGAGCAAACTCAGGGAGATGGTGAAGGGCAGGGAAGCCTGGCCTGCTGCGGTCCATGGGGTTGCAAAGAGCTGGATACAACTTAGCGACTGAACAACAAAAATCTGAAACAAGACAAAAGTGTTCACCATTGCCACAACTGTTTAAAACTGTTATTGAGATAGTAGCCAATGTTAAATAAGAGCAATAAAGAGTATTAATATCAGAAGAAAGAGTTGCTCTGTAGATTTTATGATTAATAGCCAGAAAATACAAAGCAAATCACCCCCAAACTATTATAAATAATCCCATTAGATTACTATTACTCACTCACAAATATGTTGATACACACAACTGTACTATGTAAAAATAATTATCAATGAGAAAATACTATAAAAAAAAATAGAAGGAAGCAAGCCATTTACGACAGCAAAACAAATGAAATAGAACAAAAGAACCAAACAAAATAGAGAAAACATCTATGAATAATTTAAGTGAGAACTTAAAATTATATAAAGAAAACTTTAAAACTCTATGAAAGGACTTAAAAGGAAGGCTTGACGATATAATATTGGAAGTATAACAAGTCTAATAGACATGTCCTATAAATTTAATGGAAGCCATAAAATCTATTTTTTATAAGAAGAAAACAATAAGGAAAAATTAACATGTGAGGATAGCCTAGAAAAATCTGGAAAGAAGGTTAGGGGCTAGGGATTAGCTTCACAAGATAGTAAAACTTGACCTCAGAAGACTGTCTAAGATGGGGAAAAAAATGGAAACAGTGAAAGATTTTATTTTCTTGGGTTCCAAAATCACTGCAGGCAGTGACCACAGCCATGAAATTAAAAGATTCTTGCTCGTTGGAAGAAAAGCTATAAAAAACCTAGACATCACTTTGCCAACAAAAGTCCATCTAGTCAAAGCTATGGCTTTTCCAGTGGTCATGTAAGGATTGAGAGTTGGACTATAAAGAAAGCTGAGGGCTGAAGAATTGATGCTTTTGAACTGTGGTGTTGGAGAAGACTCTTGACAGTCCCTTGGACTGCAAGGAGATCCAACCAGTCCATCCTAAAGGAGATCAGTCCTGGGTGTTCATTGGAAGGACTGATCCTGAAGCTGAAGCTCCAATACTTTGGCCACTTAATGTGAAGAACTGACTCATTTGAAAAGATCCTGATGCTGGGAAAGACTGAAGGCAGGAGGAGAAGGGGACGACAGAGGATGAGATGGTTGGATGGCATCACCGACTCGATGGACATGAGTTTGAGTAATCTCTGGGAGTGGTGATGGACAGGGAAGCCTGGCGTGCTGCGGTTCATGGGGTCACAAAGAGCCGGACATGACTGAGCAACTGAACAGCAACAAGGGTGGTCAGGAGCCATGTGTGACTTTTGAAATATAAATTAATTAAAATACAAAAAACTCCGTTCCTCAGGAAATGGCACCCCACTCCAGTACTCTTGCCTGGAGAATCGCATGGACGGAGGAGTCTGGTGGGCTACAGTCCATGGGGTTGCCAAGAGTCGGACACGACTGATCGACTTCACTTTCACTTTCTCTCACTTTCGGTTACATAAGCCACTTTTCAAGGACTCAGTGTGATGAGTCACTACTGTACTGGACAGAGCAAAGACAGGATAGTGCTCTATTAAACATATTCTTAAGCTGTGATAATGAAAACTGGTTGTTGCTCAAGAGGTGACAGTTAAGAAAAGATTTGAGTCCAAAATTAGATCTGAATAATTGGACATTTATAGGTTGTGAGAAAGGCTGTGTTTCGAAGGTGAAGAAAAGAGAGGGTTTTTTTTTTTTTTTTTTTTTTTTTTTTAATATATGATGGTGGGGTAACTGACTTACCATTTGAGAAAACACATGACTGGGCCTTAATCTCTTTGTTTTCACCCATATGCATTCCAGGTAGAGCAAAGATTTAAAAAGTAAAAGCAAAATTAAGCAAACCCTCTTAAAAAAGGATGAGTGAATTCATCAATAAACAAGAAGTGTGGATATTTGCATTGGGCATAACTGCTGCCGCTGCTGCTGCTGCTAAGTCGCTTCAGTCGTGTCCGACTCTGTGCGACCCCACAGACCGCAGCCCACCAGCCTCCCCCGTCCCTGGGATTCTCCAGGCAAGAACACTGGAGTGGGTTGCCATTTCCTTCTCCAATGCATGAAAGTGAAAAGGGGAAATCAAAAAAAAAAGAAAAAAAAAAGATAAAAGAAAAAAAATAAGAAAGACAAAAAAAAAAAAAGAAAGTGAAAAGGGAAAGTGAAGTCACTCAATCGTGTCCAACTTTTAGCGACCCCATGGACTGCAGCCCACCAGGCTCCTCCGTCCATGGGAGTTTCCAGGCGAGAGTCCTGGAGTGGGGTGCCATTGCCTTCTCCCGTGCATAACTGATGAAGGGCTGATTTCCTTAATTTACAAAACGCTCATACCTATCAGTAAGAGACAAGCAGAGCAACTTTAAAAAATGAGTGAAAGGGGGCTCTGTAAGTAAATGCACATGGCTAGGAATCATATGAGGATATAGCTCCACTCACCACGAAAGAAACCACCCCCTCCCCCCACAAATAATTTAGTGTGCATTCCTAAACAAGGACATTCTCCTACATAACTAACCACAACAAAGCCCGGAAAGCAGGAAACTAGCATTGATACACTGATACCGTCCAATCCTCAACTCCCTCCGAATGTTTCCAGCTGTCCCAGTGACAGTCTTCATTAACAAATGATCTAATCCTCAACCACATGTTGCATTTAATTGTGATGTCTCCTCATTCTCCTTTAGCCTGGAATGGTTCTGCAGTTTCCCTTGACTTTCATGCCCTTGACATTTATAAAGATTACAGAACAGTTATTTGGTAAAATGCTCCTCAATCTGGCTTTGTCTAACGATTAGACTGAGACTTCACGCTTTGGCAGGGCTGTCCCATTGCCTTCTATCAGCTGGCATGTGACTAGCTTGTCCCTTCCGGGTCGTGTTGACTCTGATTAAGGGGGTGCCTGCCGGCCATCTCTGTGGTCACGTTACTCTTCTTCCTTTGCCATCGATGGCTTCTTGTGGGGACATTCTGTGAGACTATGCAACTGTAGAGTTCCCCATCACACTTTCATTCACACATTTATGTATATTAATATAGAGTCATTAATTCCTAATGTTTTCACTGGGCTATGCTTCATTTCACTACTATTATTTATGTTGATGCTCTGTTTGTTCCTAGGTTGGCAAGTGGCGGCCCTTTCAAGCGGGTATCTGGGTCTCCTGCACATGTTCCGTGTTTCCTAAAGCTCTTTTTTCTCTTTCTTCCTCTCTCTTCTCTCTCCCTCTCTTTCTCCCTGTCTCCCGCCTTCTCTCTTTTCTTTCTTACTCAGCTCTTTTCATTAGTCATCTGTACTGTCGTTGCCTGGAGTCGGCCATCACTCCAAGGAGCACTGCTTCCTTTTGTGGTGAGAACAGTACTAATTAAAACTGCAGTTTTTAAAAACGGTATTGAAAATGTAGTACAGTTTGTGCTCACTGTGTGAACAGCGGTGGACAGTGAACAGTGCTATAGGTACACACACACACATAGCCACAACCACGTGTATTCCTGGATTTAGCTTCAAGTGCCTATTTATTGAAAAATCTGAGCCCACACCTGCATCTCTAAATCTAATCCAACAGCACAAGGAATACTCTAATTGCCTCTCTTTCCATTATTTGCAGTTCCTCTGTTCCCATCACCCTTCCCACGTTGCCTTATCTGATCTCCCCCTGCCTGTAGCCGGTCTCCACCGCCTCTCCGGCTGTGCGCCCCGCTCCCCCTTTGGCAAGGCCGCCCTTCTCGTCACTCTGCGTCCCGGCCCTTTGCGGGGCCGTCGGCTTTCTTTCCCACCACGTGGATGTCCTTCCCACCCTTTTCAGCTCTGACACCTCTCTCTGGACCACGGCGCCTCCCAGGGCAGCCGCATGCTGACCGTGCTGGGTCCGGTCTAGCGGCTGGGACAGAATAGATACCCTCATCCTGCGTCTCCTGTTTGCTCATCTTCCTGGTTCCCAGCAGATCTTGCTGGGATGGCAAAACCAAGAGGCTCCACCATTTCAGCCGCTCACACACAGTAACTGCTTTATGGGGTGAAGGAATCAGGAAGCCATCTTTTATCTAATATTAAAGCCATTTATTTTATTTTTTATGGGAGTATAGCTGCTTTATGATGTTGCGTTTGTCGCTGCTGTACACCAAGGTAAATCAGCCGCGTGTATACATATATCCCCCCTCCCTTGGATTTCCTGCCCATTCAGGTCACCACAGAGCAATGAGGAGAGTTCCCTGTGCTATAGCGTCAGTTCTCGCTAGTTATCTATTTTATTAATATACAGAATGGTGTATCTATGCCAGTCCCAATCTCCAAATCCATCTCACTCCCCCTGCCCGCCTTGGTATCCATTTGATATCCATATTAAACAAAATGTTTTCATGAGTTATTTTATGTACAATTGATTTCAACACTATCCTGAAAATCATGGTGAATTTCTCTTGTCCAGAGACTTTCTTCTTTAGTTCTGTTATATAAGCATGATGCTTAAGTTGTGAAAAAAACTCAGTCAAATATGGTAAAGGTCTAAATTCTTAGGAATGACAGCTACTCACGTATGTAAGCGTTGCATTTCTGAGTTACTGGTCGGTAGGGTAAGGAAAAACAGTTTGAGCATCATGGTAAGTCTTAAAACACGATTTAGCTTGACCCCAGGTGTCTATTCATTTCATCTGTAAAATGGACTCTACTGTGGAAAGCATGACTGAAACAAAGCATTAATGTTTTCATTAAACCAACAACAGGATAGTAGACAGGACTATGAAACATCCCTGTGAGAGGTGAGCTGGGTGCCCAATTTGCACAGAAGTATTAAAGAATTACCACACTGCCTGGAGAAGAATTTCCAGCTCTGTCACAAAAAGGTCAGCTTTAACTGCTGCTGTCATAATGACACTGTTAAGAGCCAAAGGGATTTTTTTTTTTTTTTTAAGAGAGAAAGGTCTGTGATTATAACCTATGGAGCAAGCCTAAGAGAAAAAATTTAGTATCATCAAATAAGGCTCCAGTGAAGTAATAAAGACTTTTATTAAGTCAGCATTACTTGAAGGAAGACATTTTTACACTGTAAGCAACTTTAGGGCTGTTTACAGCCTAATTAGATAGGTGTGGAATTGCCCAAGGTCTGAAGAGGTGACTGGGTCAGATCTGAACTCCTGAAATGAAACGGCTTCCCCCCAAACATGGTTCACTGACTTAAACAGCTTGTTGCTTCTTATTTAACATGTTCTATATTTGGCACTATTCTAAAGAGGAAACTCCTTTTTAAAAATTCATGGCTACGCCCCCAGTACAACAAACTGGGTGCACCATAAACTGATATTTTATACTCAGCATAAGTGAAAAGAACAGGAATGTATTTCACTGAGAGTCTACTCCTAGCTTGAATCCAGTCATTTAATGGGTACTTTATATGTATTAACCAATGGAATCCCCTCAACATGTCTCTGCAGTAGACTTCATCCATGAGTTACCAAAGGGGGAACTAAGGTTTAACATTAGCTGCTCTCAGCCTTCAGAAATGAACACACCCAATAGGGGGCCGGGCTGTCCAAGGTCGTGTCTCAGGCTCTTGTGGTCTCTACTTTATTCTTGGTGGAGATATTTTTACTAAGGACTCTCCAATGGATAGGTTTCATTCTCAGCTTCAATAGCGGTTGTAGACCACTGAGTACGTGACATTATATTATATTATAGAAAGATATTTCGCATAATAGAATGGATGGGACTTTGGTAGAAAAGTATCTAAACTTCTTCAATAGTTCTTCTGTAAACACTTGAGAAGAAATATATACGTGTAAATATACATGTAAATACATAGGTAAACATTTTAGAAGAAATATATATATATGCAGAGTACATCATGAGAAACGCTGGACTGGATGAAGCACAAGCTGGAATCAAGACTGCTGGGAGAAATATCAATAACCTCAGATATGCAGATGACACCACCCTTATGGCAGAAAGTGAAGAACTAAAGAGTCTCTTGATGAAAGTGAAAGAGGAGAGTGAAAAAGTTAGCTTAAAACTCAACATTCAGAAAACTAAGATCATGGCATCTGGTCCCATCACTTCATGGCAAGTAGATGTGGAAACAGTGGAAACAGTGACAGACTTTATTTTCTTGGGCTCCAAATCACTGCAGATGGTAACTGCAGCCATGAAATTAAAAGATACTTGCTCCTTGGAAGAAAAGTTATGACCAACCTAGACAGTGTATTAAAAAGCAGAGACATTACTTTGCCAACAAAGGTCCATCTAGTCCAAGTTATGGTTTTTCCAGTCATCATGTATGGATGTGAGAATTGGGCTATAAAGAAAGATGAGCACCAAAGAATTGATGCCTTTGAACTGTGCTGTCAGAGAAGGCTCTTGAGGTTCCCTTGGACAGCAAGGAGATCCAACCAGTCCATCCTAAAGGAGATCAGTCCTGAATATTCATTGGAAGGACTGATGCTAAAGCTGAAACACCAATACTTTGGCCACCTGATATGAAGAACTGACTCATTTGAAAAGACCCTGATGCTGGGAAAGATTGAGGGCTGGAGGAGAAGAGGATGACAGAAGATGAGATGGTTGGATGGCATCACCGACTCAATGAACATGAGTTTGAGTAAACTCCGGGAGTTGGTGATGGACAGGGAGGCCTGGCATGCTGCAGTCCATGGGGTTGCAAAGAGTTGGACATCACTGAGCAACTGGACTGAACTGATATATGTGTCCCAGATTAAGTTCATTAAGAGCAGCAAGTTAGTACATTATACAGGTCTTCATTTATAGTCTCATCATAATTGCCTGTTTACTCATCTGACTGTTCTGTTATCTTTAACAGTATTTTTTTTTTAAGTATGGAAGAATAAGCTCTGATTCTCACCCAAACAGCAAGCACATTTCACAATGGGGACATTTCCAACAGTTAGATTAATAAAGCATCTAGTCGCAGATAGATCCCCCCAACAGGAACGATTTGATGGTCTTCGAGAATTTTAGATGGCGTGATTCAAGGGCTGCATGCATTGGTTGTGGAATGGAGTGTTGATTTTAATAGACTGTCTTAGATTTGGTTTACAGCTGAGTTGCAGGGGATTTTCAAAAAAAACCAATGAATGTGAAGTTTGTGTTTGTGGATTTTAGACATAAAATAGGAAATCAATCCTGAATATTCATTGCAAGGATTGATGCTGAAGCTGAAGCTCCAATACTTTGGTCGCCTGATGTTAAGAGTCGACTCATTGGAAAAGACCCTGATGCTGGGAAAGTTTGAAGGTAAAAGGAGAAGGGGATGACAGAGGATGAGACGGTTGGGTAGCATCACCGACTCAATGGTCCTGAGTTTGAGCAAGCTCCGGGGAACAGTGAAGGACAGGGAAGCCTGGCGCATTGCAGTCCCTGGGGTCGCAAAGAGTCAGACGCAACTTAGTGACTGAACAACAATTTTAGACATAAACAGCCTCAAACAGATTTGCTGTTAATTCTAAACATGATATTTCCTTCATGTCATATGCTTCATATCAAATTATAGCTTAAATGTATTGGAAACTTGTTCAATTATTAACTAATCTTCTGCATGCTTATTTCACACATTATGAAAAAAATCAATATGAAGGAAATTACAAAAACTCTGTAGAATCATAATATTCCTTTAGAATAAACAACATGTAGTATTTGTCTCATTTTGTGCTATCCTCAGCTGTGAAATTAGGTAATCCCTCCACCATAACCTGTCAATGTTAACAATAATTTGTTGTTTGTACCATTCAATCTCTACTCTATACCCAGGCGCTCACTGTAGTTTCTTTTTTTTTTTTTTATTATAGATGTAGGAATTGATTAATGAAACACAAAATGCTAGATCAACTTACAACTACTTTCAACCTTACCCAACCAAAATCCATCTTCTGGTTCCTCTCAAAGTTCCACTTTCACAGTGAGGTGATTGTCACATCAATACTGTTTAGATCTACTCCAGCTGCTGTTTATTAAGGCTACCGGGAAATTTGGATGATAAGATGCTCTGTTTCAGGGCCACTCATCACATTTGCTGATAAATGCTAACAATAGTTCTCTGTGTACTTCCTCTGCTAAATTCACCCAACTCCTTGTCAACAGGGAGAGGTGTCAGAAAAATGTACCTAATATTGCTCACAACCTTATTTAGTAAATGAATTTGAGTGCGAGGCTATAGATTACTTCGACTCATGCTTCTATTTGTAGCTACTCGCAAGTACAGCTTGCCTAGCCACCAATAGTAGGTCTGCTTTTAAAGCAAGTCTAGTATGAAGGGGAAAATTGTCATACATTAGGAGGAAAATACCCTCTCACATTAGCTAAGGTGCTTTTCTGCTTACTAAACTAACAGTAGACACATATTTTTAACAGAAAGGTGATGTTTTTCTTTTTCTGCTATTAATACTAGCACTGTAACACCAGTTCTAAGAGATGCTAGTTCACACAGCGTGAGGTAGATATTTATATTAATGAAATAGATGTTTAGATCAGTCTCTTTCTCCAAATTATTTCACATCTTATTGACACACACACACACACACACACACATATATATATATATCTTAGATTTTAAGTAATATTTTAGTATTCTTTGGGGAGTCTAAGTCAAAAAGATGAAATGTAAGAGTATGATCAGCCTAAGCAGCTTAAAAGTCAACAGCATGCCAAAATTAGGTAATTTAAATTATGATTTGTTTTGTTTTTTGACACACATTACTTAATATAGAAGAAGATTCCAATTTTTCACATAATCTAACATTCGCCTAATTTATTTTTATTTTTTGAAGCCAAGTTAATTTTTTATATAAACAGATAATTTTAAAAATTTGCTTATTTCTGGCTTTCCAATCTTTTTATTTTATTTCTAAGTTTTTACTTTACATAGAGTATAGTGGGTTTACAACGTTGTGTTAGTTTGACGTGTACAGCAAAGTGACTTTGTCACACACATGCATACGTCTGTTCTTTTTCAGATTCTTTTCTGATACCGGCTATTACAGAGTACCAGGCAGAGGTCCCTGGGCTACTCAGGTGTCCTTACTGATGGTCTGTTCATATATAGTAGCATGTAGATGTTAACCCTTAACTCCTATCCTACCCTCTCCCCTACCTTTCCTGGTAAAACCACAAGTTTATTTTCCAAGTCTATGAGTCTGTTTTTTAAAATAATGTCATTTTCTCATTTTATAGATTCTACATATAAGTGATATCATGTGATAATTGTTTTTCTAACTTTTTTTTTTTAAAGAAACATTTAGCTTCCGTTTTGATCTCTGCTGTTTTATTTCTTAGATTTATACGCAGTGATAAATTACCCTTGTCAGCACTGCCTTCATCCTGTCTTGATGGAATGGACTGTAGCGTGTCTTAGGAAAAGATAAAGGAAAGCTCAGAAGTCGCCCATGAATAAAGTTATTTCAGTTCTTTAGGGTATTTACTTAATTTAGTAAACAAAACAAGAATAAACTTTGGACTAAATTATACAATATATGCTAGTTTGAAAGTGAAAGAGTAGTCGCTCAGTCATGTCTGACTCTTTGTGACCCCATGGACTGCAGCCTACCAGGATCCTGGGTCCATGGGATTTTCCAGGCAAGAGTCCTGGAGTGGGTTGCCATTGCCTTCTCCAGGGGATCTTCCCAACCCAGGGATCAAACCCGGGCCTCTCGCATTGCAGGCAGACGCTTTACTGTCTGAGCTACCAGGGAAGAAGTTATACAATATAAGCTAGCTTACTCACAGGATAACACCAGTTTAACCACGACGGAATTCAGACTGGCTATTAAGTTATGCTTGCGTAGACAGAGGCAGTATGTTAGACGGCTGGAGAGGAAGGGAAGCCCCACCCACTGACAGTCTGTGGCCCCGAACGGGCCACTTCCATATGCTCTCCAGCGCCTGACAGCTTTGCGGCCCAGGCCCCACCTCCTCCTCCGTGACATCCATATGCTCTCCGCAGATTGAGAGCTCGCCTTGTCTAAGACAGTCAGGTCTCACTCGGCGTTCTGTTGCACTGAATATTTGTGAACAGCGATTCATAATTGTGTTGTAAAGATGAGACTGTGGATGCCAGGCTTTTCCACCTTCTTCAAAGACAGAGTTTCGGATCCTGACGGTCTTATATTTTAATTTTATAGAAACATTAGTTGCATGCATTTTAATTCAACACAAAAATGCTTCAGGCTCCCATTTATGCATTAAGTAGTGGGGAGTCAGAAAGTAAGAAAAAATATATAACTGGGCTTCTGTGTTATTGTTTTAATGTGTAAATAGAAGGGAGTTGAGTTTAGGGGAAGTGTCAGATATACAATGAGCAAAAATGTGAATGAAGGATTTTTTTTCCCCCTGAATAATTGTCATTGATTTTAGTGTTTCTTGAGCTTTATTCACATGTTGCAAATTTTAGACCTTACACACATCCATTTCTTTGC
Organism: Muntiacus reevesi; assembly: GCF_963930625.1. Lineage (NCBI taxonomy): Eukaryota > Metazoa > Chordata > Mammalia > Artiodactyla > Cervidae > Muntiacus > Muntiacus reevesi. The sequence goes on from NC_089251.1 coordinate 161,224,462, forward strand.
TCATTGAACATTGTCTGTTTTTAGACTTTTTGGAACCCTGGGCATCTCCTCTTTCATCTGGCAAAAAACAATAGGCCATGGTCATCATTTTCATTTCAGCTGAGAGATTAACCACATTCTAAATTATAGATAAAACACGAGAGCACAGAATGTTTTTAAAAATGAAAGTCTGCTTCCTTAGTGGGAGATAAATACTATTTGGACAACAGATTATAGGAAATTTGTGTTCTTATGTTGGTAAAATTTTTTTCATTTAAAGAAATTTCTCACTTTCCACAAAGGTTTTTTTGTTTTTTTTTTAACCAGTCAGAACACTGATATCTTGCAAATATTTACAGCTTATGAAAGAAAAAAAAATAATATCCTGGAGAAGCATTCAACAAAAGCAAACTAAGCAGACAGTAAACTGAAAATATATAATGACATCAGTTTAAAAAAGAGCATGACATCTCACAAATCAGAAATAACAAAAGCAGATATTAGCAGCTTCTCTCAATGTAACTTCCTAAGTTAAGAATTTACTTCTTTCTCTCTATAGGAATTCAACCACATCTGGATTGGAAATTACTTGCGATATAACTTTCCGGAAAATCTGCGTGTGTGTACATGTGTGTGCTAAGTCACTTTAGTCATGTGCGATGCTGTGGATGATAGCCCGCCAGGCTCCTTTGTCCATGGGATTCTCCAGGCAGGAACACTGGACTGGGTTGCCATCCCCTTCCCCAGGGGATCTTTCCGACCCAGGGATTGAACCTGCGTCTCTCTCTTTTTAAAAACTTTATTTATTTTTAATTGATTGATGCTTGCTTTACAATACTGGCTTGATTTCTGTCATACATCGACATGAATTAACCTCAGGTGGGCATGCGTCCCCTCCCTCCAGAGCCTCCCTCCCACCTCCCGCCCATTCCCACCCCTCTGGGTTATTACAGAGCCCGGGTTTGAGTTCCCGGTCATGCAGCCGTCTCCCCCTGGCTGTCTGTTTACATAAGGCAATGTATGTTTCCATGCCACCCTCTCCACTCATCTCACCCCCTCCTCTTCTGCGCCACCCTTGTCCCTCAGCCTGTTTTCTATCTCTGCGTCTCCCGAACCCATCTCTTATGTCTCCTGCATTGGCAGGCGGGCTCTTTACCACCAGCACCACCTGGAAAATTTAAGGGACAACAAAACCATCACTTTTTCCTTTGGTGTAGTCCCCCACTTACATACATACCCCTTCAAGGGTCTGGAAAAACACTGCCTTTTCCTTATATGTGCCTCTGCTCTACAAATCCTTCTGTGTCTATTTTCTCTACTCCTCTTCGTCATGTTAATCATCTTTTATTAATACTTTCCTCCTTTTTAGCTCCTGACAGCCCACCAGCTTTTGGCTACAGGACCTCCCTGTTATCCGGTTCAGTATCTCCCAGTTTCTAGCTGTGTCAGGCATCACAGCCCCAGGTTCCTAGTGTCCCATGAGTGATTGGTGCGGATGAGGAAGAGAGTGCGAGGCACACGGATGGGGTATTTCTTCTCTGTCAAGATTTTCACCTATACAGACACACACATTCGGAAAAACATTAATCCAAGGGGAAAAGTTGACAATTTCTGTGTCAATATATAATCTTGAGCTTCCCGCAGACTTTCCTGGTGTCTCAGATGGTAAAGAATCTGACTGTAATGCAGGAGACCTGGGTTCGATCCCTGGGTCAGGAAGATCCCCTGGAGAAGGGAATGACAACCCACCCCAGTATCCTTTCCTGGAGAATTCCATGAACAGAAGAGCCTGGTGGGCTACAGTCCATGGGGTTGCAAAGAGTCAGACACGACTGAGCGACTAAGACTTGGGCTTCCCAGGTGGCTCAGTGGTAAGGAATCCACCTGCCAGTGCAGGAGATGCAGGAGACCCGGGTTCAATCCCTGGGTCAGGAAGATCCCTTGGAGAAAGAAATGGCAACCCACCCTAGTATTCTTGCTTGGGAAATCCCATGGACAGAGGAGCCTGGTGAGCTACAGTCCAAGGGTTGCAAAAGAGTTGGACACAACTGAGCGACTAAACAACAATGCATAATCTTAGCGAAGACTAGATGCTACGATGCGAAGGTGGATCAGGATTTATAATAAAAGAACTTGAAACCTCAATAATCTATCAATTACCCATTATATAGATACTTTAGAGGAAAATTATCTTGAGGCCAACCAGATGTTAACCATCCTTTCTCATGGATTTTTACAAATATGTGCAAACACAGTTATGGTCTCTGCTCCCAAGTGCCTGTGGATGAAACCACACACACACACACAAACACAGCTACCCTTTAAGGATGAGAAACTCCCAAAGCTATCACAGAATTCAAATCAGATATCGCTCCATAATTTTTGTTTGTTTAGGATTTCATCATCATTTTTCTTAGAAATCACTATTTAGCATGGACACAGGCCCTTGCTTTTATTTTGCAAATGCAAACTATCTTCACCTTACAGGGAACAAATTAAAATACGATCACGCCTCGCTCAGGTATGAAACACCACACCCCCCGCATCCCAGGTTGGCAGGTGAGCGCTGCAGGGGGCAGGCATCCCACCGTTCACAGCGATCCGTGTCAACCAGGGGTTTTTCTGTGCAGCACCCGCCAGGGAACGTCCCGTCACCGTAGCTTTAAAACAACTCTTCTTACGAAGCTGCAGGAAGGTGTTCGCGCACTGCCCGTGGCCCTTTCTGATGAGCTGGTGGTGGCACGTGTGTATTAGTGACCCCGGAGCCTGCCCCGCTCCTCTAACGGACCCGGAAGGCGCAGAACCAGCTTTTCCTTTAGGCCCTGAACGTGTGATGGACACTGAGGCGGTTGTCACACGAGCTGAAGAACTGAAGGAGCAAAAGCAGCCTCCGAGGACCCCGAGCAAGCAACGCTTCCCCCCTCGTCAACCCGAAGCTTCAGGGAAGACGCGCTGGATCCACAGTGAGGGTGTTCCCTGCATCCCAGATTGTGTGCATCACCCGCTTCTGAGCGAGTGACAGCGGAGGCCGGCAGGCACGGGGGTTAGAGGCAGACGGGGAATGGTGACGACCCACCGTCGGGGCTGTCAGTCATGGCAAACGGTCTCGCAGGACGCTTCTCCCCCTGGGCACCCCGAGACGTTGTGCTCCCCAAACTCCTCCTTTTGGAGCTCTCGCTCCACACCCCATGAAAAGACTAGAGATGAAAAGGTGCCCGTGGATTGAACTTGCCAGGCTGGATTTCCTCTGTTTCCCACCCCCTTCAGGATTCTTGTTTCACAAGCCCAGATAAGAGGACTCACGGAGGCCCGGGGAATCTGGCCTTTTTTTCAGTTATTCGTGAGATGCAGGCAAAATTGCCTCTTGGCATTTCATGGTTTTCGGTGTGACTTGCTCCAGCTGCAGGCAGGGTGTCGATCCGAGCGTCACTTTGCTAGGAGCGTCTGTAGGCTAGCTCAGCGGCCTCCTCACCTCAGGACGAAAGCCGTCGTCACAGCTACTTCTCTCCGAACTCTGAGAACAGGGAATTCTGAAAATCTGACAGTTGGCGGCACTTTATGTAATTTGGTCTATTACTGCTGGCAGAACGTGGGAAAACATAAGAATGAAACTGAGAATCTATAATACACACACACACACATATACATATATGAAAGTGTTAGTCACTCAGTCGAGTCTGACTCTTTGTGACCCCATGGACTGTACAGTCCCTGGATTCTCCAGGCCAGAATACTGGAGTGGGTAGCCTTTCCCTTCTCCAGGGGATCTTCCCAGCTCAGGGATCAAACCCAGGTCTCCCTCATTGCAGGCAGACTCTTTACCAGCTGAGCCATCAGGGGAAACCCAAGGACCTATAGCTGGCAGTAAATATTTGTTGAGCTGAACAGGAGGGCAGGAGATGGACAAGAAAGGAGTCGGTTGGATGAGAGGTCTGATCCCACTGCAGGCTCCAAGGTCAAGGGGAGAACCTCCCCACATGGCTGGACCTCCTGCCAGGCTCCCATCGAGGGTCCAGGGGAGGTTCCACTCCACCGTATCCTCTACGGTTCTGGTTCTTAAAGAGGCTGGCACAGAAATGAATGCCTGTGGACCGCGGGGCTAAGAAAGACCAAGTTGTGAAACGATTGGTAGTTTAGATTTTCTGACTCTTTTCAAATTTATATGTACTACTGCGTGCGTGGACCCTAACGAAGTGGAAAATGAGTTTGTGAAAAACCCTATTTGTCAAAAGTTTTCACTAATTTTATTAAAGTATTCATTTTTTTTCACCCCCTAAGGCTGCTTTAAAAGTATTTCCCCATACATTTCTGTCCCTTTAACTTTCCTTATAATTGTTTTCCAAATGATAAGGGAAAAAATAATAAATATCATTTATGGAAAAGTCATTCTCTACAGAACATTTGAAAGCCTGCTCACAGAGCGTTAGGAATGTTTGGCGTGAACCCGGTAGATGGGAATCCGTGGAAGGGTGGGGCCCACATTTTGCTGATCCTGCCCGGGCCCCGGGTTCAGGGAGCTGGGACCGGGCCAGTTCCGGGTGTCAGGGTGCTCACGAGAGCAGGTGAAGCGGGGCGTCCCAGTACAGGGACGTGTAAGAACAGGGTGACGGTCCGTCCCAGGTTTAGCCGTGAACAGCCCATGTCCTGGGAAACGTTTCCGTCCCGAGCAGACTGGGATGGTGAGCCACCCTATGCAAGTGTTATTCAAAACAGGGATCAAAAGAGAAGGTTCAGGCCACAGAGGTTCTCAGGAGTCATTGGCTCACCAGTTATTATCATCACCTCACTCTGAGCACTGGAAGGTTAAAGTTTGACCTTGCTCAGAGAAAGGGCTCTTGCCACAGTTCTATCAATACATCTGGAATGCTGCTCAGGAAATCCAATCCCCCTCTCTCTCCTACTCAGCGCTGTGTGTTGTTCGGAAAGTATGCGTGAACTTGCAAGCATGTGGCACGTGCCCACGTTCATACCCTCGGTGTTTCGAGTCCAAGGTCAACGCCGTTTGCCTTAGAGTGAGGTCAGGCGAGCGTTACAAATCGCGGGATTGCGCATCTCCTGGACGCGGGGACAGGTGCGTGTGCAAGTGCTGGGGTCGCATCCCAGGGCACCCTCTGCCCCAGGATCTGTTTTGCTCTGAGAAACCCCCTTCTCAGGTGATGCCAGAGGTTCCAGGGAGCTAGAAGGTTCAGGACTTTTCCTTTCCCATATTGGAAAAAAAAAATAGTTGTCTCATCTTTTTTCCATTTCTTAAAAATAAACACTACTTGTATACTCAGAACTGGAAACAAATGAAGATGAGCACAGAATTCCCCTGGTTCTTAGTCTGTGTCGAAGAAAATCTCTTCCCTTTCCCTCCTGCAAGCACCAACATCTCTGATAACTTTCAATATTAAAAATGATCACTGTCGTTTTTCGTTATTTAATGGCCAAATGTTTTGTGTCCTTAGGCAAGTTTCTCAGAAAGATGCACTTACCATGATGCCACTTAATGAGAAGTGGAATGTATAGACATTTCTATCTGCAGGAACATAGTAGGGCTTCCTTGGTGGCTCAGAGGGTAAAGAATCTGCCTGCAGTGCAGGAGACCCGGATTCGATCCCTGGGTCGGAAAGGTCCGCTGGAGAAGGGAATGGCAACCACTCCAGTATTCCTGCCTGGAGAATTCCATGGACAGGCGAGCCTGGCAGGCTACAATCCATAGGGTCGTAAAGAGCTGGACACAACTGAAATGACTTAGCATGCACACGCCCACTCCAGTATTACGGCCTGGAGAATTCCATGGACAGAGGCGCTTGGCAGGCTACACTCCATGGGGTCGCAAAGAGTCGGACATGACTCAGCAAGCACACACAGGAATATGATAATATAGATAGAATACTACCTCTAATCCATACGAATCCCCAAATGTATACTACATGTGTGTATAAATATATCTACACATCTGTGTGTGTGAACATATGTAGATACTGATGAACGGACACGCCACGTAGCAAGCTCAAGAAGCACATGTAACGGTGATCAGCTCGGAGCAAAAGAGGAGATGGATTCTGAGAGCAGGTCAGACAAGAGCTGGCTGGTGATGCACCCTTCCCTAAGGGCCGTTCAGTCCGGCCACGTTCTCTGTGCCCCTGCCCCCACACGGGCCACCTGTCTTCCCCACGATGCCACTGGGTGCCAGTGAGGCCCCAGGCCTGACAGTCCAGGGGGAGTCCTTCCAGGCCACACTGCTCGGGCTTGAACCTTGGACCTGCCACTATCGCCCTGTGCAGCCACCACCCGGATCTTTATTCGCTTGATGCCTCAGTTTCCCTATCATTTCCTTTATCAGGCTGTTATAAACACTTGCCATTTCTTTTATAACATTGCTATAAACCCTTATTTCCTTTGTAAGGTTGCTATAAACACTTTACAGCGCTGCTTTTCATTTAGAACGCGGCTGACACAAACTCTTCGGTTGAAGGTCTTCTGATGACAGTGAATTAGAATCGCTAGTTCTGACTGCCAGGGCCAGACTATAATTTAATTGAGGGCAGGAAAGCTCTCAATAGTCTTAATTCTTCAAGCGTTCAGAACATTTAACACTATTGGGGTGGATTTATTTATTCCTTCAACCCAAGGTTAATAAGCCCTTTTTATCACCAGACAGGGTGGCAGATGCTCCCCGAGTGAGCCCGGCACATACAATTTCTGCAATAAAATGATTAGGAACACGGATGCTGGTGCCACATCGCCTTGAAGGTGAATCCTGGCTCCACATTCCCACTGTGTGACCTTGGGTAAGTTACTTAACATCTCTGTGCCTTACTTTCATCGTTTGTAAAGTGAGGACAACTAGGCCATCCACTTCATAGAGCTGAGAGAATTACTCGATAAAGCGTATAAATGCATGTTAAAAAGAGGAAGGGATCTCACAGCAAGTGCCTGGTGAATGCTAAGCTCTATGAAGATTGTGCCGTGATTTGTTTATTACCATCTAGATATTTGATGGGCATGCTGCAGATGTAAAGAATCCACCTGCAATGCAGGAGATGCAGGTTTGAGCCCTGGGTCGGGAAGATCCCCTGGAGAAGGAAATGGTTAACCCACGCCAGTATTCTTGCCTAGTGAATCCCGAGGTCAGAGCTACGGTTGAAGGGACTGCAAAGAGTTGGACACAACTGAGCATGCACACACAGATATTTGACACTGTGATTTGAACGAATGATTAATGAAGACTTAAGGGGCTTCCCTTGTAGCTTAGTCGGTAAAGAATCTGCCTGCAGTGCAGGAGACGCAGGTTCGATCCCTAGGTTGGGAAGATCCCGTGGAGGAGAAAATGGCAACCCACTCCAGTATCCTTGCCTGGAAAATCTCATGGACAGAGGAGCCTGGTGGGCTGCAGTCAATGAGGTTGCAGAGAGTCGGGCACGACTGAGCGACTAACACTTAGTTACTAACTCTGAAGACAATATTTTCTATCTTTCTGCGCCATCTTGACATAATAGCCAAAATTTTTTTTTAATAAGGTAAAAAAACAAGTAGTGTGAATTACACCAAAAATCTGAAAATCATTTTCATGAACAAGTAACTCCTCTTATTTGGTTAAAACATGTGTTACATTGAAAGATCAGATTAGAATGGCTCTATCAGTAAGGATGGTATGTTACCGGATATAAGCTTTTACATTAATTATGATCTCCCTCAAGATATTAGCACACATAAGAATGGAAAAGGAGAGTCTTACAGAAATTCATACCTAGACACCTCTTCCTCTGCAGAAACACTAACGTCTTATACCCTTGAGCTGTAAGTTTCAAAATGCCTTATGTGACCTCACAGCTTTGCATTTTTTGATTTGTGCATCTTGCATGAACTTGAGAGCTACTATTTTTAATTCCCCATTTGGATGGGGCTAGTTCCATGTTCCTTTGAAAGATAAGATAGCCCTTGCTCTGAATCATTCCCTTAAAATGGAAGATAAAAGAGAAAATTTAAAATAAGAATAGAAAATAGCCACCAGTTTCATAAGGACAGAGGTGAATGGAACTCTTATTTTGATGATACACCTCTAGACAAAAGCATTTACAGATGGGTATTTTTTTCTCCTTTATAGCCAAAGGTGATTTCAAAATAGATTTGTATAGCTAAAAGCACCAAAAATGCTCACATAGATGAGAACTGATCAGCACTTATGGAAAAGCAGCTGTAACTGCACTTGTAGGAAAGATTTCTTACTGTGAAGAGATTAAATACCCACTAATGAGATATGTATCTCCTTTTCTCTGGTGGAAGGGAAACTATGTTGACTATTTAAGGTTCAAGTTTTTTAAAGTTCAGTAAAATAGTCACAAGTTCAACTTATGTTTTCTCTCCCAGTTTTCTCCCTTCCTCATTTTTCCCATTTATATATTCTATAATTTATCCATCTGCCAAAACATCTTTCTATCTATTAACCTGCCAGAACATCTGTCTGCCTGTCTGTACACTGCCTATCGCCTGGCTATGTCTATCAGTGTATCTGCCTCTATCTATCATCAAAGAAGCACAGTGAGGTTAAAACGGCAGGCGTGAGGCCTCCGAGTGTTTGACCGTGAGGTTTTTCTTAAAATAATTCTCCTCGACCATTGAAGTCACCTGTTCAGTTCAATGCAGTCGCTCAGTCATGTCCAGCTCTTTGTGACCCCATGAACTGCAGCACGCCAGGCTTCGCTGTCCATCACCAACTCCCGGAGTTTACTCAAACTCATGTCCATCGAGTTGGTGATGCCATCCAACCATCTCATCCTCTTCTCCTCATCATCCCCTTCTCCTCCTGCCCTCAATCTTTCCCAGCATCAGGGTCTTTTCAAATGAGTCAGCTCTTCGCATCAGGGGGCCAAAGTATTGGAGTTTCAGGCTTCAGCATCAGTCCTTCCAATGAACACCCAGGACTGATCTCCTTTAGGATGGACTGGCTGGATCTCCTTGCAGTCCAAGGGACTCTCAAGAGTCTTCTCCAACACCACGGTTCTGGTGTAATTGTCACTTACCATAAAAAGTGCATTTCTGGGCAACAGGGGGGAAATATTCTGTGGAGCAGAAGGAACTTACAAGGCAATGAAGAGACTGTGCAGTAAGGACACGTGGAGAGCAAAGCCAGTCAACGCCCTTCCTCATTGGACGCAGAGATCTCAGGGTGGAATTTGTAACAGAAGTGCAACCAAACTCAAGGGACAGTCTCAGCAGCGTGGATGGGGTGGTGCGTGTGGTTAGAGAGCAACGCTCTCCTTGGACTGAAGGGACTCAAGATCAGGTTGTGACTTCAGGAACAAGAAAGGAAAGTGACGACTGGCAATGCAATCTGGAGTCGATTACCGGGAAAGATGAAAACAGTCAGATGTCACGTCAGTCACCTGCGTGGGGCCCTAGATTCCCTTTCTCCTGTGCTTTGATGGTGGCCTCTGAAGTGCCGCCTCTTTGTGGGCACAGTGAGGGCTGAGGGACAGTAGGAATGGGCTCCCGGAGGAGGCTGACTCCAAACCGAGGCATGAGTCGGGGAGGACAGGTCTCGGGAGTGGAGGCTCGCTGCAGGCCTGCAGCCTGCAGACGCTGACTTAGAGGAGATGCACCCGGGATATTCCCAGCGCCCGCCACCTGCGCTGGCGACAAGGGCGTGTTGGTCCAGGGGGAGGAGGGTGCGACGGGGGAGGTAAGAAGAGAAGACAGAAGCAGAGAAAAGGGAACACGGAGACAGAGAGAGAGAGAGGCCAAGGGTGCTGGGTTCTGATTAGTCAGCCTGGACTCCCCGTGGCCAAGCATCTTAATTTCCATGACTCACTTTGGTAAAGCCAAAATACTTGGACACTGATGACTTCACAAATAGGCCACTTGGATGAGCGGAGCAACCGTGGGCTTAAAAAAAAAAAAAAAAAAAGCCGGCCTCTTTGGTATAGGTATGCATCTATGACGACCAAACAGTGGGCAAACTCCGGCTGTCTGCCATAGAAGCCTAAGAAATACCGGCAGTGGCAGTCCTGGGCACCCTGCACCCCGCATGATGGGCAGGCAGAACCCCAAAACCAGAGAACTGTCAGCCTGGAGGTCCCTGGGGGCCCTGCTGTGGGACAGAAAGACTGAAATAAAGACGAAGATACGAAGGGAGGGAGGGAGGGAGACAGATACTGAAAAACCAGGTTCTGGGACACCGGAAAGAAAATCGCAGTCCACTATGGACGCCACCTATGGCATCTCTATAGAAAAAAAGAGTAGAGCTGACACCTTAAAGGAAGTGCAGTTGGAAGCGGAATTCCCACCCAGGTGGCCTTTCTAGTTGTCCTGGAGAAGGATATGGCAACCCACTCCAGTATTCTTGCCTGGAGAATCCCCATGGACAGAGAGCCTGACAGGCCACAGTCCACGGGTTCGCAAGAGTCGGACACGACTTAGCAACTAAACCATCACCATCAGTACTAGTTGTCCAACCTGACCAGTATTAAGAAACGGTCTGCTAACCCAACATGGATCTGAGAAAGTCTCTGAGCTGTTTAAACATACTTAGAATACCCACAGCATTCACAGTACATTTTAATTTGAAATATGTTAGCAATGCTTTCAAAAGACAATGTGTGCTGGTACAAGGTTTAACTTGCAACGACTATGAAAACTTACAAAAAAACTTATCCTCAAGGAAAAGTCATCAAACTAAACAACACAAAGTGATAACGCTGAAATTCCTCAGCTGAAAGCCCATGTGTCCGTGTCTCTCTTTGGAGTTCCCCTCGCCGGTTCTCAGGGACAAGTTCATTTTGCACTCTTCAGACACGGAATCTAGATTCCTAAGCATTGTCTGTCTCAGAATCCTTGGGGAGAACTGCCTTGTTAATGGTTTTCCATACTTTATATGAGAATTTAGGGCCATCCAAGTTGGAAAATGTATAAGTACTGACTCTGACCTTGACTTCTCACACTGTCTCCAAAGTTTAAACCAGCCGTCTCAAACAAATCGAGAACAAAACCGGAGCTCTTCCCTCCAGGCATCTGAAAGACTGACAATCATTTTTTTATCTCCTCAATCTAAGTGAAGCCTTGTGGAGACGGTTCGAGCAGCATAATATGCACTCTAATTTGATATTCATAAACAATACAAAGTGGCACATTAAGACTTTCCATAAACTCCACAACCAACTTAAAAAAAAATGAATATTTCAAAAGTGCCCTGAAGTTACATGGGCAGAATGGGCAGAAAATATATTTTATTTCTTTGTTATAAGGATGTATTTGAATTAAAGCCTTTCAATGTCATATCAAGCAATGTTGTCAGTTTTTAAACTAGGAAAAACAAAGAGTTCCCATTTATTATGTGAAAAAAAAAAAATAGGATTGTTTTTCTCTCTCCCAGGCTTTGGGATCAGGTTTGTGAATTACAGAAGAGGAAGAAGTCTTGGGCATTTGGAAAAATGCAGATCCCAGGAGAGGAGAAGCGTGTCAGACCCTTTCTGTAGCTGGAAGTTGACTGACAGTCACCTGCTGCAGAAAGCTACAGATGTTTGCGCCTGTCTAACTTCTTGACAAATGCACCCAGCACAGCTGACCTGGGAACTGACAGGCATAACCACTCCTTAAAAGGTGTAAACACATACTAAAATAAAATACATTTTCATCAAGTCTAAACATAGCTCCACGTAAGCCATTCATGCTGGAGAAATCTAGCTTTATATACCATAATAAAAATGTATTTAAAATGAAATAAACACCTTAATTCACGCTCGTCTTGAGACACACGTACCAAAGTTTAAATGTTGAAAAACGAGGCAATAAAGACATTTTTATGGTTGATAACAAACTACAAATTTGTCTGGGGAAAATAATCACTCAGTGTTTGACAAAAGAGCTGTGATAAGAGATAAAGAACACAGTATTCACTGTCGAAAGAACCAGAGAGGGGAATACAGCTTGTCCCAATCCCACATTTTCAACTATGTGTGCTGTGATTACAGTTATAAACAATGGATACTGTGTCAGCGAGAAGAAAAACAAACAATAGGTCTTTTTCTGAAAGTATCTGTAGGAAGAACATGCAAGCTAGTCAACAAGGGAACAGAAATAATCTTTGTTTTCTTTGTAAAAATAATACTTAAAGATTCATCTGCAAGAATGTTGGTATTCTTTTCCACTGTGCGTTTTATTTTCCTTCATTCACTATAGAATTTTTCCCAACTTGCACCTGGTTTGACCAGCAGTCAGCTGGCCTCTGAGGATTCTGCCTGTGTCTCTCCTACACCTCCCCGCCAGAGACGGCCGCCAGCTGCACAACTGTGCTTTCTTTAGTTATAAAAGCCAGCTTGTGACATCCTTTGCTCGATTCAGTTAAAAACTGAATTAAATGAAATCAATTCAACAAACACCCCCTCCCCAGTGCTTACTGCATTGAAGGCGCTGCTGGTTTGGGAGGAGATATGTGGAGAGAGGAGAGAGAGAGACATAGACTTCACGAAGCTTACAGTCTATTTCGGGGTCTAAGACATGCCTAACATAAAGCAAGACAGAATGTATATTTTGTAAGGGAGACAGCGATGACCTGTCTCGTTGGTTTAGAGGAAAAGAGATGGGTGGGAATGTCACTGGACCAGAGAAGGGGGTCAACCGGAGGGTGACCTCCAAGCACAGAGGGTTTTGTGGTTCAAGGCGGGAGTGGGGAGAAGGTGGCCTTCTGTCGACGGACTGAGCCAGAGCCGAGTGCAGAGTGCGGGCCGCAGAGGAGTCCCGGAGAATGAATGGAGCCCAAGGTGCCTGTCTGAGAGGGGCCGAGGGTACAAGTCAGGATGAAATCACAGGTCTCATAGCTGACAGACAGACTCATCACATCCTAGACATGAGCATCCTTCTGAAGGACCTGAGCACCTACCCTCTAGGGAGGCCCTGCCTCAGGGCAAAGAGGGGAAGGGACTTCCCGCGGGTGATGGTATAGTGAGTGGCCAAGGGCAGAGGGCAGGGTGGAAGGGGGGCATGGCCCTCCAGATGGGGAGACCCAGGGGTCCGAGACAGGAGGTGGAGGGGGGCTCCAGGCAGAGGGGAAGAGGCAGAACAAGGAGACGCGGGTGTCAGAGAAAGGGGACTTTGCACAAGATAAAGACTTCTGCCCGGTTTTAGGTCTCTACTCAGACACAAATTTTGCTGAGGTTCTCCTAAATGGAGAGGTTAGTTTGTTCTCATTAACTTTTATTGGGCTTCCCAGGTGTTGCATTGGTAAAGAATCCTGCCAATGCAGGAGATGCAAGAGAGGCAGGTTCGATTCCTGAGTCAGTTCCAGAGGATCCCCTGTAGATGGAAATGGCAACCGGCTCCAGTATTCTTGTCTGGGAAATCCCATGAACAGAGGAACCTGGTGGGCTACAGTCCCTGGGGTCGCGAAGAGTTAACCGGACTGAGCATACACACATGCACACCACACACGTAACTTCTATTCTTGCTAATACTTTTGACCTTTGAAGTCCAATCAGAATAAAAGTAGGAACTAGATCATTTTACTTTTTCTAAGAAAAGAAACTCAGATTTCATAACAACATACATTCTTTCAAATTCCCTTGTGCTGCTCTTCAGATAATTTCAGACACGTAGTTAACCTTCAGAATTACTTCAGTGCATTGGGCTCTTTGCTTAAGAACCCGAGAGCCTTCCTGTGGGGCCTGTCTGAACACTTGCATCTACTGCAATTCTTTGCATCAACCAGATTGCTCCTTAATCTGTATTTTACCTCTAGAAACCTAACACTGAGACATCTGGCTCAAGGCAAAGTATTGCTGGGTGGGTCCCACCTTCATGACTTCTCTGAAGAATAGACGTCCAGGCACAGATTTGGGACTTTGAGTTAGCTGAAGTATATTTATCCCTTCACATGAAATTATATTATTCTCAGCAAGTTTTTGGCTCCTGTTGTTGTTTTAGTTGTTAAGTCATGTCTGACTCTTTGTAACACCATGGACTGCAGCCCACCAGGCTCCTCTGTCCATGGGATTTCCCAGGCAAGAATACTGGAGTGGGTTGCCATTTCCTCCTCCAGGGGATCTTCTCAATTCAGGGATGGAACTCGAGAATTCTGCACTGGCAGGCAGATTCTTTGCCACTAAGCCACCTGGGAAGCCCTTTTTTGGCTCCTAATAGGCTGCTAATGCAGAGAAGGCAATGGCACCCCACTCCAGTACTCTTGCCTGGAAAATCCCACAGATGGAGGAGCCTGGTAGGCTGCAGTCCTTGGGGTCTCAAAGAGTTGGACACAACTGGGCGACTTCACTTTCACTTTTCACTTTCATGCATTAGAGAAGGAAATGGCAACCCACTCCAGTGTTCTTACCTGGAGAATCCCAGAGATGGGGGAGCCTGGTGGACTGCCATCTATGGGGTCACACAGAATCAGCCACGGCTGAAGTGGCTTAGCAGCAGGCTACTGATGAGTCATTGCTGATAAAGTTTACAGATTAAAGACTTTCTGTTAAGATGGCAATGAGATGTTTTTCTTGATGCTGTTGAAGTGCTGCACTCAATGTGCCAGCAAATTTGGAAAACGCAGCAGGGGCCACAGGACTAGAAAAGGTCAGTTTTCATTCCAATCCCAAAGAAAGGCAATGCCAAAGAATGTTCAAACTACTGCACAATTGCACTTATCCCACATGCTAGCAAGGTAATGTGGAAAAATCTCCAAGCTCGGTTTCAACAGTATGTGAACTGAGAACTTCCAGATGTTCAAATGGGATTTAGAAAAGGCAGAGGAACCAGAGATCAAATTGCCAACATCCACTGGGTCATATGAAAAGCAAGAGAATTCCAGAAAAACATTTACTTCTTCTTCATTGACTATGATAAAGCCTTTGACTGTGTGGATTATAACAAACTATGGAAAATTCTTAAAGAGATGGGAATACTAGACCACTGTACCTGCCTCCTGAGAAATCTGTATGCAGGTCAAGAAGCAATAGTTAGAACTGGACATGGAACAATGGACTGGTTCCAAATTAGGAAAGGAGTACATCAATATATAAGGCTGTATATTTTTACCTTGCTTATTTAACTTATATGCAGAGTACATCATGAGAAATGCCAGACTAGATGAAGCACAAGTTGGAATCAAGATTGCCAGGAGAAATATCAATAACCTCAGATATTTACTGAGGCTAATATATCTCAATTACAATCTCAGGTGACACCATCCTTATGGCAGAAGGTGAAGAGAAACTAAAGAGCCTCTTCATGAAAGTAAAAGAGGAGAGTAAAAAAGCTGACTTAAAATTCAATATTCAGAAAACTAAGATCATGGCATCCAGTCCCATCACTTCATGGCAAATGGATGGGGAAACAATGGAAACAGTGACAAACTTTATTTTCTTGGGCTTCAAAATTACTGCAGATGGTGACTTCAGCCTTGAAATTAAAAGATGCTTGCTCATTGGAAGAAAAGTTACGACCAACCTAGACAGCATGTTAAAAAGCAGAGACATTATTTGCCGACAAAGGTCCATCTAGTCAAAGCTATGGTTCTTCCAGTAGTCATGTATGGATGTGAGAGTTGGACTATAAAGAAAGCTGAGCATCAAAGAACTGATGTTTTTGAACTGTGTTGTTGGAGAAGACTCTTGAGAGTCCCTTGTACTGCAAAGAGATCCAAGCAGTCAATCCTTAAAGAAAATCAGTCCTGAATATTCATTGGAAGGACTGATGCTGAAGCTGAAACTCCAATACTCTGACCACCTGATGTAAAGAACTGACTCACTGGAAAAGACCCTGATGCTGGGAAAGATTGAAGGCAGGAGGAGAAGGGGACGGCAGAGGATGAGATGGTTGGATGGCATCACCAACTGGATGGACATGAGTTTGAGGAAGCTCGGGGAGTTGGTAATGGACAGGGAAGCCTGGTGTGCTGCAGTCCATGGGGTTGCAAAGAGTCGCACATGACTGAGCGACTGAACTGAATTGAGAAGGAAAAACTAATGCAATCCAGACAGGTTGCATTATTAAGACCTGCATTAGAAATCTACTTTCTTCTGTTGTTGATTGACCCTGTCTACTTGGGGGAATCTTTCTTATTTTTGGATTCTGTTATTTCTACTTTTTATCAACCAACTACACTGCTTTTGCACTGCTACCGGGTAGAACTTACAAAAATAAGCGAGAGGCCACCTGGGAGTCCAGCGGGGCAAGCATTAACTGAGCATGTCCCGGGTGACCAGTGTGTCGGCATTTGCATCCACCCGGGCCATGAATGCAAGCCCTTGTCAGTCATGGGTGCTGGGTGCGGGGCACAGGGTGCGGTCACCTTTCTCTTGATGCTGACGGCTTGACAGCTGCATTTACACACACTTTCACAAAACTCACTTGTATCTTTTTCCAAGGAAACAAAAGTGGAGTTAGCTTGTTGAGGGGTTACAAGGTAAAACTTCCTAGCAGAAAATGAAAGGGAAAAGTCGCTGTTTCATGGAACAGGGATGCGGGAGAGACCAGCTCTCTGGAAACTCAAAGTGAGGACTGAAACCCTTGCTACAATGTGTAACTGGCAAGGATCTCCAGTCTTTAAAGCTACCAGATAATGCATGGCAGGACGGAAAACATCGGTCCACTTCTGTTATTCTCCAACGGATTATGCAATACATGCCTGGGCAACCGTAGCTCCTTCTCTTTCTTCCCATTGGTCTATACGGTGATTCTCGAAACACCATGTTAAGGCTAAATGTTCACCTACAGAATCATGTTGCCTGAAGCCAGAAGTAATCACTACAGCTATTATGCACTTGTGAGCAAAGAGCTTATCAGTTCATCTCGTGCCTGCCTCCTCTTCAACAAAATCATGTAAGACAGAGAACTTGCTGGTACAGATGATGCTTTCTTTGATCATACAAAGGGGCTTTATACAGGAATTATAAATCTCCACTTTAATTTGTTTTGGCAAAATGTTTTCTTCAGTGTTACTCCATTTCACTATCTTTGACTCCCCCCCCCCTTTTAAAAAATAATTATCCTTTCATAACTTGTTAGACTAAAAAGGTATGGTCTACTTTCAAAAGACAGTCTGTTGGTTGCTTGCAAGATGAATAAAACTGCAAAAGACATTTCTCAAGTTCTAGCATACATTCCTTAATTGTTCTTAGCAATATGGACAAACGAATAGCATTTAGAAGGATCCTCAGCTTTGTGCTGGATTTCCATAAAGGAATTCTTTCCCTATGACTGCAGGACATCTGGATGGTGTTCTCTGGATTTCAGACTCGACACAAGAACAACATACAAAGCTAGACATGAACTAAATTGCAGTTGCAACCACTGAGGGAATTCGGGTGCAGAACAGGTAACAAAAATGAAAAAAGATGAAGTCTAAGAAGGACTACCTAAAGACAGGGAGGCTGCCCTTTCGGGCCATAGAATCAAGGGCTCTTCACATTTCTAAAGCTAGAGAGGACCTCTGAGCTTGCAGGCGACCCTGTTCCCAAGGGAGGGAGCTTCCAGACCTAAGCATTAATGCCTCGCGACTCCATGGACTGTAGCCCACCAGGTTCTTCTTTCCATGGAACTCTCCAGTCTAGAATACTGGAGTGGGTAGCCATTCCCTTCTTCAGGGGATCTTCCTGACTCAGTGACTGAACTCAGATCTCTTGCATTGCAGGCAGACTCTTTACCATCTGAGCCACCAGGGAAGCCCTTATAAACGAGGGAGCAGACTCAAAAATCGCATCGGATTAGAATTTTATCAAGGTCACCTCTAAGAGAGCCTGTTAGGTGTTCTGCTGTAGCTTTGGGGGGTTAAATATGTTTTTTGAGGCAGGGTTATTAGTCAGTCATTTTGATTAGGCACAGATTGCTGGCATCAACTGTCATCAAAACAATTTATGCAAATCAAATCATCTCAACCCTGAGTAAACATTTGGTTAATGCCTACTATGTACAAGCCAAAGAAAATAATTATTTGGACAAGCTTTTCCGACACAGAGGATGGTTGATTTAGGGCTGATCTCCTTGATGTTATGGAGAAAGCCAGGACTGTGCTTGGAGACTCGATTTGCAAGAGATCACATCATTCCATTTAGAAAAGATTTTCAAATTAATGCATACAACCCCCAATCTAACTGGAAAATGAAGACTGGATTTTTTTTCCTCACCAAAGGAGCACCAGCAGGGGATTTTGTGCCTGGAAAGGCAGCTTCGCGGCAGTGTGAGGGCGCATTAACTAAGGAGAGGAGGGTGGAGTCTCGGCTAGGAGACTGTTTAACAGTCCAGGAGAGAACTACAGTTAGGAGGCCTATTTCACAGTTCAGGGGAGAGATGGGACCAATGTGAACTCAGGTCGGGGGGTGGGGGGAGCCAGTGGAAAAGAGCATAAGAGAGTCTGACCCAGGTGGAACCCCCAGGATGGAGTGGATTGACTGGGTCGGGGGTGAGGGAGGGGATGACATCCAAGACGGCTCAGAGGTTCTAGCAGAGCTGATGGAGTGATTATTATTAATAAATAGGAGGTACGCAAGAAGAGGGATAAATACGGGAGCTAGACAGTGAATTTAATTTTGGCTATGCTGAGTTTGGGAGTGTCTAAAGTGCAATTGAAAACATGAGTTTGGTATTCAGGAGAGAACAGGCTTTTAGAAAAATACCCCTGGGGAGTCTTGGACCTTCCAGGTCCTGGGCAATGGATGCCCCTGCCCAGGAGAGCATGGGCTGATGTCCTGAGAACATCGGGACGCAGCACGGCATGCAGACTTCCCCACGGCGGTCCTGGACCATCCTAGGACTTGGGATCCAGTCTTGCGCATGGTGACCAGGGGCCTCTGCACGTCCTTTGTCGTTTGGTTTTCTATTCCAGCCCAGGCTGACTCTGGCTTCACAGTCTCAGTAAAAAAAAGTCGCCTGTGCCAAGGAGGAGGGCCACGTCTCCTGCCTCGCCCTCTCTCCCTAACCATGGGGGGCGCTGCAGAATGGAAGGGGGCCCTTCCCCCACTTTCTGGACCTCGCAAGCTAACTAAGGCTTGCTACTCTTGGCTTCTACTTACCACCCTGCCTCTCCGGCTGCAGCTTCCCCCGCCCTTGAGGTTCCAGGCCAGAAAACAAACCAGCTCTTCAGTCACCTGCTGTAATTTCCGTGGCTGGTCCGGTGGCCGTGCGCCCACCGGGGCTGAGGGCGGCCGGCGGCCCCTGTCCCATCCTTCCGTCCACGGGCGCACCTGTCCGAGTGCCTGCAGCACCGTCTTTCCTCAGCTTTCCCTCTCTCCCTGGGCCTCCAGATGCCTCCACACGGGCCTTTTACTATTAATGCCCTCAGCCAGGCTGGCTTCTGTGTCCTTAGCTTGCCGACCTCTCTTGGACAGTGCTGGAGGACAGCAAGGCCTTATGAGACCCTGAATTTTAACCAGTCTCAGTCTGATGGATGTTTTGAGGAATTCATACTTATTAGTTTTTTTCCTAAGAATGGTTTAGGAACTCACAGCGTCTGTACCACTTAGAACTTCTGGAAGCATTAAAACTTGGTGGCCAATGTCTGTGTGCGTGTCTCTGTGTGCGTGTGTGTGGTATGTGTGTGCATGTGTGTGGTTTGTGTGTGCACATGTGTGGTGTGTGTGTGTCTCTGTGTGTGTCTGTGTGTGTGCACAGGCATGCATGTATATGTATACTTCTTTCTATCTAGGCACCCAAAGCTCTTTGCAATGACTAACAAAATGTAACGGTTAAGAAGACTGTAGGGGATTATTTGCATACTACCGTTTTCTAGTAGTTTTTGTTCCAGTTTGATACTCAAAATTTCCTTGTAATTTGTTGTGGTGACAAGAAATGAATGGGAGGCAGGCTTCTCGCGCTGGCACTGAGGAGGTATATGGAGGGAATTAGCATAAGCTGGAGCGTTACAGAAACAACGTTTGTATAGGACTTCCTAGACACTTAAATTGAGTAAGGAATGCTACTTCAAAATTTCCAATTACAATAGGTTTACAATAGATTTCCAATTACAATAGATGATGTTCTATTATCTATAAGTCTTGCATATTAGCATCGGGGTAAATTTCTTAAGAAACTGTGAGCAAGGAGCTAAACTTGCACATTGATTTTTGTCTTTTGTCTGCAGTTTAAGGCTAATTTAAAAGGATGGTGAGGAGACTCTATTTTCAACTGGCTGAGGTTCAATAGGAATATAATAAAACATTGTTATAGCTAACTCTTTCACAGCGAAATTTTGGGAAGGCCAAACTTAATCCCATTCAACGTGCTCCAGTACAGCCAAAATACTGTTCAAGTGAGCAAGACACCCGTTAGACCGACAAGTTTCCTATGGTACCGGGGTTTTCCATGTTTTATTTCAAACCAAATCAGCATTTCAAAGCTTTGAATTAGGAATGCAAAAAAGAAATATTTTATAATAAAATCAATAAAAGACATGTGGTTTCATTAGAACTATCTTTTTATCATTAGCCTACATTTTTCTAATTTCAGAAGTATATGTGATCACTTCAGATGTAGAAAATTACTCCATTTAATTATTCTTGCCATGAAAGTTTTGTAACGCTTTAGGAAGGCCTACTGATTAGCCTGAAAATCTAATGAAAAGAGTGACTGTATGTGGCATCTCTTTGGGTGCAAATCAAGAAAGGGAAGTTTTAAGGGTGTTTCTTTTCCTCTCTTTTCTTGTTTCTTTTTGAACGCTGCTCCTTCCAGCTAAGGTGACATTTAGACCCTCTGCTTCCCGCTGTGGAAGAGCTGACAGGAGGCTTTGGAGGGACACAGGAAGGATTCTAAAACCAGCGGTGGAGATGTCTCTGTACACTTCACGCTTCGTCTCCTGCTCCCCTTCTAAACCACGGGGCATTGTGGAAACTTCCCTCCAAGTGCCATGGCGCCCACTGCTCTCAGGGTGAAGCTAATTGTCACATCTCACACACACTTCCAGCCTGGCCCCCACGCCTCTCCACACTGCCAGGGCGCCTGCCCTCACCACCTGCATCTCCAGGTGGATCCTCTCAGGTCCAGCGTCTTATTCCGTGTCCCCTGAACCACGAGTCTGGCCCCCTCATCTTCTAGATCGTTTTTCTGATCTCGGATGCCTTCCGACTTCATTCGTCCACCCTTCACTCACTCAACCAATACAGGTGGTCGTGCAGCACGGATCACACTGTTTCAAGGCTGCATCTCCTTAAGTATGAGGTCCCACTTATCCTTCAAGCTACGGGTCCTCCACAGCCTTCCTTAGCCTCAAAGGACCACTGGAACCTCTCTCTGCCCCTGGACTCAGGGTCTGTCTTCCACTCCCCACCTGCTTGGCAAAGCTGGGGTCCCTGTTTGGCCTTAAAACCATCAAATAAGACTGTACTCTGCAAATTAACTACCTCTGTGGCCCAGAACAAGTCAATTAACAAGTTTCAGTTTCCTTACTGATAAAAATAACGAAATCTATAGATAATACTGGTGGAGTTCTCTGTTTATGTAAAGAACGATTATTTCATACCTATATCAATGTTTAAATAGGCATTTTTTATAAAGTTTTTAATTAAATACTTTGAAATTCTTCTTTCTAATGAAGCCTGCTAAATGTAAGAGATGTGTGTTGAAGGTAGAGACCAAACTAAACAGCAGGAGTCTCTTTCTGGACGTATCATGGCTCCAGAAATGTGGAAATTGGCAGGGATTGTTATCACGGTGGAAGGCAATAGGACTCAATAGGTGGAAGGCAAATAAGACTCATCCATGGCCTTATTTGGACTGACCTCATAGACAGAAGGACATTCCAAAGGCCATTCTTGCACTGTGTTTTAACTGAGAGCTGGAATAAAGTAAAACAAGCTATTAATTTAAGCAGGTGCTGGAGAAGACTCTTAAGAGTCCTTTGGACAGCAAGGAGATCAAACCAGTCAATCCTAAAGGAAATCAACCCTGAATATTCACTGTAAGGACTGATGCTGAAGCTGAAGCTCCAATACTTTAGCCACCTGATGCAAAGAGCCAGCTCATCGGAAGAGACCCTGATGCTGGGAAAGATTGAGGGCAGAAGGAGAAGAGGGTGACAGAGGATGAGATGGCTGGATGGCATCATCAGACTCCGGGAGATGGTGAAGGACAGGGAAGCCTGGCATGCTGTAGTTCATGGGGTCACAAAGAGTTGGACATGACTTAACTACTGAATAAGAACAAAAAGGCTGAGACATCCTTAGTCACTTTTACCCTTCAGTCGATCTTATGAACATGAATTTTCAGAAACAGGTGAAAGCAATGCCTTCACTCACGGGTGGGGAGCAGGGGGCTCACCAACAGGAGAAAGGCAGAGGCTACTTCATGACTTAGATGGGGAGCAGAAGGGCCTAGAAAAGTCTACCACCTTCAACTGAACCTACAAGAGGGGCTGAGTGGGAGTTAGCCCTAAGAGTATTCTAGGTAAACCTGAGCTGAAATTTGACCAAGAATTACTAAACCCCACCCAGAAGCAGAAAAGCTACAAGGACGGGCAGTGAACAGGCGCTTTGTTTTAGATCAACAGCAAGGCGGCCTCCAACAGCAGGCCGGGGCGCGCTGGCCCTGCGTCGGGGTGGTTCCCGTCAGCGCGCCTCGCGGGCCTCCGGCTCACCGCTGACCAGGTGCACCTCCATTATACTGCGCTGTGAACAGTACGTTTCCTCAGTGATGAAAGACATCTTCATAGCAACTGAGTGGCTAATGATGAAGAAATAAACCAGCAAGGCAGAATACTGACTAATAATGAAACTCTCGGTCTTGTGTGTAAAACAAACAAACAAACAAAAATCTCTAAACAAGACTTGGCTAAAGATGGACGTGCGCTTTTTTGTCACTGCAAGCAAAGAATCTTCAATTCTCTCCCTCACTCCCCGTACATACGTGGAACTCTTCCAGGGACACGTCCTTGGGTGGTGGCTGAGGGAGGGGAGGGGGAGACAGCTGGCATGAGACGCAGAGGCTGGGAACAAGTTCACAGTGTTCATCTCCAGGGACCCACAGAATAATTGAGAATTGGCCCTTTCATCTCCAGCCTCTGCTCAGCGTTTTTGCTGCCCCCGGGCCTCTGCTGTCCCCCAGTGGCCGTCCGGATCACTTAGCCGGCCGTCGAGATGCTGTGTGCAGAGATAAAAGTTGGCCAATGCTCCCTGTTAACAGGGCTGTGGCGTGTACTCTTCATCTAAGCCTAAATTTACAGAGCAGCTCACGGTGGGGTAGCGAGGTGCTCAGATGTGCAGGTATCACAGTCAGTCTGATTCGATTTCAAGTCCTGGTGCCAACATCTACAAGCAACATGGCAGCAGGATCTCTCCACCCGGCATCCCTGAGCCCAACATTGTTCAACCCATGGTGTTCAGAAGCGCCAGCTTCTCGTAAGCCAGCGTTCCTACGCCAAAGCATCTCAGCCTCACCATCTCAGCCCCAGCTGCACTCATACCGGTACCCACACAGGTGATGAAATGATCTAATGGTGCTTTGACTTCTGGGGAGGGTTGCAGAGCCGAGTGGTTAGAGATTCAGATTGGAGTCAGACAGGGCGGGACCACACCCTGGCTCTGCTATGTGCAACCTTGAGCCCCTCCTTAAGGGCTGGAACTGCTGGAGTGCCGGCTCTCTGTATAAAACGGGAATGCAAACACTAATCCAGCAAAACACATGCCGCATTTGGCACGTGATTATGGAGCGGTCACTCTGTGAGAGGCAGCAATTGCTGGTAAGAGTTTGTGGACAATCATTGAAGAAAAAACTGTGAGAATCTGATTTTCTGCACAATTTCAACCTAAGAAACAGGGCTACCTAAATACTTGAACAACCAAATAAGTTGCTAATGAGAGTATAAGAAATCAAAGTGCTTAATGGTGATGATGCAAAAAAAACCTCTCATAAACTCAATGACACTTGCTAGTAGTATTTTCCTGATCTATTTATCGTCAGCTATTTTAACAACTGATTCCAACTCATTATTCAGCACCTAAGTATAAAAGTAAACCCTATCATCATGGCTGAAACTAGTTAGTAGAAAATCTTGTGACAGCTTCATGATATTTCAATGCGTATACTTGTTGATAAACCTGAGATTTATTCTACCCAAATAGGAAAACATATTTATCTTCACGAGCGTTTCAGAAAGTACCAATCAGGTGAGTGACTCACTTCAAGCTGTCCACTGGGGAAGCAAATACGCCCAGGAAATGAGCAGTAAGTCAATCTTGAACAGAAAACTTCATTCCTTGATCAGAGATGTAGGTCAGATGGAAGAATGGGTGAAGAACAAGGGAAAACAGAATAAAACTGAAAACTGGGTGTGGCGTGGAAAGGAATACAGTACTTGGCGCAGATAACTGGGTAAGACAAGTGATCTCAAAGCCCGATTTCTCTTTGGAAAGACCTCTTGAGGTCAGTACCGCCGCTGAGCAGCTGGGATGGATCATTTCAGCTCGCCAAGCGTGTGTTCAGTGCTCATCAGCATGTCACCCCCAACCCTGCCCCCGCAACCCAGGCGGGCCGTCCCTGTCTGACAAGTTCACTTGTCGAGGCTTCAGGGATTCCATTTGTAAACGGGTGGGCAGAGTCAGATGGTATTTCAGGGCTCACACTGGGATGCTGCTAAGACAGCCATTAAGAACTGTCAGATACAGTTCCCTGACCTCAGGGAGCTTACAGTCTAGACAGGGAACTAGCGTTAAGCCCATGGCATGCCAGGATAGCGACCATGTAAGCTTGCTTTTCTTCTTTTTAAGAACACTAAGTCAGTGGGCTGAGCCCAGGGCGCATGCAGCTTCTGGGCCGCGTCTCCTGAAGGGTGGCCCAGCAAGGGCGTGAGTACTGTAGACGGTTAAGACAGGGTTCTCCCTGCACCTGCATCTTTCCTTTGTCTCAGTTCCCTGGCAGGGACCCTGCCGATTCACCTCTCCTCCAGACGCAGCGCCTGAGCTAAGATTAACAGGATATCAATGCAAACCGAGCTGCTGCCAAGTTTTTTACCATAAAGCACCTTCCCATTTCTTAAAAAAAAAAGAAAGAAAGAAACCTACAGTTTAAAACGTAAGCTAGTCCATTAATTCCCCAGGGGTAAGTCTCTGTGACTTATTTCATCAACCTGAAAATTCAACTCATAACAAATGAAGAGTAAAAACTTTAATTCCGTAAGAACAGAAGAAATTCGGCCTTTTTAAAGAGAGAGCTCTATCAACCCAAGTAGGAATAGTCACATGTAGTTTTATCAAAATTTGCTTGTACTACACGAGAGCTTTATCTTTGAATGACAATTTGAAACACACCCGAGACACAGTTCCATCAAATGACCAATGATTACAGAATGCTGAAAATATTGTTGCTAATTCTTCCTTTTCTCTATGTGCTGTGTCTGTGGGGTGGGTGTGGGGAAGAAGAGAAGCTGGGTATCCACCCCAGGGAGCCTGGAGATAAGCCCATTCTTTCAATGCACAAATTCTGTTAATGTGCCTAGCTATAAAGATTAGGTCTGCCTGCATATGACAGAAAACCCCAAATAATACTGGCTTACATAAAACAGATGTTTAATCTTCCTTGTGTCAGGAGGAAATCTGACTATTATGAAGTGTAAGAGCTCCAAAAGTCTCTGGATAACTAGACTTCTCTTACTTTGGTACTTAACTTTCTTGCCTGTGTCTTCCATTGGGAGATTACCTCACAGCCCACTATGGCTGCTGCAGCCCCAGCCTTCACATCTGAGTTCCAGGCTGCAGCAAAGGAAGGAAGGACAAGAGATCTGCCCTCCCCAACTGAATGCCACACAGCACTTCTCTGCCTCTGGCCATAACTTACTCAACAGGCCCACACCAAAGCTACAGGGGTGGCTGTGAATCTTGCTTCTGAGGGCAGTGCCCTGAACAAAATAACAGCTTAGTCCCTAAGGAAGAGGGGTGATGGATGCTTCCGGCATCTGATGGCCCCTGCCTCAGTGTGTGGGTGAACGCATGGTGACTGCCTTGAGGCTGGCAGGAGACACACCATCACATGGTCTCTCTGTCTCCATGCCCCCTCCTGTCCCTCCTGGGTCAGCCCTGCCTGCTCAGCCCTCTCTTCTTTCCTGGTTCCGGAAACCTCTCATGCAAATGCTCCCTGCTCAGTCTTGAGTCCTGTCTCCTTTTCCCCTCCTGTAGTTTCCACGCAACTTTCGTTCCTTATTTTCCTCTCTGTCCTGCGACTGCTGGAGAGGGTTACCATGCCCTCCTCCAGGGGATCTTCCCAACACAGGGACCGAACCCATGTCTCTCGCATCTCTTTCATTGACAGGTGGGTTCTTTACCACTAGTGTGACCTGGGAAGCCCTGCAGGTTTGTTGCTTGTATTCAAAGCCTTTACTCAGGCCCTTCCTCAGCCTAGACAACTGCCCATCTGCCCAGCTTTTAAAGTAGAAGTGAAACATTTTACAAAGTCTTCTCTAGTTTCTAAAGCCAGGCTCCAACAGCATCCCGCCTACGTTACTTGCAACCTCAAACAAGCTGTCTCCTGAACCTGACTGCAGTCTGCTTGAGGACAGGAGCTTTGTCCCAGTTTCTCCTCTCTCCCTTCCTGCTTCCCCCTTTCCTTCCTCTCTCTCTCTCTCTTTTTTTTTTTTTACATTTCCAGTACTAAATATGGTGCCCTTTCCCCATAGGTGAACCATTTGCTACACGAATAAACACACCATAATCCAAAGAAGGGAAGTTGAGGGTATGACCAGATGCTGTGAGGTAGCACAGGCAAGCAGGTGAGCAAAGGGAATTTTCTTTTGTTTTCCATTGAAAGGACAAAGGGTCACAGGTCAAAGAATAGGAAGGTTTACCCTCCAGCCAAGCCCGGAGATTGCACAATTTTTATTTTTGAAGCCGATGTGATGGCAGGAGAATCAGAGACGTGTTTGTGTGTTTGTCCTGCCCACCCTCCGTGTCCAAGAACGGTCGTGGCCACCTGAAAAATGGAGGCGCTATTGGAATGAAGAAGGGAGTGTCTGTGTGCGGACAGATTAAAGCCACCCCCACAGGTGGGAGAGAACAAGACCGGGCCACTGGTATTTACTGATCGCCCTGAACTCGTCGACTTTGTTTTGTCATCTCTCAGTAAGGTTATTCTGACTTGAAAGTCAAAATCTAAATCAGGCAGGTGCTCAGAAGTAAGCAGAAAAGACTTTCAATCTGGGCTACGCACCAGGGGACTAAAATATGCAATCAGAAGTGGTTCTAGTGTCTGAGATTAGAAATCCAGACTTGGAAAGGCCCGTTTATCTTCTGACCCATAAGACCCAGCGGCTAAACGTGGGCTTGTAGAGGACAAACGCTGGGGTCCATGGGTGGAGGCAGGCCAGAGGAAGCCGAGCTGTGTCTGCTTCTGATGGGAGGCAGTCAGACCCCCTCTGTCTGAACGCTCCTTTCTGTACCCTAGCATCCAGGACCGGGGCTCAGAACGTCCTGGTCTAGTTTGCAGCTTACACGCTACAGGACATCTGGTCCTTTCTCACTCCCCTTTACACCCCAGGAGCTGTGTGCACGAATTCCCAGCAGCTAGTGCTTCCATGTGCCCCTTGGGCTACTGGAGAAATGCACTGAGACCTTTCACCAAAAACCATCAATTCCAAAATTCCTCAGAAATAGTAGTATCCAAGGTGATGGTGTGGGAGGGGGGAGGAATGATTCATTAACTACCGTCTATAGCCTTCTTCAGTAAAAAATAGAGATGTCACTTTGCTGACAAAGGTCCACTTAGTTAAAGCCACGGTTTTTCCAGCAGTCACACATGGATGTGAGAGGTGGGCCATAAAGAAAGCTGAGTGTGGAAGAACGGACGCTTTTGGACTGTGGTGCTGGAGAAGACTCCTGAGGGTCCCTCGGACTGCAAGATCAAACCAGTCAACTGTAAAGGAAATCAGTCCTGAATATTCAGTGGAAGGACTGATGCTGAAGCTGAAGCTCCAATACTTTGGCCACCTGATGCAAACAGCCAACTCATTGAAAAAGACCCTGATGTTGGGAAAGATTGAGGGCAGGAGGAGAAGGCGGTGACAGAGGACGAAATGGCTGGATGCACATGACTCAGTGGACATGAGTTTGAGCAGATTCCGGGAGATGGTGATGGACAGGGAAGCCTGGAGTGCTGCAGTCCGTGGGGTTGCAAGGAGTTAGACAACTTAGTGACTCAACAACAGCCTTTCTAGGTCTTGGCCCACCAGGCTGACCCAAACACATACACAAGGTAAAAATTCTGTGCTTGCTCTGCAAACACAGCTCCAAGGGGAGTCTCTGTAGGTCCTTTCCAACTATATGGCCTCCACAAAGAGATTTCAGGGCTGACATCATTCCCCAGGCTTTAAAAGGAGCTCTCCTTCCCACCCTCGACCCCCCATCCGGGTGGGCCAAACCAGATTGTGTAAAGGGGTGGCCCTCAGGGGAAAACAGGACGGTGGTCTGCCTTCTCCACAGACAGGTATCAGCAGTGATTTCAGACATAGAGTTCCAGGTTACACACAGGATGAGAGCCTAGGGTAACTTCACCTAACGAAGACTAAGAAAGGGGAGAAAGGAACAAGCTCTCAGTTCTCCAAGATGTATCATGCGACAACACGGCATCGTAGGTAAAGTCGGGCAGTTCAGCTCTGCTTCTCACCAGCTGTACCTGGACAAACACTGCCATCTCTCTGAGCTCTAGTCTCTCAATGAATAAAAAGGCAAACCTCGGGCCACCTTCTCATTTGCGAGATTAAACGAGGTGATGGAGGTAAGGGTAGGCCCCCCCAAAACGGCTGCAGGGTTAGTGGGGGTGACCGTAGGTGATGGTCATGGAGACAGTACCCAGCTGTTTCCACCTGGAACGAAAACTGGCCAGAAAGAAACTGACAAATTCTCCGGAGAGGTTTCAGTGGACACAAAAACAATTTCCTCATAGGGACAAATTCCGGAGGCTGGGCTTCCCCTGCAACCACCCCTGACACAGAGGCCCCTCTCCTGAGTCAGTCCTGGCTCCGGTATGGTGTTTTCAGAGCAGTGAGGAGAATGGCCTCCCAGAGGACAATGCCTCTCTGCACCCAGGACCAGACGTTGGGAACCTGACGTTTTAAGGCACATTCTCTCTGCTTTGTGCTCAGACTGGGTGGCAGTGTAAGTGACCAGGAAGGGACATCTTACAAAAGAAATCCCTGCCAGGGAGGCAGAATTCGAGAGAAGCTCTGGGGCTGGCTGACCACTCCTGAGTCTTGCGTTCCCTTGCTCAAGGCAGGGAAAGTGCTTACTTCGGGGTTCTGCCTTGCCACGTGTGTTCAGCGAGGGAGTTGCTCCAGGGAGCGCATGCCACCCTTTCTGCATTGAATTTTCTCAACGCCAGGAGCCCAGAGCGCTGAAGATCTGGGAAGGACTAGCCACCACCACCCTAACTTCAATTTTAAACCCGGAGCTCACGAAGCGCTGGTCAAGTGTGGGTGGCAGCTGCTGGTTTGGGAACATCCAGACACCTACTGAAGCACTCTCCTGCGTTTTAGTGCTGAGGGAGGGAACTTAAAACTGTTTGCTACAAAAAGGAAGGCAGAGACTTGAATGACTATTCTGCGTCCTGGAGGCTCGAGGCAAAAACCGTCTGAAACGTGTGAGGAGGGAGAACCAACTTGTTGAGGAGTCTTACATAAGTTATAGTGATCCTGCCTCACTGCAGGATTCAAAGCCAGAAGCAAAGAGGGGAAACCTACCTATGGCATCAGGAGAATGGCAGGGGGGTTGGTTTCTAAAGGGTTTATGGTATTTTTAACGCCCAGGCACGTCCTGGATGAGAAACGATTGTGACCTCAGGTGCTATTCTGAGGAGTGATTGTTTCGGGTAAATTCCAAGACCTATCTGTTATTCTTGAAATTTTTTATTGGTTCATAAATGCAATAGATGTTTAGAATTATAAAGAAATTTGATACAATCTGGACCAATCTTCAAATTTAATTTTTAAGATAACTCCCCCCCCCATTATATAGTTCATTATGGAAGAAACGGTAAACAGAGAGAAGGATAAAGAAACAGTGATCCTTTATACTCTCCCTCCCAAGAAATAGCCATCAGCAGGCTTCCCTGGTGGCACAGATGGGAATCTGCCTGCCAATGGAGGGGACACAGGTTCGATCCCTGATCGGGGAAGATCCCATGTGCTTCGGAGCAACTCAGCCTGAGCGCCACAGTTACGGAGCCTGTGCCCCAGAGACCGTGAGCTGCAACTACTGAAGCCCGTGTGCCCTAAAGCCCATCCTCCGCCACACGAGAAGCCGCTGCAGTGAGAAGCCCCCACACCACAATTAGACAGCAGCCCGCACTCTCTGCAACTAGAGGAGGTCTGCACACAGCCCCAGCACCGCCAAAAATAAATTTAAAAACCAATAAATAAACAGAAGCCCTTTCCCAAAAGAGCGAGCCATCACTGCAGTTTAAGGGCGGATCTTTGTGTGTGTGTACACACATGCACATGTGTTTATTTAAAACACACACGCGTGAGTGCATGCTAAGTCACTTCAGTTGTATCTGACTCTTTGCGACCCCATGGGCTGTAGCCCGCCAGGCTCCTCTGTCCATGGGATTCTCCAGGCAAGAATACTGGGGTGGGTTGCCAGGCCCTCCTCCAGGGGACCTTCCCAACCCAGGGGTCGAGCCCATGTCTCTTATGTCTCCTGTGTTGGCAGGCGGGGTCTTTACCGCTACAGCCACCTGGGAAGCCCCTAAAACACACATATTAACACACAGCTAAGATTATAATATACATCTTTTTTGCATCTTAATTTTTAACTTTTTCTCTGAATGATTTTATCATATGTCCCTAAAAAGTTTTCACTCTAAATTGCAACCTAATATTCCATCATAGGAATGAAGGAATTTATTTAGCCATTTCCATACTCACGGGCATTTTACCTATTCCTAGTCCTTTGCTATTGCTAAAAACAATTTTAAAAGGTCTAGTTACTTCCGTCTACTTCCATCTTTATCTCCTTAGGTTTAATTGCTAGATTTAAAAATGATTAGTTTGAGTTTGTGAATATTTCAAAATCCAGTTGGCAGACCGAGCTCTGTGTGAGGGATGAGGAACTGAAGTCAAGAAGTCTCGAATCTTCGGCAGCTCACACATCATCAGTGCCAGAGGCGTGCCCTGAACCCAGCAGAGCTCTCAAAAGCGAGTCTCAGGATCCATTAGAAGTGATGGAAGCGAGAAACTGTATTAATCAATGCAAACTGCCTTCTTTTTCCAGGGAAAAGATCCATAGGAGTGTTCACATTTTCTCAGATTGTGTGTGCGTGTGTGTGTGTGTGTGTGTGTGTGTGTGTGTGTGTGTGTGTGTATACACTAATAAAAATCATTCAATGGCCTAGGTCAAAGAGGTTTTCTCTGGGGGTAAATTGCTATTTACCCTGATGCCACAGCAAAACATAGTTTCTGCAATTAAAATAACAGAGGTTAAAAAAAAAATCCAGCTATCTATATTGTATTTTTGGTAACTCCCATTTAGAGAACTGCATGTGAAGTGAAGGCTGGTTTATTTAGGTTGAGGGGGCAGGAAACTCTTGAGCTGACCAACGTAGGGTAACAGCAAATTTCCACTGCTGGCTTCGAATTTTAGACATTAAAAGGCAATTTGCAAGTTTTAAGTATATACCAAGAGGCACAAGGTCTAGCTCTAAAACAATAACGGTGGCTTAATAAAATGTAGCAGCTGAGAACTTCCAGGGATTATAGTGGAAGACATTTCTGTGTTTAGAAGACGCTTCTGTAATTTGCATTTTTACTGAGGCTCTTGCTGAGAAGACCAAGGACAAACAGGGTCCTTGGTCCATTAACTTTCTGTGTCAAGTCCATGGCCTTCTTACATGTCTTGGTATAAAAATAAACCCACAGCAGAATCTGTGACCAAAAATGCCTCGGCCCCTGCTCTCAGAGGACAGGGCTGGTGCTTCCTCACCTGGGCCAGCTGAGTTCAGCCTTCAGTGAGGGGCTCTGACCCACTGGCTTATGATAGACCAAGGAAGAAACAGTTCTTCAATCTACAAACCCTTCTTTCCCCTCTTTTCACTCCCTCCAAATACTTCCATTGCCTTCTCCCTGCCTGGCTGGCTGCAGCTGACCAGTACAGACTTAGAAATTATGAGAACTGGAGTAGGGGAGTTCATTTCCAGATTAATTTTGGACCCTTTTGCACCTGCAAAAAACTATAATGTTGTGTTATTATTGCTACATCATTGGGAATAAGGCAAGAGCCCCGTGCTTTAGAGCGGAGAGGCCAAGGGTAGAGTCCCACCTCCAACACTGTGTGAACCTGGCTAACTGCTGAACCGCTCTGAGCCTCAGTTTCCTCATCTGCAAACTGGGAACAGCAACCATGACTCCCTCATCTGGTGGTGAAGATAAAATGAAGCAGAGCAGGTACACTGTTTAGCACACACTCTGGCACCCCCTAAGCACCTAGTCGGTGTTACTTTTAGCCTGGGCATGGCGGTTGCTCCCCCTTGGAAATCCCTCCCTTTGAGTGACATTTTTCTATTATCTTGACCACTGCGTACTAAGCTTATTTCTGTTTCCTCACAATTCTTCCCCATCAATATGACATTATTGTTACCATTTCTTCGGTAAACACTTACCACTGAATAGATTCTTAATGTAGCCAATGTATTCTCCTCTGCTTGCAAAATTATGATTGAACCTGCATTTTTTATCTTTTGAAATATAAAAACCAAATTAAGGCAGTTATTGCACAACGAGCTGACCCACAAGTTTTCGTGCCTTTGTTTCACAGAAAATCAAGCCTAATCGTTTCTGAGACTCTTGGATATAGTGTAATGCCAGGTGACATCCTTTCACGTTTATAGTTCATTGGAGGAGTCGACAGATAGAAAGTCTAGTATAAAGTAGATTTCCGGGTTAGGGTCAAGGCTATGGTTTTTCCAGTGGTCATGTATGGATGTGAGAGTTGGACTGTGAAGAAAGAAAGCTGAGTGCCGAAGACTTGATGCTTCGGAACTGTGGTGTTGGAGAAGACTCTTGAGAGTCCCTTGAACTGCAAGGAGATCCAACCAGTCCATCCTAAAGGAGATCAGTCCTGGGTGTTCATTGGAAGGACTGATGGTGAAGCTGAAACTCCAATACTTTGGCCACCTCATGCGAATAACTGACTCACTGGAAAAGACAGATGCTGGGAAAGATTGAGGGCAGGAGGAGAAGGGGACGACCGAGGGTGAGATGGTTGGATGGCATCACTGACTCGATGGACATGAGTTTGAATAAACTCTGGGAGCTGGTGATGGACAGGGAGGCCTGGCGTGCGGCGGTTCATGGGGTCGCAAAGAATCGGACACGACTGCGCGACTGAACTGACTGACTGACTTAACTGAAAGGGAATGGGGGAGTAAGAGAAAGCAGAGGAGGAAAGGTCTAAGTAGTAAAAGAAGCAGGAACTGGAACCCCCCGCCCAGGGGAGCTCTCAGAAGAGTCTTGAGCTGGTTAGGGAAAGGGGGCCCAGGTCGGGCGTTCGGGGCAGAGAGTCGATGAGTTTGGCCACTCGGTGCAAGGCGGGCGGCGGACAGAGGCACACACACGTGGAGAAGTCCGCGTCTTCAAGGGGCGTGTGGTCTGACGCAGGGCTCTTCTCTGGTTGTCACGTACGAGAAGCAGGGCTAGAGTCGGAGATGAGGGAACCCGACGGCGGCAGCCATGTTGAAGACAGAGCGAGCCTTCCTGAGTGACGTGTGAGGCGCGCGTCCCCACACCGCTCGCAGGAGAGGATTCTGGGTCATCGCCAAGAAAGGAGCATCACCCTCTAGTGGCGCGTGGAGGCAACTGCAGGGACGTGACCTTTCCTGTTAAGACGCTGAGCACAAAGCCAAGAAGAGCTAAAGAGCCCTCTTGCTAAAGGTCAAAGAGGAGAGGGAAGGAAGCTGGCTTAAAACTCAACCTTCAGAAAACTAAGATCGTGGCATCCGGTCCCATCATTTCATGGCAAATAGATGAGGGAAAAATGGAAACAGCAGCAGATTCTATCTTTTATCTTGGGCTCCAAAATCACTGTAGAACGTGACTGTAGCCATGAAATTAAAAGATGCTCGCTCCTTGGAAGAAAAGCTATGACAAAGCTAGACAGAGTATTAGAAAGCAGAGGCATCACTTTGCTGACAAAGGTCCGTATAGTCAAAACTATGGTTTTTCCAAATCTATGTTTGTCCAGATGTGAGAGTTGGACCATAGAGGAGACTGAGTGCCCAAGAATAGGTGCTTTCAAATTGTGGTGTTGGAGAAGACTCTTGAGAGTCCCTTGGACTGTAAGGAGATCAAACCAGTCGATCCTAAAGGAGATCAGTCCTGACTGCTCTTTGGAAGAAATAATCATGAGGCTGAAACTCCAATACTTTGGCCACCTGATGGGAAGAGCCGACTCATTGGAAAAGACCCTGATGCTGGGAAAGATTGAAGGCAGGAGAAAAAGGGGACAACAGAGGGTGAGATGGTTGGATGGCATCACCAACTCAATGGATATGAGTTTGAGCAAGCTCAGGGAGAGAGTGGAGGACAGGGAAGCCTGGTGTGCTGCAGGGTTGCAAAGAGTAGGACACGACTTAGTGACTGAACAACAAAGCGATGTGGGAACTTCTTCCCTGGGGTTCACAAATGCAGCCGTCTAAGTATCACTTCATCTCATCTAGGCTTGACACGCACACTTCCTTTTCTCCTCTAGACGAGAGTCACGGTCATCAAGTGGGGACTTGTGTACTGTAGTTGGTTTTTATTGTAGTACTGGCTAGGAGGCAGTGTACCCTGATCATCAGTAATGTTATTAATTAAAGAATGTATGACTAGAAGTAACTTTTCATTCATAATCAATACTGATTCAAATTTCATTTTGTTCATGTTATGTGGTCGAAAGAAGGTTCAGCGGGGGAACTAGTAAAAACCAAGCAGCTAAGAACAAAATTAGGACTAGCTAGAACCGTATAGGTGGTGCAGTGGTAAAGAATCCACCTGCCAATGCAGGAACCAGGGGTTCCATCCCTGGGTCGGGAAGATGCTCTGGAGGAGGAAATGACAACCGACTCCAGTGCTCTTGCCTGGGAAATCCCATGGACAGAGGAGCCTGGTGGGCTACAGTCCAAGGGACTGCAAAGAGTTGGACTCGACTGGGCACACAGCACGCATCTCTCTATCCTTCTGGATTTCAAAAGAAAGAGGAAACAACCACACATATCATTGAATTGTGTCAGCTTTAGTTCTGGCCTCTTTTACTCAAATACCATAATCCTTTGCAACTGGCAAAATCTGTACATTAACTTTCAAACTGCAAGTTAATCCACATTTTGTGCTAGAATATGATAGCCATAACCTCCAGCGCTCTGCCAAAAGTTAAAAAGGGAGATACAGTCATGAATATTTAACACTTCAAAAAATTCTCATTTAAGAATACTCAGTGTAGGTGATCAGAGAACATAGCTTACAGGAATGAAAGTTTAGAACTTGAAAAGGATTTGTTTGTGCTTTTGGTAAAGGAGGTCTTCCTTTTCATTATATTAAACACCTAGTCAGTCTAAGAGGTATATTATGATAAGGAATTATAGCTGGGCCAAAGGAAAGTAGCATTTTCAATTAATTGTGGTAAAAATCTCCATAGCATGGGGGTTTTGTTGTTGTTGCTGTTTAAATTAGAGGAAGGTGATGCTAGTGGCAGAGAATCCATCTGCCAATGCAGGAGACACAGAGACTTGGGTTCCATCTCTGGGTTGGAAAGAGCCCCTGGAGAAGGAAAAGGCAACCCTCTGCACTATTCTTGCCTCGGAAATCCCACGACAGGGGAGCCTGGCAGACTATACAGTCCATGGGGCCGCAAAGACTCCGACACGACTCAGCAACTGAGCGCGCACACGTGCACGCACACACAGGGGTTAAAGCAGAATCCACTCCCTGCTCTGACAAATGTTTACTGAATGTGCACTCTGTTTCCTGTGGGATACTCTCACAGCTGTGATTTGAAATTTGCCCTGCGGTTATACGGAGGGATAGGCCATAGACAGACAACAGGTAAGGTCAGTTTCAAAGACAGCATACAAACGAATCCTCACATAAACAAAATCAAATGATTAAACGAATGCCACAGTAAAAAGTGCTGTGGGGGGCAATACTGGAAAGAGGGGCTGCCACCATTTTACAATTTTAATAATGATAATATTATCAGTGACAATGACTCGGGTTTGTGTCTCATTTAACAGTTTATGAATCACATACAGTGTCAAAAGCAGCTTCAGGGAGACGCTGGGGTTGGTTTTTAAAGGAAGTGGGACTTTAAAACCTCCTGAAACTTTAAATTGCAGAACTTCAAGTAGAATCACCGTACGGAAGGCTAACCCTTGGATTTATGGCAAACTGTAATTTATGTGAAAGTGAAGGTATTAGTCACCTAGTCATTTCTGACTCTTTGTGACTCTTTGTGACAGGCTTCTCTGTCCAAGGGGTTCTCTGGGCAAGAATATTGGAGTGGGTTGCCATTCCCTTCTTTGAGTAATCTTTCCCACCTAAGGATTGAACCCAGGTCTCCCTCATTGGAGTTCTTTACCAGTTGAGCCACCTGTAATTTTAGATACATTGTAGCCTTTCTGCAAAATTGTGATCAAAATGATACACCTTTATTTAAAGTAAATAATATCTCCTTAATCTAGCTAGATTTAAAGTTTTATTGTTTAGAGAACTAAAGAGCCTCTTGATGAAAGTGAAAGAGGAGAATGAAAAAGTTGGCTTAAAACTCAACATTCAGAAAACTAAGATCATGGCATCCGGTCCGATCACTTCATGACAAATAGATGGGGAAACAGTGGCTGACATTATTTTTCTGGGCTCCAGAATCACTGCAGATGGTGATTGCAGCCATGAAATTAAAAGACGCTTACTCCTTGGAAGGAAAGTTATAATCAACCTAGACAGCATATTAAAAAGCAGAGACATTACTTTGTCAACAAAGGTCTGTCTAGTCAAAGCTATGGTCTTTCCAGTAGTCATGTATGGATGTGAGAGCTGGACTATAAAGAAAGCTGAAGGCTGAAGAATTGATGCTTTTGAACTGTGGTGTTGGAGAAGATGAACTGAGTCCCTAAGTCATGTCTAACTCTTTGCAACCCTATGGACTTGTAGCCCACCAGGCTCCTTTGTCCATGGGATTTCCCGGGCAAGAATACTAGAGTGGGTTGCCATTTCCTTCTCCAGGGGATGTTTCCAACCCAGGGCCGAACCCGTGTCTCCTGCTTGGCAGGCAGATTCTTTACCACTGAACCACCAGGGGAGACGTTATTCATTAATAACAGTTACAGATCTGGTAGGAACTCAACATAGTTATAAAGCGCTTTTCATTTGTAAAAGGATGTTACATTTCATTATTCATGTATGTCTCCAAACAGAGAAACCTGGAGGAAGACCCAGAAGGATAATACAGACTGGGCTAGGAGTCTAAGAACCCTTTGGTTCTTATCTGAGTCCATCAAGATTTATAGGGTTTCCAAACTACAAAAAGGCTTCATTGAATATAGCAGATTTTCTCTTAAGTATTCATAAAATCTAGCCATAATAATGGCAAAGCATAATAAGCCTAGGCTTATTCTGTGGGAAAGGTAGAACATTTGAATGGACATAACTATGCTTCATAGGCTAAAGCTTTTGGGCTGTACAGACATTTCAGCTCTCCTTTGGCACTAAGGGATTATTAGCCCCAAATAGCATCATTATCCAAGTTGTCGCAGTGATCCATACTCTGCTTATGAGAGGCTATCATTTCAGCCGCTGGGAAATATTTTCAGAACTTTATTCAGATGAAGAAGCATGGAGGTTTTTTAACATGAATATGATCTATTGACCATCCCTCTCTTTCGGATCTCTTGGAATCCAGGAAGAGACATTATGGCGGTTTAGGTGTGCTGCAAAATAGCATCTAATACAATAAAACAAGAATATTGTATCAGATACACAATTTTATCTGATTTTGCACTCACTCATACTACATAGTAATAAGTAGACTATGCTTAATCCAAAATGGAATATTTTACAGTGACATGCTTGGTAAACGTATCCCCTACCAGCACAGATGGCATAAAAATGTTTAGTGGTTCTTTTTTTCAGGCTTCATGTCATGCTGTGGGAAGATATGGCTGAAATAAATACATTTTATTTTGTTTTGTGACATTTTTCCATATGATTTAATTATAGGGAGAATGGTGCACTGAGAGCGTCACTATTAAGTGGGATCCATTATATGCTTAAGAGCAAATTCAAAGGGTTGGTTGAGCACATTTTTGGGAAATAAATTGTGCACGCCATGTAAATAATATGACATTTGGTTGCAGTCAATTTGGTTTATGCATTTTGCCCAAAGGAACAGGTGACTCAAAGTTTAATTTGCCCCTCGTCTATTTATCCTAATAACTTGGCACAGTAAGCAGTTCTTGGGATATCAATACTCAATTAACAAAACAGTTCTTTCGCTGCTGCTAAAACAAAGGGTTTAGTTTCATCTACATTTTTTGGTTGATGGAGTGCAGGGCAGATGAGAGGAACAGAAGAGAGGGGAGAGCGGGGGAAGAGGGCAGTCCAGCAGCGCCTCAGCAGAGACAGAGGAAATGAGCAGACTCGCTGGCATGTGCCAGGCGGTCGGCGCTGCCCAGGAAGCCCGATCCACCCCGAGCAGGCCCAGGAATCGGGGCTTCTGTGTGACTCGACACAGTGCATCTGTCTCGTATTAAAGTTGTGTCTGCACGGAATTAAGGGATCGCATCGGAGAATCCCAGGGACAGAGGAAGCCTGTACAGTCCATGGGGTCGCAAAGTGTTGGAGACCACTGAGCCACTAACACGGCACGACCACCATCGGCAAACCCAGTGAAAAGTCCAATGACAGGAGCCGCGTGATGTCAGTAGCCTCTGGATTCCATGACCCGGTCAGAGCAGTCCACGTGCTGCAGAGGCGCTGCAGCCCCCGTTCAGCCGTCTTCTCTGCCACTCTCAGCTCTGCTGTACTCAGTGGGGGCCCCTGACTCTCAGCTGGACCACACAGCTGTCTCTGAAATGCGGTTCTCCCCCAGGCTCCCCCATGCCATAGCACTCCCTCCCCTAGGAACCGCTCTGCAGGCCCGGGGGTCAGCCGCGCAGGCTTGACCGCGACTTCTCCCCTTCAGCCCGCAGCCTGGGCGCCCGAGAGCTCCATCCTCACCCGCGTCGCCGCAGTATCACGGGACGGGGGTACGTTCGTCTGATCCCCCCGCAAAAGAACGGCCCCCTGAGGGCCGGGCCGTGTCCCTTCCAGCAGTGAGGGCTCCAGGCAGCGATAAACACGCGCGGTGGGGGTGCGGTGTGAACGAACGGATGAGCCGCTTCTGTCAACCGTTCCTCACTGGATTCCGTGGTGACACCAGCCTCCTCGGCCCGGTGTTCCCTGGGTTCTCGCGAGCCCTCTCTGCACTGCGTCCCCTGGCCCCGCTCCCGCCGTTTCTCAGCTTCCGTCCCCGTCTGTGCGCTGGGCAGTTTCCCGAATAGGCGCCCTTTGCTGCGCTGTCCCCGTCCTAGGACGTATTTAATGCTCATCTCAGAAAACTGTCAGTTCTCTTGAAGAACCCCCCCCCTCTTTTTTTTTTTACCAGCATGTGCTTCAAGACTCATGTCTAGAATTAATTGAGCCATCCCTTCTGGCATTGTATTTGCAACGACCTAACGCTTCTCACACGTTTGACCCCTGGGGATAGGGGCTAGGTCTTTTTGATTTTTTTTAACTCTCACAGAACCTAGCATACATACAAGTCACTAGAAGATGATTAATACATGCTTTTGATGGCAAACTGCTAAGACCAAAACAGCCAGACCCTTGATTAGCACCTTACAGTTTCCATCCATCCATCCATCCATCCATCCATCCATCTCACCATTCATCACTTCAGCTTGCATTATCTCGTCAAATCACTACAGCTGATCTACAATAATAGAGTTAACATCCAGCATGGCCCAGTGACTTGTCAAAGGCCACTCAGCTGACATGAACACTGGCAATTAAATATAGGTTTCTGTCTCTAAGTTGGTGGCCCATCTAGTTGTCTAATGCTTTAAAATAAAGTGTGACAGGGTCCTCACTTGAGTCTAAGGTCCAAAACCAGTGCACCAGTAGATTGGAGGTGGAAAAAATTTGAGTACTTCAATATTTGTTACTTTTGCATGTGTGTGCTCAGTCATGCCAACTCTTTGTGACCCCAAGGACTGTAGCCCACCAGGCTCCTCTGTCCATGGGATTCTCCAGGCAAGGAGAATACAGGAGTGGGTAGCCATTCCCTTCTCCAGGGGATCTTCCCAACCCAGGGATTGAACCTGTGAATCCTGTGACTCCTGCATTGCAGGTTGATTCTTTACTACTGAACCACCTGGGAAGCCCATTTTTTTACTCTTAGAGTTCTGGAATCCAGCTCCCAGGATTCCTGCTGTAATGAAAGGTTTCAATAGGCCGTAGGGTAGCCCTGGCTTCCTTTCTGGTAACCCAGGTAAGCAGTGAGTGGGAGGGCCCCCTGCCATCCGTCACTCCAGAGTCCATGGAGTATGAATTGGATGTGGAGGCTGGGCCGGAAGTCATGGCTGAGTCTTGTCCAGACCTCGGGGGAAACCCCCATCTGGGCAAGGTGGGTCCCCCTGGGCCTTAGCTTAGCAGCCCAGCACGTGGGCAGAGGCTGGGAAGTCTATAGTGGCTGACTCAAAAGAGATTGTCTTGTAGATGAGCAGGAAAGAAGGAGACTAGCACAGATTAAATGGAAGCTGAAAAGACGGTATCATGAGCACATGTGGATTCAGATATTTGGAAGAATTTGAGGAGAATTAGGGTTATTGCAGAATGAGTGAAAATAGAAACAAACAAATTTTATTTTTTTTAATTGAGACTCAACTTTTATCTTCCAGTTACCCTCTCTCACTATGGCCTTAGAGTTTTCAGAAACTAAGTGTTTTTTGTGTCTTTTTTTGTTAGACTCTTTTGTTTAAATGTGGAACTTTTGTAGAATTTCTTGATTATTCATGAGAACAGGAAAAACATGAAATGAAAATCTGAAATAATGTCTATTTAAGCAATTTCTGCTTATCTGAGAAAGATTGTTATTTGATCCATGAGAATTTTCAAAATAAATCATAATATCTATTTATCTCTAAAACATAGTATTAATAGACTTAAAATAAAAATTCACATCTATAAATTCTGTTTCCCTTTGAAAATTCATCTTTGCAATTACTTGTTTTGTACTGTACCTTAGTTATTGTACAATAGAAATTATTACTCCACACCAGAAGGAATTTAGGCTGAAGGTCTAAATCTACTCTGCTATAAACTCTCTTATAGATTTTAATATTTAATATGATACTAAAACTTTAAAAACTATTCATAGACAATTTCTAAATTTATAAAATAAAATTACAAAGTTAGATGCAAGAATAAAATCATACAAGAGTATGGACAATAATATTTTCATGCTATTAACATTCTCAGCATTTAAGTCTAGCACAGTAGAGCTGATGAAAAAGCAGTTGGACCGGCCCGGAGGTGTGGAGATGGTTGCAGGTCTGCAGGTGGGAGCGGCCAGCCCACCTTTTGGTCTGTGTGCAAAGGACGGATTCAGTTATTTCTACAGAAGAAGGTCAGGTTCCTCTGCTCTGGTCCGCCCCTGCTGGGGTTACTGATGCCCTCCCCCGGCCGGCAGGGGTGTACTACTTTCCTGGTGAAACTCGGTTAGAACAGGATGTGCATTAGCAGGCCAAGCGGTTCAGATCCGCGTTGGCGCTGCATGTGGCCCCTGGCGCGTCCTAAGGCAGGCCTGGTTCCCCAGGCATTCAGAAGCCCTCCAGGGCCTGCTGGGCTGATCGAGGCTCCTTAACTGGCTTTCTGCCCCCATCGCTTTGCGGTTACTCCATTTGCACGGTTAGCTCGGGTGACCAACACGCTCTGCTCTGCTGGGGCCCGGGTCCTGGACTAGCTCTTGTCAGCTCTGGGTCTGTAGCCATTCTGCTGTTGGCGCATACGGAGCACAAGAGGAAGAGATGCACAGGAACTAAATAAAAGGTGAAAAGAGTGTGTCCTGAATGGTGTGCCTCAGG
The DNA here is from genome assembly GCF_963930625.1 of Muntiacus reevesi. Taxonomy (NCBI): domain Eukaryota; kingdom Metazoa; phylum Chordata; class Mammalia; order Artiodactyla; family Cervidae; genus Muntiacus; species Muntiacus reevesi. The sequence goes on from NC_089251.1 coordinate 161,266,471, forward strand.
CTGACCGGAGGCATCTGAGGGGGACCAGAGTCATGGCAGACAAGTGGGAGTGACGGTCAGACCCAGCGCAAACTTCCCGTCTGCGGCCCGTGCTCACTCAAGACTGAGAACAACAGTCCAGCCACGAGCAGGGCCGGGGGTCCTCTCTGCAGACCGCCACCTGCCCAGACCTAGCTCTCCTGGCCGTCCTGGCTGGAATGAGCCCAGCAGCCGGCCAGTGACTCCCCGCCTCTCCTGCTGGCAGCGTCCAAGCTTTAGAGGCTCCAGCAGAGCCCAGACTTAAGGTCACCAGAGGGATGCTTACAGCAGGTGGAGCTGAGCTTCACTCCTAACAAACTGTGCGTCGTCTTTCTGGGCAAAGCCTCTCTGCTGGGAACATACATCCAGCCTGTTCCACTCAAAAGATCTAGACTTATTTAACAATTTCATGCAAATTCATTTGCGAAGATATCACTATCATGGCCAGACCCAACACGTGTCTGCACTTTTAATCCCTTTCTGAAACCTAAACAAGTAACCCCTGGATTCTGAGTGACCCGCGCAGCTCTAAGAAATTGCAGTTGGGTGCTGCATCACATAAGCTCTGAGTCCAGGAGCCACAGAACAAACTCCCTCCCAACCAGGGGTTGAGAGCGCCCCAAAGCAGAACTCAAAACTAAGAAGCTGTGCACCGTGACAGACAACCTCTTAGACTTCCAGAGGACTGGACGGGTCAAGCCTGATATCCAGTGAAATGAAACATGCACTATTTTTAAGAATATGTTTTTCAGATGTATTGACACCAGTGCACAAAAATACATGCGCACACACAAAATACAAGTTATAGCATCGCTCTCTATAACAAGAGACTTGGAATAACCTTAATGCCCATCATAAAAGAACTGGTATATATAGATGTGAGGGCTTCCCTAGTGGCTCAGATGGTAAAGAATCCGCCTGCAATGCAGGAGACCTGGATTTGATCCTCGGGTCAATCTCCTGGAGAAGGGAATGGCAGCCCACTGCAGTATTCTTGCCTGGAGAATTCCATGGACAGAGGAGCCTGGTGGGCTACAGCGCATGGACCTGTAAAGAGTTGGACACCACTGAGTGACTGACACTCACAGGGCCAAGTGAAGGAACGGGGCCAGCCTTTGAATAAGTGAACAGATTTAAATGTCTTGATATAAAGTGTTCTGCCAGGCAGTCTTGCATTAAATAGAAAAACACAATAAAACAAAAAAGAGAAGCAAGAAATAATACGGCCACTTCCTGAAAATTTGAAAAATGAATACTCTAAACAGGAAGATTGCTCATATATAGCATGTCTGGGGGAACAAAAAGATTTGCTTCACTGATGGAGAAGGTCCAAACTTAAGAGGAGTGACAAATCAAGTAGAGTCAGAAAAATAAGAACTGAACTCCGGGGAATCTGAAACTCCAGGCTACGATATTTCAACAGATGAGGCGCCAGACACACCTGGTGTTGGTGATGGACGTGGAGACTCTAAGGAGCACAGTACCTTCTGCTGGAGCAGGTACCAGAAGGGGCTTCCCAGTCGTGAGCATCCTGGGTTCTCCACTTCCTCTCTGCACCCCTGGGCGTGTAAGGGCTCTGGGCTTCAGCCGCCTCATTCCCCCCAAGAAGATGCTTGCGAGGAAATCAGATATTGGTGAGCATGAACCTAGCAGAATGGCCAAGATATTAAAAGCTCAATATGATCTTTGAAGAAGACATATAGGAAGTGTCGTGGGAATTGCTCCAAGAAGAGAGGGTTTTGTTCCCTTACGCATATTGAAGGGGGAAATTACGCCGAGTACATATATTCTTCTCAGCAAGTTTCAGGTTCAGTAGTTCTAAATTGGGGTTGGAAAATTGGAAAGAAAATTGAGTTGTGGGGGCAAAATCACTGCTTAACTTAATTACTAAAATGCCGCACTTTCCTATCGTGATGTCAATACTGTGCATGCTGCAATTCAGGCTCCTATAAAACAGCTATTTTGTTAAAATTTAGGACAAAAGGTATGCCATTTATTAATGCATCAATATATTTTAGTGAGTACAATACATGAAAAGGAAAAAAGTAATTATTCACCTACAGGTCAGACCTCCATTATTTTAAGTCTTGGGGACTTGCAGAGCTCTGCATGAAAAGTAATGCAAATATATCTGAGTTAACTCTGTGGTAAATTAAATATTCTGGATATTAAATACAGGACTTGACAAGACTTCTTAAGGTACAGAAAGGATGCCGAATAGGGAACATTATTATTTAGTCTGTGGTGACAGCTTTGAAGCAGATAGATTTTTGCTATTCACAGATATATTTTCAGTATCATTTGCTGATTATTAAAATGGCTGTGACTGTTCAGTAGCTAAGTTGCGTCCAACTCTGCAACCCCAAGGACTGCAGCATGCCAGGCCTCCTTGTCCCTCACCATCTCTTGGAATTCACCCAAGTTCATGTTCGTTGAATCGCTGATGCCATCTAACCAGCTCATCCTCTGCCGCCGCCTTATCCTTTTGCCTTCAATCTTTCCCAACATCAGGGTCTTTACCAATGAGTTGGCTCTTCACGCCAGGAGGTCAAAGTTTTGGAGCTTCATCTTCAGCATCAGTCCTTCCAAGATTGACTGGCTTGATCATCTTGCTGTCTAAGGGACTCTGAAGAGTTTTCTCCAACACCACCGTTCAAAAGCATCAATTCTTCAGTGCTCAGCCTTCTTTATGGTCCAACTCTCATAGGGCCTTTGTTGGCAAAGTAACCTTTTTAATACACTTTCTAGGTTTGTCATAGCTTTCCTTCCAAGAAGCAAGCATCTTCTAATGTCATGCCTGCAGTCTTCATCCACAGTGATTTTGGAGCCTAAGAAGAGAAAATCTGCCACAGCTTCCACTTTTTTCCCCTTTTAACTGCCATGAAGTGAAGGGACTGGATGCCACGGCTGTAGAATCGTTATTAAGTCTGCTGGAAGCGTTTGCTCTGTCCAAATGAAGAAATCTCATCAGACTATGGTGTCCACAGAAGAGAAGAGATGACAGTGAATCCATTCCTCGGACTTAACCGAGGACTGATGATACCAGGTAATTTCATCTACTAATGGTTCTTAGACACATTGAAAAAAAAAATAATTAAGATAAAAACGAATTCAGCTATGGCTGAGCAACACGGGCAGGAGAAAGACAGGCTCCACGAGAGAGGAGAGCAGGGCTGAGCGGGGTGGTTGCTGAGCGGGGTGGTGGATCTCTGCAGGGGAAGGTGAGGGGGGCACACGAGTGGAAACCCGGAAGGGAGAGGGAGAGAGTCTGGCAGCGGAAACTGTAGGGTTGTCAGCTCTGGATGTCAGGGAGAGGTAGAAGGTTGCTGGAGGTGTCCCTTTAGGATCCCACGGCCACAGGGACCCGAGAGAGTGTTCAACACTATTATTTTTCAGAAGAAGGGGCTAGAAAAGATGAGCATTTTGATCAAGGTTATGTTGGTCTTGTAAGAGTAGATAAGAGAATATGTGGAAAGAACTTGGCAGAATGCTTGTTGTCATTAAATATTAATACTGAACGTGGTAGCTGGGCTTCCCTTGTGACTCAGCTGGTAAAGAATCCGCCTGCAGTGCAGGAGACCCAGGTTTGTTCCCTGGGTCCAGAAGACCCCCTGGAGGAGGGCATGGTTACCCACTCCAGTACTCTTGCCTGGAGAATCCCATGGACAGCGGAGCCTGGTGGACTACAGTCCATGGGGTCACAAAGAGTTGGACATGACTGAGTGACTAACACTTCACTGCAATGACAATTGCTATCGTTCAGTCGCTCAGTTGTGTCTGACTCTGTGACCCCATGGACTGCAGCACACCAGGCTTCCCTGTCCTTCGCTAGGTCCCAGAGTTCACTAAAACTCATGTCCATTGAGTCGGTGATGCCATCCAACCATCTCATCCTCTGTCGTCCCCTTCTCCAGCCCTCAATCTTTCCCAGCATCAGGGTCTTTCCCAATGAGTCGGCTCTTAGCATCAGGTGGCCAAAGCAATTACAGTAAGGTTAAAATGATCTTTCCTTTTGAGCACAAAAAAAATTTCCTTCATTTTAGCTAAAAAGAATAATGACATTTTTAAACCCTGACCTGGGGCCAGACATCCACAACATTTAAATCCTTTGAGAGTATTATATCACATGACCTTCACAACAACCATATATAACGACCAAGCAAGCTCAGAGAAGGTGGCTGAGTTGCCTGAGGTTACATGGCCAGCAAGCCAGCGTCTGTGAGTGGACCAGTTTTCTATTGCTTCAAAGTCCATGCTCTTGACATTCAGAGCAGCTTAATCTCAATGGAATGTTCTGCCTTCGAGCCATGTAACAGTCTACTCAGGAAGGATGAGGACAGGAATTCTTAGGCAGACCCACAGTTTAATACAGGAGCAAAACGGATAACTGGGTTACTCTGCTGTGATCTCAGAGTTTCCAAAACAAAAGAAGGCATGTTAGTTTGAGAAGCGAACTTAAGTCAGATTCCAATAGCTTCAGCATCACGAAGCTGCGCCTGCTGTGGGGTGAAGGGGTGCCTGGCCCGTGGGGTTTGCGTTATTATTCCCTGGTCATATGTAATTCAAAATTGCATATTTAAGTCACCTTCGGATTGTGATGTATTACAGAAGCAGCGCAATTCAGGGTTATATTTTACCATTACCTCTTCTCATTTAAAAATAATTTAAAACACAAATTTAAAAGTTGTCACTGCCAGAGTTTAATTCTCAACGACAGCCCGGCTGGCTTCACCTTTCAGTGATACGTGTCCTATGGTAATTTCCAAGCCTGACTTCCCTCTCCCAGGTTTTATTGCTCTTGGCTATTTGCATAAAAATGGAATCTTTGATCTTTAAGGGTTCATCAGCTCAAATAGCTCTTTCCCCATCCTAAGACACAAGTAATGACCGGCGAAAGGAGTTTGGTGGTTCAGCTCAACCAGGCATGCACAAGCAGGTTCCTAAAACTCATCTCTCCCTCCTCCACCTCGCCGTGGCTGTCTCTGCTGTAATTCTCTGCTCAAGTCCATCTCAGTGTCTCCCTAGCTCCAACATGAATTGAGGTGGCCACTCCCCGCAGGTACAGGTCTAAACACAGTCAGCAGTCTCATTCTACCAGAGGCAGAAAAACACAGGATGAGTTCCAATGTGGGCTCTTCCACTTCCTGGAGGATGTGGGAGAATGCCTTTACCTCTCAGACCTTTCGTTTTCTCCTCCATGAAATGGAGGGTGTTAGTGTTACCACCTCCCACCGTCATGTGCTCAGATCCTCAGTCGTGTCCGATTCTTTGCAACCCTATGGACTGCAGCTCACCAGGCTCCTCTGTCACTGGGATTTTCCAGGCAAGAATACTGGAGTGGGTTGCCATTTCTTTCTCCAGTGGATCTTCCTGACCCAGGGATCAAACCTGGGTCTCCTGCATGGCAGGTGGATTCCTTATCAACTGAGCCTCCACATGGTTATGTTGAAGAATAAAAGACACATTATCCATGAGGGGTCTGAAGGTAGGTCTTTTCCAGGGATGGGCGGGTCCCAATAGAAATGTCAGTTGAAGTCCATCAGTTTGCCAATGTTAAATCTCAAGTGATGAGTAAATTATACCCGATTTAGTTCTGGTCTAATGACAATTTTCATAAAGTTATTCACCACCCAGGAAAGGCTGACTGAATGCAACAGTATGGGGAATAGAACAAAAGGAATGATAGAATCATCAAAGATAGTGCTTGTGGTTTTGTTTAATTTACCAGGGACACACTTAAGTGAAAAATTAGTTTCTTTTTTTAAAACTGTGAGAGGTAACTATTTACATTTTCAACCCACTGGGTAACTATTCTCATATTAAGTTGGGAACAAGTGTGAACTCCATGTGTTAGACATCCTTTAACGCATCCATGCATTCTTTAAGCTAGCATTTAGAACAGAGTGTATAGTTCTCCAGGCCGGAATACTGGAGTAGGTAGCTGAATCCTTCTCCAGGGGATCTACCAGCCCAGGGATCGGACCCAGGTCTCCCGCATTGCAGGCAGATTTCTTACCAGCTGAGCCACCAGGGAAGCCCAAGAATACTGGAGTGGGTAGCCTATCCCGTCTCCAGGGGATCTTCCTGACCCAGGAATTGAACCGGGTCTCCTGCAATGCAGGCGGATTCTTTAGCAGCCGAGCTATCAGGGAAGCCCTGAAGATGAGACAAGTCAGGCCACTCCTCCGGCCTCCAGGGCTTTGCCTTCCAGTGTGGGGGGCGGGGGGGGAGGGCATCCACAGGTGCACAGTGAAGTAGCAGCGGTGACATGCTGCCCCGAGGAGCAAGAGGAAGCGGAGCAGTGCCCGTGGGGGCGTGTGCACCCCGCCTCCGGTGGCAGGCTTGGGAAGCTCTGAGGACGTCATGGAAGCTGGGAGGGGGAACGGGAGCAAAGAGAACAAAGGTACTGCGCACCGCTCCATGGGGTGGCTCTGTGAATGTAAGCGCTACTCAGCTCACCCCCTACTCCCGGGCCAGGGGATGGGTTAAACGCCCAGCCGGGAAGGTTGCGTTTTATCCTACTGCAGTCGTTAGCAACTGTAAGCCGGGGAGGAGACACGCTTTAGGAGGATCACTCCTGAGCCGCTGAGCTGTGACATAATAACTGGGAGCGGTTTTAGGCCACTAACTTCCCCAACTTATTACAGCAGCAGTTGAAAACGAACACAGTTGTTCTGGAAGAGGACCAAGGAGGAGAGATCCCCTGAACCAAGGCCGTAGTGATGGAGAGGAAGAGGCTCGCCAGACGCGGGGTGCTAAGCAGACAGCACAGGTGGATTCGGTGACTGTGGACTGGAGGTGATGGTTCAGAGGCAGAAAGAGCTTGGAGTCTTCCAGGTTTATCTGGCAAGCAGGGAGATGGAGAGGGCATGCTGGAGGAGGAGCAGGACTCAGGAAGATGAGGGCCCGGCTTTGAATGTTTTAAACTTGGAGTGTCCTTGAGACTTTCGGGAGGACAAACAGACAAGACAGGTACTGTGATAACTGGATGGTGACTTAGGAGAAAGTTCAGAACTTACATTGTGAAGCCCTAAAAAGGGGGAGAGGGGCTGCATAAGCTGAGATCCAAAGAGGAAACCACGGCAGCCCTCAGACAAGGGAAGAAACCCGCCCAAGCAAGGGTGTCCATACAATGTAAGGAGCGTGTCAACAGGCGGGTCCTGAAGAGGGACGCTGTGACCGTCTCAGGGGCACAAGGGAGAGAGCCTCCGGGAAGCAGTAACCTCTGAGTTCAGAAGGATCATTTGGAGAAAAGCGGAGAGAGCATCCCATGGGGAGGGATAAGAATAAGAAAAGGTACAAAGTTGATAAGCCCTAAAATGGCACAGCCATGTACAAAGAACTGGAGCGTGAGATGAGAGAATGCTCTCAGACAGAAAGGCAGGTGGGATCCTTGACCACATCACGTTCAGGCAAAGACAGGGTTGAGCCAGACAGAAAGTCAGAGAGGACTTCTGAACTGGGCATGGGATGTAGAGTGAGTTGAGTGGATTTATAATGGTATTGAAAATGATTTTTTAAAGGTATGGATCAGAGATTTTTTAAAAATTAACTTCCTAATTTCTGACACCTAAAATAGTACGTCAAGGCTGTATATGATCACCCTGCTTATTTAACTTCTATGCAGAGTACATCATGCGAAATGCCAGGCTGGATGAAGCACAAGCTGGAGTCAAGATTGCTGGGAGAAATATCAATAACCTTAGATATGCAGATGACACCACCCTTATGGCAGAAAGTGAAGGGGAACTAAAAAGCCTCTTGATGAAAGTGAAGGAGGAGAGTGAAAACCTGGCTTAAAACTCAGCATTAAAAAAAAAAACGAAGATCATGGCATCTGGTTCCATCACTTCATGGCAAATAGATGGGGAAACAATGGAAAAAGTGACAGACTTTATTTTCTTGGGCTCCAAAATCACTGCAGATAGTGACTGCAGTCATGAAATTAAAAAACAGTTACTCCTTGGAAGAAAAACTATGACCAAACTAAACAGCATATGAAAAAGCAGAGACATTACTTTGCCAGCAAAGGTCCGTCTAGTCAAGGCTATGATTTTTCCAGTGGTCATGTATGGATGTGAGAGTTGGACTATAAAGAAAGCTGAGTGCTGAAGAATTAATGCTTTTGAACTGTGGTGTTGGAGAAGACTTTTGAGAGTCCCTTGGACTGCAAGGACATCCAACCAGTCCATCCTAAAGGAGATCAGTCCTGGGTGTTCATTGTAAGGACTGATGCTGAATCTGAAACTCCAGTACTCTGGGCGCCTGATGCGAAGAACTGACTCATTTGAAAAGACCCTGATGCTGGAGGCGAAGGCGAAGGGGACGACAGGGGATGAGGTGGTTGGATGCCATCACCAACTATATGGCCATGAGTTTGAGCAAGCTCCAGGAGCTGGTGATGGACAGGGAGGTCTGGCGTGCTGCAGTCCATGGGGTCGCAAAGAGTTGGACACAACTGAGCGACTGAACTGAACTGAAAATAGCTTCCAGATAACTTTCCTATTGCAGGGCTCTAATTATGACAAGGCATTCAGAAAGTTTCTATAGATTACAAAAAGGTCAATATCCCCTTGAATCTGCGCATGCTGTTTATAATCAGTGGACTTTGGCCTCTCATTCTTCTTAAACACCTAAGACACACCCCATCTCCAGGCGAGTTTCCTTAGCCCGCCATGCTTTCCATTCCCCAGTCTTTCTCTATCCAAACTTGACTCGCTCTTCAAAGCACAGTTCAAACGCCACATCCCTCAGAAAGTGTTTCCTGGTTCCCGGGTGGGGATTATTCACCTCCCTTCCCCCACCCTCCTTTTTGGGGATCCCCCTCTGGTCCTTACTCATGTTATGATTTGCTATGTATGGCTTGTCTTTTCATCACGGGCCAAATCGGTAGCTTTCCAGCACAGGGTGTGATTCCTGGGTGAAGGAAGCACGGGGTGAAAGGCACGGGGTGAGCCTTTTATTCCAGGTCGGGTACTCGCTGAGACTTCTGAGCAGGGAAGTCACAGGAGGAAACCGGGGGCTCCACCAGCTGACTGGGAGTCTTTTGTAGAACACAGATGAAGGGGAAAATAGTAAAGCAGTGAAACGGGAGGTACTAGTTAGAGAGTTAAGTTCCATAATCTGGGTTTGAAGGCTTTGGAGGCCAAGGACAATTCATTTTTGCATTATCAGTTATGATATCTACCTATCTACACATACATATTAAGTGTTTTTTAAGATGAATTTTTAAAACTTATGTTAGTCTCCTTAGGATACATCTAGTAACTTAACTTGCAGGGTTCCAAAGATAGGCGTTTGGGGTTTATTTTATTTAATTTACTACTTCTTAAAGCACGTATGTATGTATGTATTTGGCTGCCTTGGGTCTTACTTGTAACTCGGGGGACCTTCCCTGCATCCTGAGAGATCTTTTCTTTGCAGCACATGGGCACTCTGTGGTGGATGACTGCGGTGGATTTTTAACCACTGGACCACCAGGGAAGACCCCGGGTTTATCTGATTTGATGCGATCCTTCCGGCAGGCGGCACATGGGTGACGACAGGGCATAGATCATGTATGCATAAGACATGTGCTCACTGCTGCGGTTGCCAGGGAAAACACAGCATGCCCCATTAACTTTAAATTTCAGATACACGACAAAAATGTTTTAGTTATAAGTATATCCTAAACATTGCATGACATATACTTCTACTAAAAAAAATCATTTGTTGCTCATCTGAAATTCAGATGAGCAGCCACTCCTATTTTGATTTGCTCCATCTAGCAAGCTTAGAAGCTTAGATTGCCTATGAGCAGGAGGCGATAAATACAGAGGGAAGTGATTTCTGGCAAATCAGTGTGGGTAACTTAACTCCTTTTCTCCCCGTGTCGTTCCGTGTTTCTTTTGTCTGCCTTCATACTGAAAAGGTAAGGATTCCTCCAGAAGCTCACCTCATGTAGGATTACATGCTACCAGTGAGGAAGAGTCTACAACCTCTTAAGATGAACCCACAGAGTATCTCCCTGAGCTGTCAAATCGGCCTTTCTAATGGTTAGCCTGGGGAGGGCATGGCAACCCGCTCTTGTATTCTTGCCTGGAGAATCCTGTGGACAGAGGAGCCTGGCGGGCTACAGTCCATGGGGAAGCAAAGAGTCGGACACGACTGAAGTGACTTAGCACGCACGCAGGGTTTCAGCTAAATACCTAGGTTGCTCACCATTTTCCTTGTCATCCCTGTGGTGGCACTGGAGGACAAATGACCCCAGAGCACCCAGTCTAGTCTAAGTAGCTAAGTCGTGTCTGACTGTTTGCGATCCCATGGAATGTAGCCCGCCAGGCTCCTCTGTCCATGGGGTTCTTCAGGCAAGAATACTGGAGTGGGTTGCTATTTCTGTCTCCAGGGGATCTTCCTGATCCAGGGATCAAACCCAGGTCTTCTGCATTGCAGGCCAGTTCTTTACGAACTGAGCTACAAGGGGAGCCCAGTGCACCTAGGAGAACCCTCTTTAATGCCGCTGCGGCCGTTTATGCCATTCTCTCTCTGACCTTTCTATCCAGCTGAGCAAGTCTGGGCAAGCTTGGGCTTGAGCAGTTTCGGCAACTTTGGGCACAGCTGCATCACGGCTTCCCTTGTGGCTCAGCTGGTAAAGAATCCGCCTGCCATGCCGGAGACCCTGGTTCGATTCCTGGGTCAGGAAGATCCCCTAGAGAAGGCAAAGGCTACCCACTCCAGTATCCTGGCCTGGAGAAGTCCATGGACTGGTCACAGAGCCGGACACAACTGAGCGACTTTCACTTTCACTGAGGCTGAGGGGCTGCTTGTATATGGAGCCCCCGTTAACAAAGCGCGGACCCCAGAGGAGCCCCAGGGCTAGCACTGAAGAGGACATCACAGCTGCGGGCCGGGGATGGTGAGGGGCCCACTGCACAGACTCCCGTATGGATCAACACCCACCCTTCCTCAGACACGCCGTGCCCCTGCTGCCAATGGGAGGGGCAATTCCTGGGAAGATTGACAAGATGTCCAGGGTCCCCAAGGAGGAGAAAGGGGTCTGAGGCTCTCAAGGAGGAGGAAAGGACAAACTTTTTTTCTACATTGCTTTATCTTAGTCAATATAACAGTGTGTCTGGCTCAAGGATATATTTCTCCTTAACAAGGACCTTCTGGCTAATCTTTTTGTCTTAAAACTTGTATCTGGTAAGACCTTTCTATTGGTAGTTCTGATCTTGTTAATTTAAGATGCATGTTGTGGGAGTGGGTCTGGTAGTGAAAGTGAAGTTGCTCAGTCATGTCCAACTCTTTGCGACCCCACGGACTGTAGCCCACTAGGCTCCTCCGTCCATGGGATTTTCCAGGAAGAATACTGGAGTGGGTTGCCATTTCCTTCTCCAGGAGATCTTCCCAAGCCAGGGATTGAACCCGGGTCTCCTGCATTGTAGGCAGACGCTTTATTGTCTGAGCCACCAGGTAAATCTGGGTCTGGTAAGACCTTTCTATTGGCAGTTCTGATCTTGTTAAATTTAAGAAGTATGTTGTGGGAGTGGGTCTGATAAGAGTATATTAGGGCTTGCCAAAACTAGTGATGCGGCACTCTCCGTCCACCTTCTGGCTGTGTCAGAACCTTTCTCTGTCCTGTCACTCTAATAAAAGTCTGCTGCACAAAAGCTCTTGGCTGATCAAGCCTGGTCCCTGGTCCTGAAGCTAAATCTTCTTCGGAGATCAGGAATCTGACACTGTTCACCGTTAAGCTATCACAAAGGCCTGCAGTTCTTCTGCCCAGAGACTGAGGCTTTGTTTCTGACCGTCATCGGAAATAATTTCTTTCCTCTTCCCAAACCCATGTTCATCCTGGGGAGTCCGATACTGCGACTGAAAGTTTCCCTGTAGAGGAAGGGTGGCTCCCCACCTCCTCCGCTCAGTAGCAGGCACGCTGATACGTCACAGAAGAGCTGGCTCTTTTCCCGACAGTGCTCGGCTTCCACTTATCAAAACCTCTTCATCTTTCCCCCATCCCAAATCTAATTAGTTTCCTTTCTTATTTTGAATGTATAGGATTATTACTGTTCAGCATAGTAGTTTGCATTTGTCTTTATTGACTTTCATTGTGTTTAATTGAGCCATCCATCCAGTCTGCTGACAGCATTCTGGAGGCTTCAAATTGTCAAGTGACATTGGCTCTAAGCTGATGTAAAAAAAAAAAAAAAAATTCCCCTCTCAGAACTGCCAAGCATTCACATGATTAGGCTGGAAAATAATCACAAAATTCATTATTTTTGTACCTTAAAATATATTACCTAAAACTGCATGTAGAATACGTTGGAAAACAATTCCCCAGTCTAAATCTGCCAGTGGAAGCGCTCCCATCATCAGAAGGATGAAGAACACCAACACTGCACTTGCATCGGTGGGAGCACAAGGCTTCTTCCCTCTTTTCCCAGGTAGGAGCCTGGCATCACCGTGAGAAAAGGGTTTCCCTCTCAGACTGGAAATGCAAGAGTGTCAGCATCACCTACGCTGGTCATGAAGAGCACCATGAAGGTTATAGAGCATCCTGGTGCGTAAAGGATCGGGTTCCATCTGAAGATAAAAAGCAACAACAAAACCCAGCCTTTCCTCAGGATCGAACGTTTCTACCCCACATTTAAGTACAGGCAGAAATTATTCTGCAGGGAAACCTGTCCACACCTATTGCAAGTTGCTTCCATTTCCCTCTTAGTGTCCGCTAACGCTCTCACCAAGAGGGCAGGGTGAGCTCACCTCTGGGGAGCAGCCCAGCCTTGCCCTCTGGAGCTCAGCGCTGTGGCCGGGCTGGGCGTGTGGGTGGCGAGGATGCCCCGGGGTGGGCTGTTAGGAAGTCTGTGATCTCTGTCTCGAGCAGCAGGTGGGGGTGTCAGAGTCTGCACTGAAACATATCGATTAAAGACCGCAGGCTGCCAGGGTGGGTGAGTAGCGGCTTTCAACACCTCCTGATGTTGCTGCTGGGCTGCCCTGGTGGTTCAGGGGTAAAGAACCCGCCTGCCAGTGCAGGAGACATAAGAGACACGGGTTTGATCCCTGGGTCGGGAAGATCCCCTGGAGAAGGGATTGGCAACCCACTCCAGTATTCTTGCCTGGAAAATTCCACGGACAGAGAAGCCTGGCGGGGTACAGTCCATGGGGTCGCAAAGAGTCAGGCATGACCTTGTGACTGAACACCAACAAGAAATGTTGCTGCAAGCTGCTGGGCAGGTGGGTTCGGGAGCCAGTTTTCCTTGATCTGCATGGACCCCTTAATGTGGTCTGGTCAGGAGGAGAGAGTGGCCCCGGCGGTACTCTGGGGATGAAAATTTTACAACACAACCACAGATTCCGTCGTATCCACAGCTATGATCTGGGTCCTTCCTAAGTTCTAGGCTTGGTTCTCGTCCAGGGGATGTGAAACAGAAACAGGTGCTTTTCAGGGCTGTTGGGGGACCTGGATGCACGTAGATAGGCAATGGAGACATCACCCTCAACATCCTGAATGTGCACGTTTACCCTTCATTGGTATAAACCATCAGTGCAGGGGACACGCCAGCAAAGAGCCTACATGTAACTGGATTCCGAGAAGAATTTGTACTTCTCTCCATAAACTAAGACTTTGGGGCCACAGGGGCATTTTCTTCTACAAACAGTCACTTACTGTAGCCTAATATCATTTCCTCTTTTCCCCTCATTAATTAGTTAGAGATAAAATAATACTTGAGCACTTCATAATCTTAAATTCACAATATTTTACTTAATTAAAATAGGTAATTTAGAAAAATAATTGGCAATTGCTAAGACCTCTAATGCTGATGAGAAGTGAGTTGGAAGCGTCCTTTCATCACAAATTGGTACTTAAATGTAAAGTTCCACACACAGCTGGAAAGTGCCATTGTTAAGTGGCAAGTATATTAGGTAGCCATCATTAAACCAAAGAAACCAAAATTAAACTACAAAGAAAAATGGTGCATTTTAAAAGAAATATTTGGGAGAATATTTTAAGGGCTCAAAAGTATAAACATGACTTTCTACACATTCATTCTGAAGAATATTGTTATATAACATATCTGTAAATTTCTGACATATGGATTTCATTTCATACTCCATTCTGTAAATACAGTTTTGATAATAAGTTAAGAAAAATTAAGGCTTCTACATGTCATTTTCCTTATACCAAAGGGTAAGTTTTAGCAGTGAACTCAAATTTTATTTATGATTTTCAATATAAAGTTATTCATGTGACTGAATTCCTGCCTACTGATGCTGACTTATGTAAAATGAAAGAATTGCATCTGGAATAAGCAAACCTTTTTTTTTTTTTTTTTTGCACATTTTCCTATTTAGGACAAATAATAAAATGCCTCTCTGCAATACCATACAACACAGCACAAATACGTGCTAATCTTCAGGAACACCAAAGAAAAACACATCCTTTGGAGAGCTTATTTGTTCCGTGGGAGGCTGTCTTTTTCAGGCCTGGAACAAAACCCTGTGGATAAGGATTAGAACATATGCAGACATCATTATGTGTGTGTTGGTGGGGAGGGAGGGTGGAGGGCAGCCCGTTCTACACCATGGAATTTGCTATCACATTTTCTCCTTGGTACCACATTAAAAAAGCGTAAGAATTAAACAAAAGCCTAAAGAGCAAGGAATTTAAGAGACAACAACAACAACCCAGCACAACAAATGTTGCATTCTGGGGGAATACAATGGTGATATTTCAGCTCTGCCAAATACGGCTTTGAAATAAAGATTCTTTATATTCTTTTGCAAATAAAAGTCCAAAATATTTATCAAATTGCAGCTATGTTAAAGCAAATTGAGCAGTTTTCACGTCTTTTTTGGGATGCAGGAAAATTTTCAAAAATTCATATATTGTTCCATTAAGATTTCTCTTAGAAAATAAGACTGTTTGATATATGTAAATCTTATGTAAGAGATTCTAACTTTTAAAAATCATTATTTAAGAGAAGACATGAAATTGATTTTTGAAGTTACAGGATAGGATAAACATCCTAAACCAATAGTGATATAATCAAAACCCAGGAGAAAAATATGCTCCTTGGCTCTGACTTTCACTAAATTTATAACTTAAACTATTTAATTCAGCCAATAGTTATGTACCACCTCAGTCAGTCAGTTCAGCTGCTCAGTCGTGTCCGACGCTTTGTGACCCCATGGGCGGCAGCACGCCAGGCCTCCCTGTCCATCACCAACTCCTGAAGTTTGCTCAAACTCATGTCCATCAAGTCAGTGATGCCATCCAACCATCTCATCCTCTGCCATCCCTTTCTCCTCCTGCCTTCAATATATCACCTACTGCATACCATTCACTGGCCCAGGGGATTTCGTGACAGCTGAGGCCAGATTCTAGTCCGGGAGGCCACCGTCCAGCAGCAGAGATGACGCTGTCGTTATGAGAGTTGCAGTGCATCCTGACCCAAGCATGACCAGGACACAGAGCGAGCAAATAATTCCACCAGCTCCTCCCTTTGAGGGGTGGGAGGAGGGCGATGTGAGCTGGAGCAGTCCCTAAGAAGGTGACATTGAGCTGACCTTGAAGTATAACTCCTGGTGACAGAGGGCAGGACATTCTTGGCAGAGGAGATAAGGAGCCAGAGGAGGGGCGGCAAACTGGGTGAGAGACGGCCTCGGGAAGGAAGGCTGGAGGCCACGTGCACTCATGGCTTACTAGGGCCCAGCCCGCCGGCACCCCTACTCAGCTCCAGGGGAGCACCCTCAGGCAGGACTAAGGGGACCTTTGGACTTTCCAGGTGGTTCAGACGGTAAAAGAATTTGCCTGCAATGCAGAAGACACAGGAGACCTGGTCTGATCCCTGGGTCGGGAAGATCCCCTGGAGGAGGACATGGCAGCCCACTCCAGTCTTCTTGCCTGGAGAATCCCATGGACAGAGGAGCCTGGTGGGCTACAGTCCACAGGGTGGCGAAGAGTCGGACACGACTGAGCGACTAACACACACTTGGTGACTTGATTTAATCCTCCCACCAGCCCCACGAGGGAAGCACTGTCTGCGCTTGTGAGCAGGTGGTGAGCCCCAGGCACAAAGCCTGGATCACACGTCTGCAGAGGGCTGGTGGACCCCAGGGCCTGCCAGACCCGGGGCTATTCTGGGGTCCTGAGTGGTCTGAAGGACGCTGTCAGTTGCAGGGTCAAGGACCCAGGGTGGGGAAGGGAGGTGAACGCCTGCAGCCCGATTATCTGTTAGAAACCAACTGAAACAGGCGGCTAACAAGGAGGGACGGAACCATGGCAAGTCCAGAAGACTGAGGCGAGATGGAAAATCTCCTGAATTCAAATGTCGTGATGGGTGGGGAGTTCTGGGGAGGCTGGAGTCCCGGGTCTTCCCGTGCCTTCTAGAGAAATGGAAATGGAGTTTTCTGGTGACCACAGGTGGGGGGCGGTGGTGGGGAGGGTGTTGGGGACACATGAGAGGGGGCATTTCTGGGTGTGCTGGGACAGGTGCCTCCATCGGTGGCTGTGGAACTTTCTGGAATCTGGACAGAGATGACCGAAGAAGGTGAGGGAGGAGGCAGGGAAGAGACGGAGGAGGAGCAGAGGGAAGGGAAAGAAGCTTTACTTCTCTCAAAGGACCCACAGCCTCTGCGGAGGCCGCAGCAAACAGGCGACAGGACGTCCAGGGGGTCAGGAAGGGAAAGGGTCTGGGAGCAGCCAGAATGAGAGACGCTTCCGGAAAAGGTGCACCCCAGAGTGGAAGGAAAAGCAATGGAAAGTGAGAAAACCTGAAGTTTCCTCAGAAGACAGAGGGCTTCCCTGGTGGCTCAGACGGTGAAGAGTCTGCCTGCAGTGCGGGAGACCCAGGTTCAATCCCTGGGTCGGGAAGATTCCCCTGGAGAAGGGCATGGCTACCCACTCCAGTATCCTTGCCTGGAGAATCCCATGGGCAGAGGAGCCTGGCGGGCTACAGTCCATGGGGGTCGCAAAGAGTCAGACACGACTGAGCCGCTTCACTTTAAGAAGACAGAAGTTTGGGGAGGGTGAGGCCCCACGCAGGTAGGTTTTCAGAGTGGAGACCTGACTGGGGGGTGCAGAAGGGTGGAGCAGACAGAGGGGGCCGGAGGGTCTGGGCGGGCGGGAAGCTGGGAAGGAGCGTCCCCTCCCCTGGAAGGCGTGGAGGTGAGGAGTAAGATGCAGGGCCTGCGGGAGTGGGAAGAGGAAGGGGGAAGGCTTCCTGGACCCTCCGGGAGGGGAAGGAAGCCAACAGGGCTGGCAGAGTTGTAAGTCGTTCCTTCCTAACAGATCCAATCAGCTGTTGCACAGTTTCCTCCCGCACGGCTTGGCAGTTTTGAACATGACATCAGGGACACTTTTTCCGGCCATAGACTTTCCACAAAACATTCATTCACTGCCCCGGGGTCGCTGCACGCCCTCGCCGGTCAGTTGTGGGGCAGCAGGTTCAGACGGGTGCCGGACCCTGAATCTCTTACCCTCCTATGGGCGGCACTGCTGTCTCTACTTACAATTGCATGCACAGACCGCATCGGGGGAAAGCACAAAACGTTTCCAGTGTGCGGGACGGCTGGGAGGTCTGTGTGCTGTCGGGCCTCTAGTCTTTCACCCCCAAACACAGAAAACACACACAGCTGAAACCGAAAGAGAAAGAGTTGGAGGGGAGGGAGAGAGGGCTTTTTTTTTTGCAAAGAAAAGCTGTATCACCAGAATTTACATATTCTGCGTGTCATATTGTGTTTAAATGTTGGGTATGTTGCCATTTGAAGCTCAGAGGAGCCTGTGCGTTTTTGAGGTGCTATCCTTTGGTTACTCCAGAAAGCAGGGTACTCTCAAGAGAAGGGCGGTGGCCTTGGACACAGCTCTCTGGCCAGAGAATATATGTTTCCTGTGTGAGATGCTAACAGCCAAGAAGGCCTGATTTGGCTTGTACATATTATACCCTGCCCAGGATAACGCCTTTCAGTGGAAAGTGTGTTGGACCTGTCCTTTAGCATACCAAATTTAATGAACTGTATAATAAAAGAAAAATTTTAAAATATTCAGAAAATGCATGATACACGTCAGACACTGTCCCAACTTCAGCTGAAGGGTACAGAGGTGATTGACAGGAATACCACCCTCAAGAAGCTACCTCTAGTGGCCACAGGGGCTCAAAACACTAAAGGTGCTAAAAGCATTAATAATAAAGGTCTGGTAAGAATAATGGACTTCCTTTGTGGCTCAGCTGGTAAAGAATCTGCCTGCAATTTTGGGAGACCTGGGTTCGATTCCCGGGTTGGGAAGGTCCTCTGGAGAAGGGAAAGGCTACCCACTCCCTTCACATTATCATAGTCTATGACTTAGTACAAATTTCTAACATTTCTGCAGGTGGATAGTAGTTAGGGATCTCTTTGTTCCCCCAAGAGTACACTTTGTGCTTAATTAATTTTCTTTTAAATGGGAAAAAATATCAAAGTTTAATGACACACATACATTGGAGAGACCCAGGAAAGCTGACTCACTCCTCTGCTTAATGTCCTACTTCCGACGGTATCAACCAAACAGTGAACGTGAGCCAGATCCTA
Organism: Muntiacus reevesi; assembly: GCF_963930625.1. Classification (NCBI taxonomy): domain Eukaryota; kingdom Metazoa; phylum Chordata; class Mammalia; order Artiodactyla; family Cervidae; genus Muntiacus; species Muntiacus reevesi. The sequence goes on from NC_089251.1 coordinate 161,285,035, forward strand.
CTGTATAGAAGGTGCTTCCCCTGGAGGCTCAGATGGTAGAGAATCCGCCTGCAATGCAAGAGGCCTGGGTTCAATCCCTGGGTCGGGAAGATCCCCTGGAGAAGGGAATGGCTACCCACTGCAGTATCCTTGCCTGGAGAACTCCTCCGTCAGAGGAGCCTGGCGAGCACAGTCCATGGGGTCACAAAGAATCGGACGTGACTGGGCAACTAAAACACACACGCTGTAAAGAAGACACAGCGTCAGGCCCTGTGGCGAGTAAAAAGATGCATAGAACTCTTAGGGAGCAGCAGTGTAGAGCAAATGCAGGCGTGAGTCCATGCCTATGGTGGCTGCTGAAGACTCCCCTGAGAGGAGGTGGGATGTGTCTGGGCCTTGAGGAGCACGTACGGCTTTATTCGTCATCTTTCCCCATTCAAGAAGTAAGTATATGTCAGGGGAGTGTAATCTCCTTGGTTCTGTCTCGTCACAACAAAGACTTGAAGCGACGGACGATAAAGCCCACGGCACGTCACAGCTCTTGGACAGTCCGTGTTATAGTTCTTGGACAGATCAGTCTTATAAGGAAAATACAACCTCGGGGTGTGAGAGCATGCCGATCCAAAAGGCGCAAAGAGAAGAGAGAGAGAGAGAGAGAGAGAAAGAGAGAGAGACCCCCGGCCCGTTGGTTCCTCTTTTTATATGTTCTTTCCCCTCCCCCTGGGCCTGCCCTATGTAAATTGGGCTAGCCGGAAATGCCGTTTGTTTTACCTGAGGTCCTCACTTGGGCCCTCGGACCTTCCTTTGTTCTATTTTCACGGGCTTTTCCCTTCCTTGTCTTTTAGCCACCACCCTTCTGGACTCCTTTTTCCTATTCTAACTACCTAACATATACAAGTATGCTTTTTGTAATACATTAAACGATGCATCCATTGGCAGTGATCGTGTCCCTTCCTTTTTTTTTTTTTTTTTATAATTTTATGTACTCACTTTTGGCTGTCCCGGGTCTTTACCCTGGCACGGCTTTCCTCCAGTTGTGGGGAGTGGGGGCCGCCCTCCAGGTTCAGGGCTCGGCTTCTCACCGCAGTGGCTTCTCTTGTTTCGGGGCCTGGGCTCCAGGGTGCTCTGGCTTCAGTAGCTGCGGCTTCCAGATTCCAGAGCACAGGCTCAGTAGCTGTGGCTCACGGGCTTACTTGCCCGGATCTTTTCAGATCAGGGATCGAACCCGTGTCTCTGGCGTTGGCAGGCAAATTCTTTATCGCTGAGCCACCAGGGAAGCCTCAGGCCTTCCTTTCACTTAAATCTTAAGCACCCTTCTGATCTGTACGCTCAACTGTGTTGAGTGCAGTGTGTGAACCCGCAGGAGTCAGGCACGGATTCTAAACCTACAGGCTAATGAAGGAAGACCAGACACTCTCAAGGAACCCTTGTGGGAGATGAGACCGAGTTTCATAAACGATGAAACTGCAGTTAGCAGTTATTCAGGGTATTCAGAAGAGAACTAACTACATTCCGTGGACTGACAAGATGGGAAAGGGATGAGCAATTAAGAGACACAGAGAAAAAAGCGTCAGCCAACTCCCACAAGCTATATTGTGACCGTGTGCAAGGTGGCATAATATTGTCTACATTTTCAACGGAATATTGTGAAAATGAATGGAATATTATCTCCAAAGCAATTAGAGATGTTTGGAGAAAAGCCACGGGCAGAAAAATTCCATCGTATTATTTCTGAAAAGGCATTTTAAAAACAGGTTAGATTGTAAGGCAAAACAGAAGAACAGATTTGTCTTGAAAGATGTTTCCAGACCCTTTGTAGAATGAGGCTGAACACCTTACGGAAACGGGACCTTTTGAACTGCTATTACGAAAAGCTGATGCAGAGAAGGAAGGTAGCTATCTGAGTCCCCCATGGCAAGAAGAGAAGGTGGTCTGACAAGACGGAACAAAAACATAGCATGCAATGTTGGGGTTTTCCAGAAAAAAGTAGACATCTTCCTTGCCTTCAGACAATATGTCACGCATATGGCACGTTCCTCAGCTTGATAAACATCCACAAGTAGATAACTCTGAGACAGATGGTAGTCTCACGACTTTGTTTTATTAATTTCCATGCCATTAGACTGGATAATTCACAATTCAGACGATCAACTCAATTTCTGTTTTGGGAAATCAACAGAACGCCTCAGGGTGAGTGACCGAGGGTGGGAAGAATACCCCAGTCGCTCGTGCTGACTGATTTTTCTGCAGTGATGGGGGAAGTGGTGAAGACCAAGCCTGGGGATGCCAAACAGGAAACAAAGCCGTAGATGGCCTCTCCTGCTCACTAGTGGGCGCTACACGTGGACTTGTGAGATGGAGAAGAACAAGGTAAGAACAGTGATTGGCCACAGAGGGTTTTCCTCCTCGCAGAAATGTCAGAGCATTAGGGTCAGAGAACAAGACAGAGGGAGGAGAAAACGGTAGAAGGGAAGCAAGGAGAACTTATGCTATTTACGCATAAATGAAGTTCACCAATTTTAGAGTTTCCACTACCAGAGAAATAATGCACATCAGAAAGGTAACCTTAATAAGTGAAGACAGAGCGCCAGCTGCCCCCTGCCTCCCTCGTCCTGCCCGGCAGACTCAGCTCTCCCGTCCACTCGCCAGCAGGTGTCAGCGTCTCCTCCGCAAGGGGCCCAGGGCCTGACCAGGGGCTTCTCTGAAAGCAGGGAAGTGCCTCTCACAGAAGCTGCAAGTCAGCGGTCAGACTGCCATGCCCTTCACCCTGTCCGTTTCTCTCTCCATCGCACTCAAGCACAGGCAGATTATTCCTGGGGACGCGGGTTTGGGAGATGGGTTAACACTTCGAGGGAGGGTCTCAATCTGGACACAGCTGACACTTAACACGTTCTGTGAGGGGCCATCCTGTGCGTTCGCTGTAGGATGCTCAGCCCCATCCCTGGCCCCCACCCTCTAGATGCTGGTACCACTGCCCAACCCTCACCGGGAAGCAACCAAAACTCCCCTGGGAGGGAAAATCTTTCCCAGTTGAAAATCAGCACTCCCAATAGAACAGGAGAAGATAACCTAATGATTGCAGAGTCAGTGCTTCTGGACCCTTAGGGAGTAACATGGTATTTATAGTTGATGGGAAATGGAGACAGAAAACGGAGACTGCATTGCTTGGGATCTTTCCTACCAGAGCAACAGTGAAGAATACATCATGGGAAATGTTAATTTTAGCTCACACATCACTTTTGTATGTACTGGTTCATTTAATCCTTAACATATAATCATGCTATATATGTGAGAAATTTATGATATATAATGCATAGCATATATAATATATGTAAACATACATTATATGTGTGAAGATTTATGGTGTATACTACACATGCTATACATAATATATGTGAATACATATTGCACATAAAATACATGTGGATATATTATATATATAATATATGTTACAAATACATAATCTCTACTTATGGGTTAGATAACTGAGGCTCGGAGTGGTCGATTCACTTGTCCCAGATTATAGAGTGGAAGAGCTCAAGGTGAGGATTAAACCCAGCCCTTCAGACTCCAGATTCTTTTCACAAAATGTTCTCAGGGAAGGTGGGGAGAAGGCGCGGCCATCATGCCAGAAACCACTGCGGTGTAGAGGTAAGAGCAGTAAGGCTCCCAGCTGGCCCGGAAGGCCTCAGTTACCTTTATAGACTTCAGCAGGTGCAGAGGAGAAGAAGGAAGAAGGCTGGGAGGGGGCCCGTCTCTCCACGCCCTCACCCATCTCCTGTCACGAGAGATCCTCTGCAGGCCAGATCCTCTGTGTGTTTCAGACTTGAAACCTGTCCCCAGTGTTACGGCCTTGAACTCACCAAACCAACGGGGTACAGGAGAATAATACTTATATTTTCTTTCGCTATCATCCTTTAGCATTTTTACCTTTGTGGTTTTATCATACAAACATTTGTCCATTGATTTACTTATTATATACAGTATGTTACTATTTTATATTATTATAATAATATTTATAGTGTCTATAATTACATATGTGCTGTTGCTGGTTCTTCATGCACAATTTTAATTTAACAGATGAAGTGCATGATCAACGGAAAGAATTAAAAGCTACCATTCAAGAAACTGATACACAGTTACCGACTGGAAATGCCAACCAGTGAATCCTACAGGAAATCAGTCCTGAATATTCATTGGAGGGATGGATGCGGAAGTTGACACTCCAATACTTTGGCCACCTGATGCAAAGAACTGACTCACTGGAAAAGACCCTGATGCTGGGAAAGATTGAAGGTGGGAGGAGAAGGGGACGACAGAGGATGAGATGGTTGGATGGCATCACTGACGCAATGGGCATGAGTATGAGCAAGCTCTGGGAGTCGGTGATGAACAGGGAGGGCTGGTGTGCTGCAGTCCATGGGGTCGCAAAGAGTCGGACACAACTGAGCGCGGAGCTGAACTGAATGCCGGCTCAGAAACCTCCGTTAATTCCAACCCCCCGGGTTCCCCCCCTCTCCTCTCAGAATCTCTTCTCGGGCATTCCTGGGACCACCCCATGCAGAGGTCACCCAGGCCAGCTGCTCCCTCCTGCTTCGTCGCTCACACTGGATCCCACCCTGGTTCAGGCCCTATGTCCCCTGCATCACCCACCTGCCCACCCAGGTCCTGCTCCCTCCAGCTCCTTCTCTACAACTTAATGCAATATCCACTTACCAGGTGGGTGCGATCCTGTCCCTGCCCCGCGCGGGGACCCTCTGTGGCTGCGAGAAGCCCCACGTGGCCGATTCCCAGCCTCGTGTGGCGCCTCCCCCCAACCTCTCAGGCTGCAGGCCCCAGGGAGGAGCCCACACCACCCTCTGCCATCCGACAGATTTCTGTTTGGCCCAGAATGGGACCCAAGTGTTTCCTCCTCTTCTGCACCATGGCAAGCTCATGAAGAGCAGGGTTTCCACAGTATCGGGTACCTCATGTGTTATCAAAACAGATCACACATTGAATGAAGGTTTATACAGTGAATGAGTGAGAAAGTGATTGACTGAAGGAGCAAATGAATCAATAAGTCAATCCATCAACGTGCAATCTGACAGGTCGAAAGCACTTGGACGGACATTGACTGAGATAACTGGCTTCCCAGGTGGCGCTAGTGGTAAACAATCTGCCTGCCAACGTAGGAGTTGCAAGAGCTGAGTGTTTGATCCCTGGGTTGGGAAGATCCCGTGGAACAGGAAGGGGTAACCCACTCCAGCATTCTTGCCTGAGAGATCCCATGGACAGAGGAGCTTGGTGGACCACAGGCCACTGGATTGCAAACAGGTGGACACAATTCACCTTGCGCATGTGCACACACACACACACACACACACACACACAGAGAGTGAGATAACTAATCACCTCCCTCTCTTCTGCCTTCTTTACCTCCCTCCTTTATTCCTTCCTTCCTACACGATCCTTCCTTCCTTCCATTTTTCCTTCATTCTTTCCCTCCATCCTTCCTCCCACATATTCTGGGAAGGTGTTGGTAGACTTCACCAGACTGTCAAGCTCCTCTAATATTATTGTGCCACTGTTGTGTGGAGTTTTAGGTTTTTTTTTTTAAGTAGCCAACAGTTGATGAATCTTACTAATGTTTGATCACTTGATATCATTTCTGTTATCTGTATCTGAGCTTTGGGTTCATTCTTCTTGCTGATGCACTTAACTTTAACAGTAATTTTACATGGAGTTACGTAGAGTTGACAAACTCTTTCAGTCTTTGTACGTGTGAAATTGTCTTGATTTCATCCTTACTCTCTTGAATGATATTTTAGCTGTGTATAAAATCTAAGGTAGTTATTTTTTCTTAACACTTTTAAGACATTGATCCACTGTCTTGTGTCCCTTACTGCTGATAATTCCACTGTCAGCCCAAATATTGCTTCGTGGTGCTCAGTCCTTCCTGGCGGTCCTAAATATTTTTTGCTTCCTTTAATGGTCTTCAGTTTTCTCATGATACATCTAAGTGGGATTTTCATAGTTAATCTATCTCAATTTGAGATACAATTCCATTCGTAATAACTTTCAACTCACGAATCTCTTCCTTAATGTTCTAGTTTAAAGTTCATCATCTCTCTAAAGCTTTCCACTTTACGTACCCAAAATTCATAACTTCCTTCTTCTTCCTATCCAGCTGTTTTTATTTCGGCTTTTCTATTTTTCTAAAAATAACTTCTTTAAAATTTGTGATTATCTTGTTTACTTCTTCATACATCCAGAATATACTCACTTTCTCCCTTCTCATACTGTTACATAAGTTTAGTTTAATCTGGAATGATTATACGTTCCAATGTTTTATTTTGTTGAATGTTATTTTAGCATTTGATTCCTTCATGTGTTACAAGACTGTCATGTGCAGACTTAAGCGTAAAGCTTTTTTCTGTTGCTGTCCGTCCTTCTCAATCTGTACTCAGCCTCTTGCTCGTAGTTTTGTGTCGTCTTTTCTCAACTCCTCAGTCCCCATCCAGATCCAGGCACCAGCTGCCAGTGGATTTTATTTACTTTTTCAGCAGTGGAAGACTCCAGTCTGGCCCCTCACTCTGAGCATTACGCCTGTCCTAATCTCCACCCTGTGGGAGACTCTTCCGGCTCTCCTCTACCCCACACAGCCTAGCTCCCAGCCACCGCTGCTCTAATAAACGGGGTCTCCGGAGGCCTGCAGCTTTTGGCCCATGCACTGCCTGGCGTTTCTATTCTGCTTCTGCTCTACAGAGATAAGATGTTAATCTAGTCCTTGGGCCCGGATCTGACTTCCTTGAATTCTCCCCTCCTGTGGTTTACCCATCCTTGCTCTGTGCTTGGCGCCTGGTATGCCTTTGTGTTCTTCAGGCTGTGAAAGTGCAGGGCCTTCGTGGGCAGAGTTGATAAAGCGCTCCAGGAGTCCTGACGGTCCCCACCGGGAGGGATCGGTGCAGACAGGTCTGCATGGGGAGGCTTTCAAGGAGAGGAGGAAGCTGAAGCTGGTCCTGGCAGGACAGACCTTGTTTGCACAGCGAGGAGGAAGGGGCTGTGTCGTAGACAGGAGTCGCAAGGACAGCGGTGTGGAGAGGAGAGAAGGGAGACTAGCCAGAGGGACTCGTTAGCCATCACATCCGTCAGAAGGCAAGATCTACAAGGAAATCAGTAAAAGGCAAAGTGGGGAAAATTCTTGAGGCCAGATGATGGACATACTGGCTTTCTGGACCCAGATTCAGACCCCAAAGTAATGGGAAGATACTGAATATTTTACATATAGAAACAGAATGGCTATTCCTGATTGAAAGCTTATTATTGCCAAACACTTGCTAAGTGCTTTGTATAAATTATCTCAAGTGAGCCTCTAGCAACCTTATGGAATAGATACTGCTTACACACATTTGATAGATTAAAACGTTGAATTTAGAGAGATTGAACAGTTTACATGAAATCACACAGAAGTAGAGCAGGCTGAATCATGGTCTAAAAGTTCTGAGCTCCTAATTCCTGGAACCTGTAAACAGTAACTTATGAGGAAGAAGCGAGTGAAGAGAAAGTCGCTCAGTCGTGTCCGGCTCTTTGCGACCCCACAGACTGTCCATGGAATTTTCCAGGCCAGAATACTGGCGTGGGTAGCCTTTGCCTTCTCCAGGGGATCTTCCCAACCCATGGATTGAACCCAGGTCTCCCGCATTGCAGGCGGATTCTTTACCAGCTGACCCACCAGGGAACCCCATGAGGAAGAAGAGTCTTCGCAAATGTGATGAAGTTAAGGATGATGACCATGGGACATTATCCTGGATTATCCAATGGGTCTTAAATTTAATCACAAGTGTCCTGATAAGAGAAAAGCTGATGGCGGGGACTTGATATGCATTGAAGGGCAAGAGGTGATGTGAAGATAGAGGCAGAGACTGGAGTGATGCAGACACAGCACAGAATTGCCAGCAGCCACTGGCAATCTGTCGATAACTTGATTGCACCCCAGTGAGACTGACGTTGAACATCTGTCCTCTAGAACTGGGGGACGCCACGATGTTGTTTTAAGCCACCAAGTTCATGGTTATTTGCACGGCAGTCCCAGGACAGTGACAGGTAAACAGCACAAGGAAAATTCAGGATATGACTGGGCCTCTAGACTCATGTTTCCACCAATACCCTAAAGGAAAAACACTGATATTTGGATGGATATTCTAGAAACGATGCATGGAACTGAACAAAGACAAAGCTAGAGCTAGGAGGTCATTTAGGAGGCTACAGCAATCACCCAAGTTCAGCCAAGTATTTGAATCGCAATTAATGTTTCAGCTACATTTTTATTCAAGTGGTGCGATTTACAGGTGGGGATAAAGAATAAATGTGCTAGTGCTAATTGACTTCCTGGGAGATTGCTTATCATACTGATAACTTAAATTGTGTCATTTGGGGGTAGAGGTGTCAGATATGTACCCATGGTTGTAAATAGTTTTTGTGTTTTTTTTCCCATTTATCCCTCAGAAGCCCATGTGTGACTCTTGTCCTGGTACTCAAATTAGGAAAATTTTCAGATCTAAATTGAAGTGTTAAGAAAATACTTAAATTTCTTTATAATTCAGGTGAGTGCCATTCATGGTTTGTAACGCTGTAATTATGAAAACATTACTGTCAAATTGATGGCAGGTCTGCAATTTGCTTTGACTTTGCAGTATCTGGCATTTGGATGTGCTAATTCTGTGGCTTCCTTGACAAGCTCTCTGTCTCCTTCACCTATTCAGTCCTTCTGGGCACATGGCCCCAGGTCAGGCCTTGAGGCAGGGAGACCTGGGCTCCAAGGCTTCCTCACCCCTCAAAGGGCAACATAGCCTGCACCTTCCTGGGTCCCGGTGAGAAGTATGAGGTCCTCCGTAAACCTCCGCAGGGCTTGGCCCCGGGTGCAGAGGGTCCCGGGGCCAGGGCGCCAGGTGCCACGTTTGGGTCCAGGCTCTGTCATTTACCTGCAGCAGGGTCCGCTCAATCTCTCCATCTGCAAAATATGCTCCTTCTTCTTAGGTCTGTTGTGAGGATTAGATGAATAGGCTCACGTGAAGCTTCTGTCCCTGCGTGAACATTTTACGAACGCGCACTATTACCGTTGATATGACTAAAAGCATGGCTGGGTGGAGATGGACACCTGAGTCTGAGCATGGTTTTAGATCCCGGGTGTAAAGGAGAGCAGGCGGGCTTTCCTGGGAGTCGAGGGGCGTGTCGAGGATGGGGTGAGCGGGTCTGTCTGGGAGCTCTGTGCACTGTAGCCATGGATGTTCGCTTTGTCACAGGTGAAATCCTGGGTGTTTTTTTTTTTAGGATTTTGGTGGGTTAATTCACCAACATCGGGGGATAAGGCTGAATCTCTATTTTGTATTTAGAAGGTTGGGAAATAAAATGACACTAATGACTGGTGAGCAAACAGTAAAACAGATCAGGGAGGTGGAGCTTGGGGAACACGTTCAAGAGGGTGGAATACGTTATGGTCAATATGCATATTGTGGGTCATGGATAGTGATGAGATTTAAATTCATCTCCAGAATCTCTGTGGCATTGCAGAGTGGGGAGACTCACGAATAAGGCATCGGGAGATCCTATAAAAGGGAGCTCGTTAAATCACTGATTTCAGCAGGGATGACAGACAACCTCCCTATTTCATGTTTCAAAACTACTGCTAGTTTTAAAGCTATCATGAAATCTCTTTGCTTATTTTTTTTTTATCTCAAAATAGTCCAAGTGAAAAAATATCCTCCTCTTGCATTTGAAAGGAGAGCTATAAACAGGAGCAGTGTTCCAACTATTCATCTTCTGAAACAGTGATGTGTCCAAAGCCTTTATACTTGAGACTTTCTCTGTAGGTGTTATTTATAGACTCATTTTAATATTATGGTAATTATATGTTATGCTATATAGTTATATTAAAAAGCTGAGACATTACTTCGCCAACAAAGGTCTGTCTTGTCAAGGCTATGGTTTTTCCAGTGGTCATATATGGATGTGAGAGTTGGACTATAAAGAAAGCTGAGCGCCAAAGAATTGATGCTTTTCAACTGTGGTGTTGGAGAAGACTCTTGAGAGCCCCTTGGACTGCAAGGACATCCAACCAGTCCATCCTAAAGGAGATCAGTTCTGAATGTTCATTGGAAGGACTGATGTTGAAGTTGAAAATCCAATACTTTGGCCACCTGATGTGAAGAAATGACTCATTTGAAAAGACCCTGATGCTGGGAAAGATTGAGGGCAGGAGGAGAAGAGGACGACAGAGGATGAGATGGCTGAATGGCATCACCGACTCAATGGACATGAGTTTGATTAATCTCCAGGAGTTGGTGATGGACAGGGAGGCCTGGTGTGCTGCGTTTCATGGGGTCACAAAGAGTCGGACACAACTGAGCGACGGAACTGAACATGTTATCTAGAGTCCACTGTGAGTGAAATAAGAACATTTCCAATCTATTTAAGATATTTTAATTCCTCACACATGATTCTCTTTAAAAAGTACTTTGCTGAATAAATTACTCAAAATCAAGTGTGTAGTTGGCAGAAAATGGATTTTGCATTAGTTCATTCAGTAATCCCTAAACTGGCAAAAAATCAATATGTAGTAAGACATTTTCAGTTATAAATATATAAACCTTGATTATGTCATAAAAGAAACCTAAAGATTATAGTAAACAGAAACGTACTTTTTAAAAGTGAACTTTACACTAACCAGAGTTGTGCAAAATCTTTATGGAAAAAAATAAAACATGAATAAATCCAGAAAGAACTAAATAATAGCATCACCAACTGAATGGACAGGAGTTTGGGCAAACTCCGGGAGATGGTGAAGGACAGGGAAGCTTGGCGTGCTGCAGTCCACAGGGTCACAAAGAGTCAGACACGACTTAGCAACTGAACAGCAACAACTATTTGTGGATGAAAAATTCAATCACTGAAGCACGTCAATTTCCCACACACTACTGAATGATGAATTCAAGGTAATTCTAAGAATTATCCCAGCAAGGTTTTTCATAGATCCTGGCAAGCTGGTTCTCAGGAGCACAGAATGGAGAACAGGTCAGATAATTTTGAGGAAGTAGATGGAGGGCACATAAACCTACAGTGGTTAAAACAAGAAATGCAGGAAACGCGCACGCGTAGAGAGAAGCCGCATGTACAACTGAGGGCATGGAACAGATCGATGCGTCAGGGCGAGGCATTCAATACACGATACTTGCATAACTACATTCCCATGCCAAGCCATTCAAAAAATTGTGAAATAAAGATGAAAATGTGAAAAACAAAACTCTGTATCTTAGGAAAACTTATACAAGAGTATTGTCTTAATCAAGATCAAAAACCTGAAATCACAATGAGAGGATCAATGAACCTGATTATTTAAAATTATCCTCCTATTTTTGCAAAAGATCTCATGAATAAGGGTGAAAATTAAATGAAGTTGGGAAATACATATAACCAAGGGGGTAGTATTCATAATCAATAAAATACAACAAATTGAAAGGATTCACGGCTCAACAAAAAATGAGCAAAGCGTTTCAATAGGTAATTCAGAGAAGAGAAATTTGATGAGCTGACAAGAAAAAAATGCTAAACTTCAGCTGCCATTAAATAAGTGCCAATCAAAAGATATCACCTTATACCCATCTGTTTAGCAAAAATGAAAGTGTTTGACATTTCCAAGTGTCAGTCAACATGTGGAGGGCCATCTCTCATCAACCGCCCAGGAGCATGTAAGCTGGAGAGCCTCTGGACGTATCAAGAAGAATGAAAGATGAGATGCTCGCAGTTTTTGAGCCAACCTCTAGATGTGTGCCCTAAAAATCCCTGGCTTATGTATATCCAGAGAAATAAAGATTTCCAAAATCATTGTTTAACATAAAGTTAGAAACATTTCACATGACGATGAATAAAATGGATAAGTTGGGATATCTATGCAATATACATACTTCAATAATTAAAATAAATTAACTAGGAACCACATGTAGCATACAGATCTCAAAAATAATAATGATGCATGAGAAAGTATATCGTAGAATGATATGTAATCCATTACTCTATATATACCAAATATGATAACATGGAAAATATATTATTTATGGTATGGATATATGCTCTGATAAATGTTGACTTCAGAAAACCTCCGAGGAGAGAAGAAGGGTAATGCAATTAGAATAGGGGTCCCCAGAGGGTGTTGATGTTACCTGAAAGGCTTTTTCCTTTAAGTGCTCAGTCACTCAGTCATGTCTGACTCTTTGTGACCCCGTGAACAGTAGCCCACCAGGCTCCTCTGTCCATGGGATTCTCCAGGCAAGAAGACTGGAGTGGGTTGCCATTCCCTTCTTCATTTTCTTTAAGAATTTTAAAATAAACATGGAAAACTGTAAAGATTTGATAAAATTGTTTGATAGGTATACAGGTATTCATTTCCTGTCTATATTTTTCTGAATGCTTGAAATATTAAAGGGAAACACTAATCCGTTGTTATTATGAGGGAGTAACATAATAGGAAAACACATGCTACACTGAAACTCTAGGAATTGACGGATCCCTTACTCGAATTTTGGAGAAGGCAATGGCATCCCACTCCAGTACTCTTGCCTGGAAAATCCCATGGACAGAGGAGCCTGTAGGCTACAGTCCATGGGGTTGCGAACAGTCCAACACGACTGAGAGACTTCACTTTCAGTTTTCACTTTCATGCATTGGAGAAGGAAATGGTAGTCCACTCCAGTGTTCCTGCCTGGAGAATCCCAGGGATGGCAGAGCCATCTATGGGGTTGCACGGAGTCGGACACAGCTGATGCGACTTAGTATCAGCAGCTTACTCGCATATTAGATTTTTTGATGTTAAAGATGCACCTTACAATCAAGATGTACATTAATCTTTTTCCCCCTTCAAGTCACTATAAATTGATGGCATGTCCAACAGTTCTTGGTGCTTTAGACTACAGTGTTGGTCTATGTCATCACTGAACTCAGTCTCTATGTTCCTTAGCATTGAAATGGATTTATGACTCTGGTAATTTGACTGCTTTAAGCTATCAGTTTCTTTCCCGAAAGCAATGAGGGAAATCTTCCTCCAGAGCAGGGCTGGCTTCCCGGGTGTGCACCCTGAGAATCTGCACAGGGCCCTGTGCTCCGGAGGCACTTGTGCTTCCTTTAATGCTGTGCTGTTCTCACCTTCAAACTCTGAGTGACACTGTCTCTGAGTCTGTGCTCGGGAATCAGAGTGGTGGGACAACGGAGCGTCTGCGTGTGCAGAGGGGATGGAGGAAAACATGTCCTCCTGCCCCTCCTGGGTGCCCATTTGCATTTCTTTTTCTTGGGGATGGTTTTGATCACTGTCTCCTGTGCATGACATGAACCTCTGTCCACAGTTCATCAGGCGCTCTATCAGATCTAGTCCCTTAAATCTTTTTCTCACTTCCACTGTATAATCGTTAGGGATTTGATTTAGGTCATACCTGAAATGGTCTATTAGTTTTCCCTACTTTCTTCAATTTAAGTTTGAATTTGGCAATAAGGAGTCCATGATCTGAGCTACAGTCAGCTCCTGGTCTTGTTTTTGCTGACTGTATACAGCCTCTCCATCTTTGACTGCAAAGAATATAATCATATGATTTCGGTGTTGACCATCTGGTGATTCCATGTGTAGAGTCTTCTCTTGTATTGTTGGAAGAGGGTGTTTGCTATGACCAGTGCATTCTCTCGGCAGAACTTTATTAGCCTTTGCCCTGCTTCATTCTGTACTCCAAGGCCAAATTTGCCCGTTACTCCAGGTATCTCTCAACTTCCTACTTTTGCATTCCAGTCCCCTATGATGAAAAGGACATATTTTGGGGGTGTTAATTCTAGAAAGTCTTATAGGTCTTCATAGAACCGTTCAGCTTCAGCTTCTTCAGCATTACTGGTTGGGGCACAGACTTGGATTACTGTGATACTGAATGGTTTTCCTTGGAAACGAACAGAGATCACTCTGTCGTTTTTGAGACTGCATCCAAGTACTGCATTTTGGCCTCTTTTGTTGACCATGATGGCTACTCCATTTCTTCTAAGGGATTCCTGCCCACAGCAGTAGATATAATGGTCATCTGAGTTAAAATCACCCATTCCAGTCCATTTTAGTTCACTGATTCCTAGAATGTCAGCATTCACTCTTGCCATCTCCTGTTTGATCACTTCCAATTTGTCTTGATTCATGGACCTAACATTCCAGGTTCCTATGCAATATTGCTCTTTACAGCATCAGACCTTGCTTCCATCACCAGTCACATCCACAACTGGGTGTTGTTTTTGCTTTGGCTCCATCTCTTCATTCTTTTTGGAGTTATTTCTCCACTGATCTCCAGTGGCATATTGGGCACCTACTGATCTGGAGAGTTCATCTTTCAGTGTCCTATCTTTTTGCCTTTAAGACTGAATAAACAGGGCACTTATAGAGAGTCTGTTCTTTCTATTCAAACTAGTACTTGCTTTGAATGCAGAAAGAAGATGATGGCATTCTAAGACTTATGAGTGCCCTCAGAATCCTATCACATTGTTTCTTGTTCCTGTTACTCTGTGTTAATCAGCAACTAAGCGGGAAAGGATAACACTGAACAGGGAAAGATAGGGTGACCCATACTCCCTTTTCTTTTCCATCCTCCCATACTCATTCATAAGCTGAAAATAGAATATTGGTACAGTATGAGTGCATCAGGAAGTGGAATAAAATCAGCTGAAGTCATTTTGTGCAGCATTTCCACTGTTTTTGCAAAAACAAAACCCATGCACATATGATCTACGGGTGTGCAATTTCAGGGATTTCACACATAAATTAGAAGCTCTTATGTTTGCATTTTAAGTTGGAATTGAACGATATAAAGATGAATGATAAAATTCAGGCTAATAATTTGCAATTTTAATTTTCCTTTGTTTAGAATAGCATTAAAAGGAAAATTAAAACACACACACACACACACACACACACAAAGAACTAAGAGAGAAACACCATAAAAGAAAGGAAAAAGCTCCACCTTTTAGTTAGAAGTGTCTTTCTCCTACTTTTGGAACAAGGGCTTCCACAGTTTCATTTTCATGGACACCCCCAAATTATGTAGCCAGGCGTGCTACATAAGCAGTGCTCCATAGGCAGTTTTTTCAGCATCACCCTGCCCACGGCAGAGGCTCAGCGGACAAGCATGCGGTGGAACGTGTCTCCTACAGCAGAAAGGAGCAGGGCAAAGAACTACACAGTAGGCTCCTCCCAGTGTTATTCTAATCACATACTCCCCCCAATGACCAGCTTCTGTTTTAGAAATAGACGTGGATCAGACTCCTTTTGCTTGGAAATTACATATACACAAAATCAATTCATTCTTATCATCACTCATAATAATCACGGAGTATGCACTTTTTTGTGCAGAGACCCACGGCTGTTCTAAAATCCACTTCCTGGTTCGTGAGTGCTCAGTGGACTACATTTCCCAGAACCCTATGCGGTGAAGTGCGGCCATGTGACTGAGTTCTAGTCAAGGGGCCGGCGTGTAAGTGGTATGTCCCACTTCGGGCCTGGCCTGCTAAGCCCTCTGTGTCCCCTCCTCCATGTCTTTTCCTCCTCTGGATGACTGGGACGGGAGGCCGAGAAGAGGAAACTCAGGTAGCCAAGAGGCCCGTGGAGGGATGCTCAACACCGCTAATCATCAGGGATACCAAGTCAAAGCCACCATGAGATGTCACCTCACACCTGGCAGAGAGAAGGCAAATAACAAACGCTGGTGTGGACGTGGAGACAAAGGAACTCCTCATACAGAGCTGCTGGGAATGTAAATTCGTGCATCCACTGCGGAAAACAGCACGGCGGTTTCTCAAATTACTAGCGCTACCATATTATCCCGCAATTCCATTCCTGGGTATATATTTGAAAAAAAAAAAACAACAAACACTAATTCAAAAAGATACACGCACACCCAATGTTCATAGCACCATTATTTACATTTGCCAAAATATGGAAACAACCTAAGTGTCCAGGGATAGATGAATGGATAAAAAAGATGTGGGATATATTTATCATGGAATACTACTCAGCTGTGAAAAAGGACAAAATTTTGCCATTTGTGACAACATTGGATGCACTTGGAGGGCATAGTGTTAAGTGAAATAAATCGGACAGAGAAATATAAATACTGGATGATATTGTTCATATGTGGAATCTAAAAGAATGCAACAAAGTACTGAATGTAACAAAAACGAAGCAGATGCAAATATGCAGAACAAACCAGCGGTTACCACTGCAGGGAGGGAAGGGAGGAGGGGCAGTACAGGGTGGAGGAATCAGAGGCACAAACTATTAGGCCTAACATAGGCTACAAGGGTATATTGTACAACGCAGGGAATATAGCCAATATTTGACAAGAACTATAAATGGAGGAAGACATTTAAAAATTGTGAATCGCTGCATTGTATACCTGTAACGTACAATACTGTATAGCAATTATACTTCAGTTGAAAAAAACACTATGGCAAGGCCACTATCATAGGGACCCACTAGCCTAGGTCCCTGCAACTACGTAGACCAGAGTCCTTCTCTTCTCCCACCTGGTCTGAACCTGACCAGCAGTGATCTGTTAACCTGAAAGATAAGTGAACATACTGTTTCTTTAGCTACTGAAACTTAGCAGTATGTTATGTTACTTTGTGCAGCCTAGCTTAACCTAACTGACTTGCTCAACATAGACGTCATAGGGACAAAAGGAGCCAATGAAAACTACCCAGAAATCACTCTCCCCAACCCCCACTACCTTTCTTCTTCACTAATTCTAGAGAACAACTTTTACAATTATATTTCCCAATTGATATCATTTGAATTTCTCTTGAAAACAGAGCTTTTGCCCTGACTCCTGAGAATCCAAATTGATACTAAACACAATTAAGAGTTACATAGGTGTTTTTCTTCTGGACTTAATAAATGCCACTAAGAGCCCAGAAGTAATTTATCAGTTGAGTACAGTTCCTGCCAAGGACGTCTTAGAGTGCGTGGTGACAGAAGGTGCGGGTTTTCCCCCTGGATCTGCTCGTGGCCTGTAACTTCCCAGGTGTGGTTTCTGTCTCCAACTGGGGCCTGTCATCAGCTCTGCTGAATTATTATAAGGCTGTATTAATCACAGCGAACAGGCAAACTGCTTAATGAGTCTTAGAGGAAAAGTAATATAGAAGGAATAATATTCTAGTTGTTTTACTTTAAATAGAAGTTGGGTATCAAAAGGGAAATTTGTTCTCATTCACTTCATAAATAATGACTCCCAGTATTCAGATTCTTCTTTTCTTTGCAAGAGACTATTTTATTTTGTACTAAGATTGGGAAGTTTGTTCTTCTGTTGGAATAGTTGATTGATTAAATTTATTGATGAGCCCATTCAAAAGAATGCCATTGAAACAATCATCTTAAAATAAAATATGCATTTATTAGATTTCCAGTAAGTAGCATAAAGCCAGCCATATTTGTGAATATAAATTAAACATTTTTATCTTAAATCAATCTTATTTTTAAATCCATAGAGATTTAACTTCCTTAGTAGATTAGGGGATTCCCTGTTGGCTCAGACAGTAAAGAATCTGCGTGCAGTGCAGGAGACCTGGGTTTGCTTCCTGGGTTGGGAAGATCCCCTGGAGGAGGGCATGGCAACCCACTCCAGTATTCTCGCCTGGAGAATCCCGTGGACAGAGCAGCCTGGGAGACTAGAGTCCATGGGGTCGAAAAGAGTTGGACATGACTGAGCAACTTCACTTTCTTTCACAGTAGATTAAAAATGAATATACTGTAGAATATTATAATGTAATTATATTAGTTTTTATATTAATTTTTTAATAAAAAATAATATTTTTATATTAATTACTATTACTTATACTTAACTGGACAAACCAAACCAAACCATGTCTTTCTGAAATAACACTAGATACGGTAAAAGCTGCATGCAAATGGTTAGACAGTAGTCTGAATACTGCATTCTCTGTATCTAAGTTTTGAATCTTTTAAGATACAGCTGATGTAAAACATTAAAAGAATTAAAAGAAAACACTGGAAAAGTTTACTGAGCACATACCATCGGCAATGTATGGCAGTAGGGATTATGCAAGGGGATGAAAGGATTTTCGGAAAGTAAGAACTTTACATCACCCTTTGTGCAGACTTTTACTTGTCAAATAACACTTGCATCTCTCATCTCACTTGATCCCCACCACACCTTCTGAGGTCAGAGGGCGGCACCGCTCCGCTTCACAATGAGAACACAGCGTTCCACACCCGCTGGATTAGTTTCCTAGGGCCGCAGTAAAAACGGATCACTAACTTGGTGACTCGAAACAGCAAAAAATGTGTTATCTCACAGTCTAAAATCAAGGTGTACGCTGAGTCACGCTCTTTCTGAGAGCACTAAGGGAAGCATCTGTTTTATGCCTCTCTCCAAATTCTAGGGTCACTGGCCACCCCCAGTTTGTAGAAGCATCACTCTAATCTCTTCCTCCATCTCCACTGAGGGCTCTCCCTTCGGGGTGTGGCTGTCTCTGCCTGTCTCCTCTTCTTTAAGGACACTGGCCACACTGATTAAGGGCCCACCCTACACCAGTAGGACCTCACTGTAACTAACAATATCCTCACGACTCTGTTTCCTAATAAGGTCACATCCTGAGCTCCTGGGAAGGATGCAAAATTTGGGAATAAATTTGAGAAACTTCAAATTTGAGAAACTTCCTGCAATGTTTCTGTCTGAGTGAAGCTTCCCTTATGACTCCGGTCCACATCAGAACAGAGTTCCAGGCACAGGACACTCGGTGGGGAAAGGCGTGGAGGAAGTGCCTCCTGAGTGTAGTGGAAGCTCGGCTCTGGGGGGTGAAGAGTGAGGATGCGTGCATGGGGGACCACTGAGAGGGAGATGATGCTACCACGTGGCAAGTGCGACCCACATGGAAATAACTTTGAAAACCACCTAGTAAAGTTTTTGCATTATTGCAGCGGAGTCAGTAACAGGTTTTGACAGAAAAATGGCGAAGCTGGCGGGGTCTGCGAGATGCTGGTGAGGAGCTTGTTAAGGTAGTTGAGATTGCATGTGTGCTCAGTTGTGTCTGACTCTTTGTGACCCCATGGACTGTAGCCCACCAGGCTCCTCTGTCCACGGGATTCTCCAGGCAAGAATTCTGGAGTGGGTTGCCATGCCCTCCTCCAGGGGATCTTCCCGACCCAGGGATTGAACCTGTGTCTCCTGTATCTCCTGCATTGGCAATCGAGTTCTTTACCAGAAGAGCCACGTGGAAAGTCCCAGGTGAGATTAGTGGCTGGCACTTGAAAGAGAGTATCAAGAGCAATAATGACAGAAAAAAGAAGGAAGGATGACATAGCCAAGAAACAATGGGCAAAATTAGCTATTGAGAATTTTAGGGCGAGGGGAGGAGGGAAAATAAAAGGAAGCTGGCAGACGATGGCCCAAAAGACAAAGTGAGGGCCAGGTCACAGATACAGTTTGGGGTGGCATAATATCCAATTTTGTGGGTTAACTTTGTTTAGGCACTCCTATCCCCTCACCTCTACGAATACAACCACCCTTCATCCTGATGAAATATACATAATCAAGATATGCACAGATCCAAGCAACTCTGTGGTTATGAAACTATACAACTCCATCTTTTCATTGTTCTCTGACTCCTTATCTAAGACATGACTTATTTTGTCTTTTGCATTTCTCCTTTTAATTCTTTTGTTTGACTAGTTTCCTAGGAGCAGTTACGAGGCAAAAGGCGTTCAGTCTTTCTTTGAAGGACAATGCCCATTCCAGATTGCTGATGAGCCCTTCATTCTTCTCTTTGTGCCTTAATTTACTAGAATAACCACCTTTTTCAACAAGCATTTATACAGTGTTTACTATTTGCCAAGCACTGTTTCAAGCATTCTATAGATATAAATCCACCTAATCATCATAAGGAAACCTCTACAGTAGGTACATTTTGTGGATGAGGAAACTGAGGTGCGGTGAGGTTGGATGAACTTGACCAAGGGTAGAGGCAGAGTCTGTGCCCCTAGCCCACTGCCACGCTGCCTGGTGGTCAGGAAGAAGACCAGGGGATGCTGATGAGGATAGCACTTGCTCATCTCTAAGACCTGGCAGCCCCTGGATGCAGAACACTGTGCGACCTTTAACCACAAGCAACAGTCAATAACTTCAAAATGCCCATACTATTTAGAATGAGTAATAAGGCCAACAATAGGAGTATTTCTGACCAAGTATGGGACTGCTAAGGCTTTGGACCGGGATGGGGGCTGTAGAATCACACCTGCCTCCCTTATCTGCTCATCTTTGGGCCAGTGGTACAGACGCATCATCTCTCACCTGAAGTTTACCATAAACCCAGACACATACAGATGACCGCGCCCTATGATGGGACTAAATCTGACTCCAAAATCATTAACCTTATGATCTCAAAGTAGTGGTTCTCAAATTTGGGCATGGATAAAAATTACTTAGAGAATTAAAGTATAAATTCCAGATTCTTACCCTGCCCTGCCCTGAGATTCTCACTCAAGGAATGGGTCAGGCCTTGGGTGCTCCACTTTTAAACAAGCGTGGTGATGCTAAAGCTGTTCATCCAAGAACGTACTTTAAGAAACACCGTCGGAGGTGGAGCTACCAGAACCATCTACAGAGGTGAGAAAATATTTTCCTCAACATTTTAAACTCTTTTTAGAACATTGAAAATTCTCTTATGTTTAACATTTAACACATACCATCTAAGTTTCTATTAAAATAACAGATGGTAAGAGATGTCTATCAAATTTTATCAGTGAGGTTTTCCAATGATAGGTTCTTTCAAACATACTGAAAGATTTATTACTTTTGGAAATTTGAGGATATGGACAAAAAGAGCTTTCCATGAGATAAATGGATCTAAAATCCACATTGAGTTGGAGATCTTCACATTAGTTGTGCATAGTCTGTGCACAGTTTTGGCTAATGACAGTCTTGAGACCTTGAGTATGATTGTTCTCATGGCATGGATCCCGCGAATCTTCCACAATCCTTGCACACGACCTGCCAGGGTTTGACGTCTCAGAGCCCGAGGGCCACTGCATTAACCACTCTATGTTCCATTTCAGCGGTAAATCAAGCTATGCAACTTGCAAGTGTATAGCTTGATTTTTTAAGAAGCTTGGCTTGCAGACGAGAGAGACGACAAAGGCATGCTGAATTCCTTTCCTCCATGATGGCCATCCATAATGCAGCCATTGGTTCCCCTCAGGACACCAGAACTGAAAGAGCCGGACCACAGCGGTTGAAGGTATTTGTGTTTCTCTTCACAACACACTTAGAGCCTTAAAGTAATCAGGCTTCCTCTTGCTCAGTTACTCCTGACTAGAACCAAATTATAATTCTTCAGGAGGATGTTTAAACTCATTCTCCATTTACAACCGAGGGCAGTTTCTCAGCCCTGATTAATACCCTGGGAACGGAGCTTTTACTCTAATTCCTCAATTTTTATCCAATTTTAAGTGGTTTTTCTGAATATATAGAACCATCTTCTTCAGATAATCTCAGCGATTGTGGTGTTTTAGAACAATTACACTTTAAATTCAAAAACCTACTGCAAGTTGAAAATTTCAAAGTTCTCTGAAAATATAATAAATTACAATCAAGGAACAAAGGAATAATAAAAAAAAATACAGAGCACATATCTAAAACCTCATGCTATGAGATGGGTTATGAAAGCAAGTGAGACATTAAAATATATACCTCTGCGAAGAAACAAAGGACATAACACTTAAACATGATCTCTTAATTTAAAAAACAATCGGCTGGCTTTCACCAGGCTTACTGTGCATTTCAAATGCAAGTGGGCTTCTGATAGGCACGTGGTGTTCAGGTGACAGGACGGTTATGCAAAGGACAAATCTGTCATGATACGTCACTTCTGTGAGCAGGAAAGGCAAAGCCCTCCTCTGTATATATCACAAAGAGCACCTATGACTTTTCTGGGTATGGGCAAGTGTTTTTTTTTTGCTACTGACCTATTGACTGACCTAAATCTACTGCCATGAAACTAATAAAAAACAATCCAAATGAGGATGCACCGTTATAAAATAATCTGAAGCTTTTATTCTTCAAAAGCAAATCTTTACTGAGCTTCCACTATATGCAGGGCTTCCCAGGTGGCGCTAGTGGTAAAGAACCCACCCGCCAATGCAGGAGACCTAAGAGTTGTGGGTTTGATCCCTGGGCCTGGAAGATCCCCGGAGGAGGGCACGGCAACCCACTCCAATATTCTTGCCTGGAGAATCCCCTGGACAGAGGAGCCTGGCGGGCTACAGTCCACGGGGTCACAAAGAGGCGGACACGACTGAAAGCACACAGCACAGACGCCCCTGTCTTGCACCAGAGCTCCCCGCCACCCTCCCGGGGCAGCTCAAGGCTGAGAAACAAAAAACCATGTGAACACACAGCCATTCTGGACTCGCCAGCACCCTCATGTTGTTCTGTCTGTCTCGGTCTGTGCCACTTTGCTCTGATAATTTTGCCGGGTCCTTATTTGTAACAAAATCTAAATATATGCACTCATAATAGGAATGGTTTATACAGAGTTATTTTATTGTCATCTCTGCAGTGACCTTTCAGATTCTTCTGCTGCCGTTTTATGTGCCGTATTTTAGTTTAATTGAGTATGTGTAGAAGAAAGGTGAAGTCTGAAACACTGGATGTCAGGAAGACTGGGAGAATTATTGTGACCTGTCTAAACTGCATTTGCTCTGTTCCCTTTGTAAATGCCCTCGTAAATACTGAAGACAATCTCGGGCTCAGTGCTGTGTAAAAACAAAATGTCACAGAAATTATTTCTGTGAAATGAGAAGAAGTGGAAGGAGTCATCCAGAGGAATTAAATGTATGCAGCAGATGCCATGTGGCGGCTCTGCAGCCCTGTTGCAAGGTCAGCCATTCTGGCAGAAGGTGTGAGGCCTAATCTAG
Organism: Muntiacus reevesi; assembly: GCF_963930625.1. Lineage (NCBI taxonomy): Eukaryota > Metazoa > Chordata > Mammalia > Artiodactyla > Cervidae > Muntiacus > Muntiacus reevesi. The sequence continues at coordinate 161,307,992 of NC_089251.1, forward strand.
GGGTTAATGAGACAGTACTTTACACGTGCTACTTGAGTAAAATTGCATACCATTTTATTTCGGCATCTTGTTGTAAAGGAAAGCATCATTTGACGTGTTCAGATTGAAATAAAAGTCTCTCACTCAGCCAAACTCCCCCACGAGCCCCTCCCTCACCGCCTGTTCATCACTATTGCTGCTATGCTTTATTAGAATACACACAACTGGCTCTGCGTGTACATACACATGTGTTATCTACTGGACAAAAATAGAATCATGCTTTAATTTGGTTCTCCCATGCTTACGTATGCACGCTTTCTTACAATAAACTCTCTTCTCCAAGGCAGAATATATATATACCCTAATTTATAAAAACTCTGCACAGCCTTCCATTCTACTACTGATAAACACTTATACACTTCATGAATCTTTACTATTTCAATAACATCTGTGTTATTACTTCCACAGGATAGTTGGCTAGAAGTAGAGTTGTGAAAGTCACTCAGTCGTGTCCAACTCTTTGCAACCCCATGGACTATACAGTCCATGGAATTCTCCAGGCCAGAATACTAGAGAGGGTAGCCTTTTCCTTCTCCAGGGGATCTTCCCAACCCAGGGATTGAACCCAGGTCTCCTGCATTGCAGGCGGATTCTTTACCAGCTAAGCTATCAGGGAAGCCCAGAAGTAGAGTTAGGGGTTGAGCAAAAGGCACGCTTACGGTGAAAGCGTTAAATTATCTTTCAAAATATGTTCCCTGCTTGCCTTCTCGTCGGTTGTAAACCAGGGTGCTTGTTTCCAGGAATCTCATAAAAAGATGAGGTCATATTTCATTGTGATTTTCATTACTTTATTGTTAATAGAGTCAATCACCTCTGCTCTTTTTGATCATTTATGCTTCTTCTCTGAATTACTATTGGGTTGTCTTTTTCTTATTGCTATTTAGGAGCTCTCTGTGTGTCCAGGGCATTAGTTCAGTTCAGTCGCTCAGCCATGTCTGACTCTCTGTGACCCCATGGACTGCAGAACACCAGGCTTCCCTGTTCATCACCAACTCTTGGAGCTTGCTTAAACTCATGTCTATCGAGTCGGTGATGCCATCCAACCATCTCATCTTCTGTCGTCCCCTTCTCCTCCTGTCCTCAATCTTTCCCAGCATCAGGGTCTTTTCCAAGGAGTCAGTCTTTGCTTCAGGTGGCCAAAGTATTGGAGTTTCAGCTTCAGCATCATTCCTTCCAATGAGTATTCAGGACTGATTTACTTTAGGATGGACTGGTTGGATCTCCTTGTGGTCCAAGGGACTCTCAAGAGTCTTCTCCAACACCACAGTTCAAAAGCATCACTTCTTTGGTGCTTAGCTCTCTTTTCGGTCCAACTCTCACATCCATACATGACTACTGGAAAAACTAGAGCTTTGACGAGACGGACCTTTGTTGGCAAAGTAATGTCTCTGCTTTTTAATATGCTGTCTAGGTTGGTCATAACTTTTCTTCCAAGCAGTAACTGTCTTTTAATTTCATGGCTGCAATCACCATCTGCAGTGATTTTGGAGACCCCAAAAATAAAGTCTGCCACTGTTTCCACTATTTCTCCATTTATTTGCCACAAAGTGATGGGACCGGATGACATGATCTTAGTCTTCTGAATGCTGGGCTTTAAGCCAACTTTTTCACGCTCCTTTTTCACTTTCATCAAGAGGCTCTGTAGTTCTTCTTCACTTTCTACCATTAGGGGGTGTCATCTGCATATCTGAGGTTATTGATATTTCTCCCGGCAATCTTGATTCCAGCTTGTGCTTCATCCAACCAGGCATTTTGCATGACGTACTCTGCATATAAGTTAAATAAGCAGGGTGACAATATATAGCCTTGATGTACTCCTTTCTCAATTTGGAACCATTTTGTTGTTCCATGTCCCGTTCTAACTGTTGCTTCTTGACCTGCATACAGGTTTCTCAGGATGCAGGTAAAGTGGTCTGGTATTCCATTTCTTTCAGAATTTTCCAGGTTGTTGTGATCCACACAGTCAAAAGCTTTGACCTAGTCAATAAAGCAGAAGTAGATGTTTTTCTGGAACTCTCTTGCTTTTTTGATGATCCAACCGATGTTGGCAATTTGATTTCTAAATCCAGCTTGAACATCTGGAATTTCATAGTTCACATACTGTTGAAGCCTGGCTTGGAGAATTTTGAGCATCACTTTGCTAGCATGTGAGATGAGAGCAATTGTGTGGCAGTTTGAACATTCTTTGGCATTGCCTCTTTGGGATTGAAATGAAAACTGACCTTTTCCTGGCCTGTGGCCACTGCTGAGTTTTCCAAATTTGCTGGCATATTGAGAGCAGTACTTTCACAGCTTCATCTTCTAGAATTTGAAATAGCTCAACTGGAATTCAATCACCCCCACTAGCTTTGTTCATACTGATGCTTCCTAAGGCCCACTTGACTTCACATACCAGGATGTCTGGCTCTAGGTGAGTGATCACACCATTGTCGTTATCTGGGTTGTGAATATCTTTTTTGTACATTTCTTCTGTCCAGGGCATTAAATGTTTACTATTTTATGTATTGAAATTATTTTGTCCCAGTTTGTCATTTGCCAAGTAGCTCTATGTTGGGTTGTTTCTGCTTGCACATGAGTTTTTAGCTTTTTTTACACTCAGATCCATCAATTTTTTCCTCAATACCTCTTAGATTTTGTGTTGTGGTTAGAAATATCTTCTCTACTCTGACATTATTTTTAATCAATTATTTTATATTTTCTTCTAGTACTTTCATAGTTTTAATATTTTACACATAAATCCTTGCACTTTTTCCAAACTATTTGTAGAGTACTGGGAGGTACACATTCTGACTTTATTTTCCTCCAAACAGAAAAATGAACTCAGTTCCACTTATTGAATAATTCAGCCTTCTCCTACTGATTTAAAATGTCATCTTTACTGAATTTCAGATTTTTATACACTTTGATGTTTGTTTCTGGCCTCTTTACTATTTTCTACTGATTATCTCTCAACATCCACACTGTTTTATTTAGAGTAGGGCAAACATTTTCTTCTCCTATATCTCCTCCTCTACATTTTCTAAATATATTTTAGAATTATTTTTCATAAGAATATAATTCATGAAAATATACATTTTGAAGTATATAAAAGAAGTTTTAAGTTTACAAGATACTTACAGAGAGAATGATTATGGGGTATCAGAATATAAGTTGTTCAACAGTTACCATCTTATTATTGATTGTAGAGCTTACATTAGACAGTGCAAAGGGCATCCTATAAAATTATCCTTCTCTTGGAGACTCTGGTGTATAAGAAGCACTTGTCTTCTCCGCTAGCTCTGAGCCCCAACTTCCTTTCTCCACTCCTCTCTGCCCTGCCCCAACCTCTGTTCTTGTGCAGGACGCTAACCCTGTGGAAACTCTGGATATTTTTTGTCGGGTCAGGGCCTCCTTCCTAAGTTCCTCTGCCTCTTATCCAAAGAGTTCTTAAGAAAAATAAAGTCAATTATTTTATAATATATAAATGAATATATATAATAATATAATATATAATAAAGTTTATTAATAATTTATATTAAATGCTAGAGAGGGTGTGGAGAAAAGGGAACCCTCTTACGCTATTGGTGGGAATGCAAACTAGTACAGCCGCTATGGAGAACAGTGTGGAGATTCCTTAAAAAACTGGAATTAGAACTGCCATATGACCCAGCAATCCCACTCCTGGGCACACACACCGAGGAAACCAGATCTGAAAGAGACACATGCACCCCAATGTTCATCGCAGCCCTGTTTGTAATAGCCAGGACATGGAAGCAACCTAGATGCCCATCAGCAGACGAATGGATAAGGAAGCTGTGGTACATATACACCATGGAATATTACTCAGCTGTTAAAAAGAATTCATTTGAATCAGTTCTAATGAGATGGATGAAACTGGAGCCCATTATACAGACTGAAGTAAGCCAGAAAGATAAAGACCAATACAGTATACTAACACATATATATGGAATTTAGAAAGATGGTAACGATAACCCTATATGCAAAACAGAAAAAGAGACACAGAGGTACAGAACAGACTTTTGGACTCTATGGGAGAAGGCAAGCGTGGGATGATCTGAGAGAACAGCATCAAAACATCTATATTATCAAGTGTGAAACAGATTGCCAGTCCAGGTTGGATGTATGAGACAAGTGCTCGGGGCTGGTGCACTGGGATGACCCAGAGGGATGGGATGCGGAGGGAGGTGGGAGGGGGGATCTGGATGGAGAACACATGTAAATCCATGGCTGATTCATGTCAATATATGGCAAAAACCACTACAATATTGTAAAGTAATTAGCCTCCAACTAATAAAAATAATTGGGAAAAAAATAAATAAATTCTTAATTATTTAGGAAAAAAAGAAAAAGAAAGTCAATGATTTTATAATATATAATTATATATATTTATATATAATAATATAACATTACCTCATAATCTAATTAAGGTTTAAATGAAAAATCAATTCATATATTTAAGATCATAGGATATGTGTCCAATGACAATCAATTCAAACATTTAAGATAGCATATGTGGCCATTTCCATCAAAAAACTGGACATCAGTTTCTATAATTAGAAAGCTTGGCTCAATTTTAACATCATTTCCTTGAGATAAATCAAATTCTGTATATATAGATTTCCAATTTCGGTATCTATTCTAGAAAGCAGGGTTTTTCCTGCATCGTGTTGAAAAATGCAGTGGATTGATTTATGTTCGTATGCCCAAGGCTGCATAGTTGGCTCTAGAATACATGACTTTCAACTGAAGACCCACTAGATAAGGTCTTAGATAATAGGCTATGTTTTCTAAAGTCATATTTTATTGTAAACTTTTTTTTTCCAAATTAAAAAGACCAAACTTTAATGAAATTCTTTTAAAGCTGGCCTTTCTCCCCTTTTTCACTTAATGTCTTTCCAAAGTTTTTTTCTTTCCTTTCTTTTAAAAAACGTAACAACTCAAGTGGGATGAAGATGGGGAAAAAGAACAAGTCAGAGTCATACACATTATTGTATCAAACAAAAACACACAAGATTGCCTCCTGTTTTCCTTCAGAATACCATCTCAATGTTCTGAGTGCTTTATGTTGGAGGCTTTTAATTCTTCCCAAAGCATAAGCCAATATAGATGCTTAGAGTAGGTATGCAAACGAATGAGAAGCCGCATCAGCAGAAATGACCCTCACACAGCACCTTCTTTCCCCAAACAAACTTTTGCTTTTGTCGATGAACAGCATAAAGGATTACCAAGGACAATGAAATGGATGTTCTGTAAAGTTCAACTCAGGAGAATGAGCTCCTCTGACTCCTCTGACCCGAGACGCGAGGTGAAATTCACACAGTAGGTGCAGGGAAGCAGACACAGAAATGCCCCTGCCTCGCGAGGTCAGCTGGAGGTGAGAATCAGAGGAGAGGTCACCAAACCCGGGAGAGGACACCGAGCAAAGTCAGGCCCACCAACCTGCACCCCGGAGGGCCTGTAGTGGACAGAGCTGCAGCAGGCAGAGGCGTCTAATGTGTAGACAAAAGGACGAGAAGTACTTAGCAAAGATGGGAGTACTCCCTGACGCTAAGATATGAAAGTGTAGCTGAAGAAAGAGTCTTGCCCAAGGAATTGGAAAGGAAGAAAAAAATGATACGTGAATAATGGCTTACAGTTCACAGAGCGCTTTACCATATGTGAGCTTCACAACAACACAATTGTTTCAATTTTTTGATTAACAGACTGAGTCTTGGTGTGGTTAGATGAGAGGTCAACAAACCAAATTTCAGGTGTTCGGTTATCCCTGAAAACATCGACTGAGTCAGGTGTGGGTAAGTGCAACCATTGTGAAATTGGTAGTGACAACGGTTTCATATTGTGACTCTGGAAAGGAGAAGAATGTCCCTCACAGATCTTGGATTTAGAACAGCTTTTATTTTGCTCATGGAGTCACACTTTGGCCTCAAGGACTGCTGATCAAACACCTCCTGGCACTTGGCAGAGGAAGCGAGGGGCTGGGGTCTGGTGAAGCGTGTTGTGGCTCCCACGATAAAGGAAGAAGGAGCCCAGGTCTGAGATGGTCTGGGTCTGACTCACTTCCCCACGTGATGGGGATTCTCTGAGCGCCTTCATCATCAGATTTCACATGGGATACCACCAAGATCAGCGACTTCATCCTCTTAAGTGACAAAATATTAACTAAAATCAATATCATTCAGAAGTCGCCATGGGTAAAAACTCATAAAAGTAAACTAGCTTGGTTGTGGAGGGAGAGAAAACAGTCAGCACTCTGCGGTGCAGACAGTGAGTGCTTAAACATAGAATAAGGGAACGTCCGTGGCTCGGCTCACCTTCCAGGCCAACTTCACCACCTGGTCACGTGCCCCGTTAGCCCAGGGCATCCCTGTCTGTGATGGAAGGGCTCGACACGCTAACGGAGTCTTCAGGAGCTAAAATGCCGCACCCTGACAGAGCCACCAAAAGTGGACTTTTCACGTGTTGAAGGTGAAGTGGCTGAGAACGGATGAAATGACCACGTCACACGTGCTTGGCTTATTCACAGGGGCAGGCGCGCAGTTGAACCAAGGCAAGTTCGCTAAGACGTGGGATGATACGGCTGGTCCTGTGGAAAGGCCAGTGGGAGGTACAAGAGAGCAGAGTTCTTCCCACACGTGGTTGAGGACTAGGTCAGTCCCCACTAAAGCTTTTCCTCTCATCTGTCTCTCCTGTTATTCCCTCTTGAGCCACGCAAAACACAACCTTCCCCCACCCCTCTAAAACTCTACCTTTCCTGGAAGCAGCTTCAAATCACTAGTTTATTATTAGGGCTTCTCCAGTGGTTCAGACAGTAAAGAATCTACCTGCAATGCAAGAGACCCAGGTTCAGTCCCTGGGTCAGAAAGAACCCCTCGAGAAGGAAATGGCAACCCACTCCAGTATTCTTGCCTGGAGAATCCCATGGACAGAGGAACCTGGTGGGCTACAGTCCACGGGGTCACAAAGAGTCAGACACGACTGAGCGAACAAGCCTGCACTTTGTTATTTAAGAAAGGAGTATATTACTTTTCTTCTGCCATGAATGGGAAAGCTAAGTGTCTGCAAAATGTGTCTCAGAAAGGAAGCCAGAGGATGAACTGACACCAGAAAAGGTGGGCATGTGGCCTTTCAAATAGGGAGATGCAAAATGGATGGTTCAGACTATGAGTCCCTCCCAAATAATCCTAGCATCTAAAGGTGTAAAACGAACGAACCAATGCATAAAAGGATGTTGAAATTACAATTAATATAGAAACTTCTTTGGGCCGGGGGGAAGTAATTTCGGCTTCCCTGGTAGCTCAGTTGGTAAAGAATCCACCTTCAATGCAGGAGACTCTGGTTCAATTCCTGGGTCAGAAAGATCCCCTGGAGAAGGGATAGGCTACCCACTCCAGTATTCTTGGGCTTCCCTCATGGCTCAGCTGGTAAAGAATCCGCCTGCAATTCGGGAGACCTGGGTTCGATTCCTGGGTTGGGAAGATCCACTGGAGAAGGGAAAGGTTACCCACTCCAGTATTCTGGCCTGGAGAATTCCATGGACTGTATAGTCCATGGGGTCGCAAAGGGTCGGACACGACTGAGCGACTGTCACTTCGCACTTTCATTATCCAAAATAGCTGTGGGCTTGTAGACGGTGCCGAGTTGCCCCCAACAATCTCCCTGGAGTTTCTTCCCAACTCCAACACGCACAGTGGCAGGAAGAGCCCGTTAGTTACCATTTGCAAAGTGCTCCCCATTTGCACATCCCCAGGCTGTGCTGTGAATGTTTCGCCAATGTGAACTCAAAATCCTTAAAGCCGACTTGTGAGGTAACAGTAGTAACATCCTACTTGGACAGGCACGAACACGGAGGCTCAGGTAAGTGAATCAACTTGCCCACATGCCTCACCCGTGTGGGGCTCCGCTGGTGCTCAAGGGGTAAAGAATCCGCCTGCAGTGCAAGAGACACAGAGACGCGGGTTCGATCCCTGGGCCGAGAAGATCCCCTGGAGGAGGCAATGGCAACCCACTCCAACATTCCCACCTGAAGAATCCCCCAGACAGAGGGGTTGCAAAGAGTTGGACACGACTTAGCGACTAAACAACAAAAACAGCCCACGTGACCCCCAAAGCCCAGCTGCCTCAGGGCCGCTGAGCGGGGCAGTTGGCGCTGGAGCCCGGGCATCGGGCTGCAGGGCCGGGTCCACAACTGGTCTCCCTGTGGCCTCTTGCCCTCCCGGTTACCCGACCAGAGTGAGCCTTGCCCCAGACAGCCTCCCGCAGGGACCCGGGGCAGCCTCGCCTTGGGGAGGGGACTTCTGCCCCCAGAAGGGCCTCGGGCAGGGTCTGCGTGGATGGGACCCACGGGGACGTGTGGAGGGATGTCTCCTGCCGTGGCCCCTTGCTGGCTCCGCCCTCGTAACTCAGGTTGAGCACCGCTGCTGGGCGTCCGATAGAAGAAACTGGACTTTCTGAACTTTCCCAAGGAAAGGAAAGGAACTAAGAGTGGGTTGTTGAAAATATTGTTGTTCAGCCACTCAGTCATGTCCAACTCTTTGTGACCCCATGGGCTGCAGCATGCCAGGCTTCCCTGCCCTTCACCATCTCCCAGAGTTTACTCAAACTCACGTCCATTGAGTCCGTGACACGATCCAACCATCTCATCCTCTGTCGCCCCCTTCTCCTCCTGCCCTCAATCTCTCCCAGCATCAGGGCCTTTTCCAATGAGTTGGCTCTTGGCATCCACAAAGTTGAAATTATCCACTGAAAATATCCTAAGGCTTCATCTGTTCTGTGTTTAGAGGTTTTACTGAGTTTCTTTGCAAGGGCGGCTCTCTCACATGTTTGAGAAAGAAGGGGGAGGTGGGGAGGAGAGGTTTCAGGGTTTCTCCTGAGAGAAACCCTCGTCGGAGCATCAAATCCCCGAGAGAACACAACCCTTAGAGGCCGATCGTGCACAGAACTTCTGTTACCTTATTAAGTCAAACAAGTTAGAAGCCATATGTCTCCTCAAAAATGAAACATATTTGTTTACAAACGTACCCTGTAAGTGACAAGACGTATAGAAAATAAATACGACACCCTCTGAATTTCAAAACTAGTTCTTCTTCTTGACTAAGTTAGCCAGTGAAATAGGTTAAGGTAAAATTGGTCTAAACTGAAAAAAAACATCAAATAACCATTACTCTTTAAAGGACTGAGACAGGAGGCTCTATAAGTGACGGACAGCTGCCATGCAGTAGCCTCGTTTGTTTAAATTTTGGCCTTCAAATAGCTGCCATTAACAAAAATTAGCCACATTCTCTTGAACCATGAAGAATGGATTCTCACTTCTTCGGAGCTCTGCCACGCACTCAGATGAGGAAACTTGAAGTCAACAACTCGCAGGACAGACTGTACTGTTGGCACCATCGCCCAGGAAGTGGGTGATACGCTGCTATCTGTCCACCCTCTCATCCAAGAATCCGAAACCATCCTCCACACGTCCCCTCTAATGGGTAGGTAGGTGGCAAGTATTATTTTTCTCTTCATTGCGCAGTGTATAAATACCTCGGGAGGCAGCGCACTCCTGGGAAATAATTACTGTTCTCACTGCTGTCTCCAGGAACACACGCAGAGGCGCCCTTTCATGCCACGTAATGAGTTACTACTGACAGAGTCAATAGCAGACCCCAGGTTTTCTGTGTCCAATTGAAACATGATGTGTATCTTAGCCTTGATCAGTGATATGGGCTGAGTTCCCTTCCCACCCACTCTTAATTTTAAGCGCATAAAGGCCAGCGATTCCGCACCTGTAGATTAGGACAATTAAACATCAATGCATTGCCTGTCTGTGGTCTAGTCTCCGTGCTGAGCTGAGCAGTTTGAATGTCTTATGATCTAATTATGGCTCCAGGTAAAGACCCTTGACTCCCTTTTCACTAGATGCTTTCTCTTGAAACCTCAGAAGCCCCACTCCTTTCAGTTCAGTTCAGTTCAGTCGCTCAGTTGCATGCGACTCTTTGCAACCCCATGGACTGCAGCAGGCACGCCAGGCCTCCCTGTCCATCACCAACTCCCAGAGTTTGCTCAAACTCACGTCCATCGAGTCAGTGATGCCATCCAACCATCTCATCCTCTGTCGTCCCCTTCTCTTCCTGCGCTCAATCTTTCCCAGCATCAGGGTCTTTTCCAATGAGTCATTCTTCGCATCAGGTGGCCAAAGGATGGAGCTTCAGCTTCAGTCCTCTACCTTTCTATTTCCTAGAGACCCTCAGCCCACCCACACTGCCCACTAGGAAACCTCCTCTCCGGGGTCTCCTCCAGGCTGGAGCAGGGAGCTCTGTTACTGTCCCTGGTGGGAAGAGACCACGTCCACAGTGGGAGCTGGGGTTAGACTGCGATGCTGGCTCAGCAGAGGATTTGGAGGGACCCCAGAAGGATGATTCTAGAAAGCGCTGGGTGAGTGTCCCCTGGATTCTTTCTCCTTTTACCCACGTTCTGATTTCCCCTCTTGTTCACTTGACGCTCTCTGCCACGGCATTCTCGGGCATGTCCTATATTACACACATCCTTCTGTGGGTGACCGGATCAAAGCCGGCGTGGGGCCCGGCTCACGCCGCCTGCCCTCCCAACTCCTTCACGGGCTTGTTCTCCTGGGGGTCCCACAGCACCTCGGGCTCCTCTAGCACATGCAGACCAAGCTCGGCGGCCACGCCACAAGCCCTTTCCTCCTCTGTTTGGAGGTGGCATCAGCACCCTCCTACCCAAGCCTTTCACAGCCATTCCTGAGCCGTCTTTGTCTCTGCGCCCCTGGACTAGACGGACGGTTAGCTGGGCTGACTGGTCCAGTGCCACCTCTCTGCCCTTTTCCTCCTCTCCTCTCTCGATGCCAACTGGAGGTCAGGCCTTGAGCCTCTGACCTAAATCACAGAAGCCACAACAGAAGCAAAACACCTACTCCGGTCTGGGTTTCACAAACACTACTTTCACAAACGTTTGCGAAGCCACAGCTGACATCTGTTTCTGGTTGTCCGTGGGTCTATGTTCCTGCTCTCTGCTTTACGACATCCCAGAGATTGTAACCAAGAGTGCCCTGCTCACACCGACGGCTCGGGCGCCTAATTTAGAGAAGATGAACTTCCACCCCAAAGCCTCGCCCGTCCCCGCAGGGAGTTTCCCGAGTGACCTGGAGAAGTGTGCCTGTGTCTCGGGGCCGGCGGGGGTGCCTTGAGGAAGACCCCGGACACCCAGGGCACGTGTCCTTCCCACGCTGGAACAGGCTGCTGTGTCTCGGGGTGTGAGCCGCTGAAGTAGCAGCTTGCTTGTGGGGTGTGGATACACCTGGTCACGTGGGGCTTCCCCGGGGCCTCAGACGGTAAAGACTCTGCCTGCGATGCAGGAGACCCGGGTTTGATCCCTGGGTCGGGAAGATCCCCTGGAGAAGGGAATGGCAACCCACACCAGTATTCTTTCCTGGAGACTCCCAGGAACAGAGGAGCCTGGCGGGCTACAGACTCTGCTTTCGCAAAGTGTCCGACATGACTGAAGTGACTGACACTTCCACTTTCACACCCGGCTGTGTGTATGTATTAACACCGGGGCAGACAAGGAGCTGCAACTGAGTTGGAGACGCCGGTTTTGTTTCAGTTCCACAGTCTCTCTTGGCTGTGGACTCAGGACTCCAGTGGATGGAAGGGTTCCTGGCCTGCTCTTTGGACCTGATTGGATCTGAGGGTTATGTGTACACGTGTGATGATTTTGCTGTAAAACTGTACCCTCACTCTGCTTATGTTGATTTTCAACTCAATTCAGTCAAATTAGATGGCTTCCTTCAGTTGTATCGTGGTGGCTTCCTCCGACACCTGTAATCTTTCAAACGATCCCTCGGGTTAGGGGAATTATGGACTAATGTAGACTTATGTCTTCAGCGCAGTGGAAATCAGTCTCAGGATTCGTCACTCTCTGGATGCTTTTCTGATCAACTTAAAAAAAATTGCCATCTACATAGCATATAAATCTTTGCCTCTGGGCAATTTTAATATCAATGAGAGTATAAGATATCTCCCTGTTTTCTTCCAAGGACCAGGCTGGTTCCCTGGAAGATAAAGTGGATCATCCCCTCCACCACAGCCGGGAGCTGTCATCACAGAAGCAACACCTCCCCCCCCACCTCAATCCCGGCAATCCGAAGCCATATCTTCTTTTCCCATGAAGTTCTGAATCCTGTAGGTGGTGGGCATTCATCAAACATTGACTTTTATGAGATCCAAGGTTTCTATTTATACGTGGGAGATTTGGTTGATTTACTGCTTATTATAGCCCCTGGAGAAGGAAATGGCAACCCACTCCAGTATTCTTGCCTGGAGAATTCCTTGGACAGAGAAGCCTGGTGGGCTACAGTCCATGGGGTTGCAAAGAGTCAGACATGACTGAGCAACTAACTCACTGCTTATTTTAATGGTTGATTAAATTCCTAAAATGTCCGAGTCACTGGGATGTTATCGGCTATTAATTAAGGAAAATTTTTAATAGGTCTATGATTAATTCTCTTGAAGACCTTGACTAGCCTACGTCATTGTCCAAGAGAAATCCTTACCTGACTTTAAAATCTAACAAGCCCCTTCCTCCCCCTTCCCATTAACTCTCTTATCCATGCAACCAACCAACTGGTTTATGTTTTAACTATGTGTGTTCAGTTGTAATTAATTAGCTATGTCAGTAATGATGCAAACACGAGGGTCATTAAGAAGTAGCTTTCAACTGCTTGCTTTTTAAAATTCAAATGACTTTGATAATTTGATACTGGTATTATCTAAATAAGCAAACCCAAGTGAAAACCTGGATTATCAGAAAAGAAAAATTACAGTGTTAAAAATTCACTTAAAATTCAGAATATGATTCATTTCTGAAAATGAGTGCCCCTCAGGCATTTAAATATATGATTCAATTTGTTAAAATTTGATTTACATATCATGTGCCAGGAACACGTTTAGTAGATAAAGTGAGGTACACCTAAGCTGCAAGCACATTCTCCAAAGAGAACTGGCTAATACAGTTAGAATAAAAACAGGAAGCAAGGCATAGCATGAAATTTCACAGATCATTTCAAAAGAGCACAGGTCCTGCATTAAAGAGTACAGAAATCACAGGAATGTTCTATAACGATGAAGCATTAAGACAGTCATCAATGCTCTGACACCAACCATAAATGTGCTTCAAAGAGGGGGTGTTGGGAAAAAAAAACAAACTCTTGAATGCACTTAATTAGGCACTTCAAACCACAGCAGAATGCCCTCTATTGGTTCTAAGCTTCGAAGTTACTGAGCTTGGAGGGGGAATATTATTTTGCCCCAGGCAGTTCAATGTGCTGTGTGCGTGTTGTTTGCATAAACACCTCATTATGTGCAAACATGGCGGGAGCACCCCGCATTTACTTCGCCCTTATCAATAGCATCGACATCGTGTTCCTCAACCCGCAGTATGGAAATCTCATTGATTTTGCCAGTGTTTACAAAAGGATCATAAACCCCAGAGATGACTGATTTCGTCGGCTCAGGAGTGAGGTGCGGCTGGGTCGCTGGGATGCATTTCGGTGGCAGAGGAAGGGGAAGTCAGGGGTGCCCTGCAGGGGAACCGGGTCTTTCTGACCTCGGGTACCGGAGTACAAGGCTGTGGGCAAAGTGGGTGGTGAGAAGGGATGGGCACGGATTACTTGATGAAAACTGACGGCCACCTCTGAGGATGGAGGGAAGGGAGGCAGAGGAGAGAGGCACAGAGAGAATTGAGTCAGTGACAGAGCAGGCCCCCCAAGCGCCAGGAAGCACTCTGGCCTGACCCGCTGGTGGACGTGTGAGCCTTTGTTCTTCCCACTTACTCGCTGAAGGAAGGCACAGAGGGAGGCGCTCGGTGGCTCACGTGGGGTCACACGGCCACAAGGAAGGAGCAGGAATGGGACCCAGTTCTCCTGATCAGCTACGCGATGGTCCTCTCAAGATGGTCCTCTCAAGAGGTCGCTTCCTTCATGTTCTTGACCTCAGTTAGCTGGTCTGTGCCAGCAAGACACGTCCTCAGGGTTGATCAGCAAAGTGGTGGCTCACAGCCAATCCAGTGCCTGCTTCCGTGGATTGCTAGAGGCATACGAACCCGACCTTGATGCTCTGTAGTCCCCTCACCCTTAGCACATAATCCGTGTGCTGGTCTGCAGGAGCAGCTTGCATAGAACCACAGATAAAGTCACTGTGCAAAGCAAAGTTGCTTGCTTTATTTATTTTTTAATTAGAAATTTCTTCTTGTTTATCTCTCAACATTCGGTGAGTTGACATATTTCTTCTTTTACAAAAAGTGTCCTTTGTCCCAAGAGCATGTATGCTGAAGCATCAGAGTTTTGGGAAAGGGGTTGTCTAGGGAGTTGAATTGTCTCTTTTCCATGACAGCTAGTACTAAGCCTCCTGATAATCTCATGAGACTATAAACGTAGAAATATTAAGAAAAGAAAACAACTCACTAGCACATTTGTATCCAGCAGTTTTAGCCTGGTGGCTATGTGTTTCTAGAATTGCAGGGAGGTTTTCCAGTTTGACACAGAACAAGAAATGTGATTTTTGCTCCCAGGAGAACAAGAAAGAATTCACTATAAGAGGCAAGGTATGATCCTAACACCCTAAACTAGAGCAGTGGCAGGAAGGGTGGCTGGCAGTAGTGGGGGAAGAAATGAAGTTGCTAATGAGAGAGTAACAAAGTTGGTAAGTGATTGCAACTGGGAGCACAAAGGAAATAAACTACTGAAAGATCACTGTTTGGTTTTTTAAAGAAGTTGTCTGGTAGAGAAATCTTACATACACTGTCACAGATTTTCTTCAGCAATATGAAACATGTCATGAATCCAGGTTGTTGGGCTATCCAATAAAATGCAAAACCAAGCAAAACGTCAGCATGGAACTCTGCTCAATGTTATGTCACACCGTTATGTTCAATGTTATGTGTTATGCAGGGGAGAGCAGTTTAAGGGAGAAAGGATTCATGTATATGTATGGCTGAGTCCCTCCACTGTCGACCTGAGATTGTCACGACATTGTTAAATGGCTATACCCCAAATAGAAATGCATTTGGCTATACCCCAAACAAAATGAAAAGTTAAAAACAAACAAAAAAAGATGTTAGCATGTTTTTTGAAGTGTTGACCCAGTGTTCTGCAATGGTGATATTTTGCTTTAAGGCTAAAACAGCTCTCTAAGCCTCATCCTGAGGAGACAAGAAGCCGACATTTACTGAATTTGCGTGGACAACTTTGACCTCAAACAGTGTCACTTATGCCAATGCTAAATCTTAAGTAACAGAAGACTATCAATGACGATAGAATTTTTCACATGTTGAGGAAGGAACACACAAGATTTTGATACATCTATGATACAGTATAATTTGAAATGCCAACTTGTCTGAGAAGAAAGAAGCAAATTTCAACCAATGCGTTAGAATTTTGGAGAAACTGAACAGAAATTGAGCTGTTCTTCTGAGAACAGAAGAAACAGATAAAGCACAGCAAATGAGTGTTGAATTGCAATGTCAATAAGAGAAAGTAAGACCATCTCTTAATATATTTTAGAATATGACAAAGTAAAAGTATATCTTGCTCAAAATCAGTCAATAGGAGAAGAGTACCCAAGAAGAATATGCACCAATAACTCTGACAAAAGCCACGAAGTAAAGAAGGCCCTGGATACAAGGAGAGCATCTGAGTGAGAACCACAGAGCCGAGTGAAGACCGAAGTGGGAGATGTTACAGAAAGCAAGGCTTTGCTTAAATATAGGGGAACAAATTTTCAGTTAAGTTCTTAAAAAATGGTGTTAGTTGCACTCTGGTGCTGGGAGGTTCACGTGATTCAGGGGTGTAAGCAGAGGTCAGATGGCCGCTTGTCGAGGGGTGCACTCTTTGGGGACCCACCACAGGTGAAGCAGGGCCTTTCTGATGCAGTTCAGGAGTCTACTGTTATCCTCTCCATCACATTCTGTGGCCTTCCTTTCCAGCGCATCCCTGCCTGACAACTCCAGTTAAAACCGATGGTTCTATTGATACGCTTTCTGTGCATTTTCAGTGTTTCTCCATTTCTCATATTTTTCTTTGATTTCCAAAAAAAAAAAAAGAAAGTCCTTCCAGTTTTAGATTTTAATCTCCCTATCTACTAAAATTTTTTCTGTGCTTCTAATCCTGTTCATGGTTCTCTTTCCTTTCTCTCTCTCTCAAACTAACTGCACGCTCAAGCTGACGACCTAGCCATCCATCCTTTAGAAGGAATGACTTTCTCCTTGATCATTTTTAGCAACTCATCTAGCCCAAACTTATATAAAAGTGAAACCAGGGTTTTTTTCCCCCTCACTCCAAGTTACAATTAATTCACATTTTGAATGGACAAATCTTACAAACTCTTCTTTCAAAAGCACATTTCTTGCAATTGTTTTGAATCATCTCAAGTTAAGTCTTGCTGACGAGGAGGACTTCTGTGCAGAAACCAACACTGTCAGCAAAAGTGTCTTTCTACACAAAGAACAGATGACTGCACGGGAGGGACTGTACACTTCAGAACGAAATTTCTCACTTTTCAAGGCTATCCCTATTGTCATGTCCAAGCGGTACTTCAGGTTGCATTAATAAATTCAGCAAATGTGTATACATGCCCTATTGACTACTTTAGAAGAATTTTAATATTTAATATGTGCTGTAAAATTTGGATTATTATATACGCTATACATCATCTAGTAAAACACTTGCACAAACTATATCTATGTAAAAAATTCCATCCTATTGAAAAAATAATTTGACTCTTAGTTTTCATCCAAGATCAATGCCACTTATTATTAAAAAAAATAAATCACAAGAAATAACTAATATTGAGCACTACTTTTTTAAAAAAATTAGTAGCAAGAATGAAAGTAGAAACTTTGGAACAAGCTGCAAGTTTAAGAGTGCTTTTACTTGAACATGGATGGCTTGAACACTGGAAGATGAAATCAGTATATTGGAAATGACTTGTCTAACAAGCTGTAAGGAGATACCTAATTAGGTGCAGTTGAAACACAATATTCGTGAAATGGGGAAAACTATAGAATTTACCACCTTTGGTTCCTCTTTCCATTTGAACAATTCTCTCAGTGCCCTTTTGCTAACTGACCAACAGCATACAAATGACTTAATCCTTCTGCCTCCATTTCCTTATCACTTAAATCAGATTAGGGATACTTTCTTCCTCCTAAGTTTGTGTAGATTAAATGAGATGATTCAAGAAAAGTGTTTAACCGAGCATTTGGCAGCCATAGAAAAAATAGATAACTATCAGCTATTGCTAAAAATTAAATAACACAAAAAACTTGGGGCAAATTAAATAATCTCACTAAAAATTTTTTTAAAAACTAGGAATATCTACTCTAGAAATACAATTGGCAGAACAATTTCCCTGAAATTTATATTAATGAAAGACACAGTTTAGGTAAGTCATCAATTCTAAGAATGCATCAATTTTTAAGGGAAGAGATTTCTAACTTTCCATAATTAATTTCACAAAGATCACAGGATCACGTCACAACATTGCATATTAATTCATGGCCTTGATTACAGGCTTCCCTGGTGGCTCAGATGGTAAAGAATCTGCCTGCAATGCAACAGACCCGGATTCGACCCCTGGGTCAGGATGACCCCTTGGGGAAGGGAATGGCAATCCACTCCAGTATTCTTGCCTGGAGAATCCTATGGACAGAGGAGCCTGGCAGGCTACAGCCCAAGGGGTTTGCAAAGAGTCAGATGTGACTGAGCGACTAATGCTTGATAATAGAATTCTATAAAAGCTTATCTTCCTGGTGTAAAACACTTCAGTATACCTTTTATAGAACATACCATGTTTTCAGTGGCCCAATGTTGAACCATTTCTCCTGAACATTTATAGATTTATAGCATTTATAAATTTGACTATATCAATGGCCACTTTAAAAAAAAAAAAAATCTTTTCTATTTTTAAGCATGTTTTTTCTTGCTGGTTGAACATTTTTTGAGCCAAACAGATCAAGCCATTGTAGCTTCAAAAGCAATAGCTAAATGCTAATAATTTTAATTGCACAATTTGAGTCAATTTTATATTATACATGCCAAGGATTTTCAACCAAGAAATTAAACAGTAATTAGAACTTATCTTTCAGCTACAATCTAAGGGTGTTATATCTTCGAATGTGTTAGACTGTATCTCACGGGGTTTTATAATGGAAATTCTTGCATTACAAATCCATCACTTAACAGGCGTACTTGGAAGATTATGCATTGGGCATGGAACTTATTTATTTAGAGAAACTTAGCTATATCAATACTAAAATCATTTATATGCTACGTGATTATTACCTTGGAAAGACTTTATTTGGAATGAATTATGCTTTGTTTTCAAAGTATGGGAAATTAAGAGAAATTTAACAATGCAATCGATTTTCTGATAAAAGGAGGGAGAAAATTCTAAGAAAAAGTAGGCTAGCTTTCAGAAACAAGTTCATAGAAGTGCTTCTCCATAAGGCATGGGATAGGGTAGATAAATGGCACGGTTTAGGCTATTTCACAGATAGTATAAGAAGACTTGTCCTGTGAGTTACTGTCAAAATTAGGAGAATACTGTTCTCTGTAATCTACAGCTGTTCTTAAATCAAAATACTGATTTGGTAAAATAATAACAATAATGAAGAATAAATGGCAAGAGCAATTTTTAATCTTTGTTCCTATTGTTATTTGGAAGAATTCTTGGTGGGGGGGAAGAGACTGTAAACTGTTCCACCTAAAACAAGTGGTCTTTCCCTAAAGAATTGTATTTGAAAAACAAAAATGTTTAGCAAATTAAATTTCCTGAGAGTAAGGTTTATACTTGCTCTGTAACTTATTAAAATTTTCCAATCAATGTAATAATCACATGGAAGTATTATTTTAGCCTTCTCCATCAAGTAATTCTGAAATAAACATCAAACATCACTGGCTAATAAAAAACAATCCAAATTTATCAAGCAAGCAAAATTTATTAAATTATAGTATCAGCTCTCCATACATTGTAGTGAATACAGCCCTTGATTCGTCATGTGTTCACTGAATTGTTTTACTTTGCCTATTATAATAGAGTTAAACTGTTCTTATGTCTATTTTATTCTACTTTTCTAGTTTCATTATAATGCTACCATTATTTTGTTCTACTTTCCTTATAAAGAACAATTAAAGTTATATTATTTCCTTACAGCTATCAGTTCAAATTTATTATTCTGAAAAGTAGTTCTTTTTGAGATAAATATAATATTTAGCTTACTTAGTCGATAGCTGGCTTCACAATGTTAATATCTTGACTATCAGCATTATATAGAGAGTTCAGCCATGTTCAACTCTTTGCAACCCCATGGACTGTAGCCTGCTAGGCTCCTCTGTCCATGGGAATCTCCAGGCAAGAGCACTGGAGTGGGTTGCCATGCCGGCCTCCAGGGGATCTTCCTGACCCGATATTGAACCCACTTCTCAGGTGACTCCTGTACTGGCTGGTGAAATCTTTACAACTGAGCCTCCTGGGAAGTGTATGTAGAGAGCTGTTGTTGTAGTTCAGTCGCTCAGTCCTGTCCAACCCTTTGCAACCTCATGGACTGCGGCACGCCAAGCTTCCCTGTCCTTCACCATCTCCCAGAGCATGCTCAAACTCACGTCCATTGAGTTGGTGATGCCATCCAATCATCTCATCCTCTGTCATCCCCTTCTCCTCCTGCCTTCTATCTTTCTCAGCATCAAGGTCTTTTCCAATGAGTCGGCACTTTGCATCAGATGACCAAAGTATTGGAGCTTCAGCTTCAGCATCAGTCCTCCAATGAATTTTCAGGGTTCATTTCTCCTAGGATTGACTGGTTTGATCTCCTTACTGTCCAAGGGATGCTCAAGAGTCTTCTCCAACTCCACAATTTGAAAGCATCAATTCTTCTGCCATCAGTGTTCTTTATGGTCCAGCTCTCACATCCACATATGACTTAGGGGAAAAACCATTGCTTTGACTAGATGGACCTTTGTTGGCAAAGTAATGTCTCTGCTCTTTAATACACTGTCTAGGTTTGTCATACCTTTTCTTCCAAGGAGCAAGCTTCTTTTAATTTCATGGCTGCAGTCACCAACTGCAGAGATTTTGGAGCCCAAGAAAATAAAGTCTGTCACTGTAGAGGCACTGTATGGAAACTGAGATATGTCTATCTCAATTTTTGTGTCCATTAATGTATCCCCCTGCTGGATCATTGAAAAAGCAAAAGAGTTCCAGAAAAAACATTTACTTTTGCTTTACTGACTACACTAAAGCCTTTGACTGTGTGGATCACAACAAACTGTGAAAAACTCTTAATGAGATGGGAATACCAGACCACCTGACCTGCCTCCTGAGAAATCTGTATGCAGGTCAAGAAGCAACAGTTAGAACTGGACATGAAACAACAGACAGGTTCCAAGTCAGGAAAGGAGTACATCAAGGCTGTATATTGTCACCCTGCTTATTTAACTATCATGCAGAGTACATCATGCAAAATGCCAGGCTGGATAAAGCACAAGCTGGAATCAAGATTGCCAGGAAATAACAATAACCTCAGATATGCAGATAATACCACCCTTATGGCAGAAAGCAAAGAGGAACTAAAAAGCCTCTTGATGAAAGTGAAAGAAGAGAGTGAAGAAGTTGGCTTAAAACTCAACATTCAGAAAAATAAGATCACGGCATCTGGTCCCAACACTTTATGGCAAATAGACGGGGAAACAATGGAAATGGTGATAGACTTTATTTTTTTGGTCTCCAAAATCACTGCAGATGGTGACTGCAGTCATGACATTAAAAGACACTTGCTCCTTGGAAGAAAAGCTATGACCCCCTAGATAGTGTATTAAAAAGCAGAGACGTTACCTTACCAATAAAGATCCGTCTAGTCAAAGCTATGGTTTTTCCAGTAGTCACGTATGGATGTAAGAGTTGAACTATAAAGAAATTGAGTGCTGAAAAATTGATGCTTTTGAACTGTGGTGTTGGAGAAGACTCTTGAGGGTCCCTTGGATGGCAAGGATATCCAACCACTCCATTCTAAAGGAGATCAGTCATGAAGATTCATTGGAAGCATTGATGCTGAAGCTGAAGCTCCAGTACTTCCAAAACTCACTGGAAAAGATCTTGATGCTGGGAAAGATTGAAGGCAGGAGGAGAAGAGGACAACAGAGGATGAGACGGTTGGATGGCATCATTGATGCGATAGACATGAGGTTGAGTAGGTTCCGGGAGTTGGTGATGGACAAGAAGCCTGGCATGCTGCAGTTCATGAAATCGCAAAGAGTCAGACACGACTGAGTGACTGAACTGAACTGAATGTATTCCCCAAAATTCCTTTGATTTAAAAAATGTGTGTGAATGTCTATGTTCATGTGGATCTGAGTTATCTAATAAAGCTATCTATTTTCGTAGTTTTACAATGTACCCAGTATTCTGAAATACCGTCTTTGATCTCTCCTCTTTGCCCTTTATCATCTTGGTCCATACCCAGGAAATGGGTGGATACATTGACCAAGAGATCAAAAGCAGGGGGAAAAAAAAAAGGGCTTCTAACCTCTTTGTGTGTGTGCATACTCAATTGTGTTCGACTCTTTGTAGTCAGCCAGCTTTAGAACACAAAATATATACATTTTGAATCAAGCTAATTTAGTTTTGAATCTTGACTGCTTCTGAATGACATTAGGTGAAGCACTAAAATACTTCCATTGTTTGTTAACTGGTCTTAATATTTGATAGTTGTATTACTACTTAATAGTTAATAATATGGTAGTTGTGAGAATTAGGTGATGTGTAGGAAAATTCCAGAGAATGAATGGTATGGGACGTTCATTCCACTCATGACGATTGACTTTTCATGTTTGAGATAGCAGTTGCCTCACTTTGCAAGTTGAATTAGACTCAATATACTGCCTTAAGCCACTTTTTAAATTTTTTTGATTTTTACATTTCTGACTCAGGATGCTAATAGCATGTCATAGTTTAATTGGAAACACTTTTTCTTTCTCATGGATGCATAAAAACATAAAATATTTTTAACACTTGATTACATCTTAGATTTAATGAAATACAGTTAAATGCTTCCACGTTTACTTTGAAATGTGCTCTAGGGAGAAAATTCCTTCTAGAAAGATCTGTTCTTTAAGGTGATTGGACTGTGTACACTGTTTTTGTTGAAAATTGTGAGAAGAAATGCCACTAGATTAGAAAACATATATCTGAACTCCTTCTGGCAAAAAGAGTGAAGTTACACTAGAGATTTAGTTAGTACTCAGTGTTTGACACTTTTAATCAGGTGAACTTGCTGCTAGCTTCCTGTGTTCAGAGTTTTTCTCAAGCTATTATTGATCACTACTCCACAAAAGAAATTGATATGAAAACATTTTCGCTTTATAATGCATATGAATTTGTGGGGAAGATTAGCAACAGCTGCTTTGATCTGACAGCATATAATAATTGTTAAAGTGGATCAATGAAGCTTCCATTTACTTTAGTACATTAAATGAAAGAAATCTGTTGCTCAAAACCCCTATTTCTGGCAAAGCAATTTACATTTTCAGAGTTATCCGGCACTCAGGTTTGGATGTAGGATCTATTTATTTTTGAGGCTTTGGCCGTGGCTTGTTTCGGTCATACGACCTTGGGCAAATCATTCGATCCAATTCTTAGCTTCTTCATCTGTAAGGCAACTATACCAATTCCAAAAACAATAGTTCCCTGTCCTTTCTATTGCTGGCCTGTGGGAATTTTAGGTATGTGGATGGCATTACTCAGGAAATGAAATATACTGTCTGTGTCGAGCAGCAAAGTAGGACAGAGCACACCACTGTCTAACAGGCTAATCAGGTTTGGCTGGGGATGCTGTCCTTCTGTCACTGGCTAATTTTTTGAAAGACAGGTTTAACTTCTTGATTCTTCTCTCCACTTAAATATGAATCATCAAACTATTAGATAATGTGACTCAACTCTGAGATAACACGAAGGCCTTTAAACTCTGTGTCCTGCCACCCTCTCCAAGTTTTGCACATCTGCAGTCTTCTCTGAATTTATTGTGGGAGGATAGAACTGTGCTGACTTTTTGAAAACTTTAGGAAGTAAGATTAATTCTGTGTCCTCTTGAACACACGCCTCAAGGTTCCAGTCATGGCCACCTGGACCTCAGCTTTTGGGTGACTGAATCCAGAGACATGGTTCTAAAGCTGTCCCCATGATTTCTGTCCTCTTGCTAGTCAACCAAACACTAGTCTAAGTGCTGTTGTTGTAGGACAGATTTTGACCTTAAAATAAGATTATCCAAGATTATCTGCACGGGCCCTCAAAAGCAACAGAAGAAGGCAGATGAGATGTGAGAGGGCTGGTCAGAGAGATCAGAAGTGTGAGAAAGGCTTGAACTGCCATTTCTGGTTTTGAAGATGAAAGGGGCCATGAACCAGGGCAGGTGGGCCGCTCTAGAGGCTAGGGTTAGGGTTAGGGTTGGCTAACCTCTAACCTAGATGTTGACAGCTACCCAGGGGTGTCAGCCAGCCAAGACATGGGGATTTTAGTCCTACAACAACCTGGAACTGATTTTTACCAGGAAGTAGATCCTTCTCTAGAACTTCTATAATGAAAGCAGGGTGGCTGACACCTTGATTTCAGCCCTATTAGATTCCGATCATATTATTTATGTCCATTGGCTCTACACCCTTAAAACATTCAATATCACCACAATGATGACCTACAAGACCTTCTAGAAAGAAAATGAAAGTCACTCAGTCATGTCTGACTCTTTGCGACCCCATGGACCATACAGTCCATGGAATTCTCTAGGCCAGAATAATGGAGCAGGTAGCCTTTCGCTTCTCCAGGGGATCTTCCCAACCTATGAATCAAACCCAGGTCTCCCACATTGCAGGTGGATTCTTTACCAGCTGGATTAAAAGGGAAGCTCAAGTATATTGGAACAGGTAGCCTATCCCCTCTCCAAGGCATCTTCCCGACCCAGGAATCAAACCAGGGTCTCCTGCATTGCAGGCAGATTCTTTACCAACTGAGTTATCAATGAAGTCCCTGATATCAAGTGACCTCTTGCCACTTCTAGACCTTCTAGAGCTAACACCAAAAAAAAGATGCCCTTTTCATCACAGGGGACTGGATTGCAAAAGTAGGAAGTCAAGAGATACTTGAAGTAACAGACAAGTTTGGCCTTGGAGTACAGAATGAAGCAGGGCAAAGGCTAATAGAGTTTTGCCAAGAGAACGCACTGGTCACAGCAAACACCCTCTTCCAACAACACAAGAGAAGACTCTACACATGGACATTACTGGATGGTCAGCACTGAAATCAGACTGATTATATTCTTTGCAGATGAAGATGGAGAAGCTCTATACAGTCAGCAAAAACAAGACCTGGAGTTGACTGTGGCTCAGATCATGCACTCCTTATTTCCAGATTCAGATTTAAATTGAAGAAAGTAGGGAAAACCACTAGACCATTTGGATACGACCTAAATCAAATCCCTTATGATTATACAGTGGAAGTGACAAATAAATTCAAAGGATTAGATCTGATTGACAGAGTGCCTGAAAAACTATGGACGGAGGTTTGTGACACTGTACAGGAGTCAGCAATCAACACCATCCCCAAGAAAAAGAAATGCAAAAAGGCAAAAATGGTCGTCTGAGGAGGCCTTGCAAGTAGCTGAGAAAAGAAGAGAAGCTAAAGGCAAAGAAGAAAAGGAAAGATATATCCATCTGAATGCAGAGGTCCAAAGAATAACAAGGAGAGATAAGAAAGCCTTCCTCAGTGATCAGTGCCAAGAAATAACGGAAAACAATAGAATGGGAAAGACTAGAGACCTCTTCAAGAAAATTAGAGATACCAAGGGAACATTTCATGGAAAGATGGGCACAATAAAGGACAGAAATGGTATGGACTTAACAGAAGCAGAAGATATTAAGAAGAGGTAACAAGAATACACAGAAGAACTATACAAAAAAATCTTAATGCCCCGGATACCCACGACGGTATGATCACTCACCTAGAGCCAGACATCCTGGAATGTGAAGTCAAGTGGGCCTTAGGAAGCATCGCTATGAACAAAGCTGGTGGAGGTGATGGAATTCCAGCTAAGCTATTTCAAACCCTAAAAGATGATGCTGTGAAAGTGCTGCTCTCAATATGCCAACAAATTTGGGAAACTCAGCAGTGGCCACAGGACTGGAAAAGGTCAGTTTTCATTCCAGTCCCAAAGAAAGGCAATGCCAAAGAACGTTTAAATTATTGCACAATTGCACTCTTCTCACACACTAGCAAAGTAATGCTCAAAATTCTCCAAGCCAGGCTTCAACTGTCTGTGAACCAAGAACTTCCAGATGTTAAAGCTGGATTTAGAAAAGGCAGAGGAACCAGAGATCAAATTGCCAACACCCGTTGGATCATCAAAAAAGCAAGAGATCTCCAGAAAAACATCTATTTCTGCTTTATTGACTATGCCAAAGCCTTTGACTGTATGGATCACAACAAACTGTGGAAAATTCTTAAAGAGATGGGAATACCAGATCACCTTACCTGCCTCCTGAGAAATCTGTATGCAGTCAAGAAGCAACAGTTAGAACTGGACATGGAACAACAGACTGGTTCCAAACTGGGAGAGGAGTACATCAAGGCTGTATATTGTCACCTGGCTTATTTAACTTATACACAGAGTACATCATGCAAAATGCCAGGCTGGATGAAGCACAAGCTGAAATCAAGATTGCTGGGAGAAATATCAATAGCCTCAGATATACAGATGACACCACTCATGGCAGAAAGCAAAGAGGAACTAAAGAGCCTCTTGATGAAATTGAATGAGCAGAGTGAAAAAGTTGGCTTAAAACTCAAAATTAAAAAAAAACTAAGATCATGGCATCTTGTGCCATCACTTCATGGCAAATAGATGGAGAAACAATGGAAATAGTGACAGACTTTATTTTCTTGGGCTCCAAAATCACTGCAGATGGTGACTGTAGCCATGAAATTGAAAGACACTTGCTCCTTGGAAGAAAAGCTATGATAAACTTAGACAGCATATTAAAAAGGAGAGACATTACTTTTCTGACAAAGATTCATCTAGTCAAAGCTATGGTTTTCCCAGTAGTCATGAATGGATGTGAGAGCTGGACCATTTAAAAAAGCTCAGTGCTGAAGAATTGATGCTTTTGAACTATGGTGTTGGAAGATTCTTAAGAGTCCCTTGGACTGCAAGGAGATTCAACCAGTCCATCCTAAAGGAAATCAATCGTGATTATTCATCAGAAGGACGGATGCTGAAGCTGAAACATCAATACTTTGGCCACCTGACGTGAAGAATGGACTCATTGGTAAAGGTCCTGATGCTGGTAAAGATTGAAGGCAGGAGGAGAAGGGGATGACACGGGTTGAGATGGTTGGATGGTATCACCGACTCAGTGGACATGAGTTTGAGCAAGTTGCAGGAATTGGTGATGGACATGGAAGTCTGGCATGATGCTGTCCATGGGGTCACAAAGAGTTGGACATGACTGAGTATCTGAACTGAACTGATTGTGTATGCAGTTAAATTTGTGGCAGTTTGTTATGGTCACAAGAGTAAATGAATACCCTCTCCATCTATCTACTCATCCATCTATTTAGTAAATATTTATTGAATTAAAAACTCCCAGGAACTGATGATGAGGCAATGACAAAGAGATTAAAGTTCTTGTCTTCATGGAATTTGTATTTTAGTGACTATATCCAGACATTTAAAAAGACCCTAGAGCTTCTAGTTTATTCCTGTTTGATTCTCTAGGCCAATTAGATTAGAATAAATCTAGACCTATGAAGCATTTCTGACATTGAGAATGCTCTAGATGACACATTGTCCCCCATGGTCTATGTCTTATGCCTTTGGATGGACTCTCAAATCGACTTGGTTAATAGTTTCAGGTCTAATAGCCTCAGATGCTCTTTGGATGAGTTTATAAACACAGTACACATATTATAAAGTAGTTCTTGGCAAAGATTTAGCAGAAAATATGTGTAAAGGAGTACTTCACAAAGATTCAGCAAACTTTGGTCCTAGAAATTCTAAGAGACAACTGATTAACAATATTTAGTGACTCCAGTTGACAACACTCTCTTACATATTTGAAAGTTGCTAACACCACCATAGATCTTAAAAGTTCTCATCACAAGGAAAACAAATTTGTAATGATATAAGGTGACGGGTGCTAACTCACCTTCATGTGGTAATTATTTTGGAATACATACATCTATCAAATCATTATGGTTTGCAATTAAACTTATACTATGTGTCAATGACATCTCAATAAACTTGGAAATCAAAACAAACCATATCACAATATGTGAAGGATCTCCCCAGGAATGGAAAAGTGGAACCAGGTTGAGGAGGCGGATTTCCCCACTCTCCTGCAAGAAGTTAATGGTCATGGTGGTAAATTTGCACCTTTCTTATATATAGCTCACTGTTTCATTTGCTCAGAAAATACATTAAATCTAAGCAGCACTCTTCTTTCCACTGGAGAGTCTCAACAAGTCTCCCATCAAATCTAGGATTTTCCTGTCCCACATTTATGCCCTGACCACAGGGTCAATTACCAAAGAGTATAGAAGAGGTTGGGGTGTGGTGTATGGTCATAAGGGAGCTCCAGTTTGCTTTCTTCTGAGGGTGGAAACCTCCTTCACTACTCAGGTCTCCTGCAGAGGCGTGTCTTAACTCAGACACAGGGCAAGGCTGCAAAGGTGTCTGATGCATTTGGTAAATGGGAAATGGCTGCAAGACAGTACACTTTCAGTCTTTGAAGGATTTCTAGGAGAGGGGGACGGCAGAGGATGAGGTGGTTAGACAGCATCACCAACTCAACGGACATGAATTAGAGCAAACTCTGGGAGACAGTAGAGGACAGAGGAGCCTGGCGTGTTGCAGTTCATGGGGCCGCAAAGAGATGGACACGACTTAGAGAATGAACAACAGCAACAACAGGGGAGGATTTGCTGTCCTGGCACATGGTAAACACTTAATTTCTTATTCAATGAATCGATGAATAATGTACTGTGTGGTCCTCTCTTTGGCATCTTCCAAATAACTGGTAAAAAACACACTGGGCCTGCTTTCTCTTCCCCTAAGGCTGGTCTCAGTACCTCCAGGAAGACGCATGCAGCAGACTTAACACCAAGAGCCAAACTGGTGCAGGCCCAGTGCACCAGAGCAAGCAGTGGACAGCTCGGCAGGTGTGTAAGAAAAGAAGCATGTGAGCATATTTTCACAGGCTTGTCATTACACCCTTCCCCTTTTTACATTGTTGCCTAAAACCCTAACAGAAATTTTAAAAATTTTGGTTGGTCATCACAAAAATATAAACATTGCACTGCTTCCCTTGAATATCATCATTCTATATTCACAGTTTATAAGAAACGTTGAAAGGGCTTCCCTGATAGCTCGATTGGTTAAAAAAAAAAAAAAACCTGCCTACAATGCAGGAGACCCTGGTTTGATTCCTGGGTTGGGAAGAGCTGCTGGAGAAGGGATAGGCTACCCACTCTAGTATTTGGGCTTCCCTGGTGGCAAAGATGGTAAAGCGTCTGCCTGCAATGTGGGAGACCTGGGTTCCATCCCTGGGTCGGGAAGATCCCCTGGAGAAGGAAATGGCAACTCACTCCAGTACTCTTGCCTAGAAATTTCCATGGACGGAGGAGTCTGGTAGGATACAGTCCATGAGATCGCAAAGAGTCGGACATGACTGAGTGACTTCACTTGAAAGGATAACACATCTAGACAGACCTACATCTCGCCACCTGGTTAGACGGTTATTTACGATATTTTCAAGAAAGCAATACACTCACACAGAAACATACATAATATTCAATGATTTCCATTAGAAGAACTTACAAACTCCTCAAAATCTTTATGTGTATAAATACTCAACCAGACTGGAGGTAGAAACAGAGCTTGAAATAGTGGGAGAATTACTGTGCAATAATCTTGTTAGTATGACCCAATTATATTATTGCTTTTAAAATTTAAATATTGTATCATTAATTAGTTTTTTTTAGCTTGTTAAAGATAACTTCAAGGCTCGAGAAATAAATTTTAAGAAAAAAATATTGGATTCATCTGGGGGAAGTAGGGGCAGAGCTGGAATAGTTTTGCAAAATCTAAAAGTCACTGAAAGGAGCGTCATTTTTTTGTTCACCGCCATCTCAAAATGGGTATAAATAGGCTCACAAAAAGCTGATGTTAAAGTACTGTGTTTTGGGGGGAGAAAAGTAAATTGATCTTGGAAGGATTCAAACAGAACTGAACTCGTAATAACACTGCCATCATTACTTTTTTCTTTATTACTTGGAACATTAATTCAAAGATGTATATGAGAGCATAATACAGAAAGCAGCAAGCAAAGCAATATCAATAATATTTACAGTTTTTCTAAGAAAATGTGCCTATTGTATTTTTCAATTTCCTCCTTCATTGATGGTTAAGCTGATTTTGACTATATACATTCCTCGTTGCTGTCAATGTGAAAAATATAGATTTTTTTTTAAGGAGGACGATAAAAATGAAAAGTTTATTTCCTACTAGGTGGAAAATTCCTCCTACAGGTTCATGTTTGGCTCGAGTAAACCGGAGTCAGCGCGGCGGGGAGCCGAGCTGGGCATCGTGGGGCCAGCGCTTCGCCGGCGGCTGGACCGAGGGCTTTCAGGGGACCCGTCCCACGACTGGACAGTCCAGGCTGTTAAAGAGAGACCGCGTGCAGCGAGAGGGCTGAGATTTCTTTGAAGGCGGCTGTGGCTGTGCTCCGTGCCAACCCCACCCCCTGGAAGGAAGGGCTCTGGGTGCCCCCAGCAGTGGGCAACACGAAGATGAGAAGTGAACGGAGCCTGAACCCGAGAAGCAGGACCAGCGGGGCTGGGCTCCCAGAAGCTCCCGGCCCGGGATGAGTAAGCATATTTTCCAAGCGGGAGGGAGTGATGCTACGGGGTCTTTTCTGCCCTGGATGACGGGCTTCCGGAAGGGCAGAGGGACCAGAGCCCTAGAACTGGAGGTGAATGCGGGGCATGAGGACCGCGCTCGGGGTGGGGGGACCAGCTCAGGGCGCGCTGGTCAGTAGGAGGCTCCCTGTCCTCGCGGCCCACCGCCCCCCACCCCACGGCCCTGACAGCCCTGTGCCCTGAGACCTGGGGAGCCGGGGTTCCCGGGGTTCGGGAGGGGGCGACGTGCGAGGCGGAGAAACAGAGGCGAAGCCTTTCCCCACTGCCAGCTTCCAGTCCGGAGCAAACCCCAGCTGGGAGAGAGGAGAATGCTTGAGGGTAGGGGGAGTTTCCAGTTTTGATCAGTTCTGTTAAAAGAAGGGACTCCAAGCATTGGAATTTCGCGTGTGACTAAAAGTGCCCGAGGAACCTCTGAGTGAGTGGAATAACACAGGCAATCTCAGGGCAAGGCTCCCCCACTGAAGGAAGCTTATTTATTTTTTTGTCTCCAACCCGCTTTTAAATTTGCCTTTTAATAATGTCATGAATAACAAATATTCGGTGCAACAATTACACTGGTGACATCCTTATTTTTCTCTGCAGTGCCCACATAGAGACCCCTAAAAAGCCTTTTTTTTTTTTTTTTTTTTGGCGCTCCTGAAAGATTTTCATATAAAAGAAAATGAGAATGAGACCTTAATTATCTGCAAATCCAGAACAGGTGATATTTTAGATGATTTAAAAAGTACAAAGCATGATCCGGCTGAATATAGGAGCCTCCTAAAATTAAAGCTTTAGAAATCATTATATGCTTTCTTGGTCAGATTAAGTAAAACTTTCTGTTGCATAAATAGAAAAGAACACTTTTTCTTTTTTTTTTCTCTTTGGGTTAGTATTTGCATGCTTGCTCACTGGGGGTCCATCGTGAGCTTTTGTATACATTCAAGCATATTACACAGATATCCGCAGGCATATCTCAAAGGCCTTAGCTGAACTGGTGGAATCTCCTGCTCATGAAGATGCCAGTGAGCAGTGGGGGCCTAAGGACCGGGAGCCAGCTGGCATCAGATCACTTGGGCTGTAGGTCTTGTGGAGTGCTCAGAGGGGGTCCGATGGCTAACGAAACACACACTGCAGACAGGGCTTAGCCGGCAGCTTAACAAGTGGCCAGTCATCCCCACTCTCTCCCTGCCTCTGGGCAGGCCAGCAAAAGAACCCACCCAGCCAGGGAGAGGTCAGGAAGACCTCCAGAGGAGGACTTTGTTCTCCACGTCAGAGCGGGATCGGGGAAGGTTCCTGGGAGGCCGGCTGTTTCCTGAGAGTCTTCGGCCTGGGTTGAGGATGGTCTCTCGCGGTCAAGGACCAGGGTGTGGGCCACCTGGCCCATTTGAGTGAGCAGGCACTGGGGCACGGATGGCCCCTCAGTTCCGGCCCCCCTGTCAAGCCTTTCTTTCCACACAATCTGCAGCCCTTTTATGTCGTTCAGTCATTCAGTCGTGTCTGAGTCTCAGCGACCCCATGGACTGCAGCACACCAGGTTTCCCTGTGCATCACCGTCTCCCAGAGTTTGCACAGACTGGTGTCCACTGCGTCCATGATGCCATCCAACCATCTCATCCTCTACTTCAGTTTAGAAGTGATGAATGGAAATTGATTTTTTTTAATGACTAACTAAAAATGCAAATTGTTCTTGATCTACCAAACTTGCCTTTGATCCAGGACTATCAAGATGTGCCTGGGCGCTGAATTTGTCTGCAGTTAAGAGTTCTTTTGACAGTCTGATCCCTTTAGGTGAACTTACATGGTGGGAGCAGTGGTAAAACTAGAATGATGGAGCAAATGCAGGTGAACCTGTGATGCCCTGGATGAAACCTGGACACTAAGCGTTGTTAAGATTCACGCAGAGAAATTACAAACAAAAAAGTTATTTAGAAACTGAAAGCAGTGTCTGTCTCGGAAAGAGGCTCCATCGGGGCAGGCAGCTCCTGATGGATCTCTGGTTTACCAAGGCCAAGCCCTTTGATTAGATAAATACTTCTGCCTTCTTCTGAAGTGAACTGAGGGGTCCAAAGGAAGAATGAGAACTATCTTCTGGGGGAGGGAGAGCTGGACAGTAAAAGTTTATCTCTGATAGAATATCTCTGCAAGTAGGAACTATTAGTATCTAGAAAACAAATTTTGTATTGCATTTTTGACTGCTGGCATATTAAAAAAAATAGTGATTCTTGAATATTTATGTTTCATCTAGTCACCTCATGAAAGTATCATATTAATTCTAACAGATTTAATTTCACTTTCTTTGAGGGAACACTAAACTACCTAAATATAATTTTCTCCATCTTGTGAGATAGGTGATAGACCACAGATTAACAGCCACTAATCTGTAAAGCAATTTCACTCACATTTCATCATCCGCCCTCGTTACTCTCATGCTGCCCACACTTCTACGAAATCATCTCCTACTGTTCTCTGCAGGTCACTAAGCTGTTTGTCGTCTTCCCAACAACTTGCTTTTCAAATTGAGGAGATTAAGGCACAGAGTAGTTCTGTAACCAGCCCAGGTTCACAAGCCCTGAGCCAGGGTTCCACCCCAGTGAAGCCGCGCCTTCACTCTTAAGCACTCCCCCACCGCTTGTTTTTCCACATATTGTCCCACTTGTCCTGGTTCACAAGCTGAGTCCCTATTTATTGATCCAAACCCCATTCAGGCAGAGCGGCCTGACCCTCTCACCCAGCTGGATGGGTAGGGGCAGGCGCAGGCGATGCAGTCTGCCACCCACAGTGGACGCCTGGGGTCCTCTGCAAGGAGGGTGGTGGCGGTGCCCTTGGGAGCCTGGGATGTCCCGGGCAGCACCCAGTGCGAAGGCATTTGCTGACTCTATCAGTTTGCAGCATTACCAAAGAGGGGAGAAAAAAAAATCAATTTCCTGCCATCTCCCCTACTCCAAACTTACCTAGATCTCTTTCCTTTCTTAACTAAACACTCACTTCCTGATGAAAGGAAAAGGAAGAGAGTTTTTCCTCATTGTTTTTTTTTTTTTTTCCCACTTATTTATATTAGCTGGAGGCTAATTACTTTACAATATTGTAGTGTTTTTTGCCATACATTGATATGAATCAGCCATGGATTTACATGTGTTCCCCATCCTGAAGCCCCCTCCCACCTCCCTCCCCATCCCATCCCTCTGGGTCATCCCAGTGCCCCAGCCCTGAGCACTTGCCTCATGCTTCAAACCTGGACTCGCTGCCAAAAGAGGGAGTTCTCATCAGGCTTTAAACAGCCAGGTTCGGTTCAGTGATGGCGATGTGATGGAATGAATGGAAGGCATGCGGAACCTCCGGCTTTACTCATCACGGGTGGGGCTATACTGCCACACATGCTGGGAAAGAGTTACCTGGTCTAAGCTGAAGAGCCTCCCTCCCAAATTCAAGCCCTTTCTGGAACCTCTGAGCTTGGCCTTATCTGGAAACCAGGTCACTGCTGATGTAATTAGTAAAGTGAAGACGAGGTCATAAGGGAATAGTGTGGGCCCCTAGTCCAACCCTGACAAGGACAGGTATCTTTATAAGAAGTGGAGACGAGACTCAGAGACAGACACACGGGGGAAACGTCGTGTGGAGATGGGGGCAGCTATTGCAGTGATGCCTCTACAAGCCAAGGAACCCTAAAGATGGCTGGATGCACCAGAATCGAGGAGAGAGGCAGAGAACAGACTCTTCCCAAAAGACTGAGGGTCCCTTGGACTGCAAGGAAATCCAACAAGTCCATCCTAAAGGAAATCAATCCTGAGTACTCATTGGAAGGACTGATGCTGAAGCTGAAGCTTCAATAATTTGGCCACCTGATGCAAAGACCTGATTCACTGGAAAAGACCCTGATGTTGGGAAAGATGGAAGGCAGGAAGAGAAGGGGACGACAGAGGATGAGATGGTTGGATGGTTATCACCGCCTCGATGAACATGAGTTTGAGCAAGCTCCTGGAGTTGGTGATGGACAGGGAGGCCTGGCGTGAGACAGTCCATGGGGTTGCAAAGAGTCAGACACGACTGAGCGACTGAACAATAACAACAACCGAAAAACTGGAGAGCCTGACTCTGCTGACACCTTGGGTGTGGACTCCCGGCCTCCAGAACTGACACAGAACTCTTTGGTTATTTAAGCCGCTCAGTTTGTGCTGATTTATTACAGTGGCCCTACACAGCCCACACAGCCTTCAGAACCAGATTCTGATCCCCTGGGTCATCATCCTACCAGGTCATGCGTTTCAAGATATAGAGACACAACTCCGAGAAGAATGTTTATTCTGGACAGATGCAGCCATGGGGGTCTACAGGGAAGGGCAGGCAGAGGCAGTTGAAAGTATATGCCTGCCCCCAGCATAATGGTAAGATTTCACAGTGGTAAGATGGCCATTTCACGGACTGACCACATATAGGGGCAACAGGTGAGGGCACGGAAGCCTCTTCTCCCAGGACCTTCTGTCCCATGGGACTGCTCTCCTGGATCATTGCAGAATCATCAGTGTTCACAGATGCATGTATCCACCATCTCCCGCCCATAAGATTGTCAAGGCTCTGGAAGATCTTCTTGTAAAGAAGTCTTGGAAGAAAGGACATTGAACTTGGAGAAGTGAAGATTGAAGTGGTAGTAAAGTTTTATATAACGTTTGCTGGCCTGTCACTTGGAAAAGGGACTAGACATTATCCTGTGTGATTCAGGTGAGAGATATAAACCAGATAGTAATATCTGGCATATATTTCACTCACTATAGGGAGTGATTTTCTCTTTGGAAATAAGAAAGGCTAGCTCATGAAGTGGTGCTGGAAAAGACTCTTGAGAGTTCCTTGGACAGCAAGGAGATCAAACCAGTCCATCCTAAAGGAGATCAACACTTAATATTCATTGGAAGCACTGATGTTGAAGTTGACGCTCCAATACTTTGGCCACCTGATGCAAAGAGCTGAATCATTGGAAAAGACCCTGATGCTGGGAAAGACTGAGGGCAGGTGGAGAAAGATGTGACGGAGGATGAGATGATTGGATGGCATCATTGACACAATGGACATGAATTTGAGCAAACTCCAGGAGACAGTGATGAACAGGGAAGCCGGGCGTGCTGCAACCGATGGGGTGGTAAAGAGTCGGACACGACTCAGTGACAGAACAACATCTCATGAAGCAGCGGGGCTATTTAGGATAGGACTGGATGAACAAATAATGGTCACACAGACTAGGTCAGTGAATACATTTCACACAGCCATGTATTAAGCAACTGACTCTTCCCGATGTGCCACACTCTGCACAGAAAAAAGAAAGTTCAACACAGTTTGGCCATGAAACTAATAGTCTGATAAAGTACAGTTTAGTAAATTTGGAGAGGGACATAGATCAGTTATGTGGATCTGGCATCTCTTAGGCTCCTATGATTGTTTTCAGACCAGCGAGTTATGTCTTAGTAGAAGAAGAGTTCAGGAGAGTTTAGATAGATACATAATAATTCCAAATCCACCTCTCAGGAATTGTGGAGTAGTATTCTATTAATAATACTTTGCTCTGTAAACTTAGGACATTCAAAGGCTTTCGAGTCTCATAAACATAACGATGCTGAAGAAAACATGAAGCAAATTTCTAAATCGTGCTAAAATTTGTATAGAATTCCGTGGGGGTCGGGAAACTCTTAATTCAAAATTAAATTAAAAGCTCTGTGAAATAAACTTTATGCAAGTCAATCGTAAGACATAATAACTAAAGAAATTTTTGTAAACAATCAGCTCTCAAAAGTTTATCAGCATTTTAAAGGACCATAAAAATAGGTCCCTTAGAACTCACAGAAATATATGAAAAGTATCTGAAACAGGTTGACTGGGAATTCTTAGGTTCTCATTAGCAGCTGTTTAAATAGACTATTAGTGGAAAACAGTTGTTTCTATTTTTCAGAAACTAGTTAAATATCGGGGTGAAAGATCTGGTACAAACTTTTCAAAATCCCCAAAATTCAATTTAATGCTTTCTTATTTCCTGTGTTATTTAATGTGTCTGAATTTGAGTTGAAAAGTTTAAATCTCTTTTCATGAACTTCTACAGGCTACAACATACATTTTAGGAAGTATGCATAGGTAAATCTAAAACTGATGTTCACACACATGGGAGCATGGTATCTCATTATTTCATTTACTTCTGCATATTCTGTTACATAAGATTAATATATTATTAGGACTGTTGATACATGGAATCTCTGAACTGTTTCCATTAGAAGCTATTTCAGGACTACTGGTGCAATTAGAAAAAAAAAGTACCCAAGCAAGGATTGCTTCCGAAAAGCAGGGCGGTTGGAAAACCCTACTCTGCAGACAGAGCCCCGTATTTTAACTGTAAATGTTTTAATGCCGTTTATTGGCTCATGTTTCTCAAATGCAATACACTGCATCGTTAATTTTGTAGCTTCATCTCTGAAAGCTATAAACTGAGCATTCCCACCATCTTCACTTTCTGAAACCTTTAATAATGTATGTGAAAGAACAAAGGAAAGAAGAGATTGCTGTCACATAAGCTCTTCTCTTTGTTTCGGTCCATAGCAGTCACTGGAAAGACAGCCTATCTTAGATGTCCACGATTCATTACTCAGAATTAAAGAAAACAAGTTCAAGCTTAGATGCTAGTTTGGATCTTCCAAAGAGGACCCTGATCCAGTCACCCCTGACTTGTCATACTTGGCTTCTCTTTTAAAAATAAGGACCTAACCCCAAACATCTGTCACATATTCAAGTGAGCCAGGAAGGGACGGATTACAGAACCAGTCATCCCTGAGTGAGTCACAGAGTCCTTAATTTATCTGGCCCCCACCTGGTGTTGGCAGTCAGAGGCAGGATGAGTCCTTTGAAATAAAGGTGTTGCTGAGCCGGGCAAACCGGGAGGTCATGCCTCACTCACAGGCTCACAGAAGGACCAGGGGATGAGCTACCATCAGGGGATATAATACATTAGATCACCGACTCCTGTGCGTTATATTGATTATATCACTCTATTGGTTTACAGTATCATATATGTGTGTAACATTGTATGTGTATATAATGCTGTCTGGGGCTTCCCAGGTGCCACTACTGATGAATCTGCCCGCAGAAGAGACAAAACAGACGCGGGTTCGATCTTCGGGTCGGGAGGATCCCCTGGGGTAGGAAGTGGCAACCCACTCCAGTATTCTTGCCTGAAAAATCCCATGGACGAGGAGCCTGGCGGGCTATGGGCCATGGGGTCGCAGAGAGTCGGAAACGACTGAGTGACCGAACGCACACACATAATGTTGTAAGATGATAATGACTTCCTGGTTTAATACTCAGTCAAGGCCAGGCCCCACATGAAGGGGCGGCCATTATCTCAGTTTGTCAAGCTGACCTCCCAGAAAAGACGTTATCGTAAGTATTGTGTGCAGATGAAGAAGTTTAAGTTCAGAGAAGTCTACGTGATCTGCCCAAGGTCACATCTCTCCTGCTCTCAAATGTTACTCTTTATCCCACTTTGCAGTTCACCCACTTGTCTGTTGCATTTTTTTAAAGCACAGGCTAATTACAAAGGCTTGAAAGTGTGATATTCATAAACAGAAATTCCAGCCACCCTGTGTCCTAGAGCAGGACTGATCTTGTGGGGCTGGGGTAAGTTTCCATGCCTGTAGAAGTGGGGACGGGGACCCAGGCTGGTGCTAACAGCGTCACCTGCCCCTCCGTATTCTGCCTTATTCCCACTGGTCCCACAGGGAGACTGCTGACCCACTGGCGAACTGCTCGGCCCCTCTGATCATTTCAGACAAGGTCCAGCTGACATGAAAACAGGACAGAAATTGCAAAAAAAGAGAGCAGGCAGTAGAATGATGCTAAAGCCTGTGCTTTGAAAGAACGCTAGCAGAAGGACAAGGTCACTTTATTTGAAGGAATAGCCCCTCTCTTTCACGCTTTCTTTCAGTCATTTATATTGGGTCTCAGCCTCAAAAACATTTTGCTATAGAACTGGAAAGAAATATATCTTTGAATATGAATTGATCAAGACATCGATTATGTGCAAGTAGCGAAAAAGGAAACAGAAAATGAAATTGCTCTCAGAAACACTGAAATTAAGAATGAAATTTTTTTCCTAACCCTAATGCGGCAAATTTCTAATCCATTTTTAGGTAAATATAGCTGTCACTAAAGACATCTGCTTAAATAAAAATGTATATGTGGTTCTGTGGATATGAATAAAATATAATTGCCAAGCAAGATTTATTAAAATGCTATCAAAGCTAAATTGTTTTTATGCTGAAAATACTATTGTAATTGGGAACCCTGTGATGAGCTTCTACTGGCAGGACTGGAGCTGTGGAAACAGCCACTCTGAAGAATAGTTTTGCGCTTTAGAGCTAGAATGCTCTCATTTGGTAATAGGACCCTCTGGAAATACAGCAAACTGCATTCTGGCGTTGTACTGACAGGTTTCTAAGTTAAGTCGAAAATGAAGCTGAAGCTAATATTTTTCCCCCTCAAATGTCAGAAAGATATTAACCAGAAAAATAGCTGAATGTCAAATTCCTGGTGCATGCATTTAGAAATGTTCCAAAATAATCAGCTATGTGCAGGACCAATTAAGGCCATGATATAAACGATAAAATCTCCATTTTGATAAAATCGAAATAGGGATATATTCCTAAACACAATCACTTCTTTTGTGAAGCATATGAACATTTATAAGTTAAA
Source organism: Muntiacus reevesi (assembly GCF_963930625.1). NCBI lineage: Eukaryota > Metazoa > Chordata > Mammalia > Artiodactyla > Cervidae > Muntiacus > Muntiacus reevesi. The sequence goes on from NC_089251.1 coordinate 161,346,745, forward strand.
TAATTAAATAAGTATTGATAGTATCAATATAATGAGGCAGACACGAGAGCCAATTGTTTTTAACAGTCTAGGGCTCCCAAGAGATTTATCTGTCTTAGTGGCAGTTATACTTACTCTTGACAGGGTTCCTTGAGAACGAGCGAGATTCTAATCACCTTTTGAATATCACTGTTTTTCTTCTTTTATACAAAGACACAAATGATGCTTAGATTTGAGCTCCTGACCCAAGGACCAGGAGGACATTAACCCACGTGGGGGCGGCCCCTACTCCTACTCGGGCAAGGTGGAAAAGACGCTGGTGCTCACCTTTCACGACCGCCAAGTACAGAAGGAAATGCTTACGTAGGAGAAGAGTTACAGTGAAAAACTGGAAACAGTAATGGTCCATATATCACAGGTTTCTGTGAGGGTTACTGAGGAAACATTTGCGAACCACACAACTCAGAAGCGTTAACTATAACTGAGATTTCTGGGAGTGGGCGTTCCCTGATTCTTTCATCTCTGTCTTTATCTCTAGTGTTTCTGATTTATCTCTATCTCTTATTTGATGCTATTGGACAATAAAAGTATGAATTATGAATCCAGAATACTTAAGCAAGGACTTTTCACGAAGGAGAAATGCTGTAACTAAAACTTTCAGTTTAGACCATAAAAGGTTGAATTACTAACACCCAACTTTTACTTTCCTGAAAGAGTAACCATCTCATCTAAATGCCCACATTAACTCTATAGTTCTTAGATATTTTGCAATGTGTATCAATTCATCCCCTTATGAGTATTCTTAAGCTCCCACCACCCTAGCTGAAGTCGTTTTTACTAAACATGCTTAATATTAAACATATAAGTAGGTCCTGCTACTGAAAGATAGCTAGAGCCTCTGATGATCCCATGATTCCCTGAATAGTGTGCCTGATTTAAGGAAACTTTTAACAGTAATTCAGGAATTATATGAAAAATGATTCCAAACAAAGGATTTGTTTGTGATGGAAGCGGTCATATTTGCAGTTTCTGGTTTGATTTTTTTCCCCTTTCTATACAATAAGCAGATTATGTTGCAAAGTTTTTCAAGCACTGTTCCACTAAATTACTAACTTATTTACATGGCTGTCAGAAATTAACTTCAAATGTTGACTTACGCTGTCCCTATGAGAAGTATGAGACTTCAGAGTTAGCAACATGAAAGAAAATTAGATTCACATCGTTTCAACAGGTACAAAGGGAAAATCACATTGTCAATAAACAGATGTACGTTCACTGCCTCCCAGGAGGTCAGCACAACTTGCTCATACCTTTGTTTGGTTGAAGCAGATTCACTTGAGTGCACCAGCTTTCCAAAGTGTACAGAATAATATTTTTTTTAAATAAATGCATCAGCATATATATTTTTTAAATCAGTACTTACCATCAGCTACGTAACTACAGATTATCTGTCTTTCTATTTTTTAGGAAATAGGAGAACATGTATTAAAACTCTCCAAACCACCTGTACCAGATTTTAATCATACTGCTTTTAAAATTCATCCTAACTCAATTAATAAAAACTAACTTTAATTTTAAGAGGAAATACCCAAAGGCAGAATTACTGTCAAGAGAAAGAACAAACTCAAAACCTAGCAATATATTCAAAAGACAGTTAAAAACTTGGCAATTTTATTATTGTAAGATTACAGAACCGCTTCAGTGCTTCTGTGCTGAGTAAGTAAGCTGTACATGTGAAGAGTAATAAATGAAATTGTTAATTTGACTGTTTCTCTAGGGAGTAGGAGGAGAGGGGGTAGGGGTTATGCTGTTTAGATCTCTAAGTGGATCCTGGTTTATATGCAATAATAAATCCTAAATGTATTGCTAATTAACTCTACTTCAAAGCACTCCCACTTTTCAGTGCTTAAAAGACATCTTGATTCCTGGGGTCACTCACCATTCTTATTCTTAAAGATGTTCAGGATAGGAAGGAGTTGACGGTAGTAGGGCACCAACGCTTCCCCCACCATCTCAGCTGACACGACCAGATGCTGTAGGACTTTAAGAGTGACGCAGATGACCTGTCGGTTCCGGAGGTTCAAGGCATCTATCCAGTGGGAAAAGAAACAAGCCAGGAAGAGTGTTAATTTCTACAATGCTAGGGTGAAGTAGTTTTGTAGGCCACCGTACTCTACTGGGGATCGCCAACGGGATGAGCCTTGATGATTACAGCTTGGAAAGATGTTTATAGCTCTTAATGCAAGACAGGATCTCATTTGCGTACTATTAATATCTCTTCTCCCAACTTGCACTGATTCCTCATCAGTCCTAAGAAAGCAACTCATTGTCCTCCACAGAAGAGGCTGGTGATGGCTGGGGAGCATGAAAGATAAAAGATCAGTTCATATCACCAGAGTTAAAGTTCCCCACGAAGGTGGACAGGAGATGAGTTTTTATACAACAACCCCTTTCAGCTAGCAGTCCATGCTATGCTCAAAACTACTGCCGTGAAAAAAAAAACAACAAAAAACAAAAAACCCTTGGCAGGGAAGAAGGGACTGGGTACAGTGTGTATGAGTAGAAACTATAGACTGGTTACAATAATCGAGAACGCTGTCGGTAGAAGGGACAGTGATTATATTTAGACTCTCAAGAAAGTAGGGAGGGAAAGCAATTTTTTTTTTTAATGTTCAGAACTTTAGGAGGAATTAAGAGACCAAAGGAATACAAACGCTTTTAAAGAACAGTTCTGAGGGTGCAGTACAAGCCGTACTGCAGAGACAGGACAGGAGACAGTGAGTGATCTGGCGTCCCCCACGTTGCAGAGTCTGGAAACCCGCTCCGGTGGGGAGGGCAGAGGGCCAGGGACCAGGCCTCTGATGACTGGCTGTGTAAACCTGACCAACTCCCCCCCACTTTCTTGGTCCCAGTTTTCTTAACTCCAAGAACTTATTATTTACTTTCTCAAATGGCTAAAAATTCCATGATTTAAATAGAAAAGCTATATAAAGCATTTAATAGAGAAGGTGGGCTTCCCAGGTGATACTAGTGGTAAATAATGTAAGCGACACAAGAGACATGGGCTTGATCTCTGACTTGGGAAGATTCCCCTGGAGAAGGAAATGGAAACTCACTCCAGCATTCTTGCCTGGAGAATCCCACAGACAAGGAGCCTGGTGGGCTATAGGCCATAGGATTGCAAAGAGTCAGTCTGAAGCGACTTAGCACGCATTATAGAAGGTCAAAGATGGTGAATGGTAAACGGTGATGCCTGAGACTACTTCAGCACAAAATTAGAGGCTCTTACTTGTAACATTCTCCTTTCTAAAGAGAAGACTGACTATGACCTTAAAAAGTATGTACCATTTATGGAGGGATGAAAGGAACTGCTGCTGCTGCTAAGTCGTTTCAGTCGTGTCCGACTCTGTGCAACCCCAGAGACGGCAGCCCACCAGGCTGCCCCGTCCCTGGGATTCTCCAGGCAAGAACACTGGAGTGGGTTGCCATTGCCTTCTCCAATGCACAAAAGTGAAAAGTGAAAGTGAAGTCGCTCAGTCATGTCTGACTCTTAGCAACCCCATGGACTGCAGACTACCAGGCTCCTCCAATCCAAGGGATTTTCCAGGCAAGAGTACTGGAGTGGGGTCCCATTGCCTTCTCCGGAAAGGAACTAGGCTATCCAAAAGAGTGACACCATGGTCAACGCACCTGTGAGGCAGTTCTCACACTGTTCCTGAATTTCAACTCACATTTCCAGGAGCCTGTGTCTTGCTATCCCTTCAGATCCAGTCTGTCCCAAAGATAAGCTTCCTCCCCAAATTTTATCTTTTTCTTATTTACCCCATGTTGATAGAACCAGGTTCCTAGCTGCTCAGAGTCAAGATCTCTTTCTCATCCTTTGCATCCTTCATGTTACAAAGTCATCTTATTATTTTCTTTTTGAGGTAGCTCTTGAATCTGTGTCCTCTCCCCATCCTCCCCTTCACTCATCTGGTCCTGGGGCTCCATCCTCACCATCTCTTCTGGCCCTGGGCACTCCTCCACTGGAGCACTGCCATACCCTCTTAACCCGCTGCCTTCTTTCTTTCTCCATCCCCTCAACCTGTCTTTTCACACTGCTGCTGGATTAACCTTCTCAGAGCTTAATCGATGATCTTGCCACCTGCTCAAAAACTTCAGTGTCCCCCACACCATTTCCTAAAAAAAATAAAGTACTGGTATAAACTCATTAGGCACAAAGGTGACTCTTAGGGTAAGTTGGAACTAAGTTAAATTCTCTATTAAAAAATCCAAGAATATAAGTTATCACTTATACTGGTTTCACAGTTATTCCCTATGAAATCTCTAGGAAGTTTTTTAAAATAAAATGTGGTCAGCTTCATCCCCTCTAGCAACAAAATGGGGGTTGAGGTCTGAAATCATCTCAGGGCAGCCTCACAACTTGGGGTCCAGCTCAGACTACATTCTTGTTGGGTTTGAAAGTAAACACAAATGCAGTGAATAGGGATGGCTTGACCTTTAACTCAGAGAACCAAGTTAAATATAACTATGAAATTTGATTGCATGATGGTTCATCTTTACAGCATTTAGACACACTGCAGGCCATACCATATCTTTTGAAAAACAACTGAAAATAGAATGCTATAATTTAGCCTAAAAGTTGTAGTAATGAGATGCTCAAGAGTGGAGCCTCCGAGAACCATGGGAAGTTGGAGAGTGAGGTCAGGTAGAGTGTCCTGTAGTTAGTAGTGGGGATCCTTTTTTTCTGGTCTTATCCAAGCGAAAAGTTGCTTTGTCTATTTAGGAAGCCAGAGGTAATCGATCCCTACTGACTGACCCAGCTTCATTTTACACAAGAGAACTGGGAGCCCTCAGACACATCATTCTGAATATTATGGGCAGTGGACATTGTTTCAGAAAGCTTACTAATGACGTTCAACATGTCGAGGGTTTGGTACAGTACAGATCTCTGTTCATATACTAGTAATTAACATGTATTGGATACCTCTATATACCAGTAATTAAACTGAGTGTACTTTACATATGTATTAGTTTACTTCATCTGCATTCATCAAATATTTATTGAGAATGCCTTATGTACCAGTCATTATTTTTGGAATTGGAGATATAGACATGAACAACGCAGAGCACTCAGCCCCTCTGAGCTGGTAACACAGTATATAAGAAGATACTGGACAAATACTGCAAGTATCCTGAGATTTCATAAGAAGGATCTGGTATTTAAACAGCAAATCAAAATGGGCGTTCAGCCCAGTCTAGAAAGTAGGGAAGGCCCCTAGACACAGGTGAAGACCCAAGGGATGAGTAGATGTTACTTATGTGAAGGAGAGGGGAAAGGCATGCTAAATTCCCTCCTCTTGGATAAAGGACTTCTTTTATAAGGTCCACTCCAGCTCATAGGGATAAAGTTCTAGTTAGCAATGTGGGAACAAAGCCCGAGATCGCAAAGAAACCATCTTCCAAATGGTTTTTATCATTGTGTATATGTTTTTCTTGGGATCATCAAGGAATGGTGGGAAGAAGTATGTGAGTATGTGTAGTTGTACATAAAAGGAGAGTGAGGCTGTAGTAATTTTTCTCAAGTTAAAAGATTCCTAGGTCTCATCTTGTCTTACTAATCAAATAGAATCAGATGCCTAAAATCCCAAGTTTCTGCATTTTCTCTCTATTCATCCCTCTATCCCACTCTGCTCCTTAAAAAGGACTCATGGCCACATTAAGCTAAATATTTTATTACATTTATTACATATAAGTTTATCCATATATATATAACTAATTGATCACTTGGGGATAAATTAGTAATCTCTCTGACCATGGATAGTAATAATAGCTATTAGGAAAAGATATTTTATCTCATTGCAACCCCAACTGAATTAACATGATTGTGATAACTGTCAATGAATTGACAATGACTGACAATAAAATGCCTGAAATGTTACTCTTAATGGCATCTAAAATGGAACAGTGAGTCATCCTAAAAGACCAGGTAATGGCTCTAAAACTTCTGCAGGAGCTGTGAAATAGAGCCAGGGTATGAAGCTTCCAGTGGTAAAGAATTTGCCTGCCAATGCAGGAGACGTCAGAGACATGGGTTTGATCCCTGGGTCAGGAAGATCGCTTGGAGGAGGGCACAGCAACCCACTCCAGTATTCTTGCCTGGAGAATCCCAAGGACAGAGGGGCCTGGCGGGCTACAGTCCATGGGGTCACAAAGATTCGGAAATGACTGAGGAACTGAACACACACGCAGTGCACTATAAAAGCCCCTTAACTTCACCCAAGAGATTTTCTTTCTTCTTTTTTTTTTTTAATATTGTCCATTCCCATGTCAGTTCCTCTATTTCTCTTCCTCATTTTCATGGAATTAAGAAATACCATTAAACTGGAAGTCTTTTTGTTCTTACTGTCCCAATAGAATTAAATAAAAAAGATGTTTCTTTGGAAACAAAGTTCTTTTCTTTTGAAAAAGTATGTTAACAGATATAAAGAGAATATGATTCTGTAGCTTGAAAGAGAAGAAATATGTTTATTCTTGTGTTGATGGGTCTGAAAGCAATTGTCAAGATGTAAGTGAGGACTTTGAACTTGAGATTTAAGGTTTTGTAAAGGGTCTAACACGAGAAATCTACTGACATTATAGATCAACAAGAGAACCTTTATATTCAGAAAATTGGATTTCTATTGTACCGTTTACTGCTTTCAAGTATAATCAACAAGACAGGGTTTCCAGTTATATAGAAATTGTTGAAGAATAAGGTAAAAATAATTTAAAGTGAAAGTGGTAAAACATATTCATCTTAGATGGTTATAAGTTACATGGATGATTTTCTCAAGCATGAAACCCATTATTACTATAACTTTTTTGCAAGGTGGGAACATTTTCTAGCATTAGATATGATTCACTACTGTGGATCAGGTAGAAATATTTCTATTTCTTTTAAAATTGGATACACCACACAAAATGCAAAAGCAAATAACAAATTCTAAAAAAATTTTTTGACATATGGTATAAATGTTAATATCCTTGATATACAAAGAGCTATCACAAACCAATGAAAGATTGAACCGGTTAATTTAAAAAAGGGGCGAATAATATGTATAGATAACATACAAATTAATAAAGAGAAAAATTATTATTGTAAAACTTTCAGCTTTGTTGATAATCAAATGAAAGGAAACACTTCTCTATAATTTTGAGTATCATATTAACAAAAAGTTTTTGGAAATTTAATACTCAGTATGGGAGTAGGCCTGGGAAAAGAGGCATTCTCCTAATACCATATTGAAAACCCTTACAAACTTTCTATAGCAACATGCATGGACACTTGACCCAGCAATTTCACTTCTGGGCATTTAATCAAAGGAAGGATGAAGCTATGCAGAAAGAGTTATAGGAAAGCATGTTATCAATACTATTAATTATTATGAGAAGCAAACTAAATGTTTTCAAAACACTGATTAAAGCAAAATCTAGTATATCTGTAAAATGAAACATTATAAACTTAATAAAGTCATCTGCAATAGAAAATATTTGAAAAATAGGAAAATGTTTATAAGATACAGTTGAGTAAAGAAGGAGGTTATAATGTATATTTTTGCTATGCTCTTATTTTGAGAATAGAATGTAAACACAGTGAAAGCTGGAGATTTATAAGCTCAGATACAGACAATAGAGACCTATCTTATCCATGGGCGTATGTAGACACCGAACTTTATTCCATTTAAAAATATTCTTTTTGACACTATGTTTTAAAAAAATTAGCACACTTTGCATACTTACCTAAAACATTATTCTTCATGATCATAATTTATGTTTTAATGTAGCAGAAATCTAGCCCCATCTCCTTGTTCTTTCTCAATATTTTCTTGATTGTTCTTCTTTAAAAATTGGTTTTTTTTTTTTTTAACGCCAAAAATATTTTGTATTGTGGTGTAGCCGATTAACAATGTTGTGATGGTTTCAGGTGAACTGAATGAAGGGACTTAGCCATACACAAACATGTATCCATCGTCCTCCAAAACCCCCTCCCGATCCAGGCTGGCACATAACACAGAGTTGAGTTCCCTGCGCTATGCAGTACAGTAGGTTTTTGTTGGTATCTACATTTTGAGATAAAATTTAGAATAACTTGATGGTTACAAACTATGTTTGGCACTTTGATAAAATTTCCAGCAAATGTAGAGAATAAATAGCCAGAAATGGCCATCTGTCCATTCAGGAGCATGTATTTCTTCAACTGCTCCTATTTTTCTTTCATTAATCTCCCCAGAAAAGCTTTAGAGTACTTTTCATGTACGTTCTGTGTACTTTTGTTAGGTTTGAAAGTAAAAGTGAAATTCATGTCCGACTCTTTGTGACCCCATGAACTGTATAGTCCACGGAATTCTCCAGGCCAGAATACTAAAGTGGGTAGCCTTTCCCTTCTCCAAGGGATCTTCCCAACCCAGGGACTGAACCCAGGTCTCCTGCATTGCAGGCAGATTCTTTACCAGCTGAGCCACAAGGGAAGCCCAAGAATACTGGAGAGGGTAGCCTATCGGTTCTCCGGGGGATCTTCCTGACCCAGGAATCGAACCAGGGTCTCCTGCACTGCAGGCAGATTCTTTACCAATGAAGCCCTTTCTTAGGTTTATTAGTGTTTGGATCACTCTTATTTATTTTGATATCTTATACATTTTAATTTTACTGTGTAGACTATATATACATATAATATAAAATGTTATTTAACTATTTTTAAGTATACAATTCAGTGGCATTAATTATATTCACAATATTGTACAATTATCACTATTTCCAAATTTTTAATCACCCGAAACAGAAACTCTATACTTCTTTTAATAAAAAGCCCTCTCCACTCACTTCCCCTCGAGCCTTTGGTAAGCTCTCATTTACTTTCTGTCTTTATGATTTGCCTATTATAGATATCCTAAAGTATTTTATGTATTATTTTTTCTGATGTTGAAATATTTAATTAATAATTACATTGCTGGGACCAATATCATATTAGTTGAATTAAACTCAAATGAATATAAATTTTGCTAGTCAAGGAGCAGTAAACATATCTATTTTTAATTTTCAGAATATAATGAATTTGAAATATGCTTTCAAACCAAATTTAGGTTTTAAAATTATAGAAATTACTCTCCTTCCAAAACAGAACTCATCTGCTATACAAATAAATATCATGTGGCCTGAGTTCTCAATTAAAGCATCAGAGAATTTAGCTTAGCTATTTTACGGAGTAAGTCTATTAAAAGTATTACCATTTTTCTGAAATTCATTGTTTTCCAATAAGTGTTAAAAGAAAAGCAGTATTTTTTTCTCTAATCTCATACAGAAAGGATTATTTTTATGCAAAATTCAGATTTTCCATCAAAGTTTTGTTATTACAAATGGGTAGCTTTTTCCCTTGTTTGATAGATAAGATTATATTCTTTCCTGGTGGCTCAGATGGTAAACAGTCCACCTGCAATGTAGTAGACCTAGGTTCAATCCCTAGGTTGAGAAGATCCCCTGGAGAAGGGAATGGCTACCCACTCCAGTAATTCTTGCCCAGAGAATTCTATAGACAGAGGAGCCTGGAGGGGTCAGCTAAAGTCAGACATGACTGAATGACTAATACTTTGATTTTTTCACTTTTCAGGACCATAGAATATAACTCAGTATTTGGTGACAGTGTTTAGCCTTTGTTTCCACTAAACACTTAGTTATAAAGATAGATACACAGATATAATTTGCTGAAATAAATGAGACCATCAGTTACCAAGGTGGTCTCCTCATTACAGTCAGTAGCATGATCTATTTAGTGCTCTCAACTTTCTAGACACAGAGGAAGCTGAAGAACAATGTCATTCAAGACTCTTCTTCAATCCTCCTGCAAGCAAGGTTGGGCCTGTGCTTGCTCTCGTACATACTGAAGTCTCTAACAGTGAAAGTGAAGTTGCTCAGTCGTGTCCGACTCTTTACGACCCTATGGACTGTAGCTTACCAGGCTTCTCCATCCATAGCATTTTCCAGGCAAGAATACCGGAGTGGGTTGCCATTTCCTCCTCCAGGGATCTTCCCAACCCAGGGATGGAACCCAGGTCTCCCTCATTGCAGGCAGACGCTTTACCCTCTGAGCCGCCAGGGAAGCCCCTGAAGTCTCTAACAGTATTTGAGAGTAAACTTATCAGTACCCTCCTTTGTCAAAAAGCAGAAGAGGATCTGTTTCTTTGGAGTGGGCTGCTCCCCTGTCCCGATACTGCTGACTCAGTTCAACTTGAAGGAATGGGTGACAGGTGGAATGACCACCAAATGAAGGAGCTGGCCAGTCTTGGGACCACTCTTAGAGTAAAACCAAGTGACAATCTGCTGTGACAAGCAGGCGTTGCTTCTAAGAATTAGGGTTATGTTTCTCCCTTTGGTTGAGAAAAGGCATTTAAGTCTGAACTAGCTTTAAGAAAACAGAAGTAGCAGACTATGAAGAAAGGTAGAGTGCACCCCGGAGAAGGCAATGGCACCCCACTCCAGTCCTCCTGCCTGGAAAATCCCCTGGGCGGAGGCGCCTGGTGAGCTGCAGTCCATGGGGTCGCTAAGCGTTGGACACGACTGAGAGGCTTCACTTTCACTTTCATGCATTGGAGAAGGACATGGCAACCCACTCCAGTGTTCTTGCCTGGAGAATCCCAGGGCTGGGGGAGCCTGGTGGGCTGCCGTCTCTGGGGGCGCACAGAGTCGGACACGACTGAAGTGACTTAGCAGCAGCAGCAGAGTGCCCCCAGGCTATTCATAAAACGAGAAAGTTGCAAGGTGTGCTACAAAACAGAAGATGAGGAAATACATTACTTTCCAAAAAGCAACTGCCTTTTCCTCCCCAAAGAAGAAATGCTTCCCTGGTGGTTCAGATGGGAGAGCATCTGTCTGCAATGCAGGAGACCCGGGTTTGATCCCTGGGTTAGGAAGATCCCCTGGAGAAGGAAATGGCAGCCCAGTACTCCAGTACTCTTGCCTGGAAAATCCCATGGACAGAGGAGCCTGGTAAGCTACAGCCCATGGGGTCGCAAAGAGTCGGACATGACTGAGCAACTTCACTTTAAGCTTGACATCAATATCTGGTACAATTCTAGGACTAATTATTACTATTTAAGCAAGTGATCTTAGAGCTTCCAGAAAGACAGCATGGTTACTAGGAGCCACTGTGAGCTCTCTGGAATGTCAGGCCAAGCTTATCTCATGCATTCTAACAAGCTCACTCAGAAAAGAGATCATAAAAGACTGTATCACAAGGCATCTGGCAAGAATTCTCTTGAAGGCAAGATACATAAATGGTTGAAGAATTAAGCGCTTTCTTTTTTCCTTATGTTGTGAATAACTGAATTTAAGCAACATGCTCTGATGGTTTAGTATCAACCTGCATTGTCCCTACTGGAATACTGCAATGGTCCATACTTGACCAAGTCCAATTTCCATCCAACACTTTGACTGTAACTTGGATGAAAGTTACAAAATCCATATCTGTTAATTTTTTGATGACCCAGAGTTAGGAAGTCTGTGGAGACGTGCCATGAAGGTTTTACACTATGACGCTCTTTAATGGGGAGTTAAAGGCAGTAAGGCAGCTGACTGAGTGTGACGGAAATGGACAGCGAGGAAGGAGAGCGAGTAGCATCCTCCAAGGAGCTGGGCTTTCCAGCCCCGCCTGGCCGTGACGACGCATATCCAACAGGACACGGCTCTTAGGAAGAGCCTGCTTATCACATCACCTGGGCATCTCTACGCAACTTCCACTGGTGACCACAACAACTACTTAGGGCTGTGCATCAGTTCCCTTATCCTGGAGATGAAAACTAATCTCCTGAACTCGAGGAGATGGACCAATCTGTACAAGACGGTGGAGCCAGCACTAGAACCCAGAAGCCAGGTCCACGTTCTCCAGCGCTCACCCTAGTCCCCAGAGACCACAGAGAAACACGGTCTTTAGTACCACCTACTGAAGCTCACTTAGAAAACGGGGGATTCCAGATTCCATGAATTCCCATTTGGGAGCGTCAGTTTACTGTAGTAATATATAGATCAAGCCTAAACTCTTAAGTGGCTCCACATACAAAAAGGACAATTTCTCACTCCTGGTCGATACCAAATTCACGTCCGCATGGGAGAGCAGGGACAAGAGCGGCCTGAGCGGTGGCTCTGAAATGATGTGAAGTGAACACACGAATGGTTTCTTTTGTTCACAGTCTGCCGGCAGGCTCAGTGGTTCCCCGAAACTGCGTAACTGAGAAGTGCTCGGGAGGAGATAGATATTTGGTGCGCAAGAGATGTCTCTGCCATAGAACTCAAGGTCTTCTGAGAAGCCAACTCTTTCACCTCCACGAAGCTGTCCTGGGCATGGGTCACATGGCACATGCGACTGAGTCGGTTAATCGAGTCCGTGTGTCCACTCCCCTTGACCACAGTCCTAAGCGGGGCCTCTGCCCCGAGCTGGTGCAGTCACGGTGCATCTTTGACTTTTACTCTTTCTGGAAATGAAGGGACACTTGTTCTTTCCCACTGGTATAAATAAGTAAGCGTGTAGTCTCAGGATCTAGTTGGGGCATCCTGAGGCCAAAAAGTGAGCCAGCTTTAAGATGACCATGGATGAAACAGAGAAAGAGTGACACTGGCGAGCCACCATGTTAAACCAACCCTGAAATGAAACCCAGGATCAGTTCAGTTGCTCAGTTGTGTCTGACTCTTTGCGACCCCATGGACGGCAGCACGCCAGGCCTCCCTGTCCATCACCAACACCTGGAGCCTGCTCAAACTCATGTCCATTGAGTCGGTGATGCCATCCATCTCATCCTCTGTCGCCCCCTTCTCCTCCTGCCCTCAATCTTTCTCAGCATCAGGGTCTTTTTAAATGAGTCAATTCTTCGAATCAGGTGGCCAAAGGATAGTTCAGCTATGTGAATTTATTAAGCAAACCTGATTCTTTAAGATAATTTGAATTCGTTTTCTTTTTTGTGCCTTGTAACCAAAAATAATCCTATGTAATACACTCTTTTTTCATATTTTTAGAACAAATTATGTATTTTCTTCTTAAATTAAAAAGTTACTACTTTTTATCATTTTAAAAATAATTCACCCATAAAACTTCAAGAGATGTAAGTAAAATTATTAGATCATAAAAATTGTGCATTTCAATTGGACTTGCTGCTTTCTGATTAAATAGAACTCTCAAAATAATTTTTGTATTGTGATATGGATTCTCATATTTTATCTTTCCTTGGTATATTTTTTCCCACTGAGCATTCTTTAAAAAGGCCAATTTTGCTTCTGAAAATGTTATTGTTTAAATTGCTTCAGCTGTGTCTGGGCATGTTTGTCCTTTATAGCTGGGTGACCTCAACTCATTAGAGCTCTCCTAATGAGGCCACTGCTTAACGTCCTGTCTATTTGTAGATCAGTGATATTTCTGTAATTCTTTAGCAGCCAGGTCACCTTGCCTCCTAGTGGACCATCTCACAAATGTATGTTATGCCGATAAATGAAAGGCATCACATAAAACAATGGAGATGAATAAACAATCACTCTCACTACTTAAATAATTCCTCTAATAAGTGGAAAGCATTATATCATTATATGCTTTGTTGTTTCATATTAAGGATTCTTATGAGGTGGTTTTTATATACTATGCAGTACAATGGCAAGCCTAAATGGCCACTTCATGCCTTTGACTATGATACCTATACAAATTTCAGTATGGACAGCAGGTATGTACCTGATTAATTTTGAAAATATTGATATTTTGATGCATCTACTGTGTACTAGGCAGTGCATTTGATGACGTGAAAGTCAAAGTGTTAGTTGGTCAGCTGTATCCGGTTTCTTACCACCCCATGAACCATAGCCTGCCAGGCTCCTCTGTCCATGGAATTCTTCAGACAAGAATTCTGCAGTGGGTTGCCATTTCCTTCTCCAGGGGATCTTCCCAAGGCAGGGATGGAACCCATGTCTCCTATGTCTCCTGCATTGGCAGGCAGGTTTTTACCATCTGAGTGGGTATATATTACTTTCTAACGTTATATTCTAAATGACATAGAGAGAAAGATACAAAGTTCTGTAGAAACAGGAGTGTGGAGAGGACTAGAGCTGAGGGTAGGGAGAGAGAGAAGAATCAAAAGAAGATCTCAAGACAATTCCTATTGGAAGGGGGTTTTGAAGGTTGCCTTAGGGCTTCTCTGGTGTCTCAAATAAAGAATCCACCTGCAATGCAGAAGATTCAGGTTCTCCTGTGTCGGGTCGGGGGGATCTCCTGGAGAAGGATCCCCACTTCAGTATGCTTGCCTGGAGGCTACAGTCCATGGGATCGCAAAGAATTGGACACAACTGAGTGACTAACACTCACACTTTAGGCTTTTGTTAATGTGTGAGAATGGATGTACTTCCAAAGAGAGCAAAGACACAGAATTAGAAAAGCGCAAGACAAGTTCTAGAGCACAGTTTGGCTAGAGAGTGGGGTGCATGAAGGGAAACAGGGAAAAACTCAGTCAAGAACATAGTACACAGCCAGATACTTTAATGGGAACCCTTGACTGTCATGCCAAAGAATGGCAAGTAGGCAGGAGCCGGATGGGAGTCCGTCCTTGCACGATGGAAGTGTGCGAGGTAAGACTTGTGAACTGAAAGGTTTTTTGTCTCTAAAAACTAAGGTGTGTGTCCTGAGGCAGAAAGAAACAGAAGGTACTTAATTGAGGGATCAGAGAACAGAGTTTTGGGCTGGCAGAGCATGAAAAAAAAATTAAGAGGAGGGAATTCTGGAAGGTAGAGACCTACAGACGAAATAAACAAAAAAATCTGCGTGGAAGTTCCGCCTGAGCTGATCTCTCAGGATAACACACCTAAGCGAGATCCCAGTAGGCATGGGAACTGAGCAGAAGTTAGAAGATAAAAGAACTGAAGATGAAAGAGCTTAGCCGGCTGGTCCCACAGGGAACACAAAGTTTAGAGTTTGTGTTAGCAGGTTCACTGTCCATTAGAATTAGAACTGACACTCTTTGAAGGAAACAGAACCCAGAGTCTCTGCAATTTATTAGTCATAACGTCCGTGGTAGAATTACAACATTCTGGCCTCTAAGCAACTATGGTGAAGAGAACACCTCCATCCCCATCAACCTGAGGTGGGCATGCAGCAGATGTGAGAAACAGAATAAGTCACTTGCTGTTGTAAGCTTTTGATTTTGGAGACTGGTTGTTATTTCAACATAACTTAGCCTGCTCTGATTGAAAAAAAAAATTTAAACATTCCCTCTATCATATTAAGAGAATTTCCTTCTATTCTTACATTAAAAAAAAAAATACAAATGGGTGGGTATTGAATTTTATCAAATGCTTTTTACTATCATTTGAGAAGCTTGATTTTTTACCCTTTGATACACAAACATCAATGCCATTAACTGATTCTACCACTGTTAAGCCAATCTTATCTTCCTGAAATAAAATCAACTTTGTCATGAGATACTAATCATTTTTATGTATCAATGGATTCAGTGTGCTAGTAATTTTGTTCAGAAATTTTTCATTAATATTTATGAATGAGGATATCGTGGAAGATTCCCTCTTGTAATTTCTTGTAATGTCCTTGTTGGTAGCAAATTATGTTGCATCATAGAAGGATATAGACTCTAAATTCTCTATTTTCATTATCTGGGAAAATTTGAGGAAGAGTTAAACTATTTTTTCATTAAGTCTTCGGCACAACTAACCAAGTCTTCTATTATCTTTGTATGAGGAATTTTAATTACGAATTTAATTTCTTCACTTTATATACTACCCTATGTACTTTAACTTATTTTTTATTTTTTTAGTGTCAGTTTTGTTAAGTTACATATTCCAAAAACTTGACCATTTAATTGAAATTTCAAAGTTTTAGGGATAAAGTGGTTTATAATATACTATCAAGATATCCTATCAATGTCTGTAGGGCCTAAACATCATTCCCTTTTTCATTTCTGACATTGGCTATTTTTGCCTTCTTTTTCAATTTTTTGTTTATTAACTTTTACAAGTGTTTATCAATTTTATTAATCATGTCAAGAAACCAATCAGTGTTTAGTTTTAATGTTCTCACTTGCATAACTGTATCCTATTTTTATTTTACTGTGCTTTTATACTAATAATTTGTTCTTCCTTTGACATTCTTTTACTGTTCTTCCTGTCATTTATTAAGATGGATACTTAATATACTATTTTCCTTGTTTTTCTTTTTTTATAACATGTTTAAAGCTACATATTTTCTTGTAATCCTATTTTACCACCTCATATGTGTTAAATATTTTAACATATTTTTGCAATATTTTAATGCAATATTTTTTGTAAGTTTTTTAATATGTAATTTATGTGATATTTTCATTATTATGCAGTTAGAATAGCTTGTAATTTCATTAGAATTTCTCATCTGACTCATGGGGTATGTAAAAGTATATGTCAATTTCAAAATATATGGGAATGCTTTAGTTATTGCTTGAAAAAATGATCTCTAGCATAAATTGCATTTTGGTTATATAACATCTTTCGTATGCTTTCCATGCACTGATATGTTTGGAGATTTGTTTTATGGCATAGGATATGGTTGATTTTTATAAATATTCTCTATGTGTCTAAAAAATGTCACTTGTGGTGGATGCAGCATTGAGCTCGTAAAGACGAGAAGACGCTCAGGAGATCCAGATGGGACTCAGCTCCTCAGGCCCACCGTTTGGCCACTGTATGACGTGGACATCTTTCTTAGATTTTACACGCCTCAGTTTGTCACCTGTGAAATGAGGATTCTAGTAGCTAGACTGAATAATACGATTTGAATCCTATCTGGATAAACTAACTGCATTGAGGAAGATGTGGTGTATACATACATGATAGAACATTATTCAGCCACAAAACAAATACAATTCTGACATTTGCTGAAACGCGAATGGACCTAGAGGATATTATGCTTTAGTGAAACAAGTCAGAGAAAGACACATACTGTATGTTATCAGTTATTCATGGAATCTAAAAATAAAACAGAAGAATGAATACAACAAAATGGAAACCAACTCACAGATAAAGAGAACAAACCAGTGGTTAACAACGAGGAGAAGGAAGGGGAGGGGTAAGACAGGCGTATTGTATTCAGAGAGGCAAAGTACACGTATAAAATAAATAAGCCTCAAAGATACGCTGCACAGCATAGGGAATAAAGCTAATATTTTGTAACAACTTGAAACGGAGTATAACCTGTAAAAATATTGAATCACTCTACTATATACCTGAAACCAAGATAAAATTGCAAATCAGCTACAATACAAAATTTAAAATGTATAAACCTAAAGTTAAATAGGGCTTCCCTGGTGGCTGAGCTGGTAAAGAATTTTCCTGCAATGCGGGAGACCCCAGTTCAATTCCTGGGCCGGGAAGATGCCCTGCAGAAGGGATGGGCTGCCGACTCTGGTATTGTTGGGCTTCCATGGTGGCCCAGATGGTACAGAATCCAGCCTGCAATGCGGCAGACCTGGGTTCACTCCCTGGGTTTGGAAGATCCACTGGGTGGGGAAGTTAAACAGAAATAAGGTGAGACATTAAAAAATAATATAAAACATAAAATACAGAAACCACTGGCTGACAGTAAATTAGAGAGAAAATATAAATGAATACTATTATCCCCATTTTATAGATGAGGCAACAATGTTACATGGAGGAAAGCAACTCGCCTCAGGTCATGTGGCAACTGAACAGCACAGCCAGGATTAGAAGCTGGAGAGTCTGATAGCATAGAAGCTACTCACAACTAGTACACCATCCTGTCGACCTATATCCAGGAGTGGGAAAGTCATAAAAGCTAGTAGAAAGGAAGATAACTGTTAACTGAATGAGGGGAAAAAGGATATAATGAGTTAGGAAGGGGAAAAAAAATACACAGACACCCAAATCCTATAAATCTATAGTACATATTCATGGAGAAATAAAAGAATGGGCATAATGTACTGATAAAAGAAGGGAACAAAATACTATTTAAAAAGAACAATGAGAATAAGGTAAGATTAGATAATTAACACATTATTCAATCGTATTTCTGGGAGATAAAGTCAAGGTAATTTCCCCGGGAAGTAGAACTAAGACAGAGTTGGAAAACATGAACAAAAGGCTAACAAAATGAAAGAATCAGTCCATAAGGTGCAATGGATTGTAGCAGGAATTACAGCAGAGAAGTAAGAGAAAGTAGAGGGGGGCATCATTAAAGGAATAATACATGAAAAGCTTCTAGCGCTGGAAGACATATGTCTCTAAACTGAAATTTCCCAGGACAATGAATGAAAACGTAGTCACATCAAAGCCTATCAGTGTGAAATTTCACATTACCAGAGATGAAGAGAACTACCAGGAGGCTCTCGGAGACTGTGGGAAACGAGCCACAGGCAAGTGGCTAGAAACAGGTGGCAATCAAGGCTTTCAAAGCAGTGTAAGGACCTGGGAGGCAGCAGAGACAGGACCTCAAAATTCTGGATGAAAATGATTTTCAGTGTGGCCAAACTAATAAGCGTGATGGTAGACTTTTTAGATAAGCAAGGACTGAAAAATACACCTTTCACGTACTCACAAGAAATGACCGGAAGGTGTACCCTTTAAAAACACAAGGAGGGAAATAGGGCAAACAGCTAAGAAAAAAAGAGGTCAAACAGGAAAGAGGAGTAAGCAGAAGAGGCAGAAAGGGGAGGGCACGAGGGGTGTCTCCAGAGACAGAAAGGGAATCGGTGAGTTGTCTGATGCTCTGAACATGGGGAAAAGAACGTTCATTTTCTAGATCCTGAAGACTTTGAAAAAAAAAATAGCAAGCATATGGGCCTCTCAGGTGGTACAGAGGTAAAGCATACACAGTCCAATGCAGGAGATGAAAGGTGAGTTTGATCCCTGGGTATACACAAAACAAGCAAACAAAATGAGAGGCAATGATCCATGCTAAGGAAAACAAGTTGCCCAAGAAAAAAATGGAATCATAGTAATTGTGCAATCTGCGGTGGACAGTTATTTGCTGTTCAGTTGCTCAGTCATGTCCAACTCTCTGTGACCCCATCACTGCAGCATGCCAGGCTTCCCTGTCCTCAACGTCTCCCAGAGTTTGCTCCAATTCATGTCCGTTGAGTCAATCATGCTATCTAACCATTTCATCCTCTGCCACCTCCTTCTCCTTTTGCCTTCATTCTTTCCCAGCATCAGTATCTTTTCCAATGAGTCGGCTCTTCTCATCAGGTGACCAAAGTTTTGGAGCTTCCGCTTCAGCTTCAGTCCTTCCAATGAATATTCAGGGTTGATTCCCTTTAGGATGGACTCGTTTGACCTCCTTGCATTCCCAAAGGACTCTTAAGAGTCTTCTCCAGCACCACAGTTCAAAAGCAACTATGTCATCACGAGAGTGTAACAATTGATTACTGATTTATACAAAACTTGCACAAAAAAATATTGAAAGGCTGGAGAAAGAAACAAGGCAAGTTTGGGTAGGAGAGGCAAATTCTTACCATTATTCCGTGTGTGATAGCCCCCACAAGAACCATACTGTTGGAACAATCAGACAGTGGGAACTCTCTCTCAAATACGTTTTCAAATCAAGGCTCTTTTCTTGTGATAAGTGATTATTTCTCCTGTGTATTTGTGATCATCACAAATTATTTGATTTTCCTTTTGTCATCTTATTGCTTTTTTTTTTTTGCATGCTCCTTTGGCTTTTTTAAAAAAAGTTATTGACAGTGTTTCATTTCTCTTTCCCTAGTATTTCATCTGATGGGCTTCCCTGGTGGCTCAGATGGTAAAGATTCTGCCTGCAATGCAGGAGACCTGGGTTCAATCCCTGGGCTGGGAATATCGCCTGGAGGAGGACATGGCAACCCACACCAGTATTCCTGCCTGGAGAAACCCGTGGGCAGAGGAGCCTGGTGGGCCACAGTCCATGGGGTCACAAAGAGCTGGTCACCACTGAAGGACTAAACACAGCACAGTACTTCATCTGATGTACCATCTGTTTTAATCTACTGATAGATAGGTTTAGGGTCTAAACATCAAATTTTATGTATCTTTAATTAGCCACAACATGAATGAAGCGGTTTCCCAGATGTATTACATATAAAAAATGACCATGCATCTGTCTTCTACCAGCTCCTTCCCCAACTTGCTCTCAAGCCCAGGGTCTTGCAGCAGGGTCTAGGCATTCCAGCATAAACTTGACCCCACAGCCTTGCCTTGACCCCACAGCAGCAGCCTCAACTGGGGGGGCTTGATAGAAATGTGGCATCTCAGTTCCGCTTCACATCTACTGATTGTGGAACCTTTGTTATCCTGGGGCCTGTAAACAATTCATGTGTGCGGGAAAGCTGAGAAGTGGCGCTTTAGAAGGTAGGCAGTCCCCTTGGTTTGGTAAAGATTGGACACAGATTTTAGGGCCCAAGGTCAGGCTGTGGAGGAAGGACCAGACTCTTACTGTCTCTCAATCAAGAGGTTTCTCTTCTTCCAGAAGCACAAAATATCAGTCTAGCAGCTGACTGTCCTTCCAGAACACGATGTCATTGTTTATACAGCCCAGAGGGTCATGACAACAGCATCTTTATTGTGAATAATTTTATCAGTGTAAATTCATCCTCTTTACACACATGGAACTTTTCATTAAATTCTACTTTTCTAAAAAAAAAAATTAAACTAACTACTCCTGCCTTCTTTCCCCCCCATTATAGCTTTTAATTTAAACACTTAAGTGTTACTTGCTTTCATATGTAAAGAGAGCTTATATTCAGATTTTGTTTTTCACAAACCAATCTGAAATTAAATTTTCGTAGCTGATGTATTTGCTTTCACATTTTAACCTTACTTTGTGCTTCTGGCTCTTAGCACTTCCTTGCTGCCTACTCAATTTCATTCTTTTAAAATACAGACTCTTTAAATACTTTTATCTTCTCCATTGACTCTGAAAGTTTATACCCAAATTCTCTGGATTTTTTTTGTTTCTGTTGTTGCCATGTTATATACAAAATAATTATTTGACATTTCATGCAGTTTTGAAACTCTTTCCCATCAACTATTTAAACCTAACCCTAGATTTTAGTGACTTAATGCAACTTGCTTTTCAAACTGTGACATCCTCATTTTTGGGTTCTTAACTTGGCTTTACTCTCAGAGTTACAGCACATCCACTGTAACCCTTTGTATGAAGGACAGGTGGGCATTACGCTCACTGAGTCCATCAGTCTTCTTCTTCTTCTCCTACTCCTTTTTTTTAAAACCAATTTTCATTCAATTTATTAATCACGCCTCTTTACTCAGAGGAGTAAATGCACATCAGTTATTTCTCCTCCGATTCTCACTGCTCTCTGGAATTTACTCTTACAAAAATGTCTTAGCTCATGCTATTGTTATTTCTTTGTGTGTACCATTTTTCCCCCTCTCCAGATGCTTCTCTTTGTAATGAACCTTTTCTACCTGCAAAATAAGGGCCACTTTTTATCTCTGAAAACTTCTTTCCATCCCCTCTGTCACTATCATCTCTTTTCCTGTTGTTTTGATGATTCCCCTGGGGACCTCCCGTAACTCTGAGCTTCTGCAGGCGTCCTCTGTTCTCCACTTTATACTCTTCCCTCACGTTGCTTGTCATCCTTGTCTTTCCTAAGGTGGTTCTTAAGGCGCTGGTCTGCGTGTACCATTCCATGTTGTGCGGTTGATGATTTTCTGTGCCTCTGTGGGGAATGTTAATTCTGCTGTAACATTAGTTTTCCTTTTCTCACTCAGCATTGGCTTATTTTCATGTGAGTCAGGCCTCCTCTTGTGAATTTCTCCCTTATCTTCTTGAATCCTGAGTATGTCAAACACATTTGTACGAGTTTCTTCTGGATCCTAGGCAAAATGTTGTTGAGGTATTGTTTTTTTTTTTTTCTCCTGTGATAATTCATATTTTCTTCCCTGTGTGTAGCAACTTGTTTTGAATGGCCCCCATGTGGCTGGGTTATTGTTCCTGTTCTTGCTTTGGTTGAAGAGAGAGAGTTCTCAACCCCGAGTCTGCAGGTTGCTCTTGGAGCCTCCTGGTCCCCCCGCGGCTAGGAGAATCCCCTTCTGCGTTCTCAAGGCAAAGTTTTCAGGGACTTCTTCCTGGGATTGCTCTGCTGGATTCGGATGGATTTATGTTCTTTTCACTGGATGGAGTGCATGGAAGTCTATGGTGCACAGTCTGGATTGCTCAGAGGGTCCTTCCCGTTTCATCCTTACCCACAATGTTTTGATGTTGCTCTCAGCAATCAACGCTCCATGTCCAACACCGAATACTCTGTACTGGGATTGTTTGTACTTTTTTACCCAGAATAACTCAAAAGGTGGAAATGAGACAACGGGAGGGGCAAGGGGAACACCCAGTGTGATGCCATAAAGCATCATATGGGGAGAAAGGCATTAACTGAATGTGCACTGTTCCCATTATTACTCGATGACCCCACTTGGGATCTTGACCCAAGGAGAAAAGAAGGCAGTGAAATGTCTTATCTCTTTTTATATTAGAAAGTGTAGAGACTCTGAATGTGTCCATTTCTCCTTACAGTATTATCAATCTTTTATTTAGTTGAAATAAACCCCAGATTCTATACATAGATAGGCAGGTAATCCCATTTACAGCTTCACAGGGAGTTGATATATTTTTGCTTTGCCTTCAGAGATATTCATTATCTCTGAATTAGAATTCAAGAAAAGTTGTTAAAGTACTTCTAGCTGGTGGTGGTGGTGGTGAGGTTAATTTTTGTCCCCGGAATGAGTCAAAATTTTCCTAGTAGTGTGGTCTGAAAATAAGGTACATAAGGCCGTGATGAATTACCCAGTTATGTGCATCATCCTGCTTCTGGATTGATGAGCTTCCTTCCAGAATTCAACCTGAAACATGTAGCTTATGTACGTGATGTCTTTCACACTGAGCTGGGACTGTGCCTGATCTTGCAGAGTTAATCACTATTCTTTGCTGAGAGAAGTTTGCCTTTCAGTGAAGCAGACAAATTGAGAAAAGCAAGCCAAGTGAGGTTTCAGGGGAAGTGTATAACCGCAGAAGCCCAGGATGGCAGACAAGGATATCTCCCGAGACAGGTCGCCATTGCTTCTGGAGCCTTAAATGATCAAATCCACGCAGATTAATAGTTACGTGCTGCGGTTGTTTAGTGCCCAAGTTGTGTCTAACTGTAAGCCCGCCAGGTGCCTCTGTCCGTGGGATTTTCCAGGCAAGAATACTGGAGCAAGTTGCCATTTCCACCTCGAGGGGATCTTCCCGACCCAGGGTTGGAAACTGAGTCTTGCACGTGTTGGCAGGTGGATTCTTTACTGCTGAAAGTGACTATTCCCTGACAGGTCACATTTACTGCATTCTTCATGTTTTCACTAATCAGTAAATGACCTTTGGATGTGGTCATGTACTTAGAACACATCACTTCTCTTAACTCACTGAATTATTTTCAAAATACTCAGATCAAATAAGATTGAAAATCCTTCCACCTTGGCCTACAATATGCTATTTGGGGATGTTTTGTAAATGGTATAATATTTTATAAATAGTATAATCAAAGTATTACTTAGAAACTTTCTTTCTGCCCTTCAGTGTTTTCAACAGAGCTATGAGGAGGAGACTGCTGAGAAGGCAGAGATTCCAACGTGAACAGTTTATTGTCAAGAAAAGAACAGATTTTGGAAATTGCAGCCATTCTGATGGGTGCAGGAGGAAAGGATAATGTACTTTCAAGATAGTTCCTGGGTAGAATGTTCTGGGCCTTTTGTGTTTATCAATAAAACTGGTATATCATTTTTAGAAGATGTAGCATTTCAACTAGGATTTAACATATTTAAAAATTATGACTTGTTGGAAAGAATAAATCACTTCTGGAAAAGGTTTCAATATAACTCAGGATTATATATCCTTCCAGAAGGTCTTTAAAGATCAGCCCCTTCACTCAGCTGATGCATGGGTGGAAACAAAAAGTGGTTTTTAAAAAGTTGGCTCAGACAGTAAAGAATCTACCTGCAATGCGGGAGACCTGGGTTCAATCCCTGGACTGGGAAGATCCCCTGGAGAAGGAAATGACAACCCACTCCAGTATTCTTGCCTGAAGAATCCCATGGACAGAGAAGCCTGGTGGGCTACAGTCCATGGGGTTGCAAACAGTCAGATGCAACAGAATGACTAACACTTTCTTTTGAAGAGTGTTTTCCCTTCCACACTGTTTTCACAGCAGGCAGCAAAGTCCTCTTGTTTGGTTTCACTTTCTATGTCTTGGTGGAAATTGGGAGTGGTCAGTCATGGATCTCTTAGAGAAAGACATGAGAGCACGTTTTAAAGCTGACTTGATTTAAGCAGTGA
Source organism: Muntiacus reevesi (assembly GCF_963930625.1). NCBI lineage: Eukaryota > Metazoa > Chordata > Mammalia > Artiodactyla > Cervidae > Muntiacus > Muntiacus reevesi. The sequence goes on from NC_089251.1 coordinate 161,371,085, forward strand.
TGGAAGCACTGCTTCAAAATATGGAATCCTAATGACACTTTAGTGAAATCAATAAAACAGTGGCCATGGATCAGATTAAGTAATCCAGACTGTGGGAAATAAACGATCCTGTCTTGAACTATCTTGTTCTCGTCTTCATCACACCACGTGGCAAGACTACCCCTGAGATGGTGAGGGTGGGAGTGCCCGTATCCGGAGACCAGGCAGGGGTCCTGTCCCCCAACCTGGGCAGTGGTCCGTCCTGGAGCCTCGAGTGAGTGGAACTAGGGGTGGGGAAGCACAGACGTGCTCATCCTGTGTGCCGTGGGGCGGCCAGGCCCAGATCCATCGGGTGGATGCCCGGGGCAGCCCTGGCTGGGAAGGGGTGGGCTCTCCTCTGCCCTTGGGCTGCTCAGGGGCACCGATCCCTGCTTTCAATCAGCAGCACGGACAAAAGCAGAAGCAGCCGCAGGCGGGCAGGTCGGCAGCCCCGGTGCAGGCAGTCTGGGGCCCCGCGGGGGCCGGGCCTGGCCACTGGGACTTGGAGAGATCTGATGGGACACTTCAGGAGATCTGGAGTTTCTGGCCCCCAAAGTCGGTTTATAAAAATTCCTGCAAAACCTGGGGATAAACCTCAGTCTGTTGGGTTTTATTGCTTAATTAGCGAGTTGTCAGCAAGTGGCAGCATATAAACTGAGTGATGCTTTTTTCACCTGTTCACTTACTTTTTATCGGGATAATGAGCTGTGGAATGACAGGAAGAATCTTGTTCCCCCCGTGTTCCAGCATGTCGTGGATTCCTTGCCGAGCGAAAAACTCATAGGGAAATGTCATTTCACAGAGCCCATCAAAAAACAGAGGCAGGTAATGATGGTAATCCAGCTTCTCAATTTCTACCTGAAAGGAGAGAGAGAAAAAATAATGTCATGTGAAAACAAAAATGAGGCAAAGCCGTGGCTGGGCCAACTGAGAAACTGTCACCAACTTAGGAGAAGTAAGTTCTTCAGAACTTCAGGAAGGTTTCAGTAACCAGCTCATCTAATGACCAGAAGTATACTGTCATGTCTTTAATCTAGAAACGAGGTTAAAATCACTGATATTTAAATCTTACCAGATTAAAATCATAATCTACACTGGGAGCATTTCAGTATTTTGTGGGGGGGTGGGGTGGATTCCTAGGTTAATTTTTTTCTACCATTTGGTAAAAAGGCAATAGTGAAAAGGGGTTCAAGAAGTCCATGGTATGTATACTGAAAAGATTTAAAATGGGAAAAAAAAAAAAAACAGCTGAGACGACGTTAGCACCTGAATTTCTAAAAACAAGAATCTAATTGCACATTAACATATCTTATGAGATATGTCTTTTCAGGACCTGGCAAATATGAAAGTGAGGGGTGAAATATGATCCCATGGATGTCTCCTGGACCTGGAGATGTCTGGATGTCTCCTGGAGCTGGATGTCAAGTAGAATCTTGGGGCCATCGAGAAAAAATGGGAAAGACAGACATTGGGCTGAATTTAAATAGACCACTGACACACCAAAGTTAAAATATCCCAAATCTCTGGTCTGTTTCTCCTGGGGGCAGAGATATATCACTTTTCTACCTCTATATACTTCACTCTCAATAATGCCTACATGACCTCCTGTCTGGACCTTTGCAGTTGTATCAAGCACCAAAAGAAATGGGAACAAAAATTCCAGAAGAGAGAAAAGAGGTGGTACGTTGGGAGCCGTTCACAGGTAGATCTGTTCTAGTCCAGATCCTCTACTGTCTAGAATATCCATGAGCTGACTTTGTACCTGCAGGTGACAGAAGGGGTGGTGAGGTCATGGATGGACAGAAGCCAATAGACTAGGATTGTGGACATAATACACCTACAGGGCAAAGGATGCAGTGTTCCCAGGAAGAGGTGCAAATTTCCCCAGTTTTCAAGTCCTTATGAAAGCACCCAGCTTCCAATTATCACTGCAATTAAGTGAGGATTCCATCAGGGCCTCAGAGAAACCCTTCTACGTTAGGAAGTTTTCAGAGCCTCCAGTTCTCGCCCAGAATTCTGGAGTGTCTATCCTTCCTGCCCCTGGTGTGAATAACAGATAATAACTCCTCCACACTTCCGAGTGCTTACCATGAGTCTGGGTGAATCAAATGTCCTCAGATTCCCCAAGTGGGAGGTCTCTCTCCAGACTGCTCGTGAATTACCCGGCTAACTAAGGAAGTAAGCACTCAAGATATGAGTGTTCATGTCCTTTTGGAAGTAGGACTTGGAAAATAAATCCTAAATGGAGGTATATACAGATATAAGTTTTACTCTTTATTGCTTGGATGACTAAAATTTGCTTTATTCATGGCAAAAGTTTATGAAATCTGTATTTAATACTAACCTTCTCAAGGATTTTTGGGTATTTGAAAACATTTTAGAGAGCTATTTTTCACAATTAAAAAAATCAATACATCATTCAGCTTCAAAACGTACAGTGCTATTGTCTACAGTTTTACCTCGTAACCTAATTTTATAATGTGTCACCTGTACTGTATTTTTCACTTTTTGCTATATCTTTTTAAGTCCATTGTTGCATTTTTACATATGTCTCTTATAAAGGAGCAAATCATTACATTTTGTACTTTAATATGAGCTAAGACTTTGCATTTTAGTATATGTCTGGCTAATGTCTGTCATCTTAATTTTTGGTCTCTGAATGTTATTTTCCATTTACTTTTTCCTTTCAATTTTGTAGTTTTGTTATATGGATTGTTTTATTTACACTTTGGTGTGTGATGACTTTAAAGATAAAGTAGTCTGTATAAATATTTCATTGCATCTATGTCACAGCTTTCTCAAACATTTAAAAAATGTATTTATCTTATTTAAGTAAGTTAAAAATATCTTACTAAGATAACTGACATGCCCATTTTTCCTTGGAATTTTGTTGATTTTTTGGGGGAATGATTTGGAGCAACAACTCCAACATCAATAAGAGCACCAATAAAAATGTCATTTTATGGTACCAAACACTACTGTGAATACTTATGTGTACTAGTTCACTTAATCCTCATAAAAGCTCTAAGTACGAACAGGCTCTGTCGCTCAGTCGTGTCCGACTCTTTGCGACCCCATGGACTGTAGCCCTCCAGGCTCCTCTGTCCATGGGATTCTCCAGGCAAGAATTCTGGAGTGAGTAGCCATGTCCTCCTCCAGGGGATCTGCCTGACCCACGGACTGAACTTGTTCCCGTGTCTCTTGCACTAGAAGGTCAGTTTTTTTTTACCACTGAGCTGGCTGGGAAGACCAACAGCTCCAAGACGTAGGTATTATTGGCATCTCACTTTTCAATATGAGGAAACTGAGGCACAGAGATGTTTAATAACTTGCCTAAGGTTTGCAGCTAGTTAGTGATAGAACTGAGATCCAAACCCAAGCAGGCTGGCTGCAGGACTTTATACTACTTCTTAGGCTTTTTGTCTGGAAAGTTAAAGCTCAGCATTATTGTAATCTCCCTTTATCTTCTTGTCTCTGTCTTCTTTATCATTATTAACGCAGTTTGTCTTAGTCTAACTGAATAATGATATTGCTATCACTAATTTATACTGTTTTCTATCCTTTTACTTTCTTCCTTCTCTGATATTATACTTATACATATGTGACATTATACATAAATATATACTTTATGTATGGAGGTTGATAAGTTTTATTTTTATATTTAAAATTTTTTATTAGCGTCTAGTTGCTTTATAATGCTGTGTTAGTTTCCATTGTACAGCAAAGTGAATCAGCCACACATATACATATATCCCCTCTTTTTTGGATTTCCTTCTCATTTATGTCACCAAAGAGCATTGAGAAGAATTCCATTTTTTTTTTACTTTTTATTTTTCAGTGGGTTTTGTCATACATTGATATGAATCAGCCATAGAGTTACACGTATTCCCCATCCCGATCCCCCATCCCACCTCCCACTCCACCCAATTCCTCTGGGTCTTCCCAGCGCACCAGGCCCAAGCACTTGACTCATGCATCCCACCTGGGCTGGTAATCTGTTTCACCATAGATAATATACATGCTGTTCTTTCAGAACATCCCACCCTCACCTTCTCCCACAGAGTCCAAAAGTCTGTTCTGTACATCTGTGTCTCTTTTTCTGTTTTGCATATAGGGTTATCATTACCATCTTTCTAAATTCCATATATATGTGTTAGTATGCTATAATGGTCTTTATCTTTCTGGCTTACTTCACTCTGTATAATGGGCTCCAGTTTCATCCATCTCATTAGAACTGATTCAAATGAATTCTTTTTAACGGCTGAGTAATATTCCATTGTGTATATGTACCACAGCTTCCTTATCCATTCATCTGCTGATGGGCATCTAGGTTGCTTCCATGTCCTGGCTAGTATAAACAGTGCTGCGATGAACATTGGGGTGCACGTGTCTCTTTCAGATCTGGTTTCCTCGGTGTGTATGCCCAGAAGTGGGATTGCTGGGTCATATGGCAGTTCTATTTCCAGTTTTTTAAGAAATCTCCACACTGTTTTCCATAGTGGCTGTACTAGTTTGCATTCCCACCAACAGTGGAAAAGGGTTCCCCTTTCTCCACACCCTCTCCAGCATTTATTACTTGTAGACTTTTGGATAGCAGCCATCCTGACTGGCGTGTAATGGTACCTCATTGTGGTTTTGATTTGTATTTCTCTGATAATGAGTGATGTTGAGCATCTTTTCATGTGTTTGTTAGCCATCTGCATGTCTTCTTTGGAGAAATGTCTGTTTAGTTCTTTGACCCATTTTTTGATTGGGTCATTTATTTTTCTGGAATTGAGCTTCAGGAGTTGCTTGTATATTTTTGAGATTAATCCTTTGTCTGTTTCCTCATTTGCTATTATTTTCTCCAATCTGAGGGCTGTCTTTTCACCTTGCTTATAGTTTCTTTTGTTGTGCAAAAGCTTTTAAGTTTCATTAGGTCCCATTTGTTTAGTTTTGCTTTTATTTCCAATATTCTGGGAGGTGGGTCATAGAAGATCCTGCTGGGATTTATGTCGGAGAGTGTTTTGCCTATGTTCTCCTCTAGGAGTTTTATAGTTTCTGGTCTTACATTTAGATCTTTAATCCATTTTGAGTTTATTTTTGTGTATGGTGTTAGAAAGTGTTCTAGTTTCATTCTTTTACAAGTGGTTGACCAGTTCTCCCAGCACCACTTGTTAAAGAGGTTGTCTTTTTTCCATTGTATAGCCTTGCCTCCTTTGTCAAAGATAAGGTGTCCATAGGTTCGTGGATTTATCTCTGGGCTTTCTATTCTGTTCCATTGATCTATATTTCTGTCTTTGTGCCAGTACCATACTGTCTTGATGACTGTGGCTTTGTAGTAGAGTCTGAAGTCAGGCAGGTTGATTCCTCCAGTTCCATTCTTCTTTCTCAAGATTGCTTTGGCTATTCAAGGTTTTTTGTGTTTCCATACAAATTGTGAAATTATTTGTTCTAGTTCTGTGAAAAATACCGTTGGTAGCTGATAGGGATTGCATTGAATCTATAGATTGCTTTGGGTAGAATAGCCATTTTGACAATATTGATTCTTCCAATCCATGAACACGGTATGTTTCTCCATCTGTTTGTGTCCTCTTTGATTTCTTTCATCAGTGTTTTATAGTTTTCTATGTATAGGTCTTTTGTTTCTTTAGGTAGATATACTCCTAAGTATTTTATTCTTTTTGTTGCAATGGTGAATGGTATTGTTTCCTTAATTTCTCTTTCTGTTTTTTCATTGTTAGTATATAGGAATGCTAGGGATTTCTGTGTGTTAATTTTATATCCTGCAACTTTACTATAGAATTCCCTGTATTTTAAGAGTATCTTTTCTAAGTACTTTATAGCTGGGTTTGCTTTTTCCTCTCCCATTTTACACTGTGCAACCAAATGACAAATTTCAAGATTGTACATGATTTCAAAAGTTTTAAAAAAGAAAGAAAAGCAAAGGGAGAAGGGAAAAGGGAAGGAAAAGAAAAGAGAGTTGGTGACTCAGAGCGTAAAGCGTCTGCTTGCAATGCGGGAGACCTGGGTTCGATCCCTGGGTCGGGAAGATTCCCTGGAGAAGGAAATAGCAACCCACTCCAGTGTTCTTGCCTGGAGAATCCCATGGACGGAGGAGCCTGGTGGGCTACCGTCCACGGGGTCGCAAAGAGTCGGACACGACTGAGCGGCTTCATTTTCACTTAACACTGGACGAAAGACTGAGAGAGACCGAGGAAGAGAAAAGATGATCCGTGTCTTTAACTCCTCCCAGCTAACTGACCACAGCAGTTCTTTCCTATCAGAAATTCTCTTCTTGGAAGTTCTTCTTCTGGCCTGTTTATCAATTATTTGGCATGTCTATTTCACTCAGACCTATTGTCTTAATAATGGAATAACAACTTGCCGTCATATTTTGAGGATGAAAACTTCTTAAAACTCTAGACACATTGCTACTTGCCACAGAGTGATTTTCTACACATAACTTTCTTTCCTGTTTACATATCTTCTAAGGTTTCTTCTTTATCATTATAAGGTTGTTTCAGTTGATGAATTTGGCCTAGGCCTTAAGAAACATTCTTACATTTCCATTTGCAATCAGGATCTCTGTGCGTGTTTGTTTTGTTTTGAATGATCTATCTGAAATGATGTATCTGACTTGACTCTATTGTATTTTTCTTTTTATCCGAAGAGTTCCTTCTCATTGCCACACGATCTTCGCCTCGTTTTCCACACTAAAGGTGTCTGTGCTTCTTTACCCTCCTTCTCGCTTCAACCCACTTCCCTGCGGCTCCACCGCTCTTGCTTTCGCCCGGGTCCCCGTGACCTTCACTATGCCCGATCTTCCAGTCCCTTTCGGCTCAGCATGGCGCAGTTGATCTCATGACGATGTCGTCCCCAGGCCTCCTGACAGCGTGCCCTAATCTCTGGGGTTCACCCTTGATTTCCTTCCTTCATCCAATCCGTCAGAAGGTAGATTGATTCTCTCTCCAAACAGATGCTTAGTTCATTCCTTTCTCCACTGTTTTATTTACTACCCGCTGAGCCTAAGCCACCAACCTTCCTTACCTGGATCACTGCAACAGCCTCTAATCAATCTCCTACTTGGGGTTTTGCTTCCTGCTTCCTTTCTCTGTCCATCTGGGTCCTGACCTGCTGTGGCCCCTGACCGAGGGCCCCCAGGGCCTCCCTGACGGGTTGGTCCCTTCCCTTCCCACCGCCCTCCTGCAGCGCTGCTCCCTGGACACGTGATGCCTTCCGTCTCTCCTCTCCTTCCTCCTTGGAGACGCTCTGAATGCACTCTTCCTTTCATTTCCAGACCTCTCAGTCGCTGGCCGCTCCCTTTCATCCAGATTTCAGTTCTCCGAGGCCCTCTTACCATTGCCTACCGCTCTGTTTGATTTTCTTTGTGGTTCTCATCATTTATCCATTGCAGTTTCGTAAGTTCTGTTGTGTGGGGAGCTTGTCATTGCCTAGAAGGGTGTTTGGCACCTAACAGGTGAATTCTCAGGAAGCATGTGTTTAAATTTTAATTCTGACCTTTCGAATCTGCCCTCTTGGTTAACTCTTTGAGCAGCATACTCGGCTGAGGAACCAAGGGTAGAGGATGGATGACCGTATCTGAGGACCCAAGGCTAGATGATGAATGCCGAGGGTGGGAACCACGGCAGAGCGCACGGAGGCTGGTATCGGACGCCGACCCCGTGACGCGAGGAAGCACGTTCGTTTCTACACCGTTAGGTATCCTACAAATAAAATGCCATGTTTTCTCCATTAAGACTGCAGCGATTATTTATATCTCAGGAACTTTGTGAGTATTTTAATAGACAGTCAGCACAGGCTTCTCCGTGCTTCTGTTTACCCTCATTTCACTAGAAATCATTTAGGGTTTAATAATACGCTGTTCTGTTAACCTTTAAAACTTTAGAAGGAAAAGTTTCTCTTTTTCACTGTATCATCAAAAACAAACAGATTACTGTGGGTCTATAATTAATATGTTGGAATAACACAAAATCATCTTTCTAAAATATCTAGGCGTTGAGAATAATGCAAGATTAAAACCAAAATTTAAACTAGACATAAATGAGTAGGTCTCTTGTTTATCTTTGCATGTATATTTGTCACATGACAACGACTATCCTTTAGAGGTCTTTTAAATTGCTGACTTCATTTATTCATTCAAACTTTAAAAAGATCATTTTTTACCGTTCATGTAGCGATAAACCTTTTTCAGTTATATAAATTAGTTTTATTTTAAGATAACTTCTTCATAACAGATAAGTTATAATTTATGTTTCTTTACTATTACTGTAAAAATAGTAACTTTCAAACTACTATAAAATTCGGGAATCTTTCTTCAAAGTTTATGCAAGAACTCCAGAATTCGAAGAAAGCTGTTTGAAATGAGACAAAGAACAAGGGCTGTCTTGAACATATCAGACAAAATTTCATGGTAAAATACTGATTGATGACAGCCTGGATATTAACTCTAGAAATATCAAGTATTTTACTCACAGAATTTCTCTCTTTTAAATTTATGTTTTATAACTTTTTAAAGATCACATATTATCTACAAGTTGATCTCTAAATCTGACAGTGACCTTTAGTCAAAAGCAACACAATTCTAACTTCACCTCTTCTATCAAATATGTTTTTTTTAATCCCCATAACAAATATGCAAGGAAGTAATGCTGCACTGAAAATCAGAAAACCAATGAGGTTATGAGTCTCATTAAAAAAAAAACTCAAATCAAAAACTTACTTTTACACTTTCTATATCCTTGCTTCGATTAGCAAATGAAGTATCATTAATAGTATCTGTTATTATGAATCCTGTTTTAATAACCGAGAATCTTGCTTAGAATCACAAAAATCTGAAAAGGTGTACTTATCTATTAACGTATTATGACCTCATCTAGACTTCTTATGACATTTCTAACATAAAGCTTTATCTTATTATTTTCAATCCTTAAGGCAACTGTTAAACTGCTCCAAGAGACCTCACAAATAAGCATTGTTTACAGATGATATTGGAGAAGTAAATGGCAACATACTCCAGTATTCTTGCCTGGAGAGTCCCATGGACAGAGGGGCTGGGCGGGCTACAGTCATGGGGTCGCAAAGAGTCAGACACGACTGAGCGACTAACACAGATGATACATGTAACATATTTCAAACACAGATGCACTTCTCTTTTTCAAATGTGTGCGGACGTGTTTGTGATGAAGAACCCCTGGTGGCTCGGATGGTAAAGAATCTGCCTACAATGCAGAAGCTGGGTTCGATCTCTTGGTTGGGAAGAACCCCTGGAGAAGGGAATGGCAACCACTCCAGTATTCCTGTCTGGAGAATCCCATGGACAGAGGAGTTGGCAGTCTACAGTCCATGTTGTCACAAAGAGTCAGACACAACTGAGTGACTAACGCTTTCACTACATTTTCTCAACGATACCAAATATATAGCTAAAATCCTGTAATAGTACATGATTGGAAAAGTAAGACTTTTAACGTCAAAAATGTTCTTTAGTGTAACAAAGGAAATTTCACACAGGATGGATAATGTGGATCCTTACACTGTTACAAAGTCTAAAAAAAAAACCAAAATGCGTTTAATTTGAAGTTGAAGTTAGCAAATCCTCAGATGTAGAGATAAAGACAAAAAGCAGAGTCACAGAGATGATAGTGCCCGACCCTAGGTTGTGTCAGACACAGATCACATCATAAGACTGAGAATGAGCTTTTAAAAATCTCAAGAGTTAGGAAAAGAGAGCACTTGGCAAGAGAAGGGAATTAGGCTGAAACTCCTGCACTCGCTGGAAACCTCAATGTGCTGTCTCACTTGTGAAAATAGGACCAGAAACTCTCTCCACAAATTCATGGAAATAGGAAGTTTAATGTTTGACAAAGCTCTTGATGGGAAAAACTTCACTTGAGAAACAGTAACCCAAAAGAATTAAGGAATTAACCAAAGAAGTCAAAGAATTAAGGGGGAAAAAATGTTTTCAGATCATGGACGGGAAACTCCTGGGGCTCAGATAAAAGCAAATACGGAAGTGCTAATATATGCTTAACAGAAAATATATAGTATCATTAACCTTAAAATTCAATAGCAGCTTGGAGAATAGACTGGTTCCAGATTAAAAGAGAATAGGGGTCTGGATCACAGAACTGAGGGGCCAACACAGAGTCGGCACAGGGAGGTGAGGCAACGGAAAAGATGCAGATAATTCCCAACCCAAGATGCTCCCACATTTGACTCATGGGACTTCCAGAGAGGACAGAGTAGGGAGAAAGGGGGGTTTGCAGCAATAATGGTTGAGACTTATTCTAAATTAAATAAAAGTGTGAATTTTCAGATGGAAACATGCATGTCTAGACATCTTTTTGATAAAAACTATAAAACTCCAAAGTCAAGGAAAAGATTTAAAAGCAACTAGAAGCAAAAGTCAGATTATAGGTAAAGGACTGAAATTAGACTTAACTTACATTTCTAACCAATAAAATAGAAACCAGAAGGCAGGGTAAAAATCTTTCAATGTACTGAAAAGTTTCAGTAATTGTTAATCTTGAATACAATACTCAACTAAATCACCATTTAAAAATAAAACAAATTAAATGTATTTGACCAAGACACAGACTGAATGGTTTGTTGTTTGTTTGGGTTTTGTTGTTGCTGTTATTTTAACCCAAGAATTATCACTTCAACCAAAGGATAACATTTATTAAAAACTGAAGTGAACTGAGGACAAAGAAGAGATGGAAGAGATAATAATATACATTTTTTCAAAAACATTGATAAAACTAAATAAACATTTGACTATAAAATGCAAAAATTATTAATTACAGTGATTTAAAAGTGGATCTATAGACACTAGGAAGAAGAAACAAAGATGATGAGAGAAAAGTGACCTGCATCAGAGTAAGGCCTTTGCATTGACAGGGATGAGGATAAAATTATTAACCTTAGACTTAATTCAGCATATTAAAGTGCGAAAAAGATACACATGGAAAGAATAGAGATAAAATTAACTTTCAAGAGCAAGAACATAGTAGAGGGAATAAAGCTCTATCAACATTACAAAAGGCTGGCTGAACATCCCACCTGCCTCCACAAGAAAACAGGAAGAGAAGAAAATATGTGGGATGAATCCAAATAGATAGATAATCATAGTAAGTGTAAACAGATTAAATTCTCTAGTTAAAAGATTCTGAAGAGAGGAAAAACATACTTCAGCTACAAATTTGTTTATAAAGAGGTATATTCAAAATATAATGTCAGAAAAAGATGGAAAATAAAGGTACAGTAAAACATATTATATATTTGCAGTATTTATGTACTTTGCCAAGTGGTGCTTCATAGGGTGATACTAAATTATATTCCCATCAGCAGTATATGAGAGTACCTGTTTCTTCATTGCCTGTCCAAAGAGAAAGTCAACAAACTTTGATTTCTGACAATATTATAGGCAAAATAAAGAAGGCTGAGTGCTGAAGAATTGATGCTTTCAAACTGTGGTGCTGGAGAAGACTCTTGAGAGTCCCTTGGACAGCAAGGAGATCAAACCAATCCATTCTAAAGGAAATCAGTCCTGAAGATTCATTGGAAGGACTAATGCTGAAGCTGAAGCTGCAATGCTTTGGCCACTTGAGGAGAAGAACCAACTCATTGGAAAAGACCCTAATGCTGGGAAAGATTGAAGGCAAGAGGAGAAGGGGGTGACGGACAATGAGATGGTTGGATGGCATCAGCAAATCAATGAACTTGAGTTTGAGCAAACTCTGGGTGATAGTGAAGGACAGGGAATCCTGGCACGCTGCAGTTCACGGGGCTGCAAAAAGTCAGACATGACTTAGTGACTGAATAACAACAACAAATAGGTTAATGTTATTTTTCTGTTATTTTAACTTGTATTTCTTCTACTGTGAGAATAATCACATTTTAAAGGTATTTTTGAAAGTCATTTTTATGTCCTTTCATGTGAATTGTACTTTCATATTCTTGGCCATTTTTTTTTTTTTAAACTTACATTGAACTTTTTCTTTAGGAGCTTTTTTATATTATGGAGATTTATCCTTTGTGTATGACAGGAGCTTCACTTTTTTGAAGATTTTTTTGTTTTAGAATTTATTAATTTTTTATGGGTTCTGAAGTTTGAGTCATCATAGAAAACTTTTCCTCCATTTTGTAGCAGAAAGAATAGAAACAGTTACAAAAGATAATTTATAATTGTTTACTTTAGCACTTTTATGATTTTTTTTCCTTATATTTAAATCCCTAAAGCATCTGTAACTTTTCTTGGTGTAGGTGTGAAGTATGCTTCCAGTGGCAACTTTTTTCCAAGTGGCTACCTAGTTGTTCCACCATATTTATTTAATAATCATCCACTAGTTAGAAGCTCCACTTTATTGTAAAGCCCTACTTCTTGACTTTCTATTCTATTGCACTGATCTTTTTTTAACTTTTATTCATGAACCAATACTATTTTAATTACTACAATTGTTAAGAGATTTTAATATGTCAAGGCTTGCTCCCATGTTATTACCTTTCCTTTTCTATTTTTCTGTTATCATAATTTGTTTACTTTTCAATATGAAGCTTAGACAATAAATTTTAGACACATGTTTACTTAAAGTATATATAATATAAAAACTTGCCTTCAATAATTAGATAAAACACATTCTTTATAAGCACGGGCTTCCCTTGTGGCTCAGCTGGTAAAGAATCTGCCTGCAATGCGGGAGACCTGGGTTCCATCCCTGGGTTGGGAAGATCCCGTGCAGAAGGGAAAGGCTACCCACTCCAGTATTCTGGCCTGGAGAATTCCATGGACTGCATAGTCCACGGGGTCACAAAGAGTCGGATACGGCCGAGCGACTAAGTACATGTGAGAGAGTTTAGAAAGTTAAATGAACACTAAGCCATAAAATAAGTCTCAAGAAATTCTGAAATACCTGTGCTACATGTGTTAAATTTTTTGAAGAAAATTAAATAACAAATCATTAACTAAAAGACAGCCAACCTTTTAACTTCCATATATTTGGAAATTTACATGTTTAAATTACTCATAGATCAAAGAGAAAAATCCTTATAGAAATAACAGCATGTTAAGAATTGAATTACAATGAGACTACTTAACCTTAAAAGAACAGAAAAATGCCCATTTATACAGACTCCTTTAGAGAATAAAGAAAAAAGGAAAACTACACAGCTCACTATATGAGCCCAGCATAACCTTGCCACTAGATCAAATAGCTACAGTCTAATCTCACTGAACCAAAATAAAACAACAGGCAAATTGAATTCAATAGCATGTTAAAAAGTATGACCAAATTGGCTATATTAGAATAATATCAGAATATTTCAACATCATCTTTAAATTTTTAAAGGATGAAAAATAAGATTATTTTAATGAATTTGATAAATGCATTTAAAGCATTTGGTAAAATCTTTCATTAAAAAATAAAAACACTATTTTACTACAGTAAGAATAAAAAATAAAAACACTGTAGGAAAAACCTACAGCAAATATCATACTTTATGGTGAAACTTTAGGAACATTTAAATTATGGAAAAGTTCATTGAAATCCTTAGAAAAGAAACAAGAAGATTGTGAACCATCATTGCTATTCAGCATTGTCCTGGAGATTCAAGTTAATGCTGAAAATAAAATACACATAAAGATTGGTGGGGAAAAAAGCTCTCGTTGTTTGAGGACGTTATGGCTATCCACATAGTATACCCAGAGAATCTATAAGCAAGTTTAATTAGTAAGAGAGTTCAGAAAAATTGCTGCATAGAAGATCAGCAAACTAAAAACAGTAGTATCCCTATATGCTGTTAAAATTTATGTATTTTTAATGTTCCAAATAGCAAGAAATGAAGCAAATAAACCCTTTAAGGTAACGCCTGCCAATGCAGGAGATGAAAGAGATGGAAGTTCGATCCCTGGGTCAGGAAGATCCCCTGGAGGAGGAAATGGCAACCCACGCCAGTGGTCTTGCCTGGAGAACTCCATGGACAGAGGAGCCTGGCAGGCTACAGTGCATAGGGTCGCAAAGAAATAACAAAACTAACTGCCCATAAGACTTTATGGAGACAATTACAAAAGATTACTGACAAGTATAAATGGAAAACAGGAATGGTCTTCTATGAACAAATGAATATACTGACTATACTCATGGGTGAACAGACAAACTTATGATGGTAGTGAGTTATGTTCAAGTTAATCTACAAGTTTGACCTAAACTCAAGGCAAGTTTTCTATTCTTAAGGTGAGAAGTGCAAGATTTGAGAGGCTTAGTGACCTGTTGGGGCCACAAAGTTTCTCTGCATTGACATGTCACATTTTCACTATCTTGATGGTTTGCTGTTTATTACAGATACTGAAGGTTTGGTCTAGCTGCAAGATATTATTAATATAATAATTATTGAATAACAAATCTGGACTTGGGACTGGAGAATCAAATTATTTTATGGAATAACCTTATTTCAAGTTTCTGTCAGAAATGCTAACAAGACAGCTAAAGGTCACTTGTAAGCAGATCTCGAATTTATGCACACTTAACCTTTATTATCCGGGCCTTGTGTGTTCCTAACTGTAGCAGTCAATGAGCGATGCCCTGAAGTGGAATAAATGAAAAAAAAAAAATTCCCAGTTAAAGGAATCTCCTAAATTTTTTCAAACAGCCTTTTTTTTTTTTAAAAAAAAGTGGGGTAGATTAAAAAGGAGCAAAATATCTATTAAAATACATCTTCAAAATTTCTCTTTCATTTATCACATTTCTGTATAATGGTAAAAATGGCATAATTTTTATCAGGTGTAGAGAGGGAATAATTATATTTTGGGAAAAGCAAGCAATATATGAAAGGCCTAGAAAGTCCTGGCACAGTTTCAGGAATTGAGACAGAGTTAGAAACAGGTTATTTGTGGCTTTTACCATTGGTGTCAATTGTAGAGTATCGAATTATTTTACAGAAACTCTCCATGATTAGATAATTCACTATGAATCTTAATACACTCAACCAAATAAGGAGAATTAAAGAGCTTTGGAAAAGATTAATTTAGGTGAAGATAATGCTGTGAAGCAACTTTAAGAAGAAATTACTATGATAGCAGCATTGGCTGTCTCTTACATCTGCAGATAATTTTGCTACATATATAATTTTCAGGGATTAGTCACAAATTTATTAAGGTTCTTTATACTCAGAAGTTCTTATATTTCTTCAATTTCACCTAAAAAAAGCAACAAATATCTACTGAATCACTGAACTAGCTAAGAGTGTTGGGCTGAACCTTGGAGTTAGGGAGTAGAAAAAAAAAAAGAAAGTGTGTTCAGAAAAAACATTACTTATTTCCTTGGATTCATATTTTAATATTAACCGTTTATGGAAAGGGTAAACTAATGACACATTCCCTTTATGGAGAGCAGCCTGGAGCTGGAATCGGGCAGATCTGCGTCCAAATCCAGTACTCGTGTGAGGTGAGTTCCATCACTTTAAAAACATGACTCGTAGAAACTTACTGATCTTCTCTGGGGTTTTCTTCACTATTCGTAAAGAGAAACCTCATTCCCAAGTTTATCATAATTAATTGAGATGTCATTGCTGTTTAGTCACTTAGTTGTGTCCAACACTTTGCAACCCCATGGACCGTAGCACGCCAGGCCTCCCTGTCCATCACCATCTCCCGGAGCTTGCTCAAACTCATGTCCATTGAGTTGGTGATGCCATCCAGCCATCTCATCCTCTGTCATCCCCTTCTCCTCCTGCCTTCAATCTCTCCCACCATCAGGGTCTTTTCCTGTGAGTCGGCTCTTCCAATCAGGTGGCCAAAGTATCGGAGCTTCAGCTTCAGCATTAGTCCTTCTATTGAACACCCAGGACTGATCTCCTTTAGGATGGACTGGTTGAATCTCCTTGCAGCCCAAGGGACTCTCAAGAGTCTTCTCCAACAACACAGTTTGAAAGCATCAATTAAAGGAGATACTCTGTGCTAAATGATATTAATTCCCTCTCTATTCTCCACCAATACTATACTATCAAACGTTAAGTGAAAATTCAAGGTATACAGGAGTAAACACCAGTGAGAGCATGCAGACCCAGAGGAAAAGCCCTGGTTTAGAGGAAGGAGAGATGGTTATGAGTTACAGAGGTACAGTTTCACTGGGGACGGAAACCTTGTTAAGTTCTGCATGATGAGAAGAGGTCAGCATTCTGGATATATAACAGGCTACACATTCAGTCCGGGGTGTAGACTATGAAACCTTTGTGTGCACACCCTTAAAGATTTAAGATAGACATTTTGGGGTTTGCAAACAGGTCAGTACTAGTGACTTCAGGCTCACTTCATAGAGATCGTGGTCTCAGAAGAGTGTGAAGTGACATCTTCAATAGAACCCACGAGGAGGGTCCTCAGTGAGGAAAACAGAGTCAGGGAACTTGGTGGCCAGGGCGCTAAGAAGTCATGCAGGTCAGTCATAGTGCATGAGCTTCTCATTAAGGAAAAATACAACTTGAGTGCTCTACTAGCCTATCATAGTGGGAACAAATGATTATTGGAAACATGAAAACTGTCAACGCTTATGAAATAAGGTATATAAATTGTGAAACATAAGTTATGGCACTAATTGTTTCATGGCAATATATATTAAAAAAAGAAAGACTGAAGGCAGGAGAAGGAGGGGATAACAGGATGAGATGGTTGGATGGCATCAACGACATGAGTTTGAGCAAACTCCGGGAGATGGTGAGGGACAGGGAAGCCTGGCATGCTGCAGTCCATGGGGTTGCAAAGAGTTGGACACAACTGAGCGACTGAACAACAATATAAAAAATGTTTCTCAAGAAGAGGGCTATTTACAAAGGAAGC
This sequence comes from Muntiacus reevesi, assembly GCF_963930625.1. NCBI lineage: Eukaryota > Metazoa > Chordata > Mammalia > Artiodactyla > Cervidae > Muntiacus > Muntiacus reevesi. The sequence goes on from NC_089251.1 coordinate 161,387,931, forward strand.
TGAACCATCTCATGGAGACCCATTATTAGCACATAGAAAGACTATAGTTCTCCCTCCCAAATACTCATGTTAGACCTGTTCCTGGGCTGGTGAACCTTCTGGCCTGTGAATCTGTTCTCCATTCTGTGCAATGCTCAGGGGAGGAGGGGAGTCATGGGACAATCCTACAGTTGAAAACATCTCCATAGATTTATCAAAGCTTTGTTTCATTTCTTTTTAGAAACAAATACCCTTAGTTATGCTCCCCTTAAAGGCTATTTACACCTTGAGGTATAACTCAAATTAGAATATCTAATTGCTCTTCTCCAAGTACTGAAAGAGTGTAATCAGGTAAAGTGAAAAGGAAGGAGAGATAATTTGGGTGCATGGAACCAAGGGGAGAGGTTTCAGCAAAGATGCCACCAAACTATGAAAAGGCACATCAATTTGCCTGATGATGCTTTGTCATGCCTGCCAGAACGCCTCTGTTCATGGGGTTCTCCAGGCAAGAATACTGGACTGGGTTGCCATTCCCTTCTCCAGGGGATCTTCACAACCTAGGGATTGAACCCACGTCTCCTGCATTGCAGGCATATTCTTTACCACTGAACCGTTGGGGAAGCTCTAAAGGACAGTTGTTAACGTGAACTGCAGGTCCTCAGTGAGGAGGGAGGCAGGATGGAGGAGTAAAGGCGTGTGGCTCCAGAGCAGAGTCGTGGCTCCTCCGTTACTAGCCGCTGAGTGCTTCCAAAGCACTACATCTCCCCATGCCTCAGTTTCCTCATCTGTAAAGTGGGACAGTAACAGTACCTGCCTCCCAGTGACCACTGTGAGTTAATACACTTAAAAATCTGAGCACAGGGGGCTTGGTTAGCAGACGGCACCAGCAGATGGACATTGTGAAGCAAAGGAGCCCTCCGTGGTTTCCATTATTGAGTTATTTTTTGATAAACTACAACTGTCAGTCTAGCTCCTCTGTATCAACTACATTCTTTCAATTTTGCTCTGTTCCCTTTGTGGAGGGAAAAAAAAAAAATCTTCTGGGTGTGCCAACATTTCCTTAAACTATTCTGGTCCTGCTGTCATTTTATTCAATGTGATTGAAGAACATAAGTCATTTGTGAAGGGCACGCAATACTGAGTCCAGAGAACTCAGAGGTGAAAGCCGGGCGCACATCAACGTCTGCCAGCGGTGCAGGGGACTTTCAAGTAGGTCAGAGCATCTTTAGAGAAAATGACACCACCCTTCTGGGTTTGAGTAGTATAAGACCAACTCTAGGGGATAAAAACACACCGTGCTGAAAATTCTGTCTTTGTTATCAAAACACTAACATTCGTAATAACATATGAATGCAAACATGTACTACACCACACAGAAAGACTGCAAAAGATGTATGTAAAATAACTGAGCATATAATTCCCGATTCCATATTTATCGGCTGAAACCTCTGCCAAATTTTTAATGAAAAAATATTATCTGCCTCGTTGACTCTCTGCTTCAAAGTATAACCTTAGGCCACATACCTAACTGTGCATCTTTTATAGCAGATGTGATATTGACAGTCAAGTTATTTTGACGTTTTACAATTGTGTACCAATGACACATGGGAAAATACACACTCTGTAAAATGGGGGGGGGGGGGCATAATTCTGAAAACAAACATCTTAAATCAGAGTATCCAAGCAGAGTTCTAAAAATGTTACTATGTTTTCTTTGCTGTGAGAAAGACTGAAGTGTGTAGTATAAAGAGCATTTCCTTTAACTCCATGAAGGTTACAGAGAAAATTCAAAACCACGTTGAGTGAAAGGGTCATTTTCGTTCTTCTCATTATATGATTTGGGGAGTTGGTATCTCTCTTCTTACGGTGAACTCTGCCTTCCAGCGTCTGTGAAGAGAGAGTCTTCAGAGAAGGTCAAGCACTGCTATTTAGGATATTCTTTGCAATTCTGTTCTTTCTATCTCTAATTTCTTGCACCACCTATTCTCTTTATTCCTGGGTTCTCTAGACTCTGCTTATTGCCTTTTGTTACTTGAAGGTGGGAGGAGAAGGGGATGACAGAGGATGAGATGGTTGGATGGCATCACTGGCTCGATGGACATGAGTCTGAGCAAACTCTGGGCGATGGTGAAGGACAGGGAGGCCCGGCGTGCTGCAGTCCGTGGGGCTGCAAAGGTCAGACACAACTTAGCGACTTGCCTTAACTGATGGCTTTTACAAGGCCATTTATGTAGATACTGTTCTGCCATCGTGTTTCCTCTGCAACAAGGTTTCTGCAGAGGTATCCCTATGCTCCCTGAGGACAGGGTCTGTATTTGCTCACAGTTGATGCCTAATATCTCCTGCCTCCTCTGAGTCTTAAAATCAGCAGAATACAGGGATGATTTTTCATCTGGGAGTAAAAACAACACTCTAAAGCAAAGTCAGCAAAGATGCTTTTCACTGTACAACAATCATGATCAGCTAAGATACCTAGTTTGCAAATCCACAAAATACTTAATTTTTATTAAGAACTTGTGGTATATCGGGCACATGGGATCCACAGTTTTATTGTCAGACTTAAAGGAATGTTAACTGTGTTCCAAGCGTGTCTAGCTTCCACCAAACTTGACTTGGCACCCAGGTCAGAGAGCCTTTCCTGTCCTCTCCAGGAAGAAGAATTAAGTTTTCACAGCATCAGAGTATTTTGTATGTTCCTCTATTAATGTGTTTATTAAGCTTATATACTTGTCCGCATTTGGTCATGTGCCCTAACTTGTGAGCCCTGGATGCCATGTTCAATCCATTTATTTTTTTTATCTGTAATATTTCACATTAATTCCTGGTGTATAGACCACCTCACCTTTGCCGAATGAATTAATCAACGAGCATATTCTCACCAGTCTCACTTGTCCCTTGTTCATTCTTCAAAGCGCTGCCAGACGCTCCTTTCTAAAACTACCTTCTGTGTCGCTTGTCTTCAAGCTGTCCTTCTCCAGATGTGTACAGGGTGCATCCTAATCCCTTCACCGCCGTGAACTCAGTCCTCTGGGGTCTGGCCCCAAACTCCCTTTAGAGCTTCATGTTCTGACATTTCGCTCTCACAACCTGAGTCCCGGCTACGTCACATATCTTACTCTTTGCTGAATGCGCTCCACCCGGCTGTGTGCCTGCGGTACTTTTTCATTTTCAAGTTTATTTATATTTTATGCAAACCTAGGAGGGCTGCGTCCTGTCTGCATGAAAGTAGCTGAGATTACTTTGGGGCCTAGGTGAGCAAATTTTGGAGCCTAAACCCTGCTCCTGCTCCTGCTTCTGCTGGTAATTCACTCGTATGTCCTTGGGCAAGTCATCTCAGTGCCCTCATTAGAGTAGGGATTACACTGGTATAGACTTCAAATGCCTTGTAAATAATACATTAATTCATTCATGCAAATCATCTAGAGAAGCGCCAGGTACGTGTTAATCATTATTATCATCACCGAGGTCCCCTGTAACAGCAGTAGACACATATTATAACTACACGAGTAATTATTCAGAATGTATACCCAAACATTTACCTATCTGGGAACGTGAACTAGACCGTCTGTTGCCTTTCTGACAGGTGTGGGGAAGCAGGAGGAAGTTCCCCCCACCCTGGGGGTGGCGGAGAGCCAGGGGTCAGCATTAGAGTCCCAGAACCCCCCACCGAGGATGGGAACTGAGTGTGTGTGTGTGTGTGTGTGTGTGTGTGTGTGTGTGCACGTGCACGCTTATGGGCGTGTGGTAAACACTGAGAGAGGCTTGAGGGGCATCCTAGTGATGTATGTCAGTTAGAGGATTGGGCTTGGTTTCTCAGGGCATGGCCCGGGGAAGTTTCACGTCACAGCAGAGACTGGGGGTGATGGCTGCAAGACTGAGACAGGTGCTCTGAATTCTGGCAGCACCATTATGAGCTGAGGGCTTCCCAGGTGGAGGGAGTGGGAAAGAACCTGCCTGCCAATGCAGGAGACACAGGTTCGATCCCTGGATCGGGAAGATCCCCTAGAGAAGGGGATGGCAACGCACTCCAGTATTCCTGCCTGGAGAATCCTGCCATGGACAGAGGAGCCTGGTGGGCTGCAGTCCAGAGGGTCGCACAGAGTTGGACACGACTGAGCAACTAACACCAACGCTGATGAGCCGAACTCGGAGATCCAGCCAGCAGCTAAGCTTCGGAAGCAGCCATCAGGCATTATTCATGCCAAAAGCATGGCCCAAGGACCAGTTCCAACCATAGAAACTTCCACAGCAGACAAAAGGATGGAGACCCACACCCAAGGACCCTGCGAGATCACCTATGAGTCCACCTGAACATCTGTGGGAAGGACAAAAGGATAACGTGAGGCTGATTCTAGACAGTGCCTCACTCTTGTGAAGCCACAAGAAATTCCTCCTGCACCGAGGGGATGCCCAATGGGAAGGGGAGAAGAGAATGGCGGAAGTGAGACACTGGAACAGGATCAGTTTCAGCTTCCTCTGCTCCCCCTCCCCACTGCTCCCCCAACGTCATGCGTGAAAATGGAATCTCCAGAGCAAGAAGAGGACAAGTATTGGCAATAAAGAGGCCACGGTGCTTTGTACAAACATGGTGTTCACTCCCAGCACCACGCAGCTCCCCACCACACGTGTGTGTACACACACACCCACACGCACACTCGTTTACAGTTTGTCTCTTCTTACATCGTCTCTCTTCATGGCTGCTTTATATCTGAACCAGAACTTAACACATCACAGGGGCTGTCACACAGACCTGGATGGACGGACGGATGGATGGATGGATGAAAAAAAATGGGTAAACGAGTGAATGAATTTCTTTTTAGTTAATTTACTCCGTACTCTGTCTGGATCAAATGTCCTCTATTTTAGTGTGTGTTTCTGGGAATTTCTGAAAAATATGGCAAGCAAGTGCTGCTTTCAGACCTCCCCGAATTCAGTCATCTGGGAGCAACGTGTCATTCTGCATGACTTTAAATCATTCATTTCAATCCCCTTTTGATTCACAAGTGAGAACCAGAATTCCATTTACGGTAAAATGACTTGCCCAAAGGCAGAAAGTGATTGAATTGCCCACTCATCAATCCTAACTTATTTAGGCTCATTGTTCTTTTTTTCAACTGAAAGGAGCCTTTGATTTCATTTAGTTTCTTGCACTTTCCAGTTCATGAAACGTGTCCAACAAGGCCCAGATTATTGGGTCTGTCAGATCCTGCCTCGTTCCGGGGTTATGTGTTATGACCTATGATACACAGCCTGGCAGTTTCTAGAAGGCCAGTGTTTGTTAGATCCAACGCAGTGTATGGTCATATTCCAGCTCTCTCCGAGTCCTGGAACTGTGGGAAACAAGAGAGCTAAGGAATTCATTCGAGTCAATTCCTGATCGTCTACACAGCTTTCACATAGTGAGAGATGAGAAGCAGAGAAGAAAAAGTTGAACAAAGTAAGTTTGAAAACGTTTCAGATACGTAAGCCTTCAGTCTTGCAACGTACTGTTAGCGTTAGCAACTAATTTTAGTACGTCAGTTCTGCAATTTTGAGCAGATGGGCTTAGTGAGTTAAAATATTAATCGTGTCATAAAAGGAGATGGCAGCCCACTCCAGTATTCTTGCCTGGAAAACCCGAGGGGCAGAGGAGCCTGGTGGAATACACTCCATGGTGTCACAGAGAGTGGGACACGGCCGAGGGACTAAGCAAGCTCAGTGCTTAACATCAAAAGGAGTTAAAATTCAGAATCATCAGGGAGGGTGGAGACCGTGTCTTTACAGCCATTGCTCCCAGTAATGTCCTGGTAAACGTGTTAACCACTGGCTCCTGGAGAAGAGAGTTCTGATTAGTAGCATTTGTTGATTTTTGTGGTGTAAACACTCCTGCCGCAGCCAATTATGATCTATCAATTTGGAATCGCTCGATGCGGAGTTGGGAAGAGAAGGGTGCGATCAGCTGTCCTAAGCCATAAGAACCCTAATGCTGTGACTTACTGTGTCTTAATAGGATTCTGGCTAATTCTATACATACAGCGATACATACGTCTCATATAACATTTTCACATGCTATATACTGCCCATATCATGGAACTTGATTGGCCATGAAAATCCACAAAATATTCAATCTGACTCTTGACTGCCCTGACTCTCTGACCTTCTAAAAGCACAAGGAGAGTGTAATATAAGACTGAAGTACATGTGATTCTGATTATTTATTTTACATCAGAACAAGGTTTCATCTGCTTCACTCCAAATGAAGTAAAAACAACTGGCTATACAAAGAAATGGGAACATGGAAACAGCCTAAACATCTATCAACATATAGATGAATTAAAAAAAAAATGTGATACATATACACAATGAAATAGTACTCAGCCAAAAAAAATAATGAAATAATGCCTTTTGCAGTCACATGGATGGGCCTAGAGATGATCGTACTGAGTGAAGTATGTCAGAAAGACAAATACCACATGGTATCACTTACTTGTGGAATCTAAACTATGACGCAAATGAACTCATATGAGGAATGGAAACAGACATGCAGACACAGAGAACAGACATGTGGTTGCCAAGGGGAAGGAGAAGCACAAGGGGGTTGGATTGGGAGTTGGGACTAGAAGATTATGTTATATATGGAATGGATAAACAGCAAGGACCTATTATACAGCATAGAGAACTATATTCAATATCTTGTAATAAGCCATAATAGAAAAGAATAATAAGAAAGAAATAGGAATATGCAGGTCAATAAACAAATAAACTTTATTTTACAAATGAGCACCCCAGGTGGTTCAGTGGGTAGAGGATCTGTATGCAATGCAGGAGACCCGGGTTCAATCCCTGGGTCGGGAAGGTCCCCTGGAGAAGGAAATGGCAACCCACTCCAGTATTCTTTCCTGGAGGATCCCCTGGACAGAGGAGCCAGGTGGGCTTCAGTCCATGGGGTCACAAAGAGTCGGACACGACTGAAGCAACCAAGCACGCATGCATATTTTACTAAAAATTTTTAAACTAATTTTCCTCTTGGTTTTACAAAATTTCTGGCACCTGTCTTTTACGTGATTATTTTTCCTTCCACCTTCTCTTGCCCACAGTTACTTTCCTCTTGCCTTCCATGCCCACTCAGCTGTATCAGCGAGGGTTAGTCAGCAGTAGGAATCAAAGTGTCCCATGTTAGGGCAGCTCCAAAGTTGGCTGTTTAATTAAATGGTTCAACACTAATGTCAAAAAGCCTGCTCGTTTCCAGTTTTCTTCTGGGCTTTTGTGGAGGCTGGCTTGCCTCCTAATCACAGAGTGGCTGCAGGAGCTCCAGGAATCACAACTAGCTAGAAAAACATCCATCAGCAGAAAGAGAAAATATTTTTTCCTTTCATCTCTTCTTAATAGCTAAGAAATGTTTCTTAGAAAAAAAAAAAAGATGCTTTTCCTTTTCACTCTTAGAATTAACTCATGATCTCCTTATTAAGCAATGCAATCCAAATCACTAGCAATGAAAATGCATGCATTGACCACAGTTGCCTCAGACTATCTTTATCCCCTGGTGATAAAGTAGAGAATAACTGGCAGATAAGATCATAAAAAAAAACAAAACCTGTTATAGACAGTAATTGAGAAATTAGCAAGATGGACATAAGTAGACTATGACATACTGACAAAACAGTTGGTGTATCATATTCCTACAGCAACTTACCACAAAATTAGAGCCTTAAGACAACACAAATTTATTATCTTATAAAACTGGAGATCAGAAGTCCAAAATGGACTAGAAGAAGTGCTATGAGCTCAAATTAAGGTGTTGGCAGAGCTGCAATGGTTTAGGACACTTTCTACAAGAAAGTGTCTTTCCTTATCTTTTCCAGCTTCCAGAAGCTGACTGTGTTTCTTGGCTCATGTTCCCTTCGTCTATCTTCAAGGCCTATCACTCAGCCTCGACTTCCACTGTCATCTCCCCTCTCTCTAACTCTGATCTTCCTGAGGCCCTTTTATAAGGACCAACTGCATTGCGTCCAGCTGGACAATCCTCAATCAGATCTGCAGAGTTTCTTTTGCCATGAAGGGTAACATGTTCACATGTTCTAGGGATTTTAGACATGGATATCTTCCAGGGCATTAGTCTGTCCACTCTGGTTGTGTGTTATAAAATGACACTCTCGAACAATTTATCAGAAAATTGTTATATTACTTCAAAAGTGAGACTTGAAATTGGAGTGACTGAACTGGGAACGAAAAGACTGAGATTATTGCAATGCCTCCTTTTAGCATGTATGTGGCCCAATTAAAATTTATAATTTCACATCAAGCAAAGCATTACCAATATCTTTATGTTATTGAAGTCACTTTCAACAGTTTTAACTTTATACAATAAGTTAGAATTTTTATCAGTTAATTACATTTAAAATATTGTGGGTGTGGGGCCAGTTTTACTCATTAGCAGAACAGAAGGCAGTAGTGAAACCTGAAAGCTCAGGTCACGGTGGACAATGAGCCCTCTCCCAGGATAACATGATTCTGAGGAACAGCTGTATCAGAACCTGTACTTTACATGGCCCTTTGTCTACCAGGGAAGGGTCAAATGATCAAAATCTAAGTTTTAAAGCTGTGAGTTGAGCTCTAAAATGCCTGTAAAGTGCCACGAGATACTTAGAAATCCTCCATAATTCTGATACAGCAACTTTTAAATGGGAAAAAAAAAAAAATACAGAAAACGAAATCACACCAGGAGGGAGTCTCATGAGCCTGTGACATTAGATACAGACCCAACAACAGATGATCTTACAAGATATTATGGAAGTTCATTAAAAACTAAAAATAGAACTACCCTATGACCCAGCAATCCCACCCAAAGAAAATCAGAATTTCAAAAGATACATGCATACCAATGTTTACTGCGGTGCTATTCACAGTAGCCGGGACAGGGAAGCAACCTAAATGTCCATCAGGAGAGGAATGGATAAAGAAGGTGGGGCGCACATACACAAGGGAGTATCACTCAGCCATGAAAGGAACAAAAATCATGCCCTTTGCAGAGACATGAATGGGCCTGGAGACTGTCATACAGAGTGAATTAAGTCAGAAAGAGAAAAACAAATATCATATATTAACCCATAGATGTGAAATCTAGAAAAACGGTGCAGATGAACCTATTTGCAAAGTGGAAATAGAGACACAGACATAGAGAATAAGTGTGTAGACATCAAGGGGGGTGAGGTGGAGTGGCATGAACGGGGAGGATGGGGTTGACATATTAACATATACACTGAAGTGAAGTGAAAGTCGCTCAGTCGTGTCCGACTCCTTGTGACCCCATAGACAATAGCCTGCCAGACTCCTCTGTACACAACAGATGACTAATGAGAATCTTCTGTACAAGGAACTCTACTCAGGGCTCTGTGGTGCCTTCAATGGGGAGGAAATCCAAAAAACGAGTGGACATACGTATGTATATGTCCACCTGATTCAGTCTGCTATACGGCGGAAACCAACACAACATTAAAAAGCAACTCTACAGCTGAAGCTCCAATACATTGGCCGCCTGATGTGAAGAGCCAACTCATTGGAAAAGACCCTGATGCCAGACAGAAGGCCAAAGGAGAAGAGGATGAGATGGTTGGATGGCATCACCGACTCAATGGACATGAATTTGAGCAAACTCCGGAAGAGAGTGGACAGGGAAGCCTGGCGTGCTGCAGTCCATGCGGTCGCCAAGAGTCAGACACGACTTGGTGACTGAACAACAATACTCCACTCAAATCTTCTTTAAAAAAGATACACTTATTTCAATCAGGTGTACTTTAATTTTTCTGCTTCTGTTTCCCTGGCATATTATACCGGGACAGAAAGGAGATACCTGTTCATTCATTTCTGCTGCATTTGGCATTCACGTCTGTGCTACCTCTCCCAGCCTCTTTTAGCTTTGGGTATGACTGTGTAACTGATCCTAGCACGTGAGAGGACCCCTCTCCAGGACTGGCCCATGGACTTCCTGTGTGGTTCTGAGGCTCTTGTCCCTTCCCTCGGCTTGTGGCATGGGAGTATCAGCAGCCTAGAAGCTGGTGATGAAGATGATGAAAGCAGAGATGGAGACAGAGATTGGCGAAACGATCAAGCAGCCTGTTCTATGGGGCTTCCCAGATGGCGCTACTAGTAAAGAGCCCACCTGTCCATGCAGGAGACAGATGCGGATTCCATCTCTGACTTGGAAAGATCCCCTAGAGGAGGAAATGGCAACCCACTGCAGTATTCTTGCCTGGAAAGTCCCCTACGGTCCATGGGGTCACAAAGAGTTGAACACAACTAAACCAACTTAGAACAGCCGAGCACAACTTGTTCTATACACGTGAAGGAGCCCCATCCCACTGGGTTTATGAGATGAACGCCTGCTTCCTTCTACATTTTGCTTTGGCCATGAAGAGCAGAGAGGAAACTTTATGCAAGTTACTTCTGGATGATGGTCTGCTAAACCTGACATGATCTCTTCTAGGGGAAAATCCACGTGGGCCCCTCCGTAACTGTGGGGTTGAGATGTTAAATCCTGTGGAGAACGAGTTACAGGGAGAACTAAGAAGCTGATATTCTAAAAGCACACATATTAGGATTTCTTTTATTCATGTGAGGTTTAAGAAGTGTGTCGAGAATCACCCTGAAAACGTTCCCATAACATAGACAAGGGGCATTAAATTAATTCTAGAAATTCAGCTCAGATGTTGAAATAGTGATTTTAAGAGAGACACGTTTCTCAGACTTTAGCCAATATTTTCCAATTTCCTTGCATCATTAAATATGGCACCATTTTCAGTGCAATGAACATGATACTGTACAGAAATTACATCTCCTTAGTATTAAAAGATGAAAAAAGCTGGAGCAGTCAGATGAACTTAGGGGGGAAAAAATGTTCTGCACGCCTCAGAGAAATGAGAAGGCTTGCAAGGCGAGTTTGTATGAAGCAAATAGATATAGCCAGAGTCACACTCTATTTCCAGGCCAGATAAAAAAATAAATTTCTCATTCTTGAATTATGTGCATTTCCATTCAAATCCACTGTAGCTTTTAAAAGAGGTGGGCAACTTTCAGACAAACCTAGTGGGTTCATCGTTCACGTTGAGTGGTCCCTTCTGTAGGAAGCATGGGGGGATACTATGATTTATCCTGCAGTTCTGATGAGAAATGACCTACCATTCCCAGGGCTTCCAGCAGACACACAATCCCAATAGACAACCTGTGACAGACTTGCCCTAGGGAGAAGCTTCTAGATCACCTTAAATTTGCTGTGGTATCTCTGTGCCCCTGTCTCTCTGTGCCCCGGCACGTGACTCTTTTCTGAGATTTACAACTGTGCAACGCTTCAGTCATTCAACAGACATTTGTCGAGGGCTCCCGTGTGCTATAAACTAGGTACTCTCGGTGTGGTAGTGGTAGTTTAGTCGCTAAGTCGTCCAACTCTTGCGACCCATGGACTGTAGCCCGCCAGGCTCCTCTGTCCATGGAATTTCCCAGGCAAGAATACTGGAGTGGGTTGCCTTGTGAGGTTGGAGCAATTCCCCATCACCCACGCAAGGAACTTAGTCAAATGGAGAACATAACCAAGTTGGCGGATGCTTACGTGTGTGATGGGGGAATGTTGGAAGTGACTTGTGGGAAACACCTCTCTGCTGTCCTGCCAGCATGGAATTACAGCCACCACCCCACAGTAATAGTAGGACTTGGACGAGTCTTTAAACACTTGAAAAATATATATTTCTTTTTTCATTCCAGCACATGTCTGCTTTTTGTGTGTCTTCTTGCTTAATGGGCTTGCAAATGGTATTAATCATTTTATAAAATTGTTCCATCAAAGCAATGTAATAATTAGAAAATTCATATTTTATATAACAACTAAACTGTGCCAGCATGATTTGTGGGAAAGTATTGTATTCATTAGTGTCTGTTATTAGACAAACAAATTCCATTAACTGTGAAAACAGTTGAGAGTGGTAGCTAACATTGTAATTATAAGTATCCTGCACTATGTAAGTGTGAAATAAGCAGGGAGGAAGAGAGCTAGTTGACTATTACCTTCAGGGGAAAGACGCTGACTAGTTAAATACATGTAACTTTTCCCCCAGGGTTCAGATCTGTGGATTTATACACAAGGCTTTCAATGTGACAGCCTTTTACTTCGTCTCCTTTATCAAATTAATTTTTGATTTAAAAATGCCTCTCTTACAAGTGCTCGGGCCTGGTGCACTGGGAGGACCCAGAGGAGTCGGGTGGAGAGGGAGGGGGGAGGGGGGATCGGGATGGGGAATACGTGTAACTCTATGGCTGATTCATGTCAATGTATGACAAAACCCACTGAAATATTGTGAAGTAATTGGCCTCCAACTAATAAAAAAAATTAAAATAAATGCCTCTCTGTTGGTTTTTTGCTCTTGTTTAAAGGGGCCATCAATGTGCACTTGCTGAACGAACTTTGAGCTCTTTACTTGGGCCCTGAGCACGAGGGTAGTGGACCCCTCCTGGGCAGCGCCCCTCCCCTGGGAGCTGACCCCCAGCCCGGCCCCACAGGCTACGATGGAAAGAAACGGCGACCCAAATTCTCGAAGGGAACTGGAGTCCCAACACTGGTTCTCTCCCCCACAAATCAAAGGGAAAAACCTCAGTCTTGAAATTCAAGAGGAGAATAAGTCCTAAGTCCCTTGATTTTTAATGCTTGCCACAAATGTCATCCATATTTGACTCTCAGAATTGCTACAAAGTGGTCGGCTTAAAATAGCGGCTTATACTAAGCATCAGAGAATTGCCAAAGACAAAGGGAACTGCTTAGAGAGCTAAATCGTCATGTTGACGCTTTCATTTATTTGAAAACAAGATCTAGATGCTCTGCAATTCTCCAGCAAGTAAAAGTAAAAATAGAGAAAAAAAATACTCAGAAAGCTCTCTGAGAATGGTAGCCCTTGAAGATCAATACTCACAAACATTTCCCCTTTCCTTTTTATAGGATGATATTATAGTTATCAAGGGAATGGAAGCAGGAAATTATTTAAGCAAATTCAGGGTTGATTTATTACAAGTAAATCATGACCCAGGACAAATCTAAGGAAATCTCATTATTCCTAAATCTCTGATTTGACACACAGATTTTTTTTTAAATGTTGAAAACTGCGAGGAAAATGGCAAATAATCCACAAACGTGTGGGTTCAGTGCTACGGTTAATTCTATTACACATAATAATGGATGAATCAGTGGAGCAGGTAATTAGAATTGGCGTACAGCCTAGTTAGTTGGAATTTGGTGTTTCTTGGGACACTCGTGTTAGTGAGGAACAAGTTCCATAAAGCTGCTCCAGGAAGAGCCAGATTCCCTGGTTCCCATATCACAGCCAGGAGGCCTCGGGCTGCCATCCTTTCTTCCAGGTCATCCCTGGACTCTTGCCAGAAGGTGTCTGCTCTCACGTCAGGCAGGGCTGGCGGCCAGTGCCTCCCCACAGTCAGTCAGAGGAGCGGTAGGACAGAAAGCAGCACGGATGTGAGGCTAAAATAACTCAGCCGGAGATGTGAGCATTCTCTTCCTATGGGGTACAGATTATATCTTATAATTACAGAATGATGTGCTTTTCTGTCTTCTCCACCAGACTGCAGTTCCATGAGCGCAGCGGCTACGGCTGTCATGTTTATCCGTAAGCTCCCAATTCCTAACACAGCGCCTATTATTAAACACCTAGTGGATGCTTGGTAAGCATCTGTTGAGATGCATAAATGGGCTTCTGGTCCCACCTTCCTTCAAATGGCTCAGATCTATTTTCCTCCCTGTGGCCAGTAGGAGTCCTCCGTCAGCTAGACCAAGCAGAACTCAGGATGGCTCTAAAGTGCACCCATAAGCTTACCGGGCTTAGCCTATCAGCGGACAGTCGCTAACTGTTTACACATAACCATTCTCAGGGCTTCCCAGGTGGCTCCATGGTAAAGAATCTGTCTGCAGCGCAGGGGATACGGGTTTGATCCCTGGGTCAGGAAGATACCCTGGAGGAGGAAATGGCAACCCACTCCCCTCCCCTTTGGTTGCCTGGGAAAACCCATGGACAGAGGAGCCTGGCAGGCTACAGTCCGTGAGATCACGAAGTCAGACAAGACTGAGGAACTGGGCACAGCAACCATTCTTAAAATGCAAAAATTCTAGGAAGAAGAACTCAAATGCTTGGGGGTGTTAAAATGGACTTTATGAGATACTGTTATGATAAAATTGGAAGCTATACAAAGGAAACTCAAAATTTGAGCATCATACAAGAAGGATGCCTAACTCAGGACAACAGGCTCCCTTGAGGCAGGAAAAAAAGCCCCCGAAGAGATGTGAGAGGTTTAAACTGGAGATGTTTGTGAATGTCCACTGTGGAAGGGCAAGGTTCAGGGTAACTGAGGATCTGGGGAATTAGAAAATGGGTAGGGAGAGCGGCAGGCAATAATGAGAGAAGAGCTTGGATACAGGGAAGGAACCAGGTTATGCAGGACCTTGTCCTGAGTCTCAGTATTATTAAGGAGCAAATGGAAAGATGCTAATCAGAGAAGCGAGAAGTTGGATCTGTATTTCCAGGATGAACAATTCGACTGCCTTGTGGACGAGAGACTGGGAGAGACAAACCTGAAGCTGAGACAAACATCGTACCAGTCCACTGCTGAGTTAGAAATGTGGTCTGCAGCTGTCGGGGTTACTGGGCATGGGTAAGGGAAAATACATGTATGAGATGTTTAGGGGACAGAGTGAAAGGGAGAAGCAAAGGTTTAAAAAGTGGAAATGAGGACGAGTCCAAGGTCAAGCACAGAACCTGGCTTCCACCTTTGGCACCTTATGCACGGGGCCGCCACCAGTTGGAGGCAGTGAGGGAGGGCAGCTCTGTGAAGTGTGTGGGGAGGGAGGGGGTATGAGGCCATGAGTCCCACCGTGGACATGCGAAGTTCTGCAGCGGCTACTGTGCATCACCTGAATGCTTATTGGAAGGACTGATGTCGAAGCTAAAACTCCAATGTGTTGGCCACCTGATGCAAAGAGCTGACTCCTTTGAAAAGACCCTGATGCTGGGAAAGACTGAAGGTGGGAGGAGAAGGGGACGACAGAGGATGAGATGGCTGGATGGCCTCACCGACTTGATGAACATGAGTTTGAGTAAACTCCTGGAGTTGGTGATGGACAGGGAGGCCTGGTGTACTGCAGTCCATGGGGTCGCAAAGAGTCGGACACGACTGAGCCACTGAACTGAACTGTGCATCACACAGGTGAGTGGAGACGGCCAGGAGGCATCTGAACCAGTGGGCTTGGAGTGGAGGAGACTCTTAGGAGGGGAAGCGACTGATCACCTTGCGGAGTGTTTACAGGACCCAGACAAGATCCAAGGACTGAATGCTGGGGTCCGCCACAAGGAATGGGCAGAAGGCTGCTTCTGCCTAGCAGAAGCTGGAAGAAAGAGCAGGCGGTAGGATGGTCAGACATCAGATGGTGAAGCTGGAGAAGGAGGTGTGGTGGCGGAAGGGTGACTGATACAATTAGCGACGGCAACCAGGATCTGCAGAAGACTGAGAGTCCATGGGGCATTTTATTGATTGATGACGGCTGGACTGTTTGAGATACTGGGCAGTAAAGAGCAGGCAGGACATTCTCAATCTTCTCCTTTTCTTTTTCCATCTTCCTCTTCCCCTTCCCCTCCTCCCTTTCTGTCTTCTTCTCCTCCTTCTTTCTTTCCAAATATGACATTTTTAGAACAATTACACCACTAAGCTTGTGCTGAAAAATATCACTGAAAACAATGGCTCTTTCAGGGTATAAAACTCTGAAAGGGGGAGGGGCCTGTCTCAGTGATTTATTCTTCAGCAAATGAAAGTAAAAATGTGACAAAATTAAGAAAGATCAGTAAGAGTTAGAGCTAGAAAATGGCAGGACTGCAATCCTAATGCAGGCTGTTGAACTCAAGGGACCCACTCTGTGGAATGCCCACTGCTTAAACTGGTCCAGGTTCACTTCAATCCATTCACAGCAAAAGAAATTTAAATAAAGTATAATGTCATTTGCCTCTTAAACTATATGCAGAAACCAGGTTGCAGGGGATATATCCATGTTTGGTTTTATTTTTATTGTTTTTATTTTATGGGAGGTGACAGAATGGATGATGTTTCAAGAGCAATTCCAAGTTTTGTTTTTTTTTAAATAATTGGTTCACAGCTCCATATGTTGGAGGATTTCTTCTCTCCCCACATAACTGACAAGGTGACCGGTATTATTCACATAAGAAATATTTTCACATTCATAAACAAGTTATGCTAATTATGAAAACTGTTTTAATTAAATCTTGTAACAGCTGGCCTGTGTTCTTGGCAGTTGGCCTTAAGATCGCACCATTCCTGAACTGGTAGAGACTGGCAGTTTTATGTTTTCTTTACATTGTTACCCTGACGGTTAAAATGAAGAGCAACTTGTCTGAGTAATTGTTTCCCATAATCAGCATCCTCTAAGGATACCTAGTTTTTGCCAGTGCAAAGATATCTTGCCAAAGATATCTGAAATGACCATGGTCTTCACTTTGCTCTATTTGAGGAGGTCTCATTTATCTTGAGAAAATTCAGACCAAGTTTCTTAGCTACTGCTTTTAGCATGGGAGTCAAGGTCGATAGGCAAAGGAGGAAAACATGGCCGTGGCGTTGTTTCTGAGTCCCTACCTAGTCCATCATAGAAACAGACAGATCACCTGGGACCGCAAAACTGACGCCCGTGTACAAAAGTTGCAAACACACAGCGTGCAAGCTGCCCCTGATCCCCAGAATCTGCCCCAGTGGGCAGACAGCACAGACCCACGTGATATCAGCAGTTGTGCAGGAGAAGGGTGAGGATGGCAAGTGGAGTGCCCTGATCTGAAGTTTGGAACTTCTCCAGCAGATGTTGGAAGTAACATGGGCCAGCATCTGAAACTAGGAGAGGTTTGTGCTACTTCAATTCAGGGAGAGCAAAGGGGTCTGAGGTAAGGCCTGAAAGGGTTTTCAACATAAAATATCTGCAGTCCCTACTGTTAAAAAGCCCTCCACTGGGGAGAACCCATTGAAATAGAATCTAAATCAAGCAGAGCGGCACCAGGCCAAAGAAGAAAAGAAAACAGACTGTCCAACTGAAAAAACAGAAAGAAAGCAAATCATTTTAAAACACTTTGCAGAGACAGCAGAAGCAGCTGAGGAGCTGCGAAGCCTGAAAAGCTAACTGGATCAGTCCCTCCCTTCTGAAGGTGTAGGGAGATAGGAAAAAATGTCAAATCTCACACAAAATCATTATTTAAAAAAAGAGAATAAGAAGAATAATGATACAATCATAATGTAGAGACAGACAATGAAAGCATGCTAGGAGGAAATGCCCCCAAAGAGAAGAACCTGTGAACTAATGTTTCAAAACAAGATAAAATAGATTTTAAATAATAGAAAATATTACAAAAATTAGAAAAAAAATTCCAAAACAAAGAGAACTAAAAAAAAAAATTAAATGCAAAAAAATATCAGAATGAAGCCTAAACTGACAGAAACACAAGAAAGAATAGTCATAACAGATAACAGTTTAAGAGAAATGAAGGAAGAAGAGGAATACTTTAAGTATGAACAGAGTGATAAAAAGGACTTAAGAGAAACTGAAAGATAAAGACAAGCAAAATAGATTCTAGAAGAACTCCCAAAGAAGAAACCCAGAGCAATAGAACAGAACATGTACTGAAAATGTAACTCAAGGAAATTTTCCTTAAAGAAACAATTTGAAACTACACATTGAAAGGGAGCATCATATTCCTGGAAAATTCAATCCTGGAAGACCAATATGAGGCTGCATTTCTAAAAAGCTAACCGAGCAAAGCTAAAAAATAAAAATAAAATCCAGCAAAATTACCAATCCACCTATGAAAGCTATCATCATACTTGTCAACAATATTGCTCTATGCAGAAGAAATGGAGTAACTCAAGGGGAAAGTGTGAGCCAAACATTTTATACCAAGCTTAATAACTTTCTAATATAAAGTTTTGAGCAAACTATTAGGGAATAGTCAACAACCATGGGCCCTATCTAAAGTCACTTTGGTGCTCAGGCAACCAAATGCTTGGAGAGGCACTGTCATAAGGTTCGGGGGTGAAGATGAGTTATATATTTTCTTATCAAATTAAGACTGATAGCTATAAGGAGAAACGATGAGAAGTAATGGCTGTATGCTTTGGTGACACAGAGAGAGTAGAAATATCAAGAAAACAAAGGGAAACAGAAAGGGGAAAGCTTGTGAAAAAATCTTGCTGAATGCCATATTGTTGTTTCATTGCTAAGTTGCATCTGACTCTTTTGCGACCCCATGAACTGTAGCCCCTCTGCCCGTGGAATTTTTCAAGTCAAGAATACTGGAGTGGGTTCCCAATTCTCCAGGAGATGTTCCTGATCCAGGGATCGAACCCAGGTCTTCTGTATTGCAGGCAGACTCTTTACCACTGAGCCACCTGGAGGTCCTAGTATTATACTCCAAATGAGATGCTGTGGGATGAGGGACTAGAAAGAATTCAGTACTTCCAAAAGTATGGCGATGACACTGGCATTTTTCTATGCAAGAGAAATATGAACATGCACACCCAGGCCTGTATAACAAAATAGAAGGTCATTCCCATCAGTTTACAACAGTTGCTTGTAAGGGATGGGAGGCAAAGAGCAGTAACAGCGCAACCAGACATTGGGTTGGTAAACCACACCTCTTCTCTGAAGACAGCAGTCCAGAGACATGCTCTTAGGAATGCTACTGATGGGAATCAACAGGTGCTGTATGTAGCAAGTCAAAATGAGAGTCTGGCATCGGTCCTTTCCTCACTAGTTCTACCTGACCCTACCAAAAACAAAAAGATCAGAGCCTTTGGGACTTTCAGCAGCAGATTTTTTCCCAATCCTATCACTTTCTCACATCTTTCTTTCCCTTCTCCCTACCCCCTCCCTATCCTGAGCATAGTAAATGATTGAGGAGCAAATTACATCTAGGCCATCCCTCTTTAAAAATGATTCGTAAAAAAGATACTATCAGATTTGAAAGAAACAGGCAATAGGAGTTAGCCATTCAGACACATGGAATTCTGGTCAAGGTTCTGTGGCAACCTGGATGGGAGGGGAGTTTGGGGGAGAATGGATACATGTGTATGTATGGCTCAGTCCCTTCACTGATCACATGAAACTATCACAATCTTGTTAACTGGCTATACCCCAAAACAAAATAAAAAGCTGGAAAAAAAAGCTATTCTGAGACCCATGGGCATTCTGACCACATGGCCCTTGGAAGGTGTGCTGGCTGGTAAAAGGGCTGCTGACTGTGGTCTTGGGGGGCATTTCAGTCCTGTCTCCAGATCTTCCTAGATTACCATGTAATGCTTTTCATCCAGTGATGGCCATCTTTTATGTCTTGTTTGTTTAACAAGAGGGAAAGAGGGAAATCAAGAGGAAAAGAAAAGAAACACAAAGTATTGTATAGGTTAAGCCCTCTATCTTTTCTCATGATTCAACCAAGCAAAAGTTTATAAAAAGTTACTATGACTTAAATAACAAGCATAATGTAATGGATAATCACTCAAATACACTGAAGATAACATTAAAAAAAAAAAGCTGTAAGTACAGATTTTCTATACTGGAAGCTGATTTATCTTTTTATGTGTACTGTGCATGTTTAGGAAATGTTCCATCACTAGTCTTGATAATTAGGATCTTATTCAGAAAATATTGGCTTATTTTATGATATGCAGCTATTGTTATAGGATTTTATCAATTTAGAATTTGAATTCAGAAGGGCTGACACAGTATTGCATTTCTTGTAATGTAAAAGACAACTAAATAATCTATCTAAAAAAGACAAGGCTTTTAGTGGTAGATATTTGTAATATTTTAAAATATTTTCAATAATATAATTCATTGCAGTAATTGGTCTGTTAAAGAAATGAGTATTGAATTATATTTGAGTAAGCTTTTTCAAAACATCATAAAATTATAAGGAAGATGCTCCTATATGGCATATATTACAAAATTTAGCTGAGACTATGCCAACATTCAGAAAAATAAGATCATGGCATCTGGTCCCTTAACTTCATGGGAAATAAATAGGGAAACAGTGGAAACAGTGTCAGACTTTATTTTTGGGGGCTCCAAAATCACTGCAGATGGTGATTGCAGCCATGAAATTAAAAGACACTTGCTCTTTGGAAGGAAAGTTATGACCAACCTAGACAGCATATTAAAAAGCAGAGACATTACTTTGCCAACAAAGGTCCATCTAGTCAAGGCTATGGTTTTTCCAGTGGTCATGTATGGATGTGAGAGTTGGACCGTGAGGAAAGCTGAGTGCCAAAGAATTGATGCTTTTGAACTGTGGTGTTGGAGAAGACTCTTGAGAGTCCCTTGGACTGCAAGGAGATCCTACCAGTCCATCCTGAAGGAGATCAGTTCTGGGTGTTCATTGGAAGGACTGACGCTGAAGCTGACACTCCAATACTGTGGCCACCTCATGTGAAGAGCTGACTCATTGGAAAAGATTCTGATGCTGGGAGGGATTGGGGGCAGGAGGAGAAGGGGACGACAGAGGATGAGATGGCTGGATGGCATCACCGACTCGATGGACATGAGTTTGAGTAGACTCCAGGAGTTGGTGATAGACAGGGAGGCCTGGCGTGCTGCCATTCATGGGGTCGCAAAGAGTCGGACACGACTGAGCGACTGAACTGAGCTGAACTGGTGACAACTGGTGGGGATATTACCCACCTACTGTCATCATTTAGCAAAACAACTTCCATCAGGTATGCAGCTATTATACTATTTTGGTTTTGATCCAAAGTCAAGATTTGGTCTAATTTTTAAAAGTTCATTTAAAACAATTGTTTTCTAATAAGTCAATTTCATAAGGTAAGATTGGATTTTTTTAGCATAAAGAGTAGCTTTCTTTTTTATGTATATAAAATTACTTAAATGCAAATAATTCATACTTGATTTTATTGTATTGTAAATAACACAATACTTGATTTTAATATATTCTCAAACAGTGTGAAGAGTTAGATGTGTTGGATTTAGGTAGCACTACAGCACCTAAGTATATTTGTTTGCCTGCCCACATGTTTCTTCCAGAGTCTCACATTCAAGTTTGCACAAACTGCTCCTGAAAAATCTGATTTCCTTCACAGCCTAACATCAGATACCTCCAAAGCATAACAGAGTTGAAGTATTCTGAAGGTAGCTTCAGAAAGGGGAAACTATCCACACTCGCAGAAGGCAATTTACCCCTAAGGAGAGCAGGGGTCTATACAACAGCTTCCACTGCAACCTTCAGCCACTGTTGTTATTGCAGTGCAAATATTCTTTATATGCCATGGTAGTTCTTAACATGCCATGCCAATTCCAGTGACAGTAAAACATGTACATTCCATGGTCACAGGGTTTCCGGGTGTGTTATTGGCTACCTTAACTCAAATCCTATCCGGTTTTCAACTAAAGTAGCATTTTCAAAAAAAAAAAAAAAAAATCTAATATAAGTCACCAATGACAGCAACATACAAATTTAACACTTTCCATAGTCAAATTAAAAATTAAAAAGAAGCAAGCAGAATTAAAGTTATTACTATATTTCATTATTCAATATATCCCAAATGTTGCTATTTCAGCATGTTACCAATACAGGAATTAATGAGGTGTTTTGTATTCTTTCTTTCATGGAATCTCTTCAAAGTCTGGTGTATACTTTATAACATATCAATAGTTTATAACTTGGACTAACCACATTTAGCTATGTCAAGCATGTGCCCACTAATCATATGTGGATATTGACCAGTGTGTTGGAAGCACAGGTCTAGGGATTCAAACAGACCCTGAAAACCTTTGTTCACTAAGTGAACATTTATTGAGCACCTGCTGTATGCCTAGCACTGCACTGTGTATTCAACAGCGTGCAAAGGTAAACAAGAGGAGGTGCCTGCCCTTGGGTGCTTACACTCCTGTCAAGGAAACGGATGAGTGACTACATAATTCGAGAATGATAATCAAACCATGTCGGTGCTTTCTCCCTGCAAAGCTAGCCCATCACAGGGCTGTAAACAGGCGCACGGCAAGGCACAGCTTCAGAGGGCGCATGCGCAATGGAGCCTGTGATAGGAGCACCTGGAGGCGTGCTGCGCTCAGCCAAACGGACAACGGCAAGAATGCACGTCCCAGAGCCACGCGTCCCGCCGGCCCTGGCGGGAAACATCTGTGGGCTTGAAGCAGATTCGGATCTACTGTTTAAAAGACCATTTACACTCATGGATACGTTACTGCTCATTCTCAGTACTGAATTTCCAACTTTCCTACTGGACCTCGGCTCCTTGCACCTTTGCTGTGTGTCAATCTTGGCAGCACAGGTCACTTTCCAAGTCTGCTTAGTTCAATATGTCCTTAGCTCTTATCGGACAGTACAAAGCCAGACTTTAGTTTTACTAGCTTTCCAGATGGTGAGTTCCACTTGAGTAAATGTGAAATGTCACAACAACAAATGCATTCATAACCCTGTTTTGACTATGGGAAAAACAAAGTGACTAAATTTCTTCTGGACTTTAGTAAAGTCGCTCAGTCGTGTCCGACTCTTTGCGACCCCGTGGACGGTAGCCCACCAGGCTCCTCCGTCCATGGGATTCTCCAGGCAAGAATACTGGAGTGGGTTGCCATTTCCTTCTCCAGGGGATCTTCCTGATCCAGGGATCAATCCCAGGTCTCCCGCATTGCAGGCAGACGCTTTAACCTCTGAGGGGCTTTAGGACTGAGATAAAAGCGGCAGGATGCGTTAACTGGACAGCAATTATTGAGCATGTATATACCAATGTACATGCTGAGAAGTATAAGGTTTCCTTCGTGTCCTCGTGGAACTGGACGATGCTACCATAAGCAACCCAGTGAATCCGTCCCAACTTCACTAACAGAGTCAGTCAGGCCATCACCTCTGGGACAGAGTGACTGAGGAGCGGGGCGTGGGTTCACACTCACTGAGCTCCCATCGCATGACAGGCAACACCGGGAGTAACGGAAAAGAGTTCTACCCTCACATCCACGGGTCCTTCTGATCCTTTGTGCTCTGCACCATTTTGTCCTCCTACGGCGATCACCACCTCCCAACACTATGTGCTCAGTCGCTCAGCTGTGTCTGACTCTTTGCAGCCCCTTGAACTGTAGCCCTCCAGGCTCCAAGCGGGAATACTGGAGTGGGTTGCCATTTCCTCCTCCAGGGGATCTTCCGGACCCAGGGACTGAACCCACTTCTCTTGTGTCTCCGACACTGGGTGCTGCTGCTGCTGCTGCTAAGTCGCTTCAGTCGTGTCCGACTCTGTGAGACCCCATAGACGGCAGCCCACCAGGCTCCTCTGTCCCTGGGATCCTCCAGGCAAGAACACTGGAGTGGGTTTTGCCATTTCTTTCTCCATCTGACATTGGCAGGGAGGTTCCTTACCATCAGTGCCACCTGAGAAGCCCCGCGAGCTATATGATATACTTACTGAGGTTATTGTTTATTTTTTGTCTCTTCCAGTTAGTATGCAAGCTCCAGGAGACTAAGCAATTCCATTTGTATCATTCACTGGTATCTCCTGCCTAGGACAGCTCCTGACACATTGAAGGTGTTTATTAATGGGTGAATTAATTCACTGTGTATAATTCTGATGAGGAAGACGGTGATATTTATAAAAAGAAGCCATAGACCAAAACATTGTAGACAGACGTAAAAAGAAAAATAAGGGTCAACTATCGATGACTGGAAGGATGTCACTGGGCAGAAAATATGATTGTTTATCAAAATAAAGATATTGAAATTATTTCCTTGCAATACAAAAGGTGCGTGGCTGACTGTGGCTGGGTAGGCAGGGTGGGTTTCATAGCAGAGGCAGCTGTGTACCGGTGGGTGAGAGGATTTGAACTGAAGTGGGGGTGTGTGCATTTAGGTCCATTTTCTTGTTACAGTCAGGGTCATCTACATTGACAAGTGCTAATTCATCAGCAAGACCTCCTCACTTCTTTCTGGAGCTTCTCAGAGAATGAGATACAAAAACAACATGGATTTTGCTCCCATAAAACACTAGATAAATCAGAATTTCGTATTTTGAGCGGTAACTCTGCAAAGAACAATTAAATCACAGCGTAGTCTCACCTAGTACAGCAAAACCAATTTGATTATAGTGAATCACTCTACAATCCTTTGGTTTTTAAATTTAATTTATGAACTATGCTTTACAGAGTATTTGTAAAGGAATCTGACTTTTGTTACTAGATGAAATGCTACTGGAACCTTCAATCTTCAAAATGACCTTCAATCCAAACATTAAAAAGACCTGAGTTTTTATTTCTTTTGAATGTAAACATTGTTTCCTATTAACACAAGACCAGCTATGAAATGAACAGAAATATATAAATACCTAAAGATACAAGTATCTTATTTTTAATTAAATATTAATAATATGTTCCATGTCACTGAAAACAGAGAATCTGTAACTTTCAGTTCTTGCTACTCACTGACCTTAACCTGTTCTTTTAAACAAAAGGTGACCCTTTCAAATCTCACAAAAATAAAATTTTAGAACAATAATAAGGCTTATCCTTAAAGTTTTTTGGCAGTTTTTTAAGTATGAGTTTAAAATTCTGTTGCCAGGAATGATTTACCTTCAGCTGTGTAAGATTCTATACAGCTTTCAGAGATGTAAATAACTCCATCACAGTTGGCTAATCACCGATGGGATGGGCCACAGCATAGCTAATTAGAAAGCAAATGGCTAGCTGTGCTAATAACTTCCATGATTCGGATTGTCAAAGAAACAATGCCTAGATTAAAGATTCTGGAGATAATGCACACAGGAAAGCAAAGTCTTTTTCTAAAAAATCACAAGAAGAAGATATAAGTGGTTTGGGAGGGGGACTATCGTCTTTATTTTTATTGAAATTGCTAAATGTAGTGAAACAAATTAATGCAATGCTGAATTTGAGATGCTAGTAGGATAAATGGCAGTGATTTTATATTTTCAACTCTGAAAAAAAAACTGAACGAGTGAAACATTTGCTACATGAATTAGCCTCCATACGACATGAAAAACTACACTGACTTAGGTTTTTGCCAGTTATCTGGATTTATTGCTGTTGTTGCATGGACCCAGTATATGGGTTCACATGTTTTTAGTCTTCTGCTTCATAGAATTTATTGAATAAAACATACTATTTCATTCTCAGAGTTATTTTCCCAGTATTACAGCGAAACTAAGCAATTAAAGACTTTGGGGGCTAGAAAAAAATCTCAGAAATCAAGTTGTCATGGTCTTTTCTTTATTAAAAGATGAACAGAAACTAGCCCAGGTAAAGTGCTTTGCTCAAGGCTGAATACTTGGCTAATTAAAGAGCTAGTCTGAAGTTCACTTTAGGAAGCAGGTGGTTCTGTGCTTCAATCATAGAGGTCAACATTTATCCCTGGGAGTCGACACAGTTGGATGATTTGTCCAGCAGGTTAGAAGCCTCTTTCATGTCACCAGTCCAGACACTCCTCAGCCCCCCATTGTGTGAGACGCTGAGTCACCACTCAGACAGGATGAATGAAGTTCCTGGTTCTCAGGGCCCCTTAGAGATTCTTTAAATTGGGCTTAATTAACCTTCGGCCAAATTTTGTTAAAGCTTGAAGCTAAACTTTTGTCCACCTATTCTTCTGTGTGCCTTTCAAAACAGAGAAAGGAAGAGATCTATACAGAGAGATGATCTGATGTAGATGACCCTCTTCATCTAGAAGTTTAGAGAATCTACAAACTAAAGCTAGTCACAGAAAGATAATATGTAGTTTTGGATGAAAGCCTGGTCTACAAAATTCTGAATCAATCAGTTGTGACTTGCTGAAGAAACATTGTTGTTATATTGGCTCTTATTTCAGAAGAGGCTATGGACAGAAAATAAGTGTTGAGAAAACAGCTCACAGAAATACATGCGGTAACCCATCCTTGAAGGACTGAGCAGTCCCACTATAAATGAGTGTCTAAGTGTATGTACAAGAGTGTGTGTGTTGGAGGATAAGCTATAGAAAAACTTGGGACCTAAATGGATGCAGGAACATCGAAGACCTTCAAAGGACTAGACACAGTTTATCAAAATCTCTGTTTCCTCTGATAACCTTCTAGGGGTGGTAAACATAGAACAACAACAAGAAGAGACACGAAATTAATAAAGTAAAACCGGCCATTGCCGCCACTCACTGCCCAGAGAAAGCCTGTAGCCAGTGGGCCAAAGAGGAAGAACCCAGAGGTCTCCTTGAGAAGACAGAGCAAGGAGCCCAGGGAACCTGAGATGACTGGAATTCAAGGGGAAGAATACCAAAGAGAAAGCTCCATCTCTACAGACAGAGAGCTCTGGAGCTGAGCAGCGGCTCCTCCAGAGTATTCAGCTGTGTTCTGGGTGGCTCATGTCTGAGGAAACCTCCCGAGCCTGGAGAAAGAAGCATCTGAGAACTTCAGTGAGCGTGTCCAGGGAGCACTCAGGGATGGAAATTTGCCTGTCGCCACCAGGCTGAGTAGAAACCTCATCAACTGTGGGTCCCTGGGTAGGGTACTTAGAAGGCTTTGGCTTAATAGGGTAAAATTACCCCTCAATGAAATGCTGCCCTGGTTCTCTCTAATGAAGCTTAAAAGCCGAATCTAAAAGGACCAAATTCTTTTCAAGTAACTTGACTGTCTTCCAGAACAAAGCTACATCACATTAATAGGAATCCAAAAATATCCAGCATCCAACAACTTAAACTCACAATGACAGATATACAAACAAACAGGAAAGTAAGACCCATGACCAAATGAAGCTGACTTGGAAAGATTCACATAATAGAATTAGTAAAAAATGATATCAAAACAATTATTATAACCATATACATGCTCATGAAGCTAGAGGAAAGAACGGACATGTTAAGAAGCTATGTGGGAGATACAAACAAATCTATATTGGACTCCAGAAAACTAGCATGTACACGAAGGAAAAGGCCGTGGGAAGAATTAATGGCAAGTTAGACACTGCAGAACAAAAGATTAATGCATTTGAAGACACAAAAATAGGAAGTATCCAAATGAAAAGGGACCAAGAAAATTGACAGAGCATCAATTTTTGAAGTTAGCTAAGGGATAACTTCAAACAACCTAATACATGTGTAAGTGGAATCTTCAATGGACAAAGGGTAAGGACGGGAGAAGAAGAAATAGTGCCGGAAAGTTTTCCAGACTTGATGAAAACTATAACTCACCAGATCCAAAAAGTTTAACAAATCTTAAGCCCAAGAAACATAAACAAAACCACAGAGAAGCACATAACCATCAGGTTGTTCAAAACTACTAGTGAAGAGAAAACCTTAAAAGCAGTCAGAGAACAAAATATGTATTTCATATAAAACTAGACATCTTCACCTAGCAAGCATATTTTTCAAAAGTCAACAGAAAGACTGTTTCAGACAAATGAAAGAATTAATAACCAGCAGACCTGCACTTCAAGAAAAACTGAAGAAAGTCATTTAAGCAGAAGGAAAATGATACCAGATGAAAATCTAGAGCTACAGAAAGGATGAAATCATCAAAGATGGTAACTATTTGGGTTTTATAACAACTTTTTCTCTTATTATTTTAGTCTCTGTAAAAGATAATTGACTGAAGCAAATATAATAAAAATGTGTTGTGAGGCTTATAACATATAGAAGTCAAGGTTACGATATAGAACACAAAAGTTAGGAAAGAAATGTCAATATTCTTATAATATATAATGCAATATAATAGCTTTTAAAGTTTTAATATGATAAATTAGTATAAAATTTATAGCATAAAAGTGTATACTCCAAACATTAAGGTAATTGAAACAACAAAGCAAAAATTTTGAGCTATTAAATGAGATAAAGTTACAAAAAATACTTAACCCAACAAAAGACTTTTAAAAAGAGAAAAATTGAAAAACAACCATATCATAGTAATATTTAAAGGCAATGAAATTAAATTAAAAGGCAAAAATTGTGAGAATTAATAAAAAAGTTAGACAATAGTATATGCTGACTCTAAGAAATACATTTTAAATATAAAGATATAAACAGAGGGAAAGTCGAGGAATGGAAAAAGATAAGTAATGCTAAATTAATCAAAAGAAATCTAGAGAAGCTAATATCAACACAGTAGGTTTCAGAGCACAGAAACTTGCAATTTATAGATAAAGTCACTTCCTATTGATACAGGGGCAAGTTTATCAAGAGGACATGATCCTAAACATTTATGCCCCTAAGAACAAAACTTCAAAGTACAAGAAGCAAAGCCTGATAGAACTGCAGGAAGGATTGCATTTGTCTGTGCTAAGTCACTTCAGTCGTGTTCGTCTCTCTGAGACCCTACAGACGGTAGCCCACCAGGTCCATCTGTCCATGGCTTTCTCCAGGCAAGAATACTGGGGTGGATTGCCATGCCCTCCCCCAGGGGATCTTCCCAATCCAGGGATGGAACCTGCTTCACGCATTCCTTACCACTAGCACCACCTGGGAAGCAGGCAGGATTAGAGAAACCCATCACAATAGTCAGATATTTCAATGCCATTACCTCAATAACTGACAGAACAAGTAGACCAAAGGAAAAAGTCAGTAAAGCTACAGAAAAATGAGGATGGTATTATCAGTCAATTGACGCGAATGATGCTATCAACCAATTGACCTGGTTGACATTTACAGAACACTGCAGCCGCCAAGAGCAGCATGCACATTCTTTAATGTGTACACTGGACATTTACCAAAACAGACCATATTCTGGGCCATGAAATAAGTCTTGGAAAATTTAAAACCATTCAAGTTATACAAGGCATGCCACCTGACAACATGACATTAAACTAGAAATTAATAATAGGAAAATATCTGGAAAACCTCAAAATGTCTGAAGACTAAACAAAACACATGTGTCAAAGAAAAAATCAAAAGAAAAATGTTTAAGAATTTTAACTGAGTGAAGAAAAATGTATCAAAATATGTGGTATACAACTATAGTAGTACTTAGAAGAAAGCTTATAGCAATAGCATCACTTTTAGAAAAGAAGATGAAATATGTAAAGTCAATGACCTTAGCTTCTGCTTTAAGAAACTAGAAAAAGAATAGAAAGTACAAACCAAAGTAGGAAAACCAAAGAAAATAACAAATATCTGTGCGGAAATTAATGAAATAGAGAACAAAAGAATATTATGAAAAACTTTATGCTTATAAATATGAAAACTTAGGTGAAACTGACAAATTTCTTAAAAGATACAAGCTGTCAAAGCACACTCAAAAACAGAGAACTTGAAAAAAAAAAAAAGAGAACCTGAGCAGCCTTTTGTATATCTTTCCATTTTACTTTTTGAACAAAAACTTGAACAAAGTCTTGCCGCTGGTAAGTGGCAGAGTCAGATTTTGTGTCCAGGGATGACTGATTCATAACCCACTCATCATGCAAATTGTCCAAGGTATGCCACCTGACAACATGAGCTTGTCTGTATGATACCACTCTGAACAAATAAAGAAATGAACAAATAAATATGCTCACTAGGAAACCAACAGCATACATAGATTAAGTTTGCATTTATAAAAAGTATGTCATACGTACTGGAATTTTATATACACTATATATTATAGACAATACCGTCTATGTAAAATGTTATGTTTGTATACATATATATTATAAAACTATTCAATAGAAGCACTGAAATTTTAAAATATTTTCATGTGTCAGTTTGGGAACGTAAGGACTAACCATAGCTTCAATTATGGTAAGAGGGTTTTATTTTGTGAATTATACTTCAGGATCAATGAACTCTGAAACAGACTGATATGGTTATCATTTTTTTAAAGCATGAGTTAATGATCCAGTTGAGTTGATTGGCCAACTAGTAAGCAAGCCTGGCGTGCTGCCGTCCATGGGGTTGCAAAGAGTTGGACACGACTGAGCGACTGAACTGACCTGAACTGAAGCAAGTCCAGGTGAAAAGAGCATGCACGGGGCAGTGATGCCGCCCTCATTTGAATACTGGTTCTTCTTTTATTACCTGAAGGAAGGTATTTAACCATTCTAAGTTCCAGTCATGTCATCTGTAGAATGGGGATAGGAAGGTTACCTTAAGTAACTACTGTCAGGGTTAAATCTAGTTTATTTAAAAGACCTAACTCGGTGGGCAAGCAGAGAGGAGGACAATAAATGTCAGCTCTTGTCATCATTAGTGGTGTTGTTGGTGTTGGATTTCATTTATGAGTTCATCCAATTTTGTTTGTGGATATAATGATTTCTGGGGAGAAGATGGGAACAATAAGGACAGTTAGAAGTGGAAAATGAGAGCAAGAGAGAGAATAATTCAGAAGCAAAGCAACAGTGGCCAGAAAGAAGCAGATAGACAGCAAAACTGAGATTTGAGCTGGAAACAGTTATTTTCTTCCTCTCTCCTGCTATCTACATTTTCCCAGATTTTTCCAGCTCATGTCATCTCTAACTCCATTATTGTATCACAAACAGACCTGGTTTTCTCTTCCTTTCATCATTAATATTTGTAAAGCAAGAATGAAATGCAAATGCCTATAGGAATTAAGCAAGTAAGGTGAACAATGGAAGCAGGCTATGTTATAGCCTTTTCCCCCAGATCCACTTTATTTTCTTATCAGTTGATGAGATGGCTATTCACTTCCAAACAAAAGTTTGCCCTCTCTCATTTTTCTGGCAACACGCGGCTTACCCAGTCAATCTAGGCCCACAGGAATATTTCTCTACTTTCAGAAAAATAATAATGCAAACAGGATAATTAAGGTCGATTGACACTAGACTACATTTTGCAGGTAGAAGAACTGGTGAGAAGGGAGAAAAATGGGGCATGCATGATATCTAGGGGAAGGTGTTACTTGACTCCAGATATTACTGACACACGGGGATATAGGCCCAGATCTTGCAGTATTCAAGAGAAGCTAGAAATTTGGACATGAAGATTCTCCATTTGTAAATGTCTCAAAAATACCACGACTCAGGCTTTTCTAACACACCAGAGATCCAGATCCAGCCTTCGGATGCTCTCACTACGATGATTCACGTTTACCATTTGAAGGGCATTGCTGAGTAGGCCTACCTAATGAATCAGATTAAGTCTAATGACAAGAAAAAGATTTTCAAAAGAGCAAATATACAGTTAGAGTCACTTGATTGTCTGTGATGATACTCTCTATTCAATAAACAGAACATTCCCCAACTATTCAACCAAGCTGTCTAACAAAATGCAAAGACATTTCCTTCATCTACCAACTGACAAACTCATTCATTCATTCAGTGACTACTTCCTGAGCGTTTACTATGCTCAAGACACTGTGGGCAACACTAAGATAATTAAGATATAGTTGCTGCTTTTTCTATCCTTTTTGTTTTTTAAGCTGAAAAAGATGTTTTCTAAAATCACTCTGTTGTTGGGTGGAAATAATTTTTCTTTGACTTCCCTGGTGTCTCGGCAGTAAAGAATCCACCTGCAATGCAGGAGCTGGGGGTTTGATCCCTGGATGGGAAGATGCCCTGGAGAAGGAAATGGCAACCCACTCCAGCATTCTTGCCTGGGGAATTCCATGGACAGAAGAGCCCGGTGGGCTACAGTCCACGGGGTCACAAGAAGTTGGACATGACTTAGTGACTGAACAACAACAATTTTAATTTACTTCTCTCTTTCTTTTATTCCTTATTTGTACACACGGCATTAGAGAATTTGTTGAAGGTCAAATGCAAGGAAGGTGTCAAAGATAAGCATGTGAATCTTACTGAGAGTCAATCAAGAGACTTTTCAATGGAATATATTATATGGCGATAAACAAATGCCATGATGGTCAGCAAGGCAGAATGGCTCCCAAGCCACCATGTTTATATTCAACACACTCCACAAGCATTAATTTGTTGTCATCTAGATAGACCTATAGTGTGTAATATGGGTCAACCTAGGGGACTTTTTAATTAAAAGTTCTTAAGACTTCTTACTTCCAAATATTTTGATGTCTTTCTGAAGAAGCTGCCTTTCATTAGTTATAGCAGGCAGGGTACAAAATGCTCTCAATATTTTTAATATTACAGTCAGGATTTTTTTCAATTCATTTACAACTCACTGCAGTGATTAAAGCAGGTTGCCTGTCTTTAAACACATTATTTTATGCATAATATGGTAATTATATTAAATGAGTGTACTATCAGTGGACTTCTTGGATGAGTGAATTTTCTTGGGCTAAACAAATGGCATAATGTATATTAGATGATTCTGCTTTGCCACATTAGGCTAGAATTTAATCAACTTATGTAAAAAGTTATCAACAAAATCTTATCAGTGTGATTTTTATACTTTCTTGTGTGAATAAGTGAAGGCTGCCTACTGCTTCAGTCTCCAAAACCCATAAAAAAGATCGTATAATGAAATCAAATTCCACCAAGAATCAAACACAGTGGAGACAATTTCTTAAAATAGTAACTGTACTGTGTAAATAGGAAAGGGTATCATGTTCTTTGAAAGGCTTATTTTCAATTTATAAAATAGAGACTGAGGCAAATCAGAAGTTGGGTATCCCTGGTGGCTCAGTGGTAAAGAATCTGCATGCAATGCAGGAGACAGGAGATGCAGGTTCGATCCCTGGGTCAGGAAGATCCCCTGGAGGAGGAAATAGCTACCACTTCAGCATTCTTGCCTGGAGAAGCCCATGGACAGAGGAGCCTGGTGGACCACAGTCCATAAGGTAGCAAAGAGGTGAACACGGCTGAACACACATGCATGCAAATCAGGAGTTATCCACAGATAATCTTCTCTTTGATTTGGTCTGTTAGCTCTCCAGCCTGTTATTAATAGTTCTGCTTTCCTCTTACTGGCTGTCATTCACAACTCATTAAAAAAAAAAAAGCCTCTGTTTACCCTAGTTCTCATGCTTTGTTCTCTGTAGCTAGGTCTGAGAAACATGTACTCATTCCAAATCAATGCATGGTAGAGAAGGCAGGTTTGTTGGCCTCTACAGACTCGATTCCACCACCAGCAGCACCCTCATCTGTCCTTAGAGATCTGCAGGGTTGTTCACTGTTCACCTCATGGAGAATAGAGGAGACCCATTTCCTTGTTTAACTTCACTCAGTCTTTGGATGACGTATAACATAAGTTACTGAATAGTGAGTACTGCATCTGTCCTTCTGTCTTTCCTGCACTCAGCTCTCCAGTCGTACTAGGGTCTTGGCAAAGTCCATACACACACGTGATCCGTCTCGTGGCCTCCGAGTGTGCTACCACCTCTGCTGAGAAGGCTTCCCGCCTCCTCCTGTGTCAGACTCTTGTCTCTCCTTCAGAAACGGGGACTATCGTCATCTCAAGAAGCTACTGCTGGCAGCTCCTACAGCTGGGAAAACAGCACTCCTGTTTGTTCCCGAAGCCCCCACGGCTCACCCCAGTCTCAGCCCTCCTCTCACTGAACGGCAGGGAAATGCACCTTTTTTTGTCTCTTTCCTCACTGAACAAGGGGCTTCCCTTGTGGCTCAGCTGGTAAAGAATCCGCCTACAATGCGGCAGACCTGGGTTCCATCCCTGGATCGGGAAGATCCCCTGGAGAAGGGAAAGGCTACCCACTCCAGTGTTTTGGCCTGGAGAATTCCATGGATTGCATAATCCCTGGAGTCACAAAGAGTTCGACACACGACTGAGCGATTTTCACTTTCACTTTCCTTGCTGAGCCATAAACTTTCCGAGGACAGAGACTAGATTGTTCATGATTGTAGCCTCAGTACCTAACAGAGCTCCTGGACTCTAGAATGTTCAATACAAACCCTTGAAAAAAGTAAACGAACAGTGATAAGAAATTAAAAAAGTAAAATAAAATAACGCCAAATCACTTCTGGCTCGGCCAGAGGCTCCCCTCTGTACATCATCCGAGTCCTTACAACAACCTGCTTTGTCCTCAATTTGACAGAGGAAGACGCTGAGATAAAGTCAAGATACACAGTCAAGGTCACAAACCAAGAGAATGTCAGAGCTACAGTTTAAATCCAGATCAAATTTATCTTCGAAGATCTCAAGCATTACAAAGTAAGGAGGCCACCTCTCTCTCGGGTAGGAGCGAGGAGCTCCGGTCTTAAAGGGGACTCTCTGGAGAAGACCCATGCATGGAGTGCCAACAGGGACCCTGCCTCCTGCAGAGAGGCAGGAAGTGGTCAGTTTCAATACCGTCACAGAGCAAATTCCAGGAAAGCCTGTACCTGCCACAGAAACAGGAAGGGCCCAGGAAGAGGGCGGGGTCCTCCAAGGAACCACGCAGAGACCAAAGGGAGGGTAATCCACCCTGGGGACTAGGCACTGCCTACTGACTGGAGAAGCCGGATGCCATTTAAGAGAACATCGGGCAGGTCTGCGATGGAAAAAGAAAAATACGTCTGGACTAAAATCTAGAGTCTAGGTCAAAATTATTCAGTTCAATGATATCTCAGATTTAAAACCCAGTACAAGCATCTCAATTATCAGACAAATCTAAGTAAAATTCAGCTTACGGCTGAATTCTTCTGCAGTCTATTTAAATGAATTCAGCCATAGGATGTTACAAGTATTTGTACGTCCAGTTGGAGGTCTCTGGTACAATTGCAAAGTGGTAAAATGATTATGAGTGTAGGCATTTGTGTTTATAATTATATCTCATAATTAATGTTCCTAAGTAATACTTTAGGTTCATACCTCCATTTGCAGTTTTCTAAATGAAAGGTTTTGTACTAAAAGAATGCAAAATGGCAGGGCAGGTCATGAATCACCAGGATTAATAATATTCCACCCAGAAATTTTGAAATGCTTAGGCTAAAGTTAAAATCACAGAAAATTAGTCATGTTTAGTGGATCAAACCTTGCATGGAAGAGCAGACATCATAAAGTGAACATAATCATTATAATTAAAATGTTGTACCTTATAGAATGTAATACTCTTTAAGAAAGGAAATTTTGTATGCCACTATAATGTTAAGTAAATATATAGAAGCCCAAGCCTACATTATTTCTGAATTTGTATGATGTTTAATTCAATTTAAGTTGAGGTGGGCAGTGAATACCCAATCACTTATTGAGCTTCCACTATGAGTTGGGGCTTTGGCACACTCTTGACTGAGACAGGTTACAATTAAGGAATCTAAACCTCATAAACCAACGAACAGTTTGACAGCCTTCTAGTGCTTCACATAAAAGTGCTCAGAAGAATCTGCTGAACTAATGAAGGTGGCTACGTGAAGTGTCCAGTGTTACTCTCTCTAAGTGCCAGGGCCTGGAATTGCACTCCGAGACACAGTAGTTCTAATGAGAGGTGAATCAAACCTTGACAGCTTCCTACCAGAAAGAAAAACCTCCAGAACAATCTTTTCCCACCATAATTATTTCAGTGCTGTGGGCTAAGTCACTTCAGTCATGTCCGACTCTTTGTGACCCTATGGAGAGTAGTCCACCGGGCTCCTCTATCCATGGGATTCTCCAGGCAAGAATACTGGAGTGGGTTGCCAGGCCCTCCTTCAGGGGATCTTCCCGGCCCAGGGATCAAACTTGCATCTCTTAAGCCTCGAGTATTTCAGGTCAAATATGGTTTGGGGCTGACTGCACAAGTAATTACAAATGCCGTATTTTCCTATTCTGTCAATATGAATCTCTGCCCATTAGGAAACCTAGCAAATACCTTACTATTTGGGTGTGGGAAAGAGCAGACTGTGTTTCTCACTGCTCTGCTTCTTGCTACTGGCAGTGGCCCACACAAGGACTGCAGAACACAGCTGGCCACAGAACTGATGCAGATTCCCACACCTACAGTCTTGTCTCTTGAGGAAGGAATGATTCTCAGTAAGAGGTGACATGACAACTAACTAGATACTTTGGTGGAACAGGCGTAAGATTCCCTAATTGACTCCACAAAATAAATTCTAAATGACATTTCATCTCCTAAATGTATAGCAAGGAAATCTGAATGGTATAAATAATTTTTATGTAGTCTTGGGGTGAGAGAGGCATCCAAAGCATGCTTCTAAAATCGGAAATCATAAAATTTGCTGGATTTTACTATTAAACTTTGCTACATAAAAAGTAAACTTGCTACATGAGAGGAAAATACCTGGCAACATGCTTAATAAAGAATGAATTTTTGTAAATAAGGAAAAGAAGTACCACACTACAAGAGAGGAATGGAAAAAAGACTTCTACATCCATCAATGTGACATACTGAATATTTTAGAACAATTTTCATCTTAAAATTTTTTTCAGCTAGAAATCTTGCAAAAATAATAAGAAAATATCGAATTCATAGTCACTCTTTGAGAAAGCAAGGGCCAGAAAAAGAGGAGAATAAAAGAAAGGTGAGCCATGTGATGGCTGTCCCGTGTTTTCCTGGAGGCATTCTAGCTTCAGAAACTTGTGTTCTGAGGCTTGGATAGCACAAGGACAGAAGGCAAGTCCTTTGAGCCACACAAGCAGAGATTTGGAATGAAGACTCCTGCTTAAAGCCAGGGCTCCCAGAGGGTGGCCCCCGAAGTGAAAGTGGATTAATGCACCTTTGAGGAAGATAACAATATCAGTTGTAATAATTACCATGCACCAAGCAGGTTCTCAGTGCTTTAAACATTAACTCATTTAGTCTTCTCAACAACTCTCTTAGATAGATATCAGTTCAGTTCAGTCACTCAGTCGTGTCTGACTCTTTGCAACCCCATGGACTGCAGCACGCCAGACCTCCCTGTCCATCACCAACTCCTGGAGCTTGCTCAAACTCATGTCCATTGACTCAGTGAGTCCATCCAACCATCTCATCCTCTGTTATCCCCTTCTCCTCCTGCCTTCAGTCTTTCCCAGCATCGGGGTCTTTTCCAAGGAGTCAGCTCTTCACATCAGATGGCCAAAGTATTGGAGTTTCAGTTTCAGCATCAGTCCTTCCAATGAATATTCAGGATTGATTTCCTTTACGATGGACTGGTTGGAACTCCATGCAGTTCAAGGGACTCTCAAGAGTCTTCTCCAACACCACAGTTCAAAAGCATCAATTCTTTGGTGCTCAACCTCCATTATAGTCCAAGTCTCACATCCATACATGACTACTGGAAAACCATAGCTTTGAGTAGAGGGACCTTTGTTGGCAAAGTAATATCTCTGCTTTCCAATATGCTGTCTAGGTTGGTCATAGCTTTTCTTCCAAGGAGTAAGCATCTTTAAATTTCATGGCTGCAGTCACCATCTGCAGTGATTTTGGAGCCCAAAAAAATAGTCTCTCACTGTTTCCATTGTTTCCCCATCTATTTGCCATGAATTTGACATCTATTTGCCATTAGATAGGTATCAGTTCACTTCAGTTCAGTCGCTCAGTCGTGTCCAACTCTTTGTGACCCCATGAATCCCAGCATGCCAGGCCTTCCTGTCCATCACCAACTCCCAGAGTCTACTCATGTCCATTGAGTCAGTGATGCCATCCAGCCATCTCATCCTCTGTCAGCCCCTTTTCCTCCTGCCTCCAGTCCTTCCCAGCATCAGGGTCTTTTCCAATGAGTCAGCTCTTCACATCAGGTGGCCAAAGTATTGGAGTTTCAGCCTCAGCATTGGTCCTTCCAATGAACACCCAGGACTAATATCCTTCAGGATGTACTGGTTGGATCTCCTTGCAGTCCAAGGGACTCTCAAGAGTCTTCTCCAACACCATAGTTCAAAAGCATCAATTTTTTGGCACTCAGGTTTCTTCATAGTCCAACTCTCACATCCATACATTATCACTGGAAAAACCACAGCCTTGACTAGATGGACCTTTGTTGGCAAAGTAATGTCTCTGCTTTTTAATATGCTATCTATGTTAGTCATAACTTTCCTTCCAAGGAGTGTCTTTTAAAATCATGGCTGCAATCACCATCTGCAGTGATTTTGGAGCCCAAAAAAATAAAGTCTGACACTCTTTCCACTGTTTCCCCATCTATTTCTCATGAAGTTAGATAGGTATTATATTATGCAAATTTTATTGTTGAGAAAATATAGCTCAGAGAGGTTAAGCAACTTGTTTAAGGGCACACTGTAAGTGAGCGTGAGATTCAGGTAGCCTGGCTTCAAGAAGGGAGAGAAAAGTCTCTCTTAGCAAGGAATTAGCATCTACAATATTAAAAGGAACGCCCCCAAATCAATAAGAAAGAGATAAACAACTCCAGAGAGATTGGGAAGAAGAGATGAACACGCAATTCATAGAAGAGAAAACATAGGTTGCTGAATAAACACAGGAAAAGATGTCCAACATGGCAAGTGTAGATTAAAAGTATGATGACGTCAAGCGTTGTCCAGCATAAGAAACAATGGGGACTCTTTATGTCTGGCTGATAAGAATGTAAACTGAAATGATCACTTTGAATAACAATCTAATGAGTCTATCACCAACTCAATGGGCATGAGTTTGAGTAAACCCCAGGAGGTGGTGATGGACAGGGAGGCCTGGTGTGCTGCGGTCCATGGGGTTGCAAAGAGTCGGACACGACTGAGCAACTGAACTGAACTGAGTCTGTCTGAAGCTCTCTCTTTTCTTCCTTGCTTTTGCAATCCATGCCTAGTCATCACCTCCTTTATGAAGTCTGCATGAACCCATGGGCTCACAGTGACATCACATTCTTCAAGTTTCCCACGTTCGTTCTATCACTTATTGGAACACATGATTTGCTGCCTTCTGTTGGGAGTTTTCATCTGTTCCTTAAGTGCCAGGGCGGTGGTGTTTTGTAATTTTTCATTCCTAGCATCTGAGTAGGAGCTAAATAAATATTACTGGTTTGACTATAAAAAGGACTAATGTAACCAAATAAACCATATTTTGGATTTCTCACTGTTCTATTAGCATATGTTGGACACATACTGACAATCCAATTATAGTCGGCACAACACATCTTAGGGCAAACAAACCTTTAGTGTTTTTGTCTTGTGTAGATTTGCTTTGTATTTTCTTGATGTAAAAATTGAGCATGACATATTTTCTGAAGAAAAGTTAAGAAAATGAACTACTGGACACTGATGTCAAGGTCTTCCCTTTATCAAATCAGTTTTAAAAGCTATGTTCATTTCTTTGAACATCTGAAAATGACAAAGGCCTAAGGCTCTAATTGACTTTTGATAAACATATGACTGAATCACTGAGGTGTTTCAGTTTATCGTATAAAATCTATATACTAAACAGGTATTAAGAGAGACAGATCATGTCTCTCTGGAGTTTACTGACTATCCATGACTTTCACTATTACTTATATATGGATGATTCTCAAATCTACATTTTAGCTCTGATTTTTCAGTGCATACTCTTTCTCTAATTTTTTGTTTTCTTTTTGCCCCCTAGTTATAAAAGTAATATGTGTTCTGGGTAGAAAAAAATTGAAAAATAAGCAAAAGTTAAAAGGCAGTAGAATCACGCATAACACTACCACCAAGAGTTGAGATGATTACTGTCCCTATTTTAATATGTAGTTATTCTAGCCTAATTTCCATATATAACATGTATTCAACCTAGTCACCCCTCCACTGATCTTTTTATTGTCTGCTGCTTTTGTCTTTTACAAGTGAAAGTGAAAGTCGCTCAGTTGTGTGTGACTCTATGTGACTCCAAGGACTGCACAGTTCATGGAATTCTCCAAGCTAGAATACTGGAGTGGGTAGCCTTTCCCTTCTCCAGGGGATCTTCCCAATCCAGGGATCAAACCCAGGTATCCCGCATTGCAGATAGATTCTTTACCAGCTAAGCCACAAGGGAAGCCCAAGAATACTGCAGTGGGTAGCCTATCTCTTCTCCAGTGGATCTTTCCGACCCAGGGATCGAGCGCTGGTCTCCTGCATTGCAGGCGGATTCTTTACCAACTGAACCATCAGGGAACAAAATGCCATATGATCGGAATCATGTAGTATGTAGCCCTTTAGATGGTTTCTTTCACTCAGTAATATGCATTTAAGACTCCTCCATTATTTTTCATGGCTTGATCGTTTCTTTTTAGCATGGAATAAAGTTCCATTTTATGAGTGTATCACAGTTTGTTTATTCACCTACTGAAGGGCAACTTGGTTGCTTCCAAGTTTTGGTAATTATGAATAAAGCTGCCATAAACATCCATATGCAGGTTTTTCTCAGCTATACACATTATCCTGATAGGAAAATAAATTTAGAAAATCACTACTCAGTTAAAGCTGAAAATTATGCAAAATATAAAGTTATATTAATTCACTGGGCTATGTGCTCAGTTGTGTCTGACTCTGCGACCCCATGGACTGTAGCCCACTAGGTTCCTCTGTCCATGGAATTTCCCAGGTAAGAATACTGGAGTGGGTAACCATTTCCTTCTCCAGAGCATCCTCCCAAACCAGGGATGATCCATGTCTCCTGCATTGGAGGCAGATTCTTTATCATCGGAGCCGCCTGGGAAGCCACTAGCACTATTTAAAAGGGGACTATCGAATAGACAGAATAGAAAAATATTCATTATTCTTTTATTAAATAAATAACATTTACTAGAATAGCCTAAATGGAAGTGTTAGTTGTTCACTAGTGTCCAACTCTTTGAGGCCCCATGGACTATCGACCGCCAGGCTCCTCTGTCTGTGGAATTCTCCAGGCAAGAATATTGGAATGGGCTGCTGTGCCCTCCTCCAGGGCATCTTCCCCACCCAGGGATCGAACCCACATTTCTTATGTCTCCTGCACTGGGCAGGCAGGTTCTTTACCACTAGCACCACCTGGGAATCCCAAGAATCACCTAATGTAGGCACAATTTGAAAGCTAGGAATAAAAATTATGGACTATTTGTGTAGACTGAGACACATTTGTTCAGAATACACAAAATTGCATTAGAAAAATCTAAGGCCCTTCCATTCTGCTTCAGGCTCCTACCAAAGTTAGTGCAAAATCGATTCAATTTGACATTTATTGGAACCTACTATTTGTAAGGCCCTGTGATAGGTGCTAGAGCAGATTTAAAATGATCAAGATATGAGTTCTAACTTTCAAGGACCTAATAGGCCAGTAGATAAGATAAGACATCTATACAATTAACCATAACATTATATAGATGTGCTAAGAAATACGATGGAAATAAAAACAGAACACTGTGGGGTCACAAAGAGAGGAAGATTCATTCCAGCTGATAAACTAGAGGAAGATTTAATTAAAGAAAGGACTTTGGAACTGGGACTGGAAGAATGGGTAGGATTTAGACAGAAAGCAGTAAAATGGCTGGGAGGATGGGTAGTAAGAGGGATATTTTAAACAGAGGCAAAGGTGGTCAAAGAAATAAACTGCCAGAATTTTGATTGTGTTTGGGGAATCGGTCATACTCTGGTTTGGTTGAAGCGGAAAATTTGAGAAGGGAGTTAACACATTCTATACTGGTGGGATTGAGTTGAATTCATTTTAAATCTTTAATGGTGAAATAAACATATTTGTCCTAAGAAATTAGATGACACTAAAAATAGGCTATTAGCAAAATGAGAAAATAGGACATAATCAAGAAATATTTGTTTTAACTTATTTTCAATTGCTTTTAATTAAAAAATTAATCAGAAGACTTGAACACTGGGGTTCATAAAATCTATGTAATTACATGCAACTTATGGATTTGAGAATTCATGTTCATTAATCTGGGAAAGGAGTTTCATCTGATTCTCCTAAGGGTGCTTTACCCCTAAAAATGCTAAAAATCATTGCTTTCGAGGAAATGGGTTAGTTTTAAGTAAAACTAAATTTTTATGACTTTCTTTTCCTACCAAATAATATAACTTGCATTTAGCTTGTCACGCTCTATTAGAATCATTTTGCTTCAACTTTAAAGGTTCGCACTCTCTCTATTCCTCTTTGTCTCGTTTTTCTACTTCTCTTTTTTGAAAGGAAAAAATAAAACACACATTAGAGAGATCTAAAAACACAGAGTTGTATGAAGAGAAAGCTAACACCCTGCACAACCCTTTGCACTCATTCCTCCCACAACTAAGAGTGTATCTGCACGTAAATTTTTAACTCACATCATACAGATTTATGTCTACGTTGCATGAATGCACATGTATGTATGTGAGAAAGAGAGAGACTGGGAGAGACAGAAACAGATGTTTTCCTCTTTTTCTAAAATGAAAATAGTATTCATTTAAAAATAGGTATAAACCCTATACATCTTTAATTCTTAATGTACCAGGGACATCTTTCCAGGTTAGTACACATAAATTTAATTGATTCTTTTAAATACCTATAAAATATTCCATTGCAGAAGTATACTATAGTTTATTTGGTTATTTTCTAATTGATAAGTATTCATGTTGTTTACAGTTTTGAGTATTTAAACTGCTGTTATATAAACATCTTTATAAATATATCATTATATGCAAGTGTTTTCATTGTATAGGATTAAAAAAATAACATGTAATAGGAATGTTAATAAAACAATAGACATTGTCACATAACTTCTTAAGAAGTTTTAGCAAATCATATCTCCACTTGCAGTATTAGCCAACGCCCACACTTTGGTATACTTTGCACAGGGATAGTATTCAAAATACTTAACAATGCACAAGGCAGAAACATTCAAGAACATTCAGGTGACATGCATTCACCTTCCATTTACTGCTTATTGAAGATGGAAGGGTCTGATCAGTCAGAGAAGGAGGGATGAGAGTTCTGGGCAAGGAAGGGAGCTCAAAGTAGCAAACATTTATGACCTGAAACATTAGTAATACAAGGGTCATACTGAACTTACCAGATGACATCAGCCCTGCCATTGCTAGAACTGGGTACTACCAGGCTTTTAAAATTTTTTTGCTAGAATTTCAGAAAATAATATCTCATTGGTACGTTTAATTTATGTTTCCTCAAGTTTTAGTTTTGAAGAACAACTTTCGGATGTCACTTTATGTTTGCTTATCCATTACTTGTTTAAATTTTTGTCTATCTTTATTTGTGTTATTTACCTTTTAATTATCAGTTTGAAGGAGCTTTCAAATATTTACAAATATATAGTCTCTGGGCTTATTCTTCATCTTTATACTTAAGGTAACTTTAGCTGTTCAAATGTTTTAATATTAATATAAAATATACTTTTAATCTAAATGCCATTACATTTATGTTTATTTATTGAAGTTATAGATTTAAATCTAAGCACTGTAATATTTTTGGTATATTTTTCTTAGTTCTTCGGTTTTTGTAATTTTCCCCCATTTTCTCCAACTGGTTGCTGATATAAGAAAAGAACATTTTTGGTATTTGTTTCATATCTATCCAAATTCTTTTGGTACTTCTAACAGTATTTAATGGTAAACCTCATTTTTTAAAAATTGTTGTTATATGATGAAATCATGTAAGAAAAACTTCTCTCTCCATTATATATGT
Source organism: Muntiacus reevesi (assembly GCF_963930625.1). Classification (NCBI taxonomy): domain Eukaryota; kingdom Metazoa; phylum Chordata; class Mammalia; order Artiodactyla; family Cervidae; genus Muntiacus; species Muntiacus reevesi. Next base: position 161,431,260 of record NC_089251.1, read on the forward strand.
CATATAGTTTCTTGACATTATTAATACATTAATCTCTAAAATAATTTTAAATAATAATAAAGGCAGGCATATGTGCCTTGTTTCAAATTTTAGTGTCAATGACTTGTCTTCTTATGAATAATTGAGTTTTATTGCGTTTTAGCCCACCAGGCTCCAGGGGATCTTCCCCACCCAGGGACTGAACCCCAGTCTGTCTCCGGCACTGCAGGCAGATTCTTTACCACCTGAGCCACCAGGGAAGTCATTTTTTACTTGTCAAATATGAGTTCTTTTTGTTCATCTGTCTCTATCATACTTCAATATTCTAAGGCACTTTATACTTATATCTTGACTTTTTTTTCATTTCTTGAAAAAAAAGCATCTTTTAAGTTCTCCTACCTCCTTGACTATTTGTCAGTTTATACGAATTGCTCCTCCTTTCTCTGAATTTCAAACGTTAGCCGTCCTTAGAACCAGTATTGGCTCTCATGTGATACTCATCTGTTTTCTCATCTGACACTCATACTCTTTGTCTGAGAAGCCAGCTTTTCATTAAGTATGGTCTCAACTGACACCTACGTAACAACTGTTATGGACTTGAGTGTTTTTGTTCGCGCCCCACCCCCAAATTCAAATGTTGAAATCTCAGCCCCTGATATGATGATATTTAGAGATAGGGCCTTTGCGAGGTGATTAGGTCACGAGAGAAGAGGCCTCACTGATGGGACCAGCGCCTCATATGAACAGACTGAATTTCTTCAGACTTTCTTCCTCCTCTCCACTTCGTAAGGGCACGTTAAGAAGGTGACCATCTGAAAACCAGGAAGAGGGATCTCACCAGACTCCATGTCTGCAGGCACCTCGCTCCTGGACTTCCTACAGCCTCCTGAACTGTGAGAAAAACAAATGTCTGCTTTTTCAGTCTCCCAACCTACTCTAAATGGTCAGAGCAGCGTGAGTGGACTAAGACACAAGTAGTTTCTACAGCTAAAACCTGACTCTAAATTCTCTTTCCCACCTCTAGATTCTTTTTTTTTTTAATTTAAATATAATTGATTTGCAATGTAGTATTAGTTTCTGGTGCACAGGAAAGTGATCCAGTTGTACATACACTACATATATGTAACATACACTACATATATATTACATACCTGTGTGTGTGTGCTAAGCCACTTCAGTGGTGTCTGAGTATTTGCGACCCTATGGACTATAGCCTGCCAGGCTTCTCTGTCCATGGGATTGTCCAGGCAAGAATATTGGAGTGGTTTCCCAAGTCCTCCTCCAGAGGATCTTCCCAACCCAGGGATCGATCCCGCATCTCTTGTGTCTCCTGCATTGGTAGGGAGGTTATTTACCATTAGTACCACCTGGGAAGCTATATAGTATATATACATGTGCATATATATTTTTTTTCCTTACAATCCATTACAGAATACTGAATATAGTTCCCTATGCTATACAGTAGGACCTTGTTGTTTAAACATAGTAGTTTATATCTTCTTATTCAAAACTAAGAATAAAAATTTATTCTTCCCTTACCTCCTTTGTGCTTTGATAACCATAAGTTTGTTTTCTGTGTCAGTGAGTCTGTTCTGTTTCATAAGTATGTTCACTTGTGCCGTATTTTAGATATAAATGATATCATATGGTATTTTTCTTTCTCTTTCTGACTCACTTCTCTTAGTATGACAATCTCTCGGTCCATTTATACTGCTGCAAATGTGGCATTATTTCATTCTTTTAGTGACTGCATAGTATTCCATTAAATATACATACCACATCTTCTTCATCCATTCATTTGTCAGTGGACACTTAGATCGCGTCCATGTCTTGGATATTATAAATAGTGCTGCTATGAACACTGGGGTGCTTGTATCTTTTTGAAATATAGTTTTCTGACTTCCCCGGTGGCTCAGGGGTAAAGAATCCACCGGCCAAAGCAGGAGACGTGGGTTTGATCCCTGGGTCAGGAAGATTCCCTGGAGGAGGAAATGGCAACCCCCTCTAGTATTTGTGCCTAGAAAATCCCATGGACGGGGAGCCTGGCGGGCTACACTCCATGGGGTCACAAAAGAGTCGGGCATGACTTAGTGACTAAACAACAACAACAACAGCTGAATATGTACCCAGAAGTGGAATTGCTGGATCATATGCAAACTCTATTTTTAGTTTTGTAAGGATCCTCCATACCGTTCTCCATAGTGGCTGTATGAATTTACATTCCCATCAACAGTGTAAGAAGGTTGGCTTTACATCCTCTTCAGCATTTTTTTTTTGTGGACTTTTAATGATGATCATTTTGACAGATGTGAGGTGGTACCTCATTTCACTTTTGATTTGTATTTCTCTAATAATTAGCAATATTGAACGGCTTTTCACATACCTCTTGGCCACCTATATGTATTTTTTGGAGAAATGTCTTATTAGGTCTTCTAAAAAGGTCCTTAGCCCATTTTTTGGACTGGGCTTTTGTTGCTGTTGTTACTGAGCTGCATGAGGTATTTGATATTTTGAAAATTAAGCCCCTGTGGGTCACATCATTTGCAAATATTTTCTTCAAATCTGTAAGTTGTCTTTTTGTTTTATTGGTGGTTTCCTTTGCTGTGCAAAAGTTTATGAGTTTGATTAGGTCCACTTGCTTATTTTTGCTTTTATTTCTATTGCTTTGGGACATTGACTTGGGAAAATATTGGTATGATTTATATCAGAGATCACCCTCAGACTTTTATTACTGGCTTTTTAACCTGATATCTTAATCTGGATGCTTCATTACTGTTCAATCTCAACATTTTAAAACCTGAATTATCTTTGAACATATCCTCTTTTTTCTATGTCTCTTAATAGTTAATGACAGCACCATGTACTAATTCATTCGATCTGGAAGTTATGTTCAATTACCCTTCTTATCCCTTCAACTTTAATCAGTTTTAACATTCTGTCAACTCTGCTTAAAAAATATCTCTCAAACTCTTCTCCATCTTTCCATCCATGACACAACAATTTTATTCTGCTTTCCTGGCTGGACCTTCTAACATGGTTCAACTTTAATTCATTCTCAGAATTGTGGCCAAAGTTTTGTTAAGTCACAAAACACTTTTCTTCCTCTGTTGAAAAACCTCTAATAGGTCTTATATACCTCCAGAATAAAATTTAAGTTTTAAGCATTGCACACAATGCCTTTCATATTTTGGAACCAAACACTCCTCTTAAGCTCGTCTTCAGCTGCTGGCTACCATTTCTCACTATAAGGCACTGCTCGCCGCTTCATGGTTTCAAGATTTCTCACATACAGACTTGATCTTGTTCAGCCCCGTGTTTTCTCTCTGCGTCACCTGCCCCGCACAGTCATGGCCTCTCTGCACACCTCTGTGCTTCAGATCCTTTCTCAGAAACCAGCCTGTCTACTCTGCTCTCCCAACCAAAGCCTGTTCTTCTCCCCTCGCGTGGGAACCCGAGGCGCAAGTTTGTGACTTTAGAGCTTTGAATCCACACATAGCACTCAGTATGGCAGGACTTTAATGACACGTGTGGGTGGAGGAACAAAAGGAAGGAGGCCAGGAAGGAATCAAGGATGACCTACTAAAGATTTTATTTGAACTGAAGTATTTTGTAGCCAACTATCCCTAAAAACAGAGATAAATCAATTTAAAAAATGTTGAGGTGATTAAGAAGGATACACTAAACAAAGCTGATTTTTAATACACAAAACTTGTAGGGCAGAATTGAGTAACTAAGAGAAAAAAAAATGAATAATTATGCTGTATGTCAGCAAAGTTATCTGCGCTGAAAAGTGGTTCAGAGAGCAAAAAAAAAAAATAAATGAAAAAGCTGAAGGAGGACATGAAAAATGAGCACAGTGCTTTATGCTTTGTAAACACTTTATTGCATTTAAAGCATAAAACAAAACATAAAGGACAGATAGCCTGTACAAGTGGATTTTGGTAAAGAGCAGATGATTTTCTCATATAGTTCTACACTACTTATTGCAATACTACCTTTTACTTTAAGACATGTTTTAAATTTAGCAAGGATTAATACATGCTATTCATTTGTCATGTACCAGGACATATATATTTACAATATCACATTTTAGCTAAGATAGCTAAGTTTAGATTACAGTGGGTTTCCCTGGTGGCTCAGATGGTAAAGAATCTTCCTGCAATGCAGGAGACCCAGGTTTGATCCCTGGGTGGGGACGATCCCCAGAGAAGGATATGGTAACCCACTCCAGTATTCCTGCCTGGAGAATCCCATGGACAGAGGGCAGAGATTACAGTAGCAATTTACATGAAGGTGGTTGGGTCCCTCCCATAGCTCGACTCACCACCTGTGGATTTGTTCTCCTGAATGTGTATCTTCAGTCTCTTAACCCACATGGGCTGGGTGTCCACACGCAGCACTAGGCCTGCTCTAGACAACAGAGCCGGGTAACATGACAAAGTCAGCTAAGATTACCGTAGTGACGCACTTGAAATTCCATAGGAACCATGTATTTTTCTCCAAGTTTTCAGTGAAAGGCAGAAAATAGACCTTTAGTACCAGAAAGCCCATTTCTACACATTAAGTCACAGCTAGCCAAGGCAAACAGCCACTGTTATTGAACCCTGATTGACAGGCATGACCTAGGACATGTATTGTGTCCTCCTTGCAACTATCTTGTTATACGATGGACAAGTGACTTCATCTCTCCATTACTCTGTTTCATCATTCATAAAAAGGAGACAATAATATCTACCTCACAGACTATTCTTGTGAAGATTAAACATAAAGCTCCTAGAAATGTACTAAGCATTAGATAAGTGTCATCTATGGTGGAAATTATCATTATTATTTAAAGAAGTAGGATGCGTGTCAATAGATAAAAAAGGCAGAAAATTTGAAATTTTAAAAACAAAAATGAATTACTATTTAATTATAACACTGTACTGCTTATGCTCATCCAGCCAGCCAGCCAGATGAAGCACAAGCTGGAATCAAGATTGCCAGGAGAAACATCAATAACCTCAGATATGCAGATGACACCACCATTATGGCAGAAAGTGAAGAACTAAAGAGCCTCTTGATGAAAGTGAAAGAGGAGAGTGAAAAAGTTGGATTAAAGCTCAACATTCAGAAAACTAAGATCAGGGCATACAGTCCCATAATTTCATGGCAAATAGATGGGGAAACAGTGGAAACAGTGGCTGACTTTATTTTTTTGGGCTCCAAAATCACTGCAGATGGTGACTGCAGCCATGAGATTAAAAGACGCTTACTCCTTGGAAGGAAAGTTATGACCAACCTAGACAGCATATTAAAAAGCAGAGACATTACTTTGTTAACAAAGGTCCATCTAGTCAAGGCTATGGTTCTTCCAGTGGTCATGTATGAATGTGAGAGTTGGACTATAAAGAAAGCTGAGTGCAGAAGGATTGATGCTTTTGAACTGTGGTGTTGGAGAAGACTCTTGAGAGTCCCTTGGACTGCAAGGAGATCCAACCAGTTCATCCTAAAGGAAATCAGTTCTGGGTGTTCATTGGAAGGACTGATATTGAAGCTGAAACTCCAATATTTTGGCCACCTGATGCTAAGAGATGACTCGTTTGAAAAGACCCTTATGCTGGGAAAGAATGAAGGCAGGAGAAGGGGACGACAGAAGATGAGATGGTTAGATGGCATCACCAACTTAATGGACATGGGTTTGGGTGGACTCTGGGAGTTGGTGATGGACAGGGAGGCCTGGTGTGCTGCGGTTCATGGGGTTACAAAGGGTCGGACACGGGTGAGCGACTGAACTGAACTGAACTGAACTGCTTATGTTCATTATAGAGGTGGCATATAGTGGCACCTCACTCTACATTTGCAGTAGAAATGATGGCTGCATTAGAGCTAAAGTATTTGTGTGAGCAAGATCCATTATACGCCTGCAATTTTCTCTTTCGTTTCAAGCTTTGGAAGTCTGCACAGGTCTTTTCTGTGACTATTTTAAAATGTTACAATAAATTCTCCAAACTTTCAACTAAAGTTTCACATGAAAAAGGATAACTGACTGAGAGAAATTTTAGAAAATAATGACTAGAGAATATTTAAATTACCTGAGTAAACTTGTAGCTTTGGGGCTTATATTTTCCTTCTTTCTTCCTGAAATCTAAGTCTCTCTGGACTGTAAGAAACCTGTCCATTTAGCAGCCTTCGCCTAAACAATGGAACTCCCACAGTCATTTTCCTGCTCTTTAGAAGGTACACGAGCTCACACGCATGTGAGTGTGTGTGCCTACATGCGTGCACACAAGTCATTATTAACTTTCTGTGCAGAAGAGGGTACTGATGAGTTTCTGATATTTAATTGGTCTCTCTTTATTGAGACAATGGTTTATTACATTATTACATCATAAATAGGCTGAGTAAAACCTGAAAAAAGTAGATAACAGTGGAATATCTAATTCTGCAGGAAAGAACTCAGAAGGAATCTCAAGAAGATTAACAACTTAAAGACAAAATAATGTAAAATGTCAAACAAAATAATCGCTCAACTTGCTACAGGACCACAGTAGGGGCTGTCAACCTGATACTCAGTTATAACGCTGGGGGGTGACCAGGGAGAGTGACCCTGAGGCTGGGTCCTGAAAGCTACAGTCAGAACAAGAGAAACGATGCAGGAGATGGGGAGGGGCCTTCCACTCACTGAGAACAGTGCCCTGGACTTGCAAAGAACTTTCACATCCCTTCTCTCATTTGGATCTGAACTGGACTTGCAAAGAACTTTCACATCCCTTCTCTCATTTGGATCTGAAGTCAACAATGTGTACTCGTTAGGAGAGACCCCCGTTTTCTACGTTTATAGCCAAAGAACTGAGACCAGCAAGGGGCATGGCCTGTGTGCTGTCCCATGACCCATCCGTTTTAATGTCAGATCCTGGAGAGCTAGACCCCGACTAGTGTGTTAGTCAAGTCACAGCAATCGCCATCATTACCATTATTTTACCATACTAGGAACTACGCTGAGTCGTCTGTGTCCTAGAATGTTGTTCTCTGACAATGTTATAGGCTTAAAAGTAAGTTTATCCATATTAGAGTGGAGGATACTTCCTAGGAGTACTCCTTAATTCCAAGGCACAGCTTCTTTGTCAGTATTATATGATAGATAAAACATAAAAGAATTTGATCTATAAAAGTTACCATTTGTTTATAAACACTTGGATTTCCTAAATGCCGTAATAAACATATAAATTTTTAAAACATCAGGGAGCTTCCCTGGTGATCCGGTGATTAAGAACCTGTCTTGCAATGCAAGGGACACTGGCTTGATCCCTGGTCGAGGAAGCTCCCACATGCTTCAGAGCAACTAAACCCATGAGCCACAACTACTGCGCCTACATGCTGCAACCCCTGAAGCCCGTGCACCTAAAGCCTGTGCTCTGCAATAAGAGAGAAGCCTCTGCTTGCTACAACCAGAGAAACCCCGCATGCAGCAACGAAGACTCAACACAGCCAAAAAATAAAAATAATTTCAAAAAATCATGAGAGCAGCTATTACGATTTCAGGATCTTTGTCTATCAGAACACATTGCTTTCCATTATAGGATGTTAGATATAGAAGACCATTCAATTGGTGTCAAACACTGAGTAGGCAGTTCTTCAGTTTGCTGTGTGATCACTATCTCAAATCTCAAGAAGGTATCGTTGGCCTGAAAGATCGCCAGGTTCAGCAGCTGAGTTATGAGATTTCCTCATCTTTCAATCTGGAAGAATTTCATACTTCAGTGGATGCTGTGCAGATGGAATCAGAGGAAGAAGGTGACTCGACGGAAAAGTCCAATTTTCTGCAAGTTCAGGAGATGGACTGGAAAGGGTCTATTCAGTTCGTGATTTATAACAGGGATGAAGCTGGGTCAATGCAGCTGCAAAGATATATAATTCCATTCTCATACTACTATTAAGAGAGAGGGCACAGCTTGTTTAGATCATAGTGGACTAAGAAGGATATGATCATGATAAATAGCCAACTGAATGAAGCAAACTTCAGAAAAAAATGTGGAGCAGACTGGACCGGGTGGCTGGAGTAGGCAATTTTTTAAGACCTCATTGGTGCACAGGTCGGGTGGTGAAGGAGTAAATGACCTAAGAATCTTTACTCCTCAACTGGTCTACAGGAGGCTGAGACATCTATTGTTTTATAATGAATCATGGCAGCAGTAGAAGTGATCTCAAAGAGCACCCAATCCAATCTCTTCATCTTATAAATGAGGAAACCTGGCTCTTGAGAACTGGAAACTCACTGAAGTCTTAAAATCTGTGATAGGCAGAGGGAGGACGAGATGCCGGGTTTCAAGCTCCTGGTTCTGCCTTCCATCATCCTGACCTATCCCCACACAGGGCTCAGAGCCCTCATGACCAGACGTGGCCACAGAGTGAGTGGAATACAGATGTGTCCCTTAGGAGAACTGTGAGTCCTCTGGTTGCAGTACAGACAGAAGACACAGTTATACTACAGACTGAGCGACAGGAAAGGAAAGAGAAAGTGAAAGTCGCTCAGACGCGTCTGACTCTTTGCGACCCCATGGACTGTCCATGGAATTCTCTAGGCAAGAATACTGGAATGGGTAGCCTTTCTCTTTTCCAGGGGATCTTCCCAATCCAGGGATCGAACCCAGGTCTCCTGCATTGCAGGCAGATTCTTTACCAGCCCCGCCACAGGGAAGCCCAAGAATACTGGAGTGGGTAGCCTATCCCTTCTCCAGGGGATCTTCCTGACCCAGGAATCGAACCGGGGTCTCCTGCATCGCAGGTGGATTCTTTACCAAGTGAGCTATTGGGGGCAGCAGAAATACAGGACGGCTCCCCTTTACTGGCAGCTCAGAGAGGCAGGGACTTTCAGAGAAATGAGGGAGCTTCTTCCTGGACCTAATGAAAGCTGGGCATAGCAGGGTTTAATAACAGAGGCACGTGGAAGCCCTCGTCCCCATCCCTAGTGCTATTTGTATGGAGAAGAATGATTGTTTTGGGTGTTGGTAATATTAAAAACTTTATCCAGTAAGATTCACTTTGGAAACAGGTTACTTTCCTTTTGACCAGTATTTTCTAGTAAAGTATTGGCCCCGTTCATGTGCGCCTGTGAGATCTGGGGTACAATTCGGGAGGACGATGCACCGCTACTGTGAACTTCCGATCTCAAGAAAGGTGACTGTGAGGAAACCTGAGGCTGCCACATCTTAGTGGTTTCCTTTTCATGCTGTGTATAAATTTCGGGTTTGACACTGGTTTCCTCCCAAGGCATCTGGGAAGCTCACTTACAGATGTTCGCAATATTGCTGCGGTTGTGAGCGGCGGGTGCATCAGCGTATTGCTGATTCTTTATCTATAATGAGTGACTTCACAGGTTACACGTATTGACAATAGGGCCCATGATCCATATTTTGTAAAGGGCAGAACAGCAGCCCAGAGAGGCAGGATGACACAGGGCTCCACAAATCAATATCAGGGCCCCAGACAGAACCTCGCTCCTGTTGCTCCTTGTCCGATTCTTTATTTACCCACCTTTCCTCTCTAAAACTCATGTCAAGTGCAACTTACACATAAAAGTCTACACCAGGAATGCTCTGTGACAGAAAAGAATGTCCGGTCTTTACAACCTGAATTTGGGTTAAGGAAACTGCCAATACAAAGTGAAATTGCAGAATAGCTGTGGGGACTAGAACCAAACTATCAGTTTTCATAATCAAGCAAGAATGACACCCACGTCTTTACCCAAGCTTGTTCTTCAGTGCGGGGATATTGAAAAATGGGATGCATTTACAAAACCCACCGCCTCCGAAACAATCATTGAATTACAGCACCAGGATACCCTCTGTTGATTACTTCAGTGAAGAAAATATGGCTTAGGTGACAGGGCAATGCTGGTATGAAATTTTGTTTTATGCTGTAATTTCTACCTGTTTGGGGTCTGAATTGTGATGAGCAGTATTTCACTCTGATTTACAGTGCTCAGAACAAGGACTAATGACAGGCGACTTTAACTCTCTCAACAACTTTCCAGAGCTAAGGGGCTGTGAAAAGACACTATGGACGCTCCAGGACTGCTTGCAAAGTTGTCCTGAAAAGACCACTAATGAGAAGCACTTTCTCAATCTGATCCCCAGCTGGCATGATTCTCCTTGGGCGAGGAAGTGGTGAGGGGTGAAAATAAGTAGGGGAGGACCTGGGTTTTGAAACAATATAAGCATATTGTGCTGGTTGCTGCTACTGCTGCTAAGCCCTTCAGTCATGTCGGACTCTGTGTGACTCCATAGCCCACCAGGCTCCTCTGTCCATGGGGTTTTCCAGGCAAGATCACTGGAGTGGGGTGCCATTGCCTTCTCTGATTGTTCTGGTTGCAAACCTACAAATCCTGAAGAAAATCAACCCTGAATATTCATTGGAAGGACTGATGCTGAAGCTGAAGCTCCAATACTTTGGCCACTAATGCAAAGACCTGACTCATTGGAAAAGACCCTGATGCTGAGAAAGATTGAAGGTGGGAGGAGAAGGGGAAGGATGAGAGGGTTGGATGGCATCACCGACTCAGCTTATTTGTGATAAGTGGTCTAAAGTGGGCACTCATAGCATTTACCTTAATAAATTGCAACTGAGATTTAAAAGTAGGGAGAGAAATGGCAACAACTAACCATCTGGGGACGACTGAGGATGAGATGGTTGGATGGCATCACCGACTCGATGGACATGGTTTTGGGTGGACTCCGGGAGCTGGTGATGGACAGGGAGGCCGGGCGTGCTGAGGTTCATGGGGTCGCAAAGAGTCTGCCACGACTGGGCGACTGAACTGAACTGAACTGAACCAACTAAGACGGCTGAGAAAGATTGTTTTCTTTTGGAGGAGGAACATTTAAGGTGAGATCTAAACAGTGGGCAAGAGTCAGCCCTTTCACACAGAGTGGTGTGGTAGGCCTTCACAAAGGACACAGCTCAGAGCTTTCAAGGATGGAAATAACACTGAATGGATAGAACTCAGGGAGTTAGAGGAAGCCAGGGTCCAGGGAAGAGCTTGGTTTGTTAAATAAGTATGATGGATAGTCATTGCATTCCCACCAACAGGGGTAGGAGGATTCGCTTCTCTCCACATCCTCACCAGCATTCATTATTTGTAGACATTTCTGATGATGGTCATTGTGACCTGTGTGAGGTGATACCACGTAGTTTTGATTTGCCTTTCTCTAATAAGAGTTGGACTGCAAGGAGATCCAGCCAGTCCATCCTAAAGGAGATCAGTCCTGGGTGTTCATTGGAAGGACTGATGCTGAAGCTGAAACTCTAATACTTTGGCCACCTGATGTGAAGAGTTGACTCATTGGAAAAGACCCTGATGCTGGGAGGGATTAGGGGAAGGAGGAGAAGGGGACGACAGAGGATGAGGTGGCTGGATGGCATCACCGACTCGATGGGTATGAGTCTGAGTGAACTCCGGGAGTTGGTGATGGACAGGGAGGCCTGGCGTGCTGCGATTCATGGGGTCGCAAAGAGTCGGACACGATGGAGCGACTGAACTGGATAATTAGTGGTGATGAGCATCTTTCAAAACAGTGCCCTCTGCAGAGATGTGAGTGAACCTGGAGACTGCCATGCAGAGTGAAGTAAGTCAGAAAGAGAAAAAGAAATATGCTATATTAATGCACCTACATAGAATATAGAAAAATGGAATAGATGAACCCGTTTGGAAAGCACAGATAGAGACACAGACACAGAGACGCAATGTATGGATACCAACGGGGGAAAGGGGCAGGCGGGATGTACTGGGGGCCTGGGAATGACATATAGACACTACCATATATAAAATGGGAAACCTCGGTGGCTCAGACCGTAACGCGTCTGCCTGGAATGCGGGAGACCTGGGTTCAATCCCTGGGTCGGGAAGATCCCCTGGAGAAGGAAATGGCAACCCACTCCACTACTCTTGCCTGGAAAATCCCACGGATGGAGGAGCCTGGTGGGCTACAGTCCATGGGGGTCGCAAAGAGTCGGAAAAGTCATCTATGTGCGAAATAGATAATGGCCGAGGAGCTACTACACAGCACAGGGCACTCCACTCAGCGCCCTGCGGTGACCTGGGCGGGGAGGAAACCCCCCAACAGGGGGTACATGCCAACGTGTAGCCGATTTCCTTCTGCGGCGCGGCAGGAACGAACAGCGCTGCAGAGCAACCATCCTCCAACTAAAGAGAAAGCCACCTCAGGGGCGTGATGTGATCCGATTGGCATTGTAGGCTCACTTTTGTTTTTTTCTTGCAGTGAGGGCAGGGTGGCGACAGAGAAGACGGGGTGAGAAGTAGGGGTCAGCTGCAATGTTCAAGACAGGAGACGACGGTGGCAGTGGGAAGGGAGGGAAGAGGATGGATTTGAGATACATTTTGGAGGCGGAAAACACCGTCGCTCAGCAATGGCTTGAGAGAAAGGGGAAAAGGAGGAACCGAGAGGACACCGGGTTTTCTATCCTGAGTACCTGACCAATACCTTATAATTAATTAAGTTGTTAATAAATTAATAAATAATAATTTATCACTATCAGTAATAAATAGTTTTACTTTGAAGTTTACAAGATGAAAATATAACAAATATTCTTTGACTGAATAAAATTAATGTACCTTTATTAGTGTCTAACTTAAAATGGGGGAATAAGGATGATACAGGTAAGACTCTGGCCCATTATTTGTTTCTAAGTTTTTTATTTCTCTTACCCTGGACTTCTGGTTCTCTTTTCTTTGAACATTATATGCCTGTGTTCTAGTGTTTGACTGAAAGTTGGGTAGCAATGCTATTCCCAACTTCCTGGTTCCTTCTTCCACTAGGTTTCTGTCACATTGGAACATCAATAATTGGACATGTCTAAGAAAGCAGGACGTTAACTCAGAAATGTGTATCATTCTGTCTGCTTTAAGTTTGGTTTGACAGTGAAACATATGCCTTTCAAAAGGAAGTGCTACCTCGTTCTTGCTTTGAGATTCCTGGAAGAACTGCACGATCTAACGACAGACATCTTATTAATCCTCACAGTGTTTCAGTGACGAGGAAGGGTGCAGATTTCTCCTGTTTTGACAATATGCTTGATGAGGTCAATTATATAACAGCATCGTTATAATTTCATAAAATAAACTGCAGGCTAATGTACATGTGGGTTTATTTAATGTTGGACAATTTGTGCTGTCCAACGAAGGTGAACCACGCATAGATCCCTCAGTTTATTTGGCTTTCTAACACAGAGAGAGAGAAAAACACTCTGAGAAGCACAGAAAGACACAGGCAAGCACCAAGACGTTTTTCTGCCTACTTAGTTATGATGGTCTAAGTTCCAGCCTGACAGAGGAAAAGACAGGTTCTGTGTCAATCACCATATAAATAACCCACAGATGAGCATTAGCTGAATAAAAATATGATTTAGAAATATTTATGAATACTATCCCATGTTTAAGGGGAAGACATATAGAATATTTTAAATATATAAACAGCTATTTATTTTGCCCAGTATGCATTCATATTTTACCCCAATTTTAACTTATGATTGGTTTTATCTGATAGGCCCATTTTATTTATCTTTTATTTATTTTTAAAATTAATTTATTTATTTTAATTGGAGGCTAATTACTTCACACTGTTGCAGTGGTTTTGCCATGCATTGACATGAATCAGCCTCAGGTGTACATGTGTCCCCCATCCTGATCCCCCCTCCCACCTCTCTCCCCATCCCATCACTCAGGGTCCTAATGGACTCATTTTTGAAGAAAATTTTTGTATTGCTAAGGAAAGTAGTTTACACTTTAGAATTTAAAACACATGATTAGAAAAGAGAAGTTTTGCCAGCATTCTCCAGAAATACATTGGTCAAAAGCCTAAATGTAATTGGAATATGAAGACCACATAGTGGATGTGACGTAAGTTTCATATCTATTACGCTGAGCTATGAAATTATGCAGATGACATGGAGAATAGTTTAACTTTTAATAACATGCTTTTGGATTTCAATAGAAGATTCTGGGTAAGAATTCAGAAATCCAATGTATCACAGGCTATACACATTTGATACCTGCAAAGGGTGATGGTTGATTTTTTTTTCAGATTTAGTATTAATAATAGAACTGTTACCAGATGTATTCTAGCAAACGATCTGTTTCCTCATTTCAAATCCCAAATAACAAGCATCTGCTCTTAAGCCAAGCACTCATTTCTATAATAAAACACATCATGTACAACTTATGAGCATTTTCCAGTTCAAAACACTTATTATAATAAAATGTATAATGGGAGGGGAAAAAAGAGAAACCACAGAGAGTATCAGGTATAAATGTAATAATCACAGAAGCTAGATTTAAGTTGCCCAGAAGCTAGTTTTAGATATATGTATTTGTATATCTAATCACTGTGTAATTTCCATGCACTTTTGATGTAAATACATAAAATCTCATCCTTCTGTGCCTGAAAGAAACTATATTCCAGTAGAGTACCATTTGAAATTTAATCTGTTACTCTTCTTCCTAACTAAAGCAATTCACAAAACCTTACAAGGGAACATCAAGCAACAAAATATTCTAAAATATCTCATTCCCTCAGTTAAAATATGCATTTGAACACTGCAGATTTATTGAGCAGCTGCTATGTGTATGTATTTGGGGCTTCCCAGGTGGCTCAGTGGGTGAAGAATCTGCCTGCAATGCAGGAGATGTGGATTTGATCCCTGGGTCAGGAAGATACCCTGGAGGAGGTCATAGCAACTCACTTCTTGCCTGGAGAATCCCATGGACAGAGGAGCCCCATGGGGTCACAAAGAGGTGGACACAACTGAGTGAATAAGCACACACATATGTCAGTATTCAGAGTGCAACGGTCAATAAAACAGAGATGGAAGACCAGTGGGGAAGTGGCCATCACACAGATCATCATGAAAAACCTACTGATCGATTGCCAGTAGGCAAAATGCCTCCACAGGAAAGTGATAGGTACCACTAGGAATACAAGGTGGAAATGAGCCTACCTGGGTGGGTCACATAAAGATTTCTTGAACAAGCGGTGTCTTAGGAAGTAAGATCATTTACTTGTTTGCAGATTTTTACCTTCTTGGGACTTCCCTGGTGGCTCAGATGGTAAAGTGTCTGCCTACAATGTGGGAGGCCTGGGTTCGATCCCTGGGTTGGGAAGATCCCCTGGAGAAGGAAATGGCAACCCACTCCAGTATTCTTGCCTGGAAAATCCCATGGACAGAGGAATCTGGTAGGCTACCGTCCATGGGGTCGCAAAGAGTCGGACACAACTGAGCAACTTCACTTCACTTCATGCCTTCTAATAAACTCTTTTCCACGGTGTTCAAGTGCGTTTATTCAGCCAACAAGCACTGAACACCTGCTTAGCCAGACCGCATCTTTCCTGACATTCTCTGCAAATCCCCACACCTAGGTCAATCCAGCCATCAGCTTGCTTTCCTCCTGAACCCCAGCTGCAGAGGTGACCACGGACACCCGCGTCTCAGAACTGCTCTAATCGGCAGCTCTCCCTCCCTCATCCCAATCTCACATCCACTAGTCTGTCTTTGCCTCCTTATCTTCAGAAATGCCTTTGCTTTCTACTTCAGGAGGAGATAAGAAGAGGAGGTCAGTGGGTGTAAAACACATTTTCTCCCTTCTACTAACAGTACAAATGTATCTGAGCCCAGACCTACGGTATCTGCGAAGTTCACCTCCTAACCGTCTCTGCAATCCACTCCTCGCTCGCCTTCCCCTCACCAGCACTTTAGAGCAGGTGTTCCTCACCTCTGACCAGAAGAGTTAAAAATCCTATTTTCTGTTCTCTTTCCATCTGTCTTTCCTATGTATCTTCCATGATGCCAGCAAGGAGATATTTCTAAGTGCAATTGTGTTCATTCCATGCCCACGCCATCACAATCCTTCTGGGCTCCCCAGAGGGATCATGTCTGATCACGGACCTGCCCATTTGTTTTTGTATCTGTCCTGTCTCCTACCCCACCCCAATCGTGAGTCCTTGAGCACATCCATCCTCACCCCACTGGGCACACTTCCAAATCACGGCTCAGTGGTTCCCGTGGCCTATCACACTCTCTAGAGAGGGAGGCAACAAGAGGTAAGTAATCTCTGGACAAAGCATGCATGCAAAGTCGCTCAGTCGTGTGCAACTGACCCCATGGACCATAACCCACAAGGTTCCTTTGCCCATGGGATTATCCTGGCAAGGATACTGAAATGGGTTGCCATTTCCTTTTCCAGGGGGTCTTCCTGACCTAGGATAAAGTGAGGTAATCAAATTCAGATGTACAGATGTGAGAGCTGGACCATAAAGAAGGCTCAGCACTGAAGAATTGATGCTTTTGAGCTGTGGTGTTGGAGAAGACTCTTGAGAGTCCTTTGGACTGCAAGGAGATCAAGCCAGTCCACCCTAAAGGAAATCCTGAATTGGAAGGACTAACGCTGAAGCTGAAACTCCAATACTTTGTCCGTCTGATGTGGCGAGCCAACTCATTGGAAAAGACCCTGATGCTGGGAAAGATGGAGGGCAGGAGGAGAAGGGGACAACAGAGGATGAGATGGCTGGATGGCATCACTGACACAATGGATGTGAGTTTGAGCAAGCTCCGGGAGATGGTGAAGGACAGGGAAGCCTGGCGTACTGCAGTTTACGGGGTCGCAAAGAGTCGGATATGACTAAGCGACTGAACAGCAGATTTCCCAGAGGGAAACTCCTTTTGAAGGTGTCACCTCCTGAGACACCAATTCCTGCCATTTTTTGATGTCTAAACCCATAATTCTGACCCCAACTCCTTGTTCACTTGGAGGATTACTTCCTAACCTTAACTCTGCTTCAAAAACTATCTTTCAAGACCCTGCTTCAAAAACTATCTTCTCATCACTCATTCCTTACTGCATATGGAAAAGTTACTTTTCTACATTTGACATTGACCATCACATCCTCCTTCCTAAGAGCTCATTTTTGACTTCAGAGTGCATTCAAGTCCAAGTTAAAATCTCCAAGCAACAAACCTGCCTGGTAATTGTCAGGTGTCCAGAAAATCTGCTGATGACTCCAAGACCATCCCTCCAAACGTCGCTAGCCACACACGACTCCAGAATGCTCCTCCTCACAACTTTAGATCTTTCCTTTAGCAGCCCCTAAAATCACATCTTTCAGTGAAAATGCCAGTGATGAACAAAAAAGGAGGCCTACACGACAGCATTAACTTGATATTTTTGTGATTATTACTTTTCATAAAAATAGTAACGGTAATCAGAGTTTACTGTGGGCCAAAAATTTTGCTAAGCATTATCCCATTTTACCTTAAGAGAAATTCATTTGTTTTATAGATAAGGAAACTGAGCTTTAATGAGAGTAAGTAATTTGACCAAAGTTATTTAGTTGGTAAATGGCAGAGCTGAGATGTAAAATCAGGCCTGGTTCTATGATTCAGGATTTTAACCACTGTAAAACATTATATGCTCCTGTTTTCACTACCTGTGTTCCAAAATTGTGAGTCTGCTAGTAGATTTCTACTGTGTTTATTTATATGCTTTCCAAACAATTCACTAAATAAATATTGAGTTCCAGTTCTTCCTGGCAAGATATCTCACTAGTATCTATGGGCTGACAAAGAAACGTAATACAAGACATTTTTCCCCAGGGAATAACTCTCTAGGTTGAAGTAGTGTTATAAAAGTGACCATGTATGTAGTTTCAACTCATGATGTAACTGACATATTACACCTGCAATGAAATATAGAAGCAAAAAAAAAATATGCAAGACTGGATAGAGTTCTCTAATATTGATAACACTCTTGAGACTGGTGAATTTTAAGGTCAGTAAAAATTGTTCAAGGTCAGCAAAAGTATGTATGTATATATACATAGTTATAAACAACAGTTAGAACTGCACATGGAACAACAGACTGGAAAGGAGTACGTCAAGGCTGTATATTGTCACCCTGCTTATTTAACTTGTTTGCAGAGTACATCATGAGAAATGCTGGGCTGGAGGAAGCACAAGCTGGAATCAAGGTTGCCGGGAGAAATATCAATAACCTCAGATACACAGTAACATGACCCTTATTGCAGAAAGCAAAGAAGAACTAAGAGCCTCTTAATGAAAGTGAAAGAGGAGAGTGAAAAAGTTGGCTTAAAATTCAACATTCAGAACTAAGATCATGCATCTGGTCCCATCACTTCATGGGAAATAGATGGGGAAACAATGGAAACAGTGAGAGACTTTTTTTGGGGGGGGGGGGGCTCCCAAATCACTGCAGATGGTGACTGCAGCCATGAAATTAAAAGACACATGCTCCTTGGAAGAAAAGCTATGACCAACCTAGACAGCATATTAAAAAGCAGAGACATTACTTTGCCAGCAAAGTTCCATCTAGTCAAGGCTATGGTTTTTCCAGTGGTCATGTCCATACATGATGTGAGAGTTGCACTATAAAAAAAGCTGAGCGCTGAAGAATTGATGCTTTTGAACTGTGGTGTTGGAGAAGACTCTTGAGAGTCCCTTGGACTGCAAGAAGATCCAACCAGTCCATCCTAAAGGAGATCAGTCCTGGGTGTTCATTGGAAGGACTGATGCTGAAGCTGAAACTCTAATACTCTGGCCACCACATGCGAAGAATGGACTCATTGGAAAAGACCCTGATGCTGGGAAAGATTGAAAGCAGGAGGAGAAGGGGACAACAGAGGATGAGATGGTTGGATGGCCTCACTGACTTGATGGACATGAGTCTGAGTAATCTCTGGGAGTTGGTGATGGACAGGGAGGCCTGGCGTGCTGCGGTTCATGGGGTCGCAAAGAGTTGGATACAACTGAGAAACTGAACTGGTATATACACACACATATTTATGCACATATATTTAAATGCTAATTCTTACTGTATGCTATGTCACTATGTTCTTATTATTTTGAGCTAAAAATCCCGTACAATATATGTGGTCCACAAGAGTTTTATTGGCAGCTTACAATTCTGGCATTGCAGAGTAAGAGATTAGAAATTCCATGCTTTGATATTTGCACACCCAAGACATGAACATCTTTTAATAACTGATATAATCACCTCTTGGAGAATCTTTTGTTACACAAAATTAGTCATTAAGAACTACATTCCCTAAACAAATGTGATCTTTCATACTTTAAATTCCCCCACCTGTCTTCACCTGCCAAACAAGCATCTTGGTGATTTTTATAAGCAGTTCATTACAGAAAATGTGCCTTTCTTTCTGTAACTATATTTTACCCCAAACTCACTTTCATCCAGTGCTTCCCTAGACATCTTCATTTTATGGTAGCAAACTGGTATCATTAGAACAAATAAAGCTCTACAAAGCGCCTGCAAGCCCTCAGAGGGACCCTGGGGGTCTTGTAATCACAGTGCCCTGATTGTGAGCTGAGGGAGTCACCTGTTCAGGAGTGCCATCCACCTTGTCCCTCGCGACTGTCCTTTGCCTCCCCGGTCCCACTGCCCACACACGTATTTAGCATTTGGTGCAGTCACGTTAGCCACGCATTCAGAGGAGAGAGTGCTATCAACAACCTCCTCAAAAAAATACTCCCTCATCCCTTCCCCTTAATCCATTTACTCAGTGATCATGAATGTTAGTTGCTGAGGGTGAAGGCATGGGTGTGATATGCCCTCTGCCTTCGATGAGGCTTGGAGCCTGCTAAGGCGCCTGGGTGCGGAGATGGACAAAAATCACGAGTGTGCTGCAGGGGCTGAAGAGGGGCGCCCGGGCTCAAGGTGGGCCCACTGGAGACTGAGTGTTGAACCCATAAAAAGGGTCACAGAGCCTGAGACTCGGTAGGAGAGGCAGATGTTCATCACTTCCATGAAAGGAGAAAGGGAATTCAAGGTCAAGAAGGAGCGTGAGCAAAGGTCGAGATCATCCTGGTTTGGGCATGGCCAGCCGGATGTGGCTAGAGCCACATGTGGTACTCAGGAGGCACCAGGAGGGCGACCGGGAGGTAAGCAGGGCCCAGAGCAGAGGACCTGGGAGGCTCCGCGAAGGAGTCGGTCTAGGCCTGACTTGTAAGAAAGCAAGAGTCACTGGAGCATCGTAAGTAGGAAGCGGGCAGTCGGCTCTTTGCTCGGATGGCTCAGGTCGGACTGGAGAAGCAGTGGGCTGAGACGGGGATGGTTTGGAGCTTCAAGTCTGGGGCGACAGGAGGGAGGGGAGCTCCCGACCCAAATGGGAAAATGTGAAGAAGATCAGAGGTGGAGCGGGCTACGGTAGGGCCGGGGGTGCTGCAGGAAGCCGGAGGATGGGGAATTCGGGGCCAGAGGAGTTGAGTTCGTGCCACCACTGGAAGAAAAAGACCAGGCTGCAGGAAGAGAAAAGGATCTCTGGCTCTGGCAAAAACGCACATTCATGAGTCTGAAGAGAGCCACAATCCTGAGGCTGTGCTTCACCGTGAGATCAGCCTCATTCACAGTCCTGCTGCGGCATCCTTAGCGTGGGGCTGGGTACTTTGCAGTCGCTCATGATACAGGCAGGATGTGGAGGAATCTCCTTCTTCTCTTGGGAAGTTTGCGTAAGTACCTGAACCATTACCGTGCTCCTGGCAAGCCCCAAGACTGTGAACATGCAGGGGAAGACACACCCTGAGAAGGTCGTGAACAGCATCACGCCGACCATAGAAGGAAACGCCGTGGGCTCCTTCTCCCCTCGTTTGGGGACGTCTGTCCACCATGTCATGAGTAAACTCAGAGGTACATATAAGCCACGCCAAAATTCAACCAGCAAGGGATGCATGCACTCCAAGAAGTTACTTTGTCTCTCCCTGGTCATAGGAAATGATTCTGGCCTGGGTGCATGACCTCAACCAGGGTAATGTGAGGCATCCTCAATTTGGGCTTTTAGCTGTTGGGAAAGAGAAATCATCTTCCTCACGGGGTTGCTAAGCAGCCTGAGAAGGAAGCCAAGACCAGAGGAAATACCTGAGAAATGGAAAAAGGGCCTGAGCATTCGCGGTACTGTTCGTCTCCGGATTGAGCCATGGCAGAAGCGGTATCATCCCGCACTTTTTTTGTGAGCCAATAAACTGTTTTTTTCTTTCTTAACCACCGGGCTGCCAGGGAAGTCCCTGATTTTTCTTATTTAAGGCAAGTTGAATTAGGAGTCTGCCCCTAGGGACCAAAATCGTACTGAAACCCTCAGAAGGGTACTGTGTTCTCTAAACCTAACCCTTGAGATCACAGACAAGGATACGATAAATTGAATTAATGAGTCTGATGACTGCAGACAGGGCCAAGCTCTAAAGCCTGCCTGACCCATCCATGCACGAGGTGGCTGGTGGCCGACTCAAGCCAGCCCCCCATATAAACTATGGTGACAGTTTCTAATCATAGAAATTATTCCTGAACTGCTCACTTCCTCCCTTCAGTGACTCTCCTCTCATGACCGTATCGTTTTCTTTTCAACTCCTTCACCTCAAGACTTCACGCCCGTTTTTCAGGCCAACCCTCTGGACCTGACAGCTGCCTTTGGCGGGCTCTGCTCTCATCTCCTGAATTGTGCTCCATGAGCCCCAGCTGTGACCTTCCGAAGCCAGCTTCTGTGCCTGCCCCCCTGGCAGAGGTGAGCGCCTGGGTGGGGGGAGTACTCCGTGGACACAGAAGGCCAGAAACCAGCTAAAGAAATTCAGTTGTTGAGGCTACTAGCAGAGCTGAGGTTCAGAAGCCTGGGGGAAATCAGGGCTCGGCAGAGAACAAAAGCAAGCAGAGTTGAAGTGGCTGGGGTCTGGAGGACACCCACAAAGAGAGCTGAAACGTTCCTGTTTTTTGTTTTTTTTTTTTACTGAGCATTTGTTCCTGGCATGCAGCGGGATCAGGGCAGAGGTGCAGGGTCAGTTATAAACACAAGGAGCAAGATTGAGTTTGCACAGCTATGGCCTGGGGCATAATACGGAGCACTCCATTTCTACATACTGTGGGAACAGACAGAGTCCAGGACCCAACCTCATCAGCCCCTGCGCCTTTCCCTCTCAGGCCCATCGTCTCTCTCCTGAGTTAATGTGGCTGCTTCCTAACCAACCTCCCTGTTCCTACGCTTATTCCCTTCCAATCTCTTCTCAACACGGCAGCCAGAAGACTCTCCCTAAAACATAGTCCAATCACGTGGTTCCTCCACGCAAAGTGAAAGTGAAGTCGCTCAGTAGTGTCCAACTCTTTGCGACCCCGGGGGCTGTAGTCCACCAGGCTCCTCCGTCCATGGGAATCTCCAGGCAAGAATACTGGAGTGGGTTGCCATTTCCTTCTCCAGGGGGTCTTCCCAACCCAGGGATGGAACCCAGGTCTCCCGCATTGCAGGCAGACGCTTTACCCTCTGAGCCACCAGGGAGACTTCCTCCACGCAAACCTCCCACTCTCTCCTCCTGTTAGCACCGAGGCCTTACGATGATCTGCCAGGCTGGAAGGATCTGGCCTTCCCATGACCTTGCTGACCAGACCTGGTCATGCTTCCCCTCCCTGACTCCCTACCAGGGATGCTGGGCTCCATCCTCTCCATGGAGGACCAGACACTCCTCTCTGCGCTCAGTTGCTACCTTCTCAGTGGGACAGCGGCTCATGGCTCTAGTTATGTTAGCTGTGCCCCCCCGACCAGCCCTGAGCTCCTTATCCCCCCTTTTCTGGTTGATCTTTTGGCAATTATGGCCTTCTACACACCCCATGAAATCCTTACGCCTTTCACGGAATATCAGCCTCCACATGCCTGAGCTCCACAAAGGACTTAGACCTCTGTTTACTGATGAAACTCACGTCAAGACAATGTCCAACACATCCTAGGAACTCCAAGAAACATTTGTCTGGTGAATAAATTAATGTTAAAAGCAAAGCAACACATTTGACCATGGATAAATAGAGCAGATTCTCTAACAAAAACGACCACCACGATTCAGATTATTCAGAGGATAATAAGCATGTATCAGGTGTGCTTGGGAATTTCAGTTTTCATTTTAAGAATTATATATGAGCCATGCTGGGCAACAGTCTGTCATACAAATGAGATATGTTGTTAAAAAAAAAAATCCTTAACTGAGCTATTTTAAAAATGGGTTTTTAAATGAATCTTTAAATATTAATATGGGATATTAATATTTGAAATTCATTCTTTTTCATAAAATAGAGTTAATCTGGAGACTAGCATGGTTTTTAAGACCTTTTGCTAGCTAGATTTGCAAAGTACCACCATCAAAGCTCCAAATAGTCTGTGAACCACACTGATCTAATTAATGACTGTTTTATTAATTTAGTTTCTTTGCTTAAAATTCTGGAGGATAGCTAGGTGATTCATTTAGTCAAAAATCTGGTCATTCTCAGGATTTCAAAGCCTCTCCCTTCTCACTAAAACATAAATATGCTTTATATCGCTAGCAAACATTTTTCAGTACCTTTAATAATGAAATTAAAATACCATTGACAGAAATTCCAAGTAAATTTCATCTTGCTTTCTCTGACACTCAGGGTAATGCGTGGCCTGTTTCTTTAGCAAATGACTGAGGGGTCTGAAAGTGAAAGTGAAAGTGAAGTCGCTCAGTCCTGTCCAACTCTTTGTTACCCCTTGGACTGTAGCCCACCAGGCTCCTCTGTCCATGGGATTTTCCAGGCAAGAATACAGGAGTGGGTTGCCATCTCTTTCTTCCCCCTTATTTATATTTGTATCTCTATTTACTAGGATTATGGCTTGATATACGTCCTTCACAATTACATTTTACATTTTCATAACTCAATAAAGTGGACTTCAGTTCTTATTTCTTGATTTTGAAAGAAAAACCTTTTCAATGGCCCTCTTTCATATGGATGTTGGACAAAAGATAAGTAAACAAATATATCAAAATAAAGACCCAAGAAAGAATACACATAATGCCTTTTCATCTTAAAAAAGACATATGATGCTAACAGACTCACCAGTTGCAAATGTTGGAAACATTGATATGTATGGTCAATGACCAAATGACTTAATTAAGTAACATTTGTCACGGGGTGATAAAGACGCTAGTAAAGTAATGCTCAAAATCCTCCAAGCCAGGCTTCAGCAATACATGAACCATGAACTACCAGATGTTCAAGCTGGATTGAGAAAAGGCAGAAGAACCAGAGATCAAATTGCCAACATCCACTGGATCATCGAAAAAGCAAGAGAGATCCAGATAAACATCTATTTCTCCTTTATTAACTATGCCAAAGTCTTTGACTGTGTGGATCACAACAAACTGTGGAAAATTCTTAAAGAGATGGGAATACCAGATCATCTGACCTGTCTCTTGAGAAACCTGTATGCAGGTCAGGAAGCAACAGTTAGAACTGGACATGGAAAAAAAAAAAAAAGAACTGGACATGGAACAACAGATACTGGTTCCAAATAGGAAAAAGAGTACGTCAAGGCTGTACATCATCACCCTGCTTATTTAACTTATATGCAGAATATGTTATGAGAAACATTGGACTGGATGAAGTACAAGCTGGAATCAAGATTGCCGGGAGAAATATCAATAACCTCAGACAGGCAGATGACACCACCCTTATGTCAGAAAGTGAAGAGGAACTAAAGAGCCTCTTGATGAAGGTGAGAGTGAAAAAGTTGGCTTAAAGCTCAACATTCAGAAAACTAAGACCATGGCATCCAGTCCCATCACCTCATGGCAAATAGATGGGGAAACAGTGGAAACAGTGTCAGACTTTATTGTTTTGGGCTCCAAAATCACTGCAGATGATGATTGCAGCCATGAAATTAAAAGACACTTACTCCTTGGAAGGAAAGTTATGACCAACCTGGACAGCATATTAAAAAGCAGAGACATTACTTTGCCAACAAAAGTCCATCTGGTCAAGGCTATGGTTTTTCCAGTGGTCATGTATGGATGTGAGAGTTGGACTGTGAAGAAAGCTGAGCGCTGAAAAATTGATGCTTTTGAACTGTGGTGTTGGAGAAGACTCTTGAGAGTCCCTTGGACTGCAAGGAGATCCAACCGGTCCATCCTGAAGGAGATCAGTCCTGGGTGTTCATTGGAAGGACTGATGCTGAAGCTGAAACTCCAATACTTTGGCCACCTCATGCGAAGAGTTGACTCATTGGAAAAGACCCTGATGCTGGAGGGATAGGGGGCAGGAGGAGAAGGGGATGACAGAGGATGAGATGGCTGGATGGCATCAACGACTCGATGGACATGGGTTTGGGTAGACTCTGGGAGTTAGTGATGGACAGGGAGGCCTGGCGTGCTGTGATTCATGGGGTCGCAAACAGTTGGACATGACTGAGCGACTGAACTGAACTGAACTGATAGAGAAGAGGTTACTGAGACTTTAACAAACTTTTGATTTTCCTGGTTTTTAAAGCTTCCCTTATAGCTCAGTTGGTAAAGAATATGCCTGCAATGCAGGAGATCCTGGTTCGATTCCTGGGTCAGGAAGATCTCCTGGAGAAGGGATAGGCTACCCACTCCAGTATTCTTGGGCTTCCCTGGTGACTCAGCTGGTAATGAAACTGCCTGCAATGTGGGAGACCTGGGTTCAATCCCTGGGTTGGGAAGATCTTCTGGAGAAGGGAAAGGCTACCCACTCCAGTATTCTGGCCTGGAGAATTCCATAGACTGTAGTCCATGGGGTCACAAAGAGTTCGACATGACTGAGCGAACTTCACTTTCACTTACTGTATTTCAGCTGCACAAATATTTACAATGGCCATTGTAGGCGACCTGAAAGGGCAATTGACATATTTATAGCACTGTCTTTATGACCTGAGGAAGGGAGCAAGTCTCTGCCCCTGATCTTCTGTCTAGATGGACTGCCCACGATTGAAAGATAAAGTCAGGCATGTGTGGACCCTTCCCCAAACTGGGTTTGTGCCTAATTCAGTCACCACATAACTTCATGCTCCTTGTCAACCAACACTCGCTCTTTACTAATGCAATCCCATAATTGAAATAAATGATTAATAACAGATCAAAGTGATTTCTCCAAGGGTAGATTTAGAATACCAACTAGTGGAAATATTTTAAATGTTTGGAATTTGAGAAATCAATTAAGAGGGAAGGGCTTCCCAGGTGGTACAGTGGTAAAAGAATTCACATTCAAAGCAGGTTTGATCCCTGGGTCAGGAAGATTACCTGAAGTATGAAGTGGCAACCCACTTAAGTATTCCTGCCTGCAAAATTCCATGGACAGAAGAGCCTGAGGGGCTATAGTTTAGAGGGTTGCAAAGAGTTACACATGACTGAGCACACATTACATTATGTTCTTAAGAGGTAAGGAAAGATTAGTGAGACTCTGAGGACCTGAATAATATCTCTGAGATCAGATCATAGAGGTTGCCACCTAATTCCTTCTCAAATTTTGTGGCTCAGGTCGGGTGATATTGAGAAGCACAGCTCTTCCAGTGACACTTCGAAGCCTTTTGAGAATGCCTCTCTTCTGTATACACTCAATTCTACAATACACTCAATTATATACCTAAAATCCATTCAGTTCAGTTCAGTTCAGTCGCTCAGTTGTGTCTGACTCTTTGCGACCCTGTGGACTACAGCATGTCAGACGTTCCTGTCCATCACCAACTCCCGGACCTTGCTCAAACTCATGTCCATCGAGTCGGTGAGGCCATCCAGCCATCTCATCCTCTGTCGTCCCCTTCTCCTCCTGCCTTCAATTTTTCCCAGAAACAGGGTCTTTTCCAAGGAGTCAGTTCTTCCCATCAGGTGGCCAAAGTACTTGAATTTTAGCTTCAGCATCAGTCCTTCCAATGAATATTCAGGACTGATTTCCTTTAGGAGTGACTGGTTAGATCTCTTTGCAGTCCAAGGGACTCTTAAGAGTTTTTTCCAACACCACAGTTCAAAAGCATCAGTTCTTCAGTGCTCAGCTTTCTTTATGGTCCAACTCTCACATCCACACATGACTACTGGAAAAACCATAACTTTGACTAGATGGACCTTTGTTGGCAAAGTAATGTCTCTGCTTTTTAATATGCTGTTTAGTTTGGTCATAGCTTTTCTTCCAAGGAGCGAGTATCTTTGAATTTCATGACTGCAGTCACCATCTGCAGTGATTTTGGAGCCCACGAAAATAAAGTCTGTCACTGTTTGATATCTAAAATCAAATGGCTTTAAATTTCCAGCATTTTTTCCTGCAAGCATCTCTGGCCCCAGGGCTTCCACTCACAGTGAGATCAGGCTCACCTGCGCCTAGTGACAGGTACTTCTGGTTGCGTATTTCTCACTCCTTGGATTCTTACCCTCTGACCACCCTAACTGTCTCAACTTCCCACACCTAGTGCCCCCATCTTTGAGTTTCCTACGTCCCGGGATCCTCTCCCGCTAGGCCTGCAGGACTCGGGATGGAGTGCACCCAGCTTTCCAGCTCCAGTCTGTGCCCTAGGAAGCCTCCTGCCACCCGGAGTGACGATGGGTGACAAGGTAAGATTCTAATTTGCTTACCTATGGCTCAGTGAGCAGGATGGAATGCCCTGCGTTTACAAAGGCAGAAAGGAACTATGAGAGTACCTCACAGGGCATATTTTGATATTCTACTAAAACTAAGACTTTGCTAGAAGCCAAGAGACAATAAATTTCAATAATCTTGAGAGTAATGGAGTGTTAACTACCCCCAAGACTCTCTGAGAAGTATTTAACTCAATCGAGTAAGTTAATTCCTTTACCTTTCGAAGTGAGGACCATTCTCCCATTTTGCAGATGACAACACTGAGGCTCACGAAAGGCTGAGCCCGAGGTCATGCTGCTAGTGTGGAGCAGAGATGAGGTTTGAGCCCAAGTCTGACAGCAGAGCCTGCCTTTGAATGAATCACTGCTTCTTATGTTTGTTTCTACCTGTCACTGCAAAAAGGTTAAACAGTTGGGTTTCTAAAGGCATCGCCGAAGATCCACCCAAAATACACATTAAAAATTTGATAAAGCTCTACGGGTGAAATAAAGAACATAACAGATTTAAACGACTTGGACAGCTATTACCAGTTATACTGTGTCTCTGCAGTTCCTTAGAATGTGACCTTATTTAGAATTAGTCTGCAGATGCAGTCAAGTTAAGATGAGGTCATAGGGTAGGTTCCCCTTCTATCTTCCTATGTTCACCTATAAGCTAGTTGACAAGAGATTTCTTTCTTTCTTTTTTTTTTGACATGAGAGTTTCATTCACCCTTGCAGTTTCATCCATTTCAGCACACTGCCTAAAACATAGGCTTCAAAATTTGTTGAGATGATAACTGAATGCTAATAATGTGTGAAGAAGATCACTCCAAATTAATTAGCGGGAAACATTATGTAGCACGGGATGCCAGACACACTGCTGTAATGATCTAGAGTTGGCTACAAGTTTGCACAATTATAGAAATAATGTTTAACTACTTTAGGTGATCAATTCTACATTGAGAAACTCAGGGTTATTCAAAAAAGAAAGAAATCTTATACCTTTTCCCCCAGCTTATGAATTCAAGAAAGGAAAGATTAAGATAAAGGCATACAAAATACCTATGATACTTCTCATGTTAAACATGAAGGTCAGAAATTTAAAAATATTTGCTTTATTAGTGGGATGACGAAATAACCAAGCTATTGTTCTCTTTCCGATGCAAGTGAAAATTAATTTAAAACACGTCACAGTAACTCTGCTCAGTGTTATGCGGCCTCTTGGATGCGAGGGGAGTTTGGTGAAGAATGGGAACATGTATATGAGTGGCTGAGGCCCTTGGTTGTTCACCTGAAACTCACAACATTGTTAACTGGCTATACCCCAATGCAAAATAAAAAGTTTAAAAAATAAAATACATCACAACAGACTACTGCTTTGAGATGTTTAGCACTAACATGTGCAAAATAAAACTCTCAAACTATAACTTGTGAGATGATACTACAATATACAATAGGAACAAACTCTTTGTAAAGGTGAAAAGGAAAAGCAATGATTATTTTACAGGGTTTTAGTTACTTTTCAATTAGTAGGTAAAAACTATGTGAAAAATACTTATGTCACAGCTATGTAGTTCTAGATTAGAATTTTTTTCAAATAAAAATTGGTATTCTATAGCAGTATTTCACCTTTACTGAGCTTTACCATTCATAGAATTTTTAAGGGTCATATCAAAATGCTCCTAGATTATTTTTAATTCCTGGTTTTCGGCCTGTGTGGAGTAGCGAAACAGAGCCATGGCCTGTCTGTGCACATAAAGTCTACAGTTAGAGAAAAGGTGAATTTATGTTCGGGAATAGAATGTGCCATCATTCTTTCCTGTTTAATCATGGATGATTGACATTTGGTAGTAGAACAATAAAAGAGAGAGAGAGGGAGACAGAGAGCGACTCAGAGAGAGAGAAAGCTCTGTCAGTCACGCACTGCTGCGGTTCTAGGCCGTTCCAGAGGAAAGTCACCGCCATCTGATATGTTAGTTTGGCTGTCAGTCAGACAATAATCTCAAGGTCGTTTAAGCCCTAACATTCTTGGGAGCAATTTACCTTTAATTTTCTATTTTTCTAAATAGAAGTTATTGCTTTATGTTGCCTTTCAGGAAAAAAGCTCATCTTATTTAAGGAATAATTATTTTATTTTAATTTGTTATTTAAGCTATTTTTCTTCCACTGATTCATCTACATACTTTATATTCAAAAGAAATTCTTTCTGTATCATTTAAGGAATTTTATTAAGCCTGAAAATTGCGAGTAGATGTCTTTCTGTGAAAGCTTAATAAGGATTCTAAAATATTAAACGAATACTGATTGCTAAAACTTGCTTTTAATTTTATTTCTGTTGGAGCCCCTCCTTAACTACTGTTATGACAGAGCCCCAAAGGCAATAAACACAATTGATTAAGTACAGATTATAAAGAGGATATTTTCAATGCAGTTATGACAGTGCTGGTTCTTTAAATCAAAGAGGAAAAGTCCATTGCAATTCCAGGCTTCGTCACTTAAAAATTTTTTTTCTGAAATAGCCAAATAGCAGGTAAATAAATGCAATGAATTTTTGGATGCCAAAGAATGCACACGGACTGCAGCCATAGGAACCTTCTTATGTGTTTGAAATACAGATATTTCTTATCACTGCAAGAGACAAATTATTTAGCAAGAAAAATTCACGTATTTATCAGTAGATATAATATCACATGAAGAAAAAAAAAAAAAGTCGAAGCTAGAAGCAGCCCTGGAGAAGAAAATAAATCATCCCGTGCAATTGGAGCTGCACAACCTGACCCAGAGATGAGCCCAGCAGCTGAGCTGGAAGCATCCTCTCTATCTGGTCACAGCGGCGCGTGGTGCACGTTAGTTAACATGCCCCTTTCGTGTAAGTGGGCCCTCACTAAACAGGGCTATCTCCTTTAAAGATGCGATACAATTTAGTGTGGTTGTTAGTTCAATTCTGGGCCTCTCCTGAGCCAAGACTATCAATCACGCGGAATGGTGGAATTATTCATACAGCTCAGGATTCTGGACTGCTGCTCACAAGAGACTGAAGAGATACGATCAAGCTCATTTAATTTAGACTTGAGGCTGGACGTGAACTTCACTCCCTGCGGAACAGAACTATTTATCTATCGAACCACCCAAATTCCTCAGGTTTTGTTAAAATGGTTCCTGATGGAAGCTTCTTTCAGGATATTTTGCATTACAGAGAAAAGGGTTATATTATGAAAATTCAGTAAGCTATCTAAATTCAGGATTCCCAAGTTTGAATTCTTGAGCTGCTGAGGGCAAAGGACTGGATATAAAAAAGTTCAAACCATTTAATGACCTGTAACAAAAGTGCACTGTGAAGAACTGTTTTAGTTATATTTTTCCTCACTGTCTTGTAAGTAGAGACCAAGTCAGTAACCAAAGACTTTATTACAATATACAGAGGGAAGCGCTAACTTAAAATGAACCTCCATCTTTAATCACTTTCAGAAGCATAGAGAAAATGGATTATTACCCATATCTTAACAGGTTGAGCTGTGGGAGAGCTACTGACACTGTTGTTTAATGATGGATCTCATTTCTATGCTTGTGAAATGCACAGAGTATTTCTCTCCTAGGATTTATCAGCAGAACCCGGACAGCAGAATAGAATTCTTGAGTCTCAAGGCAAAGATGATGGTGTGAAGGCCAGAAAAGTTATTTGACTGTGAGACAAATCTCCCCACCTCTCGTCACCCTGGGGAGACTAAAACAGTGGCAAAGAGCTAAACTGACTTGCTTTTTAAAAACCATCGGCGGAGAGAATGAGGAAATAGCTCTCTCTGGAATGCTTGCAACCCAGTAACTGATAAAAGTGGGGTGAAATGAAAAGAAATTAGAAAATAAATAAATGCCACCCAGTTTATAGGGGAAGTGCCTACAACCATCAACCATCACTGCTACTTGTAAGATTCAGTTTTTCTAAAAAAAAAAAAAGAAAAAAGATTCAGTTTTTCTTTAGGAGGACATTTTTCATCTCCTCGATTCAGGGGAAAAATGAAACATGCCATCTGTTTCAGCTGGTATTTTTTCTTATATCAATTTAAAAGCTGGATTTGAGACTTCCAACATTTGTTTACTTGTTTTCCCTAAGAGCTGGAACAAGTTTTTTTTTTTCACCAAGGCCTCATTCTGTCTCAGTTCTTCTTTGGGCTATCAGCCCTTTCCACGCTGAAAGAGTTTTATGAGTGCTTATATTAAATTCCTTCTCATATATATTTTATAAGCTTAAAAAATCAGTTTGGATTGAATCCAGGAATAACAAGATATTTATAGTTTTTTTTTCTTTAATTCATTCACAAAGAGCAAATAGATTTAAAATGATTGATGTGTTTTCAATAATGAAAACATTTTTGAATAATGAACATACTTCCAAACCCAGCATATTTTTAATTCGGGCGAGAGGAGGTATGTGATTCCCCGTACAAAATACGATCTGTTCATTAATGTTTAATAATGATTTCCCCATAGTTGGACCACATATTAGGAAAAGTCAATTCACGGAAATAAAAATGTTCAAAGAAAAAAATAGAAATCAAAATGATTTTTTCGCACAAAGATTAAATATAATTTCTTAAGTTTCAAAAAAAATAACTGCATGGTAGTATTTTTAA
This sequence comes from Muntiacus reevesi, assembly GCF_963930625.1. Lineage (NCBI taxonomy): Eukaryota > Metazoa > Chordata > Mammalia > Artiodactyla > Cervidae > Muntiacus > Muntiacus reevesi. The sequence continues at coordinate 161,463,284 of NC_089251.1, forward strand.
AGTGAAAAACATATAATATTGCAAAAGCAAATCTTCTTTCAAAACTAAGATTAATCCCAATGTCTGGGTTTTCATACTTCCTTTAATACATTTATATATACTTCTTTTAACAAAACTTCAAGCAAGTATGTTTAAGGCAAAGAAGAGAAATGAAGTGACAGTCATAATTTGCTTGGGCCTCTGCATCCATCATGAACCAAGAATGCCACAGAGCATTACTTAGCATTACTTTCCTTTACTAGTGGAACTCCACTTCAACTCAAGTGCTCTGGCCAAGTTAGATTTAAGGCTGGACGTGAACTTCACTCCCTGCGGAATGGAACTATTTATCTATTTATCTACTGAACCACCCAAATCCCTCTGGTCAATGAAAGAGTTCCCCTATGTTATGCTCCAAATTCACTCATAAAAGAAAAAGAAATTTATAGGAAAGATGCGAATGGTTAAAAAAAAGCTTTTGTCATGAGTCTACAACACTATATTACATTGAAAAAATATATTTAAGTTAAGATAAGCAGCTAAATGGCAAAATATGTCAAGACTGCTGAAAGAAATTCTACAAGACTAACCCATAAGCATTTCCAGTGACAGTAAAAGTCTTCTAAATATACTGATAGAGATTGACAAAATAAAAAAGATAGATATACATACACAGACATACAAACAAGATTGTATTTGTCTCCCTGGATATTTCTCGCCAAACCTGAAAAGGTAGGTGTCTTCCCATAATTGAGTTTTCAGAATTGTATTATTTTGTGTATTTTGGGGGCAGGAAGATGAGAAGCAAAGAGAAATAACATTGAAAAAAGTTAATGTAGGATTTCCCTGGTGGCGCGGTGGATAAGAAGCTGCCTGCCAATGCAGGGGACACAAGTTCGAGGCCTGGTCCAGGAGGATTCCACATGCCCACGGGGCAAATAAGCCCCCATTGCCACAACTACTGAAGCCCGTAGCTCTAGAGCCTGTGCTCCGAAACAAGAGAAGCCACTGCAGTGAGAAGCCCGCACACCGCAGCGAAGAGTAGCCCTGCTCGCCACAACCAGGGAAAGCCCACGCGTAGCAACGAGGACCCAGGGCAACCAAAGATAAACAGATGAATGAATTTTTTTCATTATTAAAAAAAATTAATGCAAAAGAATTTCTACTTCTAGACATTTTATATCAAACTAAGCCAACTGCTTCAAATAGCATTTATATAAAATGCAAAAAACAAACTGTTTGAAGGCATCAGGCAGTCATGGAGGCATCCAGGGCTTGAAAAGCCAAATTCCTGGAAAAAGGAAGATGGCTAAAAATTCACCACTGGTTTTCCTCCTTGAGATATATTCCAATTTACTTCATAGGGTACAGAGTCTAAACAGAAAACAGTTGTCTAGAACATCTGTCGGTCTCACTGTGTTGGAGAAAAAATATTGGAATTCAGGCTCCTTTTGTCAACCAAGACTCGCGGCTCCAAGATCCTAGAGGAACAGGAACCACAAAGAGGTGAGTCTGATGTCTGTTGCAGTTCGCCCTGGAAACACTGCCCACCTAAGCTCCACCAGCCCAGGAGAGAGGCCGAAAACCACGCAGACAGTATCTCTTAAGAAGCCAAAAATCTAAGTAGAGGTTTAAGTATTTTAGCAAAGCTGAAGAGGCAGGGGGCATTGGGCCCGGAGGAGGGGTACTCAGTAGACACCCCAGTCTTTCAGGGCCTTCTACAGAGATAGGCCCTAAGAGAAAGGGAAGTGGAAATGGAATAGCTGTCATGAAGCTCAAGCCACAGCCTTAAAGAATCTGATTGAGGTTCACCTACTATATAAATCTGCTCATATACTTGTTGTTGTCTAGCTGCTGAGTCATGTCTGACTCTTTGCGACCCCACGAACTGTAGTCCATCAGGCCCCTCTGTCCATGGGATTCTACAGGCAAGAATTTTGGAGTGTGCTGCCATTTCCTACTCTAGGGGATCTTCCCGACCCAAGGATTGAACCCACATCTCCTGCATTGGCAGGCAGATTCTTCACCACTGTGCCACCTGGGAACACCATGTCCATACACTATTTGCCCCTTAAAAATGTGCATCTCTGGAGAAATATAATATCATCCAAAGTCTCAAAACTTTTTATACACGATTTCTAGCAGCTGACCAAATATTATCAGTCATGCCAGAAACTTGGACCAAATGATACAAAGCAAGAATAAAAGGTGATTAAAAGGGACTGAAGGTGAAAAGACAGCCCTCAGATTGGGAGAAAATAATAGCAAATGAGGAAACAGACAAAGGATTAATCTCAAAAATATACAAGCAACTCCTGAAGCTCAATTCCAGAAAAATAAATGACCCAATCAAAAAATGGGTCAAAGAACTAAACAGACATTTCTCCAAAGAAGACATACAGATGGCTAACAAACACATGAAAAGATGCTCCACATCACTCATTATCAGAGAAATGCAAATCAAAACCACAATGAGGTACCATTACACGCCAGTCAGGATGGCTGCTATCCAAAAGTCTACAAGCAATAAATGCTGGAGAGGGTGTGGAGAAAAGGGAACCCTCTTACACTGTTGGTGGGAATGCAAACTAGTACAGCCAGTGTGGAAAACAGTGTGGAGATTTCTTAAAAAACTGGAAATAGAACTACCATATGACCCAGCAGTCCCACTTCTGGGCATACACACCAAGGAAACCAGATCTGAAAGAGACACGTGCACCCCAATGTTCATCGCAGCACTGTTTATAATAGCCAGGACATGGAAGCAGCCTAGATGCCCATCCGCAGATGAATGGATAAGGAAGCTGTGGTACATATACACCATGGTATATTACTCAGCCATTAAAAAGAATTCATTTGAATCAGTTCTAATGAGATGGATGAAACTGGAGCCCATTATACAGAGTGAGGTGAGCCAGAAAGATAAAGAACATTACAACATACTAACACATATATATGGAATTTAGAAAGATGGTAACGATGGCCCTATATGCAGGGCAGAAGAAGAGACGCAGAAGTACAGAACAGACTTTTGAACTCTGTGGGAGAAGGGGAAGGTGGGATGTTTCGAAAGAACAGCATGTATATTATCTGTGGTGAAACAGACCACCAGCCCAGGTGGGAGGCATGAGTCAAGTGCTCGGGCCTGGTGGGCTGGGAAGACCCAGAGGAATCGGGTGGAGAGGGAGGTGGGATGGGAGACCGGGATGGGGAATTCGTGTAACTCTATGGCTGATTCATATCAATGTATGACAAAACCCACTGAAAAATAAAATTAAAAAAAAAAAAAAAAGTGACTGAAGGTAAATTAGATATCATTAAACAATATGGGCTTCCCTGATAGCTCAGTTGGTAAAGAATCCACCTGCAATGCAGGAGACCCTGGTTCAATTCCTGGGTCGAGAATATACTCTGGAGAAAGGAAAGGCTACCCACTCTAGTACTCGAGCCTAGAGAATTCCACAGACTGTATAGGCCATGGGGTTGCAAAGAGACAGACACGACTCAGCAACTTTCACTTTCACTTGTACAATATGGACTTTAAATAATTGTGAAGTAATGTGTTCAAAAAGAGATGCAAATGTAAGGGATTTCGTCAAAGAACTGGAACATATAAAAACAATCAAATGGAAATTCTAAATCTGAAAAACATCTTGATATTTTGGAAGTAGGAATTCAGCAGGTAGGTTTAGGAGTTGATCAGCCATTATGAAAAGATGACTAATGAACTGGAAAACTGGTCCGTACAAAATGTCCAGATAAACACAGAGTAAAAAAATAGACTGGAAAATTTTAAAAAGAGAGTGGGCAATAGACACACATCTTTTGTTAAATGTCTTTCCCTGAAGAAGAGAGAGAGAAAATGGGCAGTAATATTGAGAGTGACACTGGATGATAGCTTTCCCCAAACCGAAAATAATTCTCCTTCCCTCTGGTATGTGGGGGGAATATCCCTTTGTACCCAACCCCCCCCCATCCTAATTAAAGAGAGCTGCCTAGGTATTTGATTGTGTTTAAAAAAAAATTATAATTTCAAAGTTCCAAGGGATATTTAAAAAAATTTTTTTTCTTCTTTATTTGGTGTTAAGAGTTGGTAAGGAGCAGTGGACTGTTTTTTTTTTTTTGAAGCTTCAGCTTTGGTTCTGGAAAGGAGGCTGACTCTAGGCCAAGGCAGGAAGGGAAGAGCTCACATGTTTTACGTGGAAAAGGGCAACCACTTGGTGTTTGAATCTAAAGCTACAGAGTGGGTAAGAAAAGAGTTAGGAGAGCTGAGAGGGAGTGTTATGTTAGCTGTTCAGTTGTGTCCAAGTCTTTGCGACCCCATGGATTGCAGCCCACCAGGTTCCTCTGTCCATGGAATCTTCCAGACAAGAATACTGGAGTGGGTTGCTGTTCCCTTCTCCAGGGGATCTTCCCGATGCAGGGATTGAACCCGGGTCTCCCACACTGCAGGTAGATTCTTTACTACCTGAGCAACCAGGGAATGTGCAGACGAGTGAGAGAGGCTTAAAGGAGATATAGCTAGCCCGAAACCCCCAAAGAAAACTTTCTGATGTCGGGGAATTGTGGGTGAATTTTTAGGATGATGGTGTCTAATGCACGCTTTAAGTCTGTTCACTTTCCTTTCTGTGATGTACTTTAATCTCCGTGTATGTTCCCAACCCCTGGGTAAAAGCAGGTAAAATACAAGAGACTTGTGCTAGTGGCCCTTTGGGGGAATGAAAGAAAGTGGACATCGTGGGCACGATGCAAAGGGAAGACAGAATCCCACGAAATGGAAAGTCACGAAATTAAATAACCAAGAACAAAAGCCTGGGAGCTCCTGGGGAGAGGAAGCAGGACAATGAGCGGCTACATCCTCAAACACAGGGGAAGAGGGCTGGAGCTACTCTACTCAGCAGGAAAGGAGACCAGGGCCCCCAGAGGCCGGAAGAGGTGGGGACTCCGGGTGGCAGACACGGGATTACACAGTCTCACAAACGTGAAAGAGAAACATGTTCACTATACAGCCACACACATAACTTGATTTCAAAAAAAATTGAGTTCTAAAAATATTTCTTTTTATATCCTGTACTGTAGTTTCTGACAGTCTGATAAAAACTCCTTTCAACCACACTGTGAAGGTACAACAAGGATCCTCTGTGCCAGGGTGACTGAATGTCGGTGGTTCTCGTCACCTTCCTTCTCAACATTTCATCCCTCCAAAAAAAATACAGAAAACAAACCGAGACAGAAGGACAGGCTGTCCCGAGTCTGCTGATGAGAAAAAATGAAGCCAGGTGAGAGCGCTGGTGACCGGTCCAGCGTGGGGTTGAGCGGGGAGGAGGTTCAGATGATACTTTCACGTCTTGTGAAGGAACAAATTTCTGTCTGATGCTATATGGTTTTTAGAGAAGCAGTCCTCTTGCTCTCTTTCCTTCATTCTGGACTGAAAGAGAGAGAAAGAGAGAAAGACAGGGAGAGGACGTAGAGAAAAACCTACAGGAGAGGATGGATGGGAGGATGTATCGAATCCTTGCCTTGCCTGGAACAGAACAGAGATGTTAAGTTTGTGTTCTGTCCACTTCTCTTCCAAACCTGCCTCTGCTTCTAGCTTGCTCTCTGACCTCAGTCCCATCAGGGCACCTCCCTGGGCTCTAGCATAAATGCCTGTACAATGAGATACTCGGAAGGTTTGCTCCTGATGCTTTTTTAATTGCAATATTCCATAGCTCCAGATCCACGGTCCAGAAGAAGTACAGAAATCCATTATAAGGAGTGCTTACATGCACTTAGAATTAGCAACAAACCTAAATTATGAGTTTGGTTCAGCTTCATTTGAGAAATACTTTGACATTCTAGTTTTGATTTGCTTCAATAATTTCAGAAAATACAATTAACAGTATGAACTAATGTATCGCATGGTTCTCAATTTAAGAAAAAGACTGACAGCAGGCACTAAATAAATTTAGTAAATTAACAACTTAAATGTAATTATGAATTTAAAATACTGCTTAACTAAAAATAAAATAAAAACCTGGCATATAAGACAATGTTCAATAATATAACAGATTATAAACATGCATTTCTAGTTCATCTTAGAGTCAGCTTAATGAAAATAATCCTCCCAAGATGTGTGACTTTTTTATTATGCTAGTAATTATTAAAGGGAACTCTCCAGAATTTCTCTGGTGGTTCAGTGGTTAAGACTTCGCTTTCTAATGCAGGGGGTTCAGGCTCAATCCCTGGTCGGGGAACTAAGATCCCACATGCCTCAGGGCCAAAAAAACCAAAATATAAAACAGAAGCAATGTAACAAACTCAATAAAGACTTTAAAAATGGTAGCAAATTCAATAAAGACTCTAAAAATGGTCCACATCAAAAAAAAAAAAAAACAAAAACCAACTCATTAAAAAAAAGGAAATTCTCTCAAGGCAGTAAATTATTGACAAATAGAATAGATATACATTATATATGTATAATGCAGAGTATCTATATTTATATATCCTATAAATATATTCAGATATATTCTATAGCTACGTTATATATAAGTTAATGAAAAGTGAAAGTGAAGTCGCTCAGTTGTGTCCGACTCTTTGCGATCCCATGGACTGTAGCCTACCAGGCTCTCCTGTCCATGGGATTTTCCAGGCAATAGTACCAGAGTGGATTGCCATTTCCTTCTCCAGGAGATCTTCCCAACCCAGGGATCGAACTTGGGTCTCCCATTGTAGACAGACGCTTTACCATCTGAGCCACCAGGGAAGTCTATGTAAGTTAATAGAATATATCAAATGGAAAGTAAAGAGGGTAATAAATGGGAAAGAAATAAGAACAAAGACTGGGAGAAAATAAGGGAAACAGGAGGAGAAAGTTAGAGGAAGAGAAAAAATTGACATAGTCAAAAAGAAAGAAGAGAAAGTAGAGAGGAAGTGGAGGGGGAGAGCAGGAAAAAGGGAAAATGCTAAAGAGAAGACGGCTCACTTGATAACCGTCCCTTCCCTCCACCAACCTAGGTCTCCGGCAGTGTTCTCTCTGGTCCTGAATGAGGGATCACCTGCAAATGGCTGCAGATAAACTGCAAAGCCCTAAGCACTGGAGTGGTCTGGCTGTCTCACACCTCCCCTCATGTCCACTTCGAAGACTGGAAGTCCCTGATGCAATTGGTGTTGGAGAAGACTCTTGAGAGTCCCTTGGACTGCAAGGAGATCCAACCAGTCCATCCTAAAGGATATTAGTTCTGAATATTCTTTGGAAGGACTGATGCTAAAGCTGAAGCTCCAATATTTTGGCCACCTGATGCGAAGAGCCGACTTGTTTGAAAAGACCCTGACTGGGAAAGATTAAAGGAGGGAGGAGAAGGGGACGACAGAGGATGAGATGGTTGGATGGCATCACCGGCTCAATGGACATGAGTTTGAGTAAACTCCAGGAGTTGGTGTTGGACTGGGAGGCCTGGCGTGCTGTGGTTCATGGGGGTCACAAAGAGTCAAACAGGACTGAGTGACTGAACTGAACTGACCTGAACAGATGCAGCTGAGAGAGCAGGATCTCACACTAAATCTGTGCAGTTGTTGCAGGAATGCTCCACATGGCATTGCACGGATGGCTGGTGAACACACCTGCAAGCCTCAGGTTGTGTGTGCAGTGGGGGGAGGTCATCACTAACTTGCAGTCTGGAAAGAAGATGCACTTTCTCAGAATGGAGACTGGATTGGGAAGTCGCCCTGAATGTTGCCTGCAGTTAAGAAAACAGTCCCTGGCGGAAGAAGATGTTAAGAAGCTGCGCTCTGCTTGTGGGCAAGCTGAGTCCCAGGAAGACCTCTCTTAACCTCTTCGTCATGTCTCCGCATCTTTAAATATCACGTGTTCACACTCCTCCTTCCTCACTCTACACCTGCACTATCCAGGAACTGCACGTGGCCCTGAGCACTTGAAATGTAGCTGATGCCGCAGGTTGACATGATATTTTTAATGTGTCGGGTTAATATCATTAAAGTTATTTTTTTTTAAGTTTAACTTTATCTTCTTAAATGTGGCTTAAATTAGAAGAATTTTAAATTACATATGTGGTTCCTATATACCTATTAGCTTTGCTCTACACAGGCTTCCCCACATTTAACCATCCACTCTGGTAAATCACATCAGCCCACATCCTTCTGCTGAGCTTCAAAGGAATGCATGCCTTTGCTAGTCTGACTGGCACCTTCAAACTCAGCATATTCCAAATTCAACTCCTCTGTCTCATTCTCAACAGAAATCCATCCATGTTCCCTCTGCAGTCACACCATTCACTGACAATGTGAGTTAGAAACCTCAAAGTTGTCCTTGACTTCTCAAAGGCTTCCTGCTTCAGCAACTAACTCAGTCTTACAGATGCATGGTTTCTAAAATATTTTAGAAATGCACATCTTAGTCAAGTGAAAGTGAGTGAAAGTGAAAGTCGCTCAGTCGTGTCTGACTCTTTGCGACCCCATGATCTATACAGTCCATGGAATTCTCCAGGCCAGAATACTGGAGTGGGCAGTCTTTCCCTTCTCCAGGGGATCTTCCCAAGCCAGGGATTGAACCCAGGTCTCCCGCATTGCAGGCAGATTCTTTACCAGCTGAGCCACAAGGGAAGCCCAAGAATATTGGAGTGCATAGCCTATCCTTTCTCCAGCAGATCGTCCCAACCCAGGAATCGAACCAGGGTCTCCTGCATTGCAGGCAGATTCTTTACCAACTGAGCTGTGAAGGAAGACCACTATCTTAGTAGGAAGATGAAAGTAAGTAGGTCTCTCCACAATGAAACTAAAAATCAAGAAGTGCCTGACAAATTACAAGCACACACTTTTCAAATAAATTATTTGCTTTTACTTAATGCAGGGATATGTCTTAAAGCAATTAACAGAAGCAAGACTTAAGACCCTTGTTTAACATAGTGATGTACAAGGTAAGTAACTGAAATACAAAATTCTTATGGAGACAATACATCGCTATGATATCATTCATCTTTTAGATGACACAGAATGGCAAAATTCTCTACAATATCAACTGCTTAAATGTCAGAATGTCACCTTACCTCTAATTCCAATCATATTTTTAAGGACTGCAAAGCAATGCTTGCTTTAGGGAATTCGCTAAGTCAAAATAATATGTCCATAAAACAGCTTAGCAACACACAAGGCTGGCAATGAAATCACATTGGGTGAATAGCAAAGACTTCCTAAATTAATACACTAAAAAAAAGTTGAGCTCTGGGATCCTGCTTATAGCAAGTCCATGGAATTCTTGTGCACGTGTTGCAATTGGTGATGGTCTTTTGAAAATAGTAATTCTGAAATGTGCTTTGTTTTATTCCCAGTCTTCAAATTTTAAGTTTAAATTTGGTCATATGTTACCCAATCCACAGTGATAAATATTAATTTTATGCTGTCCTCCAATCTTCTATGATCTCTCATTTTTTAGAATTTTAAGTGTTTCTCCAAGGGCTTTAGACTTCACACCTCTAGCAAGTACATTTCGATTTTGTTTTCCTATTCACAGTAGTTATAAAATATTTATAATTTATCTCAGATGATAAGCAACATTACATATTTCTTATTTTGAATAGCTAGACAACAGAGTTTTAAGAATTCTTAGCAATGTAATATGGACATTTTAAATAAAAGTGTGAAAACCAGTTCAAGAAAACTACTTGATTTTCCATTGAAAGATCACTTGTCGGCACTGTCAAGATTCCAAAAGCTTTCTTTCATAGGATATATCATATCACATAGTTTTCCTGCATGCTAAACCTTTTATTTATCCACAAAGATGTCGAAAAGGGGCCGATCTTTGTTTCGTTTAACAACAATTGACAATAGTGAAAGTATTTTAGATCTCCTTTCTTAGCTCCTTGACCAATTCAACTTCTGCCTTCAGCCCAAATGGAGTAACAGGAACTAGATTTACTCTCCCTCCTCAAAATACTAAAAAGTACTATAGATGGTAGGAAACAATGGTTGTCAGATACTTGGCATCAGACAGCCCAGGGCCAGCCATGGTCCCCAGAGGCGCCCTGTGATGGCTCCAGCTCACTGCCTGGAGCAGAGCTAGAAAGGGCCGACACCAAGCCGGGAGGAGCTGGGAGTCCTGGCAGGTCAGCATCACTACAGCTCACAGGACCCTGGGGGCTCAGATGGTGAAGATTCTGCCTGCAGTGCGGGAGACCTGGGTTCGATCCCTGGGTCGGGAAGATCCCCCCGGAGAAGGGAATGGCTACCCACTCCAATATTCTTGCCTGGAGAGTCCCATGGTCAAAGGAGCCTGATGAGCTATCGTCTACGGGGTCACAGAGAGTTGGACTTGACTGAGTGACAAACACTTTCACTTTTCACTTTCACAGGACTGGAGAGGAGAGACTTGCCGAGAGAAAAAGGAAGAGAGCTCTGGAGACCTGGAGAAGGTTTTCGGCAGAATACTGACGGCTGCAGGCGTGTAAGGAAACTGCCTGAGTCTGTGGAAAGAAGCACCGAAAAGGAGCCGGGGAAACAGCCCCCCAAGTGTCACGGCCTGGGACTAGGTCGTGTTCTCAGCAGACAGAACAGAAAACCCTCATGACTTGGCACTGGGGAGAGGGATCAGATGGATGCTGGCTCAGGAAAATACCCACCCTAACATGTCAAAGAGATTTAAAGAAACCCTTGGAAAGATGAATTGTGTGCAGGTAATTTAGCTGCTTTTCAAAACAATGCTCAAGAATATTTCAGTTCAGTTCAGTGCAGTCGCTCAGTCGTGTCCGACTCTTTGCGACCCCATGAATTGCAGCACGCCAGGCCTCCCTATGCATCACCAACTCCCGGAGTTTACTCAAACCCATGTCCATCGAGTCGAATATTTAGAAGCACACAAAAATATATGGTTCCAAATTTATAAAATTCACAGCATCTAGCATCTGATTAAAAAAAGTTCCCAAGCATTCAAATACTAGGAAAAGAGGTCCAAAGGGAAGTGAGATGCAGAGAGGTAGCGTCAGGCCCTGCTTGGAAGGCCCTTTTTCTCCACCACTGGCCTTGGTGCTGGAGAAAATCCTGGAGGGGATTTTCATAAGGCTCTGCCCCAAGGGCAGGTCTCCGGGTGGAAGACGGTGAGGGCTTTGCGTGAACACGGCACATCAGCCTTATGCGCACTTCCCATCAGTCCATCCTGGTCTATACAAGGCTGCTTGATTTAGGTGCACAATATAAAAAGTGTTTTAAGTTACTCAAACAATCCTCCGTAACAAGAAGTAGTTTATGTAAAAACACATTAACATTCAAGTTTGGTTTGTAGTTCAGCTAATTATTGCCGCTTGTTCCATTGCTTAGTTCAAAAGCCCCTAGTAGAAATGTATGTTTCAAATTATCCTCATGAACATAAAGCATAATAGATACATTCTTTGGAAACTAACTGTGTTTTCATGAAAGCCTTAGGCTGATATCATATGAATAGCATTTATTTTCATATTTCTGCAGAATTTAAAAAATAAGTGCTTTTGTTCTCCCTATTATCTAGAATAAAAACAAGTTCTAATTTAAACATGACCTGATAAACTGTACCTTCTGTTTGGCAACCTAAAAATACTAATTTTGATCACCAAATGACTTTCTCTGCATTAGCTGTGCTCTACTGAAAATGATAAAGTGTTTTATTTACTCTCATTTGATGGTGACCGGTAGCTGGTTGCTGAGTTAGGGAAACTGTCCTCATGAGAACAAGACAAGACTTTCATGCTCTGAACCGTTGAGTTGTCTTGTTGGACAGTCACTGCCCACACTTCATATACGCTCAGCAGTCTTAAGAATATTTACCAACGGTTATAAAACAGACAAGGTAAGGGAATTTGGGAGGATTGATGCACATCAAGTAACTAGACACGTACTGATTCTACCACTTATTCATCCATCCAAAGCTGTCACGTTCCATGGTTACCGAGGTAAGGAACCCAGAGAAGAAGGGAGGTGGGATGCAGGGGGTAAAATAGAACGTGAGCAGGGTGGGAGCGACTCTGAGGGAGTGTCCACCTTTCTCTGGCTGGTGTAATATTCATACTAGATATCATAATACGTTGCTTTTCAATTTTTCTTAACAAGCCCATTGTGTCCTTTTTACAGATTGAAACGCTCATGCCGCAGGGAGATAACCAACTCGTCCGAGATGATAAAGCGGGTGAGGTGAAGACAGAGCTCCTGTCCTCCTCCCGTGGGGTCCCTTTTCCTCCTTCCATTTCTTCCTTCATTCCTTCTTTCCCTCCTCCCTCCCACCACCCACTTCTCCATTTAACAAACACTTTGCAGCAGCGGCAGCAGCAGTGAACACCTAACTTGCACCAAGAGCTGTGCTTGTGAAGAAGGATGGTGAGAGGGTGGCGTGAGGAGGATGAGGGTAAGAGATGAGATGGGGAAAGTCTGTTGTGGTCAAGCCCAGCCTGGGGTCAGCGAATCTTATCCTGTTCTAGCCTTGTGGGGGGGGAGGGGGGTCTCATCTCTTTAGAACAGGCAGATGTGCCCAGACTATTTTCATAAAATATGTCCATACTTGTATCTTCTATATGTATAATTCATTGATTTATTATTATATAGCTACTTGTAGTACTTGTATTTAGGTAAATATTAAATGCTTATAGTCATCTTAAATGAATTTTAATGAGTCATGCACACCAGAATAATACAAATACATGAGAACACACATTAAGTCAGTAATATTTAGCGCAGTGCCTTCATTCAGTTAATATGGATTCATCCAAGGATAACAGTATGCTGGGGAAGGATTCATTGCAAACGAGCACCCTGGAGACCCTGTGGATGCCACCTCCACTGTGCCCATCACACATCTGAACCCCTTCTTTCCTCTCCTGCTGTCACCATTGGTTACGACTTTTACCTAACAGTAGGAAGGCTTCCCTGGTGGCTCAGTAGTAAATAATCTGCCTGCAATGCAGGAGATACGGGCTCGATCCCTGGGTCGGGAAGACCCCCTGGAGAAGGAAATGGCAACCCACTCCAGTATTCTTGCCTGGGAAATCCCAAGAACAGAGAAGCCTGGCAGGCTACAATCCATGGGGTTGCAAGAGGTCAACATGACTGAGCGACTAAAACCAACCAAGCATTGTATAACCCTCCAGCAGGGAACGCCGTGGGTTTCCCTACTCCTCAATCCGGTCCATTTCACACAGCGTGAAGGGGCATGGCTCGGAAGACTCCTGACTTTCAAAGCTTCTGTCTTGTTCTCTCTCCTGGGCTCTCACACGGTATCTTTATGAATGAGCATCCAACTTTTTATCTGGTCACTTCAGGCCTCAGTTCATCAGGGACTACACACTACTTCTTCGTGCTTACTCCCCACAAATCACAGGCGTGACATTTACACACACAAGCATCTGTGTTGTTCTAGAAACATACGGTACTTTTCTGTCTCGGTACATTCGTTCATGCTGTGCTCTTCATCTAAAATTCACCCCCTAAACTGCTATGTGTCCCACTGTTGCATGTTTTAAGGCTCGTCTGGAAAGCAGTTTTCTAAATATGCAACTGTTTCCTTCCTCACTCTTACCTGAACTTCTATGAGCTTGATCCTCTCTTCAGTCCTAATGGTCCAGCTACACATCCTACCAGCCTCGTGCATCCTCTCATCTTTGTAACATCACTCATATATGCCAAATTACTACAATATTAATTATTAAATTTAGTAATACCACCCATGAACTTGGTAAAATTATTCTTTTTGTGATACAAAAGGGGACCTAGAGAAGTGAATTTTTATTTGGAGGAAAAATAGAACAGTTTTCTTACTAAGTAACTGGCTAAGTCAGCTTAGGGCTACATACTTTCACTAGCTAGTCAATGGAAACTTCTTTTTTATTGTGTTCCTCAATTCTTTCATAATTAATACATATGTATTGTAGATTCTTTTGAAAGGTAGCAGTCATTTTATTCTATTCTTAACAATGTTTCTCATAATCGTACCTATCTACAAGCATTCCCTCTCTTGAATACAAGCACCTGCCTTCCCACCATGGGGTCATGATACTTTTCAGTTTTCAAAATCATTGTGCCTGAAATACCAGAAAACAAAACTGCAGCCAGAGTGTAGTTCACTGAATGCTCACAGTTACTCCAAAGAGCTACAGTCATATCTCCTTCTTAAAACTGACGGTAACAAAAAATTTCAGACGTACTTTAACTGTGTCTTTATAAATTGACTTGATATTCATTATTATAGTATAGATAATTATGAGCTAATTTGATATTCATATGGATGTCACATGCACTTCCAGAAGCACTATACTGTAATTTAGTATTAGCTAATGGTCACTGAAAGTAAATGCTATCAAATTTTCCAACAGAACACATTTCTTAATGATTTTAATCCACAAGGAGTAATAAATAATACCAATGACAACTGGCTTCCTTCTACAATGAGGAGCAAACTGATTTCTAATTTATTGGACATTATTAATTTGAAATATCTGGTGGTCTAAAAAGTACTATATTACAGAGCCTAACAAAATGGCAAGGAAAAGTAATAGTTTGTGTATCTGTGTTTAAAAGATTGATCATTGTATTAAATCACTTAAATAACTAGTCAGCACAAAATCTGCACCTTGTCAATACATTTACCATTTTAAAGAATGGCATACAGCCCTAAAGATTACAAGAATGATTACACAGTCAGAGTGGAAGCCTACAAATAAATATATATTCCATTTCTCTGTATTTTCAGGATGTTATCTAAAAGAAAAAATGGACAAGTTGGACGAAGCAGATGTTAATAATATAAGTTATCATGATTGTCAGTGAACGAACATAAAGTCTGAATATCTCCATATCGATAGAAATGAATTTGTTAGGAAAGCTTTTCCTAAAAAGAAAACCCCAGGCATAGACAGTTTTACTGTTGAGTTTTATCAAACACTGAATGAAAAATAATACCAAACTCACATGAATATTTTTGGAAAACAGAAGAGGAACAGTCACTGCCCCAACAAGCTTTAGGAGGCTGGTATAACATAATACCAAAATCTGGCAAAAAATGTTTGAGAGAGAGATAATTACAGATTTTCTCATAAGATAGTCACAAAAATTCTTAACAAACTAAGAAAGCAAATACTGCAATATATGAAGAGAGTAATACATTATGAATAAATTGGGTTCATTTCAAGAATGCAAGGTTGGTTTAACACTGGAAATCATTCGATGTATTTCAGCACATAAAATGCAAACTGAAGGAAATAAATAAGATTTTATATATAAATATAAGTATTTATACTCTTATATATTAGCTTCAAAATATTGGAAAATAAAATTTTATATTTTACTTAAATTAATGTAAAAATTACAAAATATGGAGGAATAAATCTAACAAAACATATTCATGACTTATGCACCAAAAATCAGAAAACACTCTGGAGCAAATTAAAATAAGAACTAAATAACTGAAAATATACCGTATTCATGGATTGGGACTGGCAACTGTCCCTCAGTTAATCTACAGATTCAATGCAATCTCAAACAAACTTCCATCAGTCTTTTAATAAAAACTGGCAGATTATTTCTAAAATTCATAGGGAATACAAAGGGCTTAGGAAAGCAAAAATAATTAAAAACAAAACCTGGAGGAGTTAAAACTCTGCCTGATTTTAAGACTTGCTACAAAGTTACAGTTTGAAATTGGCAAAAATAAAGACATACAGATCAGTGGAATAGAACAGACAGTCAAGAAATAGACCCATATACACATATAGTCAATTGATTTTTAATGAAGATGTCAAGGCAATTTGATGGGTAAAGGAGAATCTTTTTCACCAAATGATGCTGGGTACATTCATTGTCCATGTGGAAAAAAAATAACATCAACTCATAATTCGTTCTGTACATAAAAATTAACTAAAAATTGATAATAGCACTAAATGTAAAACTTAAAAATATGAAATTTTTATAAAAATAAAAAAAATGTAGATCTTGGGGTGGTCAAAATTTTATGAGATAGTATACAAAAAAAAAGCATAGAAAAAAAACGATAAATTAGATTTCATTGAAATTAAACACATCTGTTCTTCAAAATAAATCCCTTAAGAAAATGGGAAAAGTAAACCAGACTGAGATGAAGTATTTGAAACACATGCATTACAAAAAGCACTTGTTTCTAAAATATTTAAAGAATACTTCCAAGTGAATAAGACAGTTAAGCCAATAAAAATAGGCAAAATACTTGAGCCGACACTTCACAGAAGAAGCTACATAAGTTCCTAAAGTACATGAAAAGATAATCTACTTATTTAGTCAAGAGGAAGTTGCCAAATACTTTCAATGACTCAGACATTACAGTGGACATACTCATTTCCCCTACTCTCTGCTATGAGAAGCTGACCTGAATGATCGACATCAACAGGCTTTATTTAATACTTTCTTGTCTCCAATATCGTTGGACTAATGTGGGCTTTAGCTCAAGAATGGCAGAAGAGTGGAGAGAAAAGACTGAATATTTATTCCTCTGGCTCCTCTGTGCTAGGCCTTCTACACTGTAAGCCTCTCAAGGTAATGTTTTCTACATCACCTTGAGGTCAACTAAACTTCCCCTCTGTCGGTCACCCTTTTTAGAACCTAGGAGTGTTCAAAGCTCAGGGGCCCCTAGCCCTAGGTTACTGCATTGTCACTGGATTTGCCCTCTCTTCACAACTTTGTAAATCTTTGCCAATAAGCCCTCCTTGAACCACCACGAATTTGAGTGGAGAGGAATTTGGTGATATCTGATAAGCTGAAGATGGGCATTTTCTATGACATAGAGACTCTGCTTCTGGTCTTATACTTAGAAAACTGTCACACATATATGTCCCAGGTGAGATATACAAATATAAAATATAAATTATACACACACACACAGACACCATATAGTCAATTAAGGACGGAAATGTTATGGACCTAACAGAAACAGAGGATATTAAGAAGAGGTGGCAAGAATACACAGAAGAACTACACAAAAAAGACCTTAATGACCCAGATAACCACGATGGCGTGATCACTCACCTAGAGCCAGACATCCTGGAGTGCAAAGACAAGGGCAAAAACAAAGGTCTGTGTAGTCAGAGCTATGGTTTTCCCAGTAGTCATGTAAGGATGTGAGAGCTGGACCATAAAGAAGGCGGAGCACTGGAGTTGATGCCTTTGAACTGTGGTGTTGGAGAAGACTCTTGAGAGTCTCCTGGACTGCAAGGAGATCAAACTAGTCAATCCTAAAGGAAATAAATCTTGAATATTCATTGGAAGGACTGATGCTGAAGCTGAAATTCCAATGCTTTGGCCACGTGATGTGAAGAACTGACTCATTGGAAAAGACTCTCATGCTGGGAAAGATTGAAGGCAGGAGGAGAGGGGGACAAGAGAGGACAAGATGGTTGGATGGCATCACTGATGTGATGGACATGAGTTTGAGCAAACTCTGGGAGGTGGCAAAGAGGCTGGCATGCTGCAGTCCACGGGATCACAAAGAGGTGGACAAGACTGTGCAACTAAACAACAACAACCATGTAATCATTTGCTTTTACTGCATATATATTGTGTATACATATATATGTGTATATATAGCATACATTTATATGATATATTGTATAAATATATATATATGTATTCTGGAAATATTCTCAACACAGCAGAAATTTTGGTCATTTTATTTTTCCAAAGGATTCAAAAACATCAGAAAATGTACTATCAGTTAAATAATTTCAATTAAATAACTCCAGAGCATTGGTCTATAACACTTCATTTGTGTTTGGTAATGTGTGTGTGTGTGTTAAGTCATTCAGTCGTGTCCGACTCTGTGCGACCCCATGGACTGTAGCCTGCCAGGCTCCTCTGTCCACGGGATTCTCCAGGGTTTTTGGCAATAGGAGGTAGCAAATCTATAGTTTGAGTAACAGTTATTTTTGGAAGAGAACAAAATCTCATGCACTTGTACTTTTAAAACACTTTAGGTGAAATCATTCGTCTACCTGAATGGTATAATTCGTCTACCTATAAACAATGAAACACACTTTATCGTGCTTGATCACATTATAATGCAGCTGTGCTTCATGCAAAGCAGAAATAAATGAATGCAAAATGAAGCTGCTTGCTTAAAATAACTTAGTTCTTGATTTAAATTGTCTAAGTTAATGAAAATAAGTTGATATGAGTGCAGATGCATGTCATGACTTGGAACATATATCAATTATCCTACTTAAAAAAAAAGTCCAGTATTTTCCTAATCTTCTTAACATGACAGTTTTTGGTCAATTGTCCTTTTACATGAAGTCTAACTTTATGAATTTGGGATTGTAAAGTGAGGTGTACGTAATCCTTAGAATTACAATAGCCAGTTAGTGCTAACTGCCAATGATTTGCCAGAAGGTGAGGACATTTCTTTAGCGTTTGGTTTGACCCACTTGTCCTTGTTTCTGAGTAGGTCTCAGAACTCATCTGCAGGGAAAATTATGGGCAATGAACTGCTAATGCTTCCATCTAGTGCTTTGGAGACTCAACTATTTCTATTTAGGAAATCTGACAGGCAGAAATGGAGAAAAGAAACCCAGTTTAATTGCATCCTGAATAAAATTCCACTATCATGAACTAGATATACTTTGCAATAGATCTTTTTCTTTAGGGGGGGACAAATCGCTATTATCTACACAAACAAACTATGGAAAATTCTTAAAGTGATGGGAATACCAGACCACCTGACCTGCCTCCTGAGAAATCTGTACACAGGTCAAGAAGCAACAGTTAGAACTGGACATGGAACAACAAACTGGTTCCAAATCAGGAAAGGAGTACATCAAGGCTGTATATTGTCACCCTACTTATTTAACTTATATGCAGAGTACATCATGAGAAACGCTGGGCTGGATGAAGCACAAGCTGGAATCAAGACTTCCGGGAGAACTATCAATAACCTCAGATAGGCAGATGACACCACCCTTATGGCAGAAAGTGAAGAAGAACTAAAGAGCCTCTTGATGAAAGTGAAAGAGGAGAGTGAAAAAGTTGGCTTAAAGCTCAACATTCATGAAACAAAGATCATGGCATCTGGTCCCATCACTTCATGGCAAATAGATGGATAAACAGTGGAAACAGTGACATTACTTTGCCAACAAAGGTCCATCTAGTCAAGGCTATGGTTTTTCCAGTACTCATGTATGGATGTGAGACTTGGACTATAAACAAAGCTGAGTGCTGAAGAATTGATACTTTTGAACTGTGGTGTTGGAGAAGACTCTTGAGAGTCCCTTGGACTGCAAGGAGAGCCAACCAGTCAATCCTAAAGGAAATCATTCCCGAATATTCATCGGAAGGATTGATGCTGAAGTTGGAACTCCAATACTTTGGCCACCTGGTGCAAAGAGCTGACTCCTTGGAAAAGACCCTGATGCTGGGAAAGATTGAAGGCAGGAGGAGAAAGGGATGACAGAGGATGAGATGGTGGGATGGCATCACCGACTCTATGGACATGAGTTTGAGCAAGCTCTGGGAGTTGGTGATGAACAGGGAGGCCTGGCATGCTGCAGTCCTTTGGGTCGCAAAGAGTCGGGCACGACTGAGCGACTAAGCCGAACTGAAACAGCACTGCTTCCCAGGGGGCTCAGTGGTAAAGAATTCACCTGCCAATGTAGAAGACACAGGAGATGCGGGTTCTACCCCTGCATCAAGAGGGAAATGGCAACCCCCTCTGCTATTCTTGCCTGGACAATTCCATAGACAGAGGAGACTGGTGGGTTATATAGTCCATAGGGTCGCAAAGAGTCCAACACAGCTGAGCACAACCACACACAAATAGCACAAAGGTTGAATGCAATAGTTTTTTAAATTCAAATGAAAAGATTGTCATTTATCCATCATCTATGTTCAATTACCCATAGGGATAAACATCAGATATTTTAAAAGCAATGTGCACGACTACAGCAATATCTAAAAGCTGTTTGGTTCAGGTTACATTCTTATACAGAAAGCAATCACTAGTAGAAAATTCATCTAAGGTAAGACAAATACTTCTTTGTACCATTTTTCCCATCAATAAAAACAAGTTATGAAATCTTGGCACATTAAAACTGTGAGGGTTTAGAACCAGGCAATCCTTCAGCTGAATGTTAGCTCCCCATTTTAGGACCTGTGTGCCCTTGGGCCGGCTACTTAACTGCTCCAAATCTCAATCTACTCACCTCTAAAACAGGAATGCTTATATCTATTGCAGGGTTAATGAAAATTAAAGAGGAGAGCACTTGGTATAAGGAAACAGTTATACCTCTCTTTTTATGTGAGAACCCAGAGGCACACAGGGCTAGGTACTGTGACTATGGCTACACAGCTAGCAAGTTAAGAAGCAGGACTTCGAATGCTGGTCTTCTAGCTCTGCACCTTGCATTCAACACATACTGCCTCCCAAATGCTTTTCACCAGCTGTTTGCAGAGAGGAAATAGGGAATTGCTTTAGTGTCAAACTGGTATGAATCCACTCATTCATTTATACACTGATTCACTCATTGATCAACCATTCATTCAGAGCTTATTACGTGCCAACCTCTGTACAAAATGCTGAGAGAGAATTCATGGAGGGTAATTCATATAATCCACAGACCCTACTCTTAATAATTTCATTGTTTAGTGGGGGAGATAAACCCATAAGCCAAATATTATAAAAAAGTATGATAAATGCTAATGACACTTGTAAGCATGAAGTACCACGGACATGTAGAAGAGTAGTAACTAAATCTGTCTGAGAAGAGTAGGGAGTGGGATCAAGGAAGGAAATTTGGAGAACGCAATGCTAAAGGGTGATTTTACGTGACATGTAAAGACAGCAAGGTGGAAGGGCCTCAGGCAGACTTAACTTGAGGAAAATCCCTGTTATGAAGAAGAATCAGAAGACTATGAGAGGAGAAGTAATACATGAAATACTATGCTTGTTTGGAAGAATTATGGGAGTTCTGTGTCACTGGAGTTGAGGAGAGTGAATCGAAATGGGAACAGTAAAGAAGGCCAAGGGAGAAGTTAGATCGAGAGGAACCCTGCGTACTGAAGACTTTCTGCTGTATCTTGGTGATCTTGATAGCAAGAGTGTCATTTTCAGACCTTATTCCAGAAAGATCACTCAGGCAGTCTTAGATACAGTTGTCCCCTCCTGAGAACAGTCTAACAATTTGTTGTGCATATCCATTGCCTCAGCCCATCCAAATTCTGCCCCCATCCCCAATCTTTCAGTAACAGTGCTCCCCCTTCCTGTGGGGAACCAATCCGCTATGTCTTAAGTCAGACTGATCCTACAGTCTCTGGTTGCATGTCCATGGCCAAGGGGTGGACATTCAAATCAGGCTAATCAAAGTACCCCCCATCTCCCTGTCCATAATGACTGGGTCCTTGATGTTCAAGTCACCGAAAGCTAGCTAACTGAAACTTATTCCAGTTCATCTCTGCCAATTACTAAGAAAGATGGTCTTCTTGGGTTGATGAGCCTACAGGAGGTGGGTCTTCAACTGCTAGGATGTATCATCAGCCACTGGCTAAGAGCCTTCTGAGAGATGGTGCCATAATAGAATAGTTTAGAACTCTTGGAACTGGCTGTGTTGAAGACAGTATGCCACTGGACTTCTCTATATGTGCCAATGCATTCCCTGTTTGTACCTGGGTTAAGTTGGGCTTCTTTAAGATACGACTTAACTGGTCCTGAACACTATTATCCAATTCAAGACTGCAGAAAAGTATGCATTTGGAACCATAGATGGCTACTACTTAGAACCTATGTATGCAAATTTGGACAACTTGACTAAACTTTGAGCTTCAGAATCACATATAAATGTAATATTATTGCTGCATGCCCACTAGAAAAGATAGGCAATATGATTTGATCTAACTGGATGTGTGTGTGTGTGTGTGTTTGTGATCAGTTGTGTCCAGCTCCTTGTGATCCCCTGGACTATAGCCCATCTAGCTCCTTTACGGGATTTTCCAGGCAAGAATACTGAAGCAGGTTGCCATTTCCTACTCCGGGGGATCTTCCCAATCCAGTGATCAAACCACATCTCTTCTATCTACCGCATTAGTCGGTGGATTCTTTATCACTTGCCACCTAGTATTCTCCATCTAACTACATGCCTCTGGCTTAGTTCCAGCATTTAAAAATCACAAGTCAGTGATATCTAGTGGTAATATATACAAATTGTGGTTTCAGTATATTTTGATCTGCACAAAAAAAATCTCTTAAAATTTGCAGAAAATACCACTTAGAGTTTTTCTGTTTTGATATCATATGAATTTTTAAGTTTTCAAGACATATGAGATTTAAATCACTCAAATCAGGGAGAAAATACTTGAAGATGGTCCCTATTAGTAAGCCTGATCCTTGAGACTTGGCTGTATACATACTGATAGATAAAGGGGGACTCGGCTTACTATTCTACGAGAATGGACCACTAAAGATATCAGAACTTCTTTTTTAAAAATGTTTCATAACGTCAACAGTATGAGTCTAGTTCAAATGTAAGTACAATTTTTAGACATAATAAATATGAAATAATACAGTTCCCCTCCCCAAAAGCAAGCCATTCATATTCTTCCAGTGACTAAGTGGTAAAGAATCTGCATGCAATGCAGGAGACCTGGGTTTGACCCCCTGGGCTGGGAAGATCCCCTGGAGAAGGAAATGGCAACCCACTCCAGTATTCTTGCCTAGAAAATCTCATGGACAGAGGAGCCTGGTGGGGTACAGTCCATGGGGTTGCAAAAGAGCTGGACACGATTTAGCAACTAACCAACAACAACCTGTATAAAAAGTGAATGGGTCTTCATGTTATTTGAGATTATGAATTAAAATAAGCTAACTCATTATTTTTCTTATCATGTCATGTTGGATGAAATTCCAACAAATCTGGCCTTTTGGGTCCCATTCTCTAAAGGAATAAATCTATAGAAAATATTTTTCTATACTTTTTCCTTCCTCTTTACCAGAACAATTTTCCAATGATGCTGAGTTGATTTTCAGACTATAAAAAATTATGAAGGTCCAATTGGAAGAAAGAAAAATTATTTCATTTCAAATCTGCTTCACAAATGAGTTCATATATACACTTAATACAGAAAATAGGTATATATTGATATTTTTTAATAATACTGCTAAATATAAACCATTTCAAAACTATAGAATAGAAAGCAGAGGTGTTTAAAGGCTGCAAGATTTAAAGGGCACAATTTGCATAAACAAATGCATATTTTCCAAGACAAAATGTCTTGAATAAAGAAATCATATATGCAAATAGTTAAAACAAGAGCCCAAGGTATATGAACAAAGTGCTTTTCAATAATGAGACTTAGTTTTATTTGGGGAGGTTTTTACTTAAAGCTTCTGCTTAAGAAGCATTTCATAGAATATTAACTTTCAATACCCTAAAAACCTTAGCTCCTCATATAAGTGAGAATGCCACATTTTAGCACAATATATATTTCCACATACTTATACCTTTACCTGAAACTCACTGGTTTTCAGATGTTAATGCACTAGATTCTAGAACTGACTGAGAACAGTCATGTAGAAATGACAGAGAACATTTCTCTGATACACTAGGTTTATGGTCTTTGTTTTCAGTGAAATTTGCTTTGAGACACAGAGATTCAAGCAAAAAGTGGTAATGGCTCTTGGGTCTGTTCTCTGGCAATGTTTCAAGGCCCCACAGAAATCCCAAAGTCAGAGGGATTAGGGCTTTTGATACCCTGATCTCCTTTTGAGAATTTGCTTATACTGATGTGTAGGTAAAAAGCATGGAAGAAGAGCTGGCATCACCTACATGTGCAGAAGGTCAAGAGTAGATTCCCGAACAAGCACATTCACACCTTACCATTATTACAAACATTAAATTTTCTCTTAACACGGCTGATAACTACATTTCCTAAATGTATTTAACTCTAATTACATGATTCTTTCAAATATAAGTTGGCATTTTAAATTGCTTTAGAAGCACTATTCACTACTGATTATTTAACTTATACTAAAAGAATTTCCCTCCTGTCAAAGTTATTTCCAACATTTTAAAAATGCTCATCAAAAGTAGAGACAAAGGTATTACCTCCACAGAAAATTTTCTTTTGGAAGAAAGAGGAATTGACATAGAGAGCAGAATTACAAGCTGCTGGATGAGACCAGCACTTACATAGTCCCTATTTTGAGATATTTCTTTTGGATGAAGGAAGAGTTATAGCAAGTAATTCTATTTTAATTACTCTTTTGGAAAAAAAATTATTAACATTCAAGTCTAATGTTCAATAAATGAAGATGATAGTAAAAAAAAAACTCTAAAACATTGTTACAGCTGGGAATCAACTTTTCCTTTCCTTCTTTTTTTTTTCCTGTCAAAATCAAAACAAATTCTAACTTTAATGGGCAAACCATATGAAACAGGAATGGCAAAAATGGCACCTGTGCCTCATTTTCTTCCGCCAGTCCTGGTGGCTGGGGAGGCCACAGGTTCCAGGTTGCCAGACTGTTCTGGCTCCAGCCTGTTCTCCCTGCAAAACTGATCATCAATCTTCATTTCACTGTCCTTTGAGGGCAGTTTGGACGTTAAATATATGCCCTACTTGTAGAAGACACTGCAAACTAATGTGGCTTCGGATACAGTGCTCCGGGCAGCTACTGCCAATCAATCACAGCTCAACACTAATTGAAAGTGAAATTAGGTGAACAGGCATTCAAATAAAATTGAGAGTGCAATATGAAAAAAAAAAACTGAAATATTTGTCACATCAAAGTGCTCTCTTCCTCTCTCCCTTTCCACTAAGCTCCTGAAGAAAGAGCAAAGTGCTAGATATCAGGTAGTTTTACTTTTGGTCTTGATGATCTCTTGGCTTAAATTTTTTATTTTTGAGATTAAAACGCTGAATTAAATGAGCTGTGGGATTTGATTCAACGCCCACTCTGTGACTCTGTCCCTGGTGTCTGATTAGCAAATTGAAAGGTTTCCTTTCTTCCATAACTGGTAAATTGGTTTAAGTGGCAGTAAACTAAAGTGCTCTCTCCCTGTTACCATTGTTTTTTTTTTTTTTTTTTTTTTTTAATATTATTTTATTAGTTGGAGGCCAATCACTTTACAACATTTCAGTGGGTTTTGTCATACATTGACATGAATCAGCCATATAGTTACATGTATTCCCCATCCCGATCCCCCCTCCCACCTCCCTCCCCACCCGACTCCTCAGGGTCCTCCCAGTGCACCAGGCCCGACCATTGTTTTTTAAATTCTCTTCAGGAAGAATTCTCTCCGTCTTTGGGCCCTGGCCACTCGGTTCACACAGATGCCGGCTGACACTGCATATGCTCCTCCTGAGCTCCAAACGATTAAATCTCTCCTCTCAAATGTAGCAGACCTCAAACTGAATGACTATGTTGGCTTCTTAAAATATGTCCTCCTTCTAGCACCCCTGTCTCACGTAAGGGTGTTACCATCTACCCCGTCCCTCGAATACTGGCCTTGGCTTCTTGCAAGGGCCCTGAGAGGGTTTGGCTGATACTCAAGTCTCTCCCTCAGATGAAGGCTTC
This sequence comes from Muntiacus reevesi, assembly GCF_963930625.1. Lineage (NCBI taxonomy): Eukaryota > Metazoa > Chordata > Mammalia > Artiodactyla > Cervidae > Muntiacus > Muntiacus reevesi. The sequence continues at coordinate 161,488,797 of NC_089251.1, forward strand.
CCACCTCTCTTTCTGCCTCTGTCTCTGGTCAGCCGTCTGGCTTTTCAATTCCTTGTGTAAGTCTTGATCTGGTACCTTCACTCATCCCCTTTCCTCTTCCTTGAACCCTCTCTTCAGGTGTCATCATATATGTACCTCCTCAGTTCAGTTCAGTCCAGTCGCTCAGTCGTGTCCGACTCTTTGCGACCCCATGAACCGCAGCACGCCAGGCCTCCCTGTCCATCACCAACTCCCAGAGCTTGCTCAAACTCACGTCCATCAAGTCGGTGATGCCATCCAACCATCTCATCCTCTGTCATCCCCTTCTCCTCCCGCCTTCAATCTTTCCCAGCATCAGGGTCTTTTCCAAGGAGTCAACTCTTCACTTGAGGTGGCCAAAGTATTGGAGTTTCAGCTTCAGCATGAGTCCTTCCAAAGAACACCCAGGACTGATTTTCTTTAGGATGGACTAGTTGGATCTCCTTGCAGTCCAAGGGACTCTCAAGAGTCTTCTCCAACACCATAGTTCAAAAGCATCAATTTTTCGGTGCTCAGCTTTCTTCACAGTCCAACTGTCACATCCATACATGAGTACTGGAAAAACCATAGCCTTGACTAGACGGAACTTTGTTGGCAAAGTAATGTCTCTGCTTTTTAATATGCTCTCTAGGTTGATCATAACTTTCCTTCCAAGGGGTAAGCATCTTTTAATTTCATGGCTGCAGTCACTATCTGCAGTGATTTTAGAGCCCCAAAAAATAAAATCGCCACTGTTTCCCCATCTATTTGCCATGAAGTGATAGGAACAGATGCCATGATCTTAGTTTTCTGAATGTTGAGCTTTAAGCCAACTTTTTCACTCTCCTCTTTTACTTTCATCAAGAGGCTCTTTAGTTCTTCTTCACTTTCTGCCATAAGGGTGGTATCATCTGCATATTTGAACTTATTGGTATTTCTCCCAGCAATCTTGATTCCAGCTCCTCATGTACCTCCTCAAGGAAGTCTAGTTCCTTAACCTAAGATGGTCAGCTCCCCCTTTATTATTCTCAATTGTATCCTCCCCACCATCTTTTATAAATATATTTTACTTGCCGTCAATTGTTCTCTGTTGATCTGTTTTATCAAAGAGTCCAGACAGCTTTATCCCAAGGCCTAGCGCAAGGCCTAGCATGTCTATAGATGGAAAAATAGGCACTAAAACTTTTGTGAATAAATGACTCAGTGAATTTCTGAGCATCATTTAACTCAACTGCATCATGATCACTGTAAGTACTAAAGGATTTTGCAAAGGTTTCCTTCACTTGTCAAGAGTCTTAATTACTCAAATGAAGGAGAGACTTTCTGTGCAGAGTTGGACTCATGGCCCAGCTGAATCCAGGCCTCAAAGGCCCTCATCAGAATAGCCTTACTAATAATTAGCTCCTCTCATCCCCAGTTCCATCACCCTATGGCCCTGCTTCTTCCTGGATTTGCTGCCATCTCTAGCAGACTCAATGAGCTGGAATTGCTGCTCCCCAACCTCCACCCAAGCCAAAGTTCAAGCAACAATAAAGGGATTGTTGCTCTGGTTTTCCCGAGCCTGTATCAGTCTTCATAGAAGAGTCTCGAGGGGCAGGGCTATGATGGTGACGTCTATGTGTCAACTTGGCTGGGCTATAGGGCTCAGTTATTTGGTCAAAACACAAATCTAGATGTTGCTGTGAAGGTATTTTGTAGATATAATTGACATTTAAAATTAGTTGACTTCAAGTAAAGCAGATTGCCCTCCACAAGGTGGGTGGGCCTCAGCCAATCAGTTGAAGGTACTGAGACAGAAAACTGAGGTTTTCCAGAGAGGAAAGGATGGAATTCGGCCTCAAGACTATGACACAGAAACCTTGTCTGCACTTCCTGCCTGCCCGCCTGCCCTATAAATTTCAGACTCAAAATTGCAGCATTTACTCTTACCTGAATATCCAAACTGCTAGCCTGCCCTGCACAATTTGGACTTGCTGGCCCCCACAATCATTAGGGCCAGTTCCTTAAAATGAGCCTATTTCTGTAAATCCTGTGGGTTCTACTTATCTGGAGAATCTTGAGTGATGATGCCCTGGCTTACCCAGAGGCAGGTTGAATAAAACCTCTGGTTCACAAATCTACCATAATGACATGAAAGAGAGTTGGGAAATTTCCCCAAATTAAGGAAAGCAGGCAGATAAAAGACTAAAAGGCATCTATATATTCCCCAGTGTCAAACACTTAGGTATTTTTAATTAGGTTATCAATATATTATTCTTTTTTCCCTAGAAAAAAAAAATATATTCTCCAATATTCCTCATCCTCCACTTAAGTTTCTTGCATACGACTGACATTTTATTACTTACATAATTGGGGATAGGGAAAGAATCAGATTATAACAACATTACTACCTAGAACATGACAATAAACCATAGTGTTGGAGAAATTCATGTTAATCTAATAACAGTTTTATTAAGATCTTGCCAAATTTTCGTTTTCCTTTAATGAAAAAGCAGAAATAAAGTATTTCAGCTTTTGGATGTTTAAATAACCAGACATAGTTTAATCGCAGAGCTTTACACTGATAGCTAAGAAGGATGAACACTGGCATATATTATTATAGCAAAAATGTAGATGCTGTGAAAATGATCAAATGATAAATACATCGTATTCTCTCTTGGATTATGGTTGTTAAAATGTCTTTGGAATTGAATAGAAAAACCTCAAGAGTAACATTTGTAACAGGGTCAAACTGATAAAAGGAAAGCTTTATTTTCCTCTTGGGAGACTCAGAAGAAAATAATTTGGTCAGATATGAAACTCTAGGATTATTTTTGTCTAAAAAATTGATCTGAAAACTCAGGCAAAACTGAACTATGCTGTGCCTCTATTGTTAAGAATTATGCTAACTCCACCTAAAAATCTTGTATTAGTGGTGGAATTGACTTAGGCATTCTGTGTACATCTCCTTGTTTTGCTCTTCTTTTGATATATTTTCAGAATAGCAAGCCTTGAATGTTTTAATAAGTTAGGATAATGGCCTATCAGTTCATTGGGCGTAACTACAAAATAATAAATTAGAACTAGACATGGAAAAGCATGCAATTTCTTAAAAATAGAAAAGTGTACAATTCAGAATCTGTTATACACTGAGCATGTGCTTAGAATTTCTACAGCCGTTCATAGAAAATAAACTACATTATTTCAGGACAACTGAAAGGTATACAATCAGCCATTTATTTTATGTAAAACACTGAAAGGTTTACAAACCACTCAAATCAATCTTTGGAACATCCAAATTGACTGTTTCATACTAACAGCTATTTTATTTGTGAGTGCAATGCTATAAAGACACATAGAGCCTTATTACACATTGCCTGGACATGTGGGGATGAAATAGATAATACATTTTTTAAATGCTATTAAAGAATCTCCCCAAAATGGCAGAATAAATACATATTGCAATGGCAAAGGCTTAAGTAATTAGGTGCGCACTGTGCCAAGTCATATAGCAGTGATCTTCTTGTCAAAACAAAACAAACAATATTTTTAAAAGTGTTTTGGTATTTTGATTGCATGTACACATTGAAATACACATATCATACACTATTAATGAAGCACATTTGTGTGTTTTTCCTTAGCACTCTCAATAGGACCAATATACCTATTAGATGCCTGGCTCTGAGGAATCACTGGGGTAGGCACTCTGAGGATTTTGATTCTAAAATTGTGCAAAAGACTTTTGGACAGATTGCTTTCAGAGACTTGACCTAGTCTTTCAAATATCCTTAGTGGAGGCATGCTTCACTCATCAGGGAGGGATTCAAGGCGAAAGGTATTTGATGTGAAATCTTGGTTTCTTTCTTCCAAAGCCGCCTTCATACCTGTACACACGCTTTACTCTGCCTAATCCTGCTGCTAATTTCCAATAGTTAACACTTGTTAACAGTTAACAAGACACCTTGGGGACTTATTCGGATTGTCTTCCAGGGCTGGGGTGCAGCAGAAGATAAGCCGGGTACTTGCTCGCCCTAAAGGATAATAACTGTTGGAATTAAAGTTATTTACATTTAACATCTGATGAGATTTTTAAACACCACTTTATTTGGGTTTGGGAATTATGAACATACATACTAGATATCAGTCAAATAATATATTTAGATATTAAATAGTAACACAGGGATATTATCAAAATCCTATTTTCTTTTAATATTTTATCAAGACTTGGTGAATTTGGTTAATAATTACAAACATTTGAAACAAAACAAAATTTTATATCCTGACTCTTAGTTTCAAATTACTTTAGGCACCAATAATGATATTAATGATAACAAAAATAATGACAGCTAATATTTATTTTTAAGTTCTATACTTGCATGAGCTCATATAATCCTAACATCCTTGTGAGGTTGGTTCTATCAGCACTATTTGCAGGTGAAGGAAGAGAGAAAAAAAGACAAAGAAACTTGCCAAAAATGACACACTTGGTGAGCGGCAGAGCTGGGGTTGGCATGCAGTCTAGTTCCGGAGCCTGTGCTCAGAACCTGTGCACTTGCTTTCTGCTGAAGTTTCTGAAATGTTGTTTCATATATATACACACACACACACATGCATACGTATATATGTATATTTCAGGATCTTTTCTTTATTAAAATGCTCCACTTCAGCAGTACATCACTCTGGGGTGCACTCCTGAATACAAAGCATGTGCACACACATCATCCCACTTCAGCGTAGAGACAGATGTTACGCTGAGACTCAGAGCGCCTCCCTTCCTTTCTCTGCTGTTCTTCGGTCGCTGCGCCCGACTCTGACCCCGTGGACTGCAGCACGCCAGGCTTCCCTGTCCTCCACTACCTCCCAGAGTTTGCTCAGACTCATGCCCATTGATTCAGTGATGGCATGTCACCCGCTGTCGTCCCCTTCTCCTCCTGCCCTCAATCTTTCCCAGCATCAGGGTCTTTTCCAGTGAATCGGCTCTTTGCATCAGGTGGCCAAAGCACTGGAGCTTCAGCTTCAGCGTCGGTCGTTCCACTGAATACTCGGACGGACTGCAAGTCCTCGATGCAGAGCTCTCAGCCTGACCTTGGGACTCTGCTCAGTGCTTCTTCCACTAAGCAGGCTTCCTGGTAGAAAGTGGGTTCCACTGAATGCCCTTACGATCTGGGAGGACCCTCACGCCATGCTAAGACAGGGAAGAGCAGGCAGGCCCTAGCCCCCAGCCACCTACCCTCTGGTGGCCTTCTCATCAGAAACCTAGTCTTGGCAGAGGAAGAATTAACCCCGTTCCTACAGTACTCCCCAGTACCTCTCCTGGAGAGGGCCGAGTGTCTGTGAGCGCAGCTGTGGGGTGTGGGTGTGAACCTAAGCACCAGGACCCGTGGCCCCCTGCGCATCAGGGTGACAGCTCGTCCCGACTGGCCTGGAACCCGCGTGCCACGCGGACGTCCCCTCACCCTACAGCCTCATCGAGGCATCCAGAACCATCCCCCGCCATCTGCTTTCTGTGCCCTGAAGTTTAATGCACCTGAGGCTGTGCATACCACCAGGCTAGACGCCACACATACTCATTCCCCGGGCTCTGATGCTTGGTGTGAAGTGAAGAAATTCAATGATGACAGATCAGCAGTCAGTAAAGGAGAGATCTGAAATGATCACAGATCTGAAATGATCTGAAATGATCACAACCTCTCGGTGTAACATTTCTGTGATGGGGACCAGAAGCTATAGCCAAAGGAAACCACACAATCTGTATTCAACGGAACACAGGTTTGTAATCTTGGCGTGAACAATAGCCTCCATTATATCTTCACATTTATTTTTTGATAAGCTTGCTTTGTCTACCCCATGGAGGAGTGACTCTCTGGGTTAACTGCCATCTCATTATCTAGTCTAATGATAAGACCTCAGGCTCTGAAAAGGACGCCAAGTGAACAGACGCAAGGTGAACCTCGGTTCTGTGCAGCCTGAGGTTTATACAGTTTGGGGGAGCTGTTTGAGAAACAGAATATAACAACATGAATATTATTTTATAAAGAGAAAATAGGACTTCCCAGATGGTGCTAGTGGTAAAGAATCTGGTAAAGGAGACACAAGAGATGGGGGTTCAATCCTCAATCTCTGAGTCAGGAAGATCCCCTAGAGAGGAAGCGTCATCCCACTTCAGCATTCTTGCCTGAAAAATTCCAGACAGAGGAGCCTGGTGGGCTACAGTCCACAGGGCCATAAAAAGTTGGACACGACTGAGTGACTCAGCAACAAAGAGAAAAATAGAAAGATGGTTCAATCTTTCATTTAGTTTCTCAGTTAATCTAATTTTTTCTTTTTTTTACTGACAGCTTGAAACACTATCTTTCATCTTCACAACTGGCCATTGGTTATGACATACACATTTTTAGAATTGTCAAATCTGAGAAATCCAAAATTTCTCTCACATGTGAACTATATGATTTAAGTGTTCTTCAAGTTTTCTCTAACAGGAACTAACCTTAAATGTTCTGAATTGATGAAAATCATTAACTGGCTTGTTGTTAGTCCCCTGTGGGAGTGGCTTATTGGCATAGATCTATGGATTATCTTCACAGATGTCACAACTTTATGTAAAAACAGCAGGAAATTCAAATCTTTTTCCTATGGGTTCATATGAATCACTTCTCTTCATTATTGGGTTATCAAAAAATCTGAGCGTTATTTAAAATGTATCTCTTTCTCCAAATGAATTATTGGTTTTGGTTGAACATATTTGCTATCTGGAAATCCCAGACTGCTTTGGGACAAGATAATCAGATATGCTAAGACACGGTTCAGTATATTGGAAGGTAGGAAACATTCAACCTCACAAACAGATTACTTGCTCATTGAAGTGTTACCAGAGGTCACTGTCCTACAGAGGAAGAAACGGTGGCAAATCTTGTTTTACATAACTCACATGAGAAAAATAAATCAATATGTGGATACATTTATAATATAATACGTACTGCCTTACAGATTTTATTTTCTTGGGCTCCAAAATCACTGTGGACAGTGACTACAGCCATGAATTTAAAAGATGCTTGCTCCTTGGGAGGAAAGCTATGGCAAATCTAGACAGTGTACTGAAAAGCAGAGACATCATTCTGCCCACAAAAGTCCATATAGTCAAAGTTATGGCCTTCCCAGCAGTCATGTATGGATGTGAGAGTTGGACCATAAAGAAGACTGAGCGCCAAAGAATTGATGCTTTCGAACTGTGGTGCTGGAGAAGACTACTGACAGTCCCTTGGACTGCAAGGAGATCAAACCAGTCCATCCTAAAGGAAATCAACCCTGAATATTCATTCGAAAGACTGATGCTGAGGCTGAAGCTCCAATATTTTGGTCACCTGATGCAAAGAGCTGACTCACTGGAAAAGACCCTGATGCTGGGAAAGATTAAAGGCAAGAGAGGAGAAGGGGATGACAGAGCATGAGATGGTTGGATGGCATCGCTGACCTGATGGACGTGAGTTTGATCAAACTCTGAGAGATAGTGAAGGACAGGGGAGCCTGGTGGGCTGCAGTCCATGGGGTCACAAAGACTCAGATACGACTGAATGACTGAGCAACAAATGTACTGCATTATTGTGAGAACACAGTCCTCCTCTTGCAATTTTCTCACACATCCAGTACATCATATAATCCTTACACACCCAGGAATCTACCAGCGTGCACTTCTGGCTCCACACATTCCTAGTCTTGCTTCTCCTCTCGTCTCTCAGGTGTTTCCTGCGGGGGTCTGCTGCCTGCACCCCAGGACTTGCTCGTACCGAGATGCACCCAGCGGACCTTCAGGTAATGCCCTTTCTCGTGCTGGCACAGCGAGAAGGAAGAGAGAACCACAAGATGCATCACACTTAACTATATTCAGTGTACCTCCACATCAGTCTCCTCTTAGCCAGATCCCACGACTGCCAAGTGCCCCTCTAATTTCCACTGGACAAGGGAGATGTGCCAGAAGGAAGTCAGAGCAGAAAGAGGCAACAGCCTAATCACCTGCGGTTAAAAATATCTACTTCCTCAAATTTTGTAAAGACACGTGGCCGTGTGAACGCCCTGCTGAGGCCCTCCCAGGGTCGAGGACGAGGGTCATGCCAGTGAGTGGCCCTGTTATCTTCACAGCAGAGCCATCTCTTCACAGATATGATCAAATCTGCCAAAACCAATCAGCTGCTGTTGCCAGGATAAACTCTCCCTGTGTTGATGACTGACAACACTAACCTATAAAAGAAGGAAAAAAACTGGCTAAAACATTCAACTGTCCTCACAGTAAGATATCAACACTACAATGAAATCATCGTTTTTGACTTGGGCAAAGCAATGACAAATTCACTGAGGAGGCAACTAAAACACATTCCTGCTGTGTGAAGTAAATGTGTTTAAGGCTTATTGTATCCTGTAAGTAATAATCAGAGAACTCCAAACAAGACTGCTAGATGCATGGTATGCAGTCTGTGCATCTATGCTGATTTTTATAAGGTTTCAGAAAGAACCAAGATTGTTATTCGTATGTAGAAAGTACTGCAGACTTTATCTTCAGATTATACAAGTTTTAAGACATCATATTTGGAAAGATTAAGCAAACTAATCCAAACACTGACTTGCTTAGTGCTAGGCATTGTTGTCAAGATTAGGCTAGGCAAAGAAAGTAAGTTTTCATAAGAGAGCTTTTACATTTATAAAGAAGTAAGGAATAATCTTGTGCATGCATGCTAAGTCGCTTCAGTCATGTCTGACTCTTTTTGACCCTATGGACTGTAACCTGCCAGGCTTATCTGTCCAAGGGGTTCTCCAGGCAAGAATACTGGAGTGGGCTGTAATGCCCTCCTCCAGGAGATCTTCCTGGACCCAGGGATCGAACCTGCGTCTCTTATGTCTCCTGTATTGGCAAGTGGGTTCTTTACCACTAGAGTAAAAATCTTACCTGATGCTTATAAAGATTAAGATGTAAGGTCAAGCAGTTAATGCTCCTTATATATTGGTAACTTTGACAATCACAGAACTCTATGGCCTTGAACTTTGGGTGAAAGATCAAAGACACAGAGGTATATTGTATAGTTGCAATATTTTCTTTTAATTAGCAGGAATTATCACTTGGAATAGAGTTGAAGTTACCTTGTATAATTACATGGAGGGTACACTTTACTTCCCTGTAGAAGGAAAATGGCAACCCACTCTGGTATTTTTGCCTGGACAATTCCATGGACAGAGGAAGAGTTATGAAAAACATAACAAGGGCTATTAAGAGGAGTATTGACCTGGGCTGGCCTTGAGCTCTGCCTATGGAAAGGAGCATCCACGTTCATTTTTTTGTTTCGGCACAGATGGAGCTGGAGTTGAACAAGTGTGAACAGTGAACAAGCCCAGTCAACAGCACTGGGTCTCCTCTTAGCCTGATCACCGGGGAAGCAGGCCCAGACAGAGACATTTAGGGGAACCCTGATAAACTGGAGGCCCTACTGAGCCACCAGCTTTGCTTTAGGTGGCAGAGCGGGGAATAAGTTTCTTCCCCAGATAGCTGTCAGCTTTCCACAAAAAGCCATGATGTCACTGGAGTCAAGCTAGATGTGCTCCTGAAAATACTATTCCCATTTGACAAGCTAAGCTTGTTGGGCTCTTCCCACACCTCAGTCACTGAGTTCAAGCTGACCTATGCCAAAATGTGAGCATTAGGGCAGAGAATCACAAGACCTCTTTGGATCAGGCATCCAGTTTTGGCAACAGCCCAGTTGTAAGCTAACAGCTGCTTTGCAAAAAGGTGTTGTTTGGTTTTTTAATAATTTATTTATTTATTTTAATTGGAGGCTAATTACTTTACAATATTGTAGTGGTTTCTGCCATACATTGACATGAATCAGCCATGGGTGTACATGTGTTCCCCATCCTGAAGCAAAAAGGTGTTTTTGGCAGCCGAGGCAGAGAGGTGTAAGGACAAAACTCCAAGGGATGCTTCCAGGTGGAGGCTGCCACCACGTCCAGGCTGCAGTCACTGAAACCATCAGTCACAGAGGCATGGAGCTCAAGGGACACAAAGGTTACGGGGCCTCCAGAGGAGAGCACGGATGATAGATTGCTGAGTGGCTCTCAACACAGCCGGTTGGTTTGGGTCCCACCTAACGATGCGGACGCACGTGACATAAAGTTCAGGGAGAATGCCCAAGGGGGACACATACTGTCCCTGTGTCCAAAGAGTAATTACGCCCCAGGGCCTCCTTTCGGGCAGCGAGGACAAAGAGGCACACGTTTTCCCTTCTCTGAGCGACCTTGAGGAGAAGTGCATACACGAAGTGTAAGGAAAACCCCAAATGGGGCTGACTCTGGAGAGCAAGAGGCTGCTTCCTCACCTAAACCCAGAGACAGTTAGGTTAGGAAGTAACTTTAATTGTAGTAAATATAAGTTTTAGAGCTTATAAACGTGGATGGTGAGAAGCCAGGAGAAAAGAAAGGAAAAGAAAAGTTGGACGGCTGGTCAGGATTTCAAGCGAGAACCCAGAAAGGATGAATTTTTTTTCTACTGCATGTCATCCTGTTTGAGATGTAGATATTGACACAGACATGAATATGAAATAGATATTATAAGTAGACATTGCTTATCACTTAAATATCTTCCGCTTTATTTTTTTTCCTGAGGACCAATAGAAGGAGGTAAGAATCCAAGGTAAAGGATAATCGTTTGAGTTTCAAACTAGACTGGATTTTGTATTCAATATAAATTACAATTTATGGCAATGATCTCTCAAAGAGACTATTTTAATCTCTTAATTTAAGTGATCTGGACTCTAATGATCCATCTTTTCTTTCTAAATTATCGGCCAGTTTTCAAGATGTATTTAGACCTTTATAATCAGTTTGTTATACTTTATTTCAGGTCATAAAAATCCTATGTCATCATTACATTGTCTCCTGATGCATTCTGCTTTTTTGCAACATGTACTAACCTTGAGTAGATTGTGTTAAAAGGTGGATGTAGTAAGTGAACACTTCTAGTACTTTATGTTGTACCTCAAAACAAAGTAACCTATAATATTCTGATTTAATGAATATAAAGTATCTGAGTGTGTATTCAAGAGTCTGAGAAGCAACAGAAATAGAAAATAACCAGTCTATAAAACTCAGTTAACATATTTGGTAGTTGCTGATATAAGTAGGAGTTACATATAATGATTTCTATAAAATGCTAAAGTCAGCTAAAGATTGTTATTCATATTCAAAATACAACTATACAAGGAGAACGCCCTGCCAGGCTGTATAATCACAGAAGACAGAATGCATCAGTTTACTCTGACTTTAAAAAATCACTAGAGAGCATTACTGTGACAAGGCTGATTTAGGCAGTAAACAGTGATCTATTTATATCATTGTAGAAAAGATATCCACGAGATCTAGGTTAACAAGCTATAAAGTACATTTTTATTGCTCAAAGCAGCAACTCAGAATAGTTTGAAGTAAAAGACTTCTATTTTTAAACTACTGCCACATTTAAAGCTGGGTTTTCAATTTGTCAACCCATCTAAAAAACTGAATATAATAGCCTGATTAGTGGCAAGCGGAATTCAAGGAAAGATTTTTTTTAATGGATCAATGGTGTAGAAAATTTGGTATCATCTGAGCAGACTTAAAATAGAGTATATATTATGGAACAATATAGAGTTCTTCATTACTACAACTACCTTGATGGATAACAGCTAAAAATAAACATCAAAAGCCTGAGGGTCATAACGGCTTATCAAGTGAGATGAATACTTTATCTAGTCCAGTTTTCAGGTGGGATGAATACTTCATTTAATCCAGTTGACACTTTCACAGTGTCATTATTATGTTGCTATTTTAACATGCTTTTGAAAGTTTATGCTTCCCTTATGACTGAAGCCCAAATTAGCCAATATATGAGCTTCTAAGCTGATAGCTATGACTGCAATAATGATACCATAGAAGGATATTATTTTGAAATATATACCTATGTCCTCTTTTCAAATTCTGACCCTCTTCCCTACGGGTACAGCAGCTACACCTTGTTGCCTTAAGGAAGAAAATCAGAGACAATTTACAGTAGAAAATTGCTTCTCACCTGACGCTAGTGGTAAAGAACCCGCCTGCCAATGCAAAAGACTTAAGAGACGTGGGTTTGATCCCTGGGTGGGGAAGACCCCCTGGAGGAGGGCACCCCACTCCAGTAATCTTGCCTGGAGAATCCCATGGACAGAGGAGCCTGGCCGGCTACAGTCAATACGGTGGCAAAGAGTCGGAGACGACTGAAGCGACTTAGCATGCACGCATCGTAGAAAGTTAGAGCAGAGGGTTTTATCTTAAATTCGAGGCCGTTAGTGTATCCAAAGCAGAAAAAAGCCAGTGGCAGCCCTGAGCTCCACACAAACATGACCGATTAAGGAAATGCTTTTAGTCCCTCTCTGAGAGGAGAGGATAGCCCCCGGACTGAGTTGGGTCTTGGGGAGACCTCAGAAAGAGAGTCTGTGCTCAGACCTTCTTTACTCCCCATGCTCCCGCGAGCTGAGGTCAGGAGTGAGGTGACCCTTGGCGAAGAGCAGGAGTCTGCAGCCTCTCTCCTGGGGAGAGCCCGGGAGGGCGCCAACCTCCAGGTTTCTCTGCGCGCCCGCAGGCTTGGCAGCAGCTGGAGTACAAACAGCCGTGCCTCACGTCCCGGTGATCAGCTCACAGCCTCTGAAAACGGCCACGCCAGAGCAGCCAGTGGACTCCACGGGTGGAAGAGGCACGCAGACCGTTTCCTGGAGCTCCTGCAGGACGCCTCGTACCTTCACGGACACAGCGCGCAAGAGGCCGTGGACCCAAACCGGCGTGAGGGACCCGGCCACAGACCCAGGCTCAACGCCTGTCTCAGCCACTGCTGACCCAGACGGGCACCAGTGAAGACGAGCTCCTGGTCCTGTGCCGAGTGATGGCGTGTTCCGTCATCCAGGACTGAGGACCAAGCCCCCATCTCACCTCCAGGAACTGGATTCTCTCCATCACGGCTGATTCATGTCAATGTATGACAAAAACCACTACAATATTGTAAAGTAATTAGCCTCCAGCTAATAAAAATAAATGGAAAAAAAAAAAAAGACTGGTTAAACCGAACCCTAACGAACAAAGCAACTATTCAAATACAATTGAGGTTGCACAACTATTTCATGGATAACAAGTATTCTTTTCCCCTTGGAAATGATTTAAATTACAAAAAATTAATACTACCTAGAGTTTATCGTTCTCATCCCTCCATGCTTATATCCTGGAAAAAGCACATGGAAGTGACTGATAATTGTAAGGGAGTAGACACTGAGGTGGGCTTCCTTGGTGGCTCAGATGGTAAAGAATCTGTCTGCAATGCAGGGGATCCAGGTGCGATGCGCGAATCAGGAAGATCCCCTGGAGAAGGGAATGGCTACCCACTCCAGTACTCTTGCCTGGGAAATCCCACGGATGGAGGAGCCTGGTGGGCTACAGTCCATGGGGTTGAAAAGAGTCAGACAGAACTGAGCGACCAACACAGAGACTCTGATGTAACCCTAGATGTGTGTTACAAAAATAAGATATGAAAACGAGCTTTCTCTCTGTGACATACCAATAGCTGAACCTTCAGAAAGCAGCGAACACTTGAAAGCTGTAAGGCCATTACTGAATTAAAACGAGCAGGAGAGTGGTGGGAAATGCCTTCTGCTTACACTCCTCACATTCTTGCTGCCTCAAAAATGAGAGTGAGTTACACCTTGAGCAATTAAGGAACTGATCTCTGAACCTGCAGGAGAAGCTCTGCCATACATTTAAGTCACAGAGGGCTTTCTCGGGTTCGCAGGATACATAAGAACAAGGCAGGTTTTCGAAGAGCAACAGCTCCTAATAAATGAGAACAGAGGCCGGCCCTGGAGAAAAGATGCGGATGGTGACAGGGCAGAGGACACAGGAGAACCTTGGTCTTAGCCTGACAGGGACCGGCCGGAGAGGCTGGAGGAGAACCAGGAGAAAGAGGAGTTATTGAGAAAAGACCAGGAAAAAGACAGTTTCAGGAAAGGGGTCTGCTCAAACGGTAAGAAGATTGGAAAAAAAAAACAAAAAACATGTCTCTTTGACAATTTATAATCCCTGTACTGTTTAGTGTAGTGTTTAGTGACCCAAATGTCAACAAGGGTTTGAAGACCAAAGTTCAACTCAGAAGATGATAACAGCAATCGCAGAGTCTTCAAGACATGCTGACTTGGTTAACCTTCAGCCTCTCCTCCACCCTTGAAGCTGAGCAAGGTCCTCCACAAATGTTTCTGGTGACTAGAGAACAAGGGGAAGTACGGAAGCATACGGCACTCTTTCAACCTGCCTGCCTAGGCCAGGCTGAAGGGATGCTTAACGTACAAGTCTCGGTCCCAAAATCTTAGGGTTTTTATTGCTGAGACAAGTTAGACATTGGGAATTGGATGAAAAGCACAGGAATATGAACCACAGCCCCCCTTCACGTAACACACGTCTCCCTAAGGGAGAGGAAGTGACTTATATTAAATACCATGTACCACTGGTCGGTAAGAGTTATGAAGTAATTAGAAGTTTGCTCATTTGCTTTTTTTTTTAATCTAATCAGTTTTCGTTAGAAACAAATTTCAAATTCACAAAAAGTTGCAAAAACAAAAATATTGGAAATAACACCCACATACCTTCTACTGAGATTCACATACTGTTAATATTTTACCCTGTTTGCTCTATAACTTTCAATCTACCTATTGATTGATCCATCCGTCCATCACTTATCTTTGTATATGGTGTATGTATACACACACACTTTTAAAAAGTCTTTTCATGCATTCTGAACTACCTGATGTTTACTCTTGCTGGATAGAAAGATCAAATGTCCTCGGACGTCCCTGGGGGTCCACTGGTGAAGACTCTGCCTGCCATGGCAGGACGTGCGTTTGATCCCTGGCCTGGGAAGATCCCACATGCCATGGGGCCACTGAGCCCGTGAGCACAGCTGTTGCCCCTGCGCTCCAAAGTCCGCGCTCTACAACAAGAGAAGCCCGTGCACCGCACACAGAGAAAGCACGTGTGCAGCAGGGAAGGCCTAGTGCAGCCAAACATAAAAGGAACAATTTTCTTAAAAGATCAAATGTACTAAATTTGCCTTGAGACTGTAAAATATTAAGGCACTGATAAGATCAAAGATACAATTTAAAAGAAAATATGAAATATAAAATCGAATTCTAAAAGTAGGTAAATTATAAAAGGAGTCTAAATGATCAGAGGACCCACAAACTCTGTGACATGAGAGGAATGAAAGGGGTAATGTGCCAACCAGTTTGGGCATTATCAGAAAACATGTCTTTATAATTACATGAAATCATGCTTTAAACATTCTAACAAATTACCGGCCAGGTAAAGAGATGGCAACCCACTCCAGTACCCTTGCCTGGAAAATCCCATGGATGGAGGAGCCTGGGAGGCCACAGCCCATGGGGTCGCAAAGAGTTGGACACGACTGAGCGACTTGGCTTGCTTAAAGAGATGGCACCAGTTATCCACGTCATGAAAGAAATGAAGAGAGAACACTTGTTTATTGGACATTTCATGTCTGTCAGCCAGGTTATATAACACCAGCAAATATGGCCAATATCATAGCAGCAAATTATGTGAAAGAGTGCTTTAAAAAAATTTCTAACAGGTAAATTAGTGGTCAGCTAAAAGTCTGGTAGTGACAGAATGGAACATGGGACTTTAACTCCTGTTTTAACTGTTTAAAAATGTTTTTCATTTAGTAAGTGAATGTCTATTTTGAGACTCTGTTCCAGGGGCTGAGGACCCAATGATGAGGGAAACTGAGATGACTCTGACCAGGAGGGTCACGGTTCAGATGGTTTATCTTGTAACAATGCTTGGGATCCACCCCAGACTGCCTCGGAGTTGCTGCGGTTTAGAGCATAACAATTCAGGGTAGTGAGCCCTTATACGGGGATAAACATGTGCTATGGAAGCCTTTCTCATAGGTAGTTCAGAAATGCTTCTTAGACAAGAGTCCTGTGAGCTCAAAACCCAAAGGAAACACAGAAGAAAAGGCCGAGGCAAAGGCCTGGATGCAGGATCGGACAGCTTTCTCCAGGTGTGTGTGATATTCAGAGAGGTAAGTCTCCACCTGCTCCTCAGGATTCACGCCCAGTAGGAGTGCTTTACATACCAGACCACAAGCCCTACTGTGTGTGGACAGCACGCTCTGGACTTCCCTTCTTCAGCCCAAATGAAAGTCCACAGGTGCCCATGTTTGCAAACCTCTTGAACATTATTATTCAGAATACCATTTTTACAATTCTTTATTTACATGCAGTTGTTGCAGCAGTGACATGGATCACTCTGCCCTCCTATTTAAACTTCCTATAGGATTAGATTGAGGGCAGGAGGAGAAAAGGGCGGCAGAGGATGAGATGGCCGGCTGGCATCATCGGCTCAATGGACGCGAGTTTGAGCAAACTCCAGGAGACAGGAAGGATAGGAAAGCCTGGCGTGCTGCAGTCCATGAGGTCGCAAACAGTCGGTAACTTAGCAACTGAACAATGACAACATAGGATTAGGGACATTAATACAACTATTTTCATTAGCATTTACCTTTTGTGTGGGTATCTGTGTGACTTAGACATGAAATCTAGACTTCATTTGAGCCCACGTGAAAATAAGTTCATCATGAGCAGCAGTCGTTGGAGGTTTGTTCATTTTGGAGTCATTTGTTAGGCAGACCCTGAAGCCAGGCTCTGAGCCAAAAACCCAGGTTTTAAGCTTTGGTATAGTGTCAATAGGCACAATCCAAAGCATATAGCATACACATTGAAGGAGGTCAAGACCGGTCCATACAGTGGCTTTTAGAATCCAGTGTTTTCAGCGTCAGCATCCCCATTAGCAGCTACCAGCATAGGGACAAGGTTATCTGTATCTGAATCATATCTAGAATAGCTGTGTCTTTTTATAAATGCACCGGGTTTTGTATGTACACACTCCACCTGATAAGATACCGTGGGCAAGCGCTGAGCATTGCATTCCTGATGCGTGCTCTCCACACACCTCTGGTGCGACTGGCACAAAACATGGACTAGCTTATACGATGCCCCATTAAGATTAAAGTGATTTGTAGTTTTAGGGTGCCTCGGAAGAAGAATTCGGACAGGTACAATTTATTTTTACTGCATATTTTTGCAATATGCATGAGGCATAACAATTTACAGAAATTTAAGATGTTTTATTCTGAAAGGAACATAAATTTTCATTTCAGCTTCTTTAAAGCACCCTTGTTTAATGATCATGACTGACCTTACTCTGTACTACCTAGAGTTGACTGAAAGGTACAAACTGTTGCATTTCTCCACTCTGTTCGCAAGCACCCAGAGCCTTTGGCTGCATGTCAACCTCTGCCACAGACATTCAAAACACCACTAGGCGCTCATTCTTCTGCAGCAGGTTAAGTGAGAGACTTTCTCCTTTGTTATTCCTTTGTTTTTTTTTTATAATACAAACACACACTGGTGTTTCAATCTATCTAATAAACCCAGGTGGCACTGGTGATCAAGAATCTGCCTGCCAATGCCGGAGATGCAAGAGTCACAGGCTTGATCCCTGGTCTGGGTGGGAGGCTCCCCTGGAGAAGCCAATGGCAACCCTTAGATTTAAAGCTGCATCTGTCTCATCTCGGTCACGGCCCTGTCTGCATAGACTAGCCCAGGGCCTGGCACACCAGAGATGCTCAATAAGTATTTGTCAAATGAATACACAAATGAACGAGTTCTCTCATTCTCTCATACCCTAACCACGAATTAAAACCTTTACTGGATTAACTTCCTATGTTCTTTATTGAATTCACCTAATATACATATATTACATAAGGACCAGTTGATCTAAAGGAACAGAACTGATGAATTTTGGCATCATGTGTGCATTACCATCAAGGATTCCTGAAGGAAGAATCAGGATGCTGAGACAGAGGCTCAAATACCAGGTCAACCAGGACCGGATTCAGGCAGTGGCAATGTTACATTTTGCCCAATATAGATACAATGAAACTTGTAAAGCCTTGAACTTCTGAGTACAAAGAGGGGATGAATGCACAGCTAAATGCATACTTTCATTGTGTTATCGTGTGAGTTATTTTCTCCCTTCACTAGAGGATTATTTCTATAGAAGACTTGAGACTCTTCATGTACAAAATAGGCTATGTCTCTTCTGGCACAACTGGCAATAAGCATTTATTTTATAATAAGTATTTTACATGAAGCTTGATATTCTTTTGTGAACTGATAGAGAATCATATCAGGGTTTTAATTTATGAGGAACATTGTGCAAACGGCAAGATTTTTTATGTTTATTTTTTTGAGCTAAGGAAGGCATGTAGGCTCTGGTGAAACAGTCTGAAGTTCCTTCCTGCGCAATTACAAATCACAGGAAACATAATATGCGGTAAATAAAAATTCAAGTAGTGCAAAAATTTTAATATTAAATACAAAAAGCCAGCCTATAATAGCAATATTTCTGGAACACAAAGAAGAGCGAGACATCTTTAATTAAACTTGTCACCAAAATCATTCATTCCACTCAGATCTAGAATGATGTGGGGCTTATATATATATATATATATATATATATATATATATATATATATATATATATAAATCTTAACTTGCTATGAATCACAGTAATTTAGTACAAGCTAAAAATGATATACTATTTGAAGTTAGAGGATTCATTTTTAATTTGCCCTTTATGCGCTGGTTCTCTCTCCAAACTCAAAGGTCCAGAAAACTTCCTAATTTTTCTAATAGTATTCATGAAATATCTTAATGTATAACATGACTCCCTAATCCCTAATTGCTGTTTCTAACACAGACAGATATTGATATGTCTACATATACAGATATAGCTAACAGATTTCTAACAGATAGATACTGATATTATATACTTTTCCCTTTAAAAATCACCAAGAAAAGTATTTTTATAAGTATCAAACACTCTACAAAAGTAAAATATTTAGCTCTTATTTATTAAAACACTTTTTGTTACTACTGTATTCAACAAAGAACTAATCATTAAGATAATTACATTGGTGTAATTTTACTTAGAGAAGAAACATTAACAATTAAGTTCATCATTATAATTTTCTTCTCATTATTCACATACCTGACTTATTTTTTTAATTAAAAACTTTTTTTAAACAATCTATCACTTCTGATTTGTTTTTCTTTTTCTTTTTCTGGTCATGCCACATGGTTTGCAGGATCTCAGTTCCCTGACCAGGGACAGAACCTGGGCCAAGACAATGAAAGCCCAGAATCCTAACCACCAGGCCATCAGGGAATTCCCACATATTGTTACTACAGGGTAACATCTCTGGTTTCAATGTTACAATATTAAGTATCAAATTTACTGTAAATATATGAATTGTGACATTGTATCTCATCCATGCTCTTAGGTACAAACATCCAAAATTATATTTATCATTTCTCTAATATAAAAATGCCTCAGAATATTAATCCACACATTTTATGCTTTTTGTTCATACTATTTATAACTCACAATTACATTCTAAATTTAGAATTTAAATAGTTAAATAGACCTACCTCCCCCCTTAGGTAAACTTCCAAAAATAATACTATAAGAAATGATTTAAAGCACTCAATTTAGTTACCATGGTGACTGTTGCTATCTAATAAGTTGGGGGTAGGAAATTGCTCATCATTATCTTTCCTTCTATAAATAAAAAGAGCAACAATCTTGATCTTTATAAATAAAAGCAGAAAGACCTTCTGATATTTTATTTCTGTGCTAGACAAGAAGGGGAGAGGCCATTTCTGGCGCAAAGGACATCCTACAATAGGCTGCTGAAAACATTTCTATAAGATGTAAGTACCTTTGCTCCACCTTTGGTCCTAATCAGTCCACGTCTGACTGTGGGCTCCTCAATGTTAAAGTGATTCGATACGAACAACAAAAGGAAAAGTTCATAAGACCTCAGCCACCGTGTTGATTCAGGCTGCGCCTGCCTGCTGGAAGTGGCTGGCACCCCGTTCTCCTCTGCATTACCAGAGGGCGAGGATGGAAGGCAGTAGTTCGCACTGGAGTCTCCCCTCCCACACGTGACGTCCCCCTTATCAGAAAAAAATTTCAGTGTGATTCACAGTCTCTTGGGAATGCACCTCAAGGGAGGTTCCACCCGAGCCTCGCTTTTGTGATTAACATCTATGACAGTGACCATGAATCTTTAAACTCTACCCCTGATGGCGGCATCCCGCATGATTTTCATGACACCCAGGAAGCATAGTGACAGGGATGGTTTTTGTACAGGAAATCGGGGAGGTGGTAAAGGGGTAAATAGCCGGCGGGGACCACTTCTAAACCTGGGCTCTGTCTTGGGAAGGGAGTGCATACAGATGCTCCTTCTCATCACCATAGTTCACCTCAAACAAACACGGGGTACCACCATTAGAGACGGACCCAGGGCTCAAGCTCCAGGGAAACGGGGGAAAAAAAGAAATTTTCAAGACTGAACAGTCAGCAAGCATTTAGCGTGGTCTTCCCAGGTGACTCAATGGTAAGGGATCCGCCTGACAATGCAGGAAACGCAAGAGACATGGGTTCGATTCCTGGGTCGGAAAGATTCCTTGGAGGAGGAAATGACAACCAGTGTATTCTTGCCCGGAAGATTCCACGGACCAGAGGATCCTGGTGGGCTGCAGTCCGTGGGGCCCCGAAGAGTCAGACACACACACACACATCAGAGAGAGAAAACCTCCCTGGACGTATAATTATTGAAGGTTATTTTTTAAAAAAGAAGGTATTAATAGATCTTAAGACTGACAATCCTTTGCATTTAGTAATAAGCCCCTTGAGTGAAGGAAGCAATTATTACACAGAATTCCGCAGAGAAGACCAGCTTTGGACACAGACCCATGTCTCACAGAGGAAGAGGACAGGAGCTAATTCAGAACCTGCATGAAGGAAAAAAAAAGAATGCACAGAATGAAAAAGAAGACATTTCCCCCATCACTTGTGGCGAAGGGCTTAAAAAGTCTTCAGTGAGAACGGATGGGGGAGGGCCAAACACCACACGACCCAGGAGCTACGGCTGAAAGAGTTTTAGTTGTTAAAAGAGTTTATGGTAACGATAACCCTATATGCAAAACAGAAAAAGAAACACAGAAGTACAGAACAGACTTTTGAACTCCGTGGGAGAAGGTGAGGGTGGGATGTTTCAAAAGAACAGCATGTATATTATCTATGGTAAAACAGACCACCAGCCCAGGTGGGATGCATGAGTCAAGTGCTCGGGCCTGGTGCACTGGGAGGACCCTGAGGAGTCGGGTGGAGAGGGAGGTGGGAGGGGGGACCGGGATGGGGAATACGTGTAACTATATGGCTGATTCATGTCAATGTATGACAAAACCCACTGCAATGTTGTGAAGTAATTGGCCTCCAACTAATAAAATAAAATTTAAAAAATAAATAAATAAATAAATAAATAAATAAAATAAGAGAAAAAAAAAAGAGTTTAGTTAAAAGAGTTTTAGTGCCTGTGGGTGTGTAAGTGTGTGTCCATGAGCGTCAACCTGGGTAGATGCCACACCCCGCTTCCACCCTCGGCTGCCAGATGCTTGTGGGGGAGTTATGACCGGCCTCTCTCCACACTGAAACAATCTAATCTGATCACTACATTTGGGGGGATGGGGAGTTCATTTGGCAGAGATTTAGGGAAAAGAAATAAGGAGGCTTCCGGCCAAGGTCACTTTTTGACAGGAGTGAAATCTGACGATAGTTGCTCTAATGACTAGCTGGCACATCATCTACTATTTATCTATTGCTCTCTTGTGGGCAGACCCTGTGGCTGAAAACGCTAATAGGAAGATGGACAAGTAATAGATTCACACCTCCAAAACCTAGCCCAAAGCCATAACTAATAGAGGGAAATAAGAAATTATATTCCAGTAGCACAGAACGAGAGCTGAATTGGCAGATAAAGTCTGAGAGGAGAGATTAAAGCAGCTTGTCTTATTACTAAAAATTCTTAAAGGTAACAACATTTTCAAGGCAGTGGAAGCAAAACTTAAAAAAAAAATCTCTGAACTATTGGACAACCTAGCCTTCACCTGAGCATTTTTTTTTTTTTCAGTCCCTCATGTTTTGGCCTGATTTGTCTGATTTAGAATACAAACAAGTGTAAAACAGTCCATTCCAATATTGAGTTTATGCAAATCCCTAAAATAATCAATGTTGCTAATAGGAGGTCTAACATGAAAGTACAGAAGCACCACACGCATTTGTAAGCAATAAAATCTGTTGCTAGCTTGGTTTCATTTATCAGAGAGAAGGGAACTCGAGCTACAAGAAGTCTCAGTGCGGTGAGCTGGCTCTTCTGTTTGTGACTCACTGCTGCTATGGTGGGCACGCTCAGTCGTGTCTGACTCTTTGCGACCTCATGGACTGTAGCCCACCAGGCTCCTCTGTCCATGGATTTCTCAGGCAATGATACTGGCATGGGTTGCCATTTCCAGATCCAGGGGATCTTCTCAATAGTGGGCAATAACATGCTTGCTAACCTTTCTTTTCATGCACAGTGTTTGGCCAACATATCAAGGTGATTTAAATGTGGCCTAATAATATCATGTTAGTCACTGGAAGTTTTGACCCCAAATTGGGTGTTAAGTCAGTTAGTATCTAGGAGAACATTTGGCCTATGTTAGAAGTTAGCGTTAACTCTTCACAGGTTGATTATAATGAAATTTAGCACATTTTGGCTTTAGTGCATTTAATGGCATTTAGTTAGAACTGGGTATGGAAAAACAGACTGGTTCCAAATTGGGAAATTGGGAAAGGAGTACATCAAGGCTGTATATTGTCACCCTGCTTATTTAACTTATATGCAGAGTACATCACGTGAAATGCTGGGCTGGATGAAGCACAAGCTGGAATCAAGATGGCCGGGAGAAATATCAATAACCTCAATACACAGATGACACCACCCTTATAGCAGAAAGCAAAGAAGAATTAAAGAGCCTCTTAATGAAAGCGAAAGGGGAGAGTGAAAAAGTTGGCTTAAAACTCAACATTCAGAAAACTAAGATCATGGCATTCAGTCCCATTACTTCATGGCAAATAGATCGGCAAACAATGGAAACAGTGACAGACTTTATTTTATTGGGTTCCAAAATCACTGCAGATGGTGACTGCAGTCATGAAATTAAAAGACACTTGCTCCTTGGAAGAAAAGCTATGACCAACCTAGACAGCATATTAAAAAGCAGAGACATTACTTTGCCAGCAAAGGTCCATCTAGTCAAAGCTATGGTTTTTCCAGTCGTCATGTGTGGGTATGAGAGTTGGACTATAAAGAAAGCTGAGCACTGAAGAATTCATGCTTTTGAACTGTGGTGTTGGAGAAGACTCTTGAGAGTCCCATGGACTGCAAGGAGATCCAACCAGTCCATCCTAAAAGAAATCAGTCTTGAATATTCACTGGAAGCATGGATGCTGAAACTGCAATACTTTGGTCACGTGATGCGAAGAACTGACTCATTGGAAAAGACCCTGATGCTGGGAAAGATTGAAGGCAGGAGGAAAAGGGGATGACAGAGGACGAGATGGTTGGATGGCACCACCAACTCAACGGACATGAGTTCGAGTAAGTTCCTAGAGATAGTGATGGACAGGGAAGCCTGGTGTGCTGCAGTCCATTGGATCGCAAAGAGTCGGACACGACCGAGTGACTGAACTGAACTGAGGATCTAGCTGGGTTCTAAGAAGGTCACCTTGTTTCCCTTCACTTATGGTTTCATGCCAAAACAAATACCAGCAACATCTAGCAGTGATCTCTAATGATTTCTAAATAGACTTTGCTTTAGACATTTTGACAAATTTATGCTTCCCTGCTATTGACAAGATTATATAGTTTCATAGCATTATATCAAGAATAATTAAACAATTTCTTGCTGACCCATAACATACTCAGAACTAAGACATGCATATATTTGCTGAGTGAATGAAAGTGATGGTCTAGTAAGAAGTGATTCCTACCACTAAAATTTATAAAACCATGATGTGTGACCCACTGTGAATGAGTCAGTCAGTATTTATTAAGTATCTATATGCACTGGGCACTGTACTTGGTGCAGGAGAACCAGTAGGAAACCAGACATGCCTTCACAGAGCACATGGTCCAACCAATGAACTGTCTACCAGGCAACTTTATCTGCTACCTGAAAAAAAAAAAAACTACCCTTGGTATTCTGAGCACTGAAGAATTGGATCCTTTTGAACTGTGGTGCTGGAGAAGACTCTTGAGAGTCCCTTGCACTGCAAGGAGATCAAACCAGTCAACCCTAAAGAAAACCAGTCCTGAATATTCATTGGAAGGACTGATGCTGAAGCTGAAACTCCAATACTTTGGCCACCTTATGGAATGAGCTGACTCATTAGAAAAGACTGTGATGCTGGGAAAGATTGAAGGCAGGAGGAGAAGGGGACGACAGAGGATGAGATGGTTGGATGGCATCACTGACTCGATGGATGTGAGTTTGAGTAAGCCTCAGGAGATAGTGATGGACAGGGAAGCCTGACGTGCTACAGCCCATGGGGTCACAAAGAGCTGGACATGACTGAGCGACTGAACTGAACCAAACTTGGAATTTAATATTCTTATTGATTTCCTAATAATCAAATTCCATACATGTAAATAATACACTTAAATCAGGAAGAAAACGTATCAAATAGAACACTCAGACTTAGCAGTAATTACTGGAATCTGACTGAGTCAGGCTTACACTTCAACTGCAAGTGACTTTACTACACATTAAACTAGTTTCTCTACTTTCACTTCTTAATTAACTAATTAGCTTTCAAATATACTAATAAAATTGAGCTTCTGATCGAGTGATATTCAGGCTTTGAGGCCAAAATCTATATGACGATGAGGGATAAGACACCCGCAATATATTTGGACCCTTTTACCCCAAATCTCTGTAAACTTCTCTTTATGCAGACCGCCCTTGGAAGACACTTCGTTCTGTATAAAGGTGGGGGGATATTTAAAGGGGCTCACAGTAGGTGAGAGTGAAGGTTGTTGTTCAATCACTAAGTCGTATCCAACTCAACAGTCATATTGCAACTCCATGGACTGCAGCACACCAGGCTTCCCTGTCCTTCACTATCTCTTGGAGTTTGCTCAAATCAAAGGTAGATGCTAGGAAAATCTGGATGGCTGTATTTGCAATTTTTATTGGTAAGGTTTTCTCCAAATAATCCAATAATGAAAATTACCTGCTTGCCTCCTCTTTCCTGTGACTGCTTCCTATAACCCGGACAAGTTTCATTGCAATTTTTTACAGTCGTTTCTAATTTATTAATGTACCTGTGCATATTTGTAAGTAAATATAAATACTTAAGTTTATGAATGCCGCTGCTGTAGCAGAAGCTAGTTGATACATGCCCATTATGCTCGCCCTTAGTCAAGTCCTTACTCTTTCCTCCCATTCCACTGGTTTCCTACAGACTCTTCTCTTCCCTCCCGCCTCCTTTCTTGCTTAATTTGCACTCTGAAAATGGTTGCCCTCCAGCTAGGGTTTACTTGCACCTGATGTTTACTTTTCTAAGACAACACCCCCAACACTCATTTTCTGCGCGCATTCTTCATTCCAAAAAGAAGGTCACAGAATGATAATCTTCAGCTTGAAGGCCACCAGAACCTGTTCTGGAACCCCCTGATGCCAGCCCCGAAAATCTCCGTGACTCTAGGAGGAAAGAAGAACCGCAAGACTACATCAAACCCTATCCTTAGGTACAATCCTATTTTCAACCCTGAAACCTTAAGACCCTGTCCTAGTTCCCAGGAACAGGGCCACAGTCTTGAGAGCAGTGGTATGCTATGGCCCCCTTTGCCCGGCAAAGTAATAAAGCTACTCCTTTCTACTCCACCAAAGCTGTCTCCAGGCTTCTGTTAGGCACAGGTGAACAGAGGCCTGGTTTTTCCAAAACATAACCATGTTTGCTACTTTTTCCGTCAAATTAAAAAAAAAAAAAGTAGATACAAGAAAGCTACATGGTATCTCACTCGAATTGTGTATATATTATTATTTGTTTAAAGCCAAAAGGCTGAGTGAGCAGGAAAGAAATCTCTGGAAAAGGGCAATTGCTTCATAAACAAAAGTGGGAATGGTATACTTAAATATCTTCTTCCTTCTTGATTCTCAATTCAACATGATTAATTTTTCTTGGTATGTTGGTATATTAATTTCTGTTTATAATATAGATAGTATTCTAGTGTTCAATTATTAAAAATAATATTTACCTATAATTATGAATCTGTATTTGTATAATGAAGATATTCCAATAATACATTTATTAATTGACTAGTAATTCCATCAGATTTTGGTTAATGTCTTGAAAATTATTGTACAGACAATAATACTAATATATTTTGTTAACTATTTAATAATTAAGAGCCTGATGCTGGGAGAGACTGAAGGCAAGAGGAGAAGGATTTGACAGAGGATGAGATGGGTGGATGGCATCACCGACTCGATGGACATGAGTTTGAGCAAGCTTCAGCAGTTGATGATGGACAGGGAGGCATAGCGTGCTACAGTCCATGGGGTCATAAAGAGTCAGACACAACTGAGCGATTGAACTGAACTGAACTGATATGTATGGCTAAGTCCCCCTTAGTGACTGAACAACAACAAAGGCAGTGTGCTAACTACTTTGCAAGGATTCACTGCACATAAAAATTAAACGGGCAAAAGTGCACTTAAGTAATGCGGGGCCACGTTAGAGTGAAGGGAATGACAGTTACCTCCATGTCCAGGCTGGCAAAATTCTGGAGAGGCAATTCCATCCTCAGAGACCTTTAAAAAGGGAACCCAGGTTTCATAGACAATCTCTCGGTGCATCTTCTAGCTCAGTTACTCTGTGATTTGCTTTATCTTTATAAAACCACATAGATTACAATTCCCTACCATAGGGATCAAGAAATGAGAGAGAACACTAAATAATCATACAACAAGTTCCACATACTACCAAAGAGGATTCTTATCTTCAGGTATATTTTCAATAATGTGCAAATTATAATGTGTAGTCTCAGAGTGATAACAAAATATTGTGGAATAATATTTTTGCCGAATATATAGTTGTGTTCTGAATACGGCATTATTGACAGTGAATTTTATCAAGAATCAGGTTTCATAGTTCTTAGGTTTCCAACTTTGCAATTATATTAAAAGTAAATCTGTGACATCTTACAAACTACTCAGAAAGTCTGTAAGGTATTAATTTTATCACGGTAAACAGAAGGGCCCCCACGCCCTGCCATGCCTTCTTATAACTACGACATTTATCTGAGCAAGGGCCGAGCACACATTCATTAGTCTCTGGCCTATCTTTTCAATGAACACAAAAAGCATTCTTTTTTTTTCTGACAATAGGCTGAATGGAAAAGTAAACGTCATGAAAATTAAATCTCATAAAATAAGGATTAGCAAACTCGAAACTAATAATATACCCCGTACTCTACATCTTTTTTGGTCTGAGTTATTATTCCCAAATAATAACTTTCAGTCTTTTGCAGACAAGGTATTCTACTGGGATGTGTTCAGCAAACATGCTCTAAGACTTTAAGGATATGTTAGATTGGTTGAACCACAGTATCCAAGAATGTTCTGAGCCAGAAAAATATCTGGAAGCCAACAGAACCCAACCCCTTTGTTTGACTGATAACAAAATATGTCCACAATTATGTGAGGGTTTTTCTTTGTGGTTTTTCCAGTGGCAAACGCCAACAACGCTTGGCCATTCTCTCTCTCTTTCTCATCTTTCCATAAAGATGCCCTAAAACAGTACTGACCGAAAGGTCCTCATCTTGTCATGCTTCTCTGCACAACCACTACCGAAAAACGAAGAATAAAGAGAGGTGACAGCCAGTCGCCTCAGGTTGGTTAAGTGGTTATGCTGTAGTTTCGCTGCTGCTTAGAGACCTTTTGCCCCAGTGGAGGAGATGGGTGAGATCGAACTGGTAGGTGTTTCAGGAAACTAGAGGGTCATGACCCGACTTCCAGGACTCCATTCACTGAGATACATGAGTGCAGCAAGGAGAAAAGTTTCCCATTTTTAAAGTTCGGTTCTAATTTGGGCCAGGGGCTCCCAGAAGACTGCATTTCTCTCAGGGACAGTTCCTCTTCTGTTGGGAAAAATATCTCAAGTACATTTCGATAATGCAAAGATGGGCCTTTGGACCCATCTGAATGGGAAGGAAGAGACAAGAGAGTCAAGTTGCTCTGTGAATCAAAGAGGGATGCTACAGGGCTTCCCGGTTAGGGACCGAGAAAGACAGGCCCCTGTAGCTCTGCAGTGAACCAGGGCTAGGGACAGATGACCACGGGCTTCACTGCAGGGCTGTCCAGGGCTCACCCATCCTGTCGCCATGGTTACCCCCAAAGGCTTCAGGAAAAAACAGCAAAAAAAAGTCTGCTACTCTGGTTTCTGTTACGAGAGATCTGGAGGAGCAATGGCAATGGTGATGGAGGAGAACCAAGACGATCCCACAGGAGGAATCTGAATCAAAATAAAAACAGAAGAATACAAGAAAATAAAATCATAAAACAAGTGGGCAAGGACTGAGGCTTCTGAGACAGTGTGAGATAAAGCCTCAAATCATCTAGCTTGGGTGGCCAGGTGGGCTGGAGGCCAGGGGAGTGCTCCGGGGAGACACCTGTGGTGCACACGGCGTGTTTGAGCTGTTGCTGATGCCCAGGCGCTCAACCGAGTCCAACTCTGCGACGCCATGGACTGCAGCACGCCAGACTTCCCCGTCTTTCACCATCTCCCAGAG
This sequence comes from Muntiacus reevesi, assembly GCF_963930625.1. NCBI lineage: Eukaryota > Metazoa > Chordata > Mammalia > Artiodactyla > Cervidae > Muntiacus > Muntiacus reevesi. Next base: position 161,517,625 of record NC_089251.1, read on the forward strand.
CTTGCTCAAACTCACGTCCATTGAATCGGTGATGCCATCCAACCGTCTCGTCCTCTGTCGTCCCCTTCTCCTCCTGCCCTCAATCTTTCCCAGCATCAGGGTCTTGTCAAGTGAGTCAGCTCTTTACATCAGGTGGCCAAAATACTGGAGTTTCAGCTTCAACATCAGTCCTTCCAATGAACACCCAGGACTGATTTCTTTTAGGATTGACAGGTCTTATCTCTTGCAGTCCAGGGGAATCTCAAGAGTCTTCTCCAACACCACGGTTCAAAAGCATCAATTCTTTACAGTGCAGTCTTTTTTATGGTCCGACTCTCACATCCATACATGACTACTGGAAAAATCATACCTTTGACTAGATGAACCTTTGTCAGCAAAGTAATGTTTCTGTTTTTTAATACACTGTCTAGGTTAGTCATAACTTTTCTTCCAAGGAGCAAGCATCTTTTAATTTCATGGTTACAGTCACCATCCCCAGTGATTTTAGAGCCCAAGAAAATAAGGTCTGCATCATTTCCATTGTTTTCCCATCTGTTTGCCATGATGTGATGGGCTTGGATGCCATGACTTCTTACTTTTGCATCCCAGTCCCCTATGATGAAAAGGACATCTTTTATTGGTATTAGTTCTAAAAGGTCTTGTAGGTCTTCATAGAACCATTCAACTTCAGCTTCTTTGGCATTAGTGGTTGGGGCATAGACTTGGATTACTGTGATATTGAATGGGTTGCCTTGGAAACGAACAGAGATCATCCTGTCATTTTTGAAACTGCACCCAAGGACTGTATTCTGACTCTTCTGTTGACTCTCAGGGCTACTCCATTTCTTCTAAGGAATTCTTAATGCTGACCCACCTGCAAAGAGCCCTTCACAGTGCTAGGAGGATGGAAGCTGGACCTGGCCTCTGGTCTCCCCCAGCAGGCCCTGCTCCTCAGCTAAACTTTCTTTATCTTTGCTAGTTAGTGTCCAACACATATTTATCAAATGCCTATCATGTGTCTTTCCTGAGAGGAAACACCTCTGAAGTACAGTCTAGAGATTTTGTTTGTTTTTCCTGATGCACCGATTTGCTTCCTTTAATCAAATACGAACAGTGGAACTGGTCTCATGTCCTATCATTCCCATCCTGTAATGAATATCAGCAGCATCTTTTGGTTTAGGTGAAAATATATTTCCTTTGTATAATTTTTCTGACAGAATCCTCCTCCCCCTCTTTCCTAGTTAGATTTTTATTGTAATAGTTCCTTCAAGTTCATTTTGGAATTAGAAACGCCAGTAAGAATAGATGAAATCGGGGATTGAGAAATCAGAATTCTACTTTACAGAACTTTCTTTTTTCCCTATGCATTTGCCAAGCCTCTCTTGCAGAAAATAGAAAAAATGAATTGTCTGAACCTCAGATTCTGAGGTGTAGAGAACAATAAGAAGTTATGTCAAAGGTATCAGATCTGTAGGAAGAAGGGTTTCTATGTTACTGAGGACAGTACCTTGCACTTTCATGTCGTCAGACTGTATATACTTATTTATTTTAACTGTTATAACAAAGACTAATTGGAGCAGAGTAGAGTTGGTTAGAGAGCCTTTGGGCTGCAGTTGTCTTTAGAAGATTTCTAAAGTGAGTGGGTGAAATCAGAGCCTAAGGGAAATCAGTTGGCAAAGACTAAAAGAAGCTTACACTGCTCTCAATAAATGTGTGGCTTTCATCACAATTATTTTAAATGAGCAGTTTCTCTCACCAAAAGCATTTCCTCTGGTTTTCTCCCACAAGTATTTTTCATCTCTCAACCATCCATTTGTTAGTCCATTTGATTAATTAGAATGCTCAGGTAAAAATGAGTTTAGGTTAATTTAATTTCTTGGTTTTTGGAGTGATAACTAGAAAACCAATTCTGATTCAATCTTTTATTGCTGAACGTATTCTCAACATCCATTAGATCATTTTTCTGCCTTAGCAAGTAACAGTATATTAAACATAATTTAATATCTCTTCCATGAGTCATAGAACATCGGTATCTCTGGTTCATTATTTTAAATGAATCATAACTTTATGGTTTTATAATATGAAAAGTGGGCTAGCTATTTACTGACTCCAGCACTAACTCTGTAGGTTGGTTTTTAAAACAAATCCTTGTTATCTTGTTTGTTTTCTAGTGATTTTATGCTCTCTCCCTAAAAGTAGAGCAAAAGGAAAAAAAAAAATCTAGTTAATTAAAGGTTCTATTTAGCTATGTTCTAGTTAATTTGAGTCTTTCTAATACTAATTGCATGAGGCAAGTTAAATTTATCTTCCAGAAGATAGGCCTTTTGTGGAAAAAATGTAAGGGGTTCTGAGTCTCCAAGAAGTGTAAAATACACTTTCAAATAACTTAAATTATATATGTGATGTACTTCAACAAGTTTAGGATTAAATAACAGGGTTTAGTAGAGTTACAAATCTGGACAACTACAATCTAAGCTTTTTATGTTCTTCAGGAAGTTTAAAATAAGTCAATATAGTTGAAACTTGGTATATACATAGAAAAAAGAATTCTGTTTCAACAGCCCTTTTAATTTACCATGGGAGTTTTAATGTAAAGTGTATTAATATGCTATATCCCTATTATCACATTCTAAAACAGGAAGTAAAAGAGTTAAACTAGCATATTCAGCAGAAATATACTATTTTCTTAACATACTTATGCATCTTAATAAAACTTAATTTTGTAAGAGCCAAGGTGGATTGGACAGGCACCCTTCAAATTTATGTGTCAAACAGTACTTAAGGCAAGACTATGGTATAACCAGTGTTTGACAAATATTGTTGAGAATAGTCGAGCCAGAGCAAGAATTTGGCCATTTTCCTAGATTTCCTGAGGGAGTATATGACACGTGGTCATAAATGCTCAGTTAACATTTAGTAATTGGTAAGAGAGTCATTTGAGGTTCTGAAAACTCAGGGCAGCCATAGATCTTTCTCTTAGTCATCACCATACAACTCTAAATGTATTTCTGCCCAACTTTTTGGTTGAAAAATTCCTCAATATGATAGGAAACAAAACGTAACTGCATATAGTTGGTAGACCAGCTATATCAGCTATACGAATATAATAGAATCATACATGGAACTTGCCAAGAATTGTTGAACAAATGTAGTCAGCATTCAGTTAAAGTGTGGGGGTAACTGAAGCATAGAAGCTGCTTCTGGTAAAAAAATCTTTTACCAGAAAATGTTTCCCAACCAACTAAGTACCCTTGGAGTTAAAAGTCAACATCCATAGGAACTGAAAGATTATTTAGTGTGCATTAGTCACTCAACTGTGTCCAACTCTTTGAGACCCCATGGACTGTAGCCCACCAGGCTCTTCTGCTCATGGAATTCTCCAGGCAAGGGTGCTGGAGTGGATGGATGCCAGTCCCTTCTCCAGGGGGTGTTCCAGACCCAGGGATCGAACCCGGGTCTCCTTCATTGCAGGCAGATTCTTTACCACCTGAAGCACCAGGGAAAGCTTATATAAGTGAAAATTAAATTATGTAAAATCTATACAGAGCTAAGGGTTGATATAAACTTTGAAACACAAGCTGGAAAAAAACAAGAATTTAGGATTTTTTTCCTTGAGTACTTTTTCTTAAAGACAAATGTACAGATAGGCAGTTAGAAAGCATTTATCTGTCTGTCTCATTTAATATATTTCTCAGTTCAGCTCAGTTCAGTCGCTCAGTCATGTCCGACTCTGCGACCCCAGGGACTACAGCACGCCAGGCCTCTCTGTCCATCACCAACTCCCGGAGCTTACTCAAACTCATGTCCATCAGGTCGGTGACCCATCCAACCATCTCATCCTCTGTCATCCCCTTCTCCTCCTGATTTCAATCCCTCCCAGCATCAGGGTCTTTTCCAATGAGTCAGTTCTTTGCATCACGTGGCCAAAGTATTGGAGTTTCAGCTTCAGCATCAGTCCTTCCAATGAACACCCAGGACTGCTCTCCTTTAGGATGGACTGATTGGATCTCCTTGCAGTCCATGGGACTCTCAAGTCTTCTCCAACACCACAGTTCAAAAGCATCAATTCTTCAGTGCTCAGCTTCCTTTATAGTCCAACTCTCACATCCATACATGACCACTGGAAGAACCATAGCTTTGACTAGACAGACCTTTGTCGGCAAAGTAATGTCTCTGCTTTTTAATATGCTCTCTAGGTGGGTCATAACTTTTCTTCCAAGGAGTAAGTGTCTTTTAATCTCATGGCTGCAGTCACCATCTGCAGTGATTTTGGAGCCCTCTAAAATAAAGGCTGTCACTGTTTCCATTGTTTCCCCATCTATTTGCCATGAAGTAATGGGGCCAGATGCCATTGAGAGAGTCATTTCCTAGGCAGGTTGATAAGAAGTCTAGGGGTCCACAAGGAGAGAGAGATCTGGGATATTCAAGGAGGAAGAAAGGACAAACTTTTTTACTTTTTCTCCTCTACATTCCTTAGGATTATATAACAATAATGTATCCTGCCTGAGGACAGTCTTTGGATTAAACCTTCTAGCCAACTCTGTTATCTTAAAATGTAAATTATGGGAGTGGGTCTGGTGAGGTCTTTGCAACCTCCAGACATTCTTTGGATTCATTGGAGAGTATATAACTCCATTGCTAACACTAGCAAAGGGGGTACTCTTTTGCCCCCTTCTGATGCCTATGTCAGAAGCTTTCTCTATCTCCTTTATACTTTAATAAAACTTTATTACACAAAACCTCTGAGCGATCCAGCCTTGTCTCTGGCCCCGGATTGAATTCATCTCCTCTGGAGGCCAAGAATCCCGCGTCTCATCATTCAGCAACAACCTTTCACCATGATCTTAGTTTTCTGAATGTTGAGTTTTAAGCCAACTTTTTCACTCTCCTCTTTCACTTTCATCAAGAGGCTCTTTAGTTCTTCTTCACTTTCTGCCATAAGGGTGGTGTTATCTGCATATCTGAGGTGATTGATATTTCTCCCAGCAATCTTGATTCCAGCTTGTGCTTCATCCAGCCCAGCATTTCTCATGATGTACTCTGAATATAAGTTAAATAAGCAGGGTGGCAATACACAGCCTTGACATACTCCTTCCCCAAGGTGCAACTAGTCTGTTGCTCCATGTCTGGTTCTAACTGTTGCTTCTTGACCTGCATACCGGTTTCTCAGGAGGACAGTCAGGTGGTCTGGTATTCCCATCTGTTTCAGAATTCTCCATGGTTTGTTGTGATCCACACAGTCAAAGGCTTTGTCATAGTCAATAAACAGAAGTAGATGTTTTTCTGGAGCTCTCTTGCTTTCTCAATGATCCAACAGATGTTGGCAATTTGATCTCTGGTTCCTCTGCCTTTTCTAAATTCAGCTTGAACATCTGGAAGTTCACAGTTCACATACTGTTGATGCCTGGCTTGGAGAATTTTGAGCATCACTTTGTTAGCCTGTGAAATGAGTACAATTGTGTGGTAGTTTGAGCATTCTTTGGCATTGCCTTTTGATATTATCTTTATTACCTCCACCATAGTTTGGTGAAACAACAGGGAGGGAACACAGCTCCACCCATGAACAGAAGATTAGATTAAAGATTTACTGAGTATGACTCCGCCCATCAGAACAAGACCCAGTTTCCTATCAGTCTCTCCCATCAGGAAGCTTCCATAAGCCTCTTGTCCTTCTCCATCAGAGGGCAGACAGAATGAAAACCACAATCACAGAAAACTAACCAAACTGATCACATGACCACAGCCTTGTCTTACTCAATGAAACTATAAGCCTGTCATGTAGGGTCACCCAAGGAGGACGGGTCATGGTGGAGAGTTCTGAAAAAACACAGTACACCAGAGAAGGGAATGGCAAACGACTTCAATATTCTTGCCTTGAGAACCCCATGAACAGTATGAAAAGGCAAAAAGATAGGACAGTGAAAGATGAACTCCCCAGGTCGGTAGGTGCCAATATGCTACTGGAAATCAGTGGAGAAATAACTCCAAAAAGAATGAAGAGATGGAGCTAAAGCAAAAACAACACCCAGATGGGGATATGACTGGTGATGGAAGTAAAGTCTGATACTGTAAAGAACAATACTGCATAGGAACCTGGAATGTTAGGTCCATGAATCCAGGCAAATTGGAAGTGATCAAACAGGAGACAGTAAGAGTGAACACCAGCATTTTAGGAATCAACAGACCAAAATGGACTGGAATGGGTGAATTTAACTCAGATGACCATTATATCTACTACTGTGGGCAAGAATCCCTTAGAAGAAATGGAGTAGCCATCACAGTCAACAAAAGAGTCTGAAATGCAGTACTTGGATGCAGTGTTAAAAACGACAGAGTGATCCCTATTCATTTCTAAGGCAAACCATTCTATATCATAGTAATCCAAGTCTATGCCCCAACCAGTAATGCTGAAGAAGCTGAAATTGACTGGTTCTAAGAAGACCTTCAAGACCTTCTAGAACTAACACCAACAAAAGATGTCCTTTTCATCATAGGGGACTGGAGTGCAAAGGTAGGAAGTCAAGAGATACCTGGAGTAAATTTGGAGGCAAATTTGGTCTTGGAGTACAAAACGAAGCAGGTCAAAGGTTAACAAAGTTTTGCCAAGAGAATGCACTGGTCATAGCAAACACCCTCTTCCAACAACACAAGAGAAGACTCTACAAATGGACATCACCAGATGGTCTATACCAAAATCAGATTGATTATATTCTTTGCAGCCAAAGATGGAGAAGCTCGATATAGTCAGCAAAAACAAGACCAGGAGCTGACTGTGGCTCAGATCATGAACTCCCTATTGCCAAATTCAGACTTAAATTGAACAAAGTAGGGAAAACCACTAGATCATTCAGGTTTGACCTAAATCAGTAATATTTCTACTTATCTATTTATTGATTCTTAAACTCCTAGGATTAACAAGATACATATCAGCACACAGAATCACGCATAGTTTGTGATCAGCAAACAGGTGTTGAATGAAAAAGTATCTGTTTATCTTAGAGTTTTCTTTCAGCACTACTCTGCTCCTTTAATAAACTGATTTCTTTTTAGAATAATATCTTGCATGTCAAACCAAGATTTCATTATGAAAATTAAGCAGCAAATATAACTGGCAGTCAAAAATTTTAAATGTAGATGCTTTATTTTGAGGAGCATGTATAAAGGACTTAAAAAAATGTCAACAGGGAACACAACACACAATTTAAAACCAAAAAAAAGACAGACTTGAAAAACATGGTTTGAAAGCGAGATTTAGAAATAAGTAGATTGGCACTGGGGTTTAAGAAGTCTAGGACTTCTGTACCCTCAGGGGAAAGGGAATGATTAAAAGCATCTTGGCTCAACAGGGAAAACAGATGCATCAAAGGATAAATTAGAAGAGAAATAGTGAAAGAATCAAGAGGAGGAGAGAAAGTAACAGAGGCCTTGAGATAAGGATCATGCCAAATAAAAATAAAATAAAAGGAAATGAAAGTGAAAAGGTAGAAGTCTTTGAAACGAGACATTAAGTAGGCCGGCATAAAAACATGAACAATTTATTCAGACCTACATTCAAACTCTAGCTCTATACATTCATTATCTATATGTCCTTGAGCAGATTAAGACATCTCTGAGCCTGCATTGCCTTATTTATTAAACCCCACTGCGTTCTTAAGAATTTTATAAAATAACATGTATGAAAATAGCTTGGTGTGCTTCAGCATAGGTGCTCTCTATGGGTGTTAAGCTTTTGCTCATTGCACAAACGTGGTTTCCAAGTTCGACATTTGATTAACTTCTCAGTAAGTGCCTGGCTGGTAGCTCAGCCTCTTCTATGCAGGGACATCCTCCCTTGTTTGGTTGTGACAGAAATGAATCTATTTTAATTTTTAGGGGAAAAAACGGACCCATTTGCCCAAATAATCTCAAAAGTTTTCAAAATGATTATACAGTGTTTTTAAATATATCAGTGAGGATCTAAGGCTTGCATTCGCTCCAAAGTTCAGCGTTTAAGTGATTATGGTATACCCAGATCCTTAAGAACCCAGCTCTCTGATTTTATAAACTGAGGAAACTGAGGCTCAGAGAGGTAATTCCTGTTCGTGCATTTATCTGCGTATTCATTCATACGAGTCGGGCATGCACCACCTGCCAGGCACGGCAGCGGGCAAGAGTGTACACAGATGGCAGGACCCAGCACGCTTCGGGGCCTTAGGGCCTTGGGTCCTGTCCAGGGCTGTGTGGCTGCTGAGGGGCCTTGAACGGCTCTGTAACTCATCAGGGGACTCAGGTGGACCTCCTAGCCCAGGTTTTCCATCAGACAGAACCCTCTGATTGGATACAAGCCTGTTTTCATGCGTGACACAAACTTGGACTAAACAAGATAAACACGGGGCTCTAAACTTCTAGTTAATTGCTGACCTGCTGAGAGGAGCAAGAGAAGAGGGTTTCAGATTCATTTTCAGCCAAAGTCTGAGCTGGGAAAAAGGACACGGAGGCTTCAGTACGGTTGGCCTTAGAGGTGGAAAGAGATTCAGTTTTCACACAAGTCAGGCAGGGAACGGGCAGGAGAGAGCGTGGACAAGAGGAGCAGAGAAATGGTTCCAGGGCATTGCAGCCCCACCTGAAAGAGGCTCTGCTCAGCCCAGCACCTGTTCCATGTCTTGCTCCAGATTGTACACCCTCATTTTATGTGTGGAAAAAAGTATGGGTGAGGGTTGTAAAACATGCAAGGTAGACAGCCATCCTTTTCTAGCGATGTGGAGCAACTTTTTGTACTGTTCTTAGACCTTCGTTCTCTGAGTCTAGAAAGTGGAAACATTCTAGTTTATCAGGATGCCCCTTTAGCCACCATCACCTAGCACATTAAATAGAAATTCTGCTTTGAGTTGATGGAATTCAGAACACACGACTCCAAAACATGGCAAACCTTGGCATGCTGAATGTCTTAAGCTGACGGGATTTGAAAAACGTCAGGTGCAGAAGGGACTCACTCCCCTTCCCCTAAAGCAGGTCATAAGAACCTCATGGGAGGAGCATCCAGCCTATTCCCAGAGGAAAGGAGCATCTTTATTCCTACTATGGGCTGTGTCCCCCTAAAGTTCATGTTGAAACCTGACCCCCACAATGTGATGGTATGAAAAGGTGGGCTCCTTGGGAGGGTAGCCAGGAGGGTAACTAGGATGAGGTCATGAGAGTCGAGCCCTCGTGAACGGTATTAGTGGCCCTCTAAGAGCCACGAGAGCTCGCTGTTCCTCTGTTCCCCACCATGTGAGGATACAGGAAGCAGGTGGTCTACAACCTGGGAGAGGACCCTTACCACGCAGGCACCCTGCTCTCAGACTTCCAGTCTTCACAACTGTGAGAAATAAATTGCTTTGTTTATAGCCCACCTGGGCTATGATATTTTTGTTATGGCAGCTGGAGCTGACTAAGAGTCCTGGGAAACTCCTTCAGCCTACGTTTTCCTCTCAATTTCCTGGTCTGACTACATGGCCGAGGCTTTGCCCATCTCTCTCTTGTGATTCTGAATCCTGTGCGGCATACTCAGGGGAGAAGAGGAGTTCATTCCGGAGACCCTCCAAACCTGGCTCTTGGGCCTCCCCTGCGGGTCATGAATGCCCCGCCTCTGCCCAAACAACATGTGCCCAAATTAGGCAGAGTCGGGTCTTGTTAAAACCAAAGATCCCGGTACAAATATCTTTATAATGCAGACTACCTCTGCAGCATGTCAGCTCTACAGATCATGACTTATGAAAACTGATATAAATGCAAAATTTTAGGGTTGTACAACAGAAATGGAAAGTGGTTTCCCCAACAATTAGTTAGCTTACTTTAAAAAGATTCAGTAAAAAATGAGCTTTGTAACACATAACTACCCAGAACTTTCTGCCAGCACTTCTGCATTTCCATGGTGTGATGGAAATTTGTGTTCACAGTAACAGACAGCCTAACAAGGGAGAGAGACTTGAGTTTTGGCTACTCCTTCTTCACATCTGTTCAGTGAATGGTCTTAGGTTAATCACTTCACTCAACACCTTAGTTGGTTTCCCTTTGATGGGTAACTAAGAACACTTGCCCTACTATTCTTAAAGTTTTTTTTTTTTTTTATTTCAAAATTAGAGGAAATAATACACATTCAAGGAACCATATGAAGCACTATAGGCTTCCCTGGTTGGCTCAGTGGGTAAAGAATCTGCCTGCAATGCAGGAGACACAGGAGATGCAGGTTCTATCCCTGGGTCAGGAAGATCCCTTGGAGAAGGAAATGGCAACCCACTTCAGTATTCTTGCCTGGGAAATCCCACGGACCAAAGATCCTGGTGGGCTACAGTCTAACGTGCCGCAAAGAGTCAGGTACAACTGAGGGACCAAGAGCAAGAACAAACACACCTAAGGTACTGCACGTGCATGCTAAGTCACTCCAGTCGTGTCCGGCTCTTTGAGACCCCATGGACTGTAGCCCATAAGGCTCCCCTGCCCACGGGATTCTCCAGGAAGGAATACTGGAGTGGGTTGCCATGTCCTCCTCCAGGGGAATCTTCCCAACCTAGGGATCAAACTTGCATCTCTTAAGTCTCCTGCATTGGCAGACAGGTTCTTTACCACTAGTGCCACCTGGGAAGCCCCATAAGGCACTATATATATGTCCAATATGCAATATTGTGTGTAATTAATATTGGGCATATAGGTAAGATATTACATATTATAGTATCTTAATAGAGCCTAAATCGAGATTAAACAAAGTTTTGATTAGTTACATTTTCTTATATTCACATTATTAGGAAATCAGCGATCTTTAAACAATCTATTAAATTTTTCTAAGACTCACCTGTGAGTGAGAATTAGGAATATATAGTGGGCGATTGAATAAGACATCAGACCAACACACATTAATGCTATTACACAGTCACTAAAAATTTCTATTAGTCCTCTCAAATTCTACACTTCAAGTTGATTTCATTCACACAGTGCACTGGATGCGTACAAAGTTATATTTTTAAGTGTTCTCTGCTGCCAGCTCTGAGGGCCATAAATATTTTTCCTGCAAACAGGAGCGGCACAGCCTCTGTAGGAAGCAGCTCTCCTTGTTCATTGTTCTTCTCCCTGATACGGGCTGACAGCTGATTTACAGGAAGTGGCCTCACCTTATTTGCATCTGTATTGATGTGTTTGGTGAGCGGGAAGGGAAGCAACAGATTCAATTTTAATCAGGGGAAAAAATGGACTTTACTCATTCTCACAGGCAACCACTAGGATTCATCAGATTTTTAACCACCTTTTTTCTTATACTTGAAATGTAAATTCTCCAAAGCCACAATTCATTTTAGAGAATATAATTGTGGTCTTCCCTTCTATGACACACATGACCTCATTTCAGATTTATATTTCTTGATTAAAATTTAAAAACTGGCAACCATATACTTACCAGTGAATTAGGACTTTGAGATAGATCATTAATGATTAAATCTTAGTATTTTAAAACAAATGCTTTTAAACTGGCAAATCCCAGAATATCTGTATTCTTAGCAAATAAAATAAAAGCCACAATTATTTTAATACACATATATTAAAGGTCAAAGACTCAAATCATTAGCTAATATGAAACAATGAGAATTTAATATGGTGAATGGGACCCAGTTTTGCATTGCTATTGGCCAATCAAATTGGTGAGTTGTATCAAGAGTATCTTTTTTAAATAATTAAAGACAAGGCTCTAAAACTCATTTTTGTCCCCCTGCATTGCTTGTTATTTAATTTGCCTTCATTCTAAGTAAAATTCATTTGGTGAAACCTAGAAGAAGGCTTCTAATTATAAATGACCAGTTTTAAGGTAAATGAAATATAGAACTTTATAGATATGTAAGAGTGGAATTATTTCTCCCCTTCTTACAAGAATGCCTTTTACTTCCCTTTTCCTCATGAGGAAACTTACAGCCTTAGTAGTTGCTTCTCTTTATAAATGACATATAATGTAAATTACTTAATATGATATCAATGTCAGATTCATTTTGTCCCCCTTTTTGTCTTCCTTCTCTCCTCCCTTCTTCCTTCTCACTTATAAAGAACAGCAGCCAAGGATGTCAGATGACTTTCCATTGATCCTTAGGTTACAATCTGTGCTGAGTTTAATTTTTAGCCATGTCAGTTCAATTAAGAAAAGGGAGCTCCTTTTTGGTTCATATATAGAAAACAAGCAAGGCGAAAATAATAAAGCTCCTCAGCTGATTGAGCAGAGTTCATTCTACTGGGCATTTTGGAGAATTAATGCATTTAAAAGCTTCACTAGATGACTTTTTTATCCCTGCAAATTTCCTGCAGTAACTCTGGTCATTTTATGAAGCTATTTTCAGATGAGTAAGCAAAGGTACAAAAGAGCAAAATGGGAAAAGAGGCATGCTCAAGACGTTCGCAGTTCAAAAATATTTTGAAAAAAAATTATGAGGGGAGTCATACGGTTCCTATATCATAGTTTCTTTATCGAGGCCTCCAATTACTTAAGGCAGAATGTAGTTAGGTATTACTCAAGGGTCAGACACCACAGACTCAGAATATTCAGAAGTTAGCATGCATCAGCATTTTGATGATACCAAAATGCTTAATTAATAGTTAATATTTTACAATAACTTTTCTCAATGCATTTTCCTGCTGGATAATAACAAGAATATGTGCATGTTTATTTTTAGAAACCTTCTGTCAAGTTACATTAAAAGCAGGTTGCGGCATGATTGGCAGAAAAGAAGCTTCCTAACAGGTGTCAGAGTTGCATTCCTTCAACAAAGGGAAATGTGGGCAACAAGGACATATTTGATAACTTAGATCTAGTTTATTAAAGGGACCCTAAGGAAAAAAAAAAGTAGACCAAACGGATCATCTGGAGAACTCAGAGCCTAAAGTGATTAATTAGACCTTATTTTGTCTTGAACAGATTTACTAAGCATTTCTCAAATAGCCACATTGTCTGTAATTACCAAAATCACACCTCCATTGGCTGGCCCTGGTTGCTTCATGCTCGAGCAGGAATCTGATTGAGCACCCTTGTTAGGACTTCATTCTTCATTGTAATTAGCCATAATCATAGCCTTCCTGGGTGCATGAGAATGTGCGAGCAACTATTCACAACTTCAGCCCATTTGAATATGAATCTGCTCGGTAAGGGAGCAATGAAATGGCAGAAACAAAGCAGTTTCTCTAGGGAATTTTGCAAGCATCTCGACTCTAACTCTCCCCCCTTCCAAATCTCCGCTTCTCCAGGATCTGGATTTTATTTGCTAAAACAAGGCTGGCTTAATGAAGACAATGGCTTATTATTTCTTAAGTGACACAGGAGGCCCAAGTATTACAGGCTGAGTTCTTTCAGTCTTTGCCAAGGACACAAGGAACAAAAGAACAAGCGGCTGTGTGTGGAAAAGAGAAGTCGGACTAGGCTGGACTTTCTGAACGCTCAGAGTTAAGGATGGGGGCCTTTTGCTATTCTAGATCTCAAAGGCTGCTGCTTTCTTTCTCTTTCTTTTTTTAAACTCCCCTTTTCTTTTCCCTTGTAAATGACTCAGACGTTAGAGAAAAAGGCTCAAAGAAGCAGGGAGTGAAAACAAAGGCCGAGTGGAGGAGGGGTGATGTGCCTGCTCCCCTCCCAACCACATTCATAGTGAGCCACCTACTGGCAAGAGGGCCTCTCCTCTTTTTGTTGTCTAATCTCCTAACCTCCTGGGGAAGACCTAGGTAAACAAGCTGGCATCACCTCAAATGCCTTGTCGGCCAAAAATGGGGAAAATAAAATTCAGAGGAAGAACAGTTTCCAGGGTAGTACAAAGGCGTTAACAGAAAACCCGATCCGTCTAGTTAAACACTGTCTAAACATCAGCTGTGAAGAATTATCACTTAAAACGCTGCGTGTTTTGTAGGAAAATTTAAAAGATGATTCAAATCCCTTTAAAAAAAGAATCATTTGACTTAGAAAGCTAAAGCAGCTAACTACTTCAACAAATCAGAAAAGGTATTTAAAAGCTTGATGGGACATGTGCAAAGGACTCGTTGGTTCTTCTAAGCCTTTGCCATTTTTGTGTAAAGACTTTATTTATTTTTTTTTTTGGAAACATGACACATACTTAATGAAATGCCTGCTTACGTTACTTGCTATTGTGCTACCACACGCAGGGGCGGCAGTGTGACACCTGATGATTCTCTGATTCCCACGGGTTTAAATCCTTCATCCTCACGCTGGGATGACTTTGCTAAAATCACACAGCCAGTTGAATGTATCGCTATTAAAGTACTAGATGACAGTGCAATTTGGCATTTTGGTATACTGAAATCCCCGCTTTAGAACTGAGCAAGGCTGAGGGACCCTCCAGATGAAGCGTGTGTAAGGTTTCGTTCGTCTTGGGGGAGGTGGCCCGGAGCGCTGCTCAAAGAACATCTGAGAGAATGTGAACTCCGGAGAGAGGGACAGGCTTGACTGACAGTATGTGTTACTGGTGCCCTGGGAAGACCATTTCCATTATCTGCCTCCTACCAAATGTCTGTTGCGTACACGGCGTTGTGCTAAGCGCTCTCCCAGGAGCCTCAAGTGAAAGAAAACACAAGATCTGCCGTAAGAACTAGTCACCCTGTTGCACAAGCGAAGTCGGCTTGCACTGGCTTCCCGAACAGCTACGAGCTCTCTGCCAGACGCCCTTAGCACATCGCTGCTGTTTGGTCACTAAGTCCTGGCCGACAATTGTGCAAACCCATAGACTGCAGAAGGAAATGGCAACCCCACTCCAGTATTCCAGCCTGGAGAATCCCATGGACAGAGGGGCCTGGCGGGCTGCAGTCACGGGGTCACAGAGAGTCCAGCAAGACTTGAGTGACCGAGCACACATGCAAACTATAGCCCTCGAGGCTCCTCTGCCCACGGGATTCTCCAGGCCGGAATACTGGAGTGGGTCGCCATTTCCTGCTCCAGGGCATCTTCCCCACCCAGCGATCGAACCAGCATCTTTGCTTGGCAGTCTGATTCTTCACCACTGACATACAACACATTCATTACATTCCTGTTGACATGAGAGTTTTTTCCTTGGTTATTCATTCACTGATCTCTTTATTGATTCCGTGCCATATTTTGGAAAGATTTTATTTGTAAATCCCTTTTAATATTTGGTAAATCAAGTCCCTCAACCAGCAGTTTTTCTTCCTTTTCAATTTTTTTAAGTTATAAGAAAAATGATCTAAAACAGATACCTGTCATAATTTCTTCTTCAGAGAATAATATATGATTAAAAACAAAGTCATCGAAGATATTACACATCTTTGAAAAACAAAAAGAAGAGTCTATGGCATTAAGAATTGGTCTAAACTGAAGAGCTGAAGCCAATTCCTAATAATTTCTTCCATGTTATAAATGATGAATGATTATAACATGATCATCATTTAATGCATTTTAGTTGTGTATCAGATAGGGTGCTGAGTGTTTTACATGCATTGATTCATCTAATCCTCATAAGAGCCCTACTGGGTTGTGACATAATTATCCCCAAATTACAAATGAGTAATCAGAGACCCTAATGCTGGGAAAGATTGAAGGCAGGAGGAGAAGGCATGACAGAGGATGAGATGACTGGATGGCATTACTGACTCCACTCCACGGACATGAGTCTGAGTAAGCTCTGGGAGCTGGTGATGAACAGGGAAGCCTGGCGTGCTACAGTCCATGGAGTCGCAAAGAGTCGGACACGACTGAGTGACTGAACTGAACTGAATCAGAGACCAAGGAAGGTCCAATAACTTGCCCAAGATCAAACAGCTAATAAAACAGCAGGGCTGGATGCAACACTCACAGGACTCACAGCAGTCCATGGGGTTCCAAAGAGTTGGACACGACTGAGCGACTGAACTGAACTGAACTGAACTGGATGCAATGCTCACATGACTGAGTCAGGGATCATTTCCTCCTAAGATCCAGGTATTCAACACCAGCTACACCTGCCTCCAGAATCCAGAACTTGGCCACAGAGTGACGGCCCTGCAGTGACTCAACTGCCTCTCCAGGAAGACTTCCAGATAGATCACACAATAAGGAGAACAGGCTTGTTTGGACACCACACCTCCTCCAAAGGGACAATCAATGAAGAATTTGACGGCAAGTCGATCCTTGGGTCAGGAAGGTGCCCTGGAGGAGGAAATGGCAACCCACTCCAGTATTCCTGCCTGGGAAATCCCATGGACAGAGGAGCCTGGCGGGCTTTATTCCATGGGGCCACAAAGAGTTGGGCATGGCTTAGCAACTAAACACCAGCACAGTGGTGGACCGAAAATGCTGTCATGCTAAACGCCAGCTGCGGGAGTGGGGCCTTTCAATCACATCACCAGACTTGTGTAGGTGAAATCAGAATCAGGTACGTTTCATAGCATCCTGAGATGGTCCTGGTCAAAGCTAGAAGACTTTAAACATCACTAGCTGCACAGTGGCTTTTAAAGCCATGCTGTTATGCGTGCATGGCAATTAATGTCAGTGACATTATCCATCAAAACAAATGTGTTATAAAACGACAGACACAGAGAACATTTGCTTTAATATCTCTTTGGTGAAAAACAAAGTCGTCTCAAGCCAAACGAAAAAGAAAGAGGAGAGAGAAACAAAGATTAACGCAGGATCCGGAATGCTTGCTTTTTCATTCTTTTGCCACAGCGTCTCATTTTGTGTCAAATGGCATTTATCTGGGGGGTCACGTAAACCTCTAATGCCTGGAGCAAAGTCAAAACATCTTTCAATTCCACTGGTTAAACAAACATTACAGAAGTAATTCTTTTGTGAACCTATGCTGCTAGAAATTTCTGTTACCAACTTAATTGACTATTAGCCACCCATAGGCATTTACAGATAAGAAAAGATGAGCTTTTACATAATTCAGTTCCATAATTATTAAATGCTTATTACATGCAAGGCACTATATGAGGTCAAGAAAGCAAAAAAAAAAAAAAAAAAAAGAATAAGATAAAAATCATCCAAGTTCTTTTAAACCAGAAATGACTCCCTAACTCCAAGAATTCACAAATGAGTGAGAATTAAATACTTGAGTGCAGATACAAAATAAATGACTATAGTTCAAGGCAAAATATGTGGGAGGTAAAATTTATAAAAATATACTCATGTATTTTTCTACTTTGGGCAATAGAATAAGTTAGTGTATTTAAATACATAGCAATACGAATGTTAATAAAAACAGCAGTTAATATTTATACCTGCCACAGACCACGGATCAAACACGGTTCTAAATTCAACATGGATCACTTCATTTAATCCTTAAAACAAATGACAACTCTATGAGGTAGACATACAGGTAGAGTTAAGGAACCAGAATTCACGGGGAGGTTAAGTAACTTGCCCAAGATCGCATACCTGTTAAAATAGTTCTTTGCGCTTCCGAGGTGGCTCAGTGGTAGACTCCGCCTGCCAATGCAGTACACCTGGGTTCAATTCCTGAGTCGAGAAAATTCCATGGAGAAGGAAATGGCCCCCCACTCCAGTATTTTTGCCTGGAAAAATCCCACGGACAGGAGAACCCGGCAGGCCATGGGGTCACAAAGAGTCGGACATGGCTGAGGACACAGGCACGATATAGCTTTATATCTCTTTTTTCATGCTAAGAATATTGACCAGCTATCATTTACTTTTCCATAGTAAACAGAAATGTGCCTTTTCCTTTTGATGTATCTTAAATCTACCTTAATTACTTAGGTATTTTATTAACCTAACATTTATAAGTTATAGTTCTAAACTTCCGGTGTTTTAATCATTACAGATACTAAAATGCAGTTTTCCGTCAGCGCCACAATTTTAGAAAGATGATAAAAGTGAATGCATGGACTGACTCAGGAAGAACAAGCGCAGATTGATAAACATGGACCCACGGATAGAACCGGGGACTGACTGCAATTGCAGAACTTTGAATGGAACTCCAAGATGGTTTACTCTTTCCAGTTTTCTCTCTCCCCTGTCCTCATACCTCATTACACAAGAGATATCCCATTCCTGTGTGTGTGTACGTGTGTGTGTATTAAACTAAAACTCAACAGCTTTCTCAGTCAGTCAGTTCAGTCGCTCAGTTCTGTCCGACTTTTTGCGACCCCACGGACCGCAGCACGCCAGGCCTCCCTGTCCAACACTAACTCCCAGAGTCTAACCAAACTCATGTCCGTTGAGTCGGTGATGCCATTCAACCATCTCATCCTCTGTCGTCCCCTTCTCCTCCTGCCCTCAATCCCTCCCAGCATCAGGGTCTTTTCAAATGAGTCAGCTCTTCCCATCAGGTGGCCAAAGGATTGGAGTTTCAGCTTCAACATCAGTCCTTCCAATGAACACTCAGGACTGATTTCCTTTAGGATGGAAATCGATCCTTTTTCAACCCCTTCATTTTTTCCCATTGTCGATGCATTAAGTTTCCTTGTTCCCCAATAACGTCAATTTCTTGGATATTCTGGTGTATCTATAAACACAGTCTCATTTGCCTGGATTCCACCCCCAAATCCTTCTCTTGTTTTTCTCTCTGCAAACTTGGCAAACTGCTAGCTCCTATTTGGCATCCATTTGATTTCCCCAAAGTTGCTCTTTCCTGTATGTTTCCATAGCATTTGGATTTCTACATTTCTGTTAAAATGTATATTCTTTTCTTGTTCTTTTCTTTTTCTTGCACATCACATGAGTGTCTTTTTTCCCAAGTCACTCAACTTTAGAAGGCAAAGACCATTCTGTGTTCAGTATCTGTACTTCTGGCACCTAGTACCTTGCTGGGCACAGAGTACATACTCAGTTAAGTGATTATTATCCAATCGATTTGACACAGATTAAGCTTAAATTATTAGCCTTAAAGGCAACATAGCTACCATCCAGGAATCTTAAATAAAATCACAAAGAATGGGGATAAGGAACTTTCAAAATTTCCCCACTTCTTCATAAAAATTGGCTTAAGGAAACCTTTGTAGCAATAAAGGTGGTTACCTTGATATGAAGATCAGAAAGAAAATATTTGAAATATTTTTTCAGTGCTTTTCTTGATATCCTTTTACAGGGCAAAGTACTGATTACCGATGTATTTTGGTGGATTTGGAGAAGCGCTGTATTCATCTCCAGGGAGAACAGCAGGTGTTTCGTGATGTTTTCAATGCATGTGTGTGCCCCGCTGTGCTCACCGTCATGTCCCTGATCCCAGCCTTAGCTCTCTGGACCAACTGACCAGATGGATGTTCTCCTTCCCTTTCCTGACTCTAAGCCCTGCCCCAAGCTACAGGACACACGTCTGTTGAAGGTAAAGAAGTAATGGTGTTTCCCTGCTAGCGCAGTTTGCGGGAAGGCAGCGGCTGATGTGTTCGCCATAGCGAGGGATGAGATGTGACTTGCTTGCTAAATCCAAGGGCCTGTTCCCTGACTCACCACCAACCCACCTCCCCCCAGACCTGCCTTCCTGACCTGCCAACAGCTTGCCTGCTTCCTGCAATAACCAGCTGGGAGATACAGATGCTGACTCGCTGAGAGCCCTTTGTCGGTACCCCCGGTTGCTTTCCAGCCCCACTATTGCCACCTGTCTAACTCCAGCTCTCCCCCTTCCCACTCGCGTTACTGAGAACTACCCGAATGGGACTTCATGGCTAGAGCTGGGTCCTCCAAGCTCTCCTCTCCGTTACTGGTGAAACGATCTTTCCAGAAGGCAAACCTGCTCAGGTCTCTCTCTCCTTAAAACCTTCTCAGTAAATTTCATGTTGAGTCCAAATTATTCAATTTGCACATAAAATATTTCATGTGGAGAAAACTCTAATTTGAAAAGATATACGGACT
The DNA here is from genome assembly GCF_963930625.1 of Muntiacus reevesi. Classification (NCBI taxonomy): domain Eukaryota; kingdom Metazoa; phylum Chordata; class Mammalia; order Artiodactyla; family Cervidae; genus Muntiacus; species Muntiacus reevesi. The sequence continues at coordinate 161,537,396 of NC_089251.1, forward strand.
CCACTGTTCGTTGCAGCACTGTTTACAATAGCCAAGAGAGAGGAGCAACCTAAACGCCAATCTACAATGAAAGGATAAATATGTGGTGCATACACACACACACACACACAGAGGAATATTAAGGAGTCATAAAGAAGAATGAAATAATGCCATTTGCAGCAACATGAATGGACCTAGAGAAAATCATATTAAGTGAAATAAGTCAGACAAACATTGTACATCACTTAAATGTACAATCTGAAAAAAAAAAAGATACAAATGAACTTATTTGTGAAACAGCAAAAGACTCATAGACATAGAAAATAATAAACTTATGGTTACTGAAGGGGATAGAGAAGATGGGTCCCGGGATGTGGGGGGAGAGATAACTAGGAGTTTAACATATATGTAAAACGAGTAAAGAACAAGGACCTTCTATATAGCATGGGGAACTATACTCACTACCCTGTAATAAACTATAGTATAATGGAAAAGAATCTGAAAAATAGTATTTATATATATATAACAATCACTTTGCTGGACACTTGAAACTAATACAATATTGTAAATTAACTATACTTCATAAAGCATTTTAAAAACCACTTCATGGTCAGGCTTCTCTTTATATCTACCAGCATCATCAGCTCCTTTCCAACATATTTCTAATGCAAGTGACTCAGAACTACTTGTGATTCTTCACATGCAACCTGATGTGGACCCATGCCTCTGAAGATGCTTTAACGTGGCTGCGTGAAAACAGCGTCTAAGTATTCTCTCCGGTGGTTTTTATTCTCTTCTCTTACACTGGGGACCACATCCATTCTTATAGAACTGTTCCCATATCAATGTCTTACCAACACCTTTACAACGAGCCCAATATTTCAATCAACAACACATGTTTACTTTGTTCTAAGGACTGCCCTAGGTGCTAGAAATCACTGGTGAGCAAAAATAAACAGGACACCCTGGCCTCATAGGATAGAGCAGAGTGGGGTATTCAGAGTAAGTCTAGCAATCAGTAATTATGAAAATATATGGGAAACTGAAGCTATAATAAATTGCTATAAGATGAGGAACGTGGTACCACAAGAACTCATCCTCAAGGGCTTGGGCAGCATCAGAAATGTCAAGGAAGGGATCTGTGAATGAAGAGACTCTGGAGCTGTGGTCCGAGCTGTGCAAAACGTATTGATGGAGAGGGGGATCGAGAGCATTTCAGGAGGAGGAAGGGCATGCAGGAAGGCTGTGCTGGGGAGACACACAAGGGCTGTGTAAACTCAACAGCGGCTGGTGGAGGAGGGGTCGCGGCGGTCAGCGGAGGGGGCACAGACGGCCACGGCGAGTGTGGTACGAACTGATGCGCTACAGCAAACACCGAGGTGGCTCTGCACCCCCTGAAGGGAACAGGTGGATTTGAAAGGGGCACAGTTGGGTCTGGTTGGGTTAGATTCCTTTTGTCCAAGGTTACTCTGGCTACATGGCGGAGTACTGATTGGAGAGGGGCAGAGTAAAAGATGCGTGCTTAGTCGCTCAGTCGCCTCCGACACTTTGGGACCCCAGGGGCTGTAGCCCGCCAGGCTCCTCTGTCCATAGGGATTCTCCAGACAAGGACACTGGAGTGGGTTACCAAGCCCTCCTCCCGGGGATCTTTCAACCCAGGGATCACCCAGGTCTCCCGCATTGCAGGCAGATTCTTTACCATCTGAGCCACCAGGGGGGCCCAGGTAAAAGATGGGGGTGGAGGTATTAGAGCTTTGGTGCTGAAGATAAAAAGGTCAGAGTCAAGAAATATTTAAGAGACAAAACTAGCATGGTGTGGTGATGACCCGACTGTGGAGGTGAGGAAGAAAGAATTATCAGGGACGGGTTCTAGATTTCTGACTTACTCCAAAGGAGTACGTTTAATATGATGTAGCTTTAAGATGGAACATGACGCAGCATGAACAGTTAATTTTGCAAAATGCTGAAGGCGTGAGACTGTGCCTCAGATCTCGGGTAGGAGGGAATGTGACTGATCACTGGACCGAGCTGATGTACTGGGCAATGTAACCTTGCGTTCCAGTAGAGAACCAGCTGCCCACAGGCTGTTTCCTGCCAACGATTCTCAGGGAGGCAGAGGCACCAGGTGGGTCCATCCCTGAGCTGCAGGGCCCACAACGAGGTGATTGCGGCTCAAGGACTGCTGACCACCCTGCCCTGCTCTCCTTGGAGCGGCAGGGCAGCCTGAGGGCTTCCGTCCAACACCCTCCTCCCCCTCCCAGGTTCCTTCCCCTCTCACACAGGGTGCTCCTCACACATTTCTTGCATTCTTATCCTAGTCCTGGCATTTGCTGTCTCGAGGACACAGGAGCAGGATCAGTATTGATACTCGGAAATCATCATCATATGATACTTAGTAAAAATCAGCATATGAAACATTAGGCAGTGTATGATAACATGTAAATTAAAACACAAAGATTGAAAGAAGCAAACTGGCAATTAATTTTAGCAGCTGGAGGTAAATTAACACCTTTCTGTTAAACTGTAAGTGTGTAATTCAAGAAAGTGATTTGAAGGAAATTAAGCAGATCATATAGGTTAAAGTCCTAAGCCTCTGAGAAAGAGTTCTGGCATGAGTCTGCAGGGATCGGATTTCAGACAGTTAAAGGTGACAGCAAGTGACATTTTCTAAAGAAGAAAAGTTAAGTGGATGTTGATCATAGCAGGGTTCAGAACAATATATACATCTAATATCTAAACATGTATATATTTGAAAAATTTTATTGTATATTTTACCTTTGTAGTAAAAAATATTTTTAATTATATAAGTAACGAGTTTTTCCTAAAAGTATGGAAATCCCTCCTTCCTGCTCCCCCACAAAATGATGACACTTTCTTCTTAAACTGAAAGAATGGGTTTTGCAAAATGAGGTATTCTTGCTCACTGATTTGATATGTGAATCTGTTTTCCATTGTTTTAATCCTAGAATATATCATTTTATATCCAGAATTTTTACTTTTTAAATTTAGCACTATATCATAAATATTTCCAGTATATTGCTAGTCCAAAAAGTTATAATATCTCATCAAGTGAATGTATTCACTTGATTTAATTAACTACCATCCAACTGCGGATATTTAGACGCTTTCCTCTGTGGCTTCCCTTGTGGCTCTGCTGGTAAAGAATTCGTCTGCAATGCAGGAGACCTAGGTTCCATCGCTGGGTCGGGAAGATCCCCCGGAGAAAGGAAACGATGCCCACTCCAGTATTCTTGGGCTTCCCTTGTGGCTCTGCTGGTAAAGAATCTGCCTGCAATGCAGCAGACATGGGTTTGATCCCTGCATTGGGAAGTTCCCCTGGAGAAGGAAAGGCTACCCACTCCAGTATTCCAGCCTGAAGAATTGCATGGACTGTATAGCCCATGAGGTCGCAGAGTTGGACACGACTGAGCAATTTTCACTTCACTAGACTGCTTTCAAATGTTTGTTATAAAAAAATGAATATCTTTCCATAAAGTTTGCCTTCATTATATCATTTCCTAAAGTATCCAGATAATGAGGTTATTTGGTCAGAGAACATATCAGCTTTATGATGCCACAATAACAAAGATTCTCAGGTTGGACTAATATCAGTAGAAGAAACTGCTTATACAAGGGGGAAGTAAAATTGTATAAAAATAATAATAATAGCCTGCAGGACTTCTGCTTCTGGGCCTGATGGAGACATTGGTACAGAACGAGACTTCACATTAAAATCTAACTATGAACCTGGACAGAATATAAGCAATAACTGTTTTAGGATGAACATCAGGTTTGCAGGATTGTAACCTTAAAACAACATGTCAGAAAGATTTGGGAGAGGAGAGTATTTAATAGTAATAAAGCGAAAGATGTAGGATGTACAAGTAGCCAAAACAAAAGGGGAAAGAGGAAGAAAATGCATGTGCAATTTCTAATCACTGTTTTTTTTCATATTGGAAAGGGGAATTTTACCAAAGACTACAAATAGCGTGAGACCTTTCATTATAATCTGTAATGGCAAAATTTTAAAGCGCTGAGAAGTAGCAGTGAATTTCTATTTTTGTTGAAATTGGTCCAGTGTAAGATTGCAAGACCCACACTTTCTTTTCCTCAGTGACAAGTATCCAAACTTGACCATCTAAATTGATGGTAGCAGAGACTAAAAAGTGTTAACACCTAACACCACAACCAGAAACACCCAGATTTCCTCTGCTTAGTATAGAATTTCTTAGGTCCTTGGTTTTCTTGATTGTCAAACATATATTTTAAGATACATAATTAAACATTACAAAATGCATTTACTGTTAATAAGTTAGTTGCAAATATTTTAACTTGGTGTTCATTTTACTGCTTTGGGTACATTTACCTTCTTATGTGTTAAGGTGTATATCAGAGAATGATTTCCGAATCTCAACTAACGACTCAAGACACGGCTTAGGTCTGCACTACTAAATTACAGATAGCAACAAAAAAAGAGCAGGCAAAGACCAGATTACACTGTATCTTTAGTTCAGAAGTGGGATTTGCTTTATAAACAATAATGAAAGGATGACAAATGGTGAACAGAATAAAATTTAATGTAAAGATTCCTTTTTGTAATATTTCATGTATTACTTTGCATATTGAATCAGATAGGAATGACTGATGAAACACTGCTTTATTAAATAAGCCATTTCTAAAGTGTATTCATCATCAGAAAAATATGCTTGGATAATGAAAAAATGATATAAGTTTAGCTTGTATAATTTATTCCAAAACTCAAACAATGGAAGGAAATGGAAAAACGAAAAAAGAAAGCAAATAAACATCAGGCAATGTTTCTGAAACAAAGCTGAATTATACCAAGAAATATAGAAAAAAGATATGGATAAGCATATACATTTCAGTCATTCTTTAAGCAAGCCCTGTTATAAATTAATATACCAAAACAAAGGTGATTTAATCTGTTATGTAAGCCAAGCAGATTCCTTTCATTCAAAATGTATTACAAAATATTACATTTGAGTCAAATTTTGGATTAGCATTAGAGTATGATAAGCCTTCATCATATTCCTTAACATGAAATCACTGCTTCTGGGTGAGGCTGTCACAAAGTAACATACAAACCATGTTAGTAAAAAGACCTGCATAGAGACAGAACTTCCAGTCTGATGTGGTACAGTTTAAGGCTTTTTGGCAAAGGTCGACAGTACGTCCAAAAATCTTGAAGCCTAGTTAGGTACTTCTCACAATTATTAAAATTTTCTGAAAAGTTAAACAATTCCAGGATTTAGTAAAGGTGTGAGAAACAAGATCATTGTTGGTAGAAGTGTAAATTGAACACAAACACATAAATACACATATGCACAGAGGTCTGAGATTTATTTAAACAGAATACTTGGAAAATGGAAGGTACATTATTCAACTGGCCTAAAACAACTTGTTTCGTCTTTAAAGGTTTTAGCATTTTTTATGCATGCATTCATTATGTAATGCATCAGAGCTTTATACCACACTTAGAAACACCTTTTTATCCTGCTACTTTAGAGTGAGTGACTGCTATTCGCTCAGTTGTGTCCAGCTCTTTGCGACCCCATGGATTGGAGGCTGCCAGGTTCCTCTGTCCATGGGATTCTCCAGGCAAGAATACTGGAGTGGGTTCCCAGTTCCCTTCTCCAGGGGATCTTCGTGACCCAGGGATCGAACTTGGGTCTTTTCTACTGAAGGTGGATTCTTTACTGTCTGAGTTACCAGGGGAAAAACAACCACCACCACTACCACAAGTAACAACAACAACAACAACTAATTTCTAATTAATTCACATGTATTTTGTAATGCAGGTGGTTTTCTCACCACTTTGAAAATGTCTGCTCAACCTTCCAAATCAGTGTTTTGTAACTGACTCAACTCTTCTATTTTTTTTTTTAAACACTTAGAGCCCATGATACCAATAATCTACGAAAGAGGTCAGAATACTCTACACCAAAAGTTGTGACTTGGGCACAAGGAGGATTTGGAGTTGAAGGTGAAAGAAACAACATGCGCAGGAGGAGCTTGCTGCTCTCCTTATTTCTGCAGGACATACGTTTCTCTCTTGTAAAGGAAATTGCCATTCATAAAAGTGTCTCCCTCTTCTAGACCGAAAAGAGAATACTGGAGACAGCTCTCATCAGCTGAGACACGTTGAGTCTGCATAACAGATCTCAGTAAACAACCCATGTTTGGTGAACATATTTTTAGTCTCCTTCCCACAACTTGTCCCCTTCTCCCTCAGAAGCCCAGCCCCCCTTTTTCTTTATCTAGTCTCTTTTCCCCAATTCGTCACCCCTTAAATTAGACACCACTAAAAATGTCACATAACCCCCTGGAATCTAATAGACTCTTTGAGGTTTTCACATCTTACTATGAGGCTTTTCTGTGTGTGCATAAAATAAACCTTTTCATCTGTTAATCCATCCTCTATCTGTCCTTAATTTGCACTCCTTGGTCACTAAACATAAGAGGATAGAAGGAAGGCATTTTCCCTCCCTTACACTTACACAAATAACAAAATATGTCTAACCATATACTTAACATATTTATTAATTCTATTCTAAAAAATCCAGTTTTTTTTTTTTCCCATAGAAACAAAAATTTGAATGACAGTTGCCAGTGGCTGGAAGAGCTGAAGGAATGGAAAGCTGTCTTATGGGCACAGAGCTTTAGTTTTTCAAGATGAAAGGATCCTGGAGATTGAGTTGTGCAACAAGGGATGTACTTAAACACTTGAAGGGTAGTAGAATATGCCATGCCAAAATATGCCCTTTGGGAAAAGGATTATTTTGAGCTAAAGGTACTTGAAAAATAGCAAATGCAGGAAAAATACTCTGAATTTCCTTCTCTTACTTAAAAGCAGGCAATGAAATTCCCATGTGAAAGAGGTCCTCCTAGAACAGGTAAGTAAGATTCTTATCATCGAGGGCAAGAAGTTGAGAATGTGAGAATGCTAATCAGACAGACCTTATTAAAATAACTCGTATCCTCCTTTAGCCTTCTCACAGAGTTTAATTACTTTTCCACACTTTCCTCTCTTTGTTCAACTTCCTATAAAAGAGTGTAGGCTCCACCCTTTCCCCAGGTCTCTGTTCCTTACGAGGTGCACCACCGGCCCGAAACCTACTTAAACTTGTTTTGCTTCCCTCTTGTTAATCTGTCTGTCAATTTAATTCTCAAGCCCAACCAAAAAAACCATAAGAGGGTAGAGGTGAAATGTGCCCCAGATACGTACTACTGAACTATGCACTTAGAAATTGTTAAGGTGGAAAATTGTATGTTACATATATTTTATCATTTTTTAATGATACAGCAACAACACTGTATCAACACTTATAAACAAGCCATTAGCACAAATAAAACTGGTTTAGGAAAAAAAAGTTCATTATTTCCTAATACTTTAGAAATAAGTTTTAACATATTTTTAAAAAGAAGACTAGCATATTTTTTAAAAAGAATATTGCTCCATTAAACACACACACACACACACACACACTTTCACAAACAAGCTTGAAAACATCACGGGGACTAGAAGAGCTCCAGATACCAAAAGTGAGCCTAAGTGTCAGTGTAATCGCCTCAAGAATGGTTCGGTTACTAGAAGAAAGACAATCAACCAACCACACCTGAAGTCCTTTGCTAACTGGAAATCACCTTATCCAAATACTGTAGTAGGAACGATTTCCAAGACCCCAGAGGGCTAGCAAACTCGCTCTGGTTAGGCAACCAAAGGAAGCTAATTAATATTAAAACTAGTGAGAGGAAGACTGCAAAACCCATTCTTCTGGGAATCACGAGAAATTCAACACATTTTCAGTAGGCCATGCAGGAAACATTTAAAAGCCTGACCCCCTGGCCTGAATAAAGCTCTAGCAAGAGGAATTGGATAAAATCACATGTTAATTAAATCTTCCTTTTATAAATCATATAAAAATGATGTTTATAAAACAAGAAATGACTTGAAAAGTTATTAGAGTTACAAGTCATGGATTTTCATGTGGAGAAGACCTTTGCCAAGCAAATAGTTCATTTGGAATCACCTGTATTTATTTGAGCAAAAAGATTAAAAATTAAAAAAAAAATTAAGAAATAGTGTTTATGTGCAGAAGAGAGAGGTGCAGTCCCAAAGAGAAAAATATTTAAATACTAAAACCACAGCACTTGGTGCTTCATTCTATGCACTTGCTCCCTATTATGAGAAAAGTGTATGCAGAAGCTTGTCCTTCTCAGATGTTAATTATCAGAATACTGTGAGCTACACTGGTCTCATTTTCCTTTAAGCAGCAAGTCCCAGAGGGAACTAAAGAATTCGACAGATGTGGTGAAAAGAATCTGTAAATGCTAGTAACACATGTTGACCATCAAAATAATTTTAAACCAAATACAGCAAAAATTTTGTTCAATTTCATTCAACCATTAATAATGAAATTTAGAAGCAACCAGCCCACAAAGGTCAGAATACTGATATAACATATTTAGATTTTTCAATTAGTTATTAAAATGTTGACTAAAAAAAATTGCTTTTCTTAAATAACTTTACTTTTCTCTAAAACCCATCTCTTAATAAGGCAGAAATGAAATTTAGTCAAAGAAAAAAAATAAAATTTCAGTTTTTCTAATGCCCAAGAATATCATCATATGGTATTCTGAGTTAAAATCTTAGACAACCAAAATGCCTGTTTTAAAAAAATATACATTTTCTGTAAGGTGTTATGGAAAAAACTCAAATGAACTTTTTGACCAACCCAACATGCTTTCATCATATTCAATGACCCAACCACCATGAGGGTAATGATTCAGATGCTGCGTGCATGAAAGTGTTATTTGTTCAGTCGTGTCCAACTCTTTGCAACCCCGTGGACTGTAGCCCGCCAGGCTCCTCTGTCCATGGAATTCTTCAAGCAAGAATACTGGAGTGGGCTGCCATGCCCTTCTCCAGGAATGCCACATGCCTAGCAAGTAATCAGTGCTAGGCAAACTGTAGACACTCAATAAGCACTTATTGAATGAAATATAATAAAAGAGTGAAAAGCAAAGCATAAGTTAACTCCATTAGCTTTAATCATGAAGGCCCACCTTAGGTGGCAGAAGCGGCAGTGTTAAGTGCGGCTCTAAAGACAACAGTGGAAAGACCCTGTCATTCTGGTCTCTCTCATCCTCTAAACTGTCTGTCTTCCAGGGCGCATTATAGCCACCCTTTTAGGTTTGAGCAATGAATGATATTCAGTTTGGAAGAACAAGAAGCAGTCCTCTGTTGAAATTAACACTGAACAGGTTAAGTTTTAATAGTCAGCAGGGTAAGACAAAATGAAGCGGTTTAAAAATAAAGCAGGAGAGATCGCTGGAACAATCAAAGAGGTGCTCAATGGACGCTGCCTGAATGAATGAGTAAGTTAATGAGTAAACAAAGGAGAGAGGAGAATGAAAATGCTGGAAGTGAGGGCAGAGAGAAGGTGTCAGTGGCAGCTAGACACCGGGGGCTTTACATGGTTTCAGCCTCTCTTCCCAACTTCATCTCCTCCATGGACCTCCTCTAGCAAAGCGGTCCAAATAACCACATGCCTGATAAGTAAAAGTTCTTTTAACGTAAGACCTCCACTTTCCCCTAACACTTATAACCGCTCTCACACTTTCATCTGTATTACCATCCTTCAATCCTTCCTGTCTAAAAAATGTGGATGGTGTAGACATCCACAGACAAATGGTCTCCCTGAGTTAGCCCCCGCTTCCCCCGGGACAGGCAGGAGTACTGCCTGGTACTGAGGTCTGGAGAAACACCCCATCCCCGGAGCACAGGGGACATGGGCGGGGGGGCTCCTCCCTTTTAAAGAGAAGGACCAAGGATGGCTGCTTCGATGAGCCAGACAGACCACACCCCTGAAGGTGAGACCTTGAACAAGAGTGAGGGAAAAACCATTCCTGGTGGAGCCCTGTGGGTGAATGGGAACAGACAGTCCAGGGTCACAGGAAATGAGTCGTGATGAAATAAAAAGCTTTACATCCATCAGTGACTCCACGTGATTTCCAGTCTGGTTGCCTGACCGAGCTCAAACATCTCCCTGTGGACCCGTGGGGGTTTGAAATGTTAATCCCTGATCATCCAGGCCCTTGGATTTGGTCTCCTCTCTTTGAACTTTGCTTTCAGCTTAAGTCCATCAAAAGTAATCCAATCAAACCAGAAAATGCATTAGGGCTGCTATATGGACTGGGGACAAGGAAGTGGGAGGAGAGGAAAAAGGTGATTCAGGATGTTAACCACCCAGCTGTGAACCACGGAAGCTTCTGAAAGCACATATGTCCTTCCTTCCGCTTACTCTTGCCACAGAAATGATACTCACACCCCCCCAACTCCCCCCCACCCCGGGGTTTTAGCATTCCACACTGTGCTGACTTTGTATTAAAGTCCAATTTGAATAAATAAGAATTAAAAAGAAGCAAAGAGAATCTAAGGTCCAAACAATGGCTGCAGTGACAAAGGTCGCTTTCTATTAGCTAAAATCTGGACTCTATCCTGTTTTCTTTAAAAAGTAGGCTGAAGTTATACATGTAAATGTCTATTAAATATTCCATTACTCTTTCAATACAAAATAGATTTAATATGTTTATACTCCATCTGCTAGAAACTCTCATCAGATTTTGATTGAGATGGATGAACATTTTCGTGCTGATAAAATAATCTTATAAAGCAAAATAAATGACAAAATATGTGCATTAATTACACAAAATTTAGACTTTTGATAAAGTAGTTTGTTACCCAATTGATTTCCCAAGCACATTTTCTCTACTAACTTTATGGCTCACAGTGGGCAGGCTTTAGATTTATGGTTTCAAAAATACAGGTAATTTTGCACTATTATAAGTTACTTTTTACTTCATTCCATTTGTGACTAATTGTACCCACTGCACAAAGGACTCCATCGCCGACTTCCACTGGGCCTAATAAATTGCAAACTTCCAAAGTGTGATGGATGAAAGAGTGCTCAGAATAAACAAATGAGGAGAGCATGTGTATAATACCCAGTTTAATCTACTTTTATTCAAATGTGTTAATTCCTGAGAAACATTATATTATGTAACTGTCAGAGTAGATACCTTGATACGCTTATATGAAAAAAAAGTATCTTATGTGGTGAATCCATCAGATTGTGTCTCCAAAGGCATCTAAGCAAGTTTTGCCTCCAGTCCAGTCTCCACCTGCGGTGGAAGCTCCTATTTTGTGTGACTCCTGTAAAAACAATAGGGATGGGGCCTTTCTGGACCCAGACTTGCCGGCTTATGTGTATCTCATCATTTCTTGTTTGTTTTTCTAAATCCTCTGACTAGTACTGATTTTATTTTGAAAAGAAAAGTGAAAGGGGACATAAAAAAAAAGGCATGCTCGGTTATTTAGGCTTCCTCTTATTTAAAATGTGAAAAGTACTTTTCACAAAGGAAATACTCATTTGCATATGCTCATAAAATATTTATGCTGAAATATACAAAACAGTCATTTATGATCCCTTAATTAGTCTTAAAGTAGAATAAGAACTTAATTAAAATATAATTTGTTAATTCATTAGTGTTGCATTATAACTTTGACACTGATTTTTAGTAACTAATTGGTCTTAAAAGTACAAAATTTATTTGGTTGTTTTTACTGTATTTTTTCTTTAACACTTTCTACTTTTTTGATATTGCTACATTTAAAAAAGGTGAAAGCATCAAGTTAGGACTCATATCCTAAAGAAGGATTTTATTATCAAATGGCCTCTGCTTAAATGTTACTTTTTAAAGGAGTGTCCCCTAACCATCCCATAAAATTGTATCTTATCCTCCTATGATTATCTGTATCAATTTGCTTTATTTTTCTTCATAATATTACCATTTAACAGTTTCTATATTTACTTGTTTGATTGTTTATTTCCTTACTACTATAATACGAGTTCCATGAGGACACATAATCTGTCTGCTTTATTCACTGCTAAATTTCCAGAGTCTAGAACAGTGCCTGATACATAGTAGGTGTTCATGTAATGCCTATGGAATAAATGGATACTTCTTACTAAGTTGCATGGACATGAACTGGATGATAAAAAACAATGCATACATAAGAATACAGCTTCGAGATGGTCAGACCATTGGAGTTTAAATAAACTAATTCTATTTTCAGAAATAAGCAATGTTCAGTGAGCTGATCCAAAACAGGCCCCCAAAGAACTGCAAATCACATTCTACAAGGAAATAACAAAAATAAAGAGCATGAAAAGATCTCTGTGGCTTGTAAACAAAATTGAAAATATGCCTAAGATAACTATCTTAATTCTTGGCTCTTGAGAAGAACAGAGGAAAATTTTAATTGCAAGTGTATTACATAAACAAGAGATGCAAAATGTAAAAATGTAACTTTTAGTGAAACATTTGAAACATCAGTTTTAAAATATTTATCCATGATATACCAGGGGGCTATGGTAGGTGAAAGTTAAACAACACTCCGCCTCTGTCCTTTCAAAATCCACCATCACAAAGGGAGAGACATGGAAACAGATTTCTATCTTACTCAGCTTTGAGACTAGTAACAGGATGTGCTGGCTTCCCACAGCTGGGTTCTAAAACACAAGTAAAGGTTAAGAGGCAAGAAACAAGATGGCATGTCTGGGAATCCACAAGAGGAAAGGTTTCTGATGGATAAAGTGCAAGACAGAAAATGATGAGAAAAACCCAAGTTAATTATTTAAGAAGCCAAACAGTAGTCTTTTACCTTAATAACATGCAACGTTTCTTACCAAAAAGTTTTGTATAATACTAGCATATTCTGTAGAGGATGTATTCACTGGGTATGGACATCATTATTTCTGAAAACTGACCTACATTTTATCGTTGTTGACCAGAGAAAACATTACTAGTAATACTGCAACTAACCAATGCATTTCCCCAATGATACAGAAACAATCATGAGAGTTTACATTTCTTTTCCATGAAATGAACCATCTGCTAAATTGCTGTTTGAGATTTGAAGCTAGTCTCAATTGTTAGTTTATTAAATGTAATAAGTTACAATAATGAAGTGTTAAAATTATAATGAACACTGGCAGAAAAAGCTAGATTCCCAAATAGAATTATGAAAATCTTATCTTTTGCATTTTCTGACTTGTGGTTTTAATATTACCAGTCTAGTACAATACCACTTGCTATGTCGCATTTTAGAAAATATAAAGCAAAAAGAAAAATGTCATAAAAGAACAATCAACTTTGTGCCTATACAAATACTTTACTACCGAAGCAATTCTTCAAAATAGAAATCAATAACTCTAATGTGATTCGTTCTGTGGAGGAAGATTTATTTAAAAAAAACAAAACAAAACTAAATCTCTTTAATACAATGTTATACTATGTTGATTTTTAAAACATAATTATGTGTAGTAAAATTTTATATAACTTACTGCACATGGAAAGCATTTAAAAGATACTTGATGGGCTGATGCTTCTCAAGAGAGTTAGCATTACCACGTATAACAATGAGAAGATAGAAGACTTACCCCAACCACCTTAATTTTCTGGTTAAATTTTACTGAATGAAAATGAAATACTAACTCTAACACTTAAATAGAAGCAATGTAAACATACACATACATGTATATACACACATTATACAAATATGAGAATTTGGGTTTATATAAAATCTTTACAATTTTTTTCCTTGTGATTTTTCCAAGTCCAAATTATACTGTTTTTAAAATAGATGTAATATTAGTCTATGTGTGGTTATGTGCCAACACAAAACCCACACACACACAAAGTCATGCAATATAAATTAGTTCATTGCAGTTGTTTAAACACAAGACTTCCATGAGAAATATAAAAAGCATTCTTTTCATCGATTTTTTTTTTAACTGGGAACATTTTAGATTTGGAAAAAGGTTGCATCTTAAAATAGTTCTTTCTCTAAGATAAGATATTACACTAATTGAGAAAACAATCCTATAGAAAGGCCTCTGATCAATAGGGCAAAACCAAACTATAAAATCTGGATGAAAGATTATGAAAATCCATAGCCAGCCTCAAAAGTAAGAAAGGCAAATCTCGAGTTCTCAGAAATGAAGAGGAAACTCAAATCTTAAGTGGTGAGGAACAGACTGGTGCAGAAATGTGGAGTCTAATTCATATAAAAATTACTTCAGAACCCATGCCCGTGGAGAGGCACACTCGAAATCGCATCCACAGGGATGCCCCATACCCCATCACAAGCACGATTCCCAAGGAACATACATTCTGCAAAAGGGGAATTCTGAGTTGGACTGAAATATCCACAAAACACTTGAGGAAACAGAACAGCTGAGAATAGGAGAAAGCGACACATTCAAACTCACACTCCTGGAACCGGATATAATAGATGGATGTAAAAGAAACTTTAACTAAATATACCTAAAGTACATAACTTGATAAAGACTATAAGAAAATCCCAAAAGCAAGAAGACGACATAATGGAAAAAACAGGCAGATCTTTTAAAGAAACCAAAATTAATTTTAAAGAATTGATGTTCACTGAAACTGAATTTTAAAAATTTAACACACAAGTTAAGCCGTAGATTAAATCTAACTGAAGAAAGTGAAGTATTCATTTGAAAGACACATTTCAGGCAATCGTGTAGAATGGAACCCAGTGGATTAAAGAGAGAGGGAAAAGGAGACTAAGAGATGTGACCGTAACAATGAGCAAGTCCAGTCTGTATTTAATGTGGACTTCAGAGTTTTCTAATTTAAATCAGACTGAACACCAGACAGGATACATCTTAAAAATTAGTATCTAGGTAAAAATCTGAATAACAGTATATGGTTCAAAACACAGTGTAGAATTTTGGAGTCAGGGATGTCTCACTGATGCTTGGGAATGCCACAAAATCTAGACATATAGGTATGTGGATTGATCACTTCAAGGTCACTTTAAAGGTAAAATTTATTATCTGTCTACATAATAATATACATGTTGGGAAAGGTTGAGGGCAGGAGGAGAAGGGGCGACAGAGGACGAGAAGGGTGGATGGCATCATCGACTCAATGGACGTGAGTTTGAGAAAACTCTGGGAGACAGTGAAGGACAGGGAAGCCTGGCAGGCTGCAGTC
This sequence comes from Muntiacus reevesi, assembly GCF_963930625.1. Classification (NCBI taxonomy): domain Eukaryota; kingdom Metazoa; phylum Chordata; class Mammalia; order Artiodactyla; family Cervidae; genus Muntiacus; species Muntiacus reevesi. Next base: position 161,552,486 of record NC_089251.1, read on the forward strand.
CATGGGGCTCACGAAGAGTAGGACATAAGCAACTGAATAGCGACAAATAATAATAAATAGACAACTATGAGGAAAAACCAAAAGGGTCAGCCGACTGTATTCATGGGAAATACATAATGTATGATCTGCTAAACATGTTGTAGAGCCTCTCTTTTTTTTAATTTATTTTTATTGGAGGATAATTGCTTTACTGTTGTGTTGGTTTCTGCAGCACACCAACATGAAATCAGCCACAGGTGTACACAGGCCTCTCCCATCGAACCTCCCTTCCACCTCCCACCCCATGCCACCCCTCGAGGTTGTCACAGAACACTAGGCTTGAGCTCCCTGTGTCATAAAGAAAATTCCCACTGTCTATCTATCTTTACATATAATAACGTGTATATTTCAATGATACTCTCTTCAGCTCATCCCACCCTCTCCTTCCCCTACTGTGTCCATAAGGCTGTTCTCTGTATCTGCGTCTCGCCACAAACAGGTTCATCTGTACCATCTTTCTAGATTCCATATATATGTGTGTCAATATATGATATTTGTTTTTCTCTTTAACTTAAAAGCTTTCGCACAGCAAATGAAACACAAGATTAAAAGACAACCCTCAGAATGGGGGGAAATAATTGCAAATGACACAACTGACAAAGAATTAATCTCCAGAACATATAAGCAGCTCATGCAGCTCAACATCAGAGAGACAAACAGCCCAATCAAAAACTGGGCAGAAGACCTAAACAGACGCTTCTCCAAAGAAAAAGTACAGATGGCCAATAAACACATGCAAAGATGCTCAGCATTGCTCACTATTGGAGAAATGCAAATCAAAACTACAGTGAGGTATTACCTCGCACCAGTCAGAATGGCCATCATCAAAAAGTCTACAAACAACAAATGCTGGAGAGGGTGTGGAGAAAAGGGAACCCTCTTATGTTGTTGGTGGAGATGTAAATTGACCCAGCCACTATGGAGAAGAGTATGGAGATGTCTTAAAAAATACTAGGAATAAAATTACCATAAGACCCTCTCATTTTAAATCTGTCTACGAAAATTCTTTGAATCAGATGATTAAAGTAGCAACTGTTAAACACACACTGAATAAAGGATTAAGAACATATGAGCTACCCAAAAGGAAGCACTTGATCTCTGCTGTTTCTTTGCCGGACAGTGACACTAAACTTCTGCAGACCACAGGAAGACATCATCCAGGCTACAGAAGCTACCACTGTGTCTCACCAGTTGTTAAGGATTTGCTTCCTTTAAGAGTCGATGAGTCTGTTGCCTGGGTATTGATGGGGTCATGTAACTTCTCTGTAATAGAATACAGTCCAATAATGGGCACAACTAAATTGGATTCAGCTATTTTAAACAGCTTCTGGACAAGAGTCTCTGACACAGTGTCTCCCAACATGCTAACAAATTACCTATGAAGATGCAGAAAAAGATGATAACATGACATGCAGGCGAAAACCAGGTATAATCATGAACGCACACGCAGGAAGAAAAGCAATTTCTACAGATGAAGAGGCCCATGGAACTGGCAGGCAAAACCAGAGCTCAGGATCAGCTCATATGCTGCGACCAGAGGCACCCATTCTAAAGTTGGTAGGTTGTGAGTTTTTTTTTTTTTTTTTTAAATCCCTCCCACACTTTCTGCTCCCTCAGAACCATAAGATCTGGAACAAACTCCGTTGAGGGGCAGGCGTGGAGTAGGCCAGTATCCTGCTGCTGTGAAGTAGGTGCTTTTTAAGACAAAGTGTGCTCCTTTCCATTCTCATCCCCACAACCATCGCACCCACATCCACTCACGGCCAACTCTCAGAAAACAACCGACGTGGGGACGCAGACCCCTGGCAGCAGTCGGCATTGCATTCTGGAAAGTGGTGTGCCCCACAAGCAAAACGCTACAGGTAAGGGCAGAGATAAACACAGCTGAGTATGTGTGCATTTCTGGAATTCACCTACTCTGTCTATGTTAGTGTCAGAAGTCACAGAAAATTCCTTTTTATATCACCAGGATAGGACTAGCTGAAGCATGTTCATACCAGTCTTTAGGGACTGGGGGGAGCTTGGCAGTCCACCTAATTATACCTTATAAGGAGAGTCCACCTGTCCCCAAGAAGAGAATGAATGAGGTCAAGCAAAATGATATGTTCCAAGCCTTGGCAGACACCAATTCTAGACTGAGGTAGAATTGAAAATAACGGGTATTATAAATATGCTGCATGTGTCTGTGTGAGTGCGTGCTCAGTCATGTCCAACTCTTTGTGACCTCATAGAGTGTGGCCCACCAGGCTCCTCTGTTCATGGGATTATCCAGGCAAGAATGCTGGAGGGCATTGCCATTTCCTTCTCCAGGGGATCTTCCTGACCCAGGGATTGAACCCATGTCTCTTACGTCTCCTGCACTGGGAGGCAGGTTCTTTACCACTGGCGCCACCAGGGAAGCCCAATATCCTGCCTCAAAAGAAAACAGAATATCATCTTAGACTTAGACGCTGAGGAAGCCCCTTTAAATTCACTACTTTCGTAGTCAGTGATTTTTAGAAATGAGCATGTTCAAGGGTCCAAAAAGCCAGAAATCTATATGGTAAAAAGGTAGCTAAGTCAGTAAAGAATCTTCCTGCAATGCAGGAGACATGAGTTTAATCCCTGGGTCAGGAAAATTCTCTGGAGAAGGAAATGGCAACCCATTCCAGTACTCTTGCCTGGAGAATCCCACAGACAGAGGACCCTGGCAGGCTGCATTGTATGGGGTTGCAAGAGTTGGATACAACTTAGCGTCTAAACCACATGGTCAAGGGTCCAAGAAGCCGGAAATCTATATGGTGTAAATAGGCAAAGGCTAAGAAAATGAGATTTTTACCATTAGGGAACAATCAGATATATTTGCAAGATATAATACATGTGAAATGTACAATAATGCTGATAATAGTATTGCTTGTAATAGCAAAATACTGAAGAAGAGCATTAATACCTAAGGAAAACATTACTATCGAACAACATGGAATTGGTTAAATTATGGAACTGTCTAGAAGTTCCCAAAATAATTTTTAAAGTGCATATGCAAGTTATGACTTGTAATTACTTTTAAAAAGTTATGAAGTATGAACAAAACATTTTTTAAAATTTGTATACATACATATATTTGCATATGGCGAGAAAAGGTCTGAGAAGTTAATACTAATAATATAAAAGAGGCTACCTGAAGGTGGGGTGGATTATAGTTGATTCATATTTTTATTTTTGCTTACCTGTATTACAAAATGCAGATAAAAATATCAGAAAATTTCTTGTGATAAACCTATTTGTACAATAATTTTTAAGCCAATATGTACAGTGATATCAGTCAACAATATAAAGATTTGCAAGGTTAACTATAGCAGTGTAAGTTAAATTTGAATTTGAGGCACTAGTAGACAAATTGATACTAAAGAAAACAGAAAATAGAAGAAATCTCTTCCAGAAGTCATTCAAAAATAAATAAAGAGATAAAATTAAGTATGGGAGACAATGATAGAAATGACAGGATGAAATACAGGATGAAACTAAATAACAACTCAAGAAAAGGGAGGTTCAAAGGTTTTATAGCTTGAAGGTTTCATGAGTTTTCCCTAATTCAGGCTGGAATGCAATCTTGGAAATTCTTCAGGACTTTTTTCCTGTAAGGGATGTGTCTTAGGTTGAAAGGGGAGACTGGCTTATAATAATTCTATCAACTATCTTTGTTCACTTTTTATACTTTACCCAGTAGCAAGAAATGTGTTTCATATTTAATAAACTGTTTTCTTAATATCTCTTGCTATTCTCCAAAACTATACTACCAGCATGTTCATAATGACGAATCCACTTATGTGGCCGTCATGACAGCTTAAGAACTGCTTAAGGAGGTGCCACACGCCTGCCAGTGCAGGAGACACGGGTTCAATCCAAGGTCTGCAAAGATCCCAATGCGCGGAGCAACGAAGCCCATTTGCCACAGTTATTGAGCCTGTGTCTAGAGCCGGGGAGCAACCACTGAGCCCATGGGCCGAAATTACTGAGTCCTGCACGCATTGGAGCCTCTGCTTCATGAAAAGAGAGGCCACCCCGATGAGAAGCCCACGGGCACAGCCAGACGGAGCCCCTGCTCGCCACAACGAGAGAAAAACCCAGAGGGCAAGGCAGACCTAGCACAGCCAAAACTAAAATAAACAAAATAAAAGCACACATGTAGAAGATAGCTGAATGCAAACAATACACTAAAAGTGGTTATCTTTGGATAAATGTTACCCTATATATACACTTCATTCATCTTCAAAATTTTCAAAAACAATAATACTTTTAGGTTAGAAAAAAAGTTAGAAAATCTAAAAATAAGGGCATACAGATTTCATATACCATATAACGACAAATATTTCTTTACAAACTATTATGTATACTACGATCTCAACTGAGAAGAAAGATAAGACAGAAATACTTTGAAAAAATGTTAACAACTGCATTCTGGGAGTGGAAAGATGACTGATTCATTTACTCCTTCTACTTTTCAGTATTTTTTCTTTGACAAGTTAAAATGTATACATTTCATATTGAGAATAAAACTTTATAGGTAATAATAAAGATAAAAATTTACATTTTTCAATTCAGTTCAGTTCAGTCACTCAGTCGTGTCCAACTCTTTGCAACCCCATGGATTGCAGCATGCCATGCTTCCCTGTCCATCACCAACTTCTGGAGCTTGCTCAAACTCATGTCCATTGAGTTGGTAATGCCATCCAGCCATCTCATCCTCTGTTGTCCCCTTCTCCTCCTGCCTTCAATCTTTCCCAGCATCAGGGTCTTTTCATATGAGTCAGTTCTTCTCATCAGATGGCCAAAATACTGGAGTTTCAGCTTCAGCATCAGTCCTTCCAATGAATATTCAGGACTGATTTCCTTTAGGATTGACTGGTTTGATCTCCTTGCAGTCCAAGGGACTCTTAAGAGTCTTCTTCAACACTGCAGTTCAAAATCATCACTTCTTTAGCGCTAAGTTTTGTTTATGGTCTAACTTTCACATCCATACATGACTACTGGAAAAACCTACATTTTTACATGAGTTTAACTAAATTAATCTACCAGAATTAATTTTTGCAGAGAATTTTCAGTCAGCACAACCTTCTTTTTATACAGGTAAAACATTTCCTGAAGTTGTTGCCTCAAATATATATTAAAATTGATATGATTATTCATTAATATTTTGTTCAGATTTTACCTTAAAGTAATAGAGAAATTTTAATATAACTTAAGGTAGTTGAAATTTACTTAGTATCCCGAAGCCTCAAATATAAATACACTGATTACTCTAAATAAAAGCATCAAATACTGATTATTTTTAACCTATCATACCCTCAATCTAATTCCATTTGTCATCTGTCAAAAAACTTTTGATCCCAAAAGTACTTCAGTAAAGAGAAGGAGTATCTGACAAGTGATAAGCGAGAGGGAAAAATTCATTAAATAACTAATTGGAATAGAACTGAAAATATCACCCTCTGGGGAGACATAGAAAAATCATCAAAAGTCTGACTTGTGTCCCCAAATAAAACTTTCTGAAAAACAGCTACACTCATTTTTTGTTTAAAGATTATTGTGGTCAGTCACTCGGTCATGTCTGACTCCCTGTGACCCCATGGACTGCAGCACGCCAGGCTTCCCTGTCCTTCGCTATCTCCCAGAGTTTGCTCAAACTCGTGTCCATTGAGTCGGTGATGCCATCCAGCCATCTCATCCTGTTTAAAGATTAGATGTTTCTGAGATGGCAACATTTAGCTCGGGAGGGTAGCAGCAGCCGCATTTCTTCAAGGGATAGTGATAGAGCATCTTCGCTGTGGTACCCTGGCTCCACCAAGACCACTCCTTCTCAGGAGCAGGGGTTGTGTAACTTGAGAAACAGGAGTCATTTGTTTTTCCTCTAGCTGTCAGCCCACTGAGATGAAACTCACAGCATTGCTTGTTCCCCCTGGGCCCCTTGTAATGTGAATTGTCTTTAGCCGATGCTTACCAAATCACTGTCACATAACAGCGGCCGACCTTTCTTTTCAATCTATGCACTTTCCAGGAGTTATAAATCAGGTGACTTTCAAGCTCGATGAGATGGCATATGCCCTAGTTTGAAGAACAGATGGAGGCTTGGGGGAAAATTGTTTCTGCAGGCTTGCTACAAGCAGCACAGCTCCATAAAAGTGAACCATTCACACTAATTTCTCACATAAATTATACAGGCAGCAGGGAGCACCAGCCCATTCGGCAGAAAATCTCTCATCGAGCTTTTGGAGGTCATCTAACCGATTTAAATTAAAGTTATTTCTGATACATGGCTGTATTTTCATGCCGTACACTTTTAAGACAGAGCAATTCACATCAAATAAAAGGATGACGTTAATGTGTATGCAGTCCCCTCCTTCAAAAAACACCGAAAAGCACTTTACTTGCCGAAGGATTATTAATTTTTTTCAAGACTTTGAGAAAAAGCTCTATCTATTAATTAATCACAGAGGAATTAATAGCAGAAACGCAGCAGACTTTCTTGTGCAAAAATTAGGTAAATTGTCATTTTTCTTGTAAAATTTGCCTTACAAGTTCTACTAAGGCCAGTTATCCAAAACTCAAGCTTTGGCAGTTATCAAAAAATATAGAAGCCCAGGAATATTCAAAGAATATATTCATTCTTCTTCATGTAAAACAAAGTATTCAACTGAAATAAATTTGCCTATAAGGTTTTAAAGATCAATATCGATTTGACCTGGGGTAATAGATAGAGCGTTAGTTTTTTGAATCCTGAAGAAAGTGAAACATTAAGAAACAGAAGGCACCAGAAGACTTAATTATTAATCAAAATTACAGAGTTTTGAGACCTATAAACTGAGGGTTAATGGATCAGATATCGTATCACAGTGGGATTTACTTTAAAATGCGGTTGTATTTACAGAAAATGAGCTATCATGGTTTGGACTGATTTTAATTGTAAGAAAATTAGCGTACATTTTAATAATAATTACATTCAATAAATGTTTTTCCTGGTAGAAATTATCAATCATGTCAATGAAAACAGTCACATTGACAGAGTTGTTTATGTTTCATGAATACCAATGCCTCTAAGAACTGAAAAAAAGAAGAGAACGTGATGGAGGAGAAATTCTTAACAGAGTCATATATGAGTATTAAAAACTAGGGGGCTGACAAAGAATAGAAGGCTTTGTCCAGCCACCATCAGTAGATATTCTTTTAAAAATTTAGCCATCCGGTTATCTTATGCACAGCATTTTCTTTACTTGAATGTTCAGACTGAACATACATTTTCAGTTACTTGCAAAGAAAAATGAACTTACACAATTAGAATTTAAGAAACCGATAATCATTGGGAAAGCATTACATATAAGTTAAGCATTTTCAAGGTAAAATTCAACCTACAGAAACTGCTGCATACAGTTCTGGACTGTGCGTTCAAATTAACCTGCTGGTGCTTATCTTAATTTGCTACCAGAAGACTTGGTCTCTACGGCTAACTTCTAATTAATGTTTGTTCTTTAAGCTATTTCATGAATATCTCGAAATACAGCTATTTTAGCAATTGTGAAACAAACTTTACTAGCCCCCAGTTAAAAAGGGCCATGCCAAGCATCCAGTACATGGTCGTCAGGGAAGACAGCCAGGCCTAGAGGGTGAGGCACAGGCTTGTGAAACAGTGTCCTGAGAAGTGGAACTCAGCGGTAACCAGTTGCGGGATGTTTTATATTTATTCAGCACCCATCACTGTGCATCAGCTCTGTGCCAGACACTCCTTCAGGCCCTGCACTGGCATAAGGGAGGGAACAAGCTAGAATTACAGACAGAATCCCTGGTATTTATGGTATGTCATTTTTATTAGCCTTGTTACTGGCTCCATTGTAGGTCCCTATCTGGCATTCATTCTCTCTCATCTTCCCTGTTATATGCTAAATTTCTATATTTTACAGTTCTTTGTAAAACAGCTTAAAACCTTTCAGTAAAATGTTAAAGTGGATTAAAATGTATAAATGAATATACATATAACTCATTGATTAAAAAACAGAAAGACATCTGTTTTAATTATGTAATTAATGTTGCTTTATGAATTAATTTTTAATCAAAAAACAAAGTTGTGTGATCCAAGTTTTAATCAACAAGTAATGTATAATTTATAACATTAACCTCAGGAACTATGCTTCAGTGGTGAAATTCTATGCACCTCCAATAGGCCAGGGAGGGAGCTGCATTTTTGGCAATGAGGAGGGGCCACCTAAAATCTGTTCTCACTTGGACCTACCTGTGTGCATCAGAGGCACATAGTTCTGGCTTTATTCATTGAATTTCAACATAACTGGCTACCAAAGATTATTTACATATCAAAGACCAAGAAAACAAGAATACAGAAACGCCCCAGGTTGCTATGCTAATTTGGACAATGCTACCATTCAGTTTCTATGACTTAAGAAGGCAAGTTTGAAAAAAAAATTAAGAGGAAAAAACTGAGTAAGATTCCTTTAAAAAAGACTGAAAAGTATGTGTGGTTCAGGGCAGATTATATAAGGTGCAGAGAAATGAAATGGTATACAGTTTCAGACAAGGTTTATACCTGTCTATACCTGTATGCAGTTTATTTATTTATTTTTTTATAACTTTCCTTTTTGTAGAAGACCTCAAAAACTTCTACAGTCAGGCACGTAGCTTTCCTGTTGCATCTCTTCTTTTTCTATCTTAAAAGACTTCTATAAGTAGAACAGTGCAGAGCCCTTAGGGACCAAAACCAGACTTATTTTCATTTGTGTTAAGAATAAGAGTAGCAGCATTGCCTGAGACTGATGATGCGTAGTATTTAGAGACAGCAAAGAGAAAACACATGATACACAGCCTCAGGAAGAAATGTTTGATTAGAAAGCTGAGACTTGGTTAGACAGTTAGACTGTCTAGGTTAGACTTGGTTAGACTAGGTTAGACTAGGTTAGACTAGGTTAGATTTAAAATGATTGTGGTCATCAAACCTTATAAACAAAAATTAAAACTTTAAGAATCTGTTTATATTATCTATGTCAAAAGGATTTTATTATCCTTTTATTATTTTCACAGATAAAATTTACGCATACATTTTTAACAAATCGATACGAAATAGACTAACTCTTCACTAGAAAACTGGACAATTTAAGAAGAGGGCTCAAAGGGCAAGCAAATTAGTTAAGCATATAAACATATTTAGCGATTCTAAGAATCAACAAACAAAATGAGATGTTTTACCCATCACCTTAGCAGGCTTTTATTTTAATGGAGGATCCAGTGATGAAGATGGTTCTGTGGAATGACTGCTTTTAAAATATTACTTTTGACCTACTAATTCCTCTTCAGGGAATTTAACCTAAGGATGCAATCAGAAGTGGAAAAAAAGGTTTATGTATCTGGGTGTTTCATTTAATATTATTTAGAAATTACTTCCCCCTCTAAAATTGAAATAATCCTATAATGCCCAACAGTTGGGAAATAGTTGATGAAGTATGACTTTAAATTGAAGAAAGCAGGGAAAACCACTAAGGCATTCAGGTATGACCTAAATCAAATCCCCTGTGATTATACAGTGGAAGTGACAAATAGATTCAAGGAATTAGATCTGATAGACAGATTGCCTGAAGAACTATGGATGGAGGTTCATAACATTGTACAGGAGGCAGTGATCAAAACCATCTCCAAGAAAAGGAAACGCAAAAAGGCAAAATGGTTGTGTGAGGAGGACTTACAAATAGCTGAGAAAAAAGAGAAGTGAAAGGCAAAGCAGAAAAGGGAAGATATATCCATCTGATTGCAGAGTTCCCAAGAACAGCAAGGAGTTCCAAAAAAAGCCTTCCCAAGTGAACAATGAAAAGAAAAAGAGGAAAACAATAGAATGGGAAAGACTAGAGATCTCTTCAAGACAACTAGAGAGACCAAGAGAACATTTCATGCAAAGATGGGCACAATAAAGGACAGAAACTGTATGGACCTAACAGAAGCAGAAGATATTAAGAAAAGGGGGCAAGAATACACAGAAGAACAATACCAAAAAGATCCTAATGATCCGGATAACCACGATGGTGTGATTGTTCACCTCGAGTCAGACATCCTGGAACATGAAGTCAAATGGGCCTTAGGGAGCATCACTACAAACAAACCTAGTAGAGGTCAAATCCTAAAAGATAATGCTATTAAAGTGCTGCACTCAAAATGCCAGTGAATTTGGGAAACTCAGCAGTGGCCACAGAATTGGAAAAAGTCAGTTTTCATTCCAATTTCAAAGAAGGACAGTGCCAAAGAATGTTCAAACTACTGCACAATTGTACTCATTTCACCTGCTAGCAAAATAACGCTCAAAATCCTTCAAGCTAGGCTTCAACAGTACGTGAACTTCCAGATGTTCAAACTGGATTTAGAAAAGACAGAGGAACCAGAGATCAAATTGCCAACATCTATTGGATCACAAAAGAAGCAAGAGAATTCCAGAAAAACATTTACTTCTGTTTCACTGACTATGCGAAAGCCTTTGTGTGGATTACAACAAACTCTGGGAAATTCTTAGAGATGGGAATACTAGACCACCTTACCTGCCTCCTGAGAAACCTCAGGAGGTCAAATGCAGGTCAAGAAGCAACAGTTAGAACTGGGCATTGAACAATGAACTAGTCCCAAATTGGAAAAGATATATGTCAAGGCTGTATATTGTCACCCTGCTTATTTAACTTATACCCAGAATGCCAGGCTGGATGAAGCACAAGCTGGAATCAAGATTGCCAGGACAAAATATCAATAACCTCAGATATGCAGATGACACCACCTTTGTGGCAAAAAGCAAAGAGGAACTAAAGAGCCTCTTGATGAAAGCGAAAGAGGAAAGTGAAAAAGTTGGCTTAAAACTCAACAGTCAAAAAACAAAGATCATGGCATACAGTCCAATCACTTCATGGCAAATAGATGGGGGAACAATGGAAACAGTGACAGACTTTATTTTTTTGGGCTCCAAAATCTCTGCAGATGATGACTGGAGCCATGAAATTAAAAGATGCTTGCTCCTCGGAAGAAAAGCTATGACCAACCTAGACAGCATATTAAAAAGCAGAGACATTACTTTGCCAACAAAGGTCCATCTAGCCAAAGCTATGGTTTTTCCCTTAGTCATGCATGGATGTGTGAGTTGGACCATAAAGAAAGCTGAGTGCCGAAGAAGCACTGATGCTTTTGAACTGTGTTGTTGGAGAAGACTCTGGAGAGTCCCTTTAACAGCATGGAGATCAAACCAGTCAATCCTAAAGGAAATCAGTCATGAATATTCATTGGAAGGACTGAGGCTGAAGCTGAAACTCCAATACTTTGGCCACCTGATGGGAAGAACTGACTCATTGGAAAAGACCCTGATGCTAGGAAAGATTGAAGGCAGGAGGAGAAGGGGACAACAGAGGATGAGATGGTGGGACGGCATCACCGACTCGATGGACAAGAGTTTGAGCAAGCTCTGGAAGTTGGTGACGGACAGGAAAGCCTGGCATGCCACAGTCCATGGGTTCCAAAGAGTTGGACACAACTGAGCAACTGAACTGAACTGAACTGATTCATCTTTCATAGATCATTAACTTGCCCCTGGTAAGTATATAGAAAATTTTGCTACAAATATCTTGCAGAAGTTCTTTCATATTTACCAAGGAATGTATGATAAGCATAGGCATCTCAAAGATGCATATACTAGTCTTATTTTTTCATTTTAATAATGATTCTCAGATAGTTATAGTCCCCTATCTGGCTAGCAGGTTCAAGCATTTATTTTTAACTGAATTATCTTATCTTAATCTAGAGCAGCCCTGTCTAATATGGTAACCATGTGGCTATTTAAATGAAAATTAATTAAAATCTAAAATTTAGTTCCTCGGGCTCACTGGGGACATTTCAAGTGCTTAATGGCCACATATGGCTACTTGTAATGTATTAGACATTACAGATGAAGCACATTTCCACCACCGCCGAAAGATGCATTAGACAGTGCTTGGATCTTTAGGGATACCATGAGGGATATGCTAAACTGCACAGATTCTGGCATTTGGTCTGCCCTGTTGTTTTGACATGTGGAACAAATGATCATTTCATGTGCCCTAAACTATGATGGCAGTCCAGGATGTGGGTTGAGAAACCTAACCTTGCAAAGACACTTCTTGAAATGCTGATAAAGGAGATGGATCTCCTTGCCACTTAATTACACACACCATTTCAGGTCTCACCACCACTCTCTCGGAGTCCTAGGGGTGTCACAAGGACTGTGGAGAGAGGACAGGTACTTTTCTGGGAATCAGAGCTACTCACAAGTGTTAAGCAAGGGGCAAGCTAGGCCATGAGGTGAGAAGTTCGCTGGACCAGAGCTCTGTCCACACACAAGGGAGGATAGGGCCGGGTCTAGGGCGGTTGTTAGTGTGGTTTTTTGCAGGGTGCTTGGGGATCCCTGCTTTCTTCAGCATTCAATGTCCATTCCTTAGAAATGTTATCCTAAAAGAAGGCCTCTGGTCTTACCAAGTATCAGACATTCCCCACAGTATATGTGCCAAGAAATAAATACGAATAAATATGAGAGATTGCTCACAAGCTTGTGCTTAATAAGTTTAATGTTTTATCTTCGGCATTATAGTAGTACAATTGAAAACTGGTTGGCAAAGCTTTAAAGGATAGAAGTCTACCGGAAAGGATAAGATGTCTTTTTAAATGTATGCTATTATCCTACCAGCAGCAGCAAATAAATTGCTTCCTCTTTAATCTGACTTTTTAGCTTGCTGAATCACTACAATAGTCAATAGTAGCTTAAAAGAATTAATATAGCTATAAAAAAGAAAAGCAGTTTATATGCCATCTGACTGTTGGAGTACCAAAGATAACGCAAAATGATTCATGCTATGCTTTTATTATTTTCAAGATAAACTTTTTTTTGTCTCTTGACATTTCTAAAAGTTCCTCAAGATTATTCAAGCAGGTCAAAAAAATCTATGGATTCTTTTACTGACACAATTTTTATGTGCTAAAATTATGTAAAACATCAAAATCCACTTGTTTTTCATAAGGAAATATGGCATATTCTTTACTCAAAAGGAATCAAGTTCTTAAGAATCTCCAAGTTACCATGCATGAATTGGTACATTGACACAAATGCAAAATCCATGTAATTAATCAAATAGAAACCAACCCCTAATTAAAGATTGAAATATCTAAATTACTTATATTGCTATATATTTTTTCTCATCATGCACATTTTCACATAACAAATGCAAATTTTAAGACAAATGATTAAAACCAAGATAATAATCCTTCATTTGCCTAAAATATATGACAAAACTTAATAACAAAATAACAAGGACAACTTGAGATTTCCCTTGCCAAATAACTTTTTAACAGTTCTAAGTTCAGTAACTGGATATTATGTGACTGCTCAAGATCTAGAAATGTTTGATAATCATGTGAAAACATTTAAAGACATACTAGAAATAATGCAATCACTTTTTTTCCAGTTTTTCCAAAAAAGAAGGAAAAGGTTAATTTTAATGAATCTTCCTAAGCTGTTTAATTTGATGAATTCTTCACTTTGATCATTTTTATTTTCTAACATAAAATTGTTACTAATTATAAACAATCCTGACATTCGCCCTTCAGACACTACTGTGGGACTTTTTTGCTACATGGATCAATTGCTAAATTCAAAATATTTGGCAAAACCTTTTGTGCTCCTTAACCTGACGCAATGCTCACACACGGGCAACTGCTTTCCAGTCTTCGGGCAGAGAAGCCCTATAAGCTAATAAATATCACCCAAAGCAAAGTCCTTGATAACAAAAAATAATTAAATAGCAGAAGCTGGTTAGAGTTCAGCATTCATTTTTCAAATTAAATGTAAAAGCCTTCTCCAGTTGAGAGATTGGCACGTTTTTACAAATAACGCCAGAGAGCCTTTTAGAAAGAAACACAGCCACATTAGAATGGAGTCATTAGGCAATACATTTATTTTGAAGCCAATTAACCTTTCGTCAGAAAGATGTCGGTGCTATGACGCTTTCGGCGGCGGAGGTCAGTTTCTAGCAGAGCACGTATGACAGCCACTGCGCTGGCTGACACGTGCTGCAGACAGAGAAGAGGGCCTCCGTCAGAGCCCGCCTGCTTTTGGATTCCACTCTGCATTTCCAGGGAGCAGACGATCTTGACCTATCCATTTAGGTAATTAAAGCTCCCATTTGGAAGTGTCCAGGAGGAAGGTGAAATTTGGGGGGAGATAAATGGCTGTTGCTCTCTGCGTCCAGCCACCAGTCCCATCATTTGATGGACTGCCTGAAACGGGCTGGAATGCCAGGTTCTCATAAAAATAGAGATGAATCGGTCAGCACACAATTCTCTAAGGCAACGCAACTCTGTCATTTTCTTTTTCTGCAGGCTGTAATTTAATTGTTAGTCAAGGTGGGCAGCTGACACAGAGGGGCTTCCTCTAAGAGCTTACCCACCATCATCCACTCACCGAGAAATCACTCCAGCTTATTTACTTATCAGCCGAGTGTGTTTGGCACTGGGAGATATCACTTCCATAGCAATCACAGCTGGTTTTCGCAGCTGTGCAAGGACTTACCTTCCACGCTATTTTGTTTCCTTTCGAATCATGTTCAAGGGCAATTGGGAAGTCTCCTCGTTCATAAAATTTTCGAAACGCTGTGGGTTTGGTGGGTCTTTCTTTGAATGCTCCTGCACTTGGAGGGCCTCTCACCTTCAAAGGAAAAAATAAAAAAATAAAAGTAGGAATCAGGTTTTAAAGCACATGGGAAAATGCACGATGAAAAGACTTTGGCTTTTATAAGTTTCATTTTGTACAAAAGGTTCTGGAAGACAAATCAAATTATCTTAATAATGGGCAACAAAAATCTCACAAACATTTGGAGAAAAAAAATTTATAATCACTGTTAAGGATTTACTTTATTTCAAGCTATCTTACAAAGTATTCCTAGAAAGTGTCACTTTAAAAATATTACTTTATAAGGAAGAAAAGCCTGAACTTTTGTTTAAGGAAAACATTTTAATAAAAGCAACTAAGTTCAGAGTGTTAAAACTTTTAAGATTCCTAACAACTGCAAGTTCTAATCCAAGTCTGATATACTATGTGGAATATTCTAGAAATAAACTTAAAATATCACCTTCAAATCTTTCTATATAAATAAAATAAAAACAATATGTTCTCAAGGTATGAATATTAACCACAAAACCACACAAATGTGATAAAAAAATTTGTTGTTTAATTGCTAAGTTATGTGCAACTCTTTGGGACCCCATGGGTAGTAGCAGGCTAGGCTCCTCTGAAAATTAAGTAATGATAAATGAGAGAGTTTAAAAAGAAAAATGGTGGTCTACATTTGATAACATGTGTTTCCAAAAAATGTATATTAGAAGAGATTATATGAGAATCTTTCAACCTGTCAAACTGTGATTTTTATCAATGAAGAAATATCTCATATTGAGCTATTCACATTGAGTACAATTTTAAATCTGCACTATTTACATATGAACAAATTCATTAGGTTACAAAATTCAAAGTGATTAGTGAAATGTTTAGGAAATTATACTACATTGTATTGTTCCATACATATAGTCTAAACATTATTTTTCTTATATCTCTTTATTTTAAAAAAAGTAAATATTCATTTACTAGCTTAATAAAAGTAACTATTTTGTCAATTCTTAATATAATAAGATAGCAAATAATTTACCTATTATCTTAACATTTTAAATTATTTGACATCATATTAATTTTTAATATCTGTGTAAAAATTTTTAATTTTAACAAACTATATAAAAAATATATCTAACATAAACAGATAAAGACAAATACAGTTTATCTGAAGCTCACATAAAGACTAATGTTAGAAACTGAGTGGGATATTAAGAAATATTAAGATGATTAAATGCTGAAGTGGAACTGAGGAGTGTGGTAACACAAAGGGATTTATTAGAGTTTAAAATGATCTTCACTACATAGCACATTGTTCCCAGCATATGATTACATAGGTTACTGAGAAGACGCTGGGCAGTGGAGAAATAAGATTTCCTTTTGTTCATTAAAGATTTGGAATTTGGTCTCGTATTAGAATTATTAGTCACTAATTTCAGCCAAGTTCATTCAACTGTTAAATAAGCATGTGCCTACGGCATCTGAGCTGGATGCCATACAAAAGAGGATGTTTTCAACAATACTAGTATGATGGAAGCTGTAGAGATGTCATTCCCAGACTTTCGGGATTCATGGAACAATACATTTTGAATCACATTTTTGGGAACTGATAAAGGATTGACAGATTTTTATTTTGCCAGGAAGTTACATTTACAAAAACAATTACTATCTACCATCATGTCACTAATATAACTTCCATAGGTGGTAGTACATAATCTAAGGAAAGAAAATGCAGCCAGCATGCATACGTATTTATAGAAAGTCATAGTGCTTCCCTGGTGGCTCAGATGGTAAAGAATCTGCCTGCAATGCAGGAGTCCTGGATTTCATTCCTGGGTTGGAAAGATCCCCTGAAGAAGGGAACGGCTACCCACTCCAGTATTCTGGCCTGGAGAATTCTATACAGGCCATGGGGTCGCAAAGACACGACTTCACTTTCACTATACTTCATAGTACAATAGTGTATATATGTGTGCATGTGTATGTGTGTATTTATTATACAGTACTGATTACTGGTCATTTCTTACGGTTTTGAAAAATTAACTTTTTAATGGATAAAGAAAACAGCTTTATGTATACGTGTGTGTGTGTGTGTGTGTGTGTGTGTGTGTGTGTGTGTGTGTATAATGGATATTGTTTCTGCTGTTTAGTTGCTAAGTCACATCCAACTCTTTTACGACTCCATGGACTGTAGTTTGCCAGGCTCCTCTGTCATTGGGATTTCCCAGGCAAGAATACCAGAGTGGGTTGCCATTTCCTTCTCCAGGGGATCTTCCCGATCCAGAGATCAAACCTGCGTCTCCTGCATAGGCGGGCAGATTCTTTACCACTGATCCACCAAGGAAGACCTATAGTGGATATCATTCAACCATAAAAAGAAGGAAGTCCTGCCATTTGCAACGGCCTGAGTATTCGTTAAGGTCTAAGAGAAATAAGTCAGACAGAAAGACAAATTTTATGTGATAACACCTTCTGGAGGAATCTAAAAGAAAGTCATGGAAACGAAGAGTAGAATGATGTCTGCCAGGGACAGGGGGTGTGTGGCATATGTTGATTGTCCTTTTTTATTCACTTTACAACCTTCCTGATTCTTGGTGTGGCAATTGATTTCTTTATTGAAACCTGGACACTGGTGCGTTGTAAAACTACAGATCTTAAACCTTCTGTTTCAGCTGGCTTATGCTGGTATCTCTCTAGCAGAAAGAGCTGGGGGGTAGAAGTACTGGTGTCCCAGCTGGCTTCAGCTGGGGTGGGTGGAGAGAGTGCCTCGTCACTCTGGGTGAAGGTGGGAGCTTCAGCACCTCGGCCTGCACCACCACCGTCCTGGCAGAGAAGCGGAGCAGTGCCCACCATCACTCCCCACCCTGACATCACAGATGGAGCGGCATCACTGCCAACACACAGTGGTGAAACGCCTCTCCCTCTGACACCACCCCAGCAGGAAGAGGGAAGAGCCTCTTCTTACAGCTGGCTGGGGTGGACACACATGACGGTTCCAGTGGTCATGTATGGATGTGAGAGTCGGACAGTAAAGAAAGCTGAGCGCCGAAGGACTCATGCTTTTGAACTGTGGTGTTGGAGAAGACTCTTGAGGGTCCCTTGGACTGCGAGGAGATCCAACCAGTCCATCCTAAAGGAGATCAGTCCTGGGTGTTTATTGGAAGGACTGATGCTGAAGTTGAAATTCCAATACTTTGGCCAGGTGATGTGAAGACCTGACTCATTTGAAAAGATCCTGATGCTGGGCAAGATTGAAGGCGGGAGGACAAGGGGACGACAGAGGATGAGATGGTTGGATGGCATCACTGACTCAATGGACATGAGTTTGAGCAAGCTCCGGGAGTTGGTGATGGACAGGGAGGCCTGGCGTGCTCCAGTTCATGGGGTCTCAAATAGTTGCTGTGAGTGCTAGGGAATCTTTTTTCAATTCCAGTAGAGATCCACTATAATCTCTCACTTAAAAAATTCAGTTACAACCATGATTTAGATTTCTTTGTCTTATCATCTCCTAACCATCTTTTTCAGTTTTCTTTTAGATGCCAATTTATCATTTCTGCTGTTGAGAGCATGCTTCTCGTTTATCTGGCCGAAAATTTGTTTGAGATTAGGCATCTTTCTCCTTTTTCTTTGTATTTATCTTAAAATCAATTTCTCTTCCTTTTTATCTCTTATTCTAAATATACTTTATTTCTTTCTGGTTCAGAACTCAAAGTTCTAAATGTCCAAACTTTTCAAATAATGAGCATATTGCTAAGATGCCCAGAAGGCTTTTTTTAAACTGTAATAGACAACTTATACTTCCTCTTTCTGCCCATAAATATTCATGGGCTCTCTACGAAATGATTCCATACCTACAATTCCATGGAAATCTTTACTTAGTTTTACAAAAATTGTCCATGCTAATATGCAATGACTCAGCAGTGACAGAAGTTTATTATCTGTTATCTTCTGTTTTCATATTTCTGCCATTTACTTATTTAAAAATACTAGATTCTCTGAAGTCTGCTATAGATCCATTCCAAATTAATTCCTGGAATCTGAAGAGTTACAATTTGTAAAACCTATTAGAATATTCCCACCTAAACTTGTTAATGCAAAGGGACATTACCTAATTTTATGCAAATACTATGTCATTATATCCTTAGATAATATTTTTTGTGTTCCAAATATATACCCACTTAAACCTTATAGAAAGATATACTATTTTTAATATCCCATGCATAATTCATTCGAACTAATTCTAAAAATCTGTACATAAAAAGACAAGTGGAATATAATTAATCTCTGGAAAGGTAATAAAGGTATTATTACTGGATATCACACAGTTGGATATAGCTTGACTAAAGAAAATAAAGCCAAAAATATTGTTAAGGATCCTTATATGTCTCATATTTATACAAAAACTACTCTAAATTTTATTTAATGTCTTAGAATTTAATCTCGATTTATATAAATAATATAGAGCAAACAGGGAACCATAAATCAAACTAGATTTGTGGGAAAATGCAATTAGGATTTGCCCGAATGGTGGGGGCTATCCGTAAACCAATTAGGAAGAATGGATGTTGCAGCAGAATTCTTTTAATAAAATCTAATGCACTTGGGAACCGAGATACTGAATCGCTTTGAAGCGACTACAGATGACAGCATACTTTATATGCCTACATTTATTGAATGTGCCGTAATGGATTTAGGACTCGGATCACAGTCTCTGTCATAAGGTCACAAAACTAATAATAGTTAGTAGGAAGGGACTTAAGTTTCTCTAAAATTCCTCATCATGTACTTTGAAAGCTTCTTTTCAGTAGATCTGTGTTTTAGCATAAACTGAAAAAGCTAAAAAGAAAAAAAAGAAGACTTTTACTTCGAGTGCAGAAGCTACCCTGTGTCTGTCTAAATGGTGCATTTAGCCAACTCACTAACACTGAGACAATAAAATGCAAAGACACTGATTTTCTAATTTCATTAGGAAACATTTCAACATGAAATTTTTTAAAATTAATTAATTTATTTTAATTGAAGGCTGATTATTTCACAATATTGTAGTGGTTTTTGCCATACATTGACATAAATCAACCATCAACATGAAATTTGGATTCATAAAATCACTGTGATTAAGCAGCTGGTGGGTCAGAATTACTCTGTTTCTGAGCTACCCAGGCAGCGGGATGATGGCCCCAGGACTGGTGAATTCGTTGCCATCAGTTTAGATTTCTGAGTAAGGAGTAATGCAATTCAGTGACTATTTCCCAGTCATGAGTATTCCAATATATCAGAAAAATGCAATACCTCAGGTCTCCAAATAACCAGAAAAATACTTGGAAAAGATTGTGTGCAAACTAAGTCACTTCGGTCGTGTCCAACTCTTTGCGACCCCATGGACCGTTAGCCCTTCAGGCTCCTCTGTCCATGGGATTCTCCAGGCAAGAATACTGGAGTGGGTTGCCATGCCCTCCTCCAGGGGATCTTCCTGACCCAGAGATCAAACCAGCATCTCTTACATCTCCTGTATCGGCAGGCAGGTTCTTTACCACTAGCACCACCTGAGAAGCCCTGCAAAAGGTTAGCAGTTAACAAATCTGATTATAATGGTAGGTAGGGCACCACAGCATTAGCAAATGTGAGCTCTTTTACCAGGCTCACTGGTAAAGAAAAAGTTTTACCTGGTATAGTTTTTATAAGAAGTTTTAACAATATAACAATTTAACAAAACACTGTAATAGTAATGTTTTTGCTAGTAAGGTCCAAGAAGGATAACAAGTGCCTTGTACTGTAAAATATACATATTTCAATAAATATTCAATATATATGGACACACTGTGGAGTCCTTTAAAGCCAGGCCCTATGGCAACTGTGCTTCCGTGACAGCTCGGTTGGTAAAGAATCTGCCTGCAATGCCGGAGACCCCAGTTCTATTCCTGGGTCGGGAAGATGCCCTGCAGAAGGGATAGGCTACCCACTCCAATTCTTGAACTTCCCTTGTGGCTCAGCTGGTAAAGAATCCGCCTGCAATACGGGAGACCTGGGTTCAATCCCTGGGCTGGGAAGATCCCCTGGAGAAGGGAAAGGCTACCCACTCCAGTATCCTGGCCTGGAGAATTCCATGGACTGTTTAGTCCATGGGGTTGCAAAGAGTCGGACACGACTGAGCGACTTTCACTTCCATGGCAACAGTGAGCGCTAAAGAAAACTTCTAGGTGATTTGTGTGTTTAGTTGCTCAGTCGTGTCTGACTGTTTGTGACCCCAGGGACTGTAGCCCACCAGGCTACTCTGCCCATGGGATTTTCCTGGGAACAATACTGGAACAGGTTGCCATTTCCTCCTCCAGGGGATCTTCCCCTCCCAGGGGCCAAACCTGCATAGCCTGCATCTCCTGCATTGGCAGGTGGGTTCTTTACCACGGTTAGTCACTGTACTAGAAGGCTGGGTTTGGGAAAAACTTAAAGGGGAATTACCTAGGGCACACCATTAATTGAACGAAGAGGTCTGGAAGCAGAGATGAGAGATGCTTCTGACTATGAAGATACAAATAATCAATTTAAGTTACATAAACAATAAACTGCCAAATGGAGGGAAGTCTTATTAAATCACTTACTGTCCTATCACCTATTAATATGTTTATGCTTTCTCTCTAGACTTTTTCCAAAAGCATGTATGCAAATACCACTTTTTCATTCTTCTGTCCCTTCTATTTAGCATACTTTTTCACTTAGTATAATATGTTTGGATGTTGCCACTGATATCAAAATTTCATTTTTTTGTGGCTAAGCAATATTCTAACTATCTGCAATTGTACTTGGAGTTTATATTGTTTCTATTTCTTTTGCCTTTTGTAATTACATTATTCTAAAATTTTCAGGTGTATCATTTAATCCACATTTTATATTGCTTCCTTCAGATAGAATCTTCAGTATGAGATCAAAATTTGTATTTTATGATTCTTGATAAAATTATTTGCTAGTTAAACAGGAGAACAGGTCTTCCATTTTCGTCTCTTTGGGATGCTATAACAAAATGCCCTAGACTGGGAGACAGAAACAAGAGAAATTTTATTTCCTCAGTTCTGGAGGCTGGACATTTGAGATCAGGGTGTCAGCAAGATCAGGTTCCAGTGAGATTCCCCTTCCTAGCTTGCAGACTGCTACCTTCTCACAAAGCTCACACGGCAGAGAGAGAGCATCGGGCTCTGGGCTCTTTTCCTCTTACAAGAGTGTAATCCCGTCACAGAGACCTAACTCTCATGAGGCCATCACCTAAACTAGTTTTTGTTGTTGTTACTTCCTCAGTTGTGACTGACTGTGACCCCACAGACTATATAGCTTGCCAGGTTCCATTGTCCATGGAATTCTCCAGGTAAGAATACTGGAGTGGGTAGCAACTTCCACCTCCAGGGGATCATCCTGACCCAGGGATCAAACCCTAGTCTCCCGATTGCAGGCAGATTCTTTACCATCTGAGTCACCAGGGAAGCCCCAACTAAACCTAATTTCCTCCCAACGGCCCCACCTACAAACACTATCACTCTGGGGGTTGGGGGCTCAACATAAAAATTTAGGGGAGCACAAACATTCAGTCCATAATATCAGTTTGGATTATGATGTTTAACAAGTGAGGATGTACGTTTTCTCATTGTAGTACAAATGCTACGTGAATGTGTTTGTGAATGTATGTTCATGTATTTTCCATATCAAAATCAATTTGTGAGCTTTTTATATTAAAAGATATGAACCATATTTGCATTTACAACAAATATCTCCTTATCATTTTATTTTCCATTTTTTACTTATTTAGCATTTAAAAGCTTTAAATTTTTTACAGGAAAGCTCTTTCTCTTTACTTGGTCTTCTTGCCTTCAGCTTTGTCTTGTTTAGATCATCCCTTTGTCTGCTGCACAATGAATATTTTACTTGACTAATTAAATCATATCTCTCATCGACTTAAAATCCATAAGTGATTTCCCATTGACATGCTACACAAAGACCTTTGCAAGCAGACTGTTGCTCTCCCGAGCAATCCTCTACAGGCGCTTGAGCAAAAATTATACTAAACACTGGCAGTCCTCAGACACGGCCAGATCTTGTGGGTCTCCACCATTCTGCTTCCGATCAACCTGTATTCCCTCTCCACACTTTACTTGTTTTTATCCTCCTTTTTCTCCTGAAACTACTAACCACCTTCATGACTAAGCACCCACCTCATATCTCCTAAGAAACCTTTCCTAATAAACCATATTAGACCCTGTGGTGGGATTAGATTCTTCTTCAAGTTATGGTTGAAATGCCGGGGGGACAAACCACATATGGTCATTGAACCAGTGGAATAATCTGTATGGCGATTATTAGAAAGATCTAGGCTGTCAGCAAAGTTGGTCTATAGTCAAGTGTTTCAGTTAAGTCGATGGAAACTGGCAAACATTTCCAAAGGAGAAATGTGTGTAAATCACAGAAATGAGAGGGACATGTTTTGATTTGTTTTAACGATACAGGGAGGTCAATTAAGAATAGACGACAGAAAGACCTCTGAAAATTAAACAGCTGTAGTGACCTGGGAGGGGGGAAGCCAGAATATGTGTAATGCATTGAGGAAGCATAAGGAATATGAAGTAAAACCAGGTATACATTTTGGGAATTTGGCTGCACTATCCACTGTCAAAATATGAGCTGCTAGCAAAGTGTCACTGTTAAAGCAGGGTAAAGTTAGTGGTAATTGGAAATGATGAAAGAAAAGAGTATCAATAGACCATAATACTGGAATTCATAAACCATGTAATCACTTATGGAACCAGAATGAATTTTAGACTAGAAGACAAATGTATAACTAATACACTTATCTAAAATGGCCAGAGGAACCTATAAAGTAACATACAGATTTTTCAGTGTTAGAAACACAAATCTGAATTCAAGAACTTATGGTCATATAAACTAAAATATTAATTAGAAACAGAGTTTAAAAATTGGCTCTAAAATAGATATTAACTATATCACCCATTCACTGAAAAATGCCTTGAATACATAGTATTTCCCAGTCACTAGGATTGATATCACTGGAGACAAAAAGATATGTCAAACATATCATCCTCAAGATATATATCATTTAGGAAATGAGATAAGAACATCCCCTAGAATCTTATATAGAAGTAAGAATGCAATAAGTGTCACAGAATGATACATAGAATTCTGAACACTCATAAGATAAAACATTTGGGTTTTAAGGCATTGTTCCTTTTCATTAGAAAATGTTATTTAGCCTTGCAGGGTACCTATAGTTTTCAGAGGAACTAGGCAGATATATATTGTAGTTTCCCATAAACCTGAACTTTGTACAATTTTAATTAGAAATAACTAGAGAATTATGGTTGCTATACCACAGATTTGTCTATTCATAACCTATATAGTTATTAATTCTTAAATCAGAATTAATTTGCCTGGATTTTCTGTTTATTTTTACATATAAGTAATTATCAATTATTATCACAATTTTATAACCAAAAATTCAACATTGATTAAACCAGTATGAATTCTTTTCTTTGTAACACCTCTTACATTACAATTCAGATATTCTATTTTGAAATTCATTTCCATAAATGGGAAAATCTTACTTAAAATATGCCTTGTTGGTTTCTTAAAACTAAAGAACTTAGTCTAAAGTGTTTGCAGAGACTATTTCATATATAATTAGCATAAATAAAAACTAATATTAGCATTGCAAATATTAGAATAAGTTGCATTTAAATTAGCACTGTCATATGAGGATTACCAAAAAACCCAAATAACTTATAATACATTTTTTTCAGATAGGTCACGTAAGAAAGATTAAGTGTCAGTGAAAAGAAATAGACAGAGTAAAATGACAAATACTTCAATTAAGAAATTTAGAAGGCTTTGGTACTAGACTTAACTTTTCAGCTTGGCTATGAAGTATATCTTGCCTTGCTCCCAAAAGGATCGTGAAGGCACGCAGGTAGAGAAGAAGCATAAACTTGGTGAGGGTGGGCTGTCTCACAGCCAAGGCAAGTGATCAGACTCTCTGGAGCCTCAGCTTCCTCATATGTCAGATTAAAAAATGACAAGGGTTGATCTCTAGGATCCTCCCCATACCTCACCTCTATAAACAAAGATGTGTATTTATTAATTCAACAGATATTGAGGATAATATTATCAAAGATCTTACCTACTCAGAGAGCTAAGAGGAATCTCAAACCACACATGGATTCCTTGTTTTACTTTTGACAAACCGAAATTCAAAGGGGCTATGGAAACACATCCAGGTTTACCTTTCAAGACTTATTTTTCTCAGCTCTATCATCTTAACAACAAGCTCAGTTTCATGGATTCTAGCTCTTTCAGTCTAGGACCCAATAACTTGATTTAAAAATGCTTTTGCAATAATGGTGTGGCAAAAGGAAGTCCCAAATATCGCTGAAGACGTTATGGTTATGTTGTTTTAATTTTATAACTGAACTACGACGCACGTGGAACTAAGAGCTTACTTCAAAATATTGTCTCTGTTGTCCAAAATAGTTCTGAAAAGAATGGTTGGACTACACGATTTCCTGTAAATTGCTTGATTTAAAGTAATAGTCACTGGTGGCTCTTTAAATTCCTTGTTGTATGTGGGGGGAAAAAAAAACACGGTGGATAGGCTTTCCTAACAAAATGAGATGCAACAATCAGATGATGAGAAAGGAATCTTAACAGTTGAAGGCTAAAAAACTTTACTCAAAAGTTGCTCTCTTAATGCAGCTACATATAGGACAAGGCCAAATATCTAAGTGCCCAAATGTGATTCTTGTTATCAAACTGTCTCCAGAGAGTCATCAGAGATTTCAATTTAGACTGTGCTATTTAGTATCTGTCTTGTAGAACTGATAAAATGGCTGAATGACCGCGACAGCCTGGCTAATACACTGTAACACTTAACACTAAGGCCAAATAAATGAGTGAGCTAAATGTGAAAGGAGAATATAAATGGGCAAGAGTTTAAAATACATTCTATTCCTCTTACCTCTAATGCTGAAAGAATAGCAAATAGTTTATATCTAAACATATACCTTCAGTATCTTGCAACAGAGTTATTTCTTACTGAATCATCAGGGTAAAAACATAATTTTTGTATAGTGAAGAGACTATAACTATTTGCATCTTACATATCATGAATATTTTAATAGAAAATTTGAAAATCCTTGTGTATAATGATGCAAGCTGATACTCTCCAGAAAGAACGAGATATTTAATAGAAAATATTTTTAGAACTGTCTACAATAAAATTAAATTTACATTGGTTAAAAACAAACAACCCAATCAAAAAGTGGGAAAAAGACCTAAATAGACATTTCTCCAAAGAAGACATAGATAGAGATGGCTAACAAACACATGAAAAGATGCTCAACATCGCTCATTACTAGAGAAATGCAAATCAAAACTACAGTGAGATATCACCTCACACCAGTCAGAATGGCCATCATCAAAAAGTCTACAAACAATAAATGCTGGAGAGGGTGCGGAGAACAGGGAACACTCTTGCACTGCTGGTGGGAATGTAAATTGATATAGCCACTATGGAAGATGGTACAGAGATTCCTTAAAAAACTAGGAATAAAACCACCATATGACCCAGCAATCCTACTCCTAGGCATAGACCCTGAGGAAACCAAATTGAAAAAGACCCATATATCCCACTGTTCATTGTGGTACTACTTATTACAATAGCTAGAACATGGAAGCAACCTAGATGTCCATCGACAGATGAATGGATAAAGAAGTTATGGTAAGTATACACAATAGACTATTTACTCAGCTATAAAAAGGAACACATTAGAGTCAGTTCTAATGAGGTGGATGAACCTAGAGCCTATTATACAGAGTGAAGTAAGTCAGAAAGAGAAAGATAAATATCATATGCTAACGCATATATATGGAATCTAGAAAAACAGTACTGAAGAATTTATTTACAGGGCAGCAATGGAGAAACGGGCTTCCCTGGTGGCTCAGAGGTTAAAGCGTCTGCCTGCAATGCAGGAGACCTGGTTCAATCCCTGGGTCAGGAAGATCCCCTGGAGAAGGAAATGGCAACCCACTCCGGTATTCTCGCCTGGAAAATCCCATGGATGGAGGAGCCTGGTGGGCTACAGTCCATGGGGTTGCAAAGGGTCAGACACGACTGGGCAACTAACACTTTCACTTTCAGTGGAGAAACAGACATAGAGAATAGACTTATGGACATGGGGAGAGGGGAGGAGAGGGTGAGATGTATGGAAAGAGTAACTTGGAAACTTACATTATCATGTGTAAAACAGACAGCCAACGGGAATGTGCTGTATGTATGCCTAAGGAAACTCAGGGGCTCTGTATCAACCTAGAGGGGTGGGATGGGAGAGACTTGGGAGGGAGGTTCAAAAGCGGGGGATATATGCATACCTATAGCTGATTCATGTTGAGGCTTGACAGAAAACAACAAAAGTCTGTAAAGCAATTATCCTTCAATTAAAAAATAAATAATTTTTTTTAAAGTTCTGCTTTCCCATCAGTCTGCTGGGTTCCTATGAAATAAAGTACTTTGGAAGTTCACGCAATCTGCAGAGGTATTAAATGTTCTGATTATAATTTATAAACTCTAATGATCGGACAAAGGAAGAAAGAAATGTGCAAAAACATGTGTGCCATCACACATAGAAAGCATGAATACTACAAATTAGCTGGAAGATAACATAATAAGGAATACAAGATTAGAACCTTAACAGTCTGGGATTTTTCCACCATGGTTTCTACCACAGTTCATTCAACCATGAAAGAAGTATTAAGAATGTGAAAGGAAAACAAGAAACGAAGACCTATCTAAATAGTATTTCATCTATCTTAGGTAAAGATAACAATGCATCATTACCTGTTTAGGTGCAGTATGTTTTTTTAATCTACTTTATATTTTTATTTTTTTGCTAATAAAGTGCTTTTTTTTTTTTTTCCTAAGCCAAGATCTTCATCTGTGAAAGCTAGGTGATGTTAGGTCACCTTGTGATCAAAATAGAGTCCATGTGGAGAATAAACTCTTAAACTCTTCTCCATCAGCAACATGCCAATCTTGGCCATTAGTCTAACCAACCCTCCCTAGCCACTCACAGATCACAAATCAGAATATTTATTGATGACTTATCTCTACCTTCAGAAGTGTTTATTCTTCCACAGATATAGTTTACTTTAGATGAACATGTATAATTACATTTTGAATAGAATTTATAAGTATAATTTGAAACATATTAGATATTAGAATTATATATAAGCATTCCATACCCAATTTGGATTGGTTCCAAATTGGGAAAGGAGTACGTCAAAGCTGTATATTGTCACCCTGCTTATTTAACTTCTAGGCAGAGTACATCATACAAAATGTTGGACTGGATGAAAAGCACAAACTGGAAGCAAGATTGCTGGGAAAAATATCAACAACCTCAGATATGCAGATGGCACCACCCCAATGGCAGAAAGCAAAGAGGAGCTACAGAGCCTTTTGATAAGAGTGAAAGAGGAGAGTGAAAAGGCAGACTTAAAACCCAACATTCAAAAAACTAAGATCATGAAATCCAGTCCCATCACTTCATGTCAAACAGATGGGGAAACAATGGAAATAGTGACAGACTTTATTTTCTAGGGCTCCAAAATCACTGCAGACGGTGACTGCAGCCATGAAATTAAAAGATGCTTGCTCCTTGGAAGAAAAGCTATGACCAACCTAGACAGCATAGTGAAGAGCAGAGGCATTACTTTGCCGACAAAGGTCCACCTAGTTAAAGCTATGGTTTTTCCACTAGTCATATATGGATGTGAGAGTTGGACTATAAAGAAAGCTGAGCACTGAAGAATTGATGCTTTTAAACTGTTGTGATGGAGAAGACTCTTGAGAATCCCTTGGACTGCAAGGGAGATCAAACCAGTCAATCATAAAGGAAATCAGTCCTGAATATTCACTGGAAGGACTGATGCTGAAGCTGAAGCTCTAATACTTTGGCCAGCTGATGCAAAGAACTGACTCATTTGAAAAGACCCTGATGCTGGAAAAGACTGAAGGCAGGAGAAGGGGATGACAGAGAATGAGACGGTTAGATGGCATCACCAACTCAATGGACAGCAGCTTGAGCAAGCTCCAGGAGACGGTGAAAGATTGGGAAGCCTGGTGTGCTGCAGTCCATGGGGTTGCAAAGAATCGGACATGACTGAGCAACTGAACCACAGCACCCTTGTATAAGCAATTACACATACACACCCCCCATACAGTGTGAGTCAGTGAGAAGTTTCCTCATCTGTGTTTCCTTTAATTTTGTCACTGTATCTTTGTTTTCATTATATAATAAAGTATGAAATAACCTTGACTTAAAAAAAGAAATTATAGGAGTTGAGAAAATGCTTTCCTTCCTAAACTACTTTACTTCCTTGGTATTTGTAAGTATAAGACCTTGAAAGTTAAAATAATTTCTAGAATGGTCATTTCTTCCTTCTTTCTATTCTAGAATTATACAAATACACTATGAATTCCATTTACTGTAAAACTAGTAGAAAAAAAAATTGCCACCAAAAGCTTAACAAGGTAAGGCAGGCAAAAGTCACGCGGGAGAACTATATGAGATGAAACAAGGTGAGTGATGCAGGATCAATGAGGGATTAAAGAAAACAACATTAAAAATAATTTGGAGTGTGGAAAATCCCATGAAAAAAAGTTTATTACCTGTTTGCAAAATTGGGGGCAAATAGAGCTCACAGCAGATCTATCAAATTCATTTGGAATCAAACAAGCAGAAGAGAAGGGCCACCTAAGTAAAAACATAAACAAATAATACTTGTAACCTTCATTCTTTTTGACAGCCGAGATGGAGAAGAATTTTAGATTAAGAATCCCAGAAGAATGCTACCCTCTATATGACCCAGAAATCTACTTCACATTATAGTCTAGGAAAAGTCAACTTATACAATGATGAGTATTTAAGTAAAACCTAGCATAGTACCAAGACAAAAAATACCCTAAGAAAGAAAAGCATAAAAGAGCAAAAATAAAAATTAATAATTGAAGAAAACTCATGCAAAGGTAAACATTCTTATGAAATACTTGGCCAAGAATTTTGAAAACCTGATGAAGCTATCAATCCTGTGGAAGATGATTTAAAAAAAAAACACTAGAAATGCAAGAATTATGAAAGAAAAGAGATCTGATATATACAGAGGAAATATACCTCAACATAATAAATGCCCTATGTGACAAACCTACAACTGACATCACACCGACCTCTAAAAGCCCTAAGTTCAGGAACACAAGAAGGATGCCAATTCTCATCACTTTTATTCAACATAGTACTGGAAATCCTAGCCACAATTAGGCAAGAAAAAGGAATAAAAGACATCAAAGTTGGAAAGAAAGAAATAAAACAAACTATGTATAAATGACATGATACTATACAGGGAAAACTCTAAAGACTCCTCCAAATAACTATTTGAACTAGCAAAAGAATTTAGTAAAGTTTCAGCATATGAAATTAATATACGAAAATCTTCTGTGTTTCTATACAGTAGTACAAAACTAACAGAAAGAGAACTTAAGAAAACAATCTCATTTACAATTGCATCAAAAAGAATAAAATACCTAGGAATTAATTAAAGCAAGGAGATGAAAGACCTGTACACTGAAAACTATAACATTAATGAAATAAATTGAAGAAGACAGAAACAAATGGAAAGATACTTTGTGTCCATGGATTGGAAAGATTAATACTGTTAAAATGTCCATACTACCCAAAATAATGTACAAATTCAATGCAATCTCTGTGGCATTTTTCACAGAACTAGAACAAATAATTCTAAAATTTGTATATAATCACAGAAGAAGCCAAATAGTCAAAGCAATCTTGAAGAAGAAGAACAAAACTGGAGGTATCATGTCCCTGTTTCCAAAGTAGACTACAAATACTTTGGTAATTTAAAACAGTATGGTACTGGCAAACAAAAAGACACTTAAGTTAATGGAATAGAATAGAGAGCACAGAAAAGAAAAAACATGCCTACATGGTCAATTATTTTAAGAGAAAGAGTCAAGAATATATAATAGAGAAAGAACAGTCTTTTCAATAAATTGTAGTAGGAAAACTGGACCGCCACCTGCAAAAGAATGAAACTGAATCACTATCTTAACTCGAAAATTAACTCAAGATGGATCAGACTTGAATGTAAGACCTGCAACCACAAAACTCCCAGTAGAAAACATGAGACAGTAGGCACTTTTATATCATTTTTGATGCTGAATTTTCCAATGTGATTCCAGAAGCAAAGGCAACAAAAGCAAAAATAAAGAGGTGAGACTACATCTAACTAGGAAGCTTCTGTGCACAAAAAGAAAACCATCAACAAAATGAAAAGGCAACTGAGGTAATCACAGAAAATATCTGCCAAATCATTTATCCAATAAGGGGTTAACATCTAAAATATATTAAAAAAAAAAAAAAAAAAAACCAAACAACAGCAACAAACAAAAAAACAAAACCAAAAAAACCCATAAACAATCCAATAAAAAGCTGGCAGAGAATCTCCAAAGACATTGTTTCAAAGAAGATATTTGGATAGCCAACAAGGACATGTAAAGATTCTCACCATCCCAAATTATGAGGGAAATGAAAATCAAAACCACAATTATACATCACCTCACACCTGTTAGAATGGCTGCTATCAAAAAGACAAAAGGCAACAAGTGTTGGTGAGAATGTGAATAAGAGGGAACCCTAGGACACTGTTGGTGAGAATGGTAATTAGCGCAGTGACCAGGGAAAACAGTACAGAGACTTCCTTCCAAAACAAAAATAGAACTACTGTATGCCCAAGGGATGCCACTTCTGAGTATTTATCCAAAGAAGACGAAAGACTAATTCAGAAAGATACATAACTCCGTGTTTAGTGCGGCATTGTTTATAACAGCCAAGACGAAAACAAAATGTCCATCGATGGATGGATGGATAAATAAATTGTGAAATGCATATATAAATATACAACTGAGCACACACACATGCACATATACACACACACTGCCGTTTAGCCATAAAAAAGAAGGAGGTCCTACCGTTTACAACAACATGGATGGCCCTAAAAGGTATCACGCTAAATAAAATAAGTCAGACAGAGTAAAGACAAACACCACTGGTTTCACTTATGGAAATCTGAAAAACAAACAAAGAAAAGAAAATAAGTAAAAATCATAGATATAGAGAACAGATTGATTGGTGGTTACCAGAGGGAGAGGGCATTGAGGGGTAGGCAAAATAAGTGAAGAGGGTCAACTATTTGGTGATGAATGATGACTAGACTGACTGCAGGGATTGTAGTGCATATAAATATCAACCTAAAATGCCATACACCTGACACTTACATTTTATTCCAGTTTTTCCTCAAGAAAGTCAAAATAAATGAATATTAAACAAAAACAACAACAACAAAAAATCTATTCTACTATCTCTTTAAATATATATCTTTCCCCTTTGAGAAATTTTCCTGGACCATATAGTAATACAAGACCAAGTTTTTCTAAGTGATAAATCTTGTCCTTTTATTAAAGCTACCCAATAAAATGTAACTCAGTATTTTAGAAGTGCAAAGTAATTTAAAAGACTTATTCAGATCTCTTCTAGTTTTAAGTTGTCTTTTGATACATAGCTGGATCAACACAGATCTAGATAAGACTACTCTTGGAGACATTTTAATGTTAAAGTGTCATTTCTCCGAAAAAGCAATTTATATCTTCTGCCTACTTAAGAATGTATAATAAATTTTGTGCAGAGGGAAAGTCAGGCTTACAATGTACTGGGGAAAGGAATATATATGATAGGATTCTAAAAGGGTAGTACAGATGATTAATGAGCCACAAAGACCGATTTATGAGGAAAGATTAAAAGAATTAACTATGTATGGAATTGCTAAGTAAAAATATATATATAATGAAGAAAATTAATTGACTTGTTACAAAACATTAGAGAACATTCCATTCGGTTCAATTCAGTTGCTCAGTCATATCCGACTCTTTGTGACCCCATGAATCACAGCACACCAGGCCTCCCTGTCCATCACCAACTCCCGAAGTTTACTCAAAGTCATGTCCATTGAGTCAGTGATGCCATCCAACCATCTCATCCTCTGTCGTCCCCTTCTCCTTCCCCCAATCCCGCCCAGCATCAGGGTCTTTTCCAATGAGTCAGCTCTTCACATCAAGTGGCCAAAGCATTGGAGTTTCAGCTTCAGCATCAGTCCTTCCAATGAACACCCAGGACTGATCTCCTTTAGGATGGACTGGTTGGATCTCCTTGCAGTCCAAGGGACTCTCAAGAGTCTTCTCCAACACCACAGTTCAAAAGCATCAATTTTTCAGCGCTCAGCTTTCTTCACAGTCCAACTCTCACATCCATACATGACCACTGGAAAAACCATAGCCTTGACCAGACGGACCTTTGTTGGCAAAGTAATGTCTCTGCTATTTAATATGCTGCCTAGGTTGGTCATAACTTTCCTTCCAAGGAGTAAGCATCTTTTAATTTCATGGCTGCAGTCACCATCTGCAGTGATTTTGGAGCCCAAAAAAATGAAGTCTGACACTGTTTCCACTGTTTCCCTATCTATTTCCCATGAAGTTATGGGACCAGATGCCATGATGTTAGTTTTCTGAATGTTGAGCATTAAGCCAACTTTTTCACTCTCCTCTTTCACTTTCATCAAGAGGCTTTTTAGTTCCTCTTCACTAACATTCCATTAGAATACTTAAAATTGGACTGACGGAGGGAAAACAATACAAAAATATTTAAAGTCTATGAGTATGCTTGTGGCTTCCCAGGTGGAGCTAGTGGTAAAGAACCTTCCTGCCAGTTCAGGAGACGTAAGAGATGTGGGTTGGATCCCTGGGTTGGGAAGATTCCGCTGGAGAAGGAAATGGCAACTCACTCCTGTATTCTTGCCTGGAGAATCCCATGGACAGAGGAGCCTAGCAGGCTACAGTCCATACAGTTGCCAAAAGGTGGACTCGACTGAAGTGACTTAGCACACACATGCTTGTATGAATTATTTAGTTTTAATTATATGGTATATATTCCATTCCTGCGGTAACACATCACTGCCAATTCAGGAAAATTTAGTTCATGCCAATATTATACAAACGAAACAAGTAAAAAAAAAAAAAAGCCTAATTGTATAACAGCTAAAAAGACTAAAACATCCTTTATATACACTTTATTACTTAAAAATAATATGAAAGCAGAATCTCTCATAAAGATAAAAAAGAATTGCTTACTACTTGAAATCTGATTCTAATATTAGTATATCAGTACTGGGAAATGCAATGGCACCCCACTCCAGTACTCTTGCCTGGAAAATCCCATGGACGGAGGAGCCTCGTAGGCTGCAGTCCATGGGGTCGCTAAGAGTCGGACACGACTGAGCGACTTCACTCACTCAGTGGGAAATGATAAACTATCAATGTGAAAGGCTAATTTTATGTTGAAGTTTTTATTCCATTTACAGATAGAAATAGAGGTTTGAAGGACTTGATTCAAATTCAAATCATCCTAAATTATAATCAAGCTCTCCTATGATACTTTTAAGAATGGTCTAAATGAATATGCACTCTCTGGCTAATCTTTTTGGAACAGTTATCTCATCCTGATTTTATAGGGGGAAATAATTAATGTAAATTCACAGGAAATTATTTTCTATTGAAGAAGTCCAAGAGATTTAAGAGAATAGTCTAAATTAATATCTG
This sequence comes from Muntiacus reevesi, assembly GCF_963930625.1. NCBI lineage: Eukaryota > Metazoa > Chordata > Mammalia > Artiodactyla > Cervidae > Muntiacus > Muntiacus reevesi. The sequence continues at coordinate 161,586,979 of NC_089251.1, forward strand.
ATGATATACTGAAAGATAATTAAAGTAATTTATGTAAATTAATGCATGATATTCATATGATTTGAAATGAACTATCTAATCGTCAAATAGCTAAATATAAGAAACTTCATTCTATAGCTTAACCAAGAATAATTTGAAAGAGTAGATATTTCTTTTTAATCTCTATAAGGAAAAATATGTTCCTTAAGTGTATACCTTGAAAAACAACCTGATTATGGATTTTTGCAGTAAACTTATTTGATTTTTACCTTCCAAAAGGTACCTTTTTAGTTCCCTATGAATGATAAGCATGGTCAGCATCCAGTGTATCAGTAAGTACATGCGTGCTCAGTCATGTCCAGCTCTTTGTGATCCCAAGGACTGTAGCCCATCAGAGTCCTCTGTCCATGGAGTTTTCCAGGCAGAGATACTGGAATAGGTTGCCATTTCCTTCTGCAGGGGGTCTTCCCAACCTAGGGATGGAAGCTGTGTCTCTTGTGTCTCCTGCATAGGCAAATAGGTTCTTTACCAGCTGAGCCACAAGTGAAGTCCTAATATACCAATACAGTTATGCTATAAAATTAAATAAAGGAAATTTATATATTTATCAGTACTTTGTTACCTAATGCTATAGGAACTAACAACTGTTTGACAGAAATATTATAAAATGATTATAGCAAAGTTCAGCCAAGTTTCAACTATTCTGAAAATTGTTCCAGGCTTTTAAGAGTCATTAAGTTACTCCTTACTAGCTGAAGATCAAATGAGGGGGGAAAAAATATCCTTTGCATTGTTTTAGATTCCTTGCAAATAAATGATCTATCTTAAAAAGTTTTACAACAAAATAAAAGTTTAAATATTGACTTCAGTTAATCTTTTAAAATTCTCATCTCCAGATTTTCAAAATTCTGGGTACTTGTCCAACACTTACACTGAACTAGTTTTAATTTCAAAAAATGAAAGAACAAGCATCCCTATGCCTCCCAACTCTAGAACATTAAGATTTGTATTTTCTTTCTAAATCCTACTGTTGGTTTTAAATATATATCTTTTACAAACTTAATAACACAGACAACAACGTGTTGGTCATTTATCAACATAGACAAATACGTAATATCTGCTTCAGGCAAAGGTTTGCCCAGGAAGAGAAAGTGATAGGTCAACAACACAGTGTGTGTGTGTTGAGGGCAGGAGGAGACGGGGACAACGGGATGAGATGGTTGGATGGCATTGCTGACTCAATGGACATGAACGTGAGCAGACACCAGGAGATCCTGAAGGACAAGGAAGCCTGGCGTGCAGCAGTCCATGGGGTGGCAAAGAGTCAGAACCGCTGAGCGACTGAACGCAGCACAGCATGTGTGTGTGTGTGGATAAATATATATGAATATGACTATAGACATGTTAGTCCTCCGGCTAGATTTTTTTACAAGCAGTTAGAGAAATTGGAACTTTAAAAAAAAAAAAAATCTCAATACAGTTCCATCAACCAGACGCAGACTATTAATCGAAGAAATTTGCTGACATAAGGAAACATAAAGTGCTCGTTATTAAAGACTGCCAATATTTTGTAGCTTCTCCACCAGGTAATAAAACTATAAGTGCAGAGTACATCAGCAGTCCTAATAAAATTGGTAGGTCTTCTCAGTCTGACAGGGTAAGAAATAAAACACAGATGAGCTACCTATAAATGAATAACCTAATATCAATCACTTCTTTCTTGCTGTCATGCAGAAGCTAAGGGCAGGTCACATATTTATTTTTCTTCCTGTTATAAACTATTTCACGGCAGAAATTTTAGCATGTCTATGCTTACAAAACCACTACAGTTTTGTGTTATTTAAAGTGTCATTTGGAAATTATAACCAATATAATTATAACCAATATATAAATTATATGTATTTTATATATATATAACCAATATATAATTCAATATATAACCAAATTATAACTAATATATAATTCATTCTACATTCTATTTGACTTAAGAGAACTCTGCACCAACAAAGAATTTGATTTTTTTAAATGAAGTCTAAGTTAAACCTAAATAATACAATGCAAGTGAAAAAAAATTTATGGGTTTTACTGCTTATTTTACTGCTTATACTGGATGCTTGAACAATTCACAAGAACAACCTTCAGAACGTGTTTTAAAAATTGGAAGGAGAAATTTTAAAACAAAATAAAAATTGGATGAAAACAAAAAATGCTTGCTACTATAATGATCAAAACCCCCAAACCATTTTTATTGTGTGTATGCTGAGTCACTTCAGTAGTGTCTGATTCTTTGCAACCCTATGGATTGTGGTTCACCAGGCTCCTCTGTCCATGGGATTCTCCAGGCAAGAACATTGGAGTGGGGAGCCATGCCCTCCTCCAGGGGATCTTCTTGGGCTGGGGTTGAACCCATGTCTCACGTCTCCTGCATTGGCACTCAGGTTCTTTACCACTAGCACCACCTGGAAAGCCCTTTTTTTGTGTGAAATCCATTAAAACTTTGTTTATTCTGATCAAAGTTCAAGGCAGATATTCCTCTCTTCTTGGTCATTCTGAGAATCAGTTTCCCCTACACCGTGGCTCCTATTCTTTCCCAGGTCCTGGAAGTTTTCTCCATTAAGTCAGCACGTGTGGATTTTATGGGCCACACTAGGATTGGCATACATTATGGCCACACACATTCTATTGGCTAGAACTCAGGAAAGTAGCTACTTCTTGCTGCAAAAGAGCATGGGAAATGTAGGTTAGTTATGTGTTCAGGAACATGAGAAAACAGGTTTTATAAGAGTCTAACTAGTCTTTGCTAAAGTCTACCAATCTCATCACCATTTTACTGTTTTCACCCATACATTAGAGTCTCCATAGACAACTGGAAGTTCCACCCAGGCATCTTATATAAAGCTCAAAGTTGAGCATCTCTGAGTGATGTGACATGTATGAACTCAAAGGGCAGTTTACCCACCCCTTCGTACACCAATATACAGCGGTGGAGCAGGACGAGGTCGCCATAATGAAGGCTTCCATTTAAGAAAGGAAAAACTGATGTAGCTGTCCCTGCCGGGAAGGCACTGTGAGAACCCTCTCGAGGTGGTAAGTCCTTGATTAGCATCTAATCCTCCTCTCCAGAAGGACCTCCCTCCTACACTGTTCTGCACAGGTTCTGGCTTCACCCTTAAGGAGTTTTCCTACTTAACATTATCCTACATGAGATATTGGGTATCCACCATCAGAATTGGGGGTTCAGCAACACTGGGAAACACAACAGCTTCTTGCTTTTCAAGTTTCAGGATCCAAGGTTTTGTGTAAGGAATTAACAGGCAAAGGCTTTTTGAGTCTTAGCAAACGGTTTCTTCGACAATGCAATCATTCCCCCTGGTATTGTGGATGTACATGCAGCTTTCTGACTCATTTGTAAAGGAAGAGTTCTACCATGATTCAAGCTATGAGATGATATCAGAGGTATGTGTCCTCAGGATTTTTCAGGGAGGAGCAAGGATCTGTTATTACACTGTATGCTGATTTCCATAAAGGTCTAAAAGTTTTTATTTAATCAATGACAAGTTGTAAGAATTGACAAATATCTGAATTTACCCTTAGATGATGTAAAAACTAGCCAGAAATGTGTTAACACTGATAATACATGTGTCCGTTTTTAAAGTATACATGCCAGTTTCTGTGTTTCAGTGCACTGTGTGAAGTTTGTGTATTTCAAAAAGCAAGCTGGTGTCCTGCCATGATTCATAAAAAACAGCATAGTGAAAATTCATAAAACTTTCTAGATATTAGGATGCTAACATTCAACTGGAAAACACAAATAAAAACAGAATGTCCTCCCTCATTCCTCTATTATGTTTCAGTGAATGAAACCTCCTCTTGAAGGCTCTGCTAACTGTGATCTTTTGTTGTAAAACTCCTTGCCAGGATTATTCCTAAATTTTCTGGTTCCTGTTTTCATGTTCTCCTAACCCATTTCAATCATCTTTCACCTCCAACACTCTACCAAAACTGTTCTCTTGAAGATCACCAGAGTCCTCCATGTCGCCAAATGTCTTCAGAGGTCAATTTCCTGTCTTGCTCAATTATTACTATTTGTACTTCCCATTAATATCTCAAACACAAAAGGATAACACTGAAATTAGCTCTTCTGAGACTCAACATTTTCCTTCTTTCTTGTGTATATGGACTCAATTCTTTCCCATTCTCTAATGATTTTTCCCCTAAATCTGTCCTCTATTCCTACTAGCACTTTCTGAACTTAGCCCTTCAGTTCCTTTCACTATATGATTTTTATAGTAATTCTCTGTCCCTTTTTCCTTATCCTGCTCTTTGTCTTTGGTACCAGGTTAATGATCCTAAGGCAAAGCTCTTCATCCTGAGCATCCCTTGCTCAAACGCTTTGGATGGTTCCTCAATACTCGGAATTCAAGGCTCTGGGAGAGGTGGAGCCTGTAAGTCTTTTCATAATAGTCTCACGGGACTGTCCGGTAAAGAAAAAACATCTTTCTGCATCTTCCTTTTCCTGCTTCAAGGATATTTTTTCTTATTTCTCTATGAATATTAAATGTTTTCCATGTTGTATTTTGTTCTTTGAATGGAATTAAAAAGAAATTGTTTGCTTTGATTTTTCTCTTTGTGTTAGAGGTATACAAAATTTTCTGACCCTTTGCCATCCATTAAGTTTTAGATTTCTTTGCTCTATTAACTCAGTTGCACCTAAACAAGACAAAATCTTGTTTGCCTTACGGCTATTCCCATTCTTTTTTGAAGTCATGCTCTTTTAAAATAGTCTCTTATTTTAGTAGGGCTAAGATGGACTGGAAATAAACACATTTGCTTCAGTCTACCATGCTCCGAACAGAAGTCCCGTTACTTTTTAACAACATAATTTAAGTTACTATTTACTGAAAACATCTTTTGTTTTTGTACCTTTGGACTTTGCTCATACCTCCCATCTTATCTCTGTCTTTGCATCAAATTCAAAATATACAAAAACCTTCCCCAAATACCTTCTACCATCAGCTCACAACAGAAGTAATCTGTCCTTCCCCTAATCTTCCACAGATTTTATTTTATTCTCCTCGGAAATGTGGTTATTTGCATTCTTGCTGTCATATATCATTGCTTGACTCCTTAAACAGGAGAAGGGATTTCATTTACCTCCACCTGAGACACTGTCTCATACACAGTAGTGATCAACACATATATCATTAACAACATAATAAAGTGAATATACTTTTCTTGGAAGGACTTTGCTGCCATTTTATTCCTAATAATTATTCTCCTTATTCCAAGGGAAATTTCTCTATTTTTTTCAAATCATTACCCACTTTATCTTGCAAAGATGCCAGCAGTTATAAGTATCCTTTACATTATTTCTCCTTTATTGTACATTTTCATGCTGATAATTATTTTAACATAATTTGAGAAAAATGCACAAGAAGAATACAAATGAAATCTAAGCTCTTTGTGACATCTCTAAATTACTATTAACTCTATAGGGGGTATTATAGTCTAAGATTGAAGAAGATATCACCAATGCTGATTTCTATATCTACTAGCACAATAATAACAATACTCAGAACATGGTCATATGCAAATAAAAAAGCAGAAACAATAGATACTCTGTAATTTGTTTGAAATCATACAAGGCGGCACAGTGATAAAGAATCTGCCTGCCAATCCAGGAGTCGCAGGAGATGAGGGTTCTTCCCCTGGGCTGGGAAGATCCCCGTGGAGTAGAAAATGGCAAGTCACCACAGTATCCCCACCTGGGAATTCTTATGGACAGAGGAGCCTGGTGGCCTATAGTTCATGGGGTCACAAAGAGATGGACATGACTGAGCAGCTGAGCATGCACACGCATGCACACATAAAACAATAAAATAAGAGGGATGTTAGACTCGTAACATAGTGTCTATTTGAGAGAACACCCTGTCTTCCATTAAGTGAAAAGATTATCAAAGTTTATACGTCAATAGATACTTGCATATACAGATTAAACTAGTCTTTACCTGAAGTAAAGACATTCTACCCAATAATTTAACCTATGATTTAATAAAGTAACCAAGATGGGAGGAACAAGGCTATTTCACAAGGAGGAATATTTCTAATTTTACTTTCAGAATTTATAAGATATTAAGTTTTTAAAATCTAATGCATTTCATTTTAATTTTATATTGCTGAATATCACTCATGATTAGGGAAATGCAAACCAAAATCACAGGGCTTCCCAGTGGTTCAGTGCTAAAGAACCTGCCTGCCAAAGCAGGAAACATAAGAGGTGTTCCGATCCCTGGGTTAAGAAGATTCCCTGGAGGAGGAAATAGCTACTTACTCCAGTGTTCTTGCCTGGAGAATCTCACGGACCGAGAAGCCTGATGGGCTACACAATCCATCGTGTTGCAAAGAGTTGGACATGGCTGAAGTGACTTGGCATACATGCAAACCAAAACCACAGTGAGGTATCATCTCACACAGGTCAGAATGGCCATTATCAAAAAGTCTACAAACAGTAAATGCTGGAGCGGGTGTGGAGAAACAGGAACCCTCTTACAAGGCTGGGGCAAGGCAATCTAGTACAGCCACTGTGGAGAGCAGTAAGGAGATTCCTTGAAAAGCTAGGAATAAAACTCCATCGGCAGATGAATGGATAAGAAAGCTGTGGTACATATACATAATGGAATATTACTCAGCTATTAAAAAGAATGCATTTGAATCAGTTCTAATGAGGTGAATGAAACTGGAAACTATTATACAGAGTGAAGTAAGTCAGAAAGAAAAACACCAATATAGTATATTAATGGATATATATGGAATTTAGAAAGATGGTAATGATGACCCTATATACGAGACAGCAAAAGAGACACCGATATAAAGAACAGACTTTTGGACTCTGTGGGAGAAAGCGAAGGTGGGATGATTTAAGAAAATAGCATTGAAACATGTATATTACCATATGTGAAATAGATCACCCATCCAAGTTCGATGCATGAAACAGGGCACTCAAAGTCAGTGCACTGGGACAACCCAGAGGGATGGGGTGGGGAGGGAGGTGGGAGGAGGGTTTAGGATGGGGGACACATGTACACCCGTGGCTGATTCATGTCAATGTATGGCAAAAGCCACTATAATATTGTAAAGTAATTAGCCTCCAATTAAAATAAATAAATTAATTAAAAAAAAAAAAAACTACCAATACAACCCAGCAATCCCACTACTGGGCATATACCCTGAGAAAACCAGAACTGAAAAAACACATGCACTCCAATGTTGACTGCAGCACTACCTACAGTAGTTAGGACGTGGAAACAACCGAGATGCCCGTCAGCAGATGAACAAACAAGGAAGTCATGGCACATCAACACAATGGAATATTACTCAGCTATGAAAAGGGACACGTTTGAGTCAGTTCTAAGGAGGTGGATGCAAATAGAACCTATTACACAGAGTGAAGTAAGTCAGGAAGAAAAAAACAAATATTATATGTTAACGTGCATATATGGAATCTAGAAAGATGGTCCTGACGATCCTACAGGCAGGCAGCAAAGGAGGCCCACATAAAGAACGATTTTGGACTCAGTGGGAAGAGAGGGTGGGATGATTTGAGAGAACAGCACTGAAACATACACATTACCAAATATAAAACAGATAGCCAGTGGGAGTTTGTTTGACACAGGGAACCCGAAGCTGGTGCTCAGTGACAACCTGGAAGGGTAGGTTTGGGGTGGGGGGTTTGGGGGGTGGGAAGGGGATTCAGGAGAGAGGGGACACAATTTAAATAAATAAATAAATAAGGAACAAAGGAATGATGAGCAATTACAAAGTAAACATGTAAGCATATCGAATTACCTATTTAAAATAATAAAAACAATGTCTAACATGGGATTTTAATAAGGACAGAATCAAAATGCAGGAGAAAAGTAGGATGGAAATATGAGAGTGATCATAGTTTTAAATATTCCAACATTCACTACACTCTTGGGGAGAAAGGTGAAAATAGCTTAAACTTAGATTTTATTAAGATAAAAATGCATGGTAAATGTTCGATGGTAATGACTAAAAGAACTGAAATAGTATGCATAAATCTCCCCAAAAGAGAGATTAAAAATCCATCAAATCAGTAAGACAATAATGAACTAAAAATGATAGTGAATAATAATAATAATAATAGCTATAGAATAAGAAAAGCAAGATTCTTAAACAATAAGGTAAAAACAAATTCAAATAAATTAATAACCAAGATAAATGTAAACTGGTTACATTCCGTCAACATTGACCAAAAGGGTAAGATAAACAAAGCCCAGTTTATATGCTGTTTTCAAAAGCCACCAAAATAAAATACCAAAAATAAAACAAAAGAATAGGAAATGAAAATATTGAAGTAAAAGATTAAAAGTACCTTCCAGGAAAACATTAAACAGAAGAAAGTTGGAGTAGTTATGTCAGAGAATTAAAGGCAGAAAAAATATTTTTAGGAAAAAAACGGAAACTGTATAATGCTTAAAGTTTTAGTCATTAGGAAAGCATGATAATTCTGAACGTTAGGCACCTAATAAAATCACCTGAAGATATATAAGAAATGCATACCAGCTAGGAGAAATGGGCAAATCTATTATTAGAGAGAGAGACTACAGCTCAGCTCTCTCCCTTACTGATAAGTTGAGAAGTTCAGCAGACCAAACAAAACAAATGAACAGATTCATACATGTATACATACATACACAGATGTATATAAAATACAAAACACTTGAGCAATTTGATAACATTACTCAGTTCTCTTCAGCACTCCTGAAACTTAACAGAAGTCTATCATGTATAAAGCCATAAAGTATACCTTCACAATAGCACAGAGACTGTTTTTTCCCTTGTTGCAATGAAGTCAAAGGTATTCCCATGGTTGATGGGAATATAAACTGGTACAGCCACTAGGGAGAAAAGTATGGAGGTCCCTTTTAAAAATTAAAAATAGCACTATCATACGGTCCAGCAGCTCTACTCCTGGGCATGTATCCAGAGAAAACTTTGAAAGATACATGCAGCCCAATGTTCACTGCAGCACCGTTTACAGCAGCCAAGGCATGGAAGCAACCTAGATGTCCATTTTCAGATAAGTGGATAAATAAGAAGTGGTACTTATACATGATGGAATATTACTCAGCTTTAAAAAAATGAATCCCATTTGCAGCAACATGAATGGACCTAGATATTATCATACTAAGTGAAGCAAGTCAGACGGACAAAAGGCAGATACCATATGATATCATTTATATGTGGAATCTAAAAAAACGATACAACCAAACTTCTTTAGAAACAGATTTACAGACACAGAAAGCAAGCTCAAGCTCACCAAAGGAGACAGGTTTGGGGGGGGGGGGTGTGCGATAAACTAGGAGGTTGGGATTAACATATACATACTAGTATATATAAAGGTAGATAATTAACAAGGGCCTGATGTATAGCACAGGGAGCTCTACTCAATATTCTGTAATAACCTAAATGGGATATAATCTGGAAAAGAATAGCTATATGTATATATGTATAACTAAACCACTTTGCTATACACTGAAAACTAACCCAACATTGCAAATACCTCAATATAAAATAAAAATTAAAAAATAAAGCAATGCTGAACTTTTAATGCAAACCAATAGAAACTAAGTTATTCTAAGAGTATTCTGATGAACATCTATTTCATCGACATTGACATCGTCATCTACCCAAACATAAACCAACTTACCTAAACGTAAAAACGAGTTAATAGTAGATCCATGATCATTAGATTATCAGCAGTTGGAATGCTGTGATGCTAACTTTCAGCGAACAGGACACATGGATACCATTAGACTTTGCTATAATTTAAAGTAATATTCCAAAAGGGTTGTGACTTTATGATATAAAATAGTCCTTGACTTTCATAATTCTTAAGCGCTTTCTTCTATCATTTTGCTGATGTATGTTCTATTTTAAAATCGGAAGGATAATGGATGTGCTTCTTAAAACTGTAAATTAGGTTTTCTATCAGAGTCTTGTCAGCGCCATGACAGCTGACCCGACGGTGGTCCAGGCTCTGCAGTTCTCCTTCTTGTCTGCTTCTCAAGGAGAGCGGGTCAGTCTTAAGGAAAGTGCGGGAGATTGCTGAATCCCTCAGGAAACATCTCAGGACCATAATAACATTTACTGCAAGCCATAATCATTTTATGTTCTCTCTAACAGCTTAAAAGCAGAGCTATACTTTGCTGTCACATGTATTTTTATTAATCAAGGGCATTTAAAGTTTGAATGGATATTGTAAATTTGAAAGTCTGCATACTCCTGATTTGTGTCAGGCACATTTTAAAATTTAGGAAAAAAAAAACAAATCTAACAACCTGCCAGGATCTTTAATTGATTTCATGAAAACAGAACCCACCATGCACTTTAGTGGGTATTTTAATTAAATGGATTCTTAAATGTCATTCAAAAGAAAACCTGGTCTATGCAGCGTAATTATAGAGATAAAATAGTGCACAGACAGGGTAAACTCTTATAAATACTTAATATCAGAATATAAATCAAGGTTACACTTTGCTGTAAAACAATATTGTACTCAAATCAATAGACTTCCTATCAGAATAAAAAGCAAAGGTTATGCTTGAAAAATACAAAACTAATCTGCTTCCTAAATTGATGATGGTCTGTTCTATAGGTGAAATTGATTTTAAAATCTGATATATTTAGCATACGACAAAGTACAGCTGATGACCTGTTCACGTAAAGTAAATTAGCATCCACGACGAAATGAACAAAGTCCATGGGTATGCCTGTCATACTAAATTCTGTTATGACCAAAAACTGTGCAATTCTGTAGTATTGAAAAAGATTCCTATACATCCATGATCTTTTAAACTAAAATTCACAAATAGTGTAAAGAAAACTAATCCCTAGGCTCTCATGATTCCTACTTCTTAACATTTCCGACAGGTTCTCCAAAACAGAAAGAGAGTGAAGTCCTTGGAAATCAATGTCTTAAAAGTGATCCATCACAAATGAGCCTTCCAGTCTCAAGTTTCATGTCTCCACACAAAAGAAACTATGCTTTACGTAGCTTTTTTCAGTGCTTTCTTGGTTTGGAGTAAACTGATTTCCATTTTCAACCTGTCAAAATCCTTCTCGTCTTAAAGACTCCTTAGGATAACATGTCTGCTATGAAGCTCCCAGGCAGAACTAGCTTCTCCTTCCTTCAAAATTCCAGTGCCACATTGATAATGCCCTTTAAAGTAATTCATTCATTCAATAAGTACTTACTGAGAATTTACTAAATGCCAGTTAATATAACAATGAATATAACAGGAGAGTTCCCAGGCCATATAAAGCTCACTAGAAGAATTTATTTCCTTGTATCTTTAAAGACATTATAAAGTAGATAATTTTAGCTTCATTCAGAGAGCCTTTTGAAATTCCCCTTATTGGGCGTTTTATCTTAGGCAATTCACTTAACCTTTGTGAATCAATTTTCCCACCTCTAAATTTGAGATCTTCCATCTAAAAGATGAGTCTGTTATATTAAAAGAGATATAGAATATAATTAGTAGAGTGCTTAGCACCGATAATGGGGGGAAAATCTTCACAACCAAAACATGCCAAGGTTCCTAGGGGAATAAGCTACTTCGTATCGGTGGGAAAAGAAGTCTTGATCCTACTTCTTTCTATTTAAAGAGAACTGTAATGAACAGAAAAAGGAAAGATAATTTAAAACTTTCTACCAGTTCATCTATACTGCTCGAGCAAATAGAAGGCATTTCATTTAGCAGTGCAGGCCAAACATTAATCCTTGGATACGCAGTGGACAAAGCCAGAGACGAGCTGAAAAGGGAACCGAACGGTTCTTCTTGGGTTAAGTACATGGATTTGAGTTTTTAGAGGCAGCATGTGGGAAGGAAGACGAACCATAAAGAAGCAGGGGGAGTGAAGTCATCCCGCCATGCGGGGAGGTGGGATTCCGTGCGGGTGAGCCGCCAGAAAGAAGGCCACGTGGGATTTCATTCTTCTATTTCTTCATGCACATCCCCACCCCCTCCTGCCTATAAGAGCCATCAGCAACTGCTGCCAGCCAGGCCACCTACCCCGAATTTACTCAGCTTTCCGCAGATGCACTGCAAGCACCCTCACCTGAGTCACCGTCACATCATGCCCACCCCCTGCAAAAGTCTCCTTATTTTCTGCCCACACAGCCCTAAGGCCCGCTCTGGAAGCAGCATTCAGAGTGATCCTATTACCACGACACCATTATCTTAAAATCCTTCAGGGGCCTGCCCACTCAGGGTAAAAGCCAAAGCCCTTTCAAAGGTCTGTACATCCTTGCACTTTCTAAGTTCCCACTTTCTCACCTCATTTCAACTTCCTACCTGGGCTGACTCGCCTCCAGTCACTCTGGCCTCCTGCGGTTCCTCACTCGTATGGGTCATGAGCCATCTCCACCGACTTTTCATGGCCCTACTCCTTCAGTTCCTCCTTTGCCCACGGGGTTCTCGGGGCCCGGGTCCTTTTCGGTCTCTTCCAGCTGCTCTGCTATAACTGCTCCCCTTTCCTCACGATGGTCCTCAAGCATCCGTTCTCATTCCTGCCTCTGAAAGTACATCCTTGCTCTCCAGTGAGTCCACATGAAACCTCCCTACTCTGATCTCCACGGTATGGACTTCAACAGTTACTGACGCTAGAAGGGTGATAGACTGTCGATGCCCCGTGCAAATCCTGGGAGATCCCGTGTGCGTCACAGCGGACAGCACACGCCTGCCATCTTCTTGGAAAGATTGAGCTTAGGATATCTCCCCCCTCGCCCAGAGGTACCTGTGAGTGATGCCCATCCCAGGATTACAGGTCAGAAGTCTTGGCTGTTGGCTGCAGGGAGCATGGGCAGCTCTCGTGCACAAGTACCCCACTTCTCTGCCTCAAGTGAGGACAAAATCTTTGGTGCGACCTCTTCATGGGGTCAGGCTGAGGCCAGACTATCATTGGAGTCACATCTTTGCTTAGCTCTCCCTCACCCTCCTGCTGCACATACTCCCTCATAGGTGTGCCCTGAATGTGCTCCCTTCATGAATTCATTGCAAACTGATCCCTACCTCAGGTTTCACTTCGGGGCAAAAAGTAAGAGAGTTCCAGGAAACCATCTACTTCTGCTTTATTGACTACACCAAAGCCTTTGACTGTGTGGATCACAACAAACCGTGGAAAATTCTTCAAGAGATGGGAATACCAGACCACCTGACTTGCCTCCTGAGAAATCTGTATGCAGGTCAAGAAGCAACTGTTAGAACCGGACACGCAACAATGGACTGGTTCCAAATTGGGAAAGGAGTACGTCAAGGCTGTATATTGTCACCCTGCTTATTTAACTTATATACAGAGCACATCATGTAAAATGCTGGGCGGGATGAAGGACAAGCTGGAATCAAGATTGCCAAGAGAAATATCAGTAACCTCAGATATGCAGATGACACCACTCCTATGCAGAAAGCAAAGAGGAATTAAAGAGCACAGGCTCTTTAATTTGATGAAATTAATTTCACTTTGATGAAAGTGAAAAGGGACAGTGAAAAAGTTGGCTTAAAGCTCAACATTCAGAAAACTAAAATCATGGCAACCAGTCCCATCACTTCATGGCAAATAAATGGGGAAACAGTGGAAACTGACAGACTCTTACCTTTTTGGGCTCCAAAATCACTGCATGTGGTAACTGCAGTCATGAAATTAAAAGATGCTTGCTCCTTGGAAGAAAAGCTATGACCAACCTAGACAGCATATTAAAAAGCAAACATTACTTTGCTGACAAAGGTCCATCTAGTCAAATCTCTGGTTTTTCCATTAGTCATGCATGCATGTGAGAGTTGAACTATAAAGAAAGCTGAGCACTGAAGAATTGATGCTTTTGAACTGTGGTGCTGGAGAAGACTCTGGACAGTCCCTTGGACTGCAAGGAGATCCAACCAGTCCATCCTAAAGGAGATCAGTCCTGAATATTCACTGGAAGGACTGATGCTGAAGCTGAAGCTCCAGTACTTTGGCCACCTGATGCAAAGAACTGACTGAGGCTGGGAAAGATTGAAGGCAGGAGGAGAAGGGGACAACAAGAGGATGAGATGGTTGGATGGCATCACTGACTCGATGGACATGAGTTTGAGCAAGCTCCAGGAGTTGGTGATGGACAGGGAGGCCTGGTGTGCTGCAATCCATGGGGTCACAAAGAGTCAGACATGACTGAGTGACTGAACTAAACTAACCAGAGCAAAGACACATGCATAAATATTTGAAGGTTTATTTTCAAGAAAAAAATAGCCCTAATATTGGACTTTTAGAATGTTGCGTTAAACACAATTACTATACCTGAAGCTGCATTTACATTACTGTAGGCAAAAATAATTGCTCATAACTAACCATACATTCTATTAAGTGAATTTTCAGCAATTTTATTTATCTCAGATTCTTGAGGGCTTCCCAGGTGGCTCCAGTGGTAAAGGATCCACCCGCCAATTCAGGAGACATAAGAGACACAGGTTCCATCCCTGGGTCAGGAAGATCTCCTAGAGAAGAGAATGGCAACCACTCCAGCATTCCTGCCTAGAGAATCCCGTAGACAGAGGAGCCTGGTGGGTTACAGGTCTGTGGGGTCACAAAGAGTCAGATATGGCTTAGCACACATGCAGATCCTTTCTTGAATAGTAGATTCACTACCTCTATATACCCAACAAATATATGTCTCTTATCTCCCAAAGTTTATTCAGACCTGGTCAACTGGTGAGAAAACATTAATTACCATAATTATCAGTAAATCTGGGAGGATAATTCCTAAGTAAATAAAATTATGGTGTATCATAAAATTCATTCCAATAAATGATGGTCACCATTTCACCTCCTATGTCTCTCAGCTCTTACTCTTGCAGATGTTGAAAGTGGATCTGGAGCTTTTGTTACTATATGTTTTCTCTTTGACCAAGAATATTTTCAGAAACTTAAGGTAATATGAAAGTTCTCATGGTTCACATAACCCAGAAACCAGCACTAGATTTACTCTCAGGTAAATCCTAACCTAACAACTACACTCCTGCTCAGTCACTCACTGTGTCCGACTCTCTGTGACCCCATGGACTGCAGTCCACTAGGCTCCTCTGTCCATGGGATTTTCCAGGCGAGAATACTGGGTTGCCATTTCCTCTTCCAGGAAACTGTTATGGAGACAATATAAAAAAGTGGATGGACATAATCCTTGCCTAACAAAAGCAGTCTTACTCCTAGCAGGACCAATTTATTGCTTTATTCAAATATAACTTTGGAAATTTAGAAATAAGATCAACTGTAATCAGTGGAAATTATCGGAGCATTCTTCTATTCTTGGAAGTTGTTTCTCTTATTCAATGAATATTTCTCTACCCATTTTTCATATTAAAATTAAAAGAAATTCCATGTCAGTCTATGCAGAAGGAGCCTAATTGTTTAATAGCTGGAAACATGAAGGCTTTTATTTTCATTCTAAAACATGAAGTACATCCCCCTAATGCTTAGAACTGTTTGGGTCAAAAGCATGTCACCTTCTGAGTGAAAAACAAAGACAATTCATGTTCAAGATTTCAAAAATGTGTCCTATTTTTCTCTTGAAAAAAAAATTCTTGAAAATAGATTCTAAATTTTACATATACATGATTTTCTGTTTGAGCTAAGATAATGGAGCATTTTCAAAGTTAAGGAAATGGCTTATCTTGAAGTCACTATATGAACCTCTACATCCACATTTAGCCCCCCCACTACCACTATGGCAGAAAGCGAAGAGGAACTAAAGAGCCTCTTGATGAAGGTGATAGAGGAGAGTGAAAAAGCTGGCTTAAAACTCAACATTCAAAAAATGAAGATCATGGTATCTGGTCCCATCACTTCATGACAAATAGATTGGGAAACAATGGAAACAGTGACAGACTTTATTTTCTTGGGCTCCAAAATCACTGCAGATGGTGACTGCAGCCATGAAATAGAAAGTCGCTTGCTCCTTGGAAGAAAAGTTATGACAAACGTAGACAGTGTGTTAAAAAGCAGAGACATTACTTTGTCAACAAAGGTCTGTATAGTCAAAGCTATGGTTTTTCCAGAAGTGACGTACAAATGTGAGTTGGACCATAAAGAAAGCTGAGCGCCAAAGAATTGATGCTTTCATATTGTGGTGCTGGAGAAGACTCGAGAGTCCCTTGGGCAGAAAGGAGATCAAACAAGTCAATCCTAAGGGAAATCAACCCTGAATATTCATTGGAAGGAATGATGTTAAAGCTGAAGCTCCAATACTTTGGTCACCTGATTCAAAGAGCTGACTCATTGGAAAAGACCCTGATACTGGGAAAGATGGAAGGCAGGAGGAGAAGGAGATGGCAGAGGACGAGAAGGTTGGATGGCATCATTGACTCAATGGACATGAGTGTGAACAAGCTCTGGGAGTTGGTGATGGACAGGGAAGCCTGGCAAGCTGCAGTCCATGGGGTCGCAAAGAGTTGGACATGAATGAACAACTAAAAAACAACTATATCCTCATACTAATAAAAATAGATATCATATGTTTAACAGGCAATGGTCTTAGTGTTTTGAATATACTACCTTAGTTAATCCCCATGTCTATATGAGGTATGCACTCTGATTATCATATTTTATAGATAGACTGCAAAAGAAAAAGTAACTCACTCAGCAAAGAGATGGTATAGCTGGAATTTCCAAGCCAAGCAGTTTGACTCTGTTGTTCATGTTCATAACATGCGCAGTGCTTCTGATATCCTCTTAATGATTACAGTATAGTACAAATCCCATCTATAATTACCTATGGATAGTACAAATACTATAAATAATGTACTCAGTAGTCAGTCATATGGCAACTAGTTGATAACTGGGCAATTCAAGGTCAGTTTAGAAACTGACTTCAAAATCCTATACATAGGCTGAAACTATGCAATAATCAAGAGAAAAGAAAAGAACATCAGTTTATGTATACTTAGAGTCATGCACAAGCATCAACTGTTTGCATATCATAGGAATCAAGAGCCAGAAAAAGCTTTAAAAATAATACATTTCTAATGCCTCATTTAAAGAAGGTAAGAGATCAAGGAAAATAACGATTTGTAAAATAGTACACAGAGTCTGATGATAAAACTGAAAAAACAAAAAAACTAGAGTACTTTTGACACTCAAGCCACTATATCTTATTGTCTCATTTATACATAGCAAACACACAATTGATATCTGGAACTATGTGTTTCTTTATTTTCTTAAAGACAGTTTTATTTTATTTTCACAATATACAGATATATCCAGAAAGGATAACATAAAAAGGAAAATTATAGGCCAATGTCACTTGTGAATATAAGTATGAAATTCATAAAGAAATATTAAAAAACTTATTTCAAGCAAATGATCATCTTAACAAAGAGAAAATTATAAAATCAATACCTATGATAGAAATTTCAAGTAAACTGCAAACAGAAGAACACTGCAATAACCTTGGGTTTCCCAGGTGGTGCTAGTGGTAAAGAATCTGCTTGCCAGTGCTGGAGACATAAGAGATACAGGTTCAGTCCCTAGGTTGGGCAGATATCCGGGAGAAGGGAATGGCAACCCACTCCAGTATTCTTGCCTAGAGAGTCCCAAGGATGGAGGAGCCTGACAATCTGCAGTTCATTGAGTTGCAAAGAGTTGGACATGAATAGAGTGACTTAGCACTCATGCGTGCAATAATCTTAGGAAATCTAAAGTAAAACTATAACAAATACTACACTTTATCATGAAATACTAAAGGCTCTCCTTGTGGAATCAGGAAGAAGGCAAGGACGGCAATTAGTATTTATCTATCCAACAATGAACTGGAAGGCCAATGGCATCTAGTAGGACAAGAGAAATGTTATATGGATTGGAAAAGAAGAAATAAAAAATTTTCAATCACATATGATTATGTATGCAAGCAGTCTTAAACTCAATACATATATTATTAAAACTAATAGCAAGTTTTAAAAGTCTCTTACATAAAAAACTATACATGTCAGAAAGTAGAAAAAAAATCTTAAAAACCATACACTAAGCATGATAAGCCTAAAGATGTACTAAGGAATAAATATCAAGAAATATATGTAAGACCTCTATAGAGAATATTATAAAACTTTATAAATAGAAATTAAAGAACACCTATAAAATGAGTGATATACCACATTCATGGCTTAGAAGATTCAGCATGCCAGTTGACAAACATGCCAGTTGTCACCACTGATACATCACTGCAATCCAAATAAGCATCCAAACTCTTTTTATGTAACTTGTCTTTATAAGCAAATTTAAAGTTTATATGGAAATTATAATGACCAAGAACATCCAAGTCACTCCTGAAGAAGAAAAATGTTGGTGCACTTACATTTCTACATAACAACACACAATATAAAGTTACAATGAACGGGACATAAGACAGTAGAACAGTGAGTCCAGAAACAAATCCAAACATATATGAATATTTTATCTACAATAGAGATTGAATTGCAAAGCCACGGTGAAATGGTAGTGTGTTCAAAAAACGGTGCTATCTCAAAGAGATATGCAGGTTGACAAAATGAAGTCAGACCCTTCCTTAAAACTTACTCAACAACTGAACACAGATGGATTGTAGATCTAAATGGGAAAAGCAAGCTTATTTTTATAGCCTCAAGAAAGGGAACAGTGTCTTAAGATAGAGAAGGTACTAACCATGAAGAAAAAGATGGATAAACTTGGCAACATTAAAAGAACTGTTTTGCTTATCAGAAGGCTCTATTAATTGAGTGGAAGGACAAGTCACAGAGGAGAGGAGATATTTACAAAACATACAGCCAATAAAATAGCTAAAGATCTATTGTATATAAAGAGCCCTCACAAATCACTAATAAAAAGACAGCCACCAAAGAGATAAAAGAGCAGGACAGCACAAGGAGCACTTCACAAAGATGACATTCAAATGGCCAACAGACAATTGAAAAACTGTTCAACCTGGTTATAAAGATGAGAGGAAAACAAAGCAAAACTGTAATATCATCCTACACAGTCCTCAGAGTGTGTGTGCATATGGGGCTTCCCTCATAGCTCAGATGGTAAAGAATCCGCCTGCAATGCAGGAGACCCCAGTTCAATTCCTGGGTTCGGAAGAATGCCTGGAGAAGGGATAGGATACCCAATCCAGTATTCCTGGACTTCCCTTGTGGCTCAGCTGGTAAAGATACTGCCTGCAATGTGGGAGATCTGGATTTGATCCCTGGGTTGGGAAGATCCCCTGGATAAGGGAAAGGCTACCCACTGCAGCATTCTGGCCTAGAGAATTCCATGGACTGTATAGTCTCACAAAGCGTCGGACACGACTGAGCAACTTTCACACAATCCCCAGATTTGCTCAAATAAAGAAGTATGACAATAATGAATGCAAACATACATATTTGATTAAAATGGATAAAATATTTCTGTAAGACACACAAATATTTGGATACTTCTGTAAAGGAGAAATGGATAGAAAGACTTTTAGTGTATGCTCACCTGCTTTTTAAGCTTCCCTAGTGGCTAAGATGGTAAAGAATTTTCCTGCAATGTAGGAGACCCAGATTTGATTCCTGGGCTAGGAAGATTCCCTGGAGAAGATGGCAACCCACTCCAGCTTTCTTACCTGGAAAATCTCATGGACAGAGGAACCTGGCGGGCTACAGTCCATGGGATAACAAAGAGTTGGACGTGACAGAGTGACTAACACTAAACAAAACTAAGAAAAAATATACAGTATAGTACATGTGTCTAGACAAACATTTTTCTCCCCTCAGCCTAACTTGCTGCTGTTGCTGCTAAGTCGCTTCAGTCGTGTCCAACTCTGTGCGACCCCATAGATGGCAGCCCACCAGGCTCCCGCGTCCCTGGAATTATCCAGGCAAGAACACTGGAGTGGGTTGCCATTTCTTTCTCCAATGCATGAGAGTGAAAAGTGAAAGTGAAGTCGCTCAGTCGTGTCCGACTCTTCACAACCCCATGGACTGCAGCCTACCAGGCTCCTCTGTCCATGGGATTTTCCAGGCAAGAGTACTGGAGTGGGGTGCCATTGCCTTCTCCGTGACCTAACTTACTGAGCAACAAATTTAAATTGTGAAAACAATTTCAACTGTGCATCAGGGTAACTAGTATTGGAAACGTCTCTACATTTTTTCTTTCTTTTAGCTCTTAATGGTAAGACAAGAACATATTCTAAAGACCCAGTCTATTCATGCCTATACAAAACATTTGAAACCATGTGGTTTCAAAGTTCTTTTTGAAAAAATTGGTGGAATGAAGTATTAACACTACAGTAGAGGTGTTTAGCATGCAAATCTCAACAGTACATAAAATAGGTAATCATCATTTAGACAATGTCACATATATCGTATATTATTTTTATGCTAAAGCAGATTTCTTTGCTCAGCCTGGCACTATTTATAAAAACAAAACTAAAATAAGTGCCAGAATTCTCTTTCCCCTGACACACCAGAGCTGAAGTGGGCTACCACACTGTCTGTCTTCAACCAGGGAATTATTGTATACAGATGCTCTGTGCCATTAACCTTCTTTAGCAAGTTGGTCTCTCTTTTATGAATCCCTGGTTTCCCAAGATTTATGGCGAACTGGGGATATTTTGTTTTAAACTTTAAAAGTCACACATAAATTTCTGCATTTATTCTCACTGAAATCGGGGAACCAATGGAAGTCTCCAGAAAAACTGTTTGTTAATGGAAATGTGTACCACTGGAATATCCTGGTTTATCATCACTCATCTCCCTCCTTCCTGCCTCTGCTGAGGCTATTTTACTCTCCTTTTCTCATTTCTTTCATTAACCTTCATTTTGTCAGCTCTCATAAGACAAACCTTTAAAGGAGATTAGAAGTCAACTTTTCTTTCACATGGTAAAACTCATAAATTGCCTTTTTATTACATAAAAATAATAAATGTTTATAATAATAAATATTTTTTTAAATGTAAAATAGACCTTCACTTCTTCCAGGCTGCCTTTATTACCAGAAGTTAAAAATTCTTTCTTCAACTTAATTTTTTTGCCCTAGTTCTGTGTCGTCTTGGCCAGCAGTGGAAATGTTTCACATGGCTGGCTTCTCAATAGCTAGCATTTTACTGAGCTTCAGGCTTTTTTCTACAGTCTGTATTATAGATGTGGGTAAGATGAAAATATTTCATTTTGTGTTAAAAAAAATAATTTAACATGAAAACAAATTAAATACGTAACAAAGTCATTTGGTGTCAAAAAATCAGTCTAGAGGGTTAAGAGTGACCACAAAGCAGTATTTGGGGATTGGAGTGTGAAAATTTTATCCATGTACTATTGAGAATGATAGGCATTTAGGATGACAGACAATTATGATAACAGTACTTGTTCTACCTCGGTTTTTCCTTCAACCAGCAATACGCGTTTCCAGTTTCCACAGCAACCCAATCAATTTCTGATTACAAATGCAAGCAGAGCAATTTAGGCCCAGACTAGGGAACATGAAGAGTATATTTGTAGATTTAGAGAAATTTGAAATC
Organism: Muntiacus reevesi; assembly: GCF_963930625.1. Taxonomy (NCBI): domain Eukaryota; kingdom Metazoa; phylum Chordata; class Mammalia; order Artiodactyla; family Cervidae; genus Muntiacus; species Muntiacus reevesi. Next base: position 161,608,523 of record NC_089251.1, read on the forward strand.
AGCCCATATCATTCTGAAAGCCTCTATTTGATATTCACAATTAAGATAAAGACTAAAATCTTAAAAGAAAAAAAAAATTCTAGCTGAAGATAAACCACATTTTATAGAGAACTCATTCCTTTTTTTATTGTATTTTTCAAAGATACAAAAGATTTCAGGACTCCTGCTAGATTAATGGCATCATTTAATCAAAGCAGCTGAACTGAGTTAAAGCAGAAACAAATGATAATTAGACACCCGTGTTTAAACAAAATGGGGATGTGAATAATCTCTATATTCTCTGTTTGGATTAATGCATTTAGTTGCCAAATCACAATATAAAATACTTAGATATAAAAAATTTTTTACTTTGATTTTTATTATTTACTTAAAATATAAGGATTAACCTCACTAACTATAACAGGAAATAGAAATACCAAATGGTTAGATGTTATGCTAATATTAAAGTGCTTCCTAAAAAGCAATATATATATATAATATACAATTATATATATAACATATATATATAATTGTTTGAATCATATATATCGTCCAAATAAAAATAATGTACATGATTTGGAAACACCTTTCACTAATGGAAAAACTTCAGGAGAAGCAATCTTCCTTACTGAATTAAGTGTATTTGCAAAACAAGTTAAAGGTCAGTGGAGTGATGAGGCAAACACGAGATAGTACCTTAGTGACTCTTAGGCATTAATATACCTTCCTGAGCACATAACTCATTACCACAGGTGGCTAAAGTATCAAGGAGATTAGAATCCTATAAACTCTTAAAAAGGTCTGGCTATAGGATAGGCCAATTACATGTTAGCAGATTTGGGGAAAATAGAAAACCACCAACTCCTGAGCACTTAACTACATTTGATCACTATGTTGCTGAGCATGTGTCTGTTTCACGATTATATTTCATTCAACCTCCATGAAAACCTTCTGAATTATAGTAGTCCTGCCATCTGCTGATGAAGCATTTGAGGATTTGCAATTCTAAAACCAACGTCAAACACTGACAGAAACTACATGAAGGTAATAACTGCAACTGTGATGAACCATAGTATTTAACATGTGAAGAACATTACAGATGCCACATGAAAGGTTTTCCAAGAATTTTACTCTCTTGGCTGAAGATGGATAATAGCGTTACAAATGGCCTAGTCTAGCTTTCCAAAACAAGATATTGCTATCCTGTAGTCAGGTCAAGTCCTTTGATCAACAGAAAAGATCTTCTGATTTTTTCCCCAAGGCTTAGGAATTCATGACCTAACTTATGATCCTAGAATAACTTTAATGAGTAAAACGACAGTGTGAATGTCTAAGAAATAATTTTTCTGAATGCTGTAAAAAATTTTATTGGTTCATTATTCCAGTTTAATGTACTAGCGTTCAAATTTTCAAAATGCACTGACTAGATTGCATATATGCATCCAGGACAGCCTGAAAACTAGCTGTTTGCCCTCGGCTGAAATAAACTTATGGTTCCTTATAAAATGTGATGGATTCCCAAGATATCGTTAACAGAAAATAAATGAAGGTAGGTATAAATTTGAGTATTATGTAAATTTATAGATAAATCTCAACAAGTGAAGGAAAATGTTAAAGTACTAACTACCATAGTTTTTATGAGAGATCCTAAATATTAATATCTGCTGGATAACCTTTAATGGAGACAGTGAATGGGAACATAAATATATCTAGTGGAGAAAATTATGAAAACTTTGTTTTCATAACCTAATGTAACAATACTTCAATAAAGCTCATACAATAACTAAATATACTTTATACCATAGATAAATCAATGATGGATATTTTCAGATCATGTAATTGTGCTGTACACAGTGATACAGTTTACATTTATTAAAATAACAAATAAATTATTTTTTGTCTTTTATTCTATGTACTACAAGGCCTAAAAGAACAAGCCTCATGTAATAAACAGGCTTATACATGCTCCATGAGCTCCTTTAAATGACTCAAAGATGACAAGGATAAACTTATCATTCCATTAAAAGCTTCATGGACCAGCTAGGGGTAAGGCTGACATGATGTGGTTTTGATCCTCTCTACTTCTTGACAGCTGGTGCAACTGGTCCACTCTTAGGTACTTAACCAAGAGAGGTAAACACATATCCACACAAGCACTTGTACAACAATGCTCATAGCAACTGTTTTGAACAGCCATGCTCGGATGTTCGCCAACAGTGAGTGCTTAAACTGTGCTATATTCATATGAATGGAATACTTCAAGCGATAAAACAGAATGAAGTATCAATATATGCAACAACATGGATGCCTCTTAAAGTAATTATGTTGGCTGAAAAAGAAGCCAGGAGAAAAAAAGAAGTGTATTCTGCATGAAGGGGTGAAAGTGTTAATCGCTTAGTTGTGTCCAACTCTTTGGGACCCCATGGACTATAGCCCATCAGGATCCTCTCTGTCCATGAGATTTTCCAGGCAAGAATACTGGAGTGGGGAGCCATTCCCTTCTCCAGAGGATCTTTCTGACCCAGGGATCAAACCCAGGTCTCTTGCATTGCAGGCAGATTTATATTCTGTATAAATAAATGCAAACTCATCTAAATGACAGAAGGCAAAGATAGGAAAATGAGAGAGAGGGCACGATTGCAAAAGGATTGGGGGTAATGGACAAGTTGGCATGATTTTGATTGTTGTGATGGCTTCACAAATTGTATATGTGTGCCAAAATGTATTCACTTTTATACTTTATGGAGTTTATTGTTAGTACCTCAATTACGATCCTTTAAGAAGAAATATTATTTACATATTTGAAATAGCTGCATTAATTTACAGTAAGAAAAAGTTAAAGAGGTAGAACTGAAGGAAAGTGGGCCTGGGGTCAGATGGTGGAAGCAGGCATAGGTCAATGACTGCTAAGCCCTGATGAGCTATTCTCACGACTTTATCAACTCTGTGCAAGGATCACGCTGACACTTGAAGAAATGATTTTCATTTTGTAAAGCAATTGACGACAGAAAGGAGATTAATGACTCGTCACCATAAACTGAATGTACGTTCTGAATTTGTTTTCCAGAATTTTAATCTGTTTTAGCAGATACACTCCAATCTATTTTCATTACTGACAAAAGTCACTTGTTATTACTTGCAGATGACTGAACAGACGGAGGTGAGATCTACGGTTTCAAAGCAGAGTAAAACAAGATAGACCAATTATTTCACAGAACAGAATTATTTCACTGAACTTGTCCGCATGAGCCTGACAGTGGTCGCAATTTTCTAGCCTGCTTAGCATCGGCACCCTAGAATGCGCTCCACCCTTCGCAGAGGGCAATGCCAGTCTGTGCTTTTCCAAACAGGACACTAAGGGTTTAAGTATCTTTTTGGCTTGCCAGAGCCTTCTGCCTCCCATTACTAACCCTTTATTTGCTTGGATCTTGGTTCACTTTGGAACAGTAGGTTTGGATTTTGGCTCAAACATTCGGCTCGCCTGAATCCTGTTAAGCCATCTCCTAGGTCTATCTCATCTTAAGTTCTCCCCTGACTGAATCAGCCTGATGATTCTGAGTTTGCCAGTGTTATCTCAAGAAAAACCTGGTGTGTGTACTATGTAAGTCACTGCAGGTATTTCAATCCGGTCCAATATACCCAATATATTGGTGCTGATTCTGGCCTTTGAGATGCTCCGGTGGTTTTTGATTCCTCTGCTTTTAAAGGTCCTAATCTAAAACACCATTCCCGTAATTTTCTTTATTGAAGTACCAAGTGTTGACAAGTTTCACATCAGTTCAAACTAGCTTCCACTCACATAAATAGAAGGCCAAATGTGACTTAGAGAAAGTCTTTTTTACCTATAAAAGGGAAGAGTTCTTATCAGGAAATCACTATATTCTTTCCATAAGTGATGAATAGGAAGTGAATGTATAACAGGTGTAGATGGACAGTCACAGTCAAATTACTTTTAAAAAATACTTAAACAAGAAATACAACTGAGCATCTCGGTTATCTAGAACACTGTGCAAAGTGTTGAGAGGCACAGGGACAGAGAATTATAAGACACTGGCCATTGAAACCTGAAATTTATAAAAGCTATATTTGATGAATTTATTATAAATATTTTAAAATGAAAAAAGATGATTTTGTACATGTAAATCCCTGTGAATGTGTGTATGATCTAGTATAATAATAAGTAAATATGATATCATACACTCAAGAAATTCCAAAGAGAAATAAAGTATACACAGAGGCATCCTTCATTATTGCTTAAAAGTACTAACCTTTATTTTATACAACTGTTGCTGTTCTGTGTCAATAGTCACTATATTATATAAATTCTAAAATATATAATTTTATAATTATAAAATACATATAATTATTATTAAATTCAAATAATATTTCATGTTCATGTGAAACCAATAAATAATTCTACTTAATTTTGAAATCAAGTTATAGTTTTATCATGTAAAATAACTTTTATCTTAAAATACAAAGTGCAAGACACATATGAGATTTGGTAATGGATTTACTGCTTTTCTCAGGGGCTATTTATTCATAGATACTTTGGTTTAGAGTAGACAATCTGTGAAATATATTTCTCTGTGGATTCTGTTCTAAGTAAAAACCACAAAAGGAAGGTAGCTAGCCATGATCTAGCCCACATTCATTATTTTATTTGGCATTTATTATATAATCATATTTTTTCTATTCTGTGCTATAACAATTTGAATTAATTTGAATTGCTTTAGAAAGATACTTCTGAAATAATAATTATTTATATAACAATTATTATTTATAATAAATCAATTCACATCCTTTTCCCTATATGATAGTAACTTTGGTAAATAAGCAAATTCATGGATAATAATATCTTAAATTTTTGTTTAGGTTATGATTCTTAAATGTATATGGAAGACTTAAAAGTAAATCTCTGACCATAACACTTCTCTATGACAGACTAACTGAATTATCTTAAACTTGCTTCAGAGTTGTTGTATCCCAAATATTAAATCTAAATGTCTTTTGCCTCACTTTCTAGGTCCTATAAAATCAATGGTTATCCTATGTATTAAACTTTGGTGTGCTTCGCACCCATAACATAGTCACTGTTTGCTGATCAATAATGAGTCTGCACTGCCCCCCTACCTCTATTGTCAGCATAACAGCTGGATTTTTAATTCTTATTAAGGGAGCAGAAGCAAAACCAATACATCTTCCTGAATCCTCTATTTAAAACCTCATTTTAAGGACTTAAATACGAAATATATACACTGAAATACAAATACATATTTTTCAGAAAATAAAAAAATAAAATACTACAGACAGGTTCTGGTAGTCTAGATCCCTGGAGTAAGTAGGAGTACAAGTTGTGACCCATGGTTAGGTCATTTTCAGAACTCCAAAGCAGGAATTGGCTAGGTCCTCTGACATGACTGCTGCTGCTGCTGCTGCTAAGTCACTTCAGTCGTGTCCGACTCTGTGCGCCCCCAGAGACGGCAGCCCACCAGGCTCCCCCGTCCCTGGGATTCTCCAGGCAAGAACACTGGAGTGGGCTGCCATTGCCTTCTCCAATGCAGGAAAGTGAAAAGTGAAAGTGAAGTCACTCAGTCGTGTCTGACTCTTCCCGACCCCATGGACTGCAGCCCACCAGGCTCCTCCGTCCACGGGATTCTCCTGGCAAGATTAAGGAGCAGCAAAACAATGCGCCCAGAAGTGGTTTTTCTCCATTATTTTCTGGTTCTTCTTTCTAGCTTGTTTTCTTTTGTGTTTTTCTCCTTACTGATCAAAATCACAAGGGCCACAAATGTTTAATGATATAAGTGGATTTTAGCAATTAGTTATGTTTTTAAAATCTTCAAAGAATTTAGGTAACCTAGGAAAAATTGCTGCCTCGTGGACTAATAAGTAGGGATACAGAAAAGAACAGGAACAAATACCGAAGCTTATTGCCTATTTCGAATTTGTTTTAAGATGAACCTAATCCTTATCGCTCATAACATAACATTAAATAGTAACCATACTTTTACACAGATGTTCTTTGTAATCTGCTCTTAGACAAATCATCTGGAATTAACAATCCAAAAAAAGTATAGACAAAAAAATAGTCTTTTCTCAAGTCTCCATAGAACATTTCTAGAAACAGATCCTATTCTAGACCAATAAATATCTTTAATAAATTCCAAACAGCTAAAACTGTAGAAACCAAACTATACAACCAGGAAGCAACAAATCTACTAATAAAAAACAATGATCAAAACATAATTATAAAGCCCCAACCGACAGGGAAAATAATCCCTCACAAACAACAACCATATAAAAAAGGAAAGCAAAACAAAAATTACATATCATTTTAATAATAAGACCAATCCAGAGAAAGAAAATGCAAGAGTGGAAATAAGAACTCTGTTGTCAAAACCAGAAGAATTAGCGTATAAATTCAGAAGGCAGTGTATGAAGAGAGAAACAAAGAGCATAATGAACCATGAGGAAACCTAAACAAAGAAAAAGAAGGCATAAATTAGCAAATGAGAATATAATGCAGATAGTAAAAATTTAAATACATTAATATCTGTATGATATGATGACTACAGTTTTATTCAAAAGAATGTAGTGATGCTTTTTGGGAATAATTCAAGAGTAACGCTAATAAAAAGGGGTTTGATATTTATTATCTTTTTTCTCTTTAGATATTTTCTTAAAACTCGACATAATTTTTCATTTTTATAATGAAAATAATTTTTCAAATCCACAGTATTCAAAGAAAAACATGCTGAAATACAATAAATTAGTTTTTGCAGAATGAAAGTGTAGTTCACATAATTAATTTTCTTCCTAAAGGAAAGTTTTACTTTAGTTTCTAGAAACATCATTTGTTCTAGCAGCAAAGAGCTCCAGGAAGAAGGCCCCTCCTCCAGCCCCAAACGATCAGGGAACTTTAGCAGTCCCATCTCCCCACCTGCCAGTGACTGAGTATCGGTATATCTCAAAATTCACATGTTTCTCTTTTTCTGTTTTGCATATAGGGTTATCGCTACCATCTATCTAAATTCCGTATATATGTGTTAGTATGCTGTAATGTTCTTTATCTTTCTGGCTTACTTCACTCTGTATAATGGGCTCCAGTTTCATCCATCTCATTAGAACTGATTCAAATGAATTCTTTTTAACGGCTGAGTAATATTCCATGGTGTATATGTACCACAGCTTCCTTATCCATTCATCTGCTGATGGGCATCTAGGTTGCTTCCATGTCCTGGCTATTATAAACAGTGCTGCGATGAACATTGGGGTGCATGTGTCTCTTTCAGATCTGGATTCCTCAGTGTGTATGCCCAGAAGTGGTATTGCTGGGTCATATGGCAGTTCTATTTCCAGTTTTTTAAGAAATCTCCACACTGTTTTCCATAGTGGCTGTACTAGTTTGCATTCCCACCAACAGTGTAAGAGGGTTCCCTTTTCTCCACACCCTCTCCAGCATTTATTGCTTGTAGACTTTTGGATAGCAGCCATCCTGACTTTTGAACTCTGGGGGAGAACGTGAGGGTGGGATGTTTTGAAAGAACAGCATGTATATTATCTATGGTAAAACAGACCACCAGCCCAGGTGGGATGCATGAGTCAAGTGCTCGGGCCTGGTGCACTGGGAGGACCCTGAGGAGTCGGGTGGAGAGGGAGGTGGGAGGGGGGATCGGGATGGGGAATACGTGTAACTATATGGCTGATTCATGTCAATGTATGACAAAACCCACTGAAATGTTGTGAAGTGATTGGCCTCCAACTAATAAAATAATATTAAAAAAAAAAAAAAATTCACATGTTGAAGGCTTAACCCCTAAGGCGATGGTGCTTGGAGATGAGACCTTTAGGAGGTATTAGGGTTAGATTACATCATGAGAGTGGGGACTCTAGGGTGGGATTAGCAAGTTAATAAGAGTACTGGAGAGTTTCTGTTTGCATGCACAGGGCAAGGGAGCATCTGCAAGCCAGGAAGGATGCTCTCACCAAGAACTGAAATGGCCAGCACCTTGCTCGTGGGCTTCCCACCCTCCAGAACTATGAGAAGTAAATGTCTGTTGTTCAAGTCCCACCAGTCTGTGATATTTTTGTTATGTCAGACTGAGTTAAGACACTACCCAAGGCATTAATACCTAGTTTTGGATAATAAAATATAAGAAACTTGTTATGGGTTATGGGGAAGGTTTTTCTTTGCTTCCTGATAAATGAAAGAGATGCCAATAGTTTATATTTGTTTTTTAAGCTGAGCACGTCATGATTAAATAATTTACAAAAATGTAAGAATTAATATTAGAATGCCAGATGAAATTAATGTTATGTTAATAGTCATAGACTTAACAAGAAAAATCTTATGATCATCTCAATGAGTGCAGAAAGTATCTTCAATAAAATTCAATACTACTCACAGTTTTTCCAAAAACCCTTAGCAAATTAAGAATAGATTATGATTGTCCCCAAATTTATACTGTGCATCCAACATAATTTAATCAAAATTCCCAAAACAGTTTTTCTCTTTCAATTTACTCATCTGTCATATCACACAGATTTATCTGCATATATTTAAAAATCCTAACATCTCCGGGATAAATCCCACTTCATCATGCTGCATGATCCTTTTAATGTGTTGCTGGATTCTGTTTGCTGGTATTTTCCTCAGGATTTTTGCATCTAAGTTCATCAGTGATATCAGCCTCTAATGGTACCGATGAACGTATCTGCGGGGCACAGATAGAGACATAAAGGACAGACTCCGGACACAGTGGGGGAAGGAGAGGGTGGGAAGAATTGAGAGAGCAGCACTGAAACGCATACATTATTATCATCTGTAAAATAGATAACTACTGGCTGCTGTATGCTACAGGGACCTCCACACAGCCCTCTGTGACAGTATGGAGGGTTGCGATGGGGTCGGGGTCGGGAGGAAGTTCAGAAGGGAAAGGACACATGTATACTTAATGGCTGATTCACATTCTTGTCTTGCAGAAGCCAATACAATATTGTAAGGCAATTATCTTCCAATTAAAAATCAATAAAAGAAAGAAAGGGATACGATCTAGGTTCTCAAATTATAACATGTTTTCTAAGAGACAGCAGGGGAAGGAAAACTCTAGTTTTTAAAGTTTAAAAAACATCCCTAAAGTGATTTTCATAAAACTTCACAACCCATTCTAAAATTAGTATAGCTGTTAAGAGACCAAGAATGTGAAAGAATGAAAGCAATTTGGAGAACTCACCTTACTAAATATCAATATTCATGAAGTTACAATGGTTAAGACAATGTGAGTGGGATGCTGGCTTAGTAATAGAGAAATAAGACAGACCAAAGAGTCGCTAGGTTCCATTTATAAAAGGTACTGGATGGGTGGTTCTCCATATGGAACAGATCAAATTAAAGTCTTACTTGTCATCTCAAAAAATGAATTAGATGCAACTATAATCTGTATGTAAACGTTTTAGGAATAAAATGTGCAAAAAAATCAATATATCAGGATCAAAAATACTTCTGAAATTTGGCACAAAATATACAAACTATAATGGGAGAAACTGATAAATATAAATATTTTAAATTTATAATTTCTGTTCATCAAAAAAATGCAAAAAAAAAATGTATAATGACAAGTCACGGACTAGGCGCTAATAAGTTGGGTCCATATAAAGAACATCTATATATCAGTAAGAAAAGGACAGACAACCCAATAGGAAAAGGTAGCAAGGCTAGAAACAGGCACATCACTGAGGAAAAAAAAAAGAAAGAAAATATATCAGTAGTCATCAAGCAAGTGCAAAATTAAATCAAAACAAGATAGAATTTCATGCCCCTCAGATTGGCACCATTAGAAGAGGCCGGCTTCACCAGTTTCTAAACATATCACTGAGTTACAATACTTTAAATTGTTACATTGGTTAGAATTCTCTCTGAAATATCTGAGTATTACGTATAATTATACAACATATCAGCAGGGAATGACACTGCTTAATAAGTTCTGAACTTCCGTGCTGTGCTGGGCTTAGCCGCTCAGTCGTGTCTGACTCTTTGTGACCCCGTGGTCTGTAGCCCACCACAGCTCCTCCCTTCATGGGGAGTCACCAGGCAAGAATACTGGAGTGGGTTGCCATATTTTTCTCCAGGGGATCTTCCCAACCCAGGGATCAAACCCGGGTCTCCCACATTACAGGCAGATTCTTTACCAGCTGAGCCACTAGGGAAGCCCAAGAATACTGGAGTGGGTAGCCTATCCCTTCTCCGGGGGATCTTCCCGACCCAGGAGTCAAACTGGGGTTCTCCTGCATTGCAGGTGGATTCTTTATCAGCTGAGGTATGAGGGAAGCCCTCTGAACCTCTAGTAAACAATAAAACAATGCCTGACACAATTAGAACAGTTAAATTGAAAATCTGGAAGGTGGACCCAGAAATCAGGTGATCATAGGCACACAAGTGGCTCAGTGATAAAGAATCCGCCTGGCAATGCAGGAGACACGGGTTGGATCCCTGTGTCAGGAAGATCCCCTGGAGAAGGGAATGGCAACCCACTCCAGTACTCTTGCCTGGAGAATCCTATGGACAGAGGAGCCTGGGGGGTACAGTCCATGGGGTTACAAAGCGCTGGACATGACTCAGCACACACACACACACACACACACACACGTAAGTACAATTTGCAAACTGTGAACCACAGCCTTAGCTGTTTCCAATCCATTTATAAAATGTATTATGAATGTATATCAGAGGTACTGAGAGATTGATCCCTTCAACACACGGCAGGTGGGGAAGGTGGAAGGCAGGCAGGGCTGCTGTACTTAAAAGCCCCAGGCTGTTGCCTCCGGCTGTAAAGAGCAGCACAGATGCAGTCAAGCCTTGCTCCAGGGGTTTACATCAACCCTTCATCAGGGTCTTCAGATTCCAAAGAACTCCGACTCAGTAATTCTACTTAAGGACTTAATATTTCAAAGAGATATTTCAAAGTACGGGAAAAAAAATGTTTAGAAATATTAACTTTGTCATTATGTATGACAGCAAAAAACTGAAAGCAACCTGAGTGAAGGAATAAAGAAATGATGGCACATTCAGAGAACAGAATTTCATGAAGTCTTTTAAATGCTCAAGAGGAGTTTGTGATGACATATAAAGTATTAGCAAGTTAAAAAGAACCTTCAATGACACAATTTCATGTAAAGTATTATACAAATGATGCAATTTCATATAAAGTATTATAATTATATATGATACAAACTAAATACGTAAGCTATATAAACACGTGTATTATGTATTTATACTTTCATAAAGTCATATATGCTTTGCTTATACAGTCTATAAAACAGAAACAATTTAAAGAATTTTAGATATATATAAAATGAATAGAATGTATGACATAATTCTCTGGGGAAAAGAAAGCATAAAATAAAGACTGAACACTGAGTGAGCAGGAAGCCAGGTCTGACTGGTCTCAGCCTTTTCCGACTGCCCCTAACTCTTCCCCTCGGTCCCCCTCACCTTTTATAGCTCACCAAACAAGATCCTCTTTGAGAAGCCTTTCCAGACCTAGCCTCTTTCAGGCCATTTGGCTCTCGAGGTCTCATAGCATCACACACTTCCTCTCTGACACTTTACAAAACCAGCAGCTGTTTTGCTCCTGTCATAAAATGAACTGAAAACAACCAGAACTAAAATAAAGTCTACACTCTGCAGAAGGCACTGTGAATTCTGTTCTTGGGTCAAATCAGATCACCAAAACTCTACATACATGTACCATGTGAATTTTATCTCATGCAAAACTCAGTTCCTCAAGGTAGATTTTAATGTCACCTACCCGGCTCTTACTGAACTCATCTGTGAATGAAACTGGCCAGTGTATTTCAGGTAAGAAATAAAAATGTAGGTATGGTGTGTTGCATGTATTTAAAATGCTACAGGGTGAATTTCTCTGAAAACTCAGTGTAGAGAAAGACTGAATACAAGGACTTACAGGCTACTTCTTTTGTGATAATGAGAAGTATATAAGGTTCCCCTTCCCAGCAACAGATGCCAAGAAGCTCAGAAGGAAATTTGAACATCAATCAATAAATATACTGACCCTTATGAATGAAAAATTTGATTCCCCTTTTCTTAAGTTCAAGCTTTCTACTTTAATTACATTTTATTTCATTGTTTCACTACCGTTTCGTCTATTTTGTTTCTAATCACTCCAATTTACTTTCAAAGGCTTTTGTCTCAATGTATATGCATCTCATTATAAAGCTATTGAAACTGATTGAGGAAAACATTATAAATAAATACAAAAGAAAGCTGTTAATGATCATTTTTTTTTCTTAAAAATGTACATTTTAAAAATAGAAGGGTGAAACTCACCAATAAGAGAATGAAAAGGAAACTCACCAATGGGGAAACTATACTTAAAATATATGTATTTGACAACTGCTTTATATCATTTGGATTGTCATGTCCTCCTCCAGGTATTATTATATCATTTAGAATAAAATATGAAGAATAAGAATCATTACAAATAAATACACCAAATAAAGTCAAAAGAAAAACAGACAAAAGTATAGAAAGGCACTTCACAAAAGAGAATCAAATAGCCAATAAATAATAAAAAGTTTTAAACTCTGTTAGTCAGAGTAAAAATGAATATTAAATCACAATAACATTACATGCCCACTAGAATACCTAAAATGCAAAATAAAGAAAGCAGCAATTATTGATGATATTATAGAGCAAATGATACTCTTATACAGAGCTAGCCAGGAGGTTAAATGTGAAAAATCAATTTAGAAAATGGCTTTAATATAGTTACTAAAGCAAACATATTCATACCCTAGGATGCAGTAACCTGGACATTCATACATATATTCTCCAAAAATCTGTACTAGAAATAAGAATAGAGCTGGAGGTATTATGCTGTCTGATTTCATACTATACTACAAAGCTACAATAATTAAAACAGTATGATACTGGTAAAAACAAAAACACATAGATACATGGAAAAAAAAAGAGTACCCAGAAAAAAACCTACACTCATGGTCAGTTAATCTACCACAAAGAAAGCAAGATGTACAATGGAGAAAAGACAGTCTCTGCAATAAGTGGTGCTTGGAAAACTGGACAGTTATATCTAAAAAAAAAAATGAAATTAGAATATTTTCTTCCACATGTACAAAAATTAATTTAAAATGGCTTAAAGACCTAAATATAAGACTGGAAACCATAAAATTCTAGAAGAAAATATAGAAAATGTAACACTTGACTAGATTTAGCATTATATTTTTGTAAATTTACCCAATTTAAAAATGAGCAGAGCTGAATAGACATTTTTCTGAAGAAGACATGTGTACAGATGTTGACAAGGGACATGAAAAGATGCTCAACATTGTTAATCATCATAAAAATGGAATCAAAACCACAGTGAGATATCATCTTATGCCTGTCAGACTGGTTATCATCTGAAAGACCAGAAATAATCAGTGCTGATGAAGTAGCGAGAAGGAAAACTTGTATGCTGTTGGTGAGAATGTAAATTGGTGCAGCCCGTGTGGAAAACCCTACAGAGATTCATCAAAAAACTAAATCTAGAAATACCACATGATCCAGCAATTCCATCCCTGGGGATATATCTGAAGGAAACAAAAACACTGACACACAGTGCACAGTGACTGCAGCCATGAATTTAAAAGATGCTTGCTCCTTGGAAGAAAAGCTATGACAAACCTAGGCAGCATATTAAAAAGCAGAGACATCACTTTGCTGACAAATATCCATCTGGTCTGAGCCATAGTTTTTCCAGTAATCATGTATGGATGTGAGAAACCATAAAGAAGTCTGAGTGCTGAAGAATTGATGCTTTCAAATTGTGGTGTCGGAGAAGACTCTTGAGAGTCCCTTGGACTGCAAGGAGATCCAACCAGTCTACTGCTAAAGGAAATCAATTCTGAGTATTCATTGGAAGGACTGATGCTGAAGTTGAGGCTCCAATAGTTTGGCCACCTGATTCTAAGAGCTGACTCATTAGAAAAGACCCTGAAGCTGGGAAAGATTGAAGGCAGGAGGAGAAGGGGACGACAGAGGATGAGACGGTTGGGGGCACCACTGACTCAGTGGACAAAAGTTTGCACAAACCCAGGGAGACAGTGAAGGACAGGGAAGCCTGGTGTGCTGCAGTCCATGGGGTCTCAAGAGCTGGACATGACTTAGTGACTGAACAACCCCAATGCTCATAACTGCATTATTACAGTTACCGAGATATGGAAGCAACCTAATCGTTCATCAATAGATGAATGGATTTAAAAAATGTGGTCATATATACAAGAGATTACCATTTTTTTAAGTCATGTCTGACTCTTGTGACTTCATGAACGACAGAGCCCACCAGGCTCCTGTGTCCATGGAATTCTCCAGGCAAGAACACCGGAGTAGGTTGCCACTTCCTTCCCCAGGGGACTGTCCCAACCCAGGGACTGAACCTGCTTCTCCTGCACTGGCAGGCAGACTCTTTACCACTGAGCCACCAGAAAAGCCCACGATAGACTATTGAAGTGAAGTCGCTCAGTCGTGTCCGACTCTTGGCGACCCCATGGACTGTAGCCTACCAGGCTTCTCCGTCCATGGAATTTTCCAGGCAAGAGTGCTGGAGTGGGTTGCCCTAATAGACTATTACTCAGCCATAAAAAAAGAATGAAATTTTGCCACTTGAAACAGCATGGATGGATCAGGAACATATTATGCTTAGCGAAATAAGCCAGACAGAAAAAGACAAATGCTGTCTGTTATCACATGGAATATTGTCTGTTACACATGGACTATAAGATATAAAACAAGCTAGCGAATAAAAATAAGAAACTGACTCACAGACATTGAGAACAAACCAGTCATTACCAGTGGGGAGAAGGAAGGGGAAAAAGAGCAAGATAGGAGTAGGAGAGTGAGAATTACTAGCTACTATGTATAAAATAAGTAAACTACATGGACATACCATATAGCACAGGGAATATAGCTGATATTTTACAGTAGCTATAAATGAAGTATGCTGTTGTTCAGTTGTGTTTGACTCTTTTGAGACCTCATGGACTGTAGCATGCCGGTATAATCTTTAAAAATTGTGAATCACTGTGTTGCACATTTGAAACTTATATAAAATGGTACATCAACTATACTTCAAATAAAAAATACTAGAATTTTCCCAGTAGCACTATTTGTAAAAGTCTTAACCTAGAAGTCACAGAAATAGTTATCAACAAACGAATGGATCCATAAATTATGTTATATTCTCCCATGAAAATAATACAAAGAAATGAATATGAAGGATCTATGATCATATGCATATGATCTTTGATCACATCACAACAGTGATCCCATACACCAGACATAAAACAACTGCACACTGTATGGTTCCTTGAATATATGCACAAATCTGTTGACGGCAGTTGGGATAAGATTAACTTGGGCTGTATTTGGGCAGCTAAGCTACTAGAAAGGCCCTGAAGGGGTTCTGTGGTACTGGTAAGGTTTCCTGATCTGGGTTCTGGCTACACCAGTATGTTTGGTTTAATATTTATCAAGTGATGTGTGTGCATTTTCCATTTGCATGTCATGCATCTACCAAAGTCAATAAAAAAGTGATCAAGAGAGGACTGGCCTAAGTTAGAAAAATCTAGTAATATAGCATTCATTCTTTGCCATTGAATAGATGACTCACAACAACAAAAAATTAAATTGTCAGATTTATATGCTAAACGGAAAGAAAAAAGGTCTTCTCTGCCTCCTCATAGGATTGCTAGGAAAGCAAAATAGAATAGAGATGTCTAGCCCCATTAATTATTAAAGCATACACAAAGTCACTACGATTAGTATACATACAGCAGTGATAGATCATTCAAATTAAACAGGAAGATTTTTTTATATATATAACTTAGTTTAACTATATGTGAAAGTTAATGTAACTACTGCTGACTAATTTGGTAAAATAAAATAAATTTATACCTTGCTTCTTAAACCAAAATGAATTAAGATGAAGCAAAGCTTTAAAATAAAACATTGAAATTTTAAGAGGACTAGTGAAAAAAAATTTTTAATTTCCCCATTATCTTAAATAGGAGAAGCCTTTACTCTTGAGACCCCATATATTGTAGCCTGCCAGGCTCCTCTGTCCATGGGATTTCCCAGGCAAGAATACTGGAGGGGGTTGCTGCTTCCTTCTCCAGGGTATCTTCCCAACCCAGGACTCCTGCATTGCAGGCAGATTCTTTACCAACTGAATCACCAGGGAAGCCTCCTTTACTAAGCCAAGTCACTTAAACATTTCACAATGGACGTGTATAACGTTAATAAGAAGCTAATTAAAAATGGCATTCTGTGATGTAACCCTATTCTATGGATTTAATTTCATCTCCCACTATTCTTATTTGCAGCCACCCAATTAAATTGCAACTCTTCACTGTCTTGATTATGCTTATGTTGTGCCCTTTGTTCTAACACCCTTCTCCCTACACATCTATCTACACACTCAAATCCCTCCAGTCCTTAGGTAACACGTCATCACTGACTGTGCCACGCACTGTTTTATGTGCTTTACATGTTTTATGCCGTTTTAATTATCCATTCACATTCATTATTGTTTTGTAAATAATTCTGCATTCACATATATAGATTACGACTGTTTAAGCATTTGGGCTTGCACAACCCACATGATCATATCTGTCTATGATCAAGCTTGTATTGCTGAAGCACCCTCAAAAAACACTGGGAGTCCCCAAATACCTCCTTAGGATACAGTTCTGTAAATCTTTTGTGGAAGTGTGGAGTGAAGACTTATTTAATTAGTGAGTGCTGGAAAGAAGGAACTGATGGCACGTCGTAACACTAGAAAAGTGATTTGTGGGTTGGCTTCTGGAACAAGGAGTTGCATTCACGAAAAGCTGTGGATCAGCATGTTATTTTCTGAACAGAAATAAACCTTAAGAAAGAAGGGTGTTTTAACTATATGCTTCCCAGGTGACTCAGTGGTAAAGAATCCACCTGTCAATGCAGGAGACACGGGTTCAATCCTTGGATTGGGAAGATTCCCTGGGCTAGGAAATGGCAATCCACTCTAGTATCCTTGCCTGGGAAATCCCAATTGACTATATAATGCAAAAAGGCCTATACTGCTGAGGACAGAAATGTTGAAATGTGCAAGGGTCCCGCGTCTGAGGGCCTTGCAAAAGAAGCATTTCCTCTTCTGGGTGATGTAAGATTTGGCTCTGATTCATGGATTCTTGTAGCTGTTGTTCCTGTGCCAAAACCCTTACAGAACTGGTACTCAAAGAGAGTAGGGAGGGGACAGCGCCGTGCACGTGCACAAACGAGATTGCACCTTTGTCACAAAAGGTGCTTGGGTTTTGACCCTTTCTCTCCCTCAGCCAGGACGACAAAGCTGTCTCCAAACTCATACTGCACCAGAAACCTCACATTGCAGGAGATAAAATGGAACAGACACATAGTCAATGAGGGACAGCCCCGCCAGTAATACAGAGAGCTTGTCCAGTCTTGGAGGTGTGGGAGTGGGCCTCACAAACTGGATATCTAATTCCAGGGTCCCAGAGCACTCAATCAGCTCAGCACCAAATGTCCCTATTCCCTTGTTTGACCAAAATGACCCAAAGAGAAGGCTGACTCAGCGAACCAATTAAAAAAAAAAAAAAAAAAAAGAAATGTTGAAATGTAAATATTGGGTATGAAGAGGAAAGGTTTTATTTCCTGTACCACTGAAGTTAGGATATATTAAGTGTCTTTCTTTTGTCAAGACCTGTCCATTGTTGTTAGTGGTGGCTTTCCTTGGAGTTTTAAGGACTGGGGCTTTGTTTTGCTGATCACAAATCCCCAGAATTGCGCTTTGCAAGATCTTAGGTTTAGAAACAAACAAAAGTATCATTTATTGAATGAATGGATGGATGGATGGACAATATTTTCATCTAACAATTATGATTCCCACTAAATGAAGTGAAAGAATGACGCATCCTCCTTAGAAGATTACCAAGGAGATATTATTATTACACTAAGGGATTTTCCTTAAGTATATGGAGACAAGAAGATAATGTACCTCAAACAAGTTGTTTATAATTAAGGCTGCTTCATAATCAGTTTTTTGTGTTGTTCTTTGAGTCTTGTTACATTTGACAATACTGAAATATTTGATTTTCCAGAATTATAACTTTAAGTGAAAGGCTATGTTTCTAAAAAATAAACACGATTATACATATACTTTAAAAAAAAAAGAATCTGACCAATTTTACACATGTCTTTGAAGAAAGATAACATTGGAAAAACCATTAAAATTATAATTATATATACTGAGTAGAAGGGAAAAAAAGAAATAATTAGTTGAATCTTATGGTATTCTGTGTTGCTGATAAACAATCATCTTGGCTCCCACGATCACCTATTTACAAGATATACTCACAAAAGGACTGCAGTTACAACAAGCAGAAAGTTTTAGTCTATTTCTGGGAATAACTATTGCAATGCAACTGACACACATTCCAATAACCAGAATTTCATTTTGTGTAGCAAGGTGGAAATCTGGCCTCTGGGTCTAAAGGTGATCTATTTCATTTGTGTATTTTAAGGATGTAGTTTAGGAATAATGTATTAAATTTGCAACATTTATGTGAAACAAATAATGTGACACTGGAAAGCAATGGTATTCATTCAACATATGAGTTGCTACACAGTAAGTCAGATCCTCCCTGAGTGTAAATTACACAAATTTGAAAGCTGCATTTATTACTGAATAAATAAATGAATGGCTGAATTCTCAACCAGATGCTTACTCAGTAGTAAAACCTGGTGTAGCATACCACATTTAAAGCCTTTTTTATTAAACTGTCATGCATATACTGAAACCTTCCATGTGCAGTTTAAACTTTTCCCTCCTAATAGTATTGAGAATAATGGATTTTTACTACCACAAAACAATAGAAATGAAATATGAATTGTATTAATAGTCAGAAGTATTTGCATCGAATCTTCGATGTTTTAAAATTAAAGGTTTAAAAGGTCTATTTGGAAACAGACTTCTTATTAAGTTGCTTCTCAGTACTCTAACATGCCTTTTCGTGAGAATCTTGTTAGAAAAAATGCTAGGATATTCTTAAAATGTCTAGGTTGAATTGATGAAATTTCTTATTGTTAATGAGTTTAGGTTCCCAGCTGTACATCAGAAATGTTAAATTTTGCAAGGGAGTTCGATTTCTAAGCCCTCTCCTTCTATAAGTCGCTTTTCTGAGTGGGGCTAGTTTAGGAATCAGTAAGTAAAGGGGATCTTTCCTTGTGTATATAGCTGAAGGACAAATTCAGGTGGTCTAGAAACCCTGAGTTATTATGAAGGTGCTTAGAAACTGGCACAGTTCATCAGTTGCCCCAGACCCCTTCTAACATCCCAGCCTGGACCGCCACACTCCGTTGGGCACCGTCTCCTACTGGCCGAATAAATTGCCGTTTTGGGCGAAGACCACCCAGAACATGGGCTCAGAATCCATCCTAGGGCCAGCCAACCTCTGCAACCTGGGGTCCCCTGACTGGAAGCGAGTGCATTCGATTCGGGAAGATCACTTACGACTGAGTTTTTCATCATGGCTTTGACTGTGAAGCCCTCAGAAACCAGGGAGTGAGGCTGGTGCACCGGGAGCGGCTGCTGGGCCAGGAGCTTGGTCCTCGTCGGCAGCTTGGCTGGGCATTTGTTTAAGCTCAGGGTCTCTTTTTCTGCCACCATCTTCCTAGAAAATGTCTTGTTCTCACACAACGTGTAGTAAAAGAGTCAGTGAGATTTATGGATGTGAGAAGGAGGTCGGGGGAAAAAATGGAAAAAGGCGCGTTAATGGTAGAAATTCAACCCCTTCGTAGCAGTGGTCGATCCAGATGTTTGGCAGCTCCTAGGTGCGGGGAGTTGAGGGGAGGGGAGGGGCGGGAAGAGGGCAGGGCCGAGGCCAGAGCTGCCACAAGCTTCCAAAGGTAACCCTCCCGGTTGCTAAGCGACGCGTCAACACTGAGGCCGGATGGCCCCGCCTCCCGGTGACGTCCACGTTTCCTGGGCCTCAGGCCGGAAGGGCGGGAGGCTGGAGGCGGGCGGCGGGCGGCTACCGACCTGAGGTGGTACTTAACGAGTGAAAACTACGACTCCCAGAAGGCCGCGGGCGGCGTACCGTTCGCGCGTGCGCGTTCCGAGGGCCGGGCGCCGGGGGAGGAGGGGGAGGGGCGTCTCGGACGATTTAACCCCGGAGCGCCGCTCGTGTGAGGTGCAGGCGGGCGCCCGGGTGCGAGTGGGCTCCTGCTCGCCTGGCGGGCCGCGTCCGCCTGCCCAGTGGCCATGATAGGTACGTGGGTACCTGCCAGGTACAGCGTCTCTGCGCCGTCCCGCCAGGCGGGGACCCCGGGTGCCCGCTGTCAATGGCCGGTGGCGGTGTCGGCGCTCCCCTCAGCCCGCGCCGCTGGCTCCCCTAGAAGACATGTGTGTCTGTTCCCCAAGCCCCGCCCGCGCCCGCCTTGCCTGGCTTCCCCCCGGAGACGCCTTCTCCAGGGGGGCCTCTTGAGGAGAAGGCTGCGTCCCGCGGGCCCTGGGCGAGCGCACCGCCCGCTCCAGCGCGGGCGTCCGTGGGGAACCCCCTCTTCCCGCGCCAATTCGGGGCGCCTTGAGGGGCTGTCTTCCCATGAGGACGGGGTGGGGGACCCATACTGTCCGGGGAACTCTTGAAGGGAAACCGTAGCGAAGCGCTAAACTCTTGAATAGACCGGTGCCTGGTGATGGTGCTTGAGGTCAAACGAAATTTCCGCAGGTGTATTTGAACTTCTTACTCTGTTGGATTGTTGTCTTCTAGATAATCTCTTTGGAGGTCTGAGATGAAAGAATAATTAATAGTGAATGATAGCAAGGATTAAAACTTCCAGCATAATGAATTTATGATTCATTATGCAACAAACAACCTTTTTAAAAAATATATAAAAATCTTTATGTATATATATATGCAGAATGATCTCGCTGCATTTTTGTGAATAAAGCTTTGGAAGTGACTGTTAGAATTGCTTATAAACACTATAGTAAAGAAGACTGGAAGAGTCCCCCTTTTCCAGGATTGTTAAGCCAAAAATTAAAGGTTTATCTCTGAAACGGTGTGATTACAAAACATTGGTCCTTGGGGAGTTTATTATGACAGATTTCCTCTAGACTGTGTGTTAATTGGTTTGGTGAGGTTTTTTTCGGGGCGGGGGGTGTTATTCTTGCCTGGATGCCACTTAAAGCACTTTTGATTGTCTCAAGTGCTTGTGAAGTCAACTGTAGTTTTTCCGAGAAGATGGAAGGTGATTTTTAAAAAGTATGTAAGTTTCTACATACTGATAAACTCTTCTTACATCAGTTATTTGTTAGACTAATGTTAAAATCTGCAACGTTCTATCCGAAGGAATGTGCCAAGTAACCGATACTTTGCAACAATGTAAAACCTAAGGATGTTGTCCAGTTTTTCACTTTTCTAACACGATGTGGTTTCTGATGAATGGGTTATCTAATTAAGAAAAATATATAAGTTTTTGTGAATATTTTGAGCCTTTTTAGGTGACAATTACAAAAGATTCATTTTCTAACACAAATCTAAACTGAATCAGAAAAATGTGAAAATTTCCAAAATCCATGCTGTCCGTATTTTACAGGAAAAAAATAGTCTACACCTTGTCTTGAAGACAGTTGTACAGATTTTATTTTAATTCAACATAGTCTGGTACATAGATAATTCTAAAAGAAATAAATTTACAGTAAAGCTATATCGGGGCTTCCCCAGTGGTACTAGTGGTAAAGAAGCCGGCTCCCTGTGCAGGAGATATAAGAGACACAGGTTCTGTCCCTGGCTTGGGAAGATCCCCTGGAGGAGGGCATGGAAACCCACTCCAGTATTCATGCCTGGAGAATCCCATGGACAAAGGAGCCTGGTGGGCTACAGTCCATGTGGTCGCAAAGACGGATACGACTGAAGCAACCTGGCACACACGAACGCAAAGTCATCTAAGAATCTAAAAGTCATCAGTTAATTCTGAATTGTTCTCTAACCAATGATTATATAAATTATTTTGTTAGAATGAACTATGTTTAGTCAGTTTAGTTTGGGATTTATGGACATAGGAAGGAAGAGTATTATCTTTAGATCTGATTAGACATTTATTAATAACTGGTAGTGCCATGGAGAATATAAGGTGGTGTTTTAAAAGTGTTGTTTCTCATACTCCAGCTATTGTTTTACATGGTGCAAATAACTATATTATAAATCATTCTTAATTATAAATAATTTAATTATTAAATAAATAATTCTATAAATAATAATAAGTATATTATAAATAATCCGTGTTCTCTCCCGAGAAAAATACTTTATGTGTTAAAGCCATGTGGACAATGTACAATAAATTATTGTGTACAGCTACTCAGCTAGTTGCATTGCCTAATTCTGTTAGTGGGTATATTGTAAGAAAAATCTTAACTGCTAGTTTTGGACTTGGTTATGTTGAATAATGCCAAAGGTAAGTAAAAGTGGGAGCAATTGAAGGAAGGTCTTGGAGTGATGAGTTTCCTGTTTCTGATTAAACTTTGGAGCCAGGAAAGGCATTATAGTCTATATCCAGTGATGTACTGAAAAATATACACTAATATATATATGGGGATGATTTTAATTTTTGTTTAAAGACATGTGTGCTACTCAGGTGGTACTAGTGGTAAAGAACCTGCCTGCCAATGCAGGAGACATAAGAGATGCATTTTAGATTCCTGGGTCAGACAGAATCCCTGGAGGAGGAAATGGCAACCCACTCCAGAATCCTTGCCTGGAGAATCCCATGGACAGAGGAGCCTGGCGGGCTACAGTCCATAGTGTCGAAAAGAGTTGGACACAACTGAGCGACTTAGCATGAGAAGGCATTTGTGTTACTCAGAATTTGCCAGTTTGCCCCTTTTGTACCTCAGCTGTTTTTAATTGTCCCATCCTCTTTAATATTCCATTTCTACTTTATTTTAAATCCCAGCTCATTTTTAAGGAAAACCAGAAATTGCATTTCTTGGTAGAATAAAAGTGAGGGCAGTTGATTTCCTCACTACCAATAAAATTATCTTCCGTTACTTTCTCAAAACTCAAGATTCTTTCTTGGCACAGAGACTGTTTCAAAAGTACTACATGTCCCAGTTAGATTATGATTAATATGTTAAATGCCCTGACTCAGACAGCTACAGAAACAACTTAAGTAGGTGAAAAATTATTATTTTTTGAGAAATATGGAGAGGACTTTAAGAAAATATTAACCAGAATAAAAAGCTTAAGAAAATTCAACTAAGAGAAAAATATAAAATTTGACATTTCTCTTAAAATTATATTTCACCCTTTTAAAATTAACAGTGTTTTGTGTTTAAAACTGTTTTAATAGTGACATTTGTGGTATCCTATATGTATGTTGTATTGAACTAAATTTAGGTGTTTCAGTAATATCAGATGTACTCATGTACACCCAGTACAGTGCTAAGTCACTTCAGTCCTATCCAACTCTTTGCAACCCCATGGACTGTAGCCCTCCAGGCTCCTCTGTCCATGGGATTCTCCAGGCAGGAATACTGGAGTGGGTTACCCTGCTGTCCTCCAGGGGATCTTCCTGACCCAGGGTTTGAATCCAGGTCTCCCATGGATCCTGCATTGCAGGTGGATTCTTTACCACTGAGCCACCGGGGAAGCCCTAAAGAACAGCCTTTTTTGTACTTTGTTTAACTTGACATCTCTCAGAAAACTTACAAATCTGCGTGTGCAGATCAACCCCACAGTTATTCCTGTCTAGTATTTAATGGATATCCATAAATTATGTAGATAGTGTCCAATAAATGAGCATACAGTAGGTTTACAGACAGTTGCTATCATTAGGAGTATTTGTGTCCATATCATTTTATTTGCATATATGTAAGCTTATATGTAAAGTAAGAATATTACAATCTCTGAGTGAATTTTCTAGTTAAAAGGTTTGTAGAGGGTCCAGTGGCTAAGACTCCGCATTCCCAGTGCAGGCGGCCTGGATTCCATCCCTGGTCAGGGAACTAAATCTCACATGCGGCATGCCTCAGTGAAGACCAAGGATCCCACATGCCACAATGAAACCCGGCACAGCCAAATAAATAAATACATATTTAAAAAGAAAGGTTTGTATTTTGCTAGGTATTTCCAAATTGTTTAAAAGAAATCACCGTGTTTTACACTTCTGTCCACCATAGCAAGGCAGCAAAGAGCTATCCTACTCCTGTGAGCTGAAGAAATTTAAAAAAAGACATCTTCCCCAGAACTGACTCAGCTCTCCACAGCAAAGCACCTACTGGGTTTGCCCTCTCTCCCTGCCCCGTCCCCGCCCGAAACTTACTGCCTTTAAACAGTGCGTGGAGTGCACAACTGTCCGTGTGTCCCTGCCCCCTCCAACAGCATCTGGGCATGTCCACGTTGCCCCCGAGTAGCATAAAATACTTTGCCTTTCTGATAGATGAGAAACAATATATTTTAATTTTTCAAATGAATTTAAGCAGAAAACCCCTTCACCTCTCACTTTATCGTGCTTTATTTCCATGACAGCACATTCAGTAATTGAGTATCTACTGTGTGCCCAGTACTGTTCTGGGTGCCAGGGATACATGAGTTAACAACAACAACAAAAAAAACAGAGGAAAAAAGCCATCTTGAATGTACGGTCTAACTGTACTGTTTGGCCACAAGTCTGCATGTTAGTTTTAAAGCTTGTATGTGGTGAAGTTTAAAGCCTCAGAATTTATATTTCAGTTAAATATACTGTGTGTTGTCTCTTGCTCTGCCATTTCAAAAATTTTAGATGAGAAGCAACCCGACATCTCAGTCCCCAAAGTAGGCTGACAGCTGTTGATGATGATGTACAGTTGTGTCACAAAAGTAGTTCTCCATTTTTGCGTAGATTTCTTGTAATTATGTACAGTTCTTCTTTGGGTCCAAAGACTCGAAAATGATGACTCTGTGCCCTTTTTCAACTTTGGAACTATTTCTAAGGGTTTTTTGAAGTCTGCATTTTTTTTTTTTTTTTAAACCTCCTGGCTTCATTGCTTGAAAATGATTCAGTGAAAGCACTTTGTATTAAGATATGCAAATCCATTTCTACCTCCAAACCTCTTTGAAAAATTCAGAAAAAAAGTTCTTACTTGATAATGTTTCATATTCATGAAAACCATTTCAGTGCAGAATACTTTATTCTGTTAGTTTTTATTTTTTTGATCAATGGAAATTGTTTCTTACCTGCTGTTTCTTCAGCTGTTAATTGTGGCCCATTGCTTACATAGTGTCTCTGTTTTAATTTGAATTTAATGAACTCATTTTAAATGCTTCTTTGTAGTAATCTGAATGGCTTCTCTCTTAAGTTTTGTGGTATTAAAGACATAGATTTATGTTGCAGCTCACCTTCCAGGCTTATTTACTTATATGCTTGGCCCATGTATTGAGACCATCTTAGAACATTTGTATTTTTAAGAGTATTGATGAGTTCTTGATGATTTCCCAAGGTGACTCTTACTGTAGGATTTGAATAGGGTTCCTCATAAAGGATAACATTAGAGACCTTAGCATCAGAGAGAGAAAAATCTCTATCTACAGTATATACAAACCTTCCCTGTCCCTTGAACCCCGACCCTTATCAAGTTAGGACAGGAAAATAGTAGTGATTAGGAAACTAATATTAGTGTTCCAGTTGAAACATGTTCTTTATTTATCCCTGTAATTGATGAATGTACAAGTTATCCCTACAATTAAATGATTTTTGAAGTTTCAATGTGTAAATAACATCACCTGAGATGAACCCCTCTGCAACTATATAGTCATTTTTTAAGCTTATTGTTCAGAGTAGATTCATTTTCCAGAACATGGGAAGAAAGGAAAGAGACACCCGAGATTCACCTTGTATTCAGAATGTGGAGAAAGAGGACAAGGTTTGGGATGTGTGTTTCTGAGGGAAACCTTTGCTTTTATCACCCATTTGTACTCCCCCTGGTCTCTCCCCTCATTTTCTTCTTCCCCACGTTCTTTGATTCTGTCAGGGCTCACATGACAGAAGCAGCTGCTGACTAATTAAAGAGGTGAGCTCTTTTCTTGTTCGCCTCTGGGCTTTCCACAGGGCTTGGCTGGTTATACAAGTGTTCCTGAGGGCTGGGTCAGGAATCCTGTGACTAGAGAGACCAGCCCTGCCATGGCTCCTCCCCTGGACTCTCCCTCTCTCTCTCTCTCTCTCTCTCTCTCTCTCTCTCTCTCTCTCTCTCTCTCTCGGGAGTTGTCTGCAGTAAAACTGAACTACTCCTGGGCCCAGCCTCTGCATTTTGCTTCAGGGTAATATGGTCCTGATTCCTTTTTTTCCCCTCAAGTCAGAGTTTTGGGGAGTGAAGAACCTTGGGCAGGCTTGAGGACAGGGCAGGAGTTAGGCTTACTTGTCTGGAGAAATATAAAGTCTCAGGAATAATAAATCATTCTCTTGGTGTTCTCTCTGCCCTTGAATGCTGGCTTGAAGTCCTTTCCAGTTCCCTGGTGAGTCCTCATGCAGTGAGAGGTTCAGATTTAAGCTCAACTGGGGCAGCTTGATCTGAGTTGCTGCCTTTCCAGGATGCTGATCACAAGCAGATGTGGACTGCACACGTCATTGGCATCCACTAAGTCTGGTTATCTGTGTGACACTCTCGAAAGATGTTTTTAAATGATTGCCTGAATTCATAGTGTTGGGTGGGAATTGCATGTGTTTTACTGTGCAGTCAGTTTGGACAGTTACATGATATAAACAGGAAGTGATATATAGTGGAGGTCTGGCATTTACTTCCTACTATTGTTCATTGAGGAACTGGTAACATGCCCAGTTAGTGGTAGGTAAGGGAATTTCTTCCTTTATTGTCGTCCTTTCTGGGGTTTTCTTCTTTTTTATTTCCCGTGTGTGTGTGCGTGTATGCGTTTGTTTTTGCTTACTGCTTGCAGAGTTTCTTATCAAGTGTATTGATTTTCTTTTTCCCATCAACTTGATTTCAAGAAAGGCATCAAATCATCTTTTTCCTAGTGTATGATGCTAGAGTTTCACACTAGGTCTGTATCCTCACCATTACACTGGCAGTTGTTGGCTACGGTGCAACACTGAAGCACATTTTGTAGCTCTGTTTTGGGGGGGAAGGATTGAGGGGAAGTTCTAGAATTATTTGTGTTGGGGGTCTAACATATAAAGAACTTCTCTGTTGAGTCCAGTTATGGTTGTCCCAGTTATTCATGTATAAATTTATTAGATATCTCTTCTGACTTCTGTACCCATTTTAATCATTTTATGCTCAGTAGAATACAGGTTATGCCTGTGAAGTTAGAGGAAGGTGGAAATGCCACTGGAGGTCTGCTTTCTGGGATGGCATGATTGTTTTTTTGTTCTCAACAAATGATGATAACAGGATGATCAACATTAATGATCTAAGACTGATAAATATTTGCAAACTCTTTGATAGTTAAAAAAGATTTTTTAAAAAATTATTGTAAGAACTTTCTTACCATAAATGAAAGCTAGGGCATTAGGTGCCATTTATATATGTAAAAATCCTGGGATGTATACCTCAAAATACCTTTGGGTCCTGGGATTTTTTTTTTTTAATTATGGTTTTCTGTGTTTTTTCAGATCTTCAGCATAAAGCATGTAAGTATTTTGGAAATAGAACAAAATGCAGTAACTGTTATAAACCTAGGCTTAAGGATAGGACAGACATATCATTGATTAAAATATGTATAGAACTGATTATACTTTTGTGACAAATTGTCAAATAAATTAGCCATCATAGCGTACTTCTAGTAGTTTCAAGTTCTGGTCAAAAAAGCAGTGTTTCCAGAAAAACAAATATTAGTTCCATAATTTCACTAGACTTTTTCGATAGTATTGTATACCATTCAGGCATGACTCAATCACTATATTAGCTTCTTGTTGCTGCTGTAACAAGTTAGCAGGAGTTTGGTGGCTTAAAACAACGCAGGTGTATTCTCTTACAGTTCTGGAGGTCATGCGTCCAAAATGAGTGTTAAAGAGCTAAACTCTTGGTGTTAGCAGGCCTCGCTCCTTCTGGAAGCTTCTGTGGTGAGTCCTCTGCCACTTGTCCGGGCTGCTGGCTCCGCGGCCCCTGGTTGCCCCCTCTGTCTCTATTCTATGGGTCGTGCCTTCTCTCTCACTGTAGTCAGATCTCCCTTTGTCTTCCTCTTTTAAGAGGGCTGTGGTTACATTTAGGAATCACTAGGATAACCTCCCATCTCAAGACCCTTGATTTAATAGATCCTTTTGCCATACAAGGTCACACTTACAGGCTTTAGGAATTAGCATATGGAGACCCTGAGGTGGTCTGTCCAGCCTACCGCAGTCACCATTAAGGCCTTCACCATTTGAAATCTGGTTTTAAAGTGTCTTCTTATGAACTAAGGATGACCGATACAGGACATTGCATTGACAGCTATGTTACTTGATATTTCCTTTTCTGGGGTCATTTAGTGGTGATATAGTAATGTTACACATGGGGAATCTAGCATTGTGTGAGCGTGTGTGTGTGTGTGTGTGTGTCTGTACGTGTGGACTAGTTGATAAAGCTGGTCAAGGACATAACTCAGTTTCCCAAGTGACAAAAGAACATGTGGCCACACCCCAGGACTGAAATGGTGAATTGCATCTGGGTGATTTGCGGTAGCAGGCTGCTCATTTGGATCCTGTAGAGCAGGGGAAGCTTTGTTATGCTTTTGACAGGAAATATGACTCCATGCAAAAGCACATGATCAGGCAAAGCGGGAGCAAATAGCCCTTTTATGTACATTTTGATTTTTGATTCACCAGCTTGCTACGAATGTTAGACACTCAATGCTCCCGTGTGTTGGATTCATGGGGTTGCAAAGAGTCGGACACGACTGAGCGACTGAACTGAACTACCGTTGTAAATAATAACTAATCAGGTTAGGTTGGAAATACACAGAAGTTTTATATAAATCCCAGTAAAGTTATGAAAGGCAAGAAAAGAATCCAACTTAATTTGGTTCATTTTTTAAAAGATGTCTGTGTGGAATTTGGGTTTCATGAGGCAGTTTCAGCTGAAGTATTTCGAAAATATTCCATTATGCACTGTTAGTTAGGGGAAACTCTAAAGGAAGTATGGAATACATTTATTAAATAGATGTAGAATTTGATTTATAAGAAATTGAGAGTTCATTTTTATTGGATAAAAGAAGAAAATAAATGTTCACATCAACAAACTTTTATTGAGACCCTAAGTTATGACCTGAGACACCTCCGAGTCTCCGTAACGAAGTGAGGAAGTCATGATTTCTTGAAGATGCTATGTACTCGGATAAAGTAATGATCAGCCACAGCAGAAGCTAAAATGGAAGCGTGTATTTGTGTGATAAAGCTGGGGGACCTCCAGAGCAGAGGTGGTATTTGAGCTGACCTCAAACCAGAGGGCCTGGGGACTTGGAAGCAGAGTCTGGAGGGGACGTGCTGCGCAGAGGAAGTGGGATGGACAAGGATAGAGCTTAAGAAGGGGGAAGAGCAATCAGGGGAGGAAGGGCAGGGCCTGTTTGGAAAATTCAGGTTTTGTTTTATAAGTAATGAGGAACCATTAGGTATTAATGTTAAGAATGGGCCTGTTCAGACTTATTTTTAGAAAGCTTTTGCAGCAGGGTTGTCTCCCTCATTTACTTTTGACTGACACAGGAATTACAGCGATAGGGATCCAGTCTGTCCCAGTTTAGTAAAGAGCAGCATGTCTGCAACAAGTGGACACTGTGTTGACTTGCAAGGCCCATTTGGGCAGAGGACGCAAACAGTTAGAGCTTGCCGTGGTCAGTGGCAGGTGAACACTGTGAGTCAGGCCTCCTCTGTGACAGCAGAAAATAGGAGAACCGGTGGCTGAAAGTGAATAAAATTGACACCAGCCAAATTAAATGGTGTGAGTCCAATGCACCACTTCCTGTGTTGGATCTTTAAGTGATTCAGATGATTAGCTATGCCTTGATATAATCAGAATAGACAAATCCTTCCAAAAATCTGTGTTTACAGATTATTTGATGGAATCATTCTCCTGTTGAACTTTGAAGACCTAAATCATTCCATTTTAATGTTATGTGTTTATTTACCTGCCTTATTCTTGAGGGAAGGAGGGTGTTTCAATTATATTATGTATGCTTCATACATAGTAAATAATTGTTGAATGAGTGAAAGTATGAATCAGAGGAGAAATGGAGAGCAGACTACTGTCTTGTCTCTCATTTTGCCTTCTCCAGTCACCCTTCCTGTTTGCCTTGACCATGTTACCTTATTTATCTTGTAGCCCCCAAACCCAGCGTAATCTCAGTGAGTGTTGAAATGGATGAAAACGTTAGTAAATAGGGTAGTAACTCTTTTGGTTTTTTACTTTGGTAATGACTAAGTGTATTAAAGCGTCTCAAATTCTGAGACAATGGTTCATTAATTTGAGAGAGAAATTTTAGTCTGTCCCATTTTTCTGTGCAAAAAATTGGAGCTTGCACAGGACAATAACTTTTTTTTTTTACCCTGTCCTTTACTGTTGTTTCTCTTTATTGCTTTTCTAATGCTTGCCCTTAGAGGGAGGCCATTACATTATTTTAATTCTGGAACGAGCTAGGATTTTAAAGTGGTTACTCTACACGGGATGTTTAGAGTATAAATTACATGAATGCATTGTCTCCTTTCCAACCTTTAGCTTTTAGCTTTACAACAAATTTATTTTTGCATCATTGGGGTCTGTATTTACTTGTTTCCTTAATGCAGCTTTTCTCCATGGAATACTCTCAGTAGAAACATATGCTCGAAGCTTCAAAGTAATTACAATATCACTAAAAGCTTCATAATCACATTACTGAACCTAAATGTTAAAAAATTTGATTTTCCTTGATCCAATCATTTCAATTTAATTTTAGGCTACTGCATGATTGATTAAGGAGACCTGGCAGGCCAAAGTCAAGGAGTGTTTATAATGTCTAAAGCCTTGCACACAGAACTACAAGGCAATTTAATTTGAGTGGGAATTCATTTTAATTATTCTGAGGGAGTTTTTAATAGGAAAAATGGATTTGTTTGTGAGCTCTTTGTGTTTGACTGACTCTGAGGTCATCTATACAGTCTTCTACCTAGAGTATTCACTCACCTCCTCCTCAAGTCCACTGGATAGAGACCCTGGATGACACAAAAGTCCTAGTTCTAAAACAAAGAAATGAAGCTGGATTTTTTTTTCAGAATTATTATAAAGATGTTCTTTCATCTTATTTATGAGATAGGCTTAAAATTTAACCTTTTTAAAATGTGGGTAGTTCATTTCCATTCAGTTGCTCAGTCGTGTCCAACTGTTTGTGACCCTAGGGACTACAGCCCACTAGATTTCCCTGTCCATCACCAACTCCCGGAGCTTGCTCCAACTCATGTTCATCGAGTTGGTGATGCCATCCAACCATCTCCTCTGTTGTCCCCTCCTCCTTCCATCTTTATTCTTTCCCATCAGCAGGGTCTTTTCCAGTGAGTCAGTTCTTCCCATCAAGTGGCCAAAGTACTGGAACTTCAGCTTCAACATCAATCCTTCCAATGAACATTCAGGACTGATTTCCCCTAGGATTGACTGGTTCGATCTCCTTGCAGTCCAGGGGACTCTCAAGAGTCTTCTCCAACACCACAGTTCAAAAGCATCAATTCTTTGGCATTCAGCTTTCTTTATAGTCCAACTCTCACATCCATACATGACTACTAGAAAAACCATAGCTTTGACTAGATGGACCTTTCTCGGTAAAGTAATGTCTCTGCTTTTTAATATGCTGTCTAGGTTGATCATAGCTTTTCTCCCAAGGAGCCAGCATCTTTTAATTTCATGGCTCTAGTCACCATCTGCAATGATTTTGGAGCCCAAGAAAATAAAGTCTGTCACTGTTTCCACTGTTTACCCATCTATTTCCCATGGAGTGATGGGACCAGATGCCATGATCTTAGTTTTTTGAACGTTGAGTTTTAAGCTGCCTTTTTAACTCTCCTCAAAATATTTGTATCTGTTTATAGTAAGCGAGCACAACTCCAACAGTGGCTTTGCATCAGGCATTTATTCTGCCTCGGTGTAATTAAGTAACAGCATATGCCAGCAACATCAGTTATCCATGAGAATACAGAACTCTATGAATAAACATATCTACCTTTTCCTCATGGCTCACAGTGGGTGGGCAGAGAAATGGTCATCCATCAAACTCATGTCTGTGGTTATTCTCAAAAACCATTTATTTTTATTTTTAATGAATTATGGAGAGAAGTGAATATGAAGTTACTTTCTGAAATAATGTGGAATTTCCTAATTTGAAGCACATTTAAAAAATGTATATACATTGTAAAGCAGTAAATCTATAACATTTATTGACCATATATGATATGCAGACAGAAGTCTAGAAATTAAGCTACTTTTATAACTCTGCTTCTAAATTATTATTTCACCCTCTTTTTCAAGTTGTTCCTTTGCTTTTAACAGAAAGTACTAGATAATAGGGTGCCTGGTGCCTCAGTGATAAAGCATCCACCTGCCAGTGCAGGAGACGTGGGTTTGATCCCTGGGTCGGGAAGATTCCCTGGAGGAGAAAATGACAACCCACCCCAGTGTTCTTGCTTGGAGAATCCCATGGACAGAGGAGCCTGGCAGGCTATAGTCCATGGGGTCACAAAGAGTCAGATACAACTAAGCAACTGAGCACACACGCAATAATTAATAGACAGGTCTTTGGCACTGTCATACACAAAGCACTAAGTGGAACTTGAATTTTTTTTTTTTTTTTTTACATTTCTGAAGGTGAATTTTGAACCTTACATACTTTGCTTGTGTAGGAGTTTTGACAATGGAAATTAAAATATTTCTCAACTCTTTTATTCCCTGACTCCTGCAACTTTTCCTGATTTCCCTCCCCATTGTTAATTTATAAATTATGGCCTTAATTTTATAAATAATGGTCTCCTAGCTTTTTTTCTGCCTCCATGAGTATAGGCTTATTGTTTGTCAATTGATTGATGTTACTTTGGAAAATCAGGCTTAGAATAAAAAAAAAATGTGTATACATATTGTTTGTGGCTAGTAGCACTCCTTATTCATTTCCTTCCCCATCTTGGCCATATCTCAATTCTCCCTTCCCTCTAAACTAGACTGTGACTGTCTCATGTACTTAATACTTTTCTTCTTCACACTGAAGTGCAGTGTGGTGGTATTAATGGTTTCGCTTCATAGGAGTTTTGCTATGGGGGAAGTGGATCTGAAGGGTAACATTTTAATTTTATGTTGAGGCCCACTAGGAGAACTCATAGGTTTAGATTATAGAAGGTACGGAAGTGACCCTGGTTTTTACATTCTCATGTTAATAATTTTTTATTGCTTCTGTCAACGAATCTAGGATGAGTAGCTTCAACACTAGAATATCAACGTAAGTTCATACTGGAACATTAAGTGTGGGGATGGTTGCCCTAACTGGGCTTTGTATCAAGTATCATGAGTGGTTCTAGCCAGAAATAAGCATGTTGGATCTGGGAATTGATAGTTACTCTCAGTTCAGTTCAGTCACTGAGTTGTGTCCAGTTCTTTATGACCCCATGGACTGCAACATGCCAGGCCTCCCTGTCCATCACCAACTCCCAGACCTTGCCCAAACTCATGTCCATTGAGTCAGTGATGCCATCCAACCATCTCATCCTCTGTCATCCCCTTCTCCTCCTGCCCTCAGTCTTTCCCAGCATCAGGGTCTTTTCAAATGAGTCAGTTCTTCGCGTCAGGTGGCCAAAATACTGGAGTTTCAGCTTCAACATCAGTCCTTCCAATGAATATCCAGGACTGATTTTCCCTAGGATTGACTGGTTTGATCTCCTTGCAGTCCAAGGGAGTCTCAAGAGTCTTCTCCAACACCACAATTCAAAAGCATCAACTCTTCGGCACTCAGGTTTCTTTATAGTCCAACTCTCACATCCATACACGCCCACTGGAAAAACCATAGCCTTAACTAGATGGACCTTTGTTGACAAAGTAATGTCTCTGCTTTTTAGTATGCTGTCTAGGTTGATCATAACTTTCCTTCTTTTAATTTCATGGCTGCAGTCACCATCTGCAGTGATTTTACAGCCCAAGAAAATAAAGTCACCCACTGTTTCCCCATCTATTTGCCATGAAGTGATGGGGCTGGATGCCATGATCTTAGTTTTCTGAATGTTGAGCTTTAAGCCAACTTTTCACTCTCCTCTTTCATTTTTGTCAAGAGGCTCTTTAGTTCTTCTTCACTTTCTGCCATAAGGGTGGTGTTATCTGCATATCTGAGGTTATTGATATTTCTCCCAGCAATCTTGATTCCAGCTTGTGCTTCATCCAGCCCAGCGTTTCTTATGATGTACTCTACGTATAAGCTAAATAAGCAGGGTGACAATATACAGCCTTGATGTACTCCTTTTCCTATTTGGAACCAGTCTGTTGTTCCATGTCCAGTTCTAACTGTTGCTTTTTGACCTGCATACAGATTTCTCAAGAGGCATGACAGGTGGTTTGGTTTTCCCATCTCTTTCAGAATTTTCTGCAGTTTGTGCTGATCCACACAGTCAAAGGCTTTGGCATAGTCAATAAAGCAGAAATAGATGTTTTTCTGGAACTCTGTTGCTTTTTCGATGATCCAACGGATGTTGGCAATTTGATCTCTGGTTCCTCTGCCTTTTCTATAACCAGCTTGAACATCTGGAAGTTCATGGTTCACATATTGTTGAAGCCCAGCTTGGAGAATTTTGAGCATTACTTTGCTAGCGTGTGAGATGAGTGCAATTGTGTGGTAGTTTGAGCATTCTTTGGCATTGCCTTTCTTTGGGATTGGAATGAAAAGTGACCTTTTCCAGTCCTGTGGCCACTGCTGAGTTTTCCAAATTTGCTGGCATATTGAGTGCAGCACTTTCTTTACTTAAAATCTAATAAATTAGCCAGTTAATGTATTGTGGATGCTGTCAGAAGACAAGAGACTCATGGGTCAGAGACAAAGGACCTCATTACTCATGGCACAGAAAGTTGCATACATGTTGTCTATTGGCAACAGTTCCCTTTGCTCAGATACAGCCCAGAGGAACGCCAGGTGTGCAGTGGGTCTGCATTGCAGAAGATGGCCTGGTGACTGTTTAGAAATCTTGAGATGTCACTGCTGTGATGGCAGCGTAAGTGAGCCTCCTCACTTGTTTGGTTTACTTGGTGCACGGGTGGATTGTCACTAAGTATACAGAAAAGTAAATGTAGTAACAAATCTTGTTAGATTTTTTTAGTCTTAAAATATGTGCTCTTGTATTTGTCCTATCTGAACCCATAAATTGATCATTTCTTTGGGTTATTTTCCCCTTCAGGAGGAGAATGTATTACCAAAAAATAGTGATGCTGTTTCTTTAATATAAACAAATTGAAATGGAATATTTGTGGTTTTCTCAAAATGAAGCCAAAGATAACCAAGTGAAACTAAATCTGTTTGTTTTAGTCCTTCATGTTGATTAATCTTTCTAAAAATATATTCCTTTCTCCTGCCGTGGTAAAAATAGTAGACTGAATGTAATTATATATTGCATCATTCAGAAAGTATCTTTTATTATCTTAGAATTATCAGTTATCATTCAAAATATTATAAGTGTTAAAAAAAAAAAAGGTAGGTTAACTTGGATGCTTAGTGACTCCCTAACTTAACCTGAATACTTTTAGTTTTTGCTTAACAAACACTATTTATATGTTATATATCCTAAAAATGTGGCTGTTAGATGACTTTTCATCCCAGTAGCCATTATTTATTGCTTGATGGAGAAAACTTTGCTTTCTTGGTTAGGAAGCATCTTTTATATTTATGAGAATTCTAACACACAATTTAATGAGCTTTTTTATATTCTTTTCACAGTTGTTTTTCTTAAAGAAGTAATTTTATGTAGAAAAACCCCTTTAAAATTCTTGACCCAAGGATAAAATTATCTGGATTATATTACTCTTTCCCTGTGGCAGCAAAATAAAAGAGAGGTTGTTTTCGCATATACAGATTTCATCAAGTATGATCGGTAGATTAATATAACATTTCACTCTTACTGTGCTCTTAAGAATATAGTCACATACATATACCTGTATGTACATATGTATGTATATGATAGATTGTTTATATTTTGTAAATGGAAGAGATAGTGACATGGAGAAAAATAATTCCCAGTGTTTACTGAGAGCTATGTTGTGTTATATGTTAAGTGGTGTACCTGCAGTATGCCATTTAATCTTCACACCATCCTGTGACCCATATGGTCCCCGGGATACCCAGGAGGACACCGAGGCTCTGGGGCTGAGACTGCTGGTCCAGGGTTAGAGTGAGTGGCTGGTGGAATGAGGATGTGAGCCCAGGTGGCGTGTCTGTGAAGCTGCTGTACTTGGATAACACCACCGCCCACATTCACACTGCGCCCTCTTTTGTTTCCCCAATTCCCATTCCAGGTTTCCTCTATTTCTTCACTAACAGAACCCTCCCTGCCTGCCTCCTGAATCTAGTTTAGAGGCTAAAATAGCAGATGAAGCTAAAAAGTTTCTTTGACTTACAACAATTTCCTCCAGAATTATCTTGTTGAAAGTAAATAGCCCATCTGGCTTCCTCTTTTCACAGAGCAAAACTCCTGAGTGAGGTCTGTGACTGAAGCTGGCTGAATTCCACACAGCGCGGCTGTGGGCCCTCGGGAGACGAGCACAATCTGTTTCTTCTATTTCTAATAAAGGAAAAGAGTTCCTTCATTTGCCTCTTTAATTCATCGCTTGAATTTTATGTCCTTCTTTCTCACAAGAGCAGTTTTCCTGCTATGGGCTTGCTCTCTCTCTAACACAGGTAAAATGAAAACAGATAATAAACACGTTGGGGTACAAGGACACTACAATGAAATATCATTAAAAGTTGCATTTTAAGATCCTCGCATGAGGTTGTTAGCTGTGTGACTCCCGTTGATTAGCAGGAGCTGGAGGGGAAGACTAAAAAAGCAGTGTTTCTGCCGCTTTATTCTGTACCTGCTCTCTGAATAAACACAAGTGTTTATAGTGTTCTGCTGTAGAATCCACGGGAGTCAAACAGCTATGCTCTGCACAACCTGTCCATGCCCGTCTGAGCACCCTAATTTAGCTCTCTGCGTTTACTTCTGAGAGGCCGCAGGGTCTATCCCTCTGGCCCTGGGAACTACCTTCCTACAGGGCTGACTGAGGGTTGCAGAGTAGGGCCTTAAAAACAGAACCCGAGTTTCTCTGGCCAAGAAGATAATTTGATTCTTTTCATGTTTTCAGAGCAGATAAGAATCTTGTAAACTTTATAAGCGGTTAGCTGTATTATTTTAATTTCCAATTTTCTTTGGAATAAGGTTTCAGGAGGTCATCATACAACATTTGATGCCTTTCCATGACTGACAGCTGTTCTCCAAACCTCATTATTTTGAGGGAAGCATTCAAAAAAGCCAGTTCCTTGCCTCCGAGAGGTTTGATACTGCTCATTAAATGGCAATACAGAAGAGGGGTATCTAGATTTTATACCCTGGAGCATGAGTTCTTAAAGTACTACCAGATTCGACTTGATTAAGGGTGTTTCTGGTCAAGTCAGTGGGATCTGGGATCCAGAATATTTGAACTGACTCTGTAGCCTAAAAGTTTCCATCTATACACTTATGAGTGCAAATGATATTGCCATATAGCTGGTTCTAAAACCATGTTCCTTTTAGTGAGGAAAGAGTTTTCAGGGGTATCACTTAAAGGCTGGCCGGGGGAGGGGCAGCTAAGTGAGGGCCTTACCCCTGACCCCACTTCTGCACACGGCTGCTCCCCAGGCCCCACCACAAACACCCTGTCAGTGCTTGTCTGACAGCAAGCTTGGATATGGCTGGTGTGGAGGGCTTCCATAACAGACGTTAAAAAACTGGAAGATAATTTCTAGAACTTGTTAAAAAGTCCCTTTTTATTTTAACATTTTTCATTTTTGTGGTTGAAGATAGCAAATAAAAGAATAAACAAAGGAACATTACAAAGTGATAACTTGAAGTACATCTTTACCTTTGAAACGCTTCAGTTCCCAATATGTTTTTGTTTTCCAATTTAAATCTCTATACTCTTGGTAAATACAATTATTTGATATAGTTTAAAAGTGGTTAATGAGAATACTTTTTTCTTGGTAGATTTTTGCAGTATAAATAAAATATGAAGTCCTTTTGTTTTGCAATTCAAATATCATCTTTGAGCACCCACTGGTGCTAGATTCTACCAGGCCCATTCACATATAATAATTAATATTCTTCACGAAATGGCCCTCGGTGACCTCTAGTTTGCCAATGAGGAAATCAAATCTAGCTTTTTTTTTTTTTTTCTATTCAGAACATGTTTATACACATTCACAAATATTTATAAAATAGCTTGACTAAAACTTCTTAGCTGATTTTGAAGACGTCATATTTGGAACTCAGAGTGCATTGCTCCTAAAACATTTTCTGGTGTGTCAGTTTAGCAAACTAGTCCAGTGAGCTTTGATGTAGGGTCTAGAATAGCCTGAAGCATTCGTGTATCTAATTATTTTATTGGAAACCTGAGAAGACTGCAGCTGGCTGCTCATGATCTAGTTTCATTGCAGAGGCTCACTCTCCCAGGGAGTTTGGGAGAAGAAATGGTAGGATTTGTACATGGGGAGGAATGCAGATACACATTCCTAAAGAATGTGAAAAGAGTTCGTTTCTCCAGCATCCCTCCTGGGGTACTCCCCCTTCTGGCCACAGCCTCCCGGGGTCTGCCAGCGCCTGGTGGCGCTGGGCCCCTTCTGTCCAGGTGGAGGGCACTGCTGGGTCAGGCAGTTCTGTTAGTTCTGAGAGCCTGGGTGGACGCTGTCCTCACCCTTTGCTCTCACTGTTTCACTCTCAGAGTCTCTGTTTCTAAGCTCTTCAGTCCCTCTCTCTGATGCTAAGTAAAGAGGATACCAGGTAAAGACTGTGAATCTTTGTCCCAAATTTATCCATCCTAAGGCCTTGCTGAACTCTTGAAGTATGTGCGTGCTAAGTCGCTTCAGTTGTGTCTGGCTCTTTACAACCCTAGAAACTGTAGCCCACCAGGCTCCTCTGTCCATGTGGATTTCTCAGGCAAGAACACTGGAGTGGGTCGCCACGCCCTCCTCCAGGGGACCTTCCGGCCCAGGGATTCGAACCTGTGTCTCTTAGGTCTCCTGCATTGGCAGACGGTTTCTTTACCACCAGCGCCACCTGGGAAGCCTGAACTCCTAAGTAAGGGGTTTGATTACGAAGCAAACCTCCCTTCCTCCCAGCACTGTCCGTGGCCTCTAGGCAGAAGGGCTGCCTCTGTGTTGTGGCACTGCTGTCTCGGATCCTGGTCGTCTCAGTTTATCGAGGGGCACTGCTCGTTCCCGTCTGCGTGATTGTGAAACGAGCCTCTGGAAGCCCTGCCTTCCTCATCTGTAAAGTGGAGATAATGTTATCTACCTCCGTGGAGGGCTCCAGGATTAAACAGGAAGTTCTTAGCCCAGCGCCTGAAAACATTCTTAAAGTAGACAGTTGGTATGTGTGAAAGATACAGAAAGAAAAAAAAAAAGCTGGTTTATATTATGTTTCATCTGTATAGCCCTGCTGCTGGGAATGTGCTGGTTTTTCTCTTTTCTAGGTATTCAGAAATGTGATTCTGTGTTGGTTTTACCCACAAGATTTGAAATACAGAACTGAACAGTATACCTATGAGTTAACGTGAATTAGGGACAAGGAACGAATATAAAATGGTAAAGTTCAATGTAGTAAAAATAACACCTTAATAAATTTTGTACATGTACTAAAAGTTTATTTTAAAAAGCACAAAGATTTGTTTCATTGTGTTATAGTTGATCTTTCATTAGATTTCTCAAACATGTCAGAAACATTCTAAATGCTGCTTTTCAAATTTTTTCTTTTCGATAATAAAGAGTCTAATACTAATACTAAAGTCTGTTTTGTGGAAGTTCTAGAGAAAGGTTGAACATTTCTTAGTTGACAAATAAGATGTTAAAATAAGATTTTCCTAGTAATCCATTTTGTAGAAAATACTGAAATGTATGTAAAATCTTAAGATATGCCAAATATTAAGTGAAATTTGGATCATTTAATTTTTACCTAAATGATTTTAAAAGTTGGTTTTTAATATGCCTTTATGGTTTTATAGTCCTAGATATCAATCAACAATGTACAGGCAATGAAGCTTTTCTCTGACGCTGATTCATTAGGAAAGCTCATTTAAGGAGTTAAACATCTCTCACTTGTCAACAGTGAGATAATTATGCACTATTAATTCTCATGTCATTTCAAAAAGTGCTATTTTAAAACTATTCATTTCATCAATCCTGAGAACTGGGATAAGGTAGACAGCCTGCTGTAAGCCAATTTAAGATGTGATTACATTGCTTTATTCCTGCAATGCAGGAATCAGAAAGTTGATTTAATGTGAATACAGCTTTTGAATTGCTTCTTACTTCATTTTAAGAGATGAATATGATTAGGCAACCTTCAGAGGACAAAGGAGTTGATGTAGAAGAAAGGAGCTTTCATTTATTCTGCCGTTTGCAGAATCAAGGTGGTATGGGGAGGGCTGAGGGAGGAAATCAGGAAATGGTAGTTTTCTTTGTCGTTTTATCTAAATGAAGCTTTTGTGTGTATCTGCTCTCTGTATATTATTAGCTGAGAATTAGAGTGGTTTAAAGTTCTTTGCAATGGCCATCTATGGAGGAACTAGAAAAAATTTTTTTTTCAAAATAGAGGACTTTTGTTGTTTAACTACTCAACATTTCTTTCAAGGGAACAATTTTAAATAAACTGGGGAATCAATATACCATAACAGATATTTAGAAACATTAATTTCAGTATCTTGAAAAATGTATGATGCTTGAAGTTCCTTAATCTGTAGACCTCACCTAAATGTTACTGTATAAAATTTTGGTTCTTCAAGTTTTTTTTTAATTATTATTTTATTACTTTTTTGATCTTAAAGAACAATTATCAAGATAATATTCAACTTTTTAATTTAAAGACATCAATTTGCAGGAGCTATTTAGTTTTACAAAGACATTCTACTGCGGTATTTAAGTACTTTATCAATAGGAGATACATGGAAATTGTTTATAAATGAAACTGTTCCCCACGTGCAGTCATAAGCTTCTGTTGGTTTTTACTTTGTGGGGTGTGTGTGTGTGTGTGTGTGTGTGTGTGTGTGGTATGTGAGTGTGTAAGTAAAGAGGTCACATAGCTATAATTCTGCTAACCCCAAAGGTCAGTGATGGAGTCATAACTGAAGTGTTAAAAGTTGAGTTGTGCACAAGGACTCTCGTTTGTTGATCCTTGCCTTTTCAGAATTGGCTATCTTACTATGTTGTTTCAAGTCCTAGGTAAATTCACTGGCACACCAGGGTGCTTGTTCAGTTCAGTTCAGTTCAGTCGCTCAGTCGTGTCCGACTCCTTGCGACCCCATGAACCGCAGCACACCGGGCCTCCCTGTCCATCACCAACTCCCGGAGTCCACCCAAACTCATGTCCATTGAGTCGGTGATGCCATCCAACCATCTCATCCTCTGTTGTCCCTTTCTCCTCCTGCCCTCAATCTTTCCCAGCATCAGGGTCTTTTCAAATGAGCCAGCTCTTCGCATCAGGTGGCCAAAGTATTGGAGTTTCAGCTTCAACATCAATCCTTCCAATGAACAACCAGGACTGATCTTCTTTAGGATAGACTGGTGTGCTTGACTTCTTTATAAATGGGTTTATTTTTGTCACATTTAAAATGATGGATGGTTTATGTAGTTTACTGCTATAGCAGGGCTTCCCTGGTGTCTCAGATGGTAAAGGACCTGCCTGTAACGCAGGAGACCCGAATTTGATCCCTGGGTCAAGAAGATCCCCTGGAGAAGGGAATGGCTACCCACTCTAGTATTCTTGCCTGGAGAATTCCATGGACAGAGGCTACAGTCCATGGGGTCACAGCTGAGTGAGTGACACTTTTCACTTTTCACTGCTGTAATAGGTTTAATTCCAGTGCTGACTCGGTGAGCTACTTTTTTAAAGAATGCATCACAAACTAAAAAATTACTTTTAAGTTACTTAAACCTCTTACTTTAGATTATATCAAGAATCTGACAAAAGTCTATTTCCGTTCTTAATTCTTGCCATCTGTGCATTTGCTAAATATTATGGTATAGGATCTTTTACAAAACTACCTTATTACAGTATTTCATTTAAGCAATACTTTTTAGGTCAAACCAGTAGCTATTTTTCTTGCTCGTTTCAATTATAATCATATTGAATTTTGGTTTTCTCACCAGTTGACACTAAAGAAAAATGACTTAAGTTATTTTTTAAGTTTGCTGGGTATGTCTGAATCAATATTAGTCCTCAGATTTTAATGGTTACCACCACTGATTTCTTTATTCAGCAAGATTTTTTATTGATCTCTGAAGAGAGCCGGAGTCCAATGTTACAAACTAGAACAATTCTAGACACAGATTTTGCTGTTTAGAAGCTTGTGTTTAGTTGGGGAGACAAGCCATATATATATAGCTAATATATATATATAATAATATATTTATATAAAAATATATTTATATATATTATTTAAATATTTGTGTTTATATTTATTTTATATAATAAATATTTATCTATCTATCTATATATAAATAGCTAATAGAAACATATGTCACGAAACATTTTAGGAAAGGATAAATCAGTACAGATTGGAATGATTGTTTATTCATCAAAAGGATGAGGCTTTAATTGGGCCTTGAAGAATGTATAGCTTTTGTAAAGAACAGGGGTAAATGATGTGCAATTGATATGAGTATTTCATGTTGAGGAATGGTTAGCAAACAAATCAATTTCAAGTTGAGACTCATACAGAACCAAAACGGGGTTTCAGAAAGAGAATAAAAAGAAGAAAGCAGTGGGGGGAGATATTAACATATAATACCTACTCTTTGCTGGTATTTTACTCGAGTTACGCCAGTTAATTCTCAAACGATAACCCTGTCGTTTGATGTTGTGGTCACAATTTTTCTATGAAGGAAAGCACATCTTATACTCTTGTTGGAGGCCACCAGACAAGGAAGTGAGTGACGTTCAGATGCGAATAGTCAGAATCTTTGTGTTGTCAACATTTCTGCTGTTTCACTTGCACCGTACTAAAAATGGTGGGCAAAAATCAAGGATTGTCCTGCCGTTTATGCATATTGAACATACTTGAAATGTAAAATCTCTTTTTCTTCTTCCTAAATCAGTTTCTTCCAACTTACTTTTGTTAATAGCTTCATTATTCTTTTAATAACTCAGACTTCAGACACTGGAGTCATTTTTATTCTTAAAATTAGCTTTTATTTCATATTTGATTTTGGAAAATATAACAAGAAATGAACAGAATAGATCACACATTAAAATATTTATTTTTAAATGATCTGTTACTATAGAAAGGCTAAGTTATTGGTGATCTCCAATGTGCTGTGTATACTAATCATATTCCACAATTTACCAGATGTTATCTATTCAGAATTGATTCTTTTCTCTAACCCTAGCCTTGTTTATTTTGCTGTAATACAGTAGCTTGGTAGGGGAGAGGCATGCATTTTTTCCTCTAGGGCTCTCCAGGTTGCTGAGGGTAAAGAGTTCACCTGCCAAGCAGGAGACGAGAGTTTGATCACTGGGTCAGGAAGATCCCCTAGAAAAGTAAATGGCAGTCCACTCCAATGTTCTTACCAGGGAAATCCCATGGGCAGAGGAACCTGGTGGGCTATAGTCCATGGGGCCACAAAGGGTCAGACGTGATTTAGCAGCTAAACGGCAGCGGCAGCGTTTTTCCCTCCATATGTTAGTATTATATGTA
The DNA here is from genome assembly GCF_963930625.1 of Muntiacus reevesi. Classification (NCBI taxonomy): domain Eukaryota; kingdom Metazoa; phylum Chordata; class Mammalia; order Artiodactyla; family Cervidae; genus Muntiacus; species Muntiacus reevesi. The sequence continues at coordinate 161,652,442 of NC_089251.1, forward strand.
TTGATTTCCATTAATGTATTTTTGTTATTTTTCTCTCTTCAATAACGTTTTTAAATGGCAATAATGATTTTATATACTTCTCCAACATCTTCCTCACACTTTGTTTATCACCTAGTAGTCTAAATGTATCCACTGACTTACATTACCTGAAATGGTCTGAAAAGTACTGATTTATTTTTCTATCCCAGTGACTATAGGCTATACCAGCCGTCACTTAATCCTTAACCATACTTAGGAGTAGTTTAATGACATTTGTAAAATGGCTGACAAAACCTTTAGTGGACAATGGAGAGCTCTTCAAAAAACGTTCAAATAGGATTGTTTGTGTGAACTCTATCACCAGATCAGGTTTTACGAGTACCACTCTCTGTTCAAGAAACTGTTCATAGTAATGTGTATATTCTAGCAGTTCCAACATATTCTACTTGCAAATATAAGGGATTTGTGCCCTACTGGACTCTCCTACCTCAAAGGGAAAGAGCTGTAAATCTGCCGCATAATACAGAACATCTGCCTGAGGTAGTGCAGGCTGCAGAGAGGCAGAAGCCTGGTGCCAAGCGCATGGCCTGGGGGAGGCGGTGGGGAGCCGCAGAAGGAGGTTTGCGCCTCAGTGGTTCTCCCCTGGGGCCAAGTACTTGTGGACGCAGGAGGTGCACGAGGAAAAACGCAGTCTTTCTGACGCGGGGCCGCAGAAACGTGGGGCAGCTGGGCTTTGGGGGCCACGGTCGTTAGGGTCTGGCTGGGGTCCTCATGCTGGTATGGTGGCTCTTGAACACTAGCAGTGCGTGAAGTTACAGATAAGAAGACAGAAGGAGCAAAGGGCCAATGGCAAAATGGAGCAAAACAGTCCACCCATCCCCTCGTAAAGGACTTCACCACAGCCCACCCGTGGCGTAGTAACACCAGTATCAGGGACTCTCTTCTATGACCACCTCTGGTTGTGAGATACAGTTTTTTTTAAATTTAGGCCCCTGGCTACCCCTCATGATACCAGATTCTGGTAACAGGGAGGGAGAGACAAAGCAACCAGCAGGGTTTGCCACAGTTACAGACACTCTGTCTAAGCTGATCCTCTTCTGGAACCTACTGGCACCTCTGTGAGATGTTCAAGTGGGGGAATGAAAGCATTTCCTGTCCACCAGCAAGACTATAACATATGTATGTCTGAAGAGAGGGGCCAAGTCCCCAGAGTCTCCTGTGATCGCCCTTCTAAGGGGCAGCAGGTGAGGCGGCTCAGGGCAGAACGCATGTATCAATCTCTGTTGTCCTCATGGCTCCCGAGGTCTGAAAGTGACTTCCCTTCCTCAGCTGTGTTCTCCTTACCTGTGCTGAGATGTGACGGCCTCACTTTTCCTATAGAATGTGCTGTGCTGTCCTTGGTCACTCAGTCGTGTCCATCTCTTTGCAACCCCACGCACTATAGCCTGACAGGCTCCTCTGTCCATGAGGACTCTCCAGGCAAGAACACTGGAGTGGGTTGTCATGCCCTCTCCAGGGGATCTTCCCAATCAAGGGATCGGACCCAGGTATCCCATGTTGCAGGTGGATGCTTTACTGTCTGAGCTACCAGGGAAGCCCATCCTATAGAATACATAAAAGGAAATGAAGTAGGATCCAGGAATTTGTATTTTTAACAAGGATCCCTCCCTTAAGAAAGGGTACTATTAAAGTGTTGATAATCTACTAAAAATGGATATGCAAAAGTTGATTCCATAAACTTAATAGCTTTTGAAGAGTTTCAGTAAGTTTGCAACTTCAATAGAAGTATTAACTATTCCTTGAATAGGTGTAGCCCAACTTTTTGTTGCTGTAACATACATAGAAAATAGAGCTATTTTTATTTTTATACTATTGATACTTGTTTCTGTTTAATTTTCTACTATAGAAAGTATGAAGCATTTTCCTTATCAACAATGTGAAGGCCATACAGAATTAGGGAGAGTAGTATAATGAACTCTTTTATACCAATCGCCCAACTTTAATAACTGTCAGCTCATGTCTGATCTTTTTCATCCGTGCTCTCAATTAGCCACCTTCTCACCCCCAGCACCTGGATGTTTGGAAGAAAACATCTGGATTCTGAGTTGAACAAAGGATCTTTTGTTAAAAAATTAAGAGACAGTAGAGCATAATTGAATACCAATTTGATATTAAGGAAATATTTTTAAAACTTTTAGATGTGTAATAGTATTCCGGTACACTTTAGAAGAGTCTCTCCCTTTTAGAGATACATTCTGAAATATTTATGGATGAAAAAAATGTAATCTCCAAGATGGAGCATCTTTTTAAAAATCCTTCCTGTCACAAATCATTTGAATAAACAACTCAAGTGAATTCAGGGTCTAATTTCTTCACCACAAATGAATGCTCTTCCAAAAGACCTTTCCATTCCCAGTCATTAAAGCCTAATCAGGGGCACAGGAAAAATCCACCAGTTTCTAAATCAAAAGTTTCAGGTAGAAACCCGCCGGGGAAGCAGGGCTTGAGGTTTGTTTTCTTCTTTTTTTTTTTTTTTACTTTTATTTGCATTTATTTTCTGCGGCATTTATTCCCGGGCCATAAGTTTTTGTTTCTTCAGTTTCTTCTGGGATATCTTTTTCTTCTGTGCAACCTCCTCTTCTGGTTTAGGAACAATCTGTTCTTTTTCGGTCAGGATCATCTCAATGTGGCAGGGAGAGCTCATGTAGGGGTTGATCCGACCGTAAGCTCTGTAAGTCCTGCGCTGCATCTTGGGGGCTTTGTTCACTTGGATGTGCTCAATGACCAGAGAATCTACATCTAAGCCCTTAAGTTCAGCATTACTCTCTGCATTTTTGAGCATGTGTAGTAAAAATTCAGCACTCTTTTTGGGCCACCGACCCTGCGTCCAGCCCCACTGTTTGGCCTGTGCACACCTACCAACTCCATCATTGTAACGACGGAATGGCGCACATTGCTTCTTTAAAGTGACATCCTTCAGATACTTGGTGGCTTTTCGGATATGCATACCCTTTATGGCCTGGGCAGTCTCACGAGTGTTCTTAAAGTGAACACGAAGATTTGAACCTCTTGATTTGCATGATTTTGTGGGGTTTTCTGGGTCGAGTGAATAGCGCACCATTTTTAAGGATCAGCTCTGGCTGCTTACCGGAAAAGCTGTTTTCTTCTTTATCTCATAAGCCTGGGCTTTTCTCATACAGGCAGAACCTCATCTTCCTAAGGATTCAACTTTTGACTCCTTGGCCTGAAAAGCTGGAATATTAATGATCTATCACTGTGTTTTCCGATTTTTTTGTCTTCATGATATTTAGCAATCCTTACTACGGGGATATATTGTGTCCTTCATTTTTATCCTCTGTCGTTTTTTTCTTTCACTGTGCCCTTTCCTCTCTCTTCTCCTCACTAGAACCTACTATCCGTTGCCCCCTGTCCTCACTCCAGTCCTCACTACCTGTTGTTAGTTCATTTGTAGAAGAGAGAAAATAACATTTACTGAACACCTTATGCTGGACACCAGTTGGGTAGGTAGATGCTCATCTAATCTTCACGATAGCCATGCATCCTGCATATCCCAGTTGTACAAAAAGTGTATCTTTGGTTCAGAGAGACCACAACTGCCCCCAAATCAGCAGTTAATTGTTAGCCATGATTTAAACTCTATTATAGTTTCTCTGACTCTAAACTCCATGAACTTCCAATTTTACCATGTTTTACTGTTAATACTTTATTTTTTTCTTGCTACATTAGAGGTCCTATTTTATTAGTCATTCTATTCAAAATATTTTAAAAATAATTTCACTTCTGAAAATTAAAAGTGGCATTGCATCTCTGACTTTAAAGAATTTTCTTTTTTTAAAAAAATTGTATTATGTATTGAGGTATAGCTGGTTAACACTGTTAGGATAGTTTCAGATGAACAATGAAGGGATTCAGCAGTATATATACATATATCCATTCTCCCCCATTAATACTTTTTAATATTCCTAAATATCGCTTGAGATGTTACTTGCTCAGTTGTGTCTGACTCTTTGCAGCCTCATGAACTGTGGCCCACCAAGCTCCTCTGTCCATGGCATTCTCCAGCTAAGAATACTGGAGTGGGTTGGCATTCCCTTCTCCAGGGTTCTTCCTGACCCAGGGATCAAACCTGGGTCTCCTGAGTTGGCAGTCAGATTCTTTCCTGCTTGAGCCACCAGGAAATTCTTTGTTTAATTTGTATAGTTATGACCTGTTTTATAACTCAGGTCCACTTATAGTTTGTTCACTCAGAATTCATTTATTAAATTGTGACAGATCATTGGGAGTCTCTCTGACTCAACTTTACATTGTTCTCTTTAAATGTATAATGACATGGCTAGGTAATCAAGAAATATCCATTTCCAAAGGTCAGAAGTAATACTGAACAGTATAGTTTTAAGAAAAATTTTCTGTTGAATTGATGGGACAGTGAGTGAGGAAAATATACTGTGTGAGCAAAGACATAGAATGTTTTTACAGATCTAATTTTACAAAGAAAGTCATGTCCTGGCAGCATTTTTTAATGGGGCTATAAATTTAGTAATATTTCAGTGGCAATAACAGGATGTTAAATATGACCCTTCATTCCTGAAATTTTAGGTTTTCTTAATGATAGTTGCCATTACTGAGAGCAACCAACCTTGAGAATGTATTTAACTTAGATTTTGAAGCAATGCATGCTATGACTTCAATTTCTGTGACCCAGAAATATTGACGTGCTAATTTTTCTGAGTTAAAAACTTTCTTTTTTATGTTTTTGTCCTTGCTTAAATGGGCAAATGCTGGCTAAATGTCTTGGAGAATACAGTATTTTTATGAAATGACAAGAAGTATTGATTTACCTTATTCTTCTTCCCTCAAGCAGAACAGCCATAAAATATGTTCAATTTCTTCTCATTTCTGTCTGCAGATTACACTGACTTGTGGTGTAGAGGACAGGTATGGATGTGATTGGATCATATTGACAGTTACTAGAATTTGACTTTAAAGCTTTAGAGCTAAAAAGCGTACTTGACAAATCCATCTACAACATATTCACTTAATTGTTGTGGTGCTAAATCTTATTTGTTTGGTATAAAAAATGAATGTGGGCCTAACATAGAAAATCCAGATAAGGACCATTCCTTTTGGACTGAAACTTCACCTTTAACATGAAACCTGCTGTGGAACTATTTTGGGAATGTATTCCACATGTAATGTATCATTAAATAAATTTTTAAAAAAAGAGTATCATCAAATGAAATCAATTTTTAAATCTGGTTAAAAAATTCGGTATTAGATACTCATAACTATTTTAAAGGATGCAGGTTCACATTTAACTTAAATTGACTTGTGTGTAATTTTCAGGGCTTCCCTGATGACTCAGAGGGATATAATTTTCAACTGTGCTAACTGTTCTTAGGTTAGTCACAGGTAAATGAATTCTTCCTGGACTGTAATTTCTCTTGAGGAATGGCACATCTTAATTTTGAGTAACTCTGAGTGGGTCTCTGAGCTTAGAGGTGCCCATCTGTTCATTTGCTTCCAGGAGCATTAGTGCTGGTGGGCAGGTTTCCAAACGGCTGCCGCAGAAGACATGCATCCTGTATGCTTCTTCTTTATACTTGATTCTGCTTCCGGAGCCTCTGATTCTGCCACTTGCCATGATGATCACCCTCATCTCTGGCCTGTAGAACGAGAGAAGCAATCGCGATTCAGCTCCCGATTGCAGCTATTGGCAGAAATGCCTACCTGGGCTCCGTATTTCCTCTTCTACATCTAAAAGCACCAAGTTGCTCCATTATTTATCCCTGGAAGTGCACAAGGTCAATAGACACTTTTTTGGTATCTTCAGTAATTTTTGTGTGTCATATTAAAAATTCATGTGCAACTTGAATTAGCTGATTTATTCCTGATATTTACCTCCCATTTGAATGATTGTTCAGTCCCTACACACCTCCTCAAATGGCTTTTTTAAAAAGGCTGCAATTAAGCTTTTAGAGAGAGCACCAAGATTTTTGAGATCTGAATTGGAGAATTTGAATATTTGGGGAATCTGTGTTTATGCGGGGTTTCCCTGGTGGCTCAGACTGTGAAGAATGTGCCTGCAGTGCAAGAGACCTGGGTTCCATCCCTGAGTCGGAAAGATCGCCTAGAGAAAGGAATGGCTACCTACTCCAGTATTTTTGCCTGGAGAATCCCATGGACAGAGGAGCCTGGCAAGCTCCAGTCCATGGGGTCTCAAAGAGTCAGACATAGCTGAGAGCCTAACACTTTCACTTTGGGGCTTCCCAGGTGGCGCTAGTGGTAAAGAATCTGCTTTTCAATGAAGGAGTCAGAAGACATGGGGGTTGGATCCCTGGGTCTGGAAGATCCCCTGGAGGAGGGCATGGCAACCCACTCCAGTATTCTTACCTGGAGAATCTCACGGACAAAGGAGCCTGGTGGGCTCTAGTCAATACAGTCACAAAGAGTCAAACACGACTGATATGACTTAGCAGGCATGTGTTTTAAGTAACTAAAGTTTCTTAGAAGCCAAAAAAAAAAAAAAGCTAGTTATTGGCATCTCATAGTTTGGTGACAGAGGGATGAAGTCTACTGGATGGAGCATCTCCTTTTCCAGGTTGAGCGCCTTTCGTACGTTTGGGGCAGAGACCATCATCAGAGGTGGTGATGGCTTCAGTGCTGTTCCCAGCACTTTCATTGGTCATGGACTACTTTGGTGCATCTGTTCACTGTTGACCCAAGACCATGTTGAAAGAAAAACCTGAAGATAAACTCTCATTATCCTTTATTGCCCAAAGTAGGACCAACAAACTGCTTCTTTGATTCTTACAGCTCCGTGATGAATGTTTAGGTGGTTCACCAGTTGTACTTGGCCTGGGTAAGGAGATCCCTGGAACATATTTTCATGAGGCTATATGCGGACACAGTTCAGTCTATAAGTCTGGGACAGTAGATATACTCATGATTCTGGAGGTCTCACTCATATATCTTTTCCTGGAGGCAATGGGAACCAGGAGATGCAACGTCTCTGTTTTGGGGATTGTTATTATTTCTCTTCTGACACATCCCACTTCTGACACATCCTTGGGATTCCCTGATAGCTCAGACAGTAAAGAGTCTTCCTGCAGTGCGGGAGAACTGGGTTCAATCCCTGGGTTGGGAAGATCCCGTGGAGAAGGAAATGGCAACCCACTCTAGTATTCTTGCCTGGGGAATCCCATGGACTGAGGAGCCTGGCGGGTTACAGTCCCTGGGGTTGCAAAGAGTTGGACACGACTGAGCGACCTCACTTTGACTTCCCTGTTTCTCTGCTGCCACTGCTTCTGGCTGTGTTGGCTTTCTCATCCCCTTCAGATCAGAGCTCTACAGTGTGGAATAGTGAGCTGATAGTGACTCACAAAGTGAACTTAGCCAGTTATAACTAGTTTTTATCTTTTAATGGAATAGAATAGAAAAGAGTAGAGTAGAAAGGAGAGAGCTGCTCATCTATGAAGGTCTGTATGGTTTCATGAAGCTGTGATTTCACTTAGAGACCTATGAATGTATATGTATTTATCAGGTCTTGATGTAAATTGTGCTTCTTACTGTGTTTTATGATTTTAAAAACTAAAAGTCATTGCTTTAGATGTACATGCTCTTTTCATTGATTTGACCAGTGTTTGCATCCAGTCTTCCTGAACCTTACCACTGACATTTGTAAATACAGTGGTTGTATATTCATTCTTCCTGGCTGTCAGCTTTCATTACTGTGATTTCTTTATAGCATTTTTAACTGTATTTTTAGCTGGAACAAACAAAAAGAATAACTCAGTGACTTTAATTTGCAAAGTTTTTTAGGTATTTATGAAAAGATTCCTTATTTATAATCTGATGCTTTTCACATGTAGAAAATAAATAATATGCTTAGAAAAATAAATAACAACTTACTTTCATCCTGGTGGAGTTCTTTTTGTTTTGAAAGAGGTCAGTCGCAGACATCCAAGGTAAATGATTGTAGTACTGCTACGGAAGGCTCCATTTTTAGAACATCATATCCTTCATGATTAAACTATTTATTGCAGCATGCAGGCATAAATTCAGTGACAAGAGGGACATCTGGTAGTTATTTTCCGTAATCATCAGATGAGCAGAACTTAAAATTTGGAATTATCAATAAAGACAAACCCCAAGGTTTTCGAAGATTGCTTCACTGTACTTACTCTGACTTGGGGCGTTCCATTGGTTTAAGAACAAAAACCTAGAAACGCTAAGGATGAACATCTGATTCAACATGGTTAGAATCTCAAAGGGACTGAAGACTTTGAAGATGTCAGTTTCAAGTAATGGAAGAGAGTGAGAAGTAGTTATAGAATCAAATTTTTCTGTTTGACCTGTTATCTATCATATATTATTATCAATAACTTTATGCATTTACAGATTGTCTGAAAGCATTTTCTTTGTTAGTCACTGAAACTCTTGTGCCTACTAACAGAGCAAGTGTCACTGATACAGTGATTGGTGGTGGAATTCTATTTATTTTGTAGGGGATAGATGTATCCTCCCCAAAGTTGATTCAGCCTCCCTAATGAGTCAAAGCTATTCCTTTTCCATAATGATCCTTTCTCATGGAGTAAACAAACAGTGCCTTTAAACTAAGAGACAGAGAACTCAGTGTGAGACCGTGGGCTCTGAAGACAGACAGCTTGGGTGTGAATAGCAGCTTCATTACTTCCTAGCTGGGTGTCTGGGCAAATTACTTAAGCATTCTGTGTCTGCTTGATTTTCCTATCTGTGAAATGGAAGTAGTAATAATTCCTACTCTGTAGGATTGTCATGAGCATTATAGATATATTAATACATGCAAAATGCTTAGAGAGGTACCTGGTGCATGGTAAATCCTCAGTAAAATTTAGGTAATATTTTTAGCTAGAGCAAGGTTCCTTTTTACTGATACACAGAAAGCATAAATTTTACTTGAAACTTAAGTTGTATTTTAGTACATTTTAGATAATACCAAATTTATTTCCTGAAATACATCTGCAGGAAAATATAATAAATGCTCTGATTTAACCAACATGAATGTCTTCCATTTAGAGGGAGTAATACATCTGGTTCTGAGTTATCATATACTCAGAATAAAGAGTTCTGACATATGCCACTGGTCTGAAATTGGTGACCACACTTCCACAGGCACTTTGGCCTTACAGTATCTGGTTTTGATTTTCTCTTGTTTTTGAGATGCTTTTAAGAAGCAGGACATTCGGTCATGGGCCACAGGCTTTACCTTGTTCTACTATCTTAAACTCTTTCCTAATTCTCCCTTTTAGACTTCTGAGGTGGGACTGCTGTTATTTGAGATGAATTTTATGGAGTGGTTTCCATTTTACCCAGGAGGCCTAAGTGTATTGAGAAAGATCGTAAAAGATGGTGTTCCTTTTCCTGGAGACTTGTTTCTTCTCAGTCATAAAGACATTGGGATCCTTCATGTATTTCCTTGATAAATAAATAATGCTGGAACCCAGAAGTTCTTGTGTTATGATAGATGTCAGAATCCTGCCTGAAAGACTAGTTTGGAGATACTAATTTTGTTAAGAGAGCCATGTCTATACCCAGCAGCATCGACCATTTCAATATGGAACAAAGTGAAATGATTTTAAAAGAATTTCTGTGTTAATACAGTTCTTAAAAGTCTAAAAATGCTTTGCTCTGACTTGACCAGCTGGCCCCCTCTCCATCTGTGGACTATACTGTGACAGGAGTTGGTGGACAGCCAAATAAATGGAGGGCGATTTAATCTCTCCATGGCTTCCCACCATGGCTTCCCACGGTGGCACAGTGGTAAAGAATCTGCCTGCAGTGCAGGAAACTCGGGTTCAATCCCTGGGTGAGGAAGATCCCCTGGAGAAGGAAATGGCAACCCGCTCCAGTATTCTTGCCTGGAGAACCCCATGGACAGAGGAGCCTGGTGGGCTACAGTCCATGGGGTCGCAAAGAGTCGGCCACGACTGAGCACATCCACACAACATCAGAATAAGCAGATGAAGAGTGCTGAGTGTTTTTGGTGGGGGAGGAATGGGTGGAGAGGGGCTGTAGTAACTGGAGCTCTTTAACAGGTCTTAATTGTGCACAGATTCATAGAAGTCTTCCTGTTTGACTTGTGCGTTGAAGGCCCACTGCCATTAACTTCTTTCAGTAAGAAAGATGCCCTCTGAGTAGTGCCCCTGTTGTGAACTAAGAAAGACCTGTGAATTATTAATAACCTGCAGGGATGCAGAGCCCTTGTAGGAAGGGAGCAGTGTGCTCTGTACAATGGTTCTGCTCACCTGATCTTGACAAATTAGGAGCATCTAAAACATACTCCTGCTTGTTAATACAAGAAGTGGGGGAAAGGTGACTTGGAAATGCATCAATATTTAGCCCTCTTGTAGAATCTCAAAAGGATAATAGCAAATAGTGTTTCTTCATAAATAACTGTCTCTCCTATCTTGGTGCTTTAGTGTGGTAGGCTAATGCCTTTCTGTCAAGGCAAACTTTATGGTTCAATTTTCGGCTGTACTTCTTGAGAAACAACTAGAAAAAAAAAAAAAGTAAAAACACAATTATAGAGATGCCTACTCCATAATCATTTATTCCTGTTTATAGAACTTGATTCTTTTCAAGTGTATTTTCTGCTGTGTACTAAGCTGATAGGCAACAAGAGCAAATAAAACTCCTTACAGGAGTAGCAATTGTTTTATCAATAACCCAGCTTATGTGGCAATCTTGACAGGAATATTAGGAGTTGTAGCCACATTGAAATGTGGAATATGTAATGCTATGCTACACAGGATGGGTTTTACAACCTTCTAAGGGGACCCTTGGTATTTACTAAAGTAAAGTTAAAATTGAAAACTTTGTCTTATGAAAGAAAAAGATTACTATATATTTATTAACTGGTACTATTGATCTGTTATTCATTTTTACTAGATGGTTATCTAACACTATAGACTTTTTTTTCATTTCACTTGAGATATATCACACAAATAGTGAAATGCCCAAATCTTACGTGTAAAGCTCAAGGGATTTTTCCATATGCATATACCAATATTCTCACCTCCTGTATCACAAGATATAGGATGTATCTAATAGTTGTGAGGCCTCCCTCGTTCATTCTTCCAGTCAATCCAACACCAAAAGTAATCACCCTCAGACACCTAACACCAGGGGTTGGCTTTGACTGTTACTGAACTTCATAGAAAAGGAATCATGCATTATGTTTCCTTTTATGTCTGATTTCTTTCAGTCAATATTATGTCTGTGAGATTCATCCATTAAGCAGTACCATTTGTAATTTAGGTATTTACCTTATGACTTGATGATTTTTAATTCAGGCTGTTTACATAAGTGAAATATTTGCTGTGAACAGAGTAATTATAATAAAAACCTTGTTCACAGGTATCTGTGCTTCATAACTGTTAGAATCATTACCATAATTATTGTAATCCAAATTTAGCACCAAATAATAAGTGAGGTATTAATATAAGATCCTCAAAATGGTCCTTTTCTGTTGTTCTAGCTAGTCTAAGAACAATGTGCCCTCCATTGTATAAATTAATAAAACCTTAATATTCCTAGTTCCTTATTGCTGGAGCTGTAAATTGCCATTCTTGCAGTCATGCTGGGAATCAAATTGCATTTGTGGGCCGACAACACCCTTGTTAAGCCTTCCAACTGGTATGATAATTAGAGATTCCTGCTAGGTTTGGCCTGTATGAAGAGTAACACAGGTGGGACAATTTGCATACATGTCTTCAGTAACAAAGTGTTATCATTTCTTAGAAGACTAATTCTGTGTTTCATATAGATTGTTCACAATCAACAGTGTGATTACCTTTTGTCATTTTAGGTAACTTCTGCAACATGATGACCATGTTACAAAGAGGCGTGGTGCTTTATGAACATTAACTTAAATTTATCCTGTTTTAGCTCATCTCCAGGAGATAGTGAAGGACAAACTCTGGGAGATAGTGAAGGACAGGGAAGCCTGGCGTGCTGATGTCCATGGGGTCACAAAGAGCCAGACATGATTGAGTGGCTGAACAGCAGGAAGCTCATCTCTTTCCCATACAGAAAAAGTAGAAGGCAACTAGCTGTTCTTCTAGAAAAGGCTCCTAAGATGTTTTCAGGAACATAGCTTAAGTCGTTCTGCACTCAGCTTTAGGTTTCTTTATTTTTATCATATTTTATGAAGGTAAATTAGTCAGGGTTACAAAGTAACTCTCATGTACTGCCAAATATTCAGGACCTTCTTTCAGCGTTGATTGATTGTAAGTTATTGCTATGGACTGAATTGTCCCACTGTTCTCAAATTCATTTATTGAAGCCCCAGGACCTTTAGGTGATGGGACATAGTTAGCTTTAGTTGAGGTTGTGAGGGTGGGGCCCTCAATGTGAGATTAGTGCCATTATAAAAAGAAACACCAGGCAAAAACCACTACAATATTGTAAAGTAATTAGCCTCCAACTAACAAAAATAAATGGGAAAAAAAAAAAAAAAATCCACGATTTTTCCTAAAATAAACAAATAAATAAAAAGAGACACCAGAAAGCTGGCTTGGTCTGTCTCTTCCTATCACATGAGGACAGTGTTCATAACCAATCTTCCAATCAAAATGCTAAAATTACTTCAAACGTTCAGTGAAACTTTATAGTATGCATATTTTGTGAGAGAGTCTTCACAGCATCATCATTAGTTATCACAGCAGCACCATGAAGTTAGTGTCATCATCCCCATTTTACAGATGACAGCGTTAGTGGTCAGAAGTGCAAGCTGCCCAAGGTCCACATCTAGTCAGTGATGGGATGGTTTTGAACATGGGCAGGAGGATATCAGGGCCTGATGACTTAACAATATGACAGATGCAATTTATATAAATTACAGATCTTCTTTATTTTCTGTGATAAGTGGACTTATGAAGAATGTCTAAATTTCATTTTTAAGTTACATTTGAAAAGTCCCAGGAAGTTCTGTTTAATGGGACATTTGATAAAGAAATACTTAGTCCCTTATTTACATTTTCCACAGATCTGTTTGTTCATAATACTAGGTGTATTTAAAGGGAGGTTGTCTTTCTGTGATCTGTCTTTTAATCATAGCTATTTTGTTCTGGTTTTGTTTCAAATGGTTTACCTTATTAACATTGATCAGAGTTTAAAATAAGTAACCTGTTTTTTGGATCGTGCTCTGTATCATCACTACAACAACTCCCTTTAAATTATGCCTTCTTACTAGGCCCATTTTCTCCATAAAGAAACAGGTTTCAAGAATTAACAGAATTGTTCATCAAATCTGGCCCTTCTGACTCCAAATGCTAAACGTATTTTTCTGACTGTTTGCCTCTCTAAATAAACACATTTTTAAAGCCAGTCATTAAGGTTCATACTTTCTAAGGATTATCCACTGATACTAATTGCTGTGGGAATAAAATTCCCAAATCTAAGGAACATTTTGTAAGTTTTAAAAATATACATAATTTTTGAATTGTGTAGAAAGCTGTGGGGAATTAAAACACTTTTAAATGCAACTCATCTTAATAGTTATAGTTTTTGCTGGCTCAATTTCTTTGGCTAAAGAGTTGAGTTTTAAATCTCAAGGGTGAAAAGGCTGAAAAAAATCAGAGGATCTTGGCATACTTCAACAAAGATAATCAGCCTTTTGTAGTGTTCACAATATGTCAGTAAAATGTAGTCTGCATATTCGAAATGAAGTCAGCCTATTAATTTAAAATTGATTGGAACATCTTCATACAATGATGAGGGTAAATCAAGAAAATTAAATAAACATTCTACTGGGAAATGCATAATATGTAATGGAATACCAGCTGCACAAAATATCACAGTAGATAAAACTTGCATTAATGATTCAGTGAATTGTATTATTATTGCTTTATACTACTGCATTTTCTGAAAGATATATATTTTTTCACTCTTAAATATTTATCTCCTTAAGTGGTTTTGATGCTAAGAGGTACTAGTTTTTCAGAAGAATTTATTTTTTTTGTCCCTTTTAACAGAAATTTTTAAAAGAAAAGAATTTTAAAATATTGCGAAAATTCTCTCTTGATTTCCTCTGTTTCTCCCTCCCCAAGACAAGCCATTGTTACAATACAGGAATGATTTTTCTTTATTCTCTGGAAAGGCCGCTCGTTGGTGGAATTGTTCTGTTTTAGGTTGAGGTACAATTTGTTTAAGTCTGTAAACCTCTTTGACACGTGATTTTCGAGTGAATTTATTAGACACCAGGAAAAAAAAAAAAAAATATCCCAGTGAAACTAGCAGAAATATATACAGTAATGATCAATAGTTCATTTGTTACTGCCCCAGGAGCCAGCCATTTTATAGAGTATTTCAGTCCATAGGAGGGGCCCCTCCGGTAGACTGAACTTGTTGGTTTAGCGTAAACTAGTCAGAGAGTCTTGCGCTTTGAATGCCCCCCTTCTCTCTTTGAGGTTGTGCAAATTATCTAGAGCTGCTCTTTCCTAGAATTTTCTGAGATGATGGAAATGTTTGGTCTGCTGTATGATACAGTAGCCACTGGCCATATATGATACGAAGCAGTTGAAATATAGTTAGTGTGAGCGAGGAACTAAATTTTGTGTTTCATTTTAATTGATTTAAATTTAAATGGCTATCTCTCACTAGTGACTGCATTCTTGGACAGCACAGCTCAGTTACTCAGTCACGTCCGACTCTTTGCAACCCCATGGACTGCAGGACGCCAGGCTTCCCTGTCCATCACCAATTCCCAGAGCGTGCTCAAATTCATGTCCCTTGCATCAGTGAGGCCATCCAACCATCTCATCCTCTGTCGTCCCCTTCTCCTCCCGCCTTCAATCTTTCCCAGTGCCAGGGTCTTGAGCAATGAGTCAGTTGTTCATATCCCATGGCCAAAGTATTAGAACTTCAGCTTCAGCATCAGTCCTTCCAATGAATATTCAGGACTGACTTTCCTTTAGGATTGACTGGTTGGATCTCCTTGCAGTCCAAGGGACTCTCAAGAGTCTTCTCCAACACCACAGTTCAAAAGCATCAATTCTTCAGTGCTCAGCTTTCTTTATAGTCCAACTCTCACATCCATACATGACCACTGGAAAAACCATAGCTTTGACTAGATGCAAAGTAATGTCTCTGCTTTTTAATATGCTGTCTAGGTTGGTCATAGCTTTTCTTCCAAGGAGCAAGCATCTTTTAATTTCATGGCTGCAGTCACTATCTATAGTGATTTTGGAACTCTTAAAAAATAAAATCTGTCACTGTGTCCCTTGTTTCCCCACCTATTTGCCGTGAAGTGATGGGACCAGATGCCATGATCTTAGTTTTCTGAACTAAGTTGTGTTGTAAGCCAACTTTTTCACTCTCCTCAAGAGGCTCTTTAGTTCTTCTTTGCTTTCTGCCAGAAGAGTGGTGTCATCTGGGTATCTGAGGTTATTAATATTTTCCCCAGATATCTTGATTCCAGCTTGTGCTTCATCCAGCCAGGCATTTCACATGATGTACTTTGCATATTAGTTAAATAAGCAGGGTGACAATATACAGTCTTGACATATGCCTTTCCCAATTTCGAACCAGTCTTCTGTTCCATGTCCAGCTCTAACTGTTGCTTCTTGACTTGCATACAGATTTCTCAGGAGGCAGACAGGTAAGTGGTCTGGTATTCCCATCTCTTAAAGAATTTTCCACAGTTTGTTGTGACCCACATAGTCAATGACTTTGGTGTAGTCAGTAAAGCAGAAGTAGATGTTTTTCTGGAACTCTCTTGCTTTATTGATGATCCAGCAGATGTTGGCAGTTTGATCTCTGGTTCCTCTGCATTTTCTAAATCCAGGTTGAAAAATCCAGAAGTTCATGGTTCACATGCTGTTGAAGCCTGGCTTAGAAAATTTTGAGCGTTACTTTACTAGCTTGTGAGATGAGTGCAATTGTACAGTAGTTTGAACATTCTTTGGCATTGCCTTTCTTTGGGATTGGAATGAAAACTGAACTTTTCCAGTCCTGTGGCCACCGCTGAGTTTTCCAAATTTGCTGGCATTCTGAGTGCAGCACTTTCACAGCATCATCTTTTAGGATTTGAAATAGCTCAACTGGAATTCTATCACCTCCACTAGCTTTGTTCAACAGCACAGGCCTGGAATAAGTTAGGCTCCTTCCCTTCCTTGCTGGAGAAGCATAAGTCAATTTCTTTTCTCTGGCTCTCTTATTGAAAATATCAAATATTTTACATTTTAAAATAACATATGCTCATTAAATGACATTTGTTAAGTGTGAGAAAGTAAAATAAAGATAAAAATTATTGTATTCTCATCGCCCCAATAAAATTGTTGTTCATGTTTTTAGTTATATTAATTTCTTAACAGTGCATTTGGCTATACAAATCATTTTTAATGTAACTATAATGATCTTTGTACATTTCTATATTTCATTTAAATTCATTTAGTATTACAGGGTTTATGCATTGTGTTTGCAAGGAGATTTTCATGCCCGTATAATATAATGATCCACCAAGTGAACTGTATACACTGTATTTTACCTCCTTGTTGTCAGATAGCTGGGATGTTTTCAATATGTTACTGTTATACATATCACTGCTATGCACATCTTCTTGTGTGAAGCTTTCTCCAAGTTTAGAATTAGTTTTTGAGAATTTCCGGTTGACTCAGAGAAATGAGATTTACTGGATCAAAGGGAATAAATAACTTACAGCTGATAAACATGTGCACCCAGATTCTTTGTCTGTAATGTTGTCACATATAAGAATGCACTCAAGACCAACACTGGACATCCAGTATAGCTTTAAGTTTTCTTCATGACAATTTTATTTCACCATCAAATTTTCCCAAGTTATATTTATCATATTACTTAAAGATTCAGAAGTCTTACAAGAGAATCTATACTTGGTAAATGTCTGCATATTTTGCTGGTGTATTACTCTATGGGCTTCCCTGGTGGCTTAGACAGTAAAGAATCTGCCTGCAGTGCAGGAGACCTGGATTCGATCCCTCAGGCAGGAAGATCCCCTGGAGGAGGAAATGACAACCCACTCCAGTATTCTTGCCTGGAGAATTCCATAAACAGGGGGGCCTGTTGGGCTACTGTCCATGGGGTTGCAAAGAGTTGGACACAATTGAGTGACAAGCACTTACATATTACTTTATCATTTCTTGATGGAAGAAAAGGAAATAAGAGTCTTATGTGCTGTTAAGCAAAGAGGACTCTTCCTTGCTATTTTTAGAGTTGTTCAAAAAACCTGTGAAGTTGAGAGGCTGAATAAGAGATTTCCTATATTTTGCCTATTTTTTGTAATAACTTTTTGTTGTATTTGTCTTTTTCTCAAATGCATTTGAATAGTATCTACTTGAATGTGAGGCTGGAATATAGTAGTACCTTTTTCAATATTTATCACATTGTGGCTGCTGTGAAAACAATAATGAAGACAATTTAGTAAACTTTATATTAAAAATCTCTTATACACTGTTAAAAAATATTTCAGACAATGATTCACTGAAGATTGTTTAATCAAAGCCAATGGGTGTAAACTTGAATTTATGAGAAGAATAAGGAGTAGTTGTTTATGCTGTAAAAATATTGTCAGTTTATTACCTATATAGTGAGCTTTACTATGTTTCAGTTTTTTTAAAAATGTGTTTTTTAAATGCCTTTATGATATTGTCTTTTGCATTAAGTGAGTCTATTGAAGTAAACGTTTTCCTGAAGTACCCTAAGATTGGAAACAGATCTGGTGGTACCTCTAAAAGATAAGCTCCTTACATCTCTGTCATCGATTTATCAAGGTTGCTCTGTTGAGTTAAAATGGCAGTGGGAATCAAATTTTGCATTTGCTAGCTAGCTTTAGATTTGTATGTCAGTAATCTTGATGTAACAACATATATATGTATAAATAGTTAATATTATTTGAAGAAGAAAAGAGAAAGGTGTTGTATGCATTTGATAATTTGGGGAAATCAGAAAAAAGCATTTTAATGTGAAAGGCAATAGAATCAGAAAAGAGAAAGAAAATCCTACATGGTAGTGATGAAAGTAAACGTGTTGTTAGTCGCTCAGTCATGTCCGAGTCTTTGCAACCCCATGGACTGTAGCCTGCCAGGTTCCTCTGTCCATAGGATTTCCCAGGTCAGAATACTGGAGTGAGTTGTCATTCCCTACTCCAGTGAAAAAGAAATATACTCAAACAGTGATTAGGGTAGGCACCATAAGGGAGAATTTAAAATGTAGACCCTCCAAGTGCTGAGCTCAAGCCCTTAACCCATGGCTCCAACCTTACTGGCATGTTCTACTTCAGAATAATCAACTTTGAGGCTTCATGGATCAGAGGCAAAGTAGGCAGTACAACCAAGGAGTGTCTTATACACCATAGCTTTTGATTGCTGGATGTTGACAGTTGAGCAAAGTATTTGCCCCTTTGAAAAAGGGTAGTAATATCAAATAGATATCAGTCAAGATTTGTCCTAAACTGTCTTTTGGGATAGTTGAGACAAAATGCTACAGCTTCATTGGTGGATGTAGTTACTTAACCTCTGTCAGGGGGGTATTCCTTAAAATATCCTTCTTGATTCGAATAAACTTTTCTTTTTACTTTGTATTACATGTGACTTTTAAAAAAATATACTTTGGAGATTATTTAATTTAAACCTGTAAAAGTAGCTTTTCAGATCAGCATGTGTTACAATTGCCAGATTTTTCTGTGACCTGGCTAAAATGAGGACATGAAGGTGCATTGCAAGCTTTTGATTTAGTCTTTAGATTTGAATTTTGGTCTCAAATCTACTTTATAGATGTACATTTTTAGACATATCATTTGTGCCACTGTCTGATAATGTGGATACCATCTACAAGTAGAGGGATTAAATCAGACGATCTGTAAGATCACTTTCAGGCACAAAATAGTTATGACTTCTATCCATACCACACAACATATACAAAAACTAACTAAAAATGGATCATAGATCTATATGTAAAGCTTACAATGGTAAAAATCTTGGAGAACATAGAAAACACTCAATGACCTTAAAACAGGCAAAGGTTTCTTAGATTCAACACCAAGAGCATGATCCATTAATAGGTTTTCATCAACACTAAAGACGTTTCTTCTTTAAGAAACACTGTTAAGAGAAGGCAAAGACAAGGCAAACTTCGGGAAAACTTGCTTGCAAACCATGTTTTAGGGAAAGGAGTTGTATTTAGAATATAGCATTCTCACAACTCTGTAAAAAGAAAACAATCCAATGAAACATACAGACATGATTTGAACAAATGCTTCACCAGATGACGTATATGCATACACACATACATATATATGGTAAATGAGTACCTGAAAAGGTGCTCAACATTATTATTGTTAGAGAAATGCAGATTTAAGCCACAGGGAGATGCTATTCTATACCTGTCAGAATGCATCAAGTTAAAAAGACTGGTTATTCCAAGTATTGGGGAGGATGTGGAACAACTAGAAATCTCTTACACATACACCACAGGTAGGAATGGCGATGGAAAAACCACTTTGGAATAATGATTTGGCAGATTCTTGAATAGCTAAACGTGGAAACACTATGTGACTCAGCTGTTCCACTCTTGGACATTTACCTGAGATAAATAAAAGCGGATGTCCATACAGAGACTCCTACACAGATGCCTGTAGCAACTTTATTTGCAATGGTCAAGAGCTGAAAAGACTCCATCAGCAGGTTAATGGATAAAGACATTTTGGTAGGTCTATGCAACTGAGTACCGTTCAATAACAAAAAGAAGTGAAATATTTACGGGTGCAACAACATGAATGATTTCCAGAATCACTATGTGGAAGGAAAGGAATCAGACAAAAGAGAGAGTAAGCTGTATGGTTTTATTTGTAAGAATTCCCGCAATTACAAAATTCTCTAGAGACAGAGGACAACCGAGGGATGCCTAGGGGTGGGGGTGGGAAGGCACGAGCTGGTCTGGAAGGGGCAGGAGGGAGGAATTACGAAGTAGCAGGAAGAATCTTCTGGGGGAGATTTACTTGTTATGTCGACAGTGGTAATAGGTTCATGGGTGCATGCGTTAGTCACTCAGTCGTGTCCGACCTCTTTGCGACCCCTTGGACTGCAGTCTGCCAGGCTCCTCTGTCCATGGGATTGCCCAGGCCAGAATACTGGAGTGAGTTGCCATGCCCTTCTCCAAGGGATCTTCCCGACTCAGGGATCGAACCCAGGTCTCCTGCATTGTAGGCAGACTTTACCATCTGAGTCACGAGGGACCAGGGTTTCATGGGTGCATCCATAGGCCCATACATATCAAATTGTAAAATTTTATAGTATGCCAGTCATACTTCTCAATAAGGCTTTTTAAAAATATAATCCTGTTAGTTTTTTACCTAGATGAGCCTTTTTTTCTTTTTTCCCCAAAGAAATCTGCAAGCTGGACAATACTTTCTAAATCGCTGCAGGTACAGATGTGGATCTGCCTGACAGCTGCATTTCACACTCTCGATCGCGACCTGGCTTTCTAGTTTAAGTCAGTCACATAAGAGACTGTTTCTGTCCTTGAGCTGTCCTCCTCCCACTGACCTTCCTTCTAAGCTTCTGCACCTCCCCTCTTTGAGCCCCGCTTCTTGTGGGGTGACGCTGCTCACCTCCATGTGCTCTTGTGGCTGTTGCACATTCTGTGTTGTCTCCTCCGCCCGCGGTCAGATTGTGGGCTTGGCTTTAGGCTTTCCAGCATTTCTTCTAGCACATCCTGCAGCATCCTTTTATCCGGTGATTCTTTGACACTACATGTGCTGTGTGTTAGACACCGTGGAGAGAGAAATTGCATATCTACCTCACAGTCTGACTGTCAGTGACTTTTTACCTTAGTCACAGCTCAAAAAGTATTAAGCTCAGTCACTTGCTTTTGTTTCTCTTCATCTGTTTACCAGGAGACCAGTCCTCAACAGGAATGAGGGCTTCATCACCTCGCTGTGCATCCCCTTTCTGCCTTGATTCCTAGGCACTTCTTGTGGGAACTTCAGACCTTACATTATTGACCTGTCAAAATCCTGGCCAGACGTTTCTGCTGCTGCGGTCTGATTTATTATGCCATTTCTCAGAACTGACATCTTAGAAATCTTAAACTTGGCAGGCCCACTCCCTGACAATAAAGTTTTTCTTTTTCTTTTTTTTTACCTTTGCTATTTCTTCATTTCCAGTAAGTCAGATATCAAAATTCATCCAGACATCTGTTCTCAAGAGCTGTTCCTATCATCACAGTCTCATAATCCTTCTTGACACGTCCCCTTCTAAAGGCTTCATTTCATTATGGCCGAGGGTGTCTTCTTTGATCCTTCCAGCATTAAACATTCACTGGAACCCACAATTCCCTCATTTCCATAACTTGCAATAGGTGAAAACTCTCTTTTGTGTTTCTGTCACTGAAGCTTTCTACTCTGTGTATGTAAAGCTCAGACTTCCATTCTCCTCAACCCATCTCAGAGGAAAAACTTTTCTTATATGTTGCTTCATATTAAGTTATCTCTTTCCCTGCTGATTTGAAAGTCAAGGTTCTTATAATTTCCATAATTACATGTACATGTGTCTATTTCTGTAGTTTCTAATACAGCAATCTTTCTGTATATGAGTTGCTGCTATATTATTGTGTTTTTATAATACTTTAATATATGTTAGGTTCTCCTTTCATTATTCCTCTTTAAAAATAGCTGCTCTCAGATGCTTATTCCAGATGACTTTAGGATAATATTATTAAGCTTCCCAAAATTACATTGCAGTTTTTTGTTAGAATTGCAATTACAAATTAATTAGAGAATGGATGACTTTAACCAAATTATTTCTCTCATCCACACACATAATCTCTTGTCTCTATGATGAAGGTGTTTCCATTTATCTCTTAGTATAGCTTGTAGTTTGCTTCTCCTAGGTTCTGCCTAGTTATTATTTTAGGTAATTTATACTACTCGTTGATAGTGTAAGTGGCATTACTGGAGTTTCCTTCTAACTTTCATTGCTCTCTATGTGATTTCACCCCGTCTTGTACATTGATGACCAGCTCTGTGTAGAATGCTTCCAAATCTACAGTCTGACCTACAATGCCGTATTTCTATTTTTCTTTTGATCACTCCTTTGTGTTGCAGAGATATATCAGTTCTCTGTATTTAAAAATAAATTCTTGGGCTTCCCTGGTGGTCCAGTGGTTAAGAATCTGCCTTGCAATGCAGGGGATGCTGGTCCAATCCCTGGTCCTGGAAGATCCCACATGTCGTGGAGCACCTAAGCCCATACTCCTGAACTACTGAGTGAGTGCTCCAAAGCCTGTGAGCCGCAACAAATGACGCTCGCACACGCTAGAGCCTGTGCTCCACAACGGGAGAAGCCGCTGCAATGAGAAGCCCTTGCACCACAACTAACGGTGGCCCATGTTTGCCACAACTAGAGAAAGCCCACGCAGAGCGATGAAGACCCACCACAGCCAAAAAAATAAACATAAGTAAATACAATCTCAAGTTTAAAAATAAGTAAATTCTTCTTTTTCTGCCACTCCACACTGCCCTCCCTCTGTATTACCTATCTTGATTTTATCACTGCTCTAGAGAAATAGCATCAACACTGCAGCCCCCTTGGCCTGTCTGCCAGTTCTTCTGGTCGCGCCTCCATAGTTTTCATGCGTCTGTTTGCGTCCTTCCAGCCCCACCGTCTGGTCTTGTTCCAGCCTGTGTTGCTCTGTTCTCTGAGTTTGCTGTGGTGCTCTGGCCTCTAGTCTCGCTTCCCACTCTAAACCCAACATTCTTTTCTGTAACAATCACAGTATCTAAGACACCGATGTCATTCTTGGCCCAAGATGACTCTCCTTTGCTCCTTACCTGATGAACCCCAAGCGGCAAGCCTTAACACACAAAATCCTTCAGAAATTGACTGCAGCACAGTATTGCATTTTGTGTTAGGTCACCCTTCTACCAGCATCTTATCATTCATTTTCCAGCCCCTGTCTGCATGTGTTTATTTCCAACTCTCTATTTTTTTGCTTCTGCACTAAATTCTGCCCAGGATGGTTTTCCACCTCCATTTTCCCTATCTTGACACACTCTGACTTCTCTTTCATATCCCAATTCCTGTATCACTTTTATTGTGGTATCTTTTCTTTCTTCCCGACACCCCTGTCCATCAGATAATTCATCAACTCCTCCTTTTATATCAAAGAACATTGTGCATCCCTCTATTACACTGCATGTCTCCTGAGTCACTAATATATGTTAATGGTTCTGTTTTTCCATTTCCATGAGGTTTTTGAAGGCATTGACTTGAGGGCTTCAGTATTTTTAACATAGGTCTTGATAAATATTGAACTTTGTGAAATAAATGCAACCTGGAAGAACTGAGGGGTATCTTTTGCATGTATCAAAAGATAGGGATAATGGAATTTGACCACACTAAGCTCTTCTTGTGTTCTAACACTGAACCATCAGCACCGAGCCTGGATTAGCTCATGTTAGTCTTATAGGCCCTCCTGCAGTGCTGTCATAAAATCTCTATTCTACAGGTTGGGAAAGGAGCCTCAGAAAAGGTGAATTATTGGTTTCCTGATGATCCTGATACCTGGTGAAGTCAGGATTTGAATGCTGCTCACTTAACTCTAAGAGTTTTAACTTTAAACCACTGTCTTCTGTTGTCTCACTGACAGCACGTGGTTTCCTGAAATGCAGTGCAAACACAACTGATTCTTGGTATGAGCTCGTTTCTGACTCTCTGGTCTTCCTCCTTGCTCTGTATATGGTTTGCATATCTACCCACCGCCCCCCCCCCGTCCCTTATTTTTATTTACATCTATTTTTTAATCTATACGTTATCATTCTTTATTATAAGCCTCTTCTGGTTTTGTTTTGTTTTGTTTTAAAGTGTGTGATTATAGCTTATAAATAGTTAACTCATTTCACCCAGTTAAATTTGTACTGGCTCTCTCCTCTGTGCCAAGCATTTCTCTGGACACTAAAGGTCCAGGGGCGCGTGAGAAATGCGTGATTTTGCCTCAGAGGATTTACTGTTGGGGTCAGTGTGCTATGGAACCAAACTTGAATCCACTTGCCTGGATGCAGTAAAGCCAGTCTGCTAATACTGGGTTGAGGTGAAGGCAAATGCAGTATTTATTGCAGGCACCAAGCAAGGAGTCCAGGGCAGCTAGTGCTTAAAAGATTTGAAGTCTCTGAGCAGTTTTCGGGCGAAGGTTTCTAAAGACATGGTGAAGGAGGGAGGTTGCGGGGTATGTGATCAGCTCCTGAACGTTCTTTTGATTGGTTGGTGGTGAATTAATTGGGAGTCACCATCATCAATTTTCTGGTTCCGAAGGGTCTGTGGGCTAGTGCTTATGGGCCAACATACAGTAAACTTCTTCCGCCTGCTGGGGGTTTCAGTATCTGCAAAACAGCTCACAGGACACGGCTCAAAATATTACCTCTAGCCCCTGAGGAGGTGGCTAAATTATTGATATTATAATTTTTTCTTGCTTGACTGTTTTCCTTTCTGTGTTTTCTCATTTCTCTCATTAAATTTATTCTTTGAAGGTTTTCTAGAGAGAAGAGGCAGGCAGAGGTCATGGGGAGAGTCCTGTTCTGGGGAGATCCTGTAGTGTCCTACTTAGCTACTAGTGAAGTCACATCACTTAGTGTTTACAAGTTAACATGTAAACATGCTGAGAACGTTTCTTCAAAAACTAGGTCCATAGGAAAAATAAAAGATGCACATTGACTGTATTCAATAAGTATAAAAAGAAAAATGATGACAAAATATATACATATATGTTTATAAATGATGTGCTGAATCCCTTGCTCTTAATGAATCAGATTGTTTCAAATTTTCACTCTTTTCAACACTATTGCGTTGGACATTCCTGTAGCTAGGCCATTGTCAACATCTACAATTTTTTTTTAAGATAAATTCTAATAAGTGGAGTTACTGTGTTACTTTGATGCAGTAATTTCATGGCAGTTGGTATGCATTGTTAAATTATAGGTAAAATATTGATATCTCCACTGTAGGTTGTTTTAAAATAGGAAAGAGGCTGGTGCCAAATGCCACAGTAGATGTCGCCGGTGGAGGCTGTCATGTAATTATTTGTATTTTTGTGTTATATATATATATATATATATATATATATATATATATATTTTCCTAAACTTCCTTCAATGAAAGCATAAAAGAAAAAAGAATATTGATTTTTCTACAAAGTTTCTAAACCTAAAACTTGAAAAAAAACCTAAAAAATATATTTCTTTTTAAATTTAACTTTGAATCAACTTTGATGGATAACCTAAGATACTTCATATTTTCTTAGAGAGTAGGATATATCCATTTGATATATCTTCTTTAATAGGGTATGAAATTTAAACCTGATTTATCAAAACTTCCAGTCGTAGTTTTAATTTTTCTCTGCCAAGTGGTTAATGTCACAAAATTAAAATGAGAGATTCAGAGCTTTTCTCCTTACTTTAGTTTAATGGTATTAATTTTACCAGAAAGCCAATATTATAGTCTTAGATCATTTTCTTCATAAAGGTGTGTTTTTGGTTATTTAAATTAAATCTCAAATAAACAATATTTTGGTTTAGAAAATTAAGTTGTATTTTAAGTTATATTTTGCTGACAAGTAGACAACCTTTAAAAATTGTTTGGATTTTTTTTTTAAGCTAGGAGTGAGACAAAATACAACTGCTGTAATTTTTCCAATATAAAATGCTTATTTCTGTATTGTTTGGAGTGTCTGCTGCATCAAATTAAAGTCTTTCTGCTAGATTTTTGGGCTTCCAGCATCTGGCCTTACTCTGCGTTTCCACTTCACATCCCAGGTACTCACTCTGCTAGACCAGTTCATGCTCTCACACAGAACCCCGAACTGTAGGTGTTAATACCCTCCACCTCCAGGGTCTGCCTAGATGAGCAGTATCCCTCTTGCTCACCTAACTCTACATAGAATTTGACATTTGATATGTCAAATCACCTGGCCACCATATAATTTGATATTTGATTATTTTCTTTTTTTACAGTTCTTAAGCTTGTGTATAGTTTTTAAGTGTGTATATATTTTCTGATCAGTACACAGCAAAAGTTCAATAGATATTTCTAGTATGCTTGATAAATTCTTCTAAAATTTAAAAAGTTTAATTACTGCACAAAGTTTCCAAAGGGCTTGGTTTTCCTCTTAAGGAATAATTTATAATCCTGAGAGGATGCTGGCTTACTATAGGTTCTCATCAGAAAGGCTATCTCTTCTTTAGTATTCCTATGAATAGTTTTTCATCAGTAAGCATTATAATGAAAAGGTCTTCCCATGTGACTCAGTGGTAAAAAATCCACCTATAATGTAGGTTCAATCCCTGGATCTGAAAGATCCTGTGAAGAAGGAAATGGCAACCCACTCTAGTATTCTTACCTGGAGAGGAGGCTGTCTACAGTCCATGGGGTCACAAAGATCAGACATGACATAGTTCAGTTCAGTTCACTCAGTCACATCTGACTCTTTGCAACCCCATGAATCGCAGCACGCCAGGCCTCCCTGTCCATCACTGACTCCCGGATTTGACTCAAACTCATGCCCATTAAGTTGGTGATTCCATCTAACGATCTCATCCTCTGTCATCCCCTTCTCCCACCTTCAATCTTTCCCAGCATTGGGTCTTTTCAAATGAGTCAGCTCTTTGCATCAGGTGGCCAAAGTATTGGAGTTTCATTTTCAACATCAGTCCTTCCAATGAACATCCAGGACTGATTTCCTTTAGCATGGACTGGTTGGATCTTCTTGCAGTCCAAGGGACTCTCAAGAGTCTTCTCTAACACCACAGTTCAGAAGGATCAATTTTTCAGTGCTCAGCTTTCTTTATAGTCCAGTTATCACATCTGTACATGACTACTGGAAAAACCATTGACTTGAATAGACAGACCTTTGTTGGCAAAATACTGTCTCTGCTTTTTAATATGCTGTCTAGGTTGGTCATAACTTTCCTTCCAAGGAGTAAGTGTCTTTTAATTTCATGACTTCAGCCACCATCTGCAGTGATTTTGGAGCCCAAGAAAATAAAGTCTACCACTGTTTCCACTGTTTCCCCATCTATTTCCCATGAAGTGATGGGACTGGATGCCATGATCTTAGTTTTCTGAATGTTGACCTTTAAGCCAACTTTTTCACTCTCCTCTTTCACTTTCATCAAGAGGCTCTTTAGTTCTTCTTCACTTTCTACCATAAGGGTGGTGTCATCTGCATATCTGAAGTTATTGATATTTCTCCTGGCAATCTTGATTCCAGCTTGTGCTCCTTCCAGGCCAGCGTTTCTCATGATATAAGTTAAATAAGCAAGGTGACAATATACAGCCTTGATGTACTCCTTTTCCTATTTGGAACCAGTCTGTTGTTCCATGTCCAGTTCTAACTGTTGCTTACTGACCTGCATACAGATTTCTCAAGAGGCAGGTCAGGTGGTCTGGTATTCCCATCTCTTTCAGAATTTTCCACAGTTTTTTGTGATCCACACAGTCAAAGGCTTTGGCATAGTCAATAAAGCAGAAATAGATGTTTTTCTGGAACTCTCTTGCTTTTTCAATGATCCAAATGATGTTGGCAATTTGATCTATGGTTCCTCTGCTTTTCTGAAACCAGCTGTAACATCTGGAAGTTCATGGTTCTTGTATTGTTGAAGCTTGGCTTGGAGAATTTTTGGTATTACATTACTAGCATGTCAGATGAGTGCAATTGTGTGGTAGTTTGAGCTTCTTTGGCATTGCCTTTCTTTGGGATTGGAATGCAAGCTGACGTTTTCCAGTCCTCTGGCCACTGCTGAGTTTTCCAAATTTGCTGGCATATTGAGTGCAGCACTTTCACAGCATCATCTTTTAGGACTTGAAATAGCGCAACTGGAATTCCATCACCTCCACTAGCTTTGTTCGTAGTGATGCTTCCTAAGGCCCACTTGACTTCACATTCCAGGATGTCCGGCTCTAGGTGAGTGGTCTCACCATCGTGATTATCTGGGTCGTGAAGATCTTTTTTGTATGGTTCTTCTGTGTATTCTTGCCACCTCTTCTTAATATCTTCTGCTTCTGTAAGGTTCATATTATTTCTGTCCTTTATTGAGCCCATCTTTGCTTGAAATATTCCTTTGGTATCTCTAATTTTCTTGAAGAGAAC
Source organism: Muntiacus reevesi (assembly GCF_963930625.1). Taxonomy (NCBI): domain Eukaryota; kingdom Metazoa; phylum Chordata; class Mammalia; order Artiodactyla; family Cervidae; genus Muntiacus; species Muntiacus reevesi. The sequence continues at coordinate 161,680,594 of NC_089251.1, forward strand.
TCTAGTCTTTCCCATTCTGTTGTTTTCCTCTATTTCTTTGCACTGATCACTGAGGAAGGCTTTCTAATCTCTCCTTGCTATTCTTTGGAACTCTGCATTCAAATGGTTGTATCTTTCCTTTTCTCCTTTGCTTTTCACTTCCCTTCTTTTCACAGCTATTTGTAAGGCCTTCTCAGACAGCCATTTTGGTTTTTTACATTTCTTTTCCATGGGGATGGTCTTGATCCCTGTCTCCTGTACAATGTCACGAACCTCTGTCTATAGTTCATCAGGTGCTCTATCAGATATAGTCCCTTAAATCTATTTCTCACTTCCACTGTGTAATCGTTAGGGGTTTGATTTAGGTCATACCTGAATGGTCTAGTGATTTTCCCTACTTTCTTAAATTTAAGTCTGAATTTGGCAGTAAAGAGTTCATGATCTGAGCCACAGTCAGCTCCCAGTCTTGTTTTTGCTGACTGTATACAGCCTCTCCATCTTTGGCTGCAAAGAATATAACCAGTCTGATTTTGGTGTTGACCATCTGGTGATGTCCATGTGTAGAGTCTTCTCCTGTGTTGTTGGAAGAGGGTGTTTGCTATGACCAGTGTGTTCTCTTGGCAGAACTCTATTAGCCTTTGCCCTGCTTCATTCTGTACTCCAAGGCCAAATTTGCCTGTTATTCCAGGTGTTTCTTGACTTCCTACTTTTGCATTCCAGTCTCCTTAATGAAAAGAACATCTTATTTGGGTGTTAGTTCTAGAAGGTCTTGAAGGTCTTCATAGAACCAGTCAACTTCAGCTTCTTCAGCATTACTTGTTGGGGCATAGGCTTGGATTACCGTGATATTGAATGATTTTCCTTGGAAATGAAGAGAGATCATTCTATCCGTTTTGAGACTGCATCCAAGGACTGCATTTTGGGCTCTTTTGTTGACTGTGAGGGCTACTCCATTTCTTCTAAGGGATTCTTGCCCACAGTAGTAGTAGATATAATGGTCATCTTAGTTAAATTCACGACCTAGTGACTGAACAGTAATAAAGCAACATAATGAAAAGGATGTCAGAAATATATTTGAGTCCTGCTTCTTCTATTAACTAGGTTTCTAGTGTTAGATATGGGGCCTGATTTCCTTTATTTGCAAATGGGTTGGATTATACTACATCATTCATAAGATTCCTTCTATTGCTTTGAAATACTGTCTGTCTTGCATATTCCAGAGTGGATATGGTGTCCTTCCTGATGTTGCGAGCACTTACTCTGTAGAACATAATCAAGATGGAACTTTCATTTTTAATTCTTCAGTTCAGTTCAGTCGCTCAGTCATGTCTGACTCTTTGCGACCCCATGAACCGCAGCACGCCAGGCCTCCCTGTCCATCACCAACTCCCAGAGTTTACTCAAACTCATGTCCATCGAGTCGGTGATGCCATCCAGCCATCTCATCCTCTGTCGTCCCCTTCTCCTCCTGCCCCCACTCCCTCCCCTTCTTAGTTTGCTTATAGACTAATATTTCTGTCAGTCAAATGAAAATATTGATCACATGTAGGTTTTAGATGCAGAATATTATGGTTCAGCTAGTTGCTTCAGAAAGTCTGGTGATTTCCTTAAATTCCATAGGAAAAAATATTGTAAATATGATACATTTCATCTCATACTTTCCCCCTTTGCTTTAATAATCTTGGGAAAAAAATCCTTTTTCTTTCATAAAACTCACTTCATTGAAACAGGAAGCTTAGGTCAGTGTCAGAATTCTTCTTAATTCAGGCCTCATCATTCAGTCTGGGCAAGGAATGGGAGCTTGACTTCTTTGTGTGGTTCTACTGAAGTATTTTTCCTCTATGAAAGCCAATACAGTCGGCAGTGCTGGCGTAGATAAAGAGCCGCATAAGGTTGTATTTTAGTGGCAAGGTTGTTTTGTGACCATGTTCTGCAGGCAGACTGGAGGTGACAGTATTATTTACTTTTGTTGCTTGGGGTCCAAAGAGAGAATAAATTGCTATTGATTTTTGAGACATTGCAGTGAAGGGTCTGAATGCCTTCAGAAGAGCTGGGTGGCAGGACAGCCAGTGATATTACAGACTGCCTTTGAAAATGAAAATTCATTTTCTTGTTATTGTCATAAAGATTTTCTTTTCATTCTTAGAGCCAGTTACAAGATGATGTGGCTGTGGGGCTTGTGCTATTATAAATGTTTTCTGTCCCCCCAAAAGGATAGAATTCAGCACTTTTCACAAGCAGTTCTGAGACTGATAAATAGAGTTCTGTGTGTACACTTGCATACATGTGATAACCTGGACTTGGAAGTGAGATTTAGTTCTGTTAGTATATTAACCACTTTGCCAAGGACAGTTTCAGGTTGTGAAAATGTTTGGCAGCACAAAGGAAGGAAATTTGGTTCTTGTCTTATTTGTTTTAACTTTTATAAGTTAAAGTTATAAAAGGGATATAAAAAGTTTTATAAGGGAAAAGTGCTTCTTAAGGGATGTATTTGCGTTCCTTAGTAATTTTTTATTTTTTCATCCAGGTATAATATTAAAGTGCACACTTTTTTTGAATTTGAAAGATAAAGAAGACATTCTAAGCATATTCATGCCAGTGACCCATCCTCTACTCTCATAAGGTTTATCACTCCTTAAAATGTGTTCGTCTTTAATCACTTGTTATAGAAGCATCCTAAATAAACCACAGTCCCATATTTGGATGGGGTGGACTAGTGATAAAGAACCTGCCTAACAATGCAGGAGAGGTAAGAGACAGGTTCAATCCCTGGGTTGAGAAGATCCCCTGGAGGAGGAAATGGCAACCCACTCCAGTCTTCTTGCCTGGAGAATCCCATAGACAGAGGAGTCTGGTGGGCTACAGTCCATAGGGTCACAGAGTTGGACGTGACTGAAGCTACTTAGCACATATGTGTGTTTGAACATCATCTTGGAAAGGCCACCTGTTTTTCTAAGAGCCAACACTGAATGAATGAACTCTAAGCTGTGTGTCAAATATTATTGTTAATAAGCAAAATCTGATAGAAAATCAACATTATGACCTTAAGTTTTACACATACATGCTTGCTTTAAATTTGTATCAAAAGATGATAATTTTATTCTCTCTCAGTTGATTTTCTTTAATCAACAACTTGATAAAATGTATCTGTCCGCTGTGTATGAAGAGGGAAGTTCCTAAATATCCTCTAAGAGGAGTCATTGATTCAGAAGAGCCTGGGTTAAAACCCAGATAAATTCATTCATACCCCAGGAAGATAGGATCCTTCTTTATGGTGCCACCTCAGGCACAAATACCAAAGGAACAGTGGCTGATTAGCTCACACCGTTTACCAGTCAGGTTGTATTTTTCTTCCATCAGTAGCTCACTCCTGATTTAAGACTCTGGGATGGGACTTGCCAGGTGGTGCAGTGGATAAGAATCTGCCTGCCAGTGTGGGGGACATGGGTTTGATCCCTGGTGTGTGCAAATGCCACACCCCGCTGCACTCAGCCCCTGCATCACAACTCCAGAGCCTGTGCTCTAGAGCCCTTACTTCACAAGAGAAGCCACCTTGATGAGGAGCCTGCGCACTGCGACTGCAGAGCAGCCCCTGCCTTTCATAGCCAGAGAGAGTTTGCATGCACAGCCATAAATATAAGTAGAGTAAAAAAAAAAAAAACTTAAAAAGGAGGTATCTAGGATGACTCAGTTTTCAAGTATCTATTTTGGGAAGTGAGAATTATTGGCATCCAGAAATTCCCTGGTATATAGGAAAGAACTAAGTTTAAGGCTTATAATGGCGTAGATTGGGAAAGAGGTTGCAAGTGGGAGAAATTTCCTCAAATTAGGAGGTGATATTGTAATAAGCATATTGTATACGAAGGAAATTTAGCTTACTATTTAAATTAGTTAAATTTTAGCTTACTATTCAGACCTCTAAAGAGTCCTCTTTGAAGCATAATATTTTTAAATGGAGGGATTTGTAATTCAAGAAGATACAACTTTTAATGTTTTTGACCATCTTGTAACTATATAATCATTTTATGTTTCCTGACAATTTGTTACTACTAATACATTCAGATGTGAACACATATAAAAAATATGTTTACTTGATAATACACATTTTTTAGTTTCACAAGTAGAAATTTCAAACTTCTAAGATAATGTAGGGTACCCTTTGCTCTGGAGAGGATGGGATAGCAGGGGGAAAAAAAGCATTGATTTTAGTGGTTTAGAGACTTGAGTGCAAAACTCATTTCTTCCTGCTACTCGTGTAAATTAGGTAAATTGTTTAACCTCCTCAGGCCTTAGTGTATCAGGTTATGAAATGCCAATATGTATTAACGTCTATCTTAAAATGAAAAGGAAGTCAGTGGTGTCGGTGAAAGTACATTGTTAACATCATCATTATCATCAACCTACCCTCCTAGGATGAAGTGATTGCTTGGAAAGCAGGTATTGGAGGTGGAGAAGGACAGCTGAAAGGCTTTGTTGTATTCTGGCTTCAAGTTTCAAGGGCCTATTGTATATTTCTCATTCTACAGTCTTGAGTCACCCTAAGCCGTCAATTGTGACCATCAGTATTTTTCTGCAAGTCAACCAACTTTGGCAGGGTTTAAGGAGCTTAAAGAAATGTTGATAATTTAGGATAGGCTTCAGTTTGGTGGTTATTCCTACCTTTCAGGCTCAGATCACAGGAAGCAGTGCCTCCGTGGTGCCGGTGCAGGTCTCAAGGTCTTGGGGTGCTACAGCTTGAACCTGCGCCTGGACTCCCCATCAGACCATCTGCCTCAGCGCTCAAGCTCTGTAGGAACTTGTTGCGTGATGACTGCAGCCTTGGCTGTTCGTCCATTAGTTGATTTGACCATGGATGGCTCTATATTTGGCAATTTGTATTGTTGATATGGGACTTCCCTGGTAGCTCAGACAGACACTGTTGGTGTGTGTGTGTTAGTTGCTCGGTCATGTCCAACTCTTTGTGACCCCATGGACTGTATTCCTTCAGGCTCCTCTGTCCATGGAATTCTCCAGGCAAGAATACTGGAGTGGGTTGCCGTTTCCTTCTGCAGAGGATCTTCCCAACTCAGGGATCAAACCTGCCTGCCTTGCAGACAGATTCTTCACTGTCTGAGCCACCAGGGAAGCCCCAAAGAATAGGATACATATTCATTTACCACATGTAACTCAGTATATTACTTCTTGAACATTCCATAATTTTACCTGTAAAATGAAATAAGAGTAACTCACAAGGCAATTTATATGGCTTAAATTTGAGACACTTTCAGTGTCTCAAAAAAAGTTAATCTTTTCTCATTTTTATCACAATTCAGGTACCTTAACTTGCAATTATTAAATGTATTTTTGAAAGCTTAGCTAAAAGATTCTAAACAGCACTTTGATTTTATCTACTATAGGTATAGATTATATACTTTGTAATTTACCCATTTTAAACTAAAAAACATACTAGCTGACTTGCATTATGATCTACGAAGAAGGAAAACTTATTTTTCATTCAGAACTAAGAAAAACAAAATATTCAAGTAGATCTGTCACACACAAAATATAATCTGTGCCAATAAAAAGAACTGTTAAATTATCCACTGTTTAGGATTAGCCAGCTTTCTTAATTAGCATGGATAATTGAGGCTTGACAGTTCTTAGTGGTATTATCATGAGTGTCTTTCAGATGCTAATTTCCTTTATTGTCCTTGATTAATTTGTAAGTAATTAGATGGAGTTTAGCAGTAACCTGATGTGTTCACTCTTCTTATTAATATGGGTTGAAATTCATAATTCTGAATACCTTGTAACCTCATTTTTATGTTCCGCCTGTAAATTTAAATGCTTGTTTATTATAGAAATGAGGATTAGTTGAATCGGGTTGGCCTCATTATATAAGTGCTTACTTGTTAAATTTTAATGTGCAGATGATGGGTACCAGGTACCTCAGAGTACCAAGAAACCTCTGTATTACTTCCCTCAAGTAATACTTTTAACATAGTTACTAACTAGCCTAAAAATGAGTTTTATGTTTTTAAAACCTGACATAATTTTGCAATTGAGTTTGTACAAAGATTTTCGTTTTTGAAAATAATTAATCCCAAATTTATTTGTGACACAAAAACATTATAGAATGCCACTCCTTGTGAACAGCCTCAATTAACCAGCTGCGTTTGGTTATGTTCTTATTTCCTCTGCTTCCCTCAGCTTCCAGAACATTTCACCCCACTACGAGTAGTCTCCTACGGGCTGTGTGGAGATTTGGGTGCTATAACTTGCTTCCTGGAAGGAATGGCAACATCATTTGTGTATATATCAGTCTCTCTCTTTTTTTTTTTTTTCCAAAATAATGTGGTGTGGTTCATATCTGTTTCCAAGGAACTATAGGTACTTTGAAGATTTCACTATTTTCCTGGAATCAGTTAGAAACCCAAGATATTTATTCAAGTGTTAAAATTTATATGCTGTTATGATAGTCCTTGGCTTCGCTGGTGGCTCAGACGGTAAAGAATCTGCCTGCAGTGCTGGAGACCCGAGTTCAACCCCTGGGTTGGGAAGATCCCCTGGGAAAGGGCATGGCAACCCTCTCCAGTATTCTTGCCTGGAGAATCCCATGGATGGAGGAGCCTGGCGGGCTGCAGTCCAGGGGGTCGCAAAGAGTCAGACTTGGCAACTGAGCGCGCACACACTGGGCTATTGTGACTGTTGAAAGAATAAATACATGTGAAAGGTTTGGAATTATTCTGATACAGGAAAGGCTATTTAGTAAGAATTAGCTAATAAGAAATATAGAGCCCTTGGCTCCTGGGTTGCTCAGAGGTGATGAGTTGTAGGGCTGGAGGCACATTTGGGAACAGCTGGACGCTGTGTCACTCTGAGGTCGAGTTCTCCCGATGCAGGGTCTTCACCATCCTTTCATCAACGAGGCCTCTGGTCCCTCCAGTCTCTCCTGTCTGGACTAGGTTACCCCTCTACCACCCTATTCCCCAGCCCCAGGCATGGAACAGAAAAACTCAGCAAATGTACATCTGAATCTTTTCTGCTTCACATTTAACTAATTGTTTCTCTAAGCCTCTGATTCTGCCTTCAAAAAAAAAAAAATGCATGAAACAAGAGAACATCTCTAATACACAGATATGCATAAATTGTTACTTCAGCCATACCTAACAACCTGAATTTCCTGCATATAGGCCTCTAGGACATGGGTAACATCAAGTGTCCCAGGGCAGAACTTAGGATCCCTTTGTTTCTCGTGAAGAAGTCTCTGTGTTCAGGGTTCTCCTCTGTGCCTAAATCATGCCGCTGCTGGTTCCCTGATCAACCCAAAGTATCCTGTCTGGGAGTGCCATGCCTCTGCACCTGTGTGTTTTCCCCCGTATTACGCAGTTGTGTTTATTCTTGTCTCCACCTGGTTTTGTGCTGTTCAGCTGGCTGCTGAGTTTAGGCATTAGATTTTCCACAAACGTTTCATTAGAAACTTGTTCTTTGAGTTTCTGACTCAGTGCTATAAGAAACTGAAGTCAGGACTGGTCAGTGCTCTGGAACCATTCTCTTTTCTTAGCTGAATGTTGTTGCTTAGCACTCGGAATTCTTAAGAGTCCTGATTTCGTCTTTTTCAGTTTGAAAGTCAACAGGTGAGATCCAAATCCTGGAACACCAATTGGATACAATAGAAAGATAAGCATTTCTTAATTTGGGGCTGTACAGGTTGAAGCTGACCACATTAAGATCAGTGAACAAATGTCAAAATGTTCATGGCTAAGTGGTATTCCACTGTGTGTGTGTGTATATTTGTGTATATATATATACACCTACATATATGTCTCTGTACCTACATATATGTCTCCGTACCTGCATATATGTAGATATATGCCACAACTTCCTTGTCCATGTGTATGTTAGTGGACACGGGTAATTTACATACCTTGGCAGTTACAAATAATGCTGCTGTAAACATTGGGCTATGGCCACAGAGGTGCTTGTATCTTTTTGAATCCATGTTTTTATTTTTTCAGCTATGTAACCAGAAGTAAGATTGCTGGGTCATTTGTAGCTCTATTTTTAGAGTTTTGAGAAACTTCCATATGGTTTTCCACAGTGGATGCACCAATTTACATTCACAACAATGCTGTATGAGGATTCTCTTATCTCTACATCCTCACCAACATTTGTTTTTGTTTTTTTTGATGATAGTCATTCTGACAGGTGTGAGGTGATATTTTGCTGTGGTTTTGATTTGCTTTTCCTCCTGATTAGCAAAGTTGAGCATCTTTTCACGTGCCTCTTGGCCATCTGCATTTCCTCTTTGGAAAAATGTCTATTCTGTTTTTCTGTCAATTGTTTAATTGGGTTGTTTGGTTTCTTTGATATTGAGTTGTATGAGCTGTTTCTTGACGTTGAGTATTAACTTCTTAACAGTCATATCATTTGCAAATGTTTTCTTCCATTCAGTAACTTGCCTTTTCATTTTACCAATGGTTTACAAACTGACCTCAGCAATCAGCAATATTATCCAAAAGACAAAGACACACACTGAGACGTACGTATCTCCAAATAGACAGAACAAGAGGTCCTATAGCTTCATTTTCCAAGCTTAGTTATGAATCAGATATCACAGTACAAAGCTCACTAGTTGTAACCAGTTGTTGGAATAAGATTTTAAAAGGCTCTGTCACCACCCCCACACACACACTTTTTTTTTTCTTTTTGTTTCCGGAATTAAAGATGGTCTAGATAAGTGATCCAGAGAGCTCCGGTCTAAAGGTATACGAGGGGTTATTTCCTCAGGGCAAGAATTCTTAAAGAGATTTTTTTTTTCCTTCAAGATTTCTCTGGAGTCTAAAGAATATTTTGACCATGTTGTCAAAAATTGTATTTTTCTGTGACCATAGGATTATAGCCAAAATTTAGACCAGATAGTGCTCAACTTGGCCCTGATAGCAAGGGGAGATTGGCCCCAGCAGGGATAGTCCCTCTGGGGAAGTGGGGGGTCTTAGTTTGATCAGCCCCAGGCTGTTGATTACAGGAGGGAGTCCTGGACGTAAGGGAACTTCAGTCCATGTTCCTATCCTGTGTCAATAAAGATCTAATATCTTTAGGCCATTTTTCTTATCATTGAATCATAGCTATAGATTGACCAGTCATCTGAAAGCATTTTTTTCCAAGGGGATCCCAGGTGGGGTGTGGAACCTTAGAGGGAGCAGTTCCCATATTAGCTCCAACAGTTTGTACTAGACATCTGCACGCTTAAACCAACCAACCAAACCAAACCAAACCAGAACTTCACCAGTGGGGAGTCACGTTCCAAATGAAACAAAAGGCAGAGATGCCCAGAAATCAAAAGCTGAGTGGCATAACTGCCACACGTGACTTCCCAGTCCCACTAGACCTGCGACCTGGCAGAGTCGGTGTTAGCAGCCTTTTCTAGTTCTGATATAGTTTCAAGTAATTTCTTGTTAGTTTCCTGCAAAGAAAGCGTTGTTTCCTCTTTTAGAACCTTCTAGATACCAATCAAAGTAAGCACTGCCGGCCTTTTCTAATTGTGCGTGCAAAAATATCAACCTTGGAATATCAAAAGAACCCCAATTTGGCCATTTGAGGTTGAGATCTCTTTTAGTATAATTTCTCCAATTAACTAGGTACTTGCAAGTATGAGCTCTGTACATATTGTATATGAATCCAGCTGGAGTGTTAGTCAGAGACTGGCTTTCTCACACCACTTTGTTTCTGTTTTTCAGAGATTCTGTTTCCCATTTTAAGCTGAATTTGTCGGGAATAAAAATCACCAGTGAACTTGTGTAGCGGCCCCATGTGCTGCTTGTGAGTTTAACTCCTCCAGGAGTCACCCCAGAGTCGTTTCAGCTCATCTTATGTGTCTCGGATTCTGCCTCAGGAAATCTAAGACCACCGTGGCTGCTCAGGTCGCTGAATGGCCAGTCCTTCTGTGCAACCCCCGGATGAGCCAGTATTTTAATTAACGAGTGGGTTTCCCTAGGGGACCACTGCACAGTATGAGGACTAGGCTTGCATTATTCCTGTAAATTTCTCAGTCACCTGAGAAACCCTAAACTGGCTGGGAGCAATCTTGTCCCTTTTCTTCGGAGCAAAGCTCTCACAGATTCTCTTCATGTTTAACCCTGGCAAATTCTATAATGGCAGTCAAATTGAGGAAAAGTGTCAGATCAGCCTCTTCACCACTCAGTCAAGACCATTCAGTTCCCTACAATGAAGCGACCTTGGCGTATTTCAGCCACGCCCTGGGTATTCCTCATTTTTTTTCCTAGTCCAGCCCCCCAACCCAATACCTTTCCACTGGGTGGGTAATTCCCCAGGCATCTTTTAGCCAACCCCCCCCCCCCAATATCTTTTGACTGGGTGAGAATTTCTCAGTATCTGTCAACTGAGTCCCACTCAGTGTTTAGACCCATGAGTGTGTATCCCTCAGATGTTTCACCCGCCCTCTCTCCCCCCAGTATCTTTCCTGCTAGGAGGGGGTGGGTAACTTGCTCCACCGCCAAATAAAACTCAGAATCTCAACCAATACGGGAGACTTACCCAAATTTATCTGCACTCGCCGAGGAGGCGGATGGGTGCAGGGGGCCGCTGCTGGTACCAAAGCTCCGGTTCCTCGTGGAGTCCAGTGAAGGAAGGAAGTCCACTCTGGGCTGCTTCGTCGGTCGTCCTGTCAACTAAAACCAGATGCACAACTTGAGAGCTGCGAGTTAAGTTTTATTTGAGGCACAATGAGGACTGCAGCCTGGGAGGCAGCATCTCTGATAGCTCTGAGGTACTGCTCCAAAGCCACAGTGGGGGAAGGCCACTGTGTTAGGTTTTGGTGAAGGAGGCGTTCAATACCATTAGGCACTCATTTGATAGAAGGTTTTTTGTCAGTCGTGGGGATCTGATGTCACCATGAAGGGATTTATTGCATTTCTTTGTTCAGTTCAATTGCTTAGTCCTGTCTGACTCTGAGACCCTGTGGACTATAGCACTCCAGGCTTCTCTGTCCATCACCAACTCCCAGAGCTTGCTCAAACTCATGTCCATTGAGTCAGTGATATCATCCAACCATCTCATCCTCTGTCATCCTCTTCTCCTCCTGCCTTCGATCTTTACCAGCATCAGGGTCTTTTCCAATGAGTTAGTTCTTTGCCTCAGGTGGCCAAACTATTGGAGCTTCAGCATCAGTCCTTCCAATGGATATTCAGAACTGATTTCCCTTAGGATTGACTGGTTGGATCTCCTTGCAGTCCAAGGGACTCTCAAGAGTCTTTTCCAACACCACAGTTCAAAAGTATCAATTCTTCAGCTCTTAGCCTTCTTTATGGTCCAGCTCTCACATCCTTACATGACTGCTGGAAAAACCATTCAGTTCAGTTGCTCAGTCGTGTCTGACTCTCTGTAACCCTATTGACTGCATCATGCCAGGCTTCCCAGTCCATCACGAACTCCAAGGAGCAAGCATCTTTTAACTTTATGGCTGAGGTCACCGTCTGCAGTGATTTTGAAGCCCAAGAAAATAAAGTCTCTCACTGTTTCGTTTCCCCATCTATTTGCCATGAAGTGATGGGACTGGATGCTTCTGTAGATATGAGGAGATGCAAGGATTGAGATCATAAAATCTGTTTGTAGAAACATCCAACTATCTAAAGACCTGTCCCACCAGATTCCCTGGAGCACAGAGTGCCTCGTTCCACCCTGAACTCCCTCAGGGATTGTTGAAGGTCAACAGCTATAACAACACAGGGTTCAGTTTCCTTAGAAGCAGATGGCAAATGCCTTTGTTGTTCAGTTCAGTTCAGTTCAGTCACTCAGTCGTGTCTGACTCTTTGTGACCCTATGGACTGCAGCACGCCAGGCCTCTCTGTCCCTCACCAACTACCGGAGCTTACTCAAACTCATGTCTATCATGTTGGTGATACCATCCAACCATCTCATCCTCTGTCGTCCCCTTCTCCTCCTGCCTTCAATCTCTCCTAGCATCAGGGTCTTTTCCAATGAGTCAGTTCTTTGCATCAGGTGGCCAAACTATTGGAGTTTCAGTTTCAGCATCAACCCAGTTACTATCATTTAAAGCTTATGAAAGTTGTTAAGGCTTCGATATGGCCAATTGCATCCTCCAACCCCAGTGAAGGCACACACACACACACACACACACACACACACACACAAAGCTGATAAATGTTCATACCACTAGAATACAGATCTTTGACCCATTGGGATCATACGAGTGGTAGATTGGTTAGGGTTACCTCTAATTTTTTTTAACGTGTATGACCTTAAATTCATGAGAATCCCAGGTTATACCTTTGCATCCATCCCTGTAGATGTCAAGGCCATAAATTAATGCCACAAATCCACTGAGTTCCATACCAATCACTCTCTCTAAGGGTAATAATAGGCATAATTCATAAAGTACCTAGCCTCGTCTCATAATTACCAGGTTGATCATTTTTAGTATGATTTAACTACTTCTAACATACTGCTACTGCTAAGTCACTTCAGTCGTGTCTGACTCTGTGCAACCCCATCCCTGGGATTCTCCAGGCGAGAACACTGGAGTGGGTTGCCATTTCCTTCTCCCATTCATAAAAATGAAAAGTGAAAGTGAAGTCGGTCAGTCATGTCTGACTCTTTGCGACCCCATGGACTGCAGCCTACCAGGCTCCTCCGTCCATGGGATTTTCCAGGCAAGAGTACTGGAGTGGGGTGCCATTGCCTTCTCCGACATAGTGGAGTTTTTAACATAGTGGAGTTTTTAAACTTAAATGTTTCCAACATAGTGGAATTTTTAAACTTTTTTTTTCAATTATTTTTATTAGTTGGAGGCTAATTACTTCACAACATTACAGTGGGTTTTGTCATACATTGACATGAATCAGCCATGGAGTTACATGTATTCCCCATCCCGATCCCCCCTCCCAACCCCCCCCCCCCCGATTCCCCTGGGTCCTCCCAGTGCACCTAGCCCTAGCACCTGTCTCATGCATCCCACCTGGGCTGGTGATCTGTTTCACCATAGATAATATACATGCTGTTCTCTCAAAACATCCCACCCTTGCCTTCTCCCACAGAGTCCAAAAGTCTGTTCTGTACATCTGTGTCTCTTTTTCTGTTTTGCATATAGGGTTATCATTACCATCTTTCTAAATGCCATATATATGTGTTAGTATGCTGTAATGATCTTTATCTTTCTGGCTTACTTCACTCTGTATAATGGGCTCCAGTTTCATCCATCTCATTAGAACTGATTCAAATGAATTCTTTTTAACGGCTGAGTAATATTCCATGGTGTATATGTACCACAGCTTCCTTATCCATTCGTCTGTTGATGGGCATCTAGGTTGCTTCCAAGTCCTGGCTATTATAAACAGTGCTGCGATGAACATTGGGGTGCACATGTCTCTTTCAGATCTGGTTTCCTCGGTGTGTATGCCCAGAAGTGGGATTGCTGGGTCTGGAGTTTTTAAACTTAAATGATCATAGCCTGGTATTAACTATGTATATCCTTCCCATAATTGTGGGAATTTTCCTTTTAATAGAGAGGCTAATTTTTTCATTGAGATTTAGCTTGTCACTCCAATTGAGTTTGAATGGCCCTAAGAGAAAACTTAAATCTATGGCCAGCATCAGAGCAGGTATTAATAACTGGCCAGATGAGAGGATCCCATCTAGTAAAATCATGAATAAATAGAATAGGACTGAACACTCATCTAAATAAATTTCCTCAGGGGTATTCAATCAGAGCCCTAGAGATCAATCCACCAAGGTAACTCCGAAGTACTAGACACAGGTAATTGGCCACAACCCAACAATTGGATTGAGTTTTAAAGCAGCATAGAATCATGTCCCTGATAGAAAACATTTGCTTGATAGGCACAGGTCCAAGGATTCAGGGAAACAGTATAAATGATCAAACAAGTCAGATCAGCGTCTTGGGCAAGCTGTCTACTTCTGATGTCGTCATCTTCTTGTCCTCATGTGATGTGGTTTCCTCTGTCTGAGCATTGTTTTAAGGCCCCTCTATAGGCCAGTCCAGCTTAGGGGCTTTGGAAGTGGGGGTAAACCCACTTTGTTGTTCCGTCATTGGCAATGCTCTTGGTAAGTGCCAATTTGTAGTTGACAGTTCTTTGGACATTCTAACAGAGCAGGAAAAAATAAGAGTTAGTAGAATAAGAGGATAGTCATAAAATATATTGTATTTTTTATACCATGCATGGATATCATAGGATTTTTTTAAGGTTTTTTGGTATTTAGTAATGATATGACAAATTAATTTTAAGTGAAAGTGTTTGCATATAAAATGCATGTCATCTGAGCAGTGGCAGTGTATCTGGGCATGTCATCACTTTTGCCTGATAAGCCTTTTATGATTCTATTATTTTTATAAAAGTATATTGCTTTTCATTTTCCATGATGAAAATATAATAATGTAACTTTTTATGAAATGTGCTTGTGGGAAATGTGAAGTAGAGGAGAGTCTGTTTTCATTTATTTTTCTAATACAGAATTTCAGAGGCAGAATAATTTCCTTTTTGGCATCCAGTGGGTTAATCCTTCATGAAACTAAACCCCATTTTTATATTAAAATTGCTTTGAAAAATATGCTTTAATTGAAATCCTATCTAAGGGTAAAATTATGTTATTGATTATGATCAAAATACCCCAGACAGTGATGAATTCATCAATTCCTGTTTCAGTGGTGTTATAAATCTTTTAGTAGGAGCTGGAGAATGTGAGCAAGATGAATATTTTCAAATTACAGTGGCACATTACTTATTATGTGTAGCTTTCTTAATCTGTATACTATGCAGGAATGGAAATGGCTTTTAAGAAGCAATGTAGTAAAGTAGCTTACAATGTTATCTATGTCACAAATCAAACTGGAATGAAACTTGTTCCAATATAAACTTTAAAAATGTGAATCAGGAACTTGACTGAACAGTGTATTTATGTTAAAGGAAGAAAGGCATAAAGTATATACTTTTTAAGTACATTTAAAAAGGAATATTAGTTGCAACTGCAGAATAGCTGTCCCTTGAATTCACATAACTAAGGAAGATATTTTAACACCTTAGCTTCCTACTATATTATAAAGATGTAAGAGATTATAAATGATTAACCCATAAAAAGCTATACTTTTTTAAAGTCACTAACCATGTACGTAACTTAAAGAATTTTCATGGTTCTTACAACTTGGTTCTTTGCATCTGTATATGTAGGTATATGTTTACATCTCTACTTATCTACCTGCCTACCTATCTCCATAGAATATATTATTCATTGCATTTTCCTTCAAAAAAGTGATAAGACCTGTGTTTGTTTTAAATGTTTAAAAAGCTTTTAAGTGCAATTACCTAGTTAAATTTTTTTCTTAAGCTCCTTGAAATACAATTTGTCCTGAGTTATACTTGCAATCCAGGTGGTTTATGTGATTTTGGTATCTTAACTACCTGATTGTCAGTCAATTTACTGAGAATGGAATGTGTAGAGATTTACGTTCAAATCATGAGGTTATTTTGTATAAGGTTTACATGACAATGAGTGCTGAATGCTCAGTTTGTTTTATTATAAGTAAATATTATTATTACTATCATTGGCTACACTACGGGAGACCTGGGTTCAGTTCCTGGGTTGGGATTGAATACTGGCAACTCACCAGTATTCTTGCCTGGAGAATCCCCAGGGATGGCAGAACCCGGTGGGCTATAGCCCCTGGGGTCACAAAGAGCTGGATACGACCGAGCAACAAAGCATAGCAGAGCACAGCCCAGACTCCTCCCAAAAATTTTCTTAAGAATATCTTTGCATAGAGAGCTATTCTTGACCAAAGAAAGTTGAGTAGATACAGTCCCTGTCCACTAAAAAATAATTAAGCTCAGTATAATATGTTGTAAGTAATGTATAGTAATGAGTAACTATGGAACCAGTGTGCAGAGTGGTAATTTTAAGTGCACCTGGTTAAATTTCAGCAGGATTTAAGAGTGATGTACCATGCACGTGTTTGATTTTGTCACAAGAGTTGGCAATATGTTGCATTCTTTATGTAAACAACTTCAAAATCTTAGAATTATTCTCATAGCATTTTGTGTTAGTATTTTTTTTTCTGAATTCTAAAATTTTACTAAGTACATCATCTCTTTCCAATAATTATGTGAGATAGAAACACGTATCATTTCAGATTTGGAGGGGCAGAAACTGAAATGTTCAGATGATAGTGTTACCTAATAATTTGGCATTTGTGTTGGGCCCAGAACTCTCTTTAGAGAAGGCACCCCACTCCAGTGTTCTTGCCTGGAAAATCCCATGGACGGAGGAGCCTGGCAGGCTGCAGTCCATGGGGTCGCACAGAGTCGGACATGACTGAAGCGACTTAGCAGCATCGGTAGCACCAGCAGCAGCAGAACTCTCTTGACCTACCATCCCCTCAGGTGACTGAACTGTACCAGGAGAGCAGAGTCCTGGTGAGAGTGCTCAGGTCGACAGACAACATCGAGAGTCCCTCACTCATTTTTGTGGGGGCTTTTTTGCCATAGGTATTTTGCAGATGTTTTCTTTCAGTCATTTTAATTTACTGAGTTTAATTTGTTTAATTATAGTAGAGAATATGCGAAAATCTAGATTTAAATGTGAATAGCATAAATAGCCTGAATATCTTCCATATCTTAGCTCTCTAAACACATGAAATTAGTTCTTGGATATTGTTATGACGTCACCATCACGGAGTTCATTAAGCAGAGTACTGTTACTAATTACAAGTAATAATTTACTGAGCACGTCGTTTTGGCCAGAGGAACTGCCCTCTGAAGGCATTTCCAATTTCCCATCATCTCAACACATTACCCCATTGCTCAGTCTCTACAGCAGCATGTGTCATCGATTCCACTGTAATGGTTGACTTTCCAGATCCCTGTAGAATTATTTTTTTGTTCATTTTTTTGTTTGCTGTATTCATATAGGCTAACAACAAGGAGATCAGTCCTAGGTGTTCATTGGAAGGACTGATGCTGAAGCTAAAACTCCAGTACTTTGGCCTCCTGATGCGAAGAGCTGACTCATTTGAAAAGACCCTGATGTTGGGAGGGATTGGGGGCAGGAGGAGAAGGGGACGACAGAGGATGAGATGGCTGGATGGCATCACTGACTCGATGGACATAAGTTTGTGTGGACTCTGGGAGTTGGTGATGGACAGGGAGACCTGGCGTGCTGCGGTTCATCGGATCGCAAAGAATTGGACATGACTGAGCGACTGAACTGAACTGAACAACAGAGCTTCTGATTTCAGGCCAGGAGTTGGACTGTCAGGCATTCACGAATTAACTAGGTCCATTTGACCCCGATGCTGGGGAAGATTGAAGGCAGGAGGAGAAGGGTACGACAGGATGAGATGGTTGGGTGGCATCACCGATTCAATGGACATGAGTTTGAGCAAACTTCGGGAGGTGATGAGGGACAGGGAACCCTGGCATGCTGCAGTCCAGGGGGTCGCAAAGAGTTGGACACGACTGAGCGACTGAGCGGCAACAATTTGGAATCAGGCTTCTGGAACATGCAGCTGTGCTAATAAGTCACTTCAGTGGTGTCTGACGCTGTGGGACCCTAAGGACTATAGACCACCGGGCTCCTCTGTCCGTGGGATTTCCCAGGCAAGAATATTGGAGTGCGTTCCTGTGCCCTCTTCCAGGGGGTCTTTCTGATCCAGGGATTGAATCTGTATCTCTTATGTCTTCTGCATTGACAGACGGGTTCTTTACCACTAGCACCACCAGGGAAGCCCCCTGGGACATGTACATCCAGCACTAATTTCTGTTAGATGAATGCCATAGACTTTATATATAATCTAGAAATCAAAACATAGACCCTTAGGATTTTAATGAAAAAAAATCACATTCTGAAGTTTTAACTTCATATGGTGTTTATTGCTTAATATTGATATTAAGCAAGGACATCACTGTTTTATCTCTCTACCCCAGGAAAACATGTTATGCCTACCCTAGGACAATTTTCAAGCATGACCATATGCATGTGCCTCAATATAGACTGGAATAAATACATTCTAATTTCCTGTTGTTATATACTTTATTGTGTCTCCTTCAAAGAAATATGATGATATATGAATAACACTGACAAAAATGTTGCTCCAGCCTTATGTTAATGTGAAATTATGACTAAGAATTAAAGTTTTGGGGAGAAAACTCCAAGTTTATAGTCCTCAAAGCAAGCATAATTCATGTAGACTGCATAAACAGTATATATTAAGGCATACATTTTACTGCATATCTGCTAATAAGAAGATGCTACATATCTGCGTCCAACAGACTGAGTCACAGTTGCTGTGGGGGCCATAAATTTGAGGTCTTCATCTGCATGTTAAATTCTCAAATGTAACATGCCAGGAACATAATATTTTTATAGGATATATTATTTGATCCTAATAGTTTGGTAGGTAAGAAAGTTGTGTGTGTGTGTGTGTGTGTGTTTAGGATAAGAGAAAGTTAATAAAAATGGAATTTTAAAAAAAATGCCATATTAGAAAATGTAAAAGTATGGGCATTTTTGCATCAATTAAGGAAACAGTAATAAAACTTGCTTTACCATTCTCTGTCCTCTAAAGAATGTTATCCTGAGAGGTTTTATCCAGGTAATGCTGGAATATACCATATCACAAATACCTTTAGAACCAGTAACATTGCAAGGACTTTGATATCCCACAGCCCACACTCTTCACCTGCTTATCTAAAAACTGAAGTCCAAATGGACTCAGTGTTTCATCCTAGATCACACAATGAGTTCATGGCCAAGTTGGAACTCTAAATGGTATTTTATGGCTTCCTGCTCAGTGCTTGAGTTGTTTCTACTGCCCTTATTTTTACAGTAGCTGATTATTAATTATCTTTCACAGGGCTTTGATGATAACTGTTATATACAGTAGATACATATTTCATGAAATAGACATTATAAATTTGTGATGCGTTCACTTTATTTCTGACTTGAACTGACTTAAATGTGGAACATTAATGTAAAAATGCTCAGGAACTCCTGGAAGCACTTCAGATAGCTGTATTTAAATTCTCCTTTGAACGTAATCTTTAACATTGACCAAAAATAAATAAGTAGAAACTCTTATAATTCCTAGTACTGTGAAGCATGTGGAAATTTCTTTAAATGTATTATTTTGCAAAACTAGAAAACCACAATTAAGAAACAAAATGGAAATATGCCTTAGCGTTCACTTTTCTTATTTGATGAAGAAATGGTATATACAAGTCAGTTGAAACAACACAGGCAAAGGTTGGTTGTTATTTAAAATGAGAGAAAAGAGGAGACCCTTAAAATCCAGAGTTCTCTGGAGTGGTCCTTGGTGGTGGTTCATCAGGTAAGTTATCTGGTTCCTGCTTAGGCAGCCTCTGCGATGTTCCTATCGATCCTCTCCAGTAGACTGGCTCCTTGGGTGGCTGTTCCCTTTTGCTATCCTTCTAGAGAACTGTACCCATGACAGAGAGACTCTGAGAACATCAAGGTGTTGACTTTAAAGTCTTTTAAAGTTAACAAATTTTTCATAGAAGTAAAGTTGCTGTGTGGAATTTATCATTGTGGAATTTTGCTCTATGCAATTGTAAAACTTTTGGATAGCATCATGCTTTTTCAGTAGATGAAGCATGTATTCTTTGCCCTGAAAACTTCTAAAAGGACTCTTTTGGTGCTTAGCTTCTTGTAGTTTTCTAAAATTTTAGTATTAATAATTGCTGGAATAATTAAATGAGTGGAATAAAAATAGTTGTTGATTAAGAATTAACTTAAATTTTGTTGTTGTTGAATCACTCAGTCACATTCAATTCTTTGTGACCCTGTGGACTGCAGCATGCCAGGCTTCTCTGTCTTTCACTAGCTCCCAGAGTTTGATCAAACTCATTGAGTCCATGATGCCATCCAACTATCACATTTGCTTAAATTTGATTTTAAGGAGTTTTGTTAGTATAGAATGGGGATTTTAATCATACCCATGTGTGATTATTACTGCAGCAGAATCAATAATTTATTTGCAATACTGAACAAATATACTAATCAAATAAACAGAATGCCATGCACACCAAACAAATCTCTGTTGAGTTAGAAACTCAATCTTCTATAGCAGAGGTCCTCAACCTCCAGGATCAGATGCCTGGTGTTCAGAGGTGGAGCTTATGTAATGATAATAGAAATAAAGTTCACAATAAATGTAACACACTTGAACCACATCAAAATCATCCCCATCCGTCCACCACCCCATCTATGGAAAAGTTGACCTCCACAAAACCAGTCTCAGATGCCAAAAAGTTTGGGGATCCCTGTTCTATAGCACTGACTGTGTCGAGGATGTGATAATCAACTATGGATAATTGTATCAACTTATTCATTCTTTTGCTCATTCATGTGTTCTTGCTAATTTTCAAGAAGTATTTATTAGGCATTTTCCATTGCTAGACACTGTACCAGGTGCTATGGGTTTGATATGAACAGGGATGTCAGAAATACAGTACCTGTCTTCAGGGTGCAATAGGATTTAACCCAAGACAAGTGTAGGCAATGTCATAAGGGTCTATAAGGAAGTGTGAGGAAAGGAGTTCTGAAGGAGTGACAGTATAGCTGACCTCAGAACTAACAATTAAAAAAAAAAAAAAAAAGAAGGAGGAAATATAGATATGTTCCTCTTGAGAAACCTGTATGCAGGACAAGAAGCAACAGTTAGAACCGGCTGGACATGGAACAATGGACTGGTTTCAATTTGGGACAGGAGTACGTCAAAGCTGTACATTGTCACTCTGCTTATTTAACTTAATACATCAATTTAACTTAAATGCATCGTGTGAAATGCTGGCCTGGATAAAGCTCAAGTTGAAGTCAAGATTGCTGGGAGAAATATCAAAAACTTCAGATATACAGATGATACCACCCTAATGGCAGAGATTGAAGAGAAACTAAAGAGCCTCTTGACGAAGGTGAAAGAGGAGAGTGAAAATGCTGGCTTGAAACTCAACATTCAAAAAATGAAGATCACAGCATCCAGTCCCATCACTTCATGGAAAATAGATGGTGACAAAATGGAAACAGTGACACACTTTATTTTCTTGGTCTCCAAAATCACTGTGGATAGTTACTGCAGCCATGAAATTAAAATACACTTGCTCCTTGGAAGAAAAGCTGTGGCAAACCTAGACAGCATATTAAAAAGCAGAGTCATCACTTTGCTGACAAAGGTCCATCTAGTCAAAGGTATGGTTTTTTCCAGTAGTCTTGTAAAGATGTGAGAGCTGGATGATAAAGAAGGCTGAGTGCTAAAGAAACTGATGCTTTTGAACTGTGATGCTAGGAAAGACTCTTGAGAGTCCCTTGGACAGCAAGGAGATCAAACCAGTCAATCCGAAAGGAAATCAGCCCTGAATATTCATTGGAAACACTGATACTGAAGCTCAAGCTTCAATGCTTTGGCTACCTGATGGGAAGAGCCAACTCATTCGAAAAGACCCTGATGCTGAGAAAGATTGAAGGCAGGAGGAGAAGAGGATGACAGAGGGTGAAATGGTTGGATGGTATCACTGACTCAATGGACATGAGTTTGAGCAATCTATGGAGACTGCGAAGGATAGAGAACCCTGCCATGTAACATACAGTTCATGGGGTCGCAAACAGTTGGACAAGACCTAGCAACTGCACACCACCAACAACTATCTGAAGAAGAATAGAAAGAACCTGCCCAAAGCTTGTGGTGGGAGAAATACCTGGGGATGCATGTCTGGGGCTGATAAAAGGCAGTGTGGCCAGAGTGTTAAGGGGGGGAAGAGTGTATGACCTGAGGTTGGACCATGTCAGAAGGGACCAGAAGGACTTCGTGCTTAGTTGATCATTCCTGGCTGACTCTTTTCGACTCCATGGACTATAGCCTGCTAGACTCCTGTCCATGGAATCTTTCAGGTAAGAATACTGGAGTGTGTTTCCATTTCCTACTCCAGAGGTCTTCCTAATCCAGGAATTGAACCCATATCTCCAACTGCTCCTGCCTTGAAGGCAGATTCTTTACCACTGAGTTACCTGAATTGGAGATAAATGCCTATGCAGAGGCATGTAAACTATTGTAAAGCTAGGTGGGGATGGTGGTGGCATTATGTGGTCTCCAGGGCAAATGCCTTGGTTGGAGAAGTGCAATGGTTAAAGGGGAAGGGAAGGGAAAGGGAAGTTGAAGGGAAAGGAAGCTTTTGAGAACTTGGACTGGAGTGCTGTGGTGAAGATGGTGCTAACACGTCAGGTCTGATATTTAGAAGGCAATTCAGTAGTGTTGCAGGGAAGAGCCAAATTCTCACTCATTTTTGGATCTGTTTCTTTGACTTTAACCTTTGTTTTTACATTGCTTTTATTATTATAATCATACATAATGACCCCAGCCTCAGGGAACCCTGCCTCTCTGCCTGAAAAGATTACCACGTCTCCTCCCTAATGACCAGCCTCAGAGAACCCTGCCCCTCTGTGTAAAGAGATGAACACATCCCCTGCCTACAAGATTTGACCTCTGGGAAGATCCCCTGGAGGAGGGAATGGCTTGGAGAGTTCCATGAACAGAGAAGACTGATGGGCTACATGTAGTCCATGGGGTTGCAAAGAGTAGGACACAACTGAGTGACTAACTCTTTCACTTCCACTTACGTACAATGCAGGAGACCCTGATTTGGGTTCCTTGGGTTTGATCCCAGGGTGGGAAGAGCACCTGGAGAAGGGAATGGCAACTATCTTCTGCATCTTTGCCTGAAAAATCCCATGGACAGAAGAGTCTGGCAGGCAACAGTCCATGGGGTCACTAAGAGTAGGACAGGATTGAGCAACTAACACTTCCCTGAGGTTGGCCATTCTAGGAGATATTTATAAAATAATGGTCTTTACTTTTTCAGTTTTCCCTCCTCTCTGTTCTATAAAAGAACCTGGCATCCAGACTCTGAGAAGATGGTTGTTTTGAGACATTAGTCTGCCATCTTCTAGGTCAGCCAGCTCTCTGAGTACAGTCCTATTTCTTGCCTCAGCTCCTTGTCTCTTGGATTTACTGGCCTGTTGTGTGGTGAGCAGCCTGCTTTGAAACAGTAGAAGTCCTCCAACTAATAAAAATAAAAAAAAAATTGGAAAAAAAAAAAAAAAGAAACAGTAGAAGTGATGATGAATATGGAGGGCATGTGAAAGAGAGGTTCATAGATGACACTCATCCTTTTAGCTTAAGTAATGGGATGTAAAATGAGGTAATGAGTTAATTCACTGGAATCTGAATTTCTGGGGGAAGACCAGGTCACAGTTCATGAGTGAGTGAGTGAAGTCGCTCAGTCGTGTCCAACTCTTTGCGACCCCATGGACTGTAGCCTACCAGGCTCCTCACTCCAGGGAACTTTCCAGGCAAGAGTACTAGAGTGGGTTGCCATTTCCTTCTCCAGGGGATCTTCCTAATCCAGGGACTGAACCCGGGTCTCCTGCATTGTAGGCAGACGCTTTACCACTTGAGCCACTAGGGAAACCCTCACAGGTCATAAATAGCCAATATTTTCCATCTTGTCTTCCAGCTTCATTTCACTGGTAGTCACTGCCTAGAGTCTTAGACTGATAAACATCTTAAAGTTCATAGGATATTTCATGATCAACTAATTTGAAAAAATACTGAGAATGAATTGTGCTTGTCTATATCCTAATTCAGTTCTTGTTGACTCTTAAGTTAACTCTGACATTCATAGCTGAAAAATTGCCAATAGTTTAAAGTTTATACAATAGCAATTGCTGGTGAGCCCTAACTATGTTCCAGGTATTATTCTAAGAGTACAGTCTACTTTATGTTTTTTAACCTTGAGTGTAGATTAGCATTTAGAATGATATAGGTTGATATTGAACTCTCTCCTGTTCAAGAAGAATTGATATTAATTGAGCCGAACATGTCTTTTCATGGCGGGACTTTTTTATCTATAATGTGAATTCTTGGTGTATATGGACCTTGAGGAGTACACTGTGACATGCCACTAATATTCTAAATTACTATTAGTGGATAATTAAAAGTCAGTTTACATCTCGGTCAGTATAGTTATCTCTCATTTATGAGTGTATGTGTGTTCGTAATTATTGGTTTGCAGCTCATATTCAGTGTAAATGGATTGCAGCTGAAGCTTTGAGGAGGAAATGCCACATGGGATTACAGTTTAATGATGACCCAAGTCTGCCTTTCATTTTCTGTGTATCCATCTCAAAGCACCAAAGACCTCCCAAGTAATTGAATCTACCCTTTTTGTGATTGAATTCCAAAGGGGCTTGTTGTAATTCCTTTATGTACATATATATTTTTTTTTCTGTTGTAACCATAAAATTAAAATAATTAATTAAAAAAATTAAGATTATTTTTCTCAGTACTGTAACTTACTAAACTTTCCTTAGGAGTAAATTCCATGTGACCATTCATAAAAGCTAAGGGACAATATGTTTTGCTTTACTTGCTAATTGGGGCTTCCCTGGTGGCTCAGATGGTAAAGCATCTGCCTGCAATTTGGGAGACCCAGTTTCAATCCCTGGGTTAGGAAGATCCCCTGGAGAAGGAAATGGCAACCCACTCCAGTACTCTTGCCTGAAAAATTCCTTGGACAGGGGGAGCCTGGTGGGCTACAGTCCATGGGGTCGCCAAGAGTCGGACACAACTTCAATTTATTTGCTAATTAGTATTAATTTGTGTAATCTTTCCCTTTGTAAATACTCAAAAATAAAGAAGATATGACTATGTCTGTATGATTAAATATATAAGCTATTCAGTAAAGTTTCAGGATACTGTTTCCTTTTTAAATGTTGGAATGCAATGAAGGAGACTCAGGTTTGATCCCTGGGTTGGGAAGATCCCCTGGAGAAAGGAATGGCTAGCCCACTCCAGTATTCTTGCCTGGGAAATCTGATGGACAGAGGAGTCTGGTGGGCTACAGTCCCTGGGGTGGCAAGAGTCTGATACAACTTAGTGGCTAAACAACCACCATCATCACCACATTACAACCATTAAGCAATAGTCTACTAAGGAAATTTTTAAACATCCATAAATTAATCCAACTTTGATTGTACTTTTTTAGCCAAATGGATGTCAGATAGTATTCATTCAATAAAAATGAGATCAACTATTTAAGGCCTAACAACTTCGCTTTAGGTAAGAATGCCAAAATCATTTATATAATAATAAATTCTGTATCTTTTTATTATTTTTGAAACATTTTCTGTGGAAGTTTAAAAAAGCATCTTTTAAATTTACTTCAATAAAAGATCAATAGCATTTTAATTAGTTAAATTTATTTTGTAATCATTATATACAGAATTGGTTAGAAAATCGTATTTGGGTTTATTAAAAGACTAGAACATTCTTTTAGTATGGAAATAATGTAAGTTTCTGTTTATTAAGGAAACATTGAAAATTGGTTTTCTCTTTAATTAATCAGATTTGAAAGGAAATTTTGAAGGGTAAATAACAATTAGAACATTTTGCAGAATGATCTCTTATTGTCCTGATTTGCAGGAAAGGGCCAATTCTAACTCTAGGTTGAATCTATTTCTTTGATTTTAACCTTTGCTTGTCTTTGCTTTTGTTATTGTAATCATACATAATGACCTGCCTCGGGGAACCCTGCCCCTCTGCCTTTGTTCAGCTCACAGGAAAATAATCTGACCCTACCCACCCAGAGAAGGAAATGGCAACCCACTCTAGTATGCTTGCCTGGAAAATCCCATGGATTGAGGATCCTGGTAGGGTATAGTCCATGAGGTCACAAAGAGTCAGATAGGACTGAGCTGACTTCACCACCACCACCCACCTGTGAATGACTACAAGAAAGAAGAGATTAACAGATCCTCTCCCCTCCTGGAGGTTGGCCTTTCCAGGAGAGATTTGCAAGATTGTGGCCTTTTAGTTTACTCCCTCAACTCCTCCTCTTCTCTGTTTTACTCTAGAAGCTGACATCCAGACCTCAACAAAGTGTTTGAGACTTTTTGCTGTCCGTCCTCTTGGGTCTGAATACAGTCTCACCGTTTGCCTGAACAACTCGTCTCAGAGGCAGCTTGGACTCACTAACAATGATGAAAGGTAAATCAGCCCTTCTTTGTTGTTGTTCAGTCTCTCAGTGGTGTCTGACCCTTTGCGGCCCAGGGGACTGCAGCACACCAATTGCCTCTCCTGCATCATCTCTTGGAGTCTGCTCAAACTCAGGTCCGCTGAGTCGGTGGTGCCAGTGATAGCAGTTAATTGTGTGTGGGGGACGAGGAGGCCCTGGACATTCCTGCCTGCGGGGAAAAGGCACTGGGACTCAGATCTTCCCTCTCCTTAGATCTCCTGCTCCCCTCCACCCCAGCGACTATCTCTGCCATAATGGAAGGAACTGTACACAGCTTGGCATCATTTAGGAGTTTGCATTCTGAAAGGATTGTCACACCTAGGCTGTCCTTACAGGTCAGCAGCCTCACCCATCCTTTCTCAGAGTTAGTATATCATTTTCATGGTAGATCCCCTTGGCTCACGCCTGTATTGGGAGGACCCCAAGGGAATGGAGTAAGACCATGGGGCCTTGCAATAAGCCAATAGGAAAAAAAAAAAAAAAAACAGGAGAGAAAGGAGGGTTTTCCTTACTTTTGAGGTAAGAAGTATTTATATTTTTTTGCAGATAGCTAGTGGGCATGGTCCCAGTATACAATCTGAGGTTTTAGCCGGGAATAAAGATTTATCAAGAGCTTCCCCACTGGCTCAGGGGTAAAGAAACTGCCTCAATTTAAGAGATGAAGATTTGACCTCTGAGTCAGGAAGATCCCCTGGAGAAGGGAATGACAACCCACTCCAGTACTCTTGCCTGGGAAATTCCCATGGACAGAGGAGCCTGGCAGACTACAGTCCATGGGGTCGCAAAGAGTCAGACAAGACTCTTAGTGACTAAACAGCAACAGCAAAGAGTTATCAAACCAGCTTCAAAAATGCTATGACGTGTTTATAGCTGTTTTGGCTTAGGTGGTGACTCTTTAGAGAAAGTGTCCTCACCATTGTCTCCTGGCAGATGTTCGAGCCAGGCTGGACAACTGGCAGGTCTCTTCTTAATTCAGCCTCCACTTCAGTGTGTGTTGGTGTAGAATTCGGTTTCATGAAAATAGACATTTGAAATGTGAATCCAGAGTAACTTCTAGCCATATTAAAAATGATAAATGAAAAAAAAAAAAGATAAATGGCAGATTTCATCAGCCATGCACGCCCATGCTCACAAGTGTTATATAGCATGACTGTAATTTCATTATTACTGTTGCATTTAATAAAATTATCTCATTCCAGGGCCTGTTGGTCAAGGAGAATAGAAAGACTTATAAGCAAAACTATCCCCACCCTTGCTTATTTTGGTGATCTATTTTTTTAAAAAAATATTTATTAATTTATTTTGGGCTGCCCTGGGGTCTGTGTTGCTGCCTTTCTAGTTGCAGAGGTCGCGGCTGCTCTTCACCGCGGTGTGCGGGCCTCTCTCCGCGGTGGCTCCTCTGTGGGGCGCGGGCCCTGGGACGTGCAGGCCTCTCCCCGCGGTGGCTCCTCTGCGGGGTGCGGGCCCTGGGGCGTGCGGGTCTCTCCCCGCGGTGGCTCCTCTGCGGCGCGCGGGCCCTGGGACGTGCAGGCCTCTCCCCGCGGTGGCTCCTCTGCGGGGTGCGGGCCCTGGGGCGTGCGGGTCTCTCCCCGCGGTGGCTCCTCTGCGGGGCGCGGGCCCTGGGACGTGCAGGCCTCTCCCCGCGGTGGCTCCTCTGCGGGGTGCGGGCCCTGGGGCGTGCGGGCCTCTCCCCGCGGTGGCTCCTTTGCGGGGAGGAGGCTCTAGGGCGTGCGGGCTTCTCTCCGCGGTAGCTCCTCTGCTGGTCGCGGGCCCTGGGGCGTGCGGGCTTCTCTCCGCGGTGGCTCCTCTGCGGGGCGCGGGCCCTGGGGCGTGCGGGCTCCTCTCTGCGGTGGCTCCTTTGCGGGGAGGAGGCCCTAGGGCGTACGGGCTTCTCTCCGCGGTGGCTCCTCTGCGGGGCGCGGGCCCTGGGGCGTGCGGGCTTCTCTCCGCGGTGGCTCCTTTGCAGGGAGGAGGCCCTAGGGCGTACGGGCTTCTCACCGCGGTGGCTTCTCTGCGGGGCGCGGGCCCTGGGGCGTGCGGGCCTCAGTGGTTGTGCCTTGGTGGCTCCGGAGCTCAGGCTCAGTTGCTGTGGCCCCTGGGCTTAGCTGCTCCGCGGCAGGTGGGACCCTCCCAGGCATGGGGTCGAGCTGGTTTCCCTCGCATTGCAAGGCGCGCTGTTAACCACTGGACCACCAGGGAAGCCTGCCGATCTATTTTTATATATTATTTATTGAATGTCTGTCATGTCACAACTCCTTTCATATATGATTTGCAGATTCTCATTAGTTCTCATTAATATATAGATTTCTAAATGGCATGATTAAGACTCATAAAAGTTGAATGCTTTGTGTAATATGTAATTGATCTAGGCATAACTAGAATATGAACCCACGGCACCATGAATCTGAGATCCCTGTAGGTCTACGCCTCAACCTTGATTAATTATATACTTCTTTGGCTCTCTGTACTTAACCAAATACATTGGCCTTTGGGGAAGATGGGCCCTAAGTTTACCAAAGGTTAAGGAGATCTGTATCAGGCTGATTTGTCCAGAGTATTTATCGTTTAGGCATGCTGTCTTGGCATAATTATTACTTGTGCCCCATTTCACCCTTAAAGTGTCCTGGATTGTGTGATAAATCACATGGTCACTTTACCTAAAAATTTAACTTCTCATCTCAGTACAATTAAAGTATGAGCTCTGTGGACATAGAGACTTTTGTCAGTTCTAATATTATATCACCTTCACCTAGAAGAGTTTGTTCTTTAGTCACTGAGTCACGTCCAACTCTTGTGACACCATAGGCTGTAGCCCACCAGGCTCCTCTGTCCATTGGATTTCCCAGGCAAGAATACTGGAGTAGGTTGGCACTTCCTTCTCCAGGAGATCTTCCCCGACCCAGAGATCAAACCCACGTCTCCCACTTTGGCAGGCGAATTCTTTACCACTGAACCACCTGAGAATCCCACCTAGAACAATATCTGACACATAAATGCCTTCAATAAATATTTGTTGAATATTCTGTTGTCAGAGATTTGATATGTGTATCAGTTGGGGTTCCAGAGAAACAGAACCTAGATAGATATAATAAGAGAGCTGTAAGAAGATTTATTTTAAAGAATTGGCTTACATGCCTACAAGGCCTGGTAAGTTTGACATTTTTAGGGCAGGCCAGCAGGCTGGAAACTCAGGCAGGAATTTTATGTGACAGAATTAAGGTAGAATTCCTTTCCAGGAAATTTCAGGTTTTTGCTCTTTAACTGACTGTAGG
The DNA here is from genome assembly GCF_963930625.1 of Muntiacus reevesi. NCBI lineage: Eukaryota > Metazoa > Chordata > Mammalia > Artiodactyla > Cervidae > Muntiacus > Muntiacus reevesi. Next base: position 161,709,959 of record NC_089251.1, read on the forward strand.
AGGTCCATCTACATTGTGGAGGATAGTTTCCTTTACTTAGTCAGCTGATTGCAGATGTTAATCACAATTTACAAAGTAATCTTCACAGCTGCATCTAGATGAATGTTTGATCAAACAATTGGTCACCACCGCCTAGCCAAGTCAACAGATAAAACCAGCTACAGTATGTTTGTACATACTCATATCTACATTGTGAGCCAAGCCAAGAGATAAGTGCTTATTGGTAAAAAGGAGCTTCCTCACACAGTATTAATATGATTTTTTAGAGTAAAAGATAGCCAAGACTTTAATTTCCTCAGAAGAGTTGCATACAGAAAGAATTCTTGTAAATACAGGGAGACTGACTGTTGGAATCTCATGTAGCATAATGTAAAATCTCAGGGCAGAGATATATGTTATGCAAATGTGGTTTAAAGTATGTTCTTAAGGCAGAGCATTTTGAAGCTTTTAGGAGAAAGCTGTCTTGATCTTGCCAAGTAGGCACATGTGATGTTTGATGTTCTAGTCTTGAGTTATGCAGCGCTCTCATTTTCTATCTCTAGTCTCCTTGCTTATAGCCTCAAAGAGTTCTTAATTTTATGATAGAAATGTGGTGACCTTTCTGAAAATAGTTGAGGAGGAGTGTATAGGGGAATATTTGGGACTCTTTCTAGTGATCAGCACATTTCACTTCACAGACAATTATTTTGCGCTACAGTAGCAGAAAGTGAAAGTCGTTCAGTTGTGTCCTACTCTTTACGACCCCGTGGACTACACAGGATTCTCTAGGCCAGAGTACTGGAGTGGATAGCCTTTCCCTTCTCCAGGGGATCGTCCCAACCCAGGTCTCCCGCATTGCAGGTGGATTCTTTACCAGCAAGGGTAGCAGTGGGCTGATTCTAGTACCCAGAACTGGGAACTCAAACATGGTGTTACATAACAGGAACTGAAAGCATTTCTCCATACTATTTGTTGCAACAGAGGAGTGATGAAATAGATGAGAAGGGACATAGGCAAGACAAGTAATCAAAGGTATTGAAAATTGTGAGATTGTGATTACACTGAGCATAGAAGCAAGTTTTCTATTTCCTAGGTGAGCAGCAAGGCCTGCTGACCCCCGGCGCACCTTAGTGAGCTGGACAACAAAAAGTGAATGTAAAATGTTAGCTTACTGCTTGCTCAGAGGTCTGAGCATTTTTGTTTGTTTGAATTCTATTCACAAGTAAAGAATTAAACCAACTTCTGTATATTATTAGTAATTCAACTTTGAAACCAAACTTATTACATCTCATTAAGATTTCTGTATCTGAGATTTTTAAGACAGGCTGCTAAAACCAGTTTATATTGATAGTGTAGCTGCTCATGTGTTTGAATACAGACTTGTAATACTAAATAACCAAATTAAGCCACCTGATTAAAGTGAATGTTAGAATTTCTTGAGTCCACAATTGTCCTCAGTGACATTTGACTCCATAATAAGCTCTTGCTCAAAAAACGGCCTCTATATTCTCCTTGGTTTATTTTAATAAATTTAATTAGCAAAATACTGCCTTTGAGATAAATATATTTGGACGAATGTATAAAAATTATTCTAGATGGAATGACAAGAAATTGCTAATAGTGCTAACCCTTGAAGACCCTGCCCAGAGGGGCCGGGGGATTAGTTTGACTTTTCACTTTATAACTTTCTAAACTACTTCAGTTTCCTGATCAGTTTTGTTTTACTTGTACTTTCTGTCCTTGACCTTAGAAACGTGAACCATTCTTGTTTTGTTTTGTTTTTTTCTTGTAGCTCTTTACTTTTTAGGATAGTAAGTGCTATCTTAAACAAAAAATAACTTTTATTTATTTCACATATTTGGTATCTTCATTTTGCCTAGGAAAACTGGGATCTGCTTTAGAAAGTTTATGAACAATTGCTCTGGAAATAACAAGACCGGTTCTTTTGTGTATGTGTGTGAGAATCTTTTGATGAGACACTTAGGAGTGAGATTGATGTAATCTCTTAATTTATATCTGACTGATTACTTCTTTATTATAAATGCTTAAAAAAAATCAATCACAATTTAGTTTCCAAAAGACAACAACTATGACATCAAAAAAAAAAAAAATCCTAGGTATCAAATAATCGAAGAACACCTGACTCTTGTCTCTTTTTTATTCTGTAAAAGAGAACACTACAAAAGAAGAGCTGTAATAGATCTCTTTTATTGTTGCTCTCAGTTGTCTTCTGTAAGGCAGGTAGGGTGCTCAGATGCATAACTGAGCCGACTATTTGGAGATGCACAAAAATCAATTATAGGGAGTTCCCCATTGGTCCAGTGGTTAAGAATCTGTGCTTGCAACACAGTGGCTGTGGGTTCGTTTCCCGGTCAGGGAACTAAGGTGCTGCATGCTGCACTGTGCAGCCAAAAGGCAAAAAAAAGCACAACAAAAAAACAGTTAAGTTTGAAGTCAATTATAGCATTGGAGATTTCTTCTTTTGGATTTCCAGTCAGGTGCTTGCTCCTCCAGCCTTTTCCATGAATGAAATAATAACGACTTGTCTTTTATTTATTTATTTTTGTTCCTTCTTTCTTTCCCTCTCTTCATCCTCCCCTTCCCTCCCATCCTTCCCTCCTTTCCTTGATAATTAATGTGAGTTGTAGTAAGAATCATAACAATTAGGGAGGTAAAAAGGACCACAGACTGTCCTAATATTAGAATAACTGTCAGTATTCAGTGGAATAGTGGGCAATAAAATAGTAAACAAGAAAGCACTTCCATCATGACGATATATATGTTGTAATATGATCCAAAGAAGTTGGCAATTTGATCTTTGGTTCCTCTGCTTTTACTAAATTCAGCTTGTACATCTGAAAATTTTTGGTTCATGTACGACTGAAGTCTAGCTTGAAGGATTTTGAGCATAACCTTGCAAGCATGTGGAATGAGTTCAGTTGTGAGGTAGTTTAAACATCTTTGGCATTGCTCTTCTTTGGGATTGGAATGAAAACTGACCTTTTCCAGTCCTGTGGCCACTGCTGAATTTTCCAAATTTGCTGACAAATTGTGGCGTTTTAATAGCATCATCTTTTGGGATTTGAAATAAATCAGCTGGAATTCCATCATCTCTACTAGCTTTGTTCATACTAATGCTTCCTAAGGCCCTCTTGACTTCACACTCCAGGATGTCTGGCAGTAGGTCAGTGACCACACCATTGTAATTATCTGAGTCATTAAGACCTTTTTTGTATAGTTCTTCAGTGTATTCTTGCCACCTCTTTATCTCTTCTGCCTCTGTTAGGTCCATACCATTTCTGCCCTCTATGCCTTTTCTTGCATGAAATGTTTCCTTGATAATTCCAATTTTTCTTGAAAAGATCTCTGGTCTTTCCCATTCTGTTGTTTTCCTCTATTTCTTTGCATTGTTCGTTGAAGAAGGCCTTCTTATCTCTCCTTGCTATTCCCTGACACTCTGCATTCTGTTGGGTATATCAGTTGGATATTCAATTAGTTATATTCAGTTGGTAAGATAGGATACTAAAACAATTAATGCTAAAGACATTTAAATTTTAAAAGAAATTTTTGACTTTTAATTTATGAATAAAAATAAATGTGATCCTTTTTGCCACTTTTGGAAGGTATAAAAGAGAGGAATGTGGCTACAGAAAATTGTGTAATGTATGTCTATGAGCTTTGCTCACCTGGTAAAATACTGTGTATGACAGACTGGTCTCACTACCTACCATCCTTATCTATGAAATAGAAATTATTAAATTTGCTAAAAGTCATAACTGACAATTATTATCAGTAGAAGCAATAATGACATAAGAACACAACTGTATGCGTTCTTTGGCTTATTAAGAGAAAAATGAGACCAGTGTTTCCCTAAAGGACCAGTTAACTCCAGCCTAGGAAGGTTGATGAAGGAGTGATATGCCAGTTGGAGACTGATTGAGGGAACAGAATTTTACCTGCCTTGCCTTGTGTCTTAATCTGATAAGAAATAATGGAATGTATTAAATTTTTAGTAAGATTTTCTCAGTTTTGATAGGATTATTCACAAGAGAGAATAAGGCAATGGAAGAATCTCATAAAAACTTTACCACCAAGCATTGCACAAATATGAAGCTGTAAATTAACTCACTCTCTTAAAATGATAAATTGGTCTTAGATTAATCAAGAATGGTAAAAGTTTCTTCTTTACCTGCTGAGTAATTTGGCCAAGTGTCAGGGATTTTGTATCTCAAGAATAATTTTCTCAGCTTTGTGTTCACCTCATCATGTCCTTGATTGTTTACAAAGACAAAATAAACACATGCAAACAGCAAAGATTGATGACCAATGATTCCTCACTTGTGAAGAACCAAAGTTTCCCTATACTCCTGCACCTTCTTTTTCTTTAATTTTGATAAATAAATAACTAAGTATTGTTTCTTATGCTCCCATGCTTCTATCTTAATTAACTAAGAAAATCTTTTTTGTCAATTCTTGATTTTGCCTTCCTTAGATTTGGTGTGAAATTTAGAAAAAAAGTTTTTTTTCAGGGTATCTTTTATGCTGAAAACTGTCTTTGCATTTTTCCAGAGGACCTATGGACAATCACAAGTATTGTTCTTTTATTTTATAAGTAGAAAGATAGGAAGAAAATATGAGGTTTGTTTGGTGGTTCTATGTTTCTTAATTAGCTCCAAGTTGTCATAAGGGCTGCATAGGTTAAGTTGTCACATATGAAAAGATGGTCAACCTTCAGTAGGTTAAGATTGTAGATGCAAAATATTATTTACTTATATACATATTTTATAGATAGTACACGTTTTGAAAAGGCCCTGGATATTTGTCAGTGTCCCTAGTATGTTTTTAACTTGCAGAGGAAAAGATTATGGAATAATTAAGTGTTCTATCCCAAGTGTTAATTTTACTCTTGTTCATTGTGATATTACTGGTTACTATAATAAGTTAACGACAGTCATGAGTCTCATTATCAAACAGAGTTGTTCTCTCTAGTACTTGCCTGATGGCTCTGAATTTGTACTTCCAACAAGGGAGAGTCTCAGAATCTGTGGGAAGAACTCTTCGGCACTGTGGACCGCTTCACTTCAGTGGACAGGCTTGCGTGCAGGCTTCCAAGTGGGCCCTGTTAGAAGTGCCCAGACCAGACCAGGGCCAGAGGCAGGGCCTCCGGGTCTTTCTTCAGTCCAGCAGCAGATGGAGCGATATCTGGTGGACTTAATCAATCACCAAGGGCTGAATGAACTGATGAGAGAAATTTATTTGGATATTGTTGGTACTGTTTGAATGGTGTATTCTTCATGGTTCTGTGAGGAAGCTCTTTCTCTTTCTTGAGATGTCTCAGTCTCAGTTTAACAGGCGTTAGAGTGGTAAACTGAAATGAAGTATTTTAATGGTATCTGATTTTCAGTTGTCCCTTAGGATTCAGAAATGACAATTTTACTGATATTTGTTAATTTACTTGGCAATCTAATTATTGGTGAATAGATTCATAAGAATCTTGCCCTCTTTTTACCAGAATATAGTTGGAAAAATCAATTGTGCAACTAATATAACTTTTGAGAGTGATTGTCATTGAATCAGGTATGAATCGCTCACAGTTAGAGAGAGGTACTCCCTTGGAAGCCTGTATGCAAGACTAATGTGGTTTAATGCCTACAGAGTCCTCCCAAGAACCTTGGCGTAGGAACTGGCTTACATGGTGCCAGCCTCATAACTTGTATGGTCCCCTGCCAATTCAGAGAGCTGAGAAAATTTTGGAATCCAAGAAGGGAAGAATACACCCAGATGCGTAGACAAAGGTGAAATCTAATGGGGAAAGTCTCTTGGACTTGGTCTTCTAGATTCATAATAAAAACATAATTGAGGATTTAAGAATCTAATCCTCAAAGAGACACTAAACAAGAAGTGTAGAGAGAAGTTAATTCTCAATCCTTCATAGTTACTCAGTACTGTAAGGCCCTAAATTTGTAGAGCAATCTCAGGAAGACTTGTATTTTTAATCAGGACCCTTGCTGCATTGCATCTCTGAATAATTAGGTTAAACCTAATGAGGCTAGACTTTCTGTTTAAAGAACAACCTGTGGGGATTATTTATGATTAAGGGGTAAGAATATCGGAAAAATCTTCTGAAGAATAGAAATGGGCAGGTGCTACTGGGTGTTTCTTCAGTTCAGTGTAGGCTTTGTCCTTTGATTTTCTGTTTTCTGACCTATTTCATAACTGTAGGGGAAGAGGTCAATATATAGATTATGATATGGTAGAGATGCAGGTACTTTCTGCCTGGTGGAAAAGATGATTTAAAAATGTATCATTTATTGCCCCTTTGGACATTAACTCATTTTGTATCTATTAGAGCAATCATAACACTACTTTTTTAAATTGATTGTAAGCACCTTGCTCTTCAAATTCCCATCTTAACTGATTTTAACATCTTTCTGTTTTCCTCATTAATTACTGAGGGTATAAAATTTTTGGCACATGTTTATTTGGCATCTATATGTAAGTCAATGTTTTACCTTTTCAAAAACTGTACTTTCCTAGACCTGAGCAAGTGGGGGATGGTGGTGCCATTTCCCCAAGTAGAGCATTCTAAGGAATAAACAGGTTGGGATAAGCATGAGATTATGGAAAATACAAAATACATTGTTTTAGATATTTAATTTGAAACAGGTCTTTGTTTCCTTGAGAATGTTTATAGTGGTGTGAAGCAAGATGACCTAGAGGCAGATGGGCAAACTTGACCTAGTTAGCAGCAGAACCACAGAGGTGTGGAGAGAGATGTGTGCACGGTGGAGCATCTATAGATGTAGACAGTCTATCGCCTTTCCTGTTTCCTTAATATAAAAATTTTCTTCAGTTGGTCTAAAACAGTTTTGTTTTGGTTTTTATTTTTGGTCTAGCCTGTCTATTCTTGTGTGTTCTCAGCCTCTCAGTTGTGTCCAATTCTCTGTGGCCCCATGGATTATTGTCTGCCAGGCTTCTCTGTCCATGGGATTTCCCAGTCAAGAAGACCGGAGTGGGTTGCCATCTCCAGGAGATCGTCTCCACCCAGAGACTGAAACTGAGTCTCTTACATCTACTATCTCCTGCACTGGCAGGCAGATTGTTTACCACCCTGTCACCTGTGTATACTTATTATATACTGAATCATGAAAGAGTTGTTTGAAAGCTTACCATTCATTCTGTGCCTCAAAGAGTTGAACAGTAGTAACAACCATTTTGGGATATTGTTGTTTTACTTTTATTGTTAGGCATAAAGGAAAATAGATAATGTGGAGTTCTTTACAGAGGGAAATACAGTGTCTGCTAAAACAAATTACAAGTTGAGAAGGAACTTCACAATTCAGCAATTCAGAATTTGTCTTTTTTTTTTAAGCTGATCATGAATGAATCTATGAAAGAGACTATGAAGGAATCTGAAAACATCATCTGCACTGATTATATTGTAGCACTTGGAGTTGAGTTAGAGATGCTTTCTTCAAGCAGTTTTAGTCCATTGGCTTGAAAATCCAGCTTTGTGCAGAAAAAATACTGCACAAATTAGAAATTAATGCATGAAAATTAATACTGATGAAGTAAACTTAAGAACAAGTGACATAAGTTAGTGACTTTTAAGGAAACTAAAGAAAAACATGTTTCTCATTAACCTAACAAATGACCCAAATTTACAAGGATTTGCTAACATTTTTAGTTAAGGTACTCTTTCACTATTTAATTTTATAAATAATAGGCAGTTTCTAGGGAAGGAGAGAATACAGAAGTCAAATATGAAACTATAGTTTTCACATCTTCCTAATTTCAAGCTAGAGATTCTTATGAATTGAATTAACTTCTCTGGGACTAATATTAAGGCTAAGTAGAGGTAAAAGCTTAAGAGTTGGTCCTGTGCTAACGGGAAACCTGTGTGTCCTAACTCTCACTCACTTCCGTCCACTTTGCTCAGGGGTTCTAATCAGGAGCCTCTTCTGGATGTTAGAATTATTGAGTTACAAGGGATGTTTGGCCTCAGTTGGAGTGTGTACGTGTGTGTGCATGTGTGTTTATTTGCAGATTTGATACCCTGGGATCTCAGTCTAACCATCTGTGTCTCTAGCTATATTTTGCTTCTTCATGTCTTCTCTTCTCATTTTTGTTTTGCACTACATGCATTCTATGTCACTGTTTACAACAGCCGAGGTCTCTTGAGAAGCTGCAGAGACAGTTAGTATCTGCATGTGTTTGCCCAATAAATCCCTTAAGATGCCTTGAACAAGGCAGCATGCTACCTTTAATGATCTCTTTATCACCCTTGAACACAGTTACCTTGTTGGTAAAATAGAGGTTTGAAACCTTTGTTGGTTGGTTTTCTACATTGCTCCACAACAGAGGGTAGAGCGCACCAATTTCAAAGCCATATTTAGCCAAAGATTTGTTGCTCTTCTTTTGTATTTGTGTTGAGTATTTATTTCATGTCAGATTAGTAGAATGAATTTATGTGGCTGAGATTTTTGTTTTTATTTTCTGGTGACTTGTTTCCATAGGGGATTAAAAAAAAAAAGATGTATTTTCCAATAGTAGAATTAGGAGCATATGAAAATTAGAGTAATTTAACATTAACTTTTTTGTGAGCAAATTGTGTGAATATTTAAGTAATATGGAACTGTTACTGAGATTTGGAAAGTGTCGAGTAATTGATTTTTATTATAATTTCCACTATGTTTCAGTCACAGCACTCAAGAGTACAGAAGCATTTTCATTCTTACGGAATGCCTTGTACCCAGGATGCTTTGTAAGCTTGTTGTTTGTTTGTTAGGGAGCCAGATATTTCTCTGAATATCCCTGCTTCCTTTATGATTTAGAGCTGATATTGCTACTAACTGAATGAACACAAGGCATTAAGATTGGTGGAGTAGATCTGAAGAGTAGGTCACATTTCCTGGATTTCAGCTAGACGCACTGTACAAAATAGATCTGGTTCCCAATCCCTGAAACCTGAGGTATTTACATGTAGTAGGCAACAGATCCAGTGGTGTAAAACAATTAGTGGAATCATCAGAGACTACTAAGTATCATCAAATTGTTTTCCTTTGAACTTTATGTGATTATCACTGAGAATCAGCAAACTCTTAAATCATAATGACGGTTTGAAAAATCTGACTGTCAGCCAAATTAAGAAATAAAATTCCTTGGAAGAGCAATGCAAATTAAGAGTATTATTTAAATAAAATAGGAAAGATTTAATAACAAGGTGACGTAATGTGACAAAGGTCTACTGTTAGAGAACATTTGAGACGTAGGGTAAGAAAAGCATCATTAACAGATATGGTCTCACACACAGTCAAGCTAAGTCAAGAGTATTTTGAGCCGTCACTCATAACCATGTTGATGACTTTACCCTAAAAGTCAAGTCCTTCTGTGGCACTGATTTGATTTTTATGAATGGTCAAACATCAAGAGAAGGAGGCGGGGTATGAGGGTGAGAAAGAAAGTGATGGAGATGGGAATTGAATTATTATTATTATTGAATTATATATTTTGTAAGTTGGATACATGGCTCAGAGTTCAGCTGACTACCCTTCCCAAGACCCAAGGTTGTGTCTTTCCCATATATGAAAAACAGGTCCGGGGCTACTCTGATAACTATTGTGTATGAAACTTGTCTCTTGTGAGCACACAGGACTGGCTTGCATGAAAGGGAGAAATCAAGGTAAACTACAGAAGATGCTTTGTTCTTTGATAGATGCAAAATAGCTAAGGGAAGAGTACAGGATTTCAATTTAAAAATATCATATGGGCAACACATGTACACCCATGGAGGATTTAAGTCAATGTATGGCAAAACCAATGCAATATTGTAAAGTAAAATAAATAAATAAATTAATTAAAAAATATAGAATTATAGAAGCTGAAAGGAACAGAAAACTTCAGTATTACAAATGGGGCAGTTGAAATCTAGGAGGATTTATTTAATTGAATAAAGATTTGTCTGCCACTGTCCTTGTGTCAGCCATTGGTGGCGATACAAGCTAAATAAGACATATAATTTTGCTGTAAGAGATGTGCGGTCTGGAAGGAGAGAGTCATGAGAATGTACCTTTACAATTGCAAGTGATCCAGGCTGAAGTAGAAATTGCAGAGAGAAGACTTTCCAGAGGCAACGGTCTTAGCCCCCAGGATGTACCCCTGGCGTTCCAGCCTTAAAGAAGAGCCAGAGCGAAGGGCAGAGGCAGGACCGCACACCAGCTGTTCCAGGACTTGAAGGAAATTCAGGCTCCACTGTGGTCTGTTTCTAGCTGCTAGTGAGTTCTCTTGCCTCTATGCCTTGTAGCAATTTCTTCATGCATTGAGTTTTCTTTATAACTATCTAGTGTCTCATTGAACAGTTTCCACTTTTAATTATTTAGAAGCTATTTATTAATGTTGAGTAAACCATAGTTTATATGTCTCTCCTACTTAGGATATTTGGGGCAATGATGAAAAGTAGTTTGCTGCATGTATCCACTTGTTTAGGTTGGCACAAATGGCCTTCTTCCCTCTGTCACTTCATTCTGCCATCCCAGGAACATTCCAGGCCCAAGGGGGAGAGAGACCCTTACAGGACTGCAGGCACTAGCAGTGAGGTTCATGGGACACTTCATTCAGTGAGTGGGAGCAGAAGCCAGGCAACCTGCAACCTCCAGCTCCGAATGTATTCATGTGATTTCCGAAGTGAAAAATCAGCCAAACTGTATGAAGTTTTATAAATCTGGTTTTATAAAAACAATTGAACTTCTCTAGAACCTGGAATCTTAGGGGTTATGATCTTTATTTTCCCAAGGAGTAAAATGGATCAATTTGCTTTTTAGTTTAGGTTTAGTCACTAACTCACGTCCAACTCTTGCGACCCCATGGTCTGTAGCCTGCCAGGTTGCTCTGTCCATGGGATTTCCCAGGCAAGAATACTGGAGTGGGTTGCCATTTCCTTCTCCATGGGCTATTCCCAACTCGGGGATCAAACCGGGGTTTCCTGCATTGCAGGCAGACTCTTTACTAACTGAACCACCAGAGAAGCCCCCACTTTCGGGTTTAGTTTGATTTCAAACCATGAGATACCATTGTAGTACTTACCTGGGTTGCCATAAGGAATAGCAGTGAAATGCTGAGAGATGGATGTAAAAGATACATTCAAAGTTAATACACACATAACATATAACCTAAGTATTGAAAGTTAATACTACTAATATTTTAAATAAAAAAAATCCTTCTCACACAGGATTGCACCTACCAAATCCTTAGAATGTTAGTTTTGCATATGTTTTTCAGAAAAATTTCTATAAAATATGTTCTATTATGGAGAAGTTAGCTTGATTTTTTTTATTACATTAGACTATTTTATTAGAGTAGTTTCTTACATTTTTTATATTATTATGAACAAACTGAATTTTTGTGTCAGTCACAGTTTGTGTATCATTTCAATTTTTGTGTCTGTCTTATTTACATATTTCTCTTTGTTGTTATAGTTAAACAAAATCAACTCTTACAGTATCCTTTTAAAAGGGACCCCCCAGGCAGGTCACGGGGTTAACACTGCAACTTCCTCTTGGAAGAGCTGGTTACTATAGTATAAGGACAATTGGTCTTCCATCTGTAAGTGATTGTTGACAGTTGTAATTTAATTTTGGCATTTAACTTATTTGTTGTTGTTCAGCTGCTAAGTTGTGAACAACCCTTTTCGACCGCATGGAGTGCAGCACACCAGGCTTCTCTGTCCTTCACTATCTCCCAGAGTTTGCTCAAACTTATGTCCACTGAGTGAGTGATGCTGACTATCTCAGTGATGTCTAACCATCTCATCCTATGCCGCCCCTTTCTCCTATTGCCCTCAGTCTTTCCCAACATCAGGGTCTTTTTCAATGACTTGGCTCTTTGCATCAGGTGGCCAAAGTATTAGAGCTTCAGTTTCAGCATTAGTCCCTCCAATGAATATTCAGGATTGATTTTCTTTAGGATTGACTTGTTTGATCTTGCTCTCCAAGGGACTTTCAAGAGTCTTCTTCAACACCACAGTTCAAAAGCATCAATTCTGTGCTCAGCCTTCTTTACAGTCCAGTTCTCACATCCATACATGACTATTGGAAAAACCATAGCTTGGACTATATGGACCTTTGTTGGTAAAGTAGTGTCTCTGCTTTTTAATATGCTGTCTAGGTTTGTCATAACTTTTCTTCCAAGGAGCAAGCGTCTTTTAATTTCATGGCTGCAGTCACCATCTGCAGTGATTTTTGGAGCAGCTCAAAATAAAGTCTGTCACTGGTTCCATTGTTTCCCCATCTATTTGCCATGAAGTAATGGGACTGTATGCCATTATCTTTGTTTTTTTTTTTTTTTCCTTTTTTTTTCAATTAGCAATAATCGCGCCTCGGATAAACCTCATTGGCTATGATACTGCCACTGCGCAAAGCTATCTTTGTTTTTTGAATGTTGAGTTTTAAGCCAGTTTTTTTCACTCTCCTCTTTCACTCTTATCAAGAGGCTCTTTAGTTTCTCTTAGCTTTCTGCCATTAGAGTGGTACCATCTGCATGTCTGAGGTTGTTGATATTTCTCCTGGCAATCTTGATTCCAGCTTGTGAGTCTTCCAGTTCAGCATTTCGCATGATGTACTCTACATATAAGTTAAATAAGCAGGTGACAATATAAAGCCTTGGGATACTCCTTTCAGTATTTGGAACCAGTCCATTAAACCTATAGACTTCTTAATAGAGCAGACTAGAACTTTATAAGGACAGAAATAGGTGACCTCACATGAAGTTTGCTCTGAAAAAGCAGATGGCCCTGCTCTAAAGCTTTTGTTTTTCTCTAGAAAGTAGATCACCGTGCCCTTCAAATACCATAGAAGTTTTCAGACCGTTACTTGGTGACTGCAAAGTCTTGTGGCCTGTCATATTTGAATGAGGTTTTGGCAAATGATGGAAATTCTACCAAAAGACTTAAGAATCAATATCTATAATTTCCTGGTTATACTAGTCAGTTTGACCAGTCTTTAAAATGTGGCCAAGTAGTTCTATAAAACTTATGTTGATTCCTACTGATTCTATTTTATTTTTTTTGCTTTACAAGTTAGGAGTTCTGAATAGTATTTTATTCTGAATACCTATCATCAGTTTGGGGACCTGCCTCTGAACACATTTATAAGACAGTGCACAATGTACTGATAACTTATTGCATTTGTGGTGAAAGGGAGGGAATGAACAAAGTGGCCTTGTAAAATACTGGCAGAATTCAAGGCCATTTAGTGTGAGATGGAATATTACAATAAAGAGATCTTTGCCTCTGAATGTGAAGACTTTATACAAGATTCATGGTAGAATCAGTTATTGGAAATAGAAATATCTTAATTCCCCATTATATGTTTTTCCCCAGATAATAGTCACATTTTAGGAAAGAGATTTTAGATAATGATCACCTCTACCACGTCAAATGTATACCGAATTGTCAGCGATTGATGTTACTATTGATGGCTGCTTCTAATCAGGCTAAATGGGAAGATGTTCAGATTTAGGATCATTTTAAAATAGCTTTAATTACTAAGTTCTATTAGCAGTTTGGGCAGCCTGGGAAATCAAAGTAATTGATATTAGTTTTTCTAAAGATCTGTGCAGTATTAATAAGTAGAAAACCTCTCAGGTTGGCAGGACAGTGAAAAGCTTAGGGACGAATTTACAGTTGTTTTAGTTAAAAAGGCTTTTTGGATACCTACTAATTATTTGATATAGTCAGTAATTTTTTATTATTTTTATATGCTATTGCTATATGATTTAAAGTCATAACAAACCAATGTGTTCACTGTACAAGTAAGACACTTACTGAAGTTGAAAGGTATAGACCTTATATTTCAACAAATACCTTCAGACCTATGTGGATGGTTGATGTAGGTGATGAATCGGATGTAATTCTGGTCTAGTAGGAATTTGCATTGGGCCATAGAGTTTATCCAGTTGAACAAAGAATGGAACATATAAAAATTCCTGGGAGGGCTAGAAGTCAAGATTTTATTAGGGTTTAAATGCTTTTAAAGTTTTAATTTCATATCATTTTCTCTGCTATGCTATCCAACTGCTTGTACTTTAAAAATTAATTATAATTCTAGATTTATTATATGACAGAATTCAAATTTAATTCTATCATTGTTTAAAGCAGATGTCCCAAGTTAGATATGGCTTATATAAAATAGATCATTTTTTTTTAAAGAGCTAATTACTTTCTGTATTAGAAACTGTTATTACAACATTTTAATGTCTGTCTGCCACATTTTGTGCTTGAGGCTGCCAGGTTTTAATGAAGAATTTTAAAATGTTGACTAAAATAAAACTTGCAATATTTTGGTCTGCTGAAACTTTTATCAAGCAATTAACATTAATTTAAATGTAAAGCATCATTCCTTTAAATACGTATATGTCATGTTGTATATCCAGTCATCTGCCATATATGCTATTAAAAAATATAAATGCTCTTGACAACAGTTAAAACAAAAATGTGTGAAAAGAGGAATACATTTTTAGGGAAACAATATGGTTAGTAAGAATAGCCACTGTAAAACCTATTCAGTGATTTATAGGTAATTAGCAAAAGGACTGCAAGACCATGTGGTCAGGCATTATATATTAACTACTTTTTAAAAATTTTATTTATTTATTTATTTATTCTTTTCAGTGGGTTTTGACATACATTGACATGAATCAGCCATAGAGTTACACGTATTCCCCATCCCGATCCCCCCTCCCACCTCCCTCTCCACCCGACTCCTCTGGGTCCTCCCAGTGCACCAGGCCCGAGCACTTGTCTTATGCATCCCACCTGGGCTGGTGGTCTGTTTCACCATAGATAATATACATGCTGTTCTTTCAAAACATCCCACCCTCACCTTCTCCCACAGAGTTCAAAAGTCTGTTCTGTACTTCTGTGTCTCTTTTTCTGTTTTGCATATAGGGTTATCATTACCATCTTTCTAAATTCCATATATATGTGTTAGTATGCTGCAATGTTCTTTATCTTTCTGGCTTACTTCACTCTGTATAATGGGCTCCAGTTTCATCCATCTCATTAGAACTGATTCAAATGAATGCTTTTTAATGGCTGAGTAATATTCCATGGTGTATATGTACCACAGCTTCCTTATCCATTCATCTGCTGATGGGCATCTAGGTTGCTTCCATGTCCTGGCTATTATAAACAGTGCTGCGATGAATATTGGGGTGCACTTGTCTCTTTCAGATCTGGTTTCCTCAGTGTGTATGCCCAGAAGTGTTATTGCTGGGTCATATGGCAGTTCTATTTCCAGTTTTTTAAGAAATCTCCACACTGTTTTCCATAGTGGCTGTACTAGTTTGCATTCCCACCAACAGTGTAAGAGGGTTCCCTTTTCTCCACACCCTCTCCAGCATTTATTGCTTGTAGACTTTTGGATAGCAGCCATCCTGACTGGCGTGTAATGGTACCTTATTGTGGTTTTGATTTGCATTTCTCTAATAATGAGTGATGTTGAGCATCTTTTCATGTGTTTGTTAACCATCTGTATGTCTTCTTTGGAGAAATGTCTGTTTAGTTCTTTGGCCCATTTTTTGATTGGGTCATTTATTTTTCTGGAATTGAGCTTCAGGAGTTGCTTGTATATTTTTGAGATTAATCCTTTGTCTGTTTCCTCATTTGCTATTATTTTCTCCCAACCTGAGGGCTGTCTTTTCACCTTACTTATAGTTTCCTTTGTTGTGCAAAAGCTTTTAAGTTTCATTAGGTCCCATTTGTTTATTTTTGCTTTTATTTCCAATATTCTGGGAGGTGGGTCATAGAAGATCTTGCTGTGATTTATGTCGGAGAGTGTTTTGCCTATGTTCTCCTCTAGGAGTTTTATAGTTTCTAGTCTTACATTTAGATCTTTAATCCATTTTGAGTTTATTTTTGTGTATGGTGTTAGAAAGTGTTCTAGTTTCATTCTTTTACAAGTGGTTGACCAGTTTTCCCAGCACCACTTGTTAAAGAGGTTGTCTTTTTTCCATTATATATCCTTGCCTCCTTTGTCAAAGATAAGGTGTCCATTGGTTCATGGATTTATCTCTGGGCTTTCTATTCTGTTCCATTGATCTATATTTCTGTCTTTGTGCCAGTACCATACTGTCTTGATGACTGTGGCTTTGTAGTAGAGTCTGAAGTCAGGCAGGTTGATTCCTCCACTTCCATTCTTCTTTCTCAAGATTACTTTGGCTATTTGAGGTTTTTTGTATTTCCATACAAATTGTGAAATTATTTGTTCTAGTTCTGTGAAAAATACTGTTGGTAGCTTGATAGGGATTGCACTGAATCTATAGATTGCTTTGGGTAGATTAGCCATTTTGACAATATTGATTCTTCCAACCCATGAACACGGTATGTTTCTCCATCTGTTTGTGTCCTCTTTGATTTCTTTCATCAGTGTTTTCTATGTATAGGTCTTTTGTTTCTTTAGGTAGATATACTCCTAAGTATTTTATTCTTTTTGTTGCAATGGTGAATGGCATTGTTTCCTTAATTTCTCTGTTTTTTCATTGTTAGTATATAGGAATGCAAGGGATATCTGTGTGTTAATTTTACATCCTGCAACTTTACTATATTCATTGATTAGCTCTAGTAATTTTCTGGAAGAGTCTTTAGGGTTTTCTATGTAGAGGATCATGTCATCTGCAAACAGCGTTTCACTTCCTCTTTTCCTATCTGGGTTCCTTTTACGTCTTTTTCTGCTCTGATTGCTGTGGCCAAAACTTCCAACACTATGTTGAATAGCAGTGGTGAGAGTGGGCATCCTTGTCTTGTTCCTCATTTCAGAGGAAATGCTTTCAATTTTTCACCATCGAGGGTGATGTTTGCTGTGGGTTTATTATGTTGAGGTATGTTCCTTCTATTCCTGCTTTCTGGAGAGTTTTAATCATAAATGAGTGTTGAATTTTGTCAAAGGCTTTCTCTGCATCTATTGAGATAATCATATGGTTTTTATCTTCCAATTTGTTAATGTGGTGTATTATGTTGATTGATTTGTGCATATTAAAGCATCCTTGCATTCCTGGGATAAAGCCCACTTGGTCATGGCCTCATAGAATGAGTTTGGAAGTTTACCTTCATCTGCAACTTTCTGGAAGAGTTTGAGTAAGATAGGTGTTAACTCTTCTCTAAATTTTTGGTAGAATTCAGCTGTGAAGCCATCTGGTGCTGGGCTTTTGTTTGCTGGAAGATTTTTGATTACAGTTTCGATTTCCTTTCTTGTGATGGTTCTGTTAAGATCTTCTATTTCTTCCTGGTTCAGTTTTGGAAAGTTATACTTTTCTAAGAATTTGTCCATTTCATCCAAGTCGTCCATTTTATTGGCATAGAGCTGCTGGTCTCTTATGATCCTTTGTATTTCAGTATTGTTAATTTGATTCTTCTCTCTTTGTTTCTTAATGAGTCTTGCTAATGGTTTGTCAATTTTGTTTATTTTTTCAAAAAACCAGCTTTTAGCTTTCTTTTTTTTTTGCTATGGTCTCTTTAGTTTCTTTTGCATTTATTTCTGCCCTAATTTTTAAGATTTCTTTCCTTCTGCTAACCCTGGGGTTCTTCACTTCTTCATTCTCTAATTGCTTTAGGTGTAGAGTTAGGTTATTTATTTGGCTTTTTTCTTGTCTTGATGTAAGCCTGTAATGCTATTAGCTATTTTTTTCACACCAAAAAAAGTTACAAAGTTGAGTTTGACTTAATAATCTTAGTGTTAAAACTTTTATTTTTTTGTTGCATTCTCTGGTCAGCTAGAATATAATTTATAAATATGACAACACTTTGGAGTTATTTTAGGGTATGTTTTAATGTATAAATAAAAAAAATAACAGCAGAAATGTTTTCTTGTATCTCATTTGGGGCAGTAGAAAACCGGTGAAATATCCAAGTATTCTTTTTTCATTTGTTATGGCCCATTATCTAAATTAATGCTGAAATAATTAGCTTTAAATTAGTCATTTGATAGTGATCCCAGCATGGAGTTTTCAGATGGGAAAATACTTGTGAAATAGTACATGGGATACTATTTTAGTACAACTGCCTTACAGAGATGCCTATATTGGAGTTAAAATTAAACATTATAAAGGACTGATGCAGATAACATCAGTTTGAACTGAACTAAGGCTGTTGTCACTAAAGCATACATTGGATCCTTATCCATGTAAAGAGATACACTGATTGTTGAACTAAGTGCTTAAAAAAATTAATTTTTTTAATTAAAAAATTAATCGTTCCAGATTTTTTGTTATTACATAATAATTGCTATATATTAGGATTATTTCTTTCCTATTTTATCTGCTATGAACTACCTTCTCCATTCAACACAGGAGCTCTACCATTTTTAAAATGCAATTACTAATGCTTTTTAGAACAGATGACCTTGTCTTCTGTTTCCCAGAGAGAGACTATCACCTCTGAGATGTTCTATCTTTAATAAGACTTTCTACTCCATCATTTCTTGACTATTAATTAGGGATAGCAATACCCTATGAATGATGCTTGCTTAATTAAGGAAAGGTGTAAGAAAGTATACAATACAAATCTGGCACACATTGAGTCCTCAATAAAGGATAGTCTTCCCTCCTTCACCTTCAGCGTTATTTCTGTTTGATTTTGCTTCACCATTACATCTCCTCTCTTTGCTGTCTAAAATGTATTTATCTTCAATGTCTTCTACACTGTGGTCTAGACAATTATATTGCGGTTTCCTCTGTCTCAGTTTCCCACTCCACTTTGCCCTCAAGCAGCTGTCATTTATTTCCTTTGTGTCATCATCATGAAAACGTACAGAAAGAATGACCTTTGTTCTCTTCCTTACCTCCCATTCATTCCTGATTTCCTGAAAATCTGGATTCTATTCCATTGTCAAATTTCTGTCACCAATGGCTTCCTTCTTGCTTATAATCAAAGACTTTTATAGTCCTTACATATTTGATTATGTTTGACCTTATGAGATTACATCTACTCCCTAAAGCCCAGAGCTCAAATATCAATTCCTAGAAATTCTCCTTCGTCTTCAAGACATGTTTACTTCCACCTTGAAATTCTCATAGCGCTTTCTACAAATTTCTCCATAGTCAGTTTCAGATGGTGTAATTATGTGTTTTTGTCGCAGTCTACTGAAATTGTGAGTTCCACACTGGGGACTTTGCCTTATCTGTTCTGAAGTTGAATACCCCCTTACAACTAGTGGTAATCATCAGGTATATGACACTACTGGTAATTTATCAAATATTTGAAGCTTTTTGACTAGGTCAAAATTTGAAAGGTCAGTTTCTCTCTCTCTTTTTTTTAAAAATTAATGTTTCCTAGAATATAATGCTGCTGGAGACATGTGTGATGGTACTATATTTTAATCATCCCATGCTCAGGTAATTTTTTAGAATATCCGTAGAGTGTTCTACTTTAGATTTCAGTCATCTGCGAAATAATGAGAGTAGAAATTCATAAGTAAGTATTTCTTCTCTGATTAGTTTGAGAGTTGATCTCAAAGGTATCGTGGCTTACTTCGAGGGAAAAGGTTTTTTGAAAGTAAGAAAAAAATCATGCTATCTGTGAACGATCTTGAAAGTGAAAGTTGCTCAGTCATGTCTGACTCTTTGCAAGCCCATGGACAACCTGCCAGGCTCCTCTGTCCATGGAATTCTCCAGGTCAGAATACTGGAGTGGGTAGACAATCCCTTCTCCAGGGGATCTTCCCAACCCAGGGATTGAATCCAGGTTTCCCACATTGCCGGAGGGTTCTTTTACCATCTGAGTTACCAGGGAATAGTGTAGTCAGTCTCTACTTTTCAAATCATAGCATTACAAAAGTACATTAAAATTGTTTTGTTTAAAACTTCACATTTGTTTTGCCATTAAAAACAAACAAACATGAAAATGGTAACTCCTCCAGTCAACTTGCAAAAAACAAGAAAGAAAAGCATGTTAACCCATAATGTACCAGAAATGCCTCACTCATCATGAAAAAAACAGGTTCTGCATTTTATCTTTGGTCTTAAGTAATACTCTTTTGTTTTAGCAACATGAGTGGAGCTTTTCCTAGCACCTGCTCAGCTGAAGCACGTCCTTCATTAGTCAAAATCTGTCAGTCCTGTGCGGTTCAAGACTGCTTTGAGCTGTGATATAATTTATCTGTTAGAGAAAACAGGCTCGAAGTCTTTCTTGCAAGTTGTTACTAATGAAGTGACTGGAATAAATTTCCCAGTGCTTTTGCCTTTCCTATTTTCATCTGTTAAAAAGGGAATTGTCACTTCTTCCTGGGAGTATAGAGATCATGATTTTTTAGGAAGACACTGTGAAATGGATAGTAATTTTCAAGGTTTTGCAACTTTATAAATAAACAAATAAGGTGTATTTACATATATGTACAGGCATGTATTTATGCACATGCACACAAATGGTGGTGATGTGCTATGGAGAAAAAAGACAGCAAGAAAGGAACTTACAGAGCGTAATAAATGATGAGGAGGCTGCTTTACAATTTTAGATCAGCCATTCAAGTCTCGCTAACACAATGCTATTTGAGCAGAGACATTTCTTTTCATCTTTGATTTCTAGAGGGGTGGACATAAATATGGACCATCAGGCTGCCGTGTCAAGACCAGACAAAACCAAACTCAGCATCACCCACCCACAGGTTAAAACCACTGAGCTTGCAAAGACATGTTTGGAGGTGCAAACTGGCCTTAGCATGAGACACTTGACATCAGGTTCTCATTGTCACATCGTCCTTAATCTGGTTGTAATCTGTCCATCAGTCAGGCTAGTCTATGCTGCAGTAGTGATGGATCCAGTGGCTTCACCACTATTGATTTATTCCTTGCCCAGTTCCATGTTCCTTGTGGACTGGCATAGTATTGCTTGTGCTGCCTTTGCCCTGGGATGTCTGGTCCCATCCAGGCTGCATCCAACCTACGGCAGATGGAAGGGAAGTCTTGGCCACCTCTTTTGATCCATGTCATCAGTCAAAGCAAGCCATTGGTCCAAGCCTGGTCTGAGTGAAGAAAGGACAGGCCCAACAGGAGGTGGAAGCAATCACTAAAAATATAAATATATTTCCCACTTCTTGCGGTTTAATTTTATTTCCCTTCAAACTCCAAAAAATGTCATTTTCCATTTCATTACACAGACGCTCTCTTGTCACCTTGATGTGTCCTTTTCTCTGAAATCTGCCGGGCTTCCCCCACTGTTGCTCGTCTTCCTCCTCCAGTTTGCTTGAATGCTGGTTATCCTCAAAAAATGCAGTTGAGGAAAATCTTTTCTTTTTCCTCCTTGTTTCATCCTCTTAAATACTCCACCCTGTATTGATCTGCTATAGAATTAAGCACTCTGCAGTTTGACTTCAGCTTTCTATAGGAAACTCATTTGATCCTGGAGAGTAGAATTTGTGCCTTTTATGTCGCATGTGGCTTAGCGGTAAAGAATCTGCCTGCAATACAGGAGATGCAAGTTCAACCCCTGGGTCAGGAAAATCCACTGGAGAAGGGAATGGCAACCGAATCCGGTATTCTTGCCTGGAGAATCCCATGGACAGAGGAACCTGGGGGGGCTGAATTCCACAAAGTCGCAAAGAGTCAGACACGACTGAGCACAAGCACTTGATGTCACATGTAGCTCTCAACAAGTGTCTCTACGATTTTGTTACGTATTAGTTCGCAAATTAGTTGCTGAAATATTTTCATTTTCAATAAGTATTTATGGAAAATATGTCTATATTCATTTCAAAATGTGAAGTCACAGTTTTTCTTTTTTTCCCCCTGCATGTATTTGGAGAGTGAACTTAAGTCTCCTTTGAGGAAAAGGCATCTTTGCTGTGTCTCCAGGTCATAAAACTAAGTTATGAGTCTTTTCAGTCCCTCACCCCAACTTCCTTATGCAGAACAACTCCACTTTATTTGCTTGATATATGTATTTGGGGGCGCCTATAAGTTTTCTTTTGAAAATTAGGTTCTGCCACATTTTTTAAAAAAATCACTATTTTAAAATAGAAATAGAGTAAGCCTTATTAGATATGCACTTTTATATAAGACATAGGGTTGTTTTTTTTTAATCACTGTAGCCTCTTGGGCACCAGCCTTGAGACTGAAGACAAATCGACATATTAGTACATCAAAGCTGAACAGAAGATGGGGTGTGTTTTAAGATTAGCTTGTTCTTTGAAGGTGAGGGCTACTATTCTACTAGTTTGTAGCCTTGATGAACTCTCCTTGGAAAATTATTCATCTTTGTTGCCATTGGAAAAGAACCTTCCTTTATTTTAATCTCCTGCTTTTCTTTCAAGCTTATGTTGCTTTTGTAAGTTTGAAACATAAAAAAAAAATATTGAGAGTCAGGAAGCTTAAATGAACTTTAAATTCTAGAGTGTTTAGTGTAGCAGTGTTTGCAAAGAATAAACCATTCATCTATGTAATTGCTAATTTTAGAAGTCCCTTGGAAAGTGTTATAAGGTATATATTCCTTTGAATGTAAGAGAAAAGCCAAGTTTTCATTATAAAATCTCTGTATTAGAAATTTAAATTATTCTGTACAAGTAAATTATTCCTTACACAAAAAGCATTCTCAAATTGTATTCTCTCAAAGGTAAAATTTCCTGAATTTTCTTCTCAGCATCAGGCATTTATGGCCCAGAGAAGCTTACCTATGAGAACCTAGAAAGAGGTTGATAGCAAAACTGATTACGGTGCTTCTGGTTTAAGCCAGCAGGCTAAACACAGTAGCCAAGTTCCTTTTTTCCTATGGTAGCATTAAAATAAGGAAACAGATTTCTTCCCCCCCTACTGTGAAGTTCTACATGGAACATTGGAGAAAAAGTAGAAAAGGAATCCAAAAATGAAATTCAGGAAACTTTTCACACATAAAATGAAACGTGTTTTATTTGGCAGTTGTAGGGGTCACCTGCCTGC
The DNA here is from genome assembly GCF_963930625.1 of Muntiacus reevesi. Lineage (NCBI taxonomy): Eukaryota > Metazoa > Chordata > Mammalia > Artiodactyla > Cervidae > Muntiacus > Muntiacus reevesi. Next base: position 161,732,855 of record NC_089251.1, read on the forward strand.
TTTTCTTCTCACGAAGCCCAAGAAGAGTCTGGCAGTTGACAGCCCTTTCATCCCCTGGAGAGAGCTCTGGGGATAATGTATTTCACAGCATACATAGGTGGAAGAGTATATGCTTCCTAATAACTGCTGTCATGTTTTTATTTAGAACAATTAACTGCCAATCAGGAATCATTAGATATTTAAGGGAAAACTATATGAACGAAAGAGTAACTGGTACCAGAAGAGTTAAGTATAACTCAGGGAACACAGGAGACTTTAAAAAAGAAGCCTTAATTAGAACCACTAGTAGGATTTCAGAGGATATTACAGTTATAACTGGCTTATGAAAAAGAGGCAATCAGAAAACAAGAAATTTCCAGGAAATTGAAAATATTATTACTGAATTAAATGCTTATTGGAGAAACTTATAGAAAGGACATTGTTGAAAGTTAGGCTTGTTTTTAATGTTCAAGTTAAGTTAAAAATTAATCCCAATAGTTAAAAGAGAAAGAAGGAAATTTAAAATTAAAAAAAAAAAAATTAAGCAGACCAGGTAATAGAGTCAATAGAGTCAAAATCTGAACTGTGGAAAATTCTTAAAGAGATGGGAGTACCAGAGTGCCTTACCTACTTTCTGCAAAACCTGTATGCAAGTCAAGAAGCAACAGAGCAACAGTTAGAACAAGACATGGAGCAACAGACTGGTTCCAAATTGGGAAAGGAGTACGTCAAGGCCGTATTTTGTCACCCTGCTCATTTAACTTCTATGCAGAGTACCTCATGTGAAATGCCGGGCTGGATGAAGCTCAAATTGGAATGAAAGGCAGAGAATGCATTTTAATGAAAGAATATTTTTATAAGCTGAATGAATACTCTGTGCTAATGAACCTTGGCTGTGTAACACAGGACTGAACAACTTACTGGCTTGAAACAGCAACCAGTCGTTTAGCTTATATGCTTGCGATTTGGCTGGTTGGACTGGGCAAGATTGGCTCCCTCACCTGAAGTCGCTCATGTGAGTCTGGGCAGCTGGAAGATTGGCTGGGGATTAGCTGATATAAAATAAACTCATTGCACAACTGGCAGTTGGCTGTGATGACAGGAGTAACTGAGCACATCTCCTCATCCTGCTAAACCCGGCTTGCTCTCTTAGCAGCAGGATTTCTAAGGGCAGCATGAGTGGCATTTCTAAAGCATACTGTGTTTTCAAGGCTCCAGTTACTTCCCTTTGCCAAAACAAAGGTCCCAAAGACCAGAGCAAATTATTACATGGTCAGGCCAGAGAACCAGACGGCCGGGATTTGGGCATGCAGAATAAGGCTATCACGGCACAGAGGCATCAGTGGTCAGATTAAAAAGTCTAGCAAGCAGGATGGATAAAAGTGAACTATATTTATGCATATCATGGTGAAATTTCAAAATTCTTAAGATAGAGCAGGAAATGCTACAGTCTTCTAATGTGGATAAAATAGGTTATCTGCAAAGAAATGAATCACGGTTGCAGGATTTTCATCAACTGGATCCTAGAAGCCACCCAAGCAATATCTTCAAAGACTTGAGAAATGTTAATTTAAATATAGAATTCTATATCTAATTTTTAGTCATATTCCAGAGGAATGCAAATACTGATAAAAAAGGTCTTTATGAAAATATATTGAATCATCATCAAAAAATTTTGAGTAAAAGGATAGTATGAAATTCAGGAAAAGTGATGGCAGAATATAGCCTAGGAGGAACTGGGGAAACTAAAAGACAAAAGGTAGTACACTGAAGCTTGACACTTTGAAAATTCTCCTTCATGAAGGAAGACTTTAGTGTTAGTATGAAAAATTCCCTCTCTAAGGATCTAAATGACAGAAGGGGCAACAGAGAATGAGATGGATGGGAAGCATCACAGACTCGATGGACATGAGTTGAGTTTGAACAAGCTCTGAGAGTTAGTGATGGACAGGGAAGCCTGGCGTGCTGCATTCCATGAGGTTGCAAAGAGTTGGACTCAACTGAGTGACTGAACGGAACTGAACTGAAGGATCTAAACACACCACCTGATTCTGCCATGAATGGTATTTAAATAGACTTCTCGGTGGCTCAGAAGGTAAAGTATCTGGCTGCAATGCGTGTCCTGGGTCTGATCCCTGGGTCAGGAAGATCCTCTGGAGAAGGGAATGGTTACCCACTCCAGTATTCTTGCCTGGGAAATCCCATGGACAGAGGGTCTGGTGAACTACAGTCCACGGGATGGCATAGAGTTGGACACAACTGAACAACTAACACATTCACTTCAGGACTAGATATGCACTTACATTGAATTTTAATGTGCTTACATTAAGGTTTAATGTACTTACATTGAACTTTAGAACCAAATTGTATACAAAATATTAGAGGCGAAATTATTGTCTAGATGATAGAAACATAAAAACAATTAACAATATCAGAAGATTTGACAAGGAGATTGTAGGAGAAAGTGTATGTGTGGCAAATTTTCATCTTTCATTGAAGCAGTAATTGAGTTCAGGTTGACAGATCACTGAAATTAAAGAAAGTGGAGAAAACCACTAGACCATTCAGGTATGACCTAAATCAAATCCCTTATGACTATACAGTGGAAGTGAGAAATAGATTTAAGGGACTATATCTGATAGACAGAATGCCTGATGAACTATGGATGGAGGTACGTGACGTTGTACAGGAGACAGGAATCAAGACCATCCCCAAGAAAAAGAAATGCAAAAAAGCAAAACGGCTGTCTGAGGAGGCCTTACAAATAGCTGTGAAATGAAGGGAAGTGAAAAGCAAAAGAGAAAAGGAAAGATATACCCATTTGAATGCAGAGTTCCAAAGAATAGCAAGGAGAGATAAGAAAGCCTTCCTCAGTGATCAATGCAAAGAAATAGAGGAAAACAATAGAATGGGAAAGACTAGAGATCTCTTCAAGAAAATTAGAGATACTAAGGGAACATTTCATGCAAAGATGAACTCAATAAAGGACAGAAATTGTAGAGACCTAGCAGAAGCAGAAGATATTAAGAAGAGGTGGCAAGAATACACAGAAGAACTGTACAAAAAAGATCTTCATGACCCAGATAATCACAATGGTGTGATGCATCACTACGAACAAAGCTAGTGGAGGTGATGGAATTCCAGTTGCGCTATTGCAAATCCTGAAAGATGATGCTGTGAAAGTGCTGCACTCAATATGCCAGCAAATTTGGAAGAGTCAGCAGTGGCCAGAGGACTGGAAAATGTCAGTTTTCAATCCAGTCCCAAAGAAAGGCAATGCCAAAGAATGCTCAAACTACTGACAATTGCACTTATCTCACACGCTAGTAGAGTAATGCTTAAAATTCTCCAAGCCAGGCTTTAGCAATATGTGAACCAAGAACTTCCAGATGTTCAAACTGGTTTTAGAAAAGACAGAGGAACCAGAGATCAAATTGCCAACATCCACTGGATCATCGAAAAAGCAAGAGAGTTCCAGAAAAACATCTATTTCTGCTTTATTGACTATGCCAAAGCATTTGACTGTGTGGATCACAATAAACTGTGGAAAATTCTTTAAGAGATGGGAATACCAGACCACCTGACCTGCCTCTTGAGAAACCTGTATGCAGGTCAGTAAGCAACAGTTAGAACTGGACGTGGAACAATACACTGGTTCCAAATAGGAAAAGGAGTATGTCAAGGCTGTATACTGTCACCCTGCTTATTTAACGTATATGCAGAGTACATCATGAGAAGCACTGGACTGGATGAAGTACACGCTGGAATCAAGATTGCTGGGAGAAATATCAGTAACCTCAGATATGCAGATAACACCACCCTTATGGCAGAAAGTGAAGAACTAAAGAACCTCTTGATGAAAGTGAAAGAGGAGAGTGAAAAAGTTGGCTTAAAGCTCAACATTCAGAAAATGAAGATCATGGCATCTGGTCCCATCACTTCATGGGAAATAGATGGGAAAACAGTGGAAACAGTGGCTGACTATTTTTCTGGGCTCCAAGATTGCTGCAGATGGTGATTGCAGCCATGAAATTAAAAGACACTTACTCCTTGGAAGGAAAGTTATGACCAGCCTAGACAGCATATTAAAAAGCAGAGACATTACTTTGCCGACAAAGGTCCGTCTAGTCAAGGCTATGGTTTTTCCACTGGTCATGTATGGATGTGAGAGTTGGACCATAAAGAAAGCTGTGCGCTGATGAATGGATGCCTTTGAACTGTGGTGTTGGAGAAGACTCATGAGAGTCCCTTAGACTGCAAGGAGATCCAACCAGTCCATCCAGGAGATCAGTCCTGGGTGTTTATTGGAAGGACTGATGTTGAAGCTGAAACTCCAGTATTTTGGCCACCTGATGCAAAGAACTGACTCATTTGAAAAGACCCTGATGCTGGGAAAGATTGAGGGCAGGAAGAGAAGGGCACGACAGAGGATGAGATGGTTGGGTGGCATCACTGACTCGATGGACATGGGTTTGGGTAGACTCTGGGAGTTGATGATGGACAGGGAGTCCTGGCATGCTGCGGTTCATGGGGTTACAAAGAGTCGGACACGACTGAGTGACTGAACTGAACTGAACTGAACTGAACTGAACTGACAGATTGACAGGAGAGTTTAGTATATATTTCAGTTGTAAGTAGAACCAGTGGAAGAGCAAAAAATAAAATATAAACGCCAAAGTGAAATGGCAGATAAGGAAAGAAGGAAGGAATGGATATAAGTGCCCTTAATTCATCATCTGCCATAACAGACAAGCAAAATTCACTGAGAAAAGTGCATCAAGGGATAGTATGCTTTTTAAAACCCAATATACAGTTATACTGTTATATATCATAACACATGAGCAAATGTTACTTTTATGTTTGGAAAAATATATAATTTACCATAAAAACTCCTTAATCAGTATTCATTAAATTGTAGAATGTGTCAAGAAAAGTTTGTATAGTCAAAGCTATGGTTTTTCCAGTAGCCATGTCTAGATATGAGAGTTGGACATAAAGAAAGCTGAGTGCTGAAGAATTGATGCTTTTGAGCTGTGGTGCTGAGAAAGAATCTTGAGAGGCCCTTGGACTGAAAGAAAATCAAACCAGTCCATCCTAAAAGAAATCAATCCTGAATATTCATCAGGAGGACTGATACCGAAGCTGAAGCTCCAATACTTTGGCCACCTGATGTGAAGAGGTGACTGATTAAAAAAGACCCTGACACTGGGAAAGGTTGAAGGCAGGAGGAGCAGGGAATGACAGAGGATGAGATGGTTGGATGGCATCACTGAGTCAATGGACACAAGTTTGAGCAAACTCCAGGAAACAGTGAAGGACAGGAAGTCTGGCATGCTTCAGCCCATGGGGTTGCAATGAGTCAGACATGACTTAGCGACTGAATAGCAACAATAATGTGTATAATGTGGGAACTGTATGTCCACTAGAATGAATGAGGACTGTATAAAAGGTCCACATAATGTATTGCTTGGTGAAACAAGGAAGCTGTGGAACAATATGGGTAGAGGAACCAGTTATTTTAGGCTTTCTTCAGTCTGCTTGCTTATCTCACTGTCTGCCTATCTGTGGTGTGTCTGTGTGTGCTTGCACATGTGTACATGTTCCACAACTGCGTGTGTGCTCAGTCATGTCCAATTCTTTGCAACCCCATGGACTGTAACCTGCTAGGCTCCTTTGTCCATGGGATTATCTTGGCAAGACTACTCTAGTGGGTTGCCATTTCCTCTTCCAGGGTATCTTTCTGACCCAGGGATCAAACCTGCATCTCCTGCATTGGCAGGTGTCTTCTTTATCACTGAGCCACTTGGGAAGTCCGAATGGATGAAACAACTCAAAGAATGGATAGCATTTCTGTGTTGTTTTTCATGCGTCTAATAGTTTTATAAGTAAAATAACCTAAAAACACACAAATAACCAGATTTGGTCAGGTTCCAATCTCACAGTGGCATCGAGACTCATGTTCAAGTCATAATCTTCCCTTTTAATGTTAATTATTAATTAAGGAATTTCTTGTTAAACATCTTAATTCCCCTGAGTGGTAATTTCAAAAATTTACATTCCTGAGACTATTTACATATTTTCAGTTTAAACCAGCTCTTTGGAGAATGGAATCCTCAAGTTACTGTATAATATCTATTTCAGTGTATGCAATTTTTTCTAAATTTACTTTGTCTTTGTTCTTCTGAAAGAACTTCAATCAACCTGCTGACACCAGAACACACCTTAGTTGTATTTGCCCCTTTGCTTACGCTGTTGCCTCAGATTTTTTAAGTATAATTTTATAAATGGGTATGTTGCAAAATTTCTGTTATGGTTGTCATTATCTACCTTCACAGTAAATATTTAGTATGTCTCTGTGATGTTAACACTATATAGTATTATATCCAGGATTAATAGTTGAGTTAATATATGAAATTCGGGCATACAATTAAGGTGAAGGAGATAGCTATAGATATAAATATAGATATAGAGAGATAGATATATAGTTATGCACATATGGGCCATGCATAGCATAAGAGATGAATAGGTTCAATTTCAGGCTCTGTTATTAATGAGTTACAACTTTAAGGAAGTCCCTTAGGGCCTGTTTTTTTCACCTGTAAAATGAAGGAGTTAGTCAAGTTTGTTGTTTTCAAATTCACATCACTATACTATATGCTTGTGTTTATGTTTACCTGACAAAAATGTTTCCTAACATAAAATTTACTCTTAGTATATATAATATTTTGATATTTTCTATTTTGCTTTCCTTATTTTATTTTTATGAATATCCTGCAATTCATGAATGGGTTAGGAGTCATAGTTTGGACTGGACTAGATATGTTGAAGGTGCATTTTGTCAGAATCATTATTTGATTCCAAGAGTCTGAAAGAATGTCACCTTCATTCTGAAATTTGTTTTCATAATATTATAGTCATCATGCAATGTTAATTCAAGCTTCATTGGTATAATAAAATCTAAGTGTATCATATCTTTTAATGTTGCTGTGTGGAGAATCTTATACTTTTTAAGACCTTGGCATAATCTGACCGTCCCTTCCTAGTAGTTTTCTCATGTTCCAAGAGAGTTTGGCTTTCTTACTGCAGAGGAATTTTGGACACAATGTATTGCTGGAGTATTGGTTTTTCTCTCCGCATGTAATATCCCCAAAGCCTAAAACAAGATCTTTATCTTTTTGATAGACAAGCAATTAGCTTTTGGAGGGAATTTAAAGGCAGTAAAGCACATCTGTTAGGACACTGGAAATAAATAGGAATTTCTGACAGGCAAACATTATAGCCTTGCATTTGTGATACTGGAGCTAAAGCTATGTCAGCATTTTTATTATAAACCTAAGGGATTATCAGACTGCAATAAAACTCTTTTTGGACTGAGGCTTGTTTAGATTCAGAGCTTACTCATGAAGAACCTTTGCTTTCCTGAACACAGGCAAGTAGATTTGCTCCTGCTTCACTCTCTAAGGGAGAGCTGTGTCTGGGTTGCCCACATAATTACATAAATGTTAAAAAATATTTGATTTATTATAAGCTGACTCACTGATTATTAAAGAATATTATTTAATAGAAAGCAGTGTAGGTTCGACAGCATAGTAGCTGAGTAGGGCTGAAAATAGTTGTTTCTGATGAAGCAGTACAGTAGTGGGTTTTGGGCAACTGTCAGATAACTCACCATTATCTGTACCTTGGTGATATTAAATGTATGCTTCATAAGATCCTCTCCTGAAGATACTGAAATTTGAGTGGCCAGTGATTTTCTGTCATGCCTATCCTGAAATGTGCTCCAAAGAATTTGTCAAATGATTTCAGTTTTAGAGAGAAAAAGGAATAGAAAGATATTTTCTTTTTATTCACATTAAAACATGAAGACACTGAAGAAAGTGCATGAGTTTAAACCCTGGATCTAACACCAGTGGGTGTCCTGAGAAAATGCCTTCAGGTCTCTGTGCCTCGGCTTCTTCATGTGTGACAAATACTGGTAATGATTGTGCCTGTGTCGTTGGGCTGGTTTGAGGTTTAAAGGCACTGATCCATAGAGAGCCCACAGGATGGTGCGTGGTCGTATCAAGTGCACAGTAAGTTTTAGGTAGCATTGTCCCATTCAGTTCAGTCGCTCAGTCATGTCCAACTCTTTGAAACCCCATGGACTGCAGAACGCGAGGCCTCCCTGTCCATCATCAATGCCCGGAGCTTGCTCAAACTCATGTCCATCAAGTCAGTGATGCCATCCAACCATCTCATCCTCTGTTGTCCCCTTCTCCTACTGCCCTCAATCTTTTCCAGCATCAGGGTCTTTTCCAAGGAGTCAGCTCTTCGCCTCTTGGCCAAAGTACTGGAATTTCAACTTCAGCATCAGTCCTTCCAATGAATATTCAGGGTTGATTTCCTTTAGGATTGCTTGGTTTGATCTCCTTGCAGTCCAAGGGACTCTCAAGAGCCTTCTCCAACACCATAGTTCAAAAGTATTAATTCTTCAGCGCTCAGCTTTCTTTGTAGTCCAACTCTCACATCCATACATGACTCCTGGAAAAACCATGGCTTTGACTAGACGGACCTTTGTTGGCAAGGTAATGTCTCTGCTTTTTAATATGCTGTCTAGGTTGGTCATAGCTTTTCTTCCAAGGAGCAAGCATCTTTTAATTTCATGGCTGCAGTCACCATCTACAGTGATTTTGGAGACCCCCAAAATAAAGCCTATCACTGTTTCCATTGTTTCCCCATCTATTTGCCATGAAGTGATGGGATCAGATGCCATGATCTTAGTTTTCTGAATGTTGAGTTTTAGGCCAACTTTTTCACTCTCTTTCACTTTCATTAAGAGACTCTTTAGTTCTTCTTCGCTTTCTGCCTTAAGACTGGCATCATCTCCGTTTGTGAGGTTATTGATATTTTCCCCAGCAGTCTTGATTCCAGCTTGTGCTTCATCTAGCCTGCATTTCACATGATGTACTCTGCACATAAGTTAAATAAGCAGGGTGACAATATACAGCCTTTGTTACTTTTGTTATTAGTAGTTTTTATACTTCATCATAGGGTCATAAAATTAGAAATTCATTTTTACATTTAGATTTCAACTTACAATGCCATTACATTAAGTTTTTTAAAAATATCATCCCAAACTTCTGCCTAAGTCTTCCCCCATATGCTGTTTTATTGTGGTTGTTGCTTATTAATGTAATTGTGACCTCGTCATTGCAACTTAATAATTTCAGGAAAAAAAATGTAGCGCTTATGGAATAAACTCTTGGTCTTTATGTGTGAGAATTCTGTTTTCCTAGGAGATTCATTTAAAAGTCTTATTCTTGCTGATGTTGCTGACTTTAAAAAGCATTCCTCTATTATATTGTGAAGTATAGCAAAGAAAAATGCTGTTACATAATGTATATGTCAAGGTATATCAAAACAGTGGTATATTATGTAAGGTTTTCTCCTGCTTCTGTTCAGAGAAATGGCAATTTTGTGTTACACAAATAAATGATTGATAGAAGATAGCAGGAAAAAAAAAAGACATACCTTGGCTCAGATATGCTTGGCTTTGTACCATTTCACCTTTATAATATAAGAAGCATGCAGTCATTCTTAAAAAACTGTGTGGTGGGTATAGGAAATTCTCTGGTTTCCCAGTGGTTAGAGCTTCACTCTTCCACTGCAGGGGACATGAGTTTGATCCCTGGTCCAAGAACTAAGATTCCACAAGCCGGTTGGAATGGTTAATAAATAAATAAAAAACTATGTAGTGAGTATATTACAGGGAAGAGGGCAGTATGAATATGTAAAGTGTGATGGAACAATTACATATGTATCTCTGGGATGCTGAGAACTTTTTATTTAGTATATGTGGTATATGACGAGAAAATAGAGGTGGTAGCCACAGAGGTGGGGCAGAAGTTGGAAAACATTGATCAGTCCATCTTCAGCAAGTACTGATTGACTGAATGTTAGGAGACGAGGTGTCTTAGGTGTTGGAGTTATTAAAATGAATAAAGTAAGCAATCTTCCTTGTCTTCCATGGGCCCACAATCAGACAGATAAATAGTTATCCCACCACGTGCTGACTGCTGTGGGATAATCCACAGAGCAAGATCTTTAGAAGGGAGTAAGCCAGGGTGGCGTATGGAGAATGCGGGTAGATGGGCCTTTGATCAGAGAAGGAAATCCTAGCCTACTGTCCCAGGAAGAAAGGCCAAAAGGAAAAGTTTGTGATCAGCAGTGTTTGCAGGCGTGACAGCAGTAAGTGATGGTATTCCCAGGTGATGGCTTCTGGCTTAGAATGCACAGGTGTCAAATTGCAGGGAATCAAGTGTCATTTCCCTACTAGCAATGATAAATACCGCTTCCGTAAGAGAGCAACCTCTGCTTTTAGCACCAAAGGTTATTTGGTTAAGTATAAACTTACACTCTGCTTATCTGGATCATAGGTATCCGACAGTGCCTTCTGAATGAATGGATAAGTGAATGAAGAGTGTCAAGAGTGTGAATCGCAGGCATTTCACCCAGATGCCTCCTGACCAGCCAGGCATTATACAGTTCCTTTTGCTCCTCTGTGTTCTTCCCCATCTTGGTTTTATATTGTGTTTTCTAGTTCCTCCAAACCCAATCTTATGCCAGAATATTTAATAATTAGTTCAGGGTGGCATGCAGGGAGATGTTAGTTACTATCCTTTCTACATGACTTATGCGATCAACTAAAGCATGACCTGCTTTTGATTAATAAAACTCCAACCCAAAGGAGGATTTCGGAGGAAACTTTGACCTTGGCTGGGTGGGGTGTGTACTTCTCAGATACCTCCTACATTCTCTCCAGTGCTCCACATTGGTGTATTCCTGCAAGGGGTGTTCATAGTTAAATCTATATTTGCCCTTCCATCTAATGGGAAATTGAATTGAGCAAGCCAAATATCGGGAGGTGGCCTAAACTACGTAACAGTATGGGATCTGAAATTCTTGGAATGTTATGTGCTCCAGTGTAGGATTACAATTTTAATGTGGCAAACTCTGACTTGTCAGATCAGGGTAACATTAGTAAATGTTCTCAAATGTATTAATATCTCAAATGTACAGATGGTTCATTAAAACTGTTACTTTATGTTTAGGTTATATAACTTTCTAAGGCATATTTTGGTTGGAGAATTTCTCTTACATGGGCCGACAAAGCACAATAGACTTGGAGACAAATTATACTGTTGTTACTTGAAGAACATGCTAATACTTTGCAAGAAGCATACTTTTTTGTAGTTTTTAATCATCTCATTAGGACATAATGATCTTTTTCCAGCTGAGGTGTCTAATTACCATCATATCCGATACTCGGTTAATTGGTGAGAATAAAGCAAAAAGCCACCATGGACACATCTTGACTACATTCTCATTGCATAGAAATGGAGTAGACACAGAGTAATTGTTAATTACTTTTGTGGAGCATTGCCTATAATCTTCACTGAGCTCATTTGCTTTTCTCTTTGTACAAACAATAGCAGAACCGTCTGAAACATCTATATGACTCTTTTATGCTAGGTATCTTTTGGTTTTTTTGAATACGGGCTTGAGATTTCATCAGTCACAGTTCACAAATCTAAAATAGATGAATTGTCTTTGTAGATTCAAAGCATGATATTCAAAGCTCAGACACATGTTTTCTCCCCCAATAAGGTTTAGTGTCTAACCTTCCCTTCAACACTGAAGGCAACAGGAGAAGAGGGAGGCAGAGGGTGAAATGGTTGGATAGCATCACCGACTCAGTGGACATGAACTTGGGCAAACTCCAGGAGATGGTGAGGGACAGGGAGGCCTAGTGTGCTGCCGTTCATGGGATCACAAAGAATCAGAAAAAATAGCAACTGAACAGCTTCCGTTCATGAGCATTCAGTTGGTGTAGACAAGATTTCCCCTTCTGCTATTAAACTAGAGGTCATCCTTAAAAATATTCTTATTTTTACAAATTTATGTACTTATTTAATGAATAAATACAAATTTAAAGGCATAACTTAAGTATATTCATGGTTCTAGAGATTTTTAAGTTTTATATACTCATATATTAAAGTACATATATATATATATATAAAATCATGTATGATATAAAACATTTTACAAAGACCATTAAAATATTTTTAAAAGAGAAATGAAAATGGTTAGTAAAGCATAAAATGTGACCCTTGTCCTGAGTTTGCACGTGTGGCTATGACAACAAGCTTCTTCAGTGAGGAAGTGCAGTCACTATTTTGCTTTCATCATCACATTAGTTTAGAATTCCCTCAATCAGTACACTTGGAAAGGAATGCAAGGGCTACTTCTGTGCGGATCCTGGTCAGTCTTCTTTCTACCTTTCTGAGTGATGTGTTTCCGTGGCGTTCCACTTTCAGCCATGTCATTGCCACCACCGTCTCATTAGTGTCCGTGAAGGTAAGACGCATTTCACGTGACTCGCCTTACTCTGAAATTGTCAGGCTTAGTTAATTCTAAAATTCAGACACATCTTAGGTGTTTGCATGTGTGCGTGCTCAGTTGCTCAGTCGTGTCTGACTCTGCGGCCCTGTGGACTGCAGCCCGCCAGGCTCCTCGTCAACAGAGAGTCTCCAGGCAAGAATACTGGAGTGCGTTGCCATGCCCTCCTCCTGGGGATCTTCCCAGTCCAGGAATCCAACACAGGTTTCGCACTGTGGGCGGATTCTTTACCGTCTGAGCCACCAGGGAAGCCCAAGAATAATGGAGTGAGTAGCCTATCCCCTCTCCAAGGGATCTTGCTGACCCAGGAATTAAACCAGGGTCTCCCGCATTGCAGGTGGATTCTTTACCAGCTGAGCTAGCAGGTAAGCCCATCTTAGGTGTTTAGGGAGTGTTTAACTGTGATTGAAATAATTACCATAGGAGAAGATGAAGAATTAATGCTGACAGGATATTCTGGCACTCAGAAGTACCATAGATATATATTGAAATGCAAAAAGTATTTTACCAAACATACAGTATGAATTTTGGAATGTTTTTATTTTTTGCTCTTCCTGACACTGCTGAACCCAAGGACATTTTTCTCTTTGTTTCTTTATATTATCTATGCTCTCTTCTGAACCTTCACAATAATTACTTTTTTTTTTTTAAGATCTTGACCTTTCCATTAGTGACTCTTCAATAGAACAGGCTAAATAATACACAGTGATTTTTTTTTTCAGATAATGACTCTAATAGTTAGATGATATTTTTAGTTCTGTCACATGCAGCATTTCTTTAATCAAGTCCTCACTCTTGGTCATCTTACATTTTGATGTCTAAGGCTCTTTCTTTAGCTTTTGTTTATTCTCAATGACACATCTTCTAAGTAAAGATTACAGTTTTTCATTTTTTTCTTAGAGAAGTTCTCTTTATGTGTCTTTAAAAGCTCAAGGATTCTAACTGTTGGTAGAGATATTATGGAGGCAATTGTAGGAATCAGTTATTTTCATCAAGATTCAATGACAATATCCAATAAACAGCAACAAGAGTTTCCTAGTCTTGTGTATGCGTGACAGACCATTTTACTGATAAACTACTAATCCTGTGCCTGACTATGAGGAGACAGTTTGAAACATAGTAAAAGCGATTTTCCAGAATTACTATAAAAAATCTAGGTTGTCAACGAGATAAGTCAAATTGAATGTAATGTGATACGGGACTGAAATTGATCTCATTGGATCTTATTCAAATTCTCTTAAATTAATAATTGAGTCTTACCTTGTCTTCCCTGAAATGCAGATTTACTTGTCGTTTCAATAAGTCTGCGGTGATTCCCTCTCTCTCTTTCTCAGTACCTCTCTTAATTTAATGTCGATGCTTGGACCTTGACTTTGGAGACAGATATTCATGAGCTTTACTTCTAACTCTGCACAATGTCAGATCTTAGGTGAGTTAGTTTGTATTTCCAAATGGCTTTTTCTTAGTCTATAAAATGGAAATAATAATAGTGGCTCCCTCTTAGGCATGATTTAATCCTGATTAAATGATGTTTTCTTAGTATTGATCCTAGTCTCTATAATCTATATTTTGATAGTAATAAACTTTCAGGATTAGAAGGAATCTTAAACATTTTACTTTCAGGAGGTTATAGTTTAGGGGGAAGAGAGTACATGCAAACCTCAGTTTAATTATCATGTGATATAAAAGTGTCTGGGGCTTCTCAGGTGGCTCAGTGGTAAAGAATCTGCCAATACAGGAGATGCAGGAGATGTGGGTTTGATCCCTGGGTTGGGAAGATTCACTGGAGGAGGAAATGGCAACCTGCTTCAGTATTCTTGCCTGGAAAATCCCATGGACAGAGAAGCCTAGTGGGCTGCAGTCCATGGGGATGCAAGAGTCAGGCACGACTGAGCGCACACAGACACACAGACACACAGACACACAGACACACAGACACACACATTAAAGTGTCTTCACAGCATGGTGGTTCATCTGTGTTCAGGAACAGGTGTGGCCAGTCTTTGTAGCTCCAGGAGTTCCCTGGCCCACCCTCCCAAAGACTGCCAGGAAGCTCATACTAATGACCCTGCAAGAACTTATACTAATGATCCATAGTCTTCCATTTAGGGAGCATTTAGAAACACTAGTGCCTTTAGCCAAACTGAGCTTCATCACATAAGGCAGCACTCTGGGGCGGTCCTGTGCCTCTGTGCCTCTGGGAGTCCCATGCATCTGGACGCTGCTTACCCCACTGTCAGCATGTCTGAACCTACATCTGGCTTGGTCCTTCCAGGCAGGAGAAGAACCTGGGCATTCCCAATAGCACAACAGTCTTCTTCTGAGTCGTAATTTGTTTTCCTGTGACTTCCAAACTCTAGTCCTGGATCTGCTCTGGAGGCCAAATAGGATAACTCTGATCCTTTAAATACACGTTCAGATATTTGAGGCTTCTCAGTCTTGTCTCATGTTTTACATGTTTATATACATGAGTTTGTTCTCTTCTACAACAAACACTTACTCTGCACCTACTGCGTACTGGGTATTGGTGACAAGTAAGGTAAGGTTGGTGCCTGAGCTTGGGAAACTTTCCTCATTGTGACAGATTCCTCATACGAAGTGATTTTAACACTTCATCATCAGCCTAGCTCTTCTTCTCTAACAACTTTCAGTTTGTCTGCCCTCGAAAGGCACGTAGAATCTGAGGTGCATTGTAACAGCACAGGACCAGTTGTCCACTCATTTATCCTGTGTTATAGAGCACTCCTCTCCTAAGAGAAGATTTGCCTTTTGATCGTCATGCACTGTGGATTTATGTGAAAGCTGTTGTAAGTTAATACACAGTCTCCTTAGCTCTCAGATGTGTAAAATTGTTTTTTGAAATTCACACAGTTTCTATTAAAGTTTGTCTTGAGAATATTAGCACATTGTACCAAACTCTGAATTTTGTGTTCTTATGCTATAGTTATCCAAATGTTGGAAAAGCAGCAATTTGCTTTAATTTGTCACTGATGCACACCAAATTGAACAGGGTTACACCAACCCTGTCGCTGAAGGAGAGCCTTCGTTCAGTATTTTATTTCTTTCTTTATTAACTGTATATACAACACTGCATTTGTGTGTGCGTTTGTCACTCAGTCATGTACGACTCTTTGCAACCCCGTGGACTGTAGCCTGCAAGGCTCCTCTGTCCGTGGAATTCTCCAGGCAAGAATACAGGAGTGGGTAGCCATTCCTTCTCCCGGGGATCTTCCCTACCCAGGAATTGAACCCGGGTCTCCCGCACTGCCCGGGAGAGAGCATCTCACGATTGCTTACCACGTGAGCCACCAGGGAAACCCGTTATGCAGTATTCGTGGTCTTTAAATGGTATTTGTTTACTTAAGCAACCTTATAGTTCTTTTGCCAATAGATATTAGAAAGCGATTTACCTCATTTTTTCTCCAAATGATTCCTACTCTTTACAAGTTTGATTTCTTTAAAAAAAAAAATCTGTTTCTTAGGGGATACATTATGACTATACTCCACAAAATATTCATCTACCCTTTGTAAATATAGTATGCTATGGCATATATACTATTAAATATGGTATATATTAAATATGGAATATATGATTAAATATGGCATATATTATTAATATGCCATGTATTATTAAAACTTTATTCTGATTGCATATTTTTCCAAGTAAATGTTTGTACATATCATGGTTTATATAAAATGTTACCTTATTCAAGATTTAGTATACAATCTTGAATGAATTAACCATTCCTATTATTGAGATACAAATTGGACAGATTTCCTTTTGGAAATAAAAATGCTAAGATACAATGTTGCTAATCTAGATTGTAATATAATCCACTATGAAAATGTACTATTATTTTGCTGCTACTGGTCATGTCCTTATTGTAAATGGAAAGAAAGCTTTTCTGAGGGCATCAAATACCTTAGGATACTTTTCACTTTGCAAACCCATCTTTCTCTGTTGCTATGGTTACTATTATACCACAGGACATCCTTCATTTATGTATAAATTGTTTTGTAGCTTAAAGTTACTTGTTAATATTCTAAAATCTGTGAACCTGCTGAGGAATTATAGCAGGACACGATTGCTTCCATGTTTGAAATAATGATGTGTAAATAGCATAGTAGCGCACTCATTATAACCTTATTAGTGAGTGAGAGTGCTAGAGCAATTTTTATTTTTAAATGGATTCCTGCGTATGAGAGACCTGTGTTTCATCATGGTTAAGCATCTGGATTCCAGAGCAAGTTGCCTACGTTCAGATCCTGCCTTTGTCACTAACCATCTCTCTGATCGTAGGTGACTTAACTTCTCTTTGTCTCAGTTGTGTGGTGACTAAATGGAAATAGCAATAGGGCCTATGTCACAGGGTTTTTGTAAGGAATAAATAGGTTATTATTTGCAAAGCATTTATTTTATTTTTGCTCCCATTGTATTAGTATTATTATTGCTATTATTATTTCACGGGCTAGTTCTTCAAGTCTAGTATAAGGACTGGAGAAGGAAATGGCAACCCACTCCAGTATTCTTGCTTGGAGAATCCCAGGCACAGAAGAGCCTGGTGGGCTGCCGTCGATGGGGTCACACAGAGTCGGACACAACCGAAGTGACTTAGCAGCAGCCACAATAGTATAAGGATACCAGTGTAAGGCAAAGCCAGGGACAAGTGAATATCAGAAACACTTGTGGTCTGGGGAGCTCTGGGTTTTTTTTTTGTTTTTTTTTTTAAGGATTTATTGGCTAATTTATTTATTTATTTTTACTACTTAGAAAGTTTTATAGAAAGAACACATCTAAGTATATTGTATTGGTGATGACAGTTGAGCAATTCGCTTAAAACATAACTGTTCTTGAGTAACTAATAATTATCAAAGATCATAATTGTCCACTATTGACAAGTATAGAACAAAATACAATTATTGGAGGACAATCACTCTATAATATTGTGTTGGCTTCTGCCACACATCACCAGGAATCATGACCCTGTGAAATCAAACTCCAGGAGCTTGATCTTAAGAAAGGTTGATTAAACTGAAGGTGTTTGATTAGATTACGTTTCATATCTTCCCAGCTTTCACTTTTTCTCTGAGATAGTGGATGCAGAACTAGTGTCAATTCCCAGCATGAAATATGTCAAGACTTCCACTCTCTCAGCCTCATGCCTTTTTCCACAGTACTTTTCCCACAGTATTATCACTGTTCAAGGTACATCAGAGAGAAAGCCTCACATGAGGGAGGCAAGGCCATGGCTCACCCCCTCCTAGGAAACGGTGGAGCCACCTTCACTGTGTAACTGGCCTTCACCCTGCTGATCTCTGTTGCCTAGGTGCTGGACACCTCCTCTTCCTGATCACCCATGTGTTTTAAACCACTCTTCCTCGCAGACTTCGGCATAGCCAGTAGAGTCTGCTGGATTCTCAGCTTGTCCTCCTAGTCTTAACTCAGTGCTGGTGCTTCCTGAGGCCCTTCATCCCTTGGGAGCCTTTCAAAATGTGGATATTAACACTGCCAGAAAACTCACCCCACGGCCAGGACTCGGCATTGGTGACTTTTTTACTCCAGGTTTCTACTTCTGTGTACTCTGGACCCATGTATCCACTTACCTTTATGACTTTCTACACTTACAACATCTCAGAGACACCTCCCGTGTTTAAACTCAAGACTCTCTCCCACCCTCCCACTTCCAAGTTGGGTTCTCTAACAGCATTTCTGTTTCAGATGGTTATACTGTTCGGCCATTTACCTGGAATCTGCCTAGCAACTTAATTTTTCCTTAGTATCAAATCTACCATCAAGTCTTGATTTTACATTTCATCTCTGAGTCTCCATTTTACACATAACCACCCCTAGTCCAGTCAACCATCTTTTTTTGACTGACCCACTTCAGTGAGAAGACGATACACTGATTAATCTACCAGTGGTTTATCCACATCAGTTCTGATTTTTCTGCAGACGTTTTGTTCACTGTCATCTAATTGATCTTTCTGAGGGCAAATCTCATCTTGGCTAAAAGGTTTTGCTGGTTGGCCTTGAAATCTAAAAGATTCACTATAAACTTTGAACCTGTGCATTTTAATTCAGTGGCATTTCAATTACACAACATTTTTGTCACTGCGTATAAGCATATTTTATGAGACAATACATTTTATAGTCTAAATAATTGGCTTAAACATGAATATTTAAAGTAGAAGTCTTTGGCAAGTCTTGGTCAATCTTTCTTTCTGGTTTAAGAAACTTGAAGTGTCTAGACATTGCAAAATGTTTGTATGAGGCAGTGAGACATGAATATATCATTTTGACATTTTGTTTTCCTTCTAGATGCTTATTTGCTGTTTGAGTATAATAAATCATTGCTTTAGTACTCCACATGGGTCTGTTTTTAATTGTATTTCTTGCCCCAAAGTGTCTTTTTTCATTATCTTGTTTCTTTAAGGTACTTTCTGGCTATCATAATTTACTTTTTTTTTTTAAAGTCTAACTTTTAAAAATTATATTTGTTCGTCTATTTATTTATTTACGGTGGTGCTGGGTCTTTGTTGGCGAGCAGGATGCTGTGGTGCCCGGGCTTCTCACTGCAGTGGCTTCTCTTGTTGCGGAGCCCATGCCCTAGGCACGCAGGCGGCAGGAGTTGCAGCTCCCGGACTCTAGCGCACAGGCTCAGCAGCTGTCACACATGGGCTTAGATGCTCCGTGACACGTGGAATCTTCCTGAATCAGGGATTGAACTCCTGTCTCCGGCAGTGGCAGGCTGATTCTTTACCGCCGAGCCCCCAGGGAAGCCCTATCATAATTTTTTTAAAAAAATTAATTACATCCACGTGTTGTAAATCAGTTGTACCATTTACGTCAGTATCTGGACTTTTTAGTGAGAATGTTTTGGATTCCTGAGGTAAGTTCTAGTTTTAACTTTATTTAGTTATACCAAGGAATTTAAAGCCTAGGTTTCCTGGCCCTAAAAAACCTCCCTGATAAAATTCCATTGCTATTATATGGCTGATGTAACATGTTGGTCAGTCAGATTGTCCATAATGTTAGTAAATTTTCCGTTGGGTTTTGGTGTAAAACAGTTACTTGGGGAGGGGGAGACATGGGAGAAGAAAAGTCTATCAAGAAGCAGGGTGGAAATATGTTAGCTAGTCGTGCCTTACTCCCACTGATCGTTTTCAGAAAATGTTGCCATTTTAGCCTCCATTTTTAGCGTTAGAAAGTATAACTGAAAAAATAAATAACCTGTACCTCATGTATTATAAATATATTAAGCTGGAAGCGAAGGAGTCTGCCTCACCTATAAGAGGATATTGGAAAGATCACTTTGGCTGGTGATGTATATTTTATGACTGTGCATCTCTGGGTGAAAAGTCAGGTTCTTGTATTCGTGGAGAATGAGGTGAAATGTTGCCTAGATGCGCTGAACATGCATTCGAGAGAGAAGACATATTTCCTAACCAATTGCAGTTTTGCCGCAGGCTGATAAATAGTGGGGTTTGCAATCGATTTCAGCATTGATCTGAAAGATAATCCTTTCTGTGACAATCTTGTCCTGGGGTTTTTGCTGTCAGAGGTGAAAATGAATCGCAGAGTCCCAGTGAATAAGGAGAGGGAGAAGTTCAGCCTGCAGGGACAGTGCTGTCACGTGTCTGTATCACAGGAACTCTCACACCCGAGGCGTTGCACGTGGGGGGCGAGCATGCACCCCGGGAAGGTTTTACTCCCTTATTTGCCAGAACTATGCTCCAACATTTACTGATCGATTGTATTTACTACTGTATGCGGGGAGATAAGACAAGACGGGGCAGATGGTAATTTGACTGACTCTTCGGGGGTCTGGAGCACCTTCCGAATCAGTATTTTGTACTTCACGCTAGGTTGGCCCTGGAAGGCAAACAGGAGTTGGGGGATGGGGGCGAGTGGTGGGGGCTGCAGGAAGCAGGGTGTTCGCCCTGGATGGGCTCTGCTCTGTACAGGCTGTCAGGCAAATGAGGATTACCACTAGTGCCTCGGGGGTCGTGCGGGGAGAGCGTGCTGGGGTGCAGCTGAAATCGTGCTGGGCCATTCTCCCTGAGGTGGAAATGGAGACCGATTTGCCATCTCGTGCCCCTGATTTATTAAAGCGGGCGCTCTCTCTGTTCGAGGAGCGGCACCGAAGACGTCCTGTTAAGAGGGAAGGTTACTCTGTGCACAGGTGCGGCTTCGACAGGTTCAGGGTAGTTCTCTAGTCACCTGTCACCCTGACACCTGTCCGCCGGATCTCAGGAGGAGGTGTGGATTCATCAGTGACTCTACAGCACAGCTGGTGGAAACCTCTCCTGGGGATCTTCGCAGCGTTTAGGATCTGAACTTTTAAGAACCTCATGAAGCACTCCTCTGATATCTCTCTCCTCTTAAATCTGAGTCAGTCTGTGGGGACTAGCAGATCTCCCTTAAATGCTTGTCTAACAGGTTCACCAGCCTCCCTAAGATCGCTTTCAGAAAAGTGACAGTCTTTGCATCTGCTGACGTCTCATGCCGGTGGTTTCCAGTGGGCGCCATTCTCAAGCAGCTCTTGAGTTTTGTACCTCAGAGAGTAAAGAAGACATGGGGTGGATGTCGCTTTGGGATGTTTTTAAACCTTTACTCTTCTTTTGTGATTTCACTGAGTGTTCATTTTTACCCTTTCAATAAAGTTTATAAAAGAGAATATGTTAGGTGTTATTTTCCAGTTTCACGTAGAGAAGGGGTCTGCCAACTTTTCCCTTTTTTTTAACTTTTTTTTTTTTTTGGAAATAGTTGATTAACAAGGTTGTGGTATTTTCAAGTGGACAGCAAAGGGACACAGCCATACATTTCAGTTCAGTTCAGTCGTTCAGTCATGTCCAGCCATCTCATCCTCTGTCGTCCCCTTCTCCTCCTGCCTTCAATCTTTCCCAGCATCTGAGTCTTTTCCAGTGAGTCAGTTCTTTGCATCAGGTGGCCAGAGTATTGGAGCTTCACCTTCAGCACCAGTCCTTCCAATGAATATTCAGGACTGATTTCCTTCAGGATGGACTGGTTGGATCTCCTTGCAGTCCAAGGGACTCTCAGGAGTCTTCTTCAATGGCACAGTTCAAAAGCATCAATTCTTTGGCTCTCAGCTTTCTTTATGGCCCAACTCTCACATCCATACATGACTACTGAAAAAGCCATATCTTTGACTAGACAGACCTTTTTTTGGCAAAGGTAATGTCTCTGCTTTTTAATATGCTATCTAGTTTGGTCATAGCTTTTCTTCCAAGGAGCAAGTGTCTTTTAATTTCAAGGCTGCAGTCACCATCCACAGTGATTTTGGAGCCCAAGGAACAAAGAATCTCTCACTGTTTACATAATTTCCCCATCTATTTGCCATGAAGTGATGAGACTATGAAGTGATGGGACCAAGAAGTGATGGGACCGGATGCTATGATCTTATTTTTCTGAATGTTGAGTTTTAAGCCAGCTTGTTCACTCTCCTCTTTCACTTTCATCAAGGGGCTCTTTAGTTCCTTCTTGCTTTCTTCCACAAGAGTGGTGCCATCTGCATATCTGAGGTTATTGATTATTCTCACTGCAATCTTGGTTCAGCATTGTGCTTCATGTCACCCGGCATTTCGCATGATGTATTCTGTATATAAGTTAGATAAGCAGGGTGACAATATACAGCCTTAACGTACTCCTTTCCTAATTTGGAACCAGTCTGTTGTTCCACGTCTGGTTCTGACTTGCTTCTTGACCTGCATACAGATTTTTCAGGTGACAAGTCAGGTCATCTGGTATTCCCATCCTTTAAGAATTTTCCACAGTTTGTTGTGATTCATACAGTCAAAGGCTTTAGCATAGTCAGTGAAGCAGGAGTAGATGTTTTTGTGGAATTCTCTTGCTCTTGCTATGATCCAGCGGATGTTGGCAATTTAATCCCCGGTTCCTCTACCTTTTCTAAATCCAGCTTGAATCGAGTAGCTTAGTTCACCTACGCTTGAAGCCTAGCTTGGAGAATTTTGAGCACTACTTTGCAGTCATGTGAGATGAGTGCAATTATGCGATAGTTTGAGCATTCTTTGGCATTGCCTTTCTTTGGGACTGGAATGAAAACTGACCTTATCCAGTTCTGTGGCCACTGCTCAGTTTTCCAAATTTGTTGGAGTATTGAGTGCAGCACTTTCACAGCATCATCTTTTAGGATTTGAGATAGCTTAGTTGGAATTCCGTCACCTCCACCAACTTTGTTCCTAGTGATGGTTCCTAAGGCCCACTTGATTAAGGCCATACGTAAACATGTATCCATTTTTAAACTCTGCTCAATGTTATGTGGCATCCTGGATGGGAAGGGCATTTCCCAGAGAATGGATACAGGCAAACCTTTTCTGTAGGAGCCACCATAGTAAATGTTTTTGGGTTTGTGAGCTAGAAGGTCTTTGCCCCAGCTATTCAGCTCAACTGTTGGAATGTGAAAGTCATCAGAGGCAATGTGTGAACAATGGGTGGGACTGGGTTCCTATAGAACTTTAATTACAAAGGATTTGGTTTGCAGGCTGTAGTTTGCCAAACTCAGACTGAGAAGAAAAGCGGAGGGTAAAAAGAGTATATCCTATTCAAATTTTTCATGATTAAGGCTGGGAGACTAAGTTTCCAGCTGATGTTACTTAGTAGCAAAATTTCTAAAAATTCGAAGACCATCGTTTTCTGACACTTTTAATGTACCTCCACAGTCTTAGTAATTCACGGTTGAGGAATTCCTCACTCAATTCCCTGTTATTAGCAGGAAGAGAAAAAATTTCCAAAGTTGTCCATAGTTCATGAGAAACACCGTGGCGGTCAAAAGAGCAAACTCCATAGAGTTTGGAAGTTGCACTAAGCCTTCGCAATGGACACTGTTAGCTGTGAGCCCCAGGAAGTAAGGGAATGACACAACATGGTTCCAGAAGCCACGCGGCCTTTAGCTTGTCCACTGCCAGGCGGAGCACGGCCTTTTGCTTCTCCCATCACTTTCTGGAAGCTGCTATCTACTTTTGAGACCCATTGCTGTTTTAGTTTTGAGAAAAGCTTGATTTGCTTATTGTTGGGTACATATATGAAAGTGAAAGTCGCTCAGTCATGTCTGACTCTTTGGGACCCCATGGACTCTACAGTGCATGGAATTCTCCAGGCCGGAAAAGTGGAGTGGCCTTTCCCTTCTCCAGGGGATCTTCCCAACCCAGGGATCGAACCCAGGTCTCCTGCATTGCAGGCAGATTCTTTACCAGCTGAGCCACAAGGGAAGCCCATATGAGCTTGTATTTATTCTCATGTGATAAGTGGAAGAGATGTGAAAGGAGATGTATTGTTTCTACAATCTCTAGCCCACTTCCATCACCATCATTCAGGACCCGCAGCTGTTCTAACCTGGTTGATCACAGCAGCCTTCAAGTTCATCTTCTCCCTCCTGTTTTGTCCCACTGTGATCTGTATCCACTTTGCCATCCAAATGATGATTTCAGGATCAACATGAGCCTGTCTCATCCTGAGTTCAGGCTCCTTGGAGTCTTCACAGTAAACTCCTAGTTCCTAAGACCTCTGCCCAATGGTTTCTGCCCATCTCTCTGGTCTCACCTGAAATACTCTCATCTCCATAGATTAAGAGAGAAATCTACTGACACAAATGATCTAGTTGCATAAAAGGAAGCATGCCTTTATAGGTAATTTACTTTACTTATGAGAAGCTCACTAACATTTCCTGAATTGGGATTTTAGATAACTCTTCAGACTCACAAAGAACACTGTATTTCTTGATGGCTGGTGTGTGTGTGTGGTACCTGAAGTTAATGATTTTTCATGCACCTATATGCTTTCTGTAGGGTGGCGAGATGGGATTCCCTCTGTATTCAGCCCTCTATCCTTAGGATGTCTGGTCCTTCACTGGGCTACTGGTGGAGATGCTTCTCCACTTAGCTTTCTCTGTTACTATTGTTCAGTCAATAAGTCAAGTCCTACTCTTTGCAACCTCATGGACTGCAGCATGCCAGGCTGCCCTGTCCTTCACCATCTTCCAGATGGTCCATGTCCATTGAGTCAGTGATGCCATCCAACCATCTTGTCCTCTGCTGCCCACTTCTCCTCCTGCCTTCAATGTTTCCCAGCATCAGGGTCTTTTCCAGTGAGCTCTTTGCATAGGGTGGTCAAAGTATTGGAACTTTAGCTTCAGCATCAGTCCTTCCAATGAATCATCAAGGTTGATTCCCTTTAGGATTGACTGATTTGATCTCCTTGCAGTCCAAGGGACTCAGCAGTTTTCTCCAGCACCTGTCTGAAAGCATCAGTTCTTCGGTGCTCAGTCTTCTTTATGGTCTAACTTTCACATCCAAACATGACTACTGGAAAAACCATAGCTTTGACTAGACATACCTTTGTCAGCAAAGTGATATCTCTGCTTTTCAATATGCTCTCTAGGTTGGTCATAGCTTTTCTTCCAAGGAGCGAGTGTCTTTTAATTTTGTGGCTGCAGCCACCGTCCACCCTGAGCTTTTGGAGCCTTCTCTACTGCCCTCATTTTGACACCATGTCTCAGGATAAGACTGTCTTTAAGACTAAATACT
Source organism: Muntiacus reevesi (assembly GCF_963930625.1). Classification (NCBI taxonomy): domain Eukaryota; kingdom Metazoa; phylum Chordata; class Mammalia; order Artiodactyla; family Cervidae; genus Muntiacus; species Muntiacus reevesi. The sequence continues at coordinate 161,757,836 of NC_089251.1, forward strand.
TGTAGGTTCTGTCAGAAGGTACATTTGCATAGCTATTCTAGATACCTGCTTTCAGCCACTAATATAAAGTGCATAGGTTATCTTTTATTGTAGAAAATTCATGACATCAACATCAACATTGCTCATACAGTTTTCTGCTTTAGCTTCTATAAAGAATGATTTATTCAGGAGAAGATACTTAGTTGCTCTACTTTGTTGTCTAGGAAGATATTCCTTTTTTTCCCACCTGAGTTTGTGTGTTCCACACTTGATGGAAATATTTGGAACAGTATGTTGATCTACTTCTTATGATAAATATAAAGTAGGAAGTACTATATTTTACTAATCATTACCTTTTGATAGACATGATTAGCATGAAAAACAATAATGAAATATTTTATATTTGCTATCTGCCTCTGAAATATTGAAGTATAATTGTGAAACATAAGTAATTGAATTACTTGTGGACATACAGGGAAGAAGAAGAAAAAAAGGTAATTCAGTTATTCTCCTGTGGCTTTGACTGTTGGTAAGGTGTGGTTTTTATAAGTTAGAACATTTAGAATTCTGTAAGTTGTTTAAAATCTTTATATGTTATTTTACCTTTTGTTGAGACCTCTTGAGTTCTTGGTATCTTTGTGTTATGGTATAGTTTCATTATTCTAGCAGTCCTAGGCAACAAATCCCCCTCGCCTATGTACCTTAGTTTCTAAATAGATTTCTCATAAATAATGAATGTATTTTGTATTAATTTTAAAATTAGATGTATTATGACTCAACATTAGACATATTGTCACTGATGCAATGGGCATGAACTTGGGCAAACTTTGGGAGATGGTGAGGGACAGGAAGGCCTGGCATGCTGCAGTCCTTGGGGTCACAAAAATTCATACATGACTGGACAACTGAACAGCAACATGAGTTAATTGTGGCATTACTAGGTAAACATTGATGAATGAGCCTACGTTCTTTACTATGAAATAAAAATCTAATATGTTTTTAATTGTTAAAACTAGCAGCTGTTATTCAAATCAACCTCTTCCTTAAGAGTGAGTTAATAAGTATTATTAGAACTCTGCTATAGATATGAGCAAATGTCCACCCTTAACTCCCTCCTTTGGTTTTTTAAAGATGATTTTTATTTGCTTTTTGATTGGCATTAAAAATATCCTTTCTATTTCAAATGTAGCAGTGTGTATAATAACTTAAATGGAGAAAGAACTTGAAAAAAATAGGTACATGTATATGTGTAACTGAACCACTTTACTGTATACTTGAAACTGACGTGACTATACTCTAGTATAAAATAAAAATTTTAAAAATTCTTTATTTCAATTTTATACTTTAAAATTATTCAAATAGAACAGGACCAAACATATAAAAAGCATAATTCCACAATTATTAAAGTTAAACTCTGAAAGAAAAAAAATCAAATTATTTTCATGTTTTAAAATTATTTAACATATCCTAAAACATTTTTTCCTCTATTTCTTTGCATTGATCGCTGAGGAAGGCTTTCTTACCTCTCCTTGCTATTCTTTGGTACTCTGCATTCAGATGGGTATATCTTTCCTTTTCTCCTTTACTTTTCACTTCCCATCTTCAAAGCTATTTGTAAAGCCTCCTCAGACAGCCATTTTGCATTTCTTTTTCTCGGGGATGGTCTTGATTCCTGCCTCCTGTACAATGTCACGAACCTCCATCCATAGTTCATCAGGCACTCTATCAGATCTAGTGCCTTAAATCTCTTTCTCACTTCCACTGTATAGTCATAAGGGATTTGATTTAGGTCATAACATGAATGGTCTAATGGTTTTCTCCACTTTATTCAATTTCAGTCTGAATTTGGCAATGAGGAGTTCATGATCTGAGCCACAGTCAGCTCCCGGTCTTATTTTTGCTGACTGTATAGAGCTTCTCCATCTTTGGTTGCAAAGAATATAACCAGTCTGATTTTGGTGTTGACCATCTGGTGATGTCCATGTGTAGAGTCTTCTCTTGTGTTGTTGGAAGAGGGTGTTTGCTATGACCAGTGTGTTCTCTTGACAAAACTCTATTAGCCTTTGTCCTGCTTATTCTGTACTCCAAAGCCAAATTTGCCTGTTAGTCCAGGTGTTTCTTGACTTCCTACTTTTTCATTCCAGTCTCCTATAATGAAAAGGACATCTTTTTTGGGTGTTAGTTCTAGAAGATCTTGTAGGTCTTCATAGAACAGTTCAACTTCAGCTTCTTCGGTGTTACTGGTCAGGGCATAGACTTGAATTCCCATGATATTGAATGGTTTGCCTTGGAAACGAACAGAGATCATTCTGTCGTTTTTGAGATTGCATCCAAGTACTGCATTTCAGACTCTTTTGTTGATTATGATGGCTACTCCATTTCTTCTAAGGAATTCCTGCCCACAGTAGTAGATATAATGGTCATCTGAGTTAAATTCACCCATTCCAGTCCATCATAGTTCACTGATTCCTAGAATGTCAATTGTTCACTCTTGTCATCTCCTTTTTGATCACTTCCAATTTGCCTTGATTCATGGACCTAACATTCCAGGTTCCTATGCAATATTGCTCTTTACAGCATTGAATCTTGCTTCTATCACCAGTCCCATTCACAACTGGGTGTTGCTTTTGCTTTGGCTCCATCCCTTCAGTCTTTATTTTTCTGGGCTTCAAAATCACTGCAGATGGTGATTGCAGCAATGAAATTAAAAGACACTTACTCCTTGGAAGGAAAGCTATGACCAGCCTAGACAGCATATTAAAAATCAGAGACATTACTTTGCCAACAAAGGTCCATCTAGTCAAGGCTATGGTTTTTCAGTGGTCATGTATGAATGTGAAAGTTGGACTATAAAGCAAGCTGAGCGCCGAAGAGTTGATGCTTTTGAACTGTGATGTTGGAGAAGACTCTTGAGAGTCCCTTGGACTGCAAGAAGATCCAACCAGTCCATCCTAAAGGAGATCAGTCCTGGCTGTTCACTGGAAGCACTGATGTTGAACCTAAAACTCAAATACTTTGGCCACCTGATGTGAAGAGCTGATTCATTTGAAAAGACCCTGATGCTGGGAAAGATTGAGGGCAGGAGAAGGGGACAACAGAGGATGAGATGGTTGGATGGCATCATCGACTCTATAGACATGGGTTTGGGTGGACTCCAGGAGTTGGTGATGAATAGGGAGGCCTGGTGTGCTGTGCTTTATGGGGTTGCAAAGAGTCGGACACAACTGAGCGACTGAACTGAACTGACTGAAAACATTTTTTAGGATAATTTAATTATCAGCAACTTTTTATAGTTGTTGTGGGATATACTGCAATTATATGCATGCATTTTTCTGAAAGAGTCTTCAAAAACTAAGAACAATTTCTAGGACCTTAAATACTCAACAAGATCATCATAAAAGCATAGGAAAGTATTCTCACGTAATGTCTAAAATATGTCATACTTGTGACCTCAATAATGCTCAGTTACATTTCAGGCTTGGGCCACTGTATTCTTTTTTTTTTTTTTTTTCACTGTATTCTTTAGAACAAATTTCATAGTAAAAATATGAGATGTGGGCATTTTATAACTAAATAAGTGATCTTGAATGACATGTTCATTTTGTGCTTACTGAATTCCCCTAACTAGTCTAGTTAGTGGAACAGTCTATGGAATTTGGTTGCCATGGAAATCACATGCTTTTTGTTATACAGAGTATGCAGCATGATCAATAAGACTTTGAAGCATAAAAATATATTGTGTTAGAATAAAAATTCAATAGCAATACCCTTTAAAGTGAAAGAGGGAGGGTATGACTTTTCCAGTTGTTAAGTGGAACTCTTGTTCACTTATTTTTTAAATGAATGACAGTGGGTATCATATCATTTTGGCATGCAATTGCCCATAGGAGGCTTGGCTGGTTGAGCTGGGCTCTGGGCCTTTCTGACTTCACCTCTGTATTCCAGCACTGTTCTCTAGTACTTCATAATTAAGCCTCTTTTCCATTTTGTATGCACTTGTTTTTCACGTTCAGAATTTGGTAGCTCTCCCTGTATGTTGAGATGCCATCTAGCACACTTCCCCTCCTCCGGCTCCTTGCTGTACTTCTTGGCATCCTTCCAGAACTGGCCCTGCCTCATGTGTCTCCCATGGTACAGAGAGTTCAGAGTTTATGTCCTGGGGGTTCTGTAATGGTGACGTGTTAGCTACTTGTAACCTTTCTTTACATACATTCTGAGATTGTGCTGTATCTCATTCTCTTAGAGAGCTCATTTTTATCACGTTGAATTTTTTTCAGTGTTTTACTCCTGAATTTTTTTTTCCTTTAATTTGCTTCATTTTTCAAAAAACTGTTGAGATAAGGTTGAAGGGAAGCAATGTTGATTTTATTTCTGTATCAAATAACTAAAAGTCCAGGACAGAAAGTAAATCACACTTTTTTTTTTTTTTTTTTGTGATGCACCTGCTTTATTCCATGAAGATGGAAACAGGCCCATGATGAGTAAATAGGCAGATGATGATTAGTCCCTTAAACTTTCAAAGGCTATCTCTATTGGGACAAAATGATTATGGGTGGATCCTGCCATAAGTCAGCGTATTACCCAACTGTAAAAACCCCAAAGGAGTTGAAAAATGAACAATGAACCAAATAATCATCACAGAGCAGAATCTCAAGTAGTTGTCAGGAGACGTATACCTGTAACAACTGTTCATAAAATGTGTTTAATGAATACATGGATAAATATGTCAGCTTTTAAACAAATATTTGCCATTTTTGGAACTTCATCTTTCTCTTATTATGCTTTTTTTTTTTTTGCACATCACTAAAACATTTTCTTTCTAGCAGTTCACTAGATCTGAATTAGAATGTAAATCAAAAATAATTAATTTTGATTATTACTGCAAGAGAACTTAGTACTTATGCAGTTTGCATTTGCTGTGAAATTATCAAAATTGTTATCCTTCATTGAGGAAATATTTTGCAGATAAATTAGCTTAACTAAATTTTAACTTAAATCTTCAAGGTACTAAGTTCCTCAAAGTAAACCACTCAGTTCCATCTTGAAAGTGAAAGTGAAAGTAGCTCAGTCGTGTCCGACTTTTTGCAACCCCATGAACTATCCAGACCAGAATACTGGAGTGGGTGACCTTTCCCTTTTCCAGGGGATCTTCCCAACCCAGGGATCAAACCCAGACCTCCTGCATTGCAGGTGTATTCTTTATTAGCTGAGCCATCAGGGAAGCCCCACTCCTATCTTACTGATTGTAAAGAAAGAAAAGCTCGTATTTAGGTGGTCTTTTATAGTTAATATTTTAAATACATAGAAGAGATAAACTGGAATCCAATAAAATGTTCCCTTTGTGCTGTTTGTGTCTTTACATTAATACTTTTTAAGTCACATAATTCTACATGTATAATTCCAGCTGTGTTTACCTCTCTTTGTCCGTTGCCATGTGTAATGATTTCCCAAGAACCATTTGGATCTGGTTGGTTTACTTTTTAGCATACAGTCTGATGTAAGGGCCTCATCCTTCAGAGTCTGGCCTGTGCTCGATTTAGAGTCCCCTTAGAAGCAGGTCACTGCATCTAAGATACCATCAAGTCTGGTAACTTTGGAGCTAGTACAGCTTCTGAGTTAAGAGGCTAGTTTTTGTGAGCTATGGGGAAGGTAATGCAAAGGGCTGAGCATTCCCGTGCGGCCAGAATGATCATCATCCATCTCTAGTGTGTCCTAGGGACACGGTGTACCTGTGGGTGCATGTGGATCTCAGTGTTGTTTTTCGTCACTGATTCACTCATAGTATTCATTTTAGAAGTTCTCAAGAGCAATGATTAAAGCTTGATCAGTCTGCAGCTTACGCCAGTGTTTCTTACAGCTTTCATTGTGGTTTCATTGTTTTCATTAGTCTTCACTGAGACTGGAGCTGGGGAGTTTTTGCAGTGTGTGCTTCAGGGAAACGAGTTTAGGTCGTAACACCATCGAGACTGGTGAATGGAAGATGCAGATGGAAAGCGGCAAGAAAGCCTGGAAGATCAGTGGAGGCTTTGAAACGTATTGTACTAGCCACTTTTTTCTATCTTACTGATTCACTTTCCTAATAAAAACAGAAAGATGGCTAACTTTCCAGATGGCTTAAAGTTGATTTAAAGTTGGAATGAAAGATCATTACTTTCACTTTCCCTTTAGTCAATTGATTGGCAGTTATTTTAGGATTTTATAAGAAAAAGAGGAGATAATTGTGTGAAAATAAAACCATCTGGGAATTTTGGGGATGATCATACACACACACTGTTATATGAGGACTTTATCAAGGCAGAAAGTTACTAACATGTTTCTTTGGTATTTCATTCATAAATTGTTTCATCCTTAAAGAGTTGCTATTCCTTATAAATAAAATCTCCCTAAGTAGGTCTGATTTTAAAAGTATTTCTTTAATGCCTACTATATGCAAGATACTATGCTGTGGTCAATTGCTTCACTCATGTCAGATTCTCTGCGACCCTATGGACTGTAGCCCGCCAGGCTCCTCTATCCATGGGATTCTCCAGGCAAGAATATTGGAATGGGTTGCCACGCCCTCTTCCAGGGGATCTTGCTCACCCAGGAATTGAACCTGTGTCTCCTATATCTCCTGATTCTTTTTAACAATCAGGCATGTTTTAATGGAAGACAATGAAAAGAGTAGATTACTAGTAATGATTGAAAGCATTAAAGGAATTAAATGCAAATGCAAATGTCAGTAATAACTGCAAGTTTATGTTTGCTTTTAGTATACATCCTTGCTGTTGTGGGAATCTGGGAAAACTTAGAGCTATGTTCATTATTTAATGAGCACATGTGCACCGTTAAAGAAATATGGATGTATGGATGTGTGTGTATGTACTCAATTATGTCTGACTCTTTCCAACTGGATGGACTGGGGCCTGCCAGGCTCTCTCTCCATAGGATTTTCCAGGCAACAATACTGACATGGGTTGCCATTTCCTACTCCAGGTGATCTTCCTGACCCAGGGGTCAAGCCCATGTCTCTTGTATCTCCTGCATTGGCAGGTAGATTCTTCACCACTGCACCACCCAGTCTTTCTGCAGAACGTCCTGAAATCCCCATTTTCCTGGGGAAACCTGACTGTTTTAACAACACCAGTTTGATACTGCTTGCTTTTGTTGTTGTTGTTGTTGTTAATGTGGGGAGCATTACCTTTCAATCAACCTGGCTTTACTATGGAAATTTCCATCCCTTCACCTTCAGTTATTGTCTTCTTTGCTTTCCAAGTGATGAATATCACTTGGTCTTTTGTCAGCAAAACTCATTTGGCTCAAATAAATTTATCTTGTTACATAATTTTTTCCAGAGGAAGTATGAAAGTTTCTATTTATTTGTGGTATTGAGAGCACAAGTTAAAAGAGAAATGTTTAATCTCCTTGCAACATAGATAATTGCAATCTTCCTCCCTTTTTTTCTGCATGATAATTCAACTTAGTAAGTGTTTCATTTTGTTCAATAGTCCTGTCTTTCTATGCTTCTCTATAAGACAGGCCCTTTTGTAATTGTCACTGAGGTTTGTTTTGAAATCGTTAAAGATAAATCAGTATAGCCTGATTGATAATCATTATGCTTATGTTTTTTTACATATAATGCACCTATAGTAATGATCAGATTAATCTATGTGTGAAAATAATATAATGTGGTATTTACTCTGATTATCAATGGCATGGCTTCCCAGGTGGCTAAGTAGTAAAGAATCCACTTGCAATGCACAAAATGCTAAGTTTGATCCCTAAGTCAGGAGATCCCCTGGAGAAGGAAATGGTGACCCACTCCAGTATTCTTGTCTGGGATATCCCATGGACAGAGGAGGCTGGCGGGCTACAATCCCTGGGGTCAGAAATGAGTTGGATACGACTGAACGACTAATCAACAACAGCAACGGTAACAGCAATCATTGGTATGCTGCTGTTTTCCTGTAAGGGGGAAGGGCTGCCTTTTGTTTTGGAGGCTGTGCTTCCTTTTTGATAGCTGCCACCAGATCAAGAAGCAGTGCTCGTCATTATGCTGGCGACAAGTGTGACCTCAGAGTTGAGTGCATGCTTCAAATATGCTTACTTTATCTTTCTATTTGAATGTACCTCTTTACTAAAATAGCGAATGACTAAATCACATACTTCCTCCACTTGGACATGAGTGCTTTAGTGCATAGATCACTCTGCGTGATTTACCTTTTGTGTGACTCTCAGATCCCTAAAGCACTGATGTCAAGGGTTGTTTCAGCACCACCAAGGTTTTTTTTTTACCACAGTGCCTACCATGTATATATAAGGCACTCAGCAAATGCTTACTGAATTGAACTGAGCTCTGTAAATAATCAAGAGCCATTCTTTAAATTGCAAGCTTTAACATTTCAGGTATGTTTTGCTGTATTCTTTCTCTTTCTCCTATTTACTTCCATTCAAAAACATTCACTTTTACAGAGCTTCTCTTCCTGGTTCAGGGGAAAAAAAAAGTCATCCATTTACTTGATTAAAAACGCTGTTTGCCTTTTGATATTTAATAGGCAGATATTTAATATGCAGAAGCTCTAGTATGAAAACTCAGTCTCTAGCCCCTCACAGTGATTTCCAGTCCTGATGACTTTACCCCCTTTAACTCATCATCACATTGGAAAAGATTACCCCATGCATGTTTCTTTTCTGAGACACCAGGACACTCACTGACCTGCCCGAATCGGTAATGGGTGATTATGTAATTCAGTAGTCAGCAGTGTCCGTAGATTTAACATTCTAGAAGAAAAGTATTGTCCATCATATATATCTTTCTCTCTCCATGGACATCTGTGAACAGATTCCTTACAGTCAAAACATTATAGTAGTTTCTCGCAGATTGTATTACTAGGTGTGTGTAAATTTCTTTCTGAAACGGAAACATCTTCTTTTAGCATGCTGACTGTTAGAAAGCTTCTAACTTCTAACTTCTGAGATACTGGGTGTCAGGGTGTTATCAAATCTGAGTTACTTATAATGCTTTTATCACCAGAGTGATAATCTGCATTACTATGAAAGTGTTAGCCATGCAGTCCTGTTTGACTCTGCTCTCCCAGGGACTGGAGCCCACCAGGCTCCTTTGGGCAAGAATACTGGAGTGGGTTGCCGTGGCCTTCTCCAGGGGATCTCTTCAACCCAGGGGTTGAACCCAGGTCTCCTGTATTGCAGGCAGATTCTTTACCATTTGAGCCACCAGGGAAGCCCTACAACATCCCCCCAGATTCTCATCTTTGTATATTCTGTTTACTGAACTTATATTATGACTTTCTGTCTTGTTACTCTGCAGATAATGAGTCAGGCTAACTGGATATGAGTCTTGACTTCTGCATTTTGTATTGACATGACATAGGGTTAGTTACTTAATCTCTCTAAACCCAGCTTCTGTCTCTGGTATTGATGTTAATATTTAGATCATAAGCTTGATGTGATAATTAAATAGTAAAGCTCATGAAATGCTCAGTGTGGTTCCCGTGGAATGAAGCTACAAAAATAATTGCTAACATTCACTGGGCATTTGTTACATCTTATTATTATTCATATTTGCACAATAAAAAAAACAGCTAATAGAAAAAGAGAAGAATCAAATTGTGATTTTGAAAATAATTTTGTGTACACCAGTGCCAGTACTCTGCTTGATTTAGGGGGAAACTTTGAGTAAATATTGACGGAATCAGCAAATGGAGTCAGAGAATTTTCAGTGTGAGGAGCATAGAAGAATTAGATACAGCCACCCAGTGATATAAGAAGTGTGGTGCATGAAGGAAATTAATTCATTTGGTGTTGGGTAAGGTGAAACAGGAGTCATGTATGGATGTTAGAGTTGGATTATAAAGAAAGCTGAGCTCCGAAGATTTGATGCTTTTGAACTGTGATGTTGGAGAAGACTCTTGAGAGTCCCTTGGACTGCAATGAGATCAAACTGGACATTCCTAAAATAAATCAGTCCTGTATATTCATTGGAAGAACTGATGCTGAAGCTGAAACTCCAATACTTTCACCACCTGATGCGAAGAACTGATTCATTGGAAAAGACCCTGATGTTGGGCAAGATTGAGGGCAGGAGGAGAAGGGGACGACAGGATGAGATGGTTGGATGGCATCACCGACTCTATGGACATTAGCTTGAGCAAGCTCCGAGAGTTGGTGATGGACAGGGAGGCCTGTCCAGGGAAGCACATGGTATTCTGTGTTCTCTGTCCAGATATGCAGTCAGCTTTAACCACAAAACTCCACTCAAACTTCAATAAGTGGACGTTTCTAAAGGTTTCAGAGTAGTAGTGGCAGATTATATGCTGGCATGACTTTTCTGAAGTTTGCTTCATTTTTCTTTTTTCTTTGCTTTATAGGATAACTTGCTTAATTGGTATCTCTTTCCATTTGGATGATGGAAACCCTTCATTATGTTTATAGGGTTTATGGGGCTTGTGGAAAAAGAAGGATACCTCTGTAGAAAGGCTGCCCTCTGGGAGAGGGAAAGCATAAACAGAGAAATTCTGAGTGATAGTGAATAGTCAAAGTCACTCAGTTGTGCCTGACTCGTTATGACACCATGGATTGTGGCTCCCCAGGCTCCTCTGTGCCTGGGATTTTGCAGGCAGGAATCAAGCGATCGAACCCAGCTGTCCCGCATTGCACGCAGATTCTTTACTGTCTGAGCTGTCAGCATATTCTGGTGGGAGGCCTCAATAACTAGGTTGGATTCTGTTTATTAAAAGGTAAGGAAAGATGAATTTAAGAGCTTGTGACTCTGGTATTAAGAGAGACAAAGCACTTCAGACATTGTTATGCAGATTTGAACTTGATCTTGGCCCTAGAAGTGGATTTCTATTCATAACAGCTTTTCCTTCAGGGACACTTAGACTATCTAAATGACAGAATAAACCATGTGAAAAAAAATACAGGGATCATAATGAGGATATGTTATCCTTATGATTCTTAATTTCTGTAGATAGAATATTGACAATGTGCTACGTAAAATGTATTCAGATTTGATGTGTTTGGAGTCGTAGGGACATGTGTTTTATTCTAATATACTTTGCTTTCCATTTAAAAGTGTCTAAGGCTAATTCTTACACATTTTAAAATCTACAGAGAATTTAGAACTTTGTAGAATGACAAAACTTCCTCCTGCAAGCCCTGCTTTACATACATAATCTCATAGTTCTCTGCTCAGTGCCCTCTTCACAGATTGTTATGTAATGTGTGAAATAATAATCTCATCAAAGAAATTTTATGTTTGTTCCTGTTTTACAGACAAGAGCCTTAATGCACAAGGGATTTAAGTGACTCAGCTATAGTGGTTGTACTTTGTGTTTAGAAAGAAATGATTTAAATTTTTAGCTAAGTCTATGTTTAAGTTTTTTCTTTTACAACTCTTTTTGAGTGAGGTCTGCTTAACTCTGAGAAGACATAGTTTTCCCTCATTTGATAATTTTTTGCCAATTTTTGCATCACAATTTTGATCAACCCTATCATAGCAATATTCCAAAAGTAAATTGAATAAAACTGTAGATAGTTCACTTAAACTCATTTTCGTTACCTTACCCAACTGTGTTAGTTGGAAAAATTCTTAAAATCTGAGCTTAATAATGAGCTTTGTATGTGAAGATCTCTACATTGTTCCATAAGAAGTTCCTCAGCAAAAGTGAAAACTGGCTCCTTTTTCTTGTATGGGTCATGATGCTGATGAGTTAGAAATTCAATATCCATTTCCACTTTTTCATTAATTACTGTAATACTGACTTGAATATTTTACTCTTCATTCTAAGTTAAGTAATCTCTCACAGTCTCTCCTCAAAAGTGAATCACTTATAAATGAGTCTAACCATCTCTTTTGCCCTTCACTTAACCTCTTCTATCTCAAATGCTTGGTATTCGTTTGGGGAAAGGAAATTTATATTAGTCTCAGCCCTCTTTTTAATACATTTAATCTTCTTATTAGCCTTTGTGACAGCATCTTAACTTAGTGGTGACACCTTCATTGAACCTGTGGCACCTCTTTTGACTCTTTCTAGGAAGAGCCATTTCTAGCATTGACTCCATCCTTGTACCCAAGGGACATGGAATATTAACGTCTTCTCAGTTCAGCAACCGTGCTTGGCATCCCACTGTGTTTTTATTGCGTATGAGTGAGCAGTAGGTGTCTCCGGTGTGGAGGGAGGAGAGGACCCTTTGAAGGAATCGGAAAGGCACTGCTCTCACTGAGCCCTCAGGAGCTTCCTGCAGGTGCAGCTCCTACCCGAACCTCAGATTCATCCACCAGCTAGGATGCTCTACCTTCCTCTCCTCCGTTTGTGTCCTCTTACGTATAAATAGTTATACGAGGCTTCCCTGATGGCTCAGAGGTAAGGAATCCACCTGCCAAGCAGGAGACGTGCGTTCGATCCCTGGGTCAGGAAGATCCCCTGAGGAAGGAAATGGCAGCCTACACCAGTCTTCTTGCCTGGAGAATCCCACAGACAGAGGAGCCTGGAAGACTACAGTCCATGAGGTCACAAAGACTTGGACACAACTTGGTGATTAAACCACCACCACACATGTATGTGCATGTATGTGTATACATACATGTATATACATGACTGAAGCACATGCATGTGTAGGTTCTATGGGGAAGTGGCCTCCCCTAGTTGCTTCACTTCTTTTAGCATCTTCTGCAGTGCCACGTGTCTTTTCAGTTGCCTGGAGGCAGGGGGGCTGTAAAACCTTTTCTTGCCTGTTCCTGACACATACTGTGGGGCATCTTATGTGTGTGTGTTTTTTTTCCCCTGTCTATCCCATCTATCATCTTACTATAGTGTCTTATTACTGTAGGCTAGGTTTGGTAGTAGCTAAATTGCACTCAATTCTCAATCCTACTCTGATGTTATTTTCAAGCTCCCCAAAGTACCATCTGACATGGTAGCTCCTGGCTTTGGAAGTGCAGTGTCTCCCAAAGACCATCATATAAACTCCAGACTCTTTAGCCTGCCTCACAAAGGCTTAATCTCCAAAATATACAAACAGCTCATATAAGTCAACAACCAGAAAAGCAAACAACCCAATCGAAAAATGGGCAGAAGACCTTAATAGACATTTCTTCAAAGAAGATATGCAGATCTCCAGTAGGCACATGAAAAGATGCTTAATATCACTGATTATGAAAGAAATTCAAATCAAAACCACAATAAGGTACCACCTTAACACCAGTCAAAATGTGTATTAAGTTCTTCAGTCACGTCCAATTCTTTGCAGTCCTATGGACTGTAGCCTGCTGGGTTCCTCTGTCCATGGGGTTTTTTCAGGCAAGAATACTGGAGTAGGTTGCTACTTCCTCCTCTAGAGGATCTTCCTGACCCAGGGATTGAACCCACATTTCTTGTATCTCCAGCATTGCCGATGGATTCTTTATCCCTCTGATCCACTGGGGAAGCTCACCAGTCAGAATGCCCATCATTAAGAAGTCTACAAATAGCAAATGCTGGAGAGGATGTGGAGAAAAGGGAGCCTTTCTACACTGTTGGTAGGAATGGAGGTTCCTCAGAAAACTGAAAATAGAATTACCCTATGATTCAAAAATCTCATTCGTGGACATATACCTGGAGAAAACTATAATTCAAAAAGATACTTGCACCCTTATGTTCATAGCAGCATATTCACAGTAGCCAAGACATGGAAACAACCTAAATGTCCATCAGTAGAATGTAATGAACATGTGGTACATGTATACAATGGAATACTACCCAGTCATTAAAAAAAGAATGAAATGATGCCATCTGTAGCTACATGGATGCAACTAGAGATTATCATCATACTGAGTGAAGTAAATCATAGAGAGTGATATTGTACAATGTCACATACAGGTGGGATCTAAAATATGACACAAATGATCTCAGCTACAGAACAGAAGCAGGCTCACAAACATGGAGAACAGACATGTGATGGCAGCAGGGAGTGGCTGGGTGAGAAAAGCACTGGGAACTTGGGATGAGCAGATATAAACTAGGATATAAGCGATGGATAAACAGCAAGGCCCTACTGTATCGCACAGGCAGCTGTATTCAATATCATGTGATAAACCGTAATGGAAAATAAGGTAAAAAGATAAAAAGATGTCTATATGTGTATACTTGAGTCACTTGGCTGTATAGCAGAGATGAGCACAACATTGTAAATCAACTATAAATTTCAATACACATTGTCTTGAGTACAACTAAGTATTTGCTCATTCTGGTGAATGGTAGGTTCCAAAGGGTGTTTCAGGTAGAGGAATTAGTTTGTTTAAAATCACAGTCTTGCAACTAAATTAGAGATTCGATGGAATTGAAATCACAGGACAAGAGAAAGACGGGAATGGCAAACAGGACAGCCTGTGTTCCTAATATAAGACAGAAGGAGAGCTTTAGGACAGAGCAGTCCTCAAATGGAAGAAAGTCTATGAGAATGGTGAGTCTGCTGGTAAAATGCAGTTCATGGTGGAGCTCTAATCCATATTGGGAGCTCTAATCCATATTGGGAGCAAGCAAGTCCAAAATCTATCATGCAGATAACTGAAGACCATACACCAGAATCTTGATCAAGAAAGGGTCTTGAAAAAATCATGACCAGCACCAGACACTGAAAAATTGGGAAGAATGAAGTTGAGATCAAGGTCTAGGTCAATTAGAGGTTTATAGCAGGTTACCACCTGTTTCCTAGGAAATGGGTCACCGTTCATTGTCTGTGTTAAAGACGAATATGGAATATGAGATTCTAAGGGAGAGGAAAAGTTCTGTAGAGTGCTGATAATATGCAGGTAAATAAACTTTTTGAATAAGAATTGAAGGCCAGAGTGCTTTAAAGTCTCATGATGTTTATTACCTCTATGTCAGCCTTGAACTTTTGGAGCTTAAGTTCATTTACTTTTAGTAAAATTTGTTTTGCTTTTTCTAAGAAAAATAGGGACATAAATTAGACTTAAATGTCTTTTTGGAGATAAAATAGCTCTTAAAATTTTGCATTTTGATGAGATGAGTTTAAATGAACAAAATGCAATCAGATGAACAGTCCTTAAAATACACAGTGTGAAAAATCAAATCAAGAATGCTTAGAGCAAAGCATTTAAGGCTTTATTATATTGAAACCATTTGAAAAAATATTCTGAATGATAAACAGAACACATGATCAGGTTTTATAATGTAAAACTGATTTCTGTTTTCCAAGAATGTGTTAATTTCTTACTCTACTTACAATTTTCTTAAATATATTGTCCTCAAAACAAAATCATCATTTTAAAATGGTGTTGTAATTATGATTGTTAAAATATTTTCACTTTGTTTAAATGTGTAAAAATCTAGAAAATTTGAAGAGAGTAAAGATCACACTAACATCTACATACAAGAGATAGCCACTGTTAAATTTTGTTGCAGAAATCTCCATGTAATATATGTATTATTTCTAGTTATGAAATAATCAAAAGATGAAGTCAAAAAATGAAGTAAAAAAATAGTCAAGAAACGAAGATCATGGCATCCAGTCCCATCACTTCATGGCAAATAGATGGGGAAACAGTGACAGACTAGACAACAGTGGTCCGTCTAGTCAAAGCTATGGTTTTCCCAGTATTCATGTATGGATGTGAGAGTTGGGCCATAAAGAAAGCTGAGTACTGAATAATTGGGGCTTTTGAACTGTGATATTGGAGAAGACTCTTGAGAGTCCCATGGACTGCAAGGAGATCCGACCAGTCAATCCTAAAAGAAATTATTCCTGAATATTCATTGGAAGGACTGATGCTGAAGCTGAACTCCAATACTGTGACCACCCTTGCGAAGAACTGACTCATTGGAAAAGACCCTGATGCTGGAAAAGATTGAAGGCAGGAGGAGATCGGGATGACAAAGGATGAGACATCATCCTTTGGGTGGATGGCATCACTGACTTGATGGACATGAGTTTGAGCAAGCTGTGGGAATTGGTGATGGACAGGGAGACCTGGCGTGCTGTAGTCCATGGAGTCACAAAGAATCAGATACAACTGAGAGACTGAACTGAACTAGTTATGAAGCTGACATAGTCAAGTAAAAGCCTTTTAAGGTTTCTACTGCAGACACAGAATGATTTTATGGTCCTTCACTTACTGAATGGCTATCCTGAAACCTACAATCTCTTCATTAGTGAGTGTGGTAGGGGAAAGGGACTTAATGTAGTTGACAAGTAAGTCTATCCCCTTTGTCATCATATTAATTGAGAGTGAAATACATAAAAATAAAAGTTAAATAATAATGGACTCAAATGTTAATTGACTTTTATGATCTCAGTTGTAGTTGGTTAGTCACCTCATTTTATATGGAAGAAAATTGAGACTAGACTAGCAATGGTCACAAACTAGGTCACAACAGTTTGACAAACCTAGATTATTAGAAACACTTTTTCAATTCAATAACCTTTCTTTCTTGTATGTGGGAAAGTATTAGTCACCCATTTAATTTCTCTTTCTGTTCAAGTGTCTGATAGTGAAATGTCATTAGGGTATTTTTTCCTTATTGATTAGCCATATTTATAAGGAAGAAAGGGCTTAGATACAGGTGAAGATTCTTTTTTTTTTTTTTTTTTTTTGGAGTAACTGCTAATGTATGAGAAAAGTCACAAAAACCTGCAGTTTATATTTTTAAGTTTTATAGTGGCCATTGGTTTTTATATTGCCCCAATAACTAAGAGACCTTGAGAAACGAGGGCTTTCCTTTTCACCAGTGGTTCCAGCAGGAAGAGAGATACCTCCTCTGCGATGAATCAGAATCTTTCACTGTGAACCACAGCTTTCTCTTAGAGAAGGTGCTTAGCTTTTTATGAAAAGCCATCCCAGGGGCAAGCCGAGACTCTGTGCCTATGGTGTGTCTTCGTGTATGTCAGTTAACACCCAGAAAAGATAGGATAGGAGGGGTGGGCAAGGATGTGTAGGTATGGCCATGTTGTTGTTTTTCTAAAAGTTTTAATTAAGTAAGTATATTTTCCTACAAATCAGCTTAATGGCCTGTCACAGTTGGTGTTATATGTTTTATTGACAAATATAACACTTGTATTTTTCATTCCCTCTAGAGGGAATGTTCTAGTAACAGAAACATTTTGGAGCTCAGAATGTTCGTATAACTTACCGCTTGCCTCTTCTAGTAGAAAAGTTTTGAACTCTGTATTTTTCAACTAGGAATTTTATCAGTATTTAAAAATAGGAAGATTAAAGAGTTTGCTTAAAAAATCCATGGAAATATGTGAAACAGTACCTGTATCCTGGAAAGTTTGAGAAAATACAGGCTATGTTGTAAATGGCATTATCTCTGAGATTCCACATAATAAACTGTTTAGTGAAGATGATGGCATAAGAGTCACAGTGAAGAAGAGTGAATTTTAGTCCTCAGGTCAGCGAGTACAACTTTTGAATTAAGGAACAGCAATCCAAAGAGGCTGTTGTGGTGGGTCTTGCTGTGAGGGCTTTTCTCTAGTCTCAGCGAACGGGGGCTAGTCTTCACTGCAGTCTCTGGGCTTCTCTTTGCAAGTGGCTTCTTCTGCTGCGGGGCGTGAGCTCTAGGGCTCATGCGCCCAGTAGTTGCGGCTCCTCTGGCTTGAGAGCACAGACTCAGTAGTTATGGTACCTGTGCTTAGTTGCTCCCTGGTATGTGGGATCTTCCTGGATCAGGGATCAAGCTGGTGTCTCCTGCATTGGCAGGCGATTCTTGACCACTGAGCCACCAGGGAAGCACTAAAAGAGGTATTTTTATTTTTTTATTTTTGGGGGGAGGAATGAGTCATCTTTATTGAAAGAACAATATGTAAAAATTATATTCGGTAGTATCCAACAAGTATGAATATAAAATTATTTTTAGTATGTTTCCAACAGTTTCCATAGTCATATGATATGACTGTTCCTTTTAGCTAGCTTTGCTCTAAAGCAGTAAATTGTGTACGTACCCTTTCATTTTGCACTTGGATTCCAGCATTATCATCATACCAAGAAAGGGGCAAAATTCCCATCAAAACATTTATTTACCTAAAAGAAACCTTCAGTATGATACTGTAATTTACTAGACAGTTTACTAGATTCATGTAATTATAAATCTCTGGGATGTATTATCAGGGTTCTTGTGACCTGATTTCAGTTTCTTTTGCTCAGGGAGAGGATTTTAGAATTCACAGCGGACATTCACGTAGGGCTGTGGTTCTCAAACTTGATCATGCATCTGAGTCAACTAGGGAACTTGTTAGAATACAGATTTCTAAGTCCCAATACCCAGAGTTTCTGTGTCAGGATTCAGAAGATGTGGGGTGGAATCCAGTTTTGCACTTACAAGTTTCCAGGCAATGCTGTTGCTATTGATCTGGGAACCACACTTTGAGAACTGTTGACCTCAATAAATGATCAGTAAAGAACTCACATACTCTACGTAATATTTCTTTCTTTCTTTTTTTTCCATCTGTTTCACCCTTGATAGTATACTTGTTTTAATGCTATTCTCTCAGAACATCCCACCCTCACCTTCTCCCACAGAGTCCAAAAGTCTGTTCTATACATCTGTGTCTCTTTTTCCATTTTGCATATAGGGTTATCGTTACCGTCTTTTTATATTCCATATATATGCATTAGTATACTGTATTGGTGTTTATCTTTCTGGCTTACTTCACTCTGTATAGTGGGCTCCAGTTTCATCCATCTCATTAGAACTGATTCAAATGAATTCTTTTTAATGGCTGATTAATATTCCATTGTGTATATGTACCACAGCTTCCTTATCCATTCATCTGCTGATGGGCATCTAGGTTGCTTCCATGTCCTAGCTGTTATAAACAGTGCTGTGATGAACATTGGCATATGACCCAGCAATCCCACTCCTGGACATACACACCGAGGCAAACCAGATCTGAAAGAGACATGTGCACCCCAATGTTCATCACAGCACTGTTTATAAAAGAGGTATTTTTAAATGCTTGTATAATATATAGGTTATTTATTGTGATTATGCCCAAGTCAAAACTTTACTTTTTGTGGAAAACTGGGCAATAATTACAAATGTTGCTGCTCTTGAAGCTCCCTTCAGTGTTTGATTCCAAGTTACCTCCTAAGTTGCAACTCAGGAAACAAGAGAAAGTTTGATAAGGACTTGCACTGTGGCAGCTTCAGGGGGGTGAGAAGTGAAATGGAATGACAGTCACTTAGTCGTGTTCGACTCTCTGTGACCCCATGGACTGTACAGTCCCTGGATTCTCCAGGCCAGAATACTGGAGTGGATAGTCTTTCCCTCCTCCAGGGGATCTTTCCAACCTAGGGATTGAGCCCAGGTCTCCCACATTGTAGCGGATACTAGCTGAGCCACAAGGGAAGCCCGGAGTGAGAGGACCCAGGCTGTGATTCCACAGCACCGTCTCAGCTGTGGAATACACGCTCCGCGTTCTGTGACCTGGCTGGGTTGGGGCGGTTCTTACGGGGAACATGCGTAGCTGGCTCAGTGAGCCTGCAGCCAGACTCGGGAAAGCTTGGGCCACACAGGAGGGAGTCAGCCTCCGACGCTGGTCTGCGTGTTCACCTACCGTGCTTCAATGACTGTGGGATGGTGTCCTACAGCGGCTGGTCCATTTAGGACCTGGGATTAAGTGTGACGGCAGCAGCATTTTCTATTAATTTTAAATGCCTTCAGAATTCTTCCAGGCAGTAACCTTATTGAACCTTATTTTTTTTTCATTTAATTTTTATTTTATATTGGGGTAGAGTTGATGTACAATGTTGTGTTGGTTTCAGACGTACAGGAAAGTGATTCAGTTATATATATATATATATATATATATATATATATATACACACACACACACATATATCCATTGTTTTCCAGATTTTTTTCCCATGTGGGTTATTACAGACTATTGAGTAGAGTTCCCTGTGCTATCCAGTAGGTCCTTGTTGATGATCTATTTTTTGAACATTTTCACACTGGGAAAAAGGAATTTTTCAGTGTTCTGTTGTCCTGATTTCTGTCTAGAAAATGTCAAGGTTTTTTTCACTATGAGCCATAATACATGCATTATATCATAATTAAAGATAGTGTCCTTCTGTACAATATTGCTTGAACATTTAAAAGTATATATTATTGTTGTTGTTGATCGGTTGCTAAGTCATAGGCTTCCCTGTCCTTCAGTGTCTCCTGGAATTTTCTCAGATTCATGTCCATTGAGTCAGTGATGCCATTCGACCTTCTCATCCTCTGCTGCCCTTTTCTCCTTTTGCTTTCAGTCTTTCCGAGCATCAGGTTCTTTTCCAGTGAGTCGGCTCTTCGCATCATGTGGCCAGTGTATTGGAGCTTGAACATCAGTTGATTTCCTTTGTGATTGACTGGGTTGACCTCGTTGCAGTTAGATAATGTCTAAGTTTTTCTGTAACCAGTTAATTTGTGTAAACTTCTGTCTGGTTTCCTTTAGGGCAAGGTTTGATGAATACAGTTAGTCCAAAAGCTGAGATGTGTGTGTGTGTGTGTGTGTGTACACATATTAATTTTTAAATTTTGCCTCTCAGTAAAGTCTTGCTTTAAAGAATATTTTAGTAGTTTGATTAGAAATGAATTAACTTTATTTGATGTGCTTCAAAATAATACTAGAATTGATTTAGAACATGTTTTATATTACTGTAAAGGCCATTTTAAATTCATCTTTCCATAAGTATTTGTAGATATTATTGACTTTTGGAAATAATTTCCTACTGTTTGCATTGGGGTCATGACATCTGAGCTGTCCAGCAGACTATGTGCCTTTCCTGCTTGGTTCTTGATGACTTATGACTGGGTTAATGGCACAGTCCCTCGCGTATAAAAGGAGGTGAATAATTTTGACTTGGATATATCATAGGTTTAGCTAGGAATGTCTCGTTACCACAAAGTCCTCCAGATAATTATATTCCAGCATCTTCCTTAATAATTTAACATTCTGCTTTTGGAATTCTTTTCCCATGATCAGCAAACTCCATTGTTAAATTCCCAATCTTGTTTCAGAGCATTTCTGCCACCACTTGGCCTTAAGTAGGACTCCTGTTTTCCCCGAGGCCTTTCCAGGTGAGGCTGTTTGGTCTCATGGGTGCATCCTCAGAGTCAGGTACTAAAGTTAAGATTTACTTTCTCCACGGCACAGCCAGACCAGTCCCCCATCCCTCTTGTTATAATTTTTGAGTTTTATGCCGTTTGGCTCTGCCAGGCTCCCCTCCAGGTTGATCCTGTCCTCTGCTAACCTTCTCCTTCTCCCAACCTGTACCCCCTCCCAGAAGATTTCATTTTCTCCCCCTTGTTCTCTGCTCCAGCTTCTGTCAGCTTTCTTGGGAATTCACCATTTATGTGAATTATCACGGTGGAGTGGTAAAGAATCCACCTGTCAATGCCAGAGATGCAAGAGATGAATCCTGGTGTGTTCCCTGGGTCGGGAAGATCCCTTGGAGAAGGAAATGGTAACCCACTCCAGTATTCTTGTCTGGGAAGTCCATGGACAGAGAAGTCTAGAGGGCCACAGTCCCTGGGATCAAAAAGAGCTGGACGTGACTGACTGCACACACAGAGATTCACACCCTCAATCTTAGTTCCTTCATTTCCTCATCTCCAATGAGCTTTAATTTCATTCTGTTCTAAACACAGATGACAGAATTAGACTACAATTTTGTCATCAGCAGAAACTTGTCTCTCTCCAAAATTACAAACACAAACATTCTTGTTGTTGACAGCAGTGCATATGCTAACAAGACTCACAAGAGGGAAGTAATTTTAACTTCACTCATTCTCTTTCTCACTCTTCCCCAGCCCTTTACTTCTTCTACCTTTATTCACTCTGAATTGCATAGTTCACCATTTATTCACTTTCCTTCAGCTGCTCTTCCATATGCTTTTTTTTTTTCTTATGAACTTGCTTTGTCCAAGCAAGTTCATGACTTTAAGTGTCTTTGCTAATCCATTTTTTCACTTTATGTTCTCATGAAGTTTTGAGGTTTCTGGGTGGGGAGAGGTTTGTTGTTCTTTAGTAAGCATTTGAATAAACAAAAGATCGTATGAGATTACAACTGGAAGATTGCTCTATAAATCCTGTTAACAAATATTACCCGGACTTCCTAAACAAGTAAGAGTTATCACTTTCTGTAAGCACCACCTTATACCTGGACCTGGGTTATTTGGCCTGACACCACCATGCCCCCCATCCCTTCTCTACCTCTTTCCTTTTGGCTGACAACTTTGCCTAATACTTTACTGAGATTTACAGCACAGAGCACTGTCTTCTTCTCACTTGTTTCTTTAGAAACATATCATATTTCTTACTGTCTGATACCAAGATCATTAGACCTGTTCTGGGCCCCCGCCTCTTGGGTTATCAAAGACGATGATTCTTCAGCTAGTCCCCTCCCCCTTGAATCATTAACCTTTCTCTTTTTCTCTATCCACAATAATTTTTTAGTAATATCCACCCTTTTAGAGATCTTACCTGAAGCCCCCCCCCCCTTCATAGATCACAGCCTTGTTGTGGTGAAGTCTTCACTGTGTAGCTCAATGAAGAAGGGTTTAAAAAGTGGGAACAGTGACAGATTTTATCTTCTTGAACTCCAAAATCACTGCAGAGAGTGACTGAAGCCACAAAATTAAAAGACGCTTGCTCCTTGGAAGGAAAGCTATGACAAACCTAGACAGTATATTAAAAAGCAGAGACATCACTTTGTGGATAAAGGTCTGTCTAGTCCAAGCTGTGATTTTTCCATTAGTCATGTATGGGTTGGACCATAAAGAAGGCTGAGCACTGAAGAATTGATGCTTTTAAATTGTGGTGCTGGAGAAGACTCTCGAGAGTTCCTTGGACAGCAAGGAGATCAAACCAGTCAATCCTAAAAGAAATCAACCCTGAATATTCATTGGAAGGACTGATGCGGAAACTGAATTTCCAGTTGTTTGGCCACCTGATGTGAAGAGCTGATTCACTTGAAAAGACCTTGATTCTGGGAAAGATTGAAGGCAGGAGGAGAAGGTAGTGACAGAAGATGAGATGGTTGGATGGCATCGCCACCTCAATGGACAAGTTTGAGTAAGATCTGGGAGTTGGTGATGGACAGGGAGGCCTGGCATGCTGCAGTCCATGGGGTCGAAAAGTGTTGGACACAACTGAGTAACTGAACCACAACAACAACAGCAGCCTGAACTCCACTGATTTCTCTACCTGTCGCCTCATCTTTGTCAGAGTCTCCGGTAACTCTGAATGTTGCCGAGCTCACTTAGATGTTTCTTTCTTCCCATCTTCCTTCACCACTTACCAGCATTTGGCACTGGCATTGTTCATCGTTCCTCTACTTGGTGAAACATATTCTTTTTTTTCTCTTTTGAAAATTTGAGTTTCCTTCTACATGTATGGTCCTTTCTGCTCAGCTGTCTTTGTGGCTCGAATCGGACCAAATTCTGAATATTGAGGTTCCTCATAGTTCGGCACTGAGTTCTCTTTGTCTTCGCTTTATTATTACATTCCAAGGCTTTAAAAACTATCTATATGCTAATAACTCCCACGTTTATACATCTGGCTTGGATCTCACTTCAGTGCTTTTTCATTTGTCCAAATTTACTTAGCTGGCGAATCCACATGGATGCTGCTCAGACATCTCTAACTTAATATGTTTTGTACTAAACTCTTGCTTTTCCCTGTGGAAACCTGTTTCTCCACGGACCTTCTCAGTCTCAGCAAATGATATCTTATGCCACCTGATAGCTGAAATACAAGCCTGACTGATCTTTTGTTCTGTCCCCCCCAACAAGCCTATATCCAGTTATTCCACAAAATGGTTGATTTACCATCAGAGTACATTTTCTATTGCTTGTGTTACTGCACTAACTCACTGGTATTTTGCTTTCTCTCTTGCCACCTATTAATAGAGCGGTCAGAGTCAGCTTATTAGAGTGTAAATTGTCTCTTCACTTCCTTGCTAAAAACCCTGTTTCCTTTACATTGCACTTAGCAATTTTTTTTTTTTTTTTTTTTTTTTTTTTCCTATCATTCTGTTTATTTAGTTGCTATGTAACAAGGACACTCAACAAAAGATCTACCCTTTTAGTACAATTTTGAGTATACAATGGAGTATTATTAACTATAGGCTTTTTGCTGTACATTAGGTCTAGGATTCATTCATCCTGTGTAACTGACATGTTGTGTCCTTCAACTAACATCTCCTTGTTACTCCCCACCCTATGCCAAGTTCCTGGCAACTACCGTTTTACTCCATGCTTTTATTTAGATTCATAATATAAGTGGAATCATTTAGTATTTAGCACTTTTATTTCACTTAGCTTCAGATATATCCATATTGTAACAAAGAGTAAGATTTCTTTTTCTTTGGGTTGAATAATATTCCAATGTATGTATATATCATTTTTTTTTGCACTTAGCAATTTTGATCATTATTCTTAACCTAGATAGCCATGGCCCAGTCTCTGGCTTTGTTTTCTAACTCCTGCCTTTGATCACTGCAGTGTAGTCATCTGTTTTGTTTGTGGAACAGTCCAGACTTAGGTATTTTGTTTATTCTGTTCCTTTTTTATTTTTTTTTTTCTTTTTTAATTTTTTTTATTAGTTGGAGGCTACTTACTTCACAACATTTCAGTGGGTTTTGTCATACATTGACATGAATCAGCCATAGAGTTACACATATTCCCCATCCTGATCCCCCCTCCCACCTCCTTAAAAATGTTCTTTTCTTCTATCTTCCCATGACTGGGTTCTTTTAATTCAAGTTTTCAACTCATCTCTGATTTAGTTCGTTAACCACTCTCTCTTGGTAGGATACCCTGTTATTCTTGACTGTAATATCATTTTTATTTTTTTTTTGTAGCATTTCATGTTTTATAATCATGAATTTGCATATTAGATTTTGTCTTATCTGTGTCTTCCACTAAACCCTAAGGTCTATCACCACGTACCTGCTGCTGAACACATATTAAGTGTTTAATTAATAGCTGTTAAGTCAATGAATAACTTAGTCTGAGAGTTTCTGTAATGAAAGAAATAGTCAAGGTTTGTAGAAAATACCAAGAAAAGAAATGATCCATTTCTTCAGTTTGTTCACAGATACATGTTAATAGGACTGGCTAAGCGCCCTCACATGAGGTTGCTTTGCCCTCAACAAAGACAGAATCATCTGAGGGGTCTCATATAGGTGTCACACACTTGTAAGTTGTGTACCTTTTTGTATATGGTTGTACTTCAATAAAATTTTTAATTTATATAAATAATTAAAATAATTAAGAAAATGAAAAAGAAAAAGGAGGAAATGCCAAGAATTGCTCAGTTTTCTGCACTGAATCCTCATGTGTTTTATAATCAGGACTGATGATTTTTATGAAAAAACATCATCTCTGAATGACTGTATTTAGGAAAAAACCCATTTTCATTCATTGTTGTTCTTTTGTTCATATTCTTCTGTAGCTCTTATTATCTGTTTCTGATGCTTTTAACAAACTTGTCTAAATTATATTTTGCTTGTTATAGATAGGAAATAAGATATGGTTTTCAGACATTGGTCTGACCAGTGATGTTTATACCCAGGAAAATTAGTAACTCATTTTTGCAATTTGTATCCCCATGTTCATATTCACTATCCTATTTTCTCTTTGAACTATTCACCTTGTAAACTTGGATATTAATAGAATCTCATTTGTTTGTATGTTCCAGGGACTACTCTGAAAAGGGGAGCATTTACCAATGCGTATTAGAAGCATCAGATCACTAGATCTTTTAGGGAGTCTTGAAATTGCATGTGAGCTGCCCTGATAGCTCGGTTGGTAAAGAATTCGCCTGCAACACAGGAGACCCTGGTTTGATTCCTGGGTCGGGAAGACCCGCTGGAGATGGGATAGGCTACCCACTCCATTACTACATGCATAGGAGAACTTTTCATCACACTCGGTTCCACATACCATTCTCTCAGTTTTAGTACTAGTGACCTGTCAGGGGAGTATGAGTGACATCTGAGCAGAGAGCAGTCAACCCAAGACCTCCCTGGGGGTAGTAGGCTTTTACTTGCCCTATGAGGTCTGAAGTCGACTCCCATCGTTACATGCAAGTTGATTTAGCTGTTTGACACGACACTCTCACAACTTGATTTGTAGTGGTGTTTCTAATCTCCAGGAAATTTCTGAAACCGACATCTTACACATCTTTTGTAAAAACTTTGTAATGCATGCTAATACATTGCTCTATGTCCACCAGAGACTTGAAGGTTTCTGTTCAAGACCTAATATGTGCTTAGATATTAATCAAGTGGACTCTGGAAATAACTCTCCTGAAATGGATCCTTTAAGAAATGCGAAAAAAAAAAAAAAAGAAATGCGGCTGCTCTGTTCAGAAACTGCCATGTGAAGGTCGACTGTCCCAGCCTAGCCTGGGAATTTACACCTTCCTAGGTAGTGCTTGAGTAAACTCCGGGAGTTTGTGATGGACAGGGAGGCCTGGCGTGCTGCGATTCATGGGGTCGCAGAGTCGGACACGACTGAGCGGCTGAACTGAACTGAACTGAAGGGTAGTCTTTAATGAGTAACAAGGGTGAGGGCGGTGGGTTCTCTAACTCCCCCTCCCTTCCACCCCTCACCCCTCACCCCTTTCCCAATCAGAACAGTCTGAGAGCTGTCTCCAGAGTTCCCCTTGGGAATAAGCCTGAGTTCCCTGCACAAGAAAGAGTTCCCTGGTGACACACCATTTTAGGGCTTAATTCCTTTCTCTCTCCCTCTTCCTGACTCCTTTTTTTGGCTAATATACCATTGTCTAAATATAGCACATCTTCTTATGCACGCATCTGTCCACAGACATTTAGGTTGCTTCCATTTGGACAACTTTCCTCCTACCTAGAGGTTGAATTTATTGTAACGATCATTTACAATCCTTTGACTTTTAACTGTGTATTATATGTTACTGTACATCTTATTTTATCCTTAATACTATCTTAGTCAATTGACTAACCTTAACCTACCTACATGTTAATCTTTATTTTCTATTTGTGAAGATGTTATTGGAAAGCATCAACTGAAACTGTATCACCTCTGTGGAACGGCCGAGAAATGGTGAGACAAGTTTAGTCTCATCATCCTTTGTGCTCCCTCACCTTTTTGTTTTGTATTAATCCATGCTAGAGAAAGTAACATATCACTGTTTGTTCTACCTTCTCAGCTAGGCTGCTCCATCTCTTCAATGGAAGGTTTTATTTATCTTTGAAAGTGTGTGTAGAAACTGGTCATGTACATGCTGAGTCACTCAGTCGTGTCTGACTCTTTGTGACCCCGTGGACTGTAGCCCACCAGGCTCCTCTGTCCATGGGATTCTCCAGGCAAGCACACTGGAGTGGGTTGCCATTGTAGAAATTGGTGGTTAGTAATAAAAGTTAAGTAAAAGACAAACACATATGGATACATCCGTTTGCCTAGAGAAAACATGTTGAGAGTACTCTTGACATCATTTCTGAAATACCTGAGAAATAATCCAAGAGCAGGCCTATCTTTTTTTTTTTTTTCTTTCACTTTCTCCAAACAGACTTGAAAACCACACATGGGAGATCTTTTTATCTCAAAGGACAGAACGTCACCCACCACTTGCCAAGGAATATGATTTACCTTCCCTAGTAAGCCGGAAGATGAGAGGTGTAAGAGGGTTCACAAAATGCACCTGAGAGCTAACTGCCAAATGCCAGTTTAAAAATGTCAAATCATTCAACTTGAAATTAGTGCCACATGAAGTAACCTTAGGAAACAACTCTGTATTTCTGAAATTTTGAGTCATCATTAGCCTTGTTCATAAGGAAATTTGCTCTTGAGCTAAAGCTCAAATGACTTTCAATATCTCTTAACTTTGGTAGGAAGGACAGCCATACTTACAAAAGAAATTCACAGTTATAAAAAAACTGTACATGGACTGTATTAAAGTAAAGTCACTCAGTTGTGTCCGACTCTTTGCAACCCCATGGACTGTAGCCTACCAGGCTGCTCCATCCATGGGATTTTCTAGGCAAGAGTGCTAGAGTGGGTTGCCATTTTTTTCTCCAGGGGCTCTTCCCGACCCAGGGATCGAACCCAGGTCTCCTGCATTGCAGGCAGATGCTTTACCCTCTGAGCCACCAGGGAAGCCCATGGACTGTTTAGACTCCACCAAACAAGTATTTACAATGGAAGTAAAACACTATTTGAACGTCAGTGGTTTCTAAAATTAGAAAATGGGGTTGTATGCCTAACTAGAGGGATTCACGTTCTTAGGTCCAGATTTAAGACTGATCTTTGTGTTTGCTGTTGAGATATGATTTCCTCTTAGAGAATATAGGCAGAGACCTAAAATACTCATTCATTTGTTTTGAACATTAAAAAAAAAAAGATCACTTAGAGAGTAGGGCTGTCTTCCAGTCATAAGAGGGAGGCTGATGATGTTTCAGTCTCTGTGAACTCTGTATCCTTGGAGACGAGCTTGATGGGGAGAGCTGTGGTTATCGGGTCAAGATGAGTTTTGATCTGGCCTTGTCCCTTTCAGTGACTAACCATGACTTTTTATATGCCACTTAAATTTTTGGGGGTCCAAGTCTATTAAATGGGGGAAAAAAATCCTTCCTACTTTCCTTAGAGGTTTTTTGCAAATATCCAGTTAGTTAATTGCTATGAATGTCCTTTGGCATAAATAGCATAAAGAGCTATATGGATACAGCATATTATTTTTATCTTTGATAAACTTTGACTATAGCATGAGAAAAGTCCTGCATTGCCCTTGGTAAATACTGTCAGCATAACTAATTTTGATCTATGACATACAGATTATAAACATGAGGGGGGTTATCATAGTTTTGCTTTAATTTGTTCTTCTGGTTTGTGCTAGTTCTTTGGCGAAGATGGGATAAAATTCTGTAATGATGTATATCAGAATCACAGTAGGCAAGTCTCATTAAACCAGAAAGTTCCTGATTGAACTCTAGCATCTGGGAAATTCAGCGTCTGTTACCAGTTGAGTGTTTCGATTGGCATATGTTTGGCATTTGTCATATTGAGACAGTGAAAGCACTGAGCAATAATGAAATAGCAAGCCCTTTGGCAGGAACAAATAGAAAATGTTTTATCATTAACCCACTGAAATAAAACTCTGATAAAACCTATGAATAATGCAAACAGAAGCATGTGAGAAAAAATGTCAGGATCAAGGGTAAAGTGATGTTTTCTTAATCAGCGCCTTGTTTGTTTTGTTTGTTTTCATCTGACACTTACTTTCACTGTATTTCAATTGGCACATATTTTGCTCCTATTTGATGAAAAGTATAAGACACAATGTGCTTTAAATGGCTAAGTTTCCTTCACCTAATTACAGGATCAAGATAGTATATGTTAATACTTTGATATGGTAATTGCTTTTTGCTTAGAAGTAACTTTATATTTCAAAAAAATTCAGATAACTGAGAATCATCACTGTTAATAGTGTGCTATAGAAGACACTTTCGGATAAATGGACAACATAGTGATGCTTAAGTTCTGTTTAAATTTCTAATCTCTAATAAAAACCCTGAACTAACTTAACGGTTATATATTCTAGATTCTTCAGCCTTCAAGAACCATATTCATTTGCTTATTATCTACCCATATCTGTTGTTTTCCCAATTACCAATTCTGAGGAGAAAATTTTAGATTTCTTTTCTCTATTAATTTTTCCCCTGGTAAGTTATACTTATCAAATATGTTAAAAAGTTGAAGACTTTAGAGTGAGATAATCTGTGATTAATTCAAAGTTGATGATTTCAGTGTCATCTGAAACTTATTACGTTCCCTATACATTTGAGCAACAGATGTGATTATATAAGTTTTTAAAAATTAATCTGTATTAGAGTGACATAAATGTCATAACTCAAAACTTGAAATGGTTTCCTCATATATAAGAAGCAGTTAATATGATTCTTAAATTAAACACTCTTACAATCCAAATGAAAGTGAAAGTGGGCTTCCCTTGTGTCTCAGCTGGTAAAGAATCTGCCTGCAATGCGGGAGAGCTGGGTTCATTCTCTGGCTTGGGAAGATCTCCTGGAGAAGGGAAAGGCTACCCACTCTGGTATTCTGGCCTGGAGAATTCCATAGGCTGTATAGTCCATCGGGTCCCAAAGAGTTGGATACGACTGAGCGATTTTCACTTTTATTTTCAGAATCCCAGTAGCTGATGAGAAAATGGGCAAAAACCATGACCACTCTGGCAGACAGCTTACCCGTAAAAGCAGTCTCTTAGGTTTGCCTTTTTAGGGACATGAAGCAAAATCTGACACTAGCAGAAAGTAGAAATCAAGACTAATATCTGTTTTAGATAACGTGAACTGACACTGAAACACCAAGAACATCCGGATTTTAAAATGAATCTGAGTTAGCATAGGAGAAAATACTTTGTGAATACATTAAAAGAAGACAAGAAAGAAGAATATTAGATCCCTGATTATCAGATGAGGAAAGCAGACAACGCTGAAATGGGTGAAATGTTAATACCTACCACTTTGCTCTGTTGTAACTAGAGGTGTGTGATTTCAAACAAAGCTGTTCCAGTCTCACTGTATAATTAAGATGACTTCATTGTCAGTTAAATCACAAAGCATCCACCCTCTATCTGCTGCCCCTTTCAGATGACTTAGAATGACTCTAATCCCATGCTGTTGGTATTCTTAGGTCCCTAAATGAAGCTGTCTCACATCCATTTTGTTTGTGTAGGAGTACCGTATTCTGTTACACCCTGTGCAGTGACATTTCTTGGCATATCTGTTTGTCCTTTGGGTTGAGTTCTTTTACAAGGGAGTACTTGCACGGCCATGTATCAATTATGGAGTGCCTGTTTCACACGCACTTATGTATTTATGGATATAACAGATTTTTTCCCTTGGACATTTACTTAATATTTTTGCCCATGATTCGTATGAAGACCTAGAAGTCTTCCCACATTTACAGATGATAAAAATCTGGAAAGCAGAACTAATAAAGGGAAACAGAATAAAAAATCAAATAATTGTGGCAAGGCAACAAGAACGAGAACCTGAAATTGGACTTACTGGAGATGAAGCTCAATGTTCGATTTTCTTTTAAAAACATGTCATTATATACAGTTACAGGCTTGAGGATGAGCGTGTGGACAAAAGTGAAGGTGATGGAGGTTCTCTAGTTCGAGCTTGACCCCAAGCTTAGTGAGGCCAGCGGTGTGAAGTGTAGGCAGTCTTAGACTGGATTAGTTGAATTTGACCACATGGACTGTATCCCGCCAGGCTCCTCTGTCAGTGGAATTATCCAGGCCAATATACTGGAGTGGGTAGCAGTTCCTTTCTCCGGGGGATCTTCCCAACCCAGGGATCGAACCCAGGTCTCCAGCATTGCAGGTGGATTCTTTACTGTCTGGGCCACCAGGGAAGCTCCAAAATTATAAGTATTACACAATTCTGTCTTCCTTTGCCTAATAAACAGGGCTGTTTTGATGGGCTAATTGGGGAGGGAAGAAGCTTAGAAGAAAAGGCTCTAGAAGAACTTAGAACAGAGGCTGCCTGGGTTTGAAACTGGGCTGATGCAGAGGAGGTGGGATTACTAAGGAAATCGTGCAGAGCAGAACAGGGCTTTGGAGGAGAAAAAAAAGGAGGAAGGAAGGAAGGATTTGAATGGGGACTGGAAGGAAGGTGCGTTCTCTGCTGTTGACTGCCCTGAGCAGAGGCACCAAGGTGGTCCAGCAGGGCTCGAATGATGACATAGGCTGTCCTGACCAACCGTCTCCTGCAGGGGTCCCACCCCACTCTACTCATTATATCCACTGATCTTTTGTTCCTTGCTCCAGGGTTTTGCATTTCAAAGGACACAGAAAAACACTAGAATTTTTCTAGTAGAGGACAATTGGGATATTGTCTTGTGTGGAAATTGCGATGGGAAGGACTTCTGAATTACTGTCTGTGTTACCTGCAACGTGCCCCATGCACTGCACATTTTGTCTCACCTGTTTCTGAGAGTTGTTCTCTCTCCCATTTATGAATGGAGAGGCTGAGGCTCAGGTATGTAACTTGTTGATGCATGGTCAGATGAGGATTGCATCTCAGTTCTGTTTCCCTTCGAGGCTTACGCTCCCCAACTAATCTTGTTATTTCTGAGAATGCACCATCTCAATGTTACATTCTCATGTTGAAATGCTGTTATGTTAGACATTTACATCAAGCATAATTTTTAAATAATTTAGGAAGTATATTTCAGTGGTTAAGACATGAACATTGCATTAATCAGACAAAGATTAAAAATCTCAATTCTGCCTGTTACTAGTCTTGTGACCTTTGGGCAGGTTTCTTACCTTCTATGGGTTTCAGTCAACCTCTCCAGTATTTACCTCACTGGGCTGCTTTGAGGATTAAGTAAGATCATGTGCAGACAAGGCACCTAATGGTGGTTTCTGTTACATAATATGCCATATATATGCAAACAGTAAAGGAACAGTGATGATGTAGTAAGTAATATTCCTAAAGGAAGTTCCTGAACTGATAGTGTTTAGCATCATTACACTCATTCGTGAACCTGTCGTACCTCTTCTCTGGATCCCCTTAGCTTCCCACAACCTGGGGATTTGGGTCCGGTCGTATGGTTTAACTTCAGTTGTCAGTTAATGTTTAACATGACCCTCACTTTAACCAACTCAGCAGACACACCAGCCTTGTGTGTTAGCAAACCCCAGGGACACAGGAATCATTAATTATATCAAACCCTAGGGGAGCCATAGGTTCTTCAGTACTCACATAATTCATCAGTTTGCCTGTTACCAGGTAGCCGCCTGGAGAAGGGAATGGCAGCCCACTCTAGTATTCTCGCCTGGAGAATCCCCATGGGCAGAGGAGCCTGGCAGGCTATAGGCCATGGGGTCGCAAAGAGTCGGACACGACCGAGCGAATAAGCACAGCGCAGGTAGCCGCCAAACGTGAATATGTCTCAGCTGATGTTGGGACTTAACTCTCTGGCTAAACGAAAGATGACAGGACAGTTCAGTTTCTAGCAGTTACGCCCAGGGTTTCCCTTCTTCACTTTTCTGTCCCAGTGGCTGAGCATTTACAGATGCTACACAGATGTGGGCTGTGTTTTGAAGTAGCTAGCTGATGGAAATTATGCAAAGAAGGACTCGATGCCAGGCTGTCAGCGGTGCAGGAAAGCTGTGTTTCTCAAAATGGTTTGGGTCACCCCCAGCTGAACTGCTGAGGATGGGTTCCCTGGTGGCTCAGTGGGGAAGAATCCGCCTGCCAATGCAGGAGACACAGGTTCAGTCCCTGGGTCAGGAAGATCCCCTGGAGGAGGAAGTGGCAACCCACTCCAGTGTTCTTGTCTGGAGAAATCCATGGACAGAGGAGCCTGGTGGGCTACAGTCCATGGAGGCGCAAGGAGTCCAACAAAATTGAGCAAGTAAACGTCCGCAGCGACAGCCGAACTCCCTGGGGACTGAGCGAAACTTCCTGGCGGTCGATCTCACTATCTTACTGAATTTAACTCCATCCCTTCTGAAGGGGAGACCCGAGAATTTTCATTTAAAAGTTACACTCGTGTAAGATTCTCTGCCTTTGAAAGCCTGCACAGCCTTCCTGGCTCCCGCAAACTCAGCGCTGACCATCTAAAGCTCTGGCCCTGGCAGAGGCCCTCCGGGCTCCCTCCCTGGCTAACTACGCCCAGCCCCACCGGCCCTTTGCTCTCCCCAAACAGGGACGTGCTCCTTCGGGCCCTGCCCTCCCCTGCACTGCTCTTCCCCAGCTCTCCACGCGGCTCACACACTGTCCTCTGAGCTCTCTGCTGAACTACCACCTTCTCCAGGAGGCCACCCCGCCCCTCTATATAACAGGGATGCACTTACCTCCCAGCCCAGACACATCCTCTGCCAGTGGAGTTTATTTAGTTTGGGTCTGTCTCGCGACACGAGGGCAAAAGTTTCTGCTGTTTGTTTATTGTTTATCAGCCAGAGCCAAGGTCAGCCAAGGTCTCGCACCCAGGAGGTACTCACTATTTGAAAAAAAAAACAAGTGGAGAAGCAGAGAAGAGAATCCTCCATCCTGCAGGGAATCTTCAGAGGTTTCTGAAAATTTGTTTTGATTCTAACCCTATGCTTCCCAGTTACAATTGATAACCATTATGACAGGTTTAAAAAGGTGGAAAATTGAGACACAGAGACACCAGCAACTCCAGAGGTTGCTTTTTGGATAGTTTGAGTGACATATGACAGATTTCTGGACAGTTATGGTGAAAATTCCTAAAGTCTTTCGCCCATTTTTAATGTTCTATTTTTAGATTCTGTCTTCTGTGTGCAATTTAGTATATGATTTGTTATTAAGACACTGGTTAATTGACTTCTGTCCTTAATAGACTCTTATGCACTTTCTTGGGGCTTCCCTGATGGCTCAGAGAGTAAAGAATCTACCTGCAATGCAAGAGACATAGGAGATGAGGGTTCTATGCTTGGGTTGAGAAGATCCCCTGGAGCAGGAAATGGCAAACCACTCCAGTGTTCCTTCTGGGAAAACCCATGGACAGAGGAGCCTGGTGGGCTATAGTCCAAAGAGTCCCAAAGAATCCGACATGACTGAGCTTGCATGCATGCACCTTTTTACCTATATAAAGAATACCTAGAGATAGGTAAAATACTATGTTTATTTTCATTTCCACAATTATTAGCTATCAGATAAGAATCTGTTATCATAACATTAGCTGGGGAGACTGGATTTGACTTCTGTTGTTTCAGCTTTTGGCAACTTTTCCAGGATTATATCCTACTGACCTGTATTATTGAAGTTTTAATAAACACTGATGCTATCCTAGAATTATGTAATTTATCCACAACCCCCCCCCCCCCCCCGGCCCGCCCCTTGGAGAATTATCTCTTTAGCTAGGTAGGAAACTATGATAGTATTTCTTCTGTTTTGGGGTTTTTTTTTTTTTTTTTTTTTGGTTTTAATGTACATCTTTTTGTGTATATCCTTTATAATTTTCATTATTTAATGTGAGAGCTTATTAATCACTATTAAAAACAGCAGAGCTGCAAAATTCAGTGTCAGCAACCTGGCACTTTCTTCACATAAATGTTGACAGGGTTTTTCTTTTATTATAGGAATGTGGGAATCTGGTGCACAAACAATTAAGCTGTGATTCAAGTAGTCTGCATTTTGGGGGGCAAATCCGATGTTCCATGCATCTCCATGAGCCTCCTAGAATTTGTATCTGAAACAAAGGAAATGTAACACTTCTTTGTAGGTGTTCTGTGAGACAAATCCTCAAATTGATAATGCTGGTCTCTTTAATATTTTCACCATTATATGATGAAGCTGTAGGTGCAATGGAAAGTAGAGGATGAACTAGGGGAGTTTAAAACCTAAATCAGTTTTAGGAAGGGAAAATGGAAGGATAATTGATATATCAGTGACATGAATAATTATGAAATATCATTGGCTAGTTTTCCCAAATATTAATTTACCCATATGTGTGATTTTCTAGATGAAAAGAGAATGAAAGAATCCTATTTTTTTTTCCTGTGAGAAATGTTTTTGTACAGAAACAAATTTATAAATGTTATTGTAAAAAATTACCTGTATATGCATTCTTGTTAACAAAAAAGTTCCTTACCTACAGAAAGATTCAATATAAATACATTTTGCAGCTCTGGTCAAAGCCACACTTCTAAGTAATCGGGCATTGTGTTAATATGTCCCCAGGCTTCTATTTTACTGAAGCTCCTGTTTAGAATTATGCCGATCTATCTTCATATTTCCTTCCCAGCCCCACTGTAATTGACCTGGCAGTCCGCCACGCTACAGCCCAGACAGTAATCACTTGGAGAGGATAGCCTGCCTCTCTAATTTGACTGACAGGACAAGCCCTATTTAAAAATAGTTGTCATGTGCTTTTTGTCAGTAAATAACATCCGTGTTACTGAGCACATGCGCTGTGGTACACAGGTCTGTCTTCTTAGTATGCTCGCTCTCTGGCGAAGGAAAGTGGCTAAAAACAGCGAGGGCTTCATGTGGTTGTAAAGATCCTTCCTTCTGAGGACACTCTTGTTGAAATCCAGCATAGGTTTTTTGTTGTTGTTGTTTTTTATCCTCTTTCTAGGACAGCCATGTCCATGCTCCGTAGGTCAGCTGATCTCAAGTTAAATAGGCAACTTTTCGCACATTGTGATTCCCTCTTACTTTTCCTCTAGATTCAGTACCTTTAGCTATAATAAAATACAAAACGGCAGACTTACTAATGGGTGCATTTTTATACTGTCTAGAACACCAGACTTTCTGCACCTTTTTCATTAAGACACTTGATTTTAGTTTTGTTGTATAGTGATTGTTTTTAAGTTGCATTTGCCCTAGGAATTTAGATATTTCTGGTTTTGATTTTTGAGATTATAATTTGCTGTTACTCAATGAATTATTTCCAAAGAGCTATACTAATTTGTAAAGATGACAATATTTATAGCAGTACCAGAAGAATACTGTAGTAGCCACTCATTAGATATTTGTAGGAGATATATTTTATGAAGAACATCTGTAAATGTAGACATTACCAAGAGAGTAACGCAAGCCCTGGGATATACCACACAATGATACCCGGTGATTTGTTTCTTCAACTCTTACATAGGTGTTTCACCTATGATGTATGTATTTCCTGTAAATATTATAGCATCCCACATATATGCAAGTTGGATATGAGAATATGTGTTTACTTTTATAGGAAATTTTGGGATATAGTGAGTGAGGTATGACTGAGACTTCAGATTATATACTCTGCAGGCGTTTGGGAAGTATGGAATTGGAGATAAACTGAAATGGATAATGTGTGCTGTGCTGTGCTATGCTTAGCCACTTCAGTTGTGTTCAGCTCTTTGTGACCCCATGGACCACAGCCCATTAGGCTCCTCCATCCATGGGATTCTCCAGGCAAGAATACTGGAGTGGGTTGCCATACCCACCTCCAGGGTATCCTCCCGACCCAGGAGTCTCCTGGGTTGCAAATGGATTCTTCACCTGCTGGGCCATCAGAGAAGCTCAAAATGGATAATGTAGAACATTATTTCCATTTATTGATAGGCTACCATACGTCAAATATGTTGCTATTTAATAGTTTTAAAACTATTGAATCTAGTGTGTGTCTAGGGTTGGAAACTGCTATAACCAAATATTTCAGTATAATTAGTTCAGGAAATTACTATTGAATCTAGACTCCTGAAACTTTTCTGGGAGATTTATGAGAATCTTTTCAAAGCAATTTAAAAATAGCTGACAAAGTAGCAAACATAAATGATACAAAATAATAAAACAACAACAACATGGGATTCTCCTTGGCCACCAACCATATATTTCTTAACCTTTGTGTAAGTGGTATGTATATACACATACACACATATACACATATGTGTGCTATATAGAATTTATAGAAAGAAGATTCAGTGCAGCTTTGCAGGGTATTCTTGCCCATAGCAATAGGTATAATTGTCATCTGAATTAAATAAATATATATACATATATATATGTGTGTGTGTGTGTGTGTGTGTATGTTTATGTATGTACAAATTTGTGAATGTGTGTGTGGTTGTGCAGTCATGTCTGACTCTTCACAACCCTGTGGACCAATAGCCCTCCAGGCCTCTCTGTCCATGGGATTCTCTAGGCAAGAATACTGGAATGGGTTGCCATTCCCTTCTTCGGGGGATGTTTTGGACCCAGGAATCAAACCCACATCTCCTGCGTTGGCAGATGAATTCCTTACCACTCAGCCACCTGGGAAGCCCCTATACTTATAAATATATACATATATATATTTATATGTGTATATATATTTACAAATATGTATCTGTTTAGTGTCTATTTATATAGGAACTGAATATTCAGAGAAGTATACTTTCTTGCACAAGGGCATTATATATGTGTTTTCATATATGCATATAATGTGGAAGGCATTCGTCAAACTATTAAGTATAGAATATAGATTAGGAACTGAGTAATCAGGAGAGATCAGTTACCTGAAACCCCAAGTGAGAACCATTTTTCAAGGCAGATACCACGGGCAGTGGGGAGACTGCACCCTGAAGGGACATGCTGACCCACTGGGGTTTCTAGTCCAGCTATTTTTCTCAGGCTATAAAAAGGCTGAACTATGGTAACTGGGGAACGTGCTCTGTGGGGCTGGCTCTGGGTAGCACTGGTGTTACCGCAGAAACCCTGAACCTTCCTTTGCCCCATCACCTGCTGTGAGAGTTAGACCTGGGGAAGAGGGGCAGTAATTGGACAAGTTGTGTGCTTAAGTACAGAGGCTTCCTCGCTAATTGTTTTAGCAGACTGCATGAAGAAGGTCATGGGAGAAATTCAGTCTTCAGGTCAAGTCGGAGTTTAAAGCTTGGGCCGTCAGCTCAGACCTGGCAGGCGTGTTCTCTCCCTTTCAGCTGGGAGGCTGAAAAGCACAGCGCAAGACACTTCCTTACAGAGGCCGTTTACCTGGCCAGGCTCCACCTGCTCTCTCTGGGGGGCTTCTGGTGGTGTAAGGAACAGATCTGGTGGAAGCCTGTGCACCAGACAATTGACTTGGGAGACGGGTGACTTGAGTGCCAGTTGTCCAAGGCTGGAGGCAGTGTCCATTTAGTGAACATGTATGCTTAATACCGTAGGCTAAATGTCCCTTGGCTGACTTAATTACTCTCCTTTTAAATTTTAGACTATCTTCAGTCAGTGTATATTGAATAACTACTCCCTGAAAAAAATAAAATCAAATGAACTTCAAGGAGTGTGCAATCTAACGAAGAAGATAAAACTTGTCATCAAGTGATTATATTGCAAGGCAAGGTATTTCCTTGCATGTTTTTATATTGCAACATATTATAACATGTTATATTGTTAACATTATATTTGTTATTATATCAAGTTATTATATTGCATGACAAGTTGTAAAAAAAGAAGTGTCATAAAGGAGGCACGACATGCTTTGGAAGTTGAAAGTAGGAAAAAAGGAAAGTGATTTCTCAGTGGCCTCGTGAAAGTTTATGGCAGAAGGAGTTCTGAGAGATGGTGGAGGAGGCCCCTTCAGGGAGAGGGTGCGGGAGTGGACGGACAGAAGGGCTGATGGAGAACAGGCAGCGTCCTCGTGACCCCGAGCGTCCCCTCTGCGGGGGCAGAGCATACAGCTGCTGTGGTCCGTGGGAGAAGAGTCACGTTAGAGCTTCAGAACCGAGCTTGCCTTTTGTTCAGTAGGCAACACTCTGTTTTTTTTGCACACCCCAAACACTCAGTTTTAAGCTGAGGGATTCTTTTGATGTGGATTCATCTGGGAACATAGTATATAACCTCTAGCATCTTGTCTCTGAAAGTCTCCTCTTTTTATTGGTTAAGTTGCCTCATAACTTTGTCTTGGCTCTTTTTGTCAAGATCACTGTCAATTGTTACTGCTGTGTAATAGATATTCATACCTGAATTTTATTTGCTATCATCTTGGGTATTAATTTTTTTTGTTGATGGGTATCCACATGTCCCACTATACTCCATGTTCTTAAATGACGGAAACCCATTTTATTCATCTTTCTATACCCATAGTCTAGAAAGGAAGTGAGGTGAGGTGAAAGTTGCTCAGTCGTGTCCAACTCTTTGCAAACCCCATGGACTATATACTCTCCATGGAATTCTCCAGGCCAGAATACTGGAGTGGGTAGCCTATCCCTTCTCCAGGGGATCTTCCCAACCCAGGGATCGAACCCAGGTCTCCCACATTGCAGGCAGATTCTTTACCAGCTTAGCCACAAGGGAAGTCCAGCAAGGAAAGAGAAAGCAAGCAAAAGCAACTGGTCCATGCACTGCCAAGCACTCTAGATAAGATGTCTTATTATTCTTCCTCCAGATCCCTTTTTACAAGAGAGGAAATGGGTGCTTGGGAGACAAAGTATTGATACTTTGTGGGAGATCATTAAACTACTAACGTGTGAAGCCGAGATTTAAACCCAATTTGTTTTGAGTGAGTCTCTTTCCAGCTTATCACATCACCTCTAAGATTGTTAACCAATGCTTATTTGCTGAATGCATGAATGAATGAATGGACAAATGAGTTGTAAAATATATTTACTTTAAAATTTATAGTTCCAGAGAGCAACAGTATTGTGAGTGAGTGGGCAAAGCTCGAGTGTCCCATCTTGAGAGCCTGCCACTGGTTTTTACTCTTGTTCACAGTAGCATCAAGTTGGAATTGGCAAGCTAATATGAAAATTTGAAAGCCATGAGTTTGTTCCCATATTTTAGCAGCATTGTAAATGTGACGTGCATCAGTGCAGCTTTAATAACCACCCAGGGCCAGAAGATGTAGTTGAGGTTGTCAGTGTTTGGGAACTGACATTGCCGAGACATTATTACTTTCCTGCTGTATTAAAGGAGACTTGAAATGATGGCTTCCAATTCAAGCTTCTGGCAAAGACATAGAATGCTGGCTGCTGAGAATACAGGGTCCTCCAGGGAGAGAGACACAGAGTTTTTTTCAGTTATGTCTATGTAGACAGGGATAGTGGTTTCCTTTGTTCTGTGTACAGAATGCCATAGTGAGTTTTAATTATGATACAGATAGGAAACGGTTTTATTCTGAATCTAGATTTATCCTGGCCTTTTGTGTGAAAGAGAAAGTATCTTTTATCACAAGTGGTTTGCATCTCTTGTTAACTCAGACCAAATTATTTTGCTCAACATCAGAAGGAAGCCCAGTGCCTGCCAGAGCGAGTCAGGGAGCAGGGACACAGAGAAAAAGTCATGCCCTTGAGGAGATCACTGTGCAGCCAGCTTTAGGTCAGAAATCGGTAAAGGCGGAGTTAGAAATGTCAGACTTGAGCACAGAGAAGATGCTACCCAAGGCATTCTCTAACTGCAAGGGAATGGAGCAAAGATACACCCAAAGCTGTCAGCCCGTGGACGGGTGTGCATGTGGGATGTGTTAGGAAGTGTGTGCCCAGCGTGCTTGACACAAGTTCAGCCCGGGAGAGAAGAGACATATACTGTATGGATGCCTACATCATAGTTGCATGTTTTCACCAATGTCAGTAAAGATGTTTGTGGGAAGCTAGGTGGCTGTTTTTATATGTCTATAAAAACAGCTTTTGTGAGTCTAAAGATGTACTTGGCTTTGTGTTATAAAGGTTCAGTCAGGGATTGCCGGTGTTGTATTATCTGTAATAAGAGAGAAATCGGGGTGACAGAACTCAACAAAAATACACATCAGAGAAACAGCTCCAGTTTGGGTAAACAAGGGGAGTATATAATGCTGTAGGCCAAAGTGGAGATGTGGCTGATGTAGAGAACCGGTTGTTGGCTGGGTCTTATTATAAAGAATATTAAAGGTTTC
This sequence comes from Muntiacus reevesi, assembly GCF_963930625.1. Classification (NCBI taxonomy): domain Eukaryota; kingdom Metazoa; phylum Chordata; class Mammalia; order Artiodactyla; family Cervidae; genus Muntiacus; species Muntiacus reevesi. The sequence goes on from NC_089251.1 coordinate 161,799,160, forward strand.
AGAACAATATGGTCGAAAAAGTAAATACAGTGTATGTTTATTTTTTCCAGCAAATTTTTAGTGGCTGGACAGAAAGTCAATAGCCTTAAAGCTTTTTTAAATATCCTTTTTGTGTATTCTTTTGTTACTGTCTACTTGTAACTTCTCATAACAGACACTTACTTTTTTACTCAGTTATTTTCCTTTCAATTTAAGAATTTCTTTGTGCTTTGAATCCAGACATTATACTCCATTAGAAATACTATTACCAATTGATGATGCGTGCATTAAAATTCCGAAGACCCTTTCTAATGTTTTTCTCACTGCATACTCACAGCAACCCTAAGTGATAGCTGAAGACAGATATTTTCTTCATTTCACAGATGAGGAACTGAGACTGGATACTTAAAATCTTCACCCGAAGGCAAGGCTGCTGTGTGGTGGGTCTAAGACTTTAACCTGGAACTTCTGACTCCATATTGTTTTCCTTTCCAAGGTCACACTGCTTTTGGCGGCCTGTGTGTTAATAATTTTAGTCAGCTGTGTGTGGTTCCCTGAAGCTAGCCTAGGACTGTCTTCTGAGGCTGACCCGCGTGTCCAGCTGCCCACAGGAAATTTCACCCAGCTCTTTCTCAGCAAAGGCAAACAAAGGTATCTCTTCACCTCACTCCACTGCCATTTTCCAGCAAACTGACCTCTTAGTATCTATTTTAGCATTTGGGCCATCATTCTGCACACTTTAAGAAACTTACAGACGGACTGAAAATCAAAAAGTGTTGCAGCACACTCTCCTTATACTTTTCGCTTGTAATGTCAGTGTTGTCCTCTGCAGGCTGGGATTTGGAGAGTGTGGAGGAGAAAAAAAGAGTTTAATATATTCATACATTTTTATTTCCTTCAAAAAGAAGGTGACTACTGAGCAAAGTGGTATTTCGATACATTCATTCCCAACTACTAATTTTATTTTTATCAAGTTAGAATGAAGTTGACCAGTATAAATAAATAACTGAAACAGCTGATATAGTGATGCTGCTCTCTGATACTGTATCTTGCTCCCTTACGGTGTTACCTCTGTGCATGAAAACATTAAAATTTAGTTAGTAATGTCTTGGTCATCAAATTTTATCATTTCTGTGTCATTTCCTATGTTCGCATAATACTTTAAATTTGCATTTCTAAATACCACACCGCCCTTCTAGGAGAAGTTAAAATATTCTGAGAATTTACTAACCCGACTACATCTGGGCTCACGTAGGGTCTAATAACTACTTTCTGTCAATTATGAGTCTTATTTTCCTTCTTCCTGATCTTTGCTTTTTTAATAACTTGCCCTGAGTCCTTCGTGCCTTTCCTATTTGTTTATGATGACCAGCCTGTCTCTTTGGGCCATGCCTTTGTGTCTTGGAAGGTGTGTCGGTTTGGACCCATCTGGATCAGCCATTGCCACTTGTTCGCAGGCCTTGGGCAGGCCACTTAGCTCTCCTGAAACGTGCTAATTCTACTGCCCAGGGTCGCTGTGAGATTCAAACAAGTGCATGTGTATATGGTTGACATGAGGGGTATGTTGCTTTCTCCCATTATTCCTTCTCCCTCCTTTCAAACACATATAGGCTATGTCTACATATACAAACAGCTAGTAGTGTGTTAAATTTAGTTTTTATAAGCAGATTGCCAATGAGTTCTTTGATCAATTTTATGTGATCCTCATCAGGGGACTGGTTTTACATGTTTAGGTAGCTCAAGTATTTTAGTGAATTACTTATCTTAGAACTGGTTTGATGAAAAGAACTATCTGCTGATAGTTCTATTTTTATAAATCTTGTTCATCTTATTTACCTAAAAATGCAAATTTATGTCCTAATATAGTTTTCAGTTAGATAAATTTTATGCCACTTTTATAATTCTTTTGTGAAAAGAAAATCACTTCATCTACTTCTTTTGAATTGTCCTCTATGTGAAAATGGTTTTTGCATACGTATCCAAGTACATTCTATAAGGATTTAAAATGTGTAGCTAGCATCATTATACACTTACTATAACCACACATCCAGCTGGACAGTCTTCCTCGGCTGTGGAATGCTCAGCTGTGTTTTATCCCATTTTAGTTCAGTGTTGCTGGAACCTGTGCCCTTTGAATCAAAGCTGAAGTTCCCAGGGAGAACCCCGTCACCGTGTGTACACATATGTCACTCGTGTCCATCTGTCCGCCCTTCCCCACCCCCCCAATCCTCCCCCCACCCCGCCCACCCCGGTACTAAACAGAGAAGCATGTCTCCAATAGATGCAAATAGGAACTTTGCTCTGTAGTGTGATTTTTTTCTTTTTTTTTTAATCTGGATTTGGAGGTTTTACGTTTTATTTGTTTGTTTTGATCTCTCCCTGGGAAAAACTCCAGCCCAGACCAGGTTATTCCCCCTGGGACTTGACTTGATGTGGTCCACGGCCCAGTTTCATTTCATCATGTCATACTTAGGGAATGACCAATCTTTCAATGGGCCCGCGAGGGCTAACCTAGGAATTATTAGTTATGTGCCATTCATCAGCAGGGTACACTTTGATGTACTTTTTATTGCCCAGGTCAACAGCATCTGAAAATCTAATCTTCTGTGGGTGTGTTTGCTGAGTGGTACTTAATTCTCCGGAGCGCTCTCTTTTCTTGTTTTCCTCCTGTCTCCAGGCCTGTTAGTCTATTATGCAGCTCCCGTGTCCTTCCCCCACCCCTGAATCTGGCTTATCCTTTACCAGGCCACAGGTCAGATTTTTAGTGCTTCGGACCAGAGGTCACAGCTCTGGTTGAATTCACAAACCTCGGTATTTATGTTTTTGGTATATGTTTAAGCCTTCACATGTTTTCTAAAACTATTTTTTAATGTATCTTCTAATAAAACCAAATATTTTGTAGTTCTTACAGCTTACTTTTATTTAAGTTTCTTGTATTGACTCCCATAATATATCTTGTTAAGATATAGGCAAAACACTCTCCAATATAAATCACAGCAGGATCCTCTATGACGCACCTCCCAGAATATTGGAAATAAAAGCAAAAATAAACAAATGGGACCTAATTAAACTTACAAGCTTTTGCACAACAAAGGAAACTATAAGCAAGGTGAAAAGACAGCCCTCAGAATGGGAGAAAATAATAGCAAGCAAAGCAACAGACAAAGGATTAATCTCAAAAATATACAAGCAACTCCTGCAGCTCAATTCCAGAAAAATAAATGACCCAATCAAAAAATGGGCCAAAGAACTAAACAGACATTTCTCCAAAGAAGACATACAGATGGCTAACAAACACATGAAAAGATGCTCAACATCACTCATTATCAGAGAATTGCAAATCAAAACCACAACGAGGTACCATTACATGCCAGGTCGTGAATAGAAAAAGCAAGTGATAGGAATGGTTCTGATGGAAATGACAGTGATGATGCAAAAATGAAATCAATTTCTTATTTAAATTATCATAGTAGTATTCATTAAACCCCTTCTTAAACAGAGCTAGATATTATAAACTGGAAAAAAAATATTAATCGTGGATTTGGCCTAGATTTTTCTGTATTAGTCTGGCATGAATGTTTATATTCAAGCTGCAAATTGTAGTTTGCTAGGTATTCAGAAGTTAAGAGCAATTTAGATTAAGGATGTTTAAAGCTCATTTGTAAAATGCTCATACTATTTGAGCTGTTTTAAAAAGATTTGCTTAGCTAAAGTCATTGGATCAGACTAATTCTGACACTCTTAATCTTCCTTTTTTATTAAGAGCCTTAGACATTTTCTTTCCATTTAAAAATCTGAATGACAAAATTGAGTAAGTAATTTACTAGAAATAGTGCATTAAAGAACAAATTTGTACAGAGAAGGAAAAATACAATAAATTTTAATCAGGGAACATGGCAGCAATTTTAAGTCAATATGCTCTATCACTTCTTTGTGTCTGAACAGTTTTTAAATGCAGCAGTTTAAAGTAATAGTTGACGAGATGAAGTAGTTACTGAGAATCTAGTTGTATGTAGAGAATGGATTAAATAGGTTGAATGATTATAAGTGACCTAAAGAGTACCAGCACATAGGGAAGAAATCCCAGGAAGTGGTGGAGGTAAGAGGGAGATCCGAGATGGTACAAACAAATGCAACAGAAAGATCTTTCCTTCAAGGGACCATACTACCTTAGGTCAAGTCACCTTTGGCCCCTCTGAATTTCAGTACTGTATTTGAAATTAATTTGGAGGTTATAGGTACTAATATGCTCCTTCAGTTTTGATAACTGCTATTATTTTTTTAAATGAAATTGGTTCTTTTTTTAATTTATGTATTTTTCATTGAAGGATAATTGCTTTCCATAAACTGGTTCTTACTTATATTAAAACATCAGCTGATAAAACAGAATTTACAGTTTAGATATCTTAGAAAAATTTTAATTCTTCTTGGGAAGGTAAATGATCAATGGCTTCCTTCAGTGACTTTGTAACTCCAAATATATGTTCTTCTGCACTCAACTGTAACTTTTAACATGATTGAGTATGCTTTGATATCTTTGATTGTTTTATCGATTCACAGAAGTGTAATATACTTGATACATGAAGATTTCTTTCGTAGATCAGGTGGCAGGAAAGAACAACATAAAACATGTGAACTCTTCTTCTTACCCAAGTATGATGTCTATGTAATTTCTCTGTATACGTTATCACTTCATCTAAGCATCCATGAGCATCAGGGAGAATGAGAAAAATTGGTGTAAAAAGAATTTACACCATGTTGGAGGGTGCCCATTCTAACTACACAAAATGAAAAATAAACACATACAGGAGCCCCTCAGGTAGACTAATGGTAATAATTGGCCTAGAACCATGAAAGTTTCTTTACTGGAAATGAGCCACTTTGCAAATACTGGGTCTCTTTCTTGTTCCCAGGAGGTTTCCAACATTTAGTAGCTAAAGGCCCATGTTTTGAAGGAAGAATTTAAAATGTGAATTAACGTGAGTAATAATAATTTATTAAAGAACTACTGTGTATGTATTATAAATTTAAGGTGGCAGATACCATTTACAAGCTCTTTGCTTGTAGTGAATTACTGTGAATTATTCAAATTATGTAGGTGTATTTTCTCAAGTACTTAACTTTATTTAATAGTGAGTTTAAAGTTAGAACAAAAACTCATATTAAATGCAGAGTGTGCATGCATGCTAAGTTACTTCAGTCCTGTCCAACTTTTGGGACCCCATGGACTATAGCTTGACAGGCTCCTCCGTCTATGGGATTCTCCAGGCAAGAATACTGGAGTGGGTTGCCATTCCCTTCTCCAGGGGATCTTCCCGACCGAGGTATTGAAACTGTGTCTCTCATATCACCTGCATTGTGCCATCTGGGAAGCCACTAAGTGCTGTAGCTACTATTAAAGAGAGAATCATTAGATTTCTTATTATTTAAATTTGTTTAGCTATTGTGAAATAATTCTAAGCAATCTGCAAGGAGGTATACGTAGGCATATGTATGTATACAAGTTTATCTACATATATGTGTATATATACACAATTTAATCATAAATGCCCATGTTAATATTAAAATTTTACTTTCTATATTTTTGATGAAAATTCTAGTAAGTTCTGTATAGTAAGCCTACTGACTGATTAGCTCACCATGAAAGTGGTATTGACCCATGTTCTCAAGTTAATGGATAGTTCATCCCACTGAGACTGCATTTGAGGCTCTAGGCATATGAAGATATGTTTTAAAAAAGAGCAACAGTTTACACAACTGTGCATTGACTCAGTTTATATGCATTTACAACATCTAATACATTAAATATCTCTATTCAAAATATCAGCACAGGAATATGGCAAGATTTAGCTGTTATGATTTTTTTCCTGATAAACATATCTATTTATAAATACAGTTTCTAATTTTAAAGCATTGCTGGTTAATATACTATCTGAAATACGGTATAAACAATTATTCAGATAACATGAAATACTGCCTTGTGTCTTTAAGTTTAGTAACATTATTCTTTCATTCAATTGTCTATTCAACTACTGAATATATATTAAGAATCTACAGTGAACATCGCACTGTGCTAGAGTCTAGAGTTAAAATTAGTGCGAGATTATCTTATCAAGGAAGCAATGATCTTGTTCCGTGCTTCTCAGACTTTTCTGCACATTGTAATTTGGGGGTGGAGGATTTAAAAATATATATTAATGCCTGGATTCTACCTCCAGAGATTCTGGTTTAATTGCTTTGGGCTATCACCTGCGCATCAGACGTTTTAAAGCTCCCTGCAAGATTGTAATAGGTATAACATTTGGGAACCAGCGGTGTGACTAGGACTCATGATAGATCTATCTATAAAGACACGTGAGGTCTTTTAGCACCTTTCCTCCTCACCCTGCTCACTCAGAAGGAATTGACTCCTTTCTCCACTGTAATCTCATGTGTATTCCCACTACATGACATTTTCTCTTATCCACTTATTTACATTTGTGGCTCTCTTTTTCAAGTCCCTTAGTCTTTGAGGTTCCCTGTGTATCTGACCACAGTCTTCAACTCTGGTTGGAATTCCCGATATATGGTAGGCACCAAATAAATGGAAATTCACTGAATATGAGTGGAGAGTGTTTCAGTAAGTGATAATTTCAAATAATATAACCTTGAATACTGACGGCGGAGTTGGTTTGAGTCCGAGGTAAAAGACCCGTGTTCAGTCCAGTGGAGATGGGCGGGACCTCGTCTTTGCAAGGGCGTGCAGAGGAGGAGCGCGAGGCCGGGGCCACAGCCAGGCGCTCTGAGCAGGAAGGGAGCGGCGCTGGGGGCCCTGCCAGCGGGGCAGGCTGACGCCTGGCCGGGCCGCAGAGGTGGAAACCTCACAAAGGGTTACTTTGAGTCAAGGGGCCGCAGGTCAAAGCCTGATTACTGGACAGGTAAGGAGATGGTAAGCAGATGAAGGGGGATCGGTTACTGGCAGGGAGGCCTAGTCTCCCCCGTAGCGCTCAGCCTCTAGTGCAGAGAGGCAGCTTCCTGGGGTAAAGCTTCCGCCTTAAATTCCCACAGGAACACGTGGTATCAAATTGTGTCTCTACCGAGTTCCGAGTATCCCTGGACCTCCCCTCCTGAGGACCCTTCTTGACGGTCACGCGGGCCCAGACTCTTAGCAAGCAGTGCCATTTCATGGGGCTGGGTGTTTTCTGCCTCCTTTTTAGGCAGAAAGCCGAGCTCCTTATCTTCACTTATCCCCTACAGTCAAGGGCTTGCAGTTTGTTGGTTTGCTTATTTGCTTAATAAGTCTGTAATATAAAACAGCAAAATAACTTGCTTAAAACTTAAAATTAGAGATGGGGCTAGGAGGAGGAGGAAATGGATTAAAGTTAAAAAATAGATTATTAAAAATTTTTGGATGACTGCAACCTGTAATTTGGTCTATAACCAGTTTACTCCAAAGGCTGTTGTTTTCTTTTCACACTGAAGTTAATAATTTGCTTTATCAACACTTATACTTTTTTTCCTGACTATATTTCTTCAAATTTTACAAGTACTGTATTATTATGTCTTGGGAAATTTAAGACGTTTTGGAGTTCTACCAGACTATTAGAAGCAAAATTAAACTGTCAAAGCTTCCTAAATATAGTATTCATTGCTTTTCTTTTCTCTTTTTCATTTAATATAGAAACTTTTCTAGTTGTTCAGACGAATTCATCTTTTTTTTGGTCCATTTCACTCCTTCAGTTTTGTTTGGTAAATAAAATCAGACTAACAAATAGGTCTTTAGTACTATATTGCAAATTGGAAATGTGTTTTATTAACTGCGTATACTTCCCCAATGGATTTTATTAAACAAAACTTATTTTATCTAATTATTTCACTGCATTTTGTATTTTGCTCTGTATTTGAATATTCATTTAAATTTGGCTTGGAGGATTACTATAAATATGTGTTCACTTTCTGGTATTTTAATTTTTAGGTTAAGTTTCAAAAGCAAAAGAACAGTCTCACCATGTAATGCCTCAAGCCATAAGTGTTTTTGCCTTAACTCCCTGTTCATAATCATTACCAGGTCATCTGCAGCCCTCTAGCTGCTTCTCATCACTCCCATCCGCAGTCTAAAAATGAAAAGCCATCAGCTGGCTTCCCTCCCACAGTATCCCCTTGAATGCCTTCTTGCCTTGGTTGCACTGCTTCCTAGAGTACCAATTGCATTTTTCTTTCAAACTCACATGCCGCTTTTGCTTGGCCTGAGAGACATATTTATAAATCTAGTGGCTCTGTCACTTCTACCAGCCTGTACGTACATCACGGGCAAAGACTCTGCCTTACCAACGTTTCAGACCCCCTGTGCTCAGCGCGAACTGGGCTGATGTTCACCGTTAGAACTGAATAATTGCGGTGGTTCCCCAGTTTGTCAGGAAAAATAAAGAACATATCCCAAATTTAACAGTTTTACCCTGTAATTGTTCTGAAACCTGCCTTTGTCTGTTAGGAGAATTAGTTAGGGATAAACAGGGAAACAGACATAAGCAAATATTGCAGGACAGCACTGAAGAAATCCGTCGTGCTTAAATGGATTGCTCCCTGCTTTTCCTGATGTGAATTCTTGTAACTGTGATTTGGAAGTAATATTGTTATCATTTATGCTTAGTGAAATTATTAATACCTATGGTGACATTAGATATAACAATAACTGCAGGGGAGGGAGGAGGGAGGGGGGGATCGGGATGGGGAACACATGTAAATCCATGACTGATTCATGTCAATGTATGGCAAAAATCACTACAATATTGTAAAGTAATTAGCCTCCAACTAATAAAAATAAATGAAAAAAAAAAAACTTGGCTAAAAAAATTAAAATAAATAAATAAAGCATTTATCATCCCCCCAAAATAATAAATAAATAAATAAATAAATAAATAAACAAAACATTTATCATCCCCCCCCCACCCAAAAAAAAGACAATAACTGCAAAGAGCACTGAGACACAAGTGTTCTGACTCAAGCAAGTATGAGAACCTCTGTATATTTTAGAGGAAATTCTCTTCTGTTGTCATTTTAGCTGAAAGTGTGACTTAGCTGAAAATGTGAATCGCATGCTGCTAATTGAGACTAGCATTAATTATTTCTAGAATATGCAGTCAGTAATGTAACACAAGCTCCAAGAAACCTTCCAGCTAAAATGTTTCATGCTTTTTTTTTTTAAATTTAAGTAAAAGTATACTTTGTGTAACTAAATTCTTATGCTTATGCTTGACTTCCATCCCTCCCCAGATCATATTAAGAATATTCTCATCTTGGGAAACTTGGGTGGTAATAAGAAATGACATAACCCATTTTTAGTAAGGGAAGCTGTGAGGAAAGTGATGATAGTGACATTTTCATTCTTCCACTTTAATTTGTAACATGTTGCTGTGCTGGATAGATTCATCTAAGAATCCTAATCCATTTACATACTTCCTGTGATGTTTAGCATATTGACATGCAGTGAACACTTTTCCATGGCCTTTCTGCGCTGTTTCCCTAACACAGCATAAATATAAAGTGGTCTCCTACATGTAAGGCTCCAATCAGCCTGTACATTGCCTTCGCTGAGGCTTATTTTCATTGAGAAATTACTGTGTTCTGTGTAGTCTGTTACTTTTCAATTATTGGAAATTTGATCTCTTTCTGTTACATACGATTTTCAAGAGACAGTACTCACTCAAGGTGTGTCATTTTTCCATCATGGCTGTGGGTCAGATATCACCAAAGGCTGGTTAGTTTCAGGTTCAGGGCCACCAGTTTGGGACTTAACACCTGGAGAAGGAAATGGCAGCCCACTCCAGGATCCTTGCCCGGGAAACCTCATGGTCAGAGGAGCCTAGAGAGCTACAGTCCCTTTAGTGATGGGATTAATAACAGTCCCTTTATACACTCAAGATGACAGGCTTTGTTTGTATGATCTCTTTAGTTATGTACGTACATCATGTAAGCTGTATATATGTACGCTGTTCAAGAGCTTACAGTCTGATTTCCTATTCACTCTTTTTTTTTCCTATTCACTCTTAATTATCTATATTTTCTATGTTTGAAGATTTTATGCATAAGAGCCTTAATGTCTAAATCATTTGAAAGCTGTGAGAAAGGGAAACAGATTGTATCTTACGTAGACTTTTTTCAGTGCAGTGTGCTATATTTGGCATGTATGTCTGCAATCCCAGCATCACAATTTTTTCCAGCAAGTAAAATAAAGAAACTCTATTTTAAAAGACTGTGGTGAATGTATATCTCGAATATGTGTATAAGTCGGGACAGGTGCATTTCTGCTGCCATTTATATTTGTGCTAATGTGTCTCAGTAAGCTCTGAGGATACAACTAGTAAGGAATACAAATGTGGCAGCTTTCTATCCTTTGAAGAAAAGAGTGATATTAAACTAAGCAACAAAACGAAAGTGTGCAATTAAAATGTGAAATCACTGTTTCTTTCTGTGTTGTTGTTCAGTCCCTCAGTCAGTTGTGTCTGACTTTGCAACCCCATGGACTGCAGCACACCAGGCTTCCCTGTCCGTCAGCATCTCCCAGAGCTTGCTCAAACTCATGGCCATTGCGTTGGTGATGGCATCCAACCATCTCATCCTCTGTCATCCCCTTCTCCTCCTGCCTTCAATTTTTCTCAGCATTAGAGTCCAAGGGACTCTCAAGAGTCTTCTCCAACACCACAGTTCAAAAGCATCAATTCTTTTGTGCTCACCCTTCTTTATGGTCCAACTCTCACATCCATACATGGCCCCTGGAAAAACCTTTGACTCTGTGGGCCTTTGTCAGCAAAGTAATGTTTCTGCTTTTTAATACACTGTCTAGATTTGTCATAGCTTTTTTCCCCAAGGAGCAAGCATCTTTTAGTCTCATGACCGCAGTCATCATCTGCAGTGATTTTGGAGCACAAGAAAATAAAGTCTGTCACTGTTTCTTTAATGAAAAACTTTAATGGAAAAATCATGAAAATATTATTAGTGGACCCTTGGACTACAAGGAGATCTAACCAGTCCATCCTAAAGGAAATCAGTCCTGGGTGTTCATTCGACTGATGACAACTGACAACAGTTGTTGTTGTTAAAGCTGAAACTGATGATTAGAGCTGAAACTGGAATATTTTGGCCACCTGATGCAAAGAACTGACTCATTTGAAAGACCCTGATGTTGGAAAAGTTTGAAGGCAGGAGGAGAAGGGGACGACAGAGGATGAGATGGTTGGATGGCATCACGGACTCAACGGACATGAGTTTGAGTAAACTCCGGGAGTTGGTGATGGACAGGGAGGCCTGGCATGCTGTGGTTCATGAGGTCACAAAGAGTTGGACATGACTGAGTGACTGAACTGAACTGAATACACCTTTCGGTTTTCATGAAATTACTCTTCCTCCCAAATGAAGGAAAATTTCAGTGTTTGATATAAATAGGTGAAAATGAATGTGTGAGTCCCTCAGTCATGTCTGACTCTTTGCGATCCCATGGACTGTAGCCAGCCAGGCTCTTCTGTCCATGGGGATTCTCCAGGCAAGAATTCTAGAGTGGGTTGCCCTTCCCTTCTCCAGAAGATCTTCCTGACCCAGGGATTGAACCCGAATCTCCTGCACTGCAGGCAGATTCTCTATCATCTGAGCCACCAGGGCGGCCCTCATATAAACAAGGGGGTGAGAAAGTGCTTAGTACTGGGAAGAGAGCACCTGCAGCTTTTTAATCATAAACAGGGAAGTGGGAATTCAGAATTTGGATGTTCTTCCTCCACACCCCCCCACCCCCACCCCCCAAGAGAGTGGCTGTCCCCGGTTCCCTAGCAAAACTTGCCTGTGAGCATTTGGTACAGATGAGTGCCTGCTTTTAAGAAAATGCAGGGATTTGACAGTTACTAGACTTGTCCTCCCTCTTTCTTAAGGGAGAGCATCTGCCATCCTCGTATGGAAAATTACGTTCCAAATTCTGAACACGTTCTGTGGCAGGAATCCATTCATAAAAAAGGCATGTTCCTATTTCTGTTCAACCGACAGAATTTCAGTTACAATTAAAATAAAAAAGAAAATAGAATGCTCAAATGTACCTAACTGCTTGGACCACTCTTTTTTTGGATTGAGTTAAAGGAAAAAAAAAGTGTATTTATTGAACATATAATGCTGCCGTGTTTGGTACTGTCTGTTGTTTGGGCAGATTTCAATCTTTAATATTACAAGGGACAAAATACTTTGAATCAGAATACTCTTCCTTGGAGAAATCAAAGCCTTTTTGGGCTGACCCAGATCCTTCTGTTTCTTCGTCATACCTCATTATGTCCTTTCAGTACTGCTGTAGAGATTTGTTGCACATGAAATGATATCTCCCGCATAAAAGAATGATATGCCAACTGAGGGCTCCTGTGTGTATGTGCAGTAAGTGGCTGTTTAATTTACCTGGAGGAATAGTCCACAGAAGCCAGACCAGCAGGGCTCCTCATCCCCAGCGAGGTTCTAGCAGAAGTGAGAAATTGCCTTTCAAACTCAAAGCAATCTGATGATTTACATCACTTTTACTAAAATAAATAAACCATGTAATAAAACAACTGATGACTTTTTAAATACAGTGATGACTGTGTAAAATACTACCCAAGGGATACCAAAGGTACATCTTCTGTGATGTAAGGCATTTGCTATCTCAGTAACTGTTCCATCCTGGGATCATATTTTACTATTGTCATTTTCAAAATAACTTAATTTAGTGATTAGAGATATACAGATATGCATATAAAATGTTTCAAGAAAAAAAAAAACCAACTATGTGTTATGTGTGATTTCCCTGAGAATATCCTAAGCTTGTTTTTAAGATTAGATAATGTCAGCTTGTGGACATTTTTTCAGATTCTTTTGTGTTGATCTTTTATATTTAAATATTCAGGAAAATGACAATATAAACTTGGTCATATATACTGAATTGCATATAAGAAATATTCAGTAAAAACTTTACCAATGTGTGCAGAATAGAGTCTCTGTGCTGTGCTAAACACACAGGGTTCTTCATGGAGAGTAGGTTTCTGGTTGTAAAGAAGCAAATCGGTGATGGTGATAAATATTTAAAACTGTATTTTAAAATTGGAAGGAAACACAGGTTGACTGTATGTTTGCAGGAGGTTTAATGGATATGGGTGTACAAGCAGTCATTAGAAAGTAGGACTATGATGGTAAGGCTATTTATTTTTATAAATGATGTAATTGGGCTTTGCTGGTGGCTCAGTAGTAAAGAATCTGCCTGCCAATCCAGGAGTCACAGGTTTGATCCCTGGGTCAAGATGATCCCCTGGAGGAGGAAATGGCAACTCACTCCAGTATTCTTGCCTGGAGAATCTCATGGATTCTCTTAATCACTACACTTGCTTAATCACAGAGCTTGAGCTTGGACCATTCATCCTACCTGAGATATGTTATCTACTAGATGTTATGATAACTTAAATTTTTCAAAATTAATGAATAGAACTTGAGGCTTGTCTGTATGGTACTACCGAAAAGAATGCAGTGGGCATTTTTAATATTTAAGGGTTTGTTCTTTTTTTTTTTTTGTAATGGGGAAGATAGCCTTTCCTACTTCCCAGAGTCCGTCTCTGGATTTAATTCTGAGGACAGTGGAGTGCCATTGGATGGTTTTAAGGAGGAGAGTGTATAATGAGATTTACATTTTCAAAAGGTTACCCTGGCTCCTGGGGAGAATGAGTCATAGGGGATAGGAAGGAAATAGAGTGGTAAAAGAGAGGCTGGGCTCAGCTGTAAAGAACCCACCTGCAATGCAGGAGACATGGGCTTGATCCCTGGTTTGGGAAGATGCAGTGGAGAAGGAAATGGCAACTCACTCCAGTATTCTTGCCTGAATATCTTTGAAATCGCTGGATATTTGGATAACACAAATATTAGGGTAACTTGTCAGCCTTTACTGTTAAAGAAATTCTAATTTTTTTTAACCCCCTCTCCTATTCTTCTGCTATGAAACTTTTTAATTTTTTTTAGTCACAGTACTCTGCTTATTGGACTCTATGTAAATGTATATATGGGTGTGTGTGTTTTCATCCTTGATGAAAGTTCTCAAAAGTTCTCAAAGTCCTGCATGGTGATTTTTTTGATCCCTTTCCTTGGTAAACTCTGTTTTCCATTCTCCAGGGGAGTTATCCCAACCTGGTTTTCTTCTTCTCAATCCCTTAAATCTACTTCTGGCTATTATATGATCTTCCCTCCAAGTTCATACTTGATGGAGTTTATTTTGTCCTTGAACTTTTCTGAGCTTATCTGTTACCTCCTCCTAGCTTCTCTCTTCTTTATCTTCTTCTCTCTTGAGGGAATAGATCTGTCATCTTTTCCAAATCTGACCTTTGCACCAAGCTCCTAATTCAGTTTTATCCCACTTCTTCCTAAACTTAAACCCATCAATTATCACTTCTCTTATATTTTTGCTTCACAACATCTTTAAAGATAAGTCCATGCTTGCTGTTAGAAGTCAATATTATAGGTTTGATCTTCTAGGCAGTACAATACGACTTTTTCCTCCAAGAGCTCTAATAAAATGAATGTTTCGAGAGAGAAGAGCTTTCAAATGATCAAATCCTCTTCTCGGATCACAATTCTCTTCTCAATTTTTACCTTTCTAGGCAACTCTACCTTGTGTTCATTCCTATTGTGCAACTCCCTTGACCTTACTAGACTAGACATTGCTTTGCTTTTTACTTCTACTGCTACCTGAAAGGCAGTCCCTTTTTGTTGGTGTTGTTTTCTTTATTTCCCCCCAGATTCTGTTCTCAATACTCTTCTCTTCTTGCTTTACACACTGTTTACTATCCCTACATCATACACTAACTGTATAATGAAGACATTTAATTTCTCTCTAGATGCAGATTTTCCATTTTATGTTTTGTCAGAAGAATTTTTATTATTTTCCACCTCCAAGTAGAGACTTTCTTCTCAGTCCCCATGCACTAGTGATTCAACCAAACTATACATTTTGGAACCTTCTTTGACTTTCCCCCTTTCCCTCCAGCATATGATAGGTTATCAGTTCCCAGTATGTTTGACATCTGAACTAGTTTTCTTCCGTGAGTGTCCTATTTCCCCTGCTGTAGTGAAAGCCGTTTCCCCTAACTGGGTCACTGAGACGGCACGTCCCTCTGCTTGTCTGCCTGCCCCTAGTCCTTCTCCTTGCAAGTTTCTCTCCACCATTGTCATCTTGCAAAGCCACAGAACTGGCCATGTCACCATCCTTCTGCAATATGTAAAAGGACCTGAAAAGCAGAGAGAAGAATATAACAGACATTCCTGTATTTATCACCCAGATTTAACAAATATTAACCGCCCCCCCCCCTTTTCAAATTTGCTTCAAATCCTTTGGTCAAGTAAATCAAATATGTCCATTCCTACTACCCATCCTTGCTCAAGTCAGTGTATATTTTTCTTGTTTATATGTAATGTATATTCTTAGGATTTATATTATAGGCATGCCTGCAGATATGAGACCACTGCAGTAAGGTGGATATCATGATAAAGTGCGTCCCACAAATTGTTTGGTTTCCTCAGGGACGGAGTCTATGTGTATGTGTATGTATAGCTGATTTACTCTGTTGTACGGCACAGAGTAACACAGCATTGGATAGCAATTATACTCCAATTTAAATAAAGAATCTTATGTATTCTTTTTAAATCTGGAAGCAGTTTAAATTGTGTGTGTGTGCATGCACACGTGTGTGTAGCATTTACAGTCTCCATCCTCTGACTTGTTGCAGCTTTGTCCTTGCCCACTTTCCTCTGTCACCCTCTTTCCATTCATTTTGGCTTCCCTTAGACTGAATCTTTTCTTGGTATGTGACAGCTGATCAATTCCTCTGAGCTCAGCTTTCTCTATATTTTAAGATTTTTTCACTTCATTTATTTTTAGATAATTATAAGCATGTTTTTGCTGTTCTCTTTTGTTCAAAATTTACGAAACTTAGTTTTTAGTCAGGTGATTAAAATACTTAAACTATCTTCTTATTGTTTGCTTATACGTCTTTGGATTATGTTTGAATATGTGGTCTATAATTTATGTGGTCTTACATTTGGAATTCATTAATTTTTTCTATGTGGTCAAATACACATTCTATTATTGCAAATGTTTCATTCAAATGAAACAATATACAGCATTCTCTGTAGGATATCAAGTTCTGTACTGAGAAATAATAATTCATGATCTATAGTTATTAATATATTAATTTTATGTTTTAAAAAGCTACCTATTAGACATTATACAGATCATTGTATTTTATATTATTTTTCTATCAAGATAGATAATACATAAGACTATATTTCTATATATAGATTCTTTCAATTAAAATAGTTTACTATATAAATATAAAATGGTATAGCAGAATATTATGTTGGAAAAAAGATGGCTTGAGAATCCAAAACCAGATTCTACTGAATTTACCCCATGCAAGTTGGATAAAATTGAGTCGTTATTTAACTTGTTCAGTATTTTGTGTTTTTATGAAATGAGGAAATTGAATTTGATCATCACCGAGATATTTTGCAATTTTATAAAATGCTGTGATAATCCCTTTCCTGAACATGTCTATATTGTTTTCACTTTGAAGTCATGTTTTCATTTTTTAATGATTGCAGTTATAATTTTTAAGTGAAAATATTAATGAAAATAAATGTG
The DNA here is from genome assembly GCF_963930625.1 of Muntiacus reevesi. NCBI lineage: Eukaryota > Metazoa > Chordata > Mammalia > Artiodactyla > Cervidae > Muntiacus > Muntiacus reevesi. The sequence goes on from NC_089251.1 coordinate 161,815,799, forward strand.
CCACAATTAAATCATAATTACTCAAGTAAAAGAAAAATTATTAGGCATGCTAATTTGCTGTGTACCTGCAATGAATATGCTCACTCTGGAATGCTACACTTCAGTGAAGCTCCCCCATGACATCTGCTTCTCAAGGAGGATTGTTCATCAGTTTCAACTGTTTAAAACAAGTGATGATGTTTGTTTAGTGTGAGCATCAGTCATCAAGTATTTTAAGGGACCAAGTTAGACTGTTGCTTGAAAAACAAAATGGCACATTTCCACACTGTGGTCTCTCTCCTTAGCATTCTTTTTTTTTTTCATTTATTTTTACTGGTTGGAGGATAATTACTTTACAATATTGTAGTGGTATTTGTCATACATTGACATGAATTAGCCATGGATTTACATATGTTTCCCATCCCGATCCCCCCTCCCACCTCCCTCTCTACCTGATCCCTCTGAGTCTTCCCAGTGCACCAGGCCCAAGCACTTATGTCATGCATCCAACCTAGGCTGATGATCTGTTTCACCCTAGATAATATACATGTTTTGATGCTATTCTCTCAAAACATCCCACCCTCGCCTTCTCCCACAGAGTCCAAAAGTCTGTTCTGTACATCTGTGTCTCTTTTTCTGTTTTGCATATAGAGTTATCATTATCCTCTTTCTAAATTCCATATATATGTGTTAGTATACTGTAATGGTCTTTATCTTTCTGGCTTACTTCACTCTGTATGATGGGCTCCATCATACATACATGGGCTCCAGTTTCATCCATCTCATTAGAACTGATTCAAATGAATTCTTTTTAATGGCTGAGTAATATTCCATGGTGTATATGTACCACAGCTTCCTTATCCATTCATCTGCTGATGGGCATCTAGGTTGCTTCCATGTCCTGACTATTATAAACAATGCTGCGATGAACATTGGGTTGCACGTGTCTCTTTCAGATCTGGTTACCTTGGTGTGTATGCCCGGAAGTGGGATTGCTGGGTCATATGGCAGTTCTATTTCCAGTTTTTTAAGAAATCTCCACACTGTTCTCCATAGCGGCTGTACTAGTTTGCATTCCCACCAACAGTGTAAGAGGGTTCCCTTTTCTCCACACCCTCTCCAGCATTTATTGCTTGTAGACTTTTGGATAGCAGCCATCCTGACTGGCGTGTAATGGTATCTCATTGTGGTTTGGATTTGCATTTCTCTGATAATGAGTGATGTTGAGCATCTTTTCATGTGTTTGTTAGCCATCTGTATGTCTTCTTTGGAGAAATGTCTGTTTAGTTCTTTGGCCCGTTTTTTGATTGGGTTATTTATTTTTCTGGAATTGAGCTGCAAGAGTTGCTTTTATTTTTGAGATTAATCCTTGTCTATTCTGAAGGCTGTCTTTTCACCTTGCTTATAGTTTCCTTTGTTGTGCAAAAGTTTTTAAGTTTCATTAGGTCCCATTTGTTTATTTTTGCTTTTATTTCCAATATTCTGGCAGGTGGGTCATAGAGGATGCTGCTGTGATCCATGTCAGAGAGTGTTTTGCCTATGTTCTCCTCTAGGAGTTTTATAGTTTCTGGTCTTACATTTAGATCTTTAATTCATTTTGAGTTTATTTTAGTGTATGGTGTTAGAAAGTGTTCTAGTTTCATTCTTTTACAAGTGGTTGACCAGTTTTCCCAGCACCACTTGTTAAAGAGGTTGTCTTTTTTCCATTGTATATTCTTGCCTCCTTTTTCAAAGATAAGGTGTCCATAGGTTCGTGGATTTATCTCTGGGCTTTTTATTCTGTTCCATTGATCTATATTTCTGTCTTTGTGCCAGTACCATACTGTCTTGATGACTGTGGCTTTGTAGTACAGTCTGAAGTCAGGCAGATTGATTCCTCCAGTTCTATTCTTCTTTCTCAAGATTTCTTTGGCTATTTGAGGTTTTTTGTATTTCCATACAAATTGTGAAATTATTTGTTCTAGTTCTGTGAAAAATACCGTTGGTAGCTTGATAGGGATTGCATTGAATCTATAGATTGCTTTGGGTAGTATAGCCATTTTGACAATATTGATTCTTCCAATCCATGAACACGGTATGTTTCTCCATCTGTTTGTGTCCTCTTTGATTTCTTTCATCAGTGTTCTATAGTTTTCTATGTATAGGTCTTTTGTTTCTTTAGGTAGATATACTCCTAAGTATTTTATTCTTTCTGTTGCAGTGGAGAATGGTATTGTTTCCTTAATTTCTCTTTCTCTTTTCTCATTGTTAGTGTATAGGAATGCAAGGGATTTCTGTGTGTTAATTATATATCCTGCAACTTTACTATATTCATTGATTAGCTCTGGTAATTTTCTGATAGAGTCTTTAGGGTTTTCTATGTAGAGGATCATGTCATCTGCAAACAGCGAGTTTTACTTCTTCTTTTCCTATCTGGATTCCTTTTACTTCTTTTTCTGCTCTGATTGCTGCGGCCAAAACTTCCAAAACTATGTTGAATAGTAGTGGTGAGAGTGGGCACCCTTGTCTTGTTCTGATTTTCATTCTTTTAAGCCTGAAAGGGAAAGTTGCTCAGTCGTGTCCAACTCTTTGTGACCCAGGCCAGAATACTGGAGAATTCTCTACACCAGAATACTGGAGTGGGAAGCCTTTCTCTTCTCCAGGGGATCTTCCCAACCCCGGGAATGAGCCCAGGTCTCCAGCATTGCAGGCAGATTCTTCACCAGCTGAGCCACAAGGGAAGCCCAAGAATACTGGAGTGGGTAGCCTAGCCCTTCTCCAGCAGATCTTCCTAACCCAGGATTTGAACCGGGGTCTCCTGCATTGCAGGCACATTCTTTACCAACAGCTGTCAGGGAAGCCCTCTTTCAAGCCTGGTGGTATATAATTCGTAAAATTATTTTGTTAAATTAAAAGAATTTCTAAAATTATAGAATTCCTACTTTTCCCTCATTGCTACAGTATATCATGTTTCTCAGTCCCTGGACAAGTGGCATTGGAGAGGGCCAGCAGCAGCCCAGTTCTGGGCATCGCCTGGGGGCGAGTACTCTGCCCACTCTCTGCTATTTCCTGTCATCAAAGGGTGTCGCTCTGACCGGGCAGCTGGTGCCCTATCGGTTCTATTCGAGAGACTTGGTTTTGCCTTCTGCCATCCTCTCGAGAAGGCACTGTGTGACTCCCATCTTGAACGTCCATGTAACCCTATTTCCCAGTTCACAGGTAAGAGTTTTAGAAGCTTAACTGAGTTTAAAACACTGAGTTTATGAGGTCTGATTTGAAGTGAAGGGACTAAACTGAAGCATCCTGCTGTACTATGTTTGATTGTTTTTATTCCATTTAAACTTTATTAATTCAGTCTCCACTAATTCAGAATTTATCTTTGGAACTTAGGAGGGAAAGTGTCGAGTCTTTATAAAGTAATAATAGTGATATTTATTTAATATATTTATTATATTAGCATTAGTTAATATTAACAGTATTAAATATATTCAGAGAAACATAATGCATATTGTTCTGTTAATTAAGAAAAAGATAAGACTTCAATGGCAAATCTATCAGTTAGCATACCATATTTAATTTTTTCTCTTTGAAAGCATTTCAGTTTTTTGAAGAAAACCAACTCTGGACAGATTCAGTAATTCTTCCTCTATAATTCGGATTGCTAAGCTTGTTCAGTGTGTGAAAATCTGTTAAGAATTGTCATTCCTCATACCTTTTCAAGAAATAGAGTGTAGCCACACTTGGTACTCAGAAGTGTGTAGGGATGACTGTTCGACCTGACAGGGAAGAGATCTGTATCTGAAGTGGAGAGAGGCTGGGCAGGAATGAGACACTGCCCATCTCTGCAAGAATTAGAAATGTGGCTCATTGGATAGACTTTAGAACTGCCGTGACTAAGGCTCAATCCTAGATAACATCTTTAACTAGGAAAGAAAATAAGTCATCTGTTTATTAATTCAGATACTGTCTATAGATGTATTGTCAAGGGCAATCTTTTTTTTTTTTTGTAAGATTCTATTTTGATTAAAATCTTTTGCAAAAAATGATATTTTTGACACCTCATACATTTTATCAGAGACCTGTCATCAGCAATCTGGAATTAAGATAAAGAATATCTCCTTAAGGAAACAAATAATCTTCTTTGAAGTTGCCAACTGTTCTCTTTGGCTAGAGAGACATTAGAACTTTGTTATTTTTAGAAAATGTCACACAGCCATGGCTGACTTTTAACACCTTAGCTAACTTTAAGAGTTGGAGAAGAGGTTAAATAATTTTCCAAAGGTCTTCTAATCTTGACAACAGAGTGTGGGTCTCTTGAATTTCCCCAGTCTCCACATTTTTCAGTAATCACTGACATGTATTGCATCAATAAACATCTACAAACATGTAGTAGGTGCCTACAGTTTGCCAACCAGTATTCTGGGATCTGGCACACAGATCTGAGTATCACATAGTCTAGTTGACAAGAGAGAGAAAGAAACAAATTTGCAGAGACATGATAAATGCTGTGACAAAGACACGCACAGGATGCAGAGAGTGCCTGAAGGAGGAACAGCTGATCTAGAACCTAACCTAGATAGACTAGGACATATGGAGGACTTCCCGGGGCAGGGAGTGGCCTCAGATAAGTCATGCGATCACAAAGAGTTGGACATTCTCCTTATGACCCCATAGACTGTAACCTGCCAGGCTCCTGTGTCCATGGAATTTTCCAGGCAAGAATACTGGAGTGGGTTGCCTACCCCAGGGGATCCTCCAGACCCTGTGATCGAAACCCTGTCTCCTGCATTGGGAAGCAGATTCTTTACCACTCTGCTACCTGGGAAGCCCGTTTTTCAGTTGGACATGTTCAAATCAAATTTCTCGTCTGCAGATACATATTTTATACACTATTAAAATGATTACAGTAATTATTTTAAAAGTGATTGAGTAAACGAATGAATGAACACAGTCGTTTTTTCTGTCATACCTAGACAACGATCATTTTATGTAGCACCATGTCTATTCATGGAGGGTGATCAGTTATACAATAGCAGTTAAAGGCTAACATTCTATACAATGACCCAGCCTTTGTAAACGTCAGTTTTATTTTACAAAATAATATAATTTATTTATTGCATTCATATTACATATCATTTGCTCTGATGCTTTCATGGGTACGTGTTAGGTTTCTTGGTATTCAATTCCAGGATTCAGTCATTTAAATGCCGTAGTTTGTGACCTTTTCTGGAAAGATTTCTGCTGAAAGAGATGGGTACACAGAGTGGACTTCACATGTTGATTGTCACCTGCCTCAGTCAGGACAAGGGAAAGTTTTCATCTTCAGGGAGCTTATAATTTATAGGGTGGGCCATGTGGATAAGGTGTGCACACAAAAGGCTGTACACCGTAGAAGAAAATGCCAGGTGGAGTTGAATAAATATTGGTAAGCACAAATCCCGTGATGTAAGGACTCAAAGGAGGATGTGATCATGTGAGTCAAAGGAGGAAGCTGGTGTGAGGGATCTTATTAATACCAATAGAAAAGTGTGGGCACATTCTTTTTCTGGTTTCCTTGACAATAATGGAGTATAAGAAACATTTGGATTTATTTTTGAAATTGTCACCTATAAGAAATGGAAGCACTCAAATTCAATTAGCTAAGAGGAGACTAAAATTGCAAAGCTTTATTTAATGCATAACTGAGACATTTATGGCTTCTCTCTGCTTTACAAAATAAGCTTCTCTACAAAATAATTCTAAGTGTTTTGTATTAATGAAAATGCAGTTCAAGGGCATTTGAGCTTAACAGTGCAGAGCCACAGTTCTTTTGTAAAAACTGTACAGCCAATTTGCTGATTTGAAAGGGAGTGGGCATTTATTTCTGGGCTTGTGCTTTGACAGTAGAGAGTTTGGAAGATTATGTTTTCTAGATTTATGATGAAACTCTGTGTCATCTAGTTTTTTACCTATTTTAATAAGCGTAGTTAGGTTTTTGAATTCACTTGAAGTCTCCTTGAGTACATGCCAAGTTTAAACTCGTCGACTATTGATTGAGCATCTACTGTGTATAACTGGAGGAAGAAATGGCAAAGCCCCCAGTACTCTTGCCTGGGAATCCCATGGACAGAGGACCCTGGCGGGCCACAGTCCATAGCATCGCAGAGAGTTGGACACGACTGAGTAGCGAAGCAGTCTTAGCATTATATATAAAGCAATCTGCTTTATATATAACGCAGTAACAGTATTGCAATATTTATTATAGTCAGATTACGTGAGGTGTGAAGGGAGATCTATGGGAATGCTAGAGCATATAAATGTGCTCTCCATTTGCTAAAGAGCTGATATACTGACTGAGATAAAGGGACATATGAGGATGATTTCAAACTTGTATACAAAGTCCTCATTAGCAGATAATATTGCATAAACCAAGACAACAGCAGTCAAATTCAAATATAGTTATCCTAAAAATACAGCTTTGAAGGAATAAACAACATGAAAATGAGGTTAATATTCTCAAATCTTTCATATACATAGTTACAGCCACAGTAACTTTCATAATCTTTCAATCACTTTCATAATACTACTAGGTACTTATAATAATTTTGATCTTCATGGCAATCCTGTCCAGTAGATATTATTTCTGTTTTACCAAAGAGCAAACTGACTGAAATGGTTGAGCCAGAATTTGATCGCATATGTACCTGATTCTTTCCCATTGTGTGTGTGTGTGTGTGTGTGTGTGTGTGTTTGGAGAGAGAGAGATGTTTGTTTTGTAAGAGATGTTCATTATCTTCTGAGGAGTAAACTCTTCTAAGTGAATTTAGCTCCATGTTTTTGGTATTTTGGAAAAGTAGGTCTTTTTTCCATGTGAGAAGTAAACCAAGTTTTACTTCAACCCTGACAGCAGTGATAATGAGTTAGCTGTATATCCAGTTGTTTGAGTGGGCCTGCTATTGTCATGAAATACGTGCTTCTCTTATGTAAAATCCATTACTAAGAATGTGGAAGTTACTCATGCAAGCAAGTACAAATTTACTTTTCCACCAGCAAAATTCCCTTCAATTTATCATTTTAATCTATACTGTTGAGACCGATATTAGCAGTCATTTGCAAAGCTTCATAAACTGAGTGAATATTCAATTAATAGTAATAATATTATATCAGTGCCATATGGAACAAAATAAAGGGATCAAAAATATCAGTTCAGTTCAGTTCAGCCACTCAGTGGTGTCCAACTCTTTGTGACCCCATGAATTACAGCATGCCAAGCCTCCCTCTCCATCACCAGCTCCTGGAGTTTATTCAAACTCATGTCCATTGAGTTGGTGATGCCATCCAGCCATCTCATCCTCTGTCGTCCCCTTCTCCTCCGGCCTTCAGTCTTTCCCAGAATCAGGGTCTTTTCTTATGAGTCAGCTCTTTGCATCAGGTGGGCAAAGGATTGGAGTTTCAGCTTCAACATCAGTCCTTTCAAAGCACCCAGGACTGATCTCCTTTAGGGTGGACTGGTTGGATCTCCTTGCAGTCCAGGGGATTCTGAAGAGTCTTCTCCAACACCACAGTTCAAAAGCATCAATTCTTTTTCTGTGCACAACTTTCTTTATAGTCCAACTCTCACATCCATACATGACCACTGGAAAAACTGCAGCTTTGACTAGATGGACCTTTGTTGGAAGTTTTAATGGAGCAGGAAAACTGATTCCCTGACGTCTTGGCTTTTGGTTCCTAACCAGTTACCGCATATTTCACAGGCTCAGTGTGCAACCATGGGCAAACATTTAACCTCATTTAAAAATATATAATATTGAAATTTTAAAAAATGGAAAGGTGCCTCATAGATCAGAAATCTTGAGATTCTTTGAAGGCTTTAAATTCTAATTCACTGAAGGAAAGCTAATTTTATATAGTTAGATATTTTTGGAACAAGATGTGGTAGAAGTAGTTTGACTAAGTAAAACGTATGGCTTTTATATTTGTCTATCTCAAAGAATTCTTCTTTGAATAATTTTCTCATTACTAAAAGCTGAAAAAGAGTATTATTTCATTTGGCTTTCAGTTAACCATAGTATCCTATACACGAGAATAGCTCCGTTATAATGCCTTACAATGAACTATCTTTTAATGTGGATATTAAACTCCTCCATTAAAATGACATTGAAAAATCATGATGTAATCAATGGTTTCTTCTTTCATACCGTTCTCTCTGGTTTGCCATCATTTACTTGAAACAGAAGTGAAATGTTTGCCTACGTTAGCTGCTCTGTTCTCTTCTCTCATAAAAGCAGGAGCTAAGCTCTTGAATTTTCAATGGAGCAGAGCTCTGGTATCCAGTTCCTGACTGGGCACGGGCAAGAGTGGACTTCTCCTTGTTCTACATTAATCAAATAATGAGAGACTGCCTCTGCAGTGTAATTGGGATTTTTTTTTTTTTTTAGTTGTTGTATTTTGTATTTTTCACAACATATTTTCTAAATTCTCTTTGACCCTTTAGTTATTAAGGAATGTGTTAATTTCCATGTATTTCTAAATTTTTCAGATTTTTGTCTTGTTGATGTCTAGTTCTAGATCAGTGTGGTTGAAAAGCTCTGAGATATGATTTGACTCTTAAATGTGTTTTGTGGCTCAGGAATGGCATAATGACATATCCTGAAGATTTTTTTTTTTCTAGGAATTAAAAAGCAAGACTGTCATTTTGGTGTGAAAATAGTCTTTATTTTATAAAACAGGTTTGCTGGCAGATTCGGGGTGATCCTAAGAATGTAAAGTCAGTGACTTTTTAAAGGAAATCTATGTGTAGATTTATGTAGTATTTTGTTAGTGTGTTTTTCCAGTTTCATATGTGCTCATTTCTCTGATGAAGAAAATGAATTAGTGAGGAACGGTGGAAGTGGCAGAGGAGGAATGACAGGCGTGACAAAGGCCCACGGACCCTGGGACTGCTGCGGCTGCTTGTGGAGGCGTCCTGGGCCAGACTCACCCCTGCCAGCTAGCACTGTAGTCTTTTTCCTGCAACAACAAAATAGAAATTAGTGTTTGCTTTTTCTAAGGCAAAAGAGAAACATCAGAAACACTTAACCTTTCCATAAGAACAAAAGGAAACACCACTTTTTCCCTTCTTCTTTATTTTCAGAAAAAGTCTTGCCAGCCAGTATTAGAAAATGGAAATGTGACTAAAGCTCTCTGGCAAAGACAACTAATAACCATTCTACAATGAATCATGCCTTTGTGAAACAAAGTCGAGCTCCTGGAATAAGGCTTTTAATCTGGTGGCCAAGGGATTAGCTTTCATGTGTCATTAGATGTATAAAAACTGGGTGATTGTTGTAACTGCTGAAAGTTGAGTTGGGGGCATTACCAGAGTCTATGCCGTTCATTGGCTATAACCATTTCTTCCCCTTCCCAGGCCCCAAAGTTGATGTCATTTTTTCTAAATGTTCTTGGGGGTAATTATACAGTTTCTTCTTGAAGTATTTTGAAATAGGTGATAATGAAGTTCCATAAAGTGTGTTACAAGTGTGTGTTACATGTAATTAGGTTCTTAAAACAGTCTTTCTTTTTGGTAAAAGTGTAAAGAATAACAGCGCCTTGGAAAGGCATTTTAATAATTGCAATAAAAATTTTAAATGCACGTATTGGCTGACTCTGATATTCTGGCTCATTTAAATTTTCCAACATTCTTCTAATATTAAGTATATCTTCGCTAAAGGATTATTTTTAAACATGAAAACCCAAGGCAATTGAAATGTCCCCTAAAGGAAGAATGTTTACATAAATTATGATGCATCCCTAGTATGGTACACCGTGACACCAAAAGAAGGGATAGAAAAAAAAAAAAAAAGAAGGGATAGAGCAGAACAGTAGTTACTTTAATGGAAGGAGTGTTGTGATATTTTATTGAGCACAGAATAGAAATATAGAGCACTTAGTATGATATCGTGTTGTTAAAAAATATATATAAAGTCATTATGATGTGTGTGTTTAGTCCTTCAGTCATGTCTGACTCTTTACGACCCCATGGACTGATTCGTGTGTGTATATGCATATGTGCACACATATAAATATACACGCATATGATATGTATGCATGCATATTCAGTTCAGTTCAGTCACTCAGTTTTGTCCAACTCTTTGCGACGCCATGAACTGCAGCATGCCAGGCCTCCCTGTCCATCACCACCTCCTGGAGTCCACCCAAACCCATGTCCATTGAGTTGATGATGCCATCCAACCATCTCATCCTCTGTCGTCCGCTTCTCCTCCTGCCTTTAATCTTTCCCAGCATCAGGGTCTTTTCAAATGAGCTAGCTCTTCGTATCAAGTGGCCAAAGTATTGGAGTTCCAGCTTCAACATCAGACCTTCCAATAACAAGGCTGCAGAAGATGCACACCAGTTGCTAATCGGTGACCCCTGGAGAGCAGAACTGGGAGGTATTGACAGGGAGGGGAGGTACTTCCATTTAAAAAATTTGTGCAGTTAAAAAAAATTTATAATTAATTAATTTATAATTTATAATTTAAGAAAAAAATTAAGAGAACAAAGGCTGAATAAACCTCACTCTAATGTCAGCTGTTAATTTGTTGGAGACGTGTGTCAGTTCATCTTAGCTGCCGATAATGATCTGAAGTAAGATATGCTTTACATATGCAATAAAAAACTGGTTCTTTCGGCTCCTCCAGCAAGCCCTAGTGGTGAGATTCCCTTCTCAGCAAGTAACTGTGCTTCCCTCAGATATCAGTCACCTCGTGATTGCTCACATCTAATGAAGAACAAACTGAGGTGAGTAACTGAGGTTGAACGGGTTGCTTCAACAGGTAGTCAACCCAAATTAATGCGAATAGTTGTTGGGTCTAAAGACAAGTGCAGGGATGTCAATACAAAGCAGCTGTTTCCTGGGTGAGTTAAACAGCCCGTGGCGTCTCTCTACCCTGCTGCTGGATCAGATTTAGTCACTAACTCTGGAAACAAAGATAAATGCCAGGTGGGAGTCGAGTGTTAATTTACTATTTTGAGAAAAGCCAATCACATTTATTTTGATTTCCTACTCTTAACATTAAGTCTCCTTCTGACCTCAAAGGAAATAATTACCTATTTTATAAAGTCTCCTTCTGACCTCAAAGGAAATAATTACCTATTTTATAAAGTCATTAGTTTTACTGAGTAGCATTTAAAAAAAAATAGCAATCTCTCTCATACAACTCTGGTGTTTTTAAAAATAATTGAAGAAAGTCACAGTGCCAAGATGTTTTAAAAATATACTCTACAAACACAGTTATTATCTCTAGATGAGGTTTAATGCTGTAAGCAAAAATAAGACCTACCGTTCCTAAGGACTACTTAGTTCACCTTAGGCTTTTAATTATTCCTAAATATCCAGTTTTTAAAGAATAGAGCAATGCTATAACTAATTTAACTAAAAAATAGATGTATGCTCTGAAAACCTAACTTTTGCAAACCCTCTGAAATTGTATAAAACATATTTTCTCTGTTGTACAATTTAAGTTAATGTTGACAATTAGTAATGAGGTTTTAAAGTTTTTTTTCTGATTGTGAAAGGAATATATGCCAGAATATAGAAAAAATTAGTAAGTATAACTACATAAAATTAAGAATCCCTCTAAGAAAAATACTATAAACTATATAAAAGTGATGAACTGGTCTAATAAAGCAATGTTAAAAGTTTTTCTTAAAAAATAAATAAATAAAAGTTTTTCTTAAACATTCAATATGTATGACAAAAGGGCTAATTTCTTTTAATATGCAAGCAGTTCTTATAAATTAATGAGAAAAATATGCCAAATAGGCAAATATCAAAGACTGTGAACAGATAGTCACAACAAGAGAAATGAAAATAACCAGTAATCATAAGAATGATGCCTAGTCTCAATGAGAATTGAAAAGCTGAAATTAAAAGTAAATATCAGTAGACACTTAAAAAATTTTTTAAAAAGTTTTATTGAGTCCGTAATTTTTATACCATGAAATTCACCTATTAAAATGTCAATAGTGAGGCAGCCACCAACAGAATTCAGTTTTTGAACATTTCTATCACCGCCAAAACTTTCTTTTTCTGGATATTTTACATATACATGGAATTACAAAACATGCGTCTTCTGGATCTGGCTTCTTTCAATTAGCATAATGTTTTCAAGGTTCATTCATGTTTGATCATGTAGCAATAGTAAATTTGCTTTTATTTCTGATTAGTATCACATTGTATAGACATACCATGTCTATTCACCAGTTGGTGGATATTTGGATTGTTCTGAATTTTTGGCTGTTATGAACAGTGTTACTGAGTCTTATGATAAGTTTATATTTTAGTTTTTTTGAAGTATAGATAACGTACAATATTAGTTATATGCATACAGTATAGTTTTATAATTTTTAAAAATTGTATTACATTTATAGCTGCTATGAAATATTGGCAAAACCAAATCTAAGTGTAGAGTACCATGAAATGGCACACCACTAAAGAGTTTTCATTTATAATTTTCAACCTGGAATAAATGTTTTGATAACTTTAGTTTGAGGATTTTGTGTACTAGTGAATCCATATACTCCTGGAAATAATGGAAACAGTCTTTTGGCCCATGTAAAGGACACACACAAAAGAGTACATTTGGCTTTTTGATAGAAAAAGTCATAACCTGATTGGTATGTATTTCACATTTTTTGACTTTTAACGTAATGTGCTGGTTGTTAGGTTATCATGCCCTCATTTGAAAAAAAAAATTTAGTTGATCAAATCTATGATGAGTTTAGAAAATAATAAATGAGTGGAGCTACTCTCTTCACTTGATGAAAAATTTTAGGGCATTAGTGGTCCCCAGTATCACATAATGCCCCCAGTGAGATGCCAAATGCCATGCTCATTAATTTGAGTATGGAACAGACACTCTGAAGAGGCAGAGTCAGTCTACCCTTGAATTTCTATTCAAAGGAAGAAAAAAAAAAAAAGTAAAATCTGTGTTTTCACCAACAGTGGTAGAATTTAAAAAGGAAACCTTAAAATACATCGTTACTAGTTTTAGAATATTGAGATAATAACGTTTACAGACTTTGCAGAGCTGTAAGTTTAGCTCTCCTTGGGCATCAGAACAATGCAGTTACAAATATAGCTAGGACATCTGCAGACAGGAATTTGTGGTCTAATTATAGTTTGGAAACCCATTTGCTATTATAAATCTGAAGCTGGCTAGATCAATAGAGAATCAACTATTTTTGAAAGTTTCATTTTACCAGATAGCTGTCTGCTTAATCCTTTCAGTCGGAACTTTATGTTTTAATTCTGGCAGGCTGAAAATCAGTTTAAATGTGCCGTATCCTTGCAAATTATCTTATGCAGCTTGCACTAGATATAACTTAGTCTTTTCTCGGTGACTCGGTGTCGTCATTATTTATTTGTTTTGATTATTGTGATTAGTTAAAGCCAAGGAAGTGCTTACATCAGGGATGGATGGTGGGCTGAAACATGTTCTTACCCATCTGTCCCTCACTCTCACTTCCTGCCCGCTGAGATCATGGTCTTCAGGGACTTCTGTTGCGATGCAGCATGTGCCTGATCAGGTGCCAGTCATCGTTGGGTGACTCCTTTTCAGTCATGATAATCCGTGATTCCATAGCACAGAGAGTCAGTTCCTCAAACTTTTTTTTTTTTTTCCTGCTTCAGAAGCAGTTTTAACATCCACATCTCTTCCTTCAGGGTTGTCATCATCTTTTTCTCTCCTTTTATTCTGGTTGTCAGTAATGGTCCCTGTCACTCAAACACTTATCTCCTGGTATCGTCATTGATATCTCCTGGGGTCAGTACTGGTTACCACGGACATCTTTTTGCTTGCTTGTTCTGGCTCTTCTGTCTTCCCACAAGCCTCACGTTTGTTTCCTAGGCTGTGCAGGAGAACATGTTCTGTACCATCCCAAGGTTTGAGCCAGGGTACTTTGTGAAGGTTTTATTCTAGTCTTCATATGTTTTTAATGGACTGTATAAAACTTCTGTGGGATTGATATTCTTCTTAGTGTTTGACTTCTAGCAGAATCTTGGACACTAGCAACCCTGGATATCACGCTTTTGACATCATTGTCAGTCACTTTCAAGGAGAGTAATTTTACTCATTATTTAGAGAAACTTGATCCACAGAATGAGAAAAGGAGGTGATGCTCAAGAGCAGAAAAATAACATCTAATTGAAAATCAGTATTAAATCCTCTTTCTCAGAATAAGCTCTACAGTTGTTTGAAAACTGAACAGATAGGTGCCCATGCTTTTTACCTGAGACATTGTGGTAAGTTTTATGGGAAGAGAATCTAAAAATGAATAACATATTCACCCTCTAGGGTGATGGAGGAATTTGCACTGCATTGAAAGTACAGCTTCGTAAGCTAGGAACCCTGAAATGAGGTTAGTGGGGTACAGTAACGTTGTTAGGGTTACCAAACAGAGGACCATGTAGGGGGACTTATAAAGGGGTGTAGTTTGGAAAGATAAGAAAGATAAGCTTATCCTCAAAGATAAGCTTCTTCGTGGTTAATGAAACATGGTGGGAAGATTACTCCAGAGAAAATGCAGTGTTTCAAAAAAAAAAAAATATTAGTTATGGCAGGACAATATAAAGCTTAATCTGGAAACAAGCTTGTTGTGGCTGGTTTTGGGAGAGTTAAGAGGGATTGGATGAGAAGAATGGACATAGAAAGGGAAAAGTCTAGTGGGAAATGGGTTGAAAACGCTTTGTGAAGGGCTTTAAATACCTCATGAAGGATTCTGAATATCATTCTCAACCTTAGAGTTTTTAAAAAGAGAAGCAGCTTATTAAGATCTATCTGGCAATTGCTTTTTCTCTAGTAAACCAGTGGTTCCAGAAACATTCTATTTATATTAGTGAAGGATTATAGATGCAAAATGCCTGTGCAAAGGCATGCATTCGTTTGTATATCACATGCTTGAAAGGTGTAGGAGGTAACACTCATCAGAGACTGTGTGATTGCCTACAGTATCACCATGAACAAGAGGAGCCAATCTGCCCTGCTTTGTTTGAAGCTCAAAGGATCCACCTTAATTTATTGGTACCTTCTAGTACAGATGTGACTAGGACTTGAAATACCTTAGGTCAGCCTTGTAAAATTATTTAGGAGACAAATTGTGCCCTTAAATGAGTTTCCAAGATACAGACATCAGATCTTCTCTGGTGTATACTCTGGCTTTACTTTATTTTAATTTTCTTAATCCCCTCAGAGAGTCAGGTGCATTTGCTCAGTAACTTACCTTTTCACTGAGCATTTGATT
The DNA here is from genome assembly GCF_963930625.1 of Muntiacus reevesi. Taxonomy (NCBI): domain Eukaryota; kingdom Metazoa; phylum Chordata; class Mammalia; order Artiodactyla; family Cervidae; genus Muntiacus; species Muntiacus reevesi. The sequence continues at coordinate 161,831,018 of NC_089251.1, forward strand.
GGAGGGGGAGTAACCACTATCTTTCATTCAGAACTGTTGAAATTTCGGCCCCAGTTTAGATTCCAGGGTAGGTGAGAGAAACAGTTTCAGAACCAGACACAACTTAATCCTCCACTTCTCTATGTTTATTTCTGTCTAATCTTGGGCAAATTAGGGAGCCTCTCTACTTTCTTTTTGCTTATAGACAAATTCAGGATGACAAGCTTCTGTTGGGTAATGATGCAAAACCAAGTGACTTAGGACCCCCCCGTGAATGACAGAAGTGGAGCTGTGATTATCTTCATCATTGTTACTCTCATGGCTGGGATCACCATGTTTGCTAACTTTCCCTTGCATAGCGCGTTGATTGGTGAGGAGTTTCAATAGCTGCCTCTTCCCTGCCTGGACATCATTCTGACCGATCAGGCTGGCCTGGGCTTGCTGTTGCCAGAGTCTGCACTGCTTCTTTTCTGGCTTCCAGTTAGCAAGCCTGTAGTTTGTGTCACCCGTTTGTTTTGCTTGAGGAAGATAGCCTATTTGTAATGCGCATAATAAGATTTGCTAAACTTTTTCTTTTGTTTATATAATTCATGAGCCTACAATATTCTTGTTTGCCACTTCAGAAATCTCAGGGCTAAAATTCTAGAGGTTGATAGTTGTGACTCGTGCCCTTAAAATGTGTGACATCTTTAGCTTTCAGAGACATCAGGCAGGCAGCCCTGTGCCTGTTCATGCCACATGCCTGTACAGACGCACATGCATGCGTGCATGCACACACACACACACACACACACACACATGCATGCACAGTTCTTACCTCTTTCTTCTCTCTCGTTTCTTTCTCTCATTCAAATAGCATGTTTCCTGCTTATTTGCTCCTGTTTTATTCTGATCATCTGTCTCAATTTCTCTCTTTATTCCCTCTTCTGTTATTTCTCCCCTTTCTCTCAGCCTTGGAATTACTGGGCTAGACACTGAAGTTAGAATTCCGCTCTGCTTCAGTAGGCTTTTGACTCTTTACACTAGATTCCGTAACCCTAGGCGCCTTGCAATCAGGGAGCCCTCAGTATGTACTGAGTGAATGGGAGTCTTAGCCATGTAGACTGAGGCTATTTGATTGTGAGTTTTCAGAGACTTATTTTTTATTTTTTGATGGTGTTAAATTTTTAATTTAATCCTGCTCTTCAAGTGAAGAGAAGTGAAAGTCGCTCAGTCTTGTCTGTCTGTTTGTGACCCCATGGTCTGTAGCCTTCCAGGCGCCTCTGTCCATTCAATTGGTAAGAGTACTGGAGTGGGTACGTTCCCTTCTCTAAGGATCTTCTGAACCCAGGGATCGAACTCAGGTCTCCTGCATGCAGGTGGATTCTTTACTGTCTGAGCCACCAGGAAAGCCCAAGAATAGGGCATCTTCCCAACGCAGGAATCGAACCAGGATCTCCTGCATTGCAGGCAGATTCTTTACCAGCTGAGCTACCAGGGAAGCAATGCTGTTCTTAGGGAGCCTGACATGAAAACTATTGTTTTTAATATTGATGATAAAAAGTAGCAAATACATGTGAAGTCTGTAAGATGGTAGACATGATTCATTCATTATCTTCAGTTTAGTTTTTTTGGGGGGAAGGGGAAACTAAGAGGAGTTTTTATAATTAAAAATGCGTCACATTGAAAATTCAGTTTTGACATGCTTTTCTGAATAATGACATCAGAGTTCTTGAGCCCTTATCCTTTCCCTTGCTCCTTTTGCTCCCCTGGGCCTGTGGTGTCAGGTCTGCCCATGCCCTGAAGCCCAGATCTCACCCAGGACAGGGAATATGCTGCCTCTGGTGGCCTTATTCCTCCCTCCATAGCCGATCTCTGGATATTCAGTTTCTCGTCATCTGGTCATCAAATCCTCTCATCAGAATCGGTGCTTTGAACCCTTCTGCGCGGTCCCCTCGCACAGGAGACCTCCTGGCGCAGGCTCGTTCTCCTTGCCTTCCTGGGTCTGACCTCAGTTTGGTCTGCTTGTTATATCATGTCAGTCATCACGTCCTCAATCTAACAAATTTTAATCTTGAGAATCTTGTAATGTTATTTCATGATTACCTTGTTTTAAGTTTGCCCTGAAAACTTTCCTTGAACATAGCTTTTTGTTGTTAATATTACTATCAGCATTTAGATTTAGTAGAAAATTTTTAAAATAAATAGAATTCATTGCCAAAAGTTTATACATTGACTTCCTGTGATTTACTGAAAAGCTTCGAATTTATATTATAGGCTTGGCGATCATGCCTATAACATAAAAGTAAGTAGCCCCCATATTCTTTTTTTTTTCTATTTACTAGTTTTTTTAGTTGAAATAGGATTTTATGGTTTCTCACTAAAATTCAAATAACCTAAAAAGAAGCACAGTTGTTTCACAATTTATTCATTCACTGTGTGCAGGAGAAAATTAAATACAGATAGGCTACTCCTCCTGACAGGTGAAAGAAGTTAGTTATATGAAATATCCCAGCTGTATTATTGGAAAATGAATAAGATGTATTATGCTGGTTTGTCTCCCCTTTGTCATTCTTAACATTAGGTTTAGATGGATCTTCCACCTAAAGTATTACGTTATGTAAATATTTCTGTACTTTGTTCTTTCAAAGATATTAAATTATTTGAATAATATTTTTGCAGCCACATGAGTGGAGAAGGAAAGGCCTTGCTATTTCTAGAAAAACAAACAAATCTGCAGTCTTGGAGTCCTCCATATTACTTTTAAAATACCAAGTTTTAATTAAACTAATTGAAAAGATTGGGACTCTTCTTCATTATGGAAATGGTGGTTGAAGCTGAAAGGCTGGTGGGAAATCAGCTATTTTTCCCCCATAATTTTCAAACAAAGACTAACTTAAGTTGTTGGAGGTCTATAATTGCAACATTTTTAGCAGATTAATTCATATTCAGTGTTGCAAGTAGAGTCTTGGTAACACAGTAACCTGAGAATGAAACTATACTGTTTCTGAGCTTTCCATCAGCATATGGCCTGACAGCTTGGTTGTAGAATTGTGCTTTCCAATATGGTAGTCATTAGCCACACATGGCTAATTTGAAATGAATTGTACTGTAATTGGAGACACACACCAGATTTCAAAAACAGTATGAAAAGATGGAATTTATAACATTTTCTTAATACTTAATATATTAACTGACATTCGAGTGATAATATTTCAGACATGCATAGACTATTACAATTAATGTTGCCTTTTTCTTTTTAAAATTTTGTCACTAGAAAACTAAAAATTATATATGTAGCTCACATTTATAGCTTGCTTTATCCCAGGAAGATTAAGTGGGTGGTATACAAATGCCCCCGGAGAAGGCAATGGCACCCCACTCCAGTACTGTTGCCTGGAAAATCCCATGGACACAGGAGCCTGATAGGCTGCAGTTCATGGGGTTGCAAAGACATGACTGAGCGACTTCACTTTCACTTTTCACTTTTATGCATTGGAGAAGCAAATGGCAACCCACTCCAGTGTGCTTGCCTGGAGATCCCAGGGATGGGGTCCCACAGAGTCAAACACGACTGAAGTGACTTAGCATCAGCAGTACAAATGCCACACCTTTTGCGATTAGACTTTGAAAAGTTATTATATGTAATGTCAAACTTAATGTTGGCAGAAGTAAAGAAATGTGGGCGCTAGTGGCGTTCAGTTTTAAAATGATGTTAATAGTATAGGATCGACATCTATGCTAAGTTGCCAAAAAATGTATGCACCGTTCCGGGTTAGAGATTGCACATAATTCTTATATTGTGCTTACATCAAGCCCAGTGCTTGGCTGGAAGGAAGTTCTCAACAAATATCTGCTGCATTGAATGAGGTAGTGAACTCGCTCCACACTTGGAGTGGAACTCTTCCTTCACCCACCTAATCTGTTGGCAGGGAGTCTATCCAATCCGTATTTCTGCATTTGAAAACAAAGATACTGTGAAAAATATTGTCAAATCCCTTGGTGAAATGCATGAGCCTTACCTTTATGGGATTACAAAATATTTAAGAAGTGCACGCACAACCCGAGTTACCATATGCTCTTTGCAGCACTGAGTAAATGTCAGTTGCGTGAATGCAGCCTTCTCTCCGTCCAGTTATTGTTTGAAAATCTTTAAGAACAAAGGTGTTTAAGAACAAAGGTACTCACGATAAGCAGCACAAGATTTAAGGTTTCTTGTTCATGGGACATTTTTAGCACACCTCGTGTGTGCTAGGTGTTGGGATTACCAACATGAAGAATGCATGCTTTGGTGAGGAGAATGTTATATTTATTGATTTGGTTGCTATACATGGAGCAGTTCCCATATGCAGGCAGTTTATTCATCGCTGTCAGTTCAAGGTGGCTAAGTCCCTGCCCTGCTTACACTTTGATAAATAGCAGGTAAACAAGTAATTGGGCTTTGGTAGCTCAGCTGGTAAAGTGTCCCTGCAATGCTGGAGACCCTTGTTAGATTCCTGGGTCCAGAAGATCACCTGGAGAGGGGATAGGCTACCCATTCTAGTATTCATGGTCTTCCTGGTAGTTCATATAGCAAAGAATCCGCCTGCAATGTTGGGAGACCTCAGTACGAATCCTGGGTTGGGAAGATCCCCAGGAAGAGGGCATGGCAAACCACTCCAGTATTCTTGCCTGGAGAATCCCCAATAGACAGAGAAGCCAGGAGGGCTACAGGCCATGAATGGGGTTGCAAAGTGTCGGACACAGCACAGTACAAACAAGTAATCTGATCATAAGAACCGTGGCAGTAACAACTAAGGTGATGAGAGCATGTCTGGGGAGCTCACTTAATTAGGGGGGTCGTGAGAAGATCTTACATGAAGATGGCATTTGAGATACTATCCGAAGGATGAATATGGGCTCTGTAAAGATTTAAGAGAGTGTCCAGGCAGAGGGAAGAGCAAATGCCAAACATAAAAACCAGAAAGGGCTTGGTTTATTTCAGAAACACAAAGAGGAAACCAGTATGGCTGCAGCATGGCTTTGTTGTCGGAGTCGCTGCGCCTGATGAGTTGAAGGTTAGAGGGGAAATGGGAACCCCGTGCTGAAGCCCGATGGGTTGTAATAAGGAGTGTGGATTTTCTTCTGAGAACAAAAGGATGTAATTGAGATATTTTATGTAGGAAATTTGACTTTATTCTTGGGTCAGAAGATTCATCTGACTGCTTTGGGGAGGTTTAGGTACGAATGAGACTTGTTAAAAGCGTATTGCTCTTATTCAAGAGAGAGAGAGTGATGGAGACAGTGGAGACGCAAGTAGAGAAAACCTAAGATGTATTTTGGAGATAGGACTAAGAGCTTGATGATAAGAAAGATAAGGGAAAGGAATAAATTTATGAGGGCTGTTATGTTTTTGGTATAACATTGACACTACAGTGAAGACTAAGAGAGGAGCTGGTAGAGTGGGTGGAGTGTTTGACGAAAAATAAGATAAATTGTGACAAGTGCTCTAATGAATACCTATCATACTTCATACATGTACACAGTATTCATTCATCCCATATTTCTTGAGCAACTAGCATGTGCCAAACACTGGATATAAACTAGTGAATAATACAGACACAGATGCTGGTCTTCGTGATGAAGTAGGTTTGATACTGATGAATACTCTGGAGGAAAAGAAAGAAGGGAGTAAGGGTTAGGTGTACCATATGAGGGGATTATTTGTCATTTTAAAGAGCATAGTGTAAATCCATGGCTGATTCATGTCAATGTATGGCAAAAACCACTACAATATTGTAAAGTAATTAGCCTCCAACTAGTAAAAATAAATGGAAAAAAAATAAATAAAGAGCATAGTTGAGAGGGCTTCCTCCCCAAGTTAACATTTTAGCAAAGACTTGCAATATTAATAAGTAAATGCAAGAAAAGAATCATGGGAATAATTGAGTTCAGTATATTTTTCTTTACCATATCTGCTCATTTATGTCACCCCCTCTTCTGCTAGAACTTGGGCATGAAAGTAGAAGATGGCTTATTTGTTGCTAATTTCTTGAACGAGGTAACTGTTGTGTGCAATACACAGGGATAGTTCTTAGTCACCTTGGTTCATGAGAAATTATCCAAATCCATCTAGGCTTTAAATAAATTAGTAGAATCTAAAAGGGCAAAAAGTGAAAAGCAAAGAAAGCAGTGGTCTTTATTTTATTCTGCATATGAAGCAGATGCAGCAATGGCGTTAAAAAAGTAAGGTGTCACTTTTTATTCAAAATCAACAATAGCTGGGGCATGGGTGACTATTAAATGTCAGCACAGATAGCCCATTTGCAGATTACCACTTCTGCTTCCAAAGACAAGTCCAGGCACCTTGCGCTCCATAATGGAAGTTGGAAAAAAAGAGAAGCACAAGTTGGAAAAGAGAGAAAAGCAATGAGATGCATTATTTTCTTGAAGTAATTTATCACAGCTCTTGCTTCATCAATATGTGTAAAAACTTCCACATCATCAAAAACGGTAGTAGCTCCTTCTGCAATCAATCTGGAAATAATAAGCTAGGCATGTTTCTTTCTCTGCTTTGTTATAAACATAAAAATATATGTCTGCTAGTATGTCAAGAAAAGAAAAATATTGGTGGTTCTGGTATTTTCTTTCAGTACTAGTTATTTGGAGTTGTCATCTTAAGGAATAATGTAATAAAAATGTTGATATACTGAAATACATTAAGATGTATTAGTCACCATATATCTAGAGGTTGCAGAGAGAAAGAGAGAGAAATAATAAAATTTGAGTGTGATGTTCTTGTGATAACTTTGTTAAATTCTTAAATATTATCATACCTTCTTCCTAACTCAATTTTAGTGGTTTTTCTGGGACACATAAATCCTAAGGGAGAGTTTATCCATGATTAAATTTTTATATCATATGTTATATGGGACAAAATTTTCACATCAGTGAATGCAGGTGAAATTAACCTTCTATTTTTTACCTGCCATTAACATTTGATGTTATTTAATTAATGTAACATTAATACCTCATTATATCTGGAAAATTGTAGAGGAACACTTTGTTAAATAATACCTCCAGAAAAAAGATTGTTTACATTCCGTTGTGTTTGGAACACTGAAGTCATTTGTTTAATCTGTTTATTCTAACCTAATATTAGAATTTGTTTTGGTGATGACCATTATTATTGATATTTTATTATGATGATATTATTTATGTCAAATATGAAGATGCAACAGATATATGCAGCTTTGAAATAATAGTTACTGTAGTAAGTGCTGTATATCTGTACTCTTTATATTGGAGTGATAATTCCTTTGTATGAAGAAAAGACCAGAAAAATATAATCCTTAAATCTAATTCCACCACTACTTCCAAGTTACATTCAATCTAGGAATTTATAAGAACCATAAATTTGTAAGAGAGGTGTATCAGTTCAGTTCAATTGATCAATCCTGTCTGACTCTTTGCGACCCCATGAACCGCAGCACACCAGGCTCCCTGTCCATCACCAACTTTCAGAGTTTACTCAAACTCATGTCCATTGAGTCAGTGATGCCATTCAACCATCTCATCCTGTTGCCCCCTTCTTCTCCTGCCTTCAATCTTTCCCAGCACCGTGGTCTTTTCCAATGAGTCAGCTCTTCGCATCAGGTGCCCAAAGTATTGGAGTTTCAGCTTCAACATCAGTCCTTCTAATGAACACCCAGGAGTGATCTCCTTTAGGATTGACTTGTTGGATCTCCTTGCAGTCCAAGGGACTCTCAAGAGTCTTCTCCAACACCATAGTTCAAAGGCATCAATTCTTTGGTGCTTAGCTTTCTTTATAGTCCAACTCTCACATCCATACATGACTACTGGAAAAACCATAGCCTTGACAAGATGACCTTTGTTGGCAAAGTAATGTCTCTGCTTTCTAATATGCTGTCTAGGTTGGTCATAACTTTTCTCCCAAGGAGTAAGCGTCTTTTAATTTCATGGCTGCAGTCCCCATCTTCAGTGATTTTGGAGCCCCCCCCCCCCCCAAAAGACAGGTGTGTAAAGTCATCATATGTGATAAACTGGAGAGATTTGAAAAGTCACATGCTATGAAAAAGTTATCTATTGTATGTATTGGGCGGTCATTCTAGTTAATGCACTCCTTCCATTCTCCACAGCTCACACAGAGTCACACAAGCCAGATTGCCACACTCCTGTGTCATCGTCACAATTTACCATTTTACCTTTCTCATAGTCCCCCAGACTAGAAACCTGGAAGTTACCTTTTTGTTTAAAAAAGTTTCTTGAAACATTTCTTTTCTTTCACCTCTCCCTCTTTCTTCCTTTTCTCTTATCATCTCTTTCTCCGTTGACGATCGAGAACTGAAAACCATGAATTACATGATTCTTGCTGTTGTGCAACCCAGGAAGGCTCTGTGCATACACACAGTTGAGCTAAAACAGTGGCACATGGCTTCTGTAAGCCAGGCAATCTCCTGTTTGGGTTTTCTCTTCATAAATAGGTGATCTTAGAATTTTTGTTCTATTTAATGAATGCAATTATTTTTAATCTGTTATCAGGAAACTAATAAGGGATCTTAGAATTTTTGTTCTATTTAATGAATGCAATTTTTTTTAAATCTGTTATCAGGAAACTAAGTGACTTTGTAAAGTTTAAATTAAGTTAGAGACATTTCCCCCATTTTAAGGTATAACCAGAAATACAGTAAACTAGAATCACCAGTAAATGTCACTGATCTTCATGTATCCAGTGATCATGTATCTTCATGTATCTCACTGATCTTCACGTATCTCACTGATCTTCATGAATACATACTGGGGAAGTCGTGAAATCTAATCACATACAGGGATATTTAGTTGTCCTTCCATTGAGAAATCTTTTTAACCTCTTACCTGACTTAGCTCTTTGGTAGTAGTTTTTTCAGTAAATCCCATCCCATGATGCCCATCAAGCCTCAGCCTGCTATTAGTAGTATTTGAATGTCCTTCCACTTGTTCCTGAGATCACCCCGTTTCACTGGGTTTCCAGTAACAAATGCATGACTTGGGAGGGGACATGAAGGGATAGATGGAGGCATGCCTTCTCACACAGGAATTGTGATTTTTTTTCTTCTTCTCCATAAACATGACTTTGATGTCTCCACTTCAATCTTAACTGGAAGCTACCTCTTCTTTTTAAAGATAGATTTACTCTTATGTTACATAGTTAGTTCTTTTTCACTGCCATAAAGTTGGCACAGATCCCAGCATTCCTTCCCAGGACTGAATTTTTGCTTGCTAGTTTAAACAGGGATATAAGTGACATGAAGTGAAGTGAAGGTGAAAGTCACTCAGTTGTGTCTGACTCTTTGTGTCCCCATGGACTTAGTTCATGGAATTCTCCAGGCCAGAATACTGGAGTGGGTAGCCTTTCCCTTCTCCAGGGGATATTCCCAACCCAGGGATCAAACCCAGGTGTCCCACATTGCAGGCGGATCCTTTACCAGCTGAGCCAGGAGGGAAGTCCAAGAATACTGGAGTGGGTAGCCTATCCCTTCTCCAGTGAATCTTCCCGACCCAGGAATCGAACTGGGGTTTCCTGCATTGCAGGCGGATTCTTTACCAATTGAGCTATGAGGGAAGCCCCTATAATTGACATATCACATTGTAATTCTCTTAGATACCAGACTTAACTCTTAGTCCAGATACATTTCATAGAATATTGAGTTTTGTTAGACAAAACAGACTCTGATATTTTGTAATTTCAAACTATATTACACAACTGTAGTAGTCAAACTGTATGGTGTTTGTGTAAAAACCGACATATAGACCAATTGAACAGAGTAGAGATCCCAGATATAAACCCACACGTATGGTCAATTGATTTTCAACAAAGGAGCCAAGAATATACAAAGGGGAAAGAACAGTTTCTTCAATAAATGGTGTTGAATAGCTACATGCAAAAGAATAAAACTGGCCCACTAACTTATGTCACATATAAACATCAACTCAAAATATAAAGACTTGAATGTAAAACCTGAAAACATATAAAAAGGAATGAAATCTTGTAATCTGCGACAGTGTGGATGGACCCTGAGGGCATTAAGTAAAGTGAGGAGTTACTTTTTAAAAAAGATTACCACTTCTCAGCTCCACACACAAACTATGTTCATGGATGAAGTAAACAGATTGGTCGTTCTCTGAGGGGAGGGGTCAAGGTATCAGCAAAATGGATAAAAGGGGTCAAAAGGTGCAGATTTCCAGTTATAAGTCATGGTGATGTAATTTACAGCATGGTAAGTATAGTTAATACTATACTGTACATTAGAAAGTAGCAGAGTGAATCCTAAAAGTTCTCATCAGGAGAATTAAAAAGCTTGGTAAGACTGATGGATGGATGTTAATTGTTTCATATGCAAATATTGACCAATTGCATTATACATCTGATACTAATACAATGTTATGTTAATTATACTCAGTAATTAATTGATTGAATGATTTATCATATTTTTGTTTCATTTAGTAAGTGCCCTTTGGGGGGTCGTTACCAGGAAATTAAGTAACTTTAATGTTTGTGTCTGGAGAAGGAAATGACAACCCGCTCCAGTATTCTTGCCCCGGTAATCCCGTGGACAGAGGAGCCTGGGGGCTACAGTTCATGGGGTTGCAAAGAGTCATAATTGACTTAGTCACTAAAGAACACCCATGCTAGTGTAGTTTCATTTTGCATCCTGTAAATCCGGAGCTTTAAAGTAGTCACAATTTTGTGTTTGTGTTTTGAGATTTCATTTACCTTTTTAAATGTAATAATTTTTTAGTTATATTTTCAACTAGGATCCCAGATTTTTGGTTAGGCAGAGGAAAGCTAAAACATATTTAATAATACAGAATTAAATGAATTAATACAAATGCTTACAGTTACTTCCCATCAAAGCAAATACATGTTCAAAGACGAGTTTTAATTTACTGGACTATACAAAGTTTTCATTGACTCTTTATCTTGAACTTTAAATATTTAGCCTCAGAATTGGCTCCTGGACTGTAATATTTTGTGTCAGGGTTAGAATTAGGAAAGTACTTCATCTATCAGAATACATAGTTGTTATTACAGAAGGACCTGTTCAACTCTGTGTGGTGAAAAGATAAGATACGCATCGGCATCTTAACCCTTAAAGCTTATAGCGGAGGAGACTGTGTGTGTCTATGTATGTATATGTACACACATAAATTTGTCATAAAAGTCAAGTTGAAGTGAAACATGCCTGATATTTTTGATAGTTACAGTTAACCCTTGAACAACTCGGATTTGAAACTAGGTGGGTCCACTTATATGTGGATTTTTTCAAGAGTAAATGCTGCAATACTACATGATTTGCAGTTGATTAAGTCTGCAGATGTAAAACCTCGGATACCAAGGAGCTACAAATACTGAGGGACTGCATATATGGAGGCCGACCATAAGTTACTTGTGGATTTTCTACTTCTTTAGAGGGTTGACACCCCTAACTCTTGAGTTGTTCCAGGGTTAACTTTGTATCAATCTACATCGCAGAATTAGAAGTGCCTTTGTGAGAAGCCATATACAATCACACATCTGATGCCCAGTTTAATTAACAACAGACGTTTGTTAACTTCATATTGGCCTCAAGTATGAAGTTCATAATCAAGTACAACCTTCAGAATATCATAGAGTTCAAAATATAAACATGTAGATATTTTGACATATTCCTTTTTAAATGTGTGGTAGATGAGTTAACATGCTGTCTGGATATTAAAAGATTGTTCTTTTGTGCAATATAAAATTTAGCCTGTTAAAAGTCTTAAGGGACACCTCCAGACTTCTCAAAACTATGTAAGACCCTTACTGCTGTCTGGTCACTTGCTATTGCAGATATAGTCATCCATTATAATACGGACATCCTCATGGCTAATGAAAACACCTTGCTTTTTTCCTTAAAAAGTAATCAGTAAACTGTGACTTTCTTCTGTAATAATGAAAATATCCACTTGGAAATCCCTTTCTTTTTTTTCTGTATCTGTCATTAATTTGTTTTTAATCTCTGAAATGTTTTGAACTCCTCCTGCCTTTAAGGACTCTCTCTTCTCTGTTCTCAAGGCATTCAGTATATTTTACTTGTTTCAAACCCTAATATATCATATTTTATCATATCTGCCTCCAGGCTGTTTAATTCATTTCTGTGACATCAGTTTCTAGCACTGTGCCTAGCACATAGTTACTTATTCAGTAAATATTTGTTGAAAGTACAAATGAATTTTAATGTCACTAACAACTTGTTCTAAATCTTACTCATACTGACTTTAGAGCATATGGAAATTAGAACAGTGTTAATAATTTGAGCAAATTAAGTTTCTATATTAACACTGAAATATATGTCTCCTTTTCTTCATACAATTAGCACTAGTCTGGGTCCTGAAAGCACTTTGAGGCGTAGCAACTGTAGGATATTTAAAAGCAAAGCTTTACCACATTATAAAAGCAAACATCTGAATGCAAAAGATGATGTTTGTGAATTTTTTAAGTTTCTTTCTGTAACTGCAGGCTTCTCTGATGAGTAAAAATAGGAAAGATAGACATTTAAAATTAAGTGAATGCACATTTACTTGTTTGCTTGTTCCCAGAGTACTAATAGGGTTTCCCAGGTGGTAAAGGGCCCACCTTCCAGTGCAGGAGACATAAAAAGAGGCAGGTGAGATCCCTGGGCCTCTGGAGGCGGCCCTGGCAATACACTCCAGTGTACTTGCCTGGAGAACCCCATGGACAGAGTAGCCCAGTGGGCTACAGTCCATAGGGTTGCAAAGAGTCGGACACGATTGAAACGACTTAGCATGCATGCATGTGGGCAGAAAGTTTTCCTGAGATACAGTTCACATAATAAAAGTTTCACCCATTCAGCACAATCTATTTTAGATTTCATCACCCCTACACGAAACCCCTACCCTTTAGCCATAACTCTCATTTCTTCCTGAACACCACCCTAGTCAACCACTAATATACTTTCTTTGTCTAAACATTTGCCTTTTCTGGACGTTTAATATGAATGAATCATGTAACTTGTGGTCTTTTGTAACTGGCTTCTTTTATGATATTTATGTTTCCTTAATGTTATATCTATAGTTGGAATCAGTACCCTAAAAAGGATACTAATTAAAAAATTACCGTTAAATATTTAATTGTATGAATATACCACATATATGCATATTTTGTTTAATCACTAGATTGTGTCCAAATCTTTTGTGACTCAGGGACTGTAGCCTCCAGGCTCCTCTGTTCAAGGGGTTTCCCAGGCAAGAATACTGGAGTGGGTTGCCATTGTCTTCTCCACGGGATCTTCCCAACCTGGGGATGGAACCCACATCTCCTACATTGGCAGGTGAATGCTTTGCCACTGAGCCACCAGGGAAACCCTACTGGCTGTATGCCTAAATTCATTATTAATTCATCTTTTGCTCATTAAAATGAGACTGATATGAACATCCATGTATAAGTTTCTACATGGAAATAAATGTTCTTTTCTCTTGAGTATACGTCCAGGAGTAGAATTGCTGGCTTATATGGTAACTCTGTATGTTTCATTGTTTGAAGCACTGCCTGACTGTTTTCCAAAGTGACTGCTCCATTTTACATTCATACCAGGAATGTATGAAGTTCCAATTCCTCCACATCTATAGAGAGATTTTAAGAGAAGATCTTAATAAATGTATCCAAAGGGAGCTTAAGAATGTAACATTGTTTTGATGACTACCAGAAAGCCATTTTCCAATTTATTTGGGAAAGTAGGGTTGTTTTTTATTGCATTAATAGCTACTATTAATAATACTAACAGTTACAAACATTTACTGAGTGATTAGAGTATACATGTAGCCTGCTATTTAATCCTTGCCACAATGCTGGGAAGTAGACACGAGTGTGGTTTTCATTTTTGAGGATACTAAAGCATAGCAGGGTTAAATGAAGGATAAGTGAGAAGGGGGTCCACCATGGGGACCTGATGTGAGCGCTCTACATATGGAACCATACTCTGCCCTGGCATGTGTTGACTGATGCTGCCACAGGTTTTTTCTGGGAGGTTAGAAAATACACTCATGATTGGAATTCTGTACTTAAAGTTTAAGATTAAAATTACAGCATAAGTTTTGGTCTGTGGGACAGAGACTTCCTTTTACTGACCGTCTAGCTGACCATTTTGTTTCACTGTTAATTATGTTTCATGTTAAGTCAATAGAAGACGTAGGATCGTGATTTCTGTTTTTTTTTTTGATTCATTTCAATTTTTAAAATTTATTTTATATATTTGGTGATGCAGTGTGGCATGGGGGATCTTAGTTCCCCTGCCAGGGGTAGATCCCACACCCCCTGCATTGAAAGCACGGAGTCTTAATCAGTGGACCACCAGGATGTGATTTCTCATAAACTATTAATACTATCATTTGGTGAATGTCTACTGTGTTCCAAACACTCTTCCAGGTCTGTTTCTGTATTAATTCAAAAGTAATGTGATGGTGACTTCAGAATATATTAGCCTAAATGTTATTAGAGCACAAATCAGTGAGGTATATTAGCTCACAGTGAAAACATTTACTTTTCTCAAAATTATAATTTACTTTTCTCAAAACATTTCTCTTACTCAATTTAAATAATTTAATTATATTCATCTTCTTCATCTTAAAATTTAGAAGCCAATAGGCACATACAAATATGATATACGTCTCAAATTATTGGAGAGATGCAGTTAACACCACAATGAGGCATCACCTCATACCTGTCCGAATGAGTGTCATGAAAAAATTTACAAGTAACATGTTGGAGAGGACATGGAGAAAAGGGAACCTTTGTATATTGTTGATGGGGATGTATATTGGTGCAGTTACTTGGTGTGGCATCCCTAATGGAGAAACTATATGTGTTAACGAAGCTTTGTTCAGATATGAGTTTCATTGCTGCTGACCATGGTCCAGTGTTAATGAATCAGCTATGTATATTAGATGTCTTTAAACAGACACATACATAAAACAAGGCTGTGTATTGGTTGGTGAAAATTTTGTGATGAGAATCTCACAGGAACCTAACTTCGTATTTCTCTTAGGAGCTATGGTTTAGTATTCTACTGATTTAATGTTTGTGGTGACTTTATAGAACCTAACTACCATGAATAACAAAAATGGATTATTTTTTTGTTTTAAATATCTTTATGTATTACTCTGAAACATCTCTCCAATAAAAACATCTTTTAAATATGTTTTTGTCAAAGCTTTGGGGCTGCATACATAACTTATTCAGTTTGTGAAAAATGCCTTACTTTTGAAATGGTTGGCAAAACAAGTCTTCTTTATTGGATCAGTCAGTCAATAAGAATTTATCAGAAAAAACCAATGGCCCCCAATAGCCATTTTGTTATTATTTAATTCTTAAACCTCAGTGGGTAAGTGACTGTCTGGCTGGATGGCTGTCTAGCTGGCTGGCTAGGTGAATGAATGACTGGATGGGTGGTTGAATGAATATAAGAGTGGATGGTTAGGGAAGGAATAGAACTTTGCCAGCAGTTCATTTCCAAATTGAAATAAGGCACAACTAACTTATTGGGTTGGCAAAAATGTATGTTTGTCTTTTTCCATCAGACATTATGGAAAACAACCTCCAACCCCAGCAAATTTTTTGGACAACCCAATATTACAAATGACAGTCTTATGTCTACTCTCCGGAGGCTCAACTCAGCCTTATCTCTACTCTCCTGAGACTCAAGGAATTGCTTCTTGGCAAGACTAAGGGTGTGCAAGATCTGGGGTAGTTAAATACCTTGCCATCCCTTTTGTGTCCCTCTTTGCTTTATCTGAAGTCCTAACAACCTAACCTAACCCAGATGATAATCTGAGATGCCTAAAATAAACCATTCCTAATGCCAACTTTCACCCTACTGTGTAAGACGCCAAGCTGTCTTGTAAGTTAATGGTTAAAAGAAGCTTTTTAATCACCAATAATTCAAGTTACCCTTTTTCTTTTGGATGCCATGTGCTGAGGCACCAGAGTGAAACTGGGAAAAAATGAGTGGGTTGACTTTCTATGTAAAATTGGAAAATGTTGATTTTGAAGAGAAAGTAGGGCCAGAGAGCTATTATTTACACCTTAGCCATAGACATGTTTTCTAACGTATCCATCTTAGGTAAGCTTACGTGATGGTTCAGAGGTGTAGAGATTACCCTTTACCTCCCCGGGGTAACACGTAGTCTTTGTAGAGAGGGGCTCAGGACACAGCTTCTAGTTTCTGCTTCTTTCCATTTAACTCTCAGGTAAACCACTTTTCCTTCTCATACATCTGTTATTCAGTTTAAAAGTAGGGGTAGTAAATGCTGTCACAATTATCTTTCAGAGCTGTTGTGAAGATTATCTGAGATAATGTCTGTAAAAGCACTTTCAAAACTGAGAGCTCAATCTAAACATAAGATATCATTATGAGTATCCTAAAGTCACTTTGGATCAATTACAGTGTACTCTAAAGCACAGTGAAATACAACTCCATTGGGAATATCTTTCTTATTGAATGAAAATAAAAGGTAAATTTTCTAGCCAACTAAACATTAATAGCTCAGTTGGTAAAGAATCCACGTGCAGGGCAGGAGACCGTGGTTTGATTCCTGGGTCAGGAAGATCTGCTGGAGAAGGGCTAGGCTACTCCCTCCAGTATTCTTGGACTTCCCTTGTGACTCAGCTGGTAAAGAATCTGCTTGCAAAGTGGGAGACCTGGGTTTGATCCCTGGTTTGGGAAGATTCCCTGGAGAAGGGAAAGACTATCCACTCCAGTATTCTGGCCTGGAGAATCCCACGGACAGTATAATCCACGGGGTCGCAAAGAGTCAGACACGATTGAGCAACTTAAAAAAAAATGATACTGTACAATTGATGTACTAACCACATTTTTTAAACCATATGGTGGGCCTTAGGTAAGAGTTAATAATTGCATTTTTAAAATTGATTAACTTTCAAACTCTTTCCATCTTTGTAAAAAACAGCTCTTGTAGAGAGTGCATTGTTAGGTAAACCTTGTTCTGCTCTCTCTGACAAACTATGCCTTTTAATTGAAGTATTTATTTCATTAAAATTTAATGCAGTTATTGAAATGATTGAATTCGAGTCTGTCATTTTATTATACTTACTCTTTCTACTTACTTTTCCATTTTTACTTCTGTTACTTCATTGCTGATTCTAGCGGATTCAATATTTTATAGAATTCCACTGTAATTTTTATTTGCTTTCTGACTCAGCATTATAATTTACTCCAATAATTTCACTGCATATTCTTAAATTTTGACAGTCAATATTGTTAATATTGTACCAGTCTCCCCCCAAAATGTATAAGAAATGGTTGTTATCCATCCCCTGTTATTTTTGTCGTAGTTATTGTATTTGTATTTTGGACCACTCATGGAGCTTTTTAATTTTTGTGTTGAATGTTTTCTTTGCTCAGCACCGTAACAGACTACCACTAGCTTGGGAAGTATAAATAATATAAATGTATTTTTCCACAGTTATGGAGTCTGGAAGTCTGAGATCAGGATCCAGCCTGGTTAGATTCTGGGATGGGCCCTCTTCCTGACTCAGACAACCTCCATCTCCCTGCACCCTCATGTAGCAGAAGGAGAGGAAGCAAACATTCTGGCATCTCTTCTTATAGAATAAGGACACTAATATCATGATGAGGGCCCCATTCTCATGACTATATTATCTAAACCCAAGTACCTCCACAAGGTCCCATCTCCAAATATCATTGTATTGGGTGATAGGGCTTTAAAATATGAATTTGGGGATGTGACTTAATTAAGTCCATATAAGCTATTACGTTATTAAAGAAATTAAGATGAACAAAGCAAAAGCCCTGTATAATTGTATTCTGTATTTACTCAGATATTTTTGTATTTCTGTTGTTCTTAAACTTTCACGAGGATCATGATTTCCCTCTGGTATCATTAACCTCTAAAATGAGTTTTTAATGATTTTTAAATCATTAAAGAAATCATTTCTTTAAATCATTTTAAAGAAATGAGCATTTCTTATAGGGTGAGTCTGCTTGTGACAAATTTTCTTAGTTTTCTTGCATCTTGAAAAGCAAAAGTTAGTGTCTGACTCTGCGACCCCATGGACTATATAGTCCATGGAATTCTCCAGGCCAGAATACTGGAGTGGTAGGTTTTCCCTTCTCCAGGGGTTTTCCAACCCAGGGATTGAACCCAGGTCTCTGGGATTGTAGGTGGATTTTTTACCAGCTGAGTCACAAGGGAAGCCCAAGAATACTGGAGTGGGTAGTGTATCCCTTCTGCAGCAGATCTTCCTGACTCAGGAATCGAACTGGGGTCTCCTGTATTGCAGGTGGATTCTTTACCAACTGAGCTGTCAGGGAAGCCCTTCTCACATCTTTATTTCCAAAGATTATTTTTATTGGATACAGAATTCTTTATTTAACAGTACTTTTGTTTTTAATTTGAAAACCTTAAAGATGTTATACTTTTACTTCTGGCCTCCCTTGTTTTTAATGATGAGGTAACCACAACAAACTGTGGAAAATTTTTAAAGAGATAGGAATATCAGACCACCTTACCTGCCTCCTGAGACTTTCAAGAAATGACAGTTAGAAACAGACATGGAGCAACAGACTGGTTCCAATTTGGGAAAGAAGTACGTAAAGTCTCTATATTGTCACCCTGCTTACTTAACTTATAGGCAGAGTACATCATGTGAAATGCCAGGCTGGATAAAGCCAAGGTAGCATATAGCTTTATAAACCATTACAGCTATGGTTTTTCCAGTACTCAGGTATGGATATGAGAGTTGGATTGTAAAGAAACCTGAGTGCTGAAGAATTGATGCTTTTGAACTGTGGTGTTGGAGAAGACTCCTGAGAGTCTCTTGGATAGCAAGGAGATCCAACCAGTCAATCTTAAAGGAAATCAGTCCTGAATATTCATTGGAAGGACTGATGCTGAAGCTGAAACTCCAATACTTTGGCCACCTGATGTGAAGAACTGACTTATGCTGGGGATTGAAGGCAGGAGGAGAAGGGGACAACAGAGGATGAGATGGTTGGATGGCATCACCGAATCAGGGACATTATTTTGAGCAATCTCTCGGAGTTGGTGATGGACAGGGAAGCCTAGTTATGCTCCAGTCCATGGGTTGCAAAGAGTTGGCCACAACTGAGCAACTGAACTTAACTAAACTGAGTAAATTTATTTTAGAACAGTTATATTTTAATTTTGCAGAAAAAAATGCAAAGATAATACAGGGTATTCCCAAATATTCCACATTCAACTCGCCTTTTTTTTTTTTTTTAACATTTTCCATTATTATACTGCATTTGTCATAATTAATGAACCAATGTTGATACATTATGATTAACTAAAGTCTGAACTTTGTCCAGATTTTCTTTGTTTTTTACAAAATGTCCATTTTCTCTTCTAGAATAACATCTAGGATATCATATTACATTTAGTTGCCATGTCTCCTTAGTCCCCTCTAGATGGTGAAAATTTCTCAGACTCAACTGGTTTTTGATGACCTGGAAAGTTTTGAGGGCTAATGGTCAGGTATTTTTAAGAATGTTCCCCAACTGCTGTATGTCTGATGCTCCTCTCAAGATTAGACTGGGGTTTTGTGTTTTTTGAGAGGAAGACCCCAGAGATAAAAAGCCATGCTCATCCCATCAGATGAAGGGTACACAGTATCAGTGTGACTTATCTCTGCTGAGGTTGACCTTGATCACCTGGCTAAAGTGCTGTTCTCAGGTTTTTCCACTAGGAAGTTTCTCTTGTTCCCTCTTCCCACACTGTGCTCTTTGGAAGAAGTCACTATTTGAAGTGCACACTTAAAGGATGGAGAGTTATAGTTCATCTCTTTAAGCAGATCTTTCCCTTTGCCGAAATGCTTTGAGTATGTTATGCATCTGTGTGGTTCATGAACCAGTCAGAGATGTGGGTAGACAGAGTTGAAGATTCCCTTTATGCTTCTTTTCCATCTGGAATTTTTCCTGCTCTTCTCTTCTTAGAGGCAAGTTTCTCCAGGTTCAGGATTTTGCTTCTTTGCACCAGAAAGACAAATTTTGCCACCAGTGTGCCTACAACCCTTCATGCCATCCAAACTGTACCTGGCTGGAAACTAAGAGCTGTGAAAGTGAGCTCCTCCTGGCATGTACTCTCTACCAGAATCTTCCTTCTCTTCATTCTTCAGTGCCTCCCAGTGTCTGATTTTTATAGGGTCCTCATTATTTTCTGCAGAGAATTGATGTGACATATTACTGAGTCATTACAAAAAGCAGAAATCCTGGCCTGTGAGGATGAAGAGACTAAAAGAAGTTTCTGATCAGAAAGATCTTAAAATAGAGTTCAGTTCAGTTCAGTCATTTAGTCATGTCTGACTCTTTGCGACCCCATGGACTGCAGCACACCAGGCCTCCCTGTCCATCACCAACTCCCGGAGTTTACTCAAGCTCATGTCTATTGAGTCGGTGATGCAATCCAATCACCTCATCTTCTGTTGTCCCCTTCTCCTCCCAACTTCAATCTTTCCCAGCATCAGGGTCTTTTCAAATGAGCCAGCTCTTTTGCATCAGCTGGCTAAAGTATTGGAGTTTCAGCTTCAGAATCAGTCCTTCCAATGAACACCCAGGACTGATTTCCTTTAGGATTGACTGGTTGGATCTCCTTGCAGTCCAAGGGACTCTCAAGAGTCTTCTCCAACACCACAGTTCAAAAGCATCAATTCTTCAGCTCTCAGCTTTCTTTATACTCCAACTCTCACATCCATACGTGACCACTGGAAAAACCATAGCTTTGACTAGACGGACCTTTGTTGGCAAAGTGACGTCTCTGCTTTTTAATATTCTGTCTATGTTGGTCATAGTGTTTCTTCCAAGGAGCAAGCATCTTTTAAGTTCATGACTGTAGTCACCATCTGCAGTGATTTTGGAGCCCAAAAAGATCAAGTCTCTCACTGTTTCCATTGTTTCCCCATCTGTTTCCCATGAAGTGATGGGACCCAGTGCCATGATAGTGGTTTTCTGAATGTTGAGTTTTAAGCCAACTTTTTTACTCTCCTCTTTAACTTCATAAAGAGGCTCTTTAGTTAGGAATCAAGAATTACATAAGATGCGAATAAGGCATGATATCAAATAGCACAGAATCAAGTGTTCATTTCAGTTCAGTCAGTCATGACCGACTCTTTGTGACCCCATGGACTGCAGCACGCCAGGCCTCTCTGTCCATCACCAACTCCCAGAGCCTATTCAAACTCATGTCCATTGAGTCAGTGATGCCATTCAACCATCTCATCCTCTATCATCCCCTTCTCCTCCTGCCTTCAATCTTTCCCAGCATCAGGGTCCTTTCCAATGAGTCAGTTCTTTGCATCAGGTGGCCAAAATACTGGAGTTTCAGCTTCAGCATCGGTCCTTCCAATAAATATTCAGAACTGATTTCGTTTACAAATTGACTTGTTGGATCTCCTTGCAGTCCAAGGGACTCTCAAGAGTCTTCTCCAAAACCACAGTTTGAAAGCATCAATTCTTTGGCGCTCAGCTTTCTTTGTAGTCCAACTCTCACATCCATACATGACTACTGGAAAAAACATAATTTTGACTAGATGGACTTTTGTTGGCAAAGTAATGTCTCTGCTTTTCAATATGCTGTCTAGATTGGTCAAGCATCTTTGAATTTCATGACTACAGTTACCATCTGCAGTGATTTTAAACCCCCAAAAGACAAAGTCTCTCACTGTTTCCATTGTTTCCCCATCTATTTGCCATGAAATAATGGGACCAGATGCCATGATCTTAGTTTTCTGAATGTTTTAAGTTATTTGATATAAATAATAGCCTTAAAATAGTGACAATCATCTGGATCCTGTAAGAATCCAATAAAAGTTTGTATACATAAGTAACTTAACATTGAGCTGTGGTTTCAAAAATGCTATATGCTTCTAGAGATTTGTTCTTCACCATTGTTCATTGGGTAGAGGAATAGATTACTATAGACTAAACTATATTAGAAAAGTAGAGTAGGGCTCAAAACAGTGACATCATTTGACTTTATTTTTGAAAAGAAATTGTTGAAGTCAAAATCTATCCTCTGCAGCAAGCAAATAATTTTGCAATCGTCTCATCCTGGTGGTTAATAAAAGTGTTGTTTTCATGGTGCTATTTCCTAGAGCTTCCCTCTCAGAAAATCATATTCATTACCCTAACGTGCAACTCTTTGAATGATGGGCTACAAAATGAGGGGGCAGGGGGACGTAATCATGGCCCAAATAGGGGATTTCTGCCAGTTGAGTTTAATCCGTGACTCAAGCATGGATGGGTTGCATTGTTAACCACAGTTCTCAACTCTGCTTGATGCAAGTTCGACATCACTGTTCAAGGCTTCATTCTAAAGTGGAAGCCTGTGTTTACATTGTCAGTTGAAGGTAAGGCCTTAGGAGCCAGAGAGTATATTCAGTTTGTTCTTTTAGGGGAAATTTGGCGCATCTATGCATGATCCTTACCTCAATACATTTTTTGTTGTTATTCTTTATATCTGTTGTATAGAAGGGGTACCTTTACTAGATGTTGAAATTACCTTTCTTTTAACATTTTCCTTTGAACTTAGAAGTTGCTTTTATGACCAAATAGCAAGTGCTTCTTAACCCTTAATTGTTGATTTTGCATTTGTTACTGTTTTTTTCCCCCTCTGTGGTCACCGGATTATAATAGTGGCTCTCTTTCAAAATAAGTGTTTGCTTTTTTCTTAAAATATTAACAGTTTTCAAGTGCTGGTCAGACTTTCATCCCCTACTTACTTTAATCCTGCTTTGTAGATGTTCTTGTTGAATCATACTATGTGTTTTTCTCAATTTAAGAAAAAAGTACTTAAAGTTCAAGTTTAAAGCATACAATAAAATACCCAATTTGGAAACTCATTTATCTGGAAAGTGTGTTAAATTTTTTCACTAGCAGAGTCCTATGAAAAATGCCTAATATGCTGCAACATTTTAAAAAATGTTTTAAATTATGACTGCAAGAAATTAGGAGTATCATAAATTTTACGTTATGAATACTGAAGATATACTATGTGAGTTGTGGGAGGTTAATATCACCTTTATGGAAGTATTTTGAGAGTCCCACAGAAATTGTTATGTTCATGTTCAGTAGAGTTTCTGTGAGCAAAATCTATAGCTTGAGGAACATAGGAACTGGTCCTAAGAATTAGATAACTCTATGGACTCACATTATTCTGAGAATTATCTGATGTAGAACGTTGTGAGAGAGTTGAATTTTAAAATAAGAAAATAAAGTAAAAATCATGGTGAATGAAAATTTCCCATTTGAATACATTAAATTACCCAAGAATTATAAGACACGCCGCTTGGATAACGCAACCCTAGGAGGACACTCAGAAAAGAGAGATCAAGCAGAACCCAGGGCACTCTGAAATCAGTAGGCCGAACAAAAAGAGAGGATCTGGTAGATGAAGCTAGGAAAGTATGTCCTGTGTCGTAGAAGGGAAACCGGGAGGATTTAATGGCAGACGCTAAGAGAGAAATAAAAAGTGTTATTAGATCAAGAGCCTTGCTGATTATTCCTGAATGGCCAAATATGAAAAAAATTGAAAAGCAACCATTGATTAAAAATGTGGAGGTCATACCAAGAGCAATCTTTAAGACGTCAAGAGTAGGTTCATTAAAGAATGCAAAGGAAAGAAACGGAGAGTTAACGATAACAAGTTCACAGTAGATTTTTCTGAGCAGAGATGTGAGATAAAGAATGGAAGGGAATCTGAGGACAAGTTGTGTCTGCTTGGGGCTGGCAATACTCGAGTGATGTTTCTTAAAGGTAAAGAAGAAACTGACTTTCAAGGGACATTCAGAGATATGTAGGGTTACTTTTGGTTGGCACAATTATTAGAGTGTGTTCCTGGTGTTTACTGGGCTGCAGTGAAGCTAAACACCTACAGAGGCTATTAGGGCATTCTTTTTTGAGAAGGAACTGTCTTGCTTCAAAAGTGTTGAGCTCATTTATATGCTGATGGTAGTGGTCTGTCTTGAGCTGTGCTTTTATTTGATTCTCTCAACAAATATTTTAGTTGACCAAATACCTGCTATGTACTTGATCAGTCTTTCCATGATAAATTCATAGTCTATTTTTGACTTGTTGCTCAACAATATGCATTTATAAAGTACTGATATGATTTATCCAACTTGAGTTTAAGCTCACAAACACTAGCTTTCTATTTATGAGGAAAACAAAAGGCTTTTAGACAGTAATGATTTCATCAGTGGTACAGAGTTATCTAGTATGTATTTTGCAGATTTTTCCCCTTTAGTTTTCTTCATAATTCTTGTCCTTAGGGTGGAATTCTCATGATTCTGAACCTCTGGAGAAAATCAGCAACTTTAGATCTCCTTAAATATTTATTCCTTTTTAAAAAATTATTATATTGGGGTATATCTGATTAACATTCTCATAAGAGTTTCAGGTGAACAGTGAAGGGACTCAGCCATACATATACATGCAACATTAATTTTTGTTTTTGTTTGTTTGTTTGCACTTTATTTTCATTTGCGTTTTGTTCTTTTCCTGGCCTTTTCATTTATTTTTGTTTATATTGATTCTGGCATTTAAGGTTACAGAGTTTCTTCTAATTACTTCTTTCAATGAATTTTATTTATCTAATCCTTTTTAAAACAGCTTTTGTATGGTTTTTCAACTGCTTCTTCCCCATTTTTACTTAAAAAAAATAGGGGGGGTAACAAGTTTGAAACTCAGACCATAACTTTTGTTCCTTATAGTCACTCACTGGTCACCATGTCTTATCTGATGAATTGGTTGCCTTATGGTCTCTGATCTAAGGATACCAAGAATATACTTCAAGGGCTTCCAATATATTTTTATTTCGCCTCCTCTAACTTTCAACAGTGTCACATGGCATCTACTTTAAAGTATATCAAAAGCACCTTTTCCTCTGTAAATTTTTTTTTTTATCAGTTTTCTTTGTTTGAAACACTTTTGTCACAGTTCTTACCCTTTCTAAATATTTTCTATGCTGATAAAATATGTCAGGTTTTGCGCTTGCCGTGTCATCTCTGGCACTTACTCTCAGTTTGGTGTCATTTTTATCTCATCGTGTCTTATAACTATTGTTCATTGTTCTTTGCTCTTAGCTCTTGACTCGAGCTTTTACTTTTAATCTCATTTTCTACTGCTAACCTGTACAGAGGCTGTCTGATGTATGGTATAAGGACTTTTTGCTGTTTTGTTTTATGCACACACACACACACACACACATAGAGTCATAAGGAAAAGGAATGTGGAAATAGTTTCGGCAGTGTGTTATAGTAGAAATGGAATGAGGTTAGAGGTAGGTTGAACTGAATTGAAATTGTGATTCCATTACAAAGTAACTGATGTCCTCAGAAAAGTGATTACAATTCTCAAGGCCTTCATTTACTTTTCTATTAAATAAGGATAATAGTGACCTTACCAGATCATTGGGAAGCTTAAAAATGGCCTATGTAAGGTACAACTTCTACCACCTAGTAATTACTTGACTATTATTGGTATTACAATTATTATTTAATTGTGAGTATTATTTGGTGGGCCATCTCACATATTGAGAACTACTGAGTGCTAATGGTCCATTTAAAGAAGATATAGCAGAAAATTAACTGTAGTGCCTGACCTTGAGGAGTTTATGATCTTTCATAGAAGGTAAGAAGACGTATACAAGTATCCATTTTTTAAAAAAGTCATTGTGTGATTGTCGTAAACACTATAAATATTATTAATGTATCATAGAATACCCTCTGTGCTTTATAAATATTTTGAAGATTAGGAACCTAAGAGTTAAAGAGTGAAGGTTAGTATGTTTACCCTAGTCCCCTAAGCTGATAAGGGACCTGTAGGAATTGGCGACTAGTTCCTCTCAGTTTGCAGGATGTATTTATCTCCTGTGTTGTACTGCACCCCTGAGAAATTGTGGCAAGCCATATAAGATGTACATACTAACAGCCCCTGAATCCTGAAGAGGTGAGCTCAGTCTTGACACAGCTGACAGTGAGTGGCCTTAGATCAGGTCTTAGATGAGGAGGAGGTCTTAGATTAATGCTGAGGATGAATGGGCTTTCAGCAGGCAGCGGTGAGGAAGGGAGTGTCATTGATCGAAGGTAGGCGGCAGGGGCAGGAGTTTTCTGTGGTCTGTTTTTTGGGGGCATTTAGTTTAAAAGCTTTAAGCCTTTAAAATTTTTGAGGGCTGTGATATGGTGTAGCTCTATATGAATATAAGGTTTACTTTGCAGAACAATGAAGGACATTCTGAAAGTGAAAGGAGTATATTAAGACTTCAGTTGGGTTTCCCTGTTGGCTCAGGTGGTAAAGAATCTGCCTGCAATGCGGGCGACCCGGCTTAGATCTCTGGGCCAGGGAAGATTCCCCTGGAGCCCTGGAGAAGAAAATGGCAACCCATTCCAGTATTCGTGCCTGGAGAATTCCATGGGCAGAGGAGCCTGGTGGGTTGCATGGGGACCCACAGTCCTTGGGATCACAAAGAGCTGGACACGACTGAAAAAGAACACACACAAGACTTCAGTTTGGAGGCTATTGCAAGAATGATTTGATGAGCGCAGTGACTGGAGGAATGCAAAGGAAAGGACAGATATGAGAGACGTGGAGGAGGCGGCATAGCAGTTGGCAGCAAGAAGACATGCAAAAGGCTGTAAGTTTCCAGCCTGGATCTTGAGGAGAATAGTGGTTCCAAAAAAAAAAAAAAAAAGGTATCTTTCAGAAGAAAGGGCAAATACATGTTTCCCTAAGACCCAGTGGAGCCTTTTGGCTGGGACCATCACCGATGGCTCAGGCTCTTAGACACAACCTGGTGCGTCTTCACTCTAGTCCAGAAAGTGATCTGATGTCTTTCCGCTGCTATGCCATGAGCGCTAACACGATGCCTTTGATTTTTTATTAAGAGGGATGCCGTAGAGGCAGTGTGAGTTTGTACAGGCTGTCAGAGCTGAATCTCCTGGATAAACTCTTGGGAATCTCACAATTCCAATCTAGCAAGTGTTCTGCTTGAGTTCCCCCCTGTTTCACAGGACGGATGTCAAAGGGAGCATGCAATTTTGTTTGTGGGTCACTGACTAATATATGAAAGGGAAATCCCATAGGATAACTCCATTCTTCTCCAAATGTTGCTCCATAGCCTTAAGCTTTATAAGTGAAAGAAAATGCATACTGCTTATCAAAGGGCAGGAGAGGGGAAATCAATTCAGACATGTTGCATTGCCATTAAGGATTGCCATTAAATGTAATTGCCATTTAAGGGTTTTGAGTAAAGCTTCGTGTGTGGTGTTTTTTTTTTTTTTTGACCAGTGTTTGTCAGGTTCAACTCTAACCACGGGTTCCCAGTGGAGGTCGATTCTGACACCAGCATCTTCCAGCTCAAGGAGGTGGTTGCTAAGCGACAGGGGGTTCCAGCTGACCAGCTGTGTGTGATTTTCGCAGGGAAGGAGCTTCGGAATGACTTGACAGTACAGGTGAGTCTCCCTTGGTGGAGGGTTCCTGGGCTGCGGCCAGCCCCATTGCTTATGCTGCTTGCGCTGCCAAGCTGACATTCATGCCTGAGATCTAATAGAATAAATAGTGCCTAGGGATTCCTTGAACTTTACTCCACACCGCTTCATTAATTCTGACCTTCTTAATTATGCATTAAAACAGCAAGCAGGAAGGATTGTAAGAACAACTGTGGCTAGGAGAGAGAAGAGAGGGGGAGAGAGAGAGAGCGTGCGCACAGACTGGGCTTAGTGAATAAATGTTTACTGACTACAGGAGCAGCAAGGCACCGTTCCTGTGACTGTTCAATTTCTACCTTACTTATTCCATTTGAATCCTAATGAAGGAGTCACAGAAATTGTCCCAGATGCGGCTGCTCAGTCACCGTGCCGGGAGGGATCTGTAACCCAATTGTGACCCCTGCAGGATGGTCCCGGGTCTGCCGCCTGGAGCTCGGGATGGGAGGAGGTTTGGGGGCTCAGGGCCTTGGGAGCAGGCTCCAGAGCTCCCTGCCCATCAGCGGCCGAGCCGACGGTGGAGGAAGAGGCACGCACTGCGGACGTCCACCTGCGTGTTTCATTTCTCCAGGTTTCAGTGACATGTTCCCCAGAATGGGCCGCTGGAATGTTGGAGAGGGTGCAGCCAGTGTCTTTCTCTGCTGTCCCTGATGCCTTCCGGGCACCCCGGGGCTCCTCGTAGCATCAGAGCGCTGTATCTTTTCACCGGGGTGGGGGGCGTGGGGGCTTCATGCCCAGCAGGGGTTTCCGCAGGGGACGGGGTGAACTGGGTAGGCGCCTGGGGAGCCGGGCCTTCCTCTGGGAGTGGAGACCTGTCTTGTGTTGGGGAAGCCAGCAAGCAGGCCTCCAAACGGGTTGAAGTCGTTCTCTGAGAAAGCATGAAACACCGGTTGCTTTCTGTGGTCGGTTCAGGTGACCGTGAAGAGCCCGCAGACACCTTCCCCACGGCCCCCTTGCTTAACCCGCGCAGGTGAGCCGCGCTTCTGCTTGCAGCCGTTTGGGGGCCTGCTGCTGTGAACAGTGTGTGTGTGGGGGGGGGGGGGGGCGGGGGCGGGGGGTGCTGTGTCTCCACCCAGAGACCCTACTTTAGTGACATCACTGCTTTGCGAAAGGCTTTCGGACCTGGGTGTCAGCGAGATGCTATGGAAATCTGAATCGCCCCCGCCTTCCGCAGCTCCTCTCCTCTGACGGCAGTCTGCTCCACTCACGGTGCTCTGCTTTGCTTTTAGGCAATTTGTGTTTATAAGGGAAGCACCTGTTCTGAAAAGTATTTTTTTTTTTTTTTAATGTACCTGCCAACCTCTAAAACCAAGAATGTTCCCTTCATAAATTATTTTAAAACAGCTTCTTGAACAAAAATATTTTATGTTACCCGAAGTTTTCAGGTTCTAGAGCTTCTCTCCTCTACCACTGGAGTGGATAGGTTATACCAATTACCATAGACAATTGATTTCTACAGATAGATAGGTATAAATGTAGATATATGGATAGATTGATTAGGATTCTTGATTTTAACAAACACTTCCAGTATCCTGGGCTTCTGAGGGGATCCTAAAGAAAGGCAGAACTCACTGCTGTTTTTGTAGACACTGCTGTTTACTTAGGCCCTGTAAAATCAACAGTAATACTAGACTGAACCACATGGGTTAAAACTATCAGCAATTTCATGTGGCTCAAACTAATAGCTATAACATAAGGGTGTCAAACATGATAACTGCCATATGAAAACTGAAATAAAAGTATTATTAAAATTTAAAGGTGTAGGAGACACAGCTGAATGAAAGTCACCAATAAAGACTTCTGGGTGAGTTAAACTCAAGTAGGATTCTGGAGATGAAGAATGAGTATGAGAGGTGTGTGGGAACAAGCATAGATTCCTATTCTTGTAGAACCTAGAGGAGATGCTGAAGGTGGGGTGACAAGGGAATTGGGAGCTGTATTTTACAAAGTTTTGACCCATGTGACATTGAGGTTTCATGTGCGGAGATGGAGAATAAAATAGGATGCCCTGGAGGGACATGGGAGTCTGGAGATCCTGTTTGATCACTGACAGGAGTTTCACAGATTACAAGAGTTAATGCCGGGGGAGATGCTGGCAGGCAGTCATACTGAGGTGCTGAGCTCAGGGCTTGCTTTTGGTTTGAGGACTCTACATGGAGGTAAGTGTTGCAGTAACTGCAATAGATTCAGTTGCCAAGGTGCAGAGGACACAGCACAAGCAATTCCTTAGGTAACAGGAGAGGAGCCGGTATAGGAGGCGTCGTCCATCCAACTGACATTTTCAGAGATAATTTGGGAAAGAAAATCACTAGTAAAGAATGTTTGTGCTGTGAAAACATGGAGGATGAGGAAGAAAAGAGCCTTTGGACTTGGTGATAATGGTGGTGACTTAGGGACCTTCGGCCAGGACTGTAGTTGGAAATAACCAGCTTTCAGGGATTCAGCACGAATCATGGGACCTCGTCATGGGTGCAGCTCAGCTGGCCATCGAGGGGAAAGAGAGGCAGGGAGTTCCTGGAGGAGCAGCAGTTCCCATACTGTTGTACCTTTCACAGCCCTTGACCGTGCGCATGGCTCACTTTGATACAGTTGTAATCGGTGTGAAAATGCAATTTTATGTAGTGAATCTCTTTCCCTAAACATTATATCATAGGCTTTTTCCGTGATGCTGTATAATCTTCATTTCTAAGTGTCTAGATGATCCTCTGTGATGAGAGTATTTATATTATATATAGGGAGCATCTAGTTTTTAATATTACAAATTAAGGCAAAATAATTTTTTAAACGGTATCTGATATACTTAGAGAATATGGCCTCTGTGTTTCAGTTTGCATGAAGTAATTCTCTTGGTGTGCCCAATTTTCTTGAAGAGATCTCTAGTCTTTCCCATTCTATTGTTTTCCTCTATTTCTTTGCATTGGACACTGAGGAAGGATTTCTTATCCCTCCTTGCTATATCCTCTGGAGCTCTGCATTCAGATGGGTATATCTTTCCTCTTCTTTGCCTTTCGCCTCTCTTCTTTTCTCAGCTACTTGTAAGGCCTCTTCAGACAACCATTTTTCCTTCTTGTATTTCTTTTTCTTTGGGATGATTTTGGTCAGCCACCTCCTGTATGATGTTATGAACTTCCGTCCATAGTTCTCAGGCACTCTATCAGATCTAATTCCTTGAATCTGTTTGTCACTTCCATTGTATAATTGTAAGGGATTTGATTTAGGTCCTACCTGAATGGCCTAGTGGTTTTCTCCACTTTCTTCAATTGAACTATGAATTTTATAAAAAGGAGCTGATGTTCTGAGCCACAGTCATTTCCCAGTCTTGGTTTTGTTGACTGTGTGGAGCTTCTCCATCTTTGGCTGCAAAAAATGTAATAAATCTGATTTCAGTATTGACCATCTGGTAATGGCCTTGTGTAGAGTCTTCTCTTGTGTTGTTGGAAGAGGGTGTTTGCTATGATCAGTATATTCTCTTGACAAAACTCTGTTAGCCTTCGTCCTACTTCAGTTTACTCATTTGTAAAATATAATTAATAATAATACCTCTCTCATTGGGATTTTGTGAGGACCAAGTTAATTTATGTAAAACTCTTACAGTAGAGTATGACATATGGTAAACACTGTCTATATGTTAGCATTTATTAGCATCATCACTATCATAGTTGTCACTATTGTTTTTATTATTATCAGGGTCTATGTGATCACCTTAAATAACATGACAACTCTCCATCATGAATTATGATGAGTATATCTGCAATAATTTAAACAGTTAAGGCCATGATAATAGGATGTATATTTTACTGTGGCAGTAAAATATGTGTGTGTGTGTGTGTGATATTTATACATTTTAACTGAAAAGAACTTTGTGGAGTTTATAAATAGATGTTTGACCTTCACATTTATAGGCTTTACTTAGAATAGTAGAATTTGAATTCAGAAAACTTACAAAAACTTTACTATTCCTCAGATATTTACTAAAAATAGACACGTATGGCTGTGCTGTTCAGTAAAGATTCATCACCACATTATGGCTTTTAAAATGTATTTTTATAAAGTAAGTATCTGCCACACACTATATTTGTTAGAAGTAAATTGGAAAGACCTATACATTTTTCCTACTTCATAAACAATGTTTCTGTCCATATTTTTATTATTTTACTTATGCTTACAAGTATGTAATCTAAAATATTGGTGTTTGACATATTATTCACAGTGAACTGATATTTTTTTCTTTGTCGGCTCTTATAGCAGAGTATTCAGGGACTAATCAAATGTCACCCTTTCTCTTATGTTCCAGTTCTAACACACTGCATATCAAGAATCCCTGAGTCAGCTTTACATAATCATCAATTTATTATTCAAAATTATACACAGAAATTAAGATTCTAACGTACCTGTATGTGCCAAAACTGATGAAATTTGCAATTAGACTAACCATTAAAATCACAGGAACTTGAGAATTTAGATAAGATTTTTGTTTGAGCAGAATTCACTGTATTCACATGAGCTATAGTATTATTATTAATATCAATATAGGTTATTAGCCCAGTGTATTAGTTAGAGATCTCCAGAGAGATAAAATAGATAGGTAGATAGATAACAAAGAATTGGTTGCACAGTTTTGGAGGCTGACAAGTCCCTAAATCTGAATCTGTCAGCAAACTTAGTTTCATTCTGAGTCTGAGGACCTGTAAACTGGAAGAAGTGATGGAGATGTTCCTTTGTGAAGGCTGCTAGGCCTGCAACTCAGGAAGAGCTGATGTTTCAGTTCAAGCCAAAAGCTGCTCATGCCCCCTCCCACCACCCCCTCAAAAAAAAAGTGCCCCAGCTGGATGGCCCCTGGGCAAGAGGAATTCCCTCTTACTCATGGGAGGCTCTGGTGCTACTGTTTATAGATGCTATGTGTGTTAGTTGCTCAGTCGCTTGGGACTCTGCAACCCCATAGACTGTAGCCCGCCAGTCTCCTCTGCCCATGGAATTCTCCAGGCAAGAATACTGGAGTGAGTTGCCATTCTCTTCTCCAGGGTATCTTCCCGACCCAAGGATCAAACCAGAGTCTCTTTACCACTAGCACCACCTGGGAAGCCCTAAAGGTGCTATACTTTACACTATAAGCACAAAATGTATATTGAGAAGTTGCTGCTGACAAAAAGAAAATAAACCATCATATGAGCTGCTTATCGTTTCCACAAAGAAAGGCTGCATAAAGACCTTGGTGTACTGAAGAGAAGGTAGAATGCCTGGGGGACGAAAACACTGGTTGGGATTCTCCCACCTGTCTTTACTTTCTGTATATTTTTTCATAATGATCACAGATGATGTGGCCATCATAGCTAGCTATGCAGAATGGAGCACTTTGTATGTGAAGGAAGGCTCTATCACTGATTATTCCAGGAAAAAAAAAGGGATGCTGACAGTGTCCTGGGAAGACAGAGACAAATGATCACCCCAGGAATCGGGCAGTATTTCTCACATTTAAGAGTCTCAATTTCTTCTAGAAAGAAATTGTTTTTGGTGCCTTCCTCCAAGCCCTTTGGGAATTTATAGCTCAAGACCAGAATCTTATTATGAAAATATTTATATTTTAAAAAGTACTTTTATCTTTTCAAATGGTAAAATATATTTTTTTAATGTTATAATCCATCTGATATCACAACATTTTGATCAGTTTCATAGAATCATCAGTTCGTGAAGGATATGTCCACAGACCACCTGGAGAAGCACCGTTTGAGTATAATTATTTTCTTTGTGCACTAAGATGTTCTATTTTGTTATCAACAAGATTTTAATAGCTTTAAGGGCTTCCCTTGTGGCTCAGCTGGTTGGTAAGAATACGCCTGCAATGTGGGAGACCCGGGTTCGATCCCTAGGTTGGAAAGATCCCCTGGAGAATCCCATGGACTGGATAAGTCAAAACACAACTGAGAGACTTTCACTTACTTACTTACTTAAAGAAGTAAATAAAAATGGCAAAAATAGAGGCATCAGCAAATATGTCATCTGGCACAGATTTTATTTCTGGGAAGATGGAATACACAGATTTTTACCTACTCCTTTTGGTAAAACTGTGGACATTACACATAAAACAAACGTATGAAGATTCTGAAAGGAGGAAAAAGAAATGCAAACTAGCTCGAAACCTCAGGACTCAAGGAATAATATGGGCTAGAATTTCTTCTACGTTTCTTTTTAATCAAATATATTCTAGACTTGAAGCTGATGAAACTAGTACCTGGAAATGCCATCATGTGCAGAGAAGAAAGAAAAAAGTGGAAAAAAAAAAAAAAAAAAAAGAAAGAAAGTCTCCTCTCAATCCAAGGAGCAGCGTTTACTGAAAATATAGAAGCCTGTTGGACAATTGCTGTAGTTTGCCAGATGAACACACAGTACAACTGTGGCCACACCGTCATCCCCACCAGTAGTGAGGAATGCGAGGGCAGGTCCTAGCTTGCCCCCTGGTGAGACTGTACTGATGTGCTTTATGTAACTGCTATGGTCAGAGAAGACGGTCGGAAGGTGAGGCTTCCACCTTCACCTACCAGCGACAAGGTCCCCCTCCCCATCACTTCCGAGGGGATCACAGAAGAGCCCGAGTGGAGAGTGAGGCCTTCCACTATTTTAAAGCAGTAGCAAAAACCCCTCCTACCACACTGCGGGTGGGGACTGTGTGTGGGGCTGAGAATCACCCCCATACAGCAATAAGGAGGAGGCCTCACTTCATGTCATGTGTCACGGGATACCAAGCGGGGCCTTGGACTTCTGTTTCAGCTGGCAGTAGTAAGTGGAGCCCTCCCTTTTGCAGCTGGAGCAATGTCATAGAAAACAGAAAGTTTAAATAAAAGCCTCATCATGTAAGGACACTTAAAAAGACACTTGCTTCTTGGAAGCAAAGCTATGACAAACCTAGGCAGCATATTGAAAAGCAGAGACATTACAAAGAAGTCAATATATTTCTGGATGGAAAAATGCTGATAGAAATTGTCACCAACAAAACTACCCTCTCAGAATGAATCAAGGAAGGAAGTTCTTTAATATGAAAGAAAATGATACAAGAAGGAACTTTGGAACATCAGGAAGGAGAGAAGAAAGAACACAGTAAGCAAAAGTATCATTAAATACAGTTGACTTTCCTTCTCTTCTTTAGTGTTCTAAATTATGTTTCAGGGTTGTAGAAAAATTTATAACAATGTCTTAGGTAGTTTTAAATGAATGTCGAAAAACTGTTGAAGACAAATATAAAGAGAGAGATAAAGGGACATAAAGGGAGTAAGATTTCTATACTTGAACCTATAAAAACATCAACCACAGCAAAATATAACATGTCATGAATGTAAAAGTACAAAGCAACCGCTAAGATAGATGAAAGATTAAAATACAAAATAGTGACAACTCTGAATGCTGGTGAGGATGTGGAGAAACTGAGTCGTTTATATAAAATAGTATAGCCACTCTGGTGGAGAGTATGATGGTTTCTTATAAAACTAAACTTGTATTTCCTATATGACACCAAAACCAGTGGATGAATATTTAGCAGCTTCATCCTGGTTAGCCCAAATCTGCAACCAACATGGATGTCTCTCAACAGGTGAAATAATTGCAGACTGTGGTCCATCCATACCAGTGATAAAACACAATAAAGCAGCTATTGTAATACACACCATTTTGGATGAATTATGCTGAGTGAAAAAAAGCCAATGTCCAAAAGGTCACATTCCAAACGATTCCATTAGTTTAGCATTTTTGACATTAGAAATTTGGAGAAACGGAGGAGAAATGAGTGGTTGCTAAGGGTGAAAGAGGGCATGGGGAACAGGAAAGAATAGTGTGTGCGGCAACAGGACCAGCTGGAGGGGCCCTTGTGGTGATGAACGTTCTGTATCCTTACTGTTGCCAATAGTGTCATCATGATGATATACTGTGTTTTCTTAAGATGTTGTCATGGGGGAGACAGGGGAAAGAGAACCGGGATATTTCTATATTATTTTTGACAATAACTTGTGAATCTACAGTATCTCAACACAACATTTAATTTTGAAAAAAAATCACAGAAAAATTTAATTTCATCCCTCTTTCCCTTAGAAGATAAACAGGCTTTTTATTTACATCTGTTTTAAAGGAACAGTATTTATTTATGTTAGATTTTTCAGCACAAGAAATTGGAAAATAATCAATTCTCAGAGACAATGATTAATTCACAATAAAAGTCAATAGGTCAATAAATCTTATAAGATTATTAAGGCATCTTTTTTGAATTATTAAAGAGACTCCTTAGCACCTTATAGGTTTAAATCAACATGATTAGTATTTCTTTTTCAAAGGCTGTACCAAATATTTCAAATAAACGAAAATGCATAGTTCTTAGCGATTGGTGCTCTAGTTGTACATTTTCCAAATTGATTTGAGAGTGATACACTATAGTCTTAGGCAATAAATGAGCAGCTCCTGTAACTGTGGTGGATAAACTGGTTAGGGAAGACCATTAATGTAAATTTATTACTAGAAGGAATTTAGGGATGAAATGGTTTCATTTATAAAGAATTTATTTAACTTTTTTTTTTTTTAACTTTCTCTTTTGATTATAAGACAAAGAAAACAAAGGCTAGATTAGAACTTACAGTGCAGTTCCACCATGATTTTTTTTTTGTTTTTGTATGAAAGAAGCATTCTGCAAGTTACAGTATAAATGGCCAATATGTTTTACTTAAAATTCCTTTTTTCTCTGACTGTAAGACAAAAGGAAGCCAGATTAGATACCATTATACTGAGAACAATCATTGTATGATTTCATTGTATTTAAGAGTACCTTCGTGTAAATGAGATCCTCAGACACTTCAGGAAGAATACAAGAATTTTTCCCAAAGGGTTGATGTGCTAACTGTTGGCAATATTCATGTAGGTAAAAATGTAGATATCCACTTGAGTTCCTCCAAACAACTGGTGTGTTATTGTGGCAGCTGATACCTACTGCAAAAGTGTCAGGGTCTAGAATCAAAGGATGATAATCTGTACAGATCGAGTGCTCATTTAAGAAAGACCCTTATTTTATCTGTTTCTGTCGGGTTGTTTACATGTGTCAGAAAGGATCTCCAAATTACTTAACTCTTTGCATAATTCAGAACCCTCAGAAATGTTATTTTTCTGTTGAAAGGAAGTCTTGACATTTGTGTGCCCCTGCAGACTTATATGAAACATCTTTGAGGATTGCCACGGATAAATATAGACTTGAAGGGGAAAAAAAGAGAGATTCTTTTAGCTTATAAGAGGCCGAGGATACACAGCCTGTGGATTTATTTAATGGGCTTACGTCTCACAGCAGATCCCATTGCCCTTACTGTGTTCAGATTGCAAGGCAGAAAATCTGTGGGGGAGTGACACTCCAGAGCAACCCAGTCCCCCTGATCTTAACCTAGATCTATTTTATTAGCATAGGAAAGGCAAAGCCTGTCTCCTCAGAAACCTGACAAAAGGAGTGATTGCACACTATGAAATTTGATAACTTTTCACTGAAGTCCTCATTTCAAACATCCTGTTTTCTCTGTTATTGACTTAGATTCCATCATGCAATTGACCTGTTTGTTTAAGATTTTGTTTAATTTAGTTATCATCCTTCCCTAGGGTGGGAACTTCCCCTGGAGAAGGGCTTGACTACCCACTCCATTATTCTTGCCTGGAGAATCCCATAGACAGAGGAGCCTGAGTGGCTACAGTCCATGGGGTGGCTAAGAATCGGACAGGATTGAGCAAGTAACACTTTTACATCCTTTACAGAATAATTTAAGACTCAGGAATTTGTCTATACCGTTCACCCTAAAGCTTCTAGCCCAAAGATTGATCAGCCACATTCTGCTTTTTCCTTCTTCCCTCTTACTAAGTAATTGTAACAAGTCTGAGATTATTTTCATAGTACAATGAAACATTTTATATGAAAGTACTCTTTAAAGCTTATATATCAAACTCACTTAGAACTGATCAGTATGAGAAGATGTATTCTCCTTTGCTTTTGGTCTGTAAGTATGCTTGAGTCATAGCTGAGTATAAGGATTATATTAATGGTAAATATTCACACGGCTGTCTTTCATTTTCTAGGCATGGAATAATGAGAGATGAAGTCAAAAGTGCAAGAAAAATAATTTATTTTAGTTCTAACTTCAGTGATGCTCATAGGGTAGAGAAAGAAAAATTAAATAGGATAGGGAGAGCTTTTTTTTTTTTTCTCCAACTGTTAGGTTTAATATTGATAAGAATATAATTTTCTGAAGGCATTTAGGAGCAGAAGTTAAATTACATTAACATTGGGTAAGTCAGGGTTGCCATACTAACCTTTCTAAGGCACTAAAGGATGTGGTACAAGAGTGTCTTTTGGCCATATAACAGAGGACACACTCAGACTCAGACTTAAACAGAGGACAGACTCCGTTAATGGAAGCAAAATCTCAAGTACTCCTGATCTGTGACGCAAGCTCATGACTTAAACAGTCAGTAGAGTGCTCTAGTCTTAATTACTTGCAGATTAAAAAAAAAAAAAATTTGTTTTATCCTTTGGTGCAAATATATCTTCACATAGACAAAAGCACATTCATCGAGGCAATGCGATTCTTTGGGAAGAAAGTTATAAACTTTGTGAATTAATTTGTGTAAACAGTATTTCATTGAGGGTTTTATTCTGTTATTGAATTTTGTCTTGCCATGATATATTTTCTCTTCTATAGCGGATCTTGATCTATTTGGATTCAGAGATACCATTCCCATATGATTTAATAGGTACACTAATTATGGCCTGCAGCTCTGCTTTTTAAATTGATGGCAATATTCTGACATTAGAAGAAGAAGTGAGGAGTATGAGAACCCACTGATGTTTGTGTTTTGGAGCACATCACAAACTGTGTTTCAAATGTGTGGGCTTTTGAAACTCAATACAGGTTTTGCCAAGGATACTTTCTGTTCATTTTATATCCTTAAGTATTTCAAAGTGAATTGAATCTGTGTTTGCATTCCACATATGCATAATTCATCAAACATTGCTCTGAAAAGAGAGAAAATAAAAATAAAAAGCTTATCTAAGACATTTCCAATGTTACTTAATATTTGGTCACTAAGAACTTTACAACCTGTGAGGGGAGGTAACACCTGCTTCCTCAGTTTACCTGTCACCTCCCAGTCATTTCTTTTCAATAAGGTACATGCTTCTCTAGAAGGCTAAATAAGTCTATTTTTAGTCCAGAGTTGTTTTTTTTTAATGATGTCATCTCCAAGATACACCTCTACCATATATAACAGAGGGGTTAAAACTTCAAGAGTGTCATATACTAGGTAAAATCATTTAGTTAGAATTCTACTTGACTTTCTGATAACATGGTTATATTGAAGTTGGTATGAATCACTCTTAAGCCAGACTTTCTAGGGTGGGCAAGTCATTTACACTCCCAAGTCTTTGTCTTTCTCGTCTATAAAATGGAGATAGTAATAGTGCTTGTATTTTTATAGGGTTTCTGTGGGTATTAAGTGAAATTATACCTACAAAGGACAGACACATAAGCACGGGTTAAACTCTTATTCATTTACTTTGATGAATAATTCACAAAAAGAACAAATATTTTCTGATGTGCAGTAAGTTCATGCTGAAAATTATTTTGTGTTAAAACACTCCAAAAAGAAACACGTTTGCCTTCTTCCAAATTCCTATTCTATCCACAGGCTAACCTCAGAATGGCATCGTATGTATTATTTTGGGAGCTCTTCCAGTTTAAGTCTTAATGATGAATTGTTATTTTAGGAAAAGAACCTTTTATGACAAGGTAATGTAGTTTACCTTTTTCGTTAATGTGCTGAATATTTCTGAACTATTTTATTTTAGGAACAACTTTACAAGTACACTTAGTGTTCAAAATCTGTTTCATGAGCGGCACCTAATAATTTGAGATTACTCCTAAGAGTTTGTGAGTCACTCCAATGTAAAACAGAGGGCAAGAAGATTAGGACGTTTTCTGAAGAGAGAAAAACATTATTCGACCTACTTAAATGACTCATTTGTTGTTTTTGTAATGTATAAGAAGAATGGAAATGCTAAATTTACATAACCTATCATTCTGTAGTTCATTTAAAGGTAGATTAAATTTGTATATTTTTGTAACTGTTTTGAGTGCTTTAAAAGGAAAAGATTGATTTCTTATAGGTCAATCTTCATATTTTGCTTATTTTTTTTTCATTTATTTTTATTAGTTGGAGGCTAATTATTTGACAATATTGTAGTGGTTTTTGCCATACATTGACATGAATCAGCCATGGATTTACGTGTGTTCCCCATCCTGATCCCCCCTACTGCCTTCCTCCCCATCCCATCCCTCTACTGATATAATTATTGAGTTCATCTCTTTTCTTTACCTTCAACTCTATAGCATTATTTAAAAGTATGCATTCTCTATCTACATACATATAATCATACATCAGTTTTTTAATCCTGTTCACTGATAGCAAACAATTTAAAACATAATTTGTTCCATTTCCCTGTAATATATATAGGAAATATATATATATATAATATATTATAATATAGTTAAAAGTCTAAATTAATTATAATAAAGTAGAAATTCTTATGATTTAAATTTATTAAAAATGGTTCATTGAAAATGTATAACAATAATTGAACACATAGACACTAAATATCAAGGGATATTACTTTTTGAAAAATATCAGTAAATTTACAAACTCCTTTTACAATTTGATTTGACTAATAAGCACATATTTTGTGTAATGAATTTGAAAAATACAGTCACCTTTTTCAAAAAAAGTCTTTTATGACTTGGTTTTTACTTGGTATGGTATTATCAATTCTTGCTTTAGGTGAAAGAATGTAGCAATAGGCCATCACCTATTGAAAAGTATTGGATTTTTCAAATTTTGATATTATTTGGTTTTTATTTATTTTCTTGGCATAAGAGATTGATGGGAGAGAGAGAACATCAGAATACGTCTCTGAATCAATATTGTATCTATAAATGGTATTTTTATTGAAACTAGAAAATAAAAAATAACATAGAGGGCAGACAATTGTTGATATTTCACACCCTGGTCTCTCATTAAATTTATTTGTGCCTTCATCATGTATATTCTGCTTGCAAGTTCCACCGCTCACCCTCCACAGCATTCTTAATCAACATCCATACTCCACGAGGCAACCTTCTGGGTTCTTTCAGCAACTGTAATTGGGTTAAATACAGCAGTTTGCTGGCAAACTGTCTCTCCATAATAAAAAGGCCCAACTGTCGCTTCGAAGGTTTGGTGGTACAAATCCTCCCACTGTGGTCTTTTTGAAGGTTCTGAATGCAGAGTTGGAAAAAGATGCTCGCTGTCCCATGTTATGAATAGGCGTGGACTGGTTGACCACAGCACCCAGATTCTTTACCTCCAGAGCTATCTTGACTGTACTGGGGCAAACACACACCCTTAGTAAGGTGTGCCTATTAATGTGGCCCAGTATTTTATTCTAGGATTAGTGATTTGACTTAGCATAGTCAATTTAAACATTTAGCTTTTCTTTATAAGGTCTGCATTTTAGCCAGTTCTCACATTCTATATATGTATAACTGATTTTTTAAACATTCACTTAGTATCATGTTATTGAGACACCATTAAGTCTCATGAGTACTTGGAGGATACTTGGAGGAGGATATGGATCCTCCTCCTAACAGCCTTACAACCTGGCTGGATGAATATTGTGTGGAACTTACAGAGGCCATCCAGCTGAGTTTAAAGCAGGCTTTGCTCTTTATTAGCTTAGTGAACTTTACCATATTAGTTAAACTTTATACGTGTCAATCTCCTTCTCTTAAATGGGAAAAGCAGTATTCCTCCCTGACGTGGTTGTTATGAGCGTGTGAGATGTGTCACTATCAGTGAAGGACGTGTAAGCGTACCTGGTGCATTGCACGCACTGCTACAGTCAGTTGCTGAAACTGCAGTCACATCACTGCCCTCCCCCTCCTCACCATCACCATCATCCAAGTGCTGCCCAGAGGAGCCGCGGATGGTGTCTAAGGAGAATCAGGAGCGGAGACTTCAGGAGATAATCACGAGTTTCCTGTTTGAAAAGGGGTGAAAACATTTTACGCAGAGATAATAAAATATGAAAACAATACTAAGCTCTGAACAGTTTAGAAATTCAGTGTTTTTTTGTTACTGAACACAAGGGAAGAATGTGGCAGGCAGTACGGTGAGGGGGGTGGACAGGACCAAATGCTGAGGAGCCTTGCACATGGCTTTCAGGAGTTTAGATGTGCTTTTCAATTCTTTTATGGAATGCTTCCTGAGTGTCTACTCTGTGTACGTGGTCCGGGTGGATAATCTGGGAGAACAGTGGTAAACAGGACACACAAGCCCTGCCCCACTTGTAGAGAGCATTCTCTTTTGGAGCAGACAAGAAGAAGACCCATAAGTTGTAGGGAGTTCCATACTTGGCTTGTGGAGAGGGTGTGACAGAATACAGGTGGAAACAGGGCAGGTGATCAGGCCACTTAGGGGACCACCTCCTTCTTGCTTCTCCCTGGATTCTGTCCCACCCTCCACACAAACCGATCGTGTAGCTCTCTGCAACTTTTGTCATCACTGCCATGTGAGCAGAGCTGAACCCTGAACTCAGGTCCTGGTGGGGAAGAAGGACATGGGGTCAAGGGGCCCCAGAGAACCTTGAAGCAGCGTCTACCGGATCAGGTATGTTGGAGTGCGTGGCTGTTGTGCATGACAACTAGGACGAAGGAGTGATGCTTAAATGGAGGACTTCTGAATTCCTGTTTCGTGGGTTTGTCATAGCTAAACAAATATGGGTTCAGCTGTTAGGATGGAGCTTGTCATCTTTCAGGGGTGGCTGAGTCACACCAGGAGCCTACATGCTGTGAGCAATAAGGAGTTATTAAAGCTTTCTATCAGAACACGTTGAAGGTGAAATTCACATGTTAAAAAGGACAGCATAGAAAGACATAAGGGAGTCAGGGGTCTGATGGGTCGTGGAGCCCCTGAATGAGCTCTGGACAACTTTTTTCAGGTCTTCTTGTTACATGTATAAAACAAACCCCCCTATTTGGTTATGCTTCCAGAGGCAGTATTTTGCTCCAGGTACCCAACCTCAATCATAACTGTTTAAACTATTAATAACAAGAATGGTAAATTTCATATAATGGTAAACTCTTAGAATAAAAAAAAAATGGGCATAAAAGTAGGGATACAACCTCATAGTTATGGGAAATTTAGGAGACTTTTCTTGGATGGTGATATCCGAGCTGAGATCTAAAGGAACCAACCCTGGGAATATCTGGAGAAAAACATTCTAGGGAAAGAGAGCAGCTAGTGCCGAGAACCTGGAGTGGGAGTTAGTTGGGCATATTTGAGCATCATAAAGAAGGTCAGTGTGGCTGTAGCTGGTGGAGGGAAGGAGATTGATTAGGAGACAGAGGGAGTTGTTTCGAGGAGAGATGATGGGAGTAGAGTGCTCGAGTTGGATGGAGGGATACATCTGTGGTGTTTTAGAGGTTGTTCAGTAGGGCTTACTGATAAGGCATGAGAGAAGTGAAGATGTACATATGGCGCTTTGCGGTGACTTAGATGGATGGAGTGGGGGTTGGGGTGGTCCGAGGGAGGTCCAAGTAGGAGGTGATAGTTGCTCAGTTGTGTCCCACTCTTTGCAACCCCACGGACTGTAGCCCCTCCGTCATGTCCGACTCTTTTCGACCCCATGGACTGTAGCCCACCAGGCTCCTCTGTCCGTGGGGTTCTGCAGGCAAATGCTGGACTGGGTTGCCGTCCCTCCTCCAGGCGATCTTCTCGACCCAGGGATCGAACTCGGTCCCTTGTGTTGCAGACAGACGTTTTTACACTTTGAGCCACCAGGGAAACCCATGTGCGCTTATGTTAATAGTTGATTCTCTTTGTTGGATAGCAGAAACTAACACAACATTGTAAAGCAGATATGAAAGTGAAACGTGAGAGTGAAAGTCCTCAGTCATGTCTGACTTCTTTGCGACCCCATGGACTACACAGTCCATGGAATTCTCCAGGCCAGAATACTGGAGTGGGTAGCCTTTCCCTTTTCCAGGGGATCTTCCCAACCGAGGGTTCGAATTCAGGTCTCCCGCATTGCAGGCGGATTCTTTACCATCTGAGCCACAGCGGAAGCCCGAAAGCATGTATACCTGACTAAAAATAAAGATAATAAATAAATACGACCCACGGATATTTGACTGGAACTCATGTTAGTTGTTGATGCCACCAGGAACAGGGAAGAGTAAATGAAACAGAGGGATGTTTCAGGGATAAGGGTTTCAAATAAATTTTGCTTAAGGGGTTTAAGGTTTCAAATAAATTTTAAGTGCAGGTGTCTAGTAGGCATTTTGCTTATATGTGTCTGTCATTGACGGTAAAGAATAGACAGAAATATAAATGGAGGTCTCAGTGTTTGACAGTGCCTGCAAATAATATATAGTAAGACACATTCTTCAATTAAAGTTTATTTGAGAATGTACACATATACTCCCAGTCAAGATGAGTTTTAGATGTAGACTCTAAACAGAGAACTGTAATAGAAATACATGAAAATTGTATCAGTGACTTCAATTTTGATTAGTATTCTTGTTGTTTTGCAATGCCTGACATTAGCAATCTCGATTTCCTGCATCAGTCAGATTTAAATTACACGTCAAAAATGAATAAATGGTTTGTGTATAAACAATTGTATACAGTTCAGAGAGGATATACATTTGTAATTGTTCTTGCGAGTACTTCAGGATTGCGGAGGAGTACGGGGCTAATATAGCATATACCAATATGTGCACCATTCAGCTTAAGAAAAAATGCAACAAAATAGTACAAGTAAAATTAAAGCGGACTC
The DNA here is from genome assembly GCF_963930625.1 of Muntiacus reevesi. NCBI lineage: Eukaryota > Metazoa > Chordata > Mammalia > Artiodactyla > Cervidae > Muntiacus > Muntiacus reevesi. The sequence goes on from NC_089251.1 coordinate 161,875,405, forward strand.
CCCTCCTGACTCAATGGTGAAGAATGTGCTTGCCAAGCAGGAGATTCGGGTTGGATCCCTGAGTCAGCAAGATCCCCTGGAGGAGGAAATAGCAACCTGCTTCAATATTGTGGCCCGGGAAAGCCCATGGACAGAAGAGCCTGCAGGCTTCAGTCCATGGGGTTGCAGAAGAGTTGGATACAGCTTAGCGGCTAAACGGCAGCGACAAAAAAGTACAGCCCTGATGAACCTCTTTGTGATTCTGTTCCCTCCTTATATCCCCACAGAGGTAACTATTATTCTCAATTTGAAACTGGTCAGTGTCATCTCTGTTCTTAATACCCTTTTAATGTATGTATTTACTGCATTGTGTATTACATAATGTGCATGTTTACAAGCTTTAAATAAGAGACCATGGCTAACTTTTCTGGCACTAGAACAGTGCTGAATAGTTACAACTTCATTATCAAAGTATTCTCATTTTCCCCTGCTAGTCTCCTTCATTTCCAGTCGCCCACTCGTGTCCGACTCTTTGCGACCCCATGGACTGCAGCCTCCCAGGCTCCTCCATCCATGGGATTTTCCAGGCAAGAGTACTGGAGTGGGTTGCCATTTCTTCCTCTTAGTGGTTCATAATTCTGCTTATGCTTTTCGTGACTCAAAGTAGAGAGGTTTATTTCCTTTCATTTTTATTAAATTTTAATATATTTTTGATGTTTTCTTTTAAAAATAGAGATACTATATCATTTCTCAAAATATTTGCTGTAGTCTCCCTATATTAGAATTTCCTTGAATGAAGATGGGGAAGGTTGAGAGAAATGCAGTTTTTTTAGACCTATGGAGGATGGGAAGCCCTCCAAAGTCTACCTGAATTTCTGATCTCTGGTTGTTACATGAAGGTGCCTGATTTAGTGATTTATTTATTTATTTTGGCTGCACCATGAAGCATGTGAAAGATAGATACCCCAATTGATTTTTTAATTGTAGGAATATTTGTTTACAGTGTTGTGTTAGTTTATGCTGTACAACAACATGAATCAGCCATAATTATATGATATATATTTATATATATTATATAATGTTACATATATGTTATATACATGTGTGTGTGTGTGTGTGTGTGTATATATATATATACACCCTCCCTCTTACCAAATTTTTTTTTTTTTTTAATTAGTTGGAGGCTAATTACTTCACAACATTTCAGTGGGTTTTGTCATACATTGACATGAATCAGCCATGGATTTACAAGTATTTCCCATCCCGATCCCCCCTCCCACGTCCCTCTCCACGTGATTCCTCTGGGTCTTCCCAGTGCACCAGGCCCGAACACTTGTCTCATGCATCCCACCTGGACTGGTGATCTGTTTCACCATAGATGATATACATGCTGTTCTTTCGAAACATCCCACCCTCACCTTCTCCCACAGAGTTCAAAAGTCTGTTCTGTACTTCTGTGTCTCTTCTTCTGTTTTGCATACAGGGTTATCTTACCAAGTTTTTAACAGGCTTTCCAGGTGACTCTCTGGATGACAAGCACATACTCAATTAGAAACACGTGGATCTGGATTTTTCAACTTCCAGCTATTCTAAGGTGGCAGTTTCTTAGCACCAAAACTAATAAAAGATAAAGGATTCTATGTAATTTAAGCACATGCCTAAAATTTTAATCTCACACTATTGTATTTTAACTCTAATGCTTCATACTGTGATTTCCTAAAATTTTTCAAAATCAGGAAGGTAATAAGCCATTATTTCTTATTCCGTTCTATTGTGCAAAATACTCCCTGGTCCAGAAACAGCTTTTGAAAATGATCATTTCTCCCTCTCTCTCTCCATCACTATCTCCCCCCTCCTTGTTTCCTTCTCTCTCCCTTTCTTTCTCTCCCTATGATCATAGTTGGAAGGAGTTTGAAAATACCTGGTAGCATAAACATCACCTGTTAACATCACCTGTCACTTTGCCTTCCACATATGATCCACCTCGTGTTTTGACCTTGTGGGGAGTATCTTTGCAGTGTGGGGTCTAGAGTTAAGAACTGGACTCTGGGGCCTCCCTGTGAGGTCCAAGTTCCTGACTCTGCCTTGTACAGGCTATGTAGCTGAGGGATTTGCTTAAAATTTCTGTTCCTCAGTTTCCTTATCTGCAGAATGAGAATAATTAGTGTATATTTATTGTACATTGTTTATACAACCTCACTGTATTTTTGTAAATCCTGAAAAAAAGTTCCTAATATAATGTAATCAGTTTTAGCTATTATTTTTATTTGTTATTTAACTATTGTGAACAATTGTGTTTTGGGTATTTGTGTGCGTGCATGCCAGCCTGTCAGGCTCCTGTGTCCATGGGATTCTCCAGGCAAGAACACTGGAGTGGGTTGCCATGACCTTCTTCAGGGTATCTTCCTGATCTAGGGATCAAACCTGCATCTCTTATGTCTTCTGCATTGGCAGCCAGTTTCTTTACCACTAGCACCACCAGGGAAGAATATTTGTGTACCAATCTTTATATATATATAAATATCTATTTTCCTTCCTCTTGGGAATATACCTGGGGGTAGAATTAGTGGGTCATACATTAACATATTACAATACGTTTAGCTGGTTGAAGAATCTCCAGACTGTTTTTCAAATGCTTGTTGATTTTTGCATTTATTTTTTTCCATATCAATAACAAGAGTTCAGAGAGCTCTGAGAAGTCTACCGTCAACGTGATGATGTATAAAAATCTGATTGTCACTTTCATACTTGGTTTTGGATCAACTGGTATGTGAATCCTAACTCTTGGTTTCTAAATGGAAAATCTGTAAGCACTTTCATAAACAGAGCTGGAAACCAAAAACCGTAAAATTAAAGGGCATAATCTGGGGGAAATGCCGGTACCATCAGGGCACTCCGAGGCTCCTGGTATGTTCCATTTGAGAGCGCTTTTATTCCAAAGGGCACCATCTGGCCCTGCGTCTTCTGCGACTTGTGTCTTTAAATGCAGGCTTGTGCTCATTAAAGTGGGTCAAAGACATTTTGAATTGGAAACAGGACATTTAAGTCACTCCTTCTCTATTGGACAAGCTTCTCTCTTCATCTTTTTGGCATTTTTCACTCCTCCTCCTCTGCGTTTCCCCACTGGGTGTGGCAGTGTGACGGGTGTGTTGGGTTTTGCACAGTATGGATCTGTCAGAGAGTGCTCGGCAGCTGGTGGGGTAAAGGCACCCAGCGCCGGCACCTCGTCAGTACGTTATACCAGACGGTGTTTGTACAGTGGAAAGATGCTGCAATGACTACGTTTCGGCTTCACTTTAGAAGTTGGCTTGTGTCCTTTAAGACTTTTTCAGAGAGACACACGGAAAGGGTCACTTCTTTACGCTACTGTAGGTGGTTTGCATACATGAGTGGCAACAGTTGCCACCATTATGAAGAAACAAATAAAAAATGCCTCAGAGTTTCAATAACAGTGTTTGCATCTATCACCCTGAGATGTTTGATTTTCTTCACAGCCTGCATCTGTTTAATTCCAATTACACACACGTCTCTCTGGACTATAATTTCTTACAGCTGTGAAGAAAGTAGAGAGGAAGATCTGTATATTTAAAACCACTATTTAACTTGGAGGGCTGTTCTGTGTCTAGCGCCTTAAACTGGACTGTCTATTTTCAAACCAGCTACCATCCCTTTAAATAATAATTTATTTCGTTGATTATTAAGTTGATTCATTTAGTGTACTTTGAAACTTTTTAATGTTCTATGTACATAATTTTGCATAATTTCTTTGTACATAAAGTTGCCATTTTGCAAATAGAAAATGTACTGGAGATGCTTTGCAGAAATGTAAAATATACCCTCAACCTGGTCTGAGTAACTTGGCAAATTGTTATAAACATACCAGAAGGAAAAAGTTAAAAACATTGAATATAGTAAGGAAACATTTTACTTACCTAAAAAGTAAACTTTTTACTTACCTAAGAAGTCCGTACACCAAAATTTTGGAAAAATGGGGGAAAAAAGTGGATTGGTGTACTGCCCACAAACTACACACAGAAAATCTTACTGCCTGGCAGGAGGTTTAATTGAATTTATGAAAATGCTTCCAAAAAGCTACACTTACTCTGCTACTTTTAAGGCGTGAGGAAAGAAGAATGAAGCAAATAATTTAGGGATATTGCTTCCAAATACAGCCAGAAACATAATTTTCTCCTTGGCACAGAAAGAGTAGACTTGATCAAGTAATTAACCACCCTCACTATCTCTCCTCAGAGGACAGGCTTCTTCAGAGCTGGGGCTGTCATGCACGAATAATCTCGAATGTCTGGGTTGGGATGGGGAAGAAGCCTGGGAGAGTCATAGGGTGGGAGAAATGTATAGTCCTTAAATGAGGTGCTTGTGAAAAATTTAATTTAGGAAGATAGAATGGAATGTGCAAACAAATAGTAACCCTCAACAATTTTGTTGTCATTCTTATAAGCACTGTCCTAACACATCTTTTAAAATGGGATTACCCGTATGTTAAAATTTGAATAATATTTGTAGCCCTGCTTACCCAACAAAGCCTCCTCACTCGCCTGGTTTCTGCAGGCATATGCAATGGCAGCTGCATTAAATCTATTCTTCTGCAGCATGACTGACAAAATCTTCCTCACCTTGATTATTCAGCTATGTCCTCAATTTCAGAAATTGTAAGAGACGAAAGAATGCTATTATTTTTACAGAGGTGTTATTGACCAGCATTTTTTCATCTCAGAAATAAGTGAATATTTTAATTTATTCCTTAGAATCAGACATCCTTTTTCTTCTTATATACAGTAATAGAAATATAGCCTAAGGCATAGATGTGCATCAATGATAATGTTTTAAGAATGGTCACTAGGTAATCTTTATACTTTTCTGATTATTTCACTCGGTCTTACTCCATAAAATAGCATTATTATTATTTTTTTAAATGTAAGGTTCACCAGGGACTCGATGACAGTCATAATACTTTTGTCCTAAGGGCAATTCAAGCCTTCTTTTCCTTACCTTTCTAGAAAATTAGATTAATGAGAGACCAATAGTCATGCTTTCAAATTTTAAGTTTACCTGATAGAGCAACAAGCCCTGTCCATTTCCTGGGGCCATCAGCTACCTGCGTCTGAAATCTCGGGTTCCATCTGTTCCCTGACGTGAGGGACCAGCACAGAATCCCGAATGAGCACCAGCCTCTACCTCTCCTCATCTTGAAGCTCTGTGTTCCAACTCTGGACTAAACAAGACCATTAAAATAGGCAAGAGCTGACATCTAAGATCTACTCTTTTAGGGAAAAAAAAAAAGAAAAAAAGGAAAGGTGGCTTGAATGGGAATCTGAACTTAAACTCAGGGCTAAAAAGTATTAACAATGTAATGAGGCGGTGGGGTGATGATTTAGGCAATAGTCTTTTGAATGAAATGGAAAAAGGAACTGGATAGTTATAAAAGCAAGTCAAAATGTAAAGTTTGTCCTCAGCCAGCTTCTGTTGCCTTTGTAGTTTTGTTCCCTTGTGTCAGTGGGACCTTGCTGTCTAATTAGTTACCATCTGAGACAGCTTATTAACTTTGGTCTGTTTTTTTCGTCTCTGTATTTTGCAGACCTTTCAGGAATCTCATTTGTCTCTTTCCCCCCCAGAGCTAGATAGCTCAAACGTGTAGACTGTTCATAACTCATGCCTGTGGCTCCATAAATCATTTAGTCTCCCAAGCTGTGTGTCCTGCTCTCTGAAGCCGATGGGGCTTCTTCACTTGTTCTGACTTCAGATATCAAGGAATAAAAAAAAAAAGAAATGACAGATAAGTAAACCAAACAGATGTTTTTCATCCTTTTTAAAGCCAATTTTATAGCAAAGAAATGTTGAAATATTTATTTTGACATGAGCTAAAGACCAGACCAACCTTTTTATTCTTTGCACAAGAATCCCTAATTCTGCATATTGAAGAAACTTGTGCTTAAGAAGTGAAACTTTCTACACATTCTTCCTGTGTTGTCATGCTATCAGATTTTACTACATAAAAGCATTAAAAACACATTGCCAGCAATAAATATATTAAGACCTGTTAAGAAATACCAGTTCCTTATCAGCTCAGGGATTTTTTTTTTAATTGTTCTGATCCAAAATAAGTTGACCCTTATTTCAGTTCCATAATGTCCGAAAGTTTGTGTATTCCATTTTCACAAATATAACTCAGAAATGGATATCTGTATTTCCTGCCCGATGCATTAGTCAAGTGTTAAGTTTACTGTTTCCAAGTTTTTCCTTCTTAGGCATAAGAAAAACGTAGGCCATGAAATTTAATTTGAAACTTAGCTTCGGAAAGGAGTTCTCTATCAAGCACTGGTCTCTGGAAACCACAGCTGTACTTGATATGTCATTGTGGTCATTGTGAGCATTTGTAGTGGTGGGGAAGGTTCTCTTTTAATTTTCTTGATTTAAGACATTGAAGACCAAGAGGGTAAGTCCTCCGCTCATTAGTGGTGAGATTCTGTGGGCGACAGTAGGATAGTGAGTCAAGCAGTTTCAACCCCACTGTGTTCCTTTGATTGTTATTCACATGTATATAGTCATCATGAAAGTATGCATGAGTGCTCAGTCACGTCCAACTCTCTGCAAACCCAAGGACTTTAGCCTTCCAGGCTCCTCTGTCCATGGAATTTCCCAGGCAAGAATACTGGAGTGGGTTGCCATTCCCTTCTTCAGGGGATCATCCCGACCCAGCGATTGAACCCAAGTCTCCTGCTCTACAGGCAGATTCTCTACCATCTGAGCCGCCAGAGAAGCCTCTGGGAAGCACATGAAAAGTCTATATATTTCTGTTTCACAGGGAGTTAATGGTCTACGGCCTCTCGGTGAATGCCACAATCCCCCCTTCCTGTTGCAGTAATAATTTTCATTCTTTCCAGAACCCTCAGCACAGGGTGTTCCACTCTGAACTGATTACTGCCTAGACGCACGCTCCTTGAACAGCAGGACATGGCTGTGGTCAGCTGTTTGCTTCAGGAGGTTCAGCTCCAGGAGTTTACCTGGTGTCTCTTAGCTTTTGATTCTGACATTTGAGTATTCTGAGATTGATTTTAAGAACTGTTAATCATTTGCAGTCACTTCTATGTGTCATTTTTGGTAGGTTCAGCTTAGTATTCTGCTTTTAACAAAAGCAGCTTTCTTTCTGGGATCTTTCTCATCCAAATCAGAAAAAAATATGCATCTCATCTGTGAACACACACAAAAAATAACATAATTTTCCTAACAGGAAATTCTTTCTCAACAAACAATCAGTTTAATGTAAAGCAAAAGAAATTCCTTTGTCAAATGATTGTCAGGGTTAACAGATTCAAACTATCAACATGGAAAACAATTTTTGTGTTTTTAAAGTAATTTTAATGTTGTGGGATAAGCTGAGGAACTAGACCTGAAGAGGCTGGAGGAAAAAAGTTGATGGTCTTTGAAATTTGCATCATGGATTATATGTAGCCCCATTCTTCTAGCAGTGATAGAAGGGGATTTTGTTTTAAATTTGAATTGTATTTAAAATTAAAAAAAAAATCTGAGTCTTGTTTGTGATTTTTTTGTTTTGTTTTTCTTGATTGTATATTTTTATTGCCAGATTTATACCATTTTTTATTGTAGGTGGTATTTAAATGATAGTGATATTTAAAATGGATTATTAAATAATAATGCTATGTTTTAGCTTCTATTATTTGTCACACACATTGCACCATTGACGACTGTCATCTGAAACAGTATTACAGTCCTCCTTGGGGTAGAGACAAAAACCTAGCATCTGTTACATGATGTTAAGCTTAATTAAAGAATCCTAGTTTCTTATACAGTTCTGTTTAAGCAATCTTTTGTGTAGAAAGTACCTTTGTTAGTGATTAACTAATAGCCATTCTGATATGAGTCACACACAAATCTCAAGATTTACCATTTTGTTAATATATTTTGCTTTCCTAATTAACATAATTGTGTCTTTTAAAGTAAGATTCATATTTGTTTTGAAACACATTTAAAAATATGTAACAGATTTTTTTTAAACTGGCATTTAATGTTTACTTTGAAAAACACCTGTGAAAATTTTGTTTTTAAAGTTAATTTTACAATATTTCTCTTAATATAAAAGATTGTAATTTAAAATACATGGTTTCAGGTAGATCATTATAAGAAAGACCTCCGAGGGCTATATAAATATGTTCATTTCTCTCCTTTTCAGTTTTCTGTAACTTGATCTGTATCCCCTCCCTCCCAACCCCAATTTAAGGACATAGGTCTGAATCACTGTTCTCCACTTTGCTTGAGAGAGGATGTCAGTTCTTCTCTCATCCCCTCTTCTCTTCCCGGGTCCCTCCCCATGAACCTTAACTTCTGCTGGTTTGAGCAGGGAATGGGTTCCCTTGAATCTTTCCCCATCTCCCTTTGTGGGGATGGAGGTGTGGTGGAGGACAGCAAGGCTCCAAGGTAGCGTGCAGGTCACTAAGGGTAGGTCTCCTGGCTTGGATTCTTCAAAGGGAGTGTTTGGGAGTGCCCTTGCCAGGTGGGGCTAGTGTTAAAGAACCCGCCTGCCCGTGCGGAAGACAGGGTCTCGGGTTTGATCTCTGGGTCGGGAAGATCCCCTGGAGGAGGGCATGGCAACCCACTCCAGTGTTCTTGCCTGGAGAATCCCATGGACAGAGGAGCCTGGTGGGCTACAGTCCACGGGGTCATGAAGAGTCGGACATCACTCAAGAGACTTAGCACACGTGTGTTTGGGGAAGAAACACAAAGGGAGCGATTCACAGAGTGCCCTTTAAATTACGGGAGGAAAAATCTTCAGTTTCAATCACCTCTGCTCTTTTTTCTTCGTCGATATGCCCTGTCTCTCCTCCGGGGCCGGCTTGCTGACAGTGGAAAAGGAAAACGAAAGGAGAGTTTTTAGCGAAGGGGACATCAGCAGCCCTGATTTTCAATCATGAAACAAATTGGCAAGGGCATTCCTTCGCCCCTTCCAAAATGAGGGTCGGGGGAAACACAGCCAGAACCAGGGAGTGGACTTTCCATTTGAACAGTGAGTGGCAGTTCACGCGCACCTTTTACAGACATATTTTTTTTAGTCAGTTTCTGGATTCAGCTTTGAAAGCTGTCCAGGTGGGACAGAGGGGCCAGGGGGTGGTAGTGTGGACCACTTCCAGATGACGGGGTGAAAAACTTCCTGGTGGCCTGGGCCCAGACATTCGCCACAGCATGGATCTCCAGGTGAAAAGAAAGAAAGAAAGAGACTTTATTCTCAGCAATTTGTCTCTGTAGGAGCAGAAGGATCAGCAGGAAGGTTTTCTTTCACAAGCAGCATGCATTCAGGGTTCTCTAAAGAGAGAAGTGTTAGAGAAATTCTTTCTGAAAACAAAATGCCTAGATTGTGCAGCTAATCTATTATTTTGTTTTCAATGATAATGTTATTTTGTTAGCTGTGCTGAGTTGATGAAAGCTCTCTATCGAAAACTTTTCCACCAGTGAAAATAAAATCAGCTTATCTTATTTTTTCCCCTCAAAACAGCATGGTTGCACAGACCCTGTAAAAAGCAAATGTCACACTGTGTTTTTTGCTCCTGTGTGACTGAATACTTGGAGGGAAAGTTGATTTTATTTGCTATGGGATTGATTTTAACTTCTTCCTTGAATTATCTCCTTTAAGAGCTGTTTCCAGGTACTATGCTGAGCATCCTTGTTTACCTGTTAAATTCATCCTGTGTGTAGTTTAAAGGAACCAAATGTTTTCTTCTCCCACTTGAAAGACTTAAATATGTAACTTGTAATAAAACTTTAAATAACTTACTTGATAAAAGATTGAATTAAGTTAGTGATCTTAAAAGAATAATATGGGTTGAGTCTCATGAATTTGCTGATTTTCCATAATATCTTGTCTGACCTACAAACTTAGCAGTTTCATCGTGTTAAACCATCGTTAATAGTCACACTAAGGCAGAATGGACTGGATGAGGGAGTGTGTTACTGAGGACCGAAGGGGCATTGGTTTCCAGAAAAAGGGAGGAACGGTAGGCAGACCACAAATGTGATGTGGATTACCCTCATCAGTGCAAATTATTACCTTTATCTGTGAAATAAATTTCAGGGAATCTATTTGGTGAGATAGAACAGAATCTCAGTAGGGGGTTGGTGGGAGATAAGGAGAATTTATTGCAATAATTTATCTGTGAAGTGGGGCTCAAGTAAAGTAAAAATGAGAGACAAAGAAAGAAGATAGGGTTATCTACATAGCCAAGATGATAAGTGAACTTCAAATGCTTCCAGACTGTTTAGATCATGCTCAAACATAAATTGTAATCTACAGGATCTTTACGAAAAATGAGCTTTCCACTCTGATGTATGTTTACCAACCTGTCCAGGGCTTCGTAGTGTAACTCTTTACTCATAAATTCCTTTAAGTAGTCTTGCTTCTTTCTCCTTATCCCTTTATCCAGAACGGTGCTGCAAATTATGGCTAGAATACTGTTGTTTAAAGGCCAACTGTGACCTACTAATTTGAAAATTGCTTATTCCGCTTTGAAAATGTAAGTTAAATCTGGCTTTCACAAATACATGCCACTATTAATAATTCACACTAGTACCATCTTGAGGTTATTTTGCAGATGCCTCTTCGAAATAATTCATATTTTTAAGATGTTACTGGTATAGCTTTTGACAAACATTGTTTCAAAATTTCATTTTAAGCTACGTTTTCAATTGAACTTTGTTTTCTCAAGAGAGATAGTTTCAGGGAGATTTTAATATTATCTTTTGCTGAAAACAACTGCAACTTTTCTAATTTTTTCACATAATTCCTTGACTAGTTTTAGATCATTTTCTAATGGAATGCTGACTACATTTCCATAAGATCAATATGTAACTAATTAATGAGGGAATCAGCAGGGTGACAAAACTAGTTCAAAACAAGATAAGAAGAAAGAAATTTTATACAGTCAAAGATGAAAAAGGAACACTGAAGTAATGTCGGTAACTTGGATATTGTAATGCCTAACATCCCACAGAGTAATAAAGCTAAACTTTGGTTAGCTTTTCAGCCAAAGATGTAAATTATATAACTTTGTTTATTTTTTTTTTTTAAAGAAAATAGGAACCCTAATTTTAAGAAGTATAAAATGTTTGGGCCTACTTCTAATGAATAGAAAACACAGTACACATAACCAAGTCACATTTTCCAAGAGAGTCAGAGGGTTTTTATCGGGGTTATGCTCTAGCGTGACATTACCAAATCACTTGTCTCTTTTCCTTATTTACTATTGTGAATATTTGTTTTACTTACCAGTAATGTCATCTGTTTTTGAAATTAAAATGATTCTCCCAAAAATAGGCACAGAACCGTCCAAGTATTTTTTAGTATATTTTATAGCCCTAACATTGTTACTTATTAGCTATTCATTCACATTCTATTAATGATCGTGATTAGCAGGTGATAATAATTGAAACTTAATTCTTTGTTACATAACAATCCTGTGACAATTACACAGGAGACAGTTCTGACTGACTCCTGTGGGCATTGAAGTTGACGCATTAAATCAAATGGTAAGTTTAGGGCATATTGGTTATTTGATTTTAATGGGTAGTGATTTTCAGTTGAAACATCTGCTGTAATGAACTTGACATTTGCAATGATAACAGTATAAGTTTATCTAATGTACATTATTACATTTGCTTCCACAATGTGGAAGGCCAAGTTTGCCATTTTATGAATTGAGCCTCTTTGTACTACTTTATAAAAGACTTAAAATGACTTGGTACGTCTCAGGAGTAACAGAAAATCTACAGCTGGGAAATGGCCCTGAACAGTGTTCCCATTTGGAGGTTAATTTGGGAGTTTTTTGAAACAGGTGTCAGAAGAATCTGTGCTTTGTTCCCTTTTCTGAGTCATTTCTTAAAGCCTCCATACACTCCCAGCGAAGACATGGTGGGTGGGTGGTGGCTGACCCTTGTGCCTGGGCATGTTCAGGCACTTTTATTAATGCATTATTCTTTCTTTATGACATGTTTGCTCATCCAGTTCTAAACAGATATCACTGCTTGAGTTAATAATGTAGATACGGTCCCCAACTTTATTTCTATTTTATTTACATAAAGATTTATGAAGAGAAGCAAGCACTGGACTCTGCTTATGAAGAAATTTTATTACTTTGTGTGTTGTGTTTGTTTCCCTCCCCTCCCCCCCACAACTGACAAATGCAGCAGTGAATTGCCAAAAACCTCTATCCATTAGGATAGTGAAAGCTACTGGAATGAATGCTAGGCAGAATCATGGAGTGGACAGTTTTGCGTGGTACCATGAGAAAAAGTAAAAATAAACCCTTGGCAACTGAGAGTGCTTGGCTAGAGAAGGATAGCTAGAAGTAACCGACTACACAGATTTTAAAAGAAGGTGTATGAGGGTCAAAGTGGGCTCCTATCACGGAGGGAGCCAGCAACCTTGCTCCGGTGGATCGCTTCATGACCCCTTTCCTGTTCTTTCTGCGTCGTCCTAGCTCATGCCCCAGCTGTCGGCTCTGTGCAGCCTTCAGAAGCAACCTGAGAGCATCCCCTGAAATGCCCCAAGGACATCTTCCCCATCTTCCAACAAACCCTGGTGGTTTTTCCAGCCTCATGGCACCATCTTGCCATTTCCACTCGTCACAGCAGCCCTCCCCTTCCCCTCCAGCTTGCGGTGCCTTGGGAACCGACCCCGTTCTGTCCTCTGTGCCACCGTCGGCTCTTGTGTTCGGGCCCCGCGTCGTGTCTGACTCTTTGCAACCCCATGAAGTGGTGCCCACCACTCTCCTCTGCTCATGGGTTTTCTAGGCAAGAATGTTGGAGTGGGTTGCCATTTTTCTCTTCCAAGGGATCTTTAGACTCAGGGATTGAACCTGCATCTCCTGCATTGGTAGGTGGTTCTTCACCACTAGTGCGACCTAGGAAGCCCCCAGTCTATTCTTGCCTCCCTATGAGTCTCCCTCCCCACCCATTATTGGATTCAGGCTTACGGGTAGGCAGTCTCCTCTTGCTTCCCCATAAGCCTGAATCCAGTAATGGTCAATAACACCAGATAAATACAGTGATCATAGCTACAGATAACAACGCCCTATTCCTGCAGTAGATGTTACTGAGCACCTCTTTTGTGTCAGGCACTCTTTTAGGCACTGAGCTATTCAGCTGTAATGGAGAAGGAAATGGCAGCCCACTCCAGTATTCTTGCCTGGGAAATCCCACGGCCGGATGAGCCGGCGGCCTACAGTCCGCAAAGTCACAAAGAGTTGGACCCGACTTAGACGCTAACTAACCAACAACAAATTCAGCTATAAAGCAAAGGCAAACTATTATCCTTGGTCCCTTGGAGCATGCTTTTAAAGGAGGAAGGTTGAAAATAAATGAGGTCATTCTGTAAAATATAATCAGTGTTTCAGATGGTAACACAGCCTATAGATTTAAACGTGCTGGGGGACAGGAATCAGAGGGTTCAGTTGTAAATACGGCATCTGAGCGGCATCTGAGAGAGGTGAGGAGACCGGCCCGCGACGTCCGGGGAGGACAGCGTCGGGTGAAAGGAGTGGCACGGCCACGGGCGATCGTGCACGTGAGCAAGGAGAGCGCAGAGGAGCTCCGAGAAGGAGGGCGCCAGGCGGCCTGGGGCCTGGTGGGGCGCCAACATGGTTTTAAGTCTACTGACATGACGTCACTCAGTGTTGGGAAGGAGAAATCTGAGTGCTCCATGGAGAATAGAGGCGCAAGGGGGAATAATAGTATCCATCTGGGCGTTTCAGTATAGATGGTGTTTAAATCCCTGAGACTGGATGAGATCATCATGGGTGTTTGAATTCAGAACACCCCAACTCCGGCCAAAATACTCCTTACCTAACGCTTTGTGAAAGAATTATACACACAACAGGGTAAGATGCTAAACTCTGCTCTGGATTTATCATGCTTTGATTCAAGGAAGCTGTGTAGATATCCTGTGGTTTGTCTGTTGTTCTGTCTCTCTCTGTCTTTTTTTTTTTCTTTCGGTTGCCTTTGAGTCTTAGACGCTGAGCAGGTGATTTATAGCAATAGTCCTCAAAAGTCAGAGGTCTGCCTTTGTTTTACCAAGAGAGTGGAGGGCTGAGAGGTGATGGGAGGAGAATGAGTGGGCTTGTGTTCAGGTGGATCTGCTTTGCATTTTGTGTCCCCACTGGAATATGTACTATTTGAAATACTCTCTAATGATCTTTGAAAGTGAAAGTGGCTCAGTCGTGTCTGACTCTTTGCGAACCCCATGGACTATACAGTCCCTGGAATTCTCTAGGCCAGGATACTGGAGTGGGTAGCCCAGGGGATCTTCCCAACCCAGGGATCGAACCCAGGTCTTCTACATTGCAGGCGGATTCTTTACCAGCTGAGCCACCAGGGAAGCCTGAAATAATCTTTAAATTTGACTAAAACTAGTTATAGAAATATGGAACCAAAAATGACTACTTGCTTCTTTGGAAGTTGGTCTATTTAGATTTTGTGTCTTGATTCAGTTTTGATGTATTTTATTTTCTAAACTAAATCATCCATTTGACTCAGAGTATTAATTTTACATGAAAAGATTTGTGCATAACAGTTGTTTGTTGCTTTTGTCTTCTTTATATCTATTGCTGGACCTTATTTCAGTTTTATATATTTGCATTTTCTTTCTTTTTCTTGATGATAGTAGCCAAAGTTTATTTAGGGTAGATTATGCCTGTCTAGAGATCTTTTTAATTTATGTGCTGTTTCTACTATTTTTATTCATTTCTAACTCAGTGAATTCTGATTCTCTCTTAGGATTCCTGTCTTCCACTTTTTTTTTTTATAAAGTGTTGTATTGTTGCATATATTTAATCATAGTTCTGTGTTTTTTTAGAGCACCTTGGTATGAGTACATGATTTTTATCTCTTATTTTTTATTAATACTTTTCTTTTGAAGCTTTGAGGCTTCCCTGGTGCCTCAGATGGTAAAGAATATACCTGCAAAGCCGGAGGCCCAGGTTCAATCCCTGGGTCAGGAAGATCCCCTGGAGAGGGGAATGGCAACTCACCCCAGTGTTCTTGCCTGCAGTATCCCAGGGACCAAGGCTATAGTCTATGGGGTTGCAAAGAGTTGGAAAGGAATGAGCGACTAACACTTTTCACTTTGAAGCTTTTTTTTTTTCCCGTCAAGTGTTGCTTTACCTGCATATGAGTTGTGATATGTAGTGTTTCCTTATCAATACTTTTAGTATATTCTGTGATTTCACTCTGGATTTTCTATTAGATGCAAGATTTAGTTAAAAGAATAATTTGAAAGTAATAACCTGTAGGTTATTTTTGTATATTAATTTCTGGGTGCATTGCATTGTGATCAGAGAACTTTGTAATAGTATTTCCATCTCTGAAATTAGTTGATTTAAAAAAAAAATTATGACCTAATATGTGTTTTCTTTCATAAGAACTTGGGAAAGGAGGTTTCCCCTTTTATTTTGAAATGTGCTTCCCTTGCTGTCCACCTGTGTCTCCTGTTGCACCTCCTATTTTAAAGAAAGAATACCATTTTACATTGTTGGACAGTATATATTCAACTCTTCCTGTTTCTCTGATATCCATGACCATCTTACTATTAGTTCTGTCATTAAATAATCTTTATTTCTTACCCCTAGTCCCTTTGCCATTGTTTCCCCAATAATCACTTATGTAGAAGTTTTTTCTCTACCATTTTCTTCAGGGAAATCTCACAAGGTCCATATATAAACTATAAAGCTATGACAAACCTAGACAGCATATTAAAAAGCAGAGACATTACTTTGTCACCAAGGTCCATTTAGTCTAAGGTATGATATTTCCAGGAGTTGTGTATGGATGTGAGAGTTGGACCATAAAGAAGGCTGAGCACTGAATAATTAATGCTTTCAAACTGGTGCTAGAGAAAACTCTTGAGAGTCGCTTAGACAACAAGGAGATTAAACCAGTCAATTCTAAAGGAAATCACCCTGAATATTGACTGGAAGGATTGTTGCTGAAGCTGAAGCTGAAGCTCCAATAGTTTGGCTATTTGATATGAAGAGGTGATTCACTGGAAAAGACCCTGATACTGGGAAAGATTGAGGGCAGGAGGAGAAAGGGGTGACAGAGGATGAGATGGTTGGATGGCTTCACAGACTCAATGGACATGATTTTGAGCAAACTCTGGGAGACGGTGAAGGACTGGGAAGCCTGGTGTGCTGCAGTCCATTGAGTCGCAAAGAATCAGACACAATTTAGTGACTAAAGAACAACAACAGCATATATAACACAATGTGTTACCTTTGTACTAAAGACCAGTTTTCGTAAAAAGTTCTTGGGTCACCCTTTCCTCTGGGAGATTTTTGATGCTGCATGTTGATGTGGAGAAGAGATCAATCTGCCATATTTCCTCCTATAAGTGACTCGATCATTCTGCTTGCCAGTCGGAGGGATACTCCTTCCGCTCTGAAACCAGTCATTTTATTAGGACATTATTTTGTTGAGGAGTCTAAGTCATTTTCCTTTGTTTGAAAGTGTCTTTTCAACGTGCAAGTTCAAGTCTTCTTTCGTTTCTTTTCTTCGTAAAAAATGTGAACATGTTTTGCTCCTTGCAATGATCACCTCTTTGTGTGATTATTAATTTATGCCTGTCTTCTCTGTGGGGCTTCCCTGGTGGCTCAGAAGGTAAGGAATTCGCCTGCTCCATGGGGGACGTGGTCTTCTCTGTTTGTCCAAATGAAAGCAGGTACAAGGAGGCCACGTTGGGTTTTAGCCTCTTTCCCAGTTTTGACTCTAGGGTTTTCTGTCCTCTCTCCTAATACCTGTGGCTCCCTCTGCACAGCTCCTTCTTGATTCCTACCACTTTGTGGTCTTTACATTCATTTTGGAGGCTGGAGATGCACAAACAAAATGAGAACACATAGTTTGTGTTTTTCTGCTCCCTCCTGGGTTGTTTTAGAATGTTTGTTTTAGAAGGAAAATTCTATTTTTATACCATCTTCGCCACAGACGTTCCCTTAGATAATTTTGACTGTCACATTTTTCTTTTTTTTCTTTTTTTTTTTTTATTTTTATTTTATTTTATTTTTTTTTTATTTTTCAGTGGGTTTTGTCATACATTGATATGAATCAGCCATAGAGTTACACGAATTCCCCACATTTTTCATGCTGCCTCCTGATTGCCATGTGAAGAGATGTATTTTGCCTAAACAGAAAATTATATTGTCTATTTAATTTCTTTTCAGTCTGTACAACGATTTAGTTCGGTTTTTTTTTTTTTTTTTCAATGATTGTCACTAGGAATATCCCAGCTAAACAGAGCATCTGAAGATAAGTAAGGACCACTTGGAGCAGGCAGGAGAAAGGCATTTACCTCATTATTTAATATATTCAGAGTCTAGGTTCATTTAATGGATGAAGAAAGCTGGTCTGCATATTGGTTTCTCTTAACACCAAGGGTAAAAAACATCCTCATGAAGTTAGATCTGTTTGATGCTGTCTTACTTCTAATAACAGAATATATATGTAAGCATCCTTTTTGATTGCTATAACTATTTACCATCTGATAATAAATTTAGAAAAAATGAAGTCAATGTTATAAAGCTTTGGTCACATAAAGAAAAACAGCTGCAGTGAACCAGATGTTAGGAAAGTGTGTGTGCTCAGTCGTGTCTGACTGTGTGGCCCCATGGCCTGTAGCCCACCAGGCTCCTCTGCCCATGGCATTGTACAGGCAAGAATGCTGGAGTATTTCCTTCTCCAGGGAATCTTTCTGATCCAGGGATTGAACCTGCATCTCCTGTGTCTGGAAACCATTTATATGCTTTTCACATTTTTATTACGTAGCATTCTGGGGTCTTAATTGTACTGATGTATTGATGCAGTTAAGCATTGAATATAACTTTTAAAATAATGTGATTCACATTGAATCACTTTCTGTTTTATTTTTTCTCAAATCTGAGAAAAATTTGACTTGTCAACTGCAGAGTTTATTCTTTGCCTTAATAAATATTAGGGGGCAGAGTTACCAGCAGGGAGGGTCACTGATAAGACATAGCAGCAGAAAGTCAGGAGCTTTTCTTGACCTCCTTAACACCAATAAGAGGATACCATGGATTGAAGTCTTTTGATTTTTCACTGTGGTATAGCTTGCCTCTTTAATCAAAAGTTAAATTCCCAGAAGCAAGGACCATGTATGTTTACTTGTCTTTTGCTTATGCACTTTCATCTACCTCAAAATACCCAGTACAGCCATATACACACAGAAGGTGTATTAGCCAGAGCTCTTTAAATTTCAAGAAGTAGAAATCCAACTCAAACTGGCTTAGGCAAAAAGAGAATTTATTGGAACAAATATTTTAGAATTACTGATGTTACCTTTGGCCTCAGACATGGTTTAGATCCATGATCTGTCCTTTAATCTTTCAAGTTTGCTGCTTTTCCTTGACTTTTTGAACGGTTACTAAATGAAGGTTATTTCCTGAATTATTCAACGACATTGAGGGCAAGAGGAGAACAGAGTAACAGAGGATGAGATGGTTGGATGACACTATCAACTCAATGGACATGAGTTTGAGCAAATAAGAATAACATCACAGACTTCTGGATGCTTCCTGGCAGGACGGTTACTACAGTGATGAAATTACATAGTGGGCTGAGATAGAAAGTGAAAGCGTTAGGCGTTCTCTCGTGTCCAACTCTTTGTGACTCCATAGACTCTCTGGTTATCCCGTCAGGCTCTCTGTCCATGGAATTCTCCAGGCAAGAATCCTGGAGTGAGTTGCCATTTCCTTCTATAAGAAATCTTCCCAACCCAAGTATTGAACCCAGGTCTCTTGCATTGCAGGAGGATTCTTCACTACCTGAGCCATCAGGAAAGCCCAGATTGAAGAAACACTTCAATTAAATGAAGATTCAGCACTCAAATTCAAATACTTCTTTGTTATCATTCCACTGCAAACAAACATTAGATCAAATAAATAAAGCAACCACTGCAAACAAACATTAGATCAAATAAATAAAGCAACCACTGACTTCTGTTCAAATGTCACTGACCCATGTATAACATAGGATGTCCAGTTAGTTACCCAGAAAAATGGGATGCAAGTGTTTTCTATTAAACTTTAAACATAAATCATGTAAAAGTGTATTTATTGTGACCATAGTAACATTATAGACTACTTTTGTGTCCCTCAAGTGATTGGCTTTATTTCTTGCATATAGAATTTACACTGAATTGGCGTGTTCTCAGTAAGTTAATTTTATGAAAGTGAAATGTATTTCTTTTGTAAAAGCAAAATGAATATATTTCACTGAGACTTCATGAGATAAGGTTTTGGGATATATCACAAATACCATCATTTCCACTGAGAAGCCCTTTATCTACAATGGTACTATAATGACTTATTTTTAGTTTCCCAAATGATACCTCTGAGAAGAAAAAGAAAGTCAAACGCCATACACATTGCACTATATAGACTATCTTGGGCTAGTGACTAAACAAACTGTTAAAATTCCACTGAGTACATAGTCTATCTTAAAAATGTTTCAGCTGGTGGTTATTCCATGATAAGGATAATTTAGAGGGACGCATATTTCTGTATCACATTCTAAGCTCATGTATTTATTTTTGCCCAGGACTTTTCTAAGGGGAAGGAGATCTGTATCTCACTTTGAAGTAACAGACAACATTTTTGATTTGCACCTACTCATAAAACCGCAGAATGTTTTGTAGTCCTACTATGAGAAACAAAAATGATTCATGAGCAAGGATATTCTCATCATTATACTTCAAGGAATTATTCCACAAATGCTTAAGCATTTTTTAATAAAATAGAATAAAAGGACATTTAAGCATCATTTCAAGTCCAGAGAAAGCTCTAAAGCAAAATCATACACAGACTTCAGTGTTCATAGCAACTCTATTTGCAGTAGAGAAGACATGAAAGCAACCTAAATGTTCATCGACTGATGAACAGGTAAAGATGTGGGAGTATACACATGGTCATAAAAAAGAATGAATTAATGCTATTTGTGGCAACATGGATGCACATGGAGATTATCATACTAAGTGAAATTAGTCAGAGAAAGACAAACATCACATAATATCACATATATGTGGAATATAAAAAAAAGTTGCAAATGAACTTGTTAACAAAAGAGACTCACAAACATAGAAAACAAGTTTAGGGTTATCAAGGGAAAAGATAGGGAGGGATGAATTTGAGATTAACATATACAGACTACTATACATAAAGTAGATAAATAACAAGAACCTACTGTAGAGCACAGAGAACTATATTCAATATCTTGAAATAATCTATAATGGGAAACAGTCTGAAACATATAAATATATTTATATGACTGAATCACTTTGCTGTATGCCTTGTGGTGGTGGTTTATTCGCTAAGTCGTGTCCAACTCTTGCGACACCATGGACTGCAGCCTGCCAGGCTTCTCTGTCCTTGGGATTTTCCAAGCAAGAATACTGAAGTGGGTTGCTATTTCCTTCTCCACACTGTACACCTGGAATATTGTGAATGAACAATATTTCAATGAAATGATAAAACATCTTTTGAAAGTTTCGTTGGGTCATAGAAAAAGCAAGAGAATTCCAGAAAAACATCTACTTGATGTTTTGATTACGTCAAAACCTTTGCCTGTGTAGATCACAACAAGCTGTAGAAAATTATCCAAGAGATGGGAATACCAGACCACCTTACCTGCCTCCTGAGAAATCTGTAGGCAGGTCAAGAAGCAACTGTTAGAACCAGATATGGAACAACAGACTGGTTCCAAACTGGGAAAGAGTACGTTAAGGATGTATATTGTCACCCTGCTTATTTAACTATATGCAGAGCACATCATGCAAAATGCCAGGCTGAATGAAGCTCAGGCTGGAACCAAGATTGTTGGGAGAAATATCAGTAACCTCAGATATGCAGATGACACCACCCTTATGGCAGAAAGTGAAAGAGGACAGTGAAAAAGCTGTCTTAAACTGAACATTCAAAAAATGAAGATCATGGCATCCGGTGCAAACACTTCATGGCAAATAGATTGGGAAACAATGAGAGACTTTATTTTCTTGGGCTCCAAAATCACTGCAGATGGTGACTTGGAGCCCTGAAATTAAAAGACGCTTGCTGCTTGGAAGAAAAGGCATGACCATCCTAGACAGAGTATTAAAAAGCAGAGATATTACTTTGGTGAGTTTGATATTGTTGCAGATGTCTCTGAGACTATCCTCAGTTCTTTTAATTCTTTCTACTTTAGTTTGCTCTTCAGAGGTTATTTCCACCATTTTATCTTCCAGTTCACTGATTTGTTCTTCTGCTTCAGATGTTCTTCTATTGATTCCTACTAGAGTATTTTTAATTTTTTAAAAAATTAATTTAATTTTTAATTGAAGAATAATTGTTTTACAGAATTTTGTTGTTTAATGTCAGACCTCATCATGGATCAGCCATAGGTGTACATATATCCCCACCCCTTTGAACCTCCCTCCCATTTCCCTCCCCATCCCACCCCTCTAGGTTGATACAGATCCCCTGCTTGAGTTTCCTGAGCCATACAGCAAATTCCCATTGGCTATCTATTGGCCATGAAATTAAAAGATGCTTGCTCCTTGGAAGAAAAGCTATGACCAATCTAGACAGCATATTAAAAAGCAGATACATTACTTTACCGGCAAAGATCCATCTATTCAAAGGTATGGTTTTTCCAGTAGTCGTGTATGGATGTGACACTTGGACTATAAAGAAAGCTGAACAGTGAAGAATTGATGCTTTTGAACTGTGGTGTTGGAGAAGACTCTTGAGAGTCCCTTGAACTGCAAGAAAATCCAACCAGTCCATTCTGAAGGAAATCAGTCCTGAATATTCATTGGAAAGACTGATGCTGAAGCTAAAACTCCAATACTTTGGCCACCTGATGCACAGAAGTGACTCGTTGGAAAAGACCCTGATGCTGGGAAAGATTGAAGGCAGGAGGAAAAGGGGATGACAGAGGATGAGATGGTTGGATGGCATCACTGATGCAATGGACATGAGTTTGAGCAAGCTCCAGGAGTTGGTGATGGTCAGGGAGACCTGGTGTGCTGCAGTCCATGAGGTCACAAGAATTGTACATGACTGAGCTACCAAACTGAACAATGAAGGAAAACAAACTAGATTAGAAAACTTTTAGAAAAAGATAGTGACTTTGCTCACAAATAAACATAAAAATTGGAGTAAGATATGGCAACCCACTCCGGTATTCTTGCCCGGAGACTTCCATGGACAGAGGAACCTGGTGGGTTATAGTCCACGTGGTCACAAGAGTCTAATACAAGTGAGCAATTGGGCACACACACAAACATAAAAATATACCTTTTAATATTATATTAATAAAGACAAAAAATGAAAAAAAATTCCATGTAAACTTTGTTTAAAATATATCTCTAGATATGTATTAGTATGGTAATAGTATGGTATGGTAATAGTATGGTAGTTAGTATAATAAAAAAAATTACCGTATACTCATACCTGAACAATATATGTGGTTTAGTGAGCAACTTAATTTTTAAATCTGTGTTAGCAGTATATTAAACTTTTCTAATAGCATGCCTTTAATAGTGTTTTTAAAGGATATTTTCCTAACTAGCGGTAAAACTGATTATTAACTGTTCAGAAAAAAAATGACTTTTATGAACTTTCGAGTGTTATAAAACAATTTTAAGTAACGAGATGAATTTATTAGATAAAAACTCTGTTCCTTATTTTTACCACAGTGCCATGTTGAATGCCTCTTGCTAATCTTAGAATTGCAGAAATATTGTCTAGATTCTACATTATAACATTTCCAGTTTAGTGGGCTGGAAGTTGATCTTGTCATGTAGGAATAAACAAAGATTGTGCCTTGAAGTTCGTCTTTATTGTCTTGTTTATGGATTCATATTTATAGATTTAATATAAATCCTGGAATATTTTTCTTCTAAGAATCTGCTGGCCCCACCAAATATCAGCAGGTTGTCTCGTTTACCTTAAGGAGCAGCAAACGATCCTTCTAGAACAACCTCGTGGAGACTAGAATTAACTTGAGTGAAAGACGGATGACGCGAAATGTACAATCGGAGCCTCAGTCACGTTGGTGGAGCTTTTACTCTTAAAGTGTTTAAGATTCTGGATCACATGTGGAATCAGAGACAGCTTAGCAGTAAGTCTGGGTCAGATATGAGCCTGACCCTTGACGTCCAGCATCATGTTGCTTTGTGTAACCCACTTTGAGAGCGTATTCGTAAGTAGAAACATAT
This sequence comes from Muntiacus reevesi, assembly GCF_963930625.1. Classification (NCBI taxonomy): domain Eukaryota; kingdom Metazoa; phylum Chordata; class Mammalia; order Artiodactyla; family Cervidae; genus Muntiacus; species Muntiacus reevesi. The sequence continues at coordinate 161,898,665 of NC_089251.1, forward strand.
CTTTACAGGTAATAGAACTACGGAGCAGGTTTTCCTCAGAATTCTTCTATTGTATCAGTGAGGGACTGGTCTAAAACATATAACAAAGTATTGCCAGGAGCTTAGAGTGTGGCGTCAGTGTAGCATTAGGTATTTGACTGAACTACAGACTTAATGATAGTGACTGTATCGTCCCCATCACGTGACTGCAAGTACTGGCCTGGCTGCATTATGCACTTCAGTGGCATCGGCAGTTTGCCCAGTCTGCCTGTACAGGTGGTAGAAGTTATAGTGCAATGTGTGGCTATACATGATCTTGCTAGAACATAAATAGGTGGTAGAACTTACAGGGCGATGTCATCTTGTTAGGATAGTACCATGTCCCCGCTGGACCAGACTTGAAATGAGAGAGACATTAAGACATGAAGTCAACTACAGCAAAGTCATCAAAGGCAAGAAAGTTGGAGCAGAGGAATTGCTGTGCCTGCTTGTGATAGGGTATAGTTTTCAGAGATGGGGTGGTCTCTTGGAAAGAACCCCTAACTGCCAAAATTAGAAGGATCTTCTTTGAGCTTCTGGAGAGGCTGTGTATGGTTTCACTGGACAGTGAGGCACACTGGCCTGAGCTGAGGTTGTTATCTGTGAAAGTCAGAAATAATCAGGCAGAGAAGACACTGTGGCCCATGAAAGGACAAACAGCAGATGCAAGACAGTCTTCGTGGCAACAGATGTTAGACTAATACTACATTTCTTCTACTGGATCTGGAATGAAAAGAGATCATATAATAAAAAGATTCTTTTATTTATCCATAGCACCCGAAACAAAATATTGTGAAATAGCAGCATTAAGAAAAGTGAGAGATATTAAAATACATAGAACAGTATCATAAACATATACAGAGTTCCTAAAATCCATACTCCTCTCCAAGTGGATGATTTCAATTCTGGAATCATCATTCTATAAATGTCATTGAGTAAATATCAGTATTTATTCCCAGGGGAAAGATAACATGTTAGCTTTATAAAAGCAATGCCCTAATGCAGGTTAGCTTTAGCTGAAGATTTTTTATGGGTATGTGCAGAAGTGGAGCTTCCCTGGTGGCTCAGATGGTAAAGCGTCTGCCTGCAGTGTGGAAGACCTGGGTTCAATCCCTGGGTTGGGAAGATCTCCTGGAGAAGGAAATGGCAACCCACTCCAGTATTCTTGCCTGGAGAATCCCACGGATGGAGGAGCCTGGTAGGCTATAGTCCGTGGGGTTGCAAAGAGTCGGACACGACTGAGCGACTTCACTTCACTCACAGAAGTGGAAACCTTGCTCTATGACATATTTCCAGGCAGGATGCTGTGAGCAGAGCCTGATGTTGGTTCTGTGCTGCAGGCTGGCTGTCATATTCACATAGTAAGAATATTATCTTCCCGTATGAACTTAGGTTGCAGAGTAAATCTACTTGAAATAGCTATTTAAAGTCTTTTAGTTCCACATTTATAAAACTATTTTTACATGAGTTAGCAGTGAGGTTTTACCAAAACATCCTTGGAATTCTAACATTTTTTTTTTAAGGGAATGAGCAAATCCAAAACTTAGAATTAAGAGCAGACACTCATAGTGTTACCAAATATTTAAATTAAATAATGCATGCTGTCTTATTCCTCAGAAGTCTCTTGTTTAACTTCTATATTTTATAGAATTTTATACAGCATACATCTCTTATATACATCTCTGTCATAAAAACAGCATTAAAATTTCACTCTGAAGAATTATTTTCATACATAGTGGGATAATGGCTAAGCTGATAGTTAATATACCCTAGCAGAGTGATTATGCATTTGACATAAAGGTCAGAACATTTAGAAGGACAAACATGAATGGGATTTAGGAAATATAGGTACAGGTAGATTTTTGCCTTTTTTTTTACTCTCTGAAGTAACAGATTTAATTTTTTAAAAAGCAATTATGAATGCAAAGAGAGTAATTAATAATATTTATACAGATTTTATAGGAGCTCATGAAATTAAAGAAGTCTCTAGGATGTATGGGAAACATACATTTGTGAGATTAGGCCTGCTTCCTATTTTCCAGCTTTTGAATTAACCCAACATTGTTAGGTTAATGATAGGATTGCTTTTCTTGCAAAACATTAATAACTCTAAATCATAAAGTTAAGAAAAGTAAATAAGAACCATCACACCTTGGGCCTATATTGTATTAGAATGCCATACAGCAAAGTTATCCTTAAAAAAAGAGAGAGAGAGGGAAATAAAAGAAAAATACTTGGACCCACCCCTTGATTACATAACAGTGCCAGTATATTTTTGGAGTGAAGGAGCTGGCACAATCAGTATTTCCCTGGAGCACTGGTATTTCTTTAACCAGTAGAGGCTCAGCCCTGTAGGTTCCCGGCTTGTGCGTAAAGCTGCTAACTTAAGCAGCGTCCTGCACAAATCTCCATCTCACACCCAAAGCTGACTGCACTTCACTCCTGAAACTGGCTCATAGCGGGAACCACGGGGAACCCACCGTGGAAAAGCATCATCGGGCCAAGAACCTGGGTCCCCAGCATGTTTTCTCATTTGATTCTTTCACCAGAACTTTGGCAACAAAAGTCAGTACAAGAAATGACGGTAATTCTCTCCTTGTCATTATCCCGGGTCATGCCACGCCTCTGTAAATTGTTATAAGCAGACTTTGGCAGAGATGCGGCTTTTTGTGGTAAATGAGAGGTGCTCATGAGATGGGAGAAATGTAAGACAAAAGCAGGCCAAATTTCAGTACAGAGAAACGCTGTTACGAAGTCAGACACGGGCAGCTATCCTTGCACAGAGAACTGTATAGGAAATACACAAAATTATTAAGTTTTGTATTGGGCTTCCCGATCGCTCAGTCAGTAAAGAATCTGCCTGGAATACAGGAGACAAAGGTTCAACCCCTGGGCTGCGACAATCCCCTGGATCGAGAAATGGCAGCCCATTCTAGTATTCTTGCCTGGGAAACCCTATAGGCAGAGGTGGCTAGTGGGCTACAGTCCATGATGGGGCAAAGAGTTGGACATGTCTTATTGACTAAACCACCACCCTAGTTTTGTATTGAGGAGTGAGAAAAGCTTTGGGATTAGATAGGCCTGTATGTGGCTTCCATAGGTACCGCTAGTGTTAAAGAACCCTCCTGCCAATGCAAGAGACATGAGAGGCATGGGTTTGATCCCCGGGTTGGGAAGATTCCCTGGAGGAGGGCTTGGCAACCCACTCCAGGATTCTTGCCTGGAGAATCCCATGGGCAGACTACAGTTCATAGTGTTACACAGTCAGACATGAAAGAAGTGGCTTACACACACACACACACACACACACACACGCACACACACACACACACACACGCAGGCCTATGTGTGAATTCCTGCCTTACCACTAATTGGCAGGGTAACATCTGATAAGTTACTTATCTTCTCTGAAGTTCTGTCTCCTCAGGTGGAATGTTGCATATTCGTATTTAGTTTATGCAGTTGTATGGGAAACTTGTGCTCAGAAATTACCTTTGGCCCGAGAGTCAAAAGTTTCTAGTGACAAGCTCAGAGCGGTTAGCTGTCCTACACTTTGCTGTGTGGGAAGTGAAGTCCAGCATTTAGGTCTCAGTCTTTAATTGGGACCTCTGGCATTTTCCATCATCGTAGAGCCATTACTGGGGATCCATAATTGTCACTCGTGATAGAAGTTAAAAATGACGTCTCACCTTGTACCGGGGTCTTGGTAACCTGAACAGCTGGAGATGGAGCGATAGGGAGCCTGGCATCTAGGGGTGCCTCAGCCAGCCTGAACCCCTGGGAGTTGCTGCCTGCACCCCTCTGCTACTCTCCTGTCATACCAAAACCTGGCTTTATCACGGCTGCATTTCCCTGGGCCAGCTCAAAGAACATCTTTCTTGTAGAATTAAGCACCCTGAGCACAGTTGATCACACAGATCTACCTGAATTCTCTGCTACAGAGAATAGGATATAAAATAATATTCTTGTGCCGTCGACTCTGTCTCCTCCGCTCTGGACTGGACGTTTTACAGGGCTTGTCTGTCACATTCACTGCTGTGTCCTCCTCACCGAAAGAAAGTTTGGGGTGGAATGGCCCAGACTCAGTCCTTGTTGGAGGACAGAACGAATGCATCTACTAAGCCAAGGAGCAGTCTTAAATAATCACTTTTCCTGCCGTGCACATTTACACCCGACTCATTATTCTATGCTCTTCCTGGCAATCCACTTGTGAAGCAGTATCACAAAAAATATTTAGAATGTCATTTCAGAGCTTTCATGGTAAAACGTTCTGTTGTTTAACTTTTAAATCTGCAGTTCATGCTGGGGCTTTGAGGTAAACACTTTGGCTCATAAACTTAGGGACTATGTGAAGACAGAAAGGCACATGTGTATGCTTCTCGTGTGTGTGTGTGTGTGTGTGTGTGTGTGTGTGTGTGTTAGAGAGAACTTACAGGAACATCATTAGTTTTATTTTTTTCTTACCTCTGTCAATAGGAGAAAATATAGTCGTGTCTCCATTTCTCTGTGTGAATCACCGTAACTTTTGCAAAAGCTTTCTCACATAAAGGTAGAGAATTTGTGTTTATAAACTGAGCTCAAGAAATATCACTAAGGAAGAAAATAAATCTTTCATTCAGAGCAATAATCTTTAGCATAAAAATATGATCATAACCTTCAAGTAAACACTAGGTTGGGGAAATAAGTGCATTACAAAATTTTTGTTTATTTTTCTTAGCTCAGGATTCCTGGATTTTCAGTTCTTCTTTTTTTTTTTTTTTTTGTCTTTTTGCAACAAGAATGTTTTTTAATGGGTTCTAATTCACTCACACCATCCCTTTAAAACTCTTCTTATACATATTTTATAATGTATACTTCCTTTTGCTCAATCTCTTAGCTGTGCCTGACTCTGCAGCCCCATGGAGTTTAGCCCACCAGGCTCCTCTGTGTGTGGAATTATCAGGCAAGAATACCATAGTGGGTTGCCATCTCCTTCTCCTGGGGATCTTCTCGGCCCAGGGATCAAACCTGTGTCTCTTGTGACTTCTGCATTGGCAGGTGACTTCTTTACCACTCTGCTACATGGGCCAATGTAGTAATACCTGTTTGTAACTTACCGGTAAAAGGACAGGCGGGTCTATCCTGGGGCTGCATGCCCGAATGGACTTGTTAATTGTATTCTCAATTCTGGACACAGAGTGAAAGGCTTGTACATCATTTAGAAAATCATGACTTCTGCCTGGGTCAGGAAGATGCCCTGGAGAGGGCACAGCAACCCACTCCAGTATTGCCTGGTGAATCCCATGGACAGAGGAGCTTGGTGGGCTGCAATTCATATTGTCACAAAGAGTTGGACACAACTGAAGTGACTTAGCATGCATGCATGACTTCTGCCTGGGGGGAAATGATTAAATATAATAGTACTATAGTTATATATTCTATATTTATCGGAGGATAATTTCATCTAGCGGGCTTCCCTCGTGGCTCAGTGCTAAAGCATCCACCAGCCAGTGCTGGAGATGTGGGTCTGATCCCTGGGTTGGCAAGATCCCCTGGGGGAGGAAATGGCAAGCCACTCCAGTATCCTTGCCTGGAAAATCCCATGGACAAAGGACCCTGGTGGGCTACAGTCCATGGTGTCCCAAAAGGGTTGGAAACGACTTAGTGACTAAACAATAAATTTCATCTAATATGTGTCTGCTAAGGAGCAAAGTTATCCCATTAAAATCATTTCGCTTGAGTTGGAAACTATAAAATTATTCTGCAGAATTTTACTGGAATCTGAATACAGCTTACCAGACTTCTTTCTCTCTCTTCCACACACACATACACAGACATACACATGCACACACATACGGTCGCACAGACAGACTGGAGAGGAACATAGGCCAGGCACAAAAGGGTTAGAACAGTCTCATGGGTGCCACAATAGCGATAGATACGGAACGTTCTAGAAGCACAGAGGACACCTAGTGCAGTCTTTAAAAGTGAAAGAGACTCACCAGAGGAATTAACAGAGTAAGAGAACCCCCTTCTCAAAACACTAGTGAAGTTTCTAATGTCTGCAGATTGTGGCAGGAGCAGAGACGATGTGACATTAGGTGAAGATGTTCAGTTGATGTAACATTTGCAGATTAAGAAATAAGCCTGTCGAGTTTAAAAAAAACAAGACAAAACTCATGTTTCATTTATGCAATTCAGGCAAATATTTAATGCTTGGCAGTTACCGGGAAATGCTTACCTAGTATTTGTATGTGCACTGCATCCTTGCAGGCACATTTTAAAAGTCAAAATGTGACTGGTGGATTAAAGTAGTAATTTATAGAAATTGCTTTTCCCCCATATTTCTACGGAGCATATCATTCTTACTGGGACACAGGGACCTATTTCTTTCTTACTTATTTTTACCTATATCAAGTTTCCAAGATAAGCTTTTGAGAAACTTTTGAAGCTTATGTTTTTAGTGAGAGAAAATTCAGTAAAATTCATATTTATTTTTAAAAGATGAAAAATAATGTCCTCTGTTCTAAAAACAAGATACACTTTCACAAAGAAATCTATGAAAGAAAGCATTTAATAAGCTTTCCTCCTTCCTCACCAGGTCTGTGTGAAGCTCAGTAATGAGCAGAGAAGGCTGTTGCCTGTACTCAGTTTTGTGAAGATGAGAAAGTGAGGGGAGAACCTCCTGGAAAAGTGCAGAGTAGAGTTATTTAAACACTGCGTGTCACCTTTGATGTTTGGGATAAGTTAGATTGGACAGATGTTCTCCCTGGGATAAAGAGCTTATCAAAGTGAGCTGTGAAAGGTTGCTGCAATTAACTCTATAAGCCATTAATGATATTATCAGTTTGCTGATTGCTAACAAGCAGCAGAATTTTTTTGTGGGCTTCTGTTTATGCCTACCTTTTTATTACTGGAATTACTGGCTAATATAAAAGTAGTTAAATGGTTTTCATTTTGCCTCAATAAAATGCAGGACATAGTTGAGATCCAGATAACTGATGTGTTTCTGTAACCTCACAGAAGTGGTATGGGAATGTTTTGTCACTGGGAGGTTAAAATTTATATTGCATTGAGGGTTAAAAAATTAGTTTATTACTCATCCCAGAAGGGAATGTGCAGGTCATGCATGCTTCACTTGCATATGAATTCCGTAAACGTCTCTGTGACATTTTCAGTCATTTCTCAGACCATTAACATGGTGCTGGCTGCGCTTTCTCATTACAGAAACAGGATAGGCTGAGAACTAGATCCCATGACAGAAGGGAAGAGTACCCTATTCCAGAAATATTTACAGGTTAACTATGATATATGCCTGGGTTCCTTGATAATAGTTCTGGGGACACAGTAGTGGGAAGGAAGGGAGGTAAGAGTGTTTTATTGGAAATAAAGACCCCCCCAGCTATTCAGTATTGCAATCCTGCTTCTGTTACCTACTCTACTTTCCTAACCGGTTCCTTTGGCCTCCCTGAACCTCATCGTCTTCGTCTTTAAAATGAAGGAAAGTCATAATTACCATGCAGCATGTAACAAATATATTCTGACCTCATTACCTTTCCCCAAATTTTCATCATTAATTCTTTCTTTAGGAACTGTATGTATTTGTATTTATATTTCAGACTGTTCACTATCCTTTTATGAGATTGTTATTAGTGTACCTGACTCTAAGGCTTTGTTGTCAGTCCTTAGCATCCGTGGGTGTGTGTTTAGCATTTAACCTGATAACTCTAAAGTGGGGGGAAATGCTGCTAATTATGGGGTAAAGTGAAAAGTCAGTTTGATTCTAAAAATTAAATCCAGTAAAAGTCTTCAAAATGTTGCTGCTTTTTCAGAAAACTGGTATGCAGAATTGTCGGCCGGTAAGGCCCTAAGCATGACCTGCAGCTCCAAGGAGGGCTCTGCATGTGTCTTCTGTTTGTGCTGGGTTTTTAGGCAAAAAGGAAGAAGCTCTGCTAGTAGATGTAGTTCTCCTTATTCGTGTGAGTTTGAATTTGGGTTTATATCCGAAGTCTAAGAATCTCTTGTTGAAGATAGATTTGTGTATTAATTACCAGTTTAGATTATTAATAGACTCACTGTTCATTCCACCCAACTGACTTCAACAAAAATGAAAGAGTCAGTAACAGGCATGCTTACTGGTTAACAACATGTCATTTTTTTTTTTTTTTAACAACATGTCATTTTTAACTAAAGCATACATATAGAGAGATGCAGGTGGGGCGTTTACCACGGAGATGCTCTGGTGAAACTATTGCAGTCTGTGATATTTAAGGACAGCTTATGTACAATAGGAGCATGATAAGTGGAAACATCTTTTGTTCCACAGATAGGATTTTAAGTTACCGTAATTGTAATGGTTGTATAAGTGGTTGCAGTTAAATTACAGATAAGTTCACTTTGGAGGTAGTAGTGAATTGCTTATGAAAAGAATCACTCAGAGGGGAAAATGTATAAGGTAATAGGCAGCTGGCAGTCCATCTCAAAATGGAAGTTAGGTGGGGAAAATTAGGATATGGAAGACGCTGTGAAAAAAAAAATTATAAATTATTGAGAGAGAGCAGGGTACTAGTTACAGAGACGTAGTTGTGAAGGAGGGCAATTGCCACTTATCATTGCCTGATATGAGGAGGTTGGGTGAAGAGGATGAAGGGGAAGAAGAAGAACAACAACAAAATTGAGGAGCTGCTTTTCAAGGCAGACTCTGTCTTTCAGAATGCGTGGAGTAAGCAAGCCTAGGGAAGATCCAGAAGGACTTGAAGGCAAGGAATCAAAGATGCAAAGTGTCAGAGGGGGCGGGTAGGGTGGTGGTGGGGAGACAGACAGAAGAGAGAGAGAGAGAGTCTGTCTAACCTAGAAATGGTGGAGGAGGTGGAACCATTCACCTGTTGCTCCAATGCACCCGCCTGCATCCATGGGCGTTTTCCTCACGGGAAACCTGCATGTGTGTGTGCTCAGTCTTGTCTGACTCTTTGTAACCCCGTGGACTGTAGCCTGCCAGGCTCCTCTGTCCATGGGATTCTCCAGGCAAGAATACTGGTGCGGGTTGCCATTGCCTTCTCCAGGGATCTTCCCAATTCAGGGATCGAACCTTTGTCTCTTGAGTCTCCTGCTTTGGGAGGTGAATTCTTTCCTACTGGCACAACCTGAAAAGCTCTTCCTCATGGGAACAAGGTGGCAATTCTGGTTTCTCTCATGCTTGACTGTTTCTGCTACTCTAAGAGGCTTATGAGGGTGACTTAGATAGGCACGGGTCTGGGGATGTGAGTGAGTGATAGTTGCTCAGTCATGCCTGACTCTTTGCAACCCCATGGACTGTAGCCTGCCAGGCTCCTCTGTTCATGGAATTCTCCAGGCAAGACTACTGGAGTGGGTTGCCATTTCCTTCTCCAACACCTCCTGTTCATTGACAGTGTAAAACAATGCTGCAACATAGATTTTATCATCCTTATTTTATAGTGGAGAGAACTGAAGCTCAGAGAGATGTATTCCTCAAGGTTCACAGCTAGCAGATGATAGAGGTGGGATCTGAACAGGTGTGTGTAACCCCAAAGCTGCTGTTCTTGCCACTACACTACACTGCCTCTACCAAGGCAAACTGGTAATTTGAAAGTGCTGTTAATAGAGCAAAAAATCCAGCAGAGAAGAGAAGGCAGTAAGCTTGGAAGCAGGTCATGAAGGGCTTTTTATGCTGCGGTTAGAGGTCCTAGATTTGCAGGCAACACAGCCTGTTGATGACACACTCGTGATGCTTCAGTGAAATGGCCCTGGCCACAGGGAAACTGATCAACTTATGGATTGAAATGGAAGGAGAGAGTCACCACAGGGGAGCCAGTTATCGGTGATCCCTGTGGAGGAGACAGTGAGCTGGACCTGGGCGTTCGGTGCAGCCGAGGGAAAGGAGCAGGCCCAGGGGATGTTCAGGGTTAGGCTGGGCCAGCGGTGGTGACGCGCAGGCGTGGTTGGAGGGGAGGAGCGCATCAGGAAGCCGGAGGTTGAGAAGTGAGAAGGGGATTGTAGAGGGCGGGCGGGCGGGGTTGTGTTGTCCTCCCTTGTGTAGAGGGGTGTGTGTGTGGGGTGTGTGGTGTGTGTGTGGTGTATGTGTGTGTGTGTCATGTGTGTGTGGGTGTCTGTGTGTGTCTGTGTGTGTATGTGTGGTGTGTGTGTGTCTGTGTGTCTGTGTGTGTGTGTGTGGTGTGTGTGTGTCTGTGTGTCTGTGTGTGTGTGTGGTGTGTGTGTCTGTGTGTCTGTGTGTGTGTGTCTCTGTGTGTGTGTGTCTGTGTGGTGTGTGTGTGTCTGTGGGTGTGGGTGTGGGTGTGTGTGTGGGTGTCTGTGTGTGTCTGTGTAAGTCTGTGTGTCTGTGTGTGTGTGTCTGTGTGGTGTGTCTGTGTGTGTGTGTCTGTGTGTGTCTGTGTGTGTCTGTGTGTCTGTGTGTGTGTGTGGTGTGTGTGTGTGTCTGTGTGTATGTGGTGTGTGTGTGTGGGTGTCTGTGTGTGTCTGTGTGTCTGTGTGTGTGTGTGTCTCTGTGTGTGTGTGTGTCTGTGTGGTGTGTGTGTGTGTGTGTGTCTCTGTGTGTGTGTGTGTCTGTGTGGTGTGTGTGTGTGTGTGTCTGTGGGTGTGGGTGTGGGTGTCTGTGTGTATCTGTGTATGTCTGTGTGTGTGTGTGTGTGTGTGTGGTGTGTGTGGCTGTGTGTGTCTGTGTGTGTGTGTGTCTGTGTCTGTGTCTGTGTGTGTGTCTGTGTCTGTGTGTGTGTCTGTGTCTGTGTGTGTGTGTGTGCCATGTGTGTCTGTGTGGGTGTCTGTGTGTGTGTGTGTGTGTGTGGTGTGTGTGTGGTGTGTGTGTGTCTGTGTCTCTGTGTGTGTGTGTGTGTCATGTGTGGGTGTGGGTGTCTGTGTGTGTCTGTGTATGTCTGTGTCTGTGTGTGTGTGGTGTGTGTGGCTGTTTGTGTCTGTGTGTCTGTGTCTGTGTCTGTGTCTGTGTGTATGTGTGTCTGTGTGGGTGTCTGTGTGTATGTGTGTAGGGATGTGTGTGTGTGTGTGTGTGGTGTGTGTGTGTGTGTGTGTGTGCGCGCGCTGATCGCGGGGGAGGGGGTGGAGCAGAGTTGACTGAGAAGAAGACTGGGAGAGATTCTGTCTGTCTGTCCCTGAGATTTATTTGACTTGCCTTTGGTTTAAACTTGATTACAAAGGGACCCGTTTCTTTCCTAAATGAATAATGAATATTTACTTTTTTTCTATAACACCAGTACTCCTGTGTTCGGAACTGTGTGCTCCTTAGAGAAATTTCTTGTGTAAACGGATGATGTGTCATATTATAATGTTATCATTATACTTTGTTCTGAATTTTACTTGCCCTAATAAAGCACATAGCGTTTATTCTACTATTTACCACACAGAATGCCAGATTACACATTCTGTTAGATGACATATTAAAATGAGGGTACCCAATAAAGTGCAGAATATGGCAACCTAATTTAAAAAGAGGTTGCATTCCAGTAAAACATACCAGTGGGTATCTTATACCCTATTTATCTTTGGATATTGAGTTGTTTTGACAGCTGTATGCACAAGTGAGTCCTACAGGGTTTCTGTTTAAATTAAAGCTTCCAGACATTGTCTGGCTTGGACTGGAACAACAGGTTCACTTCAGAACTGAGCTCCTCTGCCCAGGCATGGTAATCTGCAGGTCTAGCCACCTCGGAAATCTCTCTGGAATAAAAACAGCTCTCATATAAGGCTACTGTGTACAATCCAAATGTTTCGTTTGCTTTACACAAGCTTGCTCCTCAAATTGCCTTAAAACCCTTTATCTGCTCCTACCTTATACCACTGGAATCGTAGTGGGGGTGGGGCTCGGTGGCCTCTCCGGCAGGCGCTGAGGGGCCCTGGCCACGGCTTCCAGCAGAGGCCTTTAGGAGCTTTCCGCTTCACAGGCAGGGTGTGGGCAGCCTGTGGGGAGGACATTCAGGGCTGAGAGGGAGGGGAAGCGTAGGGATCAGAGCGGTTTTGTAGAGGACAGCAAAGGGATTAGCCTACGCTCGAGTGGAAGATTCATTTAGGGACTGGAAATAAGAAGATCCTTGAATTAGTATTTATTTAGCTTTGAGAGGCAAGAGAGAAATCACACCGAATATCCCTTCCTACTTAAATCTCCCGAAAGCAAACAGAACATGGGGAATGTAATTGCCCAGTACAGGTTAACTCCCAGTTCAAAGCTCTGGGTCTTTCAACCTACAATAGATGGCGGATTCCTGCCTGTGTCCTTGGCGGCCACGTTGGGAATTAAATGTTATGAATCTTGCAGAGATAAGATATTTGGAAGTGGTGGCATAGCTCTCTTCCGTGCTGGCCCACTGATGGCATCCAAATTCAAAATCTTTTGGACACCATGTGGTTAAAGTCAAACTAGGCCACCCAGCGATCACCACGTCCAGATTTCTGAAAGAAATGTAAGGGAAACGTCTACTGAGTTTAAAATGTGTAAGAAAGGAGAGGAGATTAGAGAACAAAGAGCTATGATTTTTTAGATGCCTTAAATAAACCCTGTCTCGTTTTTTTTCTCTAGATATTTGAAGTGTTGGTTCTCATATGAACCCTTCACGTCAACTTACTATATTAGGCTTCTGTCAAGGAAATGATGCTTCCCCTGTGTTTGTCCTGCACAGACAACTGGGCCAGGATTCCTTTTTGCCCTGATTTGTGAACATTATTGAGGAACTGTCTAAAAGTGATCCCAGTGCCCTGTGGGAGGACCCTTCAGGTGTAGGACTTGGAAGGTCTAAGATTCTTAAGAAACTACCCGGGTTTTTCAGATGATAAAGAATCTGCCTGCAGTGCAGGAGACCAGGGTTCGATACCCAAGTCAGGAAAATCCCCTGTAATAGGAAATGGCAACCCAATCCAGTATTCTTGCCTGGAAAACTCCATGCACAGAGGAGCGTGGCGGGCTACAGTCCATGGGGTCGCGACGTGTCGGACCTGACTCAGGGACTAATACTTTCTCCCTTTAAGCAACTGTGGTTTTATATTAAACAGAGCTTTCACTCAGTTTGTTCTCTTCCTTCTTATGATCAAGTTTAAGCTCATTTAACAGCTTTTGAGCCTGGAGGTAGATCAAAAACCATTTGAACACCATGGTACTCAGCAGTGGATAGCCAACTCCACCAGTCTTATTATTCTGAACACGTGAGACTAATTATACCAGATGAAAGCTTGAATAATCTTGTCTTAAAATAAACTGGGTTAATAGGGATGGGAAATTGGTCTTGCTGATGCCGTTTGCTCCTGTTGCAAGTAGACTCCTGTGGGGCTGTAGGTTTTCAGGCCTTTAGAGGCCCTCCTTAAGTGCACACTAAGCAGGTGCCTGGACGTTGAATGCATTCCTCTTTGATAATTATTTTCCCACCTTTATCGGTGATCCTTGATGAGACTGATAATCAGGAGTCCCAGAACCTGGCAACCCAAATAGATCATTCCACTCAAAAATAGCCCACCAATTTATTTCAGCTTTTACCTTTTTTTTTTTCCTACTAATTTTTGTCTCTTCTTCTGTCCTTTCAGTCTTTTCAGTAAGTGAAAGTCGCTTAGTCATGTCTGACTCTTTTCGACCCCATGGACTATACAGTCCATGGAATTCTCCAGGCCAGAATACTGGAATGGGTACCCTTTCCCTTCTCCAGGGGATCTTCCCAACCCAGGGATAGAACCCAGGTCTCCCACCTGGCAGGCGTATTCTATACCAGCTGAGACACAAGCGAAGACCCCAACATGCAGATCATCTATTAGTTTCTCTTAGCTCATGTTTATAAATATAACTTGATTTCATTCCATTCAAAAGTGCCACATGTGTACAGATAAAGAAAAGAGTGAATTTTGTCCAAAGGGAGTAGATGATTACTGTACTCTGCCCAGGAGAAACGGGAGATTTTCTTGACTTACCAAGAGTTTTTTTTAAACACATGGTACTTTGTTTCCAGTAAACCTCATCCCCCTACTTGCCCTAGAATAATCTAGCTTTACCTTGACATTCCACTTTGGCTCAAGCATTCATAGTTTGGACTATTAGTAACCAATAAATGTGGTATTGCTAAAACCAATTCCAGTGCATAGTGAGATTTGGGAAACTTCGGGAAACTTCAGGCTGAAAACTTCCCCATTCTCACAGTCTCCCTGATAGCACTGTCTAGTTTGCTAGTGTAAATGTTCAGATGTGACTTGACCTGCCTTCAGGATGTCAAGGCAGACCTGCGATGATGTTAATAGCTCTTCTCCCATAAGGAGTTTGCTGTATCACTTTTGTTTGCCACAAGGGTGGGACCAGGGAACCAACTTCCAACTGGCCTATAAAGTGCGTTGGTACAAGAACTCTGCCCATGGTGACTAACTGAGCAAAATGTATTCTCTCCCAGGCAGAGTTTAAACTCGACTCAAGGAGAATTTCAGTCTGCACCTGGAGAGGCTGAGAAAGTGTTTGTGGCCCAGGTCAGGGCCTTCCTTCACCTGCGGAGTGAAGAATATCTGCTCTCTGGGTGGGTTATTCAGTCCCTAGACTGCCTTTGACTCAGGCCACTCTTCATCTGAGCAGTGTGGCCGGGAGAGCGGGGTCTTCTCTACAAGGAGTGACCACATATATATCGGTCTTTCCGGATAGCTCAGTCGGTAAAGAATCTGCCTGAAATGCTGGAGATCCAGGTTCGATTTCTGGGTCGGGAAGATCCCCGGGAGAAGGAAACGGCAACCCACTCCAGTATTCTTGCCTGGAGAATCCCATGGACAGAGGAGCCTGGCGGGCTACAGTCCACGGGGTTGGAAAAGTCAGACACGGCTTAGAGACTAGACCACCACCACTTGTGCATCAGGCGTACACAGCATTGCTTCCCTTCAGAGGGCGGGAGGCTGCCTGTGGCAGGGACGAGAACGGTCCGGCCGTGGCCCCCACAGTGAAAGAAAGGCTCCATGTGTAGCCCGGTAGCACGGATGGCATCTCATTATTTGCCGCTTTAGTTTTCTTCCTTTCTTCCTTATGAGTAGATCGCACTACTCATTTCTGCTTCTTTTATGGCTAACTTCATCATACTTTAGGACGGTTGGAGTGGTGAGCAAAAACAAAATTCTTTCGTTAGCATGAGCCTGGCTAATGTTTCAGTAGGCGAATTGTTAGTCATCACCTCATTCAGCAGGACTTACCATGTGCATCCAGCTGTGCTGGGCGTGAAGAATAGAAATAAGTGAGATGGAATCTATTTTGACAAGTAATAAAATGCTGCCAGATGCGCTGAATGTTCAGATGGAGTTTTGAAGGCAATACCCTGGATGCTTAAAGGTGGGGCTTAGCAGCAATGACACTTCCCAGGGACGATGACGTTTAATCAGGGCTTTGAAGAATAAGTACAGATTTCTAGACATACAGACTGAGGGCACACACTTTGGGATTAAAGGGCCAGACGTAACCTCTGAGTCCATGTCCACCCATAATTAGATGCAGAATTATATTTGTGTATATGTTTATGTGTGTAATGTATGTATATCTGTAGAAGGTCTATACTTTATATCAGATCTTTAATTCTTATACTAAACATTTTTTTAAAACCATTTTATAGATAGCAAGTGCCCCATTTCTTGCACTGTCACTCTAACATAAGAAATTTATCTGTCATCATCAGAGGATAAAGCATTTGAAATAGGTCAATCCGTGGTGCTGCTGGGCCAGAGGCCCTGTATACGTTCCTTGCACATATAACTACTAGGGGGATAAAATAAGAACTCAGCACAGTATGTGGAAAACGCTTATGAAACCATGCCAGCGCTTTTTTATAGGCACCAGATACACAGAGAAGTGAAGAAAACCAGTTAGAAGTTGATCGGTGGCTCTTCTCTCCCCTGCATACTCCCACTCCAAATCTTCAGCGTGTGCAAAATTAGCCTGAATGGCTTTTCTTGGTTCGTTTTAATTCTTTGTCTTATGGCTTTGTTCATTCTCGGAGGCCACAAACACTATGTAATTTTTTAGATGGTCTTTCTCTTTTGTTACCGGGACAAGGGACATGTGACAAAGACGTGAAATCTTTGTAAGCACTTCCTATAAAGGAATTTTTGCATGGCTAGTCACTCGTCCACTTACCCTAATCTTTCCTTCCCACCCCCTCCAAAACCCAATGAGAACCCCTAATTTACTGAAGTAAAACTCTTATACATTTTTGGTTCTACAGTTTTCAAATGGGGGAAAAAAAAAGTCAGCCAGTGGTCAGTATTAGAAAAGAAAGTAATTGGAATTCTGGTCAGTTTAAGCGAAGGTTAGCAAGCGATGTCAAATCTGAAAGGTCAAAACAGTGCTATTTATTAACACACAACAAGAAAATGCAGTTCTAAGAACTAGAGTTTGTTTACTCAACAAACACAAAAAATACTTGCTGCTTATTGGATGCTAAGGTGTAATCTTTTTAAATGAATAAATTTATCTTGAGTTAACCAGAGAAATTTTTCTCAAAAGAAGACTAATTTTGCAATGAAATTCAATTATCAGTGAAAGCTTAGTGGAAGTAGCTATTATATCACCACTTACACATGATTTAACCATTTGAACCATTGTTTGTCAAAATATACTGTTTAAAGATTTTTATATTTTTATTTCAACAGATACTGTTAAAGGTATTCAAGTCTTGTTAGCTGACACTTGGTATAATTATGCCTTGTTCTAGATAAGGGAATTGACCTGAAAAGAAAATATTTCTGCTAAAGGTATATGATTTATGTCCAGATAATTGCCTCCTCTTCCAGTAGTTAGCAGCCAAATAAACAAAATTAACATATCTTGACTCTTCAGTTTAGCATAGTATTTTCTTTTTGTCTCAGATTTCTTACTTCTTTCCAAAACTATTCTTTAAAATAGTGTGATCAAGAAGAATCAAGGCTTTGGTGTCAGTCACACCAGATTTCACATTCTCCTTCCTAAATCTCTTTGAATGTGATTTATATTTTTATAAGACAAGGATAGTAACAGCTATTTTACAAGAGTCGTGAGGCTTAACTGTGTAACATATGTGAGTATGAAGCTCGATGAACAGAACACAGTGGGCACTCAATAAATGTGAGTGTCCCAGAGTCTACAGGGGCACGTTTCCGTGATCTTTACTGATGTGTCTGGCCTGGAGGCTTACATGCAAATAGGCAATTAAGAAATAATGAACTGCTTGCAGACTCGTAGCCTCTTGGCACTGGCTGCAGCCAAACCTTTAGCCAAAGATTTTCCCTGGCCACAGAGAGATGTGAAATCTGTCGCCTTTGTTTTCTGTCATAGCCAAGCGAGGTCAATGTGCTGTAGCACAAAAAGGTGGAAAATAAGTTAAGGACGGTAGCATGTCCTTCGTGCACGCGTTCATGCTTAGTTGCTATCGTGTCCGACTCTTTGGACTGTAGCCCAGACTTCTCTGCCCATGGGATTTTTCAGGCAACAATATAGGAGTGGGTTGCCATTTCCACCTCCAAGGAATCTTCCCAACCCAGGGACTGAATCTTCATCTCCCATATCTCTTGAATTGGCAGGCAGATTCTTTACCGGCTGAGCCATTGGGGAAGCCCGTCCTTCAGGAAG
Source organism: Muntiacus reevesi (assembly GCF_963930625.1). Taxonomy (NCBI): domain Eukaryota; kingdom Metazoa; phylum Chordata; class Mammalia; order Artiodactyla; family Cervidae; genus Muntiacus; species Muntiacus reevesi. The sequence goes on from NC_089251.1 coordinate 161,916,249, forward strand.
GCGGTGGAAAGAATAGAATATGTTCCGGTGTCTTCCAAGGATTCGGGCAGTGGGAGGTGAGGAGTGGATAGAGGGTATCTGACTGTTTTAGTATTCTCAAAGAGCTTTGTTGACACCAGAACCAGGCCCTTGTCGAGAATGTGCTGGAGCAAAATAATCCATTGGCATTAGTCATGCCCTTCTCATGCCTCCACGTCAGCAAGCTCACTTATTTAAAATGCGGAGCATCAAGAGCCTGTGGAGCATCCATGTTTGTTGAAAGGAAAGGAGTTGGTCTTAAGAAGGGGAAGGGAAGCAGTTTTAATGAGACGCCGAAGCTGGGTTACCTCACCTGCTGGTGGTACAGAACTGGAACTGGAGATGCTGCGCAGAGCAGAATTCAAGGTGAGGCTCTCAGTGTGGAGTGACCTTGAGGAATGGCAGTTACAGGTAATATCAGCCAAGTCCTACTGGACACTCACCATAGGCCAGGTGACTCTTTAAGGGTGTGGTTTTGTTTGGGTCTCATAGCAACCTCTGAGCTTAAAAATATTCTCATGTGCATAGAACAGAGACTGGAGAAGGTAAGAAACTTCTGATGGTCACACTGTTAGTAAGTGGGAGAGCCAGGGTTCAGACCCCGCCCTGCCGACCGCAGCGTTCAGCCCGGCTCCCAGGAGGAGACCCGCGGGTGTTGGCAGTCGGAGCGCGCACTGCTGAGTGAGTGGGCTGTGAGTCACCCAGGGACCGGCGTGATTTACAGCACCTGGTCACCGAACTGCTTTCGAAAGAGGATGGCGCCCGTTACCTGCAGGGTGTTGGTTTGTTGAACGAGAACTTGGGTTTGGGCCCAGAACAGAAGGGCTTGAAATAATGCAACAGCACGCATGGTGCCCCTTCTTCTCTGAACCGGCTCCACGACGTGGTCTGCCTCTCACAGGAGCACATGTTGAAGAAATGGGTTGAAAGCACACCAAGTTATGATCCTGCCCTAAGCATGAAATTACCCGCCTTCCCTGGGAGGCCATCTGGTATTGATCTGGGTCAGGATGCCAGTGGGCCAAACGCGCCAGCAGTCTGGAGGAGAAGCCCATGTCCGTGATTACCCATTGGGCTCCTAGGTTCAGAGTGGCTCGGTTCCATGCTCAGAACCATTTGCTCAGTGGCACCCAGGAGTCAGGCTCGTGGGTTTCAGTATAATTCACTGCGTTATTTTTGCAGACACAAGTCCTATAGGACTCTTTGTGAATACTGATATCCCAAAATGCTCTCACTAGTATGCCAAGACTGGTAACATCTATTCTGGAGCTGATGATGTCTTGATGAGATGCTATAATTATGTTTATTTACATGGCCTTTGATAGATGGGACGGAGGAATATACTGAGTAAGTAGAAGTGACTTTCACTCTAGATTTGGTACCTGCATTCCCTTTGATATGCTTATTTCTTCAAGAAATCTAAATAAATTCATCTGTCTGCCATCTCCTGCCCGCCCCCCGCCCCCCTGCAAAATAGAGTAACTATTACAAATTCTTAATGGGATAAATAATATCTTTAGCACCTCCTGTTTTGGCTATGAAATGTAGGTTAGGGAACTGAAATCTGTCTATGAGATCTGAACTCAATAAAATAATGAAACAAAGATGGACATTCAAAAATGTCTCTAATTTCTTAATCCCACGTCCTTATCATTTGTCTTTAGTTATATTAAAATAACTTCATTTTTCATCTCACTTTATTCTTTTAAAGTTATTTTCAAAGTTTATTTTGTTTTTGGCTACACCACACAGCTTTTAGGGTCTTGGTTCCCTGACCAGGGATTTAACCCGGGCCAGGGAAGTGAAAGTGTTGAGTCCTAACTAACAGACCTCCAGGGAATTTCCCCATATATTATAAAAAATTAAAAAAAAAATAAAAACACCCGCTATATGAATTTGAAGAGGTCAACAAGATCCATCTCTATAGTGGGCAGCATGCAACCACATGCCAAGTAGCCATCTCTTTTTACAGAAGATCAGTGCTGACAGCAGGTAAAAGTAAGCATATGAACAAGAGAATTTAGTGAGGTGCTGAAGATCACATCAGAAGGGAAAGAAATAAAGACAAAATGTTCCAATTCCAGTGAAACTTTCTGTTAAACTTTTATAAGAAGAAAATGGCCTTCTTAATAGAAAAAAACATTTATTTTTCAAGAGTAAAACCCCACATTGTAGATGGTCATTTGATGATAAAGAGAGGCCATGACTGTGCTTACTCTTTAGGAAGGTCAAGTACCAGATTTCCTTCTTAGGAAACTTTCACTCTAACGTCACCACAACAACTGACCTAAATAACAGGGACATTTATGTTCTCAGACAACAGTGAAGCGTCCTGAGCTAGGTCACCTCCAAGGATGGTTAACTCTCCTCTGAGCTTTCCATGCACGAGATAGACAAGCTTTCTAGGAGAAGAGAGATTCTCTTACAGTAGCTATGAGGTGGGTTTGCTGAAATTTCATTAGCTTTCCCACTGTAGGTTTCTTAGTTCCTAAACATTGATGTCCTATGTCCCTTAGTGATCCCTACCCTGCATGGGGCAGGAAAACCTGAGATACATTTAAATTGTGTACCCAATAGATCTATAGATTTTTTTGTAACAAATATAGTTAACTATTTTTTCTCTATGAGTAAATAAGACCCTTAACTCTATTGACTTTATCAGATGCTGAACTATATAAATGATTAATGCTTTTGTGGAATGGATGCAATTTTATTTGCTTACATCAGTTAGCTTGATTCAAATATTTTAAGTTCTTCCCCGATGGCTCAGCAGGTTAAGAATCCGCCCGCAATGCGGGAGGAGACCCGGGTTCAATCCCTGGGTCGGGAAGATCCCCTGGAGAAGGATATGGCAACCCACTCCATTCTTCTTGCCTAGATAATCCCATAGAAGAGGAACCTGGCGGGCTACAGTCCTTGTGGTGGCAAAGAGTTGGAAATGACTGAGCACAACGCAAAATATTTTAAGAAAGTAACAGGTAGTATAATAAGAGTCACCCTTGATGTTTAAGGCTAAAATTATGGCACTGAGAGTTTTTAATCACCCAAAAATCTGCTTCAAACAGAATAATTTTTCACAGAACTGGAATTTCCTATTCAAACGACTGTACCCAAAGCTTTTCCTTTTCTGTCTTTCCAGTGTTCTTTCTTGACCACAGAGATAATAAAGTGGGATTTGGCAACTAAATATGAATGTATTAACACAAGCACATCATCCCAAAATTACTCTGTTTATTTTTGTGTGTGCCTTAAAGTTACTTTTTTGAAGCTAAAAAGTAAAAGTGTTAGTTGCTCAGTAGTGTTCGACTCTTTGCAACCCCATGGACTACAGCCGCCTGCCAGGCTCTTCAGTCCATGGGATTCTTGGGCAAGAAAACTTGGGTAGCCATTCCCTTCTCCAGGGGATCTTCCTAACCTAGTGATCTAATCCATGTCTCCTTCATTGCAGGCAGATTCTTGACTGTCTGAGCCACCGGGGAAGCCCTTTTGAAGCTAAACTGAAACATAAAATGTAACTATTATAGGTTGATTTAACCTACTGTAAGTTATTTTGGGGATCAGAAAGTATGCCCCAATGAAGGTTTCGGCTTCTATGGAAAACAAAGGAATAGAATAGATCCTGCAAATATGATTGGGGTGGATAAGAACTGGTGTCCATGTAACACCAACTCAATTGCTCACAAAAAATCTCACATTGATATTTCGTTATTAATTGTGAAATAATTGTGCTGGTCACTGACAGTTAGGCTAGTATTACAGGTAGCCTGAACGAGGAGCAGGTTTGGTTTTCAATATCTTCGAGAAACATCACTTTGTAGTTGACATAAAAAATGGTGTTGCTGTTAGATACTGAAAAGTGAAGAGTGAGTTGCTAGCTAACAACTACTTGTTCTCTGGGTTAAGAAGAAATACTTTGTCTGTCTTTTGACTTTCTGTCATATAACTTCAGTTAAAAGTAACCTTGCATTTGTATAATCTCTCCTGCCTCTGCTCAACCAGTTATGAGCAGAAGATGTGAGAATATAGAATATAGTATTGTTATGACAGTCTTCTATGTAACAATGATTCCATCTGGGTGATTTTATTTTCTGTTCTGCTGTGTGTGTGTATGTATGTTCCTAAAATGTCTACCATGACTATTTTCTAATAATAAAAAGACATCCACACATTTTAAAAGAATAATAGTCTTTTTAATACCCTATCATTCTAGATGTATTTAAGACTAAACAAACCAATCCAAAACCTCCAATATTATAAAATAAGAAAACAAAGATGATATTTTAATAAATCCAAAGGAAGAAAGAATAGAGTTTTCAGTAGTAAATGAATTTGAAGATCAAATACAATAAACATGTAAAATAATTCTAGAGGTTTTAATTTACAAAATTAAGTCTTTCTTTTTTATGTTTCTGATTGGCATTACAAAATCAACTCTGTATTGAAGAGAAAGAACCATCCATATCATGCTGTAAGAAATATAAATTGCAACTGAAGCTTCTTTTGGAGTACACTTGGAAAGTAACCATGAACATTTTATGTGTACACAGCTTTGGACCGCAGCTTTAGTTCCAAGTCCCTCTTCTATGACAGGCTTGTATAGATGTGCTGTTTTGCAAGTTGAAGGATGTGCCCGTTTTCCAGATTTTGAGCAGACACTTGTTAGGAGGTCACTATGCGGCAAGCACTTCTCTCATAAAGGAAACCATCTGAGGATGTCAGACTGAAGGGTCTTATTTACAGCAAGGGGAGAAAGCAAACAGATGTGAACAAATGCATGTATGAGATCTTTTCAGAGAGTGCTGAGTACTTGAAATGAATAAAGAATGAATAAATAATAGAAACTTGGGAAGATCCCCTGATGGAAAGAACAACCCACTCTAGTATTCTTGGCTGAGAAGTCCCATGGCAGAGAAGCCTGGCGGGCTACAGTCCATGGTGTCACAGAGTCAGACGCTACTCAGCAACTAAACAACAAACAAAGATAACTTAGATTGCTTATATCAAGAGTTCTAGAATGACCTCAGGAAGGAAGTGGCCTCTGAGCTGAGAGGTGAGAAGGCAGGAGGAGCATCCTCCCAGCATCTGGGAACAGGCCGCTGCACACAGAGGCAGATACCAAGGGCCCAAGGAAAGCAGTGGGCGGAGCTGATATGAGAGGCTCTGGGGAAAGTCGATTCCAATTCCCACAGAAACTGTAGGCTGCAACAACGACTTGAAGCTTAAGTGTATCATTTAAGTTTGAAACATTGAACAATTTGGGGAAAAAATCCACCTTCATCAGTAGTTCAATTCATTTCAGTTCAGTTGCTCAGTCGTGTCTAACTCTTTGCGACCCCATGAACTGCAGCACGCCATCCCTTCCTGTCCATCACCAAATCCCTGAGTCCACCCAAACCCATGTCCATTGAGTCGGTGATGCCATCCAACCATCTCATCCTCTGTCGTCCCCTTCTCCTCCTGCCTTCAATCTTTCCCAGCGTCAGGGTCTTTTCCCATGAGTCAACTCTTCACATGAGGTGGCCAGAGTATTGGAGTTTCAGCTTCAGCATCAGTCCTTCCAATGAACACCCAGGACTGATCTCCTCTAGGATGGACTGGTTGGGTCTCCTTGCAGTCCAAGGGACTCTCAAGAGTCTTCTCCAACACCACAGTTCAAAAGCATCAATTCTTCTGCGCTCAGCTCTTGTCAGTAGGGGAATGGTTAAATCATTAAATAAAATCACCCTAAAATTCTCTCTATATGTTTAATAAGTGGGGAAGCTCTGTGTTTATTGACATTGATCAATGTTAGCTCAGTTCAGTCGCTCAGTCATGTCCAACTCTTTGTGATGTTAGTCATGTTATTAAAGCTGCAGAACACTGAATATAATACATCATTAGAAGTATATCAAAATATACACAGAGAAAGATCTGGAAGCTACACAGAAATTCTGTATTATATATCTTCTATATTTATCTACTTCTATCTATCATCTATGTATATAGAAATTATTTATTATTTCTACATTATACATAGAAATTCTATATTAATAGTGACGGTAATGGAGAACTGAGTAGTGGTGAAAAGGGACTTTGATTTTCACTTTATACTCTTAATTTTTACTTGCTTTTTTTTAAAAACTGAACATGCACTTTATTTTGTTATTGATCAAAATAAACAAACATAATAACTACCACAACTACCAAAAGTACCATAACATATAAAAAAAGAAAAGATTTAGAGAACTGGAAAAATTGGGGCAGCTTTTAACCAAAGAAAATCCTATTCCACATACTGGCAAAGAAAACAGATTCGCAGTCTTTAAAAATGCCTTAGGGCTTGTTTTGCCTTGCATTACCTTAAAAGCACTAGACGTAAAAGTGTTCTGCAAGCTGACAGCCAATTGTCGTATTCCTGTTGCTTGTTTTTTCCCACAAACTGCTTCCTGTCTGAGCTTGTGCTCATTTTGGAATTTAAGCTTCCAGCTTCCTTAACGTCTTGCATCTCCCAACCATGTCAGTCACACAGCCATTTTTTTAGCATAAGTTTCAGAACACCTCAGAGAGGGGGCCAATTCCTTGCATGTTAAGGTAATCCTTTAAAGGGTGCTCTCTAACCAAGGTGAGCTTTCAAGATAAGGCCCCGGGAGTGGGCCTTTCTTCATTTGAAAGAGTATTTTCAGAACTTTCTTTCATGTTTGAAACCCCTCTTCTTCTGGCCTTCTACTTGCCAAAGTAGGTGCCATTTTAATATTGGAAGCATTTATTCTTCCACAAGGAAGAAATATTTGGAATTTGTCTGAACATTACTGTAGAATTTGAAAGTATAGGTTTGTGAATATATATGTTTTTGAAAATATATGTTATGAAACTAATGGCAAGTCTCAAAATTCAGTTTAATAACAGTCCAGTTAAAAGGTCAGTGTGAAGACAACAGAGAAAATGGTCTGAAGTAGTTTTACAGAGCAAGGCTCTAGCAGAGGGTTCGTTTTGATTGTTCCTGGAGACATATAACTCCACTTATTTGTATTCTTGAGTTGTGCCTGTGAAAGCTTGCATATACATCGTCTCATCAGGCTGGGATTTGCTTTTACCCTACTTACGAACTGATGCGTTGGCCGGCTGATGCTTCAGACTGCTTGCAGAAGACAGGAGTTCTCGAGTTAAAGGCAACACCTACATAGAATCAGCACAGCCATCACTGGTCTGAGTCATTGCCTCGCACACCTGGGGCCATGGCCGTGAGACAGTGGGCTCGGGTGGATGCTACAGACTTGTAGCATAGCTGAGGATAGGAATCCACTGCCTATGAAAGAAGCAGGACGCAACCCTGCTTTTTCTCCATCCATGAGAGTCTCCTAGGTTTACCATTTGCATGAGAAACAGTGAGAAACTGCTTCAGTAGAAAGTGGAGAGGGCCCTGCCATCTGGGCCCACCCAGCAAGAGGCCAAAGGACTCCTTCCCAACAAGAATATAATTTTATGTCATGAGACCTAATAGTATACAATTATGTTGGTGTATGCACACATAATGCATATGCATTTAAATAGTTTTTTTAGAAGATTTTTTAAGAAATATATGGGATAACAGTGAACATTGATGATGTCTTTGCTTATTTCTAAAAAAAATAAATAGGACTAGCATTAAAATGTCATTTGGAGCATTGTCATTTGTCTTGTGCTGTCAATTTAGCCTAAGTTAGTATGGAAGAATAAACAGAATTTCCAAATAGGTATATTTATTGGCCACTAAGTGGATGTACATTATAAAGTATAATCCGCCTTGAAGATATATGGGCCTATATAGAAATAAGTTTTTCATATAAAAAGAAGGTTAGTGGTAACTCAGAATTACAGCTTCAATGTGGAAGCCAAATTGAATTAAAATAACATAAAAGGACTTTAAAAGAGGGCTTTTTCACAACACACTTTGGATTCTCTCTGCATAAAAGAACATTCAAAATGGGTCTTTTCCACAACCCTTTAAACTCTCTCTGCTGCACAATGATGGGACGTGTATGTGGGGGTAGGACTCCGGAGGAATGGACCAACACTCTGGGTTACTGCTGTTTTTCTCAGTACTTAAAATATACACCAAATTATTCTAATTCATCTGAGAGCTTTTTTTCTGTCCTAACTTGAAGAAATAAAATTGATTTTAAAAAAGGTTATATTTCAGTAGAAGATCATGGCATCAGATCTCATAACTTCATGGCAGATAGAGGGGGATGCAGTGAAAACAGTGACAGACTTTGTTTTCTTGGGCTCCAAAATCACTGCAGATGATGACTGCAGTCATGAAATTAAAAGATGCTTGCTCCTTGGAAGAAATGCTGTGAACGACCTAGACAGCATATTAAAAAGTAGAGACATTACTTTACCAACAAAGATCCATCTAGTCAAAGCTATGGTTTTTCCAGTAGTCATATATGGGTGTGAGAGTTGGACTATAAAGAAAGCTAAATGCCAAAGAATTGATGCTTTTGAACTGTGGTGTTGGAGAAGACTCTTGAGAGTCCCTTGGACTGCAAGGAGATCCAACCAGTCTATCCTAAAGGAAATCAGTCCTGAATATCATTGGAAGGACTGATGCTGAAGCTCCAGTACTTTGGCCACCTGATGCGAAGAACTGACTCACTGGAAACGACCTGATGCTGGGAAAGTTTGAGGGCAGGAGAAGAAGGGGATGACAGAAGATGAGATGGTTGGATGGCATCACTGATTCTATGAACTTGAGTTTGAACAAGCTCTGGGAGTTGGTGATATGCAGGGAAGCCTGACATGCTGCAGTCCATGGGGTCGCAGAGTTGGACATTACTGAGTGACTGAATTGAAATAAAGGTTTTATTAGAGCAGATTTTAACTTTTATTAAACTTAAGCTTGAATAGGATTATATTGCAGTTATTTTAAATGATACTTATTTATGATGGTTAAACTCCTTCCTCCATCCAATATATCAGTGCTTTACTGTTACTTTCTTAAAGACAGGTAACTAATCATTATAATAGTTTGTATTATAGAAATGTGTTTTATATGTTCCCTACAGTAAATTCTAAAATTTATAGCATACAGCTTTTAAAGCATGCAATCTTATGTAGTGGAGGGGAAAAAAGGAGAATATTCATGAGATGATTTAATTTTTCATAAATTAAACCTGTTGAGTCAACTTATAAATTGACAAATGGAAGAAATAGCATGTTCTTTGAGGCTTCATAATTTATCTACCAAACTGATAATTTTATAAGTGAATATCTTTTTGATGCTTCCCTTTGGAACACTTCGAGATTTATTTGGCAACATGTTTTTGAATCTTTTACTTTTAAACATTTGTCACACACAATATAGAATATGAATGATTTCATCACTGAAAACTTGTGAGTTGCACAGTTCTTCTTTTTCATAATTAATATAAATCCATGCTATCAGGGTAGAACTGTAGTCTCCAGCTCTCATTTTTTGGCCTTCATTTGTTATTAGGTCTTTAGTGGTTTCCCCTAGAATATTATATTTAATGACCTCAAGGTTCAATTTGTTACCAGACTATAGTTGCTCACAACGGTTGGAAGTACATGGACTCTTGGCATAGAGTAAATTCTTGGCATAGAGTAAATTCTTGACATACAGTAAATTTACCCCTGATTTTGTGTGTGTGTGTGAGAAAACTTAAACCCAATTTAAGTAGAATACCAAACTCATGCAAAATGCTGCAAGATCATATGACTTTGGATGAATAAAGAATAAGCAATTAAAAAGACAGGCAAGAGAATTTCCTCACATCTTTATTCATCTACCTGTCTATATTAGTCTACTCAGGCTGCTATAACAAAATACCACAGGCCAGGTGTTTTAAACAACAGGCATTATTTCTCACAATTCTGAAAGTTGGGAGTCCAAGAACAAGGTACTGTAAGACTCCGTTCTTAGTGAGAAGGTTCCCTGACTTGCAGACAGCCACTTCTCACTATGTCCTCACATGGCACAGACAGAGGAGTTGCTCTTCTTAATTAAAGACGTTAATTCCACCTTAAGAACTGCATACTCAGGATTTCATTCTCATTGTATTTTCTAAATACAAAATCAACTTGCAAAGTAAAAATGTAACAACATCAACCTGACTGATGTTTCTAAGTTATACTTTCCACACTGGTGAAGGGCCTTTCTTCCCAGCTAATAGGATGGATTGCATTGTTCCATAGTCAGCATCAAAGGCACTGGATGAGATGCCTAAGTTTCTGATGAGAATATTTGACTTAAGATGAAAGAAACTTCTAAAATGCTAGAACTTTTCTTTTATTCTCCATTCTAATTTTCATGAAATCTCAAAGCTGTCAGAAAATTTAATTAGAAAACTCATCATTTATCTGTGCTGCCTTTCATAGAAAGAACTGCTCCTTTTCCTTTGTTTCCCCGCCCCCACCAATGTACCCCATAGCTTCCCAGTCTCCTCTGTCAATGGGTTTCCCCAGGCAAGGAATACTGGAGTGGGTAGCCATTCCCTTCTCCAGGGAATCTTCCTGACCAAACCCTGATCTCCTGCATTGTAGGAAAATTCTTTACCATCTGAGACAGCAGGAAAGCCCTCAATATACCCCATACCCAGCAAAAACAGACTTACTGACCTACTAAGTTCTGTAACTTTAGCCAGAGTTCCAGCATTAACCACTGACTCATGCATGGTGAGCTGAGGAATCATGATGATGAAAGAGAGAGCATTAGGAGCTTCGAGCGAACCCGGTCATGGCCTATGTTTTCTTTCGGCTTCTTGGTCTCTGAAAGATTCCTGGTTTACATGGCATCATGCTCTTAGTTTTCTTTTAAAGAACAAATAATTTCTTCCTTTAAATGCTAGCCTTGGTGGTGGTTTAGTCGCTAAGTCGTGCCCGACTCTTGCGACCCCATGGACTGAAGTCCTCCAGGCTTCTCTGTCCACAGAATTCTCCAGGCAAGAATACTGGAGTATTGGTTGCCATTTCCTTCTCCAGGGGATCTTCCCAACCCAGGGATCAAACCCAGGTCTCTTGCACCATGGGCAGATTATTTACCGACTGAGCTACCAGGGAAGCCTTAATGCTAGCCTTAGGATTCCAAAAAGAAGAAAGGGTATCTACCTGGAACTAACGACTGGAGAGGTACTTTATAGGAGATTACAGAACATAACTGGTGTTGGAGAAGACTCTTGAGAGTCCCTTGGACTGCAAGGATATCCTACCAGTCCATCTTAAAGGAAATCAGTCCTGAATATTCATTGGAGGCATTGATGTTGAAGCTGAAACTCCAATACTTTGGCCATCTGATGCGAAGAACTGACTCATTTGAAAAGACCCTGATGCTGGAAAAGATTGAAGGTGGGAGGAGAAGGGGATGACAGGATGAGATGGTTGGATGGCATCATCGACTCAATGGACATGGGTTTGGGTAAACTCCGGGAGTTGGTATTAGACAGGGAGGCCTGGCATGCTGCAGTCCATGGGGTCGCAAAAAATGACTGTGTGACTGAACTGAACTGAACTGAACTGACAAAGCACAACTACATAAAGGTTAACATTATTTTGAGAGAAAATCCTTTCTCCTTCAAATGCCATTAATTTATTTACCACTTACTTTCAAAGGAAACTGAATAAATGCAAACATTCGGGAATACATAATGTAAATAAGGCATTTTCCAAGGAAATAATCCACAGCAATATTAGAAATTGTTTAAGAATACCTTGTTGGAAAGCTTAAACAATGAACATGGCAGATAAGAATAGTGAAAAAGAATTAAACTGACCATAGTTTGCACTATTGGAAATAAAACTTTTTAATTTTGTTTTATTTTTAAAGTAATGGAGCAAAGAGAAAGAGGAAATCAACCTTATTTCCTACTTAGCTTATGACAGATGCCATGTAAATACATTATGTTTAGCTAGATTTTAATAAGTGAAAATATAATTAGTGAAAATAGGGAAACTTACGAAGTACTATATGACATAGAAGGAACTAGAAATCTGACAGTTTAGAAAATATTTTGAAAAATAGTGCTTCGTGATCCATTTTTAATAGAGTTCTAAACATTCTTAAATCGTTGCTTCCCAAAGCATGTTCTGTGGTAGTTCATTCTGTCGCTATTGATGGTTTCTGTGAAAAGAGCATGCCAGTGAAGTAATGTAGCAAACACGTAATGAAGCATGCATGTATACTCTAGGACACTTCCGATGCTACTAGTAGGCTAATATCTAGTTTTCACCTAATAGTCAGTGCTTCTCAGAGCTATTTGGTCACAGGACACTGTTTTTCCTTAGAGCACTTCAAGAGGTTGGTGTTGACGTGGTTTGGGGCTACTGCTTTAGATACCTCAAAGGCAGGAAACGAGATCATTTATAACCATGGTTTTTAAATTGTAAAAGGTATTCTTAAGTAATAACAAGGAAAAAACAGATAGGGAAGAGATTTTATTCTCTTGTGAGGAAATGCTGCAGAGATTTCAGTAAATTAAGGCAGTAGAAAGATTATTGGATTAGAAGTGACTGAATTCTGTTTTGATCCCATCACTAAGTTTCCAGACAGAACAGCTAGAAGTCGACTGACCTTAATTTCTAGCTCTATAAAAGGAGTTCACTCAAATTTCCCACCAGTCCTAACTTACATAAAAAAGGCTGAGAGGTCGTTGAACTAGAACAGAGTATGTAACTGTACCTAACATTCTGAACGTCTTTGACAAACTAAGTCTAGGAAATTTATTCAATCAGTCTGTGTTTTATTGAGTAATTTCCATTTGCCTTGTGGTGGGTGATCCTCTTCAACAGAGTTTCCCCATGACTGATTATGTTTGTATGGGGTCCATGGGGTGGAGAATGGGGCCAGATGGTTTACACAAAATGCACAAGTGAACACAAGTGAAGAAGACGATTTCTGAGAGTTCATAGCCAGGTATGCTTTTGAAACATTAATTTTTTTTTTCAAAAGAAAGGAGACATGAAAGCTTCAAATGTCCTAATAATTCTAAGCATTTCCATCGGTTCAGTCACTCAGCTCTGTCTGACTCTTTGTGACCCCATGGATTGTAGCACGCCTGGTTTCCCTGTCCATCACCAACTCCCAGAGCTTGCTCAAACTCATGTCTATCGAGTCAGTGATTTCATTTCAATACTGGAATACTAAGCTGATTGAATCAGATTGTGGCAGTATTTGAAAGTCTATAGGAATAGGAAGAATCATGCTGGATGACTTATAGTATGACAAGTGACAAGTAAACATTTTGGAAAAATATTCTGAACTATTGGATTGATGATATGATAGTGTTGGTCTAGCCCCGCCACTAAATAAAAACTTTTGAGAACATTTACAGTGGACATTAGTATATGAAAAACTTCTTACCCAACATGAAACTAAAAATAATAAAAATAAAACAGAGCATTCTAAATTATGGAGCAAGTTTAATTTTGCTCATTCATAGGGAGAAAAAAAAACACTTTAGTTTTAAATTAAGCATGCTGTGTTCAGTCCCCATCTATTTATTTATCTACTTAAATTTTAAATTATGCTATTATGGTGCAATTTAAATTTGGGGAAAAAAATAAATACATTTTCAAGACCTGAAATCAAACCTTGAAAACGAGGAGGCCAGCTTTTAATTGCTAGAATTATAATATCCCCTGTGTCCTTTCTTGATGTTTCTATTACTAAGCAAGTACTAATTTTAGAACAGCAATGGACAAGAAAACAATTAGACATTCATGAGATGGAAATGATTTTTACAGTAATGTGACTCTTCTGCTTTAACCTACTTTCACCATTATCTTTTTATCCATGTCCTTCATTTTGACAGTGTTACTTCCCACCTGTGACTGGAAGTCTTTATCTTCCCAAACATAAGAGTTTTTTCATGAATCAAGATGTTACCAGAATTCATACTCACACTGACCTAACAGGAATTTTTTACTACATGTACAGTTTTTCCCGAAACAGCAATTCAGACTGAGAGACCCTGAACTCATTGGCTTTTCATCAGTCTACAGAACATACATGGGCCGAGGAGGCTTGAAGAGCGGTCCTTCCCATGGTAGGTGTAAGTGGAAGGGTCCGCCTTGCTTACTGTGGCTGCTTCCTGTAATCTGCCTTTTCCGTTTCTTCGTCTGCGGACAGCTTGCTCTTAACGAGGAGCTCCGGTTCTCAGTGCCGGCTGCAGGTTAACCCGGGTGCACGGGTTTTCCAGAGACCTCCACCCATACAAATTCAGCTGCTGCTGTTTTGAGTCCAAGTCTCAGATACTTTTGAATCACTCCGTAGTGATTACTGAGGTGCCAACCCCCGTTTGTATGTGTCTGGCCCAGCAGGGTGTGCTGTCGCAGAGAGCACTCCTGGTTCTGCAGGAGGGGCCTCGATATCTTTCTGGGATCTAGCTTTGTAATTAAGTGTTGAGTGGCTCCAAGGTCATAGGAAAGCTGTCTCGATTTTCTCATTTGTTTTATCCCATAGAAAAAGAATATCTAGTGAATTTAGGAACTGCTGAAACATCCTCTGGACATTCTCTAGACCTGAGAAATGTTATTGAAGATGCTTTGGATAATTCTTGCTCACTGTTAAATCACCTGTGATCCTAGTGACACTCTGGTGTCTTGAATGTCCCTGTTGTATTTTTGGCAACTAAATTCCCAAATTGGAGATAAAACCCTGGCCAGCCATGGGCAGTACTGCGCTGGGATTTATGTCATGGAGTGACATGACCTCGTGTGGTCAATGATGCCCTCCGCGGACTGGCTTCCAGCAGTGGTTCCTTGCCCGGTGAAACATTCCGGTGATTTGTGCTTTCCTTAGACATGTTATGCTTTAAGAACCAAAGTGAAATGTGAGCAGGCTTCCCACCAGAGAGGCCAGGGATGAATTGGTAAAACTGTTTAGCAAAAATTACCTTTATATTCCCATGTTGAAAGAATATAAAAACCGTGAGAAATTCTCAGGTGGCTCAGTGGTGAAGAATCCATCTACCAATGCAGGAGATGCAGAAGACGTGGGTTCAATCCGTGGGTCAGGAAGATCTCCTGGAGGAGAAAAGGGCAGCCCCCTCCAGTAGACTTGCCTGGAGAATTCCACAGACGGAGGAACCTGGTGAGCAGCTGTCCCTGGGGAACATGACTGAGACCCTGAGTTTGAGCAGTTCATTAAAAACACATGTGACTACACTATTTACATTCCAAACTTGATAGTACCATTATTTTTCAAATACATTATTTCCTGGGTTCTTTGTTTAATTTATAAAATTGCTTGATTTAGCTCTAATGGATTTCACTGCCTGGCAATGAGCCCTGACTAGGGGACAGTAAAGGAGGAAGAGGAGGAAAAGGAAGAGAAGAGGAAAATCCCACAGAAAAGACTTTTAAAAGCTCTGTTTTGATATAGTTATATATAAAGTCACCACTTTCAAGATAACATAGCTATCTTCCTCTAAAAAGCTGCTTCAGCGCCTTCATAATCCATCTGTTTCAGCTCTCCCGTGACCCCACTCTGCCCCTGAGCCCTAACATTGACTTGCTTTCTGTCCAAAATTTTCTGGAATGTTAAGTACATGGAACCACTCAGCGTCTACATTTGGACCTCATTCTTTCACACCGTGTAACGAGTTTGAGAGTCATCCATGGTATAGGCTGTGTATTACTACTTCCCTCATTTTGTGGCTAATATTCCAATGCAGGTATACACCGCGCTTGGTTTATCCACTTTGCTGTTGATAAGTATTTGAGTTGTCTACAGGTTTTGGCTATTGTAACATAAAGCTGTGAAAGACGTTCATATCTGGATACGAAGTCTTTGTGTATTTGTGTCAATGACTAGGTGTAAAGTGGCCTGATCATATGATTAAGTACGTATTTAAATTATTAAGAAGCTTGCAGACGACTCTCCACGGTAATTGTACCATTTTTTATTTTCATTAGAGATACAGAAGAATTCCGATAGTTTTAGGATCTCATCAACACTTGGTTTGGTCTCCCAAGCGTTGATTTAATTTTAGCCATTCTAATAAGCGTGGATGTGCGCACTAAGTCACTTCAGTCGCATCTGACTCTTTGCAACCCCATGAACTGTAGCCCACCAGGCCCCTCTGTCCGTGGGATTCTCCAGGCAAGAATACTGGGGTGGGCTGCCATTTCTTCCTCCAGGGGACCTTTCTGACCCAGGGATGGACCCCTCATCTCTTTCATCTCCTGCATTGGCATGTGTATTCTTTACCACGAGTGCCCCCTGGAAAGCCCCTTAATACATTGTGCTCTTGTTGCTGTTCTGTCACTCAATTGTTTCTGGCTGTTTGTGACCCCATGGACTGCAACACACCTGACTTCCCTGATCTTCACCATCTCCCTGAGTTTACTCAAACTTATGTCCACCTAGTCAGTGATGCCATCCAACCATCTCATCTCTGTTCCTCCTTTCTCTTGCCCTCGGTCTTTCTCAAAATCAAGGTCTTTTCCAGTGAGTGTGTAGTGATATCTTATTGTGATTCTAAGTTGCATTTTTCTAACAAGATAATGATCTTGAAAGTATTCTTCGGTACTTGTATTGTTCAGTTGCTAAGTCATGGCTGACTCTGCAACCCGTGGGCGGTAGCCCTTCAGGCTCCTCTGCCCATGGGACTTTCCAGGCAAGAATACTGGAGTGGGTTGCCGTTTTCTTCTCCAGGTGATCTTTTCAACCCAGAAATCAATCCTGGGTCTCCCGCATTGCAGGGAGATTCTTTACTGTCTGAGCCAATATTCCAGGTCATTTGTATTGCCATATGAATTACAGAATCACTTTGTCAGTTTCTAAAAAGAAAAAAAAAAAAAAATTAACCAGCTAATCAATCAGTCCTACTGGAATTTGAATTGCAGTGAATTTATAGACCTACTTTGAGAGAATTGAATTAATGATATGCGTCTTCTAATCCATAAACTAAATATCCCTCTCCATTTATTTTAGTCAACTTTATTTTCTCTCACCAATGTTTTTTGGTTTTAGTGAATTGATCTTTCATATCTTTTGTCAATGTATTCCTATTTTAGTATTTTTCATGATACCATACATGGTATTTTTTTTTAAATTATTTTTTTTACCATAAAGCCAAAGGGTAATAATGTTTTATTTACTAGAAATACAATTATCTGATCCCATGTGCTTGGCTCATTGGTCACTATGATGATTTTCAGTGTTTAGCAAAAATTTTTAAAGGAAAATTACAATGGTAGAGGATACCAGTGTTACAATAAGGGCACAGGTGTGTGTGATGGGAGAGGACGAGGGACAGTCCCACTGTGTCCTTATATACACCTGTTCTTAGACTGTCATATTTACCTGCTGCCTGGCTTGTGAGAAGATGACAGACTGTTAAGCCATCACCAATAGTTTTCTTTGTTTGTTTACCTTAAATATATACAACTTTGTGTATTATATATCAGTAAAACTGGAAAAATAATACATACAATTTGAAACACAACCCAAATTTGTTTGCCTAGCAGACTTGTAACATAGGAAGAATTTCCTGCTGTGTTAAAGCTTTGAAACATATTTAAAGGGAATAAACATAAATATATATATATATATATATATATATAGAGAGAGAGAGAGAGAGAGAGAGAGAGAGAGAGAGAGGAGAAAAAAACATTTGCTGGCTAAAATTGCCTTTAAAAGTTTTAATTTCTAACTACTGTTTCACAGTTTAGAGAAAGAAGTAATTTTGTACATGGAGTTTGTATCTTCCAACTTAGCTAAACTGATTTATTGCTTCTAGTAGTTTTATTTTATTTGTTTGAGATTCCATAGGAATTTTTACAGAGATGATCATGCTGTATTTGGATAATGATAGGTACTCTTCTTTCTTTCCAAACTGGATTTCTTTTATTTCTTTATTATGATTTACTGCATCAGCTAAAACATTCAGTACAATGAAAGTGGCAAGAGCAACCATTTGCACATTTACTTCCGTTTTTAGAATAAAAGACTTCAGTCATTCACCATTAAGTATGGTGTTAATTGTAGGTTGTTTCACATGCCCTTTATCAGGCTGAGGAAGTTCACTTCCATTCCTAACTTGCTGAGAGTTTATATCAGAAGTGGATGTTAGCTATTTTTCAAATGCCTTTTTGTGCCAATTAATAGAAACTACAATTTTTATTTTTTTCTTTTGTTAATATACAAAAGAAAGTGATATAGTGAAGGATTTTTTAAGTGTAAAATCAACCTAGCATTGCTGTGATAAACTCTACTTGATTATAATGTATTATCTTTTTGGTTTTTTGGGGGAGTGGTTTATACATGTGGTTATGAGAAATATTATTACTAGTCTGCAGAATTCTTTCAATGTCTTTATCTGGCTTTGGTGCTACTGCTATCCTGATTTCACTGGGATAGTTGGGAAGAAGTTACTACTTTTCAACTTCCTGAGAAGATTTGTATGGAATCCATATTATTTTTTCTCTAAGTGATAGAACTTTCTAGAAGCTTTTTAACTGCAAACTCATTTTCTCCAATGAAATTTAATAGGTCTGCTCAGGTTATCTCTTTATTCTTGACTAAGCTTTAGTAGACTGTATCTTTCAAGGAATTTGCCATTTCATCTGAGTTATCAAATTTACTGCCATAAAATTGTTCATATATTCCTTTTTTAATCTTTTTAATATCTGTATGACTATAGTGATGCTACTTCTGTCATTGCTGATATTGTAATTTATGTCTTCTCTCTCTGGCCAGAGGTTTATCTATTTTATTGATCTTTAAGAATCAGCTTTCAATATTACAGATTTTTTTTTGTTTTTCTGCTTTTCATATCATTGTGGAGCAAATTACAGCTGACAGACAAATCCAACCCTATTTTTGTTAAGCCTCATGTCTGTGAATTACTTTTACATTTTTAAAAGATTATTTTTAAAAAGTACTAAAAAATGCAATTCTTTTAGCCACAAAGGCTAAAATATTTATTATCTTGATCTTTACAGGAAAAGTTGGCTGATCCTTATTATATATCATGTTATATTACTTACTTTTGATCACTTCATTCTTCTTTATGTAGCCTTTTCTTATAGAAAACAGCATTGATTTAAGTTCATTTTTTCTGATACAGTAATTTATTGAACCAAATTTCCACTTAGATACCATTTTCTGTTTTTCTCCTCTTTTTTGTATTCCTCTTCTCCTGTTTGTCTGCTTTAATTATTTAAAAAGAAATTCATTTTTTCTTTGTAGCTTTCATTCTGGAGAGTTCCAATTGCTGTATTTTTGTTAATCTTTTCTTCTACAATGTCTCTTCAACCCTTACTTCTATCCCGTATCTATCTTTTTTTTTTTTACTACTAACATTGTTTATTTTTTTTCATTTATTTTTATTAGTTGGAGGCTAATTACTTTACAATATTGTAGTGGTTTTTGCCATACCTTGACATGAATAAGTCATGGATTTACATATGTTCCCCATCCCGATCCCCCCTGCCTCCTCCCTCTCCATCCCATCCCTCTGGGTCATATATATGGAATTTAAAAAGATGGTAACGATAACCCTATATGCAAAACAGAAAAAGAGACACAGATGTACAGAACAGACTTTTGGACTCTGTGGGAGAAGGCAAGGGTGGGATGTTCTGAGAGAATAGCATTGAAACAAGTATATTATCAAGGGTGAAACAGACCACCAGCCCAGGTTGGATGCCTGAGACAAGTGCTCAGTGCTGGTGCACTGGGAAGACCCGTATCTATCTTTGATCACACATTATAATTTTCAACTCTCAAAGTTAGATTTTCTTTTATATCTTATGCGTCTACTGCCCAGATGGCAGTAATGGTGAAGAACCTACCCATCATTGCAGGAGACTTAACAGATGTGGTTTTGATCCCTGGGTTGGGAAGACCCTCTGGAGAAGGAAATGGCAACCCACTCCACTATGCTCGCTTGGAGAATCCCATGGCCAGAGAAGCCTGATGGACTATAGCCCATAGCATCACAAAGAGTCGGACATGGCTGAGGTGACTGAGCATACCTGGTGGCTCCGTGGTAAAGAGTGTGCCTTCCAATCAGATGTGGGCTTGATCCTGGGTTGGGAAGATCTCCTGGAGAGGGGTCTATCCATTCCAGTATTCTTGCCTGGAGAATTCTATGGAGCCTGGCAGGCTACAATCCAAGGGCTTGCAAAGTTGGATACGACTGAGTGACTCTCACACACACCTGTTTCTACTTAACATTCTGAGCATATGGAGTAGAGTTATATTAGCTATTTCAAAGTCTTTGCCCTGTAGGCTCTGGGTCAGTTTCTCTTGATTGATTTTTCTCCTCATTAGGGTCTTATTTATCTGCTTTTTTTGAATATGAGCTAATTTTTTATTAGATGTCAGATATTGTGACTTATGGACTCCCCAGGAAACTCAGTGTTAAAGAATCATCTGCTAAGCAGGAGACACATATTTCACCCTGGGTTGGGAAGATCCCCTGGAAAAGGAAATGGCAATCCACTGCAGTGTTCTTGCCTGCGAAATCACATGAACAGAGGAGGCTGACGGGATATAGTCCATGAGGCTGCAAAGAGTTGGACATGACTTAGTGACTCAACAACATTGCGATTTACAATATGTTAGGTGTTGGATTTATTTCTTCTTTCTTTTTTTTTTTTATTTTTCAGTGGGTTTTGTCATACATTGATATGAATCAGCCATAGAGTTACACGTATTCCCCATCCCGATCCCCCATCCCACCTCCCTCTCCACCCGATTCCTCTGGGTCTTCCCAGCCCACCAGGCCCGAGCACTTGACTCATGCATCCCACCTGGGCTGGTGGTCTGTTTCACCATAGATAATATACATGCTGTTCTTTCGAAACATCCCACCCTCACCTTCTCCCACAGAGTTCAAAAGTCTGTTCTGTACTTCTGTGTCTCTTTTTCTGTTTTGCATATAGGGTTATCGTTACCATCTTTCTAAATTCCATATATATGTGTTAGTATGCTGTAATGTTCTTTATCTTTCTGGCTTACTTCACTCTGTATAATGGGCTCCAGTTTCATCCATCTCATTAGAACTGATTCAAATGAATTCTTTTTAACGGCTGAGTAATATTCCATGGCGTATATGTACCACAGCTTCCTTATCCATTCGTCTGTTGATGGGCATCTAGGTTGCTTCCATGTCCTGGCTATTATAAACAGTGCTGCGATGAACACTGGGGTGCACGTGTCTCTTTCAGATCTGGTTTCCTCAGTGTGTATGCCCAGAAGTGGGATTGCTGGGTCATATGGCAGTTCTATTTCCAGTTTTTTAAGAAATCTCCACACTGTTTTCCATAGTGGCTGTACTAGTTTGCATTCCCACCAACAGTGTAAGAGGGTTCCCTTTTCTCCACACCCTCTCCAGCATTTATTGCTTGTAGACTTTTGGATAGCAGCCATCCTGACTGGCATGTAATGGTACCTCATTGTGGTTTTGATTTGCATTTCTCTGATAATGAGCGATGTGGAGCATCTTTTCATGTGTTTGTTAGCCATCTGTATGTCTTCTTTGGAGAAATGTCTGTTTAGTTCTTTGGCCCATTTTTTGATTGGGTCATTTATTTTTCTGGAATTGAGCTTCAGGAGTTACTTGTGTATTTTTGAGATTAATCCTTTGTCTGTTTCCTCATTTCCTGTTATTTTCTACCAATCTGAGGGCTGTCTTTTCACCTTACCTATAGTTTCCTTTGTTGTGCAAAAGCCTTTAAGTTTCATTAGGTCCCATTTGTATATTTTTGCTTTTATTTCCAATATTCTGGGAGGTGGGTCATAGAAGATCTTGCTGTGATTTATGTCGGAGAGTGTTTTGCCTATGTTCTGTGAAAAATACCGTTGGTAGCTTGATAGGGATTGCATTGAATCTATAGATTGCTTTGGGTAGAATAACCATTTTGACAATATTGATTCTTCCAATCCATGAACACAGTATGTTTCTCCATCTGTTTGTGTCCTCTTTGATTTCTTTCATCAGTGTTTTATAGTTTTCTATGTATAGGTCTTTTGTTTCTTTAGGTAGATATACTCCTAAGTATTTTATTCTTTTTGTTGCAATGGTGAATGGTATTGTTTCCTTAATTCCCTTTCTGTTTTTTCATTGTTAGTATATAGGAATGCGAGGGATTTCTGTGTGTTAATTTTATATCCTGCAACTTTACTATATTCATTGATTAGCTCTAGTAATTTTCTGGAAGAGTCTTTAGGGTTTTCTATGTAGAGGATCATGTCATCTGCATACAGCGAGAGTTTCACTTCTTCTTTTCCTATCTGGATTCCTTTTATGTCTTTTTCTGCTCTGATTGCTGTGGCCAAAACTTCCAACACTATGTTGAATAGTAGTGGTGAGAGTGGGCATCCTTGTCTTGTTCCTGATTTCAGAGGAAATGCTTTCAACTTTTCACCATTGAGGGTGATGCTTGCTGTGGGTTTGTCATATATAGCTTTTATTATGTTGAGGTATGTTCCTTCTATTCCTGCTTTCTGGAGAGTTTTAATCATAAATGAGTGTTGAATTTTGTCAAAGGCTTTCTCTGCATCTATTGAGATAATCATATGGTTTTTATCTTCCAATTTGTTAATGTGGTGTATTACGTTGATTGATTTTAAAGAATCCTTGCATTCCTGGGATAAAGCCCACTTGGTCATGGTGTATGATTTTTTTAATATGTTGTTGTATTCTGTTTGCTAGAATTTTGTTAAGGATTTTTGCATCTATGTTCATCAGTGATATTGGCCTGTAGTTTTCTTTTTTGTGGCATCTTTGTCTGGTTTTGGAATTAGGGTGATGGTGGCCTCATAGAATGAGTTTGGAAGTTTTCCTTCATCTGCAATTTTCTGGAAATATATAAATATTTTCCCTATGTTCTTCAATTTAAGTCTTAATTTTGCAATCAGGAGTTCATGATGTGAGCCACAGTTAGCTCCTGGTCTTGTTTTTGCTGACTGTACACAGTTTTTCCATTTTAGAATGCAAAAATATAATCAGTCTGATTTTGGTATTGACTATCTGTTAATGGCCACCCGTAGAGTCTCGTCTTGCTCTTTCTAGGTCTCATTATTTGTAATAGTGAAGCATTGCTGTCTGTGTACCCTTCCCGGCAAGCTGTGTGCGAGGCAGGAAGTTTTCCCTCTGACTGGTGGGTGGAGGGGCTACTCCTGACCACGTGTGGGCCCGGGTCACTGCTCTCTTGTTCCTCCAAGTGGTGTTTTCAGTACTTTGGACAATTTACCCTCTCATGTGCAGCTGGACAGGAAGGGGCCTCTGCAGACCTCCACTGTGCTGTCTCTGAGCATCTCTCTAGGATTTTCCTTTGTGAATTTTAGCTCACCTTCCTCAGTTCTCAATTCTCAGTTCCATCTCCTCAGTTTTGGGAATCCTTCAGATTTTGCCTGGATTTCCTCCTCTGTACCCCAGCCTGAAATCTCCCTAAAGACTGTACTTTGGAATTAATATAGGGTTGACCTCAATTGTTTCCATCTCTTAAGGGCCACTATTTTTTCAATGCTTGATAGCCTGTATTTGGGAGCCATTGTTTCAAGTGAAATCATTACTAAATATATTAATGGGCTAAAGTTACTCGCTCAGTCTTGTCTGACTCTTCCTGACTGCAGACTTCCAGGTCTCTCTGTCCATGGACTCTCCAGTGAAGAGACCTCTAGTTAAAAGAAGGTTGTGCAACCTCTTTCTCCCAATAAAAAGAGAGGCAACCAAAGATAAAAATTAAGTAATAACATTAACAAATGTCATTTTGACAAATAGGATCAAGAACCAAATAGTACATATAAAAATATGTTTATGACAGTTCATTACATTTGAGTCATAAAAATAGATTAAACAAAATCAAGAGTTAGTTTCCTATATCCAGAATTCTCTGACCACAATGCAGCTAATTTGAAAATATTGATGTCTACAGTAAACGACACTGTATTGGTGATACAGTGACTAGTCAATCCATGCTTAGAAATTAACAAATATACTTCTAAATAGCTACTATATAAGGCTTCCCTTGTTGCTCTGTTGATAAGAATCTGCCTGCAATGCAGGAGACTTGGGTTCAATTCCTGGGTCAGGAAGATCCCCTGGAGAAAGAAATGGCAATCCACTCCAGTATTCTTGCCTGAAGAATCCCATGGACTGAGGAGCCTGGCAAGTTATAGTCCATGGGGTCGCAATAGTCACACGTGACTTAACGACTAAACCAGCACCACACAGGTGAAACAATTATCCTGAGATGTTGGGAAAATTTTTTTTTCTTAAAGATGAAATCACAAAGACAATCAGAAGGTTAAGAATGGAACAGTAATAGAAAAAAATCCTACATATTAAGACTTGATCCAGGTATGTGGCTATAGTGGCTCTTCAAAGAAAAATTATTTGCTTAGGTTGTTTTTATTTTATTAGAAAACGAATAGAAGCTGAAAATTAGTGAGATAACCGTTCAATATAAGTTACCAGAAAAAAAGAAAACAGAATAAAAATACATCAATAATTGAATAAAGATAAAATTAGAGATTTTATCTTTAATTCTAAAGATAAAATCAGAATAAGAAAATAAAGATAAAATAAAACAAAGAAAATGGATAAAAGTCTCTGAAGATTGATTTAGAAGAGAATCATAAAGGCACAGTAAACAATACTAAAGAATAAAAAATGTAGATATATCTAAGATATTTCTGAAATCGAAATTATATTTAAGAGTATATAACCGATTGCATGCAGTAAATCTGAAATAATAAAAATGCTTCCTTTTAAGAAAAATATCTTATCAAAGCTGATTTAATAAATACTCATGAAACAAATTAAGTTTATTTAGAAATATTCTCATTAAAAAATATCCAGCCTAGATAGTTTTATTGGCATTGGTGAATTTTTCTTAACAGTGAGGGAACTAATGCCTAACCAAATATTTTCTGAAAAGAGTACATTTTTTCCTTGGTATCAGAAAAGAAACATCCTGCTCCAACCAGCATTTTGATTACCTTAATTGTTAAAATTTATAAAGTTAGTAAAGAAAAGCAAATTATTGGCCACTTTTATTTACAACCATAGATATAAAAATCTTCAATAAAATTGTTAGAAACCAAATTTAAGAATAAATATAAGGGGTTATATATCATGACCCAGTAGAGTTAATATTGGATATACTTGTATTAACAATAATATAACTCACTGTATTAATAGAAAATACAATTATATCATCTAAATAGATGCTAACATTATTTAATAAGATTAAACATGAATTTATGCTTATGAAACTTATTCAACTAGTAATACATGGGAATTTCCTTAAGAAGGATCTGTGTTAAAAAATTGTAACAAATATGGCAAAATAGTTTCCCTTTAAGATGGAGAAAAAATGACAACTATATAAGTATAAGCAGTGTAATAAAGTATAATAGGGCTGTAAAAATAGAACAAAAATTATTACTTTTGGATACAAAGAAAGAAAACAATTTCTAGTCACAGTTTTTGTGACTGTCTATGCAGAATGCCTAAAAAGATATGTCATACAAGTTCATAAGAGAATAGATTATTCATAAGTTTATAAGATAATTTGTTCATAAGAGAAAAGTTCATAAGAGAATTTTTTGCTGGATAAAAGTTCAACGTACAGAAATCAATTGCAGCAGATAGAAAATGTGATTTTTCTGCGTTTCCATGTATAATTGCACATGTCAGGAATAGGTGGAACCTTGGAGTCATCCAACAGAAGATTTACAATGCCGTCATGAATGAAATGACAAAATTTTATTGCTAGAGATTAAATAAAACCTCAGTATGTGGAGAGATCCAGCTTGAATCCTCAGCAATCAGTCCTCTTGTTCACCATCTCAGAATGCATTCAGTAACCACAATATGCAATCACTAAGTTGACTCATTATCTCATTACTTGGAAAGGATGCATACCTATTGCTGTAACCAGTTTGTTTCCTCTCGCTTCAGAGTGCACTGTGGTTTTCTTAACTCCTTTGCTTTGAGTAAGCCACCAAAGTTCAAGCTTCCACCGAGGGAGCTTTCTATGTGTAGCCAACATCTGCTGTGATTCTGGAAATGTCTGGGTTTGCGACAAGGGGGAAAAAAAAAGGTGATGATTTATCTATATTCTAGGTAGTGGACAGGGAGAAGAAGGAGCCGAAGAGTGAGGCATGTCTTGTTTTCTGAGTCATGATGGGCTTGGGCTTTGCTCCTCGATTCTGGGGTGCACAGCTCTGGAGTCTGGGGACCATTTCGTTGAACCCAGAAATGAATAGTGCCACAAATGAATAGAGTTTCTGAACAGTTCCCTTTGTTCTCAATGTAACTGTACTTTTAGTCTAAGAAAACCATTTACTTTTCACTGCTCATTTTGTGTTTCTGTTTAAAATTTTAGCAGAACAATCTACCCAATGACAGATTACCATGGGTTCATTTTAATAACCACTGCAATCCATTTCCCCGATCTCTATTATGTTTAAGCAACTGCTCAAACCAAAACCAAACCCAACTCACTTTTTTTTCCTACTTGTGTATGAACTCACTGTCCTCGTTTCCTGAAGCTTCACCCATTGTAGACAAATAGGAAAAACAAAATACTCTGGGCATCAACATGGATACTTTCCTTGGCTTTACTGTCAGAACTAGTTTTCCTAGAAGCAGGGATGCCCAAACCAGGGTGCGTGTTGTGAGAGGGGAGTTACAAAGAGGCTACTTTCCTGTTGACGCTCAAATGATGAAATATGGTCTCCCCTCCCCCGGGGTGGAGGACAGTGAGGGACGATGAGCTTGGCTCTGCTCGCTTGCGCCAGCATCTAAAAACTAGCACCCCCTTGGCATAATTTCATCTAATAACTAATAAGATGTCATTTACTTTTATATTATTCATAGGACCACATCTGTTGAAAATAAATTTACATTAGGAATTAAGATAATGCCTCCAAATCACCAGCGTGGTAATTCACTAAGTGAAAATTGACTCATAAAAGGGAGGTAGAACAGGGAACCTCTGATTGCAAAGTCTCTGTAGACAAGTTGAGAGAGCACATTGAAGACCATATGTTTCAACGCAAATGTGACATGTATCTGATACTGGGAGATTTCCAGAAAACGCTGTGCAGAGCGCTCTTCTAAAAAAATCAACTCTTACTTGGTGTAGTACGGAGCCACAGTTATACACTGCAGTTTGTGGATTGTATGCATATGGAATGGCACCTCCAAACAAACTTTCCTTTTAGACCATTATTCTGTTTGTGAGATGACAGCAGATGGCTGAGCTGGCACAGAAATCCACTTCAGCACAGTCCTGATTCATGACTGTTTTAGAGGTGCCAGAAACGTGAGTGACCGAAGACCAGATTTCTGATAGTTCTGTGATGCAGCTCTCCTTTTCTTGTGTCGTTTATGGGTGCGATCTCGACAATAGTTTTCCAAGGACATATCTCAGAATTAATGTTGTGGATATGTTGATTTTAATGGCAGAAGCTTAATGTTCCTCTTGCCACTGCTCTGCAGATCATTTAGACTTCTTAAAATGTCAGTGGTCTATATGTTGTGTGTGTCTCAATATTAATATTCAACCCCTACCATATCTGTCATCTACACTCACACACACAGACACCCCACATTCCATGAAAATGAATGCATAAAATAATTCATGCATTATATTTTCTAAGTTCACATTCATAAAATTGTAGCCTATCTGCTCAAATATAAGGAACCTTAAAAAGGAAGATACCTCACCTACTCTCAAATTTCAATGTGTATACCCAGGTCCAAAAGTAGTATGGAGAAAGAAATGGCAACCCACTCCAGTACTCTTGCCTGGGAAATTCCATGGACTGCAGAGACTGGAAGGCTCCAGCCCAGGGGGTCTCAAAGAGTCGGACACGACTGAGCGGCTTCATTTTCACTCACTTTCAAAAGTAATATCACAGTGTTTCTAAATTACTTTAAATAGATAATGTTATAAGTAGCTTGAATAAAATAATACAGACGTCTGAGTTCTGACTTTCTTGGTTCTATGAATTACGAAAATACAAAAATCACAGAGCACTCCTTTCAGGCTTTTCCTGTTAGCCTTATTATCCCCTGTGGTGGTTATGTATGCTTCTTAGTCCTGCTAGAAGACTGCGAGATCCTCGTCAGGGGAAAATATTTATTTTCTTTTCTGTCTTCCAGATCGTTGTCTCAGTGTACTGTTATTTATAACAAATAAATCTCCATCCCCTTTGCACATTCAAAACTTCTACTAAAATTAACTTTTATTTTTATCTTCTCCAACCCTTAAAAAATGTTTAAAAATGCACTTGCACTTTATAGTATGTACATGTGTCATAGTATTTTACATGTTTGTATTGTATACACATATACTTTTATACATTAATATAAAGTAATATAAATATATTATGTATTATGTTAATCGTGCATTTTTGTATGGCAGTATTCTGCTACTTGAAGTGGTTTGATGTGTATTGTAAAATTTCACTGCTGGTGGCATCAAAACCATCAGTCAATTACACATAGATATATTTTTATAATCAAAACTCCTGTAAAGACTTGAGAAGTTTGGTGGTTTTCTGTGCATGTGTGTGTGTGTGAACTTAATTGTGTGTGTGTGTGTTTTAAATAGGCACCATTAAATTAAAAGATTTTCTGTTAAAAAAAAGAGGTGGCCTGTTGACTTTGTTGTAAAAGTTAATCCACCCACATTTCCTTAAAATATTCCATAATCCCCTGCCCTTTATCTTAAATCTCTTTAATCTATTTTTTTTTATCCATTGTGTTCTTTTCCCTGATTTCCTTTCAGTCCCTGTGTCTTTTTTCTTATATGAAGGCCAAGTTATTAGTTTGCTGTTCTTAGACCTGTGCGTCCCAGCAGCCAGTGTGGGGCCAGGCAGTAATGATGATGGATCAAGGCCTGCTGATACCGCAGCTGCCAGTGAGACCCACAGACTGTGCAGTAAACGCACTCAGTTTCAGAAGCCGCCGAGCACTTTTCCTCTCTCTTTTCCTCTCCAATCCTCACAATATACCTAAAGCCAATTAAGTCTGAAAACAACCTGGATTGTTCATTATCTGCTAATGTAGCATCGTTAATAGCACATTTTTATAAGAAAGCTTATTTGTCTACGGAATGGACCCAAGTGTGTCAAAGAGATGACAGATCATCTAGTTACGCATTCTGTTGAAGTTGAGACATTTTAAATATTTATGCAAACATTAATACACTTGCCTTGGGTGGAAGGGGAGAGATCAGGTGAGCCTCCCTAACTGGTATGTTCAGTCGTGATCATAATATAAATACTTGGTTGAATATTGGAAGGGCCCTTGCCTAATTAAGCCAGTTCATACTAAATGGTGTGCCAGATTGAATTTACAGACTTGTGGCTGAGAGAGGTTATTTTCATATCAAAATTTGGGGTTGTTTTTTAGATATAAGATTTTACTAAATAAATATTTGTACTAACAAGTTTTACAAGGGCAATGTTTAAAAAGTGGTTTTTGCTTTGGCAATAATCATGGTTGCCAAGAGTTGTTCTTCTAATTACAAACTTCTGACCTAGTTTTTAGCAATCTCAACCAGACAGAAAATCCATTGATATTTTTTCCAAGTATGGATTGGGATTCCCAGGTGGCGCAGTGGTAAACGCTTGCCAGTACAGGAGACGCTGGTTCAGTCCCTGGGTTGGGAAGAATCCCTGGAGGAGGAAATGACAACCCACTTCAGTATTCTTGTCTGGAGAATCCCTTGGACGGAGGAACCTGCCAGGTTACAGTCCAGGGGGTCACAGTCGGATACGACTTAGCGACTAAACAACAACAAATGAATAATTGTTTTTAATCACTGATCGAAACAATTCATTGCCTTAGCAATGGTCAGAGGAGTGGTTCTCAAACTTTGGCGTCCTATGGGCTCACAAGTTCCTTTGAAAGGGCAGCTTTCTTGAGCCATAGCACACGATTAGGGGTTTAGTATTTCTGGAATGGGCTTTGCACCCTGAGTCTTTCTAAGGCACACTAAGTCTTCAGGGTGAGCTTCAGGGAAAGTATCCTGAGGCAGAGACTTATTTGTTTTACCTTTGCTGAAAACACGTGTTGGGCTACTTCATCTCAAACACCTGCCACCCGTTCTGCATGTAATCTGAAATCATCAAGTGCAATTAAGTGTGAGAGACAGCCTTGATGAGATGGCAGGCATCAATCATCTCCAGATTTTTTGACACATACTTGTTATTCCTCCTTCGTGCAGAGAATTAGCACCGCGGTGTGAATTTTTTATCAGTTCAGTCATCGGCAGTTGGCACTGTCTTAAGCAGCAGATGGGTGGCTTTAACTTTTAAAATTGTAAAGGCTGTTTGGACACAGTATTTTCCATTACCCAAACATTCCCCCAAGGCATCCAGAGAGGAAGGCTTGCTGCAGCCAGAATGTATACTGAAACTGGCATTGAGAGGATGTGAAGACATATTTCCAGGAAAAAAAAAAAAAGAGTTGTGGGAGACAGGGTAACATGAACATTTTATACTTTAAAAAAGTTTTGATGGACATTTTCTGTTGTTTTACAAAAGCATGAAATTAAGTATTCAGTTCAGCTCAGTTCAGTCACTCAGTTGTCTCCGACTTTTTGTGACCCCATGAACCGCAGCACGCCAGGCCTTCCTGGCGTGATCCAACTCCCGGAGTTTACTCAAACTCATGAAGCTTGTCCACTGCGTGTGGTGCTCGCACTAGGCTTCGTATGCGTTTGGAAGGGGGCTTCTGAGATCGCTGTTCAGGGGTGGGGACATCTGCTAGCTGGGTCACGTCCTGGCAGAGCGGGACTTGCAGGACTAAGTGAAGACAGAGAAGGCAGCTGGCCTCCACCTGACCTTCCTGGGCCTGCAGCAAGGCTCTGCCCCATAACTCTGTGACATCCTTCTTCCATTTGACCCACAGAGAAACAAGCTCTCAGAAGACAAGTACCTATGATTTCATTCACCATTTCCTAGGCATTAGCATCTGTGCCTCCAACTCTCAGCTCTTGCTGGTGGGGGGCTTTGCAGGGAGGAAGGAGCACTGAAATTAGGGTCAGAAGATCTGGTGTGAACAGCTCCTTCACAGCTTATTTCCTCGATGGTGAGGATGACATAGTCACGTGAATATAGAGTTTTGAGTTATGGCTGCAATGTTTTACTCTTGTACCAGAAGGACAGGAGTGGTCCTCTATCCCCATCACCAAATGGTTAGTATAACTTATTAAAGATATTTTCTCCTTGAAAGTATTTTTTAAGTGTATATATTGAATTATAGTTGACTTACAATGTTTCAGGTGCTCAGCACAATGATTCAGTTATCCATATGCACATATTATTTTAATTATTTTCCATTGTAGATTATTATATGATATTGACTTGGTGCCTGTGTTATACTGTAAACCTTTGTTTCTGGTTGAATATCTATTTTTTAAATTAGAAGTATAGCATTCTATTCATACTAAGTCAAACAAATAGAATCAAAATCTCATAAATTTTTTAGTTAGGCAAAAATTGATAAGTTTTCTAAAAATATATATTATACATACTATTTTTATATATGTATACAAAAGATGAAGAAATTGGAAAACATAAACTAAATGAAATGGGAGCACTGAATATGAAATAGAAGAAGCTTAAAAACAACTGGACTATATAATGATCCTTTACTTTTATCTAGTTTGTTTTACTTTAAAAGTATTTTTAATATGGCATTTTATTTGCTTTATTTTCTTGTAAGAAGAGAGTAGTAGAGGAAAGAAAGATGTGGGGATAGCAAGTAACTGACTCATCTTCTTTTATTTCAAGAACTTGCCAGTCCCTTTTTCCACTTAAAACTGATTAAAGAGGAAAAACTGTAGCAACAGGACTCACTATTTTTTAATATAGTTTTTATTTTTTAACACCAGAAGCATTTTGTATTGGGGTATAGCCAATTAAAAATGTTGTGATAGTTTCAGGGGAACAGTTAAGGGATTTAGCCATACCTAAATATGTATCCATCCTCCACCAAACTCCCCTCCCATCCAGGCTGGCACTGGGACATTTAGTGGAGTTCCATGTGCTGTACAGTAGGTTTCTGTTGGGTCACTATTTCTTTAAACTGGGGAAGAGAGATCCCTTAATTTGATCTCAAGATAACCAGTTGGGAGGTTAGCCAACATTCTGCTACTGACTTTTCAGATACCCATGCACAGAGCCTTACAGAAGGTGGAATATTTACATATCTTATCATAGTGGGAAAAAATTTCAGAGGGATAATAGAAGGGAAAAAAAATGATCTCAGGGGCACAACAGGCTTCGTGAAGCTTCATGTTTGACAGCAGAAGGATTGTTGGTGTTGAGATGTTGAAAAAGCTGCAGTAGGTGACGAGGAGGTGCATGGCGGGGCTATGGTGGAAGTGTGCAGACTGGAGCCTGCCCAAGTGTCATGCATAAAGGGGCAGCTTTCACAGTGGGAGTCACAGGTCTGGGTATTTATTATGACAGGTTTTTTTTTGGCATAAAGTAGACATACATCTTGATCTAATAAAATGAGTTTCACATTTTTCCGACAGATGGATATTCGAATTTTCACAAAAAGCCATATGGGCTAGTGGTGGCCTGGGTTTACACTACCATTGAGAACCCTAAGGGAACAGAAGCCCTCGAAGATAATTTGTTAAGAGTCCTAAAGAGTGGGAAAACTGAGGCGGTCGTATAGGACAGGAGATACGACTTGAATGACCACAGGGCTCAGGAAGGTAAACTTATGGAGCATGCCAGCAAGATGCTGCACCTACTTTGCATATTCACCCTGTAGCATTTTGTACCTATAAAAGCTGTCTTCGTTTGGATAAAGCAGTTAGACCCCCTTGAAGGGGTAGTTCCTACTTGTCTCTAACTGACTTTTGCCCAACAGAAATGCAGCCACTAAACTGCCAGAATCTTTCAGTTTTTCAAGTTGAATTTTTATGTGAAATCCAAGATATTAAGGCCCTGTATTCCTCAGTCCCTTTTGTCCTCTAGATGGAGAGGTAGTTCGTGGCGGGGGGTGGGCAGAGTTGTTTTTATTCACCCATGCCTCTCTAGATCTAATGCAAAGTTCAGTTAGTATTTTGCACTGCTTTGAAGGAAAGCCAGAGGGGACTGTGTGCATAAAGCCAACAGTCCATCTCATGTGATCTACAGGGGCTGTTTGAAAGACACATGGGCTCATTCAGAGCATTTCAATGTATTTACCATCCTGGTCCTCCCTGCTAAAATAGTTGTGAGCATTCCCAGTGATTGTGGCAACTCAAAGGACCCACAAGCATCTCCACCCCATTCAGAAACTCTAGGTCGGGATCTAGTAATCCTCCTTGATAGAATTCCATTCCACTTCTTGATGCTGTCTTGAGCATCAGAAAGGAGATATGTCCTTAGTGATCAAGCCTTATATTTAACACAAAATATTCCAAAACTCTTAACTGTTTCATCTTTTAAAAAATATTTTCATTCCCATTGTACTCTCTTAGAATTTACTAAAGTCTAAAACCATCAAGGAAACTGTTACTGAAGCTCTGAAACTTTAAAGCAACAGATTTACAGTAAGTCTTCTTTCCTGTAATTTTGTGAACTCTGAAGAAAATTAAATTATTCATCCCTTAAAAAAAACTTTCCTCATGAAGAAAAAAAGAACTTGTACTGTAGGATTAAGTGATTGATGTAATAAGTAATACTGAGTGAATAGAAAATCACTAGTTAGAATATAACTCACACCTCATATATTTTTCTCTTCTGATCAATATTCAGCATATAAATGGCCCTAATTTTCCATGTTCAGAGGAAAAAGAAGGGGGAAAAAAGCATATAAAGGTTAGAATGGAAGGGCAGTGTTTTATGGTAAGTGACTATAATTTAAGACCTGTGGCTTGTTAGATCATAAAACAGTAGAATACTCTAACTATGCAAAGGTTATTTATATCAGAGAAATAATGCTATACTTAAGAGGAAAGCATGAAAAAAATGTGTGATGATGGGATGAAGTTAGAATAGAATTTTCATGTAATATTATTCTGAAAATTAGGAAACTGTGTAGTCAATTTCTTTTTAACCACTTCTCTCCTCTTTTTGGTGGGATTATATTCTCAGCCAGCCACTGTCCTCTTGAAGCCAAAGCAACTCAGGTAATTCAATCATGGGCATTCATACAAAATTGCTTAATCTCCACTAATGTGACTTCTCTTACCTTGGATGGGGGGTATCTCTTTATGGCTGCTCCAGCAAAGCACAGCCACTGCTCCTTACCTTGGACAAGGGTTATCTCCACATGGCCGCCCCTCTTGACCTGTTAGTTTCCAAGGCAAACCATTCAATATCACGGTAATCCAAGTCTATGCCCCAACCAGTAATGCCGATGAAGCTGAAGGTGAATGGTTCTATGAAGACCTACAAGGTCTTTTAGAACTAACACCCAAAAAAGATGTCCTTTTCATTATAAGGGACTGGAATGCAAAAGTAGGAAGTCAAGAAACACCTGGAGTAACAGGCAAATTTGGCCTTGGAGTACAGAATGCAGCAGGGCAAAGGCTAATAGAGTTTTGCCAAGAGAACGCACTGGTCATAGCAAACACCCTCTTCCAACAACACAAGAGAAGACTCTACACATGGACATAACCAGATGATCAACACTGAAATCAGATTGATTCTATTCTTTGCAGCCAAAGATGGAGAAGCTCTGTACAGTCAGCAAAAGCAAGACCGGGAGCTGACTGTGGCTCAGATCATGAACTCCTTATTGCCAAATTCAGACTTAAATTTAAGAAAGTAGGGAAAATCACTAGACCATTCAGGTATGACCTAAATCAAATCTCTTATGACTATACAGTGGAAGTGAGAAATAGATTTAAAGGACTAGATCTGATAGAGTGCCTGGTGACCTATGGATGGAGGTTCGTGACATTGTACAGGAGACAGGGATCAAGACCATCCCCATGGAAAAGAAATGCAGAAAGGCCAAATGGCTGTCTGAGGAGGCCTTACAAATAGCTGTGAAAAGAAGAGAAGTGAAAAGTAAAGGAGAAAAGAAAAGATATTCCCATTTGAATGCAGAGTTCCAAAGAATAGCAAGGAGAGATAAGAAAGCCTTCCTCAGTGATCAGTGCAAAGAAATAGAGGAAAGCAATAGAAAGGGAAAGACTAGAGACCTCTTCAAGAAAATTAGAGATACCAAGGGAACACTTCATGCAAAGATGGGCTCGATAAAGGACAGAAATGGTATGGACCTAACAGAAGCAGAAGATATTAAGAAGAGGTGGCAAGAATACACAGAAGAACTGTACAAAAAAGATCTTCATGACCCAGATAGTCATGATGATGTGATCACTCACCTAGAGCCAGATATCCTGTAATGTGAAATCAAGTGGGTCTTAGAAAGCATCACTACAAAGTTAGTGGAGGTGATGGAATTCCAGTTGAGCTATTTCAAATCCTGAAAGATGATGCTGTGAAAGTGCTGCATGCAATATGCCAACAAATTTGAAAAACTCAGCAGTGGCCACAGGACTGGAAAAAGTCAGTTTTCATTCCAGTCCCAAAGAAAGCCAATCCCAAAGAATGCTCAAACTACCACACAGCTGCAGTCATATATGCTAGTAAAGTAATGCTCAAAATTCTCCAAGCCAGTCTTCAGCAATATGTGAACTGAGAACTTCCAGATATTCAAGATGGTTTTAGAAAAGGTTGACGAACCAGAGATCAAATTGCCAGCATCCGCTGGATAATCGAAAAAGCAAGAGAATTCCAGAAAAACATCTATTTCTGCTTTATTGACTACATTAAACCCTTTGACTGTGTGGATCACAATAAACTGTGGAAAATTCTGAAAGAGATGGGCATACCAGACCACCTGACCTGCCTCTTGAGAAACCAGTATGCAAGTCAGGAAGCAACAGTTAGAACTGGACATGGAACAACAGACTGGTTCCAAATAGGACAAGGAGTACGTCAAGGCTGCATATTGTCACCCTGCTTATTTAACTTATATGCAGAGTACATCATGAGAAATGCTGGGCTAAAAGAAGCACAAGCTGGAATCAAGATTGCCGGGAGAAATACCAATAACCTCAGATATGCAGATGACTCCACCCTTATGGCAGAAAGTGAAGAGGAAGTAAAAATCTTCTTGATGAAATTGAAAGAGGAGAGTGACAAAATTGGCTTAAAGCTCAACATTCAGAAAACTAAGATCATGGCATCCAGTCCCATCACTTCATGGCAAATAGTTACAGAAACAGTGGAAACAGTGGTAGACTTTATTTTCTTGGGCTCCAAAATCACTGCAGATGGTGATTGCAGCCATGAAATTAAAAGACCCTTTGCTTCTTGGAAGGAAAGTTATGACCAACCTAGATAGCCTAAATACTTTGGCCACCTCATGCAAAGAGTTGACTCATTGGAAAAGACCCTGATGCTGGGAGGGATTGGGCGCAGGAGGAGAAGGGGATGACAGAGGATGAGATGGCTGGATGACATCACCGACTCAATGGACGTGAGATTGGGTGAACTCCGGGAGTTGGTGATGGACAGGGAGGCCTGGCGTGCTGCGATTCATGATGTCGCAAAGAGTTGGACAAGACTGAGCGACGGAACTGAACTGAACTGAACTGAATGTTACTTCATTCTCAAGTGAATTAGTGTTATGACAAACATGTGCCCATGCAGGCTTTTCGTTTCTGAGGTTGGTTTTTACTCTATCATAAGAAACGTGAGCAATTAAGGGGAATACCACTGATTTATAACAGCTCCTTTTCTGCCTCAGTGTTTAACACATCTTGTTTGATTTCTGTAGGCAAAAGAGAAGTCAAAAGGAAGATATTTCTAATCTCTTGAAGTTTTACTGCCAGAGACCGCAGGCAAACACAGTTCTCAAAAGCTCTCTAGGAGGTAGCTTTATATGTGATTATAGCTCGTCTAATATCATGCAAATATTAAAGAGGTTTAAAACTTCTAAAATCATTGATATTTTTCCATCCTCAGGCAATCGATGAAAGCGGAAACATATTGCTTTCGGATAAGCCTTTAGGTAAATGTATCATACAAAACGTTACATAAAAACACTGCACAGCTTAATTTTACCTGACTTGTAATCCCTGGGAACATTAGAATATTGTTTTTCTTAAAAATTCATTCTACATGATGATTCATGTATTTCAGTCATTTTCTATTATAACTGTAAATTTTTACCTGATTTGTCATATCTTCAACATACTGCAGTTCAAATGATGTAAGCGTTGCTTCTCAATCCTGCCTACTACTCCCTGTTAATCCTCATTCGAAAGATTCAAATGTGCTACTATGCTTTCAGTTTTACAAATTCTTCATCCTGTAATATCAGATATTTGACTTCCTCCCATCAGAGGTCTCTGATTTGATGGTTTATCTGTCACTGAGTTCCATGAGTGCATTCTGAGTCGCTTCAGTCGTGTCTGAATCTTTGCGACCCTGTGGACTGCAATCTGCCAATCTCCTCTGTCTGTGAAATTCTCTAGGTAAGAAAACTGGGGTGGGTTGCCATGCCCTCCTTCAGGGGATCTTCCCAACCCAGGGATTGAACCTGTGTCTCTTATGTCTCCTGTATTGGCAGGCTACTTTTTTTTTTAAACACTAGTACCACCTGGGAAAGCCTCACTGAGCTCCAGACACCTATTATCTTGCATAGTCACAAGTGGATGTCACTGGTTTATGTATGTACCTTATTTCTGTCATCAAGGATGTTTGAAAAGATGTCCATAGATTTAGTGTCTCTGACACTAAATAAGGTTTTCAACCAATTTAATTATGTATGGTTTGTTTGGCTTATTCTTTCCAAGTATGACTCTTTCCCTAAAAATATTTTTAAATGTCAGCAAGTAAATTTGAAAGAGCTGAAGCATATAGAATAAGTTTCAAAATAATTATCTTTTAAAATAAAAGAATACAAGTAATACCTAGATTGATTTCTTCAAAACAATCTAACATCCTTTAAAAGTAGCTACTAACGTCTATATGAATAGTTGTTTAGAGTGAATATAAAATTCAGAAAACTCAGAACAGCATTGCAGGCTGGTTGACTCCTTGGGGAACTGCAGGTCAGTGCTGTTGGCCTGGTCCGTGGGTGTTACCAGGACCATCCCAGGGCCCCACAGGGGTTACCGAGTGGGCCTTGAAATCTAGCTGGAGGTCTTGCTTAACTGTGGAACGCAGGAGAGGGAAGTGGGGAGCAGGGTTCCTGACCCCTTGGGAAGAGGTCACCAGTGATCCATTGCCATCTTATCGTAAACTGAGACAGTTCCCCCTGAGATGAGTTGAAAACGGGCACAGAGAGTTTTTAATCTTACCCTGGACTAGCAAAGAGGTGCAGGGGAAGCAGAGATCGTCAATAGTCTCCAGCTCTTAATTAAGAGAGTATTTGGCGACCCTAAATCCCGGAATCAATGGCTTGTGTTAACCAGCCAAATAGAGAGTTGGAGAGGAAAAGCTTGTTTGCCTGGATCTCTTTACATCTCAGGAGATTAAATTGAGAGCCCAACCTTTTTCCGTGGCTATGGCCTGAAAGCTAAGCCACCATTTAGCTGTTACTAAAGGAGTTGTTGAACACAACACTTACTTCTGAAATCAGTCATTTACTTTTAAAATAATGTTAGTTGTTTATCTGTATCTATATAAGGATACAATTTTTCCATATTAAAATATCCCAGGTCTGCTTAGATTTGCATGCTTACTTTGTTTTTAATGTTAAACTACTGAGAGATCACACAATGGACTTAAAAACCAGTGTTGGTTTTGTTTGTTTTTACATCAGGAAAGCATGGAATTAATCATACTTATTTACTCAGAGTGCAGTACTGCCTGTGGTTCATGTCAGGTATTCTTCTTGTTTTATTATTCTTTCCAATCATCCCAGATCTCTATTCTCATTTATATCTGCATACACAAGGGACTTCTCTGGTGGTCCTGTGGCTGAGAATTCATGCTTCCAATGCAGGGGGCCTGGGTTCCATTGCTGGCTGGGAACTAGATCCTACTTGCTCCAGCTAAACAATACTGAGCACCACAACTAAGACCCGGGTAGCCATATACACTTACACACACAAATATATATATATATTTTAAGTTTCACCATATGTGTATTTCCAGGAAACCATCACCACTGGGAAGGTGG
This sequence comes from Muntiacus reevesi, assembly GCF_963930625.1. Classification (NCBI taxonomy): domain Eukaryota; kingdom Metazoa; phylum Chordata; class Mammalia; order Artiodactyla; family Cervidae; genus Muntiacus; species Muntiacus reevesi. Next base: position 161,955,371 of record NC_089251.1, read on the forward strand.
TGAATAGATATATCCCTCCCAAAATATCGTTATGCCTCTTTGCACCTGCTTCCTCCCACCTGCTTCTTGGTTCATTCTTCTCGAGGCAACTGCCAATCTGCTTGCTTTGTGTCCCTGTAGATTAGTTCTCATTTTCATGAATTGTGTACGGATGGAATTACACAGTATATATCTCTTAGTCTGGCTTGTTTATTAAGTAGTTATTTCGAGTTTCACTCATGTTGCTGGTCATTCATTTTTGCCGCTGAGAGTATTCTATTGGGTGAGTTAACTACATTCTCCTGTTGATGGACATTTGTTTTTTATCCAGTTTTTAGCTTCTATAGTGTTATAAATCAAACTACTGTGAAAATTCGTGGACAAATCCTAGCAGATACTTATGATTTCATTTCTAGAAGTATATTAGCTGAATCATGTAGTAGGTATATGTGTAAATTTAAGAAATTAACAGACTTTTTCCCAAAAGTTGCTATTTTATATTCTCACCAATAGTGCATGAGATTCCAGTTATTCCATGTCATTGTAAATATCTAGCATGTCTAGTTTTTTTTGACTTCAGCCATTCTAATAGGTTTGTAGCAGCATCTCATTGTGGTTTTAATTTGCATTTCCCTGATGAACCTATAGAATCTATGGATCTATAGAACTTTCTATGAGCATAGTATTGTCAATGGGGAATAAAGCAGCTTTTCTTTTTCCTGTTTATCTTGTCTTATAGCATTGTGCGTAACCTCAACTACAGTGTTGTATAGCAATGGTAAGACAGAATGTGCAGGCCTTGATCTTAGAGGGGTAGTGCTCAATCTTTATATCATTAAGGATGATGTTAGCTGCTTCCTTGGTGGCTCAGATAATAAAGAATCTGCCTGCATGCAGGAGACCTGGATTCGATCCCTAGTTGGGAAGGTCTCCTGGAGAAGGACATGGCAACCCATTCCAGTATTCTTGCCTGGAGAATTCCGTGGACAGAGGAGCCTGGTGGGCCACAGTCCATGGGGTCACAGAGTTGGACACCACTGAATGACTAAGCACAGCACATGATGTTAGCTGCAGGTTTTCATAGGTTTTCTTTATCAGGTTGAGAAATTTCTGTACTATTCCTAATTTTCTATTAGGGACAGTTTTATCTTGAGGAATGGATTTTGGATTTTGTCACATGCTTATATTTTAAATCTGTAGGATGATCACGTGCTTTGTCGTTTTTTCAGTCTGTTAATGCTGTGAATTACATTGATTGGTTTTCTTATACCATGTTGGCCGTTTTTAATCAGGGTAACAGTGACTGAAAAGGATTTACAGTATTTTCTTATCTTCAATTTTCTTAAGAATTTGTGTGGAGTTGGCATTATTTCTCTCTGACTATTTGAACTCACCTGGAGCTTTCTTTGTGTGTCTTTACCACAAATTTATTTTCTTAAATAAAGAAGTGGCTGCTCAGGCTTGCTTCTTTTTGTTGTTGTTGCCTGAGATTCGGTAGTTTTTGTCTACTTCCGTAACTTGTCTGTTCATGGGGATTCTCCTGGCAAGAATACTGGAGTGGGTTTCCAAGCCCTCCTCTAGGGGATTTTCCCAACCCAGGGACTGAACCCAGGTCTCCTGCATTGCAGGCAGATTCTGTACCCTCTGAGCCACCTGGCAAGCACAGATTTATTTTCTTAAATAAACAAGTGACTACTCAAGTTTTTGTTGTTGCCTGAGATTTAGTAGTTTCTCTTTGTCCTTCAAGAAATTCATCGCCTAAGTTCATAAATTTATGGGTATAAAGTTAATAATATTCGGCTGCTATACTTTTTAACATCTGTAGAATCCACTGTGTCCCTTCTCATGTTGCTGATATTGGTAAATTGTGTCTACTCTGTTTTTTTCTTTATCAGTTTTACATGTGTAAATATATTGATCTTCTCAAAGAGCAAGCTTCTGTTTTCATTGATTTTTCCCTATTATTTTTCTATTCTCAACCATTGATTTTTAACTGATCTTTATTGTTTCCTTTTTTCTTCTGCCTTGCCTTTTTTTTTTTTTTTGCTCTTCATTTGTGTTTTTTTTTTTTTTCTTTTTTTAAATAGAAACTGAAGTCATTGATTTAAAACTTCTCACTTTTCCCATATAGGTGATAAATCCTATATTTCTTTTTTATACTGTTTTACCTGCATCTTAATTTGCCTTCATTTTCATTTATTTCAGAATTTCCCTTTTGATTTCTCTTTCATCCATGGGTTACTTAGGAATATATTATTCAATTTTCTAATATTTCAAAATGTGTTTTTATTTCTCTTAGGTAATACCTAGAAATACTGAGCCATTTTGCAAAGTGTTTATACAATTTTACACTTCTAGTTTGCACTGTATCCTGGCCAACTCTTAGTGTGGTCAGCCTTCACTTTCAGCATAGGTGTGTAGTGGTATCTCATGGTTTCAATTTGCAGTTTCTTAATGGCTAGTGATGGTATTCATTTTCATGAACATACTTGCCATCCATCTGTCTACTTTGGTGAAATATCTTTGCAAACTTTTTGCATACATATTCGTGGTATTTGTGTGTTTATTATTGAGTTTTCCCGAGTCCTTTATATATTCCAGGTGCGAGTTCTTTATCAGATGTATTCTTTATAATATTTTCTGCCAGTCTAGTTTATCTTTTCATTCTCTTAATAGGCTCTTTCAAGGGGAATAATTTTTATTTTTATTAATTAAAATTTATATGTTTTTTACGGATAATAATTTTGATGTCATATCTCAGAACTATTTACCTATCTCAAAGTAACAAATAATTTCTTCTGTATTTTCATTTAGATATTTTATTGTTTTACATATTCATTGAGGACTGAATTCATTTTGAATTAATTTTTATATATAATGATTGGTATGTATCAAAACTTGATTGGTATTTTTACTTTGTTTGCATATAGATATCCAGTTGTTCAGCTCCATGTGTAGAAGACTATGTTTTTCTCAACATAATTGCCATTTCACCTTTGTCTGAATCTATTGCCCATATTCATGGAGTCCTCTATTCTATATCATTGATCAATTTCTGTGACACATAGTAATAGAGTTGCTGAGTCACAGGACATCTGTATGTTTAATTTCTCTATGTATTGCCTTCTGCTATTCCTAATTTAATTTTTATAGTTAGGTTACCAGAAATGCAAATCTTATTTCCTTTTATATTGCTTTATATGTGAATAGTTTCCACTTCTTATCTTAAAACAAAGCAAATAGCTTCTCCTTTGACAAGTATATTATAATGTGAGATGGAGTTACCATAATTTTTCATAAATGAACCATTTTGCTCTCATTTACTGAACTACACTAGCTACCCTTTTTTGTGGATAATGAGTTCTGGTAAAGAAACAAAGAATGCTATTATTAATGCCCCTGCTAATTAACAATTTCTGTTTCTAAGGCTGTTGTGTAGGTTTGGCAGATAAAATATAGGTTGTTGTTCAGTTGCTCAGTTGTGTCTGACTCTTGTCGACCCCATGGACTGCAGCACACCAGGTTTCCCTGTCTTTCACCATCTCCCAGAGCTTGCTAAAGCTCATGTCTGTCGAGTCAGTGATGCCACCCAACTGTCTCATCCTCTGTCATCCCCTTCTCCTCCTGCCTTCAATCTATACCAACATCAAGGTCTTTTCAAATGAGTCAGCTCTTCGCATCAGGTGGCCAAAGTATTGTAGTTTCAGCTTCAGCATCAGTCCTTCCAATGAACACCCAGGACTTATCTCCTTTAGGATGGACTGGTTGGATCTCCTTGCAGTCCAAGGGACTCTCGAGAGTCTTCTCCAACACCACAGTTCAAAAGCATCAATTCTTCGGCATTCAGCTTTCTTTATAGTCCAACTCTCACATCCGTACATGACCAGTGGAAAAACCATAGCCTTGACTAGACTGACTTTTTTTGGTAAAGTACTGTCTCTGCTATTTAATATACTGTCTAGGTTCATCATAACTTTGAATAGCAAATCTGAAATTCAAATTTAACTGAGTACCTTGTATTTTTATTTGCAAAGTCTAGCTACTCTGTTCTTGAGGCTCTTCATGCTTCCCCATAAGTCATAATCATAATAACTTGTCTCAGCTACTTTGAACCACTGCTCCAAACTTTCTAAATCATTAGTTGCATTTATTGAACTAGTGGAATTAAAAACTCCCTATGGATTGTTCAGGCATTTCCTAGCTAAAATAATCCACTTTTAAAAAATAACTCTTTTGTTTTGAAAAATTGTAATGTAGTCAGATCAATCTCCATTTTTGGCATATAACAGATAAAAGATTTCAGTTTAAAGAAATATTGTTTTCTACTCACGTATTCTTTTTCGTCTCTCTTGCTGTCAGTGTATTCTGTTTTGTAAAGCGGGAATTTGATAATGACTTTAAGGTCCAAACAATGACAAAAGAGAACAATTAAAGAGATTTTGTTTGTTTGATTTTTTTTTAAGGAAAACAGGGTATATAAAAGAGGAAACAATTATCTTTAAACAGATAAAGTTTTATACTCTAAAGCCTACAAAAAGCATTTTAAAATATCACTGTATTCTGATAACAAACTAAAACATCCATTTTAGAAGACTACCACAGTGAAACTTAAGAGATCTACTGCGAAGATTGCATAAGGATTTAGCTTCAAAAAACCAATTCCATAAATGTAGAATGACATAGACCTGCCTTGGTAGTTATTTCATGTGAAAAGCATCTAGTCTTTTAGTTGATAGCAAGTTCAGTAGTAGACGGTGGTGTGGCAAGACCAAAAGAGAGTAAGCTGTACCTTTCCTGGCATTAATCAGAGTATCAGCAGAGAAGGTGTAGTCTGGAGCAGTGGGGGTGCTTCGAAAGCTCTAAATAAATATTATTTGAGTGAATGAATGAACTGTTCTTTGCATTCAGACAGTGAACATCTAAAATACAGTGTCAGTTCTGGACAGATATTTTAGAAAGTACACTGACAATTTAGAGAATGACCCCAAGAGGACTGGCCGGAAAGTAAAGGATCTGGAGACCCAATCTCAGTGAGGGAATCTCTGGAGAATCCCTAGGGTGAGTTTTCTTGAGGAAGTGCTCACATTTTTTAGGCACTTAGGTGTTCTTACATGGGAATATTAACGTGTCTATTTAAACTACTCCAGAGGGCAGAATCAGTAGGTTGAAATTAGCGTGAAGAATATCAAAAGGTAAACAATGTGGTCATTAACCTAAATCATCAGATTTATTCCTCTGCTGTTTTTTTTTTTTAATTTTTATATTACTCATTTAATTTTATTTTTGGCTCTGCTGGATATTTGTCGCTTTGGACTGGCTTTCTCTAGTTGTGGCGAGCTGGGTGTTGCTCTGTATTGTGACGGTTTACCTTGTAAGCTCCCGGGCTTCAGAGCAAAGCCCTCAGCAGTGGTGGCACCTGGACTGAGCTTCTCCTCGGAATGCGGACTCTTCTCCAACCGGAGGTTGAACCCTCCTTGATAATCCATTGACTTATTTTTGTGTAGTTTTCTTCATGTCCAGTGTGTTTAGCAATAAAAATAACATTGTATTTTAAAAACTGATACATAAGAAATTGAACACAATAGCCTTTACCTAAGCAATAAGATTTCCTGGTTATGCATTTAATTTTTCATCACCCATGTTCATATCAGCCTTGTTGGCTGTAACTAAAAAGTGCAAACAACCCACGTGTCCACTGATGCATCAATGGACAAACAGAAAGTGGTTTATACACACAGTGGTGTCTTATTCTGCCTTTAAAAACCATGAAATTCTGACACATTCTACAACAGGGATGAACCCAGAGGAGGTTATGCTTAAGGAAAGTCAGCCAGACACAGCCAGGCAAATACCACGCGACTCCACTTCCAGGAGGTGTCTAGAGTAGCCACACTGTAGAAAGAGGAAGTAGAATAGTGACTGTCAGGGCTTGGAGTCAGGGGGAGTGGGTAGTTGCTGCTTAATGGATATAGAATTTCAGTTCTGCAAGATGAAAAGGTTCTAGAGGTTGGTTGCACACCAATGTGAATATACTTAGCAAGGATGAACTGTATACTCACAAGCGTTAAGATGCTCAGTTTTATATTATGCGCTGTTTTTCAGTCACTCAGTCGTGTCTGACCCCGTGGACTGCAGCACACCAGGCTTCCCTGTTCTTCACTGTCTCCCGGGGTTTGCTCACACTCATGTCCATTGAGTAGATGATGCCATCCAGCTGTCTCTATTATGAGTATTTCACTGCAACTAGGAAAATTAATTCACCTCATTTCAAACATATTGTTTTCAGTTAAGCACATGAATAATTCTCTCCTTTGTTTGATCGTATATGTCAAGCAAGAGAATTTTAAGATATCCATGAGATAACATCTATACTAAGCAATAACCTTCAAATTGTAAATCTCCTAGCATTTATGAAATGCAACATTAGCTTTTGAGACAATGTCTATGCTGCAGTATTTAAAGATATCTGAATTACTATTAGTAATCTAAATATATCAGGCTTCTAGGAGCTCCAGGAGAGGCACTTGAAGGGAAGTCCTTGGATGCTCTGAAATCACACTGAAGATGCTGTGTTCTGTGTGTGTACGTCAGGAAAGAGCACCCACGGCTCTTATCTGGCCCTCAAGGGCTCTGTGACAGCTGAAAGATCAAGAGCCACTTATGTAAATGCAATTCACAGAGCCTGTGAGATGGTTGTCTTGCCATTTGGGACTGTTAGAGGTACATTACTCCCTGTCATCCTCTACACCTCTTCTAAGCAGTAATTAATAACGGCAGGACAGTAACTTGGCGGACACAGGTGGTGTGCCGCCAGGGTCCGCCTGTGTGCAGGGCTGTTAGACGTTTCCATCAGTGACTCCATGATGGAATAGCTACATGCTCGCCTCGTATGAGGATGTCGTAGAGTCAGATGCGGCACCAGATCCTGGGCGGTTAGGAGCAGAATTCCAAGTGCTCTTGACAGTTTGGAGAAAAATGAATACCAGCCAGTGACAATGAGGTCAACAGGAATAGAAGGGTAGAAATCAGGAGGGAACATAGGCCAGCAAGTCTAGTGGAAAGAACTGGCCAAGGAAAAGCCGAATGACAAGAACCAGAGGCTCTTGACGAATCACAGGCTGAGGGCCACGATGAAGCCACAGCTCTTTGTGACGTGAGCTGCTACCGCAGAGGAGCCCCAACAAGAGAAGCAGGCACTTTCCTACTCGGAGATGATCTTGAGTAGTTGAGATTCCCTTGTGTGGTTCATTGCTGATGATTCCTAAGTAGTTATCTGCGTTCATTATTCTATTTTTCGGAGCAGAATGTTTGCGTGCAGACAAGTGTGCACATATAAACATAGCGCATGTGTGTGCTCTGTGTATGTGCATGTACGTGTGTGCTTTGTCTGTGTTGAGGGTTTGAGAGTGTCAACTTGAAAAATATTCACAACCTAAATTTGAGTTATGTTTTATTTGGCGGGACTTTTTAGGATTTCAAGCCCGGGAGATAGCATCTCAAGTAACCCTGAGAGAAGTGCTCCGAGGAGGCGAGGGAAAGAGCCAGGTTATATAGCAGTTTTGTAGCAAAGGGCAGATAGTCTGAACATCAAAAGATCATTTTTAATTAGAGACAATCAGATATCCCTGTGAGCTTCCCAGCTGGGACTAGTGGTAAAGAGTCTGCCTGCCAATGCAGGAGATACAGGAGACACAGTTTCGATCCCTGAATTGGGAAGATCGCCTCAAGGAGGATATCCAAAATTAAGGAAGTTAGTCCTTTTCTATGTATGGGCAGGTCCAAGAGTCTGGACTCACTGAAATCATTCTTTTCATATGTATCTCAGCTACCCTGGACCAGTATCCTGTGTTTTTCACATCCTAAGCTCCTTTGGGGCTCTCTGTAGGGAGTGTCTGCAGTTTGTTGGCTGTTAGGTTGCAGGTATTCTCCGTACTGAGTGCCGTTAGGTATCACCAGCTTACACTGGAGGACCAGAATCACTGATGACAGTGACATCCTTCTTTATTATTAATATGGCAGGAAAGATTTCATGTCTCAAGGGTCTGCCTTAGCAAGAATCTCGATTGCTTGGTTTGTTGTTCTAAGCTTCTGATGCTTAGAAAAGATGACTGGGTAGATTTTGGAAAAGTATTCAGGAAAGGAGAGAAGACATTGAAAGGAAAAGGAATATGGGAATTTAAAAATTAATTATCTGGAGTCAAAAATTGATGTGTGGAGATGTGATAAAGAGAACGTGGCAGGTGGTCATGTCCTGTGATCATGCTCAAGGGAACACAGCTTCCTTCCCCTACCTTGGGAAAGCTTTAGATCATGTGGAGTCTTCTCACCATAAGTAATGGACAGTTTTAAGAATAACACTACATACAATACTTATCCAAAGAGACTAGAATTATGCATCATTACAGTCACTTTTATTTTCACGTGTAAAATAGATTCTACAAGGAGGGTACACTAGGTATGTTCCTAATTTTAGGGGACTCTTCGTAACCCTTTTGAAAACTTCATTTGATTAGATCCAAAATCAATGAACTTGTAAGTTAACTCTCATTAGCTGCCAGGTACAAGCCATCTGCCGTGAAGCATCACTGATAACTTTCCGTGAAGGTTTCTGCAACTCACATTTTGACAAACTTATTTTTATAAAAATTTGAAATCTCAAAGTTACAGACCAACAGTCCTTCAAAGCAATATAACAAAATTTCAAATATTATAGGAGAATTAATCACTTTTGTTAGCAAGGAGACTTCAGTAAAAGCTACCTTTATGATAAGGTAGCTAATAAACTATAGGTTCTGAATAAACATAGAGATGAAGGATGGTTTCTCACGCTTCTCCTACAGTGCAAGTGAAAGAATCTTTAGAGATAGTGCACCGTCTAAGAAAGCGTTGTGCTTATTCAGCAAGCTACCAAGAGGAGGCTCCCTTCCCCGCTTTCAGTGAGATGACTGTGTATTGATCCAGAGCATTCTGTGGATCAAGAGACCGGATTTACTGTGATCTGTGAGGAAGGAGGTACCATTATCATCTCCCCTTTTTGGTTGAAGATTATGAGTTTTAGCAGTAGGTGGCACCCTTGAGGTCACAGGTTTACATTTGGGTTCAGTCCTTAGGACATGAGGCTCAGTCAGTGGTCTTTCAAGATCTTTGACTAAATGGCATCATTTATTCTGATTTTTTTGTACTTATTTTCTTGATTTGAATAAAATAGAATCAAAGTGTACTTATCAAACTCGGTTCAGTTCAGTCGCTCAGTCGTGTCTGACTCTTTCCGACCCCATGGACTGCAGCACGCCAGTCCTCCCTGTCCATCACCAACTCCCGGAGTTTACTCAAACTCATGTCCATCGAGTCGGTGATGCCATCCAACCATCTCATCCTCTGTTGTCCCCTTCTCCTCCTGCCTTCAATCTTTCCCAGCATCCGGGTCTTTTCAAATGAGTCAGGTCTTCACATGAGGTGGCCAAAGTATTGGAGTTTCAGCTTCAGCATCAGTCCTTCCAATAAACACCCAGGACTGATCTCCTTTAGGATGGACTGGTTGGATCTCCTTGCAGTCCAAGGGGTTCTCAAGAGTCTTCTCCAACACCATAGTTCAAAAGCATCAATTCTTCGTTGCTCAGATTTCTTTGTAGTCCAACTCTCACATCCATACATGACTATTGGGAAAACCAATGATCCTACTTAAATAAGTATGCAAAAAAGAGGGAAATAACAGAATATTATTGCATGACACTCACTCTCCATGTTCATTAGCATTTGCAGTTCTGTTTCATTTTGTTGTTGTTCAGTCACTATTGTCTGACCCTTTTGCAACCCCATGGACTGTAACCCGCCAGGCTCCTCTGTTCTTATGCAAAAAAAAAATGAAAAGGTCTAGGAGTGGGCTGCCTCAGCATCAGAAAATATAATTTGATAAAGATCCACTAGAGGATTGACTTGTTTTTCATATGGTTTATAATGTAGATTCTTCACTGGCTAGAGCCATTGTTTACTTTTAAAGGAAGCTATTTTTATCCCTGCCCTTAAAACAGATGGGTACCTTAGTATTTTATAAAAGATGACAGGAAAATCACATTTCCAAAAAAAAAAAAAAAAAATAGCAGATGTGGAGAGGTATGCAATAGGATAGTTTATTGTGGGAAAATAGACTAATATCAAAATAGAAAGAACAGAAGCAGAAATAATGAATTTGTTGGCATCAATCTCTTCTTTCATGACCTCATCATGCCCAAGATACTGATCAATTTCACTACAAGCAATAAATATTAAAATGAAATTTTTGAGTGTCTTATCAAAAACTTCCTGACATCAATTGTTTTCACAGTTTTTTTCCTGCAAGCTTTGAATACGTCTTCATCTGTCTTTGATTCCAACCAATCTTGTTCCCACAAAAAGCACTCCCCCCCTTCTGTTTTTGAGTTTTCTTTCTTAGCAGAGGTGCATGAATATCATTTTACACTCCACTGTGACTGCATCTCCATCAATCAGGAAATAAAAAGTGGGTCTGAAGGATGTGTCGTGACCCTGCAGGGCTACAAACAATGGAGATGCTGTGATGATTTCTTGGCCTCTGGCAGCAGCGACCAACGAAGACTGTGTGCATGTTTGCACAAACCAGTCTGCATCCTTTCTCGTTATAATGGATCCAGGCGTTTCCAGGAGAAGGGAGTTTTCAAAGAGCATTTAATTCTTAAATGTCACCTGCACACAGTTTCCAACTTGACAAATATTTCAAAATATCCTAAAAGCGAATGTTAGGGTCATGGTTCTTGTCTGTGTCACCTCTTTGATCTCCTAATGCATTAACAGTAACTACATTTTGTACCTTAAACACTGAAGGCAGCAAGGATATCATTTTTGTAATCATCTTCAATTATTAGGAATGGAGAAATACTCCATTAGTAATATTGGATATGGTTCACAACTAAGTTTATTTGAAAAGTATTCATTGTTCCCTTTGATGTTTATGACATTTTCTTGAATTTTCTGTTAAGGGCATGCCACCATCATTTAGGATACATTTCCATTCAACAGTGCGCAAGTAGCTTTGACATGTCAGCAAACTTTTATATTTCATGTATTCTAAGATTTAGTATTTCCCATGAGAAATTCAGTTCAGGTCTTCCAATTTTCTGTGGCATCCTCTGCTCCTGATTTCCTATTTCTCTCAAATCCATGTGTTGTTTGTAACATCTCTTTCGGTATTTAATTGTATCTAGTTGGTTTTGTTGTATCATGTCTGATGATTCACAATGACAACTCACCAGCTAAAGGTGATCTATATGGGTTTGTATTGACCCACCAACTATTTAAAAACATTCTGAATTGGGTGCCAACATTTGAAAACTGGTTGATGACACACAAAAATTGGGACTTCCAGTTTCAACGGAGTCAGACAACAGATCTGGCGAGGCTGGCACTCTTTTTGAAGGTAGAAGTTTGCTGGAACTGAGGCCTGGGTGTCCTGGAATGGGCAGCCGGGTCCTCTGGCCACCAGGCTCCCTCCAGGCATTTTACTTTTATTTCACTTTTCCCTCCCAGGCTGGTAGGCATTTGAAATCGTGGCCTATCTGAGCATGCCTTTTCCAGTTTTTGTTTCCTGAACTAGGTTATAAGTTCCTTAAAGCCAGAGCTATTTTGTTACGACTCTTCTCTCTCCTCACACTGCCTTGCATAAGTGCTAGACACGTAGTAGTTGTTCAAGAAATTAATTTGTTAAAAATATCTATGGTGTGCCGCCGGGCATATACTGAGCTTCCTAAAGAGCTAGGGGAAAACAGTCTTCAAATCGTTCACACAAATGAAATGATTAATCTTCACAGCTCCTTTTTTGAGATTCACAAGGGATGTACCATATGGGGATTAATTTATGGTGAAAGAATAACATTTAATGAAACTATTCCCCACTGAACTTTCAGGGAAGATTTAGCTACACAAAAAAGTAATTACCTATATTGAAAATTGCCCTGCCGACGCAAACCCGAGCCAGTGCTTTACCAGAAAGTGCCACGGCCTCTCCAGAGAAGGGGGCTCTGGTCCCCCTCCAGCCTGGCAGCCTCCTAGAACCATCATTCCCTGCAAGACTTTCCACATCCCTTGAGTGCTTCGGGCAGCATCTCACACCAGCTTATTGATTTCACAGTTATCCAATGAGGGCTCATTGGAATAACCTCTCCCAGCGTTCATTTCCTACCTCTCTGTTTAGTGTCGTAAGACTACTTCAAATAAACTGGGGGTTAAAGGGTTTATGAAGATTTATTTTCCATATATACTTTGGAAAACTAATAAAAATGCCCAAATTATTTAACAATGTCTTAGAAGGACGGGTTCTTAACATCTTAAATTTCTCTCTTTTTTTAAAATAAAGTTCCACTGTGAAATATTTAAGAATATAAGTAAAAAATATAAAATATTAAGAAGAACACATTTCATTTCTGTTGCTCTGGGTACGGGTGTCAGTCCCTGTTACGTGCTTCCATTCTGGCTTCATGTCGTGTCACAGACATCGTCTGACATCACTGAAATGTGCTGAAGCTCTTAAAGAGTCATAATAGCCTTTAGTTGATGTTCAGTCGCTCAGTCGTTTCCAACTGTTTGCAACACCGTGAACGCAGCCCGCCAGGTCCTCTCTCCGTGATTTTTCCCAGGCAAGAATACTTGAGTGGGTTGCCATTTCCTCCTCCAGGGAATCTTCTCAACCCAGGGATCAAACCTGCGATGCCTGCATTGGAAGGCAGGTTCATACACAAGTAAATACACATGTAAAATATGAATTTGGATGATGCTTTTTCAATAAACTTAGAATTATGAAAATAGACTTTGAAAAATCTAGAAATACTTAGAAAATATCTCTATACTTTGTTATATGTAAGAATTGAAAATATACAAAATAAAATTTATTCAGCAATCAAATATTAATGACATAGAATATAGAAATAAGTGAAAAAACTTAAGAGTAGATTACATTGTTTTTACAAAGGCTGATTAGGAAACTAATACCACAGATTATTTTTCTTTTTTCCTCCTAAGAGAATGTCATATACTCCTTGTTTTCTTATTTTTAGTTTACAGAAAATTCCGGCTAACATGGCCATTTGGATCCCTGATTCAAAACCACTTTGAAATGAGGGTGGAGATTGCTTCATGTTTATACAACCCAATAAGACATGAAAACAGCTGGATGTTGAGGAAGGACCAAAAGTATTATATAAAGCAAAAAGTAACAACTGAAAAAAAAATGCAGTGATGAAAATTTAAGAAAAAAATGGGTAGAATGTGGAAATGAAATTACAGTCATCCTATCCTGTATCTACCTGAATTAACCTCTTGTATCATCACTATATCATCTTTCCATGTTCTGATTAACTCAGAACTCACAAACCCTACAGCATGCTGTGTGCTGAACCAGAGTCAACCAAATTAAGTAAAAAGGAGACATTTTTATACTAAGCAAGTGGGCATGAATTAAGAGGGAAAAGTTCAGTATAGTAAAGTCTGTAGTGGACAGGGGCAAAAAAAAAAAAAAAAAAAAATGCAAACAAACTACATAAATAGAGATCTAAACTGACTATTTTGCTTCATTCTGAGGGCATCAAAGCCATTGGAAAAATGACCCTTAATCACTTAAATACGAAGAACTCAGACAAAATTTAATGAGAAAAGTCAGTTCAAACTGGATTCCAGTTGTATAGATCACTTGGAGTACATCTCTTCCCCACCCCCACCCCCCCCCCCCCCCCCCCCCCGCCTTCAGTGTGGTAATGATGTTCATTTGAAATACAGTTGTGAATATTTGCTGTAATTTGGTCTCAGTTGTCGAGTTTTCCCATTTCCCCATCTTTTCTGATGATCTTTTATTTGAGGAATGGGTGGAACATTAACCTATTTCTGAAAGCAAAACCTGTAGGAAAAGGTTCCAGCAGAAAAGGGTCCCTCCCCCGACCCAGCCTTGCTGTCATCCTGCTGTCCCTGCAGACCCACCTCTTGTGTTTAGTCAGCTCCAAGGTTCAGATGTATCCCTCTTGCGCTTGTTTTTAAAAAACAAGCAGAACCGTATGTTTTCCTATCTCCTTAGCAAAAGATAAGCAGCTATACGTATGTACTTTGCTTTTTAAAAACAGTGTCTCCCTCTTATTGTTTATAAAGACCTTTTGTAAAAATAGAGATCACGCTTCAACAGTTTCACTTCATATTGGCCATAGCGATATTACTTATGCATTCTTATGAAGTGCACAATACTGTTATCATAATTTACTCAACCAATTTCCTGTGGGGAAACATCACTTTTTTTTTCCTTTTTTTTTATTAGTTGGAGGCTAATTACTTTACAGTATTGTAGTGGTTTTTGCCATACATTGACATGAATCAGCCATGGATTTACATGTGTTCCCCATCCCGATTCCCCCTCCCACCTCCCTCCCCATCCCATCCCTCTGGGTCATCCCAGTGCACCAGCCCTGAGCACTTGTCTCATGCATCCAACCTGGACTGACTATCTGTTTCACACTTGATAATATACATGTTTCAATGCTATTCTCTCAGATCATCCCACCCTCGCCTTCTCCCATAGAGTCCAAAAGTCTGTTCTATATATGTGGAATTTAGAAAGATGGAGAGACACAGGTGTATAGAAACATCACTTTTAATCTCCTTTGTCCTGCCATTCTTAAAGTACTTTGAAAGAGCTCAATGCGTGTTTGACAAGTTAGAGAAAGAATGGATAGAATGCTGTTTTAGATTCATCTTGAAGGAGACGTGTGGCTTGGATGGCAAGGAAGTGAATGAGGGTTGGGTGGAGGAGGCATGCTGAGCAGAGATGCATAGCGAGAAGCCCTAGCTGCCTGAAATGAAAAATTTTGTTGCCAAATGGTGGAGAATAGATCTGCTATCTCAGTGGAAACTACAGGTTTCAATGTTACATTTCTTTGAGGTTTAAGTTTCAGTGGCATGAATGAAAATGATTGAGAGGGATAGAACTTAACCCTGGATGGTGTAAATGCTGCTCAATGTTCTGTGTCCTTACCTATTTCTATCAATAATATTTTCTAATCATATAGAAGAGTAAGTGGAACTGACTTACCTTTTAAAACACATATGACTGGTTTCATATACTCTGCACAGCTTGGGCATGCTTCCAAAAGCTACCTAACTGATTTCTCTAGGGTGTGTGTGTCTGTGTTGGGGCATAGGCTTTCAACAACATCATGATGCTTGATGAATTGGAAAAGGAGCACCACAGTAAGTTTTTCGTGAGTTCATAATGGACTGACTGACTAAGGAATGTTAACCAGGGGGTCATAGATGAACTAGAGTGGGTAGACAGGTTAGATTAGTTTTCTACTGTTATTCAACAAGTTACTGCAAATTTCAGTTGAGTTCAGTTCAGTCACTCAGTCGTGTCCGACCCTTTGCGACCCCATGAATCGCAGCACGCCAGGCCTCCCTGTCCATCAACTCCCGGAGTTTACTCAAACCCATGTCCATCGAGTCGGTGATGCAATCCAACCATCTCATCCTCTGTTGTCCCCTTCTCCTCCTGCCCCAATCCCTCCCAGCATCAGGGTCTTCTCTGAATTTAGGGCCCTGTAATTATTTATAATCTCATGGTTTTCATGTTGCCTGGAGATTGGGTCTCATCTGGAGTTTGGGGAAATTCACCAAGTGAGGGTGGCTGAACAGAATTCAGTTCCTTGCAGTAGTAGGATGAAGGCTCTGTTTCTATGCTGGCTGTCCCCCGGGCTCCCTCAGCCCCGAGAGGCCACCTGTTACCTAGAGGTGATATTCCTGATCCCTCCCCCAGTCCATAAGAGGGAGTTAAGGAAGGTGTGGGTCATTGGAGAGTCAACTGAGAATCCTGCCTACCACACCAAGGTGCAGACATGATGTTGTTGGGAAGTCACTGTATTAGTCCAGGGTCAGGGCTGCGGAAGCCTCGATTCAGGTGGGTGCAGGGGAAGGATAAGAGGAAGAGAGGCAAACGGATTTTAAATGGAGGGCCAACAAGACCTGCTCATTGACCTGAGATTGAAGAAAAAGGTCGGTGGTCAAAACTTTGCAAACCAAATCAAGCCACTGATTGAGGCAAAGATATGAGAAGAGAAAATGTCTTTGAACTAAGAGGTCCCATTAGTTTTGACTCTCAGTTAACAGGGCATCACAAAGAGAGTTTTTGAGGCAGGTGTGAATAAGTGTGTCTCTGTAGCGTAAGTGAGAGCTCAGGCCTGTGGAAACAAGTGTCGTAAACACACGAGAGGTGCAGCCGAAGTTCCTTGAATATACTTTTCAAGGAAAATGGCTTAGAGGCCCGTTATGAGCTGAACTGTAGTCCATTCTCCCCCAAATCAGACAATGAAGCCCTCCCCCAACCCCCAACCCCACCCCCGCCCCCGCCATGCGGTTGTTTTTTGAAACAGGGCCTTTAGAGGAGTAGCAAGCTTAAGGGAGACCCTGAGGGCAGAGCCCTGATCCAGTGGGACTGAGGCCTTAGATGGAGAGGAGACGGCAGGGCTGCATGAAGGTAGAGGGCGCCTGAGAAGACTGCTCCAAGGAGAGAGGCCTCAGGAGAACCCAGCCCTGTGGGCACTTTTATTTTAGACTTCCAGTCTCCAAAGCTCTAGGAAGATGAACGTCTGCTGTTTAAGCCACCGAGTCTGTGGCATTTCATCGTGGCCACCTGAGCTGACTCACACAGAGCCCAAGTACTGTTTCTAGGAAGAGACATATTTTGAGGAGGCAGAGTGAGTGAGCAGCAATCAGAAGTCTGAAAAAACTCAGTCTGCATTGTGGCGATTACGAGGGTCAGACTCCTGGGTCAAAGGGTCAAAGGCTCCAGGATCCAGCCTTCCCTCTGCAATGGGTGGCGCTGTGTGGCTTTGGGGAGACATCCTACACTTTCAAAGCCCGAGATGCATTAAGTGGGGGTGATAACGTCCATTTCCCTGATTATAGAGAGGTCTAAATAAGACCCTATATCTCTGTATGTGTGTTCAGTCGCTCAGCTGTGTCTGACTCTCTGTGACCCCATGGACTGTAGCCCACCAGGCTCCCCTGTTCATGGGATGCTCCAGGCAAGAACACTGGAGTGGGTAGCCATGCGCCTCTCCAGGGAATCTTCTCAACCCAGGGATCAAACCTGTGTCACTTATGTCTCCTGCATTGGCAGGTGGATTCTTTATCACTAGCACCATCTGGGAAGCTCCTATTTCTGTATACTTATTTTAATATATAATTAAAAGCTCTTTGCTAAACTATGAAGCATTAGATAAATGCATGTGAGTATTAGTGACTTCCAGAAGCATAAAGCTGAAGGAGTTCTGATAACATCAGTACAAAATGATTCTCCTCCTTTTAAGCTCATCCGTGTTTGTAGGCAAACCATCAACTCTCACTTCCTATTCTGACCAGGTATTGTCCTGTGAGTCCAGGCATTTATTTTGTTGTGTTAATGTGTAGACCAGAAACCAGATAGTTGTGAGAGTCAGAATTTTTTCCACGACAAGAATAAGCAGATTCCAAGGTGCAGCTTGAGGCATGTCAGCCTGGATTAGAGAACCCAGTATGTGTAGCTGCCTCTGTTCATTGACCATTTTATGAGTCCTAGCTGCATGGGCAGAAATTAACTTTATGAAAGTGAGGTGTTATTCTATGTTTGGTTTATTCCAAGGTCCCTCTATTAAAGATACATCTGGAAAACTTGGGAAATATTCAGGTGAATGGTTTAAAGAAGTCAAATCATTTATCTTTCAAAAGAAAACACCATGAAGAGAGTTGAATAGACTTGTTCAGTGTCTCCTCTATGGAGAGCTAGCATCGGCTTTTTGTATGATCTTCATTCTTAGAGATCTAGATTAGCTCTAAAAAAATATTTAACTGACCTAAAGAATTGGAATGGTAACTGTCAAATGTTTTCTCTGTTGGTCTTTAAGAATATGACAGCTTTCCACATCTTTGCATTGATTTAGATGGATTCTGATAGAATGGGAGTTTTCTTTTTTAAAAAAGGAGAAAAACTACTGTGTACAGAAATAATTTTTTTAAAAGACTGACATATTGAATGTAGTAGGCATCCCTATTTATGTTTTCCTTCCAGACTTTATGAGAGGAATTGTGTATGTGTAACACTATTGTATTCTCCAGAGAAGATACTTCCATAAATCATTTACTGCCTACTGCCACATTTCTATAATGCTAGTACACATGCTCAGTGTATTTTGGTTTTAAAATGTCTGTATAATAATAAGAAAAAGGACTAGCAGAGGATGTAAAGCAAGGGTGTATGTTACTTACCACTAAATATGCTGAAGAATACCATGAGTCAAGCAAATCCCATCTCAAATAGATAAGTCAAATGAAAGTTTAGATTGTCTGCCTAGAAACACTGATGCAGATTTTATTTTGTTTTTGCTTTTTATCCTAGAAAAGAGTGTGTGCCAGGGAGTTATCTAGTTATACAAAGACTTATAATAAACAAGGTAGAAGTATAGGTACTTATTGCATTTGTTATAGTTGACTTTTGAACATTTGCACGCAAAGCACTACATATGGTAGGCAGGAGGAATTCTCTCCAAGTAGCCTTCAGCCCACCGAGCAGACTTGAGAACACAGACTCATACACATGCCTCTGTTAAGAAGGGCAAAGGAGGGAAGTAGTGGATCCGCTGATTATAACTGAGAGTCAGTTTCACAGTAAAGTTTATACCTGATTAAATAGAAAGCAACCAACATTTTCTGGTGACTGTAGATTAAGTCTAGACATGTAGAGTTTCATGCATCTGGGGAGTAAAAAAAAAGATACTTTTATTTTAACTAGCCACTTCCACAGAGAAAAAAAGAATCATTTTCTGGCACATTCATCCCACCTTCCACCAATGACAAAAAGCACCAGTCTTGAAACTGTGCAGACACACTTTTTATTTCAGATGTTGAGGTCTGTCAGCTCAGCCTTTTACCCTCCATTTGTCTTTTGTCGGGAGCAGCGTGAGCTCTGGGCATGTAGGAGGCGCTGCAGGTCAGCGGGTAGACGCCGTCTGGTCGGAGGTGCCTTCGCAGGGTGTCTGACTGTACTGTCTCTTCTAGCCTGGGTCCTCATTCGAGTTCTGTGTTTACTGAGACGTGATCCATCGGGTCTGCCTCCAGTTTCCACGGTCGTGCCACTTTCCCCAAGGATTCTCCTGGTGTGATGGTGACCAGCACAGCCTTTGTTCACGGCCAGCTCTATTCCCTGGGCAGGAGGACGTGGTGATTCCTGCCGGGGGTGCGAGGGGGCTGGCATCACAGCCCCACCCCTTCTGACACCCGGAAGCCATCTCTGCAGTCCCTCATCCCAGCCCCCCAGACAGAGGAGAGGGGCAGAGATCGAGTATTCTGACCACCGCCCACCCCCCACCTCCCTCAGCCCAACCCTCCCCCTTTTTTTCTTTCCACGAATTCAGAGGGTCTGGTGGGCGTGGGATGCAAGCAACCTGTGGGTCCACTGTCCATCTGTAGGGTTCTGTCCCGCAGCTAGACGTTTCTGTTAATACATCCCACTGCGTGTCCCTACAGGTCCCAGAGAGAGAGAAGGCGTCCTCAGACAGGAGCCTGGAGGAGTGGAGTGAAGGGACTGTTTAAAGAGCAGTTTGAAGACAAACAGGGAGGCCTTTAGGGCTCCTGAAGCCGGTCTGGGGAGAAACTGTCACTCTCCTTTGTGCTGCCGGGACAAGAGGAGCAAGCACTGTTCTCCAATCCCGCGGAGAAGCAGAGCTTTTGTAGAGGAGCCTCAGGGCGGAGGGGTCCGGGAGGGTATAGCCATGGTGTTCAGAGATCCCAGAGAAGGGGTCAGGCAGGATGGAGGAACGCAACCCTGCCCCCTGCCAACCCAGTCCCCTTTGAGCTCCTAGGGCTGCCTTCTATCGTCTAAACCCCAGGGGAGGTCAGAGGACAAGGGAGACCCAGGGGTGTGGTCCTCAGGATTCACCTCACCAGGGCACAGAGCAAGCATGAAAGGATGGGGGACGCGTGGGGCGGGTGAGGGGATGAGGACGGGGAACAGGACCACCGCTCCTGGTTGCAAGGTTGCCGTCTGCTGTGCCCTCTGACGTAAACCCACTGCCAGAATCTGAGGCTTGGTATTTAGTGTTGAGAGCAGAAAGGGAGTCATAGCGGGCCATCGAGTGAAATATTAATAGACCGAAGCAGCAAGGATAAAGATCGAAGCTCCACTATGTGGATAAACTTATTTTTACATGATTTAAAGGAACCTTGTTGTCTCTCTTTGTAATGTTTGGTTTTAAGTTATATACATACATATATATATATATATGTTCTGAAAATAAAAACCAATAAGTCATATTTCTAGCTACCCTGCAAAGAGTGAATAGGAACTGATATATGCTCCTGGTGTAAAATATATGGGCATATATTCTAACGTCCTTAGCAGATATGAGCCTTACACTCATTCCTTTGTGTTACTGCATTTTATGCCTCTTGATTCATTTATTCAGTCATATGCCACACCCTGTTCTGCTCAGTTTTCAAATAGAAGCTTTTTTCAAAATCTGTCCTATAGAATTTTACGGGATTTTTTTTTTTTGGTTGTTGTTGTTTTAACCCTTTGTTGCCAGGTTTCAAAATTGTACAAACACAGCTGGATTAATACCCTTGTGCAGATGGCTTAGTTGGCACTTTGTTATATTAATTTTACTGCCAGGATCTTGTAATGTATGTTGGTGCAGTTGCCACAATCGAAAAGGACTCATATCAATCCTATGTCTCATGCATATTCGTCAGCAGAGAGGGGCCAGTACAAACATGGCCAACTGCTTATGAGAAACTTAGATGCTAAAAAAATCCTCAAAGGGGATGACTAACAGAGCTGAGGAATTGCTGCTGCAACTGACACGGAGGATTAAGCTGTGGATATGAAACATATAAAACCAGGAAGATGAATGCAGTCTTGGCCTTTTCTAGTTCATTTATAGCAGTTAACTCATAGCTTCCTTTGCCATCACTTACTTCCTTGTTGAAAACATGTTTAGACAAGCCATATCAGAGGTCTGGAAATCTGCCTTTTTTTTTTTAGATTAAGTTTTGTTTTTTTTTTTAAAGTATGAGCACGATGGATTTGGAAAGCTTAAGCCGGATGGTAAAGGATGTTTTCTGGCTAATTACAGTAAATCCTTGGATAGTGGAAGATGCTCTGAGAATTTTCATCTTTTACTTTTCTAGTTAAGAAAGTACTCGTTTTCTTCTCCTTTTTCATTTTTGCTTTAATCGTCAATTTAGATAAAGTTCTAAAATACATTAACTAATGGCCTTTTTGCTTGGTGGCAGTAGGCTTATAAATACTTGCAACTTGAACACATTTTAATCTCCTTTAAGTTAATCCATTTCACTCGGCCTTGCTTTTGCTAGTAATAACCTGGCTTGAAGAAGGAGGTATATATGTATATTTCTGAAGTCAGTTGTACAATAGGAAGTAACAGGCTTCCACAGCTTCGTTAAGTCATTAAACAGGGTCTAGAGTATGGGCTGACTTCCCTGGTGGCTCAGATGGTAAAGCGTCTGCCCGTGATGCGGGAGACCTGTGTTCGATCCATGGGTCGAGAAGATCCCCTGGAGAAGGAAATGGCACCCCACTCCAGTACTCTTGTCTGGAAAATCCCATGGATGGAGGAGCCTGGTGAGCTACAGTCCACGGGGTCGCAGAGTCAGACGCGACTGAGCGACTTCATCTTCTTTCTTTCTCTCTGCCAGAGTGTGGGCACTCTGCCTCAGCAGGGGATTTCAGAAGTGAGGGTGAAGGACGCAGGCGGAGGTCCCTGGACCACGCAGTGTCCGGGTGGGGGCTGTGCTGATGTGACTGTCCGCTGTGGACTCAGCAGCAGGAACAAAGCCTGCCTCCAGTCACCCAGGCAAGGCTCAGTTCACAGGCTTCCTGGGAGGGTGCAGGCCACTGGCCGGAGGCAGAGGGGATGCAGGAAACGAGGCACTGGACGCTGGCGTGACCTGATTCTGCCTTAAGGGCGCCACAGGCCTTAACGTTGTCCGTCTTCTTTTCCATCTTCTCCTTCCCTTTGCTCATGTCCTCCTCTTTCTCCCTTCTTTTCTTTTTTAGTCTGTTTGTTTTGCTTTTGATTTATTAATTTTTAAATTTTGTTTTTAATAAAAATTTCAGACATAAGCTGGACAATTTCACTTGCCTGCAACCGTAGCTTAATGGGCTGTATCCTTTTAATCCACAATTCTGTCGAGTAGCATGGGAATTATGAGGGAATTAATGTATGAGTGCCCACCCCTAATTATAGAGCCTTCCTATGTGATAATCTATCACTTCAGTCCTCCAGCCTGTATCATTCCTTCTTACCATGGAGCATCTCACTGGGAAGTGTAAGATAAAAGAATGCACGTTTATGCAGTGCCCCTGTATTTCAGATGCTGACAACGGCTTTGGCATCCGTCTATGCAGGGGTCGGGATTAAATTCAGGGGCAAATGTGAGGTTGGGTAAACGTCCCCGTCTTGCTCCAGGAGAGTATGAGTTAGTGGATCTGCCTTCCTGGGATGGGACGGGTGAGAAGGGACAAGCAGGAAATGACTCAATTGCCCAGTGGGGCTAGTGTAGTATTTGGCCTTTACACCTTGCCTTTAGCGGAAGCCATTGGATGGTTAGTTAAGAGCGTTAGACCAAGTGGGAAAAGATAAAAAATCAGGCGAGTCCCGTTCCTTGGGAGGTTCCATGAAGGTGTCAGTAAACCTGATCTCACTGATGGGGAAGATGATGGATGTGTTTCTCGGATCAGATCCCAGGACCTGTTTTCTGCCTTGCTGCACCTTTTGTGTCAATACAGACTAAACAATATCAATTGCTCCATAATATCAAGGCAGTGGATTTAAAAAGTTTAAAACTGTGCCAAACCCAGCACAAACGGTGTGTATATAATTATTGAACGGATGGGTTGCTTTGGCCCGAAGCAGACACAGCCTACACCTTCGTCTGGCAGGCTTCCTGACCTGCACGCGGGATGGCCCCGCAGGCACCTGCTGTGAGCAGGGTTGGAAGAAGTTTGTGGTGCTGAGATGCCCGAGCTGGTACAGCCTCAGGACACTGGGCAATGTGCGCATCGACCCTCATCCGGAGGGTGAAACAGGCATGTCTTGTTCAAGATACTGTTTCATCTTAACGTTAACACAGCCTATGTAGGACTGTGTGTTAGTCAGCTTGGGTTACACATTTAAGACTTCCCTGGTGGCTCAGATGGTAAAGTGTCTGCCTATAATGCAGGAGACCCAGGTTCAATCCCTGGGTGGGGAAGATCCCCTGGAGAAGGAAACGGCAACTCATTCCAGTGTTCTTGCCTGGAAAATCCCATGGGTGGAGGAGCCTGCTGGGCTCCTTGTGACCTCCATGGGTCGCAAAGAATCAGGGACAACTTCACTTCCACACATTTAAAAGTAGGAGCAGAGGTTTTGAGGTAATAGGTGAGGATACTAGGATCTGTGACAGTGAAAGGGTCTCCCAGGGCTTTCCAGGCACCTCATCCATCACCCTGCTTCCACAGCCCAAGGCAGTCGTTGCAGGAGGTAACTGGTTTTCTCCCTGTCCCTGCAGCCAGCTTCACTCCTTCCTGTCTTCCTTTTCTTGCCCACTTTCTTTAACAGGAAACAACACAGTCACCATGCTGAACAAGCACATCTTTTGATAAAATCAAATTACAACTTCGTGTTTCTTTTAACTCTGTTCAGGGAGTAAGTCATTCCCGTACAACTGTATGAAATCTCAACAGATGCTATGGATTTTTTTTTTTCCTTTACTTTTTAGGTAATAGGCAGCCTGTGGGCACTTGAAGTAGCAAAGAATTTAGTAGTTGTGACAGTCAGGGCAAGATTTCAGTCAAGTCCACAGTTTTTCTCTTTGTCCAGTTTGGGCCAGAAGTCTTCTGCGCCTGACCTTGAGGAAAGTGATGTTATCAGCCTCCGCCTTCCTTTTGTTCCCCTCTTTATTCCCCCGCAGGTCAGCCTCCAGAGGAATCTGAGGGCCGGAGGGAATAGGAGGAAGCTGGTAGAGGGCTGGAGGGAGGAGGGTTGAGGAGATGAGACAGAACTCGGTGTGACAGATGGTTTCCGCCGATTCTCTGCCTCAGGGTGATTTCAAGGTCTCCAAGACACTCCATCTCTGGGGATCTCCCCTCTACATGGCCCCTGGCTCCCAGCGGAAGAGACTGGCTGCTTGAGTGGCTATGTGGGATCTTTCCTACCTACCCAAAGTGTTGACATTTGACTACTGATTGCTGGGGACCTGCCAGCTACGAGGTGACCCTCATGTCGGGGGGTGGGGGAAGACCTGAGACTGTTCATCAGTCCCTCGCTCTGGGCAGCGTCTGGTCCCCCGGATGCCTCCCCCTGTCTCTCCCAGCCCTGGTATGTGGGTCCCCCCCAGTGCGGTCCTGAATCCTGCGGACACAGCCTGGGGTAGCTTCCGGGGTGTGACTCAGGCTGGAGCCCCAGCTCCCCACACCCCAGCTTTCTGGTTGGTCCTGTACGGAGTCTGTAGGCTGGAGGCGGACGTGCAACCAGAGGCAGCAGGGGGGGCGTCTGTGTGGGGAGGCGGTGAGTTTTCATGCATCACCCGTTCCCTTTACCGTAGATCTGTTTATTCAGCTTTCACTTGGCTCAGTGGTCCGAGCGTCGTCCGAAAGTTTCTGCTTCTTCAGTAAGTTATGGACGTGGAGATCTGACTTTGGAATGCCACATTTAACTTTTCTGTAACGTGGTGTCTTCCTTTTAGCTTCAATTTGAAGCCTCACTCTTTTTCATCTTATAAATTAAAACTTGGGCTTCCTTGATGAAATGCTCAAATTCGGGATTCTCTCTCACTCTTCATCCTTTTCTCCTTTTGCTCACTGATGCTAAGGTCAGAAAGCCTCACACGTGGAGCTGCCCTCAAGGAGGAAGGCTGGTTTCTGGGGCTCTCCGCCACGCTGTCCTCCACTGACGGGGAGGGTGCACCGCCCGGATCTGTGCATCAGTTCCCTCCCTCCTGCCTCTGCTCCTGAAGCTCATGGACATCTCATCTGGGGTTCCAGGCACCTGGTTTCAACATTCTTAGTTTTTCCAGGGGTCCGTGGGAGACCCGGGCCGAGTCTCAGGCCATTTGCCCTGCTCCTGGCTCTGGGGTCGGCTCCTTCCTTGAACCCTGTGGTCTGCAGGTAGCTAGGTCAGGGCCGTCTGCATAGACGTGCCACGTGGCCATGTCTGCCCTGTCGCCGCTGCCCCTGTGGGAAGGCAGGTGCTCTGGGGGGCGGCCCCTCCCCCCCGCCCCGGGGTTCCCAGCATCAGGGCAGCTGTCCCTGCAGTTTCCTTTATCCAAGCCTGTCTGGGCATTTCCCGCCCCTCCCCACTTCCCTATCTCTGTCCCTAACTAGGGAGTTGATCCTAGTGGGCGAGGGGCGTCAGTGCTGTTACTCCTCACCTGCTCACTGAGGGCTAGCTCTCACCACTTATCCTCCCTGGCGGGTATAGATCATCCGCGGTGGCACTAGGGGTGAAGAACCTGCCCGCTAATGCAGGAGACAGCAGAGATAGGGGCTTGGTTCCTGGGTCAGGGGGATCCCCTGGAGGAGGGCATGGCAACCCACTCCAGTATTCCTGCCTGGAGAATCCCATGGAAAGAAGAGACTGGCAGGCTATAGTCCATGGGGTCACGAAGAGTCAGACACAACTGAAGCGATGGAGCACACACAGACAGTTATCCTCCAATAATCCGCCTGGGTTGAACACATCAGACTGATTCTCCATTTAAAATAATTCTCCAGCCTTTCTACCTCTGAGGTTTCTTGGAGGAAATTCCGTACCAGACTCTCAAGGTTGCTCTAGATTCAACAAACTCTTAGGAATTCAAAGTCCAATCACTTGACCCTTTCTTTTCCTGGAATTTTCTGTATGTCCTCCATTCCAGACAGAGGCTCTAGTTTTTAAAGTAGAGTACTGCAGGGTGTGGGAAGGATAGCAGTGAGAGAACAATACTATCAGATAATATTTCAAAATATTCTGCTCCATTACTGCAATGCTTCTCGGTTGAGTAGCTGAATGTCTGAAAGATAGGTCAGTTGACAAATGACAAAATAACTAGCCTGATAAAATGAATTTTATCTGAGAGTGGCTGCTCGCTTATTACAAAATGAGTCATCAAGTTTGTTCAATATCAGAACATCTTGTTTATCTTCAATCTTGTTCTTTTCCTTTCCAAACTCCAATGCGAAACCATTTTCTCTTCTGTAACAGAAGACAGGCCATTGGAGATTTTTGCCCTCTTATTGAATAACCTCAGGGAAACAGAAAAGGCAAGTCTTTTTGAAGGTAAAAATGAAAAGTAGCTATCTTAAAGCAGAGTCTTTTATCTTTTCACAGGGCATTCCTCTGTCAGTCTAAATTTCAAAAACATCTTTCATCTTTGACTCAACAGGGCTCCTTCACCTGTCTTTCAAACAGGAGATTAACTGCACAGAGATGTGTGCGGTCGTGTTTGTTTCCCGTGTTTGATTTTCTGACACCTTCTCCATAAAGGTCAGAGGGACCCTGGTCTGCGAACAGTGGCCAGGAGTGAGCGGCAAGGGTTATAGAGTTGGCGAGCATCACAGTCCCTGCTGTACCCTCTTCCCCACCCCTCGTGTGATGCGTTCTGTCTGCATCTGGACCATCAGAGATGGTTTGTAGGTGTCAGTAACAGATACCAGTGGGCGAGAGATGTTTCCTGAGTGGCGGTGGGCATGGCAGACAGAAGATGCTGGCAAACTGGTTAGGAAGAGGGCCTGTCAAGCATGATTATGATCCTCTTGTATACCTTAAACTGCATTTCAGTTTTCTGAGGTCACCATGATTCTCTTGGCTCAGTTTATAACATCATGTTTTTTCCATTCCTGGAGTCTCAGACTCATGTTTTCTGTGTCTGGAAGTGAAAGAAAAGGGGAAATCTTCGTCTCTCAGTCGTGCCTGACTCTTTTGTGACCTCGTGGACCGCCAGGCTGCACTGTCCATGGGATTTCCCAGGCAAGAATACTGGAGTGGGTTGGCATTTGTATCTCCATGGCATCTTCCCAACCCAGGAATTAAACCCCCGTCTCTTGCACTGAAGATTCATTTCACTTTTAACATCTCTGAATTTTGAAAAGTGTATTTAATATTGAATTCTATCAAGGTTATCTTCACCAGAAGCTTTGCAAACAAGTATATAACTGGTCCCATTAACTAGATTATTTTTATGTTCCTTTTTAGATTTGTCCCAATCCCTTTTGTGATATTCCTAAAAAAAAGTTAACATATTTTCTGAGAAACTTGCATTTCCACATTGTTATTTGTTTGTCAGAAGTTTCCATTGCCACTTTTCTTCTTCTGTTAGGGCACAGTTGAAAAAAAAAATTGAGGCAATTTTCAAGGAGGAAATTGCTTTTAATACTTTAAGTATGATACTTTTTGTTTTGTTTTAAGCATTGAGTTTTTCATTTTGAAAATATGAGATCTGGTTTGATCTGAAAATCTGTGGCATTAATATTGTCATAATATCAGTGACTCAAGTGAAAAATAAATATGAGGCATTAAGCATCTGATCAACTCAACATGGTAGGATATAAAAGTATTATTTGAAAAATCAAATTTAAAATAGGAGTATAGTATAATGTTTTAAATCAAGGATTTAAGTTATATTCATAAGGAGAAAAATCTGATACTTTGTGTTGGATTTATTTCTACAAAATGATTAACTCAATAAGAAGCAAATCAACATTGGAAAAACCGATGGGCCCATCTATTTAATAGTCCTATTCAATGAAGCCTTATTTAGCAATATGATATCCTCTGTTCAAGCAAACAAGCAAACAACTTTATCTGATCTGATCCAGGCTTGTTTAGACATAAGGAGACTTCTCAACATGCACGATTCTCATGTACTTAATGAGAGAAAGTGGATTTGAGAAAAAAGTGAAAGAGTCTTAGGTTCTTCCTCTGAAAGACACATGTTTCAGGTGGTGTGTTATGGGCTGAACTGAGTGCCCAAAAGAAGATCTGTTGAAATTCTAGCCACCAGTCCGTGAGCAGCTGACCTTGCTTAGTGACAGGGTCTTTACAGAGGCGATTGTGTTAAGAAGAGTATATGTATATATACACATATATACAAATATATATGTGTATATATATGTATATATATAAAGAGTATATATATAACTCAATATAGCCTGTTATCTGAGCACAGCAACAGATGCAGAAGGAAGCTGATGGGAAGACGGAGCGAGGAGAAAGCCATCTACAAGCCAAGGAGAGAGGTGGGCAACTGAATTTCCCTCTTAGCCTTCAGTAGGAACCCCCCTGCCCGCACGTTGATTTTGGATTTGACAGCCAGAGTCGTGAGATGTCACATAGCTGGTCATGAAAACCCCCAGTTTGTGCTGCTTTGTTACCGCTGCTCCAGTAGCCCTGGGTTCCTGGTCGGGAACCTCCGTTCGCCACATCCTACATCTTCATTTGAGATCAACCTTGGAGGCTTTGCAGGTGGCTCACACGGTAAAGAGTCTGCAGTGCGGGAGACCAGGGCTCGATCCCTGGGTTGGGAGGATCCCCTGGAGAAGGAAAGGGCAACCCACTCCAGTACTCTTGCCTGGAAAATCCCGTGGATGGAGGAGCCTGGCAGGCTGCAGTCCACAGGGTCAAAAAGAGTCGGACACGACTGAGCGACTTCACTTTACTCACTTTTGTGGGTAGCAAATCTCTTTATCCCTACATCTAACATGGCCTTGAAAGTGAAAACAATATTGGATTTCACAATCAGTTCAGTTCAGTCGCTCAGTCGTGCCTGACTCTTTGTGACCCCATGGACTGCAGCACGCCATGCCTCCCTGTCTGTCCAACATCAGCTCCCGGAGTTTACTCAAACTTGTGTCCGTCAAGTCGGTGATGCCATCCAACCATCTCATCCTCTGTCATCTCCTTCTCCTCCTGCCTTCCTCTTTTGAGCCCACGTGGTTGTTGGAACAATTCATTCCTTCGTGGCTGTTACAATTATGGTGATTGCTTCTTCAAGCCCAGCAAGCGCCTCCCACCCTCTCAATTCTAGCCACTGATCTGCAGACTCTCTTTCTTAGAGCTCACCTATAGATCTTCATTTGTAGGTCAGGCCCACCCAGGATTAATCTCCCTTTTGCTTAACAAGTCAACTGATTAGGGATTTTAATTACATCTACAGTAATTTAATTGCTTTCCTTTTCCCTATGGCATATACTAATCTTGGGAATGTTGTCTATTATATTATATATAATATATCTATTATATGTATATATATTATATTATATATGTCTATTATATTCACAGGTCCTATTCACACTGATAGAGAAGGATTGATTAAAAATAGTGTGTGTGGACCAGAGACTAAGAATATTGAGAGCCGTTTTAGAATTCTGCCTACTGAGCTTCTCTGCTGGCTTAGTCTGTAAAGAATCCACCTGTGAAGCAGGAGAGCTGGGTTCAATCTCTGGGTTGGCAAGACCCCCTGGGGAAGGGAATGACTACCCACTCAAGTATTTTGACCTGGAGAATTCCATGGACTGTACAGTCCATGGGGTCGCAAAGAGTCAGACACAACTGAGCAACTTTCACTTTCTTTTTGCCTTACTGTGGCATAGCAGTAGACTTTTCCCTGTTGGCTTAATTTACCAGTAGGTTGATGGTAGGATGTGGCTACTAGCACAGTAGTTCTGTGTTACCTGGTTTGGACTGGAGCCCACCCCCAGACAGAGAGGGGAAGGAGACCTGAGCACAGTTCAGGACTCTGACAAAAACTGGAATATTTGACCTGGATAATGTGATGGGAAAGTTTTGAGTCATGGCATGCTGGGCTCACCATACGCTCCTGGATCCCACCTGCTATTGTGTCTGCAGCTTTTCTGAGGTTGCCTCCCTCTGAAATTATCAGCATAAGTTTCCCCATCTCAGCTATATATTCTGCATCAACCATTTCTCTTTCATTTTTCATGATAACTAATTTTCCCATGTTCAATTCTTTCACAGAATTTCTATTTATGATAACTGAATATGTAGTAATTTGCTATCAATTTATCCCTCCCAGTTAATGCTTTTCAGTTGAATAGAGGTTTCCTGGAATAAACCATGAGAAACAGAATAGAATGATTCTAATAATGGGAATTTTAGAAAAATAATCCTTAAATCAAACCTTTTATTATCTTCAAGTTCAAGTCTGCTTGAATATGTAGTACTTCATGTTTAAATTTTTCTAAACAGATAACATTGGTAGCTCAGATGTAAAGAATCTGCGTGCAGTGCCGGAGACGTGGGTTTTATCCCTGGGTCTTGAAGATCCCCTGGAGAAGGGAATGGCTACCCACTCCAATATTCTTGCCTGGAGATGTCCATGGACAAGGAGCCTGGCAGACAATGGTCCATGGGGTCACAAAGAGTCCTACAGAACTGTGTCTAACACTTTCAACTTTTCACCTAAAGTATGACTTAGAAAAAAACACAGCATTTTATAATCATTTCCATGAATATATTGCATTAAAAAAAATACATTCTTGTCCAAAATATCTTCCATATGTTCAGTGATTTTTAACTCGGGAGACATATTACCTTTACCATGAAGGTATATTAGAATTATGCCTTCTAGAAGTTTGTGGGTCTCCCAGTCTCTTTAGCTCACCTCCAAGGTGAAAATCGCTTATTTACAACATTCTTTGCATCTCATACATATTGTCATCATTTCTCAGAGTTTCAAAAATCTGGACCATTAGATTAAACAACCTTCTGAGATGATCTAGAACAATTTGAGAATTCATCTTAAATGCATCCAAATTCTATCTTTATAACTGGTTTGATTATAGAATGAAGCAAGGTTTGAATGCATTAGTCATAGTTAATCACTCATTCTTTGATAAGAGAAAGAGAATAGTCAAAAGTAGTGGTTTTAGAATAAGATAAACTTGGTTTCAAATCCAGTTATTTATCTTTGGGTAAATTTTGCAACTCTTTGAGCTTTAGTTTTCCCAACTCAAATGCTTATTTCACTAAGCTGTTACAAAGTTACAGGTAAAATACCTGATCAATTTAAAGCACAGCTACTTGGCCAGATGTTAAAAGAAACATGCAGATAAGGATTCTACTGATGCCTAAGAACTGAGTATACTAATTAAAGCCCTATCATACTGCTGCTGCTAAGTCACTTCAGTCGTGTCCAACTCTGTGCGACCCCATAGACGGCAGCCCACCAGGCTCCCCCGTCCCTGGGACTCTCCAGGCAAGAACACTGGAGTGGATGGCCATTTCCTTCTCCAATGCATGAAAGTGAAAAGATAAAGTGAAGTCGCTCAGTCGTGTCTGACTCTTAGCGACCCATGGACTGTAGCCCACCAGGCTCCTCCATCCATCATAGTCTTTCTCAAAGATTGGAATATTGTAATAGCAGCCATTCAAATCACACTACCATACTTTTTAAAAAGTATGATACTTTTTAATTTAGTATTTTATTAATTAGTATTTATTTACTTAACATTTATTTAATTTAGATTTAGTATTTTATTTATGGGAGAAATGGATTTGAAACTTACAGTGTTTGCTTATTAGTTTATGATAATTTTAAATGATAAATGTTATTGGTGCCACACTGTATGTGTAATGTTGATGGGCCTAAGATTTTCTGAAAGTAAGTTCAAGATCTTAGCTAATTTTTAGGCAATATGAAGATGGAAGGCACATGTAAGCAGTATGGAGGTGATAAGCAGAGAGGGAGAATGATTGATTTCTAACATAGGAAACACGAAGATCGAGGCTGATCGTTATAAAGATAACTGAAAGCAGCAAAAATATTAAAAAGAACATAAAAAATATTTAAAAGGCAATGGATTCAGCAATTAGTCAGCAAATAAATATGATAAAATCTATTCCCTTAAGGGGCATTCTATAAGTTTACAGTTGATTCACGTATGGCAAAAAACACCATATTGTAAGGTAGTTAGCCTCCAATTAAAATAAATTAATTAATTAAAAAATAAAATAAAAAGGAAATCTCCCCTTCAACCTGCTAATTTTAACTTTACTGTATGATGTCATTTTTAATTTTTATCTGTGCAGAGTAGAAAGCTAATTTTCACTCCCAAAGCCTGATGATATGATGTGTGCATGCTCCCAGACCACACTTGTACAGTCTTTGGTCATGAATGTCCTGCTTAAGTTTTTCTGTATATTTCTATTCTACCTACCCACCTACTGATCAGACATTTTATTGTGTATCTCTCTTTCTCTATGTCTCACTACAACCTCAGTAAGTCTGCTTTGCCATGCAAGTGGTACTCATCACATCCAATTTTGTTCCACTGGCAGAAATGATTGCCAAGGAGAACCACGAATACAAAGGAAGCTGGGAGATGTAGTCAGCTAGGTGCCTGGGAAGGGAAGGAAGTTGATTTTGATGAGGTGCTAACATGCACAAGATGCACACGTTCTTCCGTCTGCTCACTGTTCTTTCTCTGTCTTCAACTTGCTGAGAACATCTATTTCTCATCAAGTTCATTTTAGTGAGGACAGATATTTAGAAACCAAGGTTTGGGTGTTAGGTGGACTCATCACTGTGAAAACGTTGAGTTTCTCAGGCCCCTTCTATGAGCCAGCACTGATACTGATGTGCTGGAAGAAAAATATTTAAATATATATACACAAAGCTAGTCATAGATGTGCTGCTTTAAATTTTTTTAATTTAAAAAATTTGGGAAAGGTAGGGTATTGATTGTACAAACTATGATTTATTCACACATGAGATGAGAAAGAATAATAAAAATCTCAATATACAGCTCTGGAATGAATTATAGGGGGATTTTTGAAAATTTATTTATTTTTTAATTGAAAGATAATGGTTTTACAGAAATTTGTTGGTGTCTGCCAAACATCAACTTGTATACCTATGTATACCTATGGCTGATTCATGTTGATCCAGGGTGAATTATTAGCTGAAAAAAGAATTTGATGATATTGTATAAAATATACTGTTGTTTATCCAAGAAAGAGACTTAAAATATGAACACACGTATACATTTCAGATAATGTTTTTATTTTTAAAGTTATACATTGGAAGAATAAACCAGAAATCTGAAAAACAAATAACTAACGAAAAAAAAAAAAGTTGCTTCTGGGATATGAAGCAAATAGGCTAGAATAAATAAGGATAGAAGCAAGACTTCTTTGACAACTTCAAGTTTTCAAAGCTTGAATTTACGATTTACAAGTATTTTATACAACTCCAGGCATCCCTCGTTTTATTGTGCTGTTTTATTGCGCGTCACAGATACTGGGTCTTTTTACATATTGAAGCTTTGTGGCAATGCTGCCTCAAGCAAGCCCATCAGGACTATTGTTCTCACAGCATTTGCTCACACCGGGTCTCTGTTTCACAGTCTGAGAATTCTCTGAATATTTCAGTTTTTGTCATTATTACTGTATTTTTTAGGGTCAACTATGACAAGTCATCTTTGATGCTACTTCTGTGATTTTTTTTTGGGTGCTAACTAACCACACCCATTAAGATGGCAAATACTTGATATATGCGTGCATTCTGACAGCCCTGTA
The DNA here is from genome assembly GCF_963930625.1 of Muntiacus reevesi. Lineage (NCBI taxonomy): Eukaryota > Metazoa > Chordata > Mammalia > Artiodactyla > Cervidae > Muntiacus > Muntiacus reevesi. The sequence continues at coordinate 161,988,940 of NC_089251.1, forward strand.
AACCGAGTGTTTCCCCGTGTCTCTCCCTCTCCTTGGGTCTCCCCATTCCCTGAGACACGACAGTATTGAAATTAGGAGTTAATAACCCGATAATGGCCTTATTATGCCATATTTCCAAAACATTGATTATGTTTCTGGACTTCTTATTTTTTTGCATTAAGTAAGCCTTTATTCACGTTCCTGTGTCATACGGTTGAAAATAGAGACATTATGTTATATTTAAGGCTTCCCCTGGCCACACCCATCATTGCTCCTCTTTACAGAATGCTTTCAGATATTCTTGCACATTTATTTTTCTATGTGAACTTAGAATCATGTACCTAGTTTCTGGGAAACAGAAATAGCACATTGATATGGGAGGGAAATTATTTGTTTTAATGACTGTTTCAGTCGCTACTTTATAAAGAACAGTGCACAACCTGATAAATAGCATGATCATAAAATATTTGTTGAATGAATGTTACATTTCACACGTGTATTTAGCCATAGAATTATATGTATTGCCCTCTTTAACCTCTTCTATGAGTTTTATATTCAGTTTGTAGCCTTTGAACTTTTAGCAAATGATTAAGAAATAGCAAATTCTCCATAATATTTTCCAGTTTAAAAGCAAACATGTCAGTTTGTCTGTATACATGTACATACATGAAGTGAAGTGAAGTGCAAGTCACTCAGTCATGTCTGACTCTTTGCGACCCCATGGACTATACAGTCCATGGAATTCTCCAGGCCAGAATACTGGAATGAGCCACCTTCTACAGGGGAGCGTCCCAACCCAGGAATCGAACCCAGGTCTCCCGGATTGCAGGAAGATTATTTCTCAGCTGAGCCTCAAGGGAAGCCCAGGAATACAGGAGTGGGCAGCCTATCCATTCTCCAGCAGATCTTCCCGACCCAGGAATTGAACTGGGGTCTCCTGCATTGAAGGTGGATTCTTTACCAAGTCAGCTATCAGGGAAGCCCCTGATGTGCATACATATGCACATGAAAATGTATTCACACATGTGTGTTTACATGCATATGTATGTATACAGATGTAGTGTCCACATCTATAACTGGCCTCTGCCCTGTGGATACTTATCCATTTGCTGTTTTCTTCTTGTGCGTACTTTTTAAAAAACATTTTCATCGGAAAGCCTGAGTGTCCGACAAATTGTTTTGCATTGTTCTAGAGACTGTCTTAGGCTAGGTTGAAGCATCCTTGTCTTGCCTCTTGAGTCTCTGAGACACCAGGTAGCCACCTGGCGCAGCGGTGAAGGAGGGTGCAGGTCTTCAGTACGGGGTGCTAGTGTACCCAGAATGGAAAGTTTCAAGTGGGACAGCAAAGCTGGGACCAAGAGGCTGAAGTCCGGCTCTGGCCTTTGGCAGAGATTCCCAGCCTGACTGGACATAGAGAGTCTGGGGAGGAAAGAGCAAAGAGCAGCAGCTTGCTGACCACCCCCCACCCCCCCTGATTCTGATTCTGCAGGGTTACGATGCACTATGAAAAGCTGTTCTTCTCCTTGGCACCTCAGATGATTTTTATGCATGTTTTGACCTGAATGGAAGCCCACCTGCTTATAAACGTCTGTGTAATCCTGGCTAATTCATTGTCTTCCTGAGCTCTAAGTGGTTTTGTGAAAATACTGAACATGATACTTGAGATGGAGTTGGTGAAAGTGTCAGGTGAGGTTAAATATGTTGGTAACAGGGATTTGTAAGCAGTGAGCCACATGAATTTTAGTGATTATTCTAGCTCAGCCACTTAGTACTTATGTATAACTTTGGCTTATACTTGATGCCTTTGTCAGTTATCTCATCTATGAAATGAGGTTATTAATGGTACCCATCTCACCATGGCATTGTACAGAGTAAAATGAGAACATACTAAGAACAATGCCTAGCATATAGATAATTCACAAAATGGTAGATATGCTTGCTGTTGTAATTATTTTATTAAGTACTACAAAATTTACTTTTGAGCATCTATACTGTGTGTCATAAATAGGCAACCATGAGTAGGGTGACCATATGATTTATCCTTCAGACTAGGAGGCTTCAAAAGTTCAAGGAGAGCTGTTATTAGTCACCCTGGGAAAAAAGGTATAAACTCAATGATCCTGGGTAGACCAGGGTGCTTGTTACCTAATCAAAGTGAAACAAAAGATGAGAAGGCTTGTGATGGGGCTGCTGCCAACAGTTCTCACCTTTCCCTCTTAAAGATCTTAAAATCTCCTCTAACTAAATGTTGAAAGAATTGTTGTTGTCATTTGCTCAGGTTTGCCCAACTCTTTGCCACCTCATGGACTCCCAGCACACCAGCCTTCCCTGTCCTTCACTATCTCCTGGAGTTTGATCACATCTATCTTCCCTGAGTCAGTGATGCCAGCCAAGCACCTCATCCTCTTACACCCTCTTCTCCTTCTGCCCTAAATCTTTCCCAGCATCGGGGACTTTTCCAATGAGTTGGCAGTTTGCAACAGATGACCAAAATATTGGAGCTTCAGTTTCAGCATCAGTTCTTCCAATGAATATTCAGGATTGATTTCCTATAGTATTGATTTGTTTGATCGCCTTGCTGTCCAAGGGACTCTCAAGAGCCTTCTCCAACACCACAGTCCCAAAGCATCAATTTTTTGGTGCTCACCCTTTTTTATTATCCAACTCTCACATCCATACATGATTGGTGGAAAAACCACAGCTTTGACTAGATGGACTTTTGTCAGGTGGGCCTGAAATGCAGGATGATTTCCTCTTGAGATCCTTATGCAATTACATCTACAAACTCCCTATTTTCAAATAAGTTCAAATTCTAAAGTTCTTGATGGGCATGCATTTTAAGTAGATATTTTCAATCCACTATACTTCCTTTAGTTGGAAGAAAACTGAAATGAAAGAGAGGTTCAGTTCAGTTCAGTCACTCAGTCGTGTCCGACTCTTTGCGACCCCGTGGACTGCAGCACACCAGGCTTCCGTGTCCATCACCAACTCCTGGTGTTGACTGAAACTCATGTCCATTGAGTTGGTGATGCCATCAAATCATCTCATCCTCTGTTGTCCTCTTCTCCTCCTGCCTTCAATCTTTCCCAGCATCAGGGTCTTTTCCAATGAGTTAGTTCTTCGCATCATAGTAGAGTTTCAGCTTCAGCATCCATCCTTCCAATGAATATTCAGTGTTGATTACTTTCAGGATTGATTGGTTGGATCTCCTTGCAGTTCAAGGGACTCTCAAGAGTCTTCTCCAACACCATAGTTCAAAAGCATCAATTCTTCAGTGTTCAGCTTTCTTTATTGTCCACCTCTCACATCCATACATGACTACTGGAAAAACCATAGCTTTGACTAAACTGACTTTTGTCAGCAAAACAGTGTCTCTGCTTTTTAATATGCTGTCTAGGTTTGTCATAGTTTTTCTTCCAAGGAGTAAGTGTCTTTTAATTTCATGACTACATTCACCATCTGCATTGATTTTGAAGCCCAAGAAAATAAAGTCTCTCACTAAGCAATCAGTTAGGACCAACTGCTGAAACAGAAAGAATGAATACCATTTATCCTGTCTTACAGTCAAATGACAGAGTCTAGGCATTTGTCCCAGTTCATTCAAGCTCTCAATGCCTTTTTAAAAAATTTATTTTTAATTGGACTATAATTGCTTTACAGTATTCTGTTGGCTCTGCCATACATCAACATGAATCAGCCATACATACACGTATTTCCTCCCTCTTGAACCTTCCTCCCATCTCCCATCCCATCCCACCTGTTCACTCTGTCTGTGTCTCCATTGCTGCCCTGCACATAGCTTCATCAGCACCATCTTTCCAGATTTCATAGGTGTATGTTAATATACAGTGTTCGCTTTCCTCTTTCTGAGTCACTTCACTCTGTATAATAGGCTCTAGGTTCATCCACCTCATTAGAACTGACTCACATGCCTTCTTACCAGCCAGTGTCTGGAGGGCAGCTCAAGGAGACATCTGCTTGGCGTACAGGTGTGCAAGAGGATAGCAGTTTCATGTTCTATTTATTCTCGGTAAAAGAATTGTTACATGTGACATAAGATATCCAGATTATGAAACAGGAGCTGACATAAGTAACAATGTGTTGTATTTATATCTCAAATTTTAAACCTGAGGCTGGAAACTTAAGGAATTTATAGCAAGGTGTGAAACCATTTATCTCTGTGCCAGTTGTTTAAAAAAATAAATATGAATGCCTGTCAGCTCTTGTTCCTTCCTTGCTGTTGAAGAGCCTGACTAAATATTTCCCTCTCTGTGAAGTCACTCAAGCTCAGGCCTGTGCCCAAGGGACTTGAAAGACCCGAGTTACTGAATGAGCTCTGGTGAAGAGCTCTTGGCTAGATTGTCTTACATGGCAGTGGGCGTCTCCTTGACACGGGGAGAAACTTTTAGTATTTAAGAATAAGCGGCCTCTGATTACGTTTCTCCCCTCAAGAGTCATTTCTTACAGCTCTGTGGTAGGTGTGTGACTCCGTAAGGAAATACCTATTGCTATTTTTCCTGCGAGAGATTCTTCTATTTCTTTTTCAAGATTTTTTTTTTTTTGGATTTAAAGCAGTCAGGAGTTCAAAATGACCACTCTGGCTTTCCATTGATTCCAGATAAGCATTTTCTTTGTTGTCTAATAGTCTGTTTAAGAGCCATGAAGTAAAACACAGCTGGTTCAGTTTCAGCTGACTACCAACTTATTACAACCTCCAAGCAATGGATGTATTGTTTCGGTTGGTTCTCAGTTGTAAAGTGGGCTGTTCTTAATTCACCACTGGGCTGAAACCAAGCAAGGGGCACACCTGCTTCTCTTTGGTTGTGAATGAGCAGTGACAGGCCTGCTTGAGTTCCCTGCCATGAGAAAGCATGGTTAGAATGACAGCGTCAGAGATATGGGAAAAGTGAAGGAGGGGAGGGGCAGGAGATAGGGGAAGAGAAAGACAAGCAAAGGGAAGGGGAGAGGAGTGGCCATCATCCAGGGGCCGTCCCATTCTTTCATTCACTTATTTATTTAAAAGTTTTATTTATTTTTAATTGGAGGATAATTGCTTGACAATATTGTGTTGGTCTCTGACACATATCAACATGAATTAGTCCTATGTATGCATACGATTAGGGCTTCCTTTGTAGCTTAGATTGTAAACCATCTGCCTGCAATGCAGGGCTCGATCCCTGGGTCGGGGAGATTCCCCGGAGAAGGAAAGGGCAACCCACTCCAGCATTTTTGCCTGGAGAATTCCATGGACAGTGGAACCTGGTGAGCTACAATCCACAGGGTCGCAAAGAATCAGATATGACTGAGCGACTGACACACACTTATACACATATATGGCAGAGCAGCAGTGGGGATGCGATTGTAGAGAATAGACTCGTGGACAGGGATTGCTCTTGTTCAATCGCTAAGCTGTATCTGACTCTTTGTGACCCCGTGGACTGCAGTTCACCAGGTTTCCCTGTTCTTCACCATGTCCTGAAGTTTGCTCAAACTCATGTCCATTGAGTCAGTGATGCCATCCAACCATCTCATCCTCTGTCGTCCCCTTCTCCTCCTGCCTTCCGTCTTTCCCAGCATCAGGGTCTGTTCTAGGAAGTCAGTTCTTTGCATCAGGTGGCCAAAGTATTGGGAGTTTCAGATTCAGCATCAGTCGTTACAACGAATATTCATGACTGATTTTCTTTAGGATTGACTGGTTTGACCTCAAGGGACTCTGAAGAGTCTTCTCTAACACCACAGTTCAAAAGCATCAATTCTTCAATGCTCAGCCTTCTTTGTGGTCCAACTCTCACATCTGTACATGACTACCAGAAAAACCATAGCTTTGACCAAACAGACCTTTGTTGGCAAAGTAACATCTCTGCTTTTTAATACACTGTCGAGGTTTGTCATAGCTTTTCTTCCAAGCAGCAAGTGTCTTTTAATTTCATGGCTGCAGTCACTGTCCCCATGGATTTTGGAACCCAAGAAAACAAAGTCTGTCTCTGTTTCCATTGTTTCCCCACCTATTTGCCATGAGGAGATGGGACGGAATACCTTGACCTTAGTTTTTTGAAAGGATACTTCCGGGGCATTTCTTATGAAGTTTACAATATAAAACAGTTTTAACTTGGCTAAAAACAATTGTCTAGCTTGTTGTCCTTTGTATACAGGCAAGGGTGATCTTGGATGAGTGAGAGCCCTGCAAGAACTCACCTGGGCAAACAGCACCAGCCTCTTCTCGCAGTAAACCCCTTGCCGCACAGCTAAGGGGAACTGTCAGTTGCCTCTGTCTCCTCCGCTCCCTGCAGAGCTCCCTGTGTGCAGGCCCTAATGAGCAGCAAAATTGTCCCAGGCCTGCGGTGGGAGAGACATCCAGGGTGACAGGGCTGAGACCCACACGGGCTAATTAGTGTGCTGCTAATTGACCTTTCCCAGTAATTGTATTCCTTGGCCTTTGGCAACCAGAGGGTGGGGGGCTTTCAATATCTCTGTGTAGCATCATATCTTTGATCATAATGAAAACTAGCCCTAAGAAATGTGAAATAAATTCAAAGCATAAATCACAAAGTGCCAGTCTTTTCAAAGTCTTTATTTTTTTAAACGAATTATCAAGTTGAACGAACAGTTTTTATTCTCATCCAATTAATATAAATTGGAGTTTGTGTTCATTCATCACTATGGAGGTGACCAAGAGCACAAGAGAGTGGAATCAGTGGGAATGATTTTTGGTTCTTCTGACTCCCACGGAATGCCCTAAGCTCATGCTGTCTTTAACCACATTATCTCATTGTTAGCAATAGCCATACAAAACATTTGTTAACCATTACGTTTAAAAAAAAACAAAACACCTTGACATGCCTTCCTAAATAATTGCCTTTTTTTATTTTGTTTGGCATAGAAAATACACTACAGTTAAGTCCCCTGTAAAAGTTTGCTAGGGATAATACAGCACTTGAGGGTGGATAAGGGTGTTATAGTTGTTACCAGTATTGTTACATTTTGTATGGGTGTTCTTTAAATTTCCAAAGATGAAGGAGAATGGCAGCAGTGGGGGGTTGTTGAGCAGGGTCCTTGCTCAGTGGGAGAAGGGACAGACCCATGAGCAACTGTTTCTACCTGGTAGATATTCTGAAACTGAGACTTGGCTTGTTTGTCTAGCTTCTGTCTTAGCAAATTATCTGATGTCCAAATTTAATTCTACTGAGTTTTAAAGCCTTGATTACTGTACCCTTGTAGTATAGTCTGATGTCAGGGAGCCCAATTCCTCCAGCTTCCCCCCCCCCCCCCCCCCCCGCAAGCTTGCTTTGGCTATTTGGGGTCTATTGTGCTTGCGTACACAACGTACAATTGTTTGTTCTAGTTCTGTGAAAAATGCCGTTGGTAATTTGATAGGCATTGTATTGAATCTGTAGGGCGCTTTGGGTAGTGTAGTCATTTTCATGATATTGATTCTTCCAATCCAAGAACATGCTGTATCTCTCCATCTGTTTCTATTGCATTTGATTGCTTCTCAGTATCTTATAGTTTTCTGAGTACAGGTCTTTGTCTTGTTAGGTAGGTTTATTTCTATGCATTTTATTCTTTTTGTTGTGATATTAAATAGGATTGTTTCCTTAATCTTTCTGATCTTTTGTTTTTAGTATATAGGATTGTGAGAGATTTCCATGAGTTAATTTTTTTTTTTCTTTTGATTCTCATGGCTAAGACTATACTGGATAAAAGTGGCAAGAGCAGGTATCGTTGTTTTGTTCCTGGTTTTAGAGGAAACGCTTTTTCACTCAGTTTTTCAAGCAAGAATGATACTTGCTGTGGTTCATACAAATCCATATATAGTTGCAGAGCTTTTTTGTAGATGTTCACTGGTTTTAATTGTGAGATAGGATGAAACAGTGAAAGGTCAAAATAGTGTTGGTAACCTCTCCTCTTGCTTCACTGGCCTGCTGGTGTGATTGCTAGGGATTTTGGAGTATTTGTGGGGTCTACTGGAAAGAAGTGTATTGTAAATTCTAGAGAAAATTACCCTGTAATTGATAATAACAAATTCTCTGTACTTTTTAAAACAGAAAGAGGGAAAAGAAAAAAAAACAACAACAACAGAAAAGGGTGCTAGTATTTAAATTTGGTAATGATAAGGGCATGTCCTTTCTGGTAAAATAGTTTTGAAACATATTAGTTTTCTGTGTGCTTATGTATACAATGTGATACATTTTATTTTTCCTGCTAGATTTCATGCCCCTTTGAATACCACTTCAGTTTTCATCTCTTGTTGCATTCCATTTACCCCTACACTTCAGTGTCTGGCCCCAGTTCTCCATGACTGTGTAACACATACATGTGTGCTTATCCTGATCAACCACAGGTGTCACTGCCCTTTAAATTCCTGGGGCTTCCTTGGTGGCTCAGATGGTTAGGAATCCCCTGCAATGCAGAAGACCTGGGTTCAGCATTCAGACCTGGGTCCGAAAGATCCCCTGGGAACAGGAATGGCTACCCACTCCAGTATTCTTGCCTGGAGAATTCCGTGGGCAGAGGGGCCTCAAGGGCTATAGTCCTTGGAGTTGCAAGAGTTGGACATGAGTAAGTCCCAGGACTGCGTGCAGAAGGAGGACATAAACCTATGTCTTTGGTACTCTGCAGAATGAAGGCGGGTTCAGCTCCACCTGCGGTGTAATGCCTGCTCATTCTTGCTGTGATTCTATCTCCCTCACACAGAGCTGTGACCTGGATCAGCAGAGCGTCGTTCACATCGTGCTGAGACCCCGGAGAAGAGGCCCAGAGGGGCACACACCTCGGGGGGACAGCCCGCGGCCCGCGTGGGGGCGCTCCGACAGGGAGCCCCAGAGCCTGACTCGCGTGGACCTCAGCGGCTCGCTGCTCCCGGTCGACTCGGTGGGCCTGGCCGTTATCCTGCGGGACCGCGAGGAGAGCGGCGCCTCGTCAGCCCCCGGGCCAGGTAACTGGGGTCACTGTCCGCGGCCAGTCAGGGCTCTGGGTGGTGAAGTCTCTGCAGAGAATGGCCTCACTCTGTGTGCATACAGAGATCACAGCAGGTTCTAAACCACTGGACGGAGGCAGGACTGGGAGAGTGACGCATTTAACAAGTACCGCCAAGCAGAGCTTTCCAATTAAGATGAGCATAAAGGACGAGAAAAGTGTCAGGGCCGTAGTGATAGGCCTTGTTTGTTTGTGTGGAGGTTCTAGGTGGCAACGGGGTCATGGGGTACATTGTACTGGGCCCAAAATGTATGTGCCGATATGTCCCTCTCTGCGTTTGCCTTTCTTTTTTCTTCTGCTTTTGTTTACTTAAAATACATTTTGATTGATTATGTTTCTGATGAAATAGATAAATTTTTTTAAAGTAGAAAGAGAACTTCAGAGGTACCTTTAGTCATTTTTCAGGTCGTAAGAAAAAATGACAATAGTCAATCATATCCCTTCGTGTAAAAGAAGTTTTCCTTGTCTCTGTTGTGCAGCCTATTTCAAAAGTTCGCTTTGGCAAGAATGACAATCTCTTTATTATTTTGACAATATTCTATGTTTCCCTTAGTCTTTGGTTCTCCAGTCTGAATAGTCGAAGGTGTAACAGGACTGTTTTTGAACAGGTGAGAGGAAACACGAAATAGTGACTTTAGAAGGTAGCTGTTTATTTCTCTCCCACATAGAGTGTCTGAAGACATCAGCTGCCCCGGGCTGGTATGACTTTCACAGTGTCAGAGACGTCTGGAACCAGCAAGACGAAGGCCTCTTGCTAGAATTACTAAGTAAAATTTAATAAATATTTATATCATAAATCAGATTTAAGAAAAAAAAAAACAGAAAATTTTCCAGGGGTAAGTGAAGAAGTGGAAAAAACACAGCTGTCTTTGAATAGAGGAATGCATAAACCTAGAATTCAAGTGCGTGAGCCGTCGTCCTGCTGAGCCTGAGGTGGTTGTGTTGGGCTCTTCTTCCTTCCCATGGACTGGGCGTCAAGGAGGCTGAAAAAACAAGTGGGGAATGAGGGAAAATGAGAACAGTCTAAACCTCTGCAATGCGCTTGATGTCCAGAATGAGGAATTAATGTAAAAACCAGACCCAAGCTTTGGAACGTCTGATGTTCCCAGCTGGATGCAGACAAAAACATTCCCGAGGGGGCTCGGTGGGCGTGGCATTGACAGCTCCTGAGATAATCAAGCTCTGCTGAAGGAGTCCTCATGATACACGTTATAACTCAAACAAAGGAAGACTTTACCCTGAGTGGAGGAGAGCATATAAGGTAAACCAGAAGATTGGTTCTCCAGAAAACGTGAGAAAATTTAAGGACAGTTTGAAATAGAATACAGTACAGGCGTGTTGTATGTTAATTAGGACAGAAAATTGTTAAAAAAATGGAAATCAAAACAGAAAACAGACCTAATAGAAAAAGGTAGCTATTGAGTAGAATATAAATTTAACTACTAGAAATAAAAAGAAAAAAATCCTCAGCAGATTATGAAAAAGAGCAATTTATCAATGCCAAAAAGAGAATTAATGAATTGAAAGGTATATATGAAGGAATTGCCCATAGTGTGACACAGGTTAACGTGTTTACCAAAAAAAAGTTCTTAGAGATGAAGAGTTTGCAATTAGATTTCCTAACATATCTGATAGGAAATCTTTTTTTCCCCCTTTCTCTTTTCTTTCATAAATTATGAATGTATGATGATACATTTATAGGAGACTTGAAAAATAAAGAACAAAGTTGCATATAGTTTCACTATGTATTACAATTATTTTTTCAAGTAGATAAGATTTTTAGTTTGAGTTTCAATATCAATATCAACCCCCCCCCAAACTGAGATAATGAATAGAAAAGTAGAAGGCTGTAGTAGAACTGAATATCGCTATGAACCAATTCAAAATCTTTAGATGAAAATTAAACCTTTACATGCATTACCTGAACATTAATAATAATATAAGTAGAATAATTATCATTTGTAAGTATTCAGATACTTTAGTATTTCCTAATGTATGTCACTCTACTATCTGGTCACTGGTTATTTATCTGAAGATTTTAGAAGTTCAATCTTGTTATTTTATCATAAAATTGCCTTCATTCTTCTTGAGAGTTTTATTTTATGATGAATAATTTTGTAATTATTGACACCTTCTGTTGGTTCTCTCTGTAGATCATAATACTTCTAGTGAAGAAAATATTCTCTTTCTATCATGACAGGTATACTATAGAAAATTCAGGTATACTCAGAAGATTCTTCTAGATGTCTAATAGTTTACTGATATTTTAAGTGAAATGTGTAATCATTTCAGCCAACACAATCAGTCCAGGAAACTGGTGTAAATTTACACTGTACAGTACCGGTGTAAGAAGGGCCGGCAGACTCCTGACTGTGTCTGGTTACTGACTTTTTAACCTTGACTTGCCTGACAGCCCTCATGTAATCTGACCTCTCTTCACCCTGTTCTCATTTACCCACTGACCAGCGGTGACCTGTTAGCTGCATGCATTTTGCTGGCCGGGAATGCCCTTGGCACCCCTCGCTGGCAAGCCAGTTAGCCAGCGTCCTGTTTCCTCCTGCATCACCGCAGCTCAGGAGTGAGCTCTCCCCACACATTTCCTGTGCTGTAGGGGAGGCGAAATTTATCTTGCATGTGGTAAGGAACAGGCAGAATAAGGGGGTTGTCCAGGTCAAATTAAGGACTTTATCTGCATCAAGTTGAAAACTTTCAATTGCAAGGCGCGATCCCTTAAGCTTCTGAAGTGGAATCATCTCCTTTTTGGACGCTCATTCCTCTCATTGTTTTCTGTTTTGCACTCTAGTTCCTTAATGTATGTCTCTGTGAGGCCAAGGTCAGATCAGTCCAGTTGCTCAATAGTGTCCGATTCTTTGTGACCCCATGGACCGCAGCATGCCAGGCCTCCCTGTCCATCACCAACTCCCGGAGCTTGCTCAAACTCATGTATGTTGAGTCAGTGATGCCATCCTACCGTCTCATCCTGTGCCGTCCCCTTCTCCCTCTGCAAACTGACAACTCTAGTGAGAATGTTTGTTCAACGCTTATTCCAGAGTCAGAAAGTCCAATTCTGTTAGGCAAGAACGGAGACTTAGAAACCCTCGTGCTGCCGTGGGGCTGCACTATAGCAAATGTTTCCTGACCTTTCAGCTGTGAGTCCTATCTAGAGTCTTCAACCAGCTGGGGAAAAGGTCGGGAAAGACAGGTGGACAAATCATGTCAACCCAGAGTAAGCAGGTGACTCTCATAATTACCAGTTTCATATGTGAAGCATCTCCAGTGTATTTCCTTTGGAGAAAAAGAAAAGATCTCTGGTTACAAAATGTTTGAAACCTTCTGCCTTTAGAAAGAAATTTAAAAGAAAGAAAAAAAAACAAAACAGTTTTCTGCTCATTTCCAGAGGGGGTTGAATTAGGCAAGGAAGAATTGAGGTGCCCAGCAAACGTGAGAGGGCTCCAAAGGGTGGAGAATTGGGCTGCAGCCATGAAATTCGATGCAACAAATAAGAACTGCAACTTGAGCACGTCTTTATAGGTGAAAAAGATAACTGGTCATTGTTGCTAGTGGGAATGTAGCATGGTAGAGCCACTTTGGAAGCTGGTTTGACAGATTCTCACTAAACAAATAACCGACCATGAAGTTCAGCCATTGTACCCCATGGTGTCTACTCAGATGGGTTGGAAACATGGGTTCACACAATTATCTGCCCATTGATGTTTATAGCAGCTTTATTCATAATTGCCCAAATTTGGTAGCAACCAAGATATTCTTATACAAGTAAGTAAAGTGTGGGATATTAAGAAAATATTATTTAGTGCTAAAAAGAAATAAGAGTTTCCCTGATGGCTCAGATGGTAAAGAGTCTTCCTGCAATGAGGAGACCTGGGTTCTGATCCCTGGGTCTGGAAGAACACCTCGAGGAGGAAATGGCAATCCTCTCCAGTGTTCTTGCCTGGGGAAGCCTAGGAACAGAGGAGCCTGGCGGGCTACAAGCTATCAAGGCATGAAAAGATATGGAGGAGCCTTAAGTGCATATTAGTAAGTGAGCGAAATGAAACTGAGAAGCCTAATATTATATGATTCCAATCCTTTCACTTGATGGAAAAGAGAATAGTATAGTGACACTGAAAACCAGAAGTTGTCAGGACGTTTTGGTAGGAGGGATGAATAGTCAGAGTACAGAGAAATTTTTAGGACACAGTACCTATTCTGTGCCCTAAATGGTACCTATCAGTACCACCATTCTGATAAAATGGTGGATACCATATCAGTATAAAACCCATAGAATATGAAACACTAAGAGTGAACACTGAGAGTCCACTAAATGTTGGACTTTGAACCATAATGATGTGTCAATGTATGTTGATTAGTTGTAACAAATCCTGTGCTGTGGTGAGGGATGTTGAGGGTAAGACAAGCTGGTGTGTGTGGGGAAGGGAGTGTATGGTAATTCTCTTTTTGATGTGTTTTTTGATCAGTCTGGCTGGGAGCCTCGGCTTCCCAGGTGGTGCTCGTGGTTAAGAATCCACCTGTCGATGGAGGAGACACAAGAGATGTGGGTTTGATCCCCCTGGAGCAGGACATGGTAGCCCGCTTCAGAATTCTTGCCTGGAAAATTCCATGGGTCTAGAAGCCTGGCAGGCTACAGTCCATGGGGCTGCAAAGAGTTGGACAAGACAGCGACAGAGCGAAGCACACAGCTGTGAACCTCAAATTGCACTAAGAAATGAAGTCTATTAAAAATAATTTAAATTGCTTTTAAGACTTGAGCCTTGGACCGATACTATAGATAGACCCATCACAGTTATTAGAAAATATGTTCTGATCAGTAATTTTTCTTTTTTTTTGCCAGTGGTTGAATGTTGTACAAGATGAAAATTATTCTCAGATTGTGAATTAGTTAGGAGCTGCCACATACAAATCAATTAGGGAAAACTCCTAGTGAAATAAAGTGATAAACTTCAGACCTAATTCTCGTTTTATCCAAAAGTCAAGTCTCAAATACTTGAAAATGTGTATTGTACATACCAGAGGTTGTGAATTTCTTGTGCATCGGGCAACTTTAAACCTCCCCTGAAACAACAAAATGTTGGCAGTCATAGCAGAGCAACGTGAAGTCACTATCACATCCAGTTATTACAAATACTTCATGATTATGCAAGGCATTTGATTTTTTTCTGCATCGTAGAAAATTTTACTGTAATGTTGTTTCAATATTATAAGTGAAAACAGAAAATGATATTGCAGTGTTGTGGGAATTTTGTCAATCTGACATGTGGGGTGGGTTTTTGAGGACAGGAAAATAGTCCTGTGTTCCTTTCCCAGAAGTATGAGCACCGTTCCTAAAAGCAGAATGAGTTGCTCTTTCCTTTTTATTGTTCTTTTTATATACAGTTGGCCCTCCACATCTCTGGGTTCCACATCCGCAGATTCAACCAATTAGGGATGAAAAATATTTAGAAATAAAAAAGTTCCATAAAGTCCCCAAGAGCAAACCTTGTATATGGCAGTCACCTAGCAACTACTTACGTAACATTTACATTGTATTCACAATGATTCACATAGTATTTACATTGTGTTATAAGAAATCTGTTGTTCTTGTTCAGTTGCTAAGTAGCATCCAACTCTTGGCAACCTCATGAACTGCTACACGCCAGGCTTCCCTGTCCTTCACTATCTCCCAGAGTTTGCTCAAACTCAGTTGTGGATATGTTTTAACATATATGGGAGGATAAGTGCAGGTTATATGCAAAAAGCGCACCATTTTGCATAGGGGGCCTGAGCATCCCCGGATTTTGATGTCTGAGGGGGTTCCTGGAACCATCACCTCATGGACACCGAGGGATGACTTACTGCCATGTAATTAACTAGTTGTGACATTTTTGCTTTTGTCTTGGAAGGTACACTCATCAGATAAAAATACGTCTCTTACACTTCCTACCTTCACTGCCTGGAGCATGGCTGGTCCTGAATGTATTGTCTGTCATACTGCCAAAAAGTTTCATCAACATTTAAAATGACTCACAATTCTATCTCATCACACATGTTAGTGTTAAATGCTGAATACCTGCCTGTAGATAGCATGGTTGGAGAAGGAAATGGCAGCCCACTCCAGTATTCTTGCCTGGAGAATCCTGTGGACAGCGGGGCCTGGTGGCTGCTATCCATAGGGTCGCAGAGTCGGACAAGACTGAAGCGACTTAGCATGCATGTATGCATTGGGGAAGGAAGTGGCAACCCACTCCAGTATTCTTGCCCGGAGAATCCTGTGGACAGAGGAGCCTGGTGGGCTGTGGTCTGTGGGGTCGCACAGAGTCGGACATGACTGGAGCAGTTTAGCAGCAGCAGCAGCAGCAACAGATGGCAAAGTGCGACGTGCCAGGGAGTGTGCAGAGCACCCCTCACAGTCTCAGAAGTCAAAGCCTCAGTCGAGGTGAGATCCTCAAGCACTCCATACAGATCAGTGGATGTGTCAACCAAATGGTGTTGTTCAGTCGCGTCCACCTCTTTTCAATGCATGACACATTTTCTTTCCTTAAATGCAAAAGAGATATGCAGTCCAGTCAAGCTGGACTGGATTGCCTAGTGTCTGCGTGACAAAGAATACACCAGAGACGAAGCCCAGATGCTTCCGTGGGTGAGCCGTTGACCTCAGCGTGACTCCATGCGGGCTGGGTGGGGTGAGCTCTCTGCCTCAAGTAGGGAGGACGCACGGAGGCCGGCCTTCTCACCCCGCGCTTTCTTCCCACCAGTTGGGGCACACCTGAGTCTGTGGAAGCGTTCTGGGTTGCTGTTGTTACTTTTAGAACATGAGCCGTGGGGGAGAGTGGTGGGAAATGGCGGTTTTGAAGTTGTGAAGGTTCGGGACGGTATGTGCTGGGGACCTTGGGGCATTTTCCATTTTCCTGAAGTCCTCAGAGTAGTGTGATTGAAAGTGAGAGAGAGCTGCCCCCGGACTCAGTGAGGGCTGACTGTGTGCTCCTTCGTGCACGGCCTCTAGGGCGTGCGGGCTTGGGGCCTCAATGCCCCGGCTTTGCTCTTGGAGCCCCGAGGACTTTCAGAGGACGCTGCCTAGTTCCAGGATGGTCAGATTCGCACTCGACAAGAGAGAGGGAGATGAGCCAGCGTATTTTCAGCTGGTGAAAGTTTGTCTTGGGACTCATTGGAGCATTCTAATTAATCCAGACTGTGCCAGAAATGCAGGCAGGTGGCTGGATTCATTGTGTGTGTGTGTGTTTGGGAGTGTGTGATTTGGTTAGAAAGAAGATAAATAAAAAATAAAAAATTAAGTGATAAAAATTGACTGCTTATATAATAAGCTCTTTTTAAAGCTTCCTGAATTTTGTGAAACATTTATTGAAGGTCTTGGATTGTATGACTGGTAGCTTCCAAAAATTTTACACCTAATTCAGAAATGTTTGTGCCAACTATGGAAGTTAGCTTTTTATTTTGTATTAGAGAATAGCCAGTTAACAAACCATGTTGTGATAATGTCAACGTACATATACATGTATCCATTCTCCACCAAACCCCGCTCCCATCCAGGCTGCCACATAAATGGAGCAAAGTTCCCTGGGTTTTTTATAATAGAAACGGTAACCCTCATGACAAGTAAACAAACCATCATTACCTTCTGTTTTTCATTCACCCTTTAGGTGATACCATAGAATGAAGCCCTAACATACACTCTGTAAATCTATTGAACGATAATTGCTTTTCCAAATGATACTCTTGAATGTCTGTACGGTCATGAAAGTTCTTCCTCAATCCCCAAAGATTAAATTGAATTTAACACCTTTCGTGTTAGAAGTGTGTTATTACACTCTGACTCTTTGACTGTTAATGCTCTGCCTTCCCTGTGAAGGGCAATTAACCAGAATATTCAGCCCATCTTCAGCAAAGAACACTCCAGTAGGTTGCCGTGACCTTCTCCAGGGGATCTCTCTGACCCAGGGATCAAACCTGTGTCTCCTGCATTGCAGACAGATTCTTTGGGACTGAGCCACCAGCGAACCCATTCAGTTCATCAGTGGAGTTGTAATTTGCTTGGGAACCAAGTGGCCAATTGTTTGGCTAGTGGATTAAATTAGAATCCTCTGAGCCTGGAAGGTTTTATATATCCTGGGTGTTTACCACAGTGCCTGTTTCTTGGTAGTGGGCCCTTAATAAATATTTGTTGTTGCTGAAAAATACTCTAGGCAAAGGTGAGAGGTGTTTGTTTCTAGTCCTTGAACCATGAGCCTTATCCCAGGGAGCAATATCTGTGACCCAGATATTAAGCTCAGTGGCAAAGAGCCCAGGCTCTGAAGTCATGCAGACTGAGCCCCATCCTGGCTCAGGATGCTTCCTACCAGCTCTGTGACCTTCGACAGTTTACTTTCCGCTGCTCAAAGTGTGGCCTGTGAACCAGCAGAATCAGCATCACTTGGGAGTTTGTCAAAAAGGCAGACCCTCAGGCCCCATCCCAGACCTGCTGAATCGGAAACTGCCGTTTAATAAGGTCCACAGGTCAATTACACGCCTTAAAGTTTGAGACCCGCTGGGCGTCAGTTTCCCCATTTATAATATAGAGACTGATGAGTTACCTACTTCGTAGACTTGATGCTAGCTGGTTCATGACCAGTGCTTCCACCAGAAGCTGACATATACTGAGCACTTAATAATTTTTGGCCGTTTTTGTTCCTCTTTCCCTTTTCAGCTCACATGATCAAAAGGCCTGATGTTGACCCTGAAACTAAAATCAATCTAAGTTTATAGATCCAAGGCTACCATATCAATTCATTTTAAAAAAACAAAACAGAACTTAGGTCCTTCATTCCATATTTTGGAGACTTCCTACTCATGACTACTTTCTTTCTGCTTATTCTGCTTTGGAGTGGGACTTTTTATTTCATTTAACTTTTTTTATTTGCAACTGTCGTCACTTCTACCACAGACTTAGAAGCAAATTAGAACAGTGTGTGTTCTAGGGTAATGAGAATAACAAAATTTCTTCTGGCTGTTCTCTTAGACTTTTAAGTTTTCATTGCCTTTCAGCTTTAAGTCATGTACAGTGATGTTGGGTTGTTTCATGTTCCGTTAGACAATGGACTACTCCTTTTAGAATAGTCCATCAGAAATGCAAATAATTTTTGGCTCTTGACAATCTGTGTTTCATCACTGGGAACAACATAGACAAAAATGAAGTTTCAATAAGGAAAAAAAGGAAAAGGATGATCCTGTTTTAACTTTTTTCTCTTGGGACTTGCTCAAAGGGCCCCTTGGCTCCTTGCAATATTTTGAAAGAGCAGATTAGCTGGGGATCAATCACAAATGTGGACCCTGCCAACCTGGCCCTGACCCCAGCGATGGATGAGAGCAGCATGGGGACAAATTATGTTGGGCTTAATGACACAGACAGAGCTCAGGTTCTAAGTCAACAAGTAGACGGTGCACACAGATTCAGATTCTATCAGACGGAGCGCCTGTTTCAGGCCAGGGTCACTATGTGAAGCAACGCACTGGGCACAGAGTGCTGTTGATGTCTCTTTTTGATATTTTGCATGGGTGCTCACTTGCTTGAAGTGAAGTCGTCCAGTCGTGTCTGATTCTTTGCGTCCCCATGGACTGTAGCCTACCAGGATCCTCAGTCCATGGGATTTTCCAGGCAAGAATACTGGAGTGGGTTGGGTTGCCGTTTCCTTCTCCAGGGGATCTTCCCGACCCAGGGATTGAACCCAGGTCTCCCGCTTTGCAGGCAGACGCTTTAACCTCTGAGCTACCAGGGAAGCCCAGTCATGGCCAGCTCTTTGCGACCCCATGGACTGTAGTCTGCCAAGCTCCTCTGTCCATGGGATTTTTCAGGCAAGAATACTGGAATAGGCTGCCATTTCCTTCTTCAGGACATGCTCCCAACCCAGGAATCAAACCTTTGTCACTTATGTCTGCTGCACTGGCAGGCGGATTCTTCACCACTGAGCCGCCTGGGAAAATTTTTTTTTGTTTCTGTGAATCTAAGATGTGGATCTTTCTGCTGTGCTGTGTCTAGTCGCTCAGTCGTGTACGACTCTTTGAGACCCCATGAACTGTAGCCCATCAGGTTCCTCTGTCCATGGGGATTCTCCAGGAAAGAATTCTCGACTGGGTTTTCCCACCCTCTTCCAGGGTATCTTCCCAACCCAGGGATAGAACCCAGGTCTCCTGCATTTCAGGTGGATTCTTTACCATCTGAGCTATCAGAGACTCCCAAGAATCCTGGAGTGGGTAGCCTCTCCTGTCTCCAGGGCATCTTCCTGACCCAGAAATTGAACCAGGATTGCCTGCATTGCAGGCAGATTCTTTAACAGCTGAGCTACCAGGGAAGCCCATGTGGAGCCTTATATGGGCCTGACAGTATTCACTCTTAACACAGCTTCAAAAAAAAAAGGCGTATGCATTTTCATGATGTTCTGCCTTTCAAAGACTAGACACTCTTCACTAACCCACTGACAAATGAAGGCAAACATTTTAACCTAGAGAGATGGCGTAGGCAAGTGTGATTTGCCAGCCTTCGAGGATTGCTACTGTTTGCCAGCAATTTCTTTATTGTCCCAATAAAGAATAGAAAGACACAGCTTAGTGAGTGATTTTCCTGCCTGAGGAGTTATTTGTAAACCTACTTGTTGTGTGGATTTCTGATGCCAATATGAAATTTTGATGATAAAACCAGCCAGAATTCTTTGCTTTGTCGCTGATGGCTATGACGGCACCTTTAAAAATTGTTGAATCATTTGAAAATATTATTTTACTGCATTAACTCTCATGGTGACATGACTGAAATTTTGGTGGTGTCTCATTTATCAAACAAATAAATGCAATCTTAGGAAGAGATGGACCAAGAGTACTAGGAACTAGAATTTTTTTCCATGCTTATAAGGCAGCATAAGGCAAATTGACCATATATGAAAGTGAGAAAGATTATCACTAAGTGTTTAATGCTTTCATACTGCTGACATAGCTACTATATCTTAGATGTGTCACCTTATTCTGGTGAAGTTATAACCATAGCTCTGGTGCCTTTGCTTAATCTGATCTCTTTGTGCCAATAAGAAATATTGTATCTCAATAAACTGTTGCACATTTTCAATGATAGTAATTTAGGAATACTGCATGTAGGTCACATTTCTATCACTTGCTACATATTACAGGAAATCTTTTGTTGCCTTTCATTTATAGAACAATCCAGTATTTTTCAAGACTGTCATTTTTCTGTCTTTATCCATTTCAAGGGTACCTTTTTCTTTTGGAATTCATGGCCAATCATTTTCTTGTTTGTGTGAAGAAATGTGCTCTTTTAGCGTGGTTAATTTGCTAGATTTACAGTATCCAATTAGGACCATAAACAGCGGAGTGGCTCACACAGGTTGTACAAGCCCCACTGGAAAGTAAACTTCAAAAGACGAGATTTCATCTCTTCTGTGCTGTGCCTGTTCCCTAACACGGTGCTTAGCAGGTAGTAGATGCTTAAAAATATGTTACATGAATAAATCAGCATTCCTTGGTTAAGCTGTTGATGCACTTTGAGACTACAGAATATAATTCATCTGGATCCAAGATTCTGAACTGTGGGAAGAGTATAGATTTCTGAAGCAAGATCCAGTCCTTCTGTCACAGACAAACAGATATCTTAATCATTGCAATCAACATTACAGGGCAGTCTGACTTTAAAATTCTGTACAGAAGTAGTTAAAGCTTATTCCCAAGTGCTCCACCTCACATGTGTGCGGGAGCATTATGATGCACCTTCTTCTGTTACAGGTTGTAATGACGTCATTAGTGCCATCCCTAAATCACAGTATCCAACACACTGCTTATTTTTCCCATATATTAATATTCAAGTTACGGCAATCTTAATTAAATACTAAGTTCTCTTCCCCTTCATGCATTCTTGTACTGTGTACTATTATCATTTACTTTTGTATAAAGTTTTCAAAGTAGCAATCAAGAAAAGCCCCTTCTAGCATTTGTGTGTGTGTGTGTGTGTGTGTGTGTGTGTGTGTCTGTAATGAAGAAATGTTTGGATGAGATTGCTGGATTAGATACCACACTGGTTAATAAATTTTCCTCTCTGGAGTTACCTATTACCCTGGACAGCAATTATGACCATGTGAGTGGGACTCTGTTTGCCAGGTACCAGACTCGTTTTCTTGTGATGGCCTTGTAGGTATTGGCTATAAGTATAAAATCAGTTATTATCCCTTAATCGTGTGCTATCATGCAATAGTATGATGAAGTGGAAATTCTTCTCAAATAACATTCTCAATGCATACCCTTTGTTACACAATCAATTTGCGCAATTATATCCTGGTAAGAGGAGAAGAAATTTTTATCGAACCTATGCAAATAACTGTGTTGCCATGGAAAGTAAAAAGGTTCAGTAAGGGTATTTTCTTTCTGAAACTTGTGAACCAGTGAAAATCAGATACTATTTATAAATGTTTCAGTTCAGTAAACATAGTCATAGTCTACTAAGTTAAAAGTGAGATAAATGAAGAAGAAAAGGATCTTAATATGTCCATTAAGAAAGAATTGTAAAGGCAATGCAAGTAAAATTAACAATAAGTAGCCATAAATAAATTTTTGAAATAACTGAAGTTGACATTAAATTGACATAAATCAAATATATAAGCATTCTATATCATATAAGGAGAAGGTAATGGCACCCCACTCCAGTACTCTTGCCTGGAGAATCCCAGGTACGGGGGAGCCTGGTGCGCTGCCTTCTATGGGGTGGCACAGAGTCGGCCACGAGTGAAGTGACTTAGCAGCAGCAGCAGCAGATCATATAAAACTTAAGAACCGCAAGAATATGAACTTAAAGTTATACCTGTGTGTCAATGCTTTTGTATTCAGTCTAAATAGAAATTATCCAACTACCTAAATATTATTCATTAAATAGTTTGATTTAATATTAATCTAAGTTTTTAAGTTATATAAGGATCTAAGAACTTTATTTTGGGTAACACACTATAAAATATAATTGTTATAAAACACTTGTTGGAATCGTGACCCAATCTAGTCTAATTCAAATGCATAAGAGTATGTTTTTAACAAACGTAAATATCATGTAATGTTAGATTAATTAATCAATAAATTATTATGAGAAGTGTAGGGCATTCAGATTAACTACTCTCTTCATAGAAAATCAAGACCTAGCTTTTTATAAAATATAAAAATCTTACCCCATATTTCAAGCTGATATATCTAAGAATGGAGATGTTTTCCTTAAATACAAATTATTAAAACAATCCAAATGTCCACAGACTCACCTTAATTGTGTTAACTTGAATCCTTCAGATATTCCTCAGCTAGTATTTCCTGTTGTGGTTGTTTAGTCACTACATTATATCCAACGCTTTGTGACCCAATGGACTGTAGCCCACCAGGCTCCTCTGTCTGTGGGATTTCCCAGGCAAGAATACTGGTGTGGGTTGCCATTTCCTTCTCCAGGAAATCTTTCAGACCCAGGGATAGAATCTGCATTGGCAGGTGGATTCTTTACTGCTGATCCTCCAGGGAAGCCCAGTGTTTTCTATAAAAAGGATTTTTTCTTTTTAATGTCTAGCACGTTCAAAGTATTCAGTTCATTTTCTTTACTCTTTTGTGAATATTGTGACTATTTCATTTGTATAGGTACTTGTATCCTTAAACCAATCAGATACAAACATCTGTAATTCATGAGACCTAATAATTTATTAATCACATTTGGTAGCAGGCAAACATCCCACACCTGACAAGAGGCAGAGAGCTCTCTGAATCACAGATATGTGGACACAGAGCCCTAAAGAGGAATCGTAGTTTCAATCCAACAACTTTAGTAACAGACCAAAAGTAAACATAGAACCATGAAATTTACCAATCCAGATTTCAGAGACCTCTTTTCTTTCCCAGCAAATTAAAAGCTTTTAATTGATTTGAGGTCACAGGTAGGAAAATAAGCAAAAAAAAAAAAAAAAGAAAAGAAAAATGACCTGAAGTGGCTCAGTGGTAAAGAATCTGCCTGCAATGCAGGAGCCACAGTAGACGTGGGTTTGGTCCCTGGGTCAGGAAGATCCCCTGGAGGAAGAAACAGCAACCTGTTCCAGAATTCATGCCTTAAAAAATTCCCATGGACAGAGGAGCTTGGTGGGCTACAGCCCATGGGGTCGCAAAGGTCAGACAAAATACTGGAGCTTCAGTTTCGGCATCAGTCCTTCCAATGAATATTCAGGGTTAATTTCATTTAGGATTGACTGGTTTGATCTCCTTGCAGTTCAGGGACTCTCAAGAATCTTCTCCAGCACCACGACTGGAAGGCCTCAATGTTTTGGCACTCAGCCTTGTTGATGATCCAACTTTCACATCCGTATATGACTACTAGAAAAACCATAGCTCTGACTATATGGACATTTGTTGGCAAAGGGATGTCTTTGCTTTTTGATACACTGTCTAGGTTTCTCATAGCTTTCCTTCCTAGGAGCAAGCATACTTTAACTTTGTGGCTGTAGTCACTGTCCACAGTGATTTTGGAGCCCAAGAAAATAAAATCTGTCCCTGTTTCCACTTTTTCCCCATCTATTTGCCATGAAATGATGGGACTGGATGCCATGATCTTTGTTTTTGGAATGTTGAGTTTTAAACCAGCTTTTTCACTCTCTTTCACTCTCTTCATGAAGTTCTTTAGTTTCTCTTTGTTTTCTGCCATTAGAGTGGTATAATCTGCATAACTGAGGTTGGCGATATTTCTCCCAAACATCCTGGAGATTTTAGGTAGCTAGTTTAATGAAGACAAGTTAGAATAAGATTGCTTGGTTAGATACAAAATTTGTTAAGTTCTTACTGGGGAAGAGATAACATTTGGGCCCATGTGTTCCATGGGACAGAAATTCTTTGCATCTCTAATGGAAATAAAGTTAACTCATACCCCTACAATGTTGTAAAATAATCCAAGGAATAGATTCCATAGCACTTAAGAAACAAAATATATTCTCTTTGACCTAATTCCAAGTTTCATATATATATTTTTTTAATACTGAGAAAGTTAAAGTAAAGCATTTCTATTTAATGTGTGGATTGTTACAGAGAATGATATTTTTCCCCACAAACCATTGCCCTAAATCCTGTGGAGAGACTTCTTTTTTTTTTCACTTTTAATAGAATAACTATTATTTTTCTAGCACTTTATTTATAAAACTTTTACACGTATATTATCTTACTTGATTTTTACTTGAAACATAATTATTCTGTCTTTTGCACAAAATCTGAGAGTAAAGAGAAATATTTTGTCCTAGATCCACTTCTAAAAGATGTTGAAACTAAGATTTAAACCAAAATCTTTGGTTCAAAATTCTGTTCTCTTTGAATTTGATCCAAGTGTTCATGAGTACTTGATTTGGCCTGGTTTGTAAAATTAACACTCATGGTATACACTTTGACACAGCAGTCACCTTATCCTGAAACCTTCAACAAACATCTCCATTTTTTATAAGATATCTGAGTAACGGTTTCCCAACTTAAGGATGTCTACTTTTCATAGATTTGCCTTTGACATGAACACATGTACCAGTTGACCAGGAAATGCGTAACAACCATAGGAAAACCACTTTTCCATATGTTTGGAGTTAGTTAATGAGAAATTCTATGATATGCATTTGTCAAGGAGTTATGTAATTGTTTCTCTCTTTTTTTGTTCAAACACGGTTTTATGAACCGGGCTTCCAAACAATTTTAGACATGTTTCTAAAACTATTTTCTTTTTTCTGTCAGATTAGTTCCAGGTCATGAAAGAACATGTTGTATAATGCCATCTCTGTACTTTAACACAGTATGCGATTGCTCTTGCCCAGGCCTGAACCATCCCTGACTTCTTAGTCATCACCTCTTTGAGAGTAGCATCACAGTGTGATCAGTGATCCATTCAAAGTGGCCTCCTGGATTTAAAGGACACTCACATTGTAGAATATATATCTCTGTGGGCACACAGCGAGGAACCAGCCGTGACAGAATGCCAGTCCAGCAAGCAGGTACTGTGGTTCACAGCCTGTTTTCAGGTTTCTCTAGAACACTGAATGCCAAATGTACACCACACAAGTATTTCTAAGAGCAGCTGTTTTTCTTCAGTGTTTCTTTGATTTATAATAATTGGTCCAAAGGGAGCTATCTGGTTATAAGTGTTTTTATTCAGCTGTTTGACAGTCATTACCCATAACTACAAATTATTGATGGATTGATAATGCAATGTATTCATGAATTATGTTCACAGTCCTCAGTGATTGGAGGGAATCAATAATTCTTAGAAAGATGGAAACAAACTTTACTCTAGGGAATGATATCAGTTTGAATTGAATAGTAGCTCATCCTACTTCTTTTCCTGAGACTCAGGTGTGGGATTAAGGGCTAGACAAAAACCTAAACACCCACCTTATAAACACAAGAAAGTTACACAAAAAATGCATATTAATTTTGCACATATACTAGACCTCTCGAAGGCTTATTTTTGAGAGTGTTAGAAAATGGTAGATGAAGGTGGTAGATTATTGAAACAGTCTAGATACTGTGTAACACAGACCTATTTAATATGTGTCTGATCCACTGAAACTTCAAATTGATAGATAAATCAAAATTTAGCTGAAGAATTTTTTCCCAAATAGCTACCCTTACACTTGAAGCCTAGTTTTAATACCCCTATACTTATAGCATTAGATTTGTTTTTTTTTTTAATATTTAACTTAGAATATTCTCCTGTTTTTCCTTTTGTTAACTAGAGAAGCATCTGAGTTGCCATTAGTAAGTCCTTGAACACACTTGGATGGCTTCTTATTAACCCTTGGAGACTGTGACGCCTATACACCCTCTTAGTTCTCAATGTGAAAATTTATATCCCCTCATGACCTTCCAGCAACGGCAGACGGTGATCTTGTAAGACATTAGCGTAATGAAACCTTTTCAATAAAGTGATAAATTGAGCCCATCTCAGAAAACAGAACACACACTTGGTAATTGATTGTAGTCATCGTCATGTGGAGGACCCCATTCATGTCATATGCTTTGAACTCTGATGAGAACGTCACCTTCTCCTATACCCCGGAAGTTTGCAAGATTCACGTGGAAAAGAAATGTTTTCTTCAAATGGATCCAGGAGCACTTTGAGGAATAGTCATCATTATATGACATAATTACCTCTCATGAAAGTGTCTAATTTAGTTCCTGTTCTTAAGTCTCTTTCATGTAAATTGAAGTTGATGGGCTCTTATACAAGGTAAGGGGCAGGGAGGTGAGAGCACTTATGTGTTAGCTTTTATCTGATGTAACCAGAGATTTTTCATGGCCAGATAAGGAAGGTGTTTGTAGATGTGAATATGATCTTTTAATTCAGCAAAGCATTGTGAATATATTACCAGAAAATATTTCTGCATAAGCTAATAGTCGATTGTTGTTTAAGAAGTGATTATATTTAGGAGACAACTCATTTATTTAAATATACTTCATAAGAGGTAAATACCTAGTGAGATTTTATACAGGCATGGACTAATTAGAAAATAAATGGATACTTCATGAAAATTAGCATATTTTACTCTGTGGCTAGGAGGTCACTTTAGACCATCTGCTTTCAGTAAGTACTAAACAACATTCTTAGTTTCACAGTTGAATTTCTCTTTTTGGTGCAAATATATTATAAGCATTAATATTGTGGGAAACTGCATTTTCATGATAAATACTAAAGAATCTTGCACCTGTTGGATTCATGAGAAATGAGGAAAAACTATCCAGCAATAAGATGATGACCTAGTATGTTTGTGTATACATTTTGCTCTGAATCCTGGGAGGGTCAAAAATCAATTTATATCTACTTTTGTTTTCCTTCTCTTCTATTTGATTTCTTATTTTAAAAAATTTCTTTTGTAGCTTCTCATTTTAAATGTGGAAGTCTATTTTAGAGACATCCAAGGGCTGTGCTATCAATAAATACATAAATGATTTTAGAGTGGAGGCTGTCAAATTATCGTTACTTGTGGGGGAAAATATGCAGGAAATTCAGCTTTTAAAAAATTCCTTCTAGAAAGAATTCTACTTTACTGAAACTAAATAAAATGTCACAATCTAAACTGAAGAAAACCTGATGTATCTGTGTGATCTATCAATTCATTATACTGACTCTATAGCTGTTGGGATAAAATAATGAATTTAAGGCCTAATAAAGTACAATTGGTAGAATGGAAGTAAAATACAGGGTGTGATGGAACAAAATAATCCGTTAAGCTTTTTAACGTTAACACACATTATCTGCTTTCAGTTTCAAACATTGCAAGGAAATTCAAGTTAACACGTAAAATTCTCTGCTGGAAAGTGAGAGATGGATATCAGCCCAAGTCTCTATAATGTCTCTAAGGTCGGTGATTCTATCGCTTTTTATATGAGTCTCAACATATGATTTATTGAATGACATTTTAGGGAAGACTCTGGGCTTTTGAGGACTGATTTCGCTTCCCACTCTTGCCTTATTTTTAATGGTTCTCATCCTCATCTTTAGTGTTTACACTTTGTTGATAGTGGATGCAGTTAACACAGCCACCTGCTGACCTTCAGGGGCATGGCTCCTGGCCTGAGATAAGGGAGTGGTGTCATATGGTTTTGCAAAATACTTCACTGCTTTGCAAGATGATATTGTCACTTCCTCTGATTATTGTTTCTATTCCTGTTGATATATTAGAATGTGTTTTGCTTGACGTATTTCTCTGATATTAACAGAAACAAGCTAATTACTTCTAATCAGTGGGTAGCTATGAAAAATATAGCAGTTATTCAGGAATGCTTCCAAAGTTTTTCCAAAAGATAAAAATCTTAAAAATATCATTGCCAATCCATAAGTAGAGTATAGAAGGAAAGAAGAAGAGTATAAATTCTTTGACGAACTGTTCCATGTCAATTTTTCTACTTCATAGTGTTATTTGCATATGATTCAAATAAGTACTGAAATAACTGATTATATATGAGTATGTTATTCCAGACTCAGGAGTTTATAAAAGAAAATATAGTGTACTTATCAGCTGTTTTAATTTTGTTTTTTATATATAATTGTATTTTTCTCCTCTGGCTCTTTATTTAGAAGAACTGCTGGAGAAGATTCCCTCTGACTTACAAAGACACACTCCATAGGCTTAGTTAGCAAAGCCTTATTCCAAGCATAGCATAAAAAGAGGATGACTAGGATTAATTAGACGAATTGGCCAATACAAATCTATAAATTTCTTATCCTCCCCAAATACAAGTTGTGATGAGTCTTTGCTGTAATCCTCCGACCTGGCCTTGAGGCTCCATGAGGGCAGGTTTGGGGAAGCAGTTCCCAGGATGTGGCCTTGGAAAGAGAAGTTGGCAAATGAATTGGAACTAACATCTGGGAGGCCCAAGATTTTATTTTGCTTTGTTTTGTTTACTTTTATCATCTTGGAACGGGGCTCAGATGGTAAAGAATCTGCCTGCAGTGAAGGAGACCGGGGTTCATTTCCTGGGCTAGGAGGATCCCCTGGAGAAGGGAATGGCAAACCACTCCAGTATTCTTGCCTGGAGAATTCCATGGTCAGGGAAATCTCGTAGGCTACGGTCCATGGGGTCTCAAAGACTCAGACGCTACTGAGCACTAAGACTTTCACTTATCATTTTATAACAGCTAAATTGCACAGAACGGTGATGGGATCCAAATGTCAAAGGGAGGCCTCTGAGGGAGGCAGTAGCAAGCCTATTCCTATTAATGGGCTTCTACCCCATTCACTCCAGCAGGTTTGCAGTGTGAGGCCCCTGCAAGAACGGAAAAGGCCGCCGATTCAGACAGTAATGCAGGAGACCGGGGTTCGATCCTTGGGTCAGGGAGATCCCCTGGAGAAGGGCATGGCAACCCACTCCAGGATTCTTGCCTGGAGAATCCCATGGACAGAGGAACCTCCAGGCCATAGTCCATGGGGTCACAGAGAATCAGACAGCTGAGTGACTGAACACATGCAGGTACTTATTTCATTACTTCTGACTTCATTCATCGAATGTGTAGAAGTACTTACCTCTCTGCTTTACAGATGAATCATTGCATGTATAGAAGTACTTACCTCTGCTCTACAGATGAACTTATACAAGCAAGTTGGCACATTTGTAATGATTACAAATGACCTTTTCATTTTGCTGATAGGGATCCTGACAGAAGCACACCTAGAAGTCAGGGCTTCTATTTCCTCCTTCTGGTCTCCTGTATCCCATCAAGAATTTAATACATCTTTGCCTGGAGAGTCTGGCCTTGGGCTCCCATGTCTTATGTCCCAGGGACCAGGGAGGTCCTTTAGGTCTCGGGCCGGGGCTGCCTGCCTTGCTTCTGGCTTGACAGCCAGTACTTGCAAGCACCCGTTAATGGAGTGCCACCACTGATACTGAAATAAAATGACTATTTATGCATTGTGAAGCATCATCTGAATTTACTAGATGCCTCACATTGCGAGTGAAAAAGACAGCATGAATTCATCACTTTTTAAAATACTTGGGTCACTATTTCCTTATTGTTAAAATTCTCCTATGTAAAGATGGACTAGGATAAGCTGTCCTTCTCTACCCGCTTCCCATGGTCGAGAGCTAAGGCAGAAACCATGTATTTTGGACAGACTAATTTCTTGACTCTGATCTTTGAACTGCGTCTGTTATTGATATGTAGGGCTCTTTTCATTCCTAACAAAATTTTCTTCAGAAAACCACTGAAGCATCGCAAACATTTAACAGACCGCTGGAGATAGTGTGAACAAAGAAATTTCCATAATGTGAAAAGGTAAAAAGTGTGAAATGATTATGTGAATCATTTTTCCTTTGTGGGTACCTTGTTCTGTTGTTGTTAATATTGTTTCACTGACTTTTTTTAGTGTGCTGGGTCTTGCCCTATGCTTCATATAAATTTCTTCGGTGGTTTAATTTTTTGTTGTCTAATAATTTGTCAATTTCCTTGTATACGTCTTTTCTATTCCGAGCATGGTTTTTCTTCGAAATTCTAGAGGGAAACTTAGACAAAACTGAGAAACAATGAAAACTCTTATAACCTCTTAAGAAAGCATTCCTTGTAAATACTGTCAAATTAAAAAATGCATCCCCATTTAGTAAGGAGAGACTTTATTTGAAAGAGATATTGATGAATCATTGCAGTAGGTCAGGAGGAGTGCTACAGTTGTGTGACCCTTCTGACCAGAAGATCTGCAAGCCGCTTAGGAGTTTGGAAGAAGAGGTTTTCTTTTATAGAGACGAAGAGACAAAGCTAGAAAGAACTGGCTGACAAAGGGTGAAGGTGAAAGTGAAGTTGCTCAGTTGTATCCGACTCTTTGCGACCCCATGGACTGTAGCCCACCAGGCTCCTCCATCCATGGCATTTTCCAGGCAAGAGCACTGGAGTGGGGTGCCATTGCCTTCTCCAGGGGATCTTCAGGGGTAACTTTATAAGGACAGCAGATCAGACGGTAGTCTCAGGAGAGACTGCTGACTTGGGCTGTGTGGGCCAGAGTTAGGGGCTTGAGGAAGAAGCTTGGTTGCTAAGCACTGTCTCCTGCTTGATCAGTGGGGACCAGCAGTTCAGATAATCATCTACGAGACAAAGAACAGGAAGTTGGAGGGCCCATGTCTTTCCTTGTCATCGATAATCAAGTGGGGACGCATCGGGGCTTGTATGGGGAAGGCTGGTTCCCCGCAGTAAGGTGTTCTCTGGAACAAAAAGGCGTGAGGGAAGTTTCTTAAATCTTCGCAGGAGCATGGAGCTTGGGTAAAATTCAGCCTCGTCAGTGTGTGTTCCTTATACATGTTTTTCATGGGTAGTTACATCATTTGTCCATAATATCAGAAAGGGGGGGATGTATCATGCTTTTTTAGGTAGCGCTCTAAACTATATGACATTCAGACAGTGTTCAACATTGCCTTCAGATAAGAATATTAATTGACTAAATAAAACCAGGCAACCTCATAGTTATGCAGCTGGGAACACATTCTGATTTCCAATTTACCCCTTAGTAATAAGACTTCTAAAAACATCCTGAAGGGTAGGATTTGGCAGTATGTTCTGGTATTTCATATTTGAAAAATCAGTCAAATGCCAAATACCCCTTAAACCTCCGATTCAGCTATTTTCTTAGCACAAAATAACACACCTATCCTTTTATATCATTTTTTATAAGTGAAAGTGTTCGTCGCTCAGTTGTGTTCCATTCTTTGTGGCCCCGTGGACTGTAGCCTGCCAGGCTCCTGTGTCCATGCAAATTTCCAGGCAAGGATACTGGCGTGGGTTGCCATTCTCTTCTCTGGGGGATGAACCCATGTCTTCTGCATTGCAGGCAGATTCTTTACCATCTGAGCCACCAGGGCAGCCCTTTTCACGCACTCGCTCTCATTTCATTGACTTAACACAGGTAAAAAATCTAAGTGTTGCAGCAGAATCCCTAAGTAAGTTATCTATGGTGCTAAGTCTTACATAGAACTGATCATTGACCCAGCCAGTTCTTCTTGCTGATGAGAAAACCGAAGCCTAGTCGTGACTGGTTTACTCCAATCACTGCAGCAGGACAGCGGGTCACTATACTACATCACATCAGTGATTCTTGAACTTAATTTAAAAATGTGACTCATGCCATTTTTCTCATGGTAAATCCTTTCAATTAATCAAATGAGTCAGACAGATTTCAATGAATCAAACGAACTCAAACAAATCAAAATTCAAAATCCTAGACCTAGCTGACTAGGCTCCCTGGGACCCAGCTGACACTTGCTCTGGTTCCATCCCCCACCTTCTGGCTTCACTCACTCAGTCTAGCCCCAGACCCATGGCATATCTGTCCCTGGTTGATGCCCGGGGATCTCGCCTTTTGGTTTGAAAGAATACATATGCAGTGCATACATAAATGCATACGCTTCACCTTAAAAATAAGCTTAGATTTTTCTGTCACATGCAAATATTAGCCAATATTAGAGAATAAGCATTTTATTGTAGATATTAAAGACATTAAAAAATTTCTTTCCTTAGTTAATGTTGAAATAGTAAGATGGTTTTCAGTATTTTTGCAGTATTTGCATGACTGCCTGTACATAGGAGACTAAAATACTCCATCAAAGTATTTTGATGGAAGTTAAAAGTCTGCTTCTATTAGAAGTTAGAAGTCTTCTGTTTGAAATCTCCCTGCAGTGTTAAATCATTTTATCCCTATATCAGTGTTTTGCAAGGAAACATAATTAGTTGTTCATTAGTGCTCATGGTGATATTTATGCAGAGGAAAAATAAAGCATATTTTTCTGCCACTATGTATTTTCCTTTTTCCTCAGTTATCTACCATGACTTTGCTTTTTAAACCAAGCGTAGGTTTTTAAATTTAAGCTCTAACATTGATCTCTCTGATAATGAGCTACATCACAAATTCTCCAATCTGAATTGATTAATATTCTCCAGAGACTATAGTTTACACCCCATGTTCTGTGCAGACACTGACATTGAGAATGTCCTTATCTCAGGGCATATGAGATCTTGTTGGAGTGTTTTCTTATTGGATTGTGGGGACCCCTGACCCCTGACAAACTTGTCAAAACTACTTTGATCTGGAAATCTCAAATAAAGTCACAGAAGAGAGAAACAAAAATCATACAATGCCTTTTGCTAATATGTAAATGTTTAAAGTGAGTGGTTCAATCTCAGTTCAGTTCAGTTCAGTCACTCAGTCGTGTTGAACTCTGCAACGCCATGAACTGCAGCATGCCAGGCCTCCCGGTCCATCACCAATTGTCGGAGTTTACTCAAACTCATGTTCATTGAATAGGTGATGCCATCGAACCATCTCATCCTCTGTTATCCCTTTCTCCTCCCACCTTCAACCTTTCCCAGCATCAGCGTCTTTTCAAATGAGTCAGCTCTTCACATCAGGTGGCCAAAGTATTGGAGTTGCAGCTTCAGCATCAGTCCTTCCAATGAATATTCAAGACTGATTTCCTTTGGGATGGACTGGTTGGATCTCCTTGCAGTCCAAGGGACTCTCAAGAGTCTTCTCCAACACCACAGTTCAAAAGCATCAATTCTTCAGCACTCAGCTTTCTTTATAGTCCAACTCTCACATTCATACATACTACTGGAAAAAAGCATAGTTATTGTCATGCTGCTTATTTAACTTATATGCAGAGTACATCATGAGAAACGCTGGGCTGGATGAAGTACAAGGTAGAATCAAGATTCCCAGGAAAAATATCAGTAACTTCAGATATTTGGATGACACCACCCTTATGTCAGACAATGAAAAAGAACTAAAGAGCCTCTTGATGAAAGTGAAAGAGAAGAGTAAAAAAGTTAACTTAAAACTCAACACTCAGAGAACTAAGATCACAGCATCTGGTCCCATCACTTCATGGCAAATAGATGGGGAAGCAATGAAAACAGTGGCTGACTTTATTTTGGGGGGCTCCAATATCACTGTAGACAGTGACTTCAGCCATGAAATTAAAAGACTCTTTGCTTCTTGGAAGAAAAGTTTTGACCAACCTAGACAGCATATTAAAAAACAGAAACATTACTTTACCAACAAAGATATGTCTAATCAAAGCTATGGTTTAATCTCAACCTGGAGGCAAAGTGATGATTTTATACCAAACTAGGGCTCCATTATCTGCCTGTGCAGGAGGCTGTGAAAGGGTTAATCTGGTGATCCACTTTTCTCCGATACCCAATAGGCCCTTTGATAAGCTCTGGTGTATTTAGTGAGGGTGGCTGATGAGAGCCAAGGATGGGGTGGTGAGCAGCAGGAGCTGTCTCTCTGGGTCCGCAGCCCTCCCCCCAAGGCTTGGCCATCACTGCAGAAGAAAGGACCTGGGAGGGTCTGCACAGGGACCTCACACACAGCCCCTGATCGGGCCCTTAAAATTCAGCAGAGGCGGCGACTTGGGGTCAGGAGTATTCTGACCACGGACAGAGAACGTTTCAGGTTCACTAAATCCTTGAGTAACCACTTGCCCACTCCTTATTCCTCTTAATCCTGAAATGAGTCCTCTCTCCTCTTGCTGTGAGAGATAGGTCTTCTTCTGAAACCAAGCTAGAAATAGATTCTAGTTTGTTATGTGACTGGCTGAGTGGGAGAGGGGCTTGGAGGAGCATGGACACGTGTATGTGTGTATATGTATGGTTGAGTCCTTTCGCTATTGACCTGAAACTCCCACAACGTTGTTAGTTGGCTGCACCCCCATAAAAAATTAAAGAATTTAAATTTTTGGGAAAAAAAAGATTCTCAAGGGCCCTGAATATAACCTGGGTGGGAGGTGAAGGGTGTGAAAGTCATCAAGGTGACAACCTCCACCTCCGTGGAGTTGTGTGTGACAGGCGGCAGTGGATTGGCGTCCACACAGTGGCCTGGTCCTGCCCGTGACCATGGCCCCTCTTTGCTGCGGGGACTAGCGAAATCCCAGAGCGCTGGTGCTTTGTGCAGAGGAGTATCTTTTCCTGTCTCACTCTCTTCTCTGGGAGAGATAGCCCAGAGAGATTGTTTGATTATTTTTTTTTTTCTGTCTCTGAGATGCATTTAGTCACTTGGGACAGTGGTTAATGTGGTTAAGTGAGGTTCTCTGGCTTATGAGTGAAGAAGTATTACCTTAATTTCGTCATATAGAAACTGTGGCACGCTTAATACTAAGTGAGTGGATGGAGTTTCCACTCAGGAGTAGTTTTCCTGGGGACCACACTGTGAGCAGGGCTGTTATTTTCTCACACGATGGGAAACAGCGTCAGCCGTTCTGGACACACATCGGGGCGCAGCTGTTCTTGTCTCTGGCTTCCCAGGGTTCGCTCCCACGTCACATAACTGTCTTGCAGTTGTGGGCATAAATAAGAAGCGTTTCCTTATCTTCAGTGGCTTTGGGGAATTAGAGGAAACATGTAATACTGCTGCTAAATTTCTTCTCAAGTTCTTCTCCACTTTAAAATGTACGTTTTTCTGTTAAGACTTAACTATATCGTTTTGAAATCCAGGTGTAATACCAATATTCTTTAGAACACTGGGGCAATGAATTAGGCTATCCTATTTTAAAAATTTTCTCCATAAGCTATCAGAAATATTACTATTTGAATGGGAATTTATGGTCAATGAGAAAGCCTACATGGAGAGTGTCTGGGGTGGGGTCAGTGTCTGTATACGTGGCTGATATCTTAGCACTCTTAATATTTTATTTAGAAGCTTATTTGACTTACAACAGAAGAGGGATAGATGAAGGGAGTGTACATCTTTAATTTTTCCAGGGAAGAATGAATTTTCCTTTGCTTATTGAGAAAGCTGATAAACTGTCTCTGGAAATTCTCCAGCATCTATAGCATTATAGTTGGGTAGGAATGGTCAAGTTATGAATTTACCTCATATTGGGAAGGGAGAGGTGTGAATTCACTATTTTATTTAAAAAAAGAAATTCTGACAGGGGAAGAAAACCAGAAAGTTACAATAGAGATGTAAAATCATTTTCAGGTGGTATGCATAGAATTTTTATAAAGTACTGCTTCAAAGAGAAATGGAAACCTTATTCACTGTGAATTAGTTTTCCTGGTACAAGATAGGAGCACTGAATTAACAGGAAGGGTTTCTTGTGGAATGCAGGTGACTGGCAGCAAGCCAGAATGTGACTCTAGTATAGACCGTTACTAGATTTCTGTGACACTTCTCCATTATACACTTCCATTGAGTAGATTCCTATCTTCAAGCTCTATATACCATTCTGTATTAAAACATGATCAGTTAAACTTGAAGTCAGTAGACTGGTCCTGGGGGATATGTGGTTTAGACTAGCATTCCTGATGAGCAATATTAAAATAGTGATGATCACAAACACTCAATGGACATAGAGCAGTTTAGGAAGTTGGTTATCTCTCAAGTGCTTTTCTCTTGTCCCTTTTCCCGGCTCCTACCAAATTGCACCCAGCTGATTTCCAGCCGTCTCTCATGATTTTTGTCTGTCTTCCAAGATTATTGCAGAGTTCATAGTTAAAACTGATGAGGCATCCACTGCAGAGTAGAAAGATGGCAGGAGCTTTCAATTCCAAGAAGGTATCCTTCTTTCCACGTGTTTCAGCAGATATTTCCAGCCAGAGAGATGACTTGGAATAAACCAAATGCATCCGGGCACATCCTGCTCTGTGAACATATGCCGTTGTCAAAGCTACTTCTAAGTTTATGGTCAACAGATGCACACATCTAGTTGAGTCTTGAATTCACTGGTCCCAGATTTACGTGTGATGCTTAAGTAAGACATCATTGTTGTTCAGTTGCTAAGTCATGTCCAACTCTTTGCATCCCCATGGACTGCAGCACACCAGGCTTCCCTATCCTTCACCACCTCCTGGAGTTTGCCCAGATTCATGTCCACTGAGTTGGCGATGCTGTCTAGTCATCTCATTCACTGCTGCCCTCTTCTCCTCCTGCCTTTGATCTTTCCCAGCATCAGGGTCTTTTCCAAAGAGTCAGTGCTCCACATAAGATGGCCAAAACCCCGGAGCTTCAGCTTCAGCATCAGTCCTTCCAATGAATATTCAAGGTTGATTTCCTTTAGGGTTGACTGGTTTGATCTCCTTGCAGTCCAAGGGACTCTCAAGAGTCTTCTCCAGCACCACAATTTGAAGTACGACATACGCATATGCATACTTGATTAAAACTACCAAGCTTGCTATTCACAGTCATGTATATTTATGCATCACTTTATATTACAATAATAGATTTTCAGAATTGTTTATACCATAGCCTCTGAAAAAGTATGTACATTCATTAACATTTTCTCCAATTGTCTCATCTGTGCCAGCATGGATCAAAGTGCTTAGAAATAATCTTAAACAATAGAAATAAAAATCGTTCTATAAGAAGCTGACAGTGCAATGGAGAGTGAATTAACAAAGTAAATATATTAATACACACACACATATATATTATATATGTATATATAAAGTACACACACATATATATACACATATATGTAATTTGAGGTGATGTTGAGTGCACAAAGAAATGTGAAATATGTTGGATGGTAGAGAGTGAGGTGGAAACAAACTTCTCCAAAAAGGGTGGTGTCTCTAAGCAGAGCTGCAAGTGTGTTTAGGGAAGCAGCTCGCAGTGCTGAGAGGAATCGCATAGAGGGAATGCCAAGTGCAAAGGCTGAGTGAGAGCATTGAGTGTGGTACTGTTGTTCACGCCTGGCTCCTTGTGACCCCATGGACTGTAGCCCACCAGGCTCCCCTGTCCAGGGGACTCTTCAGGCAAGAATACTGGAGTGGGTTGCCATTTCCTTCTCCAGGGCATCTTCCTGACCCAGGGATCAAGCCTCCTCCCCTGGCAGGTGGTTCCCTCACCCCCGAGGCACTGGGGAAGCCCATGTGTAGGCATGAGCATAGTATAGTCCAGAGCTTAATTCCAGCGCTTCTCAGATTAAACTGCAGGCTGATGTGGGGGTACATCTTGATCGGATACCCATGTTTCTCTGCCTTTATTGTCAAGGCTCCAGTCCTGCTTTGTGTGTTTGTTTATATTGATCGATGACAGGTCGGGTAAAGAACCTGCCTGCCAATGCAAGAGATATAAGAGATGCAGGTTTGATCGTGAGCACACACACACACACAAAAAAAAGATACTGTGGCTGGATCAGGTGTCAGGCGTGAGCTTGGAGAGGCAAGATAAGGTCATATCCTGACGGGCTGTGTAAAGAATGTGGGCGTGAAGCCATCAAAACATATGTAGAAGTAGCAACAGGGTCTGATTTATGTCTCTAAGAGACTCCTCTACCCTCAGATGGAAACGTGGCCTGGTCAGGGAGGCATAGAAGGAGCAGAAGCATTCGTGAATATCAAGGGAAGAATGGCGGTAGCTTAGATTAGGGTTATACCTTCTTGGACGTATAGTTTAGAAGTGTCCCGATTCTCACGAGAGTTTGAAGATTGCTTGTATCTATCTTGACCTGAGTATGATAGAGATAGAGGAATTTAGGATGGTTCATAGGGATTTATCTTAAACACGTAGGTTATGGTGGTGTCCTTTTTTTTTATGATGGGTAAGACTGGGGAGAAGCAGGCTTTGTGGAAATAATCATGAGTGCTAATTTCGACATAATAATTTTGAGATGCTAATGAGTGCACATGAGCCACAGAGGTCATTTGTTGTGTGAATATGGAGCTCAAAGCAGGAAGTGTAAATTTGGCACAAATCATAGAGTATATATTCGAAAACATGGCACTGGAGAAGATCAAATAGGGAGTATAGACAGAAAAAACAAGAGGTCCATGGACTGGACCATGGCGCCTCTGAATATTTAGAGATTAACTAAGAATCGAACATGAAATATTGTGACGGAGCTGCTGGGGTGCACACAGAGTCCTAATTGCCAGCTTCTGTGACTGGAGGATATTTCCCTAGTGACTGCTCCTGATTCTGTAAAAGGATTTGAAAAACCAGAACAGTGCAAGTTCTTTAAGAAGGCTGGAAATGATGCTTGTAAACCAACAAATAAAGTACAATACTGGGCTAGCCGAGGCAATTAAGCAGAGCTAATTTTCATGTTTTCAGCTCATTTAAAAATGATTTTCATAAGCTTTGAATAGCTCTTTGAAGATATTTATAACTTCAATGAGTTCACATATTTATCAGGCATTAATTTCAAACCATTTAACTATCTTTCAGCATAGTGAGAGATCAATGGGCTAAAAGATTTTCCCTTGAATTTCTTGTTTTCCATTTTAATGAATCATAACTTTATGTCAAATTTTTAAATGAAAATTCACATTCATGCAGATAACACATTCCATGGCCATCATTACCAATATTCATCACTTATGAAGAGTAAAGGGCAATCTCCAGCCCCACATGTACTTGCAGATGGTCAGTAGTAATATCAGTGACTTGTTTATGCTTTAGATTGCAAATGTAGTTTTCTAAATTCCTATTTCCAACAAAATATGTTTTACAGAATCAGTTCCACTGCCCTTATGATAAGTTTTATAGATACTTTCATTTGAGTTTGGTGGTTTTGTGACTTTTACATTTGAAGAAGAATATGTCTATCAACAGATATAGTTTCTTTTCTTTTGGCAATAAACTATGGTATTTCATTTTCACTGCATGACATCCTTAGTCATAAATGAGTTCTCAGAAACCAGTAACAGACATTAATATACCCAGGGAAATGAAAAAAAAAAAAATCAGGACAAAATTAAATAACAGAAGTAACTGTTAAGGATTAAGCATATATGAAGATGAGTGAGCTGAACAATAACAGAAGAAAAGCAGTTTCTTTGTAATATGTTGTGAAAGATTAAAAATGTGGCATTTGTAGAATTTTAGGAAATATACCCACATAAACACTGGTGG
The DNA here is from genome assembly GCF_963930625.1 of Muntiacus reevesi. NCBI lineage: Eukaryota > Metazoa > Chordata > Mammalia > Artiodactyla > Cervidae > Muntiacus > Muntiacus reevesi. The sequence goes on from NC_089251.1 coordinate 162,028,251, forward strand.
GTGAGATTGGTGAAGTCTGGTCTGTATAGTAGGCCTGTTCAGGCTCTTCAGTCGTGTCTGACTCTTTGTGACCCCAGGGACTGTGGCCCGCCAGGCCCCCCTTTCCTTGGGATTCTCCAGGCAGGAGTACTGGAGTGGGTTGCCATGTCCTCCTCCAAGAGATCTTCCCGACCCAGGGACTGATCCTGCGTCTCTTATGTCTCCTGCACGGGCAGCCCGATTCTTTAGCTAGTGCCACCTGGGAAGCCCTACCTAGTAGTAGAAAATCTATTTAATTTTGACTCAAAACTGTAAATTTTGGGTATCCTTAGTCCTCACTGTTCCAAGATATACTTTCTTAAATAGAAATAAAGATGAGAGACATCTTATTTGTGAAATGGTCAGTCTCTCCTGCACTGAAATTTTGCTTCATATTCAACTCCTTGGATGGACTCAGGAGTGAAGTTTCCGTGACTTTGATTTGGAGAATCCTGCCAACACTAATATATTTGGACTTTACTCATTCACAGTCGAATATGTGAAAATAACCCTCATAATAAATCGTTTACTTCCAGCCAAGTTACTAAGTATTTTGTCTGCTTGAACGGAACTACTTAAAAAAACAAACAAACAAACAAAAAAAAAAACGAAAAACTAGCCCCCTCTGAGCCTGCTTTTCTGGACTTCATTAACGCAGTTCTGACATGTTGATGTATTCCTGCTGCAAGTTCTCCTATAGACACAATATAGTGTGTGACGCTGTGACCCCATGGACTGCAGCCCTCCCGGCTCTTCTGTCCATGGGATTTCCCAGGCTAGAATACTGGAGTGGTTGGCATTTCCTCCTCCAGGGCATCTTCCTGACCCAGGGATTGAACCCACGTCTGCTGCATTAGCAGGTGGATTCCTTACCACTGAGCCACCAGGGAAGCCATAGATATAGTCTCAGGCTTTCTAAGAGGGCTTCCTGTAGGTACACCAAGGTTTCTAATAATACTCTGACTACCTTTGACTAAGTAGGTAATTTTGCTTCTGCCTTTATTTGTCATTTTGGGAATGAGAATGATGGGAGTCCAAAGTTTTTCCCCTACCATGTTTTCCAATTGAAGAGTAAGATAAAGTAATGTAAAATCTGACATTAGTCCTTTGTGCTTTAAGGCAGAGGTCAAGTGCAAAGTGAAAATCAGCACTATGATTTCATCATTTGGGGCTCACATATTTGAACCATTTGTAAAGTAAAACTGAATTGTTTGTGGGTTTTAGATTTATTGATCATTTACAGAGTGTTTTACATTATAACACTAGCTGGATGTGTTTTGGGTTTTGAAAGCCCAGGATTTTCTGCAACTGGGTTCTAATGGATGTAGAAAGGGTAGGGGAAATATACTGAGTTATTCCAGATAATGAAAACCAAGAGAAAATATTCAGTGGTCTGGTTCACTGCATCAAGAGGGAAAAAAAATCATATGTTCAGAAAGTTGTTGAGCTAAAAGTGAATCAACTAGTCAGTGACTGAAGAGAGTGGATGCAAGCAGAGCTAACATGCACTGAAATTCAGACTTCTGTATAGAACTGTGCTGCGTGCTGAAATACACAGATATGTAGAAGATTGTATGTTTATATCATACATTATTATATTATTGCATGTATTATTGCAATGTATTATTGCAATGATTAAGTAACACAGATAAGGTGGCTGTAGTGGTAAAAGAATCTGCCTGCCAATGCAGGAGAAGCAAGAGACGCAGGTTCCATCCCTGGGTCGGGAGGATCCGATGGAGGAGGAAATGGCAATCCACCCCAGTATACTTGCCTAGAAAATCCCATGGACACAGGAATCTGGCGGTCTGCAGTCCATGGGGTCTCAAAGAGTCAGGCACAACTGAATGACTAAACACACACACACACACACACACACACACATGTAACCTGTTCATTCACTGTTCTCCGTCTCCTGTCTGGGCTGGAAAGGCTGGGTGAGCTGGGGATGGGGATGGTGCAGGTAGCTGGTCCCCTGAGTCCTTTCTCTGGGCACCAGGGGACTGAGCATCATGTCCTCAGCTCTAGGGCTTCCTCACCAGCTGCAGCGTGTGCCAGTGGGGAAACAAGGCTGGGCTTGATTTTGAAGTTCTGACTTAACCTGAGCCCATGAGAGAAGTGGTGAGTCGGGTTTGCCCAGGAATTAGCAGGCTGGAGTTAATCTTCTTATTCTTGTTAGTCTCCCATCTCTTCATTTTTCCCCCCTCCCCGTTTTATTTCCTTTGTGTGTTTATTTCATTTAGCTTGCCAGGCTTCTCTGTCCATAGGATTTCCCAGGCAAGAATACTGGAGTAGGTTGCCATTTCTGTCTCCAGGGGATCTTCCCAACCCAGGGATGGAACCCAGGTCTCCGGCATTGCAGGCAGATTCTTTACCACTGAACCACCAGGGAGTGAAGTGAAGTGAAGTGAAGTGAAAGGCACTCAATCGTGTCCGACTCTTTGCCACCCCATGGACTGTACAGTCCATGGAATTCTCCAAGCCAGAATACTGGAGTGGGTAGCCTTTCCCTTCTCCAGCGGATCTTCCCAATCCAGGGATGGAACCCAGGTCTCCGGCATTGCAGGCAGATTCTTCAACAGCTGAGCCACCAGGGAAGCCCTGCAAACAAAAGAAAGAAAACTTAAACAGCAAACCCTCCCACACTCCACACTCCTCTCCCGAATTTCTCCCACGTTCCTGTGAGTTGACCCAAGTAACCCTCTTGCTGATGACTGTTTTCATATTGGCATTATAACACCAGTGGGGAAGGTCTGGGCCCCTCACCTTCCTGAGAGACACCCAGGAGGGGCTCCCTGATCGCTCATCAATTTGAGAATCTGCCTGCCGGTGCAGGAGACCCAGGAGCTGGAGGTTCGATCCCTGGGTCAGGAAGATCCTCTGGAGGAGGAGGTGACAAACCACTCCAGTTCTCTTGCCTGAAAAACTCCATGGACAGAGGATCCTGGCGGGCTACAGTCCATGGGGTCGCAAAGAGTCAGATGTGCCTCAGCACCAGGAAGGGCCCAGCACAGCCTGGAAGCAGGCTTCTCAGGCCGCTGTCCCGCGTGTCTCTCCCCAGCGTTCACATTCCTTCTCTCAGGTTTGCTGCTGACTTTCTCCTCAAGTTCTTTCTAAGTGCCCATTTTTCCTGATTTTATATTTTTCACATTTCTTGATGCCATCTCCCCAATTCCTAAACAGCTGTTGTTCAGTCGCTCAGATGTGTCTGACTCTTTTCCACCCCAAGGACTGCAGCCCACCCGGCTTCTCTGTCCTTCACCAACTCTTGGAGCTTGTTCAAACTCATCTCCCTGATGCCATCCAACCATCCCATCCTGTGTCGTCCCCCTCTCCTCCCGTCATCTATCTCTCCCAGCATCAGGGTCTTTTCTAATGAGTCAGTTCTTCACATAAGATGGCCAAGGAATTGGTGTTTCAGCTTCAGCATCAGTCCTTCCAATGAATATTCAGGACTGATTTCCTTTAGGATGGACTGGTTGGATCTCCTTGCAGTCCAAGGGACTCTCAAGAGTCTTCTCCAACACCACAGTTTGAAATCATCAGTTCTTTGGCGCTAAGCCTTCTTTATGGTTCAACTCTCACATCCATACCTGACTATTGGAAAAACCATAGCTTTGACTATATGGACCTTTGTCATATATATGTGTGTGTCTGTATGTATTCTTTTAGATTTTAGTCTTCACCAACCTACGAGGTCAGTGTTTCCACTGCGGATGGAGTGATAGCTTTCGGTGAACGTTGTTGGATTCGTGGTCTCCAAAGAGGAAGACTTAACTTCGGGACCAGGGACCAGGCTTGATCACTCAAGAGCTTTTGTCTAGCAGAGCTTTTGTTAAAGTATGAAAAGGGACAGGGGAAGGTTCTGGCGTAGACATCAGAAGAGGGATGGAGAGTGCCCCCTTGCTAGTGTTAGCAAGGGAGTTGTATGCTTTTTAAGTTAGTTATTACAATGAATCTCACTAGACCCACTCCCATAATTTACATTTTAAGATAACAGGAGTAGCCAGACGGTTTTCAGGAAGGAGAAACGGTCCTCAAGCAGGACACATTTGTTGTTACATAATCCTTAGTACAGAGTTTAAGCTGAGTTGTTTGTTTTGTAATCATAAGTTTGGGGCTTAAAGAAAAAGTTTTATGTGACTAAGACTAAGGAATATAGAGGGAAAAAAGATGTTCATCCTTTCCTCCTCCTTAGAATTCCAGACCCTTATCCCCACTCCAAGAGCCCCAGCCCCCTTTCTCCTCCTCGGGGACCCTGGACTTCTTACCAACCTGCCTAGGGATTGACTCTCTGATGAGCAAATCAAGGCTCAGGGGGATGGGGTGCACTTGACACTGATCACGCAGTGACAGAGACAGGGTCTGAATATGGTTCTGTCTGAATCGAGGCTTGTGCTTTTTCCACTCACGAACTTTCATGAAGAAAGTAAAATCTTTAAATATATGTCTTTAACATATATATCTTTAAAATATATGTGAGTAGAGTATTCCCAGATTCATGACTACATAATCAATCTCTGGGTAGCATCAGCCCTTTTGTTCAAAGTGAGAACAGCACCCCTGGAGCCTGTGGGCATGTCTACCTGACCACATCATCCAAAATAAATGTGGCATCAATGAGGGAAAAGAAGCTGAGTTTACCTGTCTTCATACAAAACGATCAAAGCGCTCCTGTTCTTAAATAGACAGTAGGAAATCGTTATGTGTTTCATAACCCCTGGATCTGCTTTTCTATGATTTTCAATATAATGAAGCCTGGAAAGTGTGTAAGAGGGAGTCTTAGAACAGATCTGTACAGAAGTCGGTGTCTCTGCTTTGATTGCCTTAACATGGCACCAGATTTGTGTGATAGTCACGCAGAAGGGAAATTCCTAGAGTGTGGGAGCCTGGGGGGACGCTCTGCAAGTCTTCTGCGGACTGTGTGAACCCTCCCGGCAGCCCCGGGATGTAGGCGGGCTCCTCATTTTGCTAGAAACCGCGGTGACCACGTGTTTATCCCACATCAAACGTTCTGGAGAGGGGGGCAGATATTCTCTCCTCATGTGCGTGACCCCAAAGAAGGTGCACATTCCCCCAGGGAGCCTGCTTGTATTATGGGTTTATTTTGTTTGAAGTTGTGGTCTATTAGTGAGGACCTCGTCTCATTCCAGAAGTAGGGGTGAGGCCGTGTGAGCAGGCGCTCAGAAGTAGACAGGGACAGATGGGAAGAGAGGACAGGGTGGCTGGGAGCTTGAGAGGGTGCCCAGGCCTTACCTGGAGCGAGTGCAGAGCTGCAGACGGTGTCTTATTCACCCATTTCCAAGCATTCCCTGGAGAGGGCCTTAGGTGTTATGCAATTTCAGTAACTTTTTGTCTTCAAAGACTAAATGTTGCTATCTTTATTAGGCATTTCAGGCTTCCTAAAATGGAGCCTGTCTCCTGCAGTCAAATATAAATGCCAGGCCATTGTGCAGTTCAGGGCTGGTGTGTGTTTTTGCTGAGTCAATCAATCGTGCTGACTCTTTGTGACCCCATGGACTATAATCCTCCAGGCTCCTCTGTCCATGAGATTCCCCAGGCAAGAATTCTGGAGTGGGTTGCCATTTCCTACTACAGGGGCTCTTCACGATCCAGCGGTCGAACCCTTGTCTCTTGTGTTTCCTGCACTGGCAGCCAGGTTCTTTACCAACTGCACCGCCTGGGAAGCCCTCAATGACTGTTGGCGATTTCTACTCAGACTGTTGTTTCCATAGAAGTAAAGCAAAATGCTCACTGCTCAATCCAAGACGTCTTTCTAAGTAGACTTCTCCTTCAGTCCTTTTAAAGTTTAGGTATGTTCTTCATCAGTAATACACTTTGATATGTATTTTTATTCTTCTCATTAAATACTGTCATAATGTTTTCTTTAAATCATCTGAGTTTTTATGTTGCTTATATTTATATTAACTTAAACATTCATTCCTCCTATAGTTCATCTATTTTCTGATGAGATATTCTCAGTTCCTTCCAGAAGTAAGTTCTAAATGAGTGAGTGAAAAATCCCTTTGTTTCATACACTGCTGAGTGACAACATGTTCAAATATTGCTTTAAAAAATAGTCGATAATTATTATTATAAGTAATGCATTATTTTATTACATATGTGACTTGAGATATAACATTATATCAAACCAAAAGTTAATTTTTTTCAGAAAGAAAACATACAAGCAAAACATGAAGACTCACCAGAGTTTCTTATTTCAAGACTAATTAAAAAATTTTTTGACAAAGTCGTTACTGGAGTGGGTTGCTATTTCCTACACCAGGGGATTCTCCTGACCCAGGATGGAACCTCCATCTCCTGCGTCTCCTGCATTGGCAGGCCAATTCTTTGCCGCTGTGGCACTTGGGATTCCCATTGCTATTAGTAGCACTGCTATTACCAACAGTCTTGACTGAGCTCACATCACATTACAGGCTTGTAATCTCATTGAATTCTTACAGTGACCTTCTATTATGATCTGCACTTAAACGTTTATGAAACCAGTGTTAGCTAGGCTAAGTGAACAGCTCACCTCTATTAGTCTGTTGTACTCCATGAGAATAGTGAGCATCACTGACTCAATGGACATGAATTTGACAAACTCTGGGCGAGAGTGAAGGACAGGGACGCCCAGCATGCTGCAGTCCATGGCATCGCAAAGCCTCAGGGTCAATTGAGTGAGTACACAACAGCTGTGTAAGGAAGGACCGCTCTTAGTGGCTCCAAGCCACACCCATTCACAGCCCACGGTTTTCTGCAGCCCCGGTGCGTGGGCACGGTTTTATGGGCTCCTCTGTGCAGGGTCTTGTGGGCGGCTATGCGGTTGCTCTTTTCTGGGTTTCGGATCCCTTGCAGGCTCTCCTGGGTGTTGACATCACTCAGGCTCTGCAATTGCAGGCTGAGGTCCCTGCTCTTTCGCTGGCAGGCGGCCCGGCCTTCGCTCCGCATCTCTCGGCCGCGGGCCTCTCGTGGGCTCTCTCACTGCAGGTGGCTCGCTGCTTCAAGCAGCAGGAGACCCTCCTTCATGTTCATTGTTTTGAGAGCTCAGCTTGACAATGACATAACCCCTAAGAAGAAAGCATTTCCAAAAGAAAATGTTATACGTGTGGAGAATTCAGACACAGGTGTCATCACACATAGTCTCTGTGGGATCAGCTTCTAAGGTGAAAAGACCTGGGTCCCTTATGTGGGACTCAGCTGATTAGATCAAGCTTATCTAGACTTGTCTCCTTTTTTTTTTAACTCAGAATGAATGGATTGGGACATTCTGTGCCTCTGCAGAATCCCTTCACATTCGCCATGCAATGAGCACCAGTAACGGAAGGGACATTTGATTTCCTCTCTCAGGTCCCACCCACACTCCAAGGAGGGTAGTGGTGGTTATGCGGGATGTATATACCAGGGATGGGAATCTTGGGGACCGCATAGAATTCTGCTTCCCAAGTTGCCCAAGGTTATAAACTAAAATATTTTTGACTCTGAAACACCCCAGTACAATCTGCTCTTTGTTTCTGTCACTATTATTTTTAATACAAAGGAAAGTTTTTCCATGCTATGTGGGTGTGAAAACTCATTGTTAAAGAAAAAAAAAAAAGAAAGAAAAGACTTTACTTTTATGACTTCAAAAGAGAAGAGGAACTGAAAGGATGCAACCTACTCTTTTTTTTTTTTTTTTTTTCATTTATTTTCATCAGTTGGAGGCCAATCACCCCACAGTATTGTAGTGGGTTTTGTCATACACTGACATGAATCAGTCATGGAGTTACACGTATTCCCCATCCCGATCCCCCCTCCCACCTCCCTCTCCACCCGATTCCTCTGGGTCCTCCCAGTGCACCAGGCCCGAGCACTTGTCTCATGCATCCCACCTGGGCTGCTGATCTGTTTCACTATAGATAATATACATGTTTCAATGCTGTTCTCTCGAAACATCCCACCCTCGCCTTCTCCCACAGAGTCCAAAAGTCTTATCTTTACTAACATGGGTATCTTGTCCTTACCCACAGCACATATGTCTTGTTAAGGGCTCAGTAGGGTTTCCCAGGCGGCACTGGTGGTCGAGAACCCTCCTGTCAATGTAGAAGACATAAGAGACTTGGTGGATCCCTGGGTCAGGAAGAACCCCTGGAGTAGGAAACGGCAGCCCCCTCCAGTATTCTTGTCTGGAGAATCCCATGGACAGAGGAGTCTGGCAGGCTGCAGTCCACGGGGATGGAAAGAATTGGGCATGACAGAAGCGACTTAGCACAACACACACGTCTCATGTTAGAAACAATTAGCACAGAGACAATGTGTAATAGAGTCAGTGTCTGAATTCTCTACACCTATAACATTTTCTTTTTAAAATGCTTTCTTCTTAGGGATTATGTCATTGTCAAGCTGAGCTCTCAAAACAATAAAGCAAAATACCTGTCATCTTACAATTTCCCCTTAATTTGCATCTGTTAAAATGGCTTTCAGAATTTTTTTTTTCAACTTCACCTGAAAGCTTACCATTCAAAACCAGTGCAGAAATTTGTTGGCGTTACTTTTCTCTCATATCCCATTAGTGTTGAAAGCTTCATTTAGCAACATTTTTCAAAAATCTAATTTTTAGTAATGAGATAATGCCAGTCAAACATGCTCATTGGAAAAGACCCTGATGCTGAGAAAGACTGAAGGGAAAAGGAGACGAGGGTGGCATGGTTAGAGGACGAGGCGGTTAGACGGTAAAACGGACTCATTGGACGTGAATTGGAACAAACTTCAGAAGAGAGTGGAGCACAGAGAAGCCTGCTGTGCTGCAGTCCATGGGGTCACAGGAGTCAGACAAGAATTAATGAGCAAAGAACAACGGCATTCAGACTCTATGTCAGTTATGGTTTATGAAACTAAGATATTTAACTGAAAAGTTCGGAGCAGTTCTGCAAAGCCCCGGCCAGGCCACTGGGCCATCACACAAACGGCGCCTTGTTCCCTGGTCCAGGCGCAGAGTCTTCACTGCCTCTTCAGACCTGAGTACATCCCGAACGCCTGAGTCAGGCGCACCTACTTGAAAAGTTCAGTGGCTTTTGCGTAAGATAGCTGTCACAGTCAGAATGCAAGGCTTCAGGAAGGTCTTGTCATCTGTTGTAGTTCAACAGATTTCCTTCATCAGCCAAGTTACTGTCAAAGAAACGCACAGATGCAGAATGATAAAAAGCCCAAACAGCTGCCAATATCCTCAACTAAGAGTAAATGCAAGATACTCATCTGGGCATTGGAGAGGAGGAAGAATAAAAAAAAGTATTCCTTGTTCACTTCATAAATAAACATCTCACGAAGAACATAAGCAGATTATACATTATTTGTACATCGAATGCTTTAAAAATAAAGTAGGCCAACAGGAGAAAATCTTTCACACCATCATGTACTGACATAAGGAGGAGACATTTTTCAGATTGGTTAGGTTACCATTCTCTTCCATAATTCCTCAATTAAGTCCTTGGAAACAAACATTATAAGAGAATGAGACAGTTAACCAAAAGAACACAGGATCATTTAGAAGTAGATGCTATTTATAAATACATTCAAAAAGCATACCTTTTTCAAGACAAGGGTGAAGCAAGGCATTGGGCTTTTACCAGGGACAGTATTTGCCTGTTTCTGATCCTACAAAGAGATCCAACCAGTCCATCCTAAAGGAGATCAGTCCTGCGTGTTCATTGGAAGGACTGATATTGAAGCTGAAGCTCCAACACTTTGGCCACCTGATGCGAAGAGCTGACTCATTTTAAAAGACCCTGATACTGGGCAAGATTGAGGGCAGGAGGAGAAGGGGACGACAGAGGATGAGGTGGCTGGATGGCATCACTGACTCGATGGACATGAGTTTGAGCAAGTTCCAGAAGTTGGTGACGTACAGGGAGGCCTGGTGTGCTGCAGTCCATGGGGTCGCAAAGAGTCGGACATGACCGAGTAATTGAACTGAACTGAACTGATCCTTTCATGACGAGTACCTACTGAGGTCCATGTCTTGGAACAGACTGAGGTCTCCAGTGAGTTTGAATTTTGACGTTTGCCTGGTGAGTTTGCCTTTTGAATTCCTCTCCCCTAAGGACTGTCTGCTCTTCCCCAGCCTTGCTACAAGGGGCCCTTCTGGGACCATCAGGACTCTGCTCTCTCTTGCAGGTTTCCTTGTAGTTGAATCTTGACTTTTTACTTTCAGTTGATTTCCTAACTCTTGTGTTCATGCAGAGATTTTTTTTCCCCCCTCCATGCATTCTGGCCCATCTGGGCTCATCCCTGACCATTCTCAATCAGGAGATTTAAACATACATTCCAGGCATTCATTACTGTCTTCAGGCATCCTTTGAGGCATACATTTTTTTCCCTGTGATTATTTTTTAATTTCTATTTTACGCTGGAGTAGAGTTGATTAACAATGTTGTGTTAGTTTCAGGTGGACAGTGAAGTGATTGTCATGCATATACATATATCCACTCCTTTTCAGATTCTTTTCCCACATAGGTTTTACAGAATAAAGAATAAAGTTCCCTGTGCCTTACAGTAGGTCCTTGTTGGTTACCATAAAATATGCTCCTTGGAAGAAAAGCTATGACAAACCTAGACAGCATATTAAAAAGCAGAGGCATCACTTTGCTAAGTCCATATAGACAAAGCTATGGTTTTCCCAGTAATCATGTATGGGTGTGAGAATTGGAACATACAGAAGGCTGTGGAGTACTGAAGAATTGATACTTTTGAATTGTGGTGATGGAGAAGACTCTTAGAATTCCTTGGACAGCAAGAAGATCCAACCAGTCAATACTAAGTGAAATCAACCCTGGATATTCATTGGAAGGACTGATGCTGAAGCTGAAGGTCTGATACATTGGCCACCTGCTGCGAAGAACTGACTCGTTGGAAAAGACCCTGATGCTGGGAAAGATTGAAGGCGGGAGGAGAAGGGGACGAAAGAGGATAAGATGGTTGGATGGCATTACCAACTGAATGACCATGAGTTTCAGCAAACTCTGGGAAGTAGTGAAGGACAGGGAATCCTGGCATGCTGCAATTCATGGGTTCACAAAAAGTTGGAGACCACTTAGCAACTGAACAACAATATATATGCCAATCCCAGACTTCTAATTTATCTCTTCCCATACCTTTCCCCTTTGATAACCATTGGTTTGTTTTTAAAGTCTGTGAATGTTTCTTTTTTGTAAACAAGTTCATATGTATCATTTTTTAGATAATTTTCAGTGCCATTTGCAGGAATATAGATGGACTTCAAGATTATTATACTAAGTGAAGTCAGAGAAGGACAGATATCATACAACGCCACTTGTACATGGAGTCTAAAAATAAAATGATACAAATGATTCATATGTTGTTATCCCCATTTTATAGACAGAGATACTGTGGCTCAGAAAATTTTCAAGTCTTGTCTTAAATCATAAACTGTCCATTGCCCACTTGGTATTTGAATCCAGTTATTCCTATATCCAATATGATGTTAAATGCAACCTCTCCCTGCCCCGTTTGCAGTTTTTAACCTTTGATTCTATTTCTTAGAGAAGCTACCTTTCAAGTGTCAAATTAGCTTCAAAGGCTGAATCATTCTATACCCAAAAGACCAAGGCCACTCAAGTCACAGTGAGCTGGGTTTAAATCCTACAAGTGACATTTAGAAAGCTAGACAATTCTGGAAAGGTGACATTTCTGCAACTCAGAGGTTTCTACCTGTAAAACTCAAGAAGTAGATACATAAACTTTTCAGGAATCTTCAACGAAATCTAACATCAGGAAGGCACAGGAGTAGATCCTCAGGAAATGGTATGTGATAGTAATGGAAGATTTCATAAAAATTTTTAGGCACTATAAGCTAAAGAACATACAAATAGTTTACTTTCATTGTTTCATTGTAAGCCAGGATGTCAAAGTCAGACAGCTCAGAGTAGATGTTTGTAATTAATTTTTATACAATGAAGAACCAGTTATAAAACAGTGACCGCAATAGGGTGTATTTCTTGCAGGTCAGTGACATTTATTGTTGTTTTCATGGCACACCCCCAACAGAGGCATCATTTCATCTCTAAAATGTAACTACTTCCTGAACAGAGAATCAAAGCAGGGACACATTAGCAACCTAAATAAAAGCAGTTTAATTGTGGATCTTCCTTTGTGAAATGGAGTGAAAAAGATGTTATCTCATAAAGTGTGCTTTTTCTCTTCATGAAATGGAGGACAGTTGAATGATGCACGTGTGTTTTCATCTTTATTTGGAAACTTCAAAGCGTTTGTCTATCTAGTATTCCTTTTTCTTGTTCATCGCTGGCAGAAGCCGAGGGACATATCTATGCAAAGATCCATTTGGCCAGATTTTGCAATATGCTCTGCCATTTAGAAACGGAATAAAACCAGTAATGAACAGTGGAGGAACCTGAAGAGCTACAAAGTGAATGCTTTGTCAACTTTTATTATTTTTACTAAACAGTGTGGTTGTTTTGTATACAGTTTAGATGAAGAAGCACTTTACAGATCTCTGAGTCTGCTAGGTTTTAGGAGGCTTTATAGACAATTTTCTGTACAGAGAAGCTGAGTCTCTGACCAATTTTTAAAGAAGAGTTGTCTGCGTAGAGAGGCATATGTGCCGGCAGCAGGCAGGCAGACAGGAGACAAGAGGATGACCTTTCTCTAGCTCACTGCCTGGGAGGCGCAGTCCTGGAGGCCTCTGAGCCTTGCCGCCCGCCCGCTGCACCAGGCCCCCCATCGCGCCCGCGTCCTCACCGTCTCAGCAGCATCTCAGTGGGACCCCGCGCGGGAGGGCTCTTTCTCCTCCTCGAATGACTGTTTTCTGTCCACTCAGCTGACATCTGAGTCTCATGAATGTTCCTATGAATGGTTTTCATAGCTTGTTGCGCACCGCATTACCCAGTGCACTTCAAAAATAAGAACCAACTAAAACTGGTTACTTAACCCGTTTCCAAGCCCCAACCCCAGATACGTGGATCTGCAAGGAGGCGCTCCAGAACAGGCTCATCCTTTTAGCCAGCTGCAATCCTCTTCCGGGCTCTAGACCATCACCCTCTCCAGCGCCCCTTCCCCTGCCTCCTGCCCTGCACCCCAGAACAGAGAAACAAGTCCCGACAGTCTCCTGCTGTGGATGACTCTGGGATCTGTGGCCCCTTTGAACAGGAGGACAACACGCCCTACTCAGGAGCCTGCATCCCCTCCTTGGAGAGCTCCAGTCACTCTGGCCTGGGGTTTCCCGTGGAGGCCCCCCCCCCCCAACCGAGCTCACGCCCCACTGGGACCGGCTCCTCTGGTGGGTTGCCTACAGCATCGGGGTCCAGGAGCTGCTCTGTGTTCTGGAAGGACCTGCAGTCATGGTGCCGCTCCCCTCCGGGAAGGGCTGTACAAGGATTCTGTGAAGTTTATGGGCTGCGAGTGTTGGTCTGGGAGGCTGTGGATGCAGTGGTCACCCACCGGTGGGTGCTGGGTTCAGGTTGTGTGTGGATGGTCTTCACATTTCTGTTGTTACCCTAAACCACCTGTGTCTTCTGCCAAGAGGCTGTGCTGGAATTTCATCCCACCTTCCTCTCTCTCCTTCCTTCGTGGACATTTTCGTACCGTGATCGTACTTTTTCCTGAGCGAAAGGTGATTATTCTTCTCCATGGATATTTGAATACTTCACTGACTACACCGCTTGTAAGGTGAGGGGAGGAAAGGGGAATACATGGCTATGTGAGTGTCTGCTCTTCTGCACCCCCTCACCGCCCCCCATGTGATGACTTAGGGAGAGGGAGAGGCAGCCATGGATACAAGAAAAGAGCAGGCCGGGGAGCTAGTGGTGGCTGTGTTTATTTCCCACAGGGAGGGCGTGTCCAGACGGAATAGCCCCGTTTGCATTACAGCCTTGACCATACAGGCTTCCCTGGTGGCTCAGATGGTAAAGAATCTCCCTGCAGTGCGGGGGACCTGGGTTCGATCCCTAGGTTGGGAAGATCCCCTGGAGGAGGGCGTGGCAACCCACTCCAGTATTCTTGCCTGGAAAATCCCACGGACAGAGGAGCTTGGCGGGCCACAGGCCATGGGGTCACCAAGAGTTGGACAGAACTGAAGTGACTAAGCACAGTTTGAACATATGATGTGGGCGTCACACAGCAGTATCCAAGAGGTCCCAGATTGAGAATGGTATTCTGTGAACCCGCATCTTCCCTCTTAATGTTTGTTTTTCTTTTCCATATCTCTCTGGCTATTACTGTGTGTGCTTTTTCTTCTAGATACTTTTCTTTCTTTTGCTTTATAGCTTCCTCTCTGCTACCATTTTTGCATGTGGAAACCTTTCTGATCTTCTGTGTTTTATTCTCTTCCTGCCACATCCTTAGCCTTTCTCCTTTTAGTGGCTAAGAGGAAATATATCTATTTTACTATCTATCTATCTATCTTCTATCTGTTACAGTCTTCTCCAGGTATAATTCCTAGGTCATGATAATTACTGCAATTCAGATTTAACCTAATAGGTTTTGTTGATCACCGAGGCATTAATTTCTTCCAAAGCTCTTATTTCATCCTCCAGAACGATCTTCCCGACGCTGAGATACGTAACCGACAGAAGAGTTTTATTTGTAAGGAAGACTTGCTGACTCTTACGGTTATAGCAATGCACCCGCTTTCATCATGCAGTAAAGTCTAGCTCGATGCATAAGTGAGGATATTCATCAAACTTTTCTGGCTGCTTGACGGCGAGTCTTCAAAGTTACAGGGTGACTGCAGAGCTTCAGGGAGACTGTTTACAAAACTGCAACTAGATGACTTCCAAACCACCAGGTGGTCTGGACAGGTGATCACACCAAGTGTCATCGCCTGAAAAATCAGACAAGCTGGTTGTAAACGGGAGTGTTCTGAATTGAGCTTCTTCGGTTTGCAAAATCTAGTTGGCAAATGGGCAGATGATTCAGGCAAGCACAGGGAGCCCTGCAAATAGTGACGACAGCCACTGGGAAGAGGCCATTCTCTCCATTTGGAGTTCAGAGGGATTAGTTCATAGTCCTCAGCATTTTGGTTTTTTTTTCCCAGCCTTGATCATATATTCACTGATGACCATCAGCATTATCATCCTCAAATCTGTACAAATTATGTACAGTAATTACAGTAGTCTTACTACTGTTAAAATAAGACTCTTTTCCTTATGCTGACACAAACATGGCTACTGTAATGTAGCCTTTCCTACATGCTGCCCTGAAATGAAGATTTATAACCGATTTATATTTAATCTTTTGACAACACTCCTTCAGCATTGGCAAGTAACAGAAGCTAAGAAACATTTCATTTTAAAATCCTGGCACCGTAAAAACAATTATCAATATGCATGTCATTGTAGTGGGTCGGGAAGAACTTTTTTCCTGTATTGTCTCAGAGATTAAATTATTTCAGGGTCAGTGCATTGTGATGTTTTCTTCTGCAAACTAGAAAACTTTCTCCTACCACAGTGTTAGTTTCAAATCTAGTTACTTG
The DNA here is from genome assembly GCF_963930625.1 of Muntiacus reevesi. Classification (NCBI taxonomy): domain Eukaryota; kingdom Metazoa; phylum Chordata; class Mammalia; order Artiodactyla; family Cervidae; genus Muntiacus; species Muntiacus reevesi. Next base: position 162,043,753 of record NC_089251.1, read on the forward strand.
ATTTCCTTCATATCCGTGCCGTTTTTTGTTCATTGACACAAGGACGATACAGTGAGATGTATTCTCCATCCTCAAAAATCTAAAGTGTAATAAGTTTGATAAAAAATATCTATGATTTATGGTGGGTTATAAAGTGATTTACGCACCCAGAGAAAAATGTAAATCAAAAGTAATGGGGATGTAAGGGCAGTAGGTTTACATTTGATGGATGAATCAGTAAGACTTCTTGGAGGTGGTGGTGGTACATCTGGATCCCAAAAGGCTGAAGAGGAGAATTAGGGCCTCTAGAAATAGGGAGAAATGATGCATTTTTAGATGTTGTTAGCAGCAAAGGGGAAGAAATAGAGGTGAATATTTATTAAGTACGTGTTGAGAGATGGCCCCTGTTAGGATGTTCATAATCTTCTCTCTCCCCAAAAATATATAAGGTGTACAGGTAAAAGTTCTTCCCTGGTGGCTCAGGAGGTAATGAGTCTGCCTGCAATGCAGGAGACCCAGGTTCGTTCAATCCCTGAGTTGGGAGGATTCCCTGGAGAAGGGCATGGCCACCCGCTCTAGCATTCTTGCCTGCAGAATTTCGTGGGCAGAGGAGCCTAACGGACTATAGTCCATAAAGTTGAAAAGAGTCAAACATGACTGAGCAACAAACACTTTCACTTTCACAGTTTATAAAAGGTAATATCATGACTCTTCACATTTATAAAATGAACATGTGTAGAAAATATTAGTTAATTCATTATTCAGTGAGGGACATAATAAAGTACCAGTTCGAAGAACACTTTAGAAACTTGGAATCCACGATTTAACTGTCTATTATGTCTATAGAAATGTCCAGCAGACCAAACATGTTTAAGCTTTCATCTTTCTCAGAACCCACATTATTTGCACATCTGCTGGACAAAAGTCAAGCAATGACAATGTCACCAAGTCTGGGACCTTCAGTCAGTATGAAACAATGAATGCATCCCCCGTGTGGCTACAACTGGCTGTTTACATTTAAGTGAATAAATGTATGTATCATTAAAAAAGCTGACCCCTTCATTGCACGAGCCACACTCCCTGTGGTCAGTCATCACCACCCGTGGGCAGTGGCCGCCCCGGCGGAGGTCACAGGGAGAACGCGTCCATCATTGCGGAAGGTTCTGCTGCACAGCTCTGCTGTAGAAAACCTCTGTGTGGCTTTTGAGCTTCCCTGATAGCTCAGTTGGTGAAGAATCCGCCTGCAGTGCAGGAGACCCTGGATCCATTCCTTGGTCTGGAAGATCCACTGGAAAAGGGTTAGGCTCCCCACTCCAGTATTCTTGGGCTTCCCTCGTGGCTCAGCTGGTAAAGAATCTGCCTGCAATGTGGTAGACCTGGGTTTGATCCCTGGGTTGGGAAGATTCCCTGGAGGAGAGAAAGGCTACCCACTCCAGTATTCTGGCCTGCCTGGAGAATTCCATGGACCATGTGGCTTTTGCCTCCATGATATCCAAAGGACCAGATGCCCACATTTATTGCCTAGTTTCCAAGTTTCAGATAACTATTCTGATAAAGGGAGGAAAAGGTTTTTCTTGTGAGGCCCTGATTTAACTTTCAGAAATGAGGAGTAGGGGAAGGTGAATATAGAATTAGTTAGTCTAACACAAAGAATGGAAGGGCCAGATTTATTAAGCAAAGGTGTCTGAATCTCATCCAAGAGGTAATGAGGAGACATTTAGGGAGAATGATCCGGTCAAAGATTTACTTTAGGAAAATTAATATGAAAGCAATTTGGAGAATGGATACGTTCTGGAGAGAACGACCTACTAGGAAATTGCTTAGGTTCAGAGCAGAAGAGAGGCGGGAGGAGAGGGAAACTCACAAGGACAGTAGATGACACATCTGTGTTTACACCCACCCGATGCATGGTTATTACCCGGTGCACACAATGACATTGCCTGTTTACCTACATTTGAAAAGGCAGAGAAAGCAAGTTGTTTCTTGTATGAATAACTGTTGTCGAAAATATTGGTGTCAGGGAATTGAAAGCTAAAGGAGTTTGTTTAACAGTAGTGTAAGTGAAACTGGTGCTGCATTAAAAAGATTTTATCTGCATTTATGATTCTTGGTGAAATTTCATTTATAATAATAGAATGGAAAAGCTAAAACAAGCTTTTATGACATAATTTTCTATTTCTAATTTCTAATAGAATTAGTTGTAAATCAAGATGGTTGTCTAATTTGTGGTTGTCAGTATGCAGATGTAATCAGGGTTTGAGAGCTCTTCTACAGAAGGAAGAAACGATCATGAAGTTCACAGACGTTTAGAATATAAAGGGAAAAGCACCTATTAATGTGGGCAAGTCAACCACCAGTGAGGAGATCAAGGGAATAAGAAAGTCTGAGAACCAGACGTTTAAGGGAAATTGAAAGATTTCCCCAGATGATGGTGGTGGTGGTGCTTTAGTCGCTAAGTCTCGTCTGACTCTTGGCGACCCCGTGGGCTCTATCCCGCCAGGCTTCTCTGCCCATGACCTTTCCTAGGTCAGAATACAGTAGGAGATTGCCATTCCCTACTCCAGGGGGTCTTCCCAACCCAGGGATCCAACGCTGGTCTACTGCTTTTCAGGCAGATTCTTTACAGATGAAGCCACGAAGGGAAGCCCTTCAGCAAATACTTTTCACTATTTAGTGTTTCTTTTGTGTCTTTCCCTTGAACCGATCACTGAGGCTAAGCACTGTAGACTCCCTCGTGGCTTGTCAAGATCTAAGATACAAAGACGGGAAAATTAGGGTCCTCACGCCTAGCAATCTGGGTTCCACAAGCACGTAGACATATGCAGCAGTGGTGGTGGTGTTTTAGTTGCCAAGTCGTGTCCGACCCTTGTGATCCCGTGGGCTGTAGCCCGCCAGCTCTTCTGTCCTGTAAACCCAGTTGCAGATGAGCACGCCTGAGGGATCAAGTGCCGAAGCTGTGAGGGTGGTACATCCACGTGGCCTCTTGTGGGCGAGGGCAGGCACGGCTTCTCAAGGACACTTGGGACAGACTTTAAAGGTAACTGGGGATTCCTCCTGAACTGAATGGATCCCAGGGCAAAGGCAGGTGTGGAGGCCTGAGGACTGAGGGTTTTGAAATCACAAGTGTTTTGGTGTCAGTACTGCAGAAGACAGTGCAATTAAGATTGGATATCTTGGCTGGGAAAAATTCCTGAGGGACTGTGATGAAGAATTTGAGCGATGAGGACTTCCCTGGTGGTGCAGTGGTTAAGACTCCGTGTTCCCAATGCAGGGGGCCCAGGTTCAATCCCTGGTCTGGGGACTAAGATCCTACATACAGCCTAAAACAAGCAAAACACCTTAAAAATAAAAGAAAGGGGGCAGAAAACACAAGTAGCTAAGTAAACATTAAAAACAAAAGAATTTCAGCTGTGAATAGCAGTTTTTTATGATTATTTTTAGTGCCATATTCTAGGAGTGTTGCTTTCTCTAATGATTAGTAATTCAAAATATCTCCATAGAATAATAGAAATATATTTTGTAGAAAGATATAAACTGTAAATGAATATTTTTTTACAAAGATAAAACCAGTACTTTAATTAAAGGTTCTTAACTTCTGCTCGTTGGCCTCCAACCTGGGGACCCTGGGTAACACGTTTGCCCGTTTGGTGGAAAGATGCTGCTGTAGGTGAAGAAAAGCTAGTATCATCCTTTGTTTTGTTTCAGTAGATGGCACGATGTGCAATTCTCTTAGCAGTTTGGAAGTTTCTTCTTCAGGAAGAGAGGAAGTTAGAAAATGGGAGAATTCCTGGGAGACTCTTGAATAATAAAAAGGCCTCAGTCAGCATGGGGCCCTTGGAAGGAGATGAGAGAAAAAACTTGGGACCATTTATGATGGCGCCTCTTGAGATTTAGTGAGGAATCGGAAGGCACAGCTGAGAGGGGGCAGACCAGGTTGCTGACTTGGCTGTCTATGGGGACCGAGACTGCGAATCAAGCCCAGGTGACACCTAGGATTGCCCAGGTACCAAGGCTCCAGACAATGAAGCTAGAACACAGCGTGAGTCGAGTCAGAAGTCGCAGACTGCATCTTGATTTGTCTCCACCTCTGAACCTGCCTGCTCTTAGATAATGGGTGGTTTGTTTTATCCACACCTTTTCAAGGGGTTTCAGAGGTTTCTCCTAACACCTTCGTTTCAATGAAGTGTCGGTGTGCTGTGATCCCCGAGGCCTGAAGGAAGCTCTAAGGAGAGATGTTAGGGTCTGGCTGGGGGGTGGGGGGTGGCTGCCCAGCATCTCTGAGCATGTGTCTCTGATCGGGACAGAGTCTTCTGAGGATGTGTGAGAAGATGCACCTGGATGGGATACAGCATCGTGGGAGTGTGCGGTGCATCATTTCAGCACTGAAAATCAAAGAGAGAAGTCTCTGTGTTAGAAGCGTGTATTCTGATTCCTCCTCTTTGGGTTTATCCTTCCCTCTTCTCAGAATTCACCTGCAACCCAGGAGATCCAGGCTCAGTCCCTCAGTCAGGAAGATCCCCTGGAGAAAGGCACGGCAACCCACTCCAATATTCTTACCTGGAGATTCCATGGACAGTGGAGCCCGTCAGGCTACACCACGTAGGGTCACAAAGAGTCGGACACGACTGAGGGACTAACATACATACACACACAACACACACACACATTCTCAGAATACTAGGATTCTTCCCTGCTGTGTACACACTTGTTAGATACCCTTTAAGGTCTGTGTAAATCCATGCAAGATCTATTCTTAGATTATAAAAGAGTTGTTAAGGTAAAGATTGTCTTGGCTATGTTTTATGATTTTTCTCATGTTACTAAAATATTTTTTTTTATTTGATGTTAATATCATTGATGGAAGCAATCTTATAGGTTCGTAATATTCTTTTGTTTCCTTAAAACTACATTCTGCCTCTTTATCACTGTTCTCCACCTCCCCCAAGCAGCCTGGTTTCTTAGACCGACAAGGTTTAAATAAGTTCAGAAACTTACTTAGATCTTTCTTAGCTCTTTTTCAAGAAATCATACAGTTAAGGTCTTCATTTTCTCTCGTCATAAATCTTCTAGCTTAGTTTAGTTTTCTTTTACAGAGATGGTAAGAAGCCTGGGCTGGCACCTGTGGCATTCTGAAAGCAAGATTTGTGTCTTCTCTGGGGTGAGGCGGTTGCAGAAGGTAGCACGCGTTTCTGTAACCTGTGGCACAAGCCTAGTGGCCCTACTGTGTGTCTCGAGTTAAAATTAGTTAAAGAAACTGGTGAGATCAAGTATTTGACCATGAGTAGGATTAGTATCTCCATGGAGGACACTATTCTAGTGGAGAGTAGTGGGAAGTGGAGAGTAATGCAGATGAAACTGCTGTACATAAACCCTGCCCTTAGGGGCTTGGAATCCGGCTTAAACAAATCCACCCCTGCAGATACGGAGAGAAGGGCTTCTGAGCTCAGCCAGACGAGCTGCACGTGGATGGGTCCTCGGAGGCCTTTTGATCTGGGAACCCATGAAGAAGCCTGTCCTGGCCCTGGGGTCCTCGAGTAGCTGTGAAGAGCGTTTCGGCCAGAGAGATTCAACTGTGCTCTTCTAGTGCAATTGCACATTTGCTCAGTCGTGTCTGACTCTTTGCAACCTTTTGGACGGTAGCCCACCAGGCTCCTCTGTCCCTGGAATTCTCCAGGCAAGAATCCTGGCAGGGGTTGCCGCACCCTCCTCCAGGGAACCATCCCAACCCGGGGAGTGAACCCATGTCTCCTGTGTCTCTTGCAGGTGAATTCTTTACCTGCTGAGCCATTGACTCATAGTTCACAGTGTTATCAGCCTTGATTAAGAGAAGACAGTGATTTTATATTTTTCCTTCAGCGTGATGACATCATCTGACATTCCTGACTAACCACCATGTCCCTGAAGAACACTCGTTTTTCTCATATTTTAAGGAGTAGTAGAGAGTTTATGAATTTGAATTACCACAGAAGACCTTTTGAAATCAATATGGGGAAAGATCAGATTTATTAACATGATCTATTTTGTCTCATCATTTGGTCAGATAAAATAGGATACGTGAAACATTGGAATTTGTAAGCAGATATTTAACAGTTTTAGTGAAATTGGAAATACTATACTTATATGAAATATTTATACCAAAATGCTGATATTGGCTATGGGAAATGAAATAGGAGTGAGCATGTGGGAGAAGGGAGAGTCACACCTTGCTTGTTACTTTCTAATCGATGTCATTTCTCTGGGCACTCATTTTCTTTACAGGTTTCACTAAAACTTAGAACGCTGAAAATGAGGGGAGTTTAAAATCATTTTTAGAATATCAAGAAAGGCATCACTTCTATAAAAATAAATAAGAAATTCTATTGATTCTAATGTTATGCCATAGATTACCATTTCTTGCTGTAAAGTACAATTTCAGAATACATGCTACCTCTTAAAAATGAGATTTACCTTTCTTGGTTGATAATTTTTGTTTCTGCATATTCTTGCTGAGTGCCAGTGCCGTAAAACGTTCATGGAAATTTCCATGAAACTTTTACTGCTGATTGAATGAGGGAAGGACGGTGGCGAGACTGATGCTGAAGCAGTTAGTGATTGCTGGCCATGGTCCTTAATTGCCAACCTGTGTTCAAGTGCCACTCTTTAGAGCCATTGAATCAATCCCCTACAGGATTTAGTAATAATCGGCACCCTAGTCAAGGTAATTGTCCCCGAGTTGAGAGCAAAGTGTAGGCTTTGTAATCAGGAAAACTCATATGCAAATATCTGACTACCTTTTGGCCACCTTGGAGCTGGCTGTCTACCTCTCTGAGCTTGTGTTTCCTCATTTCTAAAGTGGTGCCCATCACACCTACCTTTCAAGAATAAGCATTAATGTAAGCAGATCTGCCATTGAAATGAAATTTTGGAATCCACTTTGCATCTCCTTCAATACCCTTTTACAAACTACACATTATAAAACTGTTTTTATTGTTTGGAAATGCCTCAATATTTTTTTTTAAGTGCATTAACCAGCTTGAAAATGTTATCCGCTAGATGAGATCCATATCATTGTTTACAATAGTCACTCCTGCAAATAATTTTTCTACAATCCACCTGTATTACTTGCACAGTAATAGTGATTTATGAAAAGAAATGAAACTCTAGTAAGCTTTAAATCAATTTAAGGGCTTTCCACTATGGTTTATGGTTTATTTTCCATTATATTATTAAATATTTCATTGTGAAGGACCTGGTTAGTTTTGATGCAGTTTTGAAAAGAATTATACCTCTGATATTTCTAAAAATTTAGCTGTAGATTTACGATGGAAATGGTGTGTAAGAATATAAATGGTGATTCATTTGTAGCAGCAGGACAGTGGTCACTGAGGAAGCCAGTGTGTGAAGTGCTCACAGGTATGAGTACCTGGGAATAACTCAAAGTCCATATTTCTTGACAGCAAATGAAAATAGCTAACATGTATCAGACACTGTGCTGAGGGTTTTACCTGTATTATTGTTTCAAATGTTCTTACATAAGCCTGTGAGTTAGGTACTATCATCATCTCCATTTTGCAGACAGAAAACAGCATTGCGAGTCAGTTGATTTGCCAGAAGTGACAACACAGGGCTTGGCCTGCCCTAGATGGACACGTCCTCGAGCAGAGAGGTTATCTTCCAGGAGCTCGTACACAGCCACCTGCAGTGTCAACAGTTCCTCCCATCTCAATTTGAGTTACTGACCTTCACTCAACGTAGTGAAGAGTTGAGACTTTTCTAGGACCCACCTTGCCCGTCTCCTGCCCAAGTTCATATCTGGGTGTATGGTAGTTGGCTTCAATCCTGGTTACTTACTTAAAATTATTTCTTAAAGTATGCTCCACTCTACATTTTTTTTCTCTTGGCAGTAGAGGTTTGGCTATTACTGTTAAAATGAATAATGAAAAAATAAATTGGCATCAACAACAACAGCCACAAAAGCCAGTCAGAGACATTCACTTTCATCAGCAGATTTTGCCTCACCAGATGAAATTACGTGGCAGATACATTAATTTAAAAAACCCTAGCACAAAAATTGAGAATTAAGTTATAACTTTAAGGGTAGAGCCTCCTTAGAGATTGCTAAACATGTTTTAAAAGTACATACACTGGGTGGATGGTTATATAATTGGAAGTTGTTTATAGCACATCATCACCTTGGTTACTCTGCAGGACGTAAGAAGATGGCTTGTTAAAAAAGCGTGGAATGATGTGGTTGGATTCAGTGGGGTGTAGTAACCCCCGGGATAAAGATTGAAATAAAAGTGTTTATGTGTAATAACTGTCCTCCTTTAAAGTAGTTCTACTTATAAACTTTCAGAATGCAGATTTTTTCTTCACTTAACATTCAATAATACTAAATTCTATATAAACTTTTTCAGTATTCTTTTTTTACTTTTATTTATCATCTAATAATTTGTGGTGTTAAGATAATATTGTTTATTTAAAATACAATATGCTAATATTTTGAAGGGATGTTTGAATATAATCCAGTATAATCCAGTAAGTTTGGCTGGTGGAAAGTTATTCTAGATATTTGATAATCATGGCTACTTGATTTTGGGGGCTTCCCTGATGGTTCAAGCAGGTAAAGAATTGCCTGCAATGCAGGAGACATGGGTTTGATCCCTGGTTTGGAAAGATCCCCTGGGGAAGGGAATGGCAATCCACTCCAGTATTCTTCCCTGGAGAATCCCATGAAAAGTGGAGCCTGGTGGGCTGCAGTCCAAAGGGTTGCAAAGAGTCAGACATGACAACATGCACACATTCTATTTAATGTGAATTTTACTCTGATGCCATCATACCTGCTCCAACTTTCACATCATGTAAAATGTGAGACATCTGATGAATATTTATTGAATGCTGACTAAATTTAAGGAACTGCCCAAGTCATTTGGAAAAATGGAGCAGGGGAGTTGTATCGATAGGAAAGGCGGGACAAGTACACAGTCTGTGGGGCAAGATTCTTTCACTAGTTTCCATTAGGTTGGAGTGCACGTGTTCTCCATGTTTTTGATGATCCAAAGCAGATTTCATGCAGAAGAGATGATTCCAGGAATATGCATTAAATGCTTTTTATACAGAACTGCCTTAACAAATTTGGTTCAGTATGCATTGCTCAAACTAAAACTAATGGGTAGTATCAGGCCAACAGGAGGAGAAATTAATTGTGCAAAGATAGCTTGCTTGCCTTCATGACTTTTCACACAAGTCATGTGAAAAAAAGTGAAAGTGTTTGTCGCTCAGTCGTGTCCGATTCTCTGCAATCCCATGAACTGAAGTCCTCCAGGCTCCTCTGTCCGTGGGATTCTCCAGGCAAGAATACTGGAGTGGGTGGCTGTTCCCTTTTCCAGGGGATCTTCCCGAGATAGGGCTCAAACCCAGGTCTCCTGCATTGCCGGCAGATTCTTTACTGTCTAAGGCACCAGGGAATATATTCCAGCGCATTTGGTTGAGCACAGGTGGAAGGACCACCCCCCAAAAATACAAGAGCAAGCATTCTGGCAAATTTGGGGAGAGGAGATTCTCTGTTCCCCAGATCCTCACCACAGGATCCAGGTTGCAGTTTCAGAAGCTCTGGTCATGGATCTGTTCCACAGTAGGATAGCAGGAGTGAAAGAGGACTGAGTTACTCCCTATGTGACTCAAGGACGCGGTAAACTGAGAGGGCAGGGCAGGTTGAAGGTGGTCGATGCAGCCAAGTGGTGCAGACAGCAGTAACATCACATCCTCAGTATTTACAAAACAGGAACTAAGGTATGGTTCAAAGGGGCAGGAGAGCAGAAGCTGAAAATACTGGTGCCGGCCTCGGTGCCGAGGATGAGCTGGATGAAGTCTGTGAAAGGTGCTTCGTTCCTTCTCGTTAGATGCTGGTTTTCCTGCTGTTAGGACAAGTCTGTGGTTTAAAAGCGACAAGACTATGCTGGATGGTGTTTCCTACTTTTCCTAATTATTTAGGGAAATATCTTTTACTCCAGGAGAAATCAAGGGAAGACTTTTTATAGGAAATGCCATTCCAGCTGCATCTTGAATGTGTGGGTCAGATTTCCAAGGTGGTGATACCAGTGGAGACGGGCAGAGGGTGAGCAGTACCCACGTGGGTGTCGGGAGCGGCGGCGTGTGGAGGAGGAGACGGGGAGAAGCCTGGTCCTGTCTGTCTCTCCGCCCATCTCTGTGCTCCCTCTCAGAGGTTCAGACCTCCCGCTCCCACCCTCCTCTCTCCAGCCTTCATCGTCCTCATATCAGCTCCCTCAACAGCCGGCTACTGCCCTTCTCTACGTGACCGACGAATCTTCTTAGCGTTGTCATCTGTGTGTCTGCCAAGCGAGGGCGAGAGGGAGCAAGACATCATTGTTATGTATTCTCTTCTGTGCTGTCTGCTTTAGTAGATGTTCCCCACGTGTGGCTATGCTCATGTAGATTGTTTATTTATTTACTTTTAAAACAGTGGTTTCTTAATAGTTGCTAGCCAGCTTCTCAATAGGTCCTTGTGGCTATTGTGTGAGAGAGTTCCGGTTGGTTCACATTTTCATGCCCACAGAAAGTTCTCATGAGCAGCTTGATCTACTTGATGTTTTAATACGCTCATATGTGATAAAAATAACTTTAAGTCACGTGTGCTCCTGTGGCTTTTTAGTGGATAGATACTGAACGTTGTCTTACCTAGGTATAAAGTACGTGAAAACTCACTTCTCTTCTCCCCTAGAAAACAAATTATCCAGGCAATTAAACTCTTAATTTCTCTATGACAACCGGTGATAGAAACTTGTGAGGTCAATGAAAAGTTTTCATCAGAATCGGAATGAGTTTTCTTAAGCATTCATTTAACCTATAAAAACAACATCTTCAGCCATAAGCCCATCATCTAAAATACACTAAAACTGGAAACTGCATATTATGCTGGTTTCTCAAAACACCAAAGCAAATAATGTATCTTCTTTTTGAGTAGAGATTTTACTGGATAGACGGTGAATACTGTTAATGTTTTGGGCATTTTTTGGACCAAGAAAACAAGAAAAGAGAATAAGAGAAAATACCTGAGGAAGCATAATGTTAAGCAAAGTGGGAGAGAAAACCTGAAGATAATGATAAAATGACAATGCTAAGAAATCCTCATGGGATGCTTTGAATGGACCCAGTGACTCACAGTTTAACAGGGCCCTGCACATTAGCTAGGGCTTCCCTCGTGGCTCAGACAGTAAAGAGTCTGCCTGCAATACAGGAGACCTGGGTTCCATGCCTGGGTCGGGAAGATGCCCTGGAGAAGGAAATGGCAACCCACTCCAGTAGTTTAGCCTTGCAAAATTCCATTACATCTATCGGGGGGTGGAGGGAACATCTGAATGACAAGAGTACACTTTATGAAATCATTACCTCAACAGACCCACCCTTCTGGTTCCTGAGAAAATAATTATGTAAGTTTATGGATGACTTGGGTGGAGGGGTGAGCTTAACTGTCAGCAGACTCTTCAGCGGTGGTGTCTAATACCTCTGTGCTCATAAACTGTACCCCTTGGGCTTGCTGGTGATCAAGCGCTACACAGTGGATTGTATCCTTCCTCCAATTCCGCCCCCCCCCCCAAGGAATACATGAACACAAGATGCTCTAGAAAAGGTACTCTTCTGCAGTCTGATAAAGCCAGGGATGCTCTGTGCCCAGGATGTGCTGTCTTCACACGCTGTGGGGTCCCGCAGCGAGAGGACCGCCTCAGCTTGGCAGCGCCTAGCACGGTCTGGCTACAGATTCCCTGATTCTTTGCTCTGACACCTTGCAAGAGCTTGCAAAGCCCCCTCATGTTCTGCAAGGGAGAGTTGAAATACACGCCATCAGTCAATGTATGGGAAACAACAAAATCAGCGGAAACAACAAAATCACTCTAAAAACTTTGTTGTTTTTAGGATGTTGGACGATTGAGGGGTCAAGTAGCATCATGTCTCCAACTTAATTATAAGTCAATTCAGCCAAAAAGTATTATGTGCAGTATAGGTGTACATATCTATATGTACACACACACACAGGGCACACTCAAAATATGCGGAAAATCTTCACAATGAGTGAATTGCAGGTAAGGTGATAGTTTCCAAGATTTTTGAAATATCTCCAGGTTTGAAAACTTGTTATATGTAAAGAGGAAAATCTATAACTCAAAGACAAGTACTTTGATTATCTTGGACAGTGAAGAGTTTGCAATGTGCCAGAGTTGATTAGTAGAGGGGAAAAAAAAAAGATTCAAAGAGAAGTAAGAGCAGAGAAGATTCATGTTGTTGACTGGAGGCGGCTAAATACACAGAGAGAAGTTCAGGGGGTCCCTGTTCCCATTGCCTTGTTCCTTTAGGGGTCATGGCTCCATTTTTACGTCTCTACCTTATACGCTCCCATCCAGCCGGTGGGAACGTTGCCCAGAAGATGGTGAGGGTGTCATTTGTGCTGATTCCTGTCCTGTGCGCTCCAGACCTCAGCGTGCCAGAGAAGCTTGCCAACTTGGAATGGTGTGATGTAGCCAAGTAGGTGGGAAGCCACCTGAAAAGGGGCTTCCGGGGTTTACCGGAGGGCCCAGCTGCTTGACCACGTCGAGGCAACAGCTTGAAACGCGCCGTAGCCAAGACTGACCTGACCTTGATCCTTCCTTCGAGTGGCTATTAATCCCCCGCTTGTGCTGGCTCCGAGAAGCGCTGTGTAATAGATTGCATGTCATCGTGTATGCTTCCAGGGCACCCGCATCGGCATGCAGTATTTTCTAACTTCTCAAGGACTTTAGTGAAGGTTGTAGCGCGTAGAGGTGGGTATCCCAATCTTCAGCTTCTGCCTGGCTCTATCATTAGCTGAAACAATATTGCGAACGTTGCTCTTGCCCTAAGGGAGAGAGAAAAATCATTTAGTTCCCTGCAGTTTCTGAGATGCTTCATTTACTATTGTCAAGTCCTTACTAATACACGCTTTCAACAATGCTGGTGTCTCTGCGCCCCACCCTGCCTCCTGTGTGAGCATTTCTTATTTTCATTCTTTTTCTCCTCCCTCCCCACCCCCCTTTTTTTTGGTTTAACCTTTACAGTAGGTTATGAAAATTGTAAGTTGATTTTGTTCATATTGCTGATACAATTTTTAACAATGAAGTCTCTTTCCTCCTTCACTGCTCTTGTCATGGTACACATGAAAATTGTCAGAGTTCTTGGGATCTTCTGTCACTTGTTATGGTATTTCGATAACTTTAATATATGGTTCTGTCTGTTGCATTTTATGATATACATAAAACTTTAAGAATATGTGTTATGTCATTGTTGTATTTGCTAATAGCTATATAATACTCATATAGACTTGAATATCTTGCAGAATAAGGCCCTAAAGCTGCGAAGAATTCTCAAAAATCACTTCATATCACTACAAATAATTCATCTTCCTTTTCACATTAAAGCTAATATTAATCTCTGGAAATTAATAATTATAAAATATATTGCTAGTAAGTGATAAAATTATAAAACTTGACATCTTTATCACGCTTTACTTTTTTTTCTTTTTTTTACTTTAGAAATTATGAAAGCATGATAACACATTTGCAAGAGAGTTGAAAAATACAGAAGAAGGTTATATAAAGTTCTACTATAAATTAAAATTATTTTTATTAGATAAATTAAGATGTTAGTTGGAATTTCAATATCAAACTCTCAAAAATTACTATGAATATATAGATATTAGAAGACTATAGTAGACTTGAAAACTTCCCTGATGGATCCGTGGTAAAGAACCCACCTGCTCCCCAGGAATGCAAGGATTCTTTAATATCCGCAAATCAATCAATGTAATACACCACATTAACAAATTGAAAGATAAAAACCATATGATTATCTCAATAGATGCAGAGAAAGCCTTTGACAAAATTCAACACTCATTTATGATTAAAACTCTCCAGAAAGCAGGAATAGAAGGAACATACCTCAACATAATAAAAGCTATATATGACAAACCCACAGCAAGCATCACCCTCAATGGTGAAAAATTGAAAGCATTTCCTCTGAAATCAGGAACAAGACAAGGATGCCCACTCTCACCACTACTATTCAACATAGTGTTGGAAGTTTTGGCCACAGCAATCAGAGCAGAAAAAGACATAAAAGGAATCCAGATAGGAAAAGAAGAAGTGAAACTCTCGCTGTTTGCAGATGACATGATCCTCTACATAGAAAACCCTAAAGACTCTTCCAGAAAATTACTAGAGCTAATCAATGAATATAGTAAAGTTGCAGGATATAAAATTAACACACAGAAATCCCTTGCATTCCTATACACTAACAATGAAAAAACAGAAAGAGAAATTAAGGAAACAATACCATTCACCATTGCAACAAAAAGAATAAAATACTTAGGAGTATATCTACCTAAAGAAACAAAAGACCTATACATAGAAAACTATAAAACACTGATGAAAGAAATCAAAGAGGACACAAACAGATGGAGAAACATACCGTGTTCATGGATTGGAAGAATCAATATTGTCAAAATGGCTATTCTACCCAAAGCAATCTATAGATTCAATGCAATCCCTAGCAAGCTACCAACGGTATTTTTCACAGAACTAGAACAAATAATTTCACAATTTGTATGGAAATACAAAAAACCTCGAATAGCCAAAGTAATCTTGAGAAAGAAGAAAGGAACTGGAGGAATCAACCTGCCTGACTTCAGACTCTACTACAAAGCCACAGTCATCAAGACAGTATGGTACTGGCACAAAGACAGAAATATAGATCAATGGAACAGAATAGAAAGCCCAGAGATAAATCCACGAACCTATGGACACCTCATCTTTGACAAAGGAGGCAAGGATATACAATGGAAAAAAGACAGTCTCTTTAACAAGTGGTGCTGGGAAAACTGGTCAACCACTTGTAAAAGAATGAAACTAGAACACTTTCTAACACCATACACAAAAATAAACTCAAAATGGATTAAAGATCTAAATGTAAGACCAGAAACTATAAAACTCCTAGAGGAGAACATAGGCAAAACACTCTCCGACATAAATCACAGCAAGATCTTCTATGACCCACCTCCCAGAATATTGGAAATAAAAGCAAAAATAAACAAATGGGACCTAATGAAAATTAAAAGCTTTTGCACAACAAAGGAAACTATAAGTAAGGTGAAAAGACAGCCCTCAGATTGGGAGAAAATAATAACAAATGAGGAAACAGACAAAGGATTAATCTCAAAAATATACAAGCAACTCCTGAAGCTCAATTCCAGAAAAATAAACGACCCAATCAAAAAATGGGCCAAAGAACTAAACAGACATTTCTCCAAAGAAGACATACAGATGGCTAACAAACACATGAAAAGATGCTCAACATCACTCATCATCAGAGAAATGCAAATCAAAACCACAATGAGGTACCATTACACGCCAGTCAGGATGGCTGCTATCCAAAAGTCTACAAGCAATAAATGCTGGAGAGGGTGTGGAGAAAAGGGAACCCTCTTACACTGTTGGTGGGAATGCAAACTAGTACAGCCACTATGGAAAACAGTGTGGAGATTTCTTAAAAAACTGGAAATAGAACTGCCATATGACCCAGCAATACCACTTCTAGGCATACACACTGAGGAATCCAGATCTGAAAGAGACACGTGCACCCCAATGTTCATCGCAGCACTGTTTATAATAGCCAGGACATGGAAGCAACCCAGATGCCCATCAACAGATGAATGGATAAGGAAGCTGTGGTACATATACACCATGGAATATTACTCAGCCGTTAAAAAGAATTCATTTGAATCAGTTCTAATGAGATGGATGAAACTGGAGCCCATTATACAGAGTGAAGTAAGCCAGAAAGATAAAGAACATTACAGTATACTAACACATATATACGGAATTTAGATAGATGGTGGCGATAACCCTATATGCAAAACAGAAAAAGAGACACAGAAGTACAGAACAGACTTTTGAACTCTGGGGGAGAACGTGAGGGTGGGATGTTTTGAAAGAACAGCATGTATACTATCTATGGTGAAACGGACCACCAGCCCAGGTGGGATGCATGAGTCAGGTGCTCTTGCCTGGTGCACTGGGAGGACCCTGAGGAGTCGGGTGGGGAGGGAGGTGGGAGGGGGGATCGGGATGGGGAATACGTGTAACTATATGGCTGATTCATGTCAATGTATGACAAAACCCACTGAAATGTTGTAAAGTGATTGGCCTCCAACTAATAAAATAATATTTTAAAAAAAAAAAAATCAAAAAAAAAAAAAAAAAGAAAAAAAAAAAAAAAGAACCCACCTGCTCATGCAGGGAAATTCGGGTTTGACCCATGGGTTGGGAAGATCCCTTGAAGAAGGAAATGGCAACCCACTCCTGTATTCTTGCCTGGGAAATCCCATGGACAGAGGAGCCTGACAGGCTACAGTCCATGGGGTCACAGAGAATTGGACACAATCGAACGACTAAACAACAATAACAACAAAGTGGAGCTGAAAAGCAGTGTGAACCGATTCAATTAAAATTTATATAATATTCACACAAGAGTAGCATACAGATTCTATTCAAGTTCCCATGGGCTGGGAGACACTGGAACATAGCCAGGGATATACAACAAGGTGCAAAATTTCCATGGTCTAAAGGTATTGAAATCATATAGAGTCTGTTATCTCATCACTGTGGAATTATGTTAGAAATCAGTATCAAAAAAATATTTGAAAATAAGCCATAGCCTCATATCACTAGCCTCATATCACTGCAAATATATATGTATAATTCATCTTCCCTTTCACATTGAAACTAAATATTAATCTCATAATTCATAATTGCAAAGTATCTTGCCAGAAAATAATGATAAAACTTGACATCTTTATTATGCTTTACAGTGT
Source organism: Muntiacus reevesi (assembly GCF_963930625.1). Lineage (NCBI taxonomy): Eukaryota > Metazoa > Chordata > Mammalia > Artiodactyla > Cervidae > Muntiacus > Muntiacus reevesi. The sequence continues at coordinate 162,060,608 of NC_089251.1, forward strand.
ACTGCCACCTACAACATTAGGAGAGATGGCTACTAAACAAATGACACTTGACTATGTCTGCAGAGCCCCTTTTAGGAAGTTAGCAAAGCACAGTTGCCTCAGACTTTAGGATCGTTTCTGTTTTCTCGTTATTGTCTGCACTATTTGTTTTTACTAAACCACAAATGTTTGACTGTCTCAACGTTTTTGCTCTTAATGATCAACCATGTTTACTATTTATAATTTGTAGATGTTCTTAATGCTAATACTAAAATTTTAAACAAATCCTTATGCCATGACATTTTATGATACCCCACCTATTAAGAAGTAAAGTTAAGACCAAAAGGACTATTTAGTAATTTTAGAAATTTGGAAGTTGGTTATTTTACTGGTAAGTGTATCCGGATACAGTTGGCTTTTGTAGATGTAGAGGTAAACAATTCAAAAGAAAATTCCCCTAGTTCACAGGCTAATACTATCCTGTGTGGGGGTGTTTGAGAGAAATGATCAGCGATGTTTAATTATCTTTTTCTAAATGTTTTTCCAGCTTTTGCATGTATTATTTGAATGACATTTGTCTAGACAGAGAGCACTCGTGAAATGCAAAGCACCCATTTCTGCACAGGATTGCTGAGTCTGCTAAGGCCCTTAAGGGCTTGTGTTTTATTTTGTGTGTGACTTTGTGTTGGAAAGTCTTCACTGGAAACTCAGCAAACTGTGATCATACCATTCAAATCATGAGAAGTGGGCTAAAAGATACAAGTTTAAGAGGAAAAATGAGAAGCCTTCCAAACTGGGTAGAGATGCATGAAATAAACTTCGGGAGCAGGGACCTCTAAATTTCAAATGGTCCCACTTCGTCATCCTTTTAAAAATGTCAACAGCAAAGTATGCGATTAATTTCCTTATGTTGCATGCAGATACTGTTAGCCAGCTCTCCCAGCAGCAGGCTGCTTGCTACTTTGCTGAGTAAGTCACAGGGCTCTCAGCAAGAAGAAGGAAAAATGTTTCACTCTTTTGAGCAAAAAACTGCATTTTCTAAATTTAATTGTTGGATCTTCACTATAAAACTTACCCTACTAATGTTTCAAAATGTTCAGGAGGAGTTAAGTCTCCATGTGGATTCTGCATTGACTGGCTACTCATTCTGCCTGTTTTCCCAGCAGGTAGACCGACCTACAACAGCTTTTATGTCTACTGCAAAGGCCCGTGTCAAGGAGTGCAGCCGGGAAAGCTCAGGGTGCGGTGTAGCTCCTGCCAACAAGCAACGCTCACCTTGGCCCAGGTAAGGAGACGCGGCGTGGGCAGCCTGCCGGAAAAAGGAATGTGTGTTCCCAGACTGCCTTTTGGGGTTTCTCATCAGATATCACCCGTCACCAGAAATTTGACTTCCATGTGGTTGTAATGATTAATGGTATCTGAAGTTTCATTTAAAAATACACTGCTCTGTAAAAGTTTGGGTAATACAGCGTCAGTACCCCCATTTCTTTAATCCAAGCCTATTGACAGGAAATATCAGTTCAGTTCAGTTCAGTCGCTCAGCCGTGTCTGATTCTCTGAGACCCCATGGACTGCAGCACGCCAGGCCTCCCTGTCCATCGCCAACTCCTGGAGTTTACCCAAACTCATGTCCATCGTGTCGGGGAGGCCATCTAATCATCTTATCCTCTGTTGTCCCCTTCTCCTCCTGCCTTCAATATTTCCCAGCATCAGGGTCTTTTCCAGTGAGTTGTTTCTTCGCATCAAGTGGCCAAAGTATTGGAGTTTCAGCTTCAGCATCAGTCCTTCCAATGAATATTCAGGACTGATTTCCTTTAGGATGGACTGATTCGATCTCCTTTCAGGAAATATATAGGCTGTTTTTATAACACAAGGAGATTGGGCATGTCTTATGGAAGCAGATCTTATTGAAGATCGTGGGAAAGTTTCATATTTCAATCTGTGTGATGTGAACATGTTTGTACGCATAAGTCAAAATTTATTAGACTATTTATTTAAGGTTGGCACACTTGAGGTAAGTCATACCTCAATAAAAAAATGAAAAGGAAGCTGTGGATCCAGGACCAGTATGCGTATAAAATATGGTTGGAAATCACAATGTGCCATGGCCTCTGCTTGTTTTGTCCAGCCCCCAAGCTGAGAATGTTTTGTATGGTTTTATGTGGTTTGGAAACTTCAAAAGAACAGTATTGCATGACCCATGAATCGTGACATGAAATTTACCTCCTAGTGCCATCATAAAGTTTTGACATGTGGCTCCTCCCATGTCTGTGCACGCTGTCTATATCAGTGTTCTCTTGCCCTGGATCAGGGTTGGCCTGCAAAGCCAAACGTGTTTACTCTCTGGCCCTTTAGGGAGAAGGTTTGCTGGCCAACTTCCGATATAAAACCCCGGCACAGTGGTTCAGGGCCTCAGTGTGACAGCGGTGTAGAATTTGGCTAAAATGATGTGGACGCTGATGTCTTTAGGAGATCGAAGGGCATTCTGATCAGCTCAGTGCTGAGATAGAGCCCAGGATACGCCAGCGCACAAAGACCTCTGCAGGCATCGGGGGCTGATGTGCAGAGCGCACCCCTACCCCTCAGGCCCCAGTGATGGCTAGTGCATTTAGATTTTGTTCTGCAGGCTGTGGCACAAAGGCAAAGCTTCACAGAGACCATGCATAAAGGGATGTTTTAAGGCTGTTTCTTATCACCGAGCTGTTTGTCACTGGGACTGAGTGTGGTGACAGATTGCAGGCAAAGAGGTTAATTATTCAACTATATATAGAGTTCATAAGTGAGGGCCTGGATTACTGCGGTTTCCTGGCAGACAGGCCGTAAAGGAGGGCTGTGAGAGAACCTGAAGGATGCACTCATTAACGGGGAAATCGTGGGTCCCTGGTGCGAGCCTGGGAAGGTGGAATTACTCACAAATGTATTTCAAAGCTTCATCACGATCCAGCATTTCAGCTCCACAGGGGGATCCACTGAGGCAGACAAACCCACAAAGGATACCTGGGTTTGTCTGCACCCACTGGAGTAGATCTTTTTCTGGGTGTCACTGGACAGTACTTCTGTCTGGGAAACGGGCTGTTCTAAAGTTGGTTCTCTCCTCTGCCACAAGCCTTTCTCAGCGCAGTCCACAGCCTCTTCTGTTCCTCTGATCTGGACTGCGGTCCTGGTTGGGCCTGAGCTTCCAGTGGCTCTTAATAAAAGACAGCAATAAAAAATCATTACTGAATGCTGAACTTAATTCTTTTCATGCAGCATCTTATTTAATTATTTCATAACACTCTGAGTTAAGTCCTATTAGTAACCCTACTTTAGATTTGAGAAAAATGAGGCTTAAAGAGATTAAGAAAACGGGAACTTAAACGTGGTGGATGAGGGGCTGAACGAAGCTGCCTGAGCGTGCAGTCTAAGCTCTGCAGTCCCCTCCTCTTTACCGCACAGAGCTTCTGCCCTGAAGGGTCATGTGCCCAAATAGCCTCGGTGCTCAGACAGGGACATGCCAACCGTCAGATGTCGGCGGTGGGCCGTGGTGAGGACCGCGGGAGGCGGGCGCGTCGGGGCCCACAGACAGGACGCTGCTCCTGCCAGCAGTTGGCAGTGGTGGGGCGGGGGCGGAGGGCCACCCAACTGTGTACTGAGTCAAGAGAAAACACAGGTGGAGAATTTTATGTGACAGTTCTCAATTAAAAATATTTTTCATTGTGGTGGGGATGGAGATAAAGCAGAAGAGAAAGAAACAATCTGCCAACAACTGCCTAATGTACCAAAGTAGAGAGTTTTAGGGGTCCAGTAATGTATGGATATTAGGCGCTTATCAGAGCCTGGCATGTGGGAAGCGCTGGATTACAGTGAGGTGTGGTTGGGAGGGAGCCCGTGTGAGCTGGGAACAGTGACTTTGGAGCTGGGCTGCTGGGGTCCAGTTCCAGGCACTTCCCCACTGCCTCTTTATGTCAACTAGGGGCATCTGTTAACTGAGATAATGGTACCTCTGTCTTATTTGTGTGAAAGTTGTTTAATATATGAAAAACACTTTGCACTGTAGCCTGAACCCAAATACTCAGAAACCTTAAATGCTCTATCATTGTTATTTTTTTATCATTACTATTGTTATTATTTGTATATACTTAAAGTACATATATATATAGTAACGTATCACTTATATGTATGTATGTATATATATATATACACACACACACACACACACACACCACATACACTGATCCATACTTCACATGTGTGTTCACACACACACTTATGCACACTTCACTGCAACACCAATCCAGCCTCTGGCTGACTGCTTTTAGAGAAGCAGAAGCACCTCCGTTTGCACCCTGATGATGACGAAGCTCTGTGGTGAAGTCAGGTCAATGCGCCCCTGGACTAGTGCTTCCTTGGAGGGACGATCTCGTCCATCCTGTGGTTTCAGTCCCACTGCTTCGCAGATGCCCACTCTCATGACCAGCCCGAATTTGATCAGTTCCCAGAACTGCCCCACATCTGATTATGAAATGCAGACTTTTATTCCTCCTACATTATATTTTACTCTGCACATTGATGAGCACTCCTTAAGTTTGTCAAGAACCGCCTGACCCTTCCTCTCATCATTTCCTCTCCTGACAGACCAAGACTTCAACTGCATTATTGCAGGTATCATTACATTTTTGTCCTACATTCTATGCCGCTATCTATCTGTGTATATTCCAAGAGTCTGTAAGCCTCATAAGATCAGGTAACTTGTCGGTTTAGATCCCCAACAAGGGGATCCAACCAACATCTCACATGGTGTGTGGCCCATCTTGGGTGGCATCTGTATTTGAACTTGTACACACTGGTTCGGTAGATTCACAACCTTTAGAAATTCTGTTTGCCTTTTCATAATTATATTAATCATAGCAATTATGATCGTTTTGCCACAATGTATTGACTTCCTTCCATTTATATGCTGGTGTTTGTGTGTGCGTGCTAAACTGCTTCCGTTGTGCCCTACTTTTTGCCAACCGCCTGTATTTTTCTCTCATTCTTATCACAGACCCGAGAAGAAGGTATCATTATCCAAGGTTTTAAACAAAGAGACTCCATGAAATTAGGTAATGAGTCCAAAATTACATGGTTAACAAATGTTGGTGCCAGGAGTCAAAATTATTTTCTGTATTTTTCTCCAAAGCCCTAGCCTTTTTTTTTTTAGGATAGATTGCATGCCTATTATACAATGATTTCCCTCATATTTAAAATATCATTCAGAAATGCTCTTAGAAAATATATGATTAGGGATTTAAAGAAAATGGAATCAAGATTATTTATTTAATCCAGAGTTTTAGTACTGTTATTAGATGTGGTATAACTGGTACCTGGGCTTCCCTGGTGAGTCAGCTGGTAAAGAACCCACCTATAATGTGGGAGACCTGGGTTCGGTTCCCTGCGTTGAGAAGATCCCCTGGAGGAGGGCACGGCAGCTCACTCCAGAGTTCTGGCCTGGAGAGTCCCGTGGTCAGAGCAGCTTGGCGGGCTATAGTTCATGGGTCGCAAAGGGTAGAACATGACTAAGTGACTACTTACACACAGTACACATAGCTGGTACCCAGCAGATGAATAGCATTTCATTTCATTTTTTATTAAAAACAAAAATATTGTATTCCAACACACATGTACGGAATCTAGAAAAATTGTACTGAAGAACCTATTTACAGGTGATAATGGAGAAACAGGCATAGAGAGTAGACTTATGGGCATGGGGAGTGGGGAGGAGAGGGTGATTTGTATGGAAAGAGTAACGTGGAAACTTACATTACCATATGTAAAATAGATCGCCAACGGGAATCTGCTGAATGTCTCAGGAATCTCAAACAGGGCCTCTGTAACAATCTAGAGGGTTGGCATAGGGAGGGAGATGGGAGGGAGGTTCAAAAGGGAGGGGATATATGTACACCTATGGCTGATTCATGTTGAGGTTTGACAGAAAACAACAAAATTCTGTAAAGCAATTTTATCCTTCAATAAAATAAATAAATAAATTAATTAATTAAAATTGAAGTCCTACCTTCAGACAGCATCTCTCTGGAGCGGCTGACTGATCACACTGGCAGTTGATCTACAAGTTAAGCCTTGGTAATGACTTAGTAGGAGCTGAACACGCTAAAAGGACGGGTTTCTAAGCAGAGGATAGACAAGCGTTAGGGTTCATTCTTCCGAACTTTATAAAGATCTGCAACTTACACAATTTTCTCTGCTCAGGAAAAGAAAAAATTACAGAAGAAATAGAATCTCGTGTAGCTGACTAGTTAGGGAACAGAGTGTGGTTTACCTGAGCTTCTGCAAGGAGCTTTTTATACACAGAGAGAAAAAATCTACTTGGCCACTTGGCTTTTTATTTTTAATGTAGTTTTATTTTTTCTGATCAAAAGAAATCAGTTTGGAATAAACCCCATGCTTTTCATGAGTCTTAATAGGAACCTCCTAATTATTTTTTCTTATTGTTGGTAGTCATAGTGTTAATTGCTCAGTCGTGTCTGACTCTTTGAGACCCTGTGGACTGTAGCCTGCCAGGCTCCTCTGTCCATGGAATTTTCCAGGCAAAAATACCAGACTGGGTAGCCATTCCCTTCTCCAGGGGATCTTCCCCAACCCAGGGATCGAACCTGGGTCGCCTGCATTTCAGGCAGAATCTTTTCCGTCTGAGCCACCAAGGATTTATTAGTAATTCTAACATTTCTTCACAATATTTAAGTGTTGCATGCAAAATAATGAGCTGTCTCTCATAGGTAATACTCTAAGGTTGAATTGTTGAAATGTTTCATATTTAATGTGAAACTCATAATAAATTAACAAGAAAGATGAACAGTTGTTTCCATCATGATGTTAGGATGGGGAAACTGTGGTCTGAAGCTTTGCCCTGACCTTGAGGAGAACTTGAGCATCAGCTTACAGAAACTCCAAGTTTTCTTCTGTCTCCAAAATCAAATGATCTTCTCTAATTTATGGTGACCTTGACCAGGGTTTCCATTAACTGAAATAGCCTTTAGAAAAATGAACACTCGCTGGAAAGTCGTGAGCAATGACTGATTGGAAATACATGGCAGGCAGCCAATTTTCAGTTGCCTGTTTAAAGATAGTCCACGTACGTTCACACAGAAATGACATGGGGTTGAACATAGAGGGAGGTCACTTTGTCTATCTGTATACATTTCTGATTGTGATTGTGAATAACAAAATTAGTGATTTAAAAATAACCTATGACCTTACTGTTTCCTTCAGTAGATAGGAAGTGCAGAAAATCAAATGACGAGTATATCATATGCTTGAAGACTTCTTTTTTTGTAATCTAGAAAAGTGACAGGAAAAATAAGATTTTCCAAGATGTGTAGATTATACACTATTTTTAGAATAACTAGAAATTATAGAAGAAATGCATGTTGGAAAAAGAAGCAGGATGAAGAGGAGGAAAGATGCTTTTCCCCCTCCCTTTCTCCGGGATTCCTGCCAAATTCAAGGTTAGAATATCAGTGGGCATGGTTCCTTGTACCGTCTGTCCTGTATTTAAATTATAAGTGTTGGGGGGGAAGAGTGAGCCTTCCGGTGAAGAAGGAAGTTTTATATATATATAGTCAGATGCGGCTCCTAGCTCAAGCTCTCAAAGGTTTCCTAGGACCAACGTATGTAAACGCAGGCCTTTGAGAGTCTTTGAGTGACTTATTAAAATTTTTGCCTGGGCGGGTGAAGGGTAGTGAGATGTGATGCTGATGCTGAGGGTTCTGTGTCAGGGGATCACCCTGAGAGGGTTTCTCCTCCTGATCCCTGAAGGCTTCCACTCACCACATCCCAGCAGTGTTCTCTGCTGCCTCCTGGATGAGGCATCCTGTCCCTTGCCCTCATCACGCCCAGTTGGTGACCACAGTCTGGGTGGACAGTACCTCCTGTGGACAACAAAGCTTCTGTGGTAGGACGAACTGCTTGTCCTACTGGAACACAGGCATATAATGTGGTCAGGATGTTTAAGAGTAAGATCATTTGACTCTAAAAATAATTACAAGATAGGACGGGTATAGAAGTGATGTGAGTGAACCCACAACACCTAGTGTCCTGTCTGGGAATACCACGCGAGACTTGGAATTGCCTGGGAACAAAGACCTGGAGAGAATGGTCTCTGGGGTCCTCTCTTCCATCAGATGAACTGGATTTGAATTCTGCTGCTGCAGCTTATTGGCTGCATGATTTGGGTCAAGTTGCTTAACAGGTCTCGGTTCTCTTGTCATCCAATCAAAAAAAAATTTTCATTAAAGTTATTGTGAAAATTAAATGACTTAACTCACTACTTGGCAACTAAGAAACATCCAGCTCTTACTGTCATTTCTTCAAGTGAAGATAACTTTTGATTTTCTACCAAACACACTTGAAGTAACTGAACTCATGTTATAAACTTACACCGCTAGGAAGAGTCAGTTCTGATTAAGTTACAAATTATCAATCCCTCCAGCACAAGCTCTAGGTAACCTGAGTTATCCGCTATTAGCATCTTTTTGTTTGCACTCAGTTTATGGGTCTTAAAATGCATCAGAAGCCAGGAGATTACTGTAGCCAAGAATTGTGGATTTTTTTCCCCCTCTACTATCACTATAATTACTTTATCTCAAAAGGAACTTTATCTTTGCCACTCTAATAAGATACTCTGCCATGGAATAGCATTAAAGCTAAAAGGTTTCTGATGAGAAATGGTTCAATAAATAGAGTAAGATGTAAAATGCCTGACATGATGGATTTTATTTAAAACTGGTTTATAGATTAGGAACAATTCAGGTTAAGAAATTTGTTAAGGAATATATTCTAAATGCACCACTATTCCTAAATTTAATATTTGTTAGAGATTAATTGTTGTCAGGAGTCTACTGATTTCCCTCCCAGGTGGCGCATTGATGAAAGAACCCACCCACTAAAAAGGAGATGTAAGAAACGCGGGTTCAGTCCTGGGGTCAGGAAGATCGTCTGGAGTAGGAAATGGCAATTCACTCCAGTATTCATGTCTGGGAAATCCCTTGGACAGAACAGCCTGGTGGGCTACAGTCCGCGTGGTCACAAAGAGTCAGATGCACTTGAGCACAGACACAGACTCTTCCATATGTAATAAAGTCACAGGTATAATAAAACCGTAGATGAGAAAGGAGACTGGACAGAATGGCTCTTTGGACTTGGCTTGAGCCCCATGGTTCAGGGGAGTGTGAGAGCACAGAGTGGACACAAGAGATTTTTCATCAGAGTCTGTGTGAGAATCAGGGCAAAAGTGAGAACTGCTTACAGTCAGAGCCGGGGTGTTGAATGAGGCCCGGGATGATTCAGGCACCCAGGGGATGCTGGGTGGGGCCACCAGATTAGCGCACAACATATGTGAAATGAGTGTGTATATATTTAAAAGTGTATCAGATTCTTTATCACATTATTCCCCAAGTGCATTCACTTACTGTGTATGTATCATGAGGGACTGGTGTTATTATTAGCCTTTATTGAATGTTTACCAGATACCAAGATCTAAACTCAGCATTTTACCTAAATATCCCATTTAATTGGTATGTCATTTGAATAGTGTTCTTTCTAAGTTTCTTATATATGCATTGTTATGGCAGTGTGGTACATATTACTTCTAATGAAAAATGTGACCAAAGTTTTCCAAAGTCTATCAGTCAATAAGGACATACGGTCATTAATGTATTATTTGGAATTTGGTTGAACGATACAGAATTTTTTTCATCATTTAAGATGATACTTTTAAAACAATTCCAAGAGAAATATCTATGGGACTACATAGAGAACATAGAGAATATTTGGCAAAATCACAAACTAAGTACATTCATGAAACATACAGGAAAAGATAAGATTTCTTTAAGGACATTTTATTGTGCAGTTTACGATTTCACTTTAAGTTGCAGTTAAATGTAACATGTTTTAAAACAGGGTGGCTTTGTTTATTGGTTAACAGTGCTGTTCAGTGAGGGAACACGTGCTCATCAGACGCTTACTCTGGAAGGACTTGTGGCATCTTAAGCACTGATGGTGCCTTTGCTGTCCATGACCCTTCACATCACAGAACCAGGCATCGTGATATTGCGTCTGCAAGCCAGCAGGACAATGGGGAGCAGCCAAGCCAGTCTCATTTATTTATAAAAGGAAATAATAACACTGATACTTTTAAGAAGCCTCTTTGCAGGCTTCCCCTTACAGCTCATTGTTTATGACCTGGCCACATAGCCACTAAGAATTACAAAGAAAGCTTGAAAAGCAAGTGTTTCCCAGCGGTTAACAGGGTAGCCATATTTCGCTCAGGCCAATTTATTTTTTTGTGGGCTTTCGTCCACTGATTCTCCAATTGAAACCATGCTAATAAGGAGAGAAGATGAGATGGACGCTGGTAGGCAACAGTCTACCGAAGGTGCCGTATTTGTAAATCCACAATTGTTTTAGATCACTGTGATGGACTCATCAGTTTCCTTGCTGAGTTTAAAATTTTTTGGCATATACCCTGTATCACTGTGGCTGCACTGAAGGGGTTTGGCCCGCCGTGAACTTGTTTTTGAGTGTGAAATGCTTCTGGTGTTTCAGGGGTTGTTTCTGCTCATAAATGTAGCTCCCTGGTTTCCTACAGAATGAAACTGAAATATTATCCATTTGACCACTTAGAAGCTTTACTAAGAATTATGGAAAGAAAAAAAAATAGATCTTTAGGGCAGTGGGTTAATTTATTTGTTCTTTGCTTAAGAAGAAAATGGCTCTAAAACCTCATTGGGGAAAGATAAATAGAATTTAGTAGCTCTGTCATACTCCACAGCAGATTCTTTGTCGATACATTATAAAGAATGACCACATTACCTGGTGCTAATAAAATGTGAGGGGCAGAGTCACATTGAGAAAACTACAGAATTAGGCAAGACTGTGCAGATCATGAGTGCAGTTTGGTTTTTTTCAGTTATTTTCCAGAAGCGTTGTTGCTTATGCAGGCATGCCATCGTCCATCTGGGAATATCAAGCTACCTGCATAAATGCATCGCTGAAGCCAGATGGGAAATGGAGAGGTTAATTGACTTTAGTTGGGTCCACAGTGAGAGAGGAGCCAAACTGAGAATTAAATCTGGGGAACCAGAGTTTAGAGTCTCATTGAAGGCACCCGTATTGAGTTACATTTGTTCTCTGAGGGAGAGTCGAGCCTTTCTCTGCAACTTTTTCCGGAAAAGAGTCAAATCTATCAGGCTACATTTCCTAAAGCGGGAATGAAGATTTGGGAATTGGATAAAAAGGGAAACACATATATTGTCTTTTAGGGAGGAGAAAACAGAAGTGCCGTGGTGCTTGTGGAAAACAGGGAATCGTGAAATTAAAGGGGGTCTCTCCTGGATTATGACCGTTTCTAAGTGACTAGTTGTCTCCACTCGTTTGTTGGAGGCATTGTTGTTGTTCATTCGATAAGCTGAGTCCGACTCTCTGTGACCCGATGGACTGTAGCATGCCACACCTCCCTGTCCTGCACCATCTCCAGGACTTTGCTCAAACTCATGTCCATTGAGTCAGTGATGCCATCCAACCATCTCTTCCTCTGTCATCTCCTTCTCCTCTTGCCCTCAGTCTTTCCCAGCATTCAGGGAGGCATAATACTGAGGAAGTTAGAGTCCTCAGCCTGAGCCACGCAATTGCCATTCAACTCTCTGAACTCTGCTATATCCCTGCAGTCTCTTGTTATTATGAGTAAACCAAGAGTTCTCCCAGCTAGTTTCATGAACTGGATTTCTATCATCAAAATGACTTGGAATTTTCTTCTGCATCTTCAGTTGTGCATTGGGAATTTCATCTTAATTTACAAGGCCATCTTAATAAACATCCACTGACTTACTGCGTAGGAAATCACCTACCGTTAAAATAATCAGTCATCGCTATTTTTTAAAAGCATCGTCTCATGGACAAATGAGCTTTTCCCTTTATCTCTTAAAAATATGCAAAACGCACATTTTTCTTTTTCTCTTTCTTACTGAGTTGTGTGTGTGTCTGCTCAGTCACTCAGTCACCTCTGACTCTGGGGCCCTGTGGACTGTAGCCCACCAGGCTCCCCCATCCGTAGAATTTCCCAGGCAGTAATACTGGAGTGGTTATCATTTCCTATTCCAGGGGATCTTCCTAACCCAGGGGTCAATCCCTGGATTTGAATAAACAGATACAGTACAGATGGTATGTCTGTGTGACCACAAAAAGAATGGAGTGTGACCAGAAAACTAAAAGCCTCTGTTAACTGAGTACCCTCGACTCCACTCCAAGACAGGACTCAGTGCCCCGAGGCAGGGCCTGTAGCTTTTCCACCTTTGTGCTTTAGCACCACATATGATACATATTTGGACCTGTTTTGTGGAATAAATGAATCGCTGAACAAAGGGCATCATAGTCACTGTTTGTGTTGATCCCCCTGCAGGCTTAGAATAGGAATCAACTTTGTAGCCATCTAATCTAAATTCCCTCCCGATACAGAAATTTCTTTTTTTTTTTTTTTTGTATAGGAAAGTTTTTATTTAATATAATTTCATAAACTTTAAAAAATTACTGAGCACTATACAACAGGTATGCTACATTTACTGACAATGAAGATAACAAGTTATATTAGATAGCCACAGTGTCTGAGGTCCAGAATTTTAAACTGTTACAATAGTATTTCCAACTATTTATATTATTCATAAAAACCTAACAATCACCATTATTACAAACATATCATTAGTTATGATCTTTTGCAGTAATATCATTCAGGTTATCTCACATAAACAGCACTTTAATAATGTTCTGTTTTTATGAAAATAGAAGGCATTTTAGATAGAAATAAAAGTGTCTCTAAAGGGGGGCCAAAAATAACAAAACATGTTTCATATAAGTCTTTGGTGTGTTAGTTTTATTAACACCTGCTTACACCCCAAATTTCTTTTACAATATATTCGTGGTGTTTGGTCATTTGCCTTATGCTCAACAACCTTTAGGTCCAGAGGAGTGATTACTGTACAGCCAGCTTGCTCTCTTCATTGAGTGGAACTCTAAACGACAGAGAGTTATTTGACCTGAAATCTGTCTTCACTCATAAATTATAGCTTCGCTTATTGAAAATAGAACAAAATCCAAAGAATCTTCCATATGTCAGCTCTTTGTATGTTGAAAGCAGCTAAAATGATTCACTTCCTAGGTCTTCCTTTCCCTAGCAAATGCATGGCTTTCAAATGTAAGAAAGGCAGAAAGGGTCTCCTTGCCGCAGAGAAATGCACTCTTCTCTGCGCAGCTTCAGAGTCATAAGAGGCGCCTGAAGGAAGATTGTGGTGGGAACCGGGAGGTGGTGAGGGCCAGGGCCAGCAGCTGCTGGTGGAACTTGGACAGGACTTGTGCGGACTGGCTGGGCTGATTCAAACCTCCCTGAGAAGAAGCCTGACCTGTGGAGAAGGAAGAGCGGGCATGCACAGAGGGACTTCCCTGTGGATCAGTGGTGGTTAGGCTTGCAGACTCAAGAGGTGTGGTTAGGAATGGCAATTCCGAGAGAACAATGTTTGATGGCCCTGAGTCGGGAGCCGAGAACACAGGATGGTTGATGCCGGCGCTTGTTGAGCACTTGAACCTTGATGCCCAGTGGTGATTTTTTAAAGTCAGCTCCAGGCAGTTGCAAGCCTTTTGCAGCTTACCCGGCACCACCCGTCAGGCTGCTGCTGAGCTCCAGTGCTTCCTTTCATTGTTGATGCTTTTGTGTCTTTTGCTAAAGGTACCGCCGTAGTAGGGGTCAGGTTCACTTGTTTTAGTCGCCCAGTCGTGTCCGACTCTTTGTGACCGCATGGACTGTAGCCCGCCAGGCTCCTCTGTCCATGGGATTCTGCAGGCAAGAATACTGGAGTGGGTTGCCATTGCCTTCTCCAGGGGATCTTCCCAACCCAGCGATGGAACCCGTGACTCCTGCTTGGCAGGTGGATAGACATATTCCACCAAAGCCAAGTGGATAACTTTTAAGTTTCAGATTCAGTTTCAATTCAGTAAGGAACATCCAGTCTCATGAAAAGCCATCAAAACCCCCTCCCTGCACTCTCCTGCTCGGGCCTGCGTGAGGAAGGGCCCTCTCCTCTTTCCCATTCTCAGCTTTCACCCCTGCTCCAATGCTTTCTTCCATTTAGCTTCCACGTTTCAGGGTTGAATTCAGATGAGAGAGCTAAGGCAAAGATACACGGGGAACGTTCTTGCTTGACTGGTAACTGTCCTAGGGTAGCTGTGAGCTGTCAGGAGCTGGCAGGTGTGAAAGCCGACTCTGTCTCTTGGCTGCTGTCCAGTTGTCTAGAGGTCACCATGGGGAATTTCAGCTGCCCCGGCAGTGATGTGCTAATGCATTTCCTGCAGCACCGGCTCCTCCCTCAGCTCCTGGTTTCTTACTGCTCATTTACCCCGTTTTCTCTGTTGGAGTCTCTTAGGCCCTCCAGGAGGTCTTGCTGGGAAGAGTGTAAAATGGTGTTAGTGAGGCGCTTTCTCGGTTTCCAAGGGGAACACTTACACATGTTTTGCTTTAGTAAAATTTGGGATCACAGGCTGAGTCCAATGTAGCTGTATCCACAAGGAACTAGCCCCGTAGATTTTCCAAGTGGGACTCAGCCCCAGACTCACTGTATGCCCCCACCTCTGGAAGATGTATCTCATGTCAAGCTCTCTGGAAGAGGCATGTCATGCTTGCTGAGTCGTTGCACTGAAGCCCTTTGTTCTTGAGTCGAGATTAAGGGGGTGGATCACTGTGTTGGGATGGAGATGCAACGCACCTTTCAACGCTGAAATCATCTTCCCTCATGATCTACACTCAGTCTCCAATTCAAGCTCTGAAGGGGCTTTCCAGGGGGCGCTAGTGGTAAAGAACCTGGCTGCCAATGCAGGCGATGTGAGAGACATACTTTCAATCCCTGACTTGGGAAGATCCCTTGGAGGAGGGCATGCAACCCATTCCAATACTCTTGCCTGGAAAATCGCACGGACAGACTGGTGGCTACAGTCCATGGGGTTGCCAAGAGCCGAACACGACTGAACTGACTTCCCACACATACACAGTCACAATCCACCAACTTTTACGTGTACAACATGGGCAGAGCATACCAAAAAATGTATCAAGTGCCGGACACGGGTGTTATGGAAGCTCTGTACCTTCCACTCAATTTTTTTCTGTAAGCATAACATTTTTCCAAAATAATAAAGTTTATTATAAAAACTTCTACCACTGGTTTTTAGAACTGTAAACTTGCAGGTGGAATCGGCCCCTGTCTTTGTTTCCCACCTCTTGAATCTCGTGCTCCAGTGGAACCCTCTGCTCTACTGCTCTCTTATGTAAGCTGAATCTGTAGAGCATTTGACACTTGAATAAGTGCATCCATGCGTGTCATCTTGATTTATATGACAGCCATGCTAACTTGGAAAAGTAAGTATCTCCACCGCTTTTTATACCTGAGAAAACTCTACAGGCATCAGAGAAAAGGAGAATCACCAAATAGACTGTGTGAGATGGGGCTCCCGCTTGAACCCATATGGTGTGGAAGCAATCTGAAGATTTTCTCATTCTGCAGCTTCGCCTCCTATCTTAGCAGAGCACTAAATATCTCTAGTTGGTACATCATTATTTTTAACACTGCTTGCTCCATGGGTTCCCTAAGGCATTTAAAAATATTTTAAGTGTGCAGCAGGATCACCGTCATCCTTTTCTTCCAAGATGTTCTTACATTTTCTTTGATTTATATTTTGGAGGTCCTGTCTTCGTTGAGGCCAAGGATGCTGCTGACATGTTCTTTGGTAAATGTCATGTTAAAGATGTTCTAGCCATCTATTAAATTCCATCTCATGGATCAAGATATTAAGAATGGCAAATTAGCTGAAATGTGGGTCCTCGATACCACAGGGCCTCTGTGATTTAAACTAAGGCACTGCTCACCAGTCTTTCCTGAGGAGGAAAAGATCTTCAAATAACTTATAATGAAGGACACGGGGAACGCTGTAATTTGACACTCTTCACCTGAAATCTGGTCCTTTCTAGCATTTTCTTAGGCAACAGGAATGACTTTCAATATGTACTTCAATTATTTTATTTTTAATTTGGAGCATTACGTTCAGTGATAAATTTTTGCTTCTCTTATTTGAAAAACTATAATATTGAAGGGGACCGAGCTGGAGAGAAAGTTGGTACAAATATTAGTTTCTATATTTGATTCTGGCCTGTCATTTACTGGAAAACAACAGTGCAAACTTACCTATTACACCTTGAAATTTAAGGCGTATTTGCTTTCCAGTATCTGTGTATTATTTCGATGATCTTGGGGGGAAAAATATCTGTAAGATTGGAGAGTGAGCAGTGGTGTTTTGTTTAGGTGAAAGAAATACGAACCAACATCACAAATCTAGGAAAATGTCAGTTTATGTGTTCTGAAATGCAGAGCCCAATATAAATTTCATATACATGTCAATTTTGTCTTATTCGGTAAGGCTTTCTTAAGATTTGTCAGAAGAGAAGCCCAAGTGAGACAAAGCATAATTTTTGATTGTTTGTTTCAGATCACAGTTTTATGAACAAGAGTTTTGAAATAAATTCCACATTGGTTGACTTTGAAAAGTGAAAGTGTTAGTCACTCAGTCATGTCTGACTCTTTGTGACCTCATGGACTGTAGCCCACCAGGCTCCTCTGTCCAAGGAATTTTCCAGGCAAGAATACTGGAGTGGGTCGCCATTCCCTTCTCCAGGGGACCTTCCCAACCCAGGGATTGAATCCATGTCTCCTGCATTGCAGGCAGATTCTTTACCTTCTGAGCCACTAAGAAAGCTTTTTACATTTCTCAAAGATCTATACACTAGTATTTCTCAACCCTTCCCATGTTACTTTAAACATGTGCATTTCTGAAATTAAAAAGAACTTGTGAAGTGTGCATTTTTAATTTCACTGGAGGATGAGGATGGAAGGAAAGTCAGAGGCAGGGCAGCTCAAAGACAGAAATTTTGGAAGAGTGACCCAGAGAAGGACAGGACAGTGTATGTGTTTATTATCTTGAAAGTGAAAGCATTAGTCACTCAGCCATGTCTGACTCTCTGGGGTCCCATTGACTGTAGCCTGCCAGGTTCCTCTGTCCAAGGAATTCTCCAGGCAAGAATGCTGGAAGTTGATTGAAGGTGGGAGGAGAAGGGGAAGACAGAGTATGAGATGGTTGGATGGCATCACTGAGTCAATGGACACGAGTTTGAGTAAGCTCCAGGAGTTGGTGATGGACAGGAGGCCTGTGCTGCAGTCCATGGGGTCGCGAAGAGTTGGACACGACTGAGGGACTGAACTGAACTGAAGTAATATAAATAAGGGCTTCCCTAATAGCTCAGTTGTTAAAGAATCCACCTGCAATGCAGGGGACCCCGGTTTTACTCCTGGGTGGGGAAGATCTGCTGGAGAATGGATAGGCTACCCACTGTAGTATCCTTGAGCTTCCCTTGTGGCTCAGCTGGTAGTGTAATATAAATATTCAACTCACCTGTTATGTGCTATGAAGTGTACTGAAAGTTGCTCAGTCGTGCCCAGCTCTTTGCAACCCCCTGGACTGTAGCCTGTCAGGCTCCTATAGCCATGGGATTCTCCAGGCCAGATTACTGGAGTGGGTAGCCATTCCCTTCTCTAGGGGATCTTCCCAACCCAGGGATTGAATCCAGGTCTACCGCATTGCAGGCAGATTCTTTGCCAGCTGAGTCCTAGGGAAGACTGTATGTGCTATAGAGCACGTAAAAAATGTTTTTATAGTTTAAGTGTGTCTTCTAAAACTAAGTAGAAGGAGGTGAGGATAAAAGAACAGAGAGCAATGGTTACTTGGCTATTGCAGGAATGAAATGTGTGGTCGGGGATCAGGGGCAGTCACCCTGGAGTGAGTCAGAGTTTTCAAAGTGAAGTAAACTTTTCCAAAGGTTGATGGTTTATGAGCTGGGGACCTAGAAATGAGGTGGCCTTGCCTTGATCACAGCCGGAAATGACAGACTGGCAACTAGGACCACGGCGGGGTTGTGTGTGTACAGTTCACTGTTTTGACTCCGTGTGATTTGCTTCATGTATGTGTACTTTGGCACATGAAAATTTGGTTTTTGCGAGAGAGAGGCTTGCAGGCTCTCTCACTGCATGCTGAGGCAGGAAAGGGGGATCCCATCTCATACACTGTGATCGGTTAACTCAGGGTCATCCCCAGAGTGGCTCAGTGAGGACATGAGGCCAGAAAATTAGCCATCAGACCTGAGCCAGCCCCAGGCCTGGAAGGGTCACGTTTCCTTGGGAACCTCGTCTCATATTGCTCTTGGCCTTGCACCAGGTTCCCTGACAGAAGGCCCCCGCAAAGCTTGGTTCTCCTTAGATTCTTGTTAACTTCTCCATCTCCTTATGTTTCCCCATGTAGGTAGCATCCACCTTTCAAGTGCATGTCCTTCTCAATCTGAGAACTCCCCTTGACCCCCACATTTGGAAATCAAGGCGTGCAGAGTTGCTGGGCAGGAAATCCTATCTATTTGAGGCCACTGGGTTGCAGAAAATACGATTTTTCAATGAAATTAAAATGTGTCAATACATGACTTCTACATTTATAGGGATCCTTTTCTATAATCATTTCTTAAAAATAAGCAGAAAAGCGCCAATAGGAACTTGTCAGATATGCTGTAAAAGTTGGCAGAAATGACTCAATAATAATGGGCTTTAGACGGAGGTGACAAGCAGTTTTCGCAGGACACGACTTTGAGTGTTTCAAATAATACAATAATTATTCATTATTACAATTGTTGCAATAATTATTTATTATTATAATAATAATAATTTCAATTTTCGCAAATTAAATTGGAGACACAAACACAAGTTATCATTAAGGAAAATTATTTAATTCACCATGACAAAAGCACAACGTTGTATGTGGTCCAATAAAAGAGGCCTGAAGCACTTCTGCTCTTCAAGGCTCCCCGTCAAGTTGGGGGCCTAATTGCATCAGGAATATTCCAGAAGCAAAGTAGTGGGGACCCTCCGATAGACGGGCTTCCCCACAGCTGCCCAGGGAGGAGAATGCTGGCTCTTCTACACCTCACATATCAAGAATCTAAAATCTCAACGAGCCGTAATCCCTCACCACCTTTGTGTGTGTGTGTGAGACCTCTCTCAGCAAACAGCGCCATGGAGAAGTGTAGCGAGTAAGTTTAGAGAAGGAAAGAGAAGCAACCCGGCACACGTATGCACCACAGATTTCTGGTTTGATTAGCCCGCGATTCTGAATCTCAGCAGATACAAGTGGCTCCCCAGGGGTGCCACTGAGACGTCCCTCTGATCATGGGTTTCCAAAACGAGGGTGCAACTTCCATAATATGCTGCACCCTGGCGGAGCCAGCCAGCTTTGAGAAAATGGCCAGAGTCTTGATGGGAGATGAAGCGATGGTGGAGCTGTCTGGTCAGAAGAACCATGACAAGCAATGACTCAGTGCAAGAAAGAGAAGCCTAGGAGGCCAGGGGCTTTAGAGAGGGGGGAAGGTGAGAAAGCGGTCAAAGAGGAAAAGAAAGTAGTTCTGTAACAGATAACAGGGAGATGGCAAAGGTGGCTTGGGACGCCAGGTGGATGTTGATGTCTTTCATTAAGAGACAGACACTGGAAATCAATAGGCTTGATGAGACAACCGCTGAGCATGAAAGTTCAGGACATTTCCAGTTTCAGCTGCCTTTTGGACATCCAGGTAGATATGCAATGTAAGCTGGATATTCAGACCTGGTGCAATCTTTGACATTGTCCCAGAATGCACTCTTATGAGCTTTCTGTGTGTGTTTTAGTGAGAAGAAGACAGTCCTTTGGGGCTTCTCAGAGGTTCTTGCTGGAATGTCAGCATGAGCTGTGGCGGCTGACTGAGCGTCATAACCGGCCAACCACACCGTCTTTGAAATTCAGGTGCTGTCTCTGCCGCGTGCTCCGGTGCCCAGACGCTGTCCTCACTTGCGGGAGGCCCTTCCCAGGTGGCCCTGCCCTGCCCTCTGGGAGCTGACTTCTGCTGCCTCAGCCCCGCCGCCCTCCAGGCAGTCCTCACGGGCAGGACGGAAACCCGGGCAGCCGCCGCGCGTCCTCAGGCTGAGACCTCAGCCCCAAGTGAGGCAGCGCTCCAGTTCTGTTCTCTGAGTTTATACTGGACATCTCTGAACCCAGCACTTCTCATCAAGTTTACTGTCAGTGAAGTGAAAGCTCAGTCGTGCCCGACTCTTTGCCACCCCATGAGCTATACAGTCCATGGAATTCTCCAGGACAGAATACCGGAGTGGGTAGCCTTTCCCTTCTCCAGGGATCTTCCCAACCCAAGGATCGAACCCAGGTCTCCCGCATTGCAGGCGGATTCTTTACCAGCTGAGCCACCAGGGAAACCCAAACTGTAACTGTAAATGCACATGGAAAATCATAATGTGGAGCATGAGGTTTGAACTCCAAGCGACATCTGTGCTTAATAGCTGCAGTTCAGGATGTTGCAGCCACCAGAGAACTGGCAGGCCCGGAGCAGAGCAAGGAACATGCCGACCGCTGTCCTCCAGGGCGGAAGTGAGAGAATGCAGAGTAAATGCCTGAAGATAACTCGTTTTGTCTGTAACAATTCCTTTCTTTCTACACACAGTATCTGTGGGGTTTGGTGAAAATAAGAGGAGAAAAGCTGAGAACTGATATTCTGTGTGTGCATATTCTGGGATTAAGGTGTTTTATCTGAGTTTGCCAGATGGAGAGTGTATTTTCTGCTTTTGATAGAAACCAAATGCTTCCCCCTAGATCTGTGACCTTTAGCAGGACCCTTAGTCTTTTTGAGTTTCTTTCCTCTGTCACTGAGGGCCCTCGACTACAGTATTTTAGCGTACCTCCTTGTCTAAAGCTGTGTGTGCCTGGGCCCCTCCTTCCTGAGCATAGACAGTGGAGGTTGCTCAGGGATGCTGGAATAAATGCAAACATGCGCATAAGGCAATGTGTCCGGGACCTGATACCTAGTGGTTCGTCAGGATTTCCCTCCCCTCCCCTTCCCATGTTTCTGTGATCACTATTACTATCATCATCAGGTGCACCAGTTTTAGGGTCCATTCGCATCACACCACCAACACTGATCTCAGCTTGACCCTCCATTTATTTCTGTTTTTTTTCTTTCTCTCTCTTTTCTTTTTTTTTTTTTGCTTAACTTCTCCAGCCCCTTTAATTCAGGGAACATTTAAGACCTGCTCCCAACTGTGTGTGAAACGTGTTATCTGTGGTGGAACCTGTGTGTGATTGACAGTCACCCTTCCTTACGCAGCACCCGTTGAGATAATGCTCAAAGCACTATGGAAATGCCTCCACTTATTTATGAGAATTGTTCTTTAGTTTCGCTGCCAGAAATAACAATAACAGAAGGAAGTGGTTTCCATGTCGTATGACACTAGTATCATTTCCCCCGCTCTATGCTTGCTTGAATGCTGAGAAAAATAAGTGCTTGCCTCTAGCACTCCATGAACTGTAGCCCGCCAGGCTCCTCTGTCCATGGAATTCTCTTGTCAAGAATACTAGAGTGGGTAGCCATACCCTTCTCCAGGGGATCTTCCTGACCCAGGGATCAAACCCGGGTCTCCTGAGTTGCAATCAGATTCGTCACCATCTGAGCCACCCCGGAAGTCCATCCAAAGTAGCAGTAAAATAAGGAAATGGTTTCTGTGTTATACGTAGCTAGCACCTTATGCTCCTTTCTATGCTCGCTTGAAAGCTTAGAAAAGTAAGTCGGTGCCTGCATCTCGCAAACATAATAAAACTTGGCTCCTTGACTTCATTGAGGAATGTTACCACTAGCTTTTAATCGAATGTTTTCCCCCCTTCTTTCTCTAGATCAGCTCCCCACCCCCACAGACACTGTATTATTATAGGCTGTTTTATATCTTGTTTTATTTTTTATATATATTAGAGTGAACTATTATTAAAATGTTATTTTCATATTTTTAAAACTGCTGATGTTGAGTGCCTGAATGGTAACTACTATGAGATAAGAATTTCTTAGTCATAAAGCATTAAAAATACTACGGGAGGCCATTGCATGCAAATTAAAAGATTAAATTAGATGTGCCTCTAGTATTCAGCACCACTAAATGCAAGACTGATTTAAACTAGTGTCAGATAAGATGATCTCTGCCTTTAGTGATGGTGTTTAATGTTTGTTATTCTGTGTACTATTAATTTTGTTTCTTCTTGAGTCATTTTTGGTGATTTGTGTTTTTCAAGAAATCTTTAATCAAAGATATTTAATTTATTGCCTGAAACATTTCCTTTTTTTTTTTTTTTCTATTTTTCTTTTTTTCTTAGGGGTCCTTTCTATTTATTTTTAAATTTTATATTGAAGTATAGTTGATTAATAATGTTGTGTCAGTTTCAGGTGTACTGCAGAGTGATTCACTTTTCCGTTTTTATATTCCTTCTTGAATCAAATAATGTGTAAATATATAAACAAGCTTCTAGATGGTTGAAGGGATTCATTTGTTTAAACTTATATTTTTTTTTTTTTTTTTTTTTTAATATTATTTTATTAGTTGGAGGCCAATCACTTTACAACATTTCAGTGGGTTTTGTCATACATTGACATGAATCAGCCATATAGTTACATGTATTCCCCATCCCGATCCCCCCTCCCACCTCCCTCTCCACCCGACTCCTCAGGGTCCTCCCAGTGCACCAGGCCCGAGCACCTGACTCATGTATCCCACCTGGGCTGGTGGTCCGTTTCACCATAGATAATATACATGCTGTTCTTTCAAAACATCCCACCCTCCCGTTCTCCCCCAGAGTTCAAAAGTCTGTTCTGTATTTCTGTGTCTCTTTTTCTGTTTTGCATATAGGGTTATCGCCACCATCTATCTAAATTCCGTATATATGTGTTAGTATACTGTAATGTTCTTTATCTTTCTGACTTACTTCACTCTGTATAATGGGCTCCAGTTTCATCCATCTCATTAGAACTGATTCAAATGAATTCTTTTTAACAGCTGAGTAATATTCCATGGTGTATATGTACCACAGCTTCCTTATCCATTCATCTGCTGATGGGCATCTAGGTTGCTTCCATGTCCTGGCTATTATAAACAGTGCTGCTTATATTTTTACCTGAGATTGAATCTGGTGCAATCTAAATATGGATTCATGTACTTTAATTGTGTTTATTATCTGATTTCCTCCTAGGTCTCTATGTTTTCCGCTTTTGTTAAGGCTGCTCTGCACTTCCTGTGTAGTTGACCTGTGTAGAATAAATGAGTGAACTGATGCGTTGAGATTTAGGATGGGGGCGGGAGTCTAGTGCCCTCAGTCACATAATAAATTTACTCTTTCATCCCAAATACTACAGTAGAGATGATTTGGCCACTAATATGTTGGTTGAGTTAGTTTCCTGCTATAAATTTTGAAAACTATTTGATTGGAAAGAAAAATAAAACATATATTTTGGCTAGTGTGGGGAAGGGAAAAAGATTTTAAAAATGGAGGGGAAAACATTCATTTAGAATTTTCTGATTATCACAGGGCACAGCTCTTTTGTCAAGCCTGTTTTGTGGCTGACCATTTCATTTGGTTCGATTTAAATAAGGCTTGTAGTGTGTGACGATATGTTTATATCATCTTCAAGATATCTGGTAAGTTTCAAAAGTGAAAAATACTTTTTCTGGGAAAAACATCCTGATCATAGTAACAACCCTTCTCTCCTGTCACCTTCTCAGGACAGCTCCCAATTCAGAGAATCACAATAAAGAAAAACCACAGCAAGTATGCCTGTGAAATGGAGCTCACAGGTATCACAAAGGCTTCCAGCTGTGACATCCTGTATGCATTTCAAGGAAATAGTCTTTGTTAAATATACACATGCACACACACACAGACACAAACACCAGGAATTATGACAAAGAGAAATTTCTCCATAATGAAATTATTGTGCTGAAAAAAAAGAGAGAAGAAAAAGGGGAACAAATGGTGCCTGCAAAGCCGTTAGTTCACCTAGTGAGGCTCTCTCCGTTTGCTGCTTTGATTTGTTTTACAATGTCAAAAACTCTGTGAATTTACATTCCCGCCAACAGTGCAAGAAGCTTCCCTTTCCTCCACACCCTCTCCTGCATTTATTGTTTGTCGATTTTTATGATGATGGCCATTCTGACCAGTGTGAGATGATACTGGTCCTCTGTGGCAACCTAGAGGGGTGGGATGGGGTAGGAGGTGGGAGAGAGGTTTAAGAAGGAGGGGAGGGCACGTCTGTACATCTCTGGCTGACTCATGTTGATGCAAGGCAGAAACAAAGGCAGCATTGGGAAGTAATTATCCTCCAATTAAAAATAAAATAAAATTTTGAAAAAAATTAAAAAAAAATCTACATGAAGAAGAGCAAACTTTCAACACATGTTAAATTGGTAAATCAAGGCAATAGCAGTCTTAGAAATGAGCCAAATGGGTAACTAATGATGGACTCTGGCACAGGTGATACTGTCCAGGCTTCTTGTTCATATACAGTGAGAGGCATAACTCTTCAGTGACATTTTTGCTTATTGACTAGGATAAGCCTCATCTAGATTCCCTGGTAGCTCAGATGGTAAAGCGTCTGCCTACAGTGTGGGAGACTCAGGTTCGATCCCTGGGTCGGGAAGATCCCATGGAGAAGGAAATGGCAACCCACTCCAGTGTTCTTGCCTCGAAAATCCCATGGACCGAGGAGCCTGGTAGGCTACAGTCCATGGGGTCGCAAAGAGTCAGACATGTCAGAATGTTCTGTCATGCCACCTGCTACTCAGTTATTCATACCCCTTAGTAACCACTCTTCTGACTTCTATCAGCAAGACTGGAGGGTTGGAGGCTGCCCAGAGCTCGGTGACACCGGAGGGGAAGTCCCTCGGGCTGGGGTCCAAGGAAAGACGTTAGCTGTGGGACCGCCCTCGAACCATGAGAGCCTCCAGTCCAAGCCTGGGGCCCAAACACAGTGGAGACCTGGGTTCCATCTGTCGTTGCAAAGACAGACCAAGAGGAGATATCCTGGGGAGGGCATGGCATAGTTTGGGCTAAAGACTCAAGATGTAAAAAGCACTTGTCTAGGTTGCTAAAATGTCTGGCCAGCAGAAAATATGGATTTAAATAGAGAGCGCGGCAGTATCCAGTCAGCTCCCACTGAACTGCAGGCTGGGTTTTCAAACTGCGTTTAGGACTGAAGAGAAAAAGATGACGCAGCTGAGTGAAATCAAACACCCGGAAAAAACATCTCTCGATCAGAGAGAGGCTGATCCTTTTCTCTCAGGGAGGTCCAAACCCTGAACGATGGCTCATTTCTTGCCTTTCTGCCGATGATTGAATTGGGTAGGTGCTGTTGAACACGTAGGCGTGTCCACATGCAGTACTTTGACAGACAGGACAATATTCTGCTGGTTATAAAACAGCCAAATTAGTCCTCGAACAAGTAGGATGATAGTTGAACTAGAGGAATATTGGGTACCTCCCAAACCCCGGGGAGTCACATGTGACACCGGCTCAGCTCTCAGGAGCACAGCCCTGATGGGGGCTGACCTGCGTCAGGACCGAGACCCCCACTGAGCAGGCGGCCCAGGCACACAGGGACAACTGCTTCGTTGCTGTTGTTGGACACAGGATCTTATTTCCCCAACCAGGGCTTGAACCTGCGTCCTCTGCATTCATTGCACAGCAGATTCTTAAGCACTGGACTCCCAGGGAAGTCCCAGGACAGCTGTTTGGGACAACCTGGTATCATCTTTCCCATAAAATTACCAAGCTGGGAGATACCCACATGCTAAACCTGGTTTATCAGAAAGAGAGTTCTTTTTGTGAAATCCCTCTCTGCGCTGAGGGTTTGAGAATTCACAGTTAACATTTTGCAGATGGTCTGCAAGGAGAATTGGCTTACAGGTCCCTGCTCAGGCTCCTCTACAGGGTAGGTGCTCTGTTTCCAAGAGTCCTTCCTGCCCAGCGGCCTCCCAGACACCTTTTGATCTCGGTAAAGAGGCTCGGAGGCAGGCTGTGTTCGAGAGAGTGCCTTCTCAGCCTAGAGGGGAAAGTAGGATCTTCAAATAGAATCATAATGGCATTGCTTCCTGGCGTCTAACGGCTTTCAGAGCTTGGCAGGCATGCCACCTAGTGTTCCCCTTCCAGAGGCCCGGTCACATTCAAAGAGAAATGAAGGACACCCCCGCGCCAGCTGCAGTGAGGACGGCCCGGGGCCTGCGGAGCTGGCTCCGTGCAGAGGGTCGCTGCTGCTGCTTGATCTATGGCATTTTATTTATTTTTTTAATCTGGCAGCTGCCACTGAGATTCCAGTGTCCCAATGCAGAACACTCACTCTAATTTGTTTGCTTTATTAAATGTACAGCCAAACTTCTGTCTCCTTCGTTCTATTCTTGGAGTCGTTGGAAGGCACAAAGAGAACGTGTGCCTTGCTTTCAGTTTTGCTAAAGTATATCAAGTTTTCTTTTAAATACTGGGCTGTAAGTAATTTTTCATTTTTCTTTCTTTCTTTTCATTTTTTTCCAGTAACTGATGGAAGAAGTAAGTTATTTTCAAATGTCTTGTAAATAAGGCATATGAAAAAAATAAGGTATAGTTACACTAGTGCCTTCTAGAATTGTAAAAAGCTTGGTTAAATTTTATTATATAAATAATACCTTCTCATTATATGGCGCTTTTGAAAAATATGAAAAAGTATGAGGTTGAAACCTTGTATCTAACCATTGCTAACATTTCAGTGACCATTCTTGCTAGAATCTTTGAATGTATTCATATTCTCATATTAGATGTAGGGGTTTTCCCCCCTAGATTTGTTTTTCTCATTTGAAAATGTTTTATTCTCTCATAGTTAATTTTTCGGGTTCTCTATTTTTATTTTCTTATAGTTGCATAATATTCTATACTTTGTTATAATGCTATAACCATTTCCCTGTTGATCTATTGATAGCATATATTTCATTTACAGGTTGTGTGTGTGTGTGTGTCTGTGTGTGTGTGTCTGTGTGTGTATGTGAGGAGGAGAACAAGAGAGAAAGATAAAAGAAATTAATATGATTCAGTGAATGGGAATATGTGTATATGTGCATGTGTTTATGTGTGTGCGTATATAATATAC
Organism: Muntiacus reevesi; assembly: GCF_963930625.1. NCBI lineage: Eukaryota > Metazoa > Chordata > Mammalia > Artiodactyla > Cervidae > Muntiacus > Muntiacus reevesi. The sequence goes on from NC_089251.1 coordinate 162,087,711, forward strand.
ATCCTTATATCCTTAAGTTCTGATATTTTTAAAGAGCTAATTCCAAAGAGGTATATCTCTGGGTTGAAGGGTATATATATTTTTAATTTGAATTAGTTGCAAGATTGTGTTAAAAAAAGCTGTAGCAGTCATATTTGCTGTTAGTATTTGATTGGTTTTATTCCCCTAAAAAATGTTTTCATTATTTATTTTCCCAGTGTTACTAACCTAAATGAAATATTCTTATAATTTAGTTTTCACTTTATCTGTTTAACATTTAAGTATGATCCTCTGCATTATAATAGTTTTAAAATGGCATCATAAGTTATATATGTGTGTGTATTTTTATAGCAAAGTAACCTTTTATCTACTGTGCAAGTTGCATATATATTTTCTAAACACAGTTTTTGTTGTCTATTGTTTTTATTTACGGTGTCTTTGGGATTCTGCTGGTGGCTCAGATGCTAAAGACTCTGCCTGCAATGCAGGAGACCTGGGTTCAACTCTTGGGTCAGAAGATCCCCTGGAGAAAAACATCGCAACCCACTCCAGTATTCTTGCCTGGAGAATTCCATGGACAGAGGAGCCTGATGGGTTACAGTCCATGGGGTTGCAAAGAGTCGGACATGGCTGAGTGACTAACACAACACTTGGTAGACTCACTGAAATATTTTTCACACAATCACATATTTCTATATTTTTTTCCTATTTTTGGATATAAAATTCTCCTAAGCCTGTATATTTTACAAGCATCTCCTATTTTTTTAATTGACCACATTTAAAATTTTTACTTGGTCTGAAACTTCTCTTTGCATGTGGAATGATAAAGGAGCCCAAATTTATTTCTTTTGAAACGATGGCTTTCCGTGATGTTATTATTTATTAAATAATCATTTTTCCCAATCTGTACTAACATTACCCTTGTTACCATAAATTCCCATACAAGATTGACTTGTAGGCTTTCTCTTATTTGATATTACCTATGCAAATAGATGTCCCTTCATACTGTTTTGAACACTGTGACTTCATCATATCTTTTTGTTTGGGAAAAGGCAAGCCTAGCATCAACTGACTCATCTTGCAGAACTTTCCTTGACTTTTCTCATATGATTTGCCCATTTCAACCTCCTCCAAAATAAGAGCTGTTCCCTCCCTGGGACTTTTTCAGTCCTTGAAGTCTCTGCCACATCCCCCAGGCTCTCTTTGCTCCTGCTCAGAAGACAAGGGTTGGATACTTAAAGAAGGGGTAGCTGTGGTGAAGATGCGTTCTAACTGCCACATCCCAAGAGGATCCTTCCCACAACTAATTACAGACAGTGTAACGCTTGTACTCTAATCTCTCAGAATTGAGCAGATACCTGTCAATAAAGGGTGAATGAGCGACAGGACATGCAGCTCGGCTTCTGGAACACCTTTCGTTGGGAAAATTCATGGAGACAGGGCAGCATGGCTCTTTAGTGAGACTGGAGATCAGCCCCCAGCCCTCGGGAAATTCATGATTGGAGAAGTAACAGCTCCTTCCCAAGTGGAAGTAAGAAGAGGTGGGGTCCTGCTGCTGCTGCTGCTGCTGCTGCTAAGTCGCTTCAGTCGTGTCTGACTGTGCGACCCCATAGATGGCAGCCCACCAGGCTCCCCCGTCCCTGGGATTCTCCAGGCAAGAACACTGGAGTGGGTTGCCATTTCCTTCTCCAATGCAAGAAAGTGAAAAGTGAAAGTGAAGCTGCTCAGTCGTGCCTGACTCTTCGCGACCCCATGGACTGCAGCCTACCAGGCCCCTCCGTCCATGGGATTTTCCAGGCAAGAGCACTGGAGTGGGGTGCCATTGCCTTCTCCGGAGGTGGGGTCCAGGCTTGCTGTTACAGCGGGGCGGCACCGTGGACCAGAAGCCGCTGCTCTGGCCCTCCGTCTCCACTCTGTCCCTACTGATGGACTTCAGTCCTGGATGCCAGCTGCCTTGGGCTCTGTACACTGAACTGTACCTGGGGTAAAAATTCACCCATATTAATCCCATTGAACACACATACATGCAAGTGTTTTCTACAACCAAAGAGTATGAGACTAATGTTCTCTAGCCTTAATTCTTACCTATGATTGCCAAGGCCTTGTTTTGCAACAGGTACAACAGAATTGCATAACTCTATCCTATATCTGTACAATATAATTTATGAAGCGTTTACTATTTTCACTTCCTGGGAATATAGTAGATTTTTTTTTTTAAGAAGACAGTAAGCAAAACAACTTTCTCATGGCTTTAAAATTATTTATGGGGGGAATATAGAAAATATTGGAATATTACTCAGCTGTTAAAAAGAATTCATTTGAATCAGTTCTAATGAGATGGATGAAACTGGAGCCCATTATACAGAGTGAAGTAAGCCAGAAAGATAAGGAACATTGCAGCATACTAACACATATATATGGAATTTAGAAAGATGGTAACGATAACCCTATATGCAAAAAAGAAAAAGAGACACAGAAGTACAGAACAGACTTTTGAACTCTGTGGCAGAAGGTGAGGGTGGGATGTTCTGAAAGAACAGCATGTATATTATCTATGGTGAAACAGATCACTAGCCCAGGTGAGATGCATGAGACGAGTGCTCGGGCCTGGTGCACTGGGAGGACCCTGAGGAATCGGGTGGAGAGGGAGGTGGGAGGGGGGATCGGGATGGGGAATACGTGTAACTCTATGGCTGATTCATGTCAATGTATGACAAAACCCACTGAAATGTTGTGAAGTAATTAGCCTCCAACTAATAAAAAAAAAAATTAATTAAAAAAAAAAAGATACTTAACAGCACTAAGTGGTTTGAGGAAGCCCTTGGTAAAAGGAAATATTGTGATGGGAGTGCTGGGTTAGATAGGATGGAAGAACTTGGGTGTTATGGGATGTGTTTTGCAGTAGAGTGATTAGGATTTGCCCAAGGTTAAAAGAGCCATATAAACATGATGCCAAAGTTGCATAGTTTTATAATTTATTCAATTATATATTTTTCTGTAGTAAGTAGATAGTTGTGTAGGAAGATGGGAAGAATATCAGATTTTTATGTGTGTGTAGGGAACTGAAATGTCTTTGTGCATTTACTTTACAGAAGCCTAATATATTTTTAGCTGGCTGATACACATGATATAAATTGAGATAAATTTCAACTCCTCAGCATGTAGATGGTTTGTAGAGTCATTGGCCTCTATGAGATATTAAATAGGAATAATGGTTACGTGCTCTCCATTTGGGGTATTTATCCTCGGTCTAGCATCTGCATCTCCCTTTGGGAATATCCTGGTTTGTGTAGCCTTGAGAGGCCCAGGGCATTGCCCATCATGGAATTCATGGGACCAGATTCTCCTGCTCTCGCCATCTGTACATCCAGGAGCAGGAGTGAAACAGGGGCTCTGTTGTACGAAGGTTACTCCTGGAACTTCAGTCTTCAGTGAGTGATACACCCACATGGGGGCGCTGGCTTTTTTTTTGCCTCTGTACTGACATCGGTAGAGACACCAGACTCTTTCCGAAGCATGATTTTCCCTTGGTTCTTATTGGTTCCCTTGGTTCACGATTCTCAGAGGTTCTGTGGGATCTCAACATCCTTTCAACCTGTTTCTTTTATGCAAGAAGTAGTAGGCAGTTGCTTTTTTGGGTATTTGATTCTATTACATATAAATAAACTTGGGCTTTCCCCAAGGCTCAGCGGGTAAAGAATCTGTATGCAGTGCAGGAGACACTGGAGATGGGGGTTCAATCCCTGGGTCAGGAAGATCCTCTGCAGAAGGAAATGGCCACCCGCTCCAGTCTTCTTGCCTGAAAATTCACAAGGACAGAGGAGTCTGGTGGGCTCCCGTCCAAAGAGCTGCAAAGAGTCAGACACAACTGAGTGACTGAGCACACAAGTCTGTAGTTTGTAGAACATAGATAAAAACTTTAGGGAGTTTTCAGTAACTAGAAAGCAGAATTGATGGCGTGTGTTGAGTATACAATATGCCGTTGGCAAGTGGAGCCTACGCGTGTTCAGTGGGAAGCAGAGTGAGGGCACCAGGAGCTACCCGATATTCGTGAGGCACCTCGGCCCTAAATATACATGAGCTGCTGAATATTCAGGTACACTGAATAGACACAGCACTTTGTAGTCAGGAAGTCAAAATTCGGTCACCCACCGCTGATGTCTGTCCTGGACCCATGTCTCCCCTGCCCAGAAAACAGAGAATCGGGCTAATTAACAGGATAAATCTGTATTTGTATACTCCTTGTCCCTTTGTCTCTCTAACAGAGCAGGAGTGTGTCTTTGGCCCACAGCACCTTCTGCCCGTGGGCCCTATTCTCTTTGCATCCTATCCTAAAGGTGCGTGTGTTTATTTATATCTTCCCCTTTTCTTCTCAAACTGTGTTTTATACTGATTTTAAAAAGCCAAGTGATTCAAGCGTTGCACTCTGATCTGAAAGTCTTATGCTCGGTGACCGCTGGGATCGCTTGCCTGGAGGTGGACTGGAAGGCTTCCGTTGCACCAAGGTCATTTCCCACATGACATAAGATACCCAGAGCTGGTTTCTCTCCCTTGAACTTATAGCTCTGACTGATATACTTGTGGGCTAAAGAATACTTGTGTTTGCATTCAATGTCCTGTGAAGTTCCTCTTGTCTTTTCAGTAGAGAGCTAGAGCCTCACAGGTGGAGAAATTTGCCTGAGGAAGTCGTATAATTTCCGGGTTACCAAAAAAACTCTCAGCATCTCTCCAGCTGCATTACAGTTTGGTTTTGTAATGGCAATGGTGTAAAATATTAGCCTTTAATTTCACTTCGAGTGTCTGCAGTTAGTATTTCTGAACTTGGAAGGACACAATGACTTTCTGTTTGGAAGATTCATTGATGAAACACAACAGATTGGATAAGGACGTGTTTCCTATGATGGGACTAGTTGTGTGTGAAATGAACAAGAGCAAAGAACAAGGGAAGGAGCACCTGACTACAGGTGAAAAATAAGAAACACATGCAGAACAAGGATACAGAATTGATTAGAATTCTGATGTGAAGCCAAAGCTGATAGTGATCTGGATAAATGATGAGATACAGCATCGTAGCCCAAGAAGCTTTACAATACCATGTATCTTTTAAATATCTTTAAAATACCATGTGTTTCACATTATGGGGAAAAACAGCATTTCAACACCAGAGTTAGGGTGTCGAGAATGAGGAAAACCCAACTTAAGTGAAAGAGAATGTTGAATCCATAGATTTTAAAACCAAATCACTGTTTGGGTGTGCACACAGACCCAAAGATAAGAAGCTCGTAGGTACAGAATTTGCCTAGACAGAGGTGAGGGCAGGTACTTGCCATTCAGTTAACTCATATTTAATGTGTGTGGACAAATGTTATTTTCTGTATGCTGTTGGGAAGGGATCAATGTGTAAAGCAGTTTTGGATCAGTAAATTACAAAGATACAGATTTTCCATCTATGGAAGTATTTCTTAAAAGAAAAGCACAATTTGGGTCAGCCCGTTGCCTTTCTCAAGTGTGTTTTCAATCCTATAACTTCTGTATAATGTGAGAGGTACCTCACATTAACCATGGTGGCAAAACTCATCTGTTAGGTCTTCTAAAAATTACTAGGTGTTATGGCCCAGAGTTCGAGGCTGATGGAGACGTAGACTGCACTGTTCCAGGGGCAGAGGACAGGGGGCTTCTAAATTGGGGGCAATGCTCACAGGAAGGCCTGCACACTGGCTTATCGAGGTGAGTTGTGAAGGACCCCGGGGGGTAGAGGGCTTGGCCTTACCAAGGTAGAAACCATCTAAGGCATGACGCAGGAGAAGGTCCCACATACTGTGTTGATCCCAAGAGAGAACAGCAAGCACCAGCCCATTGGAAGGAGGACGCATAAGCTGCCCGCCCCCAAGCCTCACCCCATCCACTCCCCGAGTGTCTCCAGGGTCCAGACCCTGCGTCTCACCCCCAGCCCGCTTCTGTGCGTTCCTCCACCATCTCTGGCCTGGGTGAACCTTGCCTGTCCTGGACAATCCCTTTCAGTACAAAGGGATTTGTACTATCTTCAGCCAGTTCAGTTCCTTGAGCCTGCTACCCATTCACTGGCAGGCACCCTCTTCATTTCTGTCCCTTCAGTATTTCTTCTTCTGAGTACAGACCATGGATTAATGTCCAATTCCACTAAATTTCCATTATTTTCCTGACAACTTTGGAAAGCAACGCCCATGACTAATAGACGAGACCAAGGGACCGGAGCGTTCAGAGTGATAATTTTAAGAACTCCATTTGTGCTAAGCACTGTTTTCTCATTTGGTTCTCATCACAGGTCTATGACATAGGTACTTTATAATCCCCATTTTCCAGATAAGGTAAGGAAATGAATAACTTGTCTAGAGTGGAACTGCTATTAAGAGCCACAATTCAAACCCAATCAATCTGTGTTCCAAATGCAGCCTTTTGACCCACCTGGCTTTAATGGATTGAAGGAGCAAGATTTAGGTAATTGGCAAGCCATTCATTATATGTATGTGTACACACACACAGCACACACACACAATCTTCTTTCCAGTTATAGGTAAGGAATCTTTAGCCACTGGGGTTCTAGAAAAAATGAGAAATTACAAGTTGTTCTTGTCTCTTAATACTGCTCCTCCTCCCATCTCTGGGTAACTCGGGGACCATTTCTGCCCTCTAGCTGGTCAACCCCCTAGGCAGTACCCTGTTCATTTCTGTCATGTGATCATTCAGAGTCAAATAGCTTAATGACTAAGGAAATGAATTTTGAGAGTAAGATTGCTGAGTTTTCCACTCACTTCTGCTACTTCTTTTGGGACTTGGGGCAAGTTTTCTAATCTTCCTGAACTCATCTGTAAAATGGGAACAGTAACAGCACTTACCTATGTAATAGATGTCTTGGGGTTGCTGAATACGAATGTATTTAAAATTTGGAGAAGACTGCCTAGCACAAAAATAGAGCTATGTCATGGCAAGCTATCATCATTGTAATGGTTTAAGAAACATTTACTGAACATCTATGTTTCAGACACCAAACATAGGCCAGTCCATATCCTCACAGGGCTTATACTATAAGGAAGGCAAGTGCAGAACAATCAAGTGTAGAAATAGCAGGATGAGTAAACATTGCATCAAGTGGGAGCAGCAATGTTATCAATTGTGATAGACAGTGAAACATGGCCTGAGGTTGAGAAGAACAGGAGCGGGCACTGGGGATAGGTGCTCAGGGTGTCAGATACAATGTGCAGGGGAGCAGGACAGGCCTAAAAGGCAATACCCTCTTACTGAACACCTAGGCACGTTTCTCAGCATTCCATATATGCATTCTTTCTTCAGTCCATCAACACTTACAAGTTATCTTCCTGATTTACAGATGGGAATTGGAAAGCCTAGAGGTACTTGCTCAGGGCCTCCTATCAGCTCAATAGTAAGAAAAATTTCAACCACTCAGTCGTTCGCAAGCCTCTACCCCTCACACTCTTAAATCTTACCTTATATTACATGGTAACCTCTAGTTCAGAATCATTTGTCAAGGTAGCTCAGATGGTAAAGAATATGCATCCAATGCAGCAGACTCAAGTTCGATCCCTGGGCCCAGAAGATCCCCTGTAGAAGGGCACGGCAACCCACACCAGTATTCTTGCCTGGAGAGTCCCATGGACAGAGGAGCCTGTCGGGCTACAGTCCATGGGGTCACAGATAGTTGGACACAGCTGAGCGACTGAACAGCAACTCTTTCGCTTTCAGTCTAGGTTGCTTTAGCAGTGAAATTTGTCCCAGTGGACTGTCTCCCAGAGTGTTTTGCTCTGAAGATTGCATTTGTTGTTGCTATTCAGTCGCTCAGTTGTGTCCGACTCTTTGTGACCCCACGGACTGCAGCACACTAGGCTTCCCCATCCTTCACCATCTCCTGGACTTTGCTCAAACTCACATCCATTGAGTTGGTGATGCCATCCCATCATCTCGCCCTCTTGCATTAGGTTAAATAAATCTTCATCCAGGTCATTCATTTCACCCATGCCCCTCCTCCCAGCTGCTTCACGCACCTACTTGATTTTTCTCCTCGACCACAGTATACACCGTTGTTGTAATGTTATCTTGAAGGCATTTCCTTTGGCATTCACAAAGCCAGCCTGTACATTCCGAACTCCTGACCAGCAAGGGATAATCATATCTTCAAATTTACTGTCTAGATGCCATGACGTTGTAAACTCCAAATACTTAATAAATCATTGAATCCTCCCATAGCTTAACACTGAATCTTTCATAAATGTTCAATAATTTATTAATTGAATAGATGAATTAATAATATTATTTTCTTATTTACCTCCTTAGTGGAGCTAGTTTCTTTCTGTTTGGTTTTTTTTTCTTCCCTGTTAAAACATACTGAATATGAGTTTTGTGCTAAATTTTAACTCAGCACACGCAACCCTTTAGGGCTCTTATATTCTAAAGCAATCTGCACCCCACGGACCATTTGTATTTTCTTTCTTCTTTGTGACCCTGAAGTAAAGTCACATGATAAACGCAGACATGGTGTTGCTAAAATATTTCTAACTTTAATCTTGACCAGCATCTGGAAATGCTTGATAATGTCCATGGAGGTAGAGGCCAAGCTAATTTTGTCATAGGTTCCACTAGTCTTTCCTCTATTATCCAGTATTCCAGGGGTCTAAAACCTGCCATTCACTAGTGTTTTCCGGGAGTGCAGCGAGTTTAGTGGGAGAAGTTTTCTTTTCAAAGTTGGTTACTATTATTCTCTGCCTTCCATCAGTGATCTTTGCTTTGTTTTTGTTTTTGAGCAGGGATAATGTTCAAATTAAAGAGATGAGGCGCACATCTGGTACAGAGGAAAAGAAAACTGCTACTCAAGCAAACTTATTGCTTTTTAATTAGTGCCTATGGGAAGATGTGTTTCTGTAGCAGTCCCATTTATATGTAAGTTCTTAAAACATTGATGTGTGAATTGCTCTCACATTTTCCACGATCTTCTTTCCCATAGCAGATATAAATAAATAACTAATGACAGAGTCAGGAGACAGAGTCTTTCATCCCTCTTCTGCAATTGCCTCAGAAGGACCTGGAGACAGAGTGAGAGAGGTAAAACTGGAAACAAAATATTTGATAGATTCACGGTAACAACTGTTATGGGAAATCTAGGGAGTTGCTTTCCTGTACGGCGGAAGATGAAGGCTCACACAGAAATGTATAGCGGTGGATTTCACTTTGTAATGAGGTAGGCAGTCATGCGATAAAATCATTTTCCTTCTCGAGGACAGCCTGTTGGATGGTTGCTTTTTTTCCCCATCACATTCCACTGCACTCTAGTATCAGAATACCATCCCCGCCTATGTTATTGCTATTCCTCCCGTATCCTCTTAGGTACAGAAAATGTGAAAATGGTGAAGGTGCTGGAACCTTTTACCTAATACAAAATGGAAAATCAGAAGGAATCGTTAGTAGAAATTTCACAGAACTTCTACTTTTCTGGAAGCAGATATAGTTATAACAAATGAGTCATTGAAATTGGGATATGTGTTGAGGCCTCCTATCTCTGAGCATTTTTAGTCTTGAGAAGAGATTTAAAATTAAAAATATTAAACCAGCTCCTACTCCAGAATATCACTGTGTATATTTAATGTAGTGAAGCCATGCCCATCAGTTATACCATGTCTATGATATAAGGAAACAGAATAAAATCAGAGATTGTGTATTTACAGTTTGTGCTTAAATACTTGGGGAGTCTTGTGGTTTCTTTTTTGTGTGTGTGGTTTCTTTATGTAAAAAAAAAAAAGATGATAACTTTAAAATATTAATTTGTGCTTTTTACAAAACCTTAAAATATATTTGATATTGACATTTAGATTTTGACCTAGTTGGTAAATGAAACTTAATGGTGGCTTTTCTCATGATCTTTAATTACAGAATCTTGACACAAAATGAGAACTAAAAAATAACCTGATCTGATTCAGATCTGATTTGAACAGATGAAGATATTAAAGCAGAGAAATGTTAAATGATTTACCCAAAGTCTGCTAGCCAAAGAAAAAGCAAAGCAAAAACTGGGCAAAACTTAGCCTTTGTTCTAGTTTCCTGACTCTAAATTTAAGTTTAGATAGTATAGAATCTGGGCAGATGAGGTTTTATCAAATTCTGAATTATCAGGTCAATAAAATGGAAGGGAAGTTTTTAAACATTTAATTTTATTCATTCTTTCTTTCATTCACTCATTTCACTTGTTCCTTTTTTCATTCATTTGTTCCTTTTTTATAATTCTATGGGTGAATTAGGCACATTTATTATTAATTTGGAAATCAGGAAATCTTTGAGAGGGGATATTTACGAATATCAAAATCTAAAATTCATAAAACCTTATTTTTGACCATCTAAAAAGTGTTCTTGTTAAAGTTAAGCCGCAAGTTAAACTGGCTCCTTGAACTCATGAGAGACCCCTGGTTATGGAAAATGCACTATTTTAGGTATTTTGAGAGCCGTGGAGAGGTAAATACGTCATCCTTCTCCTTCAGCCTCTTCCTCATTGAGTTCAGAGTCACTTCCTTGAGGTCTCAGCTTCAAAGGCAAGTTTTTTGAAGAAACAACATCCACTTTGAAAGAATGCTTGTCTTTGTACAAGGTTGTGAGAAAATTCCAAACTCCTCAGGGAACAAGTCAAAACAACAAAAATAACCAACAACAGCAACAAGAAAACTCCCCCAAAACAAATAACAAGCCAACAACCAAAGCAAAACAGGGAAATATGACATTCTTCATGTGTCACCATCCTGTTTTTCAAGGTCCCTATCGTTCAAAGACCCCTGTCGGAACTGAGAGTTCTGGGTGTTCAGGAAACAGCCTTCCAAGAAAATAGAAATAGTAAAAAATTAAAAAGATGAAAATAGTTATTCGTCTATAATAACATGAATCATGATAAAGTGATATATCAAGAGATGAAGTGATAATGTTCCTATTAGTTGATATTCTCTTGGATCTCTGAAATGTCACTGTCACTGACATACTTCTGCAACATTTCTGTCATTTATTCTGTTCCCCAAATGCTGCTTTGATCTTTTTTGTAAACCAGAATGATGGCTGAAATGGCTGACTTTACTTTGCAAATGTCACATTCCCCATTTCCTTTAAAACCATGGTGAAGTTCTATACATAATACAAAGAGGATTACAAGTAAATTTTCAAGTAACTAATGTCAACTCCAAATGTAATTTTTCTATTATCAGTGAAGGAATACTAGGTAGGAAAAAAAAAATTGGGAAAAAAATGGTACGTTGTCTTGGATTTTGTAGTAATACTCAACTTTAGTTGTACTGAATCGTTTTCTAAGCTTGTGTTTATAATAAAGTATTGCTACTTACTGATAGAATGACTTGATAGTTTATGCAGCCATTTTTCAAGCCAGAATACTTCAAGAGGTAGGGAGAGGAAGAAATTTGCCTTTTAAGGACATGCAGCTTTATTCTCTTGGTTCCTTTGAAAATAACAGAAATTTTCTTTTCTGAATTGGTATTATAGTTTTACTTCTCCCCATAATGGGCCTTGAATTTTACTAATAGCAAGAGCAGATTGCCCCTAACCTTTGAGCAATTTTGTCTTCAAAGGCATCCTTTCATTTTTTATTACACCTCAACAAATGTCAGTTGAATTAGTGAAACTATGAATTTTTTATTTAATGATCCTACTAACTGGAATGAAAAACTGTTATTAATGCTCTTTCTTTAAATACATTCTGTATCTCATGTAAATATTCATGGCAAGGTCATGAAAAATTAAATAAGGAAATGAGCAGAATCAAGCAACATCACTGATGATTTCCTCATTAAGACCCTTTACCAGCATGAAAGTCTTGGTAGATCCTCTCCCTATAGTAGTATTCCTTGACTTCCTTTCCCCAAATTGCACTAACACTGATTAAATTCCTGTCACCTCTTTGGGAAAATGAATTTCATACTTTTCTCACTACTATTTGAAATGCTTAATCTTATTAAGCATTTTATTGAATGCAAAAGTCCTAATTTTATTAATTTTGGGAAAAAAAGTACCCTCAACTTTATTTTTCAAAATTGAGAAATAAGTCAAAATTCACTTTGTACAAGATATCAATTGTTTTGTTAATATTATTTTTCCCTCTCATTTCATACAGTCCATATATGTCAAATTGCCAAATCTCTAATTTTCCTTCAGTTTCAATTTCTAATCAATCACTAGTTCCATTAATATCCCTTGGTGTTTGTCAAGCAATAATAAAAACAATAGTTAAAATTTTAATAGCATTTACTCTGATGAAATTACTATTTCAATAGTCCCATTTTTCACTTGTTTTTTCAGCTAAAGGAGACCAAAGCTCAGAATGATCACCCAGAGTCACACAGAACACATTTGTCAGGCCAAGAATCAGCTCCAGGCTCTAATTCCATGTCTAGTGTCCATTTGCATAACAACTGATAACAGTTTTGCAGATGTTAACATTCCAAAGCTCTGCAGAATCTTAAGGAAACCCTGAACAAACTTTTTGGCCAACCCAATATCATGTAAGAGTGGGTTAAATTTTTTTTTCCCCCAAAATATGTATCCAAAACACTCCTGACAATCTCTACAGTTTTGTTTGCTGCTCTGATTGAAGTTGTTTATTCGGGGCTGTTTCTTCAGACAGTAGTGTGTGGAAAGTTAGCTTTCTCACAGCAGATATTTTGGAGTCTTCATTTTACATATATAGGTTTTTGTTTTGTAATTCCCATAATTCTGCATCTTAAGGCTGACAAGGCTTACACTCAGACGCTTTCTTGAACTTCCTAACATGTCACTGTACGCCACTACGTCAGCTTGGCTCCTCATCCTCGACACAGTGTAATGTATGCATGCTAGTCCCTGAGACACTGTCTTTGTGCCATTTCTTTGTAAACAGGCCAGGGATGTAGTCTCCTAGTGGTTAACTGGGGAGGTGATGCTGGGAAACAGTGGAGGAGCTGGGGAAGTGGGACATGGAAGGAAGGAAGTGGAGTGGGGAGCTGAGCCTGCAGTGCGGCGGTGACTGGGGCACAGCATCACCGGGGACCTGAGAAGCCATGCGACGTGCCTAGTAGGGTGGTCCTTCGGAGGATGGGGAGCTGGGACTTTTACCTGCCATCCCCAGGCCCTGTAACCCACAGACGACATTTGGCTCTTTGGGGCTGTGCTTCCTGTCAGGCTGTGGCTTCAGAGGAAACCCTGAAGCACTGAAGCTCTGAGGCTGCCTGGCGGCTCCTGAGACAGAATAACGGCAGCATGCTTTTGTTGTTCAGGCGCTCAGTCATGTCTAACTGTTTGCGACCCCATGGATGGCAGCACGCCAGGCTTCACTGTCCATCATCTTCCGGAGCTTGCTCAAACTCATCTCCATTGAGTCGGTGATGCCATCCAACCATCTCATCCTCTGTTGTTCCCTTCTCCTCCTGCCCTCAATCTTTCCCAGCATCAGGGTCTTTTCTAATGAGTCGACTCTTCGCATCAGGTGGCCAAAGTAATGGAGCTTCAGCTTCAGCATCAGTCCTTCCAATGAATATTCAGGACTGATTTCCTTTAGGATGGACTAGTTTGATATCCTTGCAGTCCAAGGGACTCTCAAGAGTTTTCTCCAACACCACAGTTCAAAAGCATAAGCTTTCTTTATACTCCAACTCTCATATCCATACATAATTACTGGAAAAAACATAGCTTTGATTATATGGACCTTTGTAAGCAAAGTAATGTCTCTGCTTTTTACTATGCTGTCTAGGTTGGTCATAGTTTTTCTTTCAAGGGGCAAGTTTCTTTTAATTTCATGGCTACAGTCAGCATCTGCAGTGATTTCTTGCAGCCCAAGAAAATAGTCTCTCACTGTTGCCATTATTTCCCCATCTATTGGCAGTGAAGTGATGGGGCCAGATGCTGTGATCTTAGTTTTCTGAATGTTGAGTTTTAAGGCAGCTTTTTCATTCTCCTCTTTCACCTTCTTCAAGAGGCTCTTCAGTTTTTCTCCCCTTTCTGCCATAATGGTGGTGTCATCTACATATCTGAGGTTATTGATATTTCTCCTGGCAATCCTGATTCCAGCTTGTGCTTCATCCAACCCAGCATTTCTAATGATGTACTCTGCACATAAGTTAAATAAGCAGAGTGACAATATACAGCCTTGACATACTCCTTTCCTAATTTGGAACCAGTCCACTGTTCCATGTCTGGTTCTGTTGCTTCTTGACCTGCATACAGACTTCTCAGGAGGCAGGTAAGGTGGTCTTGTATTCCCAGCTATTAGCAGTGTGCTAAAAGTTGTCTTTCAAAGTATGCTGAACTGCACTGGACCATGAGGATATGGCGTGGGGCACAGAATATCTGCTGAAGTCCATCCCTTATGTTGCTCGGTCTTGTTTTTGGTGACAAAACATCACATATGACTCATTGGTTTAATGAATATACAGTATCTTGGGAACACCCAGCCTGTCCCTTAACGGAGCTTAGAAAGACCCTTCCAGCATCCTGGTAGGTTGGCTCCATTCATGGAATGCAGCACAGAACTGAATCAATGAAATTTTTGATCCTGCTTCCCACTGTTCCAGTCCCTTTGCCACTACAGAGTTCTTTGACTCCATGCAGTGGCGTATGTGATCCTGTTTTGGTAAATGAGGCTTCCAGAAGTGCTTGAATAGTGGAGCTGGCATTCACTGGTGTCAAGAAAAGCAAATCCTTTCCTGTAGTATGAACAGTTCTGCTGAAGACAGGTCACCACGTCTCCCATCATAGAGGCTCCTGTGTAATCAGCAATGCTTATAATTAATCCCAGGGCCTGGCTTTCAGTAAAGTGGACCCTCTGTTCCCGCCAGAGACTCCACCAGAAGCTGCTCTTAATTTAGGCAAGAATTGGGTCAGTATTGCTCACTCTATACCCTGTTGTTGTTCAGTTGCTGTTGTGTCTGACTGTTTGCGACCCCATGGACGTCAGCACGCCAGACTTCCCTGTCCTTTCCCATCTCCCAGAGTTTGCTCAAACTCATGTCCATTGAGTCGGTGATGCCATCCAACCATCTCATCCTCTGTTGTCCCCTTCTCCTTCTGCCTTCAATCTTTCCCAGCATCAGGGTCTTTTCCAATGAGGTGGCTCTTCCCATCAGGTGGCCAAGGTATTTATATGTCCTAAGTGCTGGAAATAGATGTGAATGAATAAATCTTATGCCAAGTATTCCTTTGCTCACCACATTCCAACCTCAACTGTCCTGCTTTCTGTTCCTCCAGCTCAGAAGCTCATTCCCTCCTTGGGGTGCGGGGGGAGAGGTCTCTGCATGAACTGCCCCTGCCTGGAATCCCCTCCCCGAGACCTTGGAATGGGCAGCTCCGCTCACCACTCTGCCAATGGCTTGAATGTCACTTTCTCAGAGAAGTATTCTTGGTCCCCTCTTTTAAAGTAGCTACTTCAATTACTTTCTAATACCTTTTATAAATTTTACATTTTGATATCATTTATTGGCTTCCCCAGTGGCGCAGATGGTAAAGAATCTTCCTGCAATGCAGAAGACCTGAGTTTGATCCCTGGGTTAAGAAGATTCCCTGGAGGAGGAAATGGCAATCCGCTCCAGTATTCTTGCCTAAAGAATTCTATGGACAGAGTAGCCTGGTGGGCTACAGTCCATGGACTCACAGAGTCAGACATGACTTAGCCACTGAGCATGCATGCAAAGTTATCTTGTCAATTTATTTAGATTGTATGCTTCCTCCTACTAGAATATAAGGTCCATGAGAGCAGAACGTGTCTTCTATTTACAGCTGTATCCCTTGTATCTGACCCTGCAAACAATGCGAGGTACTCAGTAAGTATTTTACTGAGTGGTTAAAGAGCACTGCTAACTCTTTGTTAACAAATACGCTTCTTGTTGGAGGGTTTTGCCTTTCTTTAAAAAGCCATGTGTTGCTCCAGCTCATTATTCTTCACTAGATGTTTGGCAACTCTATTGCAAGTGATACAGTGATCTGCTCTATAGTACAGGGAACTTTACTCCGTGATCTGCAGTGGGCTAAATGGGAAATCAAAAAAATAAAACCAGTGGATATATGTATACCTATTGCTGGTTCACTTTGCTCTACAGTAGAAACTAACATTTTTAACATTCTAAAGCAACTATACTCCAATAAAAATTAAAAAGTGAAAAGAAACTGACGCACTGTACTGTAATACCCTGATCTTCCTATGCGTGTGGGTGCTAAGTTGCTTCCGTCATGTCCGACTCTTTGCGACCCTATGGACTGTAGCCCTCCAGGCTCTTCTGTTCATGAGATTCTCTAGACAAGAATACTGGAGTGGATTGCCATGCCCACCTCCAGGGGATGTTCCCGACCTAGGGATTAAACCCGAGTCTCTTAATGTCTTCTCCTTTGGCAGTTGAGTTCTTTACCACTACCACCACCTGGGATCTTCCTAGAGAATCTTTTAATACCAAGGAATTATCCATGTACCAATTCATTCTTTCCAACAGTGGCTAGTTGTATTAAGAGGGCTGGACATCTGGTCAATAACTCCCTAATTTTCTTCCCATCTTTTCAGCTCTCTTGGGTAATAGTCTTTCTCCCCTAAATGGTGGCTGGACATTTAGTGTAGCCGTTGGTCTAGCTGGGAGGCCTTGGTATTGACCACTCTGTGTAGAAACATTTCCAACCTACACACTAGATTTCAGGATAGGGAAGAAGTAATCTCCTTCTGTAAACACTGAGAAGGAACTCACACTCTCAGCCACACTTCCTTGCTCTGGGGAGAATCCTCACCTTTATCATCATGGTGTCCTACTTGGCTTCCTTCCTCTGTTTCATAATCCTTGAACCTCTTTTTTTTCCCTTCGCTTTACGTTTGGAACCCTTTTTTAAGGCACTCTGCGGTGTACCAGGAGACGGGATTTCTAAGTTATATTTAGCTGTTCACAGTGTGAAGTTCTCCCTTCACACTTGGTCTAGCTTTCCATGCACAGAAGACTGCAATAACCTTTTTCCTCTGCCAGTTAGACAAGCAAATTACTTCTCTTGTTCATCTGTATGCACAGTTTCTTTCCTACTCTTTTTTATAAAATATATGTATGTTTTATATATTTTTCTTTCAGTTTATTTTTTTCCTTCAGTTTATTTTTCTTAATTCATGTCTGCATGTTGTCATAATTGCATTTTTTTTTTTAAAAAATGACTAATTATATATCTGGAGTGTTTCTATATTCTTGTTTCAGAGGCTTGATTTATAAATAGCTTCTCTTTTTTTTTGCTGGGCTTGTTGTTGAGTATCAGTTTTTTAAATGTGCTTTCCTTTGAACTGAAGTGATAGAAACTGTTGAAACAAAGACTTTTGTTCTCTGAAGATCTAGATTTTACTTAGCTGTCAATGCAGCTAAAGCTCACTCTTTGCCAATCTGAGCAGCATTTAGCAACACTTATTCCTCTGCATAGAGACAAGAATTCATGTCTATTGCCTCCCCTAAGTCTTAAGACCTCACTTCCTTAGTCATTCACAGTGACGTGTCTATCAAATGAAATGAACCAGCCAGCTTCTAAATGTGTGCAGCTCCAGAAAGAAGCATCCAGTTTTATTCACCGAAATCATGCAAGACTAAATCATACTAAGCTACATACCAAAATCGTATAAAACCGATCTTTTGAGGAGAGAAGGGACTTGTACAACTACTTACCTACACACAGAGTTGTCCCGAGTGGGGCTCCAGTGAAAGCTGTTTCCTACAAATTCTTGACTACTTGGTTAAAGTGGAAATGGCTTACATTGTTGATGGTGTTCCTATTCCAGGAGTACATTGCAGAGGGCAAGAGGGACATAAGAAATGGTTCGTTTTAATGGATTTTTATAAAGAAAAACAGTTTGTAGATTTTCACTGATGCTAATGATAGTGATGTAAAGCTGGTCTTTGTTTTTTCTTTAATTAGAAAAATTACTAAAATTCTCCAAGTTGAGTGAAAACAGGGCCAATCTCTGCATGTCTGGTCTGAGGTCTGTTTGAGCACTTTCGTGAATCAATACTGCAAGCCTAAACCTAGTATTTGGTTTTAAGGGTTAAGAGTACTTATAATAAAACAGCTACAGTGACCAGACATCTTTGTTTAGAGTAGAGATTTCTGCTGTTGTTCCATTCAGTCTTATTTTTGCATGGTGAAGTAGGACCAACAAAAACAATATTAATTGTATTCGAATCAAATAGAAAGGCAAGGCTGTGAGGTATACTGGAAAACTGAACAAAGAGGATCCCTTTGAAGTGAAAATTGCTGGCGTAACAGATGAAAAGTGTAACAGGACTCTCACTCAAGTCTGCTTTCAGGAAAATAGGACTGCTTCTTTTCCTTTTGAAACAAGGAAATGGGGTCAATGCAAAAGGGATGAAAACGTAGGATGCTGTACCATGGAGGGATCCACGTGGAGGAGAGCAAGCATTTCCCTTGTTGGAAAAGTAGTTTGTCAGAGAATAACAGTTGAGTCCTGGTACTGGAGGTCGGGTGGAGAAGGGCATGGCAATCCACTCCAGAGTTCTTGCCTGGAGAATTCCATTGACAGAGGAGCCTGGTGGGCTGCCCTCCATGGAGTCGCAAAGAGTTGGACACGACTGAGCAACTCACACACCTACCATTGATCAGTGGCTCTACAACTTGCAGTGGTTTTTCAAACTTGTATTTTGAAAATATGCAAATGGTTGAAAGAATTGTATAGTGGGCATTCCTATATACAGTAGCTAGATTGTTCAATTAGTATTTTATTGTAATTTCTTTGTTACCTAAATATCCATCTAGGGGTTTCCCTGGTGACTCAGATGGTAAAGAATCCACCTGCAATGCTGGAGACCTGGGTTCAATCCCTGAGCCAGGAAGATCCCCTGGAGAAGAGAATGGCAACCCACTCCAGTATTCCTGCCTGGATAATTCCATGGACAGAGGAGGCTGATGGGCCTCCTCTTGGGAGGAGGAGTCTTGGGGTCACAGGGAGTCAGACACGACTGAGTGACTAACACTTTTACTTTTCAATATCCTTCTATCCAAATCTCTCCATTTACCAATTGATCTTGGTTTTGACACATTTTAAAGTAAATTAGAGACATGAGTACCTGTCATCTGTACATTTATTGCTCCATCATGAACATACTGTGAAGAGTTCAATACTTGTTCACAGTTTGTTTTTTTAATGTGTACTTTATGTACAATGAAATGCTGCAAGTTTGGGCAAAAACATGCACCTATGTAGCCCAAAACCAGATCAAGGTACAGAATTTTACCTTCTCCTAGAATGCTGTCCTGCCCCTTCTCTGCTGGTGCCCAATTGTCTGTCCAGAAGTGGCAACAACTCTTCTGAGTTCTCTTCCCACCATAGATTATTTTTGCCCATTCTAGAACTTCATATAAATAGAGTCATGTCCTCAGTGCTCTTGGGTGTAGTATTTTTTTTCACTCAGCCAAATGTGTTTAGTTTCATCCCCTGTCACCATATGCTTCAGCAGTTGATTCCTTTTTTATCACTGAGTAGTATTCCATTCTTCTGTAGGTAGACAAATGGGATGTCTCCAGCCTTTGGCTCTCCTGAATAAGCTGCTTTAAATATTCTTATGTTAATCATTTTTGGACAGATATTATTTCTGTTGCATAAATAATGGAATTGTTAGCAATGGGATGGCTACATCCCATTGTAATGTTCAGTTACATAACAAAGGCCAGATATTTTTCCAGAGTGTTTGCCATGGACACTGGCAGCAACAGCAAGTTCCAGCTGCTCTACAGTGTCATCACTTTAATTGTGGTGGACATGCAGGGGTATCTCATTTGGATTTCCCTAATGACTGACAATATCGTGCCCTTTTTCATGTCCTCTATGGTGATTCTTATTTTTTTCTTTCATGGCATTCTGTCCCTATGTTTCACCCACTTTTAAATTAGATTCATTAGAAAAGATATATATCTTTCCGGAGCCTTTGGTATATATGTATTAGATGCCAGTACTTTGTCAGATATATGTTTTATAACTATTTTCTGACAGCCTGTAGGTTGTTAATTCGTTTTCTTTATATCATCTTTTGATGAACAGACATTTTACATTTTAAATTTATTACTCTTTTATAGTTATTGCTAGAGTCTGTCAATGAAACCTTTGCATAAGCTTAAGTCATAAAATATTCTCCTATGTTTTTCCTAGACACTTTATAGTTGTGGGTTTTCCATTTAGATTTAGGGATCCAGCTCATGTTAATTTTATGGTGGTATTAGGTACAGAGATCTATATGGATATGCACTTATTCCTTTTTCCTTTGGTTGAGTTTCTTCATCAAAATCGAATATCCATATATGTTTAAGTTTGCTTCTGGGCTCTAGAGTCAAAATAACACTATTTCAACAACACTATTTCTGTAGAAATTTCATTAGTAATATTGATACTTGGCAACTTTGAGTTTTGATATAATATCCTCAATAGATTTTCCAGTATCTTTGATGTAAAGATATGGAATTTCCAGCATAGGAGTATATTGCATAGAAAATATTTAGTTTTGAATATTATATATATAAATTAATGTTACCTTTTTCCCAGTAGAACTAATCTTTCACTGTCTTAATAAATTTGGTAGAGAAGTTCAGACAGTGCATAAGCTTCTAACATTGTTCTATAACTCACAAACCTTTCTGCTGTATTTCATTGTAATAAACATTTTGATGTAAATACAATTTCGAAATTCCAAGTGATGGCACTTTTTAAGATTTCTTTTATTGTATAACAAAATTTCAGAGTACCAAATAGATCAGGACGTTCTCATACATAACATTCACTCTCTACACATAAAAAGTACAAAGATTGGCCACTAAAAAAAACTTTTTTTGATAAATACTAATTAGCAAGTTTCCTTTGACCATTGTAAAATAACAACTAATACATGTCTGCATGATTTGACCTAGCATTTCCACAACTAGTCTTCCGTATTTCATCAAATGTCTCATCCAGTTCTAAATGGGCATACTTCTCAACCTCACACAACTTATTCATCTTTAAATGCCCTTTCACATAAATCATCTCCATCTCATTGTCATCTTAGTTTCACATGTATGCATTCTTTAATATTTGTCAGTCACTGAATAGGGCTTCTCCAGTGCAGTAGAGCTGGTTTCATTGGGATGCAAGGCCTGTGAAGCCTAATTCCAGGTTTGTGGGTGCAGAGGAGATGCTGGGCCCCAGGTGCGATGGTGGATTATTGTAGGGTGGATATAAATGTGCACAGCACTCCTCTTTCGGTCACGTGCTCCCCGACAGCACTGTTGTATGAACTCTGCTTTCTAAAGGCTTCTCACTGCTCCATGGGGCTGCTCAAGGCAGTGCACTGTGTTATGATGCTTATCTAGATTGTTGTTCTGTGTAAAACTAGCTTTTAAAAGGGTGACTTCCTGGCTGTTTCCATGTAGTCATTAGGAATGTTGTGCATACTTTTCATCACTCATACGTGGAAAGTGTTACCCGTTTTTCTGTGTTTCTGTTTGGTCTGGCTAAAAGCTATAGTACAACTTAGATACATATATATTTTCCCTGTTCATACCCTGCAGTATTTACGGATTTCAAGAATGTCATTTTGGCTTCAAATGAAGCAGCAAAGCTCTACAGATGAGGAGCTAAAATGTTGGCAGAATGCTATCGGGCTTTTTTAACAAGTTACACATCACATTTGATTAATGAGAAATAATGATGAACCACATTCTCTATAGAGAAAATGTGTTTACCATATTCCTCTCCTTAAAATAAATGTGGTTTAGTAGGTGAAATGTCCTCTGACTCCTCTCCTTGACACAAATATGTAATTGATACCCTCTTCCATATGGAAACGAGTGTGACATGCACAGGAAGCTAGTGACATTGGCATAAGTGTCTTCAAGACAGGTCTGGCACTTGAGAAACTTTAAGTCAGTGTTCACTCTGAGAAATGATAGATTATAAATAAAGAATGATATTCCCAAGGAACTGTAGTCATATGGGGAGCTTTCTTAATGTAAGTTGCTAAGATTTAGGGAAAGTGATTTGTGTATTTCTTTGTTTTTGTTAATAAGTTTTTTGCTTGCATACAATGAGGAAATGTCTGATGGAGATAATATATTTAAAATTATGTTTCAGTCATGCTTGTTGATTTAGTGAATTTTTAAATTGAAATATAGTTGATTTACAATGTTGTGTTAATTTTTGCTATACAATAAGGCAGGCCAGTTATGCCTATGTATATATGCATTCTTTTTTATATTCTTTCCATTATGGTCTAAATGCAATTTTTTCTCTACTTAATCTGAACTTCTCGATTGCTTTGATGGGATAAGATTCCGCCCGTGTTAGGCAAGTGTTCTTAGATGGCACACACTGCTTCCCAGGGCACGTTTGCTGTTGTACGTCATCTCCCAGTCCTCTCATCACACCTTCCAGAGGACTGTTCTGTATGCAGTTCTCCAGGGAGACCCGCTATGCTCTGGCTAGGCTGGACTTGAGGACATGGCTGTGAGCTTTGGTAGAGAAGGACTTGAACCTGGCCAGCCTGCTCTCACGCAGTCCCTCCCTGGGAACCCGAGAAGCAAGCCACGTGTTGGAACAGCGTGTCCTCTCTCACAGCCGGATTGCGGCGATGGACAGCCACCCTTGCTCTTCAGCAGAGGGATTCTGACACTCTTTCCGGAAGACCTCTTCCTTACCTTGGTCCTTTTCTCACACTGCTTGATGGACAGTGCCGTCTTAAAGGACGTTCCATCAGTTCCAGGATGATCAGATGCTTTAAATAATTCTCAGTAAAATGGATCAAGAAGTAACAATTGTCCTAATTTGGGAACTTCTAGGGGCCTTTGGGGCTATCTCTTATGGTGGATTATTCCAGATAATTAAATATAGTTTCCTGGAGACATTTTTCTTCTTAATAATACGTTACTTTGGAAAAATCTAATTCCTCATGTGGTTCTTGTTAGTAAGCCTATAAAAGTACAAATAGCCACAGCAAAATAGCAGATAGCAGGAATTCTAGTGACTGCCACAGTGCAGCGTACTAACCACTATACAATCACAGCCCAGTCACTGCCGGAAAAAGGGAAAGGGGAAGTCGCTCAGTCGTGTCCGACTCTTTGCGACCCCGTGGACTGCACAGTCCATGGAAATCTCCAGGCCAGAATTCTGGAGTGGGTAGCCTTTCCCTTCTCCAGGGGATCTTCCCAATCCAGGGATCGAACCCAGGTCGCCCACATTGCAGGCGAATTCTTTACCAGCTGAGCCACAGGAAAGCCCAGTCGCTGCCAGAGATGATGCCAAATGAGTGCAATGTGATTTCATCAGGAAAATCCCAATCCTGAAGTTGTCCGCACTTCGCTTTGTGGAACATGTGATCTCATGTTGATATATTCCATTGAAAAATAATGTCATTTGACAGAGAAAACCTGCAAATATCCATGGATTTTAGCAAACCCTCCGTCTCTCTCATTGGAACCTCGATATTAAGTCTAGAAACTTCCACCTCACTCCAGCATCCATTTACCCCATAAGTTGACCTATTTATTTTACCATTAAGCCATCTTAGATTCTGTTTTGTCACTAATGATTAACAATTACTTTCCTAGAATAAATTGGCTTCCTAGGTTGCATTTTTGTAGAGAAGATATAAGCTTGACTAAAATATCAATAAATGTTCCTACTGTGTGCAAACTACTCTGCTGAGTGTGCTAGAGAATAAGAATGTAATTAGTGCCAAGTACCTGTCTTCGTGGTATTTAAAATCTAGTGTTTGGCAACAATGCATAAATAAGAATAGCGTAAAGAAAAACATCGCCAATTCCGTAAGATACTCATTGAGTACTATTGCATTTTGCTCATGTAAGACTAGTAAATTTTTTTAAAAAAAGAGTATTTAAGATGGACCTTGAGATAATAAGTAGAATTTAATGCAAAGAAATGTGCAAGGCAAAGGCATTGAGATACCGAGTCAGCTGATGTTGGTTTTTTTTTTTTTTTCAGCTGATGTTTTTGAATGTAGTGTCTATTCCAGGTGGGGTCTAATGATGTGTGTGAGAGATTAGCAGAGGATATAGGTAGGTTGGCTAAAGTTAGGGCTGAGGTTACTCTGGTTGGTTGGCCTTGAATGCCAGTGTGGAGATTGACCTTAATCTTGTAATTAGAGGAGAGCTAACGACCACTTGTGGGAGAAGGCGATGGCACCCCACTCCAGTACTCTTGCCTGGAAACAGGGACTGAAGATTGCATTGCTAGAAATGACTGGTACAGCAAGCGGGCAGAAGAGTGATGGTCAAACACAAGTCAAGGAAGCCAAGCCAGAAAAGAGGGAATAGATATCAAATATAACCATGTATAAGATGGTTGCTCAATATTTTAGTTCTTTCTCCACCCAAATAATACACATTAGCCATAATTTGGGATTGTATTTAGTAGCTAACAGCTAGTTAACATGCATGAGGGGGCAGGCTCAAAGCAAGTTCAGATTTTATCTAGATATACAACCTTGTATGGTTTCAAACAGTTTTATAAATTGCTTTTCACTGGGACACTTCTCTTGCTCAAGTAGATAGTAAGCTTCTGAAATGCAAATGTTCTTTTCTTCTCCGACAACCCAGAACAGTGCTGAATGTGAGCACATATTGAATGCTTTAGCAATTCTTTTTAAATAATTGTGGCAAGTAGTACAAGTATTTGTCTTCTTTTCTGCTTTTGTACAATCACAGTGATTGTGCTCACTTAAAACTTCGGCCTTTCACACTTGCACAAGATGAGCATCCTGTCTCCATGAGCTTAGGAAGATATGAACAGCCTGTTTGCAACGTTCAGAACCACTGTGATGGGAGACAGGCTCTGCATGTAATATTTCCTGGGGAGGAAGAAGAGACCAACCATTGAGGCAGAAAATTGAATTTATTATTTTAAACTCTATGATAGATCACCTCCGTCATCTAGGAAAAAAACTCCGTAAGAATATTCCTTTTTAAATTTTTAGTTATTTAGCACAGGCTTGTGTTATATTACCTCTATTTATTCAACTAAATAGAAATTATTAGAAAAATCTTTTATACTCTGGCAGTTATATTCTGGTCCATGACTTGGTTTTTAATAGATAGCCAAAAGCAATAGACTTCTAGCAGGACATCTCAAGGAAAGGTATCCTGGAAGAGTTTGAGACTAAATCAGATGTTAAATTAAAAAATTAATATGGATTCTACTGATAAAACACAGACTCTTGATAAAACATAGAGACCCACTAAAACCTCAAGTCTGTAATATGTATGACAGCAAGAATAAGAAATTGAATATGGCTTCAATTTGAAGGAATGAAAAGCCTTAATATTTTTATCGTTTCTTGGTTCAAGGCATCTAATCAGTTTTGCTTTATGGTCTCAGAAATATCTGATAAAACTGTTGTAGAACATCCTCAAATTTACCGAATCCACTTTCTATATAACATTACATGTTTGCATTATCAAATTACAAATTATCCTGAAAGAACATAATCTAACCCATTGGGATGTCTTTTGAAATGCCTCCGTATTAATTACACTTCCTAAGCATTTATGGAGTGCCTCTTCTGTGTCAAGCCGTTTGTATGTTCTCATGACACGGAGATCAATCACATTTTTGTCTGTGCCCTTAGCGTTCACCTTCCAGCTGGAGCAGCTGTTTGGAAAACCACTTGCAGAGACTGAAATGTGCTTCTCACATGAGGCATGGCCAAGATGCAGTACCAGCCTTGATGAGGAAGTAGGCCATTCTGGTAGGAGGAAGCAGGAGAGTTAGATGAGGAGGGAGAGGAGTGAGGTGTGAGGGCGCCTCGCACTAAGCCAAAAGTCACAACTAGCATGTCAGTTCTGTGTGTCCCTGCCACCTTTTTTTACTCTCTTCTGCTTCGTTTAGGTCTTTGCCATTTTCGTACTTTATTGTGCCTATCTTTGCATGAAATATTCCCTTGGTATCTCCAATTTTCTTAAAGAGATCTCTATTCGTTTCAATTCTATCCTTTTCCCTCTCTTTTAAAAAATCTCTCTTTGTTTTCTTCTGGAACTCTGTGTTCAGCTTGGTATATCTTTTCCTTCCTCCCTTCCCTTTTGTTTTACTTCTTACCTATTTGAAAAGCCTCCTCAGACAACCACCTTGGCTTCTTAAATTTCTTTTTATTGTTTTTTCTTTTTTTTTTCAAAAAAAACATCTTCTTCTACTTCATTGACTATGCTAAAGCCTTTGACAATGTGCATCACAGCAAACTGTGGAATATTCTTAAAGAGATGGGAGTACCAGACCACATCACCTGCGTCCTGAGAAATCTGTATGCGGGACAAGAAGCAACAGTTAGAACCGGACATGGAAGAATGGACTGGTTCAAAATTGGGAAAGGAGTACGTCAAGGCTGTATATTGTCACCCTGCTTATTTAGCTTATATCTGGATTACATCATATGAAATGCTGGACTGGATGACTCACAAGCTGGAAGCAAGATTGTGGGGAGAAATATCAACAACATTGTATATGCAGATGTTACCACTTTAATGGCAAAGTGAGAAGGAGTGATCCTGGCATCCAGTCCTATCACTTCATGGCAAAGAGATGGGGAAAAAGTGGAAACAGTGACAGATTTCATTTTCTTGGGCTCCAAAATCAATGTGGACATTGACTGCAGCCACGAAATTAAAAGAAGCTTTCTCCTTGGAAAAATAGCTATGACAAACCTAGACAGCATATTAAATAGCAGAGGCATCACTTTGCTGACAAAGGTCCATCTAGTCAAAGCTATGGTTTTTCCAGTAGGCATGTGTAAATATGAGAGTTGGACCATAAAGAAGACTGAGCACCGGAGAATTGATGCTTTAGAACTGCGGTGCTGGAGAGGATTCTTGAGAGTCCCTTGAACTGCAAGGAGATCAAACTAGTCAATCTTAAAGGAAATCTATCCTGAATATTCATTGGAACAACTGGTGCTGAAGGTACTTCAGTACTTTGCCCACTTGATGCAACGAGCCAACTCACTGGAAAAGACCCTGATGCTGGGAAAGATTGAGGGCAAGAGGAGATGGGGGTGACAGAGAATGAGATGATTGGATGGCATCACTGACTCAATGGACATGAGTTTGAGCAAACTCAGGGAGACAGTGAAAGACAGGGAAGCCTGGCATGCTGCAGTTCATGGGGTCATAAAGAGTCAGACACGACTTAGCAACTGAACAGCAACAACAACAAATATAACATTTGGAGCTCCACCATGTCTTCACGCCGTGTGGAGTTGCTCTTGGAGATAGAGAATTGTTTGCAAAGGTTTGTGGGACAGAGGTCTGTTGGGAAAGTCAGAGAGAATGGAATGAAAAGGAGGGTAGAAAGGGAATCTGGGACCAGGAAGCAAAAATGCAGCCCCCAAAAGACTTGGCTGTCAGTCTTAAAATCAACCAGATCAAAATGTATTGTGAGGTTAAAATGATCCCTGATTGCTAACTCAACAGTCTAATCTTTTCCGTTCTGCCATGAAGAAATAATTAGAAATCGCATCAAAATTTACTGCACAGAGATGTTCACAAAATGTTTTTCACAACCAGGAAATACTGGAGACAACTTAAGCATGAGGGATGGAATGATCAGGCAAATCAAGCTTCCAGATTGAGCCACATGGCCTGGAATCTTTGCAGGAGACACATTTATGGTGTCCAGCTCTGATCTACCTGCGGGGATAGGGAGAGAAAATTATCTGCCTATCTTGAGTAGTCATACTTTTGGATGATTGAGTGTAATTCCATCAAATAGTTCTTCTTTCCTGCAATTGCTAATAAGTATGAGGATGTGAATATTCAATGTAGCTTAAGGAAGGAAAAAAGGGGAGGAGTGTATTATGACTCATTTTACTTTTCCTGGGGCTACTCCTCACCTTGCTTTTATTTATCATCAAGAAATCAAAAAAAAAGAAAAAGAGATCAAATCAAAGAATCACTGAAGTATCCTGACTTCTTCTAGTCCCTTGCATTCTGTAGACTTTATACATTCTTCTATGCATATTACTGAAAATTGTTTTATTGTCACTTAACAGTTTTTTATTTGGGGTCCTTTTAAAAGTGAATTTGTATTTCCTTTGGTTCTTTTATCTTTAGTGGCACATGTCTGAGGACTTAGCCATTTCTGAAGATTTATAGACAATGAGCTCATGTGATGGACTTTGAAAATGTCTTCTTAGAGTGGATGAAACAAAGTTTTTTCTAAGAATTGAGATTGCAGTCAGTGTCTTAATCCTATGAGATCATTCATTTCTATTTTTTTTTTTCTGCTTGATAGACTTTACCTTGAACATTATAAGATTTCATCCTTGAAACTTGTAAGATTCTACATCGTGACTTTTAAGCTGAAATTCAGTATTAGTTCGGCCAGTACTCCTGGTAGTTAAGTAGTGCATCTTGAAAACCGAATTCAAATATAATCGCAAATTCTCTGATGAGAGTAGATAGGAACTTTGATACAATAGATTTGTATGAGCGGAACTAGGATTAATATTCCTCTGATTTACTTGGTTATCTAAATGGATTTTCACTTGATTGGGTTTTTTTGTAATTAAAATAGAAAATGAAAGTGTTATCGGCTCAGGTGTCCGACTCTTTGCGACCCCAAGGACTCTAACCCGCCAGGCTCCTCTCTGTCCATGGGATTTCCCAGGCAAGAATACTGGAGTGGATTGCTCTTTCCTCTTCTAGGGGATCTTCTCCACCCAGGGATCGAACCCCGATCTTCTGCATTGCAGGCGGATTCTTTACCATCTGAGCTACCAGGGAATCCATTAATTAAGACAGTAATATGTGACAATATCAGACATTTGATGACTAAGAACTCTGTAGGTCAAGAAGAGAGTATTGAAGGGAATGGTAAGCCTGTGCGAGAAGATAAAGGCCACATTTTATTCATCTTGCTGACGGAAAGCAATTTTAATTATTTGCCGAAAAGTTTGTAAAGGATTTTGAAGATGACTGCATCATGTGAAATCCCAAGGTGAATTCATGTCCTTCGTTTTGGAATCATACTTTATGAAATAGGCCATACTCCTTGTCATCACTAGAGAATATCTGCCAAAGAAAGAAAAAATGTCTACATGTCACGTTTTCGTCAATGTAAAAAGTGAAATAGAAATAATTGTGCCCTATTTTTAAAAAAGGCTATATGTTTACAAGGAAAATAAAATAGGTCACTTCAATTATTTTTTACTACACTAGTCAGTTCTGGTACATAAATAACCAATTGTTTTTCTCTTCTGTTTTATTTTTTAGATTCATCAAAATTTAATAATCATGGGGAGATAGACAAAGATCAAAATAACAGGTGTTCAGAACAACTAGAACTTGTCCAGAGCTCTCTCCTAAAAGCATCCTTCATCTTATTTCAGTCCTTTTACCCCTCTAGTTCTAGTCTCACTAAAGTTTAGGACTTTCAGCATTTCTTTAATATATTAGTATTTTTGATACGGTGACCACTTATAAAGCAGTCTGGTTGAGCACCTGTATTGCCAGATTTGGAGACTGATTTGAAATGAATTTTTCATTCTTTATAAAAGTGAAACAAAAATTTCAAGCATTTTCTTACTTTTTTAATTTTTTAGCTTACAGGGCATCCCTGTTATGAGGAATGGGTGGTAGAGCAGAGTAGATAGAAGTCAGAATGTGTGGAGGAGACAGACGTGCCTTCAGAGGCCTTGACCTGTGACCAGAATTTTCTAGACCATGATGAGAAGATACCAGCTCCTCAGTGCATCCTCTCTAAAGGGTAAATGGTCAAATAGCTTTAGAATTCACTTTACACTGTTTCCTAGTCCTGGACATTTGCAGTCATGTTAGCATTCTTTCTTGTTTTTTTACAGAGTTCATAATCCATGGATAAGTTGCAAATGGCAGTATAAATCTGCAGTACCCTGGACAGTATAGTGAAGCGGGTCATAAGTGTCCCTATAGCATTACCTTCTTATTCGCTCATTGTCTTCAGCTGGTATTTTCTCAGGTCCCAAATCTTCATTCCTCCCCAGAGGGTCACTCGTAATCAAGAAATACATATTGTATGTCTCCAATATGTAATATGTGAAAGAACTGTAAATTATTGTGCCTGATCATTTAAATCGGTTCTCACCTCACTTCCGTGACTTTGGTTGAGTTGATGGGCTGACATGTCTAGGAGTGATAAGGGAAAAATTAAAAGCTGAGCTATCCTGCTCCCATGCTGGGGAGATTGTTGTAGGCTAGAAGAGTCATTGGGCTTCCCTGGTGGCTCAGATGGTAAAGAATCTGCCTGCAGTGTGGGAGACCAGGTTCGATCCCTGGGTTGGGGAGATCTCCTGGAGGAGGGCATGGTGACCCACCCCAGTATTCTTGCCTGGAAAATCGCTGTGGCCGGAGGAGCCTGGCAGGGTCCATGGGTCGCAAAGAGGGTCTGAGCGATTGCACATAGCACAGCGTCTTTATGCCTTTTCCCCAGGAGTTCCTGGGAAGCCCTCGTTGTACAAAACCCCTCTCTTGTAATGGATATGGTTCCTCAGAATACTAGGGTATCCCCCAAGGACAGCCGGCACGACTGAGCGACTTCACTTTCACTTTTCACTTTCACGCATTGGAGAAGGAAGTGGCAGCCCACTCCAGTGTTCTTGCCTGGAGAATCCCAGGGATGGGGGGAGCCTGGTGGGCTGCCATCTGTGGGGTCGCACAGAGTCGGACACGACTGAGCGACTTAGCAGCAGCAGCAGCAGCTAAGAATAGCCAAAGCATTACAATTATCTTATGTTTTTCCTTAGAAAAGCTTTGTGTTTTAGTAAGCTAATCCATGTAAATTAATTATGTGACTAAACCCGTTGTTCAGTCACTAAGTCCCATCCAACTCTTTGGAGCCCCATGGACTGCAGTATGCCAGGCTCCTCTGTCCTCCAGTATCTCCTGGAGTTTGCTCAGATTCCTGTCCCTTGAGTCAGGGATGCTATCTAACCGTCTCATCCTTTGCTGCCGTCTTCTTTTGTCTTCAATCTTTCCCAGCGTCAGGGTCCAGTGAGTTGGCTGTTTGCATCAGGTGGCCAAAATACTGGAGCTTCAGCTTCAGTAAACATAGTCAGTATATTGTCAGTATTTATTAGGTCTCGTAAACGTTTTATCTTATAGAAATAGATTCTTGCTGTCTTTTAAATCAAACACATTATGTCCTTTGAAGATGCTTTTATCTTCATGACATTTCTTCATTTCTTTTCTCTTTCTTTCTTGAAGTGGGATGACAAGGCACAAACCAGCCCATGGCCATGGTTATGGTCCATGGTGAATTTTTTCTGGAAGACTATGTGTTTCTAAAATGAAAATTCCTTTGTAATTCTGAAAATAGCCTCAGAATGCCACATTCAAAAATGGCATTAATTCTGTTTTCTCGTGGCTGCCCAGCTTTCTTCTGCAAGATTTTTACAGGCTAGATAAAAATCGCTTTTCCACTAAACCTGGTAGCTTCCAACCAGAAGCTATTTTAAGAAAGGGCCTGGGAGGTGGAGGAATGAGAGGCTGCAAATGGAGAGAGAGAGACTGGCATATGTTTAAATCATATGTTTCTGAAGTTTGACCGAGCATGAAATTTCATTTCAGAAGAAGGTGCCCTTGGGAATAGAGGAATGAAATGCTGGGCACCTGTTTGTCTGACGGCAGGCCAAGTTTGAGGCAGACTCGTCCAGTGGGGTTGCCCGTCCTTGCCACTGAAATACTCCTGGATTCAGCCTTGTTTGTGAATGACAGGTGTTTTCCTGAAGATTAGTGAAGAGTCAGGAGAAAGTTCAGGTTGTCTACTGAGTCTTATAAGTCCCAGTGTTCTCCAGCATCCCACCATCTTCGCTTTCCTGCCTTTCTTTTTATTCTGATGGTAGAATCCCTGGTTCACACAGAGCTTCACTCGTGGCTTCTCTGCTGCGGCTCTGCTGTGCGCAGTCATGTCCGACTCTTTGCAACCCTTTGGGCTGCAGCCCAGGGGATTTTCTGGATTACTGGAGTGGGCTGCCATTTCCTCCTCCAGGGGATCTTCACCCCCTGGGATCAAACCTGCATCTCCTGCAATGCAGGCAGATTCTTTACTGTTGAGCTGCCAGGGAAGCCAGTGGCTTCTCTACGCATTGCCCATTTTTCTTCCACTTTTATTAGAAACTCGATTATATTATAGAGTTCACAGTCTCAGGTGACATTGGGGTTTTTTTAATAGTAGTAATCCACCATGAATTAAAGTTCTGTAACTGCCTCACTCCATCTGATGTGGGGGAAAAAGTAAATAAATAAAACTGGACAGCCTCCTTAAAATAGATAAATCGTTCACAATTTCCAGGCTGTATCCAAGCATGAGTCAACCAAAGCCTCGTGAACATTTCCACCTTTCCTGGTTTCTAAACAACAGGAAGTGTTGCCTTGAAAAATGCTGAGGGCAAAACTCTTTCATTCTTTCCTTCCTTCATTTGAATGATTTAGCTATGAATGAGTCTTTGGAAAGGCAGGATCCAACCATGATTGTGCTGAATGTATTTTTTCCTTCTCTTGCAAAAGCCCTGCTGGGTTGCATTTTTCTGGAGTGTGTCTTTTTTTCTTTTCTTCCCTCAAAATAACAGCTTGATGTTCTTTTCACCTGACACAAATACTGCCAGGGGCTCCTCCGTGCTCTAGAGCCCGCCTGCAATAACAAGGCCTTGGAGTGAGGAGCCAAGGATGATTTTGCCCTCAGGAAACAGTTTACACTCTTAAGCTCTTGAGACAGCTTATAAATCAGGAGTGAAAACAGCAGAAACAGAAGAGCCCCCCGAACTCAAATATTTTCCATTCACATTAAAAGCCTTTTGACAGTGTCTTCTAAGGATAAATGTGTCTATGACAGATTTACCCGTATGTGATGGGTCCTTTTCACTGTCATCACCCATCAGGTAATTTTTTAAAGAGCCTGTATTTCTGCACTTACTGACGTGTTTATTTTCTAAGATCTTTGTCATCATAGTGGGTCTGGTTGATGCTGGAAATGTTACAAGAAGCAGTTTCACTGACTTCCCATGTGTTTCACTTAATTGAGGTATCTTACATTTTTAGAAGGTAGAACCTATCCAAGTGCTATATACTGAAGATTAAGATGCCTGTGATGAAGCCCATGAATGTATTTGTAGTGCATCACAGAGCATTCATTCATTTTGGCTCTATGTATTCACAGCAATACACCCGTGTTCCCAGTGCTCCTCTTGAGTTCCAGTTCCCAGGTTCTTGCCCATCAGCTTCATTCCCTGAGTACTCCCCTCCCGTTCTCTTGGGGGCCTTTGCCTTCTACACATTAACACACCCGGCTGGATGCAGGCAGATTGCTCATGTTCACATCTCAGTGTCTTTCTTATGAATAAATAAGCAGGATCTCTGTCCTGAAAGTGCCCTCAGCCTGGCTGCGTCCTCACTTGCCAACACATGGATTCCCCATGTACTATACCATCTGATGTCACCTTCTCTCTTGGCAGCAAGTACGAAGGAGGCCTCATCACATGTTGTCTTTGCCTCTTAATTCATACCCATCATGGATGAAAATCTGACTTAGA
The DNA here is from genome assembly GCF_963930625.1 of Muntiacus reevesi. Classification (NCBI taxonomy): domain Eukaryota; kingdom Metazoa; phylum Chordata; class Mammalia; order Artiodactyla; family Cervidae; genus Muntiacus; species Muntiacus reevesi. The sequence continues at coordinate 162,121,250 of NC_089251.1, forward strand.
TCTCAGAACTTCCTAAGTTCTTGACTGCTGGTCTATATCAGACCTTCATTACCCGTAGTCCTTTGGCTTTTCGTTGGAAAGGAAGAGGCATGGTTGATTCAAGTGTATATCCCACATTACAGTTTGTTTTTGGATCGTTGGTCTTTTAAACCTCTTTCTGCATTTCAAATGTGTGATAACCGATCACATTTTTGTACTCCAGCATGCATAACTTTGCTTTTATTTGTTTTTAGCATTAACATCATAAGCCCCTCCTAAGGATTAAATAAGATAGTGCATGTGAATTAGTTAGGATGCACCCAAGACTGCCAGTACATGGGATCTCAAAATCACCCAGCTTCTGGCCATTTTCGGCAGCCCAAGTATCTGATGGTAACTACACATGCAGAGTCCACAAAAGTGGTGAGTGGGACCATGTCAAGAGATGGTGTTGTCAAAACCATGGCTCCATGGTGCTCGTGCCTGTCCTTCCCCACCACCCCCAATTTCTTTCTTTTTTGTTTTTTAAATTCTGAAAGTATGATAACACATTTACCCAACATTTGGGAAATGCAGAACTAAGTTACATACAGTTCCGCTGTATACTGTAATTATTTTTTAAGTAGATAAATTAAGATTTTTAGTTGGAGCTTCAACATCAAAGTCTCAGGAATTAACAGGATAAATATATAGAAAAGTAGAAGGATATAGTAGACCTGAAAAGCGCCATGAAGCAATTCAACGCACTTAAGATTTATACAGTTTTCGCACAACAGTATGATATAAATTCTATTTCTATCTTGATAGAGAAACCTGGCAGACTACAGTCCATGGGATCACAAAGAGTCAGACACGATTGAGCAACTAACTTTTACTTTCATCTGCCTGTCATTTGACATTAGACAGTCATCCAGGCTGCCACTCACTTGGGGCTCTGTAGCCTCTTTTTGGAGAAGGAAGTGGCAACCCAGTCCAGTACTCTTGCCTGGAGAATCCCGTGGACAGAGGAGCCTGGTAGACTGCTATCCATGGGGTCTCACAGAGTCAGACACGACTGAAGCGACTTAGCAGCAGCAGCAGCAGCAGCCTCTTTTTAGGGTTGTACCAAAGACATACTGCTTCATGTTGTCTCCTTGGAATTCTCTCTTATACTACTCGTGCCTATCATCTCATCTTATTCTTAATAAAGGATTTCTTCAGACACATAGCATACAGTTACCTTGATTAAAAGTTAGAATTATAACTAACCTAATAACGTCCCTAGATGTCAGGTTATCTAGATGTCATGGCTTTGTATTTGATCATCCCAAATTATTTCCTGGTTTTATCCAATTCTATCCTTAAAAGTATGGATTAAAATTGGGGTTAGAAGCACCCTGTCCTTACCTTTATATACTGTGGCGTTTTAGTCACTCAGTCTTGTCTGACTCTTGCAATCCCACGAACCGTATTCCACCAGGCTCCTCTGTCCATGGGATTCTCCAGGCAAGAACCCTGGCGTGCCATGCCCTGCTCCAGGGGATTTTCCCCATTCAGGGATCAAACCCACATCTGCTTATCAAGCCCCCTTCATATATTAACTAAACCTTAAAATGGGACATTAAGGCATTCTTTAAAAGTCTGCTTCCTTTTTTATCAGAAAAAGATAATGATGTTTTCTAAATTTGTAAGAGGTTGTAAAATCATATTGACTTGGGCATCTTGAGTGATGATGGAGCTGGGTCTGCTTTGATCTATTTTGAGGTGATAATCGCATTGGTTTTATATTATTGCCAGTCCCTTCTCTGTGCTGAATGTCATGTGAGTGCCCTATGTCAGTTTTCTTGAAGGGGCAGCATCAATATAAAATCATCTCAAGAAAGGAACTGGAAGTAACCAACATAGAAGTGGTCTGATCCTGTATCTTTATAGAAAAAAATAAATAGAACACTGACTAAACATCTATTTTCAGTTTTGTTACATGATATGCAAACAAGAGACAAGAGGGTTGTCTCTTAATATAAAATGTACAACACACATTAAAAAAACTGACAGTTACAGAAACTAAGTAACAGGAATATAAACCAAAAACTTATATATGAATTAGGATGTTTTTTAGCTTCATGTAACAACAGGCTCATTCATATCATGAACTAGTTCAGAGGTGAATAGACTCCAAGATTGAATATTTAAATTGCTCAGTGATTTTGTCAGCACCCAGTTTGACTAGCTCTATCAGTTCAGTCGCTCAGTCGTGTCCAACTCTTTGTGACCCCATGGAGTTTGGAGTTTCAGCTTCAGCATCAGTCCTTCCAATGAATACCCAGGACGGAGCTCCTTTAGAATGGACTGGTTGGATCTCCTTGCAGTTCAAGGGACTAAGAGTCTTCTCCAACACCACAGTTCAAAAGCATCAATTCTTCGGTACTCAGCTTTCTTCACTGTCCAACTCTCACATCCATACATGACTACAGGAAAAACCATAGCTTTGACTAGACGGACCTTTGTTGGGAAAGTAATGTCTTTGCTTTTAGTCTACAATTAATATCTTTAGTTCATGATAGCTGAATGTCTAATATATGCTGTATACTAAGTGAGACAGTTTATCTCTGTGGGTGAACATTCCCAAGCAGAGTGGTCCTGGCATAGTCTAGGCATGTGAGTCTTAGCACAAAATAATGAGGTGGTCCTTGTTTGTAGAAAAGGCCATGTGTTACAGTGTGTTATCCCTATTGTTTTATTCCACATAGTCTTATTTGGAATGAAGAATTGTCTTTATGTGTGTGAACATTGGCAGGAGCTGTTGGCATCCAGGTCATTATCAGACAGCTACATGCTTACAGCAGCAAAATTCAAAGCTTTTTGTTTACATATATGAAAGGTATTTTCAAAGTTATATTGGCCGTGATCAGAAGAAGAGTTCAGTTTCATTAATAAATTGCTTTGGAGTGAATATCTCCACTTCAGGAGGCTGCAAGGACATTTTCCCCTTTGGAAATTTAATCTGATTTCTTTTCTAATTAGTGATTAAGAACAAATGACCAATGGGAGTTACAAAGAAAAGCCTAAATACTTGATTAAGTTCTGAAAACTAAAACTGATGAGTCAGTACTGTGCTAACTTGTCTCGTCATGTATTACTCCTTTCACATTTACCCTCAAAATTTCCCTCAATTGTAGCCTTAATACTTGCTTAAAAAAAAAAGAAGTCAATGGGTTTCTTCATCAAAGCCAGTGAAGTGTTTGTTGCCCATGAGGTGTGTTTATCCACAAAGCTGAATGCCATGGATAATAGAAATATGGCCAAGTCAAAGCTAAAATCCAGGATCACTGTATAATATAGTTACCTTTGCCCTTGGAGTCAGCTAATACAATTTTTATGAAGGGCAAAAAGCACTTCAGACTGACCTAGATGCTGTTTTTGAGATGCTGGTGGTCAAGGAGGGCAAATATGTTTAAATGGCTTTGCTGATATCTATTTAATAAAAATGCTTTAGCTCCAACAACAGGAAATCCTAGGAAAATGTACTATTGAAGCAAATGTAGTAAAAGTAAATGCATACAATATTGTTCTGACCATCACTGAGCAGTGAAACAAAACTTTGTAAATTTTTTAGGAGTTTATTTTGATTTTGCCTTTTGTTTCTCCCTTCATGAAATTAAATGTATTCATCCTTCAAGGACTCAACCCAAATGCATTATTTTCCATGACACCTTTCATGATCACCACCTACCCCAAATCAGGGTGTGTTCATTTGCTTATTCTTAATTATTTATTTGCTTATTCTTAATTATTTGTTCATTCATTCATTGCCACTCTGGTTTCCCTAGTTGGGAGAGCTGGGAGCAGTTACCACATTTAACAAATTAATAACACAGAACACTCAGTTAAATTGGCATTTTAGGTAAGTAATGATAGTGTTTTTAATATAAATACATCTCATGCAATATTTGGATTTTACTTAACTAAAGCATTTGTCGTTTATCTGATTTCAAATACTGTTGAGCTCCCCATATTTTACCTGGCAACTCAACTTGGGGATGTCAAGACTGAAGGGCAGTTAAGATTCACTTGGGATATTTTAGGTCATGGTGACCACACATAAAACAGTGAACACAAAGAGATCTAAAGAAAGAAGATTCACAACATAACAGTAATATAAATTGGTAACTCATGAGTGTTAATTGTGAAGGTAAATGGTTAAGGCCTCAGTTCAGGTGACCAGGTAGATTTTTGTTCCATTCATTTCACTTTTGTTTTTATCTTTCTCATGTGTATGATCTTTCTGAGTGAGATAGTGAGGTTTCCCACTAACTGATTATTGTTCATCGAACTAACAATATGATGTGAAGTCAGACTGTCTGGAATCACTTCTTGGCACTGCCGCTGACTGGATGACCCAAAGGGAGCTGTTCAGTCTCTGGCTATCTAGTTGCTTACCATTATGATAAGAAAAATAGTGGGAATACAGCAGAATTGATCCCCACTGCTGTTACAACTTCTGTTTTCTACTTTGTGTTCATATGTGGTTTATAATTTTTATATTGCATATAAATTACCTTTTAATGAAAACTGTAAGAACCTACTTATATACTTTGATTTAAAATTATTTTATAGAGTAGTTTAACTAAATATGCTGAAACAATTGGAGATATATATATATATATATATGTATATGCAAAAAACCCAACAACCATAAAACAATATCACCAACAGTAACAACTACTTTGATCCATTCCTTGCACTGTGTGCAGATATTAACTCAAATTGGATTATGAGCTTAAATGAAAACTTTAAACTATAAAACTTCTAATACACTATAAACCATAAGACAATACTTTTGAGGACTTAAGTTACACAGAGATGACACCAAAAGCAAAATTTAGAACCAAAAAATTAAAACAAAAGTCAGCCCATTTAAAAATGAATAAAATGTTGTAATAGGCACTTCCTTGGAAGAAAAGCTATGACAAACCTAGATAGCATATTAGAAAGCAGAGACATCACTTTGCCAATGAACGTGCATCTAGTCAAAGTTATGATTTTTCTAATAGTCGTGTATGGATGTTAGCGTTGGACCATAAAAAAGGCTAAGCACCAGAGAATTGATGATTTTGAACTGTGGTGCTGGAGAAGACTCTTGGGAGTCCCTTGTACAGCAAGGATATCAAACCAGTCAATCCTAAAGAAAATCAACCCTGAATATTCACTGGGAGGACTAATGCTGAAGTTGAAGCTCCAATACTTTGGCCACCTGATGGGAAGAATTGACTCATTAGGAAAGACCCCGATGCAGGCAAAATTATGGGCAGGAGGAGAAGGGGGTTACAAAGAATGCAGTGGTTGCATGGCCTCACAGACTCAGTGGATATGAGTCTGACTTAGGGACAAACAACAAGGCACCTCAATAAAGATGCAATGATAGCAAGTGAGCTCATATTACGATAGTCAATACCATTAGTTAGTAGGGAAGTGCATATTAAAACTACAGTGAGGTACCGCAGTGGATGAGATGGTTAGCTGGCATCATCATCAAGTCATCGGACATGAATTTGAACAAAGTCCGGGAGAGAGTGAAGGACACGGGGGTCGTAAAGAGCGGGACACGACTGAGCAACTGAACAGCAACCAAAGCTCAGCTTTTAGAATGGCGAAAATCAAGCTGCTGTCAAGTGTGTGGAGCAATGACAACTGCTGGTGGGAATTCAAAGTGGCAGAGTCATGTTGACATACACTTACCAGATGACCAGCTTCCTCACTCCGGAGTGTTTATCTAAGGGAAATGAAAACTTACATTCACACAAAGCCTATTTGTTAAGCTTAAAGCAGCTTTATTTGTAATGGCCAACAACAGAAAACATCCTAAATGACCTTCAGCCAGTGAAGGGGTGAATAAACCATGGTACAGCCATTCAGTGGAAGACCACACACACGTGCAAAGGAAAAAAGAAAACAAAGACATAGAAAAATCAATTATTTTAAAAGGCTTATAGTTTTAGTGAAATTTTTATTCAGATAAAATTTATCACATGTCATTGGGAAAAAGACCAATATTGCAATCCAAGTAAAGAATGAAGATACAATGAAACAGATAATATAGGAGGTAGACTGTTTCATGAGGAAATGGTGATTTCTGTATTGGGTCGTTGTGCTTGTATTATTTCTGGAATGTTCAAATGGAGAATGATAGCTCATTTTAAAAATTCTGTTATGTTTTATGACCATTTGATATATCTGTTTCTTCAATGATATTATTATCTCTTGAGGGAGGGAACTAAGTTTTACTCCTATTTATTTCTGTATACAATTAACACATTTAAACAAAGGACATTTTAAAAGTCTGTCACTATTGCATGATGGTTTGCAGTCCATTGACTTCCAGGGTTGATTCAACTGATCTATTTGTAAAGGCCCATTTGTTCCAACCCGAGTCTCTTCTTGCAATTCCACTTATATAATACTCTTGAGACTTTCACTTGGTCTAATAAAGTGATTCTTACCAGGTGAACTGTACCATTCTTTATTAGAACTAATGTTGAGCACAGCTATGCATCAGTCACTGTGCCAGCCCCAGGTCGTATGAATTGAAAGACACCAGCTTTGTTCCCATGAAACTCAGGGCAAGTTGGAGATGACTAGGATGGCTTAGTCATTAATGTGATGAAAGAAGCATGAATGTCATTCATGGGCCTAGGAAGAAAAAGCAACTAACTCAGCCTGGGTGGTGTAATTGGAGCTTTAAAAAAAAGAAATCTCTACAGTGGATTGTGAAGAATGAGCTGAGATTATCTATACTAAATAGATCTAAAAGCCACAGACAGAAGAATAGCTTTGAGCAGTCTGAAAACCTGAAATTTGTGGGATGGAAAAGTGGAAGTGATTCAGCAGGGCTGAAGCCGAAGATTCATGAAGGGCTGTGCAGAGACTGAAGACTGGGGAAATCAGTGGTATCTGGTTATAAAAATGTGCGGTCGAGTGTGGGGAATAATGGCCAGGTAGACATCCAGGGTGACTGGGTTTCTGATTTGGGTTTCTGAGTGTGAGTAGTCCAGTCATATAGGCAGGGAGGAGCAGACTCAGAATTCCAGTTTAGCTGTGGGTAGTTAGCTGGAGCTGCCCTGAAAACAGTGACACATATGCAACTGGAACTCAGGATCATGATCTAAATGTTTATTTCCCAACAACTTTTACTTATTATTTAAGTCAATCCTTGCTTCAGAAAAACCATGAGAATATTGATCTATTCAATCAAACATTGTGATTAACTACCATGTGATAGATAGTGTTGGGGGCATTAAATGTGCAAAGCAAAGTAAATACCATCCCCATAATCAAGGAATTTTTTAAAGTGATGGATTTGAAGATAGGAGTCATAAAATAAGTAAATTATTGTGTTTAGAGCTTCCCAGGTAGTGCAGGGGTAAAGAACCCACCTGCCAATGGAGGAGACGCAAGAGACCCGAGTTTGATCCCTGGTTCGGGAAGATCCCCTGGAGAAGGAAATGGCAACCCACTCTAGTATTCTTGCCTGGAGAATCCCATGGACAGAGGAACTGGGTGGGTTACAGTCCATGGGATCCCAAAGAGTCATACATGACTGACCACACACACACTATGCATTTCTGCAGCGGTGGAACTGTGGTCTCTTTTCCGCTCTGATCCTTACATCTCCACTCCCAGTGGAGGACCCCCTGTTGCCCTGGCCTGTGAGCTGCCCCTTTGTTTACGTCTTCTAGCGTCATTGTATGTGGTGTCTCCCCAGAGTGCTCTTCACTGGGCTCCCTGTCCAAACCACCCTGTTACTCATTTTCTTTTCATCTCATCATGGATATTCCCTCCCTAACACTTACCTGAATTTCTAAATATTCTCTCTCTGTCTGTGTGTATGTGTGTAAGGATTCATTAACCAATCTGGTGAGAAAGTGTATAAATTCTGCAATTTGAATAAAGCATTTTAAAAAGATTATTTAAAATTAGGATTTCAAGGGACACATTTCCACCAGCTATCAGTGTATGTGACAGTTCTCATCTAGGGGAGTTGGAGACAGGACCGATATACCACTGGTATATCGTTATATGGGGTTAAAGAAACCACTGATGAACCAATATATGGGGTGGAAGAAACCCCTGGTTGAATCCAAACCACAGCAGCATACTTTGTCATGAATTCTAAGAAAGAGAGAACCTGTTTGTGATCTAAATTATTTGTTAGGGAATAGTATTGAAATCCTGGTGTCTCAAAAACAGACTGTCTGAACTTATAATCCCTTTTCAGCCCCTTGTTGACTATGTGTCCTTGGATAGGTTACTCAAGCATGCCTTGGTTTCTCATCTGGAAAGTCAAGTTAGTAAGTCTAATGCCAGGGATAAATGAGTTAACTAAATTGATTGTACTGTTTAGGAAAATATCTGTCACATAGTACATGCCAACAAGTTGTTGTTCCTAAGTCATGTCTGACTCTTTGAGACCCCATGGACTATAGCCCATCAGGCTCCTCTGTCCATGGAATTTTCCAGGCAAGAGTACTGACATGGGTTGCCATTTCCGTCTCCAGGAGATCTTCCTGACTCGGGGATGGAACCCAGGGATGGAATCCGCTTGCATTGGCAGATGGATTCCTCATTACTGAACCACCAGGGAAGCCCTGCCAACCAGTGTTTACTCTGACTATCATCATCATAAATGAGTCAGTGAAATGAAGTTTAGAAGATTCAGCGTGCCCAGGAGAATATATAGAAGCTGACCCTATATTCCAGGTCAGGCTTCAGCAACGCAGAAGCTCCACCTCTGCAGAGCTTAAGTTGAGGGTTGGCAACGCAAGTGAGGCATTAGCTTTTGATGTATTCCAAGACAGCAGTGTCCTGGTTTTAGTGCTCTGATTTCATGCCAGGCATGTGTGAGGTCAACTGTGTACCCACTCTGCGTTTCCACAGTGGTGGAACTCCGTGAGCATATGTTCAATGTGCACTGGGGTTCTGCCTGCAACACCACACCCTCCTTTCTGAGAGCCCTTCCCAAGACCTTGGAGTAAAGCTGCATTCCATACGCCGGTTCTGAAGGCTTTGGACACCATAGCATTAGATCAGATGACCCCCGAGAGCATGTTCCAGATCTGGTCCTGTCTCTAATTTCTGGTGAATAATTTCTACCTCTTTTCTTTCTCGCAAGAATATTATCAGAATTCATTAAGGCTGCAAAGTACTTTGAACACCTCTACAAAGTGCTTTCTTGTTATCTCATTACATTTGATATCTTGCCAACCTTTTGAAAAATGTAAGTCATGAATATTAAAAATCACCTTGCATATGTTATGCTGTTTTTATCATGATGAGAGAATATTAATTTATCAGAGATTTGTACTTTTCCAAAGGTTGTTTTTAAGGTTCTCTCTCAATGCACTTTGCTAACCTCATCCAGAATGTAGATGGTTAAAGGGTCAAAATAGAACTGAAAACATGCACGATTTGTGTAAAAGATTGTGATGCCAAGATCGATGGCCAGCTCCTTCCCTTCCCTCTTAAGCTTAAATCTCTTTTAGGCAAATTAAATAGAGAAGAATATGTAGATTTCTTTAAATGAAGCAGCTAATTTTTATAACGTCTTGTCTGATCAAATATGCCATCCATTTTATACTTAAATATATATTTTTGAGCCTAGTGACTAATAACATTTTGACCAGAGTCATACAAAGTTACTCATGCCTCTGTGTGCTTTCTTCCATGAGCTCCCTTAGCCTGGAAGGCTGCAAACCCTCTCTTCACTCCTACTTTGTTGGACTGAATGCCTTCTCATGTTTCAAGCCTCAAGCCAAGGCTTCTCCCCCTCTGAGAAACAAACTCACATAAATAGAATGAGCAGTCTTCTCCTGGGCAGGCTCGTTATACCCCGTGATACTTCTTGTATAACATGCACAATGCTTTACAGCATTTAATTAGATGCTTTACCATTTTCTTCAGATATATCCTGTTTGCCCTTGAAGTTTGGTTCACATGACTGCTTGTATCAGGAATTGCATTCAGCTGCTAAAAACAGAGGTCAAAACTTGCAGTGACTTTAACATGACAAAGTGTATTTTTCTCTCTAGTGGAGGTTTAGTGGTAAGTAATGTAAGGCCCATATGCATAACCACTGACATCAAGTATCCAGTTCCTCTCCTTCTTTCTGCCCCATTGCTCTTAGTACATGGTTGTTTTCTCAAGACGACCTCCTGATCGGAGATGTCTTCTAGAGCATCATCCACCAAGTCCAAATTTCAAGCAAGAAATGGAGGAAAAGGGAGTGGCAGATGAAGAGCTTGCATCAGCTTCTTTATCCTTGTATTTGAGGACTTTGTAGACATGGAACTCTAACCTGCTTACATTTCACTAGACAGAAATTAGTCAGTGATGCCTTCTAGCTGCAAGAGAGGCTGCAAACTATGGTGATGTAGGTGGGTATTTTGCCTCCCTCCTAAATCATTACTCACAAAGGAAGAAAGAGGGAATGTGTGTTGCCAGCAGCCTCAGCCACCATGTTCAGTAACGCTCACAAGCAGAAGTAGGGAATATGTCCTAGAAACATTGCCTGGATGGAGCTTAAGTGCTCGCACAGGGAAGTATCTTGACCTACTCATTCACAGAATTGGGAATGGAGAAAAACAGCTCCCCAAATATTGCTTGCAAAATTAATTGGACCTATCCCCTTGGTTCATAACTACTTTTTATATTCAATTCTAGTAGTTTTTGTCATGCTCAGATCAGTTCAGTTCAGTCCCTCAGTCGTGTCCGACTCTTTGTGACCCCATGCACTGCAGCACGCCAGGCTTCCCTGTCCATCACCAACTCCTGAAACTTGCTTAAACTCAGTGTCCATTGATTCAGTGATTCCATCCAACCATCTCATCCTCTGTCTTCCCCTTCTCTTCCTGCCTTCAATCTTGCCCAGCATCAGGGTCTTTTTGAATGAGTCATCCCTTAGCATCAGGTGGCCAAAGTATTGAAGTTTCAGCTTCAACATCAGTCCTTCCAATGAATATTCAGGACTGATTTACTTTACAATTGACTGTTATGATCTCCTTGCAGTCCAAGGGGCTCTCAAGAGCCTTCTCCAACACCACCTTTCAAAAGCATCAATTCTTCGGCACTCAGCTTTCTTTATAGTTCAACTCTCACATCCATACATGATGGAAAAACCATAGCCTTGATTAGATGGACCTTTGTTGGCAAAGTAATGTCTCTGCTTTTTAATATGCTGTCTAGGTTGGTCATAGCTTACCTTCCAAGGAGAAAGCGTCTTTTAATTTCATGGCTGCAGTCACCATCTGCAGTGATTTTGGAGCCCCCTCAAAAATAAAGTTTGTCACTGTTTCCATTGGTTCCCCATGTATTTTCCATGAAGTGATGGCACCGGATGCCATAATCTTGGTTTTCTGAATGTTGAGCTTTAAGCCAACTTTTTCACTCTCCTCTTTCACTTTCATCAAGAGGCTGTTTAGTTTTTCTTCGTTTTCCGCCCTAAGGGTGGTGTCATCTGTATATCTGATCCTATTGATATTTCTCTTGGCAATCTTGGTTCCAGCTTGTGCTTCATCCAGCCCAGCATTTCTCATGATGTACTCTGCATATAAGTTAAATAAGCAAGGTGACAATATACAGCCTAGATGTACTCCTTTCCCAACTGGAACCAGTCTATTGTTCCATGTTTGGTTCTAACCATTGCTTCTTGACCTTGATATAGATTTCTCAGCAGGCAGGTAAGGTCATGCTTGAATTATTTATTATGGTTATTTACCTTTTCCTAGCTTCCCATCTATATAGTGGAAATAATGATAAAATCTACTTTAAATACTGTTGCTATGATAAAGTTGCAATGTAAAATGTTTCAGACATATGATATGGGCTTATTAAATTTCAGCTCTTCACTGTAATAACAGTATTTGTAGCTGATAGCATTTATTGAAAGCTCACCCTGTGTCAGTCACTCTGGACGATGTAAAAACTCGTGTAATCCTCATAACAGCTTTTTTGAGTTGGTGCTATTATGCTTGTTGCATAAATGAGAAAACCAGGAATTCAAATGGTCGCTTAGTTAACAAGACACATAGTTACAAGACACATGCTTAGTATGCTCACATCACCGTTCTAAGTCCTTATGAGCATCGGCTGGTTTAGTCATTACAACAAGCGTCCAGTGAGGGAACCATTCTGGATTCCATTTTGCGATGTGGGAACTAAGGCACAGGGGGGTGGGCTTAGTTGGCCAAGGCCATCTGTCTAGTAGCTGGCAGACCCAGAATGGAATCCAGGAGGCCTGACTGAGGGATTCGTGCTCTTATCCACGGAACAGCCCATGCCAGAGGTGCAGGACTAGCACCTGGGCTTGTGCTTTTAAGCCCAGCTCTCCTACACATCTCCCTCTTTTCCGTGTGCGTATCCTAATTGGCTGCTTTACTAGTTTCTGCTTTGTTGCTCTCATAGTTATTGGAATTTTATATCAGAGCCTTAAAGTCATTTAGGGATCTTATACAGTAAAATGTGTCCTGATGCTGGAGGGAGTGTTTGTGTACTCGGTTATACTGACTTTAAATCAATCAAAACAGTCAAACTGACACTTCTGCTGTGATGCGTTCTAGAGTGTATTTACAGAAGCCGTTTGGTAACCATCTCTTCTGGGTGTGCTGTTTTCAAGCCAGATAGGACACAGATAATCCTCGTAGAGTTATTCTCCTATAAGACTCTCTATTGAAAGAGTCCACTTCCGTCTGATGGGGTGATCAGCAGTAAATTGTTTATGGCTGTTATTTGTATCTCAGTCCCCCACTTGTGATCCTCTTTTGCTCCTCTTACTTCCCTACAACATATTTGCATCATTTATGCAAAATATAACATCAAGCAATGTCATATATTTGCTTTTAAATCATCCGGAAGCTTTTTTATTTCCTATATTGATTGCCATCAGCGAGTTCTAAGTGTGTGTGTGCTAAGTCGCTTCAGTCATGCCCAGCTCTTTTCGATCCCATGGACTGTAGCCCACCAGGCTCCTCTGTCCCTGGGATTCTTCAGGCAAGGGTACTGGAGTGGGTTGCCATGCCCTCTGCCATGGGATCTTCCCAACACAGGGATTGAAACCTGTCTCTTATGTCTTCCAATTGCCAAGTGGGTTCTTTGCCAGTACCACCACCTGGGAAGCCCGGTATTTAAATATTGCCCCCAAATCATATGCTTTACTTATTTCATTTTATGTTTTCTTGAAATAATCAATAAAACAAAATGTGTTTGCAATTCAGATGGTTAGTTTGAATTTCAAATGAATAGTAAGACAGGTGACTACAGTAGGTTGAACTAGAGTATTTCTTTAAATATACTTAACTCCAGGTTGCACATCTGAAGGATTCTAAGTATATTTGAATTGATCTACCAATAATCATTGAAAAATAAAACAATAAATAAATTTGATTTGATTTTTAACGCACAGCTGTGTACTTTAAAAATTTGTACATGCTCTAGTTTGACGAAAACACAATACTTGATAATTTTAAAGCATAATTTCAAGTAATTTTTTGAGAAGTTGTATAAAAGTCAGAGGTTTTAAGTATTGATAAAGTGGTTTGATTCCAGTCACAGTATCATATACAATCTTACACTATGCCTGTGCTTCTACTTTAATTGATGTAATACAGGTTTTTGTTTAGAAAACCACAGCTTTTAGAACAGCAAATATTACCGACACGACCCATCTGTGCATTCTGAACCACATGGCTTTGCTTTGTGCAGTCGGAGAGGGTGATCCTTTTGGAATGGTTTGAAGTTGTTTGGCAACCCTCTTAGATGTGACAGTTGTCTGTTTCCTCTGGTGGCATGGCTCTGCTGTGAAAAAAGACAAGGAGCCAAACAAAATAACACTGTAGCCCTTTGAAAGGAAGCTGGAGAGGCAAAGAGCTTCTGTGTTCCAAGCCACACACACACGCACACGCACACACACACACAGCTTTAATTTTCAGTTGTCACGATGGTTTTTTCTTCACTGTACAAGCACCACACATTTTTGCAGCCAAACACGATTTATATTGCCAAGACAGATACTATAAAGTGAAGCTGAACATGCAAGCATTGAAAGAGTTTGTGTGTTTGCAAATGATTACCAGTCATAATATGTTTCTCAATGTCTTTTTTCCCTCCAAATTATCATAAAAAACACAAGATTAGAGAGGAAATTTTGCTTCTTAGTCTTAGAAATTATAATTTTAACCAGGAAGCTAGAAGGAAAGTGGTGAATTTCACAGTGCAAGAACTGAGTCATGGTGAAATCCCAAATTAAACGTTCAAAATCGTATTTTCAAGGACAGGTGGTTGTTGTTTAGTCGCTAAGTTGTGTCTGACTCTGTGACTCTGAGGACTGTAGCCCACCAGGCTCCTCTGTCCCTGGGACTCTCCAGGCAAGAATACTGGAGTGGATTGCCATTTCCCTCTCCAGGGGATTTCCCGAACCAGGGATTGAACCAGCGTCTCCTGCATTGTCAGGCGGGTACTGAAATTGTGCTTCTTAGTCTGAGAACTTACCATTTTAACCAAGAAGCTAGGAAAGATGTGATGAATTTTGCACTGCAAGAACTGAATCATAATACAATTCCAAATTCAATGTTCAAAATATTTTATCAAGGAAAAGACTTGTATTCAAATACCTAATCCTGTTGAACTTTTTCAAAAAGATTACTCAGTGACTGAAAATCATTCAAATACTGACCGCTTCCCCCTAAACAACCTTACAAAATTCCTTTTATTGGTGAAGTAACTGGTGACATTGGCTTGTTTTCAGCAGTATAAAGGACATGCATGTATTTGTGTATCTTGATAAAGTTGTGTCTCTTCAGAATTCTGGCAGACTCATAACGCTTGAAACAACTCACAGTGACCTACAGACATCATCCTTTCCTTGGAGTGAGTCTTTAATAGCAATCCGTACCCGGGAAAAGTTCATGTTATTTGTGTGCAGGATCTGGGAATGATTTTACACCTTAATTAAGATCCTCGGAGGTAGATGCACAGGACTTCCTGGGTTGCCCGGCGGTAAAGCACCCTCCTGCCAATACAGCAGACTCCAGAGACATGGGTTGGACCTCTGGGTTGGGAAGATCCTCTGGAGTAGGAAATGGCAACCCTCCCCAGTATTCTTGCTTGGGGAACCCCATGGACAGAGGAGCCTGGTGGGCTACTTTTCACGGGGGTCACAAACAGTCAGACACGACTGAGCATCTGAGCACACATGCACGAGGCAGGTAACGCGTTGCTTCTTAGTTGGCTTCATTGACCTGATCTTCTGTAAGCATGAATCAACAGCTAAGGTGGAAAAACAACTGATGTTCCAAATACTGGTTTAAGGCCAACCAGTCACCATGATTGGCATAAGGTGGTGTGAATGGTGTGTGGAAACAGTATCTATGTGGATCCACCGTAGGGATCTGTTATCCTGCAACAGGGATTCCCTGTCTTTGTTCATATTGTTAACTGTCCCTGTATCAGACTTCGACTCTGTGTCACTTCACTTCTTAGTGGATTTATGATTCTATGTGGTTCACCATAGGCTTCTTATAATCGATTTACATTTTTGTAGATACTTTGTTATTCAAAAGCATCTATTTATACCCAACTTTGTTCCATAAAGGACTTGACAAAGTGATGAACTGAATAGTTAAGAGATATTTACATGAAGACCAAGGACATGCTACTGCTGATGCTAAAGCCATTATAGATTTAATTATGGTTGTTGCTCCCACCGTCCCAAAAAATTGATAGGGAAAAAAAATACATACTTTTTTTTAGGATGGTATCAAATTTTTTAAATGCTGTAACCTAATTTATAGAAGGTGTTGGCCTGTCTCTGTGCCAAGGAAGGACTAAAAGCATCAGTTTTCTCTTCTCACATTCTTAGCCTTCACTTTCCTTTTCCCTGAGTCACTTTTTAGTCACCTCCAAATTTCTGAAAATTCTCAGCTTTTGCTTTCAGTGCCTTCACTATCTCCTTGTCTAAATGTGCAATTACAGTTTTTTCATACTGGATCACTTGATGTTGTCCAACAGATCATGATGTTCTGTCCTTTGTTTTTTTTCCTCTCTGGGCTCAGTTACAGATAGTTCTGATTGCTATGTCTGTTAGTCATTGCCTTTTTTTCTGTACATTCCAAGTTTTTAATCCCATCAGTGTGATCTCATTTAAAACATATTTTTCTTCTTCATACTTTTCATTTGGGATTTTTAACATTCATTTCTCTCCTCCTCATGGTCATATTTTCCTCTGCTTCCTTGGGCGTTTCGAGCATGTTTGTAGCAGTAGCTAAACAGTCTTGTCTGTTAATTTCATCATGTTTTTTTCATTTCTGGATATTTATTTTTCTCCTGTTTATGATTTTTTTTTTTTTTTGGCTTTTTTGCACAGCTGAAAAATTTTAAATTAGATTCCAGATATTGTAATTTTATGTTGCTAGGTACTGAATTTTGTAGTATTTTCTTAAAGAATGCTGGAACTCGTGATAGGCAAGCAGTTACGTTACTTGGGATTTAACTGAACCTTTTGAGGTTTGTTTTCAAGTCTTTCTGGTAGGGCCCAGAGTGGTTGTAATTCTAGGATTAAAGCCTCAACTATGATAGCAATAGTCTTCTAAGGGCTCACCCAGATTTCCCATGTGTTATGAGGTCCCTCCACTCTGTCTGGTGGGAATGCAAACTATCCCAACTCTGTGAGTTTTGGGAATTGTGAAGTCCACATGTGTACGTGTGAACAGAGGATCGAATAACCTCTGCATGTCTCAAGATCTCTCTCTGCAGCCCACTTCTCTCCAGCATTCTACCCTGCAAACTCTTAACCTCCCTAAACTTTGATTTCTGTCTCTCCAATTTATTAAGACTTCTAGGCTTCATTTACTATTTCTCCCTGGTGCTGTAATCCCAAACCCTACAGGTAACGAGGTGGGCCAAATCTGTCTTTGTTTGTGTCCCTTCTTATTGGGATCAAAGCCATGCACTGTTTATGGCCCTGTGTCAGCAAACATCTGTTTCTTTCTCTGGCTTTCTGGTTGCTTAGTTCAGTTTCCATACCAGTTAATCCTTCAAGCGGGGAACTGAGTGTCAGGTTAGTTAGACACTTCACCTGCTCTATGTAATCTCCAGAACTCTTCCATGAGATACATACTAATACCATCTTTATTTTATAAGTAAGGACACTGACTCTGAGAAAGTTTGACCTACCTTCCCAAGATCACTGATCTGATAAATGGCAAGTCAAGATTCTAGCTCAGCATTATTTGATTCAAAGCCTGTGCAACACAATTATATTCTTAAGATATCTCAGTGTGATGTCCAAATTGATTATAAATTGATTCATTTATTTTAAAAAATGAAACTTGCTTGAAACTGAAGGCTTATAAAAATCATTGTCTTCTGATAAATATTTACCATATTCTTTTGGAATAGCTTGTGTATTATACTTAAAATTTCATCAAAAATGAAGCACTTGACAGAGAAATCCTTCACTATCCATATGCACTATCTCCTCTCTACACAAATCCTCCACCCACTTGCTTAATAGCATTTTATTTCGCTATTTTTTAATTTTAATATATGTATACACAGTAGACATTTTAATAACTTTTGAAGTTATCTGTGTGGTTACATGAAGCGGCCTCCACCATGTTTAATAGTCAAAGAGCAAAAACCAATCTATTCAAGCTCTTGACTTGAGTTTTTTCACCCTGTGTTTTTGTTCTGTTCAGTTCAGTTGGTCAATCGTGTCTGACTCTTTGCGACCCCATGAACCGCAGCACGCCAGGCCTCCCTGTCCATCACCAGCTCTCAAACTCTTGTCCATCAAGTCGGTGATGCCATCCAACCATCTCATCCTCTGTTGTCCCCATCTCCTCCTGCCCTCAATCTTTCCCAGCATCAGGGTCTTTTCAAATGAGTCAGTTCTTCACATCAGGTAGCCAAAGTATTGGAGTTTCAGCTTCAACATCAGTTCTTCCAATGAACAGCCAGGATTGATCTCCTTTAGGATGGACTGGTTGGATCTCCTTGCAGTCCAAGGGACTCTCAAGAGTCTTCTCCAACACCACAGTTCAAAAGCATCCATTCTTTGGTGCTCAGCTTTCTTTATAGTCCAAGTCTGACATCCATACATGACCACTGGAAAAACCATAGCCTTGGCCAGACGGACCTTTGTTGACAAGGTAATGTCTCTGCTTTTTAATATGCTATCTAGGTTGGTCATAACCTTCCTTCAAGGAGTAAGCGGCTTTTAATTTCATGGCTGCAGTCACCATCTACAGTGATTTTGGAGCCCAAAACAATAAAGTCAGCCACTGTTTCCACATATATTTGCCCTAAAGTGACGGTATTAGATGCCATGATCTTAGTTTTCTGAATGTTGAGCTTTAAGCCAGCTTTTTCACTCTCCTCTTTCACGTTCATCAAGAGGCTTTTTAGTTGCTCTTCACTTTCTGCCATAAGGGTGGTGTCATCTGCATATCTGAGGCTATTGATATTTCTCTTGGCAATCTGTATTCCAGCTTGTGCTTCTTCCAGCCCAGCATTTCTCATGATGTACTCTGCATTTAAGTTAAATAAGACAGGGTGACAATATACAGCCTTAACATACTCCTTTTTCTGTTTGGAACCAGTCTGTTGTTCCATGTCCAGTTCTAACTTTGCTTCCTGACCTGCATACAGTACTTAATGCTAAAACCAGGAATTCAGCTGATCATGACAAAGAGGAGGATGTAGTTGATGACAGAACCTACCCTTTAATCAGCATTTCTTAGATGTCATCCTTTGTCATCTTCTCAACAGTCCTATGAGATGTAGTCCTCATTTTGCAAATAAAAAAACTTAAGCCAAGGAAAGTTAATTAACTTACCCTAAATTGCATACTGAGAAATTCCAGAGTCTAAATTTAAACTCATAACTGACAGCTTAGAAACCAAGACGTATTGCTTTGTAGTGTATTTTTTTCACCCAGTAATTGAGGAGTTTGGAATTAACAGATATACACTACTATGTGTAAAATAGATAAACAGTAAGGACCTCCTGTATAGCATAAGGAACTATATTCAATATCTTATAACAACCTATATAATGGAAAAGAATCTGGAAAAGTATATATATATATATTCTTTATATTACTGAGTCATTTTGCAATATACCTGAAACTAACACAACACTATAAAAAACTACATTGCAATAAAAAATAATCAAATACTTTCAAAATTTCATCACTAAATAACTAGGTTATATTTGAACAACTACTATGCACCAACTTTTAAAGTTTTCCTTACAAGTGAATTCTATTAAAGGGAAAATAGAGATTTTTGGCAGCATGTTCATGGTCCTCCATATAATTATAGATATTTTAAATTGTACAACTTATGTGTTATGTAATGTACAATATTTATTAATTATATATTTGAAATAGTTCAATTATGTTTTCATCACCTAGAAGATAGCAATATTTCTCAGTGACAGTCACTCACTAAGGACTTGACTCTATTTGATAAGCAAATATTATTTCATTTACTTCTCAGCTATGTTGGGTCACATTTCAGGCTTTGCACACACAGCTTAAAAATTAGTTTCGGAAATCACAATGGAATATTACTCAGCCATTAAAAAAATATTTGAATGAGTTCTAATGAGGTGGATGAAACTGGAGCCTATTATACAGAGTGAAGTAAATCAGAAAGAAAAACACCAATACAGTATACTAATGCATATATATGGAATTTAGAAAGATGGTAATAATAACCCTGTATGCAAAAGAGACACAGACGTATAGAACAGTCTTTTGGACTCTGTGGGAGAAGGTGAGGGTAGGATGATTTGAGAGAATAACATTGAAACATGTATATTACCATATGTGAAACAGATCACCAGTCCAGGTTCGATGCATGAGACAGGGTGCTTGGGGCTGGTGCACTGGGATGACCCAAAGGGATGGGATGGGGAGGCAGGTGGGAGGGGGGTTCCGGATGGATTAAACTTGTACACCCATGGCTGATTCATGTCAGTGTATGGCACAAACCACTACAATATTGTAAAGTAATTAGCCTCCAATTAAAATAAATTTAAAAAATTTTAAAAAAGAGGAAATCAGACAAAACCAAATCAGATTATAACAATGTAGAATAGTTTTCTTTCCTAAACACATGTAGAAAGTTCTGTGGGGATTTGGGACTGAGAGTAGGCCAGATGGGGAATTGGACAAGGCTTCATGGAGGTGACCCGTCTTCGAAGTAACAGTTTTATTTTGAGTGATTTTGTATACAGTGTGACTACATCAGCTCCCACCTTGCAATGGGTCTTTGTTGATCTTAATGTGAGTTTTATTTTGATCTCCAAATACACTATTTTGGAGTCCCAAGGAGCTCCTTTCTTCTGTGATCAGAATGACCAGTGGCGTCAGGGAAGGGGCCTAATTTCCCCTTCCGCTGCCACCTCTTGCTTCAGCCTTTCCCCTTTCCCAGAGGTACTGCTGAGATCTACTCTCATCTCCAGATGCAGTGCTGGGTCACATGCAGCCTCCACTGGGGCGGGTGTCAGGGTAAGAGAAGGTGGCTTCTCAGCACTCCAGAGGACTCTCTTAAGAAAACGTTGTGATTTTTTAAAAAAAAGTTTGAGCCTCAATTAATGATTAAAAAGACTTTTTTATTCTTTCTATTGTCTCTGTAAGTCTGTGGGCATTTATGGAAATCATATATATATAATTTTTATATTCCATATCTTTATATAATAATGCATAATAGTTATATGTTTTACATATTCATAAAATATACATATATAAGTTTGAGATGAAGTTTAAGTATGCCTCCTCCAACTTCCTTAATATATGGGATCTAATTCAATGTCTTTTAGATTGACTTTTAAAAAATTTCCAGTTATAACAACCAATTTAAAATAAAAGTTAAAATTACTTAGCACTTTTTATCAACAAATTTTTGTTATTCCTAAAGAATAGGAATACTTTAGGAAGTAAGTAGAATGTCCTTTTGCAAAATATGGTACTATTGACATGTCCTAAGGAAAGTAGGATGCACTCTGAGTTGTTCATCCTGTTACAAAAGGTTTTTGTCATAATAGCACATGCATATTTCTTATTACGTGTTGTAGCAATAATTTAGTGGTTACAGTGTCAGTATGAACATTTTTTATTGAAGCAGAGTTTTCTAGGTGAAAACAGCTCTGTTGTAATAGTGGGCGGTAATCTTTGGTTTTTAGCAGTACCACCATAGGGTCATTATTGTAATTACTCACCAGAAGAATGAGCTGGCATCTGCCCTTTCTTTCTGGCACTGTCTGCCTCCATTAAAAGCATTTTCCAATCAATTCTCAAGGCTGCTGTCAACCTTTCTTTTCATTTTTGGCTTTTATGTCAAAGTTGCTTTCATTCTAAAGAGAGCAGATCCAAATCCTCACTCTTTGCTTCAAAACCTTTAACCGGATCATCCAAGATTTTTCAACTTCCTTCTGCCTTCATGTGTTTCTCTTCAGACATTCTAGTTAAATACTTTCATGTCCTTTAGGTGTCTAGGTCCATTCACTCTACCACTCTCTTCAGAAACTTCTCCTGGCTACCCCTCTGACTCAGAAGTGTTCTGTGCATGCATCCAGCCAATACTTGAAGCTCTTTCCAATATCTAAATTATGCAACAGTCAAAGCAACCAACCAACAAAAGCCATGCCATTGAACTAAAAGGGATTTGGAAATTTGGCCTTTCATCCAATTCTAGTACTCCCTTTGTTCCTCTGAATATAACCTTGCCTTATTTAGACATGACATAGGCATGACTTTATGGAAATTGTGTGTATGCATCCTTATATGGGGTCTTCCCTCGTAGCTCAGCAGGTAAAGAATCTGCCTGCAATGCAGAACACCCTAGTTCAATTCCTGGGTCACGAAGATCTGCTGGAGAAGGGATAAGCTACCCACTCCAATACTCTTGGTATTCCCTAGTGACTCAGATGGTAAAGGATCCACCTGTGATGCGGGACACCTGGGTTCTGACCCTGGGTTGGGGAGATTCTCTGGAGAAGGGAACGGCTACCCACTCCAGTATCCACATCTGGATGAATTTCCCTTTTAGAGTTCAGTGGAGCAGGAATTTCTACTCTGGACTGCCACTTTGGGTGGTGTCTGGGGCAAGCCTACCTCCTTTACCAATGTAACTGTGCAAAATGTGATAAGACCCATGTACAGACTTTTGTAACAAATAGTTTAACATGTTGCTGAATCATCTTCATTAGTACACAACTTTGCTATATCTTTCAATTTATTAACATATGGCTTCCCAGATGGTGCTAGTGGTAATCCACCTGCCAGTTCAGGAGACACAAGAGACTTGGGTTCAATCCCTTGGTCAGGAAGATCCCCTATGGATGTGACCCACCGCGGTCTGTCTAAGCACACGTCCTATCCCCAGCTTTCCCATAATGCTCTCGCCAAGCGGGATTGCAGAGGCTGGTATGAGAAATGGACTGTTGTCTCTGTCCTTTTGACCTTTCCTCAGTTCTTCTGGTTGATGGCAGCTTGTGAGTTCTGCATTCCTTACCAGGATATCCAACTTAAGCTAGCTCATGCAAGTGGTTACTTGGTGCCCGTCCAGGGTGGACAGTTTCAGTCAGGGGCTCCCCTAACAACTGCACACATCCTTAGCTCAGACACAGAGGTGATCAAAGATCCATGTCCATCAGGGGATGTTTGTCAAGACACACAATTAAAATGGTCCGTTCTTACGCATCTCTTGATTGCTGCTAACAGCTTCATTATTTCTGCAGTATATCTCCTCAGTGATCATTACCGTTGAGCCTCACAAGTAACCCATACAAGATAAGATAGCTATTATTTCCATCTTTCAGATAGAAACACTGCGTCTCAGAAAAAATCACACATGTATGCAAGATCCTATTAGTATTATTAATAAGAAGTTATAACTGTAGAGTGGTTCGTATAGGGTGTCTTGTTACCTCCTATGTCTACCTGACTTAAGTTTTCAGGTGAGAGTTGTATTCATTCTGTTTATCAAATTATTTTTGCATCAACCACTCATCAGGCACCAGATAGATGCTGCCAATGTTAGGTGTGTAAATGGTGCTCTCCACCCTCAGGGGCATCTGTGTTTAGAGTCTTGGACCGGCTTTGCGCATGTTCTGAATCAAGCCAATCCTCATGACCTGGCATGTGAGCTCTGCGATCTGACACTGGAGTGGTTTTTTCCAGTCTTTTCACTGTTTCACTTCAGCTACCTCTCCGTAGAATCAGTCACTTTCAGAATCATTTAGATCCCACTTGCATATGTGAAGTCTCTCAGTCATGTCCAACTCTTTGCAATCCCATAAACTGTAGCCCGCCAGGCTCCTCTGTCCATGGACTTCTCCAGGCAAGAGTACTGGAGTGGATTGCCAGTTCCTTCTCCAGGGGATCTTCCCGACCCAGAGATTGAACCCGGGTCTCATGCAATGCAGGCATATTCTTTTCTCCCCTCTATATGTCAACTCTTCCCCATCTTCAAGGCTTAGCTTGTCTAATTTTTTTCTAATGTTTTATCCGTGAGCTGTCATAGCGTGTTATCTGTAAGCCTTTTGTGATCAGTTCACTTATCACAAGTGTCAGAGATGCTGGTGTCCATTCTTCACTCCCCCACTGACTATGATGTCATTGAAGGAATACACTAGGGCTTAAGCATCCTTGCTAACCCCACCCCATATAGAACCCTGCATGTAGTAGGTTCTCCCCAAGTATTTGTTCAGTGTATAGACAAATTAATCTGGTATAGGAAATGGCAACCTACTCCAGTATCCTTGCCTGCAAAATTCCGTGGGCAGAGGATCCTGGCGGGCTACAGTCCATGGGTTTGCAAAGAGTCAGACATGACTGAGCGACTGAGCTTACACGCACATGGATAAATTAATAGATATTTTAAAATTAGCCTATTTCTTTAGGTCTTTATTATAAGATTAGAGTGGAAAAAAGTGATATTTTCATATCCAAACATATTAAATATCTTTGGAAAAATTGAGTCTTATTTCTAAGTAACAGCATATATTTTCACCTACTGACTTTTTAAAATTAAAATAATCATTTTCTCCTCCAGGTATCAAGAAAGTAGCTCAAGGGACTGCACAACTTACAGACACAAAGAAAGATTTATAGACACATTATTTCATTCTTGGATCTTATTTCAACTGCTACCCAAATAGCTTTGTTAATTCAGTACCAAACCTCTTCTACATCCATAGTGGTCCAAAGGGAAATTGAGTTACTAATACAAACTAAGGTAATAAATGTTACTTTTCATCGTGTGTAAAATTTTTTACAGAAACCAAGAAATGTTCCCTATGAAACAATATGAAAGAAGGAACGTTTGTACAATTAAAATGAATTTTTGGCCATTAGTACATTCTCATAGATTCTGGTTTGTATTTTAGATGTTACTTGATTTGTAACCACATTCTCTTTCTCAGTCGAGGCTATGGGTTACAGTGTGTGATAAGGTGTTGCTCATAAGGTTCCCATATATATACTGCCTAGTACCTCATAGAGTCTTAGTGAATAAATATTGAGGTGAACCTGTAAAAGTTTATCTAAGGTCCCATGTGCTGAAGACAGAGTGTGCCATGGTTGAAGCAGCTGCCTTGTAATTAATGAATGCTTTAAAGTGGCAGTTTTAGGTGGATTTTGAAATAGAAATGATTGTAAATTAAATGTAACCTTCAGGAAAAATGTCATGAATCAGTCACCCAAGAGCAAAAAGAGACTTTTTTTTTTCCAGCTGTTTAGAAGACTTTCTAAATAATAAGCATTTCAGCATAATCATTTATCAACATCATCATCATCATCATCATCAGTGTCTATTTGGTGAGAATCTACTGTGTGTTAGACACCTACAGATGCTTTTTATATAATCTTATACAACCCTATGACAAAAGTATTATCATCTCCATTTTGTGGATGAGAAAACTTAAGACCTTGAGATGTTGTGTGGCTTCTGCTTTAACATTTGCTAGTTTCATAAAAACTTTTGATCAGCCACTGTATCATGCAACCCTTTAGATCATTCTGGAACACGTAAACACCAGTTGAGTATGCATTTTAATGCATCTATTTACCTTTCAAGCTAATTAGGGACCATTTGAAAGGGGCTTCAATGATCTTTTCCAAGTTTTCTCCAGATACCTTTCCTCATTATGATACATCTAGCATAAATGCACAACTGAAAAAGCCGTGTGTGATTACCGTCAAGTGTGAGATGCCATGGTTCTCTGGTGCTATGGCTGAGATGCTCTCTATGACTGTCTTCACCCCAAGACTGACTTACTCTTTGCCAAGCACTATGATCTAGGTGTTATTCTTTTTTTTTTTTTTTTTTCATTTTTCTTTTTTTCCATTTATTTGTATTAGTTGGAGGCTAATTACTTTACAATATTGTAGTGGTTTTTGCCATACATTGACATGAATCAGCCATGGATTTACATGTGTTCCCCATCCCGATCCCCCCTTCCACCTCCCTCTCCATCTGATTACTCTGGGTCTTCCCAGTGCACCAGGCCCGAGCACTTGTCTCATGCATCCAGCCTGGGCTGATGATCTGTTTCACTCTAGATAATATACATGTTTTGATGCTGTTCTCTCGAAACATCCCATCCTCGCCTTCTCCCACAGAGTCCAAAAGTCTACTCTGTACATCTGTGTCTCTTTTTCTGTTTTGCATATAGGTTTATCATTACCATCTTTCTAAATTCCATATATATGTGTTTGTGTACTGTATTGGTCTTTATCTTTGTGGCTTCCTTCACTGTGTAATGGGCTCCACCCATCTCATTAGAACTGTTTCAAATGAATTCTTTTTAACGGCTGAGTAATATTGCATGGTGTATATGTACCACAGCTTCCTTATCCATTCGTCTGCTGATGGACATCTAGGTTGCTTCCATGTGCACTTGAGAAAAAGATGAAATTGATTGTATGGGGGTGAAATATCCTATAGATATCAGTTAGGTCTAGCTGGTCCAATATGTCATTTAGAGTTTGTGTTTCCTTGTTAATTTTCTGTTTAGTTGATCTATCCATAGTTGTGAGTGGGGTATTAAAGTCTCCCACTATTATTGTGTTACTATTTTTTAAACGCAGTGGTTTATTCAAAGAAGCTATAAAAGTTGTTATAATTTCCAGGTGGAGTTTTAAATGCAGCTGGTTTCCCTGTGATGCTCAATTGACGATACGTATTTTATTTTAATGTTTCTCTCGGAACCCTCCCTTCTTTCACCAGCACACTTTCCGTGGCCATTCCTACTCTACTTTGTGATGTAAAACTATGCTCTGTGGTTCTCATTTTCCCCACGATTTCTAGGGTAGCGCAGTCAAAAAGAGCAGTAATGCGATTTTGGTGTGTTTTACAAATTTTGAAAGATTTGGGTCTTTAAGTTTCTATTCATTAGCCTTCCTTTAGCTCATCTTCCCCCCTCCTTTATGCATCTCTGCTAGACAGTAATGAAACAGATCAAATTTTGAAAGTAGCAGTTGAGTTGTAGAGTGACACATGGTGGGTAGCAGGCCTTATGCGCGTGACTGTGAGAAGTCATTGGGCATTGACTCCAGGAGGCAGGTAGCCAAAGGAGCAGCGCGTCTTAGCTTCACAACTGAGTATGAACGTTGTAACATTGATTTTGTTGCAAAGTGCGCTGATATCATCTGACAGTTATTTCACTGTATGTCTTGAAATCCTTCAAGCTCTGAACAAGTATCTATTTTAGTGGTTTTAGAAAGGGTACTGAAAAAAGAAACAGGAACTCGGAGGTTATAATTGAGCATGACACCAATATTGATGCAAATAATATCTGGCCTCAAATTTAGTTATTAAACAAATTACGCCAAAGTATGTTTTAGAAGAAATTTATATCTAGCTGAATTAATGTGAAGTTTGGTTTAGGAAGGAAATATAGGAAAATTTGAAATGTAATATGGAGAAAATATTAGATCAGGGATTTCTCATCCATCCTAGAAGAAACCACAGAGATAAATTAGATTAAAAGTGGAGACTATTGGCTGAATAGATAATGAAGCACAGAACAGAGATATTTCTTGACTGATCCAGAGAAATCAAGTCTTCAATTCAAAGTGGTCAAGAATAGATGGTAACTCTTGAAGGAAAGACGTAATTGGTAGATAGCCTGAGCAGAATTACAAATGGATTAGAACTTATATGTGAATAAATTCTTAGTATGCCATAGAAACCTTCGAAGATGTACATTCTCATTCTTGACTGTTAATGGTTATGGGACCTACCTGTGTATGGAGAATCATTAGAACCTGCTTAGATATACCAAGGTGGCTTCTGTGATTCTTTATTCTCTCTCTGTATGTTCTTTCTGACAATAAATCATAACCACCACTGGAAAAGGAACTGGATCTATTGTGTGCACTGAATCTGCAGCACCCAGCGTCATACCTGGGAAATAATAAGAGCTTAATAGACATTGGTTAGATGTCTTAAAAAAATGTTATTGTTACAATCACTTAAGTTTTATTTTTCATTTTTATTTTTACTTTTTAATATTTCATGAGTCAGAATGTAAGAGACAGGAAGCTAAGACTTTCCCCTAGGGTCATAGCTATGAATTATTTTGGGAATATTAAAATTTTAAAAACACTGGTTATATTAGTATATATATGGTAACATAGGTAATAAATAATACAATATTATTTATATAGTTATTGGTTCCATTAATTATACCTGTTGGATATAGATTATGCTTTTGAATAGTAAATTATTATAATTAATATTTGTCTTGTTTTATATTTGCACCTCATTTGGTCAGGGTGAATGAGGCATATCTTTCATAACCATTTCCTGTAAGTTGTGGGCATGCTAAAATTAGATCGACCAGAGATTTATCTGTGGGAACATTGATAGTTTGACCAATATTAAATAGCTTACTGCCAAGCAGTGCTAATAATTGTGGCATAACCGTTAAACGTTCTGAATACAATTTTGTCTTTATATTGAAAATGGCTTATTTTTTCTCGCAAAAAATGTATATCTAACCATAAGTTTATTACCCCAAAGGGGAAGTTGCCCGGGGGTGAGGGATAAATTAGGAGGTTCAGATAAACATATACACACTACTATGTATAATATAGGGCTTCCCTGGTGGCTCAGATGGTAAAGACTGCCTGCAGTGTGGGAGACCCAGGTTCAATCCCTGAGTTGAGAAGATCCATCAAATAGGTAATCAGCAAGGACCTACTGTGTAGCACAGGGAAGTCTACTCAATATCCTGTAATAACCTCTATGGGTGAAAAATCTGAAAAAGAATAGATGTATGTACATATGTGTGGAAAGTGGAAAGTGAAAGTTGCTCAGCCATGTCAGACTTTTTGCGACCCCAACTGGAGTGGGTAGCCTTTCCCTTCTCCAGGGGATTTTCCCAACCCAGGGACTGAACCCAGGTCTCCCACATTGCAGGTGGATTCTTTACCTGCTGAGCCGTCAGGGAAGCCCAAGAATACTGGAGTGGGTAGCCTATCCCTCTCCAGTGGATCTTCCCGACCTAGGAATTAAACCAGGATCTCCTGCATTGCTGGTGAATTTTTTACCAAATGAGCTATGAGGGAAGCCATATACACATACATATATGTATATGTAAAACTAAATCACATTGCTATACACCTGAAACTTAATGCAATATTGTAAATCACCTCTTGTTCAGTCACTAAGTCCGTCTGACTCTTCACCACCCCTGGACTGCAACACTCCAGGCTCATCTGTCTTCCACTATCTCCTGGAGTTTGCTCAAATTCATGTCCGTTGAGTTGGTAATGCTGTCTAACCAACTCATCCTCTGTTGCCCCATTCTGCTTTGCATTCAATCTTTCTGAGCATCAGGGTCTTTTCCAATGAGTCCACTCTTACATTTACATTTTATTTGTATACAATCTAACCCTTTCCTAAATAATGCTAAAATAAGTGAAACAGGATTCTAAAATTGATCTAAACTAATTAAATGTCTTTTAGGCAGCCAATGTCTAAGGATAAGTAAGAATTTGTGAAGACTTCTTTAAAATGAATTTTATTACATTTATACACTCTTGCATGTTTTTAAAAACTCTGAGTCATCATTCAAGGATAACCAGATGCTGATGACTAAACCCTGATATCATGCACCCCTGCCAAGAAACGCAGTCGGTACTGCTTCCAGTTTCAAAAGAAGAAGACTGAAGCACTGAAGCCTATGTTTTTGGCAGATAGATGTGTGATCTCTTCGTATTTTCCCCTCTCGGCAGTAAGCCTTTGTCACCTTCACGATTTTACCAAACACACAAGCTAGTGAGCTAGCCAGTCCCATTCTTGTGGATGCTGGAAGGAAGCCTGAGACTCCTGGGTCGTAGACACAGCACGCACTCACGGCCAGCAGTATGAGCACCAGCATCTTTGTGTGGGTTCCCCACGTACCCCACGTCCCGTGGAGGCAACGTGGCAGGCTCCTCCACCATGCATGAGTGTGCATAGCTGTGTGTCACAGCCAGGGAGCACCGAACTTGGGAAATCTACCACGTTTACCGTAAACAGGCTGCTATTTGTCTTGGAGGCACGGTACCTCGTCCGCCAAGGTCCATCTCTGCAAACGCATTCCTGACAAACTGCTGTGGTAAAGCGCACTCAGAGCCTAGAATCCTTGGCCAGCTCACCGGTCCTGTGCAGGGTCCCTCAGGGCTCAGCACTGCTGCCTGTCCCAATAGCCTTCACAATGGGACCCAGCCCAGAAACCAGCTGGAGGACAGGGACAGCCAAGCCAGAAGGTCTTTTCGTAAGCGCAGGAGTTCCTGTGGTACCAGTACCGTACAGACGCGACACCCTGGGATACAGGGCTTTGGAACACAACCAGGCCGAATACCAGGTAGTATTTGTGCTTAAAAAAAAATTCACAAAAATTAAATTAATTATACATTCAGTCCAGTTCATTTCAGTAGCTCACTCATGTCCAACTCCTTGCGACCCCATGGACTGCATCATGCCAGGCCTCCCTGTCCATCACCAACTCCTGGAGCTTACTCAAACTCATGTCCATTGAGTCGGTGGTGCCATCCAACTATCTCATCCTCTGTTGTCCCCTTCTCCTCCCACCTTCAATCATTCCCAGCATCAGGGTCTTTTCAAATGAGTCAGTTCTTTGCATCAGGTGGCCAGAGTATTAGAATTTCGGCTTCAGCATCAGTCCTTCCAGTGAATATTTAGGACTGGTCTCCTTTAGGATGGACTGGTTGAGTCTCCTTGCAGTCCAAGGCACTCCCAAGAGTCTTCTCCAACACCACAGTTCAAAAGCATCAATTCTTCAGTGCTCAGTTTTCTTTATAGTCCAACTCTCAAATCCATGCATGACTACTGGACAAACCAAAGCTTTGACTAGATGGACATTTGTTGGCAAAGTAATGTCTCTGCTTTTTAATATGCTGTCTAGGTTGGTCATAACTTTTCTTCCAAAGAGCAAACATCCTTTAATTTCATGGCTGCAGTCACTATCTGCAGGGATTTTGGAGCCCCCCAAAATAAAGTTTGTCACTGTTTCCATTGTTTCCCCATCTATTTGCCATTCGTCAGTAAATCAGATATCATGGTCTGTAGCACCCTGCTTCTGTTGCTACTCAAAAGTGAAGCTCTTCCTAGCAATAACAGTACACAAATATCTACTAGGCTTTGAATACATAGCAGGTGTGATCTCTGACAGTGCTTCACCTCTGTTTTAAAAGCAATACTTCACCTTTTGATTGAAAGGAGCCACATACCTAGCCAAGAAGTATCTCAAGGCGTCATTCACACCTTCATCCAGCGAATACAATTTATTGGGTGCCTGCCATGAGTCCTCTTTGAATGTGCTTCTAGATTTTTCTGCTTGAAAAGTATCATCAATTCTCCACGGTTCTGCCATCCAGTCTTTCCTGAAGTTGACCATTGTACGCTGGTGGTATTGGAAGATGTGTGCCCGAAGGCTACTACTTTTGAATGCAAACAGCAAGCATCCATTACTTGAGTGGAGACTGACAAGATAGGTGTTAGGTCTTTTGCTCAGTTTCCCCTGGGGGTAACTGATTCCTCCTGCCTCCTTCCAATCCCCGTTAGAAGGTTTCTTGAAACTGAAACTGTGTTTTATTTCTTTAAACTTAGTTCTTTTGTAGGAAAAAATATTGTCACTTAAGAAAACAGGATGCGATGGTAATATTTACATGTTACCAATCAAATAGAACAAAATACTACACCAATGAAGAACTGGGGGAAAAAAAACACGGTCTAAAGGGATTGCCTCCTTGCGAGTCATAAGTGGAATTATTTCTGTTGGCTGGGGATGAGTGCCCTGCACAGACTCACTCACAGCTTATTCATAGAGCTCTCAGGTCCAAAGTAGACAGCAGGCGCAGTCTTTCCGGGGCAGAGTCAGGGATGTGTGGCACGATGCTGGCAGCATTTTCCCTGTTTCTCTGTCTCCTGACTGTTGGTGTCATTCTTACTAAATCAGAACTGATGATAATGTGTCACATTCCCACAGGACAGCTGGCAGGTTGGGAGGTGGCATTTTGGAGGATTACTCACTTTCTATAATAATTGTACTTGGTGTTGGCTGAGATCTTCTGTGAAGGCGTTCGACACAAGTGACCATTCCTCTTTCATCTCCGCTTTCTGTGGCTCCCCGGAACCTATGACACTCTGTTAATGGGTTCATTCCTGTTCCTCTCTGACTAGCCCTTGTTTATTTCTCTCACTGACCTGCTGTTCTCTGCTGATCTCGCAAACGGGGATGTTCCTCAAGGGTGTTTTCTTTGTCTTGGCGCTGTTCTTGTTGTTCATTCACCACGTCATGTCCCACTCGTCGTGACCCCGTGGACTTCAGCTCGCCAGGCTTCCTGGTCCCTCATCATCTCCTGGAGTTTGCCCAAGTTCATGTCCATTGCATCAGTGATGCCATCCAACCATCTCATCCTCTGTCACATTCTTCTCCCCACCTCTTTTGCCTCTACAATTTCCTATTTAGTGATTTCCTCTACTCCCTTGAAGTTAAATACATGAATCTACAGATCACTCTCAAATTTTTAGTTTTATTGCTATGGCACTGTCTTGAATGTAAGAAGACTTGTGCTTACCTGTGATGAATTTTCACTTTGTTGTCCATAAAACACCTTAAATTCAGCATGTATCACAACCATGCCCTTTATAGCTACCCTCATACTCCATTCACTGAGCTTCAAAGCCTTGGGTTTCCTTTGGTTTGCCCTCCCCCTTTTCAGTTGTACTTCAGATCCAAGTTGACAGCTTTATTAGCCTTTCCTCTATGATAGTCACTCTACCTGTCCCAAGCATAGACTCTTTGTTACTTACACTTGACTTGCCATAATGAACTCCCAGCCTCACAGACTTAAACACTGCCATGTCCCTTTCTCAGTCAGGGAATAAGGACTACCACTGAGTTTTCAGAGAGTGAATTTACCATAGGGAATTAGTTGTAAGGAGAGAGGATCCCTGCAAGAGGTGGTGGTGTTGGGATGCTGCTGGTGTTGGGAATCAAATGCAATAGATTGGGTTTATCAGAAGTAAGAAGCTGTCAAAAGTGGGGTTCAGATCTCTGAAAGGGCAAGGGTGAGGCTAGTCCCCATTGTCTAGAAGAAGCTACTTGCTGGGAAGAGCAGCTGGGGTGGGAGAAACTGCTGCCGCTGGCAGACGCTGCCCCTGGGGGCTCTGTGCTCACCGAGCGTCAGCCAGCTAGGACGAAGGAAGCTGCTTCCCGCCCTCCGGTTTGCCCCTGCTGGCGCCTTCTTTTGGATAATCTAACCAGAATCCAGCTGGTAAAGGGGTCTGATTAGTTTCATATGTCAAACCCCAGTCAAAGCATTAGAGATGGAGCAAGATGGTGGATTTGGAATTGAGAAATGCTAGTTAAGTCATCCCTATAGAACGCCCTTCAGTTACTCATCTTGCATATGCACCCTTTTACACACATATTCAAACTGTCCCAACACAACAGTGAATACTTCATAGGTATACCTAGCAAGGAACAAGCATTCATACAAGGGTATGCAAGGGCTGTCTTGGCCTCCTGTGCAAAATTGAAGACACAAGTTCCAACAATCACATTATTCATATCTGCGAGGTGCTTATCCCTTTATTAGTTTATTCCTAATTCCTAAATATATATATATATATAATGTATATATTTATATTAAATATAAGTTGTAAGGTTAGCCATAAAGATAACTACAGGGAATAAGGAAGGAGGAAAAGAAAGTCAGTTATCATTACATATACATACAAATATGCATACACACACACGCGCGCACACACACACAGACACACACACATATATATATATATAGAGAGAGAACTTTATACAGTTCTCAGTTCTGTAACTGGCGATGAGAATTTAGATTCCTTTTCAAAATCTTTTTTTTCTATTATGCATCCTATTTATCCTTTCTTTTCCCTCAGCGATAATCTCAGCTTGTAGGATTTTTTTTTTTTTAATCATTTTCTAGAGTGACCCAAATCTGCATTCCTGATGGCTCTAAATACAGAAATCTTTATTGGATTGCCATAGTTTTCAGGAACTTTCACTTTGGAGCATGGAAAACCCTTATATATCACATCGATTTCTTGCCATTATCAGGGTGCACCAACCACCCTTGGGATGATACTCCAGCCAACACAATATCCCCCTTTTGTTCCCCTGTTAATTCAGCGTTTGTGGAACTCAAAATGGTCAGGTAGCATTCGTAACTGTTAGTGTGTGTAACTATTTTTGTGTTCTCTGGTGGAAACCCTGCTCTCCTGGGTCCTAAGACAGTCAAACCAGCAGAGCCGGAAGTGGGAAGATGGAATCAGGCCTTCTGTGAGCGGGCTACTTGGTGCAGTGCTGAACACGGCCACACCCGCTTTCCTGCCTTGGGTCTGCACCCGAGTCTTCTGGCTCTTACAGAGTATGTGCGCGAGGTCCCTTAGACCGCGCCTCAGCCTCTCAACCATTGTCAGCAGCGGGCACCTCAGCTAAGCCCTCACACCGCATTCCAGCAAGAGGGCTGCCTCCGGGTGATGAGACAGTGATATGAGAGAAGTCAGCGGGCTCACATTGCCATACCCCTGTGCAGGGACGTGAGTTCACTGTTCAGAAGCAAGGTGTGTGAGCACCATGCAACCACAAGGACGTCTTTGGATGGCGGTGCTGTTAGAAACACAGTGGACAGGAAAGACATTTTGGGTCCGGTAAATCAATTTCGATTCAAAGGCAGTAATTTTCAGCAGAGGTGTATGTTTCTCTTACCCCAGTCATCCTATTAGATGGTGCAAGACACTTCAAAGAGTCTTAGAGGCATATTCGCAGTGACGGATGGTAAGAAGCATCTGTATCTTTCTTGGAAGCTTTATGGCGAGTGCCTTCACTGATCACGTCTTTGCCTCTGATGGTAGGAATGACGATGACAAAGACTCTGTGATCAAATGGATGGGGCACTTTGAGAAGAAGAATCACAACTTCAGGGTGTGTTCAAAGACCAAAGAACTTCTATGTTGATGTGAAAAACTAAAACAAGGTTTTTTTTTTTTTTCTTTTTTCCCCTTGAAGCTGTAGAGCTGTCTTACAGAAATTCAAATCCAAAATCACATAGACTTGCAACAGGTTACAGAATTACAACTAAGTTCACAGACTCTTCACATCTTTATGTGAAAGGTAGAGCATTGATTAGAAAGACACTGGACCCTGAGACTTAAAGCAGATCAAAGAGGTAGATTCAGACAAAGCTGATGGTTAACTCTCCAATCTGTCTGCTGTCTCCATGCCGGTGGCAACAGCCCTTCTCCCTTCTCTGCCTTGCTGGCCTGAAGAAGTGACTACTATGGGTTCCTTAGTGGGGCCAAATAAACTGGTCCTAAGAGTCCCAAAAGAACCCAGATGTTGGAGACAACGGCAGCCTCTGTGACAAAGAACGACTCCTGGGATACTTCAGCTCATGTGATGTGGCTGACACGAATAGCAAGGCAGGCCAACAGCGATGAGAAGGTCTCCACCCTTCTCTCACATGCCAAGCTCCCCCACGTGTCTCCATAGACAGGATCTAGCAAAAGCCAATCAGCAAAGGAGCTTGGAAATAAGTTTTCAGAGTTCCATCCCCACTCCACCATCAATAGCTGATTGTAGAAGGGTGAATAGGAAGTTGAGAAAAAAAAGAAAAAAATGCCCAAATGCCTGATAGCCCTACGCAGCTGTTAGGGAAGACCATAGATTGGAAGCTCATCCGCAGCGCTTCCCCTGATGGTCCCAGTCCCCTTAATTAAAAGCCTGTGGTTGTTGTTTAGTTCCTCAGTCATAACCGACTGTTTTCTCACCTCATGGACTGTGGCCCTCCAGGCTCCCCTGTCCACGGGATTTTCCAGGCAAGATTACTAGAGTGAGTTGCCATTTCCCCCTCCAGGGGATCTTCCTGACTGAGGGACCAAGCCCACTCCTGAGTTGGCAGGCAGAATTCTTTACTGCTGAGCAACGAGGGAAGCCCACAGAATCCTACAGACTTTGTGCTGATTTGAGGATCCCTGGTCTCACCCTGCCATGTGCTTGGATAACGAGCACCCACATTACATTTTCTCAGATAGCGCACCTTCCCTTTCTTCCGGAGGAAGCAGTCTAAGAGCAAAGAGGACTTTCCCCCAGGCTCTACCAGAATGCATGGCAACTTTGTTAGAGGGAAAAATATTATTTCCCATCATATAGACTGAAGTAAGACAGCTCCCTCGGGTTCTACCATAATGTCTGTCTGCTTAATTCGATTCACTTTTCTATGCTCATTCTGTTACCTAAATAGACACATTTCATCTCACGTAGCCAGTCTGAAAGTGTGTGCTCTTGGTCACAAATGCATTGGATGAAGTGTGGGTGGAATAAAATGATGACTCTGACTGGGGAAGCAGCTCTCTGTGAGCTCTAGGCTGCAAGTATGTCAAGAAGGGCATCATCCTTGTGTTCAAAGGACGGGTCATCTTTGTGGGTGTGATGTAATGCAAACTGCCAAGCGACTCATAGGCTTTTTTTTTTTTTCTTTTTGCTATAATTCATGGATTGCCTCATAAATGAAGAAAACAATTAAATGCGCTTTTGGTTGTGGTTGTTTTTATTTGCTTCTAAAGGGCACACGTTAATGATGCTGTTTTTGAGTCATTTATCATGGACCACTCCAAGGTCAGGGCCCCAGAGTGTACTGCTTTCCCTTGACATTTACTTACGAACCACAAACCATTTATAGCTGCCATCCATTTACAAAAGGGAAACAGACACACTTGTACATAATTAATAGTGAAAATGAGGTGAAGTGTTTAATAAAAAAAAAATGCAGTATGCTCCAACCTGAAATGTTTACTACTTTCTAATGTGAGCATACAGATTTTCATAATTTGAAGTTTAAATATTTTTGTAAGGAACTTTTGATTTCTATCGTTTGATACCAGACTCGAAAACATTGTCTATAGCATTTTGTATAGCAAAGTTAAATATAGTGTGATAGGTCACCTGTTACTTATTGTGCTTCCATGAAGCGAGTTACCAGGGGGATGTTATCAAGGGAGGTGGCATTGCTCTGTTCATGCTCCTTGGACAGAGGTTTCTTGTTGTTCGGTTGCTGTCCTGTCTCACTCTTTGAGACCTCATGGACTGCAGCATGCCAGGCTCCTCTGTCCTTTCCCATCTCCTGAAGTTTGCTCAAATTCATGTCCATTGAGTCGGTGATGCCATCCAACCATCTCATCCTCTGTCGTCCCCTTCTCCTCCTTCCTGCCCGTAGTCTTTCCCAGCATCAGGGTCTTTTCCAGTGAGTCGGCTCTTCGCATCAGGAGGTCAAAGTATTGGAGCTTCAGCACCAGTGCTTCCCGTGAATATTCAGGACTGATTTCCTCTAGGATGGACTGGTTTGATCTCCTTGCAGTCCAAGGCACTCCCAAGAGTCCTCCAGCACCACAGTTCAGTCCACCTCTCACATCCATACATGACTACTGGAACAAGTATTCTTGCCTGGAGAACCCCATGGTCAGAGGAGCCTGGCGGGCTACAGTCTGTGGGGTCGCAAAGAGTCGGACTCGACTGAAGATACTTAGCACACACGCAGGATAGAGGTCAGTGGTACTTAAATTGGTCCCTTCACCCTGGACTGTGTGCCAGCCTGGGTACAGAGCATGGAGCTTGTGTTGTGTTTGCTCTCCGAGGCCCTTATTGAGACTGACCAACACGAGTGTGAATGGATGAAGCTGCAAATGACAGATAAATCAGAGCGTTCTGACATAATCTCAGATGTTCCAGGGCCAGGGTAGGGCATGGCAAGATTCAGGGTGATCTTTTTATGGGAAAAGTTTATCAACTCACCCCAATTTTCCCATGTGTTCAGAGACTTGACTCAGAAGTCCATGGGTGTTTCTCATAGTCTCTGCTGAATTTTACTTTTCCTGTAAGTCACATGCCCTTGGTGAGGGGAAGGGCTGCAGTTTGCCTGTCTATAAGACTTTGAACCCTACCTAACGACAGTGCCAACTAGAGGGCACGCTTGTAACAGGCTGCTGGGAATCTCCCCCTGAATATAAGTCTTGTTTGAAGTCACATAACTTTCTAGAATAGCCTGATGCAAAGCCATTTACGTGTCAATGTAGAGATTTAAAATCACTCTTCACCATGGATTTTTAAGCCCCACCTTCTCTCTCTCTTTCTACTCTATGGAACATTTTCGTTGCCTGCTTTGTGTTTGTGATTTAAAGTGGTTTTTATGTCATCATGAATTACCACTGCTTTCCCTCGGTGATTTACATTTTTGTGTGTTGCTCAGAAATTATCCCGTGCGGTTTGATGAAACACACTCCATGGATCTGAAACTGCCTTCGGGCCTGTTAGGTCGTGAGCTCTAGAATGGACACTGCTCCTCAGCTTCTTACACTGCTTCCCTGCCTGCCCCACGTGTGCAGAGCAAAAGCCCCATGCCTTGATTTGCTCTGCTTTGATCTGTGCAGCCTGTGGGCGTTTTATTTTCCAGCGCTGGCCCACATTTCGGGTATATCGCACTACTCGGATCTCCCCTATGTTCCCCGGCCCATAGCCCTCCTTTATTGCCATCACACCTCTCAACAATCTCACTTCTGTTATCTGCTGCTGCTGGATGTTTCCCAGGCTCCGCCTGGCTTGACTGTGAGTGGCACAGGGCGTTTAGTCTGCGGATTTTCAGTGGTCCACGGTCCTTCAGGGCTCAGAGCACACACTCAGTCTCCATGTGTAGGATGTGTACGCCCAGGAACTTGTGAACACACTCTGCGCCGCGCTGCAGACACAGTGAACAGTTGCCAGGTTGGACTGGGTCAGGCTGAGGAGGGTGCCCCAGAGGGAACCTGTGAGGCAAGGACTCAGGCTCCAAGCACTCGGCGTTTTCTTGCACATGCCTCCGTGGTCTCTTCTCTTTTCTAATATGCTCCTTCTTGCCAGAATCATGATGCAGAAATTGATCCACAATTGAAAGCCACATCTGGCAATAAGAGCGTGACATTAGAAGCACCCCGAGTCGAAAGTGTTTTCACGCTGTGATCAATGGGTTCCTCACAAGCTTTTCCGTGGGTTCAATTAAATAAGCCACAGACTAACAGATCCTTATTTGACTGACAGTTTATTAATCAAATTATACTACTTAGAATGGATTAAAACTGTTAAATCAAGTACATTGGAATACTTGGTGATTATTCTCTAAGTATTTTATATGTATTGCTGTAACTCACACTCAAGCATAGTATGTCAGCCATGAAAATTTGCTGAAGGACACACTCCATCTACTGTGCAGGAGGGTTTCTAATTTTTTCTAAATTCCTCTTTATATTTTTTAAAATACGAAGAGTGAGCAGTGGCCCTGTAAATCGTGAAGTACTTTTTTAAAGAGACAGGAAGTAAAAATACCTCTTAAATCTCAGTGGCAAAAAGACGCTGTGAAAAATGTATTTAACACACTAAAATAAAGAGATTTTTACTGGAATAAATCTCCTTAGCTAGTGCTGCTTATATGTGTAGTACCAAAGGACTTTTGATTTTAGCAAGATTACCCACAGTGAAAGCTGGGAATGGGGTGTCTTCCTGAGTTCACTTTTATCTCATTTCAGAAGCCATCTTCACACTCCTCTCATTACAAGTATCCCTGTATTTTTATCTCTCAATGCCTCTCTCAATGAACACTTAGAAAATATTCAGAAATCTCATTTAAATTGTTAATAATGACTAACACATGTTACCAACCCTAAGGTATTTTAAAGAATCAAATACTTTGATCGCAGTAAAGAAACATTTGTAATTGACATTTAGTCATAAATCAAAACTCAGTGATTAAACTATACACGTATTTCTCACACATACACACACACATAAGTAAAATTGATATGTGTCTCAAGTCGTATTATACACACTATCCATATACTATACACACTCTCTCTCCAGTGACCTCTATGGGTGTGTTCCTTTTTAGATGGAAGATAATTGAACTGATGTGAGGTGGTTAAGAAAATCCCCTTCTCCTCTATTGTTTAATAGCATAAATTCTGATAAATGGCATCCTGGGTCATAATGTTGACTTTACGGGAAAGGAGACATTACCTTCTAATGAAAAATCGGTTGTGAATGAATCATTCATAATTTGCTTGATAATCATTTACACTTGACTGCATTTTATAATGTTGAACAGAATGTAATCACGCTTGATGACCTTTAAGCATTCTTTTAAATTGGGTATTTCTAAATGCAGTTTCTGCTCAGTAAATACATGATATTTCATATGGCTTAATACCTGGAAACAGTCCCGTACATATGACATAATTTCATCCTCTGCTTTTATAGGAAGATGTCATATTATCGTCCTCAAATTAATGCTAAGCCTGCCAGTATATTTTGCATTTATTTTAAATCATGAAATCAGTTAGTCAGCTCTTGAGAGACAGATATACCCAGGATAGCATAATAAGTGCAATGAAAGACCTACCACCTATCCGCAAGGTCCTTACGATTCAGATGGGAGGGACACAGATCCAGAGCAGGCCTTATACTTTAGGATGGCAAAGACTTCTGTAGGATACTGTGTTAGGCCAAAAGGCAAGTGAAAGTCACAGTGCTGGTTACTCAGCCGTGTCTGACCATAGCCGGCCAGGCTCCTCTGCCCATGGAATTCTCCAGGCAAGAATACAGGAGTGGGTACCATCCCCTTGGCCAAGGGACCTTCCCGACCCAGGGATGGAACCCAGGTCTACTGCATTGCAGGTGGATTCTTTACTGAAGTGACAGGTGGGAAACCCATTTACCTCCAAAGCATGCCTCAATCTGACATTCTGCATACACCCACCAGGGAAGCGCAGAGTTAACTTAAATTCCTTTATGGCTGAAAATGGTTCTGCCTTTTTTATATGCAGTGTTTGAATAAGAATCTTCAAAAATGGCCTGAAAAAATCAGGGATTCTTTGTGAAAAGGATTCCAGTAAGTAAGGAGACATGAGTAACCTGTAAATTTTCTTTATTTCATAGTGAATCTCCTCCCCAAAATTAGACTGGAATATCATTTTCCACATGAAACAATTTGGTCTAAAGAATGTCACCACAATCTTTAGTCTAACATTGGATATATAAATGGATTTTGAATGTTAAGTGCTATTTGATGGATGCAAATACCATTCAAGTTTTCACATCACCTATTCAAATTTTCCAGCATAGGAATATTCTTAGTGTTAGTACAGTATGATGTAGTTCAAAGTATTGAGGGTGTTAAACTGAGATAAACAATTTGGATTAAAAATCAGAAAATTGGCTTAGACTCACAGGTCTCTCATAATGTATTGGCTACTAATGTGAATGACTTTAAAAGCTCATTTTGATTCTCTATATTGGGAACACAGTTTCTGCTTTCAGACACATTGGAAAGAACTTTGGATTCAACCATTTGGCAGTAGAATTTTATTGAGATTATGAAAGTAAGACTGTGAGGCATCAGTGGAACTGGCTAAAATGTGAAAAATCCAATTGCCCAGATGTTTTGCATACTGAAAAGTGATTTCCTTAATTCAATCAACAGAAACTTCTGGTTATTTTTCTTCCTTCTTTCTCTCCCACAAAATTTTTTTCTATTTTTTTTTTAATTGTAAAACTATTGAAAAGTTGAATAACTAGTATTAGCACCATATTTCTGCCCCCACATCCACACATAGA
The DNA here is from genome assembly GCF_963930625.1 of Muntiacus reevesi. Lineage (NCBI taxonomy): Eukaryota > Metazoa > Chordata > Mammalia > Artiodactyla > Cervidae > Muntiacus > Muntiacus reevesi. The sequence continues at coordinate 162,162,452 of NC_089251.1, forward strand.
CATGAGATAAATGGCATATTTGTATGAGTGTACATACATCTATATATATATATATATATATGTATATTTTATCAATTTATTTGAAAGTTGCAGATGTCATACCATTTTTCTTCTAATGTCTCAACATGTTTCCCTCTAATCTAAAGTCTCACATCTCACATCATTACTATACTATCCAAGAAATTTAATATTGATTTAGTGATATTATTTAATATGCAACCCATGAGCAGATGACTACATTTGTCCCCCAAGTGCCCTTTATGGCTATTTTGTTTTCCTCTTCCTGGTTAAGGCAAGGACTGCTGTTGGTCATCTTGTCATGTCAGGTCATCTCATATTTCTTGAGTCTTCAACGTATTATAACTTTCTGCCATTTCTTGTCTTTCACCACCTCTGCCTGACATTTTAAAAACTTCAGGCCAGTTGTCTTTTGGAATGTCCCACAACCTGGATTTCTCCTGAGGTTCTTCCTTGTGATCCTATCATGGTAAGAGTAAATGGCAAGTTGGTGTGTACACTTCCTAGAAGCTGTGTAAGTTACCTTGCATCTCATCAGCGGGCACATGTCTTATCTTCTGATAATCGTGATGCTGAATTTCATCATCTGGGGACACGAAGTCCATCATATATCTCCCTTGTGAAGGCAAACTTTCCCTTGAGTAATTAGCAAATAAAATTGGGGGGGGGGGAGTACTACTTTGAGATCATGTGAATATCTTATCCCCCAACAGGTTTTGAAGGATCCATTGATATTCCTGTCCAAGTCAGTGTTGCATTTTGTGATTGGAAGTAGAGAGAGGCATGATTTAATTATTTTTCCATTTACTCTTTCACATCATTCTTGAAAGAAGAAAGTAGCCAGCAGCAGTCTGTTATGCCAGCCTCTGCATAGTTTTGGTATATCCCCATCAGTCTTTGAAAACTTCCTGGTTCTTAAGCACATGGTGTTCCAGGCTCGTCTTTGATTTTTTGCGTCCTTGAATTCAGCTGTTAGGTGTCCACATTACTACAGATGTCTTTGCTTCTTGATTTTTTCAGTATGTAATAATACACTGGCACATGTGTACATACGTGTCCTTTCACGAGCTCTTCTAGACAATGCTGATTCAAATCCAGCACCACAGAATTCCCCATTGCCTTTCCCTACTCAGTATCCGTATCTATCTTCTTCCACGGGGAGAAACCACATTACTACAGACATCAGTATATCATGTCATTTATTTTATTCCATAGTTCACACAACTGAGTTTCAAAATTACTAATCCCAAAGCACTGCTAACCACAAAGTTACAAACAGATTTCAGCATATTGTTAAATAAACCTCAAGGATACATGTTAAGATTTCTAGATCTGGCAAGTGTCTCACAGTCCATAATCAGTATGTGATGCTAATTGGTTTTGACAGGGGAAAGAATACTTGATTTTGGTCTGGGGATGTTGTATAAGGTTCAGGTCTTGAGTAATGTACAATCTAAAATTACAACGGTGGCACAGAGGAACACAGTTTGACTCATGAACAACTGAGAAGGCAGTAAATAAGGAAAAAGCAATCATTCTGTGAGGGCTTTTGGGATATTGCAAAGTGTTTAATGGATCACATCTGTAGAGAGGAATAAACCTAGCCAAGGCAGCTCTTTGTGCTAATACTTCATACTATAAATAATAAATAGAGGGGTTCTAATTTTAACTTCTAGTTTCTCTGTAAAAGTTAGTAAAAACAACCAAATAAGCAAGCAGCCTCTTCGGTGAGTCTAATGGACTCAACTCCTTCTTTCTCCAACCTGTTCAGTTCAGTTCAGTCACTCAGTCATGTCCTACTCTTTGCGACCCCATGAACCGCAGCATGCCACACCTCCCTGTCGATCACCAACTCCCAGAGTCCACCCAAACCCATGTCCATCGAGTCGGTGATGCCATCCAACCATCTCATCCTCTGTCATCCCCTTCTCCTCCTGCCGTCAATCTTTACCAGCATCAAGGTCTTTTCAAATGAGTCAGCTCTTCACATCAGGTGGCCAAAGGATTGGAGTTTCAGCTTCAGCATCAGTCCTTCCAATGAACACCCAGGGCTGAGCTCCTTTACGATGGACTGTTTGGATCTTCTTGCAGTCCAAGGGACTCTCAAGAGTCTTCTCCAACACCACAGTTCAAAAGCACCAGTTCTTCAGCGCTCAGCTTTCTTTATAGTCCAAATCTCACATCCATACATGACTCCTGGAAAACCCTAGCCTTCCTTCAGAAAGATCCCCTGGAGGATATCATGGCAACCCACTCCAGTATTCTTGCCTGGAGAATCCCATGGACAGAGCAGTCTGGTGGGCTACACTCTATAGGGTTGGACACAAGTGAAGTGACTGAGGAAGCTCAAAGATGATAGACCAGACCCGTCTTTGAAAACAACTGGGCACAGAGAATGGGAAATGTTTATCAGCCATAAAGTTGGACAGTCCACTGAGGATAAGGGGTTTGCTGCCTTTAGTAGGCACTCACGTCTTCGCAGTTTTGCCAGTAACTTCACAGACAAATGTGCCTGAAGGCTGGTTTCTAGCAACAGGAAATAAGAAAATATAGAAGGATTGAATTGAGGGCACCTTAGAACTATAACAGCAGCTGTTTACAAAGGCTTCCCGTCAGCATTATCCTGTTGATGACTCAGTCATGCTTTTCTCTGTGACATCAGAAATTCCGCTGTCCTCTCAGCGTTAGCGTTGATTTATAAAAATAATCACTTTGAGGTACACTATTTTATTTTTAAGCAAAGAATCTCCATGCCCACCATAGATCTGTGTCTGAAACACTTCTCCAATCCCCGGGTGAAACTTAGATGTATCACAAAGGGGAAAAGACAGTGACCACAGGCGTGGAGCTATATCAAGAATGTGCGTGCTTTTCCTTTCAGTAAATTTCTAGAGCATCAGTGAGCTGACCAAATTATATCTCATGCAGGTGTCCTGCGTTTGTGCAAAGTTCCAGAAAAAATCAGGATAGCCTGCTGAACTCCTAAGTAAAATGAAGACACAAATGAGGGCAATCTATTATTAAAAATGTTTTTAAAAATAGATTTTAATAGGACTGAAAATGTTTAGAGTGTTTCAAACCTTAGTCATGTTAACATTTAAAATACTTTTAGTTAATACATGCTTGCTTACTTTCTTCAAAAAAAAGAATCTACCTCTCATGCCTCAGTTCTGTTCCCCAGAGTTAGTCACTCATAAACATTTTAAAAATATATTTCCTTTGAGGTATATAACTATGAAGGAATTGTGTGTGGACTTCATAGACTTTCATATGCCTATTTACTCACCATCTTGAATGGTAAAAACTTAGCGTGCTTGCTGTTTGCCAAGCCTGCTCTCTCACCCCATTTCTGTTGTTTAGCCAACCTTCAACAATATTAATTGGGAGCTTCTAGAGAAAGGAGACCAGCATAGTATCTGCCTTGTTGGAACTTTCACTGTGTTAAGCCAAATAATAGCCAAGCTTCAGTTATTCGATATAATACTAAAGTGCATTATTACTTTCTTTTTTTTTCTTTTTTTTTTCATTTATTTTTATTAGTTGGAGGCTAATCACTTTACAATACCGCAGTGGGTCTTGTCATACATTGACATGAATCAGCCATGGATTTACATGTGTTCCCCATCCCGATCCCCCCTCCCACCTCCCTCTCCACCCGATTCCTCTGGGTCTTCCCAGTGCACTCTGTTTAATGGGTTATAATAATGCATTATTACTTTCAATAACATGATTTAGCGTTTATTTATCCAGCAATCATGTATAATATCCATAAACTAAGTGTTTTCTAGAAGAAGGGAAGGAACACGTCCACATTTTTTAATTCTTCCCTTTCTTCCCCTCCTCCTAAATTCAGTCAGACCTATCCTTATGATTCTATTGACAGGGCTTATAAGCATTCTCTCACCATAGTGAAATTTTCCATGTGTTGCCAATATGTTTATTAAAAAAAAGTCTAAAACAAATAAGCCTTAATTACCTTGTACCAACTATGTCATATGATTAGATCCATGAGGAGGAAATTATATTCTAATTATATTCTCAACCTGTACCAGCCAATAATGTTCCAATTGTGAAAGTCAATAAAAGATATAAATTATTAGAAAATCTGTCATATTTTAGATTGTTTCATACTTGACTCATGCCTTTATTTTATTACTTTTATTTTTCTCAGAGAGGTTGGCTTTCATTTTTCTTATTGATGAAGGTAACATGACTTCATATTGTGATTAATAATGTTTTGTTATTAATCACAGAATTTGTTGTCATTGAAGGTATCTCCTTGAGGACATTCTTCATGAACTAATTGGATTTCCCCTTCTAATTCATATGCTACTTTCTATAGACTCTTCTGTTACTTCCATTGTTTGGTTTGGTTTGTTTTATTTTGTTTTCTATGTTTCCCACTTTTATGACTTTTTAAAAATGTTTTGCTTTGTAAATCTTTAGATAATTATTTACCTACTGTAATGACTAGTTTTGTGTATCAACTTCGCTAGGCCCAACGATGCCCAGACAGATGGTAAAACATTATTTCTGGGTGTGTCTGTGAGGGTGTTTCTGGAAAAACTAGACTTTGAATCAGTAGACTGAGTAAAGAGGATCACCCTCACAAAGCAGGTTGGTATCGTTCAGTCAGTTGAGGGCAGGAGAAGATGGGTGTCCCAGCTCAGAGAGTGAGGAGATCTGCCCTTTCTCTACTAATTAGAAGAATCATGCTACTTTTTAATTTAGCTTCCACTTAAAAAACAAGTGAAAGTTTGTTTTTATTCCTATCTCTTCATCTTTTTCCTCTGAGTTTTGGAAATTTTCATAGCTTTATCTCTTAGATCCTTATCCCTGGTAGAATGGAATTGGACCAGCAACACCAGTGTCACCTGGGAGCTTGTCAGAAATTCAGTCTCAGATTCCACCCCAGACCTCCTGTCTAAAACTCTGCATTTTAACCACAAGTCCTGGTCATTCCCATGCACATCAGAGTTTGAGAAGCACTGGTCCCTCGACTCATTCATTCTATTGAACAATTCTTTTATTAATATAGCTATTTCCATTGTATATTTAATTTCCAGGAACTTTTTCTCTAATTGGCTTCTTTGCACCCCAACAATCTTTGTAATGATCTCTCCTTTATTGCCAAGTATGCAAATCACATTTTTTTAAAAAAAAATTTGTTCTTGCTGTTGTTTCTCATTTTCTCAGTTGTGTCCAACGCTTTGCAAACCCACGGACTGCAGCACTGCAGGCTTCCCTGTCCTTGCCTGTCTCCCGGAGTTTGCTCAACCTCATGCCCATTGACTCAGTGATGCCATCCAAGCATATCATCCTCTGTCACTCCTCCTCTTGCTGTCAATCTTTCCCAGCATCAGGGTCTTTCCCATTGAGTCAGCTCTTCACATCAGGTGGCCAAAGTATTGGAGATTCAATTTCAGTATGAGTCCTTCCAATGAATATTCAGGGTTGACTTTAGAATTGATTGGTTTGATCTTCTTGCAGTCGAAGCAACTCTCAGGAGTCTTCTCCAACACCATAGTTCAAAAGCATCAGTTCCTTAGCACCCAGCCTTCTTTATGGTCCAAATTTCACATCTGTGCATGACTACTGGAAAAACCATAGCTTTGACTGTACGGACCTTTGTTGGCAATGTAACACCTCTGCTTTTTAATATGCTGTCTAGGTTTGTATATAAACCTATAGTAGAATCTTAAATCCACATTATAAGGGTGGAAATGGAGAAAGACTAGCCTCCTGTTATCCTAAGAGGAGTTTTTTGCTTTCAATTCAGGTGGGATGCCCTAGATGTTGTAGGCTCTCTTCTGATGCTGGGATGCTGAGATCTGTCTTACACTGCTGAATTGACTAAGAAAGTGAAGAAATAGAAACAGAAAACTGTGTAGCTTTGGCTGGGTCAAGACAGTGAGCTGCCTTTAAGAGTGTTTGAAGCTTTGTAGTGTGTTTTATATTCAAGGCTACACACAGCTCCCTATTTACCTGTTATCAACTAAAAGTGTATTTGGAGGGAAGCTACTGCCCTGCTGAATCTAGAAATTGGCTAGATATGGAAGCTACTGGAGGATGGAAGATTGCCTTGGATAGATTTCAGCATATCAAATGAAGGGAGAAAATATCTCTCAGTTACTCCTATTTAAAATGTTTTATACTGTTATCTACATGAGAGAAATGTCCAAATGTCACCCTAATCTTACATAGGCTCATCTTCCTTCTGCTCTTTGCTTCCATGAATTAAGAAGCCAGCAAGCCAGGAAATAAAATCTATAATGAACTAGTGGTAAATTTGTTATCTGCTGAAGATACAGGGAAGTTTTCCCTTCTCTCCTCATTAATCAGAAGCAAGCAACACAGAAAAATATAAAAATAAGCCTCCCAGAAAGTTGAGCTGCTGGCTTATGTAGAGGCTGCCAGTGGTATAATTGAGAGGGCTGACAACGTGTAAATAAGTAGTTTTCTATGTAGACAACGCTTTTTAAACATGTATTTCCATAGTGACATCCAACAGAGATATGGTAAAATAAATAGAAGACAAATCTGATTCTAAGGAATATAATGTGATAAGCGCAAAGCAGGCAAATCTAATGTGTGTTATGCTATTTTTGCTAAATAGATCATTGGTATGACTTCATATCCAAGGCCCACCAATCTGTTATTAGCCCATGCATCATCTGCCCATGGCAAATAAGCTGTTTACCCTGAAAGGATATGTGTTTTGAAGTCTTTATCTGGCACTCATAAGTCACTGAGTGGGAACCTCCTTATTTTATGGTCTTGGTAAGTGTGTTCTTTCAATACTGGGAGTGTCTGTTGCATTCTTTTTAGTCAAAAATATTAGTGCTCAACATAAAGTGGTTGTATATCTTCAGGATATGGTGCAAATCTTGATTTATATTTCTCTCTTTAATCAGAAATCTCATTAAAGCAAGCAGAAATAAATTGCATCTAGCTAAATTTGAGAAGGTCCAGGGGATCTTCCCAACCCAGGGACTGAACCCGAGTCTCCTGCATCTCCTGCACTGGCAGGCAGATTCTTTACCACTGAGTCTCATGGGAAGTTCATTTTATTACCATTAGTTTTTATTGTTTGCCTATATTTATCCAGGTCGCAAACTCTTATTTTGGTAATTGTCATTTCAGTTGAGGTATTTGCACTAGGAATTAATTGGATTAGTAATGAATAAAATTACTGGGTAAATATTTTTTGTACTTAATAAATAAAAATATTTTATTTTTATCCATTCATCAGCAGATGAATGGATAAGGAAGCTGTGGTACATATACACCATGGAATATTACTCAGCCGTTAAAAAGAATTCATTTGAATCAGTTCTAATGAGATGGATGAAACTGGAGCCCATTATACAGAGTGAGGTGAGCCAGAAAGATAAAGAACATTACAGTATACTAACACATAAATACGGAATTTAGAAAGATGGTAACGATGGCCCTATATGCAGGGCAGGAGAAGAGACGCAGAAGAACAGAACACACTTTTGAACTCTGTGGGAGAAGGGGAGGGTGGGATGTTTCGAAAGAACAGCATGTATATTATCTGTGGTGAAACAGACCACCAGCCCAGGTGGGAGGCATGAGTCAAGTGCTCGGGCCTGTTGGGCTGGGAAGATCCAGGGGAATTGGGTGGAGAGGGAGGTGGGATGGGGGACCGGGATGGGGAATTCGTGTAACTCTATGGCTGATTCATATCAATGTATGACAAAACCCACTGAAAAATTTAAAAAAAAAAAAATTTTTTTAATTATTTTTATTTTTTATGTACAAACAAAATTTGTCCTTATCTCTGGACCCTTCATTGTCATTTTATATTGGATGCACAGTTTTTTTCTTTTCCTTTCTAAACACTTTACAACCAGAATGAATGCTAGGTAGACATTTGTGCTGGGGAAGAAGGGGGAAGCCACATGACTGAGAGCAGAAGTTCAGGGCCCAAACAGGAGAGGGGGAGCATGAGTAGACATGGGATATCCCGAGAATGCTTGCAGCCTGACCACGATGACAAGTGCATCTGCACAGTTCGGAACCACAGTGACAGGATGCAGGACCCAAGTGGAGGTGGACCAGGCGTCTCGCGTGTGTATGTGTGTGGCAGGGTTGAGAGCCCACCAATTTGAGAAGGTCTGTTGTGAGGGGGGATCAGCCTTCATGTGACGACAGAGCCTGGGCAGAGTGAGGGGCAGCCTGGCTGAGGGTGTCAGAGTCCAAGCGGTGAAGGCCTTCTGGCTGCAGGCTGGGTGACTGTAACCAAGAGGGAACAGCCCAGACAAGCAGACCCATGAAGGGGGTTCTTCCTGTCCGTCTGAGCACGGGGTTATAAAAAGGGTAAGGAAACAGAAAGGACACGTACAGAAGTTGGATTGGAATTTGGGCTATTGGTGCGAATTCATAATTTTAACATAAACAGATAGATGTAGAAATAAATATAGAGTTAAAGTTGCGGTTAAAGTATGTACGTGCTTGTGTGTGTGTGTGTGTGTGTGTGTGTGTGTGTGTGTGTGTGTGTGTGTTGACCACCTATTCCCTAGCTCAGGCTGCAAAGAGGCCCTTAAAAATGATGCCTGAGAGGCAACAAGCATGCAGTTCAGTCTTGGCTTCTAAACCCATGTTTTCCTACAAAAAAAAAAAATACAGGGCTGCTTCCATTACTGAGGAAGGTAAAAAAGATCATATCGTCAGAAGGCAAGGAGGTCCCTCAAAAATGATGAGGCTACAGGAAAAAAGTAAAGGAACTAACTTGTCCAACTGGCCAAACCTGGGACAATTTGAAGCATCCCGTTAATGATGGTAACCACGTGAATATAACCCGTGCAGTGAAATAGGAATCTGTCAGCCTGTGCTGAATAAATTGAAAGTTTAATAAGGGACAGAAATTCAAAATACCTCCCCATAAAATACTAATTACAAAAAATACCTTTGCAGTGAAACTGACATTGGCAGATACTGCCTTAAACATGTCCAAGGGAATGTCTTCAGTGATGGGAAGATTGGATCCACGTGCCTCCTGACGGTTCGGGGGGCGGGAGGAGGGGGAAGGACCCAGCATGCCTGCTGTGATATTCCTGCCAAAGACACATAACCGGAATCATGCAGAAACAGCAGACGGATCCAAATGACAAAAATTCTATAAAATAACTGTCCTGTCATCTTCAAAAATTCCACAGTTGTGATAGTCATGCAAAAACCAAGGAACGGTGCCAGACTAAAATATCTGAAGAGATGAGACGTGACAACAAAACATGGTGCGTGATTTTTAGCTGTTTTTTTTCTTTTTTTAGTATAAAGGGCATAATTGGGACAGTTTAAATGAGGCCTGAGGACTAAATGATAGTAAGGTGACCTTGTTAATTCTTGATTTGGATGAGTGGACTATGATTAGATAGGGGAAGGGTTGTTTGTAGAAAATGCCCACCATATGATACAGCATTGTGTCAGCAGCTTACTCTCAAGAAATAGATCTTTGTCTCCTACTTAAATTTTAAGTTTGAGGTGTTTCAAAAAATGTGTGCATGTAACACACATATTCAGTCAAACATTTCAAAAAGCATTACCCCATTGCCTGCTTTATGCCAGGAATCAAAATTATAGACATTAGAAGTGAAGTTATAAAATTAAAAATACTCAAAATCATTGGTGTTATGCATTCCTAGGTCCTGAACAACTATTTTTCCAAAGAGGAACACATTTCTGTGAAAGACTGCCTCTGAATATAAAGGGTTTAACTTGTTGCAGTATGCAATTTAATTAAGTTACAAAGAAATTACAAGTTTAACAAGAGTGGTCATGCAGGATAAAGCCCATAGTTTTCTATGCTTTAGAATAATCTTAAATGCCCTAGAGAGGTCAAGGTCACGAAAAAGGGGTTTTCAAAAAAGAGCTCATCACCACGATGTTATACATGACTGCCAACGGCCAGAAGTGACTCCGGGGAGACTTTGGACTGAATTTAAAGTATAGACTCAAATTTCAATTATACCAAAGTTGAAAGTGGCATGGAAAAATGTATTCTACCAGCAATTTTCTTTCTTTTCAAGAGGATTCTGAACATACTATTGTTTAACACCTCCAAAATCCAACAAGCTTTTATTAAAAATATCATACATTATAAAACATGAAAAAATGAATGACATGTGTGCTTGGAATCATGCATGTTTAAAAATGTGAAGTGTAGGAGAAACAAGATAAATCACCCTTTAGTTCTGCTCTCAAAGATATCCTTCGCAGTGAAAAGGATGCAAAATCAGAATTATGGAAGATTTAAAACTCGTTCCTTCAATGGTTCTCAAACAAGATTTACCATAATATATTTGTTTTAGCTATTTTAAATAAACGTTTCAGAGAGTACAGGAGAGCACAACCGACCCCCGTATTGACAGCTAGATGCTTTTACATTCAGATGCACCTGTCCTTGAGGTGAAATCTGTTTGATTCAAGGTAATAGACCAAGTTATATAGCTGAGCTGTACCCTTCTAACTCATAGAGCAGGAAAGAAGCAGTCTTTCTTAGTGGGGGAAGTGGGTGCACAGAGCTTACCAGAAAGATGTTGAAGAGAAGGGAAATGTGTATCTGTATATTACCAGTAATATACAGATTCCTGCAAATTGATTCGTAAATACTCGAGAAGAAAGTTCAGGAATCGCTGCTTCTGAATTTTTCGTTCTCCATAAAGAGAAGGATGCTGGAACTGCTGACAGAAGCAAGGAAGAGGAAGCTCAGCTCATAATTTGAAGATATTTACACCTTTGCTAGTCTCTTTCACGGTACAAAGGCATTAGTGGGAGTGACAGGAGCAAGTTATGAACCATTTAGTTAGGCTATCTGGAAGGATTTAATCTCGTTGGGGGGGTCACGGAGTTGAGTACCCTCTGCGAATTGGAGCTCCCGTGATAGCCCCTATCTGTGGGCCTGGCGTCCAGAGATAAGAGTTTAAGTCCAGCTGGAATTAGAAGCAGCAGAATGAGCTGGAATGCAGGACGGTAAACCTTTTGGCTCAAATCATGAAATGCCTCTGGATAGCAGTTCAAATCTCTCCATGGAGTTTGGGCTTTGAGAGCCAAGTTTGAGACACACATTAGTATCAAGGACTTGTCCACAGGGCACACAGTAAATGCGGCTCTGTGCAATATGCATTCTCTACTTTTATCAACCCTGTGTTCCCAGAAACCACCTGCAGAAGGCTCATTTCCCCCTTCATCAGCATTCATATGTCTATTTTTTTAAAAAGAAGACCAGGAAAAATGTTTGGAAAGTCAGTGATTTTGAAAACTATGAGGTAAATGTCTATATAACTTGTATGTGTATAGCACTTTATCCGAAACAGAAGTTGTAAAAGCATGAAGTAGCGAACAGCCTGATAATACTGTAGTTTTTTATTTGCATGTGCCCATTTAGTTACTAAAACTGTATTTTTTTAAAATATGGAATGTGGTTACATATGTATGTTTATTTACTATCTGGTATCGTAAGACCATATTAGCAAAATAATAATATATATGTTAATAGAATGGTAGAAACTTACAATAAGGATTGGAACTTAATTACAATTCTATACTTTTGTAATAGTCATATACTGTGATTGTTCCTTAATCAAAACAAAATTATTATTTTAACTGATCACATGTAATATACATGACCTTTTTTTTTCTACCCATAAAATTAAACAAAATATAGTATGTAGTATAAATAGTAGATTTGAACATACCTGCATTTTCTTTTTTCGGTGAAGACGAATTCTTTGTCTGACCTGTGTACTTTTAAGAAAGCAGAAAACTGTAAATGTCTACAGAGAGTTCAGGCTGCATTCAACTTGCCTTGCAGTTTTCGTTTTGATGAAAAAGGTTCTTGAGTAAGCATTGCAAAGGACTTCGAGCAGGTCCATCACTTCGTAGGTCCCCTGACCCTAGACTTTTTCACACTGTCTACATTCTAATAATTCTAGCTTGATGGTGTCCTATGTGCATATTAGATGCAAAACCATTAGGGTTTTGGTAATAATTGTTAGTTTGAATTTTTAAAAGCCTTTGTATGTTGAATGGGGAAGTATGAGCTTTATTAGTAAATTGTATCAATTCCATCTGACTGCTTCTCTTTTTTTTTCTTGTCTTATGCTAAACAGTTATGATGTAAATAGCGTTTTTATTTTTATTGTAAGTTAATCTTTAATAATAATAGCAATTTTAATGTCATATAACCTTACAAACTATAGTTAGATTCTGATTTCACCCACAGCAGTGAAAAATGTTTATAATCACATAGCAGGCATGTCCCACATAGAAAGATAATTGAACAAAAGAAATAAGCCAGTCTTTGTTTATCAAAGTGAGATGGTGTTTCTAGTAAGATCCGTATTATGAATGATATTCCAAGAGGTCCCAGAGGAGATAGGGAGGCTATGAAAAGGGAAGTCACATGGTTATTTAAGAATCTCACGTTGTGAGAGCAAGTGTAACCAGATAGAGAGCAATGAGGTGCATCTCGCCCAGTAGGACAGAGGCCATGGCATGCAGTTCTCAAGCTCACTGGCGATCATCAAATTCCGTAATACAACTGAGGGTCTAGCCTCTCCCGAACCTCAAGTACCCGGGAAGAATGCATCTGTTGTTCTGGGAGGAGTGTCAGTCCCTGTCGTGTTCTTCCTTTTTGGCTCTGTATCACGTCACAAACATTGTCTCAGAGCACTGCAAATTTATCAGAAGTCTTAGAGTTATAATATCCTTTCGTTGTTGCTGTTCAGTCATTCGGTGATGTCTGCCTCTTTGCAACCCCACGGACTTGTAGCTCGCCAGGCTTCTCTGTCTGTGGGATTTCCCAGAATGGGTAGCCATTCTCTTCTCCAGGGGATTTTCCTGACCCGGTGACGGAACCCATGTCTCCTGTGTCTTCTGCACTGGCAGGCAGATTCTCTACCTCTGGCACCACCCGGCACACCCCATAATATCCTTGTATTTTTAATTTTTATTTTAAAACCCTCATTTTAAGACATTTGGATATTTAAATTATATAATTGTGTAAAGAGAACCTTAGCAATATCCTATATTTAGAATTGACTGGAAAGAAAAATCACTGGATTATAAGATGAGAAAATATGTAAAATGTTATGTACCCTTATCTCTAGGCTTAAATTTTTCATTATTATAAATCTATCCATCAATTTGGGCTTCCCTTGTGGCTCAACTGGTAAAGAAATCACCCACAATGCGGGAGACCTGGGTTCAGTCCCTGGTTTGGGAAGATCCCCTGGAGAAGGGAAAGGCTACCCACTCCAGTATTCTGGTCTGTAGAATTCCATGGTCTGTATAGTCGCTGGGATCACAAAGAGTCAGACACGACTGAGTGGCTTTCACTTTCATCCATGAATCACACATATATTTATTCATTAATATAGCCAACACCCCTAACAATATTAATAATAGTCCCTTACTATTACTAAAACACAGTAAGATTGTCAAAATATTGATACTATGTTGAAGGTAGGTAATAGATACCTGCATCATACACTCTAATTTTGTGTATATGTGAATTTTTTCATAAAAACATTTTTTTTTTCCAAAAAATATAAGATTCAGTAGTTTTTAATCTGGTCACAGAGTTGTGGAGTCATCAATACCACCTAACTTTAGAACTCTTTCACCAACTCAAGAAGAAAACCTATTGCCATTAGCAGTCACTCCACATTCCTCTTCCCCACTTCACTCTTGTCTCCTCCCTAGCGGCAACTGATTCACTTTCTGAAGACCTATTTTGGACATTTCATTTAAATGGAAACATATAATATGTGGTCTTTTGTAACTACCTTCTTTCACCTAGCATAATGTTTCAAGATTCATCTGTTTGTTGCATGGACTAGTTCCCCATTCCTTTTTTAAAAAATATTGATGAAAGAAATCAAAGAGGACACAAACAGATGGAGAAACATACCGTGTTCATGGATTGGAAGAATCAATATTGTCAAAATGGCTATTCTACCCAAAGCAATCTATAGATTCAACGCAATCCCTATCAAGCTACCAACGGTATTTTTCACAGAACTAGAACAAATAATTTCACAATTTGTATGGAAATACAAAAAACCTCGAATAGCCAAAGTAATCTTGAGAAAGAAGAAAGGAACTGGAGGAATCAACCTGCCTGACTTCAGACTCTACTACAAAGCCACAGTCATCAAGACAGTATGGTACTGGCACAAAGACAGAAATATAGATCAATGGAACAGAATAGAAAGCCCAGAGATAAATCCACGAACCTATGGACACCTCATCTTTGACAAAGGAGGCAAGGATATACAATGGAAAAAAGACAATCTCTTTAACAAGTGGTGCTGGGAAAACTGGTCAACCACTTGTAAAAGAATGAAACTAGAACACTTTCTAACACCATACACAAAAATAAACTCAAAATGGATTAAAGATCTAAATGTAAGACCAGAAACTATAAAACTCCTAGAGGAGAACATAGGCAAAACACTCTCCGACATAAATCACAGCAAGATCTTCTATGACCCACCTCCCAGAATATTGGAAATAAAAGCAAAAATAAACAAATGGGACCTAATGAAAATTAAAAGCTTTTGCACAACAAAGGAAACTATAAGTAAGGTGAAAAGACAGCCCTCAGATTGGGAGAAAATAATAACAAATGAGGAAACAGACAAAGGATTAATCTCAAAAATATACAAGCAACTCCTGAAGCTCAATTCCAGAAAAATAAACGACCCAATCAAAAAATGGGCCAAAGAACTAAACAGACATTTCTCCAAAGAAGACATACAGATGGCTAACAAACACATGAAAAGATGCTCAACATCACTCATCATCAGAGAAATGCAAATCAAAACCACAATGAGGTACCATTACACGCCAGTCAGGATGGCTGCTATCCAAAAGTCTACAAGCAATAAATGCTGGAGAGGGTGTGGAGAAAAGGGAACCCTCTTACACTGTTGGTGGGAATGCAAACTAGTACAGCCACTATGGAAAACAGTGTGGAGATTTCTTAAAAAACTGGAAATAGAACTGCCATATGACCCAGCAATACCACTTCTAGGCATACACACTGAGGAATCCAGATCTGAAAGAGACACGTGCACCCCAATGTTCATCGCAGCACTGTTTATAATAGCCAGGACATGGAAGCAACCCAGATGCCCATCAACAGATGAATGGATAAGGAAGCTGTGGTACATATACACCATGGAATATTACTCAGCCATTAAAAAGAATTCATTTGAATCAGTTCTAATGAGATGGGTGAAACTGGAGCCGATTATACAGAGTGAAGTAAGCCAGAAAGATAAAGAACATTACAGTATACTAACACATATATACGGAATTTAGATAGATGGTGGCGATAACCCTATATGCTAAACAGAAAAAGAGACACAGAAGTACAGAACAGACTTTTGAACTCTGGGGGAGAACGTGAGGGTGGGATGTTTTGAAAGAACAGCATGTATACTATCTATGGTGAAACGGACCACCAGCCCTGGTGGGATGCATGAATCAGGTGCTCTTGCCTGGTGCACTGGGAGGACCCTGAGGAGTCGGGTGGGGAGGGAGGTGGGAGGGGGGATCGGGATGGGGAATACGTGTAACTATATGGCTGATTCATGTCAATGTATGATAAAACCCACTGAAATGTTGTAAAGTGATTGGCCTCCAACTAATAAAATAATATTAAAAAAAAAATTTTTAATTGAAGGATAACTGCTTTACAGAATTTTGTTGTTTATCATCAAATATTCCATTGTATCCATACACTGCCTTTTGTTTATCTATTCAATTGCTACGTATTTGGGTTATTTCTGACGCTTTGCTATTATGAATGGTACTGCCATGAACAACCTTGTACCAGATTTTGTGTGGACATATGTTTCCCAAAGCAGCTATACCAATTTGCATTTCTGCCAACTACGAATGAGGACTACAGTTTATCCACATTTTTGCCACTCATTATTGGTTTTAATTTTAGCCATCTTCGTGGGTGAGAAGTAATGTCTCATGGTTTTAATTTGCATTTCCCAAATGAGTAATGATGTTGAGCATCTTTTCATATGCTTAGTGGCCATTCGTATATCTTCTTTGGAGAAATGTCTCTTTAAGTCCTTTGTGTATGTTTTTAATCGAGTTCCTTGTCCTCTCACTGAGTTGTAAGAATTCTTTATATACTCTAAATATGTAGCTACTTGTGAACAATGTGACTTACAAATATTTTCTCCCATGTGTTAGGTTCCCTTTTCATTTTATTGATGATGTTCTTGAGCACAAAACGTGAAGTTCAAATTATCTGTATTTTCTTTGTTCACCTCTACTTTTAGTGTCATAGGTAAAAAATTATTCTCAAACCCAAGGTTATAAAGATTTACTCCTGAGTTTTCTTACAATTTTATCCCTTGTGTGCAAGTCTCTGATGCATTTGATATATTTTTTTATATACAGTGTGAAGTCAGAGTTAAACTTTTTTCTTTTGCATATGGATATCCAGCTGTCCTACTGACATTTGTTGAGACTATTCTTTTACCATTGAACCATCTTGGTACTCTTTTTGAATATTGATTGAATAATTGGTCAAATTTACCAGTGAATCCTTCTGGGCCTGGGATTTCTTTCTCAAAACTTTTAAGAATGCTAATTCAACAGCTTTACTCATTACAGCTTTCTTCAGATTTTATGTATCTTCTTAAAGGATTTCTGGTAGTTTTTTTCTTTCTGGGTCTTGTCTTTTTTATCTAGGTTGCCTAACGTGTTGGCGTGATTGCATCCAGTTTTTAAATTAATTATCAGCATCCAACATCTAATCTCTTTGTGCAAAGCATTTTCTAGGCTAATTAGAAAAATATTTTTACTAAGCCAGTTTAATTTTTCTTAATAAACACAGTTCTCTTAATGATTGACTGTGACAGATAGTTTGGGAAATTGATAAAATATATGACTAATTTTAAAACTAGCCATATATTATTACCTTGTAAGTTTTCTGAGGGTTGAAAGAAACAAGTTTTTCCTAGCTCCTGGTTAACTAGGAGCTGCTAAGAGATAATGAGGTCATGGAATAGCCCTGGATCCCACATCTTTGGTTATTGGGATATTTCTGGAATCCTTGGAAACTTCTTGGATGTTTTCCTTCTTGGAATTATAACTGGGATGGAGAATGAACTTAATCCACATGCCCATGTTTCTTCTTGGTCCAAGTCATTTTTGAATTACAAGGCTGTCGTAAATACTGTGGTTTTTCTGAAAGTTCCCCGTGTTGTGGCCGGGTTACCGAACGTGGACCAGTTCTGGGATGCAGCTCGTGCCCCCAGGTGTGCCGCTCCCTCCCACCTCTGTGTTCTAATCCCTGCCTGGGGCCCCTTGGTGTTGGAAGCAAACTGTCTGTGATGTGTTCATTCTTTTTGAGTTTTAGAATCTGGGAGTTATTCTGTATGCACTTGGAAGTAGATACTATGCCCTATTCAATTATGACGCACATTGCCTAACACACAGAGGAAGTGCTCACGTCTGATCTGAATTTAAACAAAAATGAAAACCCAAACCTATTTTCATGCAGTCAAAATATGTATTTGATTTCTCTTTTTAGTCCCTTTTCTTTATCATAAGGGTACACATCCTCATTTTCTTATCTCTTGTATTAAAATTGTTTTTTAGGAAAGTCTTTACTGATATTAATTTTGACAACTTAGGGTAATTTTAATCATTATGGAACAGCCAGGGGCATTTCTGTTTGAACCATTTTCTAGTATCATAAAACAAGAAAGTCTAGCCAAGAATTAAAAGGTAAGTGAGACTTATATTAAAACAAAAGTGAAACACATCAAAACAAACAAAAAGCTGTCTCTTCCTTGTGAATATATCCGTACTTCCCTTGGGGTGACTTGAGCTCTTTGACATCTCTGGAATATTAAAAAGGAGATTTCTCAATGAAATAAGACTGAGCAGGTAAAGTATGCAATTGGGAATCTTCTTTTTTTGTTTTTTATTTTGACTTAACTATTTTTGACTCTGCTAGGCCGTTGTTGCTGTGTGGGCTTTTCTCTAGTTGCGATGCTGCTGCTGCTGCCAAGTCGCTTCAGTCGTGTCCGACTCTGTGCGACCCCACAGACGGCAGCCCACCAGGCTCCCCCGTCCCTGGGATTCTCCAGGCAAGAACCCTGGAGTGGGTTGCCATTTCCTTCTCCAATGTATGAAAGTGAAAAGTGAGAGTGAAGTCGCTCAGTCGTGTCCGACTCTTCGAGACCCCATGGACGGCAGCCTACCAGGCTCCTTTGTCCATAGGATTTTCCAAGCAAGAGTACTGGAGTGCGGTGCCATTGCCTTCTCTGCTAGTTGTGATGAGCAGGGACTTTTCTCTAGTTTTGGTGCCTGGTCTTCTCATTATGGTGGCTTCTCTTATTGCAGAGCAGGGCTTTAGGGGTACACTGACTTCAGATGCTGCAGCGCGCCAGCTCAGTAGTTGCATTTCTCGGGCTCTAGAGCACAGGCACAGTAGCTGTGGCTCATGGGATTAGCTGAAGAACGTGTGCTCTTCCTGGACCAGGGATCGAACCTGTGTGTTTGGTGTTGGCAGGCAGATTCTTATCCACTGAGCCACCAGGGAAGCCCTGAAGTTGGGAATATTTATGGCATATTGCTTGCTATTTATAGTTCACATTTCCTTCTTGGCATTTTTCATATTTTCATCTTAATTTAGACTTGCATATCATTAAGGCATCCTCAGATATTCATCCATATCATTTAACAAATGTGAACCAAGCACATATTGCATACCCAGCAGCCATTAATCTGTCTGAAGTTCAGACCAAAAAGTTCCCTTCTCTCAAGGAGCTTACATTCTAGCTGGAGAGACAGATTTTCTAGTTAATACATAAATAGTAGTGCAGTTAAGAGACTTGAGATTAAATTCTAAATAGAAGTGGTATAAAATAAATTTAAAAAAATCTATTTTCTGCCATAAAGTCAAGAGGGATGCAATCACTACCCCTCTGTAATCCTTAAATGAAAATTTCATTTCAGATGCAAAAAAAATAAAAGCTGCCAGTATTCACATGGATGTGTCTGTATATGGATGCGGCCTCCACCTGCTCAACTTTTCTCCAAAGTAGGCCAGCTCTTACCTGGGATGCTGGTCACTGTCCAGGGATTTAGTCTTAATCCTCAGTATTTGAGTTTGGTTGGCACTTGGTTTATCTGTTATAAAAATAGAAAAACAAAATGCCAGCACCTTTTTAAAGGTTGTGTTTTGTGCTGCTGACATGGCCACCATGGTAACAGCCAAGCATTTTGCTCATCCATCTCTCTCTCCTTTTTTCTTCTCCACTTGTAATAAAGGTGCTGCCTCAGAACACTTTTGTGTGCTCTAGAGCTGTGTGTACTCTGAAAAAGATTATCTGTTTATTTGCTTTTTAAAAAGACTTACGACCCTAGGCGTCGCTGATTTCAAACAGCTGGAACTGTTTAACATAAAGACTCCACTTAGGCACGGAGTCTCTGAGTTTTGAGAGGTGTCCAGACTAGTTAGGAACTCATTAAAAATTGAAAAGAGTTGAGTGCCGACGGGGGTGACTTCAGTGTAAACCTTAGAAAGAAGCACTCGCTAAAGGGTCACTGGAAAGAAGGACAGTGAAAGAGTACAGTTTTTATTAAAAGAAAAAGGGCATGCATTAAGTGTGAGCTCATTCTCTACTTATTTGTTGTTTGATGACTGAAATTCTCAACAGAAGGGCTTTAGTGGAGAAATTTCTAAAGTCTCAGCAAGAAAACAGTATGAACAGAACTAGTTAGATGGACGTAGCATAATGGAGATTCTTTTAGGCACTGACTTTTTTTTTTTTTTAAATCGGCACTTCATATTCTGTTTTCATTGAATTACTTTTATTTATAATCTCTCATCTCCGAAGTCCAAACTACTTTTAAAGGACAGGTAAAATTCTGTTACGAAAATAATGTTAGTCAGGAGTAGACAGTGATGAGAGCAATGAAATGAAGCTGTGGTCTGGCCTGGAGTCATCAGCCATTTATTCCAATTATTCAATTGATTTTAAGAATGTAACCCACATGTTCAGTCCAGTTCAGTCACTCAGTCGTGTCCAACTCTTTGCGACCCCATGGACTGTAGCACGCCAGGCTTCCCTGTCCATCACCAACTCCCAGAGCTTGCTCAAACTCATGTCCATTGAGGCGGTGGTGCCATCCAACCATCTCATCCTCTGTCATCCCCTTCTCCTCCTGCCTTCAATCTTTCCCAGCATCAGGGTCTTTTCCAATGAGTCAGTTCTTCCCATCAGTTGACCAAAATACTGTAGTTTCAGCTTCAGCGTCAGTCCTTCCAGTATTCAGAACTGATTTCCTTTACGATTGACTGGCCTGATCTCTTTTCAGTCCAAGGGACTTTCAAGACTCCTCTCCAACACCACAGTTCAGAAGCATCAGTTCTTTGGTGTTCAGCTTTTCTTATAGTCCAACTCTCACATCCATACATGACTACAGGAAAAACTATAGCTTTGACTAGAAAGACCTTTATTGGCAAACCCACATGAGTGCTTATTTTATTGGAATTTGACTGGTTTAGGTTGAGAATAAATGGAAAATAATTTACCCACCCCCAATTGGTAAAGATGTTTTATACCATTTACCTCTTTTTTTTTAAAGAAAGAATTGGAAAACTTTATTCAAGCCAAATTTGAGGATTTTAACTCAGGAAGAGCATCTTAGAAAACTCTGAGAACTGCTCTGCCTGTTAGATGTCAAGAGACAGGATGGAGACTGTATATCAAATGATGTATTATTGGTGATTTACATAATCCATATCTAAGCACTCATGAAAGGTCGTGTGATCCTTTACAAGATCAAGAAGGAATGTTATGTTTTTATTGGAATATGATTGTTTTAAATGTGCAACAACAAAGATTGGCTCTCCGTAAACATACATTTCCTCCCCTCCTCCCACCCCACCCTCCCATCCCTAGGCCATCACGGAGCCCTGCGCTGAGCTCCTGGTGCAGTACATGCAGCAGCTTCCCGCCAGCTGTCTGTCTTACACGTTGTCGTGTATGGAGGTCAGGGCCGCTCTCTCCATCCATCCCAACCAGTCCTTCTCCCTCTTTGTCCACAAGTTCCTTCTCTACGTCTGCGTCTCTAGCCCTGTCCTGTGTGTGGGTGAATCAGAACCATTTCCCTAGCTTCCAGATATGGGTGGGAATTGCCCTAGTCTATTATACATTTCACTGTCAAAAGCTTGGTTATCTTTATGTCCTCCCCTAAATTATGGGATATTTGAGTGTGGTACTGAATCGTTTTAATCATTGGCCTCTGAGTCTTTAACACCCACCTTAACACGTAGTAGTTGCCTGAAAAATATCTGAATGACTGAAAAATCAAATATGTATTGCTTATTTGAAATTGTTTATAGACCAAAGGCTGTATATTAATGAAAATAGCTCTCATTTATACTGATACTTTGGAATCAGTAGATTTTTAGTATAAGCATCCCTTGATTTCAGCTACCTTGTCTTTGTATTTGGATCTGATGCCATTCTATGGGACACAGTAGTATTTAATAAGATGATCACAATTAGTTTAGTAGGCTTGCACTGGTCCTCATACACTTAGCAACTCTGGCCCTCAGGAGTTTTCAATACCTCTCTCCTCTGTCCCATCTGGACTTGTCCCCTACCGTGTCTGCTTCTCTGTTCCCGCTGGCCCGAGGTCTATGTGTGCATAGACACTTGCATAGAACAGTGAACAGCCACTCTGTGCCACTGTAGCAATTGTTGTCCCATCACTAAGTCACGTCCGGCTCTCTGCCACCCCATGGCCAACAGCACGCCAGGCTCCCCTGTCCTTCCACATCTTTGCGTTTGTTCAAACTCATGTCCACTGAGTCAGTGATGCCATCCAACCGTCTCATGCTCTGTCAACCCCGTCTCCTCCTGCCCTCAATCTTTCCCAGAATCAGGGTTTTTTCCAATGAGTCGGCCAAAAATAACATGTCCATTTAGATCTATTTTTTAAAAGTTGGACTCTGGAGACTTTCCACATGAAGCAGTGTCTCATTTAGTAGTAGTTATTCCAGGCTATCTGATAGTCCAGGGATATGAATATTTTCTTGCAGGAGAGCTTTTATATACTATTATTGCAGAAACTTCTTCTGGCTTATAATTAAGGTTGCTTGATAGTTTTTCATATCACTGCAGAGAAGCTGTGCTACTTGTAACTGGAACACAAAAATACTCCTCTTAGCAGCGAAGCACAGGAAATTTATTAATGCATATGTTCATTGAATACAATGTTAGGATAAATTACATTTCCAAAAACATAAACAAAACAGATAGATCTCAGGTCATCTACATAGCTCCTGTAACAGTGTCAAACAGCAAACAGCTGTCAAATTCTGCTCATGAATTTCTTCAGTATCGTGACTTTTTGGATCTTCATATACGTTCTATGCTGAACATACAAATAACACTGAACGCTTATACCTTAAATACAGTGGCAGGACTTTAGATGCCTCTCAGATCCGTTGAGATGAATCTTCCCACTGCAACCATAATTTACAGTAGTTTTCCGTCATATGAACAAATTATCTCCCAGAAGCAAGATAAAAGAAACCAGGAACCTGAGTCTGTGGTATCACCCTGAACCCAAACCCTAGGTTCTTCTTCCACCATGGAGCTTACTCTACAGATGTCAACTCCATGTAGCTGCCTTTCCAATATATGATTAGACATATGGTCAAACTTTAAACAGAGTTTTTCTTTACATATATATTATATTCTAAATTTGCAAGTTGGAATGTTGATCTAACTATTCAGATATTTTGGATAGCATGAATACAATGCATTTGATACCTTCGATTCCTGTGGCGGGGGGATAAATGGGTATCATTATTACTATTCTTTGGAATTTTACACACATTTCATTATTTTAATTATTTTAAAATTTTCAGTTATAGTTAAGACTCTTTGTATCTTGGGAAAAAATAATTTTAATAGCCATTAGTTTTTAACATTAAATCTCAAAGAAGTGAAGAAATAGAAACTCCTCTGTTTTTAAGACGGTGTCATTTCACATAGAGACAGACCTCAGTATGTCGGCCTTGCTTTACCTTGAAATATAAATAGTTCTAAAGATGAAGGACAGTTGTTTAGTCACTAAGTGGTTCCAACTCTTTGCAACCTCATAGACCGTAGCCCAGCAGGATCTGCTGTCCATGGGATTCTCCAGGCAAGAACACTGGAGGGTGTTTGCGTTTCCTCCTCCCGGGGATCTTCCCAACCCAGAGATCCCAGACAGATTCTTTACCACTGAGCCACCAGGGAAGATGAAGACGAAAGACAATAATGGCAACTTTTTGTTGTTTTCTTTTTTCGCCAGCATCAAATTATTGTAAGAGTAAGTGGATAGTGACTGTTTTTAATTCCTGAATAGGCAAGTTGGTTTTGAAGGAGATTTGATAATTCAGTTACTAGGCAGAAAGATACATTTAGTTCATAATATGAAGAAAATTAATGTTTGCATTTTGAGAATTAGAAACCTTAACTACTTTAAATTACAATGCAAAGCATTGTTCTCACTACTCTAATAATGTAGATTTTGCAAAAAAATCTAGTGGTATGGCTTAATGCAAAGAAAAATAATAATTAACATTGCACTGTGTTTTAAAAGTAGAAAAATGCTTGTCACATTTTTGTTGTTATTGTTTTATCCTCACAACAAACTTGTGTATATAAAGCTGATATTAATTCTTATATTACACCTGAAGAAATCAGAGCATTATATTAAGCAGAATTTAAATAACTTGCTCAAGGGCGCACCTTAATATGTAATGTCTTGAACTCAGGTACTTTTATTTTACAAACTGTATTTTTCTATTGGATTCACTTTTAGACATCCCTTGAATCTCTAGATCCTAATAAACCTGTAGGATGATGGTTATTATTCTACATCTTTATTTGATGCAGAGAAACTTCTGCTTTCACCAACCTTGGTTACTGGGGCAGAATCCTCAGGGAATTTAGTTGCCAGAATACTTCAAAGGAGAGTTTTATGAGCTTGCAGTATTCAATCTCAGAGAGTAAAGAGTATTTGATAAAGAAATACTAGGATCTGTTGTATTTAAGTTCCGTTAATTCCAATTAACGGAACTTAAATGTTATCCTGGCATCTATAAACATAACATTCTTATTAAACATGTCCTAAGACCTCTTAATCGAAACACACTCAAAGGCCAAAAATTTTCTGAACAGATTAAAGCTCTGGGAAGATTGGAAATAATATATAACTTTATGTTTCTTTGTAAGTATACCTTTGGGTTTCCATGAAGGGAATTGCTAAAAAATCAGCTAGGGTGAGGGGAGGAAAGTGGTCAGAGCAGAAAGGATTTCACAAGTCATGTTAGGAAGCAGGGATCCCAGATGTCCTGAGCATGGGCTGCAGTCACTGGAGGCCTTAAGGCAGAAGCCTGGCAGATTCTCATTTGTGTCTGGAGAGATACCACCACAAATTTGCGGAGAAGGCATTCAGGACACTAGTTAACAAGGCAACGCAATCATCAGCAGAGAGTTTGAGGTGTCCACATAAGGTCATGGCTTTGGGTCTAGAAAGGTGGACGCAGGAGATACAGATGTAGAGAACAGAACTGTGGACTCAGGGCAGGGAAGCAGAGGGTGGGACAAATCGAGAGCATTGAAACATGCACACGGCCATATGTGAAATAAGCCAGTGGGAATCTGCTGTACCATGCAGGGAGCTCAAATCTGGGGCTCTTGTGTCAACCGAGAGGGGCGGGATGGGGTGCGAGGTTCAGGAGGGAGGGGACATATGTATGCCTATGGCTGATTCATGTTGATGTGTGGCAGAAACCAGCACAATATTTTAAAGCAATTAGCCTCCAATTAAAAATATTTTTTTTAAAGGAGGACACAGATCCAATAAATTTTGAGAGGATAAGACTTGGCCAATACAAATTCACTTTTGAGCTAGAAAATCTGCCTGTTGTATAATTGTATCCCTAGTTGCTCCTGAATGCCATTCTTTCCAGCAGATTGCCATTTCCTAGAGATTTTGACTGTGCATGCACATTGGCATTTACCTTCTATTTGACCTTGTTCTAATAGAATGATGCCTCCAGAGGTTACTGCGTCTTGAACAGTTCTTTCTGCCTTGCAAAAAGGGCTGAAGGCTGAGCTTCGGGAATTTTATGATAACTTTTCTACTTCCTTCGTGGTCACCAGGCCATCCGCTATCAGAGCTCACAATTCCCAGTTTGCCAGCCTCTGAAGATTTCAAAGGAAAGGTTGGGTCCCATCTTTCTCTGTCATTTTGTGTGAATAAAGGGTATAAAGGATAATTCAGTTATAAATCCATCAAATCAAATCTTGCTCTACTTTTTTTTAAGTCTTAATTTGGAAACTTCTGTAATCCTTTATACTCCATCTTTTCCAGTTGTAACTTCCCCATCTTATTCACACAAGCAAAGCAGATAGCCTTGAATAAATTTATAGGGTTTTATTTGCAGCCATGAAATTAAAAGACCCTTACTTTTAAGTGATGACCAACCTAGATAGTATATTAAAAAGCAGACATTACTTTGTCAACAAAGGTCCGTCTAGTCAAGGCTAGGTTTTTCCAGTGATCATGTATGTATGTGAGAGTTGGACTGTGAAGAAAGCTGAGCACCAAAGAATTGATGCTTTTGAACTGTGGTGTTGGAGAAGACTCTTGAGAGTCCCTTGGGCTGCAAGGAGATTCAATCAGTCCATCCTAAAGGAGATCAGCCCTGGGTATTCATTGGAAGGACTGATGTTAAAGCTGAAACTCCAGTACTTTGGCCACCTGATGTGAAGAGCTGACTCATTTGAAAAGACCCTGATGCTGGGAAAGATTGAGGGCAGGAGAAGAATGGGACGACAGAGGATAAGATGTTGGATGTCATCACCGACTCAATGGACTTGACTTTGGGTGGACTCTGGGAGTTGGTGATAGACAGGCAGGTCTGGCTTGGTTCGGTTCATGGGGTCACAAAGAGTCGGACACAACTGAGTGACTGAACTGAACCGATGCACTTATAATTATTTTTAATATGTTACCAAGATGAATGCCCAAGATAGCTTTTCTATGCTTAGTCATTTTGAAGTAGAAGGCTAGACCTTGCCAAATTGTCCAGGAACATAGCTTTATTACAAAACCTGGAAAAGTTTACACTAATTTCTGACTAAAATATCACTGTTTTTCTTGGCCTTGGGTAACGTGATAGCAGATGTGACCTGAATTAGTTTGAGAAAATATTTCCTTAAACCAGAGCATAATTTTGGGCAAGAAACATGCCGTGAATTTCCCTTTGCTTTTGATTCCTGAATAATGTCGCAATTACTTCTGTGAATAAATTTCTTAATGTGGCATACGTCAGAATTAATTGTGAGCACATCTTAGCCAGCCGACTAATTTCAAGAAACATAATCTCTCATAGTAAGCTATGGAATGCATTTGAACAAATCATGTAGACGTACTGAACTTATGAGACTTAAAACTGTGAAAATAAGAGAAAATTAAATTTTAGAAGCCAAGCACCTTTGATCTGTGGGCTCATTCATACATTTTTAAATGAAGCCAATTTGAGGTGTTAACATAAAAACCAACAGATGTCTGAGATACATTTCAAATTATTATAGACAAATATAGTCTTGTGAAAAAGAACAGATATTTTAAAGCAAGCCTTTATTTCCTTTTCTGATCATAAACTTAGACTTCCCTCGTGTCTCAGTGCTAAAGAATCTGCCTGCAATTCAGGGGATGAGGGTTCGATCCCTGGGTTTGGAAGATCCCCTGGAAGAAGAAATGGCAATACACTTGAGTATTCTAGACTGGAAAATCCCACGGGCAGAGAAACCTAATGGGCTATCGTCCTTGCGGTCACAGAGAATCGGACACGACTTAGCAACTACACAACAATAACAGTCATAAGCTATCCTGGATTTTTTAAACTTTATTTTAAATTGGAAGATAATTGCTTTATGATGTGTTGGTTTCTGCTACAGAGCTTGTAGTTGTTGTTAAATAGGAATGTTGGGGTTATTTTGAAGGAGTGATGAGCAAATCTTCACAGCTAGTTGACAAGAGTCCTTGACAAGCTGCGTCTATTTTGCTTATGTTAATTCTTTCAGTAGAATGAACGGAACACCCAGACAGCTGTCATTTGTCAGACTCAGGAGGCACAGTGGAAACACTGGAGGTCTGCCCTGAGATGGAGTTTCGGTGTGCTGGGAATAGAAACAGGGAGTTTGCAGTAGTGGGAGTAGGCTTGCATTTCAGAGGAGTGTAATTGGTTAATATCTAAGCCAGTGGAAGAATTATGCCATGTTGACACCCCAAAGCAAAAAAAAAACAGTCTATATATGTGTCTGGCCTGACTGGGAAGAACAACTGCTATTGTTGGTTCTCAGGGTTTTAGAACATAAATTAATTTTATCCCTCTGTTCTCTGCCTTTTGAACCAATAAGGAAATGGATGTTGGATGAACATGTACCAGGATCTGCCTGGTCACTGATGAAGCTCGTTTGGGGAATGCAGAGCACACTTGTAACCACAGTGATCTGCCCTCAATTTTCCCATTGGATGAAATTACATACACCATCACAGAAAGAGCAGGTGTACAACTGCATGGATGGGTAATTGAGGGGTGCAGGGGGTCAAATGGGAGGTTGAGTTCTCTGGATAAAGGTAGGAAGGTAGGGAGATAAAAGCATTTCCCAAAAGTAGTATTATGTCAAAAAATTAAGAATTAGAATGATTTATCACTAAGATCTAATTTGTCCTTCCACGACAATCTTTCCCATTTCACCTGATGAAAAAAATAGACATAAAAAGAAGAGGTTTTTAACAGGAGCTGGTTTTATTAAATATTTAGCTAAAGTGGAGGAACCTGTAAAATAAAAATGGAGGGGTGTTCCTACAGAAAGATATGGAAACTTCAAAAAACTGTGTGAAATCCAGCCACTTGAATTAATCCTGAGAAAGTTTAGACAACTACAGATTTAATTTGTGGGGCTTCCCTGCTGGTTCAGATGGTGAAGAATCTGTCTGCAATGCAGGAGACCTGAGTTTGATCCCTGGGTCAGGAAGATCCCCTGTAGAAAGGAATGGCTCCCCACTCCAGTATCCTTGCTGGGGGAACTCCATACACAGAGGAGCCTGGCGGGCTACAGTCCCCCAGGCTGCAGAGGATGGGACATGATTTAGTGACTAACACTTTCACTTTTCACTTTCAATCTTGAATAAATACTTTGTCTCTACTGTCTCCTTGGGGGAGAGATAGGCTATTTTTAGAGGTGATTGAACCTGGATTGTAACAGAGAGTGGAGGAGGAAATGGAGAGAGAAAGAAAGGAAAAGATAGAAGTACTTTGACATGAAAAGGCTCAAAGTAAATTTTATGGACTAGATCAAATGTTCATTTTGCATTAAAATGATTGCTTTTTTAAAAGGTCCTTGCGAACATACATGTCCAAGGACAATGTGACATCTTTTGGCCAAGAGTCATTTTTTGCTTTGGGGAGGCCTCAGGGTTTTCTTAAAAAAAATTATGTGTATATATTTTTTATTAAGCCATTTTTGCTCTTTTCAGCTCACAAAACCCAGGTCAGTAAGCATAATGTCTCCTGCCCAAATGCTGGCAGGCAGTGAAAATGCCTGGTCATGGGAATCATAGAAGTACCTTTAGGTTTATAGCACAACTAGCCGCCCATTCATCACAAGTGAGTCTAACGCCTGATTGGGCCAGGCCCATGCAAGTTCACTGCCCTTGAGCACCCTCAAGAAATGATTTATTTATTTATTTTTTTTTTGGATAGTCTTTGTCCAGTTCTTAACAAGCTGCTTGCCCTGTTAAGTCCTGGAAGCATGCATCACCTCCATTTGTACAAAATGTGTAGCTTTTGTGGACTAACCAAGACAGTCACCCCATTCTGCTACGTCTTCATGGGCAGTTCATTCCACTGAAGCAACAGAAAAACGGAACTAAACTGTGATCTGTTAATCATTTAAACACGTCCTATATTATTTCTCCCTCTCCCTTTTTTGAAAAATAAAGGTGGCTCATTGAGTTCAGCATCAGTAAGGGATTCAGAGTAGCATAGTACACACCAAAATGTGACGTGTTGTTCATAAAACTATATTTTATGATGGTGGTGGTATCTGGGCATTCACTAGAAATCTAATAAACTTCTTATCTCATTTAATAAGCATAGTCCAGTCCCAGTCGTAATTATCAAGATATAAAGCCAGCTGAGATAACTAGGAAGCTTTACATGATAATAAATGTTGTTATTCAAATCTATTCACATGCCTTGAATTGAAATGAGAGCCACCATCCCAACAGTCGGAAGCATGTTATGCGGCCTGAAACTGTCTCTAATCTGAGCAGCAGCAAATTTCGCTCCATTGCAGTGGCAAGATTATTCTTAGTAAAGAGAACTTGGACAGATGAAGATAATCATATGGTTCTCCTAAATTAAATCTGTTAAGAGTGCATAAAAGTGAATCACTGTAAGCCTTTATTTGTCTCCATTGTTTCAATTCTATGAAATAGGACAAAAAAAAATCACGGCTGTTTAAATCCTGCTGTCTCTGTGATGTGCCTGCAGCAGAGCTGTCAACACTTGGTAATATAATTGAGGGCATCTTGTGATTTAGAAATAGTTTGGTAACTGGAAATTGTGAAGGAATAACCACGTTGTTTAACACTTAACGCATTTAGCAGAATGGCACCCTACACGAAAGACTTTCAATAAATAATGACAGTGATCGACTGTGTCAAAACTCAGCGGAGCTCTAGTGCAGTGGACCAAAAGTTGTTTCACTTACAATGATGCAGATTGTTTTTAGAAATGTGATGTTTCTGTCTTGTAATAATTTCTTTGGAGGAGAAAAGTATGTTCCTGAGTATTAGATGATGAAATGCTTGCTTTTTATGATACGAAACACATTTTAGTAATGGAAGGAAATTCGTCTTATACCAAATCAGGCCCAATTATGTCTCATAAGCGATACAGATACCCCAGTTTTTGGGGAAAATCTTTAAGACCAGCTGAGATATTCTGTTTAAACAGCTGTTGAGTTAACTCGGCAGCACTGGGTAATCAATACAAGCATAGACACTTGCTCTGGTTAATTGCTGATCCCAGCAGCAGCTGCGTCATTATGCATTCGCCATCTCTTCTCTTTGAATGTGGCATTATGTTTGGGACAGTAATAAGGAGGTTACTCTATGAATCCTCTGCTCTCTACTATTAGACTGTCTAAAAATA
This sequence comes from Muntiacus reevesi, assembly GCF_963930625.1. Taxonomy (NCBI): domain Eukaryota; kingdom Metazoa; phylum Chordata; class Mammalia; order Artiodactyla; family Cervidae; genus Muntiacus; species Muntiacus reevesi. Next base: position 162,192,780 of record NC_089251.1, read on the forward strand.
CACACAGCTCCAGCTTTCCCCTCACTAATAGCTGAATGCCCTGCTATAGTTATAAAGGATTTTCACATTAATTACCTCATTCTTTATCTTCTTTGATTGTGAGCTCTTATTACTCACAGTTTACAGATAGGAAATTAAGGCATAAAGATGTTTAAACTGTGTCTAAATTGATCACCCTAACTCTAGTGAAATTACGTCTAGAACATAGACCTTCCGAATCTCTGCCCTTTTGGGGTGTTCTTTCCATGATCCCATTTTTCTCCTATTAGAATTATTGAGCAGTCCCTGCTAATATTTATTGGATATTAAATTTTGTGTATAAGTACTTTGACTTAGTAACTAATTCAGTTGGTAAAAAATCTGCCTGCAGTGCAGGAGACCCCGGTTCAATCCCTATGTCAGGAAGGTCACCTGGAGAAGGAAATGGCAAAGCATTCCAGTATCCTTGCTTGGAAAATCCCATGGACAGGAGCCTGGCAGGCTGTAGGCCATGGGGTTGCAAAGAGTCAGGCATGACTGAGTGACTAACACTTCACACTTTCATAAGTACTGGAGTTCATATAGCCATCAACCCTGATAGAGGTCAGTTCAGTTCAGTCACTCATTCATGTCCGACTGGAGTATGCCAGGCCTCCCTGTCCATCACCAACTCCCAGAGCTTGCTCAAACTCATGTCTATCGAGTCAGTGATGCCATCCAACCATCTCATCCTCTGTCGTCCCCTGCTCCTCCTGCCTTCAGTCTTTCACATCATCAAGGTCTTCTCCAATGAGTCAGTTCTTCACATCAGGAGGCCAAAGTATCGGAGCTACAGCTTCAGCATCAGTCCTTCCAATGAATATTCAGGGCTGATTTCCTTTAGGATGAACTGGTTGGATCTCCTTGCAGTTCAAGGGACTCTCAAGAGTCTTCTCCAACACCTTAGTTCAAAAGCATCAATTCTTCAGTGCTAAGCTTTCTTTATAGTCCAACTCTCACATCCATACATGCCTACTGCAAAAACCATAGCTTTGACTAGATGGACCTTTGTTGGCAAAGTAATGTCTCTGCTTTTAAATATGCTGTCTAGGTTGGTCATAACTTTTCTTCCAATGAGCAAGCATCTTTTAATTTCATGGCTGCAGTCACCACCTGCAGTGATTTTGGAGCCCAAAAAAGTAAAGTCTGTCACTGTTTCCATTGTTTCCCCATCTATTTGCTATGAAGTGATGGAACCAGATGCCATGATCTTTGTTTTTTGAATGTTGAGTTTTAAGCCAGCTTTTTCACTCTCTCACTTTCATCATGATATAGGTACAGCTGTTAGGTTTTTTAACCTAACATGTAAAAAACTGATGTTTTGATTACTTAACTTCCTTATTGTTACATGGGCAGTGACAGACAGTATAGAATCTGACTGCAGTGCTGGAGCCCTGGGTTTGATCCCTGGGTTGGGAAGATCTACTGGAGAAGGGAATAGCAACCCACTCCAGTATTCTTGTCTGAAAAATCCTATGGCCAGAGGGGCCTGGTGGGCTACTATCCATGGGGTCGTAGAGAGCTGGACACTGCTGAGTGACTAACACACACAGTTTTTGTTACATATCTGGTAATGGTTGTTGGATTTGAAATCCAGTCAACCTCACTCAAAAGTACAAAGACACTTTGTCGTGTTGGCATCCCCATCCCTTTGAAATCATTACTTTGCATTTCATTACGTTTAAATGTATATTTTGAAAGTGAAAGTCGCTTAGTTGTGTCCAACTCTTTCCGACCAAATGGACTATGCAGTCCATGGAGTTCTCCAGGCCCGAATACTGGAGCGGGTAGCCTTTCCCTTCTCCAGGGGATCTTCCCAACCCAAGGATCAAACCCAGGTCTCCCACATTACAGGCAAATTCTTTACCAGCTGAGTCACTAGGGAAGTCCTCAAAATAAACATTTTAGTGGAATCTTAATATCAAGTATCGTAGATTAAGATCTGTAGGAGGCACCAAAGTAACTGATTATTCATGGGTTGATTATTGATATCATCTCATTGAAAATATACACATATCCCACAACCAGTCTAGTGGTTGGTGGTGACTGGTTCTGTTTTCCCTGCTCAATACCTTTCCTATTGTGTAATTTTCCTTTTCATTTCTGATTCTTAATTATTTCTCAGGTCTCATTGTAAACAAGTCTTTGTACTTTTGAGTACTTCTAACAGTCTAGATCAGGGGTTCCTCCTGGGTACCCTAAAAAATATATGTATTATTTCTTCAATCACTTTCATCCATTTAAATATAAAAGACTTGTTCAGTGTTTTATCTCCAGTCTAGCAAAATATCTGTCACATCGTTGCTATTGTTCAGCCGCTCAGTCACAGCCGACTCTTTGTGACCCCATAGACTCACATACTGGGTACACAATTTATTGAATGAGTTAATAATGACTTCAGTGACTTAAAATTTGCGTGACAGAAATGCATTTTAAGAACGATGACTGGAGATGGTAGTGGTTTCAAATTCTAGAAGAGCTGCAAAGTTCCTTTCTGAGAACAGAGAAATTATATTAAATCATTGGAAACCACTGGTAAGCTTACATGTGGGTGCAGATACCTTATGCTTATGCTTGTGACTCAGTGAACACTGAGGGATTATCAGAGAGCATGGAGATTTAGTGATACCGTGTGATTTTTATCTCTATAGACTGTATCCTATGTGATAAAAGACTGTGGATCTTTTATCATATTTAAAATATCTAAAGGCTTTAAATAGAAACTACATCACCTAGGTATTTTGAATCAAAATGAAAGGAAGTAAATGAGCCTGTAGTGTCAGAAACCAGGGCAGAAAAACTGAAGGTAGAATGGAGGAAGGTCGCATTAAACAGTATGGGACAGTCTCTACTGGAAGTGAAGAAACCACAGGGAGAATGCCATTGATGAAGGGTCAAGCTAAAATTTGATGAAGTCTTACCCAACAGCTCTTTCCTTCAAACAGCAGTGTTTTCCAGTGAAAAGGACCCTGTGACTGCCTGACCTAAAGAATATGGTTGAAATGATGTCATGCCTATTCTTAGGATGGTCCCTCTGACAAACACCCACGGACAAGCAGCCCCTGGAAAGACCCTGAGGCTTTGAGAAGAACAAAAGACACTAGCCCAGACTGGATTGATAGCCAGCACCACTCACCCGCTGCACAGATGAGCTACCTTGGAAGTGAACCCGATGGCCCCTAGTTGAGCCATCTAAGCGGAGCCCACAGGGAGCAGAATGGAACTGACTCACCAATCCTTATCCAGGCTTGTGTGCAAGCTTTTATTACAGTGTGGGCTATATTTTCTGACAAAAGCAAAGACTTCAGATATTTCATGTTGAAATTAAGGGAAGAGCCATGTTTTTGCGATTAAGAAATTGTATAAAAAAAAAATGGATACTCTTTCATGAAAATGCACTTGCTCTTAAGACAGGCTAAATATGAGAGCTCAGTACTTGAGTAGGGGGCCAGGACTCTTGGGAAGCTGTTCTCGAGTCACCCCAACACATGAACAGATAAACAACTTGGGTCACGGGGTGCTATAGAGCATAGATAGTACTATCTGACTTTCACTGGGAATCAAGGTAGGTTTGTGTGAGTCAACGTGCTACTGACTTTCAACAACAACCCATTTCTTTACTAATACAAGAGGATGGCGTTGCTGCTACTTTTATTGTGGTCATTATTTTCTTTCTGGTTGGTTGGAATTCACTAAATCATTTTTCCCTTTCCTGCTTCCTTCTACCCCATATAAAATAGTTTCAAATGAAGAATTATTTATTTTTACTATAGTGTCAAAATCAAGACTACAGATATTAATAAAGACTCGACCAAAAGTCTTTTTCATGTCCTTTTTTTTTTAAGTTATAATCCATAACTCTTTTGCCTTTAAAAAAGTTGTAAAAAGAACTGGGCTAATATAAGAACAATGGGTCCCTTTATGTAGTATTTTTCTATACAAAAACTTTTTTGAGACTTAGAGTTGGGTATTCAGAAGTGAAAGTCTGTAAAATATTCATGCTTTAAGAAATCATAGGAAATAAATTCAAGATAGGAAAGAGTATATACATTAAGTAAAGCACAAATATGTTTGTTTATAAAAAGTATTTGAAATTTAATTTGCCAGAATAAATATATGCTTATTTTCTGATTGCATTCAGCATTTATTTCTTTATACCTTCTTGGCCCTAAATCTGTATTCTCTACTTAGAAGTTTAAAGGAATGACTTCGGGGAAGTGGTCAAATATTCACATATGTCAAGTGGAAAGTATATTTGTGTTAAAAAAAAAAATAGCCCAAGAACTTGGCGGCTGAAGTCACATACTGAATTATCATTTCTTTTTCTTTTTTACTGTTTTAAGCTTTTTAATTTTATATTAGAATTTAGTTGATTTGGGCTCCCCAGTTGGTTCAGTGGGTAAAAAATCTACCTGCAATGCAGGTGTCTCAGGAGACACAGGTTCAATCTCTAGGTCAGAAAGATCCCCTGGAGAAGGGAATAGCTCTCCTCTGCAGTGTTCTTGCCTGGAGAATCCCATGCCCTGAGAAGCCTGGAAGAATACAGTCCATGGGGTCTCAAAGAGTCAGACATGACTGAAGTGACTGAACACAGCACACGCAGCGTAGTTGATGAATAATGTTGTGTTAGATTCAGGTGTGAAGCAGAGTGACTCAGTTGTACGTATACATTTGTTTATTCTTTTTCTAATTATTTTCCCATTTAGGTTGCTGCATACTATTTAACCAAGTTCCCTGTGCTACACAGTAGGTCTTTGTTGGTTATCCATTTAAAATATAGCAGTGTAGAGGCATCCATCCCGAACTCCCTAACTATCCTTTACCCACCCCTTTCCACCTGGTAACTATAGGTAGTTCCGTAAGTCTGGGAGTCTGTCACTGCTTTGTAAATAAGTTCACTTGTAACATTTTTTTTTCTAGATTCCACATATAAGGGATATCATGAGATATACCTCTTTCCCTGTCTGACTAACTTCGCTCAGTATGACAGTCTCTGGGCCCATCTGTGTGGTTGCAAACAGCATTATTTCATTCTTTTCAATGGCTGAGTAATGTTCCATTTTATGTGTATATCACATCATTTTTATCCATTCCTCTGTCAATGGACATTTAGGTTGCTTCCATGTCTTGGCTGTTGTAAACAGTGCTGCAATAAACATTGGGATACATGTATCCCCATGGACCATGTTTTTCTTTGGACATGTGCTCAGGAGTGGGATTGCAGAGTTATATGTTAGCTCTATTTTTAGTTTTTTTTAAGGAACCTTCATATTGTGCTCCATAGGGGCCGCACCAATTTACCTTCCTACTTACAGTGTAAGAGGGTTCCTTTCTCTTCACTCCCTCCCCAGCATTTCCTATTTGTAGATTTTTTGATAATAGCCATTTGGGCTGTTGTGAGGTGATCACGCATTGCAGTTTTGATTTGCATTTCTCTAATAATCAGTGAGGTTGAACATCTTTTCATGTGCCTCTTGAGCATCTGTAGGTCTTCTTTGGAGAAATGTCTGTTTAGGACTTCTGCTTGTTTTTTGATTGGGTTGTTGTTCTGCTGATATAAAGCTGTACAAGGTGTAAATTTTGGAGACGAATCCCTTGCGCGGAGAAGGCAATGGCACCCCACTCCAGTGCTCTTGCCTGGAAAATCCCATGGACGGAGGAGCCTGGTAGGCTGCAGTCCATGGGGTCGCGAAGAGTCGGACACGACTGAGCAACTTCACTTTCACTTTTCACTTTCCTGCATTGGAGAAGGAAATGGCAACCCACTCCAGTGTTCTTGCCCGGAGAATCCCATGGACGGCGGAGCCTGGTGGGCTGCCATCTATGGGGTCGCACAGAGTCGGACACGACCGAAGTGACTTAGCATCAGCAGCAGCAGCAACAATCCCTTGCTGGTCACATCATTTATAAATATTTTCTCCCATTTTGTGGGCTGTCTTTTCATTTCGTTTATGCTTTCCTTTGCTGTGCAAAAGGTTTTGAGTTAACACAAACAAACAAAAGGCATGTTTGTGTTTAATTAGGTCCCATTTGCTTATTTTTGTTTTTATTTCCATTTCTCTGGGATATGGATTGACAGATACTGCTATAATTATGTCAGAGAGTGTTCTGTCTATGTTTTCCCTGTAAGAGTTTTATACTGTCTGGTCTCACATTTAGGGCTTTAGTCTATTTTGAGTTTATTTTTGTATATGGTGTAAGAATGTTCTAATTTTATTTTTTTAGATGGAGCTGTTTATAGTTTTCCCAGCATTTATCATTTCTTTAACTTTCTTGTTATGAAAGGTCTTTCCCATCAACTATAAAACAATTTTGGCAGGGACAGTCAAGAAGGCGACCTCTATTCATCTCTCAGCTCTTGGTGTCCATGCATTTGTGAAATCCCTTCCTCTGGAGTGTGGGTGGTTCTGCCGATTTCCTTCTAAGCAAGGGAATATGGCGAAAGGGATGCAATCCCTGCCCCTCCCTCAGTCATGCTATTAATATGTCACACTTCCCTTAATTACATTACAGATATTCTCCTGCTAACTTATGAAATAAACAGCCCCATTTAGGAAGCCTGCATGGCAAGGGAACTGCAGGAGCGCTCCAGCTAACAAGTATCAAATGAAGTGACAAGAGATTGGGGGAGGCATCCTTTTCCTCCAAGTAGAATAGGCCTGCATTATTTGTTTTATACTTTGGATTCTATACACAATTCATTAGGGGAAAAAAAAGTCTGCTTTAAAAGAGAAAACACAACACAACTTTGAAAAACATAGATCTTTCAGTCTTATGGGATGACAGATGAGAAAAGTAAAGCCCGATTCAGTTAACATGTATCTGAATCCTCAATGTGTTTACATATAGCATTTCGCTATTCATATCAAAGCATGTAGATATAAGTAGGATGTGGTCCTTCACTTTAAGAATTCTGTAGCCTGATGGTGAATGTTGGTAACCAGTTCAGAGCCACAGAACTGGTCTCTGTTGATTGTTAGTGGCTTGGATTATCCTATGACAAAAGTTACAGATTATTGCCTCTAAGTCTACATGGGGAAATTACTTTTTTTTTAATTTAAAATAATTTCATTACATGGATTAATGCTCTTTAAACCATACTGGCTATGGTCCCTAATTATCCCACCCCTTCATCAAGTATGGATGCTGAATGGTAAATACAGAAATGACTAACTTTTGTTGAGAATGTAGTGTGTGTCTGACAGTGGCCTCATCGTTTGATATTTAATCCTTGGAACACCCCTGTGAGGTAAGTTATGTTATTTCTCCATTTGTCCTGGGCCAGCTGATCCCCGAATGGTCAGGAAACCTAAGGTTGAAGAACTACTGAGAGGCAGGGTGTCAGTAAGTATTTGTTGAATAAGGAGAGGTAAAAATTCAGTTCCTTGTTCTAAATTATGGAACAATTTATACTCAATAAAGTGAACTGAATTTAAGGGTTCAGTTCTATGAACTTTGACAGTGATACATATTCTTGTAACTACTACTTCAATCAAAATACAGAACATTTCCAAAAAAATTCCCCATGCCTCCTTCTAGTCAATACTGAGTATTATCCATCTTTTTAAAAACAATTTATCCATTGTGCTGACTAAGATGTGAAGCTAGTGAAGCTGTATTTTATTTTAGCTTGCATTGTCCTGATTATTAGTGATGTTGACTATATTTCATATGACTATTTACCATTTGTGTGTCTTCTTTTATGTCTTTTTCTTATTTTGAGTTGATGTGCTTGTCTGCATGGTGCTATTTTTTAAAGTTCTCTGTATAGCTTAGATATTAATTATTTCATAGATATATGCATTGCAAATACTTCCTCCAGTCTGTGGCTTGCTTATTCATGTTTAAAAGTGTCTTTGGTGAGCAGGAGTTGTCTTAATAATTTTCACTGAAGTTCAATTAGTAATTTTTTTCATTTATGGTTAAAGCTTTCAGGGTCCTTGTAAAAAGTTCCATCTGTTTCAAAGTTGTAAAGATGTTTTCATTTGTTTTCTTCTAGAAACTGTATGGAGTGAGGAAGGGATTTAGATATTGATATTCAATTGGTCAAGCATCATTTGATACAAAGCTTCTACTTCCCTCACAGAATTTCCTTGGCAATTTCTCAGTTCATTTTTTCCTATTACACGTTACTGAGAAATAGTTTGTGTAAAATTGTCTGTCTCCATTTGAAGGGTATAATTTGAAGAGTTCTGACAAGTATATAATCCCACAATACCAACGTCACAATGAAGATGGAGAACATTTCCATAACCCCTGCATATGCACCCTTGCCAGAGGTGCAATAATAACGTAGCACCGACTATGTGGTTTATACAACAGAATTTCAATTACTCACAATTCTGGTGGCCAGAAGCCTGAAATTAAGCTGTCAGCAAGGCTGGTGTCTACTCAGACCTCTTGCCTTGGCGTATAGATGGTTGTCTTCTTCTGTGTGTTCATGGGGTGTTTTCTCTGTTTTATGTCCCAGTCCCATTTGTTAGAGACACCTTTTAAAAAGGACGCCAGTCACAGTGAATTAGAGTCCACCATAGTGACCTCGTTTTACCTTCATTCCTTCTTTAAAGACCTTCTCTTCAAACGCAGTCACATTCTACAGAGGCTTAAGGTTTTAGCGTATTCAGTTTGAGAGGACACAGCTCAACCCATAATACCCCCCAAAGATTATTCATGCTCTCACAGAGCCCATTCCACCATCCGCCCCCACCTCAAAGCTACCACTGATCTGTTTCCGCCACTATAGATCTGCATTTTATATAAGTGGAATCTAGTCTATATCGGGTTTTTTAAATCATTTTATTTATTTGGGTTCCACTGGGTCTTCAGGTTTGCCCCAGTTTTTCTCTAGTTGCAGCAAGCAGGGGCCACACTTTGTTGCGGGGTGAGGGCTTCTCATTGTGTTGGCTTCTCTTGCTGCCGAGCGCCCGCTCTAGAGTGTGTGGGCTTCAGTAGTTGAGGTTCCTGGGCTCAGTACTTGCAACACCCTGGCTCAGTGGCTCTGCAGCATGTGGGAATCTTCCCAGATCAGGGATTGAATCCATGTTTCCTGCATTGACAGGTGGATTCTTTATGACTGATCCACCAGGCAAGCCCCATGCATATATTGTATTTCATATCTGGCTTCTTTCTTTTACATAATTTTGAGACTCATCCATAGTGTTGCATTTGTAAATAACATAATACTGTTGATTACTGAGTAGTATTTCATTGGCTGCATGTACCACATTTTGTTTATCATTCATATTTTGATAAATATCTGGGTGGTCTCCAGTTTGAGGCTACTAAGAATAAAGCTGTTTTAAGCATTGATATATAACTGTCTTTGGGGACTCATGTTTTCATTTACCTGTTAATTATCTAGGATTGGGATGGCCAAGGCTTGTTGTTAGTTGTATGTTTAATTTTTTAAAAATTCCTCATAAATTTCTAAACTAGCTGTGTCATTTTATGTTTGAGCAGCAGTGTATGTGTATTCCATTTGTTTTACACCTGCCAGCATTTTGTATTAATATCCTTTTAAATTTTTTTCATTGAATATGTGTGCTCAGCTAATTTACAACATTAGCCTTTCTGTATACTTAACAAAAGCTATAAGAAAAAGAGTTCTTCTCTCTTTTTCATAGCTGTATTCTTAGATTTTAAGAGCTGTTTAACGAAGAGTTGCTTGGTGGATATATATTGATTCAAAAGATCTTTTCCCATATTATTTTCCCTGCTTACTATTTACTGGTTGCATTATTAGGCCTCTACTATAATCATAGCACCATGCTTAGCTTTTTTAGAAGCAGAAGATCTTTATATCAAAGAGGGGAAAACACAGAACAAGATCTACTGTATGACAGGTAGAAATACAGTGAGCTCAGTCACTCAGTCATGTCTGACTCTTTGCGACCCCGTGGGCCGCAGCACGCCAGCATTTGTATGATGTGCTCTGCATATACGTTAAATAGGCGGGGTGACAATATACAGCGTTGACATACTCCTTTCTCAATTTTGAACCACTATGACTTTCAAAATAATTTTAGTCCCTAAAGTTTAATTATATAACTTAGATATTTCAAGAGGATATTTTAAATGCAACACATTCAATGATAACTTGTGATAATTGGTAAAATTGTAGTAAAAATAATTAAATTACCTTTTCCAAGCCTGTAAATGCCAAGACTGTGTGGAAAAATGTGTAGTTTTTTTTAAAGTAGCATTGTTAATTATGCCCACTTACGAAGAACAGATTATAGAATTTACTTAGATTATCTGGGGTGGCGGGTGTAAAACACTTTAACTGTCTGAATCTTGTCAAAGTGATATTCAGATAAGAATTTTCCACTTAAGTACTTCAGTCTCCCACTTGATTGAACATAACAAGACATAGCCATAATGACTTGTGGGTTTGTTGTATTATTTGAAGACTCATGTTTTAGAGATTTTTGGCAGTTTTTCATGCCATTGAGTCATTTTTCTGTATTTCTGATTTTTTGCATCATATATATCTATTTAAATAATATTCTGCATCATGATTTTCAGTCAGTTGTAAGATTACTCAAGACAAATCCCCAGATGTTATAATTGTCTACTTTCTTACTAATTCAAACAATTTGGATCATTGAATTCTATCAGTGTATTCTCAGATTTGACAGATCAATAGCGCTAAGGTTTTAATTGAAATAATTTCTCACTTGAGACCCAGAATGAAACTACTTCAACAAATGAATGAGATTATATGGTGGCCATAATGACTACAATGTTTTCTGAATGCTTTTCATTATGAACCTGGAACATTTTATATACTATCAATGATTGGCAAACTTTTTCCGTAAAGGGCTGGATAGCAAATACGAAGCCTTTTTGAGCCACTTCCTCTGTGTTTCGACAGCACAGTTCTGACTTTGCTGGGCAGAAGCAGCATAGATAGTACTCAGGTGAACTACAGCCGTGTGCAATGCATTTCATTTTGGACTTGGAAATTTGAGTATCGTTTACTTTTTGTGTACCACAGAATGCTCTTCTTTTTATGCTTTTAACCACTGAAAAATGTAAAACCGTTCTGAGGTCATGGGCTGGACAAAAACCAACCCTAGGCTGGATTTGGTCAACAAGGCCATTGTTTAATGAGTCCTGACATAGATGCTCACATAAGTTGTCTATTTTTCTTGTTTGTAACTACTATTGGACAAAAAAGGAGAACAATTTCTGAAAAACAAGCACACACTTCTGTATTAAGACATGTATTTCACACTGTTCTGTCTGACATTGTTTCTCTGATATCTTTCTCCAGTTCTCTACCTTTGAGAGAGGAAATAGATTTTTTTTTATTCTTTCCTTGACACATTCTAATTCATAGCTCCCTTGTGCTGCCCTGTGGCTTGCCATCGTTTTAAACCTTGTAGTCTAGACACCTTTCTCACCCCTATGTGAAGACAATTAATTATAAATGTTTTAGCCATGCAACTATTGTATAGTATACAATGCATACTTTGTATAGTATACAATGATTAAACAATTTATATTTTCTAAAACTAGAAATGAGAAAAGTTAAATCTGCTTTATAATGTCAGCAAGTAATTGGGACATGTGTTTCTGTTTTCAGGGTGGGAATAGCAATAGCTTTCAATACTAATACTTTGAATAGCATGGATGAACTAGCACATGTATTTCATTATGTCTGATTCTCATATCCAACTGATTTCTCTTCGGTTTTATTACTTGTATTATTTTGTTAATGTTTGAGATCAAGAAGAAAATTTTGAATGAGCTTTCTGTAATTTCCTGGTACAACATAAGGATTTGTCAGATAAAATGGTACTTATGTAACAAAATTGTTACATAAATATTTTCATTGCTTTCTGGGCCCTGAAAAAAACAACACAGGAAAAGTGCATATTTGTCATATACACAGAAAGTTTCATTGCATTCTGTGTTTCTAAGCCGAGGATCTGGCAGTTCTAGCAGGAAGATTTAGGGTCTTAACGCTTCTTAAAATGAAACTTTCTCCCTGTTAGCTGCTCCAGGTCTCCGTCGGCTTCCTCTCCCTATCTCCTTTTCCTCCAGTCCTTGGTCTCCCTGTGGGCCTGCAAGCAGAGAGGCCCCTCCTCTGTCGTAGCGGATGGCAGATTTCCAGAAAAGTCTGATACTCTCTTCTCACCCAGACTTCTGCATTCTGTCTTCCTCGGTGTCATGGATTCACATGGTGCTATTATTAGCTGTAATTCTCACGGGGCCTCAGGAGGGAGAAGGGGATGACGGAGTCTGCTCAGCCTGCCGACTGCAGCCGGGGATCCTGCATGCTTGCCTCCCCTGTTCCAATGTGCCCGCTTGCCTGCTGAGTTGCTTCAGCCGTGTCCAACTCTGTGCGACCCCGTCGACTGTAGCCCGCCAGGCTCCTCTGTCCTTGGGATTCTCCAGGCAAGAGTACTGGAGTGGGTTGCCATGCCCTCCTCCAGGGGATCTTCTGCACCCAGGGATAGAACCCACCTCTTTTAACCTTTCCTGCGTTGGTTAGCAGACAGGTTCTTTACCCCTCACCACCTGGGAAGTCCCCATATCCCACTGCTGCCCCTCAAAGACTCCTTGTGAGTGTAACTTGCAAGTATGTTTTCATTTAAAAGTTAGCAACTGAAATTGAGATGAACTTAAAGGTCTTTAATTACATTTGTAAATAATTCAATGTAACTGCGACGGGAAAGGACTCGATGGATATGTGATACACATTTGGAGCAATATGCCAAATATTATCTTAGTACATTATTGAAAATAGTTTTGACCTACCAGATCCCCTCAAAGGGTCCTGAGAACTCCCCAGGTCTGTGTATTATACTTTGACAATCATTGGAGTGTATATTGCTTTCATTATCATTTTATAACACAAACAGATTTTTAGAATGTGTTAGTGAGTACATTTATTTTATAATTTGTGCACAAAGAATATCCTGTTTTGTTTTGTTTTTCCCCCAAAGGGTCCTTCTTGTTGGGAAGATGTCTTGATCCCAAACCAAATGAGTGGTGAATGCCAGTCTCCAAACTGCCCCGGGACTAGAGCGGTAAGTACGGGTCCAATCTGTTCTTTCATTTTGGCATCTCCAGCGTTTACTGGGAAATGAAATTAGAGACAAAATGCTAACTGACTATTTTCCATCCATTTTTTATATTTGCAAAAAAGATTCAGATTCAGAAGTGTTCATAATATTCACCAAGAATTCTAACTGTATCATTGCCTTCTAGTGTCGTTTTCTTATAGAGTCAGCCATTTGGGGTGATTATGTTGAAACAGGACAATTTAAATTCCTCACAAGGTGATATTCATGGATTATATAGAAGATTCCATTCAAAGTTTGGCGAAAGAAATAACAAAGCTATACATTCATACTTTCCTAATGCTGTGATATTTTACCTTTACATTCCCTGTCATTCAGGGTCACTCTTTCTATCTTTCTTAGTGGTTTTCTGACACAGTGGGCTGTTAGAAAATCTAGAATGGATGGCCAGTTATAAATGGAATCACCATCCTCAATTCTCTGTAAACCCATTTTCTTTGCAAACATACGCCATATCTCTCATATAGAGAAGGTATTTCTGCAATGAGACCCTAAGTACTGAAGTTATCTTAAAAATAATGTAATTATTGTGGTCAAGTTTGTAATCTGCATATTGTTACAATTTTTACTTCCATGGGAAGTCCATGGGTCCATCATCATCTGATTGTATATATTTTCCAATCTGTAAACATGGTTATGGCACCGACACAAATGTCAGCGTTAGCTCACAGACTGTCACAGCCAGCCGGCAGCTAATGTCTTCTCTAAGGAACAAAACCTCTATCAGTAGCAACTAGTAGAGTGTTTGAGCTTGATCCTCAGACGTGTCTTCTCTCTCCAATCTGCTGGAGGATTGCAAGGTTACAGAGACAGCAGTGAGCAGCAGTAAAGATCATTCTCCATCAAATGGGACTGGGGACACTGAACAGCTTTTTATTCATGCAAATCCTGGTGCAAAATAGTGACTTGTGTGCCACTGCCAGATATCAAGGCATAATGCAGTCTTGCAAGTTTGCTACTGGGATGAAATTAAAGTACATATATTTTATTGGAATAATTAAGTATAATTACATATGTGTGTGTGTATGTGAGTGCAATATGTATATCTACATAACATGCAGATATAATTACATTTAATAATCATGTAAATCCCTTAGTACATATAACGTTACGATCCCCATAGTATCTTTACAGCAATGTGAAGTCTTTTGAAAGTCTACTTCAATCATTGACAGTCTGACAGCCTCCATGTACCTTCATATTAATTGGAAGGATTCAGCTTAGCAGAATAGACAGTCTTGTATCTTTAAAAATTCAGCTTCTGATAAGTCAAAGGCCGATAGAGTAGCGTTGGTAATCTTGCCTTTTCTTACTTGTTGAATTTTCAACTTACTAGCGTATCAACTACATAATGCTTAGTAAAAATTAATTTATTTTGAGGTTTTATTTCTGACAGCATGGTGATCTGATAACCTAAATATATCCTTGCAGTACACATTATATAAAAATGCCAAATTGAGTTACAAATACATATCTTTTAAAGAATGACTGTGCTGATGACATAGTAAGGAAAAGTTTATATGCCAAAAGTATCAAGTATTTATTTCTGGCTATTCTCCAGAAGGAAAATCCTGTGAGCTAAAGTCACTCACCAGTGGAGGTTAGGGCCTCAGATCAGGAAAACACTGGTGAGTTTAGGGCCTCATCAGGGTTGAAAATGAAACCATAGAATTATCCATAAAGAACCTCCTATAAAACATGATCTCCTGGGTTTAAGTGGAGAGAGGAGTGTTCTAGGGATAGTTGCCTATTTTATTTTCACTCTAGGGAGAAATGTTAAATTAAAAATTATGGTAATTGACAGCAAATTAGCTAAATGGGTTAAACAGTGAGTGAATATTTGAAAGAGAAATTATAACTTAGATCTGAAATTTGGCCTAATAGAATATACTTAAAATAATAAAAGAGATTTTAAACAACATGGAGGTTAAAATTAGATTTCCGAAGAAAATAATAGAGAGAATATCGGAAAGGTAATATTTCAAAAGGTAATGAGGGACTTTGGCAGTCTAGTGGTTAGGACTCCGTTCTTCCACTTCAAGGACACAGGTTTGATCCGTGGTCAGAGGACTAACATCCAGCATGCCACTTGATGCTACCAAAATAATAATAATAATAATGAAGCAGGCCTTTCCACAATTTTTAAGACCCAAGAATCCCAAGGGGTAAGAATAAAATGAAAGTCACACCTAAATCGATCACTGAAACTGTGAAACATAGAGGTCAGAGAAAAGATTTGAAAGGCAATAGAGTGAAGCCTGGTTGCTACACAGGAGAAAGAATCTATAATTTTGTAATCAATAGCAACATCAGGAGGCAGATGAAATGGAAACAGTATCTTCAAAACGGACTGAAAATAAATGCTAAACTAAAACTGTATTTAAGAAACACCTTCTAAAAACAAAAGTTAAGAACAACAGCCAAAAAGGCATTTTCAGGTAAATAGGAACTCAGGGAACCAACTTCCATCTAAAACTTTCAAGTAATTTCTAAGTTAAATTATTTCAGGCAGAAAGATATCATCCCAGAAGAAAAGCCTGAAATCTGAGAAGGAATGGTTGGAAAAAGAATTGGAGAAAAACCTAAACAAAATATAACAATCAATATGATAACATTTAATGATTGGAAATATATGTAAAGATAATATAAAGTTGCTGGGAAATATTGCATGTGAGCATGGAGCATAAATTAAGTAATGTGAAAAGCTTAATTCCTTCTTCTTTGCCCTTATATTAAAACCATGTTTCTGGGTTGCATTTTACAGTGCAACTAAATATAAACCGTGTCTCTTCTGTTTTGTAAAGCTTTGAATGTAGTGTTTGTTTCTTAAGAAGAGGAGAAGATAGGCATCTTAAATAGTTTATTAATTTTACATTTATGGAGTATTTTAAATTTTTGACACAGTTTTATATACAGTATATGTTTTATTATCATAAAACCTTCCATTTCTAGCACTTGAATAAAATATCCATATACTTAAAATTCAAAAGAGTAGGGTCTGTAATGTATTCTTAATTAATATTTATGCACTTAAAGATTAGATCCATCATTTTACATAGCAGTAGCTTTCACCTTGGTTTATAAGACTACAAATATAAACTTGACCTTACCTAAGCTTTAGGCAGAGAAATCTGAAAAGAAGTCAGTTCTACACTTGTCACTGCTATCTTAGAAGGAAGCATCACAGTAGTTCTGAAAGACATCTTACCTTTTTATGAAAAGAATTCTAGCCAACTCAAAGGGTGTGCACTTGAGAATAAGTGGGAAAAAATCAATTAGCATTTTTTCCATTAGTGAAATTAATTCAACTTTGGATATGATATGGATTTTTTTATGTGCCTTGGGGAATACATATTTTTTCTTACTTGCACAGATGTAGACTAAAGCTTACCTCGAGCCTTGCTCTCTCGGCCTTATTCCTGAGTTCCAAATCACAACTTTTAAAAGGGAGCATCCCTGATCTGTCAAACAGTCCCCTGTGAGGATGTCTGACTTAGCACTGCTTTTGTGGTAATAAAGGGTTTCTTAGCCAACTGTGAGATTGTTGCCTTTTCCCTCACACCTGACAGTTCAGCAGTGGGGTTCAAAATCAGGAATAATTGCAGGGGGAAAAATGAAAAAAAAAAATTCAGTTATTTCTTGTCTTAGTCTGCACAGACTGCTATACCAAAGTGAAAGTGAAAGTCGCCCAGTCGTGTCCAACTCTTTGGGACAACTCTTTACTGTCCTTGGAATTCTCCAGGCCAGAATACTGGAGTGGGTAGCCATTCCCTTCTCCAGGGGATCTTCCTAACCCAGGGATCACACCCAGGTCTCCCTCATTGCAGGTGGTTTCTTTACCAGCTGACCACAAGGGAAGCAGAAGAATATTGGAGTGGGTAGCCTATCCCTTCTCCAGCTGATTTTCCTGACCCAGGAATCAAACTGGGGTCTCCTGCATTGCAGGCCAATTCTTTACCAACTGAGCTATCAAGGAAGTCCCAAGGTATCATAAAATGAGTGACTTATGAACAACAAATACTTAGTTCTGACAGTTGTGGAGGATGGAAGTCTAAGATTAAGGCACCAGCAGATTCAGTGACTGGTGAGGCCCACTTCCTGATTCTTAGCTGGCATTAGCACACCGTTTCTTCCTTGGTGGCCAGGGCAAAGCAACTCTGGGGTCTCTTTTAATAAGGCCACTAACCCTATTCCTGAGGGTTCTGCTCTCGTGACTGTATCACATTCAAAAGACCCCCCACTCCAGATACCATCACAATAAAGATTAGGTTTCAACATGTGAATTTGAGGAAAAGACAAACATTCAGATGATAGCAAAGCAATACATAAAATAATAAATAACCAAGGTCATTATTTTTATGCCTTTAAGGGGTGTTGATTCTACCACTTAACAGCCTCTAGCATGCATCATATTTTATATCTTTGAGAAGTAATATTTGCGTAAATCCTTTTTTAGATTGATTTTGACCAGAGTTAAGCTCTTTTACATAGACTTTTCTTTCTTATCAGAAACAGTTGAGAAGAATCTCTTAAGTAGCTCAAAGACTTATTTCAAGTGAAACTTGATACTAAAAACTAACCCCTGAATTATAATAAATGATGTAATTATTAAACTCAGTGTAGCAAATGGAGAGTTTTCATCTTACTCAATATGTAATTTATTTCTTTCATTTCTCCCTGTTAGGCTCAGTTTATTTCAACTGGAACATTAGTTTGAATATAAGTTAATATTCATAGTCTCCATCTTTGGTTTCATCTTCTGGGAAGATGTTGACAAGGATACAATGAATATTAAATAAGTGTCACCAAATATTGAACAATTTTTACTTACAAATCATTTGCATATTTTATGTCCCCCAAATTTCTTAGTAATGTTTTAGATTAAATCAGATTACTGCGCTTGAAAAGCTCTGTTTTTCTTTTGGTTTCCTTTTATGTTGTTTTAGGCTTAACCAGGATCTCATAAAATGAGTCTTAGGATTTCTCAGGATGGTTTGCTGGTATAGATGATATGTTCTTTTTTTTTCCCAATATCTAATAATAATGGAAGGTTGGCTTTATTTTGTTTTTAAGAAAATATCTGCGGTTGGCCAGGTTGTCACTGAGACAGCCACAAATGAAAGCCTTTATCTGCACAGTGTAAGAGTCATTGGCTGCATATTCTTGTGTTGCCCAAACTTACCTGCATCATGCAGTAACCATCACATCACAAACATCTCCAACTACATATTTAAACAATCCCAACCCTTGTGGTTCCAGGGGCCTCATCAAACCTAAAGGGCCAGTGGGTGGAGGGGAGAGAATGAAAACAGAAAGCAAAGAGGAAAGGCCACATTGACTCCTCTCCTTTTGCCCTCATCCCTGGTGAAGAGAAATGATCTCCCTGTCCTTACACTCTTCTCTAGTTATATTTTCTAAATTCTAAATAAAATAGAATTGCAGTCAAACTCAGATTATGATTGAATGGTACCTAAGCGTGACAAAATGTTCTTTGTTGTCTGACATGCAATTTGGGTGACAAACTAGAAACTTCTTAGAGCATTTTTCAAAATCCTATCAGGTATTCAGACTCAAGGACAGTTTATTTCTAAATCAAGTTTTGAGTAGTGGAAAACAAAAAGTGTCATTTTTTTCTTTTAGAAACTGAGGTAAAATTGAAAGATGTAATATATTTTTTGCTGCTGAGTTGCTCAGTCGTGTCTTACTCTTTGTCTCCCCGTGGAGTGTGCAGCCCACCAGGCTCCTCTGTCTGTGGGATTTTTCAGGCAGGAATACTGGAGTGGGTTGCCATTTCCTTCTCCCGGGGATCTTCCCAACCCAGGGATTGAACTCGCATCTCCTGTGTCTCCTGCATTGCAGGCAGATTCTTGACCCACTGAGCCAAAGGGGAAGCATATATATATATACCTATATATATATATGTATACTATTGTAGAATCAACTGAAATTTTGTGAATTAAAACACAACCTTTTTAATTTTGTTTATAAATAAGTCCACTATGGAAAAAAAATGTCATTTTTTTTTTTAAGGGGACTGAAGAAATTGAGGTAGTTTTTAAGAATTCATAGGTATTTGTGTGGCTCTGAAGTCTAGACTCGATTCCATTCAGTTTTCCTTTTACTGTGAAATAACCCTGTTTGTATTTGAGTGCTTTTACAACTTAGTAGAAAATTAGATCAACAGGCATCTTCTCCATAGTGTTGCTAAAGACTCTTGTATACTGTTACATGAAAAACTTAATCACCAAGGAAAGGAAATCAGTGTATGTGCATACAGCAGAATACTGACACACACATGATAACCAATGTCCACACAATAGTCCCACAAACATAACCTTGGTTTAGCTTATGATGCCATTTTTCAAGCAAATGTGCAGTTTCTATAATGTATATTTTAAGTATTGAAAATAATTCTTGCTTCCTCACTTCTAGGAAAACCCTGATCTGTGTGAATTGTAAGTTGCTTTTCCACTTGATGTGCTATAATTCATATCTTATTTCATATACAGAAGAAAATCGTGCATATTACCACAATGCTGTTGAGATATGAGCAATTTTAAGCATTTTTATCATCCCCAGAGGCTTCAAAAGTTACTTCTTAATTTTTCATCTCTCGATGGAATGATTTCAAAGGCAGATAAGTCAGTGAGAGGCTCTGTTGAAGGTTATATTATGGTTTTTGAGAAGGGCCCCAGAACACAAAGATATGACAAAGGAATTTATCACGATTAACCAAAAAAGCCTGCACTTCAAGACTGCTGGGTTTTAGATTAGGGGAGAGGGGCTATCTATAGGAGAATATAGCAAGAGGTGTGATAAGATAATTTCAATAGATTTGTAAGTGAAATTCTGAGAACTGGAGCAAAGAAAGATTAAATACCCCTGTACACATCACCAAATGTTTCAGCTGGGATGGTGGATTAGACCTAAATGGAAATACCAGGAATTGGGGACTGGAGGTCAGACTGTGATAGGCTCTGAGCAGACACACAGGAGGCTAATGGAGTGAGAAGAATAGAAGGAAGATGTAGGAGTAATGGGCCAAGAGAATGAGGCCTGTCTCTCCACCAGGAAATAGCCTTCTTGATCCTTCAAGCAGGTGATTGATGTGACTTAGAGACCCACACTTCATCATGCCTTGATGGCAGTCATTAAGAAACCATCATCCCTCTTATGCAGGTCAAGCTAGCTCTCAGAAAGTTATCAGAGGCCATGATAAAATTTAGTTTGTAAGACGCATGCTGCAAAGCACACACTTAAACCAGTTTACCAGACTTGAGATGTAGAACAGAAAATATAATTAGATAAATAGAAAATAGCAATGGAGAATAAAATCAGAACTGAGAAGAATTTCATGCACTGTAGACTCACATGTGGGAAAACACTTACTTCCACTAATATTTAGAAAAGAAACATAGTTTGGGATCCTCAGATCTGAATTTCCTAAAGTAGTTAAGTATCAGTACTCAGTACTCAGTTTTCAGAGTATACAGTCCTCAGTACTGAGTTCCAGAAAATAAACTCAGTGCTAATCACCAGACATGAGTGTTTCTGTGAGATGTAGAGAAAACTTTTATGTGTAAAAGATGGAAAAGCAAATTATAATTTAAAGTGTGTGTTTTTCCATTGAGAGAAATATAGTTGTTTTCATAACAAGTATATTTTGGTTATGTTATTCACTGCTCTGAAAACAAAGACTGACCTTCAAGCACTGGAAATCTGGTTGGGGAGATAAGACTTTACAGAAATGACTGCAATTCGGATTGAGCAGTGCAAGGAGAATGTGCACTGAACTTTTCTCTGCCAGGCACTAGGGACAGAAAAGAGACTGTTTCATTTACTGCTCTCACAGTTTGGGGAAGATGTCAGGGCGGGCTCAGCCCGTGATGGTTTTTACCATGAACTACATCTTGATGAAGATGGATATGAAGGAGAGAAGAAGACTTCACTTTGTGAGTAAGAAAGAAGAAAGAAGACAGATGGTGTATCCCAGAGGCCAGCAGACAGGCACACAGAGTGTTTTTGGGGTGAGGGGTAGTGTTCAGAGACCGGAATTCCCTCCACAGAGGTGGAGCAGGTGGGCTGAGGCAGGGACAGGGGCAGTTCCACAGCTGGTGATGTCGCCAGGATGAGGAGCGTTTTATGAGACAGAGGAGATGACAGGAGTTGTGGTTGTGGTTGTATTTGTTGAGTCGTTTCCCGCTCTGTGCGGCCGTATGAACTGTAGCCCACCAGGCTCCTCTGTCATTGGGATTTCCCAGGCCACAATACTGGAAGAGGTAGCCATTTCATTCTCCAGGGGATCTTCCTAACCCAGAGATCAAATCCAGACCTCCTGTATTGGCAGGCGGATTCTTTACCACTGAGCCTCTGGGAAGCCCTAATGACAGGAATAAAGAAATAGAAAACTAAGGGTCATTGATCCCTTAAGTACTATTAGCTGCCTGCTCTCTGGCAGGCAGGAGCCTCAGCACTCCTGTGGGTGCAAAAATCAACATCTTCTGCCTCCACGGAGGTCCTCTCAGTCCTGACGAGCTTGGACTTGTCACCAGGGAGGATGAAAAGGAAGCCCAGGCATTACAAGGACACGAACCAGGATGTCTGCCTAGAATCTATGGGTTAGGGCACCCTTGTTGGGGGCAGTGGTGGCCAGCGCTGGAATCTGCAGGCTGAGTCAGAGCTGCTGGTGGAGAAGCCGGAGGATAACTTCCGGCAGATAAGACCCTCTTGCAAGAGCCCTGCTATGAGAGAATGCTCTCCTGGACAGTATCTGGAATTTTAGACATGGCAGGGATAATAGAGGCAGTGTGCTTTCTCCCTTTCCTATGTTTGTTATTTTTGTTTGCGAGATTTTGCGTAGAGGATTATAACTAGTTATAGAAGGAATCTCACTACACGAACATTTGGATATTTTGAAGGCTGAAATAGATGCTGAGCTAGCTGGCATGAGACATATGATAAAAAACAAAGAAGGAAAAAGAAAATCGAAGTGTACAAAAATAAAAGATTATTTTGGCACACTCTACTGTCCTTAAATCCCTGGTAAATGTGTGAATCAAGGTAAATGAGAATCGGCATTTTGCCTTCCTGAAAGCGAGAAACAACATACAAATGAGATTTTAGTTTAGAACCGATTAGAAGCACCACACTTTTCTTGTATTTATTGGGTCATTAAGAACAGCCATATGGTTTTCTTATCTCATCCGTTCATGTTTCTCCAGTATGTTCCTCAGTGGGAGTCTGTTTAGTGGTTGATTGAAATTCTGTTTTTATTGGTTATCTCTCTGTTATCTGTGATCACCAGGAGTGAATGACCCAGTCTAAAGGGTTTCCTCTCCACTCGTCTATTGCCACCCTTACTGGATAACTGGGACCTCTAACTTTTGAAAATATCAGAGGGTTGCAAAGAGTTGGACGCAACTGAGCTACTGAACTGAACTGAGCTGAAAATGGGTTCCTACGTGAAGTGAAATTGGAGACTGAGGGTCATCCCTTCTTCAGGATCATCCAGTTGACTGTCATTGTTTGCT
Organism: Muntiacus reevesi; assembly: GCF_963930625.1. Classification (NCBI taxonomy): domain Eukaryota; kingdom Metazoa; phylum Chordata; class Mammalia; order Artiodactyla; family Cervidae; genus Muntiacus; species Muntiacus reevesi. The sequence continues at coordinate 162,215,419 of NC_089251.1, forward strand.
GAGCAGTTAAGAAGTGCTGGACTGAGTTAGAATGTCTGTTGGTGACTCCTGTGTCTAAGTGCATGTTTGTTAACTTCTGTGGTCTTTCCACTTCTCCATTTGTAGAGCAAGTCATATGCATCACTTAGGAAATTACACTGTTTGTGGAGATTCAGGACTCAATAAAGCTTCCTGAGTTTAAAAAGTAAACAATAGTCTATTGGGATCATGCGATTGTTTATATCTGTAGGTTTTCATCCCTTATTCAGAAATTCGGTATTTTCCTGGACCCTAGCATTGTCATTTTCCCTTGCAGTTATCTCGTTTATTAGTTTTATACCTGCCTTATAAAAACAAGCTGTTTCAAAGAACCATTTCTCCATGTGCTTTTACCATTCCATTAAAACTTACACTGATGTTCACAATTATGTCATTAAATGGCTTTATGTTAAGCAGTTAAAATTCATATCGCTTAGTACAATGTGCAATATATGGAGAACATTCAGAGAATCAATTCTAATTTAGTATTTAACAGTGAGTACTAATAATTATTATAATGCATGCATTTCAATTTGGACATTTTCTTGATTGAATAATGAAATGCTTTAAATAAGTTCATTGCCTAAGGACTTCAGTTCGGTCACGTACTTTGGTGATAAGATGTTTATCTCATATGGACAAAAGCAGATATAAATGGAGAGGAGTCTACAGTGTGTTTCATTCCTGGGCAGTGGTTACCGGATATGGCTGCATAAAAATAAAGCCGCAACAGTAGAAATACAAAAAGTACATTTTGTTGGAGTTGAGCTAAAGAGGCTCCTTAGAGATGACTTGTGTTTACTCTTATGAAATAAGCAGAGTCAACTGAACTGTGATAAAGAAGTTGCCACTGAAGAATAGGGTTTCTCAGTCATGGTTATGGGGCTACCTAGATGAACTCTGTGACTATTGGATCCCAGTAGAGCAAATAATGGGAAGATTACCCATTCCAGAGGATTAGTCAGGATGCTACAAAGCCATGATTACTACAAACTAGGAATTATGATCCACTAATTTGATTATGATGCACTGTTTAAAGAATTTGTTGTTGTTCAGTCACTCAGTCCTGTCCGACTCTTTGCGATCCCATGGACTGCAGCACGCCAGGCGTCCCTTTCCTTCACCATCTCCCAGAGTTTGCTCAAACTCATGTCCATTGAGTCGGTGATGCCATCCAACCATCTCATCCTCTGTCATCCCCTTCTCCTCCTGCTTTCAATCTTTCCCAGCATCAGGGTCTTTTTTCAATGAGTCGGCGCTTCACATCAGGTGGCCAAAGTACTAGAGCTTCAGTATCAGTCCTTCCGCTGAATATTCAGAGTTGATTTCCTTTAGAATTGCCTGATTTGCTCTCCTTGCAGTCGAAGGGACACTTAAGAATCTTCTCCAGCATCACAGTTCGAAGGCATCAGTTCTTCATTGCTCACCCATTTTTATTGTCCAGCTCTTGCATCCATACATGACTACTGGAAAAACCATCAGTTCAGTTCAGTTGTTCAGTTGTGTCCAACTCTTTTCAACCCCGTGAACCTGATCTTCTTCACATCAGGTGGCAAAGTATTGGAAAAACCATAGACTATATGGACCTTTGTAGGAAATGTAATGTCTCTGCTTTTTAATACACTGTCTAGGTTTGTCATAACTTTTCTTCCAAGGAGCAAGCATCTTTTAATCTCATGCGGTTTAAAGCATAGTCCTTTAGAAATACTGGAATGCCATTGTATTGAGTACTGTGAATTATTCTGAATTTTCCACATTTTCCTTCCAACTCTCACAACTAAAGTACTAAGCATTCTACCACAGATATCAACTCCCCCACTTATTAGGTACCAAACGCACCATGTGATCATGTCAGAGAAATTAAAATACAGTTATATATCTGTGCTGTGCTTAATCACTCGGTCATGTCCAACTCTTTCTGCCCCATGGACTGTAGCCTGCCAGGCTCTTCCGTTCATGGGAATTCTCCAGACAAGAATACTGGAGTGGGTTGCCATGCCCTCCTCCAGGGGATCTCCCAACCCAGGGATATAACCCAGGTCTCCCACATTGCACACGGCTTCCTGGCCGTCTGAGTCACCAGGGAAGCCCTATATATCTGTTAATATCTAATTTAATTCTGTCCACTCCACCTGAGGCTATGCTCTGGTCTCCGATTTCTGTATGTACTTCCTAAGTCACCATTAACAATGTATTTCTGAATGATTTTGCCTGACGGTTTATTCCTCCTATGTCATTGTGTAGCTTAACAGACAGAAGAAGTGAAGTAAGAGAAGCTTGATCTGAGCTTTTCCTCTCACGCTTATAGTCTGATAGTCTTGGACAAAATCTTCACACTGTCAGGTTCTCATTTGTGAAGCAGACATCCAGGACTTTTATACAAGGCAGTTGGAATTACTAAATGTGATAAAGGATATATAAAGTGCTTGCGTCAGAGTCTCACATTGTAAGGGATCAATACATTGTAGTTATTACCGTCGTTGTTCTTATTCCAGTGTATTGACTTTTACTAGGCTTGATCTCTGGCCTTTTCCACCAGTGCTGTGGTCAGTCGACCATAATGCCTCTGTAGTTGATTGTCATTCCTACAAATAACATGAAGTATTCAAATCGATAAAATTGCTCTGACAATAACTTTGTAGCAGACTGCAACATCTGTAGTTTCCTTAAATAAAAATGTACTCAATTTGAATTTTATATAATACATGCGTGATTGTGACATAGATAAAATTCTCTACCAGCTGATCTGGAGGAAAAAAATAAATAACTTATCACAATCACTTAGAAAAGCATTACCGTTGATTTTTTTCAGAACTGTGCACCAGGAGAATGGTCATAATATATTATTATAAATGGTATACTTGAACTGCAATTTAAAGTTATGATGCCTCCATTATTTTCATAATAAATGTTGCTTTTTCTCATTATAAGAACATAATGTGGGCTGAAAAAAATAGCCTTCATATAAAGTAAAGGCTAAAACTTAGGTTTAATCAAACCACGTGGAGAAGATCACTGTTGACATTGGAAATGTGCTTTCTTCTAGATGGTTTTCAAGCTATACATGTCTATGTGCACATGAACACACACTTTTTTGTAATGAACTCATATCTTATGTGTTATTTTGTAATTTGTATCTTTTATATCATATATTGTGCTCATTTTCCTATCAACAGATAGAAGTCCACATGATTGTTTTATGATTGATGCTATTCTATTCTATTTAGCGGTCCCCCATCAGTGAATATTTAGGCTGCTCTGCATTCCATGATCTCGCTCGTGTACACCTCTATAAACGAGTCTGGTCACAGTTTCACAAAACAATTTTATTTACATGTTTCTGACTGTGCTCGGTCTTTGTTGCTGCACAGGCTTTTCTCTAGTTGTGATGAGCGTGGGCTGCTCTCTAGTTGTGATGAGCAGGGGCTTCTCTCTAGTTGTGATGAGCGGGGGCTTGTAATGAGCGGGGCTGCTCTCTGGTTGTGATGAGCGGGGGCTTCTCTCTAGTTGTGATGAGCGGGGCTACTCTCTATTTGTATTGAGTTGGGGCTACACTCTAGTTGTGATGAGCGAGGGCTGCTCTCTAGTTGTGATGAGCAGGGGCTTCTCTCTAGTTGTGATGAGCGGGGGCTTGTAATGAGCGGGGCTACTCTCTGGTTGTGATGAGCGGGGGCTACTCTCTAGTTGTGATGAGCAGGGGCTACTCTCTAGTTGCGGTGCACAGGCTTCTCATTGTGGTGTCTCCCCTGTTGCGGAGCAAGAACCCAGGATGCACAGGCTTCAGTGGCTGCAGCACGTGTTTATGGCTCGCAGGCTCTGGAGCACAAGCACAGTAGCTGTGGTTCACAGGACCAGCTTCTCTGAGGCTTGTGCGATCTTCTCATAACAGGGATCAAACTCTCCGTGTCTGCATTGGCAGGTGGGCTCTCCCCCACTGAGCCACCAGGGAATCTTTGGTCACATTTTCAGAATATAGTTTTAGAAGAAGAGTTGCTAGGTCAAAAGCATTTTGCATTTAAAGTGTTATGATGCTTAATTCCAATAGGGCCTCAGGAAAGTGCACACCTGTTAAAACTCTCCCTAAAACTAACCCACTCCAGTATACCTGTGTGGAAAACCCCATGGACAGAGACGCCTTGCAGTCTACGATCCTTGGTGTTGTGAAAGGGTTGGACACAACTTAATGACTAAACCCACAAAACTATTAGAATACAGTTCATTTGTTTTACTTTTTATCCGTGTTTTCAGTGGGACAGTGTATCTCATGTTAAATTACCTGTTCCCAATTACTAGGAAGCATGAGTAGGTTTCCATTATTTATTGCTCATTATTGTGGCTATTTCTTTGCCTTAAATAACCCACTTTTTATAGTAACCCTTTATCAAACATATTGCAAATATTTTTTGCCCGTAATCGATTTAACTTGAAAGTCTTTATAGGTGTATTAGAACTATTTAAGCCAGTTAAGGATGATGTGCTTAACTCATATAGCATTTAAGGAGTTAAATGTATTGTCTTCTTTGTAGGATTAAGTCTTTGCAGTCATTCTTAGTAGAATCTACTTGGCATGCAAGCATAGATACATTATAGATATTTACTGAAAATTTTTCCTAGTTATTTTATTTCCAAATCTTTCTTTTTAAAATGTTTGATAAATGTAGGTTTAACTTTAGTGTGAAGGATTTTATATGAATCTAATTTTACTTATTTCACCTTCCCAAAACTAACTTTGGGGTCTTATCTCTAGAGTCTGTCCTGCTCCTTTAACCTGTCTTTTGTGCCTCCAAACCTACATAGTTTTGATTAGTGTAACATATAACATATTAGAACATATTTAGCATCTGATAATGTAGGTTCTCCAAATTGCTGTCATGTTTTTCTTGCTATTCACACAAACTAATTTTTTCCACATGACTTAGATTTTTTATAAAGTTTGAAAACAGATTTCATGAACTTGTTTTCAATATATGAGTTCAGCATGTCATCCCAGAGAAATCACGAGAGAATATTATCTAAACATAGATTATATGTGGCAATGTGTATCTTGTTTTTGAGCTCCGAGCTATTTCCAGAAAAGCTATCACTCCCCCAAATTAATTCCTTAGAATTTTATTGGATACATAGTACAAGCTCTTGGGTAGTATTTCTGGTTGACCAACAGTTCTAACCATATATACACATGGGTTTCCCTGGTGGCTCAGCTGGTAAAGAATCAACCTGCAATGCGAGAGACCTGGGTTTGATCTCTGGGTTGGGAAGATCCCCTGGAGGAGGGAAAGGCTACCCGCTCCAGTATTCTGGCCTGGAGAATTCCATGGACTGTATCATACATGGAATCACAAAGAGTTGTACACGACTGAGCAACTTTCACTTCACTATATGTACATATACATATATATATATGGTTAGCATTTCATGGGATAATATATACTTTGTCAAGTTTTTTCTCTTACTTGACAGAGTAGAGTACTCGATTAACTTACCTGGAAGGCTGCTATTCTTTAAATCACAGATATTCAGCATTTTTCAACTTGAATAAAGTTTGCTAAATCAATCATCTTATAGTAGGCTTTTAAAAATTATCATTTCTATTTGATTTGTAATATTACTTTTTAGGGAAGTTAAGTATTAATAAAATTAGCAGTCCATTGCTCTTTACCATTTCATTTTTCTAAATCGAAGGCCCCGTTCTGTCCATCCTTCAAGTGCATGAATGTGTGCTAAGTTGCTCGGTCATGTCCAGCTCTCTGCGACCCCATGTACTGCAGCCCACCAGGCTCCTCTGTCCATGAGATTTTCCAGGCAGGAATACTGCAGGGGGTTGCCATTTCCTTCTTTAGGGGACCTTCCTAAGTGAGAGACGAAACCCGAGTCTCTAGCATCTCCTGCGTTGGCAGGTAGATTCTTTATCATGGAGGCAACTGGGAAGCCCCATATTGCAAGCATTACCATGTAATATTCTTCAATAGTATGGAATTTCCAAAAACACACACAAGCAGGAAGGAAAGGAATAATTTATATGAACTATCCTTGTTTTTATCTTCTCTACCTATTTTGGCTCGATTTAGTAAAACCACTGGAACAAGAAAGACCTAGATTTAAGATACTAGTTCCAAGCAAGCATTGCTAGTTGTGTGACCTTGAACACAGTCTTAGTTCTTTTTTGTAATCCTTTTTAAAATCATTGAGTTATAGGTGATTTGTTGTTATTGTTTAGTTGCTAAGTCATGTCTGATTCTTTTGCAGCCCCATGGACTTGTAGCCCACCAGGCTGAATACTGGAGTGGGTTGCCATTTTCTTCTACATGATTGAACTTAAAAGCATTTGTATAGCAAAGAAATCCATGAAAAAAGACAAGCTATTGAATGAGAGAAAATATTTCCAAATGAAATAAGGGTTTAGTATCCAAAATATATAAATAGCACATACAGATTGATATAGTTCTTTTTTCAACATAGGAAGTGATAACAGTATCTGCCATGAGGGCTGTTTTGACGTGATAGATATACGTGAAAAGCAATTACCACAGTACCAATATATAACAGGCACTCCCTAAGTTTTGCCTATTATCTATTAATAGGCAAATCTAATGACAATCCAAGAAAGGCTACTATTGTGTAAAGCTTTAAAAAACATAGTATGCTTGTTGATATCCTCTATTTTTCAAAATTCTTAAACAATTTGATACTATATTCTCAAACATTATTTGTGCTATATTGTAACAATTAACTTAAAAGATCTCAAATATCCAAGGCAATCTTGATAAGGAACAGAAATGGAGGTATCTTACTCCCTGACTTCAAAAGTATAGTTACCAAAGCAGTGTGGTAATTGCACAAAAATTGACATACAGATCAATGGAACAGAATAAGTAGCCCAGAAATTAACCCATGCACTTACAGTCAATTAATCTACAACAAAGGAGACAAAAATATACAACGAGGAGAAAGTCCCGTCAGTAACCGGGTCTCAGAAAACTGGAAATTTCTAGGTAAAAGAGTGAAATTAGAACGTTCTCTCATCTGATATACAAAAGTAAACTCAAAATGGATTAAATACCTAAATGTATGACTGCAAACCATGAACTTCTAGAAGAGTAACACCAACAGTTTCTATGTGGCCTAATACTGTCAGATTAGAGTCAAAAGAAAGATCTTATTTATGTTGACCATACTGACTCATGCATTCAACAAATCTTCATCATAATTCTAGATTATAGAAATTAGGTATAATTCTAGATTATAGAAATAAAGAGGTAAACAAAAATAGAAAAGATAGAAGGAAACTCTGCAATGTTCTATACAGTCAAATGAATGAACAGCACAATTTCAGTTGATAGTAACTGATATAGGTTTCCCAAATCCATGAACTTATTTTCCGATAAATTATTAAGACGGAAGCATTTCTTAGACATTTCTAAGCATTTGTAAGACAACTGATAAAGTTTAGAAAATCTACTCTTAATAAAAAGAGAAGCTGTAAGAATGATCAGAACTCAAAATCTGACTTTCTGTTTCCCTTCCCCTAAATACTCCTTGTAAGATGAAGTGTTGGGGCTAGATAATCTTCCAGGTGCCTGCAAACTTTAAATATCAGTGTATCTTTTTGTAAAGAAGAAAGTAACATATCAGTAATGAGATAGCTAAGAGACAGAAATATAAAATAAAGTATACATGTCATTTGCAGATCATAAATTATAATATTCTACCAATGTTTTATATTCCTTTGTAGCACATCTAGTCTATTTTAAAAGATTTAATACAGTTAACAATTATTTATATAAAGTGAAAAAGTTCTTTTCCAATTTCCTGTTCTCCTATGACGTTTTTAACTGAAGATGCTAATAGATGTTTTACATGAAGAAAAATGCTTCAGAAGGAGGAAAGCAGGTCGGATTTCTGAACCATTAACCTGATGCCCTAGACCCTAATGTGCTCAGACACGACCTGTGGTCAGCACGCGTCTCGGTCATTGTCTTCTCAAGCACTGAGAAAAGAGATGGTGGGCAGATAATCATAGCAAATGGGACAGGCGATCCAGGAGTCAGTGTCTGGAAAGAAAGAGTCTCAGAGATTAAGCAAGAGTTCCTCTAAACCAAGAATCAACAAGTGGGTCAGGTTAAGGAAAAGCTAGGAGCTCAGAGAAACTGGGTCAAGCTTCTTTGATACTACAGTGAAAATCAGAAATATTATAGACACATCATGGAGAGGTCTCCCTACATGTCCAGAGCATTGAGCTTGTTTCAAACGAAGAATGATGAAAATTCTCTGGAATGTTCAGGGAGAGCCAAGTAATATGTATTAGAGCTGCTTGATATGAAGGTGACACAGAAGCAGGCAACACCCTTCACGCTTGGCAGAGAACTCAGAAAGTCTGCATGCGCGCCTGTAACTGGTGGGTGGCATACAGGGAGACGCTGAGTCGTGGCCCTGACCAGAGTGTGTCCTGGAAGGATGATGCTGTAACAGGGGAGGTTTATGGCAGATGTAGGACATGCCTGCACCCTGAAGAATGGGGAGGAACACTTATCTGTGTTGAAGGGCAAAAGGAAGCCTTGATTCCTGGAAGGATGGGACTTCGGTAAAGGTGCACAGAGAGAATTAGTGTGCCCTGTAACAGCAACAGTCAGACTGGCCTCTGAGAGCAAGAGGCAGACATGAATAATAGCAGCTTCTGAGATGTTTCCCGTAATTGGGACTGTTTTATGTGCAGAGCACACCCAATTCCTAGCAGTGATCTCTTAAATGGAGATGTACCGATAAACGGAAGCTTTTCCTAATGTACAGGCAAGATCATTTGTCAAGGGGTGGGAAGGAAAAGGTATTGGTGTAAGGGGAATAGAAAAGATTTCAGACAGCTGTTCTGGGAGAGTTCCAGGAATTTAGGGGACAGTATGCAACAGAAAGGGTGTGGGCTGTTTGATCAGCTGTGCCTAGGTTCCAGGTCAGTGAGCGTAGACTGGCCCTGGACCTGGTTCTGTAAGGTTTGCCTGTGAAGCTTGATGGTCTCTTGTGAGGACCAAGCTGGGAGTAGACTGGGGACATTGTGGAGTGTGGGGGGGTGGGCGGGCAGTGGAGCAGTAAATCCAGATCTGGTGTGGTGCCAACCTCGGGGACCCTACAGGTGAGGAAACCCAGCTTTGCAGGAATCTGGCAAATGGTCACATTGCTTTTGTCTTTACAGATTTAATTGATGATGAATGCTGCTTATTTTCCTCCCTTAATATTCACAGTTGCCTTACCTGAGACAGCCAGAAAGTGATAGTGTTCTCATCTTTAAGGCCAGCCCGCACATACACTAATTGGGTCCCTCCATAAAAAGCAATTGGACTCACATTCACAGGTTTTATAAATTATTGAGATGATAATTGACATGATATTGACACAGATTTAGATTATGGTATGTACTAGCCAATGAAAGTCGTGTCCGACTCTGAGACCCCATGGACCATAGCCTGCCAGGCTCCTCTGTCTGTGGGACTTTTCTCAGGCAAGAATACTGGAGTGTTGCCATTTCCTTCTCCAGGGGAATCTTCTCAACCCAGAGATTGAACTTGGTTCTCCTGTATTCCTGGCAGATTCTTTACTGCAGATGGTAAATGCCTGCAAAACAGGAGACCCTCGTTTGCTCCAAGGGTCTGGAAGATCCCCTGGAGAAGGAAATGGCAACCTATTCCAGTATTTTTGCCTGAGCAAAGTCCCAAAGACAGAGGAGCCTGGTGGGCTACAGTCCCTGTGGTCCCAAAGAACCAGACATAACTGAGCATCTAACACTCACTTATGAAAGTGTGCTAGGAAGGAGTCATTAACATTATCCAAGTCAAAAAGTGGGGCTTCCCTGGTAGCTCAGTCGGTAAAGCATCTGCAGTGCAGGCAGGTTCAATCCCTGGTTTGGGATTGATACCCTAGGTGCTCTAGAGAAGGAATGGCAAACCACTCCAGTATTTCTGCCTGGAAAAATCCCATCGACAGAGGAACCTGGCGGGCTACAGCCCATGGGATTGCAAGAGTCGGACACGACTTAGCAACGAAACCACTAAGCCAAAACATAAATGACATCCAATATAACCCTGGACAATTAAAGTACAGATATGATATGGCATTTACGGGGAGCAAAATGCATATGGGCCCAAGTCAAGAATGAGAATAAAGGATGACACAGAATCACAACGGAACAGGAGCCAGTCCCCATAAGCAGCTTGTCCTGAGAGTGCAGTCCGCTGTCCTTGATTATCAGCGCCTGGGGCCCGGGAGCATAAAGCTGATGGTGAGGTTGCTGTGCGCATCTGCAGAGTTCCAAGAAGGCTCCTATTACCTGGGTTCTCCATGCGTACGTGTCAGGTTACCCCTTGTGGGAGAAGCCAGGAAGCCAAGCCTTCCCTTCGGGGGCTCGCCTCACCAGTGAGCTGGAGACAAATTATAACCTGAGGGAAATACCTTCAGTGAGAAGTTTAAAAAGTCAGACCCGGGGACTCGGTTCCCACTCGGGGTTCTGGGGCGGGGCGTGCAGAGGGATCCCCGCGAGATTCTGAAGCTCAGCCGCCTTGATGATCGGCAGACAGGCACGGAGCTGGTGTGCCAAGGTTCTGGTTGTCCTTGGGTAGAAATGCGGTCCTTTTGATGGTTGGTGACAAAATTACGGTGGTAGAAGTCTGTTCCCGCTGAACCTCTGGCATATTTTATCCTGTCCTCCTAAAGCATTGCTGTGAACATCACCATGGTATTTCTGGAGCTCTCCGCAGAACCAGTGGAACGTGCGGTCAAATCTCCACCTTCTCTTCAGTCCCCGCATCTCCCCCGCTGTGGTCTTCCCCAGCCGGCCTCCCTGGTTTCTGTCTCCTGTCTGCTGTCACCCTGAAGCCAGTAAAGGATCCCGCCTCCTGACTTTGGTGTAGCCCATCTTGTGAAGATAGCGGTGCCCGGATCAAGGATGCCCGCTCCTGGTCCTCCTGAGCTGATGCCCCAGGCGCAAGAGTGAGGAACTCTGCCTGGCATCAGGGGAGCCCCGCCGTTACTCCACCACTGCGTGTGATGCCAGGGGCTAGAGCCGGAATGCCTGGGCACACCCCGCCTCTGGGCCTGTCCACGGAAGCAGCTTCTTCAGTGTCTCTTCTCTGCCTCCTTTCACAAGAGACACTCTCCACGCTCAGAAGTTTCCATGAGATCTCCACAGGCATGCACACCATCTTCCTGAAGAAAGGTGTCGTCTGCCAGCATGCAGGTTGTCTCAGTCCACAGTGCCCCAGACCTCTCCATTTCAGAGCAGGGACCCTGCTTTCCTCACATTTTAAACAAGATGTCCATTTTCGGTGGTTTACTCAAAACCTCAGAATACTCTCTCCAAAGAGGAATTGAAATTTCCACCTTGTGGAACTGATGGCAGCTGTTCTGGCATTCCTTCCATCTGCAAGGTTACAACGCAGACACACAGATACTCACACACTTCAGAGCCTCGTTTTAGATAAAACGCATCGATGACGAGCTGTACTTAACACCGGGCTCTTCTGAAAAAGCAGATCTGTGGCCGTGCTCAGTTCTCCCGGGAAGACAAACACTACTGTGTTTCTGGTGTTTCTGACCACTTTCCTTTCTGTTCTTGGGAATCTGGGTCAGAGGAGTTATTCAGAGGGATGATGGTTCGTTCTTTTTCTCTACTAATATGATAAATTATAGATAAATAAGAGTATTTAGTATGTATACAAATCACATAGCATGAATACAAATTTAGTATGTATACAAATCAGATAGTATGAATATTCATTGGAAGGAGTGATATTGAAGCTGAAACTTCAATACTTTGACCGCCTGATGCGAAGAGCTGACTCATTTGAAAAGACCCTGATCCTGGGAAAGATGGAAGGCAGGAGGAGAAGGGGACGACAGAGGATGAGATGGTTGGATGGCATCACCAACTCAATGGACATGAGTTTGAGTAAACTCCGGGAGTTGGCAATGGACAGGGAGGCCTGGCGTGCTGCAATCCATGGGGTCGAAAAGAGTCAGACGTGACTGAGCGACTGAACTGAACTGATACAAATCACGCAGCAAGTTAATATATTTCATCTCTTCTTCCAAGTTTTCTTCCTTTTTTCCCCAATTGCCTCCTCCCTCCTCTCTCTCTATTTCTTTCTGCCACAATCATGCTTTAAGCATCTACATCAGGAGCTATGCAAAGTCTAAGAAACAGAAGTAAACACATCACATTTTCCTCTCTCAAGTAGTTTCTGTCTTGGGAGGAAGTGAGACTTGTAAAAAAAAAATATGGAGTATAAGAATATACAGTGTTGTATAAGATATATTGCAAACCCCAAGTTGAGAATGATTAACTTTACCCGAGGTCAGAAAGGCTTAACAGAAGAAGTGACATGAACTTACTCTTGGAGAAATTGCCCATATTTCTTTTTCTTTAGTTTTTGACACAGTGGAAGGTGTTCCTTATGTCTTCTACTCATGCCTGAGGACCGATTTATTTACAGGAATGTATAGAGTTTTGTCATGCCAGTAGGAAGTAACTGAAAATAAGTGGAAATGAGAACAAGTTTCTGGCAGGAAATGTAACCAGGAGGACCTTAAAAATGTTTACCTCCTGTGGATGTTGCAAAGCATCAACTTAGGATGTACTGCGATTATAAACATTAAACCATATCTAAATTAATGCAGTAGTTAAATTATACACAGTTTACATTATCCGAACCCACGGGAATCTTGAAGTCACATTAAATGAAGAGACTAAAAATGTAGTCAGTGTACTGACATTAAAAGATTAATATTAAGATTCTTGAAATACAACTGGCTGAAATGGGGTGGGGAGAGTGGATTAAGAATGAGAGTTCTGAAGTTAAAAGTGCACATTTGAATCCCGGCTATGACTAGGGGCAAAAGAATTTCTCTGTTATACTTTCCTCATCTATAAAATAGAAATTCAAAATGGTGGTTTATACGTTTGTTATAAAGATTATACAAGAAAATACTTGAAATACAATCTCTTACCCATAGGAAACAGTTGCTCACTATTAACTGTTACTGTCATCATTTTTACATGTAAAGGAAGCTATTAGCAATAGCTATTAGCACCTCCGGCAACTTAATCCTCATTGCCAGCAACACATAAATCACTTGCTTTTCACATGATCTGACACTTACCAAGATTCCTAGAATGTACATAGTTGGCAAACATACAGCAGGTCCATTTATATTATTGCTATTCAACTTATCTTGAAAAATAGTCATTTACCCAAAAAATTGAGAAAGAGATGAGCAGATAAATATGCAATGACACTGCCATTATGAAGCTCATTTTCCTTAAGGAAAGTATTTTTATAAATAATATTGCTTCAGAGCATCATGGTTAAAACCCTTCTAGAATATTTACAGCAAAAATGTCCCTCAGGAAATTTAAGGTAGGTGAAGGTTAACATGTCTTAAAGCGTGAAGAGTCTTCCAGATGGCCTATCCATGGTCAGCAGGACATATATTTTCACACGGCCAGGGCAAACTTAAGTGCCTGAATCCTGGTTCTTTCCAGCAGACTTCATGCAGAACTGAAATGGCTTCATTTGCCTGGACTTAACAAACAAGAAACAAATAATTGTAGTATCCCCCAAAATACCACGTTCGTGCCTCTACATCTGAAGGAAGGCCAGATAGCTTCTCAGTTGTCACATGTACATACAGATTGAGGAGTCAATCTGATACACCTGTACAGTTCTGAAATTCCTGAGACTGAACGATGTTTGCAGGAATGCTGGAGCATCATTGCACGGTGTGAAAGGATAGATTCTGGCCGTCAGGAGGCACAGATCCAGGATTACCTCAAATTTGCATTGAAGCAATTATTCTATAGCCTTTGCTAAAGGCATTTGATATTTAATCATTTATTTAACTGTAGTTTCAATATGATATTTTGATCACTTGCATTTGTTGGGCAGCAGAGATATTGAATAATATCCTCTAAACTGAGAAGGAACTTTAAGACTGAGAACAAAGAAGGCAACTCTGCAAAGTGCAATTACGAAGTTTTTCGTGGGGAACTTGCACACAGGAAGGAAGGGTCAGGCAGACGAAGCTCCACAGGTGGGATCACAGCTGCACTCCTTGCCATGAGAGGGGTTCAGGGGGCTTTAGAGGAACCAAAGCTGAAAGCAAACTCTTCCAGCTCAGGAGAAGCACGTCCCGCCTTTGAGGACCAGGGGTTTTCCCTCCCCTCGGGGTCGCATTACCATTAACCATCTGTGTCCGCAAAAGCATTCTTCCAGTTCTCCTACCAGAGGGAGCCAAAGGTACAGGCTGATGTGCATTTACTGGCTTGGGTGTGTCTCTTGCGAGTTGAGTTAAAGCTCAGTCCAACAGGAAGCAACGGGGGCAGACTGGGGAACGGAGATGGAGCTGGCGAGATGGAGTCAGTGTGGTTCAGCCACACAGATTTATTATTATCAGCTGTTTCAGTTTGACAGGGAATTCAAGGGAAACCTGCTCTGATTGCTCATGGACTTACAAATTTTGACATATACCAAGATAGAGTCTTTATTCATCATATATTTGAGAAAAATCATTCTATTTTCCTAATTGTATGACATACTCTACTGTTTTACTCCCCAATTTCAAAACTTATGATTTTAGAAAAACCTTTTCTCAAGTAATTAGATTTTGGTCAGCTTAATTTTGTTTTACTTTTCAGTACATCATTTTTACTTTTTTTATTTTACTTTATTTTTAATTTTTCCTTAATGTGTCCCAATACAAAATATTACTATGTTAAGTAATTAAGTAATTAATTAAATTAACTTTCTTAACATATTTCAGTTTATCTTTCCCTTAGGAAATTCCTTCAAATTATGACATCATCAGAGAAACATCTGTCTAGACTATCAACTACCTTCAACTTCACCAACCACTTTGTAATGTCCAAATACAATGTCTTTAATATTATCTACAAGAATATCTTTTTAAAAATTGATTTAAAAAAGGAGGATTTGGCTTGTTTTTAGACTTCACTTGTATTTTCCTTTATTCTTATCTGTACCTTTCCTTTTCAATTCACGAGACACGTAACGTTCTGTCAGCGTGTATTCAGAGTCTCTCCAGGCTGTACCTGCATCGCATCCTTATTAATTGGAAACCACAAGTGCACCCAATGCAGCAGAGTCACAGTCTTCAGGGGCTCCAGACCCATCTGAGATGTGCCACGGCAACTTTCCTCCCCACAGGGCAAATATGCTGCCTCTGTATTCAGGAGCACAGGTTGCAAATGTAAATGAACTGACAGGGGCAGATGACACTGGAGCAAAGCGGAACCAGACCTCTGCAATTTTTAATAAGTGGTGTTATCGAGCACGCATGGGACCCCTGAATGAAGGCGTGTTGTGGTGAGCTGCGCTAGTATACCGGGAACTGAGGACTCCCCGCCATCCCTTGGCATGCCGGATCTTAAAGCTTGGAAGGCGATCTGCAGCTCTGCTCTGTCACTGCTCAGCAGATTAATTACACCTCAGTGCAATAAGCCTTAATGTTCCGGGGATGGTTATTGTAGTATATCATTCCAATGATCTGTGGATAGCGAACTACTCGGAGGCTTGTTTTGAACTGCACCTTTCAATCCATCTCTTAGCGCTTGGAGGATGCGCCGAGGCATACAAGGGCTGGACACACTTCAGTACCCATCAAAGTACTCTTTAAGCACCTTAGCCTGTGCCTTACATGGTTCTGATGATGCTAATGATGCTGTAACAGTGAGCGCACTTTTTACTTACTTTCTGAAAGCACAGTCATCAGGCCCCAAGGAAGGGTGAAGGAGGAGGAGAGTGAGGCTAAGTCCTAACACTTAAGGCTTCACTGATGCACGAACTTGATCTCCATGTAGCTCCTTTCTTCTCTATAAAGTATAAACTTAGTAATAGAATTTTAACCCTAGAGATTATGATTCTAATAGCAGAAAGAAAATGCCTTGGAAGCTCATCCTGAAACATTGTGTGAGCCGGTGAGCGATCTAAGTGTGGGTCATTCACCAGGGTGGCTCAGAAGGAGGTATGGAATGCTTTGCAGAAAAATTTGCGTAATAATATGTCAGAGAAGTATGGTGTTCCCAAAGTGGGTCCAGGCTAAGTTGAGGGAAAATAATCATATAAAGACAGATGCCTTGCTAGATGCAGTGCTTTGGATTTTATGTTTTGCCTAGAGTTTCAGATACTGCTCACGAAGTCTTTGTGTAGTTATGTCATGTAGAACTCATATATTTAGAATTTATTTAATGGTATAGAGCTATACTCAAGATATTTTTAGGCTCTTGGTGGAGGTGAAATGTTTTAAGTACATAAGGTATATTGGAGACAGTTATGAAAAGTTGAGCAAATTTATAAATCACCTTGAAATAATCAGTGTGCATGTTAAATACAATTCTCCATAGTAATTGTAAATCATTCATGTTGTATTTTTAAAGAGGCCCTAAGAGAAATCTGTCCATATTGTATTGGAGCTTAATTTGTATTACCATAAAGGACTGAAAGTAATAAAAATGCTTTCTTTTAAAATATTTTGTAATTCAGACTCTTCAACTAATCCAAAATGGCTTTCCTCACTATTAGTGTAAACTAATCTTATTTTAACCACATTTCCAAAGACTAAAATATTAGCGCGGGTACATGTGTTGTTAACTTGCTATTGAGCCTCAAAACTCCAAGCTTTGCCTCCCTCTGGAAGTTTCTGGAGCCTCTGTTCCTCAGCACTCTACAGATTTCTCCCACTGGGTTTATGGGCTTGTTGCAAGGCAACCGGCTCCCGGGTGCAGGCTGTAGGCAGACAACAGTCGCTCTCCCTGGGGTTTCTTTGTCCACGCTTGTATTGGTTTATTTTAAGATGAGCACAGCTTGTCTTATAGGAGGTGAAAAAGGAAAAAAATAGCTAAGTGACTGAAAAGGTTAACTAGGAAATATAAAAGCCTATAGTCTCTTGCTGTGACAGGCAAAGTTTCAGAAAATGATGGATTTGATTTCCTCAAAGGGATCTTTTAATGTGATGGAGAAAACATCTGAATTAATTAGACAAAAAAACCAGTGCTCTGGAGCCTCTGCTGAGAAAAACTAGGTTCCTAGTGAAGAAGTCTCACATCAATTGTTAAACCTTGTTTTTTCAAACATTCTTGAAATAGTTTCAATTTTTTTTTAGCTTTCAGTTTTGTATTAAAGGTAATGATTTTCTATCATTTGGTCTGAATTAGACATTTTTTCACTATGTTCTTGACATGACAATGATGATACAATTAATTGGGCACTTAATCTTGTCAGGCACCATGTCATGTGTTCTCATTTTATCCCAAAGAAACCTCGTGTGACTCTGATGCCTCATTTTAAAGACAAGGAAACTAGGCCTAGATTGAGTGAGTGAAGTCGCTCAGTCGTGTCCGACTCTTTGCGACTCCATGGACTGTAGCCTACCAGGCTCCTCGATCCTTGGGGTTTTCCAGGCAAGAGTACTGGTGTGGGTTGCCATTTCCTTCTGCAGGGGATCTTCACAACCCAGGGATTGTACCCGGGTCTCCTGCATTGTAGGCAGACACTTTATCGTCTGAGCTGCCAGGGAAACCTAGATTAGCAACCATCTTATATGAGTAATTCTTAGAGCTGGATTTCAAACCAGTTTTGGTGAATAGAAAGAATAGACTCCACTTCAATGTAGAGCTAACGCCGTACATTCAGTCAATTCAGTTCAGTCGCTCAGTCGTGTCAGACTCTTTGCGAACCCATGAATCGCAGCACGCCAGGCCTCCCTGTCCATCACCAACTCCCGGAGTTTACTCAAATTCATGCCCATCGAGTCGGTGATGCCATCCAGCCATCTCATCCTCTGTCGTCCCCTTCTCCTCCTGCCCCCGATCCCTCCCAGCATCAGGGTCTTTTCCAATGAGTCAACTCTTCGCATCAGCTGGCCAAAGTATTGGAGCTTCAGCTTCAGCATCAGTCCTTCCAATGAACACCCAGGACTGATCTCCTTTAGGATAGACTGGTGGAATCTCCTTGCAGTCCAAGGGACTCTCAAGAGTCTTCTCCAACACCACAGTTCAAAAGCATCAATTTTTCGACGCTCAGCTTTTGTCACCAGTCACATCCACAATTGGGTATTGTTTTTGCTTTGACTTCATCCCTTATTCTTTCTGGAGTTATTTCTCCACTGATCTCCAGTATCATATTGGGCACCTACCAACCTGGGGAGTTCCTCTTTCAGTATCCTATCATTTTGCCTTTTCATACTGTTCATGGGGTTCTCAAGGCAAGAATACTGAAGTGGTTTGCCATACATTAGATTTCCATAAAGATAGTTCCATAAACAACTATTTCCAAAATTATTTTGCTTTTTCATAAAGGTTAACAGATAACGAAAATGAGTTTAAAATTATAAAACACGAAAGATTTATCCGTATGGTATGATTTAAGTATTTGAGACAAATTGGTTAATGAGACAATGTGACAATTTGAGCAAGTTTGTGAGGGAGTCAGATCTATATTGCATGGAAGTATGTAAATTTGCTAGTAGAGCCTCTGAGGGTTTCGGTCATGGGTTTTGATGTATTTGGTGTAAACCGTCCTGCCCATCCCCTCTCATTACGGAGAGGATGTTTTCCTTCGGGAAACATTAATACATAAAAGCATTAACATTAATAACATAATACATTAATACATAATACATAAAAGCAACTCCATGAAATAGGAGGCAAAAAACCACCTTGCTTTTATCTGGGCCTGGGCCTGAAGCTCCGTTCGTCTCCATAGTGAAGGCTAGGTTGGATCTCATGGCCTAATGAGGCTTAAGGCCGAAGAGTATAAGCTGTGATCTCAAGGTTTTTATTACTCAGTGATCAGCAGACTTGGACCACCAAGAGGAGAGTGCTCCTGGGTTATTTGCATGACTTGCTAATACCCCACTTCCAATTAGAATAAACACAGCCCAGTTAGTGAGCTCACTGTGGTCATCAGCGTAGCGCTCTGCTCCTGGTGACGGGAGGTGGCGGAGGTCGGCGGGAGCCAGGCAGGGGCGCTCAGTACTGTTATGCCTTTATCCCCATCTGAACCAGAAGGAAGAGATGTAGAACACTTTAACTTCTTCAAACGGTCATCTTGTGTACAGAAAGTGGGTGGTGGGAAAAAACTCATTGACTCTTCGACGTGGGTGTGTTTTGATGAGTCTGCTGTTCGTTGGAATCTGATTCAAGTACAGGACCTATCAATGACTCACACGGGTTACAGAAAGGCCGCTGGTAAGGCAACAGATATGTTACCTTTGCTATGAATTTGCTTTTTTTTTTAAACCAGAATTCGTCCAGCTTTTTATTCCTCTAGCAGAGAGTTGCCCTATAACGTGAAACTGACTTTCATGAAATACGAGTAAATATGAAATGCCAGATGGAGACCTTCGTCTTGGTGGCTGTGAACTGTTCTTTTTCATTTTGGAGGCTCAGAATGAATACTTATCTTGTCAGTTTATGCTCCATTGTACAAAGGTTCTGTTTTGTGTAAACGAACTTAAGTCAATTTAAAACAAATTGATTTCCATCTCTTAAGAGTGAAATATCCTACACTGAAAGTAGACACTTTCCATGAAAGTGTCATTTACATTTGATTTCTGACCTCAGCCTTATATATTGATGGTAAGATATAACCATTCTTATTTTTAGTCCTGAGATTGAAAGGTTTTCAGCTTCCTATTTTCTCACCCAAGGACTTTGCTATATTATGTTCTTTATATCTGAATAATTCCCTGGTTCTTCTAGCTTGAGTCTTATAGAATATATTGCAATTTACTTCTATTTCAGAAAATAGAAGAGTGAGCTGTTAAAGGTGATAGTGGAGCAGGGAAAGGAATAGTAATGCTTTTTTCTTGAAATAAGAACATAACAGACCATCTCCAGCTTACAGATGCCATTTTCTGTTGGAAATTAGGCTGAAGCTGAAACTGGACTTCAAAGGGGAAACTATTACAGCCCTAAATACAGTTGGTTTTGCACTTCTGACTGAAACCTGGGATTGCTGTCCCCCTTTACTTTTTGCATTTATTTGATATACAACTTTTTTTTTTTCCCCTTGAGTACTTGATCATCATCTTTAAGCCCAAACACATGTCACTGCAACTAATGAGAAAACAATCCTGTAATCTCAAGAAGGTCCCTGAGCAAAAGAGTGAAGCCCAGCAGTGCACTTGGTGTGTGAGATCCTTTTCTGCACTGAGGCAATGTGATGGTTTATTAGCATAAAAATTCAAACTCATCATCAGAGAAATTTTACCCACTAGTTCACTAAAGGAAACCCTTGATACCTTTGAACAGCTGCCTTCTACTGTTTTAAAGGATTGATTGCAAAAGTGCGTCTAGAAATCATCTGTGAGTTTACTCAAAATGTGTTTTAAAAACATATTTTCTACAAGATAAACATGTTATCTTCCAACAGTATGAAAGTGCAGTTGTACAAGGTAACTGTTTACTGCTGAAAAGTAGAGAAAACATCCTCACTGCTGAAACCTGGGAGAGTCCAGCCATGGTGTTAGGCAGCTGGTAATCACCTTTACAAGTGGTATGGAGTAATCCACAGAATATATCACTAAGTGAAAAAAAGCAGATACAGAAAGTTATCTGTCTTGCACTGCCCTTCAGCCTGACCCTTTATGTGAGAATAAAGCGGACACTGGAGACCAGCTGAGCGGGGAAACAGTTGAATTGCCCGGTGTGAGTGTGTGTGTCTGACTCTTTGTGACCCCATGGACTGCAACTGGCTGGGCTCCTCTGTCCATGGGACTTCCCAGGCAAGAATACTGGAGTGGCTTGTCTTCCTTCTGCAGGGGATCTTCCTGACCCAGGGATCGAACCTGTGTCTCCTGCATTGGCAGGCAGATCCTTTACCACTAAGCCACCTGGTCAGGTCTTACCATGATATAGAGTAGCATGGTGTAATTCAAGGTAGTCCATTTATCCATATCTGTCTTTCGATCTATCTATCTATCTATCTATCTATCTATCTATCTATCTATCTATCTATCTGTATCTATCATTTATTTCCTCTGAAAGGAAGTTTTTAAGACTTTTCTTCATTGAAGTACAGTTTTGCCAGTCAAAAATTGGATATGGAGAAATACAGTATAGTCAGACAGTTTCTATTTTAAAAACTTTTGTGTGTCTTTAATTATGTCTGGTCAAGGCTATGGTTTTTCCAGGGGTCATGTATGGATGTGAGAGTTGGACGGTGAAGAAAGCTGAGTGCCAAAAAATTGATGCTTTTGAACTGTGGTGTTGCAGAAGACTCTTGAGAGTCCCTTGGACTGCAAGGGGATCCACCCAGTCCATCCTAAAGGAGATCAGTCCTGGGTGTTCATTGGAAGGACTGATGCTGAAGCTGAAACTCCAATACTTTGGCCGCCTGATGCGAAGAGTTGACTCATTGGAGAAGACCCTGATGCTGGGAGGGATTGGGGGCAGGAGGAGAAGGGGACAACAGAGGATGAGATGGCTGGATGGCATCACTGACTCGATGGGTATGAATTTGAGTAAACTCCGGGAGTTGGTGATGTACAGGGAGGCCTGGCGTGCTGCGATTCATGGGGTCGCAAAGAGTCGGACATGACTGAGCAACTGAACTGAACTAACTGAACTGAATTACTTCTATGGTTAGAGTACACAAAATGTAAAATTTTAAACACAGATGTTTTCTTGTTGACGTCACTTGGTTTATGATATTATATTACTTTCAGGTATACAACACAGTGAGTTAGTATTTTTATTGATTATATTCCATTAAAAGTTATTTCAAACTAATGGCTCTAATTTCCTGTGCTACGCAATATATCCATGTTGCTTATCTATGTTACTACATAATAGTTTGTGTCAGTTCAGTTCAGTGCTCAGTCATGTCCAACTCTTTGCGACCCCATGGACTGCAGCACGCCAGGTGTCCCTGTCCATCACCAACTCCTGGAACCTATCCAAACTCATGTCCATTGAGTTGGCGATGCCATCCAACCATCTCATCCTCTGTCGTCCCCTTCTCCTCCTGCCTTCAATATTTCCCAGCATCAGGGAAACACTGACTACTCAGCAGTTATCAAAAGAAGGGATCAAAAGCAGAATTATACAACTCCCGTGTGTCATTGGAGGCTGTTTCTATTTTGCTATATGCATTCATTCGTTTTTTTCAGGTTCCATATAGAAATGATAACAGTTATTTGTCCTTTTCTTTCTGCCTTACTTCACTAAAGCATAATATTCTGTAGATCCATGCATGTTGCTTAAAATTTAGTAGCATGTAGCTGAATTTCATTCTTTAGAATACTTTAGACTTAATCTAACGAGAGGTTATGAACCCAAACCAACCCTCAAATAGTTTTAAAATTTGTACTATTGAGCTAACACAGCTCAAGATTTGAGCTGAATGAGCAAGGATGGTTTTTCTAGCCACCTGTCAATTCCTCGTAGAACTATAGAAGAAAGTAAAATGGTTCATTAAAATGCCAAGGCAATCTTTAAACTTAGTTTTAGTCCCCAGAGTTTCCATATCTTTGTAAATCAAAGTTTTATTCTAATAGCCAAGGATGGAATGCTAGGAGAGTTTGTGTATGCTGACAGCAGACCACGAAGAAATATCTATTGCAGTCTCACATGGGAAGAACTAATTTATGTTTCAAAAATGTTCCTCTACTTTGTCCAAAAGATTTTTGTTTGCTTGCCTCAGGAAATAACAACTCCAACTCTATAGGAAAGTAGCATATAGGCATTAAATTTACAAACAATATTGTATGAATATGCCTTGTCGTAAACCAGAAGACTTTCATTTCACTTCATACACCCTGCTGTGCCCCTGAAGAGGCAATTTTATCTTCAATATGTGTTATAAAAGTTTTTAAAAAAATAAAGCACCCTTGACTTTGTATTCTGGGTTCAGCTTTTCTTCCTTGTGGAAACTAACAGTATTCTTTCCTCTCCTTTTTTGCCTTAAGTAATTGAAGACTGGCGGCATTGACGGTTGTGGTTTTGTTTTCATTTTGCTGAAATTTCTAGAAAGAGGTGTGTTCCCCCAGCTTATGAAATGTGACCAGTCTTTTACAGTGTTCTTCTAGGAGTGAGTTGCTTTAATTTCCATTTTCCCAATTTTTATTTTCAAATTTCCTTTTGCCTTCCAGGTCTAAGTCTAGGCACTATAGCGTGGAGCTTCTCTATGGTCCTCCTTCTCAAGTTTATTTTGTTCCTAAACTGACAGAACTGGTTTAAGGATAACCAAGTTTTTGGTTCTCAAAAATAGTTATTCCTTTTTGTACTATAGTCATTTTCCTTCATATTTACTGATACAGATCCCTTCAAGAACTGTCAGGCTCTGTATATAACATTCCAACTATAAAGCCAATATCTTTATCCCTGTGGAAGGCCGTGTTATCTTATTCCTGTGTGACACATTCTTCAGATTTATTTTTCTATTCCTAAGTCTATTTTCTTATACTTTAAATTGAAAGTGTTCCATACAGAATTGTATTTTAAACCCAAAGATGACTGATGACAGTAATTGAGTTTGCCCATAATCATCTTAGTGGTTCCAGTTTCTCTCTGGGGGTTATTAATCCCAAGACTTTGGTCAAGTTCCTGCTGCAACTTCTATTTCATAATAAATAATTGCATAATATCAATACTAAATAGTATGCACAAGAGGGTTATGTACATTGAAATATATACATTAGCAATATATATACATTAGCAACATGTATCTTGAAATATAAACACCACCATGTGTAAACTAGATCGTTAGTGGAAAGTTATATATATAACACGGGATGCCAGCCCTCTGTCCCGTGATGACCTTGAATGGTGGGATAGGTGTGCTGGGAGGTAGGCTCGTGAGGGACAGCACGTATGTATACTTCCAGCTGATTCACGTGTGGTACCTCAGAAACCAACACAGCATCGTAAGGCAGTTGTCTGCGAACTAAAAGTTTTGAAAGGACAAATAGCATGCACACAGCTAGTTTTTCATTCCTCAGTCCCGGCTGTTATATACAGTGAAGTCTGAGAGATGAACACCTCTCCGGTTTCTTCTGTTTAACCAAAATCAGCAGTGAACCCAACAAGCCCATCTGGGTCAGCTTCCTGGGACAGAAAATAGAATGGAGACGGTGGGAAGGGGATCTGAATGTTTTTCTGACACAGATTCTGTCTCCTGTTTCTGACCTTCTACCATCTCTTGAGGGTGTACAAGGATTTCCATGATAAATGCGGTAGTTCGGCTTTCCTCCTTTTCAGAAAATTGCCAAAAGAAGTTTTTTCATTTTAGGCAAGTCAGTTATAACTCATTTCTCTTGGTAAATTTTCCAGTTCAGCCTTATTTTTCATCTTAGTAAGTTGCTTAAGTGTGAGATACATAATAAATATTCCTCCTTGTGATATCTGAAAATATATCCACAGCTATAATTTTCAAACTTTGGTTGTATAGGAAAGCCTTTCATTCTGCTATATCAGAATGACATGTAAATAGAACACCTGGTTGTGTCTGAATGTATATTGATTCTGTTTTTTTAAAGGTATTCAAAATTTAGTGTTTATGGAATGAGGTTATTATAGATGACTCCGGGTAGCTATAAATTCAAATTGATCTGGGACCATAATGCTTGCCTTTGAGAGATGCTAAGCCATCTTCCTCACTTTTTCCTCCAAATATCATACCATTAAGGTAATAATGTTGTCTGCCAGAATTTGTTGTGATGAGCAGATGGGTTACTAATATTTTGTTGATTGATTTCTTACCTATTTCTGCTATAAAACTTAATTGATGATTCTGCCATCAACAGTTTAAATGGTAGCTATTAAGTTTAGACTTGGAGATTCTGAAAAAACTCTTGTCCATTAAGTTTTTTTTTTTCATTATCTGTTGTCATTTTAAGAAATATATTCTCAAAACACCTTCTATCCCTAGCTGAGGAAACATGTGTCAAGCTGTAAAATTATTCTCTAGGAGGGAGAGTTTTGTTTTGTTTTGTTTTTTTAAATAGCTTTGACTTCTTGCCTAAAATTTGTGTGCTAGTATGCTTGTGAATGGTGATATTAGTATCAGTACTACCATTATTATTATTATTATTAAAGAATATCTTCTTTAAGTTCTTAGCATGTACAGTGAACCGTGTGGTTCTTCTTTAACATGACACAGTTGAATTTCTATTAAACACTTATTCCTTCATGTCATTTCAATATGACCACTATATTATATTCTCAGGCCAATGGCATTTCTTTAAAGGTGCAACCCTTTATTAAATATTATAGAAATGAATAATTGCATCACTACTTTTCAGGCACAGTTAAAATATTTTTTTTAATGCTCATTTTCAACCACTTTTTGGATCTTGGCTGACAAATAGCATACTTTTCATTCATCCATTCATTTCTCCATCCAACTATTCGCTGGCTCATTTATTTAGCCATATATATATGCCTGGTACTGCTCTGACTTCCAAAAATACCGTGATAAAACGGGAGGGTCACTGTTCTTACAAGAATCTCGTATTAATATATTTTCAGAGTGGGGAGCGGGGAGAGTGAAGGCACAGGAAGAGAAGTTTTAAAATGCTTGTCAGTTAAGATAATGTCAGGTAGCGACAAGTGCTATGACAAATGTCAGGATGGGATCTCGTCTCAAGAGAGAAAGGGATAGAGATGAGAAGCTACTTAAACTGGGTCTCAAGGACCTTGAACTGAGGTCTAAATGGTAAGAAAGAACCAGGCACGTGGAGGTCAGAGGGCAGAGCGCTCTAGGTGAAGAAACAACTAGAACCAAGTGTCTCGAGCAGGGAAAGAATGTGGTAAGAATGAGGAGTGTGGTCAGGATGGCAGGTGGAGACCAAGCTGGCTCAGATCCTGCAGCATCGTCTGCGAAGTGGGATGTAAAACTCAAGGAGACAGAGAAAGAATATCTTCAGGCTCATACTGTTGAAAGACTCATCTGGCTGTGGGAAAAACGTCATAGAACATCAGCTTCTTATATAAGATTATTTCCCATTCACTTATTTTCTAAAATCCCAGTGTTTCTCAATGGTTCATTCAGCTTATTCAACAAATATTTGTCAACTGCTGGGTATCAGAACAGTGCCAAGTGGTGGGAGACAAAATGACACAAATTGAAACCACACAAATAAGTGCACAACTTTATTTTAATTGTTTAAAACTAAACTTTTGGTGCATTTGATAGTGATTCAAAGAGAAACACATCTACCTGATTTTGTTGAAACAGAATAGCTATGTTTTCACGTGCTTTTTATTTTTTAATTAAATTCAGCAATGTCACACTCAGCATTAAATGTCATAGATGTATGATATCTTTTATATTATCTCAAATTAATAAATGACTGAAATTTTGCAGTTGGGAAATCATATGATGGGATTAAGTAAACTTAGATAGTAGAAATAATACACATTCTTTCTCTTTACCACCTTCTAACCTTTATGCCAGCACCAGTTTTTAAAGTTAATTTTTTTTCCCCAACAGGTCAGATTTGTTATCTTAGCAAAGACCTTGAAGTTCCCTATCTCAGGTGCTTTAAAGCTAACTTGGAGAAGTAAGCTGAGCCCAAGGAGTTTTTTTTTTATCATGAATGCAGTCTTTCTTCTTATAGCCAGAGGCATTCTTGGCAGGGCAATAGGTTCAGGCTGTCAGCACTCAAGCAAGAAAGCAATAGGAGCTCAAGAGTTTCTCTCCCTCTCTCTCTTTCTCCTAGCAATTTAACACTCCTGCTGAGAGCAAGAGAGAGAGAGAGCAAGAGAGAGCTGATTTGTGTTTCATTGAACCTAAACTCCGGGAGCCTTTCCCTTGTTTAAGCAAAATAATAGATCAACTTAATTTTAGTAGTACGGTAAAATGTCTTCAGTTCAGTCACTTAGTCGTGTCCGACTCTTTGTAACTCCATGGACCGCAGCACGCCATGCCTCCCTGTCCATCACCAACTCCCAGAGTTTACTTAAACTCAATGTCCATCAAGTCAGTGATGCCATCCAACCATCTCATCCTCTGTCGTCCCCTTCTCCTCCAACCTTCAATCTTTCCCAGCATCAGGGTCTTTTCACCACATCAGGTGGCCAAAGTATTGGAGTTTCAGCTTCAGCTTCAGTCCTTTCAATGAATATTCAGGACTGATTTCCTTTCAGGGATCATTTCTATAGTTCCTTACTAGAGAAGTTTCTCTGAACGTGGAGAGTACTAATATACTTCATATAAAAATTTAGCTCTATATTTGTATCAACTTGTTTTTCAGATTAATATCTTGATTTTAAAAGCAACTATTGTAATATTTATTCCATTTACAGTAAATGATCCAAGAAAGTCTTCTTTTTTATCCCTAGAGACAAATAAAATGTTTCTACTATGATCAAACTATATACTTTAAGTTTTGTTTTCCAAAATAATCAATACCAACTTAATTAAAACTTTATCCTGAACCTATCCTGACATTTGACTTATCCTATTGACCTCAACAAAGAAAAAAAAAATTATATACATGAAACTTATTTTCTACTCACCGTCAAACCTGGGTCTGAGAAGGCACCTATGAAGTAAAGTTGAGCGATATCCAGTTTTCAACAGTCATTTCTCATCATAGGGAAATAGTGTCTGCAATGTGGAGGTTGACTTATTATGTGGGTTCCAAGTGCTCCAGTTCAATAGTTCTTTTCCTGAGCTACTATTTGGCAGTGAGAACTTGCATAGAGTTCTCCAGAACTCTATTTCTGGAGAACTTGTAGTGTTGTCATTACCTCTGCTGAGCTTAAGAAATTTGTTGATTGTGAATGCAACTCTAAATACACATTATCCTCAAGGAAATGAGTAAGCAGTAATTTTCAACTATTATCTGCTAGCTCATGAAGCTGTATGATATTACCTCAGATAAATTCTTAATTCTTTGTGTTGAGTGTCCTAGACCCCAGGCTTTTCTGGTTTGGATATGAGTTGCTTCACCACGAAAGTACCTTCCAACCTTGTTCACTCATCTCTTTCTAGGCTGACACGAGTCTACTTCCAAAATTTGTGTGGGAAAAACATAGAAGTATGGAGCTGGGGAAAGATGAATATTGTTACCTATCTATTAGCCTAGAGTAGTCTGAATTAATTCAAATTATAAAAAGAGGGTTACTTCTATTTTGATTACCATATTCAGGTCAACAAAGATTTTTAATAATGTTTGTAATAATAAAATGTCTTTCCCTTCTATCAAGATGGCCAATCAGGGACTAGATTTACCTGTTCCTGGATTCAAACTAAGAAACAAAACTTAGGCAAATACATGAAATAGTGATTTTCAAAATGCCAGCAACAAGGGGCAGTGATTTCTGAGAGACAGAAAAATGTGGTGATCTCTATGATTGCCCCAGCTCACTGCCTCAAGAGAGTTTTCAGGCTATGACACTGGGAGACATAGCCCAAACAGAGCGCAGTAGAGGTAAGAAGGCGGAATCCAGAAATGGCAGTCAGAACTATCTGAAAGGATTGAGAAAACAGTAACCCAGCTCTCACACGGGGCTGGAAACACTGCTTCTCCCCAGCAGCCACGCTAGAAAACTTCACAGGGCCCCGAAGAGAGTGCTAAGAGGACTTTGCCTCGGTTGTGGGAAATATTCTTTTCTGAAATTAGTGCATCTTTGGAGCCAGCTATACTAAATCTTAAAAACAATAGATTACACTATTATCAAGTAACTATGCGTATGCTTAGTCGCTTAGTCTTTTCCAATGCTCTGCGACCCCGTGGACTGTAGCCCACCAGGCTACTCTGTTCACGGGATTTCTCAGGCAAGAATACTGGAGTGGGTAGCCCTTCCATTCTCCAGGGGATTTTCTCTACCCAGGGATCAAACCAGGGTCTCCTGCATTGCAGGCGGTGATCACACTTAGTACAATTGAATAGTTCCCAGCATAGAGGAGTTTTTAAAGTTAAATGACCCTAACCTGATGTTAACCGTATAGATCCATAACATAATTGTGGGAGTTTTTCAAGAATATTTCTTGGAATATAAAAGCTCAACATGGCCAAATATCAATGCTTAGCAATAAAGCAAACATTATAAGTCATGCAAAAGAGCAAGAACAGATGATAATAAAGGGTTTATAACATAAGTATAAAATACATGACAATAGCCCAAAGCTGAGTATTGAAAAACTGGAAGCATACTCTGGAAAATTCTTATACTGTGTGAAAAGTGGCATAACATTACTCTAGACTAGTCAAGACCCCTGAGAGTACCTTGGACTGCAAGAGGATCCAACCAGTCCATCCTAAAGAAGATCAGTCCTGGGTGTTCATTGGAAGGACTGATGTTGAAGCTGCAACTCCAATACTTTGGCCACCTGATGTGAAGAACTGACTCATTTGAAAAGACCCTGATGCTGGGAAAGATTGAGGGCAGGAGGAGAAGGGGACGACAGAGGATGAGATGGCTGGTTGGCGTCACCGATTCGATGGACATGAGTTTGAGTAAACTCTGGGAGTTGGTGATGGACAGGGAGGCCTGGCGTGCTGCAGTTCATGGGGTCACAAAGAGTCAGACACGACTGAGCAACTGAACTGAACTGAACTGAGTCAAAAACGAATAGTGTAATATATAAATATTTATATATAATTGGCTTTGCTGGTGCCTCAGTGGTAAAGAATCTGTCTGCCAATGTAGGAGATGTGGGAGATGCAATCCCTGGGTCAAGTAGATCTCCTGGAGAAAGAAATGCACCCCACCCCAGTATTCTTATCTGCGAAATCCCATGGACAGAATAGCTTGGCTGGCTACAGTTCATGGAGTATCTGAAGAGTTGGACATGACTTAGCAACTAAACAAGACAACAATTTATATATAATTATATATATGACTTATTATGTATAACCATATATAGATAATAGTATATAAGGATATAGTGTGCTATAATCCTTAAGCAGGGTCTAAAATAACAAAGAGCTATAGCTGATAAGCCAAATAAAGGTAAAATAGACACACAAAAATAACCCAAAAAAAAGCATAAAAGGAGGAAAGGAGAATAGAGAACAGACGGGAAACATAGGAAACAAGTAGTAAGATGATAGGTGTAAATCAAACCATATAAATAATCACCTGAAACGTGACCCACAGGATCCAGCACATTGCCCAACACATAGAAAGTGCAAAATGAATGTCAGTGCACAGACAGGCTGGTGATGATGCTCACCCACGCAGATGAGGATTGGCTGCTGTGTGCTCTTGCTTGGGATAATTTTCACTACAAGTCACCTTGTATTTTTCAGGAATTGTGGACTTGGTATGTGTCAGGGACAGTCATTTTCTTGATATCACGGACTATCCCTGTTCTTAATATCACTGGTCAGTAAGGTTCAGTGTGCTGAATACACAGAACACTGTGGACACAGGAGGCATTAGCATCCCGGAATTAACTGCAGAGGCATCCCGTCCAGGTTATTTGTCAATTTTCCATCCATGGAAATGGTCCCTTTTGTAGCAGCTGATGATTTTGCTTGTAATGTTAACTTCTGAGTCTTGATAGCTCACTATGGTGATGATTCTGAATGGGGTGAGGAGGACCATCCTGGAAAAATCTTTGTGATGGGTGTGAGCTGTGTATAATTTTGTGTTGGAGGTTCTGAGACTCTCTCTTCATTCACCCTTCCTCAGTCTATTGAGAATCTACATTTATTTCCAGCAAACACTTTTGTATGTTAAGAACACAAAATAAAATAGAATGGTTTTTATTATCAAAGGACCAAAGAATGATTATGGTATTGTAAAGAAAATTACCAAACACACATTCTCAATTCATTCTACTCTTTCTTGGAAACGTAAACTGACACCATAAATCACTTATTTCCACCGTGTGATTTCCCTGAGGATCCCACTTATATCGAGGCATTTTAGGGGGAGGAAATACACTAAAATGGACCCTTTGGCGCATTTACACTGCCAACATTTATAAGATGATTGGATTTCTCATTCAGTGTCTTTTATTCTCTTGATACCTTACTGGCGTCCAGAAAATTCATTTAAACTTTCTCTCATTTAACGCATGAGTAAATGTTGCTGTTGTTGTTGAAGTCCTGCAGCCTCAGCATAGTGGGCAAACCGTAGCTCATGAAGCCTGGTACCGGACTGGAGAGATGTAACCAGCGTTAGTGACAGCAAGCCCTGGCAACACACGCACTGGTTGCTTGATAGTTTGGTTTATCTTTGTCGGTCAAGCACATAAATTTGGCAAAACTTATGTTTATTTATACTCAAACATGTGGAATTTCATAGCACAGCTAATATATCATTCTCAGATTTATAAAAAGAGATTATTATGTATTTAGCGAACATGAGTTCGTGTAAATGATGATTTATACATAAATGAAGAATCTCCTAGAAGCCATTCTAGCACAAATGAAGACTTCTGAGAGTATTTCTAGTACATGTTAACAAGGAGTTGAAGCTGATAGTGGGCTAAAAATAGTCAGTTTATGATTTTTGTATCCATACATTATCCAAAAATGTTATTGGCATTACTTTCTAACTAAATCTAACCTGGTAAAGCTCATACTTTCCAAACATCCCATCAATAAAAGACAAGACAATATTATATATTAAAAGTGTTTAATATAATTACCATATAAATTTAATTTTTACTATTTTAATATTTTTCATAATATATGTTTTCTATACCTCCACATTATTGTTTTACACGATTTTTTTTTTTTTTTTGCCAGCTCCCTTGATTTCATAGTATTATGAAGGTCATCAAAGCTGATCACTGCCTGGCACCATGTTTTAAGACATAGGTCTTGCCTACCCTGAACGGGCACTTGGCCATTTTTCGCACAGATGGGCTTATATATAACCAGCCAG
The DNA here is from genome assembly GCF_963930625.1 of Muntiacus reevesi. Taxonomy (NCBI): domain Eukaryota; kingdom Metazoa; phylum Chordata; class Mammalia; order Artiodactyla; family Cervidae; genus Muntiacus; species Muntiacus reevesi. The sequence continues at coordinate 162,247,286 of NC_089251.1, forward strand.
AAAATGGTGTATTCACTGAGCACCAGGTGCTTGTGATGCGGAGGAAAAAAAAAAGTGTTTGCAGCCAAAATATATGGACAGTACTGTCCAATGTGAGGTTACTTACATATATTTTGGTTTGGGAATGTTGTCTCTGTCAGCAGTATAAGCCTAAGTAATTGCTGGATTTCTGGAAAGAGTCTAGATTTACATGAGTGGGGATCAGGAAGTAGAGTCCACAGGAGCAACAAAACAGTAGGTGCCTCATGTAACTCAGTGAGTTCTGAGTAGACTGGTTGGCCCAGCGTATTGGAAAAGTATGATGGAAATGACAACCATCGGTCTTCTACCCCCGTGCTTGAGGTGTGCAGGCTAGCTGGCTGATACTGCGCTAGCTGATTGGGGCAAAGACACTACAGTTCGTGTTACCGGGTCCCCATGGAGAAAGGGACAGGTATGCTGCACGAATCCCACAAGTGGTAAGTTTATAGCTGGTTAGGCGAATGGCCTAAATAAAGCCTCCCACAGTCCAGAATAGTTAGCAGCAAAACCCCAGATGCCTGTTTTTTATACCTCCTGTTCTAAACAGAAGATTGTAGTACATGCCCCTGAGTTATATAAAATTAATGTTTTCCTAGGCTTCGAGTGAAGTATAGAAGTAATTTTTTTTGTAGAAGTCACTATAATTAATGAGTACATAGATCTCTATGTATAAGGAGAAGAACGTCATCTAATTTAATGTACCAACAGAGAGAATGGGATATGGCTGTGAAATTGAATTCTATGTTATACATGCTGGTCACCTGGATGGCAGTTTAGTAGGTATTTCATTGTATGCATTTTGTGTCTTTCATGAACTAAAATTGAAGCCCACACTTTTATATGTACAGAGTAGACTAGGTTGTCAAGATTTATGGGTCATTTCAGTTGTGAACTACCTGCTGATCTGAATACAATGTCAGGGGCACATTTTGTGGCCGAGTTGTTTTTAGTGTGACTTCCTTTTGAAGCACCATGATTTAGATGCTTTCTCCATAATCATTATAAACAATTTTTTCCCCAGCAAATTTTATAACCTAACCATAAACATCTCCTCTAGGCTAATGCTTGATATATGAGATCCCAGGCAAAAGACATTCTGGTGGAAGGTTGTTTTATAGACTTAAATAATTTCCCTTTGAACATACTATCTAATGCTGAATGGTATTGTTAACTGTGTTAACATAAAAGCACAGAAATAGTAATATATGTGAATGTAACTTTCTTAAATTTATAACAAATTGAAAGATTTACTAAGGATCTGCTATCATTCATAAAATTAACCAAATATTACTTATACCAAGTGCATACAAATTTGATTATTAAGAGGACCTATAAATCAGAGAAAAGTAATTAAGAACATATAAAATTTAGTAACTTTGGAACTCCATTAGAAATTATAATATTATTTTTGATCACTCAACAACGTTTGGCTTACGGCTGGAAAAGATAGTGTGGTCTGAAGTCAAGCAAGGTCTCTTGATAAACCACATGGGATCCTTTAGTTTGAGTTATATACTAAAGGTTGGGTAACCAGACTGAGACTGACATTTCCCTTACACTCCAGGAGGTCTTTTCCAGAATACCAGCTGAGCAGGATTCCTCTAGTTCTGCAGGGAGGGTTGGGAAGTGCTTTTTGTGTTTCCTCTAAATAGGCCGTGAATGCATTATTTCTATGTCATATCACCAGCCTGCTTCAAGTCCTCCATAGGCTCTCCATTTCCCTCAGGATGAAGCCATCTGTCCCCTGGGGGCACGGCATCCTTTCTGATCTGACCTCTAGCTCCCCCGACCTCTTCATCTTGGCCATGGTCCCCCTGACTTTCTACCCTTCAACAGTCTCTGAAGTTCATCCTCTGGTCTAGTGCCCATCAGTTTGTCTTTGCTTTGTCGCTGGTATTGTCACTTGTTTTTATACTGAGTACTTTTTGTAACAAATTCAAATAACAAGAAATGTATAAAGAACATAAATTAATAGTTTCCTCTGTTTTCCCAGTCAATACAAGGTGATAAATGTGAATTTTTTGTGTGTGTATTGGTCTATACATTTTTCTATGCTCAAAAAAAAACACATGTTTTTATGGGTATTTTAATTCGCTTTCTTGTGCTTTCTTGAAATAGTAATAATACTATATTTATTTCACCATAGTTTTTTTTGCATGATAGCAGTTCCTACAAAGATTTTCAGATCAATATACATGTATAGATCAACCACTCATTTTAATAGCTTTATAATATTCTGTAGCATAAATTTGGAGCAATTATGCTCTTGATGCTTTCTTTTTTTTCTGTCCTATACTCTGTGCTAAAGTGAAATCCTCATAAATAAATTTTTAGACATTGGTACTCTTATTTTTGTGCATTAGAATAACTAGATAAAACAATATGTACCTTTAAGTTTTTCGTCCAAACTGAGGCATCTCCCTCCCTCTCTCCCGATGTTCTCATTTAACACACACTCTCGAGCATTTGGTCCTCGTGCTAGTGAGTGAATGTTAAAGTCATGTGTGAAAGCAGTTTGTCATTGTTTTTCTGATTCAGCATTTTCTGACCACCAGTAAATGTAAGCATCTTTGAGCGTTATTAGCCTTTTTTCATCTTCTCTTCCTCCTCAGACAACCATTTTGCCTTTTTGTGTTTCTTTTCCGGGGGGATGGTTTTGGTCACTGCCTCCTCCACCCATAGTTCTTCAGGCATTGTGTCTAAATATCTAGTCACTTGAATCTGTTTGTCATCTCCACTGTATAATCATAAGGGGGTTGATTTAGGTCAACCTGAAGAGCCTAGTGGTTTTCCCTACTTTCTTCAATCAGAGTCTGAATTTGGCAATAAGGAGCTCATGATCTGAGCCACAGTCAGCTCTAAGTCTTGTTTTTACCGACTGTATAGCGCTTCTGCATCTTTGCCTACAAAGAACATAATCAGTCTGATTTTAGTATTGACCACTGGTGAAGTCCATGTGTAGGGCTGTCTCTTAGGTTGTTGGAAAGGATGCTTGCTATAACAAGCGTGTTCTGTTGGCAAAAGTCTGTTAGCATTTTCCCTATTTCATTTTATACTCCAAGGCCAAATTTGCCTGTTACTCTGAGTGTCTCTTGCCTTCCTAATTTTGCATTTCAATCCCCTATGATGAAAATGACATCTATTTTTGGTGTTACAAGATCCAGAAGATCTTTATAAGTCTTCATAGAACCGTTCAACTTCTACTTCTTTGGCATCAGTGGTTGGGGCATAGACTTGGATTACTGTGATGTTGAATAGTTTGCCTTTAAAACAAACTGAGATCATTCTGTTGTTTTTTAAATTAACACCCACGTGCTGATTTCAGACTCTTTTGTTGGCCATGAGGGCTACTCCATTTCTTCTAAGGGATTCTTGCCCACAGTGGTAGATACAATGGTCGTCTGAATTAAGTCCACCCATTCCCATTCATTTTATTTCACTAATTTCTAAGATGTTGATGTTTACTCTTGCCGTCTCCTGATTGAACACGTCCGGTTTACCTTGATTCATGGACCTAGTGTTCCAGGTTCCTATGCAGTATTGTTCTTCACAGCCTTGGACTCTGGTTTCACCACCAGAATTGTGAATGTAGAGTGGTTCACGTCCAAGACTGAGCACCATTTCCACTTTGGCCCAGCCCCCTGTGTTTAGGGTAGTGAAAATCTGTGTAATATTAAAAGGATGAATACAGGTTTGGGCAAACCTGTAGGATGTACTACACCGAGGGTGAGCTGTATTGTGAACTGTGGACTCTGGGTGGCTTTGTCACTTTAGTGAAGGTTCATCAGTGTGACAAATGCACCACCCCTCTGGGGGGGCATCGATAACAGCAAGGCTATGCCTCTGGGGGCTTGGGAGTATAAGAGAAATGTCTCTAAGTTCCATTCAATTTTTCTGTGAACCTAAAACTCTTCTAAAAATTTGTCTTCATGAAAAAAAATTTCCTCCGTGGAACATTTATTTCCTAGTTTTACTCATCTTAGTTTCCTTGAATGTGTATCAGTTCAGTTCAGTCGCTCAGTCGTGTCCGACTCTTTGCGACCCCATGGACTGCAGCACACCAGGCCTCCCTGTCCATCACCAACTCCCAGAGTTTGCTCAAACTCATGTCCATTGAGTTGGTGACACCATCAAGCCATCTTCATCCTCTGTCGTCCCCTTCTCCTCCTGCCTTCAATCTTTCCCAACATCAGAGTCTTTTCAAATGAGTCAGCTCTTCACATCAGGTGGCCAAAGTATTGGAGTTTCAGCTTCAGCATGAGTCCTTCCAATGAATATTCAGGACTGATTTCCGTTAGGATGAACTGGTTGGATCTCCTTGCAGCCCAAGTGACTCTCAAGAGTCTTCCCCAATACCACAGTTCAACCTAGACAGCTTACTAAAAGGCAGAGACATTACTTTGCCAACAAAGGTCCGTCTAGTCAAAGCTATGGTTTTTCCAGTAGTCGTGTATGGATGTGAGAGTTTTACTATGAACAAAGCTGAGCGCCAAAGAATTGATGCTTTTGAACTGTGGTGTTCAATGTGTACAGTTCATAGGTAAATTTACAAATTGTACTTTATTTTGTTGATCTTCTAATGAGGGAATAAAATACATATAGAAAATACAAGAGACTATTAAAGTATATAAAGCCCTTGCCTTTGCTCAGTTTTGTCTTGAGTGGAGTTTATGGTTGCTCATGCTGCCTCCAATAAAGAAAGCAGGAATAAAAAGAAGCTCAAGGAAATGAGGGTTTTGAGGGAAAAGAAAAAAAGTTGAGATTCCAAGTCTAAAGTCATTTAAAATGTTTTAAAGCTCAGCTTTTTCTTATTGTTCAATATTTCTCTTTGCTTGTAGCCTAAACCAAGTTATCATTTTGTGAATTATTGCTCCCCGGAAGAATGTTTCTCTTGCACTTTCGGTGTCTAGACTGGACACTTAGAAGTGGCAGAGGCTACATTTCTCCACCTCTGGCTAGAGAGAGGAGCGATAGCATCATTCCACCCCCACCGGATCCAGGGACTGGGGCTGCTCTCCTAAGGAGCGGCCCAGGAGACTCAACAGAAGGAAGCTCAGCAGTTCTCAAAGCTCAGAGGAAGGCCCAGGCTGCCAGAGATAGAGGAAGGGACCACTTAATTCCCAGGAATACAGAAGGGTGTGATTTAGAATTTCCTGTCTGTCTCTTTCCACAGAACATGTTTCCAGGCCTGAGAGAGTTCTTCCACACTCTTCTTTCTTACTTTTCAAATAGGCTGGGAGAGCTTATGCTTGTGATCACTCTGACACCTGCTGTGTACAAGCCCTGGGCTCTGCGTGAGTGTGTTCTAACTCAATCATGTCCCACTTTGAGACCCCGTGGATGCAGCCTGCCGGGCTCCTCTGTCAGTGGAATTCTCCAGACAAGAATACTGGAGCGGGTTGCCAGTTTCTCTTCCCGGTGATCCTCCAACCCAGGGGATTGAACCTGCATCTGCTGCATCAACAAGCAGGTTTTTTCTTTTTTTTTTTTTTTAAATCACTGAGCCACCTGGAAAGCCGCCTGGGCCAGGCGCCACCATAAGATGCCCTCGGTTCATTTGCCGTGTGGTGAGTCCACTAGACCAGCGGGTTCCCTCAATCCCACAGAGCAAGGGCCCCGAAGGAGCCCAGCACAGAGCCTGATAGAAACGGTAGTCACCGTGGGAAGAGCTCTCACCCAGCCCCGGGGAGTCAGGAAGGTTTTGAGGGCCAGTGACAAGGGAGGTGAGCCATGACGGACACTTGGGGGTTTGAAACGAGTGGGAGAAGGAGGACAGACCAGGAAGCAGGAGATCGTGTCCTTGAGACTAGAAGACGAGAGAGCATGGCCTTTCAGGCAACAAGACGAAGTCCTCCTGGCAGGACGAGGAGGGCAGAGTGGAGGGAAAGCTGGCGAGTCGGTGAGTGTCAGCTTAAGGCTCCTCTGCTTGATCTGGGGGACATGGAACCCTGCAAGTATGATTAACTGGTTCTTTTACTGGTTGATTGCAGTTAAGTTTTTTGCCCATTTAGAAGCACATGTGAAATAACTGCCAACTTCAAAAGATTGTCTGGGAAATGCTGGGAACACAATTCATCTAGGGATGGTGAGTCACTGTGAATGTTCAAGATGATGACCGCTCTCCTCGGCTTCTTGCAGATTATTACCATCTAACAGATACGTGTTTACGTACCCTCTGTGGATGGTCGACTCAAGTAATCAAAATTACAAAGGAAACCTTCTGTTGAGAACAAAATATTTTAACATCTCATTTTATTTATCAGAGAACAGAAGCTGGAAAGCTTTGCTTGAGCATGAAACTAGCAAATGCTTTGACGCCGTTATGTTCCTTCAAGCTGACGCATTGTGAATGTTTATGGAACCTTTAGCTTCTAGAGGAAATAAAGCACAGTTGAATAATGAATATTGTCTTTTATTGTCTGGGTAGGATATAACACTGAAAGCAAAGATATGTTCAGCTTTTACACTGGGCAGATGACATCACATGAGTAACTGCTGGTCAATTGTGGTTGGAGGGATCTGTGTCTCCAAACATTATTGGAATTATGATGGGAATATAGGGCAGACTAGGACCACACTGGAGCAAATAACTGGTCAACTGACCATCAGACCTTGGAAAAGAAGAGTAATTGCTGTCCTGTATGTAAATCATTAACCATATTCTCCTGAAGTGGCTTGTAATTCCTGGGAATAAGTTAAATCTAGATGTCAGGAAAAGCTGTGTTCTCTGGCCATTGGGGCCTCTCACAATATCCTATGGAATAAACACAACTTTGACAGCTGTCCTTAAGTTCCAGAAAGATTGGAGTCAAGGGCCGTTAATAAATGTTAAGAGCAAGACAATTAAGCACATAGTAACAACTGGAGTCAAAGCATTTGCTCTCAAAATCCTCCATTGATATGTTATCCAAGGCACAATCAGTGGGGTGAAAACTTTCTCCAAGATAACAATGAAAAAAGAAAATTCTTATTTTCCCGCCTGAAAGATAATGCAGAGGTCTGTCTTGGAAGTTTATATGCACTGCTAAGTTAAAATCAAACACCTGTTTCAAAAACGTGGTCGTTCAAAATCAGTGATAAGGAAATAGCCGTGATTTCTATTATTGGCCGTCACTCCTCCTGTGGTTGAGGAATGACAGTGAAGAGTCATGTCAGCAGCACATTCCAGGCTCTCAGAGCACTAGCGTGAGTTTGGTGGGTTTGGACCAATGTTTCCATTCACAGAGAATGACAGACTTCCCATCAGGCCCCTGCCCAGGCGTCCCAGGCCCCGGCGAGTCTGAGCCGGCGGCCCAAGGTCTACACGCCTTTACTCCCTAGATCACTCATCCACCATCTCCACCTGGCAAAATCTTACATTTCAAATCCACTTGAACTGTCCCTTCGAAGCTGAGCCTTCTCGTTCTCCCATAAGCTGCCCATAAGCTGCTCAGAGTCCTCTCGCCCCTGCTCAGATCAGAGCCCAGGCATCTGGAAGGTATTTACCATGTTGTCATCTGTGCAAATATTTGTTGCTGTGTCTCTTTCTCCTTCAGGTTTATGGACTCTTGCAGGGATTTTGTTTACATGTGTATCCTCAGCCCCTAGCTGAGGGCTGAGCAAGGAGAAAATACACTTGTTTCTGCATGAGTAAACATCGGGGAAGAATCCCTGGAAGCATGGTTATTTCTCGAGGTGGATGTAAATAAGCTAATCAACTGGGCCGCAGGCGTCGCTGAGTCCTGGACACAAAGGCTGCCATGGGCTGTTTCTCCATCCCTTGTCCCTGGTCCCTTCTGAGCATGGGCTTCATTCTTGGACGGGTTCTCTGGCTGTGGTTGTAGGTGGGGGGATGTTGTGTCCTTACTGAGAAGCGAGAGATGCTAGTTCGTCCTGGGCCGAGGAGGAGGAGGGAGAGGACAGTGCCTGAGCGTGTCTGAGCAGCTGCCTGAGCTGGGAATGAGGGCTGTTTTTTTCCAGTCTGAACAAAGACGTTTGCATAAGCTCATGCACTTGATGCTTGTCAGGAGTGACCCCAGATCTTCAGGAATCATTTGAAAAGACTTCTTCAACAACTCCTCCCCCCACTCCCCGCTTTTTTTTTCTTTAAAATAATAAATAGTCAATTATGACTGAGTAGTATCACAATTGAATAAATCCTGGTCAAGACACCCTGATGAATCCAGGCATAAAGGGGAAGATAATCATTGTGATATTTGTAGCTTTTGTCTTGAAGTTCAACTTCTTGAAGGTATGTGGCATTAAAATGTTTTAAACTGTTTATGTCTAACGTTAAAAGGAACTGTAAGAAGTACACATGGATTTATTTATGTGTGTATTTCAAATAGACTAAAATGATTCCTTTGGAGTGAACTAAAGTTACCATTATAGAGATTCACATGAAGGAGTATTTAGAACACTGTGTCTACTGTCTAGAACAAGAATCATCCTGCTGAGGAATTTAAGACACTTTTATATTGCAGAATCATAAGCACTTTTATCTTCTACCCTGGGAACCAGAAGTGTTTTAAATTTTGAAAATTTTAGGCATCAGAAATATTATGCAGTTCATACATTTTAACTCTGAAATGAATTTCTATACCTTGCCATGTTTTTCTTTTTTTAAATGTTAATTTTGCAGTGAGATACATGAATAGTCACACTAGGTGGGATAAATATAGACTGGAAATAATGTCTTGCCAGTTCATGTCACATTTGCCATAATAAAGTTTAATGCCAAATTTAAAGAAAAAAATTAAAATTTTTTAAGAGCCATTGGGATTTTAGAAATTTCATTTTTATTTTATACATTGGACTAGGTAGCAGACCTGATTTATACCTCTAACTTGGGTAATAAAATTTTTAAAATACTTTTGGAATATAACAATAGGTGTATGGAATTGAAAATGGCACTGCCCTTGGGCCTGATGCAGTAGTGAGATGAGAAAGCTATGTGCTTATTGAATTCACATTTTTAAAAAAACATTTTTAATTGGAAGAAAACTGCTTTACAATATTGTGTTGGTTTCTGCTGCACCACCACGCAAATCAGTCATAATTTGAGACAGTTGTAGTGAGATGAGCCTAGAGCTTAAGAGTCAAGTAAGAAAGAGAAAAGCAAATACAGTATGTTAATGCGTATATATAGAAACTGGAAAAATGATACTCTTGAACCCATTTGCAGGGAAGGAAAGCAGACCCTGAATTCACATTTAAGACTTCGTCCTGCTTTTAACAGCTTGGCATGTTGCACGTGTGCCCATGTGCCTGCTTGTTTATATGCATATCATCTGTTTGTTTTTAACCAGAGGACACGCTGCCTTGGCGGAGGCAGAAAGCCTCCATTACGGCTTTGGCAGTGGCTGTGCGTCTGATAGGCAGCGCCTGACCTTCTCAGCAGAGCTCTGACACAGTTTTGCTTTTTTGTGGGAGCCTATTGATTTTCCTTCCTCGTGATAAACTTTATACATCATCTAGAGGTTTATGCTAACACCTTAAATTAAGAGAAAACAAACTTGTCATTGAACACGATCCCTCATTAACTTTCAAGATTTTATTTGTTTAATTAGGTGTCACCTAACTTTGCAACTGGCACTGTTAAATTAGTAAAGTCTACAGGTCTTATCCACTCTAACGAGTGGCAGAGTTATTTTATATCCAAGCCTATATAATTACTCCCTGGGTTTACATAATACACGGCGAGTCTAGCAGGTCAGCATGAGAACTGAGGTTCACTAATGAAGCCAAGGTGCCCAGCTCCTGACCTGGCTCCTCTGCCTTCCTCGTCCGGGCCAGCGTGTGGTAATTAGACCGTGTCTGTCATGTCTTAGCTTAGAGAAATTACAGCTATAGTATTAACATTAGTCATGAGGTCTTTCAGTGGATATTGAGACTTAAAACTAGCAGTTGGCTTCTTACAAAAGAAACTGAAAATAACCCCAGGAAGAGCTGTTGGAGCCAGCAGGCTGAGAGGAGAGAGATTAGGGGTAATATTTGTTTGTTGCTGACTACAGACAGAACTTCTAGGCCTGTGAGAGACATTTAGGTTAATTCTAAGTGACACGTTGGCTGTCGTAACTTGGTAACTGTGAGGACCTCTTTGGTGCAGATGTCAGATGCTTATTACTAGTTTTCTCATAAATGAAAATGCCCCTGTGTCCTTAATTCCTCTTCGTCAAAAATTTGGGAGGTCATCTTTTGACAGGTTTATCTGAGCTTGAACGCAATGAACAGGCAGAGTAATTATTTATGTGCCTTTATTTAGTACATTTCCCAGAGCCATATCTGAGTGCATCATGTTCTTCTTTTCTGGAGGCTAATATATGTGTCCGCAGTAATGCAGAGGCAGTGTTGAGGACTTCTGACTTGGCTGACCGCCTCCTGGCGGTGCACCCGTGGCCGTCGGTGGTGTTCAGGTCCACCTGCCCTCCGCCTTCTGCTGGCAGGTGGGCTGGCCCGGCAAACCCCAGCTCCCAGACCCCTGTCCTTGCTTCAGGCAGACTTTCCCCCAAGCACCGCCTGCCGGGGGACGGGAGGGGGGAGAGAGGGCAGAGCTGGGAGGGTCTCCCTCCATCTCCCGGAGGCATCGCTTACAGGGGCTGCGTCTCAGTCATCCTCCTCGCCCCCACCAGGCAGCCCAGCCACTGTATCTCCCCACCCGTCCTCCCGCAACCCCCCTCACCCCACACTGTGTCCTAAAGCAGACTGGAGCACCCGCCCTAACGCTGCTCATGTCCAGGAGCTCTCTACCCTGGTTTAGCTCTTCTAGGGGTTTCCACCATGTGTGCAACTAGACCTCAGCTTTAAATTCTATCTGTTGAAATGCCTGCTCCCTTAACTTGACCCTGACCTGCGCACATGGCCAGTTATTTGTTTAGTATGAAATGTAGAGCTACGGCAGCTTTCTATTGAAAACGGTGCTTCTCTTTTATCAAGGAAAGGTCTGTTGCCTTTGGGACATAGTAACTAAGAAGGGGCTGGAGACTAACAAGGATTTAACGCTTTGTAAAGATAGCAAAATTTCTTGTTTGGAAAACATGTGATTGTTAAGCAATATCTGTTAAAATTCTTAACTTTAGGAAGTTTGGTAAAAGTTACTTGAGGGTTCATGAGGGAAGGAGTCAGGTCTCATTGCTGGTTTTTCAGGTTTGTGAAGCTGAATCGTGTTTGAGACAAACAGTGCTTCCAGGTGGTTAGTTGTAAGTCATTTTTATAGAAATTTGGAAGATCCTAATTTGTGTTTGGAGTTGAAACTTTGGATTCTGTAAGGTTTTATAAACTGAGTTCCTGGTTTTAACCTATTTCAGATTTTACTGGTTTATTTATTTGTTTCATTTATTTGTCATTTCCCCGCTTGTCTGTTAGAGACACAGGTAATGTCTTGAGCCGGGTAGCAAACTGGAATGAGGAGAAAGAGGTAGCTTCTCACAGTTGAATGGAACTTTTCATGAGGTCTTTCCCTTGGGGTACACCGCTGCTTTTTGTGGGTCTCATTCAGTCAGAGGGCTTCGCCTCTAGGATCTGAAAGGAAAGGATGGGTGGGTACTGATAAAAGGTGAGAACTCAGTGAGGGTGGAAGGAAGGGATCAGAGCCTCATCCACAGAAAAGAGCAGAAAGTATTTTTTAAGAACTTAAAGAATACAACTGTTGGAGTTTGAATTTTCTATTTAGTATTAATAAGGTGCTTTTCACCTTATTAATACTTAAAGAATTTAACAGGGTCACATTATAAATCCAAGCAGATTTTTTAATGCCTTATTCTGGGATTATTTTTTTTTTTCATCCTTTAAATATAGTTTATACTATCTTTTGAGAGGGAAAAAAAAAGAACAACTTGGCCAACTACTGTCAGATTTTGGCTCCTTCTCTAATTCGGGCTTCCCAGAATTGAGTATATGGATCCAAGTGAGCCAGCCAATAGGAGCTACAGTTACTGGTTAGGTGGAAGAATCCATTTAATTTAACAGGACTTGCTATGTTTAGCTTTCTTTCTTTCTTTTTTTTTGTAGCTGGTTTACCTGTGAGCTGGCATTTGTGAAAGATGGATAGGTCCCTTTGAGATTCTTTATTTACCAGAATTTTATTTTTATTTATTTATTTTATATTTATTTACTGTGTGTTCAGTCGCTAAGTCATGTCCAAGTCTATAACCCCATGGACTGTAGCCCACCTGTCTCCTCTGTCCGTGGGATTTCCCAGGCAAGAATATTGGAGGGGGTTTCAATTTCCTCCTCCAGGAGATCTTCCTGACCCAGGGATCTAACCTGTGTCTCTTTCATCTCCTGCATCGGTGGGCCGATTCTTTACCACCACGCCTCTTGGGAAGTCCTACCCACAGTTAAGGATCATATATTGCCTTCACTAGAATTGACAGATGCCCCCCGCCCCTGCCCTGGCCCAATGAACAAGAATGTTTCTCTGATGCACCCACAGGGGACTGTACACCGGGCGACATAGAAGCAACATGGCTTGGCAAACCCCCACCCACTGGAACTAGAGCACGGCCACCTCAGGCAGCCGGGCCGTGGGGCGTAACTACTATCCACCTGGCCCAGACGGAGCTGTTTTCTGGGGCCCCTCGGGGCTCAGATGGTGACCAGATCTCACAGTGCTGTCAGTGTTCTGACCACACTGCGTGGACTCTGATGTTCTGACCACACTGCGTGGACCCTGGCTAGGATGCTTTTCTGACATTGGTTATCCTTGATATTTTAATCTGAACAATCAAGAGAAAAGAAAAATCCCAGAAAAGCAGAATTGCTCCAAAGGAATCATGCAGTCATCATGTGAGATGACAGCTCTGCCTAAGCATGCTGAAATACACGAGGTGGAACTTTTCAACACGGTTCTTCTGTTCTGTTTTCCTCTTTTCCTTGTGTATGTTGTACACAGCCTGAAAATATCAGAAGGCTATTGAAAATGCTAATCCACTGATTGTGTAGGACGGGAAATGACCAGACCGTTCTGCTGATTACTCTGTGGGAAAGGGGTTGTTACTATTGGAAGACACTTCTCCAGGGTCTCTCAAGTTTCTGCACGTCTTGTGAGGGAAGCACTAATTACCCTTTTTTTTTAGACTATCTTTTCAAGGAAATTGTAGAGCAAATGACCTGGAAAATGGTAGTCTAGCCTCTCTCTCTCTCTAAAGAAAAATGTGGACCTACTTGCTGTTCAGTATGATAAAGACAGCGTCTCCCTTCAGAACAAAGGAAAGGTCAGCTTACAGATCCTTCTAAAAGATCTACGTGTCCTAAGCTCAGGGTGCCCCGCTGTGTGGCAGAAACCCAGTATGTGTAACATGTAGCTTGGCCTGGACGCTTCGTCTCCCGGGAACTGGGATGCAGAGGAACTGACAGAATCATGACGCCTGCACTTCATGCTGCCGGGGCGCCGGCCCAGGAGTCTTATGTCTCCTGGCTGCATCCATGAGACGGTGGCAGGCGAACCTGTTAGTTTGCAAGGTGGGTGAAATCGTGGCCACTCCACCAGGTTAGCTACTCTGGCACTGGAGAAGAGTCTCCTTCCATAAAAATCGGTGGAGAAGGCACTGAAATTCACTGATGATTAATACATATTTAATATACACAGTAGTTAATCTATATTTTAATTCTGTCATGCTATGTGAATTTCTGCCATTTTCCAAATATTTGTTACTTATTAAACCATTGATTGTGACATTCCTCCCTCTAGTAAAAAGGATTTTGACTTTTATCTGGCGGAGTTTTATCTAGTGTTAGAGCAATTTGTGATTTGTTAGCTGAATGTCTACCAGTGGCTTTCTGCAACCTAAGAAAAAATATAAATACTATCTATTTATCTGTATGTGAAATACTTCCTCAATACAGCCAACTCAGCTATTCTGGAGGAATTACTTTCCGTTATGAGCGAGGATTTTTTTCAGGTCTGCAGAAGCAGTCTGTGTATTTCACAAGGATCAGTCATCTCCTCCAGATGTCTTGTTTTGATAGTCAGGTTTGGCCTTAACTCTTTTCCATTATACCCTTGAACTGACCTTTGAAGGATTCATATCACTTAAAAAAAAAAAAAACTGGAGTGATAAGGATGGCCTTCCACGTTAAGAGAGAAAGCAAAAGCAATCAGTATGATTTCCATGCTGCTTCGGGGAAGCCATGCAGGACCCCGCAGACACACCTGAGCGGGCTCCCACCAGGCGCTCACCCCATCCATCACAGCGGGATGCTGGCACAGTTTCATCACGGGGGCTGAGGATTGCAGGCCGGTGGGTCAGCTACTGTGTCACTTGCCCTACTAGGTAGGGAGTTCTGGCTAACCTATACCACCTGGAATTGACAAGGCACTTATTCTTATAAACATCCTGAGCTCCAAATTCCTGGCTTGGGGACATTTCTCTGTACAGGGGAACACTCCAAATTTTTGAAGAGCAATACGTTTTACCTGAAACAGGCCATTGTTTTCAGATGTGCTAAGTGAGCTTGCTACAGCCCTTGTTTTCTGAAAGAATGAGTAGTTTAGTACCTTTACCTCTAAGGTTGCTCTAACTCAGTAGTTCTCAAAAGTGTGGTCCCCAGAGCAGTAGTGACAGCATCACCTGGCAACTTGCTGGAAATGCAGCTCCTAGGCCCAGAGTCAGAACATCTGGGGTGGGTCCCTACAAAAGGCTAGTGTAACAAGCCTCCCGGATGATTCTGATGCATGTTGGACTTTGGGACCCACAGGTGTCGCTCACTGTGTCTGTGGTCAGAGGAGGAGGAGGTCAGTTTGGTTTGTTGTTGTTTAGCTGCAAAGTCATGTTCTACTCTTTGTGACCCCATGCACTGTAGCCCACCAGCCTCCTCTGTCCATGGGATTCTCCAGGCGAGAATGGAGTGGGTTGTCATTTCCTTCTCCAGGGAATTTTCCTGACCCAGGAAATGAACCCGCATCTCCTGCATTGCAGGCCATTTCTTTACCACTGAGCCACCAGGCGAGCCCTTAGTTTGGTTACAAGTAGGGAAAAGACAATTTAAGAGTGATGACATCGAATGGATAAAGAAACATTGGTGGCATTCATTAAATAAATCTACTGATTATTTTTTTATTTAAGAAAATATATCTAATCGCTTGTCCCTTGCCATCCACTGTTAGGATACAAATGTATATAAGACATCCCACAAATATTTCAAGGTCTACTGCAGATGTGGACAGTCTATACATGCGTGTTAAGTCCCTTCAGCTGTGTCCAACTCTCTGTGACCAGCTGTAAGGTGACCCTGTAGAAAAGCACTGGATTCCCCTTTAGGAAACCTGGGTTGCTTCCTGCTTTCCCCTCTGACTGTTTGACTTTGGGCCAATCATTTCATGGCTCAGGGTCTCCTCTTACTCATTTTCGAGATGCTGTTTCAGACTTCCTCCTACATCCACACTGTGTCATTCTGCCAGATTCACTTATCATCCACAGGTGAGCAGGGGGCCCAGCGTACTCCCACAACTCCTTAGCTCAAAGAGAGAGAGACAGAAAGACTAGCAGACACTTTGGAACCTTCCTCAAAAGGGGACTTGTTGAATAGTTTGCCACAAAGGCATTCGTTTCCCTCAAAAGAGTGGATGTTGTCTTCTTTCAGACTCATCTATAATCTGATGATACGCTTCTTCTCCTGAAGAGATTCTTTACTTTGAACATGTTGGGGGGAGTGGATGGGGGCATGGCCAGCCGGATTCCACGTCTGTGATCATGTTTCTCATTCTTTCAGGAATTTTTCTTTAAATGTGGAGCACACCCGACCTCTGACAAGGAGACATCAGTAGCTTTGAACCTGATCACAACAAATAGCCGAGACATCAGCTGCATAACGTGTACGGACATCAGGTAAGGGTCTGAAAACAGGGAACAGAAGAAACCTGCTGCATCCTATTGCCTCTGCTCTTTTGCCAAAGGTCAGTTGACTGCATTTACAGGGTCTGTTTCTGGGCTTTTTATTCTGTTCCGCAGAGCTCTGTGTTGGTTCTTGCACCAGCGCTGTACTGACTTAATTAATGTAGCTTCATCATTAAGTTGAAGTCAGGTAATTTCAGTCCCCCAGCTTTGTTTTTGCTTCCAATACTGTTTTGACTGCTTTTGGTCATTTCATCTCCGTCGAAACTTTAAAATCAGTTTGTTGATGTCCAAAAAAGAATGTTGGGATTTTCATTGAGTTTGCATTGCATGTATGCACCAATTTGGGAAGAATCCACATCTTGATAATGTTGTATTTTTATATTCACAAACATGGAATGCCTCCATTTATTTAGCTCCTCTTTGGTTTTATTTACCAGAGTTTTGTAGTTTTCCTCATGTAAGTCTTATTTTATATTTTGTTAGATTTATGCCTGAGTACTTCAGTTTTCAAGTGCTAATGTAAGTGGCATTGTATTTTTATTTCAAGTTGCACATATTCGTTGTTGCTATGTAGAAATTGACTTTTGTATGTTAATCTTGAACCTTGCAACCTTACTCTAAATGCTTATTATTTGTAGGGTTTTTTTGGTTGATTCTCTTGGATTTTCTGCCTAGATTATCATGTCATTTGTGAGCAAAGACAGTTTTATGTCTTCTTTCCCAATACCTTTGTTTTATGTCCCTTCCTTGCCTTGTTGCCTTATTTAGCTAGTCCTTGCAGGACGATATTGAAAAGAATAGTGAGAGAGCACATCCTTGTCTTGTACCTGACATTAGTGGGAAAGTTCAAATTTCTTGCAGTTAGGTGTGACATTAGTAACGGATATTTTGTGGATAGAGTTCTTCAAGTTGAAGAAGTCCTCCTCTGATCCTCGTTTACTGACAGTTTTTGTCATGAATGTGTTTGCGACTTTGTCAGATTTTTTTTTTTCCTGCATCTATTGATATCATCATGTGATTTCTCTTTTTTAGTTCATTGATGTAGTGGATTACATTAATTTGTTTTTCAGTGTTGAATCTGCTTTGTGAACCTAGGATAAATTCCACTTGGTCATTGTGTGTGATACTTTTTGATACATTTTTGGATTCGATTTGCTATATTGTCAAAGACTTTCGCTTTTGTGTTCATGAGAGATATTGATCTGTGGTTTTCTCAAGTTGTCTTTGTCTGGTTTTAGTATTAAGGTAATGCTGCCCTCCTAGAATGAATTAGGAAGCATTTATCCTGCTTCTATCCTCTGAAATAGATTGTGGAGAGAATTGGTAGCAAAATAATAATTTTATTTATTTTTGTGCTTATAAACATGTACTATTAGGTAAAAAGAGATTGATATCTTTCATCTACCTTCTTAATGATAATCCCCCTGTTTAAAAAACTCTTTACAAGTGTATAATAACTTATATTCAAGGAGCTCCAATGTCACTAAGCTGACTTTTGACCTTAGCAAAATAACAAACTGTTAAGCCTTCAGCTTCCCTTATAAAATCCAGGAATCAAAGTAGGTAATCTATAAGGCTCTGACTGGTTCTGAAGAACTGCAAAAGGTAGAAATAATCCTTGTTCACAGCTTATAAATCGATAGTATTATTTGAAAAAGTGCTTGTTTGTGGTCCTGTCTTCTGCCAGATGCAGAAATAAAAAATGAGATTTTCAATGATACTTCTTTCCAGATGACACATATATGGCTGTGATATGTAGAAAAACGTATAAGGTAAATGTGCTATTCATTTCCAGTTGTTAGGCTTAAGTTTTAATTCAGGTACCTGATATGTGTCTTTTGAGTTTATGAAATAGTGTATGTAAAATATTTTCCTCTCTCTTAAAGAACAGAGTGAACTATTCACGGGTTGAAACATCCTGAGATTTCATGTGAACCATCAGGTTCCCGTCGGCTGTCCAGCTTTGCAGGGGCCTGTACTTATTTAGAATAGTGTCTTGATCTTCCTCCACTCAAGGTTATCAGTTTTCTCAGTCTTAGGTTTAGGAGTTAAAAATAGTGAGGTGAACAAAAGGCAAAGACTTGAGCCAAGAACAGAAATTATAGCACTTGAAGGTAGAACGGCTACACTGTTAAGTATCCGCTATAGCAATTGCATCAAAAAGGTTCAGCACATTTCTGGCTGCCTCAACTGGACTCAGAAATAACAATATTCAGCCAAATAAAAATGACCCTGGCAATGCCAAAGTGAGACGTTTATTCCTTCCCAAACCAGTGTGTGTATCTTGGTGCTGCAGGAAGGGGGACCCATTCCAGGGCCCGAAACTGGGCTCTTGTCTAACACTCAGAAATGAATTGTCCGAGGAGAAACATATGCTGAGAAAGCAAGAGATTTTATTGGGAAGGGGCGCCCGCGGGGAGAGCAGGAGGGTGATGGAGCCCAGGAGAAACAGCTCTGCCATGCGGCTTGCAGTGTCGGTTTTATGGTGATGGGATTAGTTTCCGGGTTGTCCTTAGCCCATCATTCTGACTCAGAGTCCTTCCTGGTGGTGCACGCCTTGTTCAGCCAAGCTGGATGCCAGAGAGAAGGATTCTGGGAGGTGGTCGGACATGTGGTGTCTCTTTTTGACCTTTCCTGAGCTCTTCTGGTTGGTGGAGGCGTATTAGTTCCGTGTTCCTTACCAGGACCTCCTGTCGTGAAACAACTCGGGCAGATGGTCACTGTGGGGCCTGGCCGGGGTGGGCGGTTCCAGTCAGCGTGCTTCCCCTCACACTGGGACTTACTGTGATATCAGGTACCCCGAGAGTAATGCCGTATTTCTCCACCTTGAATCTTACATTATAAAATGAGTCTTCTTAAATTTTAAAAATATAAAATTTGAAAACATACAAAATAGAAAAAATTATTACCAGGATATATTTTGGCGAATAGAAAAGAAAAATCACCACCCTGTTTCTCTTTCTTTGCTTCTTCTAAGTTCGCCTGCTGCATTCCTGTGTTTCTTTTCACCTTTATTCATTAGTCCTTAGTTTACAAAGCTGAAGACAAATCAAAAATGAACCATGTTTAAAGTCAAAATTTAACCTTCCAGAAACATGT
Organism: Muntiacus reevesi; assembly: GCF_963930625.1. Taxonomy (NCBI): domain Eukaryota; kingdom Metazoa; phylum Chordata; class Mammalia; order Artiodactyla; family Cervidae; genus Muntiacus; species Muntiacus reevesi. Next base: position 162,266,221 of record NC_089251.1, read on the forward strand.
TCTAAAGTCCACATCCCAGTAGGACATTAAATCTAAGAAGCACTGCTATCTTGTAATTTTCCTCAACTCTTCCCATAAAGATTTATGTTTTTTATGCCATTGTTGTTTGATATAATTTTTTTTATATTTTTCTTGCTTTCAAATTTGTCTTATGGTTCATGTAGCCTATTGAAGCAATACCTTGGATTGCACACTTTAAAGATTTACTTGGGCTTGGAGATCAGTAACAGTTTATCTGAAAGTCCTTCTATACTTGTCCTTGGTGTTTCTGGGGGAGACTGATTTGACTGTCATTTGACAGTATTTTGGTATGAATTCATTGATTCATTTAACAGAGATGAGAAATGAGTATCTTGGTTATGGTCCTTTTAAATGCATGTCTTGTCTAATCTCTTGTCAATTTACATTTTAATTTTGGTCACACTTGGCATTTCTTTTATGATTTAGAATTGATGTAGAAGTTCCTTTTATATTGCTATGGACTAAGTGTTAGTTGCTCAGTCACGTCCAACTCTTTGCAACCCCACGGACTGCAGCACACCAGGCTTGTCTGTCCACGGGGATTCTCCAGGCAAGAGTCCTGGAGTGGGTTGCCCTGCCCTCCTCCACAGGATCTTCCCAGCCCAGGGATTGAACCCAGATCTCCCACATTGCAGGCAGATTCTTTACCACCTGAGGCACCAAGGCCTATATTCTATCAGTTTCACTCTTTCTTGACTTTTTGGTGTCGGACAGGCCCTTATGATTTTGTCAAGTCATCCGTCTCTGAAGAGCATTATGAGAGACTACAGACTAAAATCACATGGAATTTTACTGAAATCTTTAACATGGTCTTTTCCAGTAAGTGGTTTTTGTCTCTGTAATGGAAAAATCCTTGAGATTATGTGTGTGTAGTGTGTGTGTGTGTGTGTGTGTGAGAGAGAGAGAGAGAGAGAGAGAGATAACAGCAGTGATCTTCTCTGACTTTGCAGACCTATATATTTCTCCTATTTGACCCAAATAGTATATATACTCATAGGCAATGTAACATGCCAGGAACAAGAATTCTTTCCTTTAAGTGTGGGAGTAACTTGGAGTGTTTATTTTACATAGCATTCCAGAGAAAGGAAAGTCTGAATACCAAACCGATTTTACAATAAGCAGGAGCACATTCTACAGTAGAATGGCATATCTTCAAACTTTTTAAGATGAAAGAGAAAACTTCAAAGATGTGTCTTGAGCTCAAAACGGGTTACCTCACACTGTGCCCAGACGCTGTGGGAGTAAGATCTCTCTACATTAGGGCTGAGTGACTCTTGCCTGAAAAAGTGTGCACACCTCAGTCTGATCCCCTCTTGAGGGAGAATAAATCTTTCTACTATGCACCCTTGCAGAAAGGAGACTCCTTCGTGTGGGCATAACCTTCCACAAAGGTAATTTCATTGCCTCCTTTGAAATTCAAACATGGTGCTTAATGAACTGTAACTCTTAAATTAATTTCAAATTATTTGAATGTCTATCTGTCTCACATATGAAGAAGTTGACATTTTAAAGACATTTTAAAACTTGCATCCAGTCTTACCACGAGGAACTGGTTGTACCAGCGACCCACCAAGATCTGTGCAGTCGGCATGTTTTCCTGTCATCACACCTTCCCTTCTTCATGTATGCAATTTTCACTGGACAGTAAAAGGCAAGCTACCTAGTGAAGATGGAAAGTAGATTTGCATGTGAAAAGGAAGCCACTAGCAATAACGTGAGATCCAAAGACAGTTTAAAAACCAGCTCTTTAAAGTGTTGAAGAAAACAGCTGTAACAGCTGTATATCTGTCTGTCTGCTCTAAGCTGTAGGCTGCTTGAAGGATCAGTCCAAGCTTGACTGATGTGCAGATGTGACCAGAGCCACGATGTCCTGCATAAGTCTTTGCATTCAATAGGTTTACACAAATATTTGCTGGTCTGAATTAAAGTAAATCCGTTTTGCACAGTGCGAAAAACAAAAAACAAGTTCTTTTTATATGGAACATCTACTTTTAAAAATCCCTTCTGCATTTAATGGGATTTTACAAAACTAAATTAGATAAAATAAGTTAATCAAAAATCAATAAAGAGTTTTAAGACACTATTAGATATAAGGGAGAAAGTCAGATTTCAAAGCCCTACTCATGGGAGATAGATTACTCAGCCACACTGTTTGGGGTCAGTTACTTATAAAAACAGAAGAAGTATTTTATCAACACTGAGGCTTTGAAATGTGAGCCATGTCAGTTTTAATGTCAGTCAGTGACCTTCATTTCTCCCGCGGTGCACCCTGTAGATTTCAGATCCAAGCGGCTGCATCAGCGGGGTTTCCTGGAAACGTTACAGGTGCCTGGGCATGAAATTCATAAGCCTCACCTTTTCATTTAACTGTCGCTGCGGGCGCACAGCAGCCCCCACTGGTGCTAGTAGGACAATATTGCAAATCCTCCTGGACCAATTTTGTACCCGTTAAGGTCAACCTTGCATGTTGTAACCGTCTGGATTTTAAGCAGGTCATTTTCTGATGGTGGATGTTAAGAAGCGGCCGTATTCCTACAGCATCCCAGTGCCCTCTCTAGGACTTTGGTGACAGCCGAGCCTTATTTTTAAGGTCCAACTTTCTTAGAAATTAATGCCCACAGAGTCTTTACAGAGCTAATTTTGCTTAGAAAAATATTGTGACTTGTGCATTTGTTTTTAGTTGCAACTTTATCCTCATAATTAGCAATTGATTATAAACTTGGTGAAGGAAAGAAATTATGTCTATTGCAAATAACATTTATATTCTGGGATATTTTTTAGTGGTAAATAGTGATACAATCTACCTCACTGTCTTACAAACATCATGTTCCCCATGATGTTTTGAATTAGTATTTTCAGTGTTCCCCTGGAGAAAGAAATGGCAACCCACTCTAGTATTCTTGGAGAAATCCCATGGTCAAAGGAGCCTGGCGGGCTACAGTCCTTGGGGTCGCAGAGTTGGACATGGCTTAGCGACTTAAACAATAACAATTTGCAGATTTGTCCTTGGTGGCTTCACAGGTTGTACTTGTAGCCAAATAAGCAAGAGTCTCCATAACCTGGAGTTCAGACAAGTTATCTAGTGAAGTAAGTCATGATGTGTTGATTCTGTCTCTTGTTAATGTGATCAGTTCTACATCAAAGAAAACATGGCCTCCGATCCTGTATCTCGGGTGCACTGGGAATGGGACTTCAGGGGTTTTAGGTCTACCTGTGGGTTTTCACAGCACTGAGGGCTCCTTCACGTGCAGAACTGATAGCGCCATCACACCTATCCATCAATGTGCAGAAGTGCGCACGAGGTGCCAGCATCCTGTAGTATCAGTGTCACTGGCAAAGCAGTTTTATTCTGGCATCTATAGTCTTTAGCACCTCCTCTTGTAAAGAGAGAACTTAAAAACCCATCAAGCTGTTCATTCCACAGATATTCATTCAGCCCGTCTGTGACTCAGGGAACTGCTTCAGGCTGAGATAAACTTGTTTTTAAGCGGGTAAGGGAGAGCAGATATCAGCAACACAGGCTTGCAGCTGAAAGGTGTGGTGGGGTTGGGTGCCTCGAGGCAAAGCAGAACTTGACTATGCAGCTTTAATGCATCCTTAGTGCCACTACAGTAAAACAGGAACCCGAACTTATTTCTTTAGACCAAGATTTCCTAGGGACTTTTTCACTTGCCCAGGACAGCATCTTAAAAATGCATAATACAATTTGTATGCACGTAAGTAGGGCGTGCACAGATTAGCCCATTCCCTGTTATCTAACACCCAGCCAGCTAGAGCCCGACACTGCCTGCTCAGCTGACGTGCTTCCCCCTGGCCTGTCGCCCTGGGAAGGACTTTGACCCGTGACCCCGAAGCCAAAGTCTGACACCTGGTGTTATCCTTGCTGGTCTCCATCTGGCTCTATCTGGTTCCTCCTCCTGAGACATTTTGTTTAAAATATATGTTTGTATTTTTTTTTAACTGAAAAAAATATACTTGCCTGCAGTCTCCTTCAAAGTTGTGGTGTGAGTGAAACATTTAAAATTTTTAACACCTTCAATGGATGTTTCTCTACAGATCATAATTTGTAACTGAGAAAACGTACCTCTGCTTGTAGCAAACTCCAAGATAATTTTGATAAAGTAATCTCAATCCTAACATTTTAATTAAAATGAGCAAGTATTCCTGACAGAATATTATCTCAAGTACTGTTTCTTGCTTCACTCAGAGAACTTTTCTTTGACAAGCATTTTTACAGAGCAGAACTTGCCAAATATTTTTATTTGTACATGTTTTGAAAGTTCTACCACATTGCAGCAAAATCAGTTTTCTCAATTTCACTTCTATGTGATATCAATATAAAAATTACTAGTTAAAAATTGGAGTTGCCCTGACTCTTCCCCCCAATAGAACTATTCCAAAAATTTAGTTACAGATTTCAGAATGGAAATCCAGTATATAATTTGAGTTCTCAAATTGGTCCCCCAGCCCACTTTTATAGGGATTAGTTTTAACGTCTTCTTGCACACATTTTTCAGTGATTTATAGTTACTTAGCACTTCAAAAGCTGATGGTTTTGGACACTCATTAGTTCAATACTTTGATTAAATATTGCTGACTGATTTTGAACAAAATGCAAAGAAATTTGGAAGACTGTAAAGTAATTACTGCTCGTGTAGTATGGGAGAGGTTTTTTTTCCTCTCCTCTCCTAGGTTTTCCATCTGGGTTTCTGACAAAAGACAGAATAACAAGGAGGAAAAAAAGAAAGAAAGAAATTTATTAATACACACAACACACATACACATGGGAGTATCTAGACATGAGTAACTCGAACAGATGGTTAGAACTTGGGATTCTGTAGCCTCTTAACCAAAGAACAATAAATTTGTCGAGCAGTGACAAGACAAAAGGAAAGGACATTGAACTTCTGGGGCAGCAGATTGTGGAAAATTAAATATAGGGTGGATTAGTTAGTAAAGTTTGATGTTCAGGTTCCTCTGAAATAGCAACCCACTGCAGTACTCTTGCCGGAGAAATCCCATGGACAGAGGAACCTGGCGGACTGCAGGCTGTGAGGTCACAATGAGTTGGACCGGACCTGGTACACTGCCCGCTTGGCTGGTACCTCTGTAGATTAATGTCAATCCCTCTTGATAAGGAGGCGGGGGGTACTTTTTCAAATGTATGTCCTGCTGAAGTAAATAAGGGAGAGCAGAGAGTGTTTCTTAATGTCTGTTCCCTCTCAACTGGCTTCAGCTCAAAATAACACTTATGCCAAGGTGGCATATTTTGGGTTGGCATATTCTGCCACCCTTCAGTAGACACTAGACTTGATTTATAAAGTAGTTTTTTCAAGGTTGAAACTTTCCTAAAAGTTTGATTGATAATGGGCTGCAGACAGACAACAGAGATGCTTTTGTATCCAATATCAGTTTTGTCAGTCTTTTGTGGTTCAGTTACTGTAAATTTTGACAACTACAGCTTCTGGGTTGATTTGTAGAATATCACAGCTTGTCTGAACAGAGTTATGAGTTAAATGCATCCTATGATTACTTTCAAGCATGCTCCACAGATTTCTAATTTTAGTAAGGATGTTGTTCTTAACCATAATGATGTATTCCACTGATATATATCAATATCTTTATATTGTCACTGTGAAAAACAAAGATTATATTCAACGTGGAACTTTTAAGCTGATTTTGCACTAGAATTCACAGTAAATTCAGATATTTCACTGTCAAGAGAATAAACTTTCAAATGCTTTACTTTGAGTCAATGAATTATATGAAAAGAAAGACTAAACAATTACTAGATTTAAGAGGTTTTCCATTTTTATTATACTGGGTTGGCCAAAAGGTTGATTCAGCTTTTTCTCTAACATCATACGGAAAAGCCTGAACAAACTTTTTGTCCATTCCAGTACAATGACATTGATAGAACTCTATGCAGTTTCACTCCATGTGAAGTTCTTCTGCTAAGCAAGCTAACACTGACAGTGATCACTTAACTTTTGGTACATGCAATAGAAAACCTGGAATCAAAACTGAGTAAATTAATTTACAACAGTCATTTGATCTAAATGAAAAGCCACACTCCACTGACTTATACATAAATGTACCTTCTGAGCTGCATGTGTGAAATTGAATTCTTTGCACATAGTGTTTTTATGATAACTACAGACTTTGTAGTAGACACTGATGCTTCTTCATCACATTTGTGTCTTGTCTGGTCAGGGATATTTTAAAAACCTCTCTGGTAGGTAGAAAATGTTACTAATACCTATGAAACTTTTATAGTCATGATTAAGTTTCTTGAGAAATAGAAATTCTATACTGCAATATTGTGATTTATAATAAGAAATTTCTATTTGTTTTCTGTCCCCCTTCAGAGCACCTAAAACCTTTGAAATTACTTAAGTGCTGAGAGCAACGATCGCGCCTTTCACTATGTTATGGAAGTTAGTGGGATGCACCTGAGGATGGAGACTGTTTGCCAGGGGAGCCAATCTTTGTGGTTAGAGGGTGGGAAATTTCAGTTTCACCCTTAGATCTCTGGAGAGGGGAGAGTGGCTGGAAACTGAGCTCAATCACCAATAAGTTATGATTTAATCAATGGTACCTATGTAATGAACCCTCCATCAAGACCCCAAAGAATGGGGTTCAGGGGCCTTGCACATTGGTGAACATGTGGAAATTTGGGGAGAGTGGTGCTCAAACAACATGGAGTTTCCCACATGTCTTGCCTTTACATCTCTTCCACCTGCCTGTTCTGAGTGCTATGCTGTCACAATAATCCAGGTATTTAGCAAGTAAAATATTTCTCTTAGTTCCATGAGCCATTTGTAGCAAATGATTGAAACCCAAGGAAAGAGACATGGAACTTCCGATCTATAGCAGTGGGTCAGAATCCCAGGTGACAACGTGGACTTGCATCTGGAGGTGGGAGGGAGGAGTTCTGTAGAACTGAACATTTAACCTGGGGAATCCGATGCTCTCCCTGGTACATGGTGTCGGAAATGAACTACAGGTCACTCAGCTGGTATCAGATCATGGCGTGGTGCTGGGGAAGGGCCCACACATGGACATGAGTATTTGAATCCTTTGGACTTAACATGTACTTCTGCTTTTAATATATTACTGTCAGAAGTGTTTATTCCAAAACCGTAAAGTAAAATAGCTGATACCAGCAATCACAGTAAATAATCTGGATTTGTCATCCATAAGTGGCAAAAAGGCTTGTAGTAGAAGTCTCCTGACTGCTTTTATGAGGTCTCTATCCTGCCCATCTTCCATCTGTACATCTTCACGTCGAGTGAATCTGTAATTTCCTGCAGTTTTCACCGACCCCACCAGCTTGGCCTGGCGGCTTCAGGCATCTCTCAGCCTCCACACCGCTCCCAGCAGAGGTGGCCGTGTGTACCTCACACGTGTGCGTGTGGAGAGACAGAGGCAGAGAACATAGATGTAAGTGCACGCATTTTGTTGTTGTTGTTGAGTCTCTTTACCCATGTCCGACTCTTTGTGGCCCCGTGGACTGCAGCACACAGACCCCCCTGTCCTTCACTATCTCCTGGAGTTTGCTCGGATTCATCTCCATTGAGTCAGTGATGCTCTCCAGCCATCTCATCCTCTGTCACCCCCTTCCCCTTTTACCTTCACTCTTTCCCAGCTTCAGGGCATTTTCCAACGAGTCGGCTCTTCACCTCAGGTGACCAAAGTATTGGAGTGTCATTGTTAGCATCAGTCCTTCCAATGAATATTCAGGGCTGATTTCATTTACGATGGACTGGTTTGATCTCCTTGCTGTCCAAGGAACTCTCTAGAGTGTTCTTCAGCGCCCCGATTTGAAAGCATCAATTCTTTAGCACTCACCTTCTTTATGGTCCAACTCTCAAATCCATACATGACTACTGGGAAAACCCTAGCTATGACTAGACAAAGCTTTGTTGGCAAAGGAATGTCTCTGCTTTTTAATATGCTGTCTAGGTTTGTTATAGCTGTTCTTCCAAGGAGCAAGCATCTTTTAATTTCATGGCTGTATTCACCATCTGCGGTGATTTTGCAGCCCAAGAAATAAAGTCTGTCACTGTTTCCATTGTTTCCCCGTCTATTTGCCATGAAGTGATGGGACCAGATGCCATGATCTTCATTTTTTGAATGTTGAGTTTTAAGTCAGCTTTTTCACTCTCCTCTTTCACCTTCATCAAGAGGTTCTTTAGTTCCTCTTCGCTTTTTGCCATAAGGGTGGTGTTATCTTACATATCTTATTAATAACAAGAATAATCCCATTTAACCTATTCTGCTAATTGCTATAATATGATTACCAAGAATGTACTCCATTCAGTAGAATAATATACAGATTTGAAAGCAGAAATAGATTGAACTATCTTGTTACTTACACACACAGATATTCTTACATAAAATTCAAGTCCTGTCACAAGATCATAGATGATCATTTATATCATAAATGATCACTTTTTAAAAACATAAATTTACTTAAATAATCAAAATGTATCTTAAAAGTTTAGGAAATAAATTTCAAAATTTAGTTTCATATTGAAAGCTCCATTTGGTTTAAGAAGCATGAGAAAAGATGAACAATTCAAGTGCCTTGTAAGAAATACTATGGTTGCTCTAAAAGTTAACCCACAGTACAAATAATCAACAATGCCCTAGTAAATTGATATTAATTCACTGATTCTTAAATGCAATCATTCTGTATCTCTTTAATTGTGCCTTTTCACTGTGCCAGGACTTGATATCAATAATAAAAATTTAAGCTTTATGGAATTCCATGAGCTTCTGGCATGTGGAATTACATTTTGTTGTCAACCAGACTTTCTTAGTTTTAATTATTTTTATGCCCATTTAAAAGGGCTATATTTACAAATATATTTTCTCAGTGATCATTGCAAAGTTAACCTTAAATTATGTCCATGATAAAACCTGTCTTGCCTAAATTAATGTAATCCTCTACAAAAGAGGAATGAGTAACTAAATACTTGAATTAATGTCTGAATTGAATAGGAGGCATTTGTAAGACTTCCCCACTGAGTTGAAACCTTCATCTCCTGGTGACATGGTGGAGCAGAAAATAAACAAAATCAAGGTCAGACCTAAAGTTAATTATAACCTATATGACTCAGACAGTATAGAATCCGCCTGCAATGTGGGAGACCTGGTTTGGATCCCTAGGTCAGGAAGATCCCCTGGAGGAGGGCATGGCAGCCCACTCCTATATTCTTGCCTGGAGAATTTCCGTGGACGAATGAACATGATGGGCTACTTTTCCATGGGGTCCCAAAGAATCGGATACAACTGAGCAACTCAGAACAACACACAGAAATGCTAGCTATATAAACCTGGGCTTCCCAGATGGCGCTAGTGGTAAAGAACTCTCTTGCCGATGGAGGAGAGGTAAGAGACACAGGTTCTATCCCTGGGTTGGGAAGATCCCCTGGAGGAGGGCATGGCAACCCACTCTAGTATTCTTGCCTTGAGAATCCCATGGACAGAGAAGCCCGGTGGGCTACAATCCATAGGGTCAAAAAGAGCTGGACACAACTGAAGTGATTGAGCAGGCACACACATAAACTCAAGCTAGTCATTCACCCCTCAACTACCGCTTTATGCAGTGAGACTGATAACACCCTCTTAAAAGGATCGTCAGGGTTGAGGTGATAGTTCAGTACTAAAATCCATGGGAAGGTGCATCATAAACTGTAAAATTATATCCAGTGTTATCATCAGCGGGCCCTTAACCCCAGATTTGGCCATCCCTCCCAGAGTCTCTGCTACGCTGGAGGTTTGCATGTTGAGCTGAGAGGAGGTGTTGCAGGGTGCTGTCTCACTCCGACTCAGCGCTGTGATGCCCGCTGACTGAGGGATGCGCCCTCCTAGCGGGGGTGCCAGGACTCAGACCTCCCACCGTCAGAGTCCAGTGTGCAGTCTTGCGGAGAGCTAGGCATGGAAGAGTTTAGATGCCCATACTAAACTTTTAAGTTATGTAATCCATGGAAATTTCCTTAAGTATCCTTTCCAATCATTAAGATAATAACTAGAGGGGCCCTATCACAACTCTTTCTGCAGAATTTGCACATAATGGTATTCTTGGAAAATGATAAAATGCTTGGAACGTGGTGATCCCATCACACACATCAGCTTTCACAGAGCTGTCAGTGTTCCGTTCTAATCTGCCTTTCTGGAATGATATTTTTGGCTCTTGCCACGCCAAGTCCATATGGAAAGAGATTTTGATTTGTAAAATTAAAAATGAAAATGAATCTCAGTCTTTGAACTGTAATTTTTTTTTTTTGTATCCTTACCAAATAGGTGGAATTATCCCTTGGTTTATCTTGATGATACGGCTTAGTTGAGACAAGTTTATTTTCCCATAAATACAATGGCGTGCCTCCCTTAGCACTGGAGCCTGCTTCTTGTCCATTTGCAATGTCTATTTTACTCCATGCTTGTTCTGTAACAAGACTAACAGAAGGCGCAGAATTTTCTCTCCTCCCCCAGTCTCTCGCCACGTCTGATTTTCCTGTTTCCTAGTTTCCACTGGCATTTTTTTTCTGAGCATAGATTGATTTGCCCTGGGGCCACTCAGGGATGCCAACCGAGTAAGCCTCTGACAAAACAAAAGACTTAGGCTCTGGAGACAGAATGCTGGGTTCAAAACCCAATTCCACTTCTAATGGTCCTGTACTCTGGGCTAGTTCCCCAGGTTCTCTGACTTCTCCAAAAGGTCCTGAAAATTAAAGGAGATAGAAGTTGAAGACTCCCTGGCACACAGCAACCAGAGGAAATATTAGCTGAGATTTTTGCTCTGGATTGCTAACTGAAAGAATATGTTATGAGTAAGTTTTCACTGTTCTTGTCTCATTTGCATCTTGTTCTTGAAACTTGCATCAACCTTGGGTTGATGAAACATAAGTGAAGAGTATTTAATTCTTTTCTATGACTGGTATATCTACTCCAACATCCCAGATGTCATCTGACAAATCTTCTCACAAGCAAGCCTTTCATTAGCTAGTTGAATGGGGATATCTTATTTTCCTCTTAAAAAATGTATTATTTTAAGGCCAGTTCTATACTTTTATGGCTATAGCTATGACTACATAAAATTTAGTCTATGCAAAGTGGATTTTTCCCTTTTAATGGTATGAAGTGAGGGAAAAGGACCCATAGCTATAATATTCTTATATAGCTGTACCTTCAGTTCAGTTCAGTCACTCAGTCGTGTCTGACTCTTTGTGACCCCATGGACTTCAGCACGCCAGGCCTCCCTGTCCATCACCAACTCCCAGAGTTGACTCAAGCTCATGTCCATGAGTCGGTGATGCCATCCAACCATCTCATCCTTTATCATCCCCTTCTCCTCCTGCATTCAATCTATCCCAGCATCAGGGTCTTTTCAAATGAGTCAGTTCCTCCCATCAGGTGGCCAAAGTATTGGAGTTTCAGTGTCAGCATCAGTCCTTCCAATGAACACCCAGGACTGATCTCCTTTAGGATGGACTGGTGGATCTCCCTGCAGTCCAAGGGACTCTCAAGAGTCTTCTCCAACACCACAATTCAAAAGCATCAATTCTTTGGCACTCAGCAGTCTTTCCAATGGTTCTTAAGCAGGGGTGGGTTTACAATATCTGGAGACAGTTTTGGTTGTTACCATGCAGAGGAGGGGGTGTGAGGCACTACTGCTAAATGGTGCAGGGAGGCCAGAAATGCCACGGAAGGTCCTGCAGTGCTCGGGCCTCAAATCAACAAGTACTGAGGTTGGGAAACCTGCTGTAGGTGGAGGAGAGGGTGGAGGCCGCCCACCTCGGATTGCCAGGGGCAGGAAGCTCACTTCCTGTTAGCCTGTCTCCATCTGAACTCTCAAACCCTTGCTGTTTCCAAATGCTACTGTTCCTCTAAATCATGTAAAAACTCTGTTCCAAACTGTAGATTGTTCACAGAATGCCTTGCCCTTTTCCACTCAGCCATGGGACTGGCTCTTTTCCGCTGGGATTTGATAAACTAGGGAAGAAACCCAAGCTTAGCGGGTATTGGAAACCATGGTTGGTGGGTCTCCGGCAGTGTTGTGATTAGAAAGTGTATACTGTGAAGAAAGGCTGAGTCTGCTGTACAGAGATAAACAATCCTGAAATTCATTTCCCTGAGCCAACCAACTGTGATTTTTAAGTTCTGTATTTTGAATAAATTCCAAAAACTTCAATCAGGTTTAAAAGGTGAATTTGTGAGCTGTACCCCCCCGCCCCCCCCCCACCGCCCCTGCCATGGTGGAAGTGAATCCGTAAATTCGTGAAGAGCTAAAATGTTTGTGGTTCTCTAGTAAACCAATTACAAAAGTCATTGAGTTTCATTCTGGAAGAAAAATCCCCCATTATGTATCAGTGTGGTTTCAGAATTATTGCAGAATTTTATTCATACTGCTTAATAATTAGAAAGCAAAGAGAATGGAGGAGAAAAGAAGGTCAGACCAAAGAGATTTGTATGAAAGAGCATCTTGCAGCCTTGAAATTCAGTCTTGCTGTGGGTCACCTGTGACAGTGGTGATGCAGAAGAAGGAGTTTCTGGTTTAAAGCTGATTCTTGTTGGGATTATAACAGGTCTCTCGTCTTTAGTAGGGCTGGTAGGTGAGACAGTGCTCAGAATTGCAGCCCACGTCTGCAGAAGCCATGTGTTTCTGAGTGCTTAGCTTCTGTGGATTAGAGAAGCCACATTTGAGCTGCACATGAGGATAGGAGGTTCCGAACAACTCAGTCCGCTATTCCGCTGTCGCCATGCCAGGCTGTGAAACAAATCTCTTCCTGGCAGCACTTGCTAAATGTGTTCACAGGCATCCCTCCTTTAACACTCACAACAGTCCCCTGAGGCAGGTTATTGCCCCCCACCCACCCCATCCTCACACAAACCACCTGAGGCTTAGTGGGAGGAGTTATGGAAATGTATCCTATATTGCACAGCTGAAAAGTGAATATAGGGTCCCAAAGCCAGGCTTGTGCTAAAATATATGCATTCCTAAGCACACTGCATGTTGCCTGGTGACTGCTAAATGCATCCAGGAAAGACTTTTCAGGGATCTAAAGATCCGGGTGTGGGGCTTCTGGATGGCTCAGTGGTGAAGAATCTGCCTGCCAATGCAAAAAACACAGGAGACCCAAGTTCAGTCCTTGGGTCAGGAAGATCCCCTAGAGAAGGAAATGGCAACCCACTCCAGTATTCTTGCCTGGAGAATTCCATAGACAGAGGAGCCTGGCGGGCTACAGTCCATGGGGTCACAAAGAGTCGGACACGACCAAAGCAGCTTAGCACATACACAGTCTTCATCATTCCATGCCAAGAATGCTGGCACTTTTCTCTACATGTAATACGTATCCCTGTTTCTCTATTTCATTTCTCTTTTACCCTGTTTTTCGTGTTTTTCCATATCAAGCATTAAATTTTTATGTATTTAGTTATCAGTCATTTTGATTTGTCTGACCTCTTGCCAATGCTGGCTTATTGATTCGATTTACCTGTGCTGTATTCTCATAGCTTTACCATTCCAGTGTTTTTATCATTGGATTTTTTTCAGCTCCCTCAGTATCTGTGTTGAGGAATGCTAAAGGCAGAAACTTTACCATTATTGTCGCTCTGTTAACTATTCTAACACCTGTCATCAAGTTATCTAGTATCTCACTAGTTTGAAATCACGCTAATATGTTTGTATCTCTTTTGGATTTCTCTCTGGGCTTCTGCTTCTGTGCATTACTCATTTGGTGCCAAGTACATGGTTTTATTACTCTAACTGTAAGTAAAATTTAAAATACAGTTAGAAAAGACATCACTGACCATCTTTTTTATAACATTTTTTGGCTAGTCTGGGATTATTCTTCTTTCAGAAACATGAATTTTTACATTGACTAAAGAAGGTAAGTGGAAACAGTGTGTGTGTGTTGTATGTGTGTGAGTCACTCGGTTGTGTCTGACTTTTTGCAACTCTATGGACTGTAGCTCACCAGGCTCCTCTGTCCATGGGATTCTCCAAGTAAAAATATTGGAGTGGGTTGCCATTCCCTTGTGGGGATCTTCCCGACCCAGGGATCGAGCCTGGATTTCCCACATTGCAGGCAGATTCTTTACTGGCTGAGCCACCCAGGAAGTAGAGGGGGCAGCTGAAATACCCCCGTCACACCCCGAAGGTTCAGTGGCCATTCCCTTTATTAGGCTAAACTGAACTCCATTTTCAATATGGCATCACTTTTAACTTATAGGGATCCCAACTTCACATATTTTTGTTAATTATGGGATATTGTTTTACTGTTTCTAAAAATCCTGAAATTATGGATTTGTGTGTCTGAAAGCTATTTGAGAGGTGCTATCAACTATATTTGTCCCTACAGATAGGAACACAAGTAATGTGAACCAAAGGATGGAGCAGTTAGCCTTTATTTCTAAAAAGATTTTAGCTTATCTATCCCACACCACAAGCTTGTGTCTGATTTGGCCTTGAGTCTCCTCCAAATAAAGTGACAGTTTCTGTACTTTGGCACACACCTTTGGGCAACCAGCTGGGGATTTTTCTTTCAAATGCTAATTTCTTGAATCTCTGGCTAAAGAGAGAAGGTTAATAGTTTAGGGAGTTTGTTTACAGGCCATTAGACACAATTAGCACATTGCTGAGATTAAAAACTCTTCTCCAGAACCTTGGAAGGCCTAGAAAGGAAACAGGACTTTTAGAAACATCTATTTTTAACACCTAATTAAAAGAGACCTGGAGAGTCCCCATCCTCTCTTGACACAACTACTTCATATTTTAATTATCAAGAAATTCTTAATTTCCTCCAAGCTAAGTTCTGCCTGAAGTAACGTAAAGTAATAGTAACTTGGAACCCTATCCATAGATTCTTGTGATCAAAATTGCAATTTACCATGTAATGTTCTCTTGGCTGATTATTTTCAACCCTGTTCTTTTTCTTTTTGAACAATTTTTTCCTAATATTCTTTTTTTTTTTTTTTCTTTTCTCCTAGAAATCACCTTTGTTCCAAATAGACAGTTCTCCCTAAAGCCGTAGAACACACCGGTCATTTGTGTTCCCCTTAACCTTAGCTTAACCGTGATGCTGCGTCTCCTTCTCCCAGGACCTCTGCCTCTAGCCCTTCACCTCGTTCCTTCAGTGCCTGAAGACCCAATGCAGATTGCCACATGCTGGATGAGGTTTCTGAAGTCTCTTTATTTGGGGGTTCCCACTTCATTTTGTGTCAGTTCCCCCAGTAATTAAGGGCCCAGTCATTGCACCTCCTCCAGCCCTGACATTCCTTGCACTTCTACACACTTTGGAATCTCTTAAAAATTTGTCAAACCAGATTTTATCCGTTCCCCCTACTGTATTTTGGTTTGTATTATTTTTTTGTCCTCTTCACTGCTGTTGAGATAGGACCAATTTAATATAGAGTTGGATCTGTTCTGTTTTCTATGTTGTTCAGTTCAGTTCATTCGTTCAGTCATGTCCGACTCTTTGCGACCCCGTGGACCGTAGCTTGCCAGGCTTCTTTGTCCATCACCAACTCCCGGAGCCTACTCAAACTCAGCTCCATAGAGTTGGTGATGCCAGCGAACCATCTCATCCTCTGTCATCCCCTTTTCCTCTCACCTTCAATCTTTCCCAGCATCAGAATCTTTTCCAATGAGTCAGCTTTTCACATGAGGTGGCCAAAGTGTTGGAGTTTCAGCTTCAGCATCAGTCCTTCCAATGAATATTCAGGACTGATTTCCTTTAGGATGGACTAGTTGGATCTCCTTGCAGTCTAAGGGACTCTCAAGAGTCTTCTCCAACACCACAGTTCAAAAACATCAATTCTTTGGTGCTCAGCTTTCTTTAAAGTCCAACTCTCGCATCCATACATGACTACTGGAAAAACCATAGCTTTGACTAGACGGACCTTTGTCAGCAAAGTAATGTCTCTACTGTTTAACATGCTGTCTAGGTTGGTCATAACTTTCCTTTCAAGAAGTAAGTGTCTTCTAATTTCATGGCTGCAGTTACCATCTGCAGTGATTTTGCAGCCCCAAAATCACTTTTTCTATGTTGTGTAGACTGCAGTTCCACATGAATGTTGATTCACCCCCAGTCCAGTAACATTTCATTAGAATAAACGGTAGTTGGAGTCTTCAGAAACATAATCCGAGCCCCCCTCTGCTGGCTTCCTCTTACCTCCTCACTCTTTGCATCCAGAGCTCTTCGTCCAGTCCTTGCAGCAAACTCTGCTCCATCTCTTCCCTCTCAGCACAGCACCAAGGCACCTGCTGCTTCCTTCTTCTGCAATGTTCTTCCAGTCTGCCTCACCTTAAACCCTCCCCCTCCCTGACAACTTTACATATGAGAGGAAGCGTTAAAAAAAAAAAAAAAAGGTTTGGCTGTCAGGGACACCTGGCATCAGCGCCTGTAACCCACTGACCACCTGGTGACCTCAGCTCCCTGGATAACGGGGCTCACCCTTTGTTATCCTCAGTCCACATTGTTGTTGTCATTCAGTTGCTCAGTTGTGTCCAACTCTTTGCAACCCCATGGACCGCAACACACCAGGCTTCCCCATCCTTCACTATCTCCTGGGATTTGCTCAAACTCATGTCCATTGAGTTGGCAATGCCATCCAATCATCTCATCCTTTGCTGCCCTCTTCTCCTCCTGCCCTCAATCTTTCTCAGCATCAGGGTCTTATCCAATCAGTTGGCTCTTTGGCCAAAGTTTAGAGCTTCAGTTTCAGCATAAGTCCTTCCAGTGAATATTCATTGTTGATTTCCTTTAGGATGGACTGGTTGGATCTCCTTGCTGTCCAAGGGACTCTCAAGAGTCTTCTGCAATACCACAGTTCAAAAGCATCAATTCTTTGGTGCTCAGCCTTGTTTACAGTCCAACTCTCACATTTGTACATGACTGCTGGATAAACCATAGCTTTGACTATATAGACCTTTGTCAACAAAGTGATGTCTCTGCTTTTTAATATGCTGTCTAGGTTTCTCATAGCTTTTCTTCCAAGGAACAAGTATCTTTTAATTTCATGGCTACGATCACCAACTGCAGTGATTTTGGAGCCCAAGATAATAAAGTCTCTCACTGTTTCCACTTTTTCCTCATCATGCCATCCTACAAAAGTTGTTACTCGGTGGAGCCTACTGTCTCATAAGATGAGCGGGGGGTCAGCTTGGAAGGGTGGTAGTCAGTTATCCCCGGAAGAGGGAAACATGTTCGGTGTCACAGAAGCACGTGGGCGGGCCCAGATGGGGAGTAAAGGAAGTTGGAGTTTGACCTCAGCAAAGAGAAAGTAGGCAGTATGAGAAAAGAACTTATGGACCACTTGAAAAGGGCCTCATAAATCCTCTGAGGAGTGGTTCTTTCATCACTTAGTCACTAGGGAATCTATGGAGTTTAAGTTAGGAGAATGAAATGGCCAGTTTTGTGTTTTCGGAAGGTGATTCTGGTGGCTGTGGCTTGGGGTTTGGGGAGCAGAACTTCTCCACTGTGCAGGTCACACCCTACACAGAAGCACCCAGCTGAAAGCATTCATCCCAAACTGTGTTCCCCAAGCAGTCTGAAGTTTCCATCAGGTCCTCTCCAGCCCATGAGCTCTTCTCTCTACTCTCTTCCCTCCAGTCTCCCAGGAGGGTGGGATTAGAGAGCTGCACTTGTGTTGACATCCTGGGGCAAGTTTCCAAGGAATTTCATGTGACTTTTTAATGTTACAGAAGAATGTATACAGATATAATGTATAGATAGAATATCTATAGATAGAATATAGAATGTTCTATGATGTGATAAATGTGAAGTAACTGTCAGAAAGATGGGAGCTGAGATGCCAGCCTTACCGTGAAAGCCTCTCACGGACGTGTATTTACTCACGAGCACCCGGGCACACGTCACATGTCCTCTCCTATCGCAGTCCGTCTCTGCGCCCCAGACACATGCAGACTTTATTCCCACTCCCAGGCCCGGTCCGAACCCTTCTGTGTCTCAGGGCCTTTGCACATCCCACTGCTAGAAGAACCACGGGTGACTCTTCATGCAGTTGACTCCCACCCAGCGCTCAGGTCTCTGCTTGAACATCCCTTCCACAGAGAAGACCACCGAGTCCTACTGGCCACACCCTGCCAGCAGGCGCCTCACCTTCTTCCTTTCTCTTCCTCCATGTTTCATAAGATGATTCATATTCTACTTTCATTGATGGCATCATGGAATTGCAGTCCATTGCTCTCAGTAGATTTCAGCTGTGTCTCTTATGTTCACGCTTGTACCCCAGCACTTAACAAGAGTGAGTAGAAGGGAAGAGGAATTTAATAAGTATCTCCTGAATGAATGGATGCGCCCAGAATGAAGATCAAAAATAGTTGGTAAGAGCTGTTATTGAAACGACATCCTGTGATGTATGGTAGGAAAACAGAGAATAGATATTCTCAGCCCAAAATATGCTTTCAGAGGCTGGCAGAGGAGAGTGTGCCTCCAGTTTGATTTCAGGCTCCAACTTGAGCAGAAGGTGTGTGTGGTGTATATTAGATATTGTTGAGTGTGTGAGTATAAGTTAAATATTTGTAAATGAAAGTACATCTCAAATGTACTAAGGCAGCTCATTTAAGAAGTCTAGCTATATGACACAGGGAACCCAGAGCTGGTGCTGAGACACACTAGAGGGGTGGGATGGGGACGGAGGTGGGAGGGAGGTTAAAGAGGGAGGAAACGTATGTATACCTATGGCTGGGTCACATTATTGTAACGTAATTATCCTCCAATTAAAAATAATATTAAACAAAAATAAAAATGAAGTCTACGTTGAATCATCTTTTGATGCGAGAAGTACCCTTTGAAAGTCGAATAACCATGCTATGTAACTCTCTGTTTCACCAAAAGTGAGCTCTCTTTCATTTTGTAAGTCCATTATAGTGGCCAGTTCAGCATATGCATACAAGGTCTGGTTCCATGGAGAGCATCTGAGTACGAGAGCATTTTATCAGTGTCCCATGCACATCTTTTCTCCAAAACCGGTTCAAGGAAATAAGGATGGGCAAGGCGGTAGGGCACCGTGTGATGCCATTGCTCATTACCGTGGGCCTCCAGGCCCGGACAGGCGTGGGCAAGGTGTGGGTCAGCTGGGCACGCTGCGGCTCTGCCCACCGAGGTCCCAGGGGCAGTTGCTTCAAAGGATTGCAGAGTCCCAGGACCCTGTAAGAAGAGTGGCCATTACGAGGAAAAGGCTTCAGCTACATTGCAAGTTTGATTCATAAGGTGGGAGGCCAGACCCCGAAATAAAAATAGCTACCATAGTTTTGAACTCATACAACATTTTTATGGTATGTATTTCTGAGTGAATAGAGTAACATTTAACACATCCCTCCATTAAGCCCACAGCAAGAGGTAACTATTTTAACTATTTTCTGAATCTTTCCACACTTTTTAACCTAGGATTAAATAAATATGAAATTTGTATATATGCAATTTATATATTTTCACATAGAAGCACATGTATAAATATTTATATTCACATTCATATGTATACATATATACATGTATGAGTGCATGCAGTTGCAGATGTGCATTCATATGTATGCATGTATACATGTATGCATGTTCATAAATACAAGGAAGCTCATACAGGCAGGATCACTCAGAAACGAGGTCATACAAACATAGCATTCAATAATTTGAATGTTTTTCCTTCTTTCACAGCATAAATTTTTTAGACTTAACAATATACCATGGACAGCCTTTGAAGCTAGGACCCATTGACATACCTCACTCTTTATCAAGTCTGTAGAATATTCCATTGTACTATAACGTATTAACTTTGCTCTATTTGTAGACATTACGAATGCTTTTTTTTCTTCTCCAAACAGTGTACATGTTCATTTAAAAGACTTGCAAGCATTTTTGAAGAACAGATAACTAGGAATAGATTTTTTCTAAGCCATAGAACTAAGTTCTAACATCACTCTGAACCGACTGGTGTGAGTTTTGGTGACTCTTTGAAGGGGCAGATGATGTTCAAATCTGCCAGCAGACTCAGAGTAACTCACCATGTGGATGCCTTGTCAGTATCTCCATTAATGGCCTGAAATGTATACATTTTCAAATACTGTAGGTTCAAGACAGGTTTAGATCTGTTTCTTTAGTAGTGAACTTACGTGTGTCTGTATATTTATTCTCATCTCTTTATGATTTCAGACCAAGATATAATTTTGCCTAATAAGCCACTTTGGTAAATAAATTAAAAACACCTCTGTAACACACTGTTGATAAACAAGATCCCTCATTTCTAGACTCCAAGGGTGTTCCATTTATGCTAAACTGCTGTCTTCTATTGAAATATTGAGAGTATTTAGAAGGCTCTGAGATAGACAAAAATCCCTACTTGTATTTTAAGGGAAAAAGAAAAATCTTGAGAGTTTCTACTCATTTATTGAGAAGTTGTTGAGTCCTAAGTACTGTAAGGGAAAAAATAATAATAAAAATCAATCTTTACCCTAAGAAATTTCTCTTCACCCTATGGAATTGATGGAAGGGATAATATATAGGAATTTTAAAAATTGTTACTAGGGACTTGGCAAGACAGTGGGAGACTCAAAACCGATAACAAAAGGCCCAGTCACTCTAGGACCTTATTGCGTTCAGTGTGACAGATGTGCATACAGACATTTCTTTGATCCCCTGACAGAGGGGTGCCATCATTCCTGGCTTCATAGCGGATGTGACTAAGAGAACTTGGACAAGTCACAGTATCTCACGCGTGGTTATTCCTCCTTGTGAAGGATTTTTCTCTGATGCTTGACCTTGTCTTTCAAGTTGTATTCTTATATCTCTTCAACCAGTGACCATAATACCTAGAAACATCACTGGAATTGAGCAGCAAAAATGAGAGTTTGTATGTCAGTTTATCCCTTGTGCATGGGATGTCTGCGCATCTTTGCTTACTCAAGCTATGTGAGCTATCCTTAAGCAGACTACAATGCAGCGCTTTAATGATAACTCAGTTTTCTTCTCACCATGCTAGAACAAGTGGAAAAAAAATTAATTCCTGTATGCAAGTAATAGGATACCCATTACATTTGATTTTTATTTGAAAAACATCTTCTGATTGGACCTCTAATAACTGAAACGTCCTCTCCCCATTTCAGCTCCTTATCCAATATTTTAAAAAATTATTTACATTCAGGAGGCTTTAAAGTCAATCTTGATATTTTCCACTGTTATGATTTCCAACTCTAAATGGGTTACACTGACAATACAGACAAATTTAATCTTCTTCATATATAACTTGAGGATAAAAGGTCAGAAAGGGAGCGTGTTTCTCTCCTCTCCTACAGATAAAAATGCAAATAACTAATTTCCTTTGAAGTTTGTAAATACAGCATGTATTCTATATTCTTTATAGCATTAAATAAATAGGTCACTACAATCCAGAAAAAGTTAACTCTTAAAATTCTCTGCCAGACTTAGCAAAAGGGTTATTTTTGTCTAACATTAGCTTCTTAGCTATGATGAAATCAATCTTGTGACACCTTGGTTTTTGCTTTATAAGGATCCAGTTCTTAAAGTGGCTACTTTGGAGAGACTCTTTCTTCTTATATTCAGACAGTTCAGTGATATTCTTCCTATGTGACTTGGCCCCAAGTTTTACTGTCCTTGCGACTAAGAAAGAGATTCAGTCTACCCTGATGACAGGCTTGCAATCAAGGGGAAATGCCAGTACAAGGTGTAGACAGTAGAGCAGAGGAAGGCGGAGGGGAGTCAGGACTGAATTCTGATGAATCTGTGGTGCCCCCAAGAAGGAGGCAGATTGGAAAGGAAATGACAACTAGAGTGAAGAGACAGACAGCAGCTACTCTGCATTCAGCATTTAGAACGTGCCAGGCCTCGCAGGGAGGTGGGGTGGAAGGTCTGGAATTCACATGGTCCTGCTGGTTATCCTGGTAAATTCTCCCCCCAACACTCTGTTAAGTTCCCTGACACCTTAAGCCTCCAGCTGCAGAGTTTTGTCTTCCCTCATGGCTCAGAAGGTAAAGAATCTGCCTGCCCTGCAGGCAACCGGGGTTTGATCCCTGGGTTGGGAAGATCCCCTGGAAAAGGGAATGGCTACCCACTCTAGTATTCTTGCCTGGAAAATCCCATGGACAAAAGAGCCCATAGGGGCTCGCAAAGAGTTGGAAACAACTGGGAAACTAAACAACAGGGATAGGATCTCGATACTCTATCAAAACAGAAATTATGGATAATATGAAATGAGATCACAGAAGGTGTTGTAAAGTCCCAATAGTACAGCTTTCATTTCAGTGCAGTCTGAGAAATTTGGCTTGTTTCAACTTTTACCTACTGAAAAAGTCTTTAAAGGTAGAAAATGGCGATTTGTGAAATGACATTAAATCATTATATTCTTCAAAATATACTACCCAGATATAGTTTGACATATCTAAAATCAACTTATTCATTTGTGCATTTGCAAAGTCAAAACTGAATAAAAATAAAATGCATGATAAATAATGTCATTTTCCTCATCTACTAGCATGATGTTTAGCACAAAATATGTCAATAGGATTTGTTGAATTATATCAAATAGAGTTTTGTGATTCCTTCACGTCTTTTTCTAATTTGATCGAATCATCTTCTACCTCCTGCCACTTCATAAAGGAGAGAAGATATTGGCAGGAGAATTGTAATATATCTAAAATAGGCTGATGGACAGCAGATTTAATGGAAAATCTTCCAAGTTCACTGTTGAGGTTAATAAGCATAAAATACCTTAAAACTAAATTAAAGTACTTTTTACCTTAAGAACGCATTAAAATGAAAAGTTTGATGGCATTTTAGCTGATTCCAGAAGTAAGTAGCATTCCTGTGGTAAAAGTACCATTTGCAACTGAGATAAGACTGAAGAGTTTTTGTCTTCCCTGAATATATCTTAGGGAAAAAAAAAATCCTTGCTAATCATTATGCTTGCAAATGTCTAATTTAAATTTTGCCTCAAAAGGCCTGTTGGTGGGTACTCCAGCTACTTTATGTGTGTATATAAAAGATATATGCTGTATTTTTTATTACTGATATTCGATATAAATTTATTTGTCCTTATTTCAGATTGTAATTTTCACCTTAAAGTTTCCAAATAAGTGATATCAACCATCTTTTCTCATTTACTTTGTTTTGTGAAGGTGTTCGTATTCTTGATCAAATCTCTTGAGTTTTTCCATTTTGAGCAACTACAATGAGATCAATTTGCAATTCCAATGTATTGCACTATATTTGAATTGGAACAAAAGGAAGCATCTCAGAACAAAACCTTGTTGAATGGAGTAATTTTAAATGCCTTTAGTTCAAATGAATTTTTTAGTGGAAGCAGCAGGAAAATGCTCTACCTTTCCCCAGAGATCCCTATTGTTCACCAGTGAGGAAAAATAATCTGTAATGCTAAGGACTGCAAATATGTTCCAGTAATTTTGATAGCTCTAGGGTCATATTTCAAATTGTCTGTAATTTATAAGGATATATCTTTGTTTTCTTCTCTATAAACACTAGCCCTCTCTTATGCTTTACTTAAAATATTATAAACAAGATGTTTTAACTAAAAGCTTAGACCAAAAGTAAAATGCATGCTGCTTTGTTCCATTAATAATAATTTCTATCTTGTCCTAAAATTGTACACTCATCTATTTTTCCATGCCCTTTCTTCCACATCTCATCTCTTCACTAGGGCCTCTATCAATGTCTATATACAGTTAATTCTAGTGAAACAGAGTATTATGGGTGAGTTGAGTGACCTGCAAAGGGAGAGTCTAATATAGCTGGGAAAGAAGAGCCCCATGGTAAGATCTGTTAGACAGTACTGCCTCTGAGAGCTAACTGTGCAGAGACTGATCCTTTGTGAGTGTTGTATTTCAACTGCACAGATGCAGAAAGCAGGAATTTATCTCCTTTCCTGCGACATAACAGACATCCTAATTTTTGAAAAGGCACTTTCTGGCTCTTCTTTCTCAGATTCTGGGATGATAATTAATTAAGTTAATGAATTTATTACTCTTTTATAAAGTGTCTGAAACAAAGGGGCATAGGAACTATAAATTGCTTAAGCATCAGAGAAACAAAAAGCATATTATCTGTTATCAAAAGTCTAGATATTATTCAAGTTTTATGTTCTCTTGTTCTAAAACTTTCAGTCAGTCAATTAATTTAATGTTATTAAATTAATGAAGGGTATTTAGAATGCATTCAAACTTAAGAAATCATCAACTTAAAATAATCGTATATGTCTACCTCATGGTAATTACAAACTAAAACTCTGTAATAAATACATACATAAAAAAATGAAGGACTCTAAACATAACAATTACTGACTATAGCAAGAAGTGACTCATTTGAAAAGACCTTGATGCTGGGAACGATCAAAGGCAGGAGGAGAAGAGGACAACAGAGGATGAGATGGTTGGATGGTATCAACAACTGGATGGACATGAGTTTGAGCAAACTCTGGGAGTTGGCGATGGACAGGGAAGCCTGGTGTGTTGCAGTCCATCAGGTTGCAAAGAGTCAGACACAACTGAACTACTAAACTGAAAACATAGCAATAAAAATAGTCAGCAAATCACAACGAAAGAGAGCTAAAGAGTTGCATGAGGTACAACCCCCGAAGAATTAACACAATGACAGTAAGTACATACCTATCAATAATTATGTTAAATGTAAATAGACTAAATGATCCAACCAAAACACACAGAGTAGCAAAATGGATTAAAACAAGCAAATGAAATGCCAGGCCTACAAGAGACTGTTCAAATCTAAAGACACACACAAACTACAAGGGAAAGGATGGAAGAAGGTGTTCCATGAAAATATACACAAAAGAAAGATGGCATGTCATACTTGAAGAAGATAATAAGACTTTAAAATAAAGATTGTTACAAGAGAAAAAGAAGGGCATTACCTAGGGTAAAGGGATCGATTCACCTAGAAGACATGACGATTGTAAATATACATGCTCCCAACATAGAAGCACATAAACATCTAAAGCAAATACAATAATAATTGGGGACTCTAACAACTGCTTACAAAAATGAACAGATTATCCAGACAGAAAAGCAATAAGGAAACACTGGCTTTAACCAACATGTTGTGTCAGATGAAGTTAATAGATACATATATTTTTCCACCCAAAAGCAGTAGAATACACAGCTTTTTAAGAACACATGCAACATTCTCCAGGACAGATGACATGAAAGTGCAAGTCGCTCGTGTGTGTCCGACTCCTTGTGAGCCGATGGAATTCTCCAGACCTTCTCCAGGGGATCGTCCTAACCCAGGGATCGAACCCATTTCTCCCACATAGCAGGCAGATTCTTTACCAACTGAGCTATCAAGGACATGCTGGGCTGTAAAATAAATCTCAGAAACTTAAGAAGATAGAAATAATATTAAACATCTCAACACAGTGAAACTAGAAATCTACATCAACAACAAAAACTACAAAAAAAACACAAGCGTGAATACTAAGCCATATGCTCCTAAGCAACCAGATAGTCACTAAAGAAATCAAGGAGGAAATTTTTAAAATACCTGGGGACAAGAGACACAGCAAAAGCAGTTCTCAAGAAAAATTTATAGCAAGACAAGCCTACCTCATGAAACAAAATCTCAAACAGTATGAACTTATACCTAAAGGAACTAGGAAAAGAAAGACAAACAAAACCCAAAGTTATTAGAGAAAAGTCATAAAGGTCAGAGCAGAAATAAAGAGACAAAAAATATAAAATATCAATGAAAGTAAGAATTGATTCTTTGAAAAGATAAACAAAATCGAAAACTCTTTAGCTAGACTGATCACGGAAAAAAGAGAAACGTCCAAAACAAAATCAGAAACAAAGGAAAAGTTGCAACTGACACCACAAAATGCAAAGGATCGTGAGAAACACAATCATATGCCAATGAAATGGACAACCTGCAAGAAATAAATTCCTAGAATCATATAATCTCCTAAGACTGAATCAGGAAGAAATACAAAATATAATCAGACCAATTACCAGTAATGATATTAATAATTTAAAAACTCACAATGAACAAAATGGTTTTGATAGAATTCAACATTCATGTATGACAGAAATTCTCAACAAAGTGGAGATATAGAAAACATACCTCAACATGTGAAAGTCGCTCAGTTGTGTCCAACCCTTTACGACCCCATGGGCTATACCGTCTATGGAATCCTCCAA
The DNA here is from genome assembly GCF_963930625.1 of Muntiacus reevesi. NCBI lineage: Eukaryota > Metazoa > Chordata > Mammalia > Artiodactyla > Cervidae > Muntiacus > Muntiacus reevesi. Next base: position 162,292,448 of record NC_089251.1, read on the forward strand.
GCCAGAATACTGGAGTGGGTGGCCATTCCCTTCTCCAAGGGATCTTCCCAACCCAGGGATCGAACCCAGGTCTCCCTCATTGCAGGTGGATTCTTTACCAGCTGAGCTACCAGGGAAGTCCATACCTCAACTTAATAAAATCAATTATGAGAAACCTACAGTTAACATCATACTCAATGGTGAAAAGCTAAAAGCATTTCCTTTAAGATTAGGAACAAAACAAGGATGCCCACTGTTGAAACTCTTGTTCAATATAGTGTTGGAAGTGCTAACTATAGCAACCAGAAAAGAAAAACCAATAAAAGGATTCCAAATTGGAAAAAAAAAAATGTAAAACTGTCACATTTGCAGATAGCATGATACCATGATAACACGAAACTATATGTAGAAGATCCTACAGACATCCCCTAAAAGCTATTAGAATTAATAATTAAATTCAGTAAAACTGCAGTGTACAAAATTAACATATAGAAACCTGTTGTCTTCCTATGCAAAAGCAACAAACTTTCAGAAAGAGAAGTTAAGAAAACAACTCCTTTTAATTGCATCAAAAATAATGAAATACTTAGATGGCATTAATAGAAAGACCTGTACTCAGAAAACTGTGGGACACTGATGAAAGAAAGTGAGGATGGCACAGTCAAGTGGAAAGATACACTGTACCTGTTGATTGGAAGGATTAAAACTGTTAAAATGAGCATACCATCCAAGGTAATTCATAGATTCTGCACAATTCCTATCAAAATACCAATGGCATCTCCACAGAATTAGAACAAGTAATTCTAAAACTTGTATGTAAACACAAAAGACCTTGAATACCCAAAAGAATTCTTGAGAAAGAACAAACCTCCTTGATACCATGCTTTCAAACTTCATTGCAAAGCTATTGCAAGAAAAAAAGCAGTATGGTACTGACGCAAAGAAATACACATTTATCAATGGAACAAAATACAGAGCCCAGAAATAAACCCACACTTTATGGCCAGGTAATCTATGACAAAGAAGGCAGGAATACAATGAAGAAGGTACCTCTTCAATAAATGGTATTGGGAATCCTGGATGACTACATGCAAAACAGAAAACTGGATTATTCTCACATCATCTACAAAAAGAAACTAAAATTGGATTAAAAACTTTGAAGACCTGAAATCGTGAAACTCCTTGGAGAAACATGTTCTGACATTGGTCCTAGCAATGTTTATTTTTTTAGATAGACCTTCTTAGGCAAGGGAAACAAATGCAAAAATGAACAAGTGGGATTACATCAGAGTAAAAAGCTTTTGTGCAACAATGGAAAGTACCAACAAAATGAAATAGGCTGTTTACTGAATAGAAGGGGATATTTGCAAATGATATTTCTGATAGAGGGTTAATATCAAAAATATACAAAGAAATCATAAAATTCAAATTTGTAAAAAACGTAATCTGATTAAAAAATGGGCATAGCAACCTGAATAGACAGTTTTCCAAAGAAGACTTACCGATGGCAAACAGTCCATGAAAAGATGCTCAAAGTCATTCGTCAGCAGAGAAATCCAAATCACATGCACAGTAAGATATCTGATACCTGTCAGAATGACTGTTGTCCAAACAACGACAAGTAACACGTTTATGCAAGACTGTGGAATAAAGGGAGCCTTCAAACACTGTGGAGTTTCCTCAAAAAATTATAAATAGAACTACCTTGCAATCCAGCTACTGAGTACTTTTTAAAAGAAACAAAAACACTGATTCAAAAGGATACATGCACCCCTATATTCATTGTAGCAGTATTTACAATAGCCAAGATACAGAAGCAACGGAAGGGCCTGTCATTAGATGAATGGATAAAAGATGTGGTAGATATATATGTAGTCTGACAGGCAACAGTCCATGGCATTGCAAAAGAATCAGATACAACTCAGTGACTAAAACAATAACTGTATATAAATATAGATATAGGTATAGATATATAATATAAAAAGAATTAAATCTTGCCATTTGTGCCAACAGGGATGGACCTAGAGGATATTATGCTATGTAAAAAAGAGTTCACTTAGATGTGGAATCTGAAAGACAAAGCAAATGAAAAAACAGGCAAAACAAAAAAATCGTGGCTATAGAGAACAAGCAGATGGTTGCCAGAGGGAGAATTGCAGGGGTATGAATGAAAGAAGTAATGGAAATTATTAGGTACATGCTTCCAGGTACAAAATAAATGAGTTACAGGGAAGAAATGTATAGCAAGGGAAATACCAATAATATTATAACAAACTGTTTTTGGTGGCAAAGATGGGTAAAAGTTGCAAACTTTCAGTAACAAGGTAAGTAAGTACCAAGGATACAATGTACATGATTAATGTTATTAACACTGCTGTATTAATTTTAAAAAGCTGTTTTTTAAAACAGAATCTTCCTGACTCAGTCTGTTGATATATCTGAAATTTGTCTAAGCACTGTCAGCTGAGAAACCTCTACCCAAGAGAGATTTGAAACATCAGTTGTAGTTGAGGATTCCTGGTATAGTCCTGTTCCAAAGAGCTCTGAGATTCTACTTTGTTGAAGAAACATGCTATCGCTATACCATACAGCAGAGCCTTCGGAAGGTTTCAGAGTGAAATGAAATTCTCTGTAGATTACAAAGACTTGGAAGCTATCTTTACTGTAATCAATACTATCAAAATGGAAGCAAATGAAATTCTCTACTCTCAATGAGTTTGTATGTGTGTTTTCCTGATAGCAAGAGCATATATTGTAGACAGAAAGGGCATTGTGAACTCTCCAGGGACTTTCCATAAAGCATACAATTTCCGAAATATTTCTATTTGCCCATAAAACTATCGTGTAGGGGCTGAATTTTTCTTCAAATCTGACAGTCCCTTTCCTGTGACTGTTTATATAATAATACATTAAGCAGATCTATTTATTTCCAGCATCTATTTCTAAGAGAAAAGAGTAAACTTTGGTGTTTTTCTCTCGAAACAGGAGTTTTGGGGAAACCTTAGAAATAGTTTTAGACATAAAAATGCTCTAAGATTTTTATTTTATTTTTTTTTTAAATATTTGAGGTCCAGTTTGGAGAATATAAAAAAAAAAACTTGTTAGAGGAGATTTGGTTACCAAGTTAAGATAGGATTATAGATGTGTGAGAAAAATTCTATCTTAGCAAAGTAACAACATGTTATTTAGAATACAAATATAGCAGACAAGACCGTTGTAAAGAATCTCAGCTCATAAGTGTTGAAACTTTTTTCTTTCTTAAATAATCAAAGACATAATAAAGTCATTCTAAAGCACAGAAAATTATTCTAGAACACAGAATCTCTGCTTGGTAGGCAGATTAGACCAACTATAGCCCTCCAGGCTTCTCTGCCCATGGGACTCTCCAGGCGGGAATACTGGAGTGGGTTGTCATGCCCTCCTCCGGGGGATCTTCTCAACCCAGGGATGGCACCCAAGTCTTTTATGCCGCCTACTTGGCAAGCCCGTTCTTTACCACTAATGCCACCTTGGTTGCCAGTTTTATCCATGCTGGCACATGTATCAGTACTTCTTTTTATGGTTCAAATACATGTACACACACACAGCCATGAACACACACCGCACTTTGGTTATCCGTCCCTCTGGTGACAGATCTCTGAAGTATTTAAACCTTTGACTATCATGAATGGTGTTGTCATGAACAGTTGTGGAAGGTGTGTGGTTGAGTCCTCAGTTTTACTTCTTTGGGATATATAGGAGTCGAATTGCTAGATCATATGGCAATCTGCCTGCATTGCAGGAGACCCCGGTTCCATTCCTGGGTCAGGATGATGCCCTGGAGAAGGGATAGGCTACCACTCCAGTATTCTTGGACTTCCCTTGTGGCTCAGCTGGTGAAGAATCAGCCTGCAATGTGGGAGACCTGGGTTCAATCCCTGGGTTGGGAAGATCCCCTGAAGAAGGGAAAGGCTACCTATTCCAGTATTCTGGCCCAGAGACTTTGATGAACTGTACAGTCCATGGGGTCACTAAGAGTCAGATACGACTGAGCAAGTCTTTCTTCATTCTCTCTCTCTCGCTCTCCATGGCAATTCTGTGTTTCACTGTTTGAGGAACTTGAGCCCATTCCTCATGATGCATCCAGAATGAGTTTTTAAGAAATATCAAAGTCCCCATCTCAACTCTAAAGGCTTGGTGGTGGTGAGATGCTTTAAAAAATAAGCAGGGTCCAGTGCTGCCTCTGGGGAACTATGTGGCCTTTACCAAGTTTCTTAACTACATTTGGAGCCTCCGTTTATTCATCTGTTAAAGCTGAAATAACACCCTCCTCTGTAGACTGGTTGTGAGAATTCCAGGAAATAGTGTGTAAGAAGCACTTACTGTTTAACAGTGTACCTTTTTCCCCTATTTTCATATATATTAGCTTTTTCCCACACAAAATATGGAAAGCTTTAATTTTCTGCCTACTAGTCATTCTAGGACAGGTCGGCTTTAGAATTAACTGTTTTCATATGTCAGAGACTTATATATCAAAATATGAATTATTGTCTATTCAAAGGAGGCGTGAAAGATCGGAGGGCCTCTCTCACAGATGTGCTTTGTTTGATTCTGCTGGAAGATTCCCAGGCTTTGATCCTGTGTGAACTCTTTGTAGTACCTCGGAGCTTATCTGAACATCTGATATGGAAAGACAGTTATATCGTCTTGTGGCACTCGTTGGATTTAGAGTGAGTCCAAAGAAACCTGGTATGTTTCAATTTAAAGCTGGTTCTTTCACGCGCACCCAGGACCTGAAGCTCCCCAACTAGTGTGCGCCCCAGTTTGCAGACAGCATGAGACGAGCATCAAGGGCCGCCTGGGAGGGGCCGCGTGGCCCTGGGGAGCGGCCGAGGGCCAGGGCCTCGTGTGCCGGGAGCTCAGCGCAGCCGCAGCCTGCACAGGGCCGGCCTCCTGCACGCAGCGAATGCTCATCCACTGCTGCTTCCCCGAGAAGCGCGGGGCGGTCCTGGGGGTCGGTGGTGAGCACAGCCAGAGGGGTTCCCTACCCTCCTGGAGGATAAGTCACGTGGGGAGGTAGACCTCAATGCAACACCAAGAAGGGAAGGTCAAGTGGAAAGCGTGAGGCGTGCACTCAGCTACAGGGACGTGTGACGGGAACCGCCGTGGTCTTGCCCTGCAGGGTCTGTGCCTGTGAGCACAGGTCTGTTTTAGGATCACTTCGCAGGCTACGGTTTGTCTTCTTTTCCAATACCTCCTCGCAGGCCCATGAGAGGAAACGGCAGCTCTTCTGACCCTGCAGTGTTAACACTCTCATGTTCTTAGCGTGCATGATAAACTTGGAGAGGACACCTGAAGTTTGTCAATGAGTTTGATCATTTTCTTAATGCATGTTATTGCAAGCCGAATTAGACTAATGACATATAAAATAACTCTTCTTTAGATACAAATTTGGATATTTATAGGAGTTGCTAATATATATAGGGCTTCCCTGGGGGCTCAGATGGTAAAGAATCAGCCTGCAAAGCAGGAGACCTGGGTTCAGTCCCTGAGTTGGGAACATTCCCCTGGAGGAGGGCATGGCCACCCACTCCAGTGTTCTTGCCTGGAGAATCCCATGGACAGACGAGCCTGGTGGGCTACAGTCCATGGGGTCACAAAGAGTCGGACATGACTGAGCAGCTAAGCACAGCACAGGAGTTTCTAAAAAGATTTTTAAACAACGTTTCTCTAAAGTCAAAGACATGCTTTTCTATTTGAATTTTAGAGGTGCAATCTTATATAAGCCTGTCATGTAAATTCTTTTATATTTGGGTTTTGCAGAATACACATTTACAATTTTACTATATTAAGTGGGGACTTCCCTGGTGGCTCAGTGGTAAAGAATCTGCCTGCAAATGCAGGAGACCTGGGTTCAGTCCCTGGGTCAGGAAGATCTGCTGGAGAAGGAAATGGCAACCTGCTCCAGCCTTCTTGCCTGGGAAATCCCATGGACAGAGGAGCCTGGAGAGCTACAATCCATGGGGTTGCCAGAGTCAGACACAGCACGACTGAGAGACTGAACCCCCACCCCCACCACCACTATATAAGTAGTCTTTATGTAAGGACAAATGTGAAAAACATTCACTCACAAACCCAGACTTTAGTCATTCATTAGAACCTTGATATGTTTTTCCCATAATTCATTCAGTTCAGTTCAGTTCAGTCGCTCAGTTGTGTCCGACTCTTTGCGACTCCATGAATCACAGCACGCCAGGCCTCCCTGTCCATCACCAACTCCCAGAGTTTTCTCAAACTCATGCCCATCGAGTCGGTGATGCCATCCCACCATCTCATCCTCTGTCATCCCCTTCTCCTCCTGCCCCCAGTCCCTCCCAGCATCAGGGTCTTTTCCAATGAGTCAGCTCTTCGCATGAGGTGGTCAAAGTACTGGAGTTGCAGCTTCAGCATCAGTCCTTCCAATGATCACCCAGAATTCATTAGGGAAAAACAAAACAGTACGTTTCCCAGTGACCCTGGACCTCAACAGCGATGCCTAGTAAATTCTAAGCACGTACTGTTCTTAAACTGCCAGAGGCTGAGTCTGCATCCCGTTTGTAAGAGTTCTCCATGGCAGTATTTGAAAGACTGTTTCCCCTTCTACTCACATGGCACTTTCACAGTTTACACTTTCACTGACTTCTTGCTATTTTATTTGAGTACCAAGTAGATTGTCTCAACTTCCTGCCTGTTCAGTTTGTTTAAAAAACAAATCTAACTTTGAAATTAATGCTGAGGAAATGGTGAGAAACTGACTGCTCAGAAGATTTAATTTCCTCATGTTTTTTTTAGCAGCTTGAAAATCAGCACACAAAGTTTCACGCTGCATGCAAATAACTTTCCATGGGCGTTAGGGTATTTCTGAGCCCCTGAGGCAAGACTTAACCTATCTGAACTTTCCCTGAAAAATCAATTGCCAACCTAGTCTGGAAAAATTACTTTGTACATTCGGTTGTGAGATTCATTCTGGACTCTGGATTACTGGTCTTCATTCATTGGTTCAAAAAGTATTTATTAAATGCTACCATGTGCCAGTCACTTTGTAAGTACTAGGCTTATAAAGTTAAATAAGTTAGAGTTTGTCACTATCACAAAGACTTCAAATGCAGTCTAGAAATGTTGGGTATCTGCATGCAATATGAGGAATGATAGACATCGATCTTGTACACCATGGCAAAACTGTCAGTTTAGTTCAGTTCAGTCACTCAGCCATGTCCGACTCTTTGCGACCCCATGGACTGCGGCACTCCAGGCTTCCCTGTCGATCACCAGTTCCCGGAGCTTGCTCAAACTCATGTCCATCCAGTCGGTGATGCCATCCAACCATCTCATCCTCTGTCGCCCCCTTCTTCTCCTGCCTTTAATCTTTCCCGGCATCAGGGTCTTTTCCAGTGAGTCAGTTCTTTGCATCAGGTGGCCAAAGTGTGGCAAAACTGTGGACAACATCTAAGCAGACTCTGAATGAGGTAGCTGGAGGTGAGGGCACATTGGAGGAGTAGGAAAAGCTTTTTCTTAAAGAACCACAGATTTAATGTGAATGGTAAGGCATAAGCAGGGAATAACTAGAAAAAAAGAGATGACAAATAAAGGTTTTAGAAGCAGTTGATGTGCTTCCAGTTTCTCCTACCTTTGACAACAGAGGGGTTTATTAGGGTCTCTCTTGTTTGAATCCTGAGTGGCAATGAAATGTTAATAATGCATTACTTGCCTTATTGTAGGTAACTGTTAATTTCCTGGGCTTTTTAAACTTGAATCTGAATTAGATGTGGGATTTCTTATTGCTTATGAGAAATTCAGTCAGCGTTTCTCAGATTTAACCATTTGAGGCTGACATCTGCCTTGTAGCATCCTGAAAACCCACTTTCTCTAGGTAATTGAAATGCTGTTCCACAAGAAGTGGTGCAAAGGGCCTTATCTCCGAATTCATTTCAGCTGTCAGCCCATCATGCACTACTTGTGTTCCTTCTAAGAATTAATCGTGGGTCAGATGATGACGTTTCATGAAGCTTCCACCAGGAGATTTTCTGGCAGATCAATAAATGCCACCCTACAGCTGTAGGACATATTCATGATGCTTTTCCTCAATGGATAAACGAGAAGGTCATATTAATGATTAAAAACTCGTGCATAAATACCTCTCTGGCAGTTCAGTGTTTAAGGCTTCGCCTTCCTATACAAGGGGTTCAAGTTCGATCCCTTGTCGGGGAGCTAAGTTCCCCCCAAAAAACTTAAAAACAAAAATTTGCACTTGCCACCCTTGCTATGGATTGAAGAGAATCTGATCTCTCAACCCTTGCTTTGTATCACCGTCACTCCTTAAAAAGCTGTTGAAAAGCTAGCGCTATTCTTTAATCATGTTGCCCAGTTCCATGGAAAATGTCTCTGGCACTTACCAGCCTCAGCATCTTCTGAGTGAGGTCATTGGAATGGCTTAATACATAGTGTTGACTGGCCAATTGAGGATCCGACTGCCCCTTTTAAATTATAGGCCCTGTACCCAGAGCACTTGTGAAGACCTGTCAGTGGTTTGGGAACATGACTATGCGCAGTGGTCTGATCATAGAAAGGAATCCCTGAAGCCTTTCACCATAACTGCATGTGTGTGTGTGGTCAGTCGTGCCTGACTCTTTGTGACCCCCATAGACTGTAGCCTGCCAGGCTCCTCTGTCCATGGGATTTCCCCAGCAAGAATACTGGAGTGGGTTACCATGCCCTCCTCCAGGGGATCTTCAGGGATTGAAACCACGTCTCCTGCATTGGCAGGTGGGTTTTTCTTTTTTTTTTTTTTAACCACTGAATCATCTGGGAAGCAAGCTATATTCTTAGTTTTCTGAAGAAAAATTTCAGGATACCCTCTCCAGGAGAAAGACGATGCCGTTATTAACGTGTAATTATGACAGAGTTATTTATTTTTAAGGTAAGCTTTTTTTTTTTTTTTTTTACTATTGTGAACATGTACAAGACTTCACAAATCTTGTTTATGCCTTGATGCATTTTGATAGCTTTATTGGAGTATAATTTACAAATCATGCAAATCACCCAGTGCAAGTGTACAGCTAGACAGTAAATATGCACCAGTGAGCAGGCAGCCTCACACCCGCTGTTAGAATGCTTCTGTCTCCCTCCAAAGTTTCCTCCTGTATATTTCAGACATCCCCACTCCCGCCCTAAGCTCCAGGCAGTCGGTGATTTGTTCTCTGATTGCAGAGTTTTGCCTTTCTAGACATTTCATATAAATGGAATCATACAGTATGTAATCTTTTGTCTGGTTGATTTCCCTCAGCATAATTATTTTGAGATTTTTTCAAAGTTGTTGCATAGCATGTATTTCCTTTTCCTTCCTTCCTTTTTTTTTTTTTCCCCCTTCTGCTCCATCACCCAGCTTCCATTAGTTTCCCAACCAGGGATTAAACCTGGATCCACGGCACTGAAAGCCTGAGTCTTACCCACAGGACCACCAGGGAAATCCCTATGTCTGTCTTCATGACGAGCAAAACTCCACTAAATGAATGGGACCCATTCGGTTTATCTACTCACTAGTTGATGGACATTTGTGTGGCTTGCAGTTGAGATTATTATGAGTTGAGCTGCAGGTATTTATATGCAAGTCTTTGTGCGGATAAATGATTTCACTTCTCTCAGTTACATACCCTGGAGAGGAATCACTGGGTCCTGTGGTAATGTGTGTTTAACATTTTTAAAAATTACTTAAATGTTTTCACCGCGTAACATTTAACATCCCCATCAGAGAGGAGAGGTTCCAGTTTCTCCATCTCCTCACCAATACTTGATATTGTCAATTGCTCTCATTCTAGCCATCTTAGTGGGTGTGCAGTAAGCTCTTGCGAGCGTGCTTGGTTGCTTCAGTCATGTGCAACCCTATGCACTGTAGCCCGCCAGGCTCTTGTGTCCATGGGATTCCTCAGGCAAGAACACCGGAGTGGGTGGCCATGCCCTCCTGAGCCAGGAATCGAACCTGCTGCATCTTCTGCATGGCAGGCAGATTCTGTGCCGCTGAGCCGCTCAGGAGAGCCATGGCCTCTTACAGGTTTCACTTTTGTTTTTTCTAATTATTCATCCCATTAAGCATCTTCTTCATGTGCTTATTATCCAGTCATACATGCTCTTTTAGTAAGATAGCTTTTCAAATATTTTGCCTAATTATGGCAATTTTGAAATCACACAATGCATTTTTGTGATATTTGCTAGAATGTTTACTAGAAGTATCGCTGGGTACAAAGACATTGAGATGCCCTTAGAATTCACTCCACAGAGCTTTGAAAGCATTTTATGCAATATGAAAATGGTGCACCAGGGTCATGTCACTTAAGAGATATTTGTATAAAATGCAATATGTTTGTTTCATACGTAATGAGATGCTAAATCTAACCTTTGGCTCAAAAATCATCATGTTTCTCCCATTTGGTTCTCTGTTTTGTTCTGTATTTGTTGATAATTCATGGTTAAAAAGGCATAAAAGCTGTCTGCCTCACAAGGGGCTGAGCTGCGTCTTCTCTGCATTCCTTCCATGAGTAACTATTTATTGTTAATTATGATTGAAACAATAACTCTTTAACAAAGCACGAGTAACTTCGATTAATCAGCTGCTTTCCAGGCAGATATACTTCCTGGGCTCCCCAGGGTTTTTATCATCAAATTGTAGTAATGACGCTGCTTTGCGCAGTGCTATTGTTTCTGTGACAAATATGTGTGTTGATTACCCAGGAGCCCAGGTCGTGATGTACTGTTGTTTTGCTTTATTCTTTATTATGTTAGGAATGCTCCACAGTAGGGGGCTGCTGTCTACTACAGGGTCACCTTGGGACTTCTCCTATGGAAATCTAAATGAATTCTTTGTTACTGTAAATTACAAACAGAACAACAGCAGCCTGCTTCCACACTTATAAATATGTATGTCCTTCCCACCAATGAAATTATGGTGAAGGATAGATCACAGTGAATTAGCGCCTGTCAAGGAAATTTGATGGGTCATCCTGTGATGTAATGTTACCCCCCTTTCTTCTCCGTGTGACATAAGCATCCAACCCTGTATCTAGCAGTCCTCCACCCTTTGTGGTTAACAACAGTTCAAACGTGAAAATGAATCACCTGATACATTACTTCTGTGCAGTGGGAGGCAAATTGAAAACTAAATTTTTACAATCAAAGTGAGTTTGATTGTATTCAGACTCTTGAGTATTGCTTAGCATTTGAAGCTGCTGTAGTGTTAGGCCATTGTGTCTTAAGTGTTGTAAAATCTGTTGCTGTGAATCTCCTAGATTTTCATAATCACTTCCTGAAGCCTCCTGTCCTAAAAATCTATTCACTTGGCTGTATAATTTTCCCAGCCTGTATTGACAGTTAAGGAATCATCATGACCTGTTGTTTTCCCACCTCAAAATACTAAGAAACTATCAAATAAAAATCTCATCACTACCACAATTGTTAATCTCCAAGTGTTTTTTTAATTTTATGGGATTTAAAAGAGAAAGTCCAAAACATATGGCATAAATTTGAAGTGGAAATGAGACAATTAAAAATAAAGAACATGAACTAATGTTTATAAAATTGGTTTAATACAGAAAAGGAGGATAAAGTTGGAATTTTAAGGAAGTAAAAAAGAGAAGGGAAAATAGTGAGGAAGAGGGAATGGATAGTGAATAAAGGACCAATTTGACGAATGAAAGAGCAGATACCAATGGAACTCAAACTATTGCAGTAGCCTGATAGCTTCTTTCTTCTTGGCTTTAGCCTACATCCTTCTAATGACATCTTTTTAAAAATTCAAATATGATCATATCAGCCATTCATGATAGCATTTTTCCACCTAGAAGCTTTACATTTTATTTACTGCTTTATTTCCTTTTTTGGTTTTTTGTCTAATTTGGCTTTCAGCCCTCAGTTACTGAGGAAGAGGCCTGGGGCGCTGTGGTCAGACACTACGAGCAACTAAAGAACAGCTCAGCTACCGGCAATGTGCATTGTATTCCTACAGAGTGATAATGCCACTCAGGCTACTCCCCACTGTCCGCCTTCCATTATATGTGGATTTTCCTGTTTCATAAATAGCCCCATCTCCTTGGTATGCTCCTGCGTTTTCTTGCCATCTCCCATTTCTCTATAATTCTTTCAGAGAATCCTTTGGCTCTCTGGAACCTGAAACACCCAAATAGACTTCAGTTTTCTTCCTGAAAAATTCCCAGACATTCATACATAATACAGCCTACAGATATGACAAAAATGTTAGCGTTCTTAACACCTTCTGTGACATTTAGTTGTTCACAGTTCCAACTGGATGGATCCATTCTTTTCCTTTTTTTCTGCCTTTTATCTTTCTAACCAAATGTAATAATGTTTTGTTTTGTTTTCAGCGAATGTATAGCTATTTTCTTTGTTAGTGGATCTAGTTGGAAATAAATTTTATATGTGGTTGTTTGTCACAACTCAGATTCCACATCTATGATCATCCTTCCAATTTGCACTGTGGGTTCATGCTCATTTGTTATTCAGTCTAAAGTGACTCTCTCTCTCTCTCTCTCTCTCTCTGATAGCTATTTTTGAGCCACAACACTGTTCCTATTTGGACATTTCCCAGTTAGTTATTCACATATATCAACACGTTTTCAGAATTAAGGATGCTAAATGGAACTATCACAGCAATCATGCATGTTTGCATCTGCACCTCCCTGCACCTCCCTGCACCTCCCATGCCTGCTTGACATGTAGCCTGGTGTGGGGCATGAAAATGTTCCAGCTCCACAAGATTTTCAAGGTCTGCTTGCCTCCAAACCACGTTTTAGATTTGGTCTGTCACACACGCCTGACAGAGATCATTCATTTCTCACATTTACAAGTGAAGACACAAAAGATATTAAGAATCACTTGGATATAAAGGCTTGTGGTTTTTCATAAGAAAATTAAAAATCTTTTTTGGTTTTCAAGCCCTTAAAAATACATCAGAACAAGCGTATCTAAGTGAAGCTTTGAGTGGGTGTGATTCTGTTTGAACATCAAATAATAAAGTATTTTCCCACAAAGCAACTTTCAGATTCAGGAAAATTCATCTGTTAAGTTGAGGAACCTGCCAGCCGATACAGGAGACATAAGAGATACGGGTTTGGTCCCTGGGTCGGGAAGACCCCCTGGAGGAGGGCACAGCACCCCACTCCTGTCTTCTTGCCTGGAGAATCCCATGGACAGAGGAGCCTGGTGGGCTACAGCCCATAGGGTTGCACAGAGTTGGACACGACTAAAGTGAGTTGCTGCTGCTAAGTCGCTTCAGTCGTGTCCGACTCTGTGCAACCCCATAGACGGCAGCCCACCAGGCTCCGCTGTCCCTGGGATTCTCCGGGCAAGAACACTGGAGTGGGGTTCCATTTCCTTTTCCAATGCATGAAAGTGAAAAGGGAAAGTGAAGTCACTCAGTCTTCAGAATAGACCCACAGTCTATTCTGATCTGCAGCTTGATTTTTTTTCACTTTATTAGCACCCAGATTCCCTCCTAAGTCAGTATACAACATTCTACCTTATTGTAAATAGCTATGCAGTAATATATTATGTATCTGTCCTGTAACTTTTTAAATGAGGTACTTGTGAATGGATGTGTGAAACTGCCCAACATTTAAGATATGGTAAATAGTGCTTAATGAACATCTCTGTTCTTATCTTAGTCTGCTCTTGTTGCCATAATAAAACACCTTAAACTGGGTGGCCTGAACAACAGAAATATGTTTATCACAGTTAAGGAGGCTGTGAAGTCCAAGATCAAGGTGCTGGCAGGTGCAATTCTGTTGAAAGCTCTCTCAGGAATTTTCTGCAGAGGCCCAGCTTCTCTCCGTATCCTCCCGTGGCAGAGAGAGAGAGAAAGGCACTGCTCAGGTTTCTCTTCCTCTTCTCAAAAAGACACTCATGCCATCATGGGAGCCCGCCATCGCAACTTCATCCAATGACTGCCTCCCAAAGGCCCTCCAGCCATGTGCCATCACAGTGGAGGGGAGGGCGTCCTCTTTGGGAAGACAGACATTCATTCTGTTCATAGTACTTCGAATGTCTTCGCATCCTTGAGTAAAATCTTTTCTAAAACATCTTGTTAAAGATTGTATTGCTGTGTCAAATAATATATAAGCTGCATTTTTATAAACATTATGAATTGCTTCCAGCAGGTAGCACATGAAAAAAGTAGCTCTGTATCATCCCCACTTTGTTTATTGCTAAGCTTTTAAGTATGTTACACCCCAATAGGCAAATAATGGAATTTCATTTCATTTTTTTTTTAAATTAGAAGTGAACTTGAACATCTCTCTGAAGATTATTGACCACTTAGATTTTGGTCCTTTGAATAACTTCTTCAATTCTTTTCTCTATTCTGTATTGAGTTATTTGTCATTTTTTAAATCGATTTTAAGATTTTTTTGTATATCTAATAAACAAGTCCCTTGCAGTACATATTGCTCATACTCTTCCCCGTTTGCTGTTTGACTGTTGGAGGGTCCCAGTTACTGATTGCTTTGTAACAAATAATCCCATGTCTTTCAAAAAACTTAATTTGACTTCTCAGAATCCTGTGGGTCGTGAATCTGGACAGAGCGTAGGGAGAACAGTGTGACTGCATGATGCCTGTCGGGGCTGAGCTCGGGTGTCTTTTTCATCCAGATATCCAGCTCTCAGCTGTGGAGCCGGGGAGGCTGGTGGCTGGCTGCAACAGCATGACCAGGGTCCTAGTTCTGGTGCCTTAGCTCTCAGGCCTGCTGGGTGTTTTGGTTTTCCACAAACTAGACATAAGGGGCTCTCCTTCCCACAGAGCCCCTCCAGGTGACCTCTTAATCCAGTGTTTCCTGCAGAGTAGCCGGATGTCTAACTTGGCAGCCAAGGGCTTCCGAAAGTGCAAAGGCAGGAGCTTTGGTCTTGAACTTCTATCACATCCTGTTGGTTAGAACGGGTTACTTGCCCTGCCTGGGGTCAACAGGAGGCGCTATGCTAGGGCAGCTTTCTGCAAGGCATGGGGGTTTTTGGCAACCAGCAGTATAGCAGACTACCAGAAGGCATTTTGGGGGTTTCGTTTCTTTGTTTTATTGCCATAGAAATTTTTAAAAACTTTTCTTAGTGGTCGGATCCTTACATCTCCTTCTTCATGGCTTCTGGTTTTAGTGCTGCCTTAGAAAGGATTGCGCTATCCCAAAACTAGAAAACTCACCCATTGTTTCTTTTAATACTTCCAGTGCTTTGATTTTTTTTCCCCACATTTAGAATTTTGTCTCGTCTAGATTCACTTCATTTTTCAAGAAGAAATGGAGATAGGAATTAAGCTTGATTTTTAAAAAATCTATTCCAGTGCTGTCTGTGGGAAAATCCTTCATTTCCTACTGACCTGAAGTAGCATCTTTATTGTATACTAAATTCCAATATTGATGCATATGTATTTCCATACTCTCTATTTGCTGCTCTTCCTTTATTTCCCTACACCAACAATAATATCTTACTGTTGTGAATAGTGAATAGTGATTTGAAATACATGGGAAACAGAGAGATGTTATCCAGGGTTGGGTGAGATGAGATGGACAGATGAACCTCTTGCAAGAGCTGAGATACCTAGCTGGGTCCAGCAGCTCAGAAAGAGAAATGGCTAAGACGACACCACTCCCGGAGTCGCCAGTTCCTTTCCTTAGGATGCAGGAAGGGGATCTAAGCCCTGTTACAGGGCTTCCCTGGTGGCTCAGATGGTAAAGAACCCACCTGCAATGTGGGAGACCTGGGTTCAATCCCTGGGTGGGGACGACCCCCTGGAGAAGGGAACCCCACTCCAGTATTCTGGCCTGGAGAATTCCATGGACAGAGGAGCTTGGCCAGCTACAGTCCATGGGGTCACAAAGAGTCAGACACGACTGAGCAACTTTCACGATAGATACTGAAGTAAAAACTGACCAAGGAGACTGGGTGACTGTTCATCTGAATTATCATTGGTGGGTTGTCATGAATCACTGTCATGTGGTCCCACTCTTGCTGCATTTCCCACCTGTGGACCTGGGCCCGCTGTATGTCATTCCCGACTCCTCCTCCTCATCACTCAGGCAGCCCAGGTAGGATGGGATGGGAGGAGACAGACCTGTGAGTAGCAGGTCCTGGGTCCATCCCTATGGCTGCCCATACGATACTCATCTTCTGGATGCTTCAGAAAATGGGGTAAATAAAACGTTCTCCTGAGTTTCAGAAAGTGTACTTATATGTGTATGTGTTTATAGATTGCACACCACACACAGTTATTATATCATTGACTCTATCTCCTTGACTGTACCTTATATCCCTGTGACTTAGTTATTTCACAACAGGTGTACAGTCTATCAAAATAACAAATCACTATGTGGTATACCTGAAATGAATTTCATACTGTAAGTCAACTAGAGTTCAATAAAATTTGCTTTCAAGTATGTGATTTTCCTGCTGCATGAATATATGTAAAATATTATTGGTAGATGGTGACTGCAGCCATGAAATTAAAAGACGTTGGCTCCTTGGAAGAAAAGTTATGGCTAACTGATACAGCATATTAAAAAGCAGAGACATTACTTTGCCAACAAAAGTCTGTCTAGTCAAAGCTATGGTTTTTCCAGTAGTCATGTATGGATGTGAGAGTTGGAATATAAAGAAAGCTGAGTCCCAAAGAATTTATGCTTTTGAACTGTGGTGTTGGAGAAGACTCTTGAGAGTCCCTTGGGCTGCAGGGAGATCCAACCAGTCCATCCTAAAGGAAAACAGTCCTGAATAGTCATTGGAAGGATTGATGCTGAAGCTGAAACTCCAATACTTTGGCCACCTGATGCAAAGAACTGACTCACTGGAAAAGACACTGATGCTGGGAAAGATTAAAGGTGGGAGGAGAAGGGGACGACAGAGGATGAGATGGCTGGATGGCATCATTGACTCAATGGACTTAAGTTTGAGTAAACTCTGGGAGTTGGTGATGGACAGGAAGACCTGGTGTGCTGCAGTCCATGGGGTCGCAGAGTCGGACAAGACTGAGTGACTGAACTGAACTGAACTGATTTCTTCACTGAAAATATTTCCTTATCACACTACTGACCTATATTGTTACTGTACAGAAAAAAAAAATATTTAAATATCTCAATATTGCCCAGTAAATATTTGTATATATAACCATGATAAAAGTGATTAAATCATTGATTCATCCTTTAATTAATTCACTTACCAAGTAATTATGATTGTTGTTGTTCAGTGGCTCAGTCATGTCTGACTCTTTGTGACCTCATGGACTGCAGTGCACCAGGCCTCCCTGTCCCTCACCATCTCCCAAAGTTTACCCAAGTTCCTGTCCATTGCATCAGTGATACCATCCAGCCATCTCATCCTCTGATGCCCTCTGCTCCTTCTGCCCTCAGTCTTTTCCAGCACTAGGGACTTTTCCAATGAGTCAGCTCTTCACATCACATGCCCAAATTACTAGAGCTTCAGCTTCAACATCAGTCCTTCTAATGAATTTTCAGGGGTGATTTCCCTTAAGAGAGACTGGTTTGATCTCCTTGCTGTCCAAGGGACTTTTTGGATTCTTCTTCAGCACCAAAGTTCGGAAGCATCGATTCTTTGGCACGCTGCCTTCTTCATGGTCCAGCTCTCACAACCATACATGACCAGTGGGACAACCATCACCTGACTATACAGACCTTTGTTGGCAAAGTTATCTCTCTGCTTTTCAACATACTGTCTAGGTTTGTCATAGCTTTCATGCCAAGATGCAATCATCTTCTGATTTCATGTCTAAAGTCACCATCCGCAGTGATTTAGAGCCCAGGGAAGGGAAATCTGTCTACCATTCCCGCTTCTATTTGCCATGCAGTAATGGGGCCAGATGCCATGATCTTTGTGTTTGTTTTTTTTTTTTAATGTTTAGTTTTAAGCCAGCTCTTTTCCTCTCCTCTTTTACCCTTATCAAGAGGCTCTTTAGAGTCGTATCATTTACATATCTGAGGTTGATGTTTATCTCCTGCTTCTCTTGATTCCAGCTTATAATTCATCTAGCCCAACATTTCTCCTGCCACGCTCAGCATATACATTAAACAAACAGGGTGACAGAAGACAGCCCCGCTGTACTCCTTTCTCAGTCTTGAACCAATCAATTGTTCCATACAGGGTTCTATCTGTTGCTTCTTTTTTTTTTTTAAAGTTTATTTTATTAGTTGGAGGCTAATTACTTCACAGCATTTCAGTGGGTTTTGTCATACATTGACATGAATCAGCCATAGAGTTACACGCATTCCCCATCCCGATCCCCCCTCCCACCTCTCTCTCCACCCGATTCCTCTGGGTCTTCCCAGTGCACCAGGCCCGAGCACTTGACTCATGCATCCCACCTGGGCTGGTGATCTGTTTCACCATAGATAATATACATGCTGTTCTTTCGAAGCATCCCACCCTCACTTTCTCCCACAGAGTTCAAAAGTCTGTTCTGTACTTCTGCGTCTCTTCTTCTGCGCTGCATATAGGGCCATCGTTACCATCTTTCTAAATTCCGTATATATGTGTTAGTATGCTGTAATGTTCTTTATCCTTCTGGCTTACTTCACTCTGTATAATGGGCTCCAGTTTCATCCATCTCATTAGAACTGATTCAAATGAATTCTTTTTAATGGCTGAGTAATATTCCATGGTGTATATGTACCACAGCTTCCTTATCCATTCGTCTGCTGATGGGCATCTAGGTCGCTTCCATGTCCTGGCTATTATAAACAGTGCTGCGATGAACATTGGGGTGCACGTGTCTCTTTCAGATCTGGATTCCTCACTGTGTATGCCCAGAAGTGATATTGCTGGGTCATATGGCAGTTCTATTTCCAGTTTTTTAAGAAATCTCCACACTGTTTTCCACAGTGGCTGTACTAGTTTGCATTCCCACCAACAGTGTAAGAGGGGTCCCTTTTCTCCACACCCTCTCCAGCATTTATTGCTTGTAGACTTTTGGATAGCAGTCATTCTGACTGGCGTGTAATGGTACCTCATTTGTGGTTTTGATTTGCATTTCTCTAATAATGGTTCTTGACCCGCATAGAGGTTTCTCAGGAGTCAGGTAAGATGGTCTGATAGTCCCATCTCTTTAAGAGCTTTCCACAGTCTGTTATGATCCACACAGCCAAAAGCTTTATCCCAGTCAATGAAACAGACTTAGATGTTTTTCTGGAATTCCCTTGCTTTCTCTGTGATTCAGCAAATATTGGCAATTTGATCTCCAGTTCCTCTGACTTTTCCTAAACCCGGGTGGACAACTGTAAGTTCTTGGCTCACATAATGCTGAAGCCTAGCATGTAAGATTTTAAGCATGATCTTACTAGCATGGGAGATGAGTACAATTGTCTGATGGTTAGAACATTCTTTAGTACTATTCTTCTGGGGAATTGGAGTGACAATTGAACTTTTCCAGTCCTATGGAAAAGACCCACTGCTGGGTCTTCCAGATTTGCTGACATTTTGAATGCAACACCTTGATGGCATCATTGTCTAGGGTTTTGAATAGCTGTACTGGAATTCCATCGCACCCACTCGCCTTATTAACAGCAGTGCTTCCTAAGGCCTGTTTGACTTCATGCTCCAGAATGTCTGGCTCTGGGTGGCTGACCACACCATCATAGTAATCTGGTTCATTAAGATCTTTTTTTGCACCGTTATATGTATTCTTTCCATCTCTTCTTGACCTCTTTAGCATCTACTGGGTCTCTATCACTTCTGTCCTTTATCGTGTCCATCTTTGGTGAAATACTCCCTTGATGTTTCCGATTTTCCTGAAGAGATCTCTAGTCTTTCCTCTACTGTTGTTTCTCTGTAGTTTTATGAACTGCTCATTAAAGACAGCCTTCTTATCTCTCCTTGTAGTTATGATATATACAGAGTATGTATAGAAATGTGTGGGCTTCCCAGGTGTCACTAGTGGTAAAGAATCCACCTGCAATGCAGGAGACATAAGAGTTGCAGGTTTGAGCCCCGATTCTGGAAGATCCTCTGGGGATGGGAATGGTTACCCACTCCAGGATACTTGCCTTGAGAATCCCATGGACAAAGGAGCCTGGCAGACTATAGTCCATGGGGTCACCAAGAGTCAAATGCACCTGAAATGACTTTGCACGTGTTCATAGAAATGTGTTGCCACAGAGGCAGGATCTCCTCTGGTCAGTGTAAAACCTGCTTTTAGGGAGGAAAATGTGCATACTTTTTTCAGCAGATGAGAGTCCTCCCATGTCCTGAAAGCTTAGGAAGGGTTCTGATCCAAACCACCCTGCAATCACGCTACATTTTGTATGTCCAACTTATAGAACTGCTGCTTCTTTCTTTGAAAAGAACTCTACTGATTTTGGGGATAATTAGATAAAAATCTGGCTTTTAAATTAAAAGGTTAGTTTTTTTTAATCACTTTAGACAGAAGAATGTAGTAAACTGTAGAATGAAATATTTTTAACCCCTGTGAAAACGATTTCATACCGTTTTACTGCACTTCTGTTATCAAATAGAATTCACTCAGTCTCCAAAATACAGTTTGTTTGTCAGAGAGTGGGAGGTGCTTTAGAATATTTGAAAGATAGGCTTCCACTCTAAGTAACTGACAGTGTGAGAGGAGAGAGAGAAAGAACACAGAAGGATTTGCAGTGGAAGACTTTAAACAAGGTCCGGATGCTGGATCCAGAGGATTTGCCGAGACCAGGAATCCTCTAGGCGTGGTCTGTCCACCAGGGATCAGTCCCTGAAACTCTCACTTGCTTGACTGGTCCTTGGTGATTCAGAGCTAGATTGCTTAAATACTGTTGTTCACACATATGTCACAAGTGATGAGTTTCATGTTTCAGTTTCATAGAAAATCCTTTATAAAGTTATACCTGTGCTAAATGAAAGCATTATTTGGTCTTCTCAACCTCAGCAAATACACAAGACTTCACAGACCATCCTGACTCATATTTCCTGTCTCTTCCACATGATTGTTTATGTTTATCCTTCCGTTGTCCTTTCCTACGTCTCCAGTGTACACACATAAAAATGGCACAGAGTTTTAAGCACCAAAGTAAAGATGAAAATATGAAAATGAATTCTATGGTCTAGGATGATTTAGTAAATATAAATTGTGAGCAAAATTTCAGTACAAATGTAGACTGTGTGTCTGTATTTGTAAAGATTAGACATTTGCAACTGTGGTTATTTTGTAGAAATGATTTTTCAATATATATAGTAGATAAGATGTTAATTATCTTAACAGTGAACAATCCATCCAATACTTGTCTTCTGTTACCTTTTTTTTTTTTTTTCAAATAGTGGAAAAGCCATGAAACTTTTGCTCCATGTTTAGTCAGAGCACAGTGAAGTTTCTGTTAAACTACTGAAATTCTTTAAGAACCAGCACAAATAATGCTCTCCAAAATGAAATAAAGGAGTTTAGTCCCTCAAGGCAAAAAGAAAAAAAAAGAAGAACAAAACCAAAATTACACTCCTCAGAGAGAAACTGAATATAACTCACATTATTCCCTAGAAGGTTATAAGATCAATCACAAAATTAATAGCAAAAGAAGCTCCTGGAAATTGTATTTATCATCTGACCAAGAGCAGTCAGAATGTAGGAATAGCATCTTGATCTGGGCTTGAGCGGGACCGAGCCTCTCTCCTGTGATGTCCCCTACCTACAGCAAAGTGAGGCCCGCTACCTCCCAATTGCTCCCCCACCACCAAAGTTCGCTGATGCTCAGACTAGAATCCAGGAAGTGCTGTCAACATTTTTGGAAGGGGATATGCTTTCAACACAGAATCCTATCCAAGCTGTTGGTCTGCTAGTCGAGGTTCTTTAGAGAATCTCTCTCTCTCTCTCTTTCTCTCTGTGTGTTTGTGAATCCTCACATGCAGAACTGTAGAAACAGGGAGTTGGTCATGAAACTTGAGCATCTGTAGATTTTTGAAACCACACCTGCCCTGGAACCAACTCTGTCCTCAACCAGCTCCCCACGTATACTGAAGGACAAGTGCAAATGCAGTACATGCATATGCACTCATGCATGCACATGTACACACATGCACACACACACACACACACACACCAGTGAGTCTAAACCATTCTCTTCCCAAAGATACAATTATTTTGGATGCGTAACCGATTTTATACGGAACTCCTTTTATTCCATTTTCCCTCCTCAGAGGAGAAGCCTGCTCTCTGTATATTGCCCTGAAATAGAGCTAGACGAATTTGTCCTCTGTGATGGAAAGAAAGCAATATTCAGAAAAGAATTTTCACGTGACTGAGCTGCTTGCTCTGATTCATCACTTAATGTGCCGACCTGGCTGGCTGCTGGCCCCCATTACCCAGCCAGTTCCTGTCTCGCCTGCCAGCCTGGGTTTTGCAGCCTTGAGCTGAAGCAACGAAAGCAGCTGCAGGAGGGCCAAAAGGTCCCTTCTAAGAGTCTTCTTAACTAACCACTTGGAGGAAAATCAGCCTTCTTTTACCGTCATGCCTACTTGTGTTTAAGTGTATGAAGTTATTGATATTTCCTGTGGCCAAGATGAATTTACCAAATGCAATAAAGAAAACCCTCAGCTGTCAGTGCGTGCTTTAAGACAAATGGGTTCATTTTTATGTCCTCCTCTCTGTTTAAATGAGATCGTCACCATTGATCATAATCATTTGTCTGAATGCCATTGTTTCTGTATACCAGGCCAAAAAAACAACATGAGTTAGTGATGGGATAGTAGAATGGGAGACTTAATATGTGGACGTGTCAGAAAAATCTAAGGTGTGTGGTCACCCAACTTTTGTACTATCCTCTTTTGCGAGTATCGGGGCATGAGAAAATTCAGACAGAAAATCAATCACTCAAGGAACAGAGCTGAGGCCGGCTGAACTGAACTGAACTTTCTCACCTTTCTCTGTCCCCCTCGCCCTCATTTCCTTTATCCTTCAGTGTAACTACAAATGGGGGACATTTCTTCTCTCTGAATTCATCAGATTTGTTACGTCTCTATTCCTTGGGCTGCTGATCTGAATTGCCCTTTGACTTTCATTATTAAAAGTATTCCATATTATTTCTGTCCCCAATTTGCTCGTATACCCAGTGACAGAAGAATCTGGACCGGTGTTTCATGGGCATCACTCAGAGCACCTCATCCTGCCTCCACTGCTCCTTCTAACTGGACCTACTTTCACTTCCATTTCAACAAGTTAAAATCCCATCTGTTTCTAATAGTCCCGTTCCAGGACTTTCTTCATAACTTTAACTTTCAACTGTTTCTTCTTCTTCTGAATGCACCTAAAATATTTTGTCTATATTTTTTATTATATTGCTTCCCTATCACATTCAGTCCCACAATACATACGGAGTACAATACCAGGAAAATAATATGTCTTAAAGGTGTATTTGAAGATAACTGGAAAGATAGAATAAGCGGTTAAAAAAATGGACAAAGTATGTTCAGGAAATAGTTGTTCATTCTGACTTGACTGAAGGTAACCAGATGATGTCATGAAAAAGCTGATGAGAGGGGCAAGGCAGTAGGGAATAATTGTTTGTTTGTAAAGGTAGCATATGCAATGGTGGCAAATGGGAATACATAAATAAGGTAATAAATATTGTCTTTAATCCTACTTGCTAGTGAAAAACACATTTCTCTATTGGTTGGATTTCTTTTTTGAAAATCAGAACATTTATGGGAAGACCCATCATACGTGGGAAAGACCCAGGTATGGTGGCAAAAGAAGAAGACGCATCATACATGGGAAAGACCCAGGTATGGTGGCAAAAGGAGGACAGTTTTCTCCAAGAAGTAGTTAGTTAAGAAGACTCTTAGAAAGGAGCTTTCTAAGTAAATATTTGATGAAAGCACAAGACTATTATATTTGGTTTTCCCCAAAGCTCCCCTGGAGTGATCCGAGTTGCAGCTATAGCGGGAGAACATTCATCATCTATTGGCCTAAATCTTATTATGACTTTTACAGATATGGTTTTATATAATACCACTCTGTATTCTAATCATAGGATGCGCTGAACAGTGTTCCCCTCTGGCCTCATTTTTGGACAATGGGAAACGTACTCATGCAAATGTTTTTCTGACGTTTCTCATTTGCAGCGTAAGCTGTGAGATTTGTGGCTGAGTCACCAGGGCCTCCCTGTTTGCATTCATCACCGTGGCTGCGCTGACATAACTTCTGTTGAGGGCCATCCACGCTGGCCTGGCCTGCGGCGGCGAGGGCTGCTGCGCGGCCAGCTGCCAATCTCAAGTAAGGGACTCTGCAGGCGGGCAGGCACAGAGTTCCCAGCCTCATTGCCCTTGACTTCAGCCTGTGATTTGCCATAGATTATAATCTGAACTGTTGTAGACATTTTCCCCAATCACTGCACCAGACCCTCCTTCGTGTGCAAGTTACGAAATAGCCCCAAGTATAAATCTTCAATAGGAATTGGGCCACAATTGCCACAGTGCTCTTAAAATTAAAATTGTTCCAAAGTGGGGGGAATGAGAGGGATTTCCCAAATTCTCATCCAGTTAAACCATGTTTTAAGTATGGATCCAGAAATGTGAAACTTTCTGAAAAATCACCC
Source organism: Muntiacus reevesi (assembly GCF_963930625.1). NCBI lineage: Eukaryota > Metazoa > Chordata > Mammalia > Artiodactyla > Cervidae > Muntiacus > Muntiacus reevesi. Next base: position 162,317,011 of record NC_089251.1, read on the forward strand.
AATTATTTTGCAAGTCCCATCTATCCACATGGCTTTGTCTGATTTCAAAAGATGCTGACATCCCACTGTCAGCAAAGACTCCAACAACTTTAGCCTTGAAACCATTCACTTCCTAATCATGTGCATCACCTCCTTGAACCACAGCACTTTTAGAGGAACAAGGCCTGTGATGACTACAATGCATGTGCTTCTATTTCCTTGTCTGCATGATGCAGATAATTATATCCATCTTGGAGAGCTGCTGTGAAGTACACACTCAAATAATGTAGATGGAGTGATACTGTGAAAATGTGACACAGTCTGCAGAAGTAGGGAATAAATATTATTTGGCTGTGGTGCATTCATGATTTTCTAAAACCTGTAACTCATTTCCCTTCTACCTTACATCCTGACTCAGTTTCAAGAGCATCAGTTTTTTTTTCAAGTAAAATACTTTTGTGGTTCAGAGGACTCACTGTACCCAAACAATCTAATTGCTCGTTGTGATTCATTTGCAGTATTTTAATTTTCCAGACTCCTTTGAACTGGGAAAGAGCCATATATAAGAGAGTTTAAAGTATCAATTATAGGAGTCTGGCTGTACTGTGGAAAACTTACTTTGCTCTAGATTGTTTTGTTACATTCAATCTTTCAAAATTCAATAGTCAAAAATCTGTTCTTGATTTTCTTGAAGATAGAATAGATGAGAAAATCTTTGCCGGTAAAATGAGAAGACATTTCATACGCCATGAATACCATAAGTTATAATAAAGGGGGAAATGTACACTCTAAACCAAAATGTGGTATGGAAGCAAAATTAATTTAAAGAACCGACACATATAGTATCTAAATCCATTATTTATCATTTTAAATTGCATTTCTTTGGTAGTCACATCATAAAACTATTGTGTTCTCCAATATCAGTAAGAGATACTTCTCCTCTTATAGAAAGAAAATTAGCCTAAATGGAGATGGTATTCTTCACAGTAAAATCTTGGAGTAGACCTTTGGATTCTGAAAAACGAGACTTAAAGTATACATACATAAGGTGATAGCACAACTGGAAAAGAAGAGAAGCTCGGTAGGCGGGATGATGAGGGAGAATAATCATGAAATACCAGCTGCCCTTTTAGCATGGCGCTTAGCTGCGTTCTTCGCTTATAAATTTAAACAAGAGATTCGGGCTTTGGGGCTCCAGGATGCTGCGGGTAGGAATGAACACAGTGTGTGTTAACTTCAGCCTGAACAAGAAGAGACTGAGTCTGCCACGCCTTTGGCCCTGCCAGCAGCTGTTTACCTTTTTCCTGGGTCAAAGGTTCAGGACAGTGATAATGTCAAACATCCCTGTAGAGAAGAAAAGTAGAAAGACCAGGAATACTTTAAAAACAGAATCATCTGTCATTGACTGAACTGTTGGGATCATTTTGTTTTCTGCTTCAATTGTCCTGGAGGAGGGAAGTTGCCCCCAAATACATTTCCTGTGTAGCTAGGACTATTGCATGCTGAATGCTCCCTTCTTCAAGGACAATAACAGATTTTCAATCAATTCTCCAAACATTATATTGTCTGGAAACAAGACCAGAAAGTAGATTCAGTGGAGTGTTTTCTTCTGTTGTTCCAAATTTAATTGCGGTCTCAATAATTGAGATATGGGGTTGGGGGGGAGTGTGAACCTTGAACCAGAAAGGCAAGAGATGTAATAGTAAAAATGATTCCCTATCTTATAAAAGCATATATAAAGGCTTGACCTTCTGAAAATAAGAACATATTAGACCCCTGAATAATTTTTATATGTCATGTTGCAATTATCTGTTGCTACATGTGGGACAGTTCAGTCCAGTTCAGTCACTCTGTCATGCCCAACTCTTTGCGACCCCATGGACTGCAGCACGCCAGGCTTCCCCGTCCATCACCAACTCCCAGAGTTTACTCAAACTCATGTCCATTATGTCAGGGATGCCATCCAACCATCTCATCCTCTGTCATCCCTGTTTCTCCTTCTGTCTTCAACCTTTCCCAGCATCAGGGTCTTTTCCAATGAGTCAGCTCTTCGCATCAGGTGGCCAAAGTATTAGAATTTCAGCTTCAACATCAGTCCTTCCAATGAATATTTAGGACTGATTTCCTTTAGTATGGACTGGTTGAATCTCCTTGTAGTCCAAGAGACTCTCAAGAATCTTCTCCAACACCACAGTTCAAAAGCATCAATTCTTCAGCGCTCAGCTTTCTTTATAGTCCAACTTTCACATCCATACATGACTACTGGAAAAACCATAGCTTTGACTAGCTGGACCTTTGTTGGCAAAGTAATGTCTCTGCTTTTTAGCATGCTGTCTAGGTTGGTCATAGCTTTTCTTCCAGGGAGCAAGCATCTTTTAATTTCGTGGCTGCAGTCACCATCTGCAGTGATTTTGGAGCCCAAGAAAATTAAGTTTGTCACTGTTTCCATTGTTTCCCCCATCTATTTGTCATAAAGTAATAGGACCAGATGCCATGATCTTTGTTCTTTAAATGTTGATTTTTAAGCCAGTTTTTTCACTCTCTTCTTTCACTTGCATCAACAGGCTCTTTAGTTTTTCTTCACTTTCTGCCATAAGGGTGGTGTCATCTGTGCATCTGAGGTTATATCCCAGCAATCCTGATTCCAGTTCTTCCAGCCCGGCATTTCGCATGATGGGAAATACCACATATGGGACAAACCACCCCAAAAGTTTGTCATCTTTAAACAATAATGTTCTAATATCTCACCATTATTTGAGTTGTGAATTTATACCAGACTCAGCCGGGCGGTTTTTCTACTGTACATAGCTGGGCTGAGGTCCCACGGTGGTGCAGCTAAAGGATCACAGTTTTGGAGCCTCGGCTGGAAGGATGGGACTGTGGACTCATGTGCTCTCCGGCATGGGCAGCATTAGAGCCCAGGGTTCCCAGACACAGGAAATGGAAGCTGTGACAGGCCTCGGACGGAAATTGGAAGAGCATCCCTTCCACTGTTTTCTATGGAGCAGGGCAGTCACAGGGCCAGCCCAGATTCAAGGAGAGGGGACATGACTTCCAATGAGAGGAATATAAAAGAATTCCCATGCCATGCTAAGTCATTTCAGGTGTGTCCAACTCTGTGCAACCCTATGGACTGTAGCCCACCAGGCTCCTCTGTCCATGGGATTCTCCAGGCAAGAATACTGGAGTGGGTTGCCATTCTCTTCTTCAGGGGATCTTACTGACCCAGGGATTGAACCGTCTCTTTTGTCTAACTTGCATTGGCACATGAGTCCTTTACCACTAATGCCGCCTGGGAAGTCGAAGAATTCCTAGCCATCTACAGTTCCTGCATAGGGCTTTCTTTTGTAAATGTAAGTGTGTATATATGTGCGTGCGTGCATATGTGTGCATGCCCACATGCTCAGTTGAACAGTCAAGTCTGACTCTTTGCAACCCCATGGACTATAGCCTACCAGGCTCCTCTGTCCATGGGATTCTCCAGGCAAGAATCCTGGAGCAGGTTTCCACTCTCCTCCCCAGGGGATCTTCCCGACCCAAGGATCAAACCCGTGTCTCCCAGGTCTCCTGCCATGGCAGGAAGATTCTTTTCCCTCTGAGCCACCTGGGAAGCCCAAATGTAAGCTTAGCACCTCATAAGTAGCCCTAAGCGCTGTATTTTCTCCTCATCTGTGGTTATTCCTCACCTATCACTGTATTTCATCATACCTGCCCTGCTTCATCTCGGCTGTCATCTCTTCAGGACTGCTGAGTGGATTTTCCTTCTTACTCCTAATCCAGTGCTTTCCAGCCCCTTAGTTCTACTCATTCAATTTCCATCAATGAAGCCGCCTAAATGCCCTCTGAGGGCCTTCCAAGCGCCTGCATCTGGATAGCTCTTTCTTGTCCTTCAGTACGCAGCCTCTTCAGAAAGCGTCCCTTCAGACCCTGTCCCTTGTCCCCACTGCTCCCTTATTTATTCACTTATTCACTCAGTTATTTATTCAGCTATTTGCTTGTTATTTTTGTTCAGTCACTGTGTTGTGCCTGACTCTTCATGACCCCACAAACTGCAGCACACCAGGCTTCCTGGTCCTCCGCTATCTCTCAGAGTTTGCTCAAGTTCATGTCTGTTGAGTCGGTGATGCTATCTAACCATCTCATCTTCTGCCGCTGTATTTGCTTAACAAATATTTATTGAGGCGCAAGTAGGCACCACTGCTAACTACAGCTGGGGTAGACCATGATGAGAGATTGGCTGGGTGATCCCAGGAGCTAAATTGAGGACACGCGTCTCCAGGTACTGTAGCAGTTTTGTGTTGCAGACTCTCAACATTATTAATACCCGCAGAGTGCAGGCAGGTCAGGCCACAATTAGCAAGTTCCAGCTCCCCGAGACCAATGTTACAGAGTGTATTCATTTTCTTTTGCCAGCCACTCACCTCTCTCTTGCTGACTCCGAGTCAGTGGGGGAAAAGAGAAAAATTGCCTGGCGCAGTGATGTTGGAGGGAGGTTTGATCAAGGTGTTTAATAGCTAGGGTTGGAATTTAATTTTGAATTTTCCTGCTGTAGCTGTTAACCATGATGGTCTAAATTACCATTTCTCTTGTATTCTTCTCAGCTATATTTTTACTAAAACTTTTTTCCCCTGTTCATGAAGGCAACCAAATGTAAGAAAAATCAATAAAAAGATTTTTAAAAAGCACCAAGTAAGTGCTGTATAGAATACATACAGTGATACGTGAATCTCTAAGACAACATCTGTTACTACCTCAGAATTTAGAGTCGCTTCAAATTCACCATCTCAGACTTGGTGTAATGAGCACATCATTAAATTTTGAGGACAGAACAAAATAATGTCTGCATTAAACAAATAGAGTTATAAATAATGAGATGCATTTAACCAATATTCCTACCATTTTAATGCTTGTAAATAATAATTTGAAAATGATTAAGACAATGTAGCAAGTTAGACATTGACAGTGATGTGCTCATAGCACATATGAGAGATCTCTAAGAACGATGAGCACCTGGTAGTTGATTTGCAAAAAGTTTCATGGAGAAACTGTCATTTCACTAGCAACGTAAAAACGGAAAGAATTTCATGGGTGAAGCACATGTTCCAGGTACAGAGAAATGTGTGAGCAAAGAAAGATTTGGAAAAAGAAAGTTTTTAAGATGGTTCAGGTCCTGGCAAGGCCACGCTTATGTTCATTTCTGTCCGACTCTTTGTGACCCTTTGGGCTATAACCTGCCAGGCTCCTCTGTCCGTAAGATTTTTCAGGCAAGAATACAGGAGTGGGTTGCCATTTTCTCCTTCAGGAGGTCATCCCAACCCAGAAATTGAACCTGCATCTCCCGGGTCTCCTGCATTGCAGGCAGATTCTTTACCACTGGGGCCATCAGGGGAGCCCCTCCAAGCAAGGAACAAGTAAGCAATGCGTCTTGTAAAGGAAGGCGGGTGCCATATTGAGGCTAGCTTTGGATCTATCCTGATCGGTTGGTTTCAGTTTAGAAAGAAGTGGAACTCTATTGAAATTTTTGAGAAAGTGTGGTTGTTCTTGCAGCTATGATTGAGGAAGAGTAATCTTTTATCATTTCCAGTCTGAATTAGAGCTGAACACGATAGTTAGAAGAATACCATAGTGTTGTAGTAAAGTAGGAAGGGTCGAATGGGAGCAGTGACTGGTTGAAGGGAAGGGGCACGTGGGAAAGCCACTGAGGCAGCGCCCACCGAAAGATTTCCAACCATCTGACGGTGGGGCTGATGATGGGGAGGGGGATATAGGGTGAGTAGTGCAGTGGATGGATACAGTGGGTTGTGTCACAGGTGTCTCCAAGGTTTGGAACTTTCCCTCTGAGAGCAGAGTGAAAGCCCCTCCATTTACAACAGTCAGCTCAGGAGTGTGTTGGGCTTAGCTGGGATGGAAGTAGCTTGCATGATGAATACAGCTTTCGACTCAATATGTTTGTTTATTCAGAAATAATGTATCATGTTCTTTGTGCCAAGCAGCGTGCTGAAGAGTTTACCAATGCCGAGATAACTCACATGGTTCTTTCTTCAAAAAGAAAGGCACGAGATGTCACAAGCAAGTCTTAGAATCAGCACAGTAGCAGAATCATAAAGAACCCACCCGGCTCCTTTTAAACACCAAACCAGTATTTCTTACTTGCCGTCTGACCCTGGTTGGTCATGATCATGACGCTAATCGTACTTTGGTTGAGTTATTATTGCTGAGCCCCAAGCTCTGTATGTTAAAGACATTTTAGTATTTAGTCCTCATAGGACATGCTGACAGTAGTTTTTGTTTCACAAATGGAAACTGGGGTTCAGATAAGATCAGCAACTTGCCCATGGTCCCCATTACTTCCACATGAACACAGATAATGTGAGGATGCAGACAGTACATGAGGTTTAAGCCCAGTATTTTTTTTAAACCATATCCTCTTCATTATCAACATAATCCACCTATGGCCAAAGTCCCCAACTCCCAGACCATGGACAGGTATTGGTGTGCGGTCTGTTCGGAACTGGGCCACACAGAAGGAGGTGATAGGGAGGGTATTTACCACCAGCCCCCATCACTCTTATTGCCCCTTTACCTCCTGTGAGATCAGCGGTGGGATTAGATTCTCAGAGCAGCATGAACCCTACTGTGAACTGTGCTGGCAAGAGATATGGGTTGCAGGCTCCTTAAGAGAATCATCCCAAAATCATCCCCCACCTCTGCCCACTGTGGGTTCATGGAAAAACTGTCTTCCACAAAAGTGGTCTCTGATGCCAAAAAGTTTGGGGACCAATGATCTATGCAATATTTTGCTTCCTAATGAGAACAAAGCCAAGTGGATGACATGGGGTATAAACCAAGACCAAATCTCATAAATTCTGTGTTTTAACTAGCTAAGCCAATCATTGATGCATTCGTATCATGCAGTCTTATATTAGCTCTGCTTTCCAGTTATTCATAAAATCCTGATGGTTGGGACTCATTCTACCTTTGCTTGACCGAACTTACTGAAAGCAGCTTTTGATTTAACACTGTAAAAGGGGGATATAGAAGTATTTCTTTATTAGTAAGCACATTTAAAATAAATTGTTGGTATCTCTTATAGGATATGTTCTCTAGAGCTTTTAACAGATGACCAGTTTCACTACATCATTGTTCAGTCACTAAGGCATGTCCAACTCTGCGACCCCATGGACTGCAGCACTCCAGGCTTCCCTGTCTTTCACTATCTCCTAGAGTTTGCCCAAGCTCATGACCACTGAATTGGTGAAGCTATCCAACCTGCTGCCTCTTCCCCTTTTGTCTTCAATCTCTCCCAGCATCAGGGTTTTTTCCAGTGAGTTAGCTTTTTGCATCAGGTGGTCAATGTATTGGAGCTTCAGCTTCAGCATCAGTCCTTTTAATGCATATTCAGGGTTGATTTCCTTTAGGATGGACTGGTTTGATCTTCCTGCAGTCCAAGAGACTCAAGAGTCGTCTCCAGCACCACAGTTTGAAAGCACTGATTTTTTTTTTTGGTGCTCAGCTTTCTTTATGGTCCAACTCTCACATCCATACATGGCTACTGAAAATACCATAGCTTTGACTATGTGGACCTTTGTCAGCAAAGTGATGTCTTTGCTTTTCACTAAATTGCTATTATTTTAATAATATGAAGATACAAGCACTTAGAAAAGATGAAGATTTGTAATAAAAGCTTTGGGGATTGTTTGCCTTATTTCAAACTTTGAAATATCTCTTCCTTTATAAGATAGAAAGGTCACCCAAGTGCCTGTTGGGATATACAGAATATATATTGGGAATTTGTAAACCATCCACTTTCAAGAAGACTCTACAAGAATAGTTGTAACTAATCTAAATAAGGACTACACAAGGGCATCACTCTTAAGAAGCCAGTGATGGCATGAATCTCTCAAGATTTACTGTGCTCTTGACCTACATGTTTGCTTTTCTCAAAGCAGCCAATTCTCTCTCTATTAAGAGCTATAATTAGATCTAACTGCTTCCTCCGTAGGTGGCTCACACACTTTTAAGGCTTTTACCTTTGAAAACCCCAGATTATGTCGGAGTCAAGATACCTCTGTCTCCCCCCTGTAGATACGCGTGCCCCCCACAGAGCCATCTTGTAGTTTGGCTGCAATCTGGGGTCCTGGAACATTCGGTAAGAATGTTTTAGTGATTAGATGCATTGAGCAAAAGCTGAGGCTTGGAGGACGTTCTGAGAACCAACTTTCCTTACTTTCTGAAGAACTGTTCCTGCTCATAAGACCTCAGAGCCTCGTGTTTAGGAGCATAGGTATCCAGCAAAAGAGCCCTTGTTCTTGTCTTTGATATCCGATTTTCGTTCCTACCCAGAGCAACAGGAAATTGGAGGAAGTAAGCAGAAGCTGGCAGTACCCACTGGTGTCTTAGCTTTAGCCTCTCATTACAGAGAGTGCTTTTTGGTTTTAAAAGGAAAGTCGCTTGTATAGTAAGATGGTTTGAACAGCTCACGCCATGTCTTGTGTCTCCTTGGGGCGCCCATGAGCTCAGTTGGTGATACTGTCAACAAAGAGAAACTGCAGAGCCACGGCTGACCTGTGGCCCTTCCGGGTCCACTGCCATCCCACCACCCTCTCCCCTCGTTTTTAAACATGGTTGAGTTCTGACTCGGCGCAGTTATGAAACTCTCCCAGTAGCATTTTAGAAGCTTTTAAAAGAATGCCCCTCTAAAATGTCCTATTACAGCGGTGATTCTTATTGTTGTTATTTCTCACTTTGTAGCACGAGTGAAATCTCCCCTGGGATATATTGAAAATCCCCCGCATAGATCATAGCCGTCACTTCATTTTCTGCCGTAAAGGCCCATTCTGACTGCTGTCTGCTATCCTGGCTGGCAGTGTCCTCCTGTGGACGAGGTGATTGTTCTAAGACCTCGGAGGCCGAGAAATGGGGGATGGACTGAGTCTCCTGTGAAACAGCATCACGGGGAGTCAGCTGTGCTGGAAACTAAAGTCCTCATTTCCCTATTGTCTTGCGGATCCGCTTCTTGGGATTTAGAATTAGGTTCCCCGAATGAATCATCAGAGCTTGGAACAGAGTAAGACAGACCTTTGTGGGAAAATCCCTGAGCAGGACTTATGTTCCAGGTACAGAGACCTAGGAGAAAAGACAAGGGTTACTGCATTTGCTTGCTCATCTCTGTTAGGACCACGTGAAGTCTGAAAAGGCACCGGCCCTTCCTCAACATCTCCCCAGGGTTTACATACGCCCTCTGACATGCTTCATCACCACCATGTGAACCTCTGACTCAGCTTACTTTTCTCAACGTGTCGTGTGGATAAGGGCTTCCCAGGTGGTGCTAGTGTAAAGGACCCACCTGCCAATGCCGGAGACGCAGGCTCAATCCCTGGGTCAAGAAGATCCCCTGGAAGAGGGCATGGCAACCCACTCCAGCATTGTTGCCTGGAGAATCCCATGGACAGAGGAGCCTGGAGGCGTACAGTCCCTAGAGTCGCAAAGAGTCAGACACAACTGAAGTGACTTAACACACACACACATATAAATCGCTGTATTTGGACCTTATTTTCTCCTTTCTCACCCAGAACAAAGCTCTCATATGATTGCGTGTTGTCACTTTTAAAAATTTCACCGTGTTTAAGAGTATTTAAGAAATAATATGTACACACCCCTGTTTTATCTTGATCGCCTACGCATGGCAATAGAATTAGCATATGTTACGTTTTTATTCAAAATCACCCGAACATGAACTTCTTGTGGGTTTGGTGATATCACAGTTTTCCAGGCTGTGCCACAGGCTTACCCACAAACGGATGCCTCGGGTTCTTCCGCTCCAGATGTCTCAGCTTGTCATCACACAGGCCTCTGCCCTGATGCTGGTAACTGCTACTCCTCTGGGTATCATTGTGTTTTTGCTGATGACCAGCTCAGATGACCCCAGCTTGTACCATCTCCCCAATTTTCTCACCCCATAGCGAAAAGAAGGAGTTCTCACTTTCACAAGACTTGACCAAACTCTTAGAGATAACAGATGTAATACAGGAAAAATAACCATCAGAGGAGCCTGTTGGCTACAGTTCATGGAATCACAGAGTCAGACACAACTGAGAGACTAATTCTTTGATGAATTTTACTTTGAATTAAATTGTATATTCTTTGTCTTTTAAAAAATGATCCAGTTCCCAAACATTTTAAGATTTTTTTTTTTCCTCCTAAATGTTCTAAATGCTTGACCATCATCTCAGTTAGTGAATCCCAAAGCCTGGGATGTTTGGAAGCTGTATCCCATTTACCAAGGGTAGACGCCATGGGATGCCAAGACCCCAGGCTGCCGTGTCCAGAACATTTTCTGAGATGGATTCAGCTCTCCTTCGTGCCAAAGGAAAGAATGGACGTTTGTCAGCTAAGATGAGATCGGCAATGAGAAGAGGGGTTCTTTCAGGAGTAAATCTGGTTTTGAGAAATAGCTTCTTAGGAGGAAAGAAAGCCTTTTGAAAGCGAGAGGAAGGAAGATAAGAAGCGTCTCAGAATACTGTGAAATAAGAACTGACTTTCATAAGGCTCGAATGTATGAATCATCTCACTGCTCGGGAGTCACATGGGGGAGATGGCAGGATAATAAAGGTGGCGTCTGGAGAGAGGGAATGAGAGCTGCTCTGACCTACAGGCCTGAGGATTGAGGGGCCCCAAGACTCCAGCTACTCTCCAGGCACATGTCACTTGGAATATACCAACCCACTCCAGTATCCTTGTCTGGAAAATCCCAAGGACAGAGGAGCCTGGTGGGCTACAGTCCATGGGGTCGCAAAGAGTCGGGCCCTACTGAGCAACTAACACTTATTAAGTATATATATATATATATATTTTTTTTTTTGGTTTAAAAAATTTACTACATTTTTTAACCTTCTTTGCAAATAAAATATAAATCGTTTAAAAAGATTTTTAAAGACACTACAGATAATTGGAAGTTATATTTCATCAGCCCTAGATTCTCCTAAACCTTCTGCACTGTTTCCTTAAAGTTCTGAATAATGAAGTCTTACCCTTAATGAATGCATTTTCTCAGCACGATTTTTTTTAATGGTCTTACAGTTTGACATTGTTTTCTTTTTTGTTTTTTTTCTTTTTTGACGTGTGGTTGAATTTAACCCATGGGTAAATTAGTGGGCCCACCGCCCTAACTAGGATTCAGAACACTTCCTCACCTCACATTCCTGGCACTCTCCATTCATAATCAGCCCCTGCTGGGTCCCTCTCTCCGGGCACCGGAGCTGCCTTTTTGACTTTGCTGCAGGAGGAGAACCGCATAGGAGGGAACTGTCAAGACTCGCTCCCGTGTTCAGCATGATGCCTTTGAGACCCACCCACGCCGTTGTGTGTCTGCATAGCTGGTCCCTGCCAGCGCTCAGAAGTGCTCGCTGTACACAAACCCCACAGTGTCAGCCTTTACTCCTTAGAGGACACTCAGACGTCTCCAAGTTCTGGCAGTTATGACGAGAACTACTGGAAAAATTTAATGTACAGAGTTTTGCATAAACATAGGTCTCCATTTTTCTCTCTCTCTTTTTTTTCCCCCCAGAATTTGATCATTTGTCCATCCTTCCATTCTGAAACTCTCTTCTGGGACATTTAAATATCATGCTTCTTTAAGTTTCTGACCTTGTCATTGTTGTGATGGATTTCTTTTTACCTAGTAATATATTTTTTTAAAAGATTTCCATATCTCTATTTCTTTTTTTCCCTTGCCAGTCTTCAAGTGCAGTTTTTGCACAAATAAATTTGGGTTTTGGCAATTATGTTTAAATTCAGACCAGTGGTAAGGATGTGAATTTTTGTCCGCCCAAGATTAACTTCAGAGGCAGTCACAGAGTACAATGTGAACTATAGTCATCCACGTTTGTGGATTTGCCCACAAAAGCTATGAAGAAGAAAAATTCATCAAATGGATTGAGGAAGCTTGAAATCTAAGTTGGGTAAGGAGGGAACAGAAACATGAAGAGTCACGAATAATGGAAAGTTGATAGGGTCGGTGGACTGAAGGATCTGAAGAGGCTGAAGAATTATTCAAGTGAGATTACTGAAGGGATTGATCTGAGAGTAAGAGATGGTGATCAGAGCATGCTTGGGGATTCTGGAGATTATGTCCAGTTATTGGTAGTGACAAGACTAAGCGAGATGCTTTCTGTGCTTCAGAATCAACTGGGAAGAAACTGTAAATACAGGTACCCACGCTTTACCTTTAGATAGGCTAGTTCGGTGGATCCTGGTGGGGCCACAGCAACTACTAGGGATTGAAAACCACTGCTCTGTAACGTGGCCATGAAGAGGACAGAGGATTCAGCCATTTGAGGAGAAGAAGAGATTGAGGTCAGATTGGGTGAATGTTTTAACATACATGTTGTGGTAACAATAGTAAAAGTCTTAGTTGCTCAATCGTGTCTGACTCCTTTTCACCTAATGGGCTGTAATCCACCAGGCTTCTCTGTCCCTGGGATTCTCCAGGCAAGAATACTAGAGTGGGTTGCCATCTTCTTCTCTGGGGGATCTTCCTGACCCAGGGATCGGACCTAGTTTGCCTGCATTGCAGGCAGATTTTTCACTGTCTGAGCCACCAGGCTGCCCGTGGAGTCACAGTTTTAATGTTTGAATCACATTCACTAACTAGACAAAGATTTTTTCCTTGAAATGTGAGTAGTGCATTTCTTCATTGATATCAAGCAATTCTAAAATCCTAAACTCACTGAAACTTCTCATGTGAATTATTTTTAAACAGAGTTCATTTTAATTCCAACCATGTTTAAGTGTGCAGATATGACTATATTTAGGATACCATTTTTTTTTTTTTTAAGAAAGCAATAAAGGAATGAAAACACTCTGTTTTCAAAGCGTTCTCTATAAAACTCAAGTTGCTTTACAAAAATAGGACAAGATAATTTTGTGCCTGGTAAAAAATTGCATCACTCTAATAATAAAACAGAGAACTTTATTTTTTCTAAAATATCTACTAGATTTTTTTTTTGTGGTAGTCATGTGATACAGCAAAAGTCAAGCCAGACACTATCCTATGTGGCATTTTTGTGTATATATATATATATATATATACACACACACATACATATGTATATATATTAATTCCCCTTTCTCGAGATTTTGCTACCAATTTGAAATTTGAGGGGGAATAAAGAAATGTAAATCTACAAATTGTAAATCATGTAAATGGTACCCCCCTGAAATCGTTCAATGCATCACCTATACCATCACACATGAAGACCTAGAAAAGATTCACAAATTTATTAGAAGCAAAATGAGAAACTGTAAGTTTCATAGTACTTCTGAAGTTTGTACTATGAGTTAAACAGTGAAACTCTGTGTTACAAATGTGTTTCATCACCACTCCATGTTTCAACTGAAGTGTGTGGAAAGTCTGCCACATTAGAGGAGTCTTGTTTTTATGGGAAGAAGTATATCAGTGACACCAGCAGTGCTTTTTACCTCTGGTTTCAACTTCTTTGCTCAGCACCTTACCCATAAATCATGTGTTGAATGAATTTTCTCGTTCTCTAAGCATTCTGCTTGAATCTTCTCTTTTTTATCTAATCAAGATAGCCACCCCATTAGTGGTTAAGTCATCCCACATAACCATCAAACAATATTTTCTAATTCAAGAAACTCTTTACATTGAGACCATAAAACTTATTGGCTTCATAAAAATATGTTTTATCTTCTTCATTATTGGAAGAGAACAGAAAAATAAAGCACTGTTAAGGTGACGCATGGGAGAAACGTGTATCCAACATTACAGCAAATCTTCGTTACTGTATGCATTCTGATTCCTGCTTCCTCACGCCTTCAGTAATAATTTCTATGCATCTTTCAATAATCAATTGTTCACAAATGTATACCAATCTATTGCCATATCATTCTCTGTGTATGATTTCAGCCACTTTTTTGTTTTTATTTCAGCCACTTTTTTGTTTTTATTTCAACCACTTTTTCAGAATCATTGCACTCACTTCCTTACGTATTTGTTTTTGGCTGTGCTGTGTCTTGGTTGCTCTTGCACAGGCCTGTTTCTCAACGGCCCGAGCGGGGCTGCTCCTTGCTGTGGTGGGGGGCTTCTCGTTGCCGTGGCTTCTCTTGTTGCAGACCCCAGGCTCTGGGGTGCGTGGGCTGCAGTCGTTGCTGCCCGGAGGCTCAGTAGTTACAGCCTTTAGAGTGGGCTGTAGAGTGAGGGCTCAGTGGTGGTGTCCCGCGGGCTTCGTTGCTCTGAGGAAGGTAGGATCTTCCCGAACCAGGGACCCAACCCATGTCCCCTGAATTTGCAGGCAGATTCTTACCCAGGACATCACCAGGAAAGTCCTCATTTCAGCCACTTTTATTGCCATACAAAAAATGTTCTGTTAAAGTGCAAAGCTTTTAAATCATGCGATGCTTGCCTGAATACTAAAAAAGTTTTGTCGAATTTTTTTTTTTCGTACTCTGAATGCTTAGCTTTTAAAAGTTTTGCTAATAACAGTGGCTTCATCCAATTATTATCCAAAGTCACCAGGTATTTCATCCCCTCAGAGAGAGATTTATCATTGATGGCAGTAAATATGAATCTGTATTTCAGATAATCACCGTTTTATTTATCATTTCAAGTGGAAAATGTCGACTCTTATTATTTTGACCTCATAATGTGGTGTATGAATAGAACATAGGAGATAAGGCAACAGCGCTCTCAGTTCCTCGCTGTTCCGTTGTGCTTCCATTATTAGTACTGTTTTAGGTTTCGCAGCTTCTGTGCTGGAAGCACTGGAAAGCATTTGTTGTGGGAGGATTCATTCAGTTAAACCTAGAGAACACATTTCGCTTCATCCTACAAGTGTAAATCAGAATTAGGCACTGCAGTCATTAGGATTTGCACCACACTGCCTGCCCTCCTTGGGTGGGAGCCCCGTTCTCCTATCAGGAGACTGGGCTCTCTGCACATCTGAGGGATAAGCTGCCTGAACGAGGGAACCAGTGTCCACCTGCCTGGTGACTAGCAGTGATTCTTTTGCTTAGACAGTATTCTTATATAAACACATGGATAACCTTTCATCTAGATTCTTTTGCATACTACAGATTCAGAAAAAGTGTAGGAGCCAATTTCATTGTATAAGATTATGGGCTAAATAGTTATTCTTTTCAGAGTAGATTTGCTGTTTCAATGAAATCAGGAATTACGGAAACCAGGACAGTAAAAAATAAATTACCTGAAAAAATAATGGCCATTCAGGTTGAATCCTTACAGTTAAAATATAGCCCTACATCAAAATTTGCATATGCAGCATTTTAAGGTCACATAAAGTAATGCCACATTGAGTTGAATTATAAGTAAATACACGAGAGTTGGATTTGATATCTTTCTCTAGCTAAATATGTCACAGTAGAATTTTAAAATGAAGCTAAGCTGCAAAATGAAATTCAGCTCATAACTGTGGTCTGCTGTGCATTGTCATAGGCCTTCAAATTTCATTTTCATGCTATACAAACTGATAGGGGTACTTATCTGGTAGAATTAGTTGGAAAGACGCATCTTCACAGAAATCACTACACTAGAAACATACCAACACACCTCAGAATGTGGTCGTTTTCTATTACCATAGTGTATTTCAGGAAGCGGTACAAGGTGTTAGGTGATAAGCATTGCCCTTGTGAAAGGAGTAGCCTGGAAGGGAATCTGTAGAAATGACCAAGTAAACCAGGTTTAGTTACCAGTTAACTCAGTGCTATATTTAATGTCATTTCCTGCCCCCTCCACAGATGGAATTTTCAAGAGTACCGAAAAGAAAATGATGTTATCATTCTCTGCCTCTTCTGTCAGGGTTTTCTGGTTACTCCATCCCGGGCACACGTTGGTTAGTGGTCCTCCGTGCTGTGTTTCAGATCTTACGTGTCTAAAGCACGTGATTAAATCAAAGTTTAGAAACCGTTTCATTTTTATTTTATTGATTTTTTTTTTTTACCCAAAGTGTGATAAATCTTTTGGACAAATGTTAAATTTTAATTGTATATTCTTCTCTCAATGGGTTGATGCATGGATAGGTAGGTATACAAGGCAAGGTCTAAAAAAAATAGGAATACCTACCCACAGTTATTCCTTTATTCAACCTTATTCATCATTCTTCACATAAGTTTTGCTTTAACACAGAAATGAAAGAAAATAGCTAAAACATACTTGGCTCCTGTGGCTCCGTCCTCTCCATTGCTGATTCAGACCTGAGAAGCTTGAGGGTGATTTTTATTTACTTTAATTCCCAAACTGAGATTTATCCCCAAACTGGTATCATTGCTGAGAAGGTGACTGAAGCAGACAATGCCTGCACTGTCTCTAGAGTATGCTTTCCTGCAGGAAGGCCTGGGGAAGGCTGGAGCTACAGTCCATGGGGTTGCTAAGACTCAGACATGACTGAGCAACCTCCCTGGTTCACTGGTTTGGTTCAATTCAGTTCAGTCGCTCAGTCGTGTCCAACTCTTTGTGACCCCATGTACTGCAGCACAGCAGCCCTCCCTGTCCATCACCAACTCCTGGAGTTTACTCAAACTCATGTCCATTGAGTCGGTGATGCCATCCAACCATCTCATCCTCTGTTGTCCACTTCTCCTCTTGCCTTCAGTCATTCCCAGCATCAAGGTCTTTTCAAAGGAGTCAACTCTTCGCATCAGGTGGCCAAAGTATTTGAGTTTTAGCGTCAACATCAGTCCTTCCAATGAATATTCAGGACTGATTTCCTTTAGGATGGACTGGTTTGATCTCCTTGCCATCCAAGGGACTCTCAAGAGTCTTCTCCAACACCACAGTTCAAAAGCATCAATTCTTTGGCACTCAGCTTTCTTTATAGTCCAACTCTCACATCCATACATGGCCACTGGAAAAACCATAGCTTTGACTAGATGCAAAGTAATGTCTCTGCTTTTTAATATGCTGTCTAGGTTGGTAATAGCTTTTCTTCCAAGGAGCAAGCGTCTTTTAATTTCGTGGCTGCAGTCACCATCTGCAGTGATTTTGGTGCCCAGAAAAGTAAAGTCTCTCACTGTTTCCATCATTTCCCCATCTATTTGCCATGAAGTGATGAGACTAGATGCCATGATCTTAGTTTTCCGAATGTTGAGTTTTAAGCCAATTTTTTCACTCTCCTCTTTCACTTTGATCAAGAGCCTCTTTAGTTCTTTGCTTTTTCTGCCATAAAGGTGGTGTCACCTGCATGTCTGAGGTTATTGATATTTCTCCCAGCAGTCTTGATTCCAGCTTGTGCTTCATCCAGAGCGGCATTTCACATGATGTACTCTGCATATAAGTTAAATAAGCAGACTGACAGTATACAACCTTGACATACTCCTTTCCCGATTTGGGACCAGTCTGTTGTTCTGTGTCCGGTTCTAACTGTTGCTTCCTGACCTGCATACAGATTTCTCAGGAGGCAGGTCAGGTGGGCTGGTATGCCCATGTCTTTAAGAATTTTCCAGTTTGTTGTGATCCACAGTCAGAGACAGGTCCCCCCTTCTGTCCTTTCCCTTCTGCCATACAGGAGGAACATACTTAGTGGGAATCATGGAATCTGGTCCTTCTAGGAGAAGGAAGCCACTCTAAACCTCTCCAGGACCACTCACTCTGGGAAGCAAGCACTGGCTGCTCAGACAGGGCTGTTCACCTACATGACAATCTCATTTTTCCAGCAGTTTGCACAAATGTCCCCCTTTATGTGCCACGTCACCCACAAAAAAGGGGGGAAACCTTCCTCATCCTCCAAACATAATTGTTGCTAGTAAGCCTGCATAGGATTCCAGCATCTGTGCCTGATGCCAGCAGCTGCCTCACTGCTGTATCTCCAGACAGGAGCGTCAGGGATCTGGTGTGCTGCCTGACAGCTGTTTTCCAGGGGAACTTCGTTCTTAACAGATTTTTCTTTTTTTATGGAAACTCTGAACAAGGGGAAGAGGGCAGGTTTGCAGGCCTTTCTTGCTACTTTTGGGTGTCCTAAGGGTACAGTTTAAATGTTTCATTTTTACTTGAAAACTTCTCTTTAAGTGTGACTGCTTAGAAAATGAAAAACTACTGAATAACTGGTTTTCTCTTCTCAGAGTGCTACTGGAAGGAATTGATCAGGTGTTAGTGGGGATCAATGGCAGAGGCTCCCACAAGTCTTGATTATCGTGACTCATCTGAAGGTTTTTTTTCTGGGACTTTTTCAGAACAAATGACTTTGCCCTTGTTTGTTACCATGAGCCATAGATTGAAAGTTTGTGTCTCTTTCTGCCCACCCCCCCAAATTTGTATGTTGAAACCCTGACCCCAATGTGGTGTTATTAGGAGATGGGGCCTCTTGGGGGTGATTATTACAATAGAGCAGAGCCCTCGTAAATGGGGTGAGTGCTTTTATAAAGAAGAGATTCTAGAGAGCTGCCTCGCCCTTTCCCCGTGGTGAGGACTCAGTGAGCAGAAGGCCCCCCCAGACACCAAATCTTTTGGCTCCTTGATCTTGAATTTTCCAGCCTCGGGCTGTGAGAAGAACCCATTTCCGGTATTGACAAGCACCCCTGGTCTATGGGGGTCATTAGAGCAGCCAGGAGACTGAACACGGCCAGAGTGCAGATTAGGTCTATGTCCTGATTCCACCATCACCGAGGACTCGTCGATGGAAGCGAAGGGAAGGGAAGGGTGGAAAAGAAGGGTCTACAGGTTCATTCTGCTCAGGGGACCCTGGGCTCCATAAACAGACCTCCTTCTGAGACGGAAAACAGCTTTCTCATCTGAGGACCCACCATAGGAGGCAGCCCACCTCCCACCACCATCCTGTGATCCAGCGCTCTGACCCAGGCAATGTGACTGTAGCGCTGCCTGTCTTTCTGGAGACAGGCAATAAGACAGTGCCCTGGTGTCCCACTGGAAGGCTTCCCAGGTGGCTCAGTGGTAACGAATCATCCTGCCAATGCAGGAGACCTGGGGTTTGACCCCTGGGGAAGGAAATTGCAGCCCACTTCTGTATTCTTGCCTTGAGAATCCGCATAGATAGAGGAGCCTGGCAAGCCACAATCCATGGGGTCGCAACGGGTTGGACATGCCTGAGCAATGGAGCACACATCTCACTTGAAAGAAGATTTTAATACTAATTTCTGTGGGAAAGTACAACAAACATTCAGAGATGTGCATATTTCTAGTATAGAATTTACCCTCCAACTCACATTTCTAAAATGAAGACAAGTGTATGTGACAGTTTGATTGGAGAAGGAAATGGCAACCCATTCTGGTATTCTTGTCTGGAGAATACCATGGACAGAGGAGCCTGGTGGGTTGCAGCCCATGAGGTTGCAAAGAGCTGGACATGACTGAAGTGGCTGATCATGCAACAGGTTGCATACACTGCAAACAGTATGATCATCTGTCTCCATGTTACAGAGTTTTACATTTATGCTTGTTTAATGTGCAGGTTTAGAAATGTGATTTTGGAAAGATAGCCCAAAATACTAATTTTTATCATCTACATTAGCACATGTTATCTAACAAAGAAAAGCATATGAACTTATATATATGCCATGTGGCAGAAGGAATTTTTCTTTTATGAGGGATTTTTTTTTTTTGCTTTGTGAAAATTCAAAATATTGAAAAGCATTGTCTATTAGCATCTTAAATAGGATATTTTAAAGATAGCCTTGTCTACATATAACATCCTCATCGATGTGTTCTTCTAAAATTAAACATGAAAAGAGCACAAATAAAATATATTTGAACCTCAAGCTACTGTTTATATTGCACATGGTGTCAGATTCCAAGCATCTTTTCTGAATTTCAATATATTTTGACAGCATTCCCTTTATTCTGTACATTTTCATTCACTCCTAATGCACAGATGCCTAAAATGCAGGAAATAGAAGAAAATAGCATGCTGTTGCTTGGTGGATAGACTACAGATTTAAAACAACAAAAAAAGAAAAGCTTTAAAATACACTATAATTATGTACAATGGTGAGAATGTATTTTGATTATCTAAAATAAAAATTAGAAGGTTGAAAATGGAAAAAACGCTAAATGATCATTTTCAAAGTGTATATTCAGAGTATCAGGAGGACGGCTTTAAGAAAGTAACCACGTTGTCCTCACTCTTAAACCCTGGCACTCTGTAAGTGTGCACTCTGTAAGTGGCACTCTGTAAGTTTCGGAGCAATCATGCCAAGTGCTTCCGGCCTGGGTACTTCTAGTTGGCATGTCTCTCGCTGTCTTGTCTTCTGGGCAAGGTCACAATCTGGCCTCGACATTCTCAATCCTTCAACTTGTATCTGACTCCCAGGTCGTGGTGAGGACATTTTTTGGTCCATCATGAGATAGCCCATTAGATGAGCAGTGGGTTTCTAACTTGGTTTAGTGAAGAATCATTTAGAAAGTTTTGAAAAATACTGAATCTGGAGAAAAGCTACATTGATAGGTATTTAATTATGTCTGGAGTTCAGTATAGAAATCTACTTAAGCACATTTCCAGGTTGAAAAAGAGACAGTTTCAAGTTTCAGTAAGGATAGTCAAAGCTTTGGTTTTTCCAGTAGTCATGTATGGATGTGAGAGTTGGAATATAAAAAAAGCTGAGTGCCGAAGAATTGATGGTTTTGAACTGTGGTGTTGGAGAAGACTCTTGAGAGTCCCTCGGACTGCAAGGAGATACAAACAGTCCTTCCTAAAGGAAATCAGTCCTGAATATTCATTGAAAGGACTGATGTTGAAGCTGAAACTCCAATACTTTGGCCACCTGTTGCGAAGAGCTGATTCATTTGAAAAAACCCTGATGCTGGGAATGAGTGAAGGCAAGAGGAGAAGGGATGACAGAGGATGAGATGGTTGGATGGCATCACCGACTCGATGGACATGGGTTTGAGTAAGCTCCAGGAGTTGGTGATGGACGGGGAGGCCTGGTGTGCTACAGTCCATGAGGTCACAAAGAGTTGGACACGACTGAGTGACTGAACTGGAACTGGAACTGTAGAACAACTAGCATTCTGAGAAGTCTGGAACTGGTGGGAGGAAGCTTAGATTGGTACAGCATGTTAGTGTTTGGATCCACCACAGATGAATATAGGACCCTGCAATTACATTCATTACTGCCCACCCAACAGAAATACATCTGTGTCTTCACCAACAGCTGCACAAGAATGTTCATAGCAACACCCTTCAAAGTAGTCTAACAATGGAGTCTGCTCAGATACACTCATCAGTAGTAGTAATAGATGAATGTGTGATATAAAAGGCAATAAATATGTTTGTCTTTTAGGGTCCTACAGCAAGGCCAGCTTCGTGAGTATATGTGTCCTGCAACTCTAAAAGAGCTCTATGCTTGTTTTAATGCTCTGCTGCCACCATTTTGTAACTCTTAATTTCTGAACAGGAAATCTCTGCCTTTTCATTTCTCAGGGGACCCTGTGAATTAGTTATCTTGTCCTACTGTGTAGTGAATTCCACTCAACGGTGCCTGAAAAAAGTCAAACAGAAAATAATGTATACTGTATGATTTTTAAAAGAGGGGAAAATGAGTCTATCGTGTTGGAAATAGAGATAGTGGTTGGCTTTGAGGAGGTGAGATGGGGTAGTGATAGAGAGGGGTCACCTGCACATTTCTGGGGTGCTTATAATGTTTTATTTCTTGATCTGGTTAAGGTTACACTGGTGGCTTTCCAATTTTAAATTTTATTAACAGAACACTTACGATGTGTAAATATTTCTTTATATATGTTATACTTCAAATGATGATTACATTTAAAAAGCCTCACTTATTGATTTTGGCATTCAACCAGACTGGAAATAACTGGTCTGCTTTAATCAGCTATGGGTTTCACTTTGATTTAGAACATTTAGCATTTCCCTACTCTTGAGTCATTTGTTCCCTAGCTTCCTCTGGCCAGTGGTATGGAGGATATTTGCTCTTTGACCCAGAGGCCAGACAATAGAGAGTAAATGGTTGATCTCTTATTACTAGAAAACTTCTTCTAGAAAACACCTCAAAGTGCATGCCATTGGATTGATTCAGCTATCAATGAACATAAAATGAACTTTGGCATAAAATGAACTTTTTAACCTACTCTCTCATTAAGAGCCATTCCTACCTATGTGAGACATATATAACTGTCTACATGGGTCTATTTGATGGACTTTAAAAGACCTGGCTTTCAAGCTTCAGTGCTGGAGAAGACTCTTGAGAGTCCCTTGGACAGCAATCAAATCAAACCAGTCAATCCTAAAGGATATCACCCTTGACTATTCATTGGAAGGACTGATGCTGAAGCTCTAATACTTTGGCTACCTAATGCAAAGAGCCAGCTTACTGGAAAATATCCTGATGCTAGGAAAGATTGAAGAGTGGGGGGGAAGGGGGCAACAGAAGATAAGATGGTTGAATGACATCACTGACTCAATGAACATGAATTTGAGCAAACTTCGGGAGATGGTGAAGGACAGGGAGGCTTGGCGTACTGTAGTCCATGCAGTCACAAAGAGTTGTATACAACTGAGCAACTGAACAACAATAACAAAAACCTATCTTCCTCAAATGCCATTCCTACCAGTCTACCAGGAAGATTCAAATTGCCCTGTCAGTCCCCTTGAATTAAAGCTCATTGAAATGCTAAATGCTTTCTTGGTTTCATCAGCCTTCAGTTCTGCTTGCAGTAGTTCATCATTTTGGCGATTAAATGGTAAAATTCTCAGGGGTGTTTCATAGCAAGTCAGGGGGTCGTGGTGAGGGTGTTTCAGAACCCAGGTGATCTGGAGCAGGGGCCATGTAAGAGGAGCTTGAAGCCCGCCCTCCTGGAGGCAAGACAGCAGCCATGGGCCAGAATGTGTGCGCCGGTGGGATTTTGGGGGTCTCACGATTTCCTTCTGCCCCAGTTGTACCACTGTGTATGCTTAAACTGGAAATGAAGGCTCAGAAAAGTTAGATCACTTGAGAGAGCATCTCTGTGCCAAGGAGAAGGTTTGGATCCACATCAGGATTCAGACACTGAGCCATTTGCATCCTTCATAATGGTCAGCACATACTATTATAAAAATGACCTGATCCCTTAGAATGGGGCCTTTGGATTTGAAAGTAGAATTTCTTGGTAGTCAATATAAAATATAAATACTTCTAAAAATTACAATAAAAATATTTTGAGAATAATTGAATTTTAATAAACTATTGAAATATTGCCTGAGCATGAAATATTTCAATCATTTCCAGAGGTTTCTTGTAAGGAAAGTGGGATCTTTATCAGTGTGTGATGTGATCAATTATCTTATAAAACTTAAAACAGTTCACAGATATTAGACTTTATGAAAATCCAACTGTTATATATGGTTGAAAATTGATAATTATTGAAAATAAATGTTAAAAATGTTTTCAAAATCCTGAATGTGTTTACAATGATCAGACCTTGACTATATCTATAAAGGAGATCAGTCCTGAGGGTTCATTGGAAGTACTGATGTTGAAGCTGAAACCCAAATACTTTGGCCACTTGATGCGAAGAGCTGTCTCATTGGAAAAGACTCTGATGCTGGGAAAGATTGAAGGTGGGAGGAGAAGGGGATGACAAAGGATGAGATAGTTGGATGGCATCACTGACTCAATGGAGATGAGTGTGGGTAAACTCCGAGAGTTGGTGATGGACAGGGAGGCCTGGCGTGCTGCAGTTCATGGGGTTGCAAAGAGTCGGACATGATTGAGCAACTGAACTAAACTGACTGATAGCTATACTAGATGTTATACATTTTTTATATGAAAAGTAAAAACAAAGGGCAGTTATTGACAATCTTTAATGCAAAAAAATAGGAACTCAGTAATCTCCAAATCAAGGATAATAGATATTTGATCAATAGTAAATAATATATTGTAATATTGTTAAGTACTCAGAAGACTAATACCCACTATGACTTACAAGAGGGCAAGAATCTTAAACAGATTTTATTAATAATTCATTTGGCAGCCTTTAAAGAAGTAAAAGCAGGACTGTAAGACAGATGTATTTAAGTACATCTTAGCTTCTCTACCTCTTTGGCAGTCTTTCCCTGAGTGTGATTGTAAGTCTCGGGTTATACAGCTGTTGGGTGAAAGCAGAAAATCACTGGCTAATTAATTAGACTCGGTGACTACTTGGAAATGTCCTACCCGAGTCCAGACGTCCCCACGTGGGGAAGAAACTGGAGACCATCACAGAACGTGAGCTTTGATATCAGACAATCTTTGCGTTTCCTTGCCTCCACTTACTAATTGTATAATTGTGGGCCAGTTTCCTCAGAGACGTGTTGTCAATGGTGATTATAATACCATGTCGCTGAGTAGTTAGGGCCCCACGTGAAATAGTGCAAAACCTGCTAAACATTAGTTTCTCATCCCTTCCTGTTTCACTGCTGCTGCTGCTGCTGCTGCTAAGTCGCTTCAGTCGTGTCTGACTCCGTGCGACCCCATAGACGGCAGCCCACCAGGCTCCCCCATCCCTGGGACTCTCCAGGCAAGAACCCTGGAATGGGTTGCCATTTCCTTCTCCATCCTGTTTCACTGGTGGTTTTTTTTAGAAGGACCGTGATTATTGCTTAATGCATCAAGCAGAGATCCTAGCCCTTTTAGGTAGTTAGCCAGTTGGAAGATGCTGATGAAAATGTATTTATAAAGAAAAATAGTCCAGAAAAATAGTCCTTAGAAACATCCCACATGTGTTCTTTAGATGGATGAAATAACCACCAGCCTTTAGGAAATGTTAGAACCTTAGAGGAAAAAGAATGTTTCACACTCATGCTCTGCTGTGACTGGCTGTTTGCAGCCCCATGGATGGCAGCCCACCAGGCTTCTCTGCCCATGGAATTTTCCAGGCAGGAATAGTAGAGTGGGTTGCCATTTCTTCCTCCACAGGATCTTCCCAACTCAGAGATCAAGTCTTTGTGTCTTGCATCTCTTGCATTGGTAGGCAGAAGGCTAAGCTAATAGTAGACAAAGAGGAGATTCGAGACAGATTTCAAGCAACATAGGGCCTTCTCCGACAAGTGTCATTTTATTTATTGCAGTGACATCACTTCTGTAATCAAACGTGTCAGCCTGCAGACTAGAGTTTTTGTTTGTTAGTTGGCTTTGCTTTGATTTTTACAGTTTGGAATATGAAATAATTATTTTCTTTCTAAAAAAAGGATTTCCATTTTCTCTCAGGATATCCATGTGACTCCTGCTTGGTGTGAGGCAGATACTACTTAAGATTTGCCTTTTTATTCCTCAGAATTTCTTAACTACAGCTAGCATTGCATTTATGATCTTATCCAGTAAAACTGGGTCTGAAAGATTCGTTCTGTGTGTCTTTTGCCCTCTCTCATGGCTGTATGCATTTCAGGCTAACATAGCCTCCACCCAGTCCACAATGCAGCTGAGTTCCCTGTGTTGTCTGATTTGGGATTCAGCCTGTTCCCAATAAGAAGAGAACTTCTAGGTAGAGGAGACAGTAGTTTCTACAGGGAACGGTACAAAACAGCAAGTCTGGGAAAGTTTCCAGACATGAAAACCGCCAAGATTGACAAGGTGCTTGGAAAAATGAGATAAACACAACGCCATTGGAGTTCAGGGTGGGGGTTTCGGGTAGTCAGCCTGGAATTTGTTGAGAACTTGCTTTTATTTGATTCTGGACTTTCAGCAGATTCATTTTATCGATCAGCCTTTCTAAATCCCACTGTTCTCCCATGGCTGCATTGCTCCTAGCCCATTTCCTACCTGATAACCAGCAGCGACCTAGCTCATATCTAGGCCTTTTAAAAAGTAATTGCTACATTTCTTATGGCCACCAGTTCACTATTTAACCAAAAAATTGTGATAGCTTCTTGTTAACTTTCAGGAGAAAAACTCTATTTGCGACCCTAAGAGAGATGAAAAATGAAAATAGCGTATCTCTCTTCAAGGATCTGGGAGTCTAGGAGGGGGTGTCAAGGTCTGAGCTCCCCAGAAAGCCGAGCCTGGCTGGAGGGCTCTGTGCTGGGTGGTACTTCGTGTCAGCCCATGGGCCCATGATGCCAGCGCAAGGGGTCACGGACCCAGGGGCAAAGAAGGGGAGCTGGGGATGCCAATGCCTGGCCCGGGCCGACGTCAAGGGCATCTGATAGCTCCGTGCAAGGGACCCTGTTTATGCATCAGGAGCACCAGAGCATCTCTGGGGCAGCATGAACGGGAAAGGCCAGCACGTGAGGCCAAGTGGGAGGATTCACTGTGTGCAGCTGGTCAGGGTCCACACGGAGCCAAGGAGGGGAGCAGCTGGTGCACGAGGAAGTCTGACTCGGGTTAAAGGGAAAAAAGTGAAAGTCCTGGTCTCTCAGTCATGTCCAACTCTGCGACATTATGGACTGTAACCCGCCAGCCTCCTCTGTCCATGGAATTTTCCAGGCAAGAATACTCAAGTCAGTAGTCATTTTCCTCTCCGGGGGATCTTCCTGACCCAGGAATCGAAACCCTGGTCTCCGGTATTGCAGGCGGATTCTTTACCATCAAGCCACAAGATAAGTTCATAAAAAGAGTTGATATTCGATGCTGGGGACAGAGTTTAAGAAAAACAATGTGATATGAATGTCCAACATTGCCCCTATTAAATTATTAGTTTAGGGAAGTACAGGTCATTTTCTTTTAACTTTTTATTTTGGATTGGTATATAACCTATGAACAACGTTGTGATAGTTTCAGATGAACGGTGAAGGCACTTAGCCATACACATACATGTGTCAATTCTCCTACAAACTCCCCAGGTTTTTAAAAGTACTGCAGATGAATTATCAGGATGGCTCTGGGAAAGTTCCTTAACTACTTAAAGCTAGTGCATCCTCTTATTTCTGCCAAGTCCACACCACGAGGCATCTCCTGACCACTTTCTGAAACATAAGCCCCCACCCCACAGGCTGACTCCTCCAGAGGACTCCATCTCCCATCCTGCTGTAAGCTCCTCAAGTGCTTACTGTTACATGATGTCACATTGTGAATTTATTCGCCATTTATTTATTTTCTCTTCCCATCACCAGAATATAAGCCAGATAGGGCCAGAGTTTGTGTGGTTTGAGCAACACTAAGCCCCAGTACCTAGAACAATTCCTGCTAAAAGCAAAGGTTCTCTGAATAGTCATTGAAATGCTTCCTTACTGAGGATGTAACAATGAAGTTATCTGTTTAATTGATTTCTGTGAAAATGAAATGAGAAATTTATGCATGTGGCCTGTGGAGGCTCTCCCCAGAGAAGGCCATCAGAGAATGCTAGAATTCTCAATTTCCTGATCCCACAGTGTACCCCAAAGGCAGACATGCAGTTGGAGCGTCATAGCACACACATGTTAAGAATTCTGCACGTGGACTAAGCCAGCTGAGAATTACGCACTCAGAACCCAACGTGATTTCCTCTCCTTACTCACAGAGGGAAAAATAGACACACATCTGAAAATGTGTGCGACAGCCGCCAAATGCCTTCAAATGTACATACTTGTGTCTCAAAACTGTGCAGAGGCCTTTTGCTGTAAACCCACGAGGACAGGGCTCTGGTCTGCTAGTCCTCCTGCCCACAAAGGATCCCTGGAAATATCCAATCTCTCATCCTAGAGTGAAACTGTAAAACGTGGCACTCTTTACTGTACTTTTAAGAGTACGGGACAGCATCAGAGCTCGACATGAGCCTGGAGCGCCTCGTGTGTTCACTTCTAAGTGCACACGTGACTCAAAAGTGGCTGAAGCAGTGGTTACACGGCTTCCTCTCTGAAGGTCCTTTCTTGATGGACCCAGATGCATGCAAACTAGGGCCATTTCACGGTATTCTCTTGATGAGTGCATCAGTGATTCTATATGGTTTCTAACACAGACTTTTGGGGGACCTTTCACTGGAAATGAAATGTATACCTCTACTAAAATAAAATACTCACCATTCCACCGTGGCGTATTCACTGAAAACCCTAGAAATGTTTTGTCCACTTTTAGAATGTCACCATGTAAGTGACGGGAGTCAAGGTCCTGATAGTAACGAGCCATCTGTAAGGCTTGTTCCACTGAAGTGTCTGCTAAACATGTGATCACTTCCGCTACCACATTTGGTTCCGAAGCATACCTATTTTTCATTCACAGATTCTGATGGAATTTTACTAGCTAGTCCTGCGCATTTTCTAAAATCAGAGCATGTTACTGCTTGTCCGTTTTTTGTTTTTTTTTAAAGATAACTTTTCTGTTTCCCCTTTAATAATAGTTAGAACTAAGAGATGGTCCCCTTATCTGGAAAAGTTCTCCCATCTAAGTTTTGATTTTTAATTTTTTTTTTCCAATAGAATATCTCAAGGGAGACTGCGCTTTGTCTCTGGAGCATCTTGGCATTTAGGGCGGGGACAGGAAACTCTCTTCTCTTCTGGCTCCTTTGTCTGGCCTCCTCCTCCCCGCTCCAGGAGGGAGTTACAGGAGGGAGGCTGCACAGGGCACTCGGTCTCAACCAGACCTGAAGGGCAGTCCTGCTGCATCCCTCAGCAGCCTCTGAGCACTGCTGAGTGAGGGCCCATAGCTTACCCGGGAAAGGCTGTAGCGGGTCTTACTCCTCTTCCTGGGCAGAAATGTCCAACTTTCCAGGGTTGTTGGCACGACTAAAAGTAACGTATGCAAAGTGGTCAGCTTGATCCTCAGCCTGCCTCCCAGGTACACGGGAAACATGGTGAACCCTGAGGCCGTGTGCACCTGGTCACCCCCAGGGCCTGTCCCCAGCCTTGAGAGGCCTGTCGGAAGGTGATGCGGAGTCACAGAGAAGGCCACGTGAGTGCTGACGGGCGGGACCACGTTCAGAGCCTGATCCCGGGCCCCTCACCCGAGGGGGGCGCGCTCTCTAGGGGAAATCCTTCTCTCCAACCGTGTACAACAAGCAATAGTTTCCATACAGCCAGTGGGTCTGTCTTGTTCTCTTTCTTGTACCTTTACTATCTCTCTCTCTCTCTCTTTTCCTTCTTTATCTTTGCTGAGTAGGTAATTATTCTACATCTAAACTCATCTCGCAATAAAAGCGTTCTTCAGTCTCCACCCCCTACTTCTAGCTTAAGCACAAGGCATATTCCATGATGTTAAAATTCCAGATTAACTCCCCAGAGTTCTGCAGTTAGCACTAAAAACATTCTTCATAATGAGACTTAGCAGTGCTCCTAGCGAGAATTAAAGTAGATGGATTTCATGAAAACATTTATCACTGTCCCCAGCACAAAGTGTACTATCAGTTATTAATAATTAATCACACTTTTTTATTGCCTTTCATTCACAGACCAGAAGAATATTTAAATAGCTCCTCTGATATCTTTTCTCTGCAATTAATATAAAATATTGATAGTCCTCTGATCGTGAGGCATATAAAATATTACTGTGGTGGAGGAGTAAATAAACTGTGTTAAGCTTAAGTGGGCAATTCTGACTCATGCCAACAAAAGGAAACAGTGCCATAAATAATTCCAAAGAGAAGAACTTGAGATAGTTATGTTGCATGTATGTGAGTGGGGAGTGTGTAAGATGATTCATCTGGCTTTGTTTGCTGTGGCCTAGTATGTACAAAACTAGTCCACATGTCTAATTGAGTATAAAGTTAAAGCACGTTAAAACGTAATCATCTCCTTCCTTTTGTAACCTACCACACTTGGAATCTGTGTCACTAATTTGGTTGATCTTGTGCTGAGCTATGGGTGGGCTTCCTATATTGTCACTTTTCTTTGCACTACCTGTCTTCTCAATTGTATTGAGAATTGTATCTTGACCCCTTGGACAGGTCAAGATCTTAATATTAGAACACATTCCTTTATTCTTCTCACCTCAATTCCATAGCTGGTTGGCGTTTTATTTCATTTTGTTTGCAAGAAATGCTCAAAATATATTTTATTATTGGTTGAGTAAAAAAGGTAGGAAAGAGATAAGAAAATAAGGCTGAAATCTTGTGAAATCAGTTCATAAACTAAACAACCTTTGCGGATAATCTGAGCCAGTGCAGCTAGATGGCCCTGGTTCCTGAACCATTTGAGACCTGCCTTCACTTCTCCCATTCATAGACTCCTTGTCGGGATCCCCAGTATGTGCCAGAACTAGGGTCTGCCCGGGGAGAAGACTGTAAATAAGTGTGCAGGAAAATGAAAGGGAGTTGATGGATTTTGAGCGTTACTTTGATAGCATGTTGAAATGCATATACTTATACAGTAGTTTGAACATTCTTTGGCATTGCCTTTCTTTAGGATTGGTATGAAAACTGACCTTTTCTCTTTTTTAGCATCTTTTGCTTTAGAAAAATGTAAAAATGTGGTTCAGTCCCAGTGAGCTCCACATTATTTTTTATTGACCATTCATTATGCCATTTATAGGGTATGTGAATGATGGACAGCAATTTTTTAAATGCAATTTTAATTATATTACATTATAAAAATTCCATGGACAGAGGAGCCAGGTGGGCTATTGTCCATGGGGTTGCAAAGAGTCAGACATGACTGAACACAGTTCAGTTCAGTTCAGTCGTTCCCTCGTGTCTGACTCTTTTCGACCCCATGGACTACGGCACACCAGGCTTCCCTGTCCATCACCAACACCTGAAGCTTGCTCAAACTCATGTCCGTTGAGTTGGTAATGCTATCCAACCATCTCATCCTCTGCCGTCCCCTTCTCCTCCTGCCTTCAGTCTTGCCCAGCATCAGGGTCTTTTCCAGTGAGTCAGTTCTTTGCATCAGGTGGCCAAAGTATTGGAGTTTCAGCTTCAGCATCAGTCCTTCCAACGAAAAACCTTACTGACCTTTTAGCCACTTAGAGATTGCAATCCCTTTTCTGAATTTTTGCATTAGTAATTTTTGGTCCCATATAGTTTTGTAACTAAATAATAATACAAAAATACTATTTTAAATTTTGTGGTCAACTTGGACTTACTTTTTCAACCAAACTGCAGTTTCCTAGAGAGCAAGACTTATGCTTTGAATTCATCTACATTTTCTATCTGCCTAGCTTAGAATAGAGTCTTACAATCAGGAAACACTTGTTGGATTAAAGTCTATACCAAGTCATTCTATGCAGTGCTGTTCCAGATCGTGGGTCTGGGCTTGAGAGAGTCTATCACAGATATAGCCTCACATTCATCCATTTTTATCAGGGATAGGAGGTTCAACCCACTTGGGTCCCAAACTGTTTCAAGTACAAATTCTATCCACATCTTACTAAAGTCAGAAACTAGAAAGTAGAACCTAGTTCTCTTGGGAAATATGTGTGCCTCTCTCTGCAAATTTAGACAGTTCCTTACAATGGCACGTTGTATTCGCTATGTCATTAACCTAAATAGGCAGCATCATCACCACGTTTTTCTTTTACTCTGATCATCATCTTTTCATCTGTCAAAAGTGTACTTTCTCATGACCTTGTAGACCAGAGGACGGGCCAAAAGTGACTGTGACCAACTCATGAGCTAAGAATAAATTTTACGTATTTAAGAGGTTGTAAGTTTCTTTGTTTATTAATGACACAGAGATACCTGGAAATCACAGGCTACTTTGGAGATACTGCAGGTTTAGTTCCAAATCACCTCAATAAGAGCAAATATCCCAGTGAAGTGAGTTACACAGATTCTTTTTTTTTTTCAGTTTCTCAGTGCATATAAAAGTTATGTTCACACTATATTGTAATCTAGTAAGTGTGTAAATGTAATACATTATATCTAAAAGACAATGTATATATATTAACTGAAAGATAATTCATTGCTAAAAAATCCTACCCATCAATCTGAAAATGCAAGGCTGTTGCAAAACTTCATTTTGTAGGATAAAGAAAAAAAACACATTTATCAGTGAAGTGCGGTAAAGCAAAGCATGACAAGACGAGATGTGCCTATGTAGAAAATTCAGTTTTCAGTGCCCATAAATAAGGTTTGGAAGGACGAAGCCCCACCCATTTTTTTCAGGTTTCCGTGTCTGATTTTGAGCCACAGCAGTAGTTAAGTAGTTGCCACAGAGATGGTCGGGCCTCAAACCCTAAGGTATTTACTATCAGATCCTTTCAAGACTCTTGACAGGAAAAAAAATGAAACTACTACGTCAAGATCAAAGACAGGTTTCCAAGGCTTTACAATGTCAGGATGAAAGATGGAGAATCTCTCACAATGTAGAGCAGATACATACATTACAGATATAAAGACTGATGACTCATGTGCACACACCTTGTCCACTATCTGCCAGAACATGTGGCTCAGGGCCAGGATCAAAGTGGAGACCCATGTGGACTGGACTCCATCGCTGACAGTCCAGCAGTCAACAGGGAAGGCACCCTAGACAATGCAGTTTGGGTCCACATGGGAATCTGGACCCTTCCTTGCTTCTGGAGCAAGCCTGGAGGGAAAAATTAACCAAGATGTTTTTCAGAATCTGATTTATTTCCAGAAGTTTATGTCAAACAGCCACGCCTGCGCTCCCCGTAGCCAATTACAGCACTCCTTCTAGAAACCGTGTACCTTGAAGTGTTAAAGTTTCCCATGGACTCCAAGCCGCCACCCCACCAGGTGATGCCTTAACTTGGGGGAGGAGGCAAGCCGGGCGGGGATTGCCACCCCTGCTCTGCTGCAGCTGTTCTGATGACTGGCTCGTTTATCATCAGATACAAATTACCTTCACTATTACCTCCAGGAAATATCACATTCACCTTTGAGAAATCACATAAGTAAGTGAGACCCAAACTCATTTTTCCTGAAGAGTAGGACACACCCACATGGAAAGGGAGGCATGCTTGTTAAACATAAATTATTTTCCAGACTTTTTGTATCAGATTCATTCCTGTTTGTGAGCTCTGAGCAGTTTCTTAATGTAAAAACTTAGAGGCAACAGTGCAGAACTGTTCCTTCTTTTAAAAAATCAATAGATGTTAAAGACAAACAGGAAAGTAGAAATTTGTATCATATATATATATATGTGTGTGTGTGTGTATATATATATATATAAAATTTTGTGGAACATTTTTTTTTCTTTCTTTGAAACAATCTTTTATATTAGTCTTCTCTCTTTAAAAATTGAAAATTCTTTGGGACAAATGTGTTATAGAAATGAGCACTACAAAAATAGTTGGAATAATCGCATGCAAATAATTTTCGACTTTCTCTCTCAAGTCTGTTTATTTTGTCTGATGTTTTGCTTCCTTTGAGGCACTGCTGATAATGTTAGCCCAGAAACAGCTTGGTTCTTTGTGACCTTTACATTTAGGTCAAAATCAGTTTATCTTGTACAATGAAATAAGAGTGTGTAAAGGTCTGATGACCTACGCACGTTACGCTATTATTTGTGCATCTACCATGACTACTGCTAAATAGCCATGTGCTGTTGTGTCCTTGACTGTCATACTCTTTCTCTTGGAAAAAAAAACTTCAAAATTCTACTGAGTCATTTTAAAGACCTTACCGGCTTTGTTCCTTGTTCATGGATCAGGCAGTAGAGCATCTAACAAGCAGAAAGGCTCTCAGGGGTGTGTGTGTGTGCTCAGTCACTCTGACATGTTCGGTTCTTTGCAACCTCATGGACTGTAGCCCGCCAGGCCCCTCTGCCCATGGGATTCTCCAGGAAAGAATACTGGTGCGGGGTGCCATTTCCTCCTCCAGGTGATCTTCCTGACCCAGGGATCGAAACCGTGTTTTCCATGTCTCAGCACTGGTAGATGGATTCTTTGCCACTGAGCCACCAGTGAAGCCCTAATTGAAAGGCGTGACTAAGCAATTATCCATTGGGTACAGAGCTGTCGCAAGGCCGCCAGTCATCATCTTAGGACCCCTAAGAGAAGCACGGTGTTCTTCGTCCTCTGAGGGGAGCAAGGATTAGAACAGAGGTATGGTTCTCCCAGAAAGTGAGAGAACATTAAACCCAAGAGAATGCTGTTTCAGACTCACTCTGAAACAGAAAGTACATGGGCTCCATTAGCATCATTAAGGGAAGAGGCGAGGGGAGGGGATACTCAGCAAGCAGAAGTCTCTAGGTTGCTCTGATCTTTACTACCTTGATGGACATAAGTGTTCCCAGTGCATCAGAATCTCTCCAAACCACATGGCATGCCCATTTTCCACAGGGTGTGCAGTCAGTCAGTTCAGTCATTCAGTCATGTCCAACTCTTTGTGAGTCCATGAAATTCTCCAGGCCAGAATACTGGAGTGGGTACTCTTTCCATTCTCCAGGGGATATGATACCTAAATGAAAGAATATGTTCAAAACGACTCAGCTGCTTTATCAAATATCTTTTGTAGTGATGACCTTCTATTTCTTTTGTTCTATCAGTACCTTCTTTCCCTGTAGAGAAACTTACGCATGAGAAGGAATGATGATAAATATGTTTTTTAAATTCAATTGCACTTGCTAATGCAGTAGATGTGGTTTCAATCCCTGGGTTAGGAAGATCCCCTGGAGAAGGAAATGGCAACTCATTTCAGTATTCTTGTCTGGAAAATCCCATGGACAGAGAAGCCTGGTTGGCTATCATCCAGGAGATAGCAAAGGGTCAGATACGACTGCTAGTCTGAGCACACACTTGAGCACACATGCATGATTTTCAGATCCTTGGTCATTTGTCATAGGCTGTCTACTGAGTGGCTTTTTGTCAGCATGATAATTGGGTGCTACAACAAAACTCATCTGGCTAATACCTGGTAGCCATTTAACATTTGCTCAATGTTAAGGTCATGAATAATTTGCTTCTCCATGATGTTGTATCTTCACCTTTATAACTTCACACCTTGGCAGGAGACTCGAGTTCACCTGAAGTTAGCATTTCCTGAAGTTGCACTTGGACTACTATTAATGAACCCAATGAGAGGCCAGACCAGGCCAGGTATAGAAGTGGCAATATTAATAACACAACACCTATATTTTTATTTTTCGAACTGAGTCTGCTGGAACTCCTTTGAGCCAATATTCTGCTTATGTGACTGTGTCTGAAAATGTTAAAATAAAAAGGATGCTAAGTCAGTGTGTACATATGTACACACACACACACACAAACATCCTTCCAT
This sequence comes from Muntiacus reevesi, assembly GCF_963930625.1. Classification (NCBI taxonomy): domain Eukaryota; kingdom Metazoa; phylum Chordata; class Mammalia; order Artiodactyla; family Cervidae; genus Muntiacus; species Muntiacus reevesi. The sequence continues at coordinate 162,351,977 of NC_089251.1, forward strand.
ATCTATTGATAGTGCCATTCAAAAAAATATCTCATTCATTTGCAATAAGTAGAGAGAGCTCATGTGAGCCCCTCTTTCAGAACAGGACACACCTGTTCAGTGTGTGAACCACTTTGAAGCTGGTGGTTGGCAAGCTAAGGTCCATGCACCAAACCTAGTCCATAATCTGTTTTTGCAGATCAAGTTTTATTGAAATACAGCCAGACTCACTCATCTATGGCTGCTTTCATGCACAGGAGAAGAATGAAGTAGTTCTGCTAGGGAACACAGGGTCTACAAAGCCAAAACATTTACTATCTGATCCTTTACAAAAGTGTGTGTCAACCCATGATCTCAGCAAAAGCACATTAGTGTTAGCAGTGACCCTAAAGACAGCCTGACCTTCAAGAAGAAATCACTTCTAATGTGTAGTAACTCTGCTATCTTGGTGCTTTGAAGCTTCCATTTTCTGTTGTCAATGAGAGAAGGGAGAAAGGAGAAACAGATGGGTAACTTTGGTGTTCCAATGCACCTCAAAAGAAACCAGCAAACCAGAGTTTTAGAAACCTAGAGATCACTTCCCCCTGTGATTACACCCTGGGGAAAGGGGGATGTGTATTTGTAAAAATATATTGAAAATCATGTTTTGTCAATTCTACTCACTATTTATTATAAGTGCATACATGCTAGATTGCTCCAATCGTGTCTGACTCTTTGCGACCCTATGAACTGTAGCCCTCCAGGCTCCTCTGTCCATGGGATTCTCCAGGCAAGAATACTGGAGTGGGTTCCCATGCCCTCGTCCAGGGGATCTCCTGACCCAGGGATCAAGTCCATGTCTCCTGCACTGCAGACAGATTCCTTACCACGGAGCCACCTGGGAAGATTACTTATTATAAGCACCATCAAATTAAAAACAGAAACACTTTGAATGTATGTCTTCTAATAGATTAAATCTAGTATGTTTGGTAAATTTATATGGAAGATTTTTTTAAAATCCTGAGTCAAATTACAGAAAACATATACCAGCACTCTTGAAGTTCAGTGGAAGATAGAGTTCATCTTCTATCTTAATATGGAAAGTATTACCTAAAGAACTATGTCAGAAAGTTTATATATGAGTTGGGGGGGTGGAGTGGGAGGGAACACTCAGAGTGAAGCCCTGGTGGGCGTTATTAGACTTCTGAGCTATTACAAAAAAGAATGCATTTCAAAATGTGAAGAATAGCTGCTATTGTCTAATCTCATTTTATCAGTGAAGAAAGGGAGTTTTCAGGGAAGGAATATGATGCAACCGGCTGACTCATCCTGTTGGGGGGAGAACCAGAAGCACTCAGACTGCAAATCCACTGCACCTTTCATTTTGCCTACTGTTTTGTGAGTTTACAAAAACTATGAAGTATTGTTAGGTAGCACATGCTTTATACTTAATCTGTGAGAAGGTTGAGAAAACTAATTAGAAAATAATCCTATATGTTAGGGCTTCCTTGGTGGCTCAGATGGTAAAGAAACTGCTCACAATGCAGGAGATCCAGGTTCAATCCCTGAGCCGGGAAGATCCCCTGGAGAAGGGAATGGCTACCCCTTCCAGTATTCTTGCCTGGAGCATTTCATGGACAGGAACCTGGCGGGCTATAGTCCATGGGTTTGCAAAGAACTGTATGTTCAGTTCTCCTGGAGCTTGCTCAAACTCATGTGCATCAAGTCGGTGATGCCATCCAACCATCTCATCCTCTGTCATCCCCTTATCCTCCTGTCTTCAATCTTTCCCAGCATCAAGGTTTTCTCAATGAGTCAGTTCTTTGCATCAGGGGGCCAAAGTATTGGAGCTTCAGTTTCAACATCAGTCCTTCCAGTGAATATTCAGGACTGATTTCCTTTAGGATGGACTGTTGGGTTTCCTTGCAGTCCAAGGGACTCTCAAGAATCTTCTTCAACACCACAGTTCAAAAGCATACCCCCTCAAAAAACCACACTAATTTTATGGAGTATTTGAAGAGAAACTGGAATCCATACAACTAGGTATTCTCCTTATAGAATGGAGTATATCCCTTCATTTAATCAAATCTTCTTGAAGGTTCTTTAATGGAACTTTACAGTTTTTTGATAAGTTTTCTTTGATCCCTTGGGATATATGTACATGAGCTTGTCATCTTTAAGTTAACATTTTTTCTCTTGTTTCCATTCCATGATGATGTTTATACCTCTTATTTCTGATTCTTTCTTTTTTTTTTTTTGTATTGCCCAGGACATTTGGAAATATACATTAAATAGTAGGAGTGAAAATAAGCATTTTTGTTTTGTTCCTGACTCTAAAAGACAATTGTCTAAAGCTTCTTCATTAAATGTGATGTTTCCTTGCAAAAGGAAGAGGATTTCTTTTGATAGATACACTTAATCATGGTAAGGAAGTTCCTTTTTCTTCCTATTTTTGAATCAGCTTCATATATCTATATATAAACTTATATGTGAGTGCATGCTCAATTGTTCAGTCATGCCTGGCTGTTTGCAACCTCATGGACCATAAATTACCAGGTTCCGCTCTCCACGGAATTTTCTAGTCAAGAATACTGAGTGGGCTGCCACTTCCTGCCTCTGGGGACCTTCCTGACACAGGGTTGAACCTGTGTCTCTTGCATCTCCTCCATTGACAGGCAGGTTCATTACCAACTGCACCACCTGGGAAGCCACATCTGTAACTCTGTCTCTATCTGTCTGTCTGTGTCTCTGTCTATCTGCATTGAACTATTTCTGATGTTTTCTCAGCATCATTCAAGGTAGCATTTCCAAGTGTTTTCTCCTCCAGTCTATTACATTCAGGAACCACATAAACAGATTTTCTGATGCTGAACTATTACTGCATCCTGGGGATAAACCTTTCTTGGTTCTGTTTGGTTTTTTTTTAATTTACATTTTTGCATTTGGGTAGTCAGTCTGAAAGGATTTTCACTCTATAGTCTTTTGGGAAGTTGGCCTGTGACTTTCTGATATTGTTGTTATCCAGTTATATTAATATTAAGGTTATATTAGCCTCCTAATATAAGGTTGCTTTCAATATTTGAAACAAGTTATGTAAAATAAGGATTATCTGTTAAATATTATTACCATGTTAAAAAAAATCCAATTAAAAACAGTGTCAAAAAGGGGGGATTTTATTTGAGCTTACTCTGAAGCGTAAAGTTATTGTCATTATAAGAGTGAACAATTTAAAAAAAGTGGCTCCAGACATATAAAACAAACTTATGGTTACCAGGCAGGGGAGGGGGGTGGGATGACCCGGGAAGCTGGGACTGACATATATACACTGTGTTTATAAGACAGATGACTAATGAGAACCTACCGTCCAGCACAGGTCACTCTGCCCAGCGCTCTGTGATGGCCTAAATGGGAAGGAAATCTAGAAACAGTGGGTTTACGTACATAGGGCTGGTTCACTTTGCTGCGGAGCAAAATCTAACACAAATTTGTAAAGCAACTGTACTCTAATTAATTTAAAATTAATTTTAAAAAATAATAAATTTTTTAAAGTTCAAAAAGAACTTTTAGGTGACTCAGTCAACCAGTAGGGATTTAGCAGTCTATGTCCAGAGTCCTTTACTAAGTTCCGGGGTGTTGAGCTATAAATGTATGGCAATAAATGAATGAGTTAATGGTTGTGGACATACAAAATTAATTTTAACACTGTTGGGATCCCTATCCAAATCCTAAAGGAAGGAGAAAGTAGTAAAAATGAGGGTTTGAGAATGAATGAATAAGGATATATTAGATTATCTAAGATGTTTCAAACTTACTCCTTGTAAACCAATGTTTGTTAACTCTAGTGGCATATTAGAATCACTTGAAAAGGTCTTACAGTTTTTAATGCCGAGGCTCCAACCCAGCCCATTGCTGACAGAATTTTTGGCTGGGGGAGTGATGGAAAACCAGCATCAGATTTTCTTTTTATTTTTTTTTAAAGTTCCCCAGGTAATCCTAATGCTTGATGAGGACTGAGACCCACTTTTCTAGATCTAAGGTTAGGATATTAAGGTTGTGTAGGTTTTAAGAAGAATGGATATAAGGGCCAGGAGAAAAGCTCAAGAAATAAATTAATCCTGCTGTTGTGACTGCCTTCTAGAACGCTGTTCATCATGGGAGTTTTCCGTTTTATTCTTTATTATTTGGGGAAAAAACCGTAACCTTAGTTTATATAGGTTATATAGTAGCTCCCCTACCTACTAATAGAGCCATCTGATCACTGTGGGTTGCACAGATACAAAACACACTTTTCACAGTTTTTGTTTGCTTGTTTTGTCCTTCACGCTCATTCCTTGTGACTAACATTTCATGATAAATGTGGCAAGAAGCATTTCTCAGTTTCAGTAAATTTTTAGTGTTTAAAATTTTCAGTCACTCTGTTTTCATTGTCTTAGAGCTTTCACTGAGTTAGCACTTGAAACATTTTCACTGCTTTTGCCACTGAACAGGCATGAGAAGACTAATAACGTTTCTATAAAATTCTTGGAGCTGAGCATAAAAACCTGTCAACATTTCGCAGATTGACCAACAACTCAATGCTTTCATTCTTTGCCTTATTTATGAAATTGTGTGATATGAGCGTTTTTGAGTGAAGACCTCCTACATAATGCAATGATATCTGGAAATCTACAAGGACGGTAAGTTCTGAAGAAAATCATTCCAGTTTCCAAGAAAAAAAAGTCTAAGCAGCTCAGCCTTTGCAAATTGGCAGTGTTCCTAGCTCTATGAAATAGAGCCGTATTGCACACTACAATTTCAATTTCGTGCTTGACCTAAGTCTCCGAAATATACTTGAGATAAAAGCAAAAAGCTTGCTTCCCCTAGTTTAAAAATGAATACTGACTTTCAAAAAACATTATGTTAAAATATGTCATTGTCCAAACTTATTTGGAACAAAACTTCCTTTTGTTGTCTTATAATCTTTCAAAAGTTGCTTAACACTATTATCAAACTGTTGGATTTATAGACCCAACAGTCCCTTGAATGACTATCTTTAAGCTATCACTTGAATAAAATAAACTGTATTCAGAGAAATACATTTCCTAAAAAGTTATTAATATAAAGCCAGGGTCAGATCACTGAGAAAGTAAAATTGTTTTCAGTAAAAAGTTTTATTTTCTCAGAGTATTGAAATTTCACTCCATATTTCCATATTAATACAAAATGTATAACTTAACACCTGCTATCTTCCAGTTCTCAGTTCTTGAATTCTTCCAGCGATAAAGTGAAGTTATTCTGCTACTGAAATGGGCATAATTCCTCCATCAAATACATATGGTTCTAGGAAAACACCAGTTTCCCTTAAAATTGACATAACGCGAAAACAGGCAGTGATGCGCTTTCTCCTCTTTCCCTGGGTGTGTTCACTGCCGCGCTTTGCTCATCATCTCATTTCTCTGCTTCCCTGCAACCTCTGACGCCCATTCAGTGTTCACTCTGAATCCTATTAGCTGCGCTTGATCAACAACCAAAACTATTCTTTCTAAAGTTTTTCAAGTAGATATTACGAAATTTACTAAATTCAGAGCTGCTACTTCTGCTTTTTTTGTTGTTGTTGTTGTTGTTTTTCCCTTCCACTATAAGAGAACATGTGCAGTATGCTATCAGACACTCGAAGGTCTTACATGTACATTTAACATTTCCTCAGAAAACCTAAATTATTTTAGGGCAAGAGGTACCTATTACTTTTATATTCACTATAATACCTACCAGATTGTTTGTCTAGTTGTCAATTCGTATTCAATATACTTTGAATTGAGTGCTGATCTCTATTCTCAAACCCCAGCGTTCTGCTTTTCTCAGCCTTCTTGGTTGATATTGTGTGGTTTCTGCTTCCTCTTCCATTCTCCTGTTGTGACAGTGATTGTTTCTAAAATTCTCTCTGTGATTATTGTCTCTGCCACGATAAGAAGTAAAGAAACAGTATTTGTGCAGAATTTAATACAGGTGTTTGTAGATGTTGGGGCACCAAATGGATTTTCTCATATCGTGGAAACTCCCTGGCATAAACTCAATTGTCTTCAGAAGATTGAATATTTGGAAGAGATTGAGGGATGGAATAGGCAAGGAGATCATAAAAAAGAGTGGTGATGGGACTGAATTATCAACAGTGCGCATTCCAGAGCACATTCTGGAGCACAGTCTTATTAGTATGACTGTTCCAAATGTTACAAATGGGGTGAAGTGAAAGTGTCAGTCACTCAGTTGTGTCCAAGTCTTTGCAACCTTGGACTGTAGCCTGCCAGGCTCCTCTGTCCATGGAATTCTCCAGGCAAGAATACTGGAATGGGTTGCCATTCCCTTCTCCAGGGGCTCTTCTCTGACTCAGGGATCAAACCTGGGTCTCCTGCATTGCAGGCAGATTCTTTACCATCTGAGCCACCAGGAAAGCTACCAATAAATGGGATAGCCTGTCAAAATTTAAAATGAAGAAATTAGACTAGATTTGTTAGGTGCTTTCAAAACACCCCAGACATTCCTGACATTGTTTCAAACTTTGTACCAGTGGAAGGGAAAGTATTATCTGGTGAAAATAGTCCTTAAAAGACAAGAGAAAATGTTTGGATACGCCTATTTTGTTGAAAGTTTTTTTGTTGTTATTGTTCAATCACTAAGTCATGTTCGACTCTTTGCGACCCCATGGACTGTAGCACGCCAGACTTCCCTGTCCGTCACTATCTCCTGGAGTTTGCTAAGATTCATGTCCATCCAGCCATCTCATCCTGTTAAAGTTATTTAACCTTCCTTTTGTTTTCCACCCAGTTGATTGACTATTGAGGATTCCATCCTGCTATCTCAAATTGATTTTTCCTTAGTGAATATTAAGGAAAATATTGCCAGTAAATACACTTGGTCATAAATATCCATGATCAATTGTGAGTAATCTGTTATATATATGTACCCATCCAGAGGAAAGGCTGAAACAATTCAGGGATTTCTGTCTGTGAGGAAATCCTTAAGAGGTCGTCATCAAGTCTAAGATGTATCTGTCACAAGCTAAAACTATTTAATCAATTATTCTAGTTAAGAAAAAAATGCCAGCCGTGGAGATTTTACTGCTTTCTGGTGTTTAAGACTTGTGGTACCTTAACTGTGTGGTTGAGCCAGCTTCCTGTAGCTCAGATCACAGTGAGGGTGAATAGTCTTTCGCACCTTCCTATTTGCATTTCAGTCAATGAGTTTTGGCCGAAAGCTTAGGAACATGCTGAGGTATTGGGTTTATGATAGTGGCTGATTGATGATCATATAGGTCTTTGCCTGGGCCAAGATACTTTAAAAAAACTTTTTTTTAATTGAAATATAGTTGATTTGCAATATTGTGTTAATTCATGCTGTATAGCAAAGTGATTCAATTATATTTATGTATGCACAATATTTTTCATATTCTTTTCCATTATGAATTACCATAGGGTAGCGAATATAGTTCCCTGTGTTGTACAGGAGGGCCTGATTGTTTATCTAGTCTAGATATAATAGTTTTGCATCTGCAAATCCCAAATTCCCAGCCTACCCTTCCCCGTTTCCCCCTTGTCAACATCAAGTCTGCCCTCTACATCTGTGAGTCTGTTTGTATTTTGTAGATGAGTTCATTTGTGTTATGTTCTAGATTCCATATGTAAGTGACATCATATTCTTCTAGACCAGGATACTTTTGAGAGTCGTGGGGAATGCTGTTAATAGCTGCACTGAGATGATTGTCGTAAATCTGAGCTGGTCCCGGTACGTCAGGACTTATAGTGTCTCTCACCCGCCTCATGCTGGTCTTTTTCAAATCCAGTTACCCGCGGTTTCCTCGGTCTTTCTTAAATTATAAGGCCAACCACGGATAAAGTACTAATTGAGGTCTACTCAGTGTCAAAGATGAAATGCCCCAGACAACTAAGGAGATAAGTTCATTTAGGTTATTACCATGGAGAGAGCGTCCATTGATGAATCTCAGATAGAAGGAAGAAAGTCTGGTTTTTTTTTTTTTTTAATAGAGGCAGGTAAACAAGGGAGTCATCCTTTATTTTACTGGGGAGTCATTTCCTTTGGGAGCTGGTCACAGCTCTGTAAGAAGCAAGTCCCTGACCTTGAGGATTGCCTGCAGCCACTGAGGACAATCAGATAAGCGGGCTCCTGGCTCTTGCTTTTGCCCAACCAATTGCTGCAAATACCCTCAGTGAAAAAACATGCAATGCGCTAAAGCGGCCGTTAACTTCTCATTCCCATTTCCCTCTATTACATCTTCAACTCGGCTTGTGTATATCACATCAAGTATCCTCTACAGTCTGGAAAATCCAGAAACACCGAAACCATCAAAAGAGAGACCTATTATGAATAATTTATTACAGTTCTCTGACTTTGCAAAACCTCTTGGCTTCTATTAGCATAATCAGGGGCTAGTTCAGATACCCCCAGGGAAGTTCGCTGGAATTTTTTCTGAAGCATTAGATGTAAGACATATCCACCTGGGAACAATGGAGACATATTTCTAAGAGACATACATATAGATGGAGTTGGTTTTATCATGCTAAATCAGATGAGGTAAGAAGAAAATGTTTGACTGTGATTTACAATATATACCATCCATGTTAAAGTTTGAAAACAAAAAGAATTTAAAGAGACATATTTTAATTTCCCTAGGATGGTAAGAGGATGCACTGTATGATAGGATATGAAGGTAGAGAAAGCCTATTTTGATGCTTTATCAATTTATCCAGATATTATTAACATCAGCTCATATAAATTATTGGAAATATGGGATTAATTCTCTAATAACAACTAATCTTACACAAATGAGGGGAGAATACCCGAAATGTGAATTTAATACAAAGCAGTGATCCAAAAGGGAAAATATAACTTTAGAAAGAGGAAAAGAACAAAATAAGCCTAACCTGCTCTTTCATCTTGACCTTCACAAATGCCCCCTGTAGCCTTCCTGAGGAGGTCGTAACTGAGACCCAGGGCAACAGGCCGCCTCCAGCCTGGGGACGCTGATAATGCGCTCAGTCTCTGCTGGGACTAGTTTCCTCACCCGTGAAATAAGTGAGAGACCTCAGTCTTCCCTACAGCCCCACCGCCCAGTTCTCCTCTTAGGCCCCCAAGTGCAGGGCAGGGACCTTCCTCCAGCCAGCACATGGTATTTGTGTTAATGGTATAGTCAGAGCCAAAGCTTCCACCTATAATTATAGTTATAATTATAATTATCGCTTCCATCTATAGTTCCTTTCTCCTTCTCAGCCCTTGTGGAGTAGAATGTAAACTCCAAGAAGAGATGACTTTGGTCCCACTTGTATCCGCAGGGTTTCCAGCATGACCTAGCCCATGACAGATACTCAACAAATATCCGTTGAATCTATTAACAGTTAATTTTGAAAATAACTCTTCAAAAATTTTGAATATTCCCTCCTTGTTTTAAACATGGAGTAACAATCTTAGAGGGCTTCCCTAGTGACTCAGGGGTAAAGAATCCACCTGCCAAGGCAGGAGACCTGGGTTTGATCCCTGGGTCGGGAAGATTCCCTGGAGAAGGAAATGGTTACCCACTCCAGGATTCTTGCCTGGGAAATCCCATGGACAGAGGAGACTGGCGGGCTTCTGACCATAGGGTCACAAAGAGTCGGACATAGAAGAGCAACTAAACAACAACAATCTTAGAGTCTATTTTTATTTCCTGTTGGACGGGGAAGATAGGGCAACTCCAGTAAGATGCAACAGAAGACTTAAAAATCCACTGTTGGCCTATTTCTCCCCTAATTCTCCTGTCTTCTCCTTCCGGTTCGTGTTAATAACCCCAGGTGAAGTCTGTACACACAGACCCTTGGGAAACACCTCCTAGCTGGGGATTGATGAAAGCTTTGGTAAGTCGGGGTCGATGCTTGGGTTTGCTTTACAAATGTTCCAGTGTCCTGCAAGAACTCAGATATCGTGGGGAGTCGAGTGGAAACACCTGATTCAGCCAATATGTCTGAGAATGAGGATCGCAAAGAGTGTATTAACTGAGCTGTGACTTCTCTCATTGTATCAGGGGAGCTAAGCTCCCAGTGACTCCTAGGATCTTAATTTTCTCACCCTTACTCACAAATTTAACTAAATATCAGGGTGATTTCTGACTTTGTCTCATTTTTAATTCCTTTTACTGCAAACTAGATTTTGAAATCGCATGGCACATGAGGGAACTTCCCTGCCTCCGGTGCTCCTCGTGGGCGTACTGTGTTCTTGCTAATTCGGGGCTGAGGCTCATGGGCCTTTCCCCAGAAAAGTACTCCATGTGTTTGCCCAGTGTCCTTCATGCTTGCCTCATGGCACGAAGGGAAAGGCCTCCCTGGGATGGAAAGACAGTGCTGCCTCTGGACAGAGGCCGCCGGCCCGGAGGCTGCGGACCCGAGGCTCTGAGCATGCTGGACCCCCGCAGCCCCAAGGGCGCAGGTGAGTGAGTCCGTGGCCAAGGGCTGAGCAGCTCAAGCCCAGTCCCATTTTAAATGTTCGGTGCCTCAGAGCCCACTGATAGTGAGTCGGAGAGAGGCCGACTTCAGCCTGATTCTAGAGGGGTCTGGTGGGCTAGGAGTCCATGGGGCTGCAAAGGCTCAAGACACGACTTAGCGACTGAGCACCTACTGTTTGTTAAGCTTGTGATCCTGGCTGAGCTAGTTTAAATTCCTAGGCCTGGGTTTCCTCCAGTTCCTAGATTTTCCTAAGCACTCTTCAATCGCTCAGCTGCCAGGGAGGCCAGTGACCAGTGTACAGACAGAGTAGATACAGAGCATTTCCATCAAAGCAGAAAGTTCTGTTGGCCAGTCCCGTCAAAAGTCCCTTACGATGGCTGTTCAGTCGTGATGTCTCAGCCCAACCATCAGGGTCAATGTTAGCTGTTTAGCACACTGGATAATTATTTTCTGTAAGGGTAAAATATTCTGCTCCCATTCTGGAGAGTTTTAGTTCTGCTTTTACAGCTACCATATACTTTCAGCTATGTAACAAATAAAGAGTTTTTTGATGCTATTATCAGCAAGGAATACATTTTTGAAAGATTCCCTGTGCTCTTTGAACCTTTAAGATTTCTTTTTGTTCGCTTGGCTCTTTGCTTCTTCAGCATGATGGGGCAGAACTGGAACCTGCACCTCCCACCGTTGTCAGGCATGGAAGTAGCTGAGAGTCCCAGCTCCTCAGCAACGTTGCTCACCAATCGCCGTTGTCTTGCGCCCTGAACCATCGGGTTCTCTTTCTGTGTCCCCATCTATCCACGAAGACTTCATTTTTAAACATCTTTTTTTAAAAAAACTTTTTTATTGGAGTGTAGTTGATTTATAATGTAGGGAGAGTTTCTGCTGCACAGCGCAGGGAATCAGTTATAACTAGACATATAGTCACTCTTTTTTAGATTCTTTTCCCATCCCGGTCATTCCAGAGAATTGACTCGAGTTCCTCGTGGCTATCCAGTAGGTCCTTCTTAGTTATCTGTTTCATATGTCGCAGTGCACAGATGTCAATCCCTGTCTCCCAGTACATCCCTTCTCTCCCTCTTGGTGACCATGAGTTTTCTGCATCTGTGACCATTTCTGTTTTACAGATAAGTTCATCTGTATCGTTCTTTTAAGGTTCTGCGTATAAGTGATGTCACCTGATGTTTGTCTGTCTGTGTCTGACTTCACTCAGTATGACAGTCTCTGGGTCCACCCATGTTCCTGCAGATTCTTCTCCATTCTGATTTTGTGGCTGATTTATATCCCATTTTACGTATGTAGCATATCTCCTTTATCTGTTTCTCCGTGCATGGACGGAGATTGTTCCCATGTCTTGGCTATTGTAAATAGTGCTGCAGTGAACATTGGGGTGCATGCATCTTTTCGAATTATGTTTGTTTCTTGTTTTTTTCCGGATCCTTGCCCAGGAATGGGATTGCTGGATCATATGGTAGCACAAAGACTTTAAAGTTGAATTTGCCAACAGAGTGAGGACCGTGCCTCAAGGCTTCCAGGCAACTGACATCTTAGTTGAGTTCCTTGGGAGGAGAGGAGGCTCACCAGGGATGTGACCTCAGTCTGAAGTAGCAGTGACCACTTCACAAGGATCCTTTGGCATGATGAGAATATCCCAAATGGAAGATGGATTCAAGCACGGCAGAGTAAAAGGAAGAGTTATATTCTTAATTGTCCAAGTGAGAATAAAAATAAAATAGAACAGTTTTGAGGACAACTGGCAACTAAAAATCTCCTAAAAACTACTGATAACAGTCTCTGTGAAGAAGCAGAGGGGGTCCTTGACAACTCCCTGGCTTTGGGCCCACGCCACTGAGAGAATCATGGCTCCATTAGCTTGAACAAAGCAAAGCCGTCATGTCAAGCTGGCTTTGGAGGTATCACATGGAGTTTGGTTTCAGACCTTCATGAGAGGCTTAAATTATGCAAGCCTTTTAAGCTTTCCTGAGTATAAATTATTAACCTTTTTTGACCTTCTCTTTGTATTTACTTATCTAGGTAAAGCCAATTTAAATATGGTAGCAGATCACCCCTCAGACGCCTTTCTTCTAAGGAGCCCCTGTCATAAATAGCATAGTTCAGTAGATTAGAGATGAAAGTGCATTTCACTGAAGGAAATAGCTGACAAGATCCTGAACCCATTTTGGCAGAAAACTTAACATTCAGCCTCAATCCCCGGAAACTGTCAAATGAGAATATGCATCATCATGAGGAATAAAGAGGAGGTGGTGGGGGGAGTCCTCCGTGGGGCCAGAGATGGAGCCCCAGGAAATCAACAAGCAGGCTCGCTCTCCATCAAGGCTCATGTTTTTCCTTTGGATTACCTAGTGAACACTCTTTTCTATTGTTTGCTTTATCGTAGCCGAAATAGGAATTTGAGCTTAGCTACACTCACGCAATCACTTAATACGCAAGTAGAAGGGTGGGGTGCTGTCTGCATCCTGTGGAGAGGAGTAAGGAAAAGAAACTCGAGCTGGGGATGATTAAAGGGTTCTCATTCCCTCATTGTCCACCCTGGTGCGGCTGCGGTGACCTTTCAGTGCGCTTTACATCGCCTTCTGTTTTGTTCCTGGGCTGTATTAAGGGAAACGGGGCTTGACACCTGCGAGTCTGGTGATCTTCCAAGTAAGAGTTTTTCCCAGCTCTTGGCCGTCCCGAGGCAGCAGCTCCCAGGACAGTCAGGTAGATGTGTTTTAGCGTTGGTTGCGGTTGCGGCCACGATGTGCTAATCTGCGCGTCTCCGGGACAGGCTGCTTGTTCACTGCGGTGCCCCAGTGCCGGCGTGCCTCCAGCCCTCTGTAATTACACTGTCTGCACTTTCCGTTTGATTGCCTGCCTGCTTAGCCAAGGGGTTTCTCTTGAGATGCACTCGCTCTAGAGACAGAGGTGGCAAGCATTGTGGGAGTGTTTCCATTTGGGGGTGGGGGAGTGGCGGCTGAGCCCTCCTTTGCTCCTTAGAGAGGAGAGATGCTTTCCATTTTGGCGCTTCCAGCTATAGACAAGCAACACCTGGCATATGAAGGGCCGGCCTGAAGATTATGGAATGTTTTTTGGGTTTTTTTTTTTTTTTCGGTATGTCATCAGATAACTTGATAAACACAAAATTGAATCTGTCAGATTTTGATGCCAGATTTTGAAATATTGCTAAAGCTCCCTTAAAACTGTCACTGTTAATAAAATTTTATAATAAGATTCATTGTATTTGCCCACTAGTATATGCCTTCTGATAAGCCTTCTGAATCACCCATCGGATGATTTTCTCTGGTTCCAAGAAGTCAGGATCAGTGGCCTCTGAATGCTCATTGGCCATCTCCATTTTGCATCCAGGCTGCCTCCCTGAACCACAGAAGGCTTTCAGGGGGTCAAGTTCAGTTCTGAAGTCAGAGGATGCCCTGGAGCATTTGGGGGTGGTGGAGTTGGGTGTAAGTCTATCTTGACTGCAAATCTCATTTTTAAGTCACACCGTCTCCTAACGAATAGGGTGTATGTGTGATTACTCAGTCATGTCCAACTCTTTGCAGCCCCAGCCCTATGTCACCTTGAACATAGCACATTTTAACACATGTCCCGTTGCTTGTTGTGTGTGTGTTTGCTCAGTCGGGTCTGACCCTTTGTGACCCCATGGAGTGTAGCCCACCAGGCTCCCCTGGCCATGGAGTTCTTCAGGCAAGAATACTGGAGTGGGTTGCCATTTCCTTCTCCCAGAGATCTTCTGATCCAGAGATCGAACCCATGTCTCTTGCATCTCCTACGTTAGCAGGAGGATTCTTGACCACTGCACCCACCACCTGGGAAGTCCAGTGAATAGGGGCCCGTCTGTGTATTATGGGGCCAAGCTGAGTGTTCGGTGGCTCAAGTCTTAGAAGAATCTAAGTAAGGATTAAGGGCTTGGGCCATGATTTTGGACAAGTTCCTTAATTCTCTAGTGAGGATTATAATAATACTGAAATCACAGCATGCTTTAATGATGAAATGAGTCCATGTATTAGAAACAGTTGAAACAGCGTCTGATATATACTGTAGAGTCAGGACACTCCCCTGTTTCAGCAGTTACATAGTAATAACAGCATAACCCCTGACGGGAAGGGTTAAGAAATGCACGAAGCAGGGCCACTCCTGCTCTGTCCTGAGCATGGAGGTTAAGTCTAAAGAGATGACGCAAGCAAACTTCTTCTGATGACCTTGTGTATAGTTTCCTGTCACTGTTATGATGAGCATGTCAGAAATAACACAGAATGATCCACTATTCTTGCTTCCTTAATAAGATTACCTGCAGTTCTAGTTCTCAAAACATTGAAAAAGCTTTCAGAACTATTATTTTACAAAACTTTTATGCAGTGCAAACTATTGATGCCAATTGGAATGCGATTTTCCTTCCTCAGACTTGTTTACCAAACGAATGAGTTGAAATTTACCTGGGTTTTGCCAAGCATTTTGGAAAGTCTCTTCTCTCCATGAATCTCTTCTTATCTGTGGTCTAAAGTTTGAGGACATATGAACATTAACTGCTTGTGACTCTTCCTTTTAGTTTATGCAGTATTGGGGATTTGATTTTTTTTAATTTAAAAAAATATATATATTTTATAAACAGACACCCAGGAAATGGAAATGTATCCATGGGAATCCTACCGCAGCCTAATGCAGAGGCTGTGAATGAGGTTCACAGGACTAAAGACTTAATTACATGAGTCAAGGTTTGATTTAAATTGTAAATTCTCTGTTGATACCTAATTTCAGTCTCAGTTTAAGTGAACTGAATTTTAAAGACCACACGCAGGACACTTGCGGACAGTAGCCCCATCTAGAGGAGGAACTTCGTGGTTTTCCCTCTCGTTTTGTTTTCCTCTTCAGCGTTTCTTCACACTGTCCCATGAATGGGAAGAAGGGGAAATTCACAGATGCGCCGGCAAGAGAATCACTTTCAGCTTCTCGGGGAGGCCGAAGGCTGTTTCAGGGAGAGGTGGGCCTTTGTGAGGGAGGGGGCCGCCCTAGCGTGTGGGTGTCAGAGCTTTACCTGCCGTTCGCTGTGGACTTAGCCAGGACCCCCTCATGGAGCGCCTGGCTGTGCGGTCCAGCGGACGTGGATGACCTGGGTCGGGAGATCAGCCCCACGGCAGGTGGGGAGGGCAGGAGAGAGACACGCAGACCCCAGAGGCAAGGGGGCATCCCACCGGCGCCCCTCAGCAGGCTCCACGCCCTCTACAGCCTGGCTCACGCGGGCGAGGGGGCGCCTGGCAGGACGCAGGTGGTGCTTCCAGCCTGCCGTCCAACTGGACAGAGCCTTCTCATTCCCCTCCTGTTTGGTGAACTCTCTTTGGTTTCCTCCCCCCGAGAAATCCTGGAGAGGTATACAGTAAGTATAGCTGTCTCTGGTTTCACACTTAGAAAACCCCCCTTTAGAATGAAAGTCAAAGTCGCTCAGTCGTGTTGACTGCTTGCGACCCCATGGTCTATACGGTCCATGGAATCAGGCCAGAATCCCGGAGCGGGTAGCCTATCCCTCCTCCAGGGGATCTTCCCAACCCAAGGATCGAACCCAGGTCTCCAGCATTGCAGGCGGATTCTTTACCAGCTGAGCCACCAGGGAAGCCCCACCCTTTAGAATAACGAGGTTTAAAAAGCCTCAGTTTCTCGCAGAGGATCCCGTCTCCTCTCTGACCTAGCTCACTGAACTCGTGTTCACGCTTTGCTTACGATGAGGTGGCAAAATTGAACACTGATTGCGTGGAGGAGGCCAGCTTCCACCCGGGCCGCTCAAACTGATGATTTTAACCCAATTATGTACGGCAATTTCCCCTCATCCGGAGCGAGCGGTCCTGAGTGCCTGAGTGGAGGTGTAACCTGATTAGGGAGCCCACCGTGACCGCTGGCATGACGGAGCCCCCGTGTGCGCCCCAAGTAAGCGGCCTCCATGTGGCAGGGCTCCCGGGACCCTGGGGGGAACTTCAGACAGACACACACACACATGTGCGCACATGCACATGCACTCACACTAGAATAGCATTACACTCCAACGGAGCACCCTGGGCTTGGAGATGAACGCCCCAACGTAGCAATGCTGAAAGTGGTTATGAAAGGGGCCCTGCATGCAGTGACCCCAACGGGGAGCCTGGGCCCCTCTTCAGAAAGGGTGCCATTTAGGGGGTAGTAAGCACCCACTCCCCCATCACTTAAAGACAAATCCTGTTACCTTTGTAGCGAAATGCATTAAAAAATACCCAAGAGAGCACTTGCTGGTAAGTGATACCAAAAAGATAGATTGGGTATTTAAGACAACTGGAAACATGTTTGTGTGGGCGGCTCAAAAAATCTCTCTAGACTGGAAGCCACTGGAATGACAACGCCCACCAGCCGGGAGTGTAAGCTGCAACATCTCCAGACTCAGAAACACAGAGGTCACGCACACCCCAGGGAGAGCAAATGAAAAAAGACTTTGTGTGTTTTCGGCTTAAAAGCTTGTTCTCCTGGCTGATGGAAACAGCATCTCCCTGATGCAGACCGAGGGGACATGTTAGATTTCTGCCCGAGCCTCTCCCGGGTCGCTTCAGCAGGGTCTACCGCAACCAGAGCCCCAGGGCCCTCTCCCGACCCCGCCGCGGCCTCCACCCAGCACACGTGGCCGCAGCCACACGGTGTGGAAAAAGCGTTCTGCCGCTGCTGCCGGCACGCCGGGCCTTACATCACTGTCCTATTAGTCTAAGCAGAACAGAGCAGATTGTTTATTTTGGTTCAGCTCCGCTTCAGGCGGTAGCATCAGCTGTAACTCCTCGAACGACACATTCCAACGGCAATGTCACAGATGAAACACGGGTAGGAGGATCCCAGGGAGCACGTTTCCCTGTGGGGGGATGCGGCACCGGTAGCATCTGGCTCTGTTCCCCAAATTCTCCCTGGTCCCGGCAGCCCCTCCTCCTCACTTCCGAGTCAGTTTCCTTTTCCCTGCATTACTCAGTAACGTCCATAGCTTCCTGAGGGTTATACAAGCCAGGCTCCTCATGTCTTGGAAAGTGCTAATTTAAGATGAGTCCTCCCTTTTCCTTAGAGCATATTTAACTCTTTTGATGTTTCACCCTTTAAAAAGAATTTGCAGAATTGTTAAACATCATGAAGCTCCAGAGTAGGAATTCGAGGGCTTCCCAGGTGGCGCAGTGGTAGAGAATCCGCCTGCCAATGCAGGAGACCTGGGTTCCATCCCTGGGCCGGGAAGATCCCCTGGAGGAGGAAATGGCAACCTGCTCCAGGATTCTTGCCTGGAGATTCCCATGAACAGAGGAGCCTGGCGGGCTATAGTCCATGGGGCTGCAAAGAGTCGGACATGACTGGGCCACAGTACACCCTGGGGTGAGAGAGATTTAGTGCAAATCCGGAAGAGACAGACGTGGCTGGAGTGCCTTCACTCCAGTGGTTGGGGGCCCCTCCGCCCACGGAGCTCTGCAGGGCAGCTGGACCTGCAGCCCCACCACCAACCCAGGGACAGACCGTGGGATTGGCAGCTTGCTTGGAGTGTGCTGGGAGTCAGCTGGATCACACGCCCCGGAGGGTCGCCCTGGTCCCCGTGGGCCACCTCCACGGCAGGCACCGCTCACCACCCACCCCGCGACCATCAGCTTCACACACATCGTCTGAAACCCCGCAGACTGTTCTGGGCAAGGGTGTCATCATCTCATTCCCCACGAGACTCCCACTACCCCATGTGTAGAGAGATTTGGGGACTGCACTGTTTGTAATGCCAGGAGCTTCCAGCCAACCTGTTCTTAATGAGCGTGCACGTTTCACAGGTAGAAGAAGGATGGTAAGGAATCTCGTCTCACTCAGGTTATTATTCCCCCTGAGCATCAGTGTATTACATTTTCCCAAACAGCTTATGAGTAAGAACTACGGAAGCACCATCGTGCCTGATTTCCACAGGCTTTTTTTTTTTTTTGCGAGTGTGAAGCTCAGGCCTGTGTACTCGGGCGCATTTGTTTTTTCCCGTAAACTAGGTGTGGCTCATCGTGGAGCCCGAGATACTCTCACGCGTTGGTTTTCCTGTGAGGATGTGTCCCAGCCTCCAGGCAATGAAGGACGGAGGCAGTCTTCTGATATCTGGCTGTGCACTTCCACTGGGAGGGAAGTGCTCTGACAGACCCCCAGCATTTACCCAGCACACGTCTCTGCCTCCAGGCCAGCACCTAAATATGTGTGGGCGCGGGAGAGAGCCTCCCGCTGAGGCCACGGCTGGGGGAAGCAGGGGTGTGAGGACAGAGGAGCTGAGATGCGACCCCTGCCCACCCCTCCCCACCCCGCACCTGGGTTCCCGAGACCCAGCTATTCCTTAGCTTCTGCTTACACTTCTTTCTTAAACGTCTTATAACACAGTGCTCTTGATTGGGACTCTTTTAAGCCACCACATGCTTTCTCTCCCCATCCTTCAGTTTGATCACGTTAGAAGTCCAGAGTAGCTTGTTTTCTAATTCATTGCTTGCCCAAGAAGTCAGAGCCATGTCATAAGCATGGCTTCAAAAATAGTGAATTGTGAACTCCTTGAAGTCGCTAGTTTAACTACAAAGTGTGTTTCTACAATAAAAGACTCGATGTCAGGTTCTGGTTGGAGACTAGCATGCCCCCAGCAGCCGAGGTTGAGCACCTTGGTCCTTCCAGCCACCGCACCCCCCAGCCCCGCCCCGCCCAGCACCCCTGGGGGAGTTAGAGAAGGCTGCTTTGGGGGGAAGTTCTCACAGTATTAGAACCAAGGAAGGCAGATACAAAAATGTCAAGTGTTTAGGACAGCAACCAAGTGCTAACCTGGCATTGGGTTAGAAACTCGACATTTTAGTTAAAATCTTTTCATTTGCGTTTTCCTAGGCGAGGCGTTGCTCCTCGCATGGTAAGCAGTCTAACTAATCTCAATACAGCCTCATTCTCTTTTTTTACAAGTGCCTTTCTGAAGATACTAAGCGTCAGGATTAGGAAATAACTCAGCCTTCAGGGCAAATGTCTCAGTACGAGGAAAGTCACTCGGCCACCCAGGAGGTGCCTGTGTAGGGCCCACGCAGAGACTCCGAGAGTCGGGCCCCTGAACCAGGAGTGGTCACGGCTCCTGGGATTCTGGGCTTCCCTGGCTTGTGAGCCGTTCTTGCCAAGTCGGTCAGAAAGCGGGGAGGTCTGAGTCGGAGAGGGGTGACTCTCTGTCTCTTTCTTTCTGAAGCCCTTACAGGATGGCTCACTGGCACCGTCTGGAATGAGCTCATGCCTGCAGACCGTGCTCTGTGACTCCAGGCAGGTCCATTCCTCCCTCTGACCCATCAGAGGGCGGTGAAACCCACGTGTCACCCATGTGTGAAGTGGAACAGTAGTCATACCTCTTTTGGCTTCTCGGACACTGCTTCCTGGAGGTGTGTGTGAGGAGGCGGGGGAGTCCTCCCAGTCTCTGCATTGCCCCCCTTTCTGCCCCGAGCAAGACATCCAGCATTCTGTGCAGTCCATGCGTGCACCGTTGTGTCTGACTCTCTGACCCCAGGGACTGTAGCCCGCCAGGCTCCTCTGTCATGGGATTCTCCAGGCCAGAATACTGCAGTGGTATCTGTTCCCTCTTCAGGGATCTTCTGGACCCTGGGGCCCAACCCGTGTCTTCTGTACTGCAGGCGGATTCTTACCCTCTGAGGCACCTGGGAAGCCCGTGAAGACGTTTTAGGTTTTCACAATTGTGGGGGAGGGTGATGTTGTCATCTAGTGTGTGGAGGCCAGGCAGGGGAGCTGCTGAGCGTCCTGGGGTGCGTGGACAGCCCCCCACAACAGAGAAGTACCCAGCTGGCCCCACATGTGGGCAGTGCTGAGCAGGAACCCTTTCCTGGGAGGTCAGAGATGAACCTGTCCAAACACCCCGTGGATGTGAAGCTTCAGGGAAGCCTTAGGATTCTGCCTCTGCAATTCAGCTTCTCCTATACTCAGCTCAGGTCTTTTAGCATCTGCAAACAGTGCTGTAATTCTCATTAACATGCTTCCATTCAGTAAAGCATTAAGATATTAAAAACTAGTGTTCCTTTGGGACCTCAAAAAGTTATTCCTATTTTGATTTTGAAATTCAGACGTCCCTAACAAGCATTTGTATTATTATTTTTTTTTGAACCTGCACTTTTGCAAAAGTGGTCACCAACTGAAAAGTTTCCCGAGTAAATAAGGTGGCCCGAGTGACTTGAAAAGGAGGAACATGTGGATACAGTGATCGGACCCTTGCTTGGGTGCTGTCCAAGGGTAACAGGCATATCCAGTTGGTAACTAAGAAGCCAAGGAGAGCCTCCACTGGAGAAGCTTCGAATGGAGATAAACTCAAGATTGTTCAGATAACTGTTGGACCCTGGGTGCGGAGAACATTCTGAGGGAGGTGTCCTGGGACCTTCCTGGCCCCCTAGCAGATCCCGAATAGTCACAGCTGCTGCTGAAGAGCCTTCCTGGTGCTGCAGACCAGGGATGGGCAGCCTCATCTGTGTGGGAGAGGCTGCCTCTTCTCTCCTTCCCCGCCTGCTTCCAAGACTCCCACCCCAACCCCCACCCATCCATCCTCCATCCCCCCTCCATCCCACTTCACCCCTCCATCCCGCTCCCCCTTCATCCTCCATCCCCCCCCCCTCCCCCCACCTCCACCACACCTGTTTTCCAATTTTTAGCTTCTGTTGCTTCAGGACTCTGAAGGCAGTACCAAGCCAGCTGACATTGACCTGTCATGATGAAAAGAATCCATCCACATTAGATTTCATTTTCACTTAAATTTGCCACTCCTAAGAGTAGACGGTGAGAGCCCCCAGAACCTCAGATAGGAAAAGAGCATGCCTGCTCCTCCTACACACTCAGTGCTCCCGGTCCAAGCCCTGGGGTTCAGAGCTGATTATTTCAAAACGCATTTCCTTGAAATGCATGGCCAGTGTTATGAAAATCAGCAACCTTGGTGGGGACCTGGGATTTTTCTACTGTCAGTTGACACGTCAAGGTGGCTTTGTGAGCGGAATGAAGGACACTGATATTCCTTCCCTCTGTCACTTCCTGTTGCCGCTGAGCTGGATATGTGAGGAGGACGTGGGTGATCTCTGAGCGGCTGACATGTCACATGAACTTGGAAATACATCTGGACGGAAAACAGCTTCACTTCCAATAAACCTCAGTCGGGTGATAGAGGCCAATTCTTAATACAAAGCTTTTTTGATTTCACTGTGTTTTGTTTCACTAATGCTCTAAGGGCCGCTGTGTGTCTGTCTGGCTCCCTGAGTCTCTCGATTCAAGCCTCATCACTGCCGAGATAGTGTGGGTTCAGCCGCCCTGTGGGCCAGTGAGAGGCTCTTTCTTTGGTCTGGCGGGACCAGGTTGCCATCACCAAGGAACAAACGTCTGCTGTTAATCAAAAGGAAGCTGGATGCGAGTGAGATCACTCAGGACTTGGAGGCCGGCAGCCTAAGTCTCCCCGCCCTGTGCACTGTTGGCCTGATGAGCTGGGAGCAGACACTGAATACCAGCTTCCCTGGGGACTAAGATGGTAAAGAATCTGCCTGCAGTCCAGGAGAGCTGGGTTTGACCCCTGGGTCAGGAAGATCCCCTGGAGAAGGGAATGGCAGCCCGCTCCAGGGTTCTTGCCTGGAGAATCCCATGGACAGAGGAGCCTGCTGGGCTACAGTCCAAGGGGGTGGCAAGGAGTCAGACCCGACTGAGCGACTAACATTCTGACTTTCGCTGAGTCACAGCAGACAGAAAGCGTGGCTGTCTCTGTGCCAGGAGGCACCCAGAGACGCTCTCTTCGCTCTCCTCGATGAGCCGGACACCTTTAGAAGGAGACTGTGAACAAAGCCAAGAGAATCTCATGTGACGACATTTGAATTCATCCTGCAGACAGCAGACAGGCTTAAGATTAAAGATGTCTCGGGTCAAGGGACAGTGTCGCAGGGAGGGTTTGCCGTGAGTGACCGGTGCCAGGGTAGGCGGCAGGGGCAGTGGTTCCCGGGAGGCCTGGGGACAGATCCTGCGCATCTTCACTGTGGAGCATCATTCTGGGAGGACTTGCCTACCTCACCCTGAAAATGGGCTAATGGCCTGTGACTGCTCTGCCAGATGCTTGAGAGAACCTCGAAGTCGAAGTCGAGAGCAAGACGCCTGCACGTTCTCCAGTGTCTGATCCACACACAGCAGAGAATAAGCAAGATCCGTCAACACCCCCAGACCCTCGGGGACAAAAACCCCTGGTTTAAACGGGCCGTGTAAGGTGTGTTCCCGTCCTGAGCCCTGGCGTTCAGCACTGGGTGAAGGGAGGGCTCAGAGACCGGGGGCCCCCAGATCCAGGTCCCGGAGGCTCGGTCGCCCCAGCCGCTTCCCTGAGCTGCGGGAGCTGAAGATCTGGGCTGCGGTTCGCTGGCCCAGGATGGGCCACAGACATCCTGTCCACCACGCTCTGGGAGGGCAGGCATCGCCTGGCGCTTCCCAGGAGCTGCAGCTGCCTGAGGCTTCCCGGGCCCTCGGACCCGCCTGGCAGGGGGAGCGGAACCTGAAGGGCCCTTTCGGCACAATCGGCCTCCGAAATCATCTCCGACTCCAGTTGTATCCAGCCTCACTCACCTGTCCGATTGTCAGACCACTGAGAAGGCAGTGGGCCTAAATACACCCGAAAAAACACCCCAAACCCACATTTATGAGAAGGTCTCTGTGGGAAAAAGAAAACTGTGACAAAAATAAGCTCCATCAAAGCAGGTTGCTCATAGGAGGGCCCGCAGGAACTTGGAGCCTGTGAGCTGCCATGTGTAAAGACACGTACCTCCTCAGGCTTCTTTTTTTTTTTTTTCGTTTATTTTTATTGGTGTGTAGTTGCTTTACAATATTCTGCTCGTTTCTGCTGTACAGAAAAGTGAATCAGCGATATGTCCGCACATATCCCCGCTTTTTTGGATTTCCTTCCCTGGTGGCTCAGACGGTCAAAGAGTCTGCCTGCAATGCAGGAGACCTGGGTTTGATCCCTGAGTCGGGATGATCCCCTGGAGAAGGGAATGGCAACCCACTCCAGTACTCTTGCATGGAAAATTCCTTGGATGGAGGAGACTGGCGGGCTACAGTCCATGGGGTCACAGAGTCAGACACGACTGAGCAGCTTCACCGGTTCCCATTTAGGTCCCCACAAAACGCTGAGTGCTCAGTGCTGTGCAGTGGGTTCTCATCAGTTATCTATTTTATACATCAGTTCAGTTCAGTTCAGTCGCTCAGTCATGTCCGACTCTTTGTGACCCCATGAATCGCAGCACACCAGGCCTCCCTCTCCATCACCAACTCCCAGAGTTTACTCAAACTCATGCCCATCGAGTCGGTGATGCCATCCAACCATCTCATCCTCTGTCGCCCCCTTCTCCTCCTGCCCCCAATCCCTCCCAGCATCAGGGTCTTTTCCAATGAGTCAACTCTTCACATGAGGTGGCCAAAGTATTGGAGTTTCAACTTCAGCATCAGTCCTTCAATGAACACCCAGGACTGATCTCCTTTAGGATGGACTGCTTTGATCTCCTTGCAGTCCAAGGGACTCTCAAGAGTCTTCTCCAACACCACAGTTCAAAAGCATCAATTCTTTGGTGCTCAGCTTTCTTCACAGACCAACTCTCACATCCATACATGACCACTGGAAAAACCGTAGCCTTGACTAGACGGACCTTTGTTGGCAAAGTAATGTCTCTGCTTTTTAATATGCTGTCTAGGTTGGTCATAACTTTCCTTCCAAGGAGTAAGCATAGTAGCGTCTATATGTTGATTCCAGTCTCCCAATACGTCCCACCCCCCCTTCCTCCCTTGGTGTCCATACATTTGTTTTCTGCATGTGTGTCTTTATTTCTGCTTTGCAAATAAGATCATCTACACCATGTTTCTAGTTTCCACTATATGCGTTAGTATGCCTTATTTGATTTTCTCTTTCTGACTTGCTTCACTCTATAGGACAGTCTCTGTCCTATAGGTCCATTCACGTCTCTGCAAATGGCACAGTTGCATCCTTTTTCATGGTGAGTGCTATTCCATCACACACCACATCTTCCTATGCCTTGGTTACTGTTGTTCTGCATGTTCTCCTCATGCTTGCCCCCAGCCTAGCAGGTAGGAGCAACGCCTTCGAGCCAGGGGATGGGGTGCAGTTATTGCAAGGGACGGAGCCACTGAGGGAGCGGGGGCTGGGCACCACAGCCAACGACCCCTGTAGGCAGAAGCACAAAGACTGGGGCAGGTTAACCCGAAGGAAGCAGAGCCCACTGCGCCACTCCCCGGGCCCTGGCTGGGCTCAAGTTCATCACGGCTCATCCCGAAGCCCCTGGATCAATGATTCTGCCTGGGACACCTCTGGCAACGGGAAGGCATGTCAAAGATGTACTTAAAGTACGTAAGTTTAAAAATGTTTGCAAGTTTAAGTCTCCTCTATGCAGGGCTCTTCTTGTTTTCTAAAAATAGCTGAAAATGAAAAAGTACTATGCTAAATCATTCTTAGTGACATGATTCACTAATTTCACATTGTTTGCAGAGAGAAACTGTCTGATGACTCACTTACTGCCCACAGTATTTTGCTGGTTACTCAGAGGTCATGTAGAGCTTGGGAATGGCTACCCACTCCAGTATTCTTGCCTCTAGAATTCCATGGACAGAAGAGCCTGGCGGGCTACAGTCCATGCGGTCACAAAGAGTCCAACATGACTGAGCAACTAACACTTTCACTTTTCAGTTTTTCGGAGGTCATGTGGTAAATCGAGTTTGGCTGAAGGGGAATCTTTCTACCTGTTCGCAACCTTACTTTCAAAACACACAGTGAGAGGTGATTGCTTCATTCTTAAAGTTCCAAAGCTTGTCCTTTGGTTACCTGGGGATATGTCATGGGAACAAAAACAATTTCAAGTTAATGAGCAAGAGAATGGCATGCTAGAAAAGGAAGAGGGACTGAATAAATGTGGTAGTGATTAGTAAGCCTGGCAAATCATTAGTAAATAATCCTGGTTGGAAATAGAATCTTGTTGTGCTTTACTGAGTTGAACCAACGGGCTACAACTTAAAATGGCAAATCAATTTAGGTGAATCTGAGATGGAGCCCTAATTTCTAGTACAAATTGATTGTATTTCTAAAAATCCAATGACACAGATGTATTCATTCCCTGAATCTGAATACCTACCTGCACTGATAATTTCTCCGTGTCAAAAAAACAAAAATTTGTCTTCCTACACTTCTCTGTCAATCACATTAAAATGCAGCAGTTGGAGAACCTGGGCTCCATGGAGGGCTGTGACCTGAGACGAGAGTGCCATTCGCAAAGGACATCGTTAGCATGGGGTCCGGATGGGCGGTGCCCCGTCAGTATCTTGTACTCTCTGTGGTTCAGTGCGGGTGAGAACAAGTGTGCAATTGCTGAGGACCTTTGTTTTAGACCTGAAAAGGCATGCTAACTGTGGATGGTGTTTGGTCATGGAATGCAAACAGATTTCTGTGGCTTCTTTTATACACGTGGTGGTCCTCCAAGTGTATTGTTGTTGGTGTTAACTGCTCAGTCACTAAGTCGTGTCCAACTCTTTGCGACCCCATGGACTACAGCACGCCAGGCTCCTCTGTCCTCCACTCTCTCCCAGAGTTTGCTCAGATTCCTGTCCATTGAGTCAGTGATGCTATTACAGTTGTATTACACACCTACAGTTGAGGATGCCCCACCATAAAGACCACCATCCTGAGGCCCCTGACTGGATGCAGCACTGTGCCATCTTGTTGAGCTGTATTCCCACACTCCAGACAGAAGTCAAAATCACACCCTCTGTGGAAATTTTATTTCCAGAGGAGCACGTAGCTCTTCCTGCTTGGCGAGGCCCATTTCAGTCAGGCATGTCTGCATTACTTTCTCCTCTCCAACTCAGCTCGGTGCATTGGTTTCCACATGCCCCTGTGTTTAATTGATGCTGTCAGAAAGGCTACCAAGCAAATGTATTTAATGTCTTTGGGAAAGGAAGTTATGGGTTAAGGCTTCTGCCAGATTCAATCTTTGCTTTGGCATGATTCGAAAATGTGTGTTGGCCATCTGTCTGGAATTGACTGGGTGGAACAGGCAAGCTTGCCCTGCCTCTGAGACAGGAGTGGTCACCACTTTTCATGGGAGGAAAATGACAGCGAACAAAACTCGGGTGCGGACAGACACAGATTGAACTGTTAGGAGTCGTCGCTTTTTGCATTTGTACAGTAATAGGTTTTCCGCAAGAGTGAACAGAAACGCTTTACTTTTGCTACGTTCATAGTAGGTATTTGTGTGTGTGTAAATATGTGCCTTATTACAACTTGACCCACACTTGGCTTTATCAAAAGGAAGTCTATGTTTTAAGACTTTGACTCTCCAACTTAGTAATTTATGTTGCATACAGTATTCTCCTCTTCCATAATGTATGGTTTCTGCCTTTTAACCCAGTTCCATGTATTGTTTTTATTTCTCATGTAGACTTTCCGAGCAGTAATACAAAGTCATGTGACGCTGCCGTGTCTTGATGTGAATGATTGTGTGGTAATAACAGCGGCTGACTGTCCTGAGTGTTTCCCACAAACTGGTTTGCCACAACTTTTCCATTTTAGCCGAAGTCTTGTACAGAGCAGAGCCTGAGGCAATGTATATACATACACACACACACACACTTAAATATATATATATATATATCTTATTTGAGAAGTGAAAGCTCGGAGCAACTGAGGGTGAAAAAATGCAGGGGAATTAAGCAAGAAGACACAGTAAGCCACTTAATGAATTTGTGCAGTTACTTGAAAAGACCATCAAGAGACAGAGGACTTTGGGGCAAAGCTTGCAAGGAAAAAAAGAATCTACAACTTAGATACCCCTCCAAAGCAGAAAGGAGAAGAAATTTATCAGCCAGCTTCGCCATATCCCCCATCACCTTTGATCAAGGTGTGCCCCCTGCTGTGCTGACAACCCCCACCCGATCCAGTTTACATCCTCAGATTGTTTGCAAAATCCCATGCACAGGACTTTGTAACTTTGCATTCAAGCGTAGAGGTAGAGAGGAAGCTCCATACTGAAAGGGCTCTTTGTGTGGGGCTGAGGGCTAGGTAAACCCAAGACCTTAACTTGGATCAAAGTTAAATTTCCAAGCATTTAACTAGGGCACTGCTGGTGAAGGTGGGCACGGTGTGAGCAGCCCAGTTCAGAAGGCATTTCAGAAATAGAAGAGTGAGCAAGGAGGGCTGGGAAGTCCGAAAGTGGAGACAGATTCAGGTTTTGTGGGATCTCGGATCACACCACTCTGCCAGTCTTCTTTTTGAAAAGGAATACAAAATCATTTCATAGTTGAGAATAAGAAAATAAATCTCAACAGACCATAAATCTAAGAAGCCAACAGACACCATTAAAAGGGGACCTAGTGTTTAGGCATAGTAAACACCTGACTCTCCTCTGTAAGACCGTATGCTCTTCGATGGACTTATAGCAAGGATCTTTGTAGTGTCATTTTCTATAGAAATAGGAAGATAATTTATACCCTGGTTGATTAATTTTTTTGTTGTTGTTGAAGGTCTTGAAAGTAACTTTCAGTTTCACAACTTCTTTTCGGAACATAAGAAGTTTTAAGCTTACTTTCAAATTTGAGAAAACCTCTAGTCATTTTCTTTTATAAAGTATCTGTAAGATTTCACAGCATTTCAAGTGTTCTGGCATAGTAACTACTCTTAAATACTCCATACATTGACAGAATTCATCAGTACATCTCCGAGTCTTCCTTAGATTGCTGTAATATGAGTTTGATGTTGCTTTTGTCAGTGTTAGTATATCAAAATAGCAAAGCATTTAATCCTTTCTCCATGAGGGCCCTGTGATGATTCCTCTTCATTAACTATCAAATAATTGAATGGCCAGTTCATTGTTTCAGCTTCCCAGGTGGTGCTAGTGATAAAGAATTTGCCTGCCAATGCAAGAGACATCAGAGATGTGGGTTCGATCCCTGGGTTGGGAAGATCCCCTGGAAGAGGGCGTGGCAGCCTGCTCCAGTGTTCTTGCCTGGAGAATCCCATGGACAAAAGAGCCTGGCGGGAGTCCATGGAGTCCCAAGGAGTCAGACATGACTGAAGTGACTTAGCACGCACATCGTTCATTGTTACATATAGATGTTTATTGATGAATAATGTAAGGATTTGGTCAGTGGAATAGAGACTTGCTTCTTGAGGCCTTTCATTCTGCAGGGGCGGTGTGTGCGTTGTTTCATCTAGAGTCCAGATGTCTTCAGGTTAAGATGTTGTCGGATGCATGCAATGGAACATGACCTGGTCCATCGAACTGCAGGAAACATCCAGCTTCGTGGTCAGTACAGGCACTGTAGCCACACTGCAGGTTTGTGATCGTCAAGCACAGGAATTCTATGTAAATTCTGTGCTAAGTCATCTCCTTTACAAAAGAAAAGAAAAAGAGTCTATGTTGCACTTATAATCATATAAACCATATCAAGTATATTCTTGTCCCTAGAGAACTTCCATCCCACAAAGTATCAGGGGGAATCGACCTTCTGTTTATCATTTCACACGTCTGTTCAGTGGTAGAAATATCCACAGACTAGCTACCTCCTCTCTACATTTCAAGCCTTGTTCCTGCCTCCATCCACGTATTTCTGTTGCCAGTGCTGGGTACCATAGAGTAACCCTGATCCTGACCTCAGCCAGGGCTGTTGACAGTGCTAGGTGATCCCTGGAAGGTGTTCCGGCAAAGGAATCCCTGGCAATAAGTCAGTTCAGTGCAGAAAGTACTGTGAACCCCATACATGTGTATATTGCTGAATGACAAGCAGAATGTATGCTGCTGCTGCTGCTAAGTCACTTCAGTCGTATCCGACTCTCTGCGACCCCATGGACTGCAGCCTACCAGGCTCCTCCATCCGTGGGATTTTCCAGGCAAGAGTACTGGAGTGGGGTGCCATTGCCTTCTCCAAGCAAAATGTATATCCAGCTCAAATTCCCCTTTACAAGGTCCCCCAAGTGCCCATTACCACATAATACCACTGAGCACAGTAAAGAACCTGCTTGCAATGCAAAATCCCTGGTTTGGGAAGGTCCCTTGGAGAAGTGAATGGCTACCCACTCCAGTATTCTTGTCTGGGAAATCTCAAGGATAGAGGAACCTGGCGGGCCACAGTCCTTGGAGTGGCAGAGTCAGACGCAACTGAGTGACTAACACTTTCACTTTCCCCACCTGGCATAGGAGACTGTACCAGAGGGGGCGCTCGAGTAGAAATGGTCATTATTTGCCATTTTTATTACTATTTATAAATAATGCTGTGATGAGCATGCTTGTACACAGTCTCTGTCCCTGTCTTGGATTTTTGTCATAGGTGAGATTGTTAGACGTAGAGGTGTGTTTTTAAAACTCCTGATAAAAACTGTATTACTAATTTGTTTTTCATAAAGGTTTTGCTGTTGAACACTCTCCCTAGCAGTGTATGTGTGGGTCTGTCTTACAAAACTAACAGCCACAGAATTTTAGTTTGGAAAAGCTTATAAATTTGATAGGCAAAATTATATCTTATTGTTAAATTTAAGTTGCTGTTAATAATAAGGTTGAATGAACAGTTTCGAGTATTTCCTGGGAAAGATCTGTGGATGTCCCTGGCCTATTTTCTGTGATTATATGATAGCATTTTTTTACTGAGTTATAAGAGCTCTTTATATATTGAGGATAATAATGTTTTTTCAGTATTACTTATGGCTCATATTTCTTCAAGTTTTACTTACCTAGTTATTTTTTTTTTCATTTTTAGTGAAGAATGATTGATACACAGTTTTGCAGATTCTTTACCATCTGAGCCACCAGGGAAGCCCCTTTTTCCATTACATAAGTTACAGATGTACAACATAGTGATTCACAGTTTTTAAAGATTATGTTCCATTAATAGTTACTGCAGAATACTGGCTCTATTTCCTGTGTGGTACAATATGTTCCTGTAGCTTATTCATTTTATACATAATAGTTTGTACCTCTTCATCCCCTTACCCCTACTCCAACAATGTACAAGGTTCCTTATCCTCCACATCCTTGTCAACATTTATTATTTGTGCTGTTTTTGTTTGTTCGTTTAAATATTTATTATTTGCTTATTTATTTCTGGCTCTGCTGAGTCTCCGTTCCTGCGTGTGGGCCTTCTCTAGTTGCAACAAGGGAGAGCTATTCCATTTGCGGGGCTTGGGCTTCCCCTGGCAGCGGTCTCTCTTGTTGCACAGGCTCTAGACGCTCAGGCTTCAGCAGCTGTGGCTCCTGGGCTCTGGGACACAGGTTCAATAGTTGTGGTGCACGGGCTTAGTTGGTGTGCGACATATGGGATTCTCCTGGCCCAGGGATCGAACCTGTGTCTCCTGCATTGACGGGTGGATTCTTTCCCACAGAGCCCCCAGGGGAGCCCTATTTGTGTTGTTTTAGATGATAGCCATCCTGACAGGTGTGAACTGGTATCTTACTGGGGTTTTAATTTGCATTTCTCTGATGATTGATGATAGCATCTTTTCATATTCCTGTTGCCATCTGCAAATTCTCTTTGGAGCAATGTCTATGTCTTCTGCCCATTTTTTAAATCAAGTTGTTTGATATTTTTTCCCATGTTGAATTGTATGAGCTGTTTATATATGTTGGATATTAATCCCTTATTGCTCATATCATTTGCAAGTATTTTCTGCCATTCAGTAGGCTTTTTGTTTTGTTTATGGTTTTCTTTGCTTTGCAAAAGCTTTTAAATTTAATTAGGTCCCATTTTTTTTGTTTCAGGTTTCGTTTCCATTTCTTTAGGAGACAGATTCAAAAACATTGCTATGATTTATTTATGAGCAAAATGTACATTTTCAAGAGCATGTGTGTGCATGCACTTAGTCGTATTTGGCTCTTTGTGACCCCATGGACTGCAGCCCATCAGGCTCCTCTGTCCCTGGGATTCTCCAGACAAGAATACTGGAGTGGGTTTCCAATCTCTGCTCCAGGGGATCTTCCCGACCCAGGGATCGAATCTCCTGTCTTGCATCTCCTGCATTGGCAGGCGGATTCTTTCCCAGTGTACCACCTGGGAATCCCTTAACCCCACTAAATTCAGGGTTTTGAAGCATTTATAGAGTTAGACACTCTGCGTTGAATGTCTCCGTGCCCAACCAGACTGTTAAATAAATAAGACCACTTTAACCTGTGCACTCTCTTGCTGGCTCTCAGTTCCCATCTGTGTAACTCTAGGCTCCCACTGGCAACCCCTCACCCATCACTGTCAGCCTTCTTCAGCTGTGTGAAGCCCCAAAGAATGTGCAGAAGCAAGCGTGCTTACGTCCCAAGCTGCAGGTTTGGAAGTCTGTTGCCTCCCGGTTGTCTGAGGGCAATGTTATGCCACTGTGGCGGTTTCAGCGCCCTTTGCGGCTCTAAGAAAATGCTTTTCCTTGCTATCAGTTCACTTTCCCATTTGCTGAATTCTGCTTAAAAGTGAATAGGATGCCCACAGTTTCCCACGTTGTCTTTGATTTCTGTGCTTATGACCCCAATATCATCCTTTTTTCTGCGTTGATTTTCATGAGGACTTCCCCTATCAAGAAATGGTCCCTGAACTTCATCTGCACACACTTTACGGTCACTCAGACCTAGTCTCTCAGGGGGTTGGCAAGCGGGGAGAGGAGAAACACATCCTGGACTGTGGGCCGTTTCTTGTTTCCCCCCCTGCACAGCCTCATCAGGTCCGTCTCTGCCTCATGTTACATTGCTCCATGCGGTCTTACTAAAGTATGTCTGTGTTTCTGTCTAAGCGTATCCTTCATTATTACCAGTGCCGTTCTGTTTCCACGGCCCACTCTCCAAGGACACCCTCAGAGGAATTATTAGTTCCCTTATCAGAGCCCTGCATCACCAGGCGTCCTGTGGTCTCCATGCAGCAACGGTGATTGTCCTGATTCCTTGCTTGTTTTGTCTGCAAGCTTGGTGAGCCCAGTTCTTTCTGAAGATACTGCATGGAGGAAATTAAAGATGAGGCTTCTTACACCACAGGAACAGCATTCTCATTTGTGACCACATGTGATTATGTTCAAGATTCTTGTTTTTCTTACAGCTTAGCTTATGTAGACAAAACCCAAAATGTCAATAAAATTGTTCATTTATCCTGAATGATAAAGTCAGGACTTTAGGATCTTACAAAGTAATGTTCAAAAAGAGAAAGAGAGAGAGCAAAAGGAGGAGGGAACAGTATAGGTTTGCGAAGTTTTATTTTGTCAGGTAAGGATATTTACCTGACAAAATAAAGAGAGATAATAATGATGAGAAGGCATAGGCTACCCACTCCAGTATTCTTGGGGTTCACTGGTGGCTCCACTGGTAAAGAATCTGCCTGCAGTGCAGAAGATGTGGGTGGGTTCAATCCCTGGGTTGGGAAGATCTCCTGGAGAAGAGAAAGACCACCCACTCCAGTATTCTGGCCTGGAGAATTTCCTTGAACTTTATAGTCCATCAACTGGATGGAATTCCAGTTGAGCTATTTCAAATCCTAAAAGATGATGCTTTGAAAGTGCTGTACTCAATATGCCAACAAATTTGGAAAACTCAGCAGTGTCCACAGAACTGGAAAAGGTCAGTTTTCATTCCAATCCCTAAGAAAGGCAATGTCAAAGAATGCTCAAACTACTGCATAATTGCACTCATCTCACACACTAGCAAAGTAATGCTCAAAATTCTCCAAGCCAGGCTTCAACAATCCATGAACCAGGAATTTCCAGCTGTTGAATCTGGATTTAGAAAAGGCAGAGAAACCAGAAATCAAATTGCCAACATCCATTGGATCCTCAAAAAAGCAAGACAGTTCCAGAAAAACATCTACTTCTGATTTATTGACTATGCCAAAGCCTTTGACTGTGTGGATCACAATAAGCTGTGGAAAATTCTTAAAAGAGATGGGAATACCAGACCGCCTGACCTGCCTCCTAAGAAATCTGTATGCAGGTCAAGAAGCAACAGTTAGAACTGGACATGGAACAATAGACTGGTTCCAAACAGGAAAAGGAGTACGTCAAGGCTATATATTGTCAGTCTGCTTATTTAAATTATATGCAGAGTACATCATGCGAAATGCCAGGCTGGATGAAGCACAAGCTGGAATCAATGTTGCTGGGAGAAATATCAATAACTTCAGAAATGCAGATGACACCACCCTTATGGCAGAAAGCAAAGAAGAATTAAAGAGCCTCTTGATGAAAAGAGTGAAAAAGCTGGCTTATAACTCAACATTCAGAAAACTAAGATCATGGCATCCGCTCCCATCACTTCAAGGCAAATAGATGGGAAACAGTGGAAACAGTGGCTGATTTTATTTTCTTGGGCTCCAAAATCACTGTAGATGGTGACTGCAGCCATGAAATTAAAAGATGTTTCCTCCTTGGAAGAAATGCTATGATCAACCTAGACAGCATATTAAAAAACAGAGACATTACTTTGCCGACAAAGGTCCATCTAGTCAAAGCTATGGTTTTTCCAGGAGTCATGTATGGATGTGAGACTTGGACTATAAAGAAAGCTGAGCACCAAAGAATTGATGCTTTTGAACTGTGGTGTTGGAGAAGACTCTTGAGAGTCCCTTGGACTGCAAGGAGATCAAACTAGTCTATCCTAAAGGAAATCAGTCCTGAATATTCATAGGAAGGACTGATGCTAAAGTTGAAACTCCAATACTTTGGCCACTTGATGTGAAGAACTTACTTATTTGGAAAGACCCTGATGCTGGGAAAGATTGAAGGCGGGAAGAGAAGGTGATGACAGAGGATGAGATGGTTGGATGGCATCACCGACTCGATGGATATGAGTTTGAGCAAACTCTGGGAGATAGGGAAGGACAAGGGAGGCCTGGCATGCTGCAGCCCATGGGGTCGCAAAGAGCTGGGCACAACAGTTCAGTGAACTGAATTGAAGGATGTTTAAAAACACAACAACAGAAGTATCTACTCTCAATATCATTTAATATAAGGAAGGTATTTCAACATAAGTAGAAAGCATGACCTCCACATAAAGGATTTTCTTTCAAATGGGAAAAGTTGCTTTCATCACTGCTGCTATTGGTGCTGCTAAGTCGCGTCAGTCATGTCCGACTCTGTGCGACCCTGTAGATGGCAGTCAATCAGAGGTAAAAACCTTATTCCCTG
This sequence comes from Muntiacus reevesi, assembly GCF_963930625.1. Lineage (NCBI taxonomy): Eukaryota > Metazoa > Chordata > Mammalia > Artiodactyla > Cervidae > Muntiacus > Muntiacus reevesi. Next base: position 162,386,576 of record NC_089251.1, read on the forward strand.
CAGATTGCACTTACGCAACATGCGTAGCCCTACTTATGCTGCCCCTAGAAGGGGCTACTTCACTTTACCTGAAAGACTCAAGAGCCACCATGGTTTAGAGCTTCTTACACTTGAAGTGTATTAAAAAGCAGAGACGTCACCTTGCCGACAGATGTCTGCCTAGTCAAAGCTATGGTTTTTCTAGTAGTCACATACAGATATGAGAGTTCAACTATAAACAAAACTGAGCACCGAAGAATTGATGCTTTCAGACTGTGGTGCTAGAGAACCTCTTAAGAGTCCCTTTGACTGCAAGGAGATCCAACCAGTCAGTCCTAAAGGAAATCAACCCTGAATATTCATTGGAAAGATGGATTCTGAAGCTGAAGCTCCAGTACTTTGGCCACCTGATGCAAAGAACCAACTCACTGGAAAAGATCCTGATGCTGGGGAAGATTGTAGGGAAAAGGAGAAGAGAGCAGAGAAGCTGAGATGGTTGGATGGCATCACTGACTTAATGGACATGAGTTTGAGCAAACTCTGGAGATAGTGAAGTACAGAGCAGCCTGGCGTGCTGCAGTCCATGGGGCCACAAAGAGTTGGACATGAGTTAGTGACTGAACAAGGACTTCCCTTGTGGCTCAGCTGGTAAAGAATCTGCCTACAATGCGGGAGATCTGGGTTTGATCCCGGGGTTGGGAAGACCTCCTGGAGATTTCCATGGACTGTATAGTCCATGGGGTCTCAAAGAGTCAGACACGACTGAGCAACTTTCTCTTTCATTCACTAGTGACTGAACAAACAACAAAATTGAAACCGGATTGATGTCCAGAGTTTAGCAGAAGTCTGTGAATACACAAAGCACAGTGATTTATTTCCTCCTATTCATTTCCTTCAGGAGCGATAGTGGTGGGGTGTCAGAACTTTTTATGTGATTCTATATTAATTCTCTTCCAATGCACTTCGAACACATTGCAGAGATGGAATTGCTCAAATCCTATGACCCAGTATCTCTCCCTGAGAAAATGAAAGCAGAAATTGTAGTAACAAATATTATATCTATGCCCATAAGTGTGTAAACATATATGCATGTGGTATATGTGTGTGTGCTTCAGTATAACTGAAGCTTAGAGCAAGACCTCTTTCTTCAGCCCCCTGTAGTAGGGATGCCTGACGTGCGTGCCCCATTTTGGAGGACAGGAATCAAGACATATATCGGATTACCGCAACTCTGCTCTCTTGGTGAAAAACCCTGTTGCCATTTGGGGCATCTGAAGCAGAGCGTGCTTTCAAGTGAAGCATGGTAGCCCTTCTTTTACAGACTGCTCAGTTACGGCAATGGGATTGAGAAAGCGACCGTGTGTGAACACTCTAGCTGCTGCCTCCCTCTGACTAGACTGTGAGAAGGCAGTCAGGTATGAAAAGCCCTTTGTTAAAGAAACCATTTCATTCTGAATTCTCTCTTCTGTTCATTAAGTTTTTATTGAGGTATAATTGACATATGATCAAGCACATGTATTAAAAGTGCTCAGTTGGATTAGTATTGACGCGTGCACACACATGTGAAACTACTGCTACCATCAGAGCCGTGAGCATCTTCTCCACTGCCCCCAAAGTCTGCTTGTGTTTTGTTTTCTCTTTTTGTATTTTCTCCCTCCCACCCCTCCCTGTCCCCCCATCCCACCCCCAGTAAACCACCGATCTGCTCTGTCGCAGTAGATTAGTTTCCATATTTTAGAATTTTTTATGGAATTATAGAGTGTGTACGTTTTTTGTTTCTGTTTTTGGCTTCTTTCACACAGCAGAATTATTTTGAGATTTTTGTATGGATATACCTACCAGAGTTTATCACTCACCAGCTGAGGAACATTTAGTCATTTCTGGTTTGGGGTTATTACTAATAAAGTTGCTATGAACACACACGTTCAAGTTTCTGTGTGGATATATACTTTCTCTTCCACTGGTTAGATCTTTAGGAGAGGATCGGCTGGATCTTGAATTGGATATGTGTTTACGTTTTTAAGAAACTGCCCAGCCATTTTCCAAAGCGGTTTCACAATTTTATGTTTACACTATAAGGGCTGCCCCCACCACACATTTAGATGCCTGGTGGATGCTCAACAAAATTTAATTTGACATTTAGACAAAAGCTGAGCTGTTAATCTTGCTTTTGTTTTGTATGGAGCCATTTGTCCTCCTGAAGAGGAATGAGTGTCAACAGTATCCTTGGTCCCCCTCCCGTCTTCTTTCATAACGACTCAGTGATACACCTCCCCTTTGGCATACGATCACGTATTGCATGAGCTGTCTCTCATTAAAGGGTTTTCATAAAATTGAGTGCCAACTGGGTAAGTTTTACTGCCAAGCATAGGCTTGGAGGTCCCATGACTCAGTGGCAATGCCAATGAAAGAGACACAGGAGGTGCAGGTTTGATCCCTGGGTCAGGAAGATCCCCTGGAGGAGGAAATGGCAACACACTCCAGTATTCTTGCCTGAAAAATTCCATGCACTGAAGAACCTGGTGGGCTACAGTCCAGGGGCTCGAAAAGATTCCGACAGGACTGAGCATGAAAGCATGCACACATGGGCTTGGGGAAGAAGAAATGAGACAGATCTTTTGGGATCAAAAGACTGTGCACAGTCTGCCCCGTGGTGGGAAAGCCAAGAGCGAGTGTTGTCAGCAGTGGGGTATTAGGGCTCCCTTTCGGTAAGCAATGGCTGCCTCGGGATCACCCAAGTGATGAGAGCACAAGCAGGAAGCTCTGGGTGTGTGCATGTGTGCACACATACATGTACATATGTGTACAAATGTGTGTGCATGTGTATGTACTCAGGAAGGTCCCCAAAAGTTGTTCAGAAGCGTACTCCTGGATCTGATCAAGGTGCAAGGTCTATGAGTCTGGACACTGGAAAAGGCATTTCTCTCATCATAGAGTGTTGAACATGGGGCACATGTTGAGAACAAAGTTTCCAGGAGGGAGGGGCTGCCTGAGTTGGGGAAGGTGATTTGGACATACCAGCTGTGTACTGAGACGTGTGCATTTCTGCAGTAGCCCAGGCAGAAAATCCCTGCCTGTGTGCGGATCCCCCACACTGGGAAGCTTCCTCCACTTACATTCTTTTGTGGTGGTGGGAAGTGGAAGTGTGGTTAAGTGGGCGGCATGATGACCTAGATTCTCACAGCGTGTGAGTTGAAACTCACAGTCTGATTTATGCCAGGCCACCGTCACCTCTGATGAGTTATTTAACCTCAGTTAATAGTCTCACATTCTTATCTGTGAAAGTAGAAAGTCATGATGACCTGTTGACACATGGAAAACATCAGGCTTTGCAGGTTGAGTAATGGGTTTGGTCCTTTAGCTATAGCAGAGCTAAGAGACAGCAATTGTTTGGAGAAACAGAATCTAAAAATTGTCTTTCAGATCATGGAAAACCTTTGAAACTTTATACTATGTTTTATTGTTGTTACTGCAAAACTCTAAAACCCTGTGTGGTACTGGGGCAGTGCCTTAGATCCAAGAGTGCACACTTTCAGAATTTTCTGTAGAAATAGAGCCTTGGGTTATTTCCCATAAACTCTTAACCTCATGCCCCAACCTCTCCAACCCACCATGGGTTGCTTCAGTCCCTCCAACCAATTGCTTCCTCCTCCTTGTGGGTCTAACTTCACTGATGGAAGGGAGGGAGGTAGGCAGGGGGTCTCAGGGACACACCTGAGCTCTGTGCCTGGGCTACACGCTCTCCTCTTTCCTTCCTTCTAGTGAAACAGAAGGGAGCAGTGCCCTCTTACCCAGGTTGGGTTAATAATGTTTGGGGACATGACTTGACCTCCACTTCCTTTATTGCACACCAGTGTATTAAGCATGGTCGGTGTGGCAGGCATTGAGACACAATAATGGGCAAACATGATCCTTGTCCTAATGGCTTTACATTCTAGTGATGAGAGGCCAACAATAAACAATATCAGTTCAGTGTAGTTGCTCAGTCATGTCTGACTTTGTGACTCCATGGACTGCAGCACACTAGGCCTCCCTGTCCATCACCAACTCCTGGAGCTTGTTCAAACTCATGCGTCAGTGTTGCCATCCAACCACCTCATCCTCTGTCATCCCCTTCTCCTGCCTTCAGCCTTTCCCAGGATCAGGGTCTTTTCCAATGAGTCAGTTCTTCTCATCAGATGGCCTAAGTATTGGAGCTTCAGCATCAGTCCTTCCAATGAATATTCAGGACTGATTTCCCTTAGGATGGACTGGTTTGATATCCTTGCAGTCCAAGGGACTCTCGAGAGTCTTCTCCAATGCCACAGTTCAAAAGCATTAATCAATAAATAAAGAAGCAATAATAACAATTAAAGTGCCCAGAAGGTCACTGGTCAGTTAGGGTTGAGTAATGAAGAGCTACAAAAGTTCACTGGCACACAAGTCTGGTCTCACCATAGAGAGGAGAGACCTTCGAGTGCAGAGTGAGATGGGAATTCAGCATGGACTGCCTGGGGCTCCGTGAGCACTGTTAGATTACTGGAATAACTAAAAGCCACCAGGAGCCATGGAATCTGGGATGTCGCTGGGACACCACTGCCCAGCGGGTGTGCTTTACAGAACCCAGTCATGTCAGTTATTGGGAAAAAGTGAGCAAGTTTCACGTCTATAGCTCAATAAGCAGGAGCCCCTTTATCAAGCCAGTTACCATGTAAGGTCAGTGTTCCCCAGGGCTTTCTTCCGACCACCTCCTCTCCCCTCTCCTCATTTTATACACCACTCACCGGCGATCTCACCGACTCCCAGGCTGGAATCTTCGTCTCTAGCTGACGGGTCTCCAGAGCGATCTCCAGCTGTGATCTTTTCCCTGAGTTTAAGAACCACGTGCTGATCTGACTTCTGCACATGCTCGGTGATAGGCCAGAGACATCCCACACTCAGCAAGTGCAGAAGCGAAAGAAGTCTTCCGTCCATACTTCCGGTCCCACTCCTCTTCCAGCGTTGTCCTCCAACAGTGAATGTCACTGATGTCCCCACCTGGACTAAGGCCACGTCATGTGGCACTAAGGAGGCTGAGGACAGTCGGTCCTGGGGCCTGCTTTGTCACTCGAGAGCCCCCTAAGCCTGTGTTCTCACTTGCTCCTCCCTGCGCTGGGATATTTCACTGCTGTTGTTGTCATGGAGGGATGAGGGAGCCATCCATCCATTCATTCAACACATATTTTTGAACTCCTTCTATGGACAGGTGTTGGGCGGGGAGACTGCAGAAAACACAGATGTGGGCCCTGCCCACCTGAGAGTTGTCTAGTTCAGTGGATTAAATAAACAATGTAGAAAAAGCATGTAGCAGGGAGTTTGGCACAGTAGAGGCATCCAACAAATGTTTAAAAGCAGAAGCTCGACATAGCCTGAGTCTCCTTTCTGCCTCGGGATCATTAACCTCTGAGTCTTTGCAGCTTTACTTCCCATAATCTAAGTCTGGTATCACCAAAATCAGCACCCTGTTTGGAGATACTGATGCCCACAGACTCACTGACTTGGGCGGCCCTGACCTGGTCCATGATGGCTCATCAGACCATCTCTGATCCCTTGATCTGTGCCCCACACTATGCCCAGCTCCTGGCACATTACAGGAGAGCAGTGAGTAATAGAATTATAGTTTTTAGATTTCATTAACATGCTATTTTATTGTCAGGCTCACCATCATTTAATTTAGGCTCTAAGTGAAGATTTTGCATTGCATTTGTTTAGAAACCAGGAGAAAATCTCCATCTTCATATAAAGTAATTAGAAAGGTGTTAATTTTAAAACAGTGGTCTCTAGGACTTGGGGACATGATCTTGAGGTTTCCTAAAAGTGGAGAAATCCACAAATGTTAGTAAAAACGGGAAGGAGCTCAGTTGGAGACGTGCCAACGCTATGTCATCCCAAACGTGGCCTCCATCCGTCCACATCTCTCTGGCCTCATCACTTAGTCCAAACCATCTTGTCTCCCAGGAGGATATCACAGTGTCCGTGAGACCTCTCCTTTTCTTGCTACACCCTAGGTCATTCATTCCACAACGTTAGAGGCATTTTCTTAAACATAAATGGCATCGTGTTACACCCCTGCTGAGAACTTTATGTTGTCTGAGAGTCGAAACCTGGCTCTTTAGACAAAGGCTTCCCACAGCCGTTCCCACCTCCTCTAACCTCATCTCACCCCACTCTCCCCTTGCTTGCTGTGCTCCCATCACACTGGCCTTCCCCTTGATTCTTCAGACACACCCAGATGTTCCTGCCTAAAGAGACATTTCTCCAGCCACTCCTTCCCCAGAGCCTCTTGCATCAGATCTGTGCGTGGCAGGCCATTTAGGGATCGGTGTGACATCCTCTCCCCAGGCCTTCCCTGACCAGTCAGCCACCAGCCACCATCACATGGTTCTGGCCTGTTTTCTTGCCACCAGTTTCCATTAGCTAAGCAAAGTCCCTTTCCGTTTCTATCAAGTGGGTGTTGCAGGCCTTGGCCACCCTGGATGAGGCCGGATCAGCTTCATCCAAAGAAGTGGCCCAGATGAAGGAGGTTGCTGTTTGCAGCCTTGAAAAGTAGGATCCACGGCTTAGCTTGAAACAGGCTACCTCCTGCACACCGCTTAATCCTGCAACGTTGTTGACCTCTGTTTTTTTCCCGTTTGCCTTCCCCGAGTGTCCCTACTCACTCGTAGTCATTCTGTCATCCAGTCAAACAGCTAGGGAATTAGGCCAGGTCTGGAGAGACCAAAAGATGCCCCTTGGATTAATGGAGGCAAATGTTCAAGCAGGAACCCCTTTCTGTAAAAGGCTGGACAGCAGTTTCAGCTTTGTGGTCTGTACAGTCTGTCACAACTACCCACCTCTGTGTGTGATCACTCACCTAGAGCCAGACATCCTGGAATGTGAAGTCAAGTGGGCCTTAGAAAGTATCACTAAGAACAAAGCTAGTGGATGTGATGGAATTCCAGTTGAGCTATTTCAAATCCTGAAAGATGATGCTGTGAAAGTGCTGTACTCAATATGCCAGCAAATTTGGAAAACTCAGCAGTGGCCACAGGAACTGGAAAAGGTCAGTTTTCATTCCAATCCCAAAGAAAGGCAATCCCAAAGAATGCTCAAACTACGACACAATTGCACTCATCTCACACGCTAGTAAAGTAATGCTCAAAATTCTCCAAGCCAGGCTTCAGCAATACGTGAACCACAAACTTCCAGATGTTCAAGCTGGTTTTAGAAAAGGCAGAGGAGCCAGAGATCAAATTGCCAATATCCTCTGGATCATCGAAAAAGCAAGAGAGTTCCAGAAAAACATCTATTTCTGCTTTATTGACTACGCCAAAGCCTTCAATTGTATGGATCACAATAAACTGTGGAAAATTCTGAAAGAGATGGGAATACCAGACCACCTGATCTGCCTCTTGAGAAACCTATATGCAGGTCAGGAAGCAACAGTTAGAACTGGACATGGAACAACAGACTGGTTCCAAATAGGAAAAGGAGCACGTCAAGGCTGTATATTGTCACCCTGCTTATTTAACTTATATGCAGAGTACATCATGAGAAATGCTGGTCTGGAAGAAGCACAAGCTGGAATCAAGATTGCCAGGAGAAATATCAATAACCTCAGATATGCAGATGACACTGAAAAGCCTCTTGATGAAAGTGAAAGAGGAGAGTGAAAAAGTTGGCTTAAAGCTCAACATTCAGAAAACTAAGATCATGGCATCTGGTCCCATCACCTCATGGGAAATAGATGGGAAGACAGTGGAAACAGTGTCAGACTTTATTTTTGGGGGCTCCAAGATCACTGCAGATGGTGACTGCAGGCATGACATAAAAAGACGCTTACTCCTTGGAAGGAAAATTATGACCAACCTAGATAGCATATTAAAAAGCAGAGACATTACTTTGCCAACAAAGGTCTGTCTGGTCAAGGCTATGGTTTTTCCAGTGGTCATGTATGGATGTGAGAGTTGGATTTTGAAGAAAGCTGAGCACTGAAGAATTGATGCTTTTGAACTGTGGTGTTGGAGAAGACTCTTGAGAGTCCCTTAGACTGCAAGGAGATCCAACCAGTCGTCCTAAAGGAGATCAGTCCTGGGTGTTCATTGGAAGGACTGATGTTGAAGCTGAAACTGCAATACTTTGGCCACTTCATGCAAAGAGTTGACTCATTGGAAAAGACCCTGATGCTGGGAGGGATTGAGGGCAGGAGGAGAAGGGGGCGACAGAGGATGAGATGGTTGGATGGCATCACTGACTCAATGGACATGAGTTTGAATAAACTCTGGCAATTGGTGATGGACAGGGAGGCCTGGCGTGCTGCGATTCATGGGTTCGAAAAGAGTCGGACATGACTGAGCAAGTGAACTGAACTGAACTGAACTGTCTTTATAGGCAAAATGTAAAAATGGCTGTGTTCCAATAAAACTTTATTTACAAAAGCAGATGGGGGGCCACATTCAGCCCCAGCTGGAATTTGCTGACCACTCTAGGTCAGAGTCTGGAGAGAAGGTAAATAGCTGACTTCTCTGGGGTATGGGCTGTGAGTGGGAGCAGGGACCATGGCCAGGGGCACCTGCCCTTCTGTCTTTTCCTGTTGACTCCAACCTCTAGCGGACCTTACTAGAAAAACAAGCGAAAAAGTACTTTGCAATTAAATTGTTATTTATTGAGAGATATATAGGGCTAGCGGACCTTACTAGAAAAACAAGCGAAAAAGTACTTTACAATTAAATTGTTATTTATTGAGAGATATATAGGGCTTCCCCGGTGGCTCGGACAGTAAAGAATCTGTGTGCAATGCAGGAGACTCAGAAGATCCCCTGGAGACAGGATTGGAATGGCTACCCACTCCAGTGTTCTTGTCTGGAGAATTCCATGGACAGAGGAGTCTGGTAGGCTACAGTCCATGGGGTCGCAAAGAGTTGAAGAGATTTATACGAGATATTTTGTGGGTTAAAAAAAAAAAAAAATACCTTTTCTGATTTTCCTTCAATATTCTGGCTCAGGGCCTTTCTCCAGATGTATCTTCCTGGAAGTGAAATCTCCAGAAATCCCCAGATTCTTACTCCTGTAAGGAGCACATGTGCTCATGTGTTCTTTCAAGAGGTGCAAAGCTGGAATTATGAATCTCTTTCATACACTGTTTCAAGTAAGCTTTAAATTCCCCACGCTTATGGGAAGGAAGAAATGTTGTGATCACACAGACTGAGGGTTCTAAAGTCTCAGGTCTTCAGGGATTGCCAGCGCTAACCTGTCGCTTCACAGATCCCTGTTTACAAAACCGGCTTCCCAGGCTGGCTGGTGGCGCAGCCGTTCCCACCACCTCCCAGGGTTCTCACCAACCTCTCCGACCTCTGACTTCCTGAGATGAGCCCTCGTAGGGTTCCTTTTCTAGATTTTCAACGTGAATTCAATTGGATGTTGTATGGCTCTATAGAGTTGAATTTTATTATTTTTAGGGAAACATTTTATCATGTTATACACTGCTTTCTATGTCTGTGTGCATGCGTGCTAGTCACTCCAATTGTGTCCAACTCTTTGCAACCCCATGGACTGTAGCCCCCCAGGCTTCTCTGCCCATGGGATTCTCCAGGCAAGAATACTGGAGTGGGTTGCCATTTCCTTCTCCAGGGAATTTTCCAGACCCAGGGATCGAACCCACATCTCTTACATTTCCTACATTGGCAGGTGGGTTCTTTACCACTAGCACCACCTGGGAAGCCCCAGCTATATGTAAAACAAAAAACTCAATTAAGAAAATAATGTTACCATGCGCAATAAGTTCTTAAACTGTTAATATTTTCACACTGAATTCATCTAATTGTCACGCGAGTGTGTGTTCCTCGGTTCTTTGTCTCGTCACAACAAAAATTTGGAGTGACGGACATTAAAGCCCCTTGGCGGGTCACAGCTCTCGGAGGACAGACCGTGCTATAGCTCTCAGGTCTCGAACAGACCGTGTTATAGCTCTTAAATAAATCAGTGTTACAGCTCAGTGTTACAGCTGTATTTATTTAGATAATAGCAGGTAAATCCATCTTTGAGGCGTGAGGGCACGTCCATCCAAAGACGCAAAGAGAAGATCTCCCCATCGCGTGGGGGAGAAAGGGAGCAAAAAAAAGGCAAGAAGAGGGCTTTGGCTCCTCTTTTTATGTTTCTCTGTCCCTGGGCCTGTCTTATGTAAATTGGGTTTAGGCAGGAGCGTTGTTTGTTTTACCTGAGGTTCTCACTCAGGTCCTCGGACCTTCCTTTGTTCTATTTTTTCGCGGCCTTTCCCTTCCAGGTCTTTTAGCCACCGCCATTTTGGACTCTTTTTCCCTATTCTAACTACCTAACATAATGATACTGCAGAAATTTCATAATACCTCCTCATTTTGTGATATTTTCATGGTAGAACTGTTTTAAGCTGTCTACAATCTATTTAAAGGTGGGTTCTTCATTTCAAGCTACCCTACTTCAGAGGACCTGGGTTTAATGTTTCTAAAAGGAATGAAAGACAGAATTCCCTAGCATTCATTCATACACTCATCTTAGGGATGAATGAAGGACCATTGAGAGATCCTCCCTGCAAGGTTTTTGTGAGTTCATAGCAAATAAATGTGTCTTTTTAAAATCACTGAGTCAGTAATAATTTCTTATGTTAAATACCTCCTAATATTTGGAGCCACTGGGCTGATTCTTTGTGCATTAATATTTCCTATCATGAGATTTGGGGATACACTAGAACAATTTATTTCACAGTGGGGTTCTTATCTAAACAAGATCTGTCTTCTTATCTTTCTCATTTTAGCAGAATGCTATTGCAGCTTCTAGCTGCTCCTAGCTGTTTTTCACAAAAGAGAAAACAAAGACAGGATATGTGCATGATTTGGTGTATGTTACAGATGGGGTCTTCTGAGTGGTGCCACACAATAGCTCTATGCAAACGATGTGACCCAGGAAGTATTTTATGTTAAATCTGGTGTTAGCTCTCTTTAGCAATATACACTGACAGTCTGAATACAGTATGCTTTGAGATTATAACTCAGAAGCACTTAACTCATGAATATAATTTTGAGCATTCTTGGACTTTTGTAAATATAATTTTGAGGATTAAAATTAATTATACTTGTTGGGAGATGAGAAAGAAATATGATTTTTCATAAGATGCATTTTCCTCTATAGACCAATATCCTTTGGAGGTTTTTTTTTTTTATTTAATTTTGTTACATGCAGTAGTTATTTTATTATAATTTTCCTGCCATTTATAGTTACTTTTCAGCATTCGTTTAGTAGTATAAATACCATAGCAAGAAAAGTTGGGGTGTTGCTGATAAATCATTTTAATGAATTGCTATAAAAGAGGGGTGACCTCTTTGCTTTTAAATTTTTAGCTTACTTTTTAAGAGAGAAAAGGGTTTATTTTAAAATTATATGTCATTTTATTGAAATGTTTACAATCTCAAACTTCTAGAAGTTAATGGTTTATATTTGGGTCCAACCTGTCCATAGTAGCTATTTTTAGAAATACAATATATAAGCTATACCAAAGTCAAATAATGTTCTCAAAGATTGACACCATCTGGAGGAAATTAACAGTCCATGAATTCTTATAACCATGCTTTATATTCTATTTTGCCTAGCTTGCTTGTTATTAATGGTTCAAAACAACCTAACTCAACTACACTTAAGGTGTCATATAAACCTAAGACAGAGAATTATATTACATGACTTGTAGAAGCTGTGGCTTTACTTCTTAGTTTCATTTTCAATATTTGGAGGAATTCAGAACTTTGATGGAGGCTGGGGTGTTGATAAGAAATTACAAGACATAGTTTCCTAACCTGAACTAATTTTATTCCATTTAAAGTGTTTTTTTACATGTGTCCTCGCTTCCCTGTAGTTTCTTGGTTAGACTAACTCATTCTTGCTTTTTAGGTCTTAGTTTATATTTTCCTTTTTTAAGGAAACTTTCTCTGCCTAACCCACACTGGAGTCAGTTGTCTCTCCTTCACCTTCCAAAAAGTGTCCCAGACTCATTATCTCACCAGCAAACAGGATTCCCTGAGGGCAAGAACTCCATGTTCCCCTCCCCTCCTTGCTCAAAAGAACCAGCACACAGTAGCTTCAAAACTCTGTTGAATTTGAGTCGGGGAACCTGACATTGGCTCATAAAGGTGATAGAGGACGATACGAGTAAGAGGCTGTGAAATACTGAGTTTAATACAGAATGGAACTTTATAAACAGAAGGCTTACAGGAAATTAGAAAGTGAATCCATGTTAACCAGAGTCTTGCTGATAAAAGTTTTCTGAAAGAGATTGGATTGGAGCTGAACCCTGAAGTTTTGTTTCTTTTTTTTTTTTTTTTTTGGAAAGTGAAGACAAATTGAAGAATCTTACACATAGAGATAAGAGCATTAAAGAAGAGGGTGATCCAGAAGCTACAAAGAGACTGACCTGAGAGAAACAGAAAGATTTATGAATGACAATGTGGGAGATACATACTGCAGGGTGAAATCTAAGCTAAAGAGGGCTCTGGAAAGAGCCCTTTCCAGAAGGAAAACCTGGGGTCTTAATATATTGGCCTTGGGTAATTAATTCATAATTTGACCAAGAACTGCCATGATGAAAGCTGCTTTAGAATAATTTTGCTGTAATATATTTTGTATAATACTTTATTTAAAGTTTTTGTCAACAAGGGAAGCCATTTAGTTTGCTCACTGTCATCTCTCTGGAAGGGCTGAATGCTCTGAGGCTTGAGCCATCTTGCAAGCCCTTCCGCAGCCCTGTCTGACTCTTTGGCAACCCCGTGGACTATATAGCCTGCCAGGTTCCTCTGTCCATGGGATCTCTCAGGCAAGAATACAGGAGTGGGTTGCCATTTCCTTCTCTAGGGGATATTCCCGACCCAGGGATGAAACTTATGTCCCTGGGCCACCAGGGAAACCCAGAGACAAGTTAGGTGGTCTCTAAGGTCATCCCTGTGGTAGCACTTAGCGACACTGAAGCAATTCCTTTGTTGTCCTCAACCCCTCGGGACCCTGAAGAAAGGGACCATGCCTTCTTCACATCGGCAGGGCAGTGTCTGGCATGGAGTGATTTTTCTAAAGTTACTGGCGGGATGGATGAATAAAAGTGATTCAAAAATGTAAACATAAGGAGTCTTCATCTTAGGTATGGTCTATACAGTGAAATACGGGGCCTCTACAAGTAAGCTTACAGAGCCAGAGTCAACTCGTGTGTGTGTTTATGTGTCTGCTTGTGCAGCAAAGTGAACCAGATAAAGCCGGGAGGACATGAGCAGAGGAGGCAAGAAGGAATTGGAAGAAGCAACTAATGAGCTTGTCCGAGATCTGCCAGGGCCTTAATAGGATTCTGATTCCAAGCTGACTAATGGGCAAGTGAACTTACTTCAGGATTTTGACTTGGCTGCTGGGAGAAATCTTGAAGGTCATTCAACTGTTGAAGCTCATTTTAATTTCTAAAAGTTGAATCTATCAATTAGTACCTCGGCTCAGGGGCCTCTCCAGCGACGGGGACTGCTCACTTGGCTAACCCGAGTAATGAACTTGCGCGACATATGGGGGCTGAAATGTTATCTCCAGCGTGTCTGCAGGGAGGCGCGGCTTGGGTACTTCTTTGTCGGTCGTGCACTTGGGCAATTAGTAGGTAATGTGGCTAAATATAGATGAAAATGCATTTGGTTTCAGAGATTTTGGTCATTAATTTATTGTTTATAAGCAATCTCTAACTAAAAGGGATTTAAAGTGACAGTTCTTAAGAAGATAAACTTGAGTTATTTAATGGTGTAGCTCTCTCCCTCTAATTATTTTTTACCTAATCAAATGCTTTATTAAATTCCCAGGAGTCATCGTTGTTCATGTACAAGGAGCCTGAAGAGAGCTTAGTGAGATTGCTAACTGGAGCCTAACAGCTGTGTTACTGCAGCCCAAACTAAACAGTGAAAAAGCAATGTGTGCATTCTCAAGGGTCAAATGTTAGCTAAATTTAAGAGCTAATATTCTCCTTCCAGTGAGGAAATTGCACTTTTTAAACTCCTCAATGATTTTATACTTAACATTTTAATTCTAATATTCATGGTTTTTTGTTGTATTTCAGGTTCTGCTATTGTGGAATATAATCTTTCTCTAATTTTGCTTTTTGCTGGGGTGAAGGAAGAAACCAGCTGTCCTACGTAACTCAGCGGCCACCTTCCACGTTCTGTACTTTCCATCTCTTGTCTAGACCTGGAATGTTTTCTCTGGCTCCATGTGATGCAATCTTCATCCTCCTTTAAACGCCACTCCGTTCACGAATTCTTTTCCTACCTATTGTCTTAACATAATCTCTTCCTCCTCTGCACCTGTGTTAGTCGTATATCGCTGCATAAAAAACATATCCCGAAGCTTGGCATTGTAAGACAACCGTCAGTGTTACCCCGCCATTTCTGTGGGCCATGAACTTGGGAGCAGCTTAGCTGGATTGATTCTTGCTCATGACTCATGGTGTCTCATGAAGTTATAGTCAAGATTCAGCCAGGTCTGTAGTCTTGGGCTGGAGGATGTGCTTCAGAGAGGTTTAGCCCAGGTGGCTGCTGAGTCAGTGCTGGCCGTTGACAAAAGGCCTTGGTTCCTGGCCCTGTGGACGCCTCCACAGACTGCTCGAGGCTCCTACATCAAGGCCGTTCACTTTCCCCGGAGTCGGTGACCCGGGAGGGATCACAGGCAGTGTGGCGTCTCTTCCGGTCTAGTCCTGGAAGTCCCATGTTGGGATTTCTGCATTTTCCCTGAAGTTCAAGCAGGTCACTTCATATAATGTGGAAAAAATGTACACGAAAGCATGAAGACCCGGGGGTAGGGATTTTGGGGGAGCATCTTAGAGTCTGCTTACCATTTCCTACACCTTTAACATAGTTTCAAATATTCTGCCCTGTGTTACGCTTATGTGTGTCCCTTCCCTACCTGCTCTGTTAGATTTTTCTTTTCTTTAGAGTGGTGGATAGCTTCCTTAGCTTTACATATCTTGAAATTTTTGGCACATTGCATTCAGTATATGTCACCTTCAGTTGAGAAGTTGGAACCACAGCCTCTCTGTTAGTGGGTATAAATGAAAATGTATCTGTGAGAAAGACATCAGACAGATGGAGAGATTTTGGCAGAGAGAGGGAACGTAAAGGAGCTCAAGTATGTGTGTGTGACAAGAGAGAAAATGGATGAGGTAGAAAACTGTGCATTTTATCAGAAAAATATGAAAATAAAATTGGAACCATTTTGTAGGTACTAGAGAACTAATTTTAAAGAGTTTAAATGTTTGTATTACTGTGGAAGAGTTTTCTACTTTGTGTCCTGTATGTGAATGCCTCACTGTCAGTTTTACTAGGACTCTCTCAATTATGCTTAATACTTTTATTAAAAAAACACCAAAAACATTTTGTATTGGGGTATAGCCAATTAAAAATGTTGTGGTAGTCACAGGTAAACAGATAAGGGACTCAGCCATATATATACATGCATTCGTTCTCCCCCTTCCCATCCGGGCTGGCATATAACACAGAGAGGAGTTCCATGTGCTATACAATCTGTCTTTGGTGGTTGTCCATTTTAAATGAAGCAATGTTTACATGACCTTCCCAACGTCCCTGACTGTCCCCTCCCCCTGGCAACCATAACTTCACTTTCTAAGTCTGTGAGTCGCTTTCTCTTTTGCAAGTAAATTCATTTCATATAATTTCTTTTAGAGTCCACATATAAGAGATGTCTGGAGAAGGAAACAGCAACCCACTCCAGTGTTCTTGCCTGGAGAATCCCACGGACAGAGGAGGCTGGCGGGCTACAGTGCATGCATCGCTAAGACTCAGACATGACTGAGTGACTACACACACACACACACACACACACACACACACACACAGATGTCCTGATAGTTCTCCTCTTTGCATAAAGGGTCTTTGGATCACTCCTTTAATAAAAGCAGGGAGATCATTGCTTACAAATAACTCTGAAGTAATGTCAAGTGCACCGTTTGTATATGATTTTTTTATATATGATTGGGAACTTTATGTAGCTTTTGATTAATGCTCTATAACCTGGCTCACTGGGGTAAAATCATTTTCTGGATTGGTCAATTAACATTTATGTGCAGTCGGAGCAAAGGGCACAGAGGAATGTCGGAAGGAAGAAAAGGACCCACGAGAATACAGGTCCTGGCAGGTTCCCCTCAGAAACGTCACTCATATCCATCTTTTCATTTCCACTCCTAGAACCACCAGCACGACACGGTCCAACTCCTTAGTCACTCATGTCAGATTTATTAAAATGACCTCCAAAGACATTTCTCAGCTGCTAAAGAGTGCTAACTTTTTTCACTCTCCTCTTTCACCTTCATCAAGGGGCTCTTTCATTCCTCTTCACTTCCTGCCGTCAGCGTGGTGTCATCTGCATATCTGAGCTGGTTGGTATTTCTCCCAGCAATCTTGATGGGAGCTTGTGATCATCCAGCCCAGCATTTTGCATGATGTGCTCCACATAGGGGCTTCCCAGGTGGCACTAGTGGTAAGGAACTCACCTGCCAATGCAGGAGACGTAAGAGACTCAGGTTCAATTGCCAGGTTGGGAAGATCCCCTGGACGAGGGCACGGCAACCCACTCCAGTATTCTTGCCTGGGGATATCCGTGGAGAGAGGAGCCTGGCGGGCTATAGTCCATGGGGTTGCAGAGTCAGACACAAGTGAAGTCACTTAGCTCACACTCTGCGTAAAAGGTAAGTAAGCAGGGTGACAATATACAGCCTTGACATACTCCTTGACCTGCATACAGGTTTCACAGGAGGCAGGTAAGGTCGTCTGGTATTCCCATTACTTTAAGAATTTTCCACAGTTTGTTGTGATCCACACAATCAAAGGTATTCGCGTAGTCAATGAAGCAGAAATAGATGTTTTTCTGGAATTCTCTTGTTTATTGTATAATACAATTCAGTTCAGTTCAGTCGCTCAGTCATGTCCGACTCTTTGCAACCCCATGAATCACAGCACGCCAGGCCTCCCTGTCACCAACTCCCGGGGTTTACTCAAACTCATGTCCCTCGAGTCAGTGATGCCATCCAGCCATCTCATCCTCTGTTGTCCCCTTCTCCTCCTGCCCCCAATCCCTCCCAGCATCACCGTCTTTTCCAATGAGTCAACTCTTCGCATGAGGTGGCCAAAGTATTGGAGTTTCAGCATCAGTCCTTCCAATGAATATTCAGGACTGATTTCCTTTAGGATGGGCTGGTTGAATCTCCTTGCAGTCCAAAGGACTCTTAAGAGTCTTCTACAACACCACAGTTCAAAAGCATCAATTCTTCGGTGCTCAGCTTTCTTCACAGTCTAACTCTCACATCCATACATGACCACTGGAAAAACCATAGCCTTGACTAGGAAATGGATGTTTACAATTTGATCTCTGGTTCCTCTGCTTTTTCGAAATACAGCTTGTACATCTGGTAGTTCTCAGTTCATGTACTGTTAAGGCTCGCTTGAAGGATTTTGAGCATTCCTTGGTAGCATGTGAAATGAGTGCAGTTGTGTGGTAGTTTGAACTTTCTTTGGCATTGCCCTTCTTTGGGACTGGAACGAAAACTTAACTTTTCCAGTCCTGTGGCCACTGCTCAGTTTTCCAACTTTGCTGACGAGTTGAGGGCAGCACTTTCACAGCATCATCTTTCAGGATTTGAAATAGCTCAGCTGGAATTCCATCACTTCCACTAGCTTTGTTTGTAGTGATGCTTCCTAAGGCTGACTTGATTTCACACTCCAGAGTGTCTGGCTCTAAGTGAGTGACCACACCATCATGATTATCTGGGTCATTAAGACCTTTTTTGTACCCTTCTTCTGTGTATTCCTGCCACCTCCTCTTATCTCTCTTGCTTCTCTTAGGACCTTACCATTTCTGTCCTTAATTGTGCTCATCTTTTCATTAAATGCTCCCTTGGTATCTCTAATTTTCTTGATGAGATCTCTAAAGCAGAGAAATTGATGTTCTATGAGTTGACTAAGTGGTGTAAGTTCTTTTGGACTAATTTTAACTGAAAAGCAAAACTATAAATGTGTACTGTTGTCCACACATGAAAGAGAACTCTCTATTCTTCCTTCTATTAATAGGGATGGAAAGAATACATTTGCTAGACGAGTGGCTACATGCCACGCATCTTAACATCTCTCTGGGACCCTGGCAGAGTCTACAATCCATACTGACTGCTTTGGATTTTATATAAGTTTTCTTTTTATAGTTTTTCTACAGGGTAATTGCCAAGCTTTCTTTTTAACCTTGTTATATATAGGCATATGTTTATAAATGCTCTCATAGTTTCTCCAGTGTTTCTCTGTATTGATAGCAGACAAGGGGCCTATAAAGGCTGAGTCAACCATGTTGCTAAAATCAGAATGAAGAACCTTTTTCACAGAAGGTAGTCCTGAAAGAAGGAGGTAAATATGGCAGGTCCGAAGGGTCATCTAGAGGGAGTAAGGTGTGTGTGCACTTGCACGTGTGTGCATGCCTGACTCCGCTCTTAGAAACAGGCAAGCACTGCGTTTCATCATCTTCAGCGGGGAGGCTGTTAGAAGGGGGAGGCTGAAAATTCAGCACACAGTCAACACTCAATTGAAAAAGGCCCGGGGAATGGAAATGCCCCTGAGGGGCTGTCAAAAGGTTCAGAGCCAGGAAATGGAAGCACATAAAAACCTCAGGGACACTCTTACTCAGATGAATTGACCATCAACTTATTGGCCCAAGACATTAAAATAGCAAGGCTTCCTTTCCATTTTTTTGTGTATTATATATTGTTTTGAAATAAGTAGGAAAACAAACTTTTTAAAATCTTGTTAATTATTATGAAGTTATCTTCTGTTATTTTTAGGGGAAGAGTTTTTCTATCTGTTAAGAACTGGGTAAGAAATAAAAAATACTTTGTAGTTTGTTATCATCACATAGAAAATAGGCTTATCAAGATAAAATCTAATGACTTTCTTACTCTTAAAATTGCCTTGTGGCTGATTTCAAATTAATATTTTATTTTTGTCTTCTTTTTGTCATAAATTCATGCAGTTCATTTACGAGCAAAAGAAAAAGTGGTTACTTGGCAGATTTTTCCTAGAGTGTTTTAAGGAAAACCAAACTTTTTAGGACTTATACATATTGATTTATTAGTACTCCCCTAACTTTAATTTTAGAAATTGAATATTTGAGTAGATGGGGAAGCATAATAGACAAAATCCTGTCATAGATGAATCTCTGTTAGATAATCTTTTATTTCTAAACTCTACTTTTCTATTTGCCAATGAGATATGAATGACTGTTTAACATGCTTTGCCAATTTTTCTTTTGACTTGGGGGAAATTCAGGTTTATATACTATTTAATATTATAACTGAATTCAAGGATCATTCGTTTAAAATCTTACAGTGCCTGGTGCTATGAGAATATTAATATCAAGTAGACTCAGTGTCTATTTTCACAGGGATCATAGTCTTACAAGTGAAGAGAAACATAACAATATCATGATAAAATAGTGAAATATTTGTAAGTGGATGGCATGATGAGTAGGTTAATTGGGAATTATAAGTCAAAGGCTTCTAGAAAGAGCTTGTATCTGAACTTGGGTTTAAATAGCTGATTGGTCCATATGGTCATATGAAAAACGAAAGTTAAGAAAATCAATGTTCTTCATAGTTCACAAG
This sequence comes from Muntiacus reevesi, assembly GCF_963930625.1. Classification (NCBI taxonomy): domain Eukaryota; kingdom Metazoa; phylum Chordata; class Mammalia; order Artiodactyla; family Cervidae; genus Muntiacus; species Muntiacus reevesi. Next base: position 162,406,242 of record NC_089251.1, read on the forward strand.
GTGTTTCCAGTTTTGCAGAGGTAGTCTTGGTATGTTTGAACCCAGCGCTTAGCAGTGCAGTTCTCTACGTGGAGCATACCCTAAGCAACTCTACAAGGTTGCAAGAAGTGTCCTGGACCGCACGTTGCGTCTCCAGCCTCAGCAGGACTAGAGGAAATGTCTTTGCCTCCACAGGAGCCCCGTCCTGGTTTTCCAGTGCACCCACCGCCACGTGATCTGCCTAGACTGTTTCCACTTGTACTGTGTGACCAGACTCAATGACCGGCAGTTTGTCCACGACCCTCAGCTTGGCTACTCTCTGCCGTGTGTGGGTAAGTCTAGCACTGTTTCCTCCATTTCTAGTTCTGATCAAGAGCAGAAAAAAGGCAATTATTGATATAAAACTATCTTAGATATGCCCAATTCCCTAATGAGGAATTGAAAATCCAGAATCTATTTGATCATTGTTGGGCAAGAAAATTAATGTTTGAATCACAATATAAAACCCTAGGGTTTGAAAGACCTGTGTTGAACTAGAAAATGTATAATCTACGTAAAGGCATTGAAAATAAATTTTAAAATATTATTCAGCCAATGTATACAAAGTATGTCTATCAATTCACCCTGAAAAGTAGAGATTTATTAACCTGTATTTAGAGCAATTTTTTATCATACACCTCTATTACTAAAAATTTTGAACAACTACATAAATATTATATGAAAGAACATGTGTTTAAAAAGAAAGAATGATACAAAGCTGAAATATCTGTTTAAATGTTTTATATCTTCCAACATTGCAAAACATCCTTTACTTGCGCTATATCGTTACCATTAGATTTATTTTTTTAATGAGGTGAAATTCACATAACATACAATTAACTGTTTTAAAGTGTACAGTTCAGTGGCATTTTTTGCTTTAATATTGTTATGCAGTGACCACCACCTCTTTCTAGTTTCAAAACTTTTTCATCACTCCATAATAATGTTCTATATCCGTTAAGTAGTCACTTCCCATTCTCTCTTACCCCCATCATTTGGCAAGCACTAATCTGTTTTTTTGTTTTGTTTTGTCTCTATGAACTTGCCAATTCTAAATATTTCATATAAAAAGAATCACAAAATATGTGACCTTTTGTGTCTGCCTTCTTTTCACTTGGCATGTTTTTGACATTCATCCAAGTGGTGATATGGATCAGTACTTTGTTATCTTTGTGGCTGAATAATGTTTCATTATATGGATATACCACAACTTATTGATCATTCATCTATTGAGGTGCATTGTTTCTGTCTTTGGCTGTTATGAATGATGCTGTTATAGACATTTGAATACTTGTTTCTGTCTAGATGTATGTTTTCATTTCTCTTGGAGTGCAGTTTTGAGATCATATGGTAATTCTACCTCTTAAGGAACCAACAAATTATCTTCCATAGCTGCTTCATCATTCTACATTTCCACTACCAACTTACAAGGGTTTTTATTTCTCTACATTCTCACCAATGCTTGCTATTAATATTTTTCTATTTTTTACGTAGCCATCTTATTAAGTATAAAGTGGTATCTCATGGTTTTGATTTGCATTTCCTTAGTGACCAAAGATGTTGAATGTCTTCTCATATGCTCATTTGCCATTTGTATATCTTCTTTGGAGAAAAGTCTGTTCAAATCCTTTGCCTGTTTTTAATTGGGTTGTTTGTCTTTTAGTTGTTAAGTTGTAAGAGCTCTTTATTTATTGCGGATACTAGAGCCTCACTGTTATATGATTTGCAAGCATTTCTCCCACTCTGTCTTTTCACTTTCTTTACAATGTCCTTTGATACAAAAAAGTTTTAAATTTTGATGCGGTCCAATTTATATTTTCTGTTGTTACTTGTACCTTTGATGTCAAATTTAAGAATGTAGTGCCAAATCCCATTTCATGAAGATTTACTCCTATGCTTTTTCTAATAGGTTAGCTCTTATATTTAGGTCATTGATTCCTTTTAAGTTAATTTCTATATATGGAGTTGGGTAGGGGATCTGGTTCCTTTAAAAATAGGAAATGGCATTTAGAAATCACAGTCCCCGTGCTTGGTGCGCTCACTGTTACTAGCTTGGTCACTCTTTCTAGGCCTAGCTGAAAGAGCTGGGAAACATGCATTTTTAAAAAGGTAAAAACTGTATTTATACTGCCATTTCCACTTTATACCCAGGGTTATGAAATTTTTACTTGAAGTCACTGATCTTAAAACTGTCATTGCTTTCTCTCTTAGCAAAAAATCTTGTTACTGAGTGATATTAACATAATTACTGATTTGTCTCCTTTCATAATACATATATAATAGTATCTGTTTCAGAGTACCAACACCATCACCACAGTGTGATTACTGAAAACAGTGTTAATACAGTTTGCTTTGTCATTAGAGTATATTGTTGTAGGGATATAGAGTCATGTACAGTTACTGTATAATTATGTCACCAATTTCATACATTTTTTTTACCATCTTAAAATGTATTTTGTTTTTTAATTTATATTTTTATATTTATAAAAATATTAATGTGATTCCAAAGTCAAAGCTATGGAATAATTATATTCAAAGAATTATAACTTTTATTCCCATTCTCTTCAATATTCCTTTTCTCTACGATGTATGTGTAGATCTTTATTTGAAAAAGCTCCCACTTTAAAACACATAAACAGATTATGTAGATGATGTAGATATTGAAGAGATTTGCATCATCTTCTTAAGTAAAAAGTAGAATACTGTGCATGTTTGTCTCCACCTTCCTTTTTTTAAACTGTACATTATATATTCTGTAGAGCTCTCCCTAGTAATTTGTGTATATTTTCTTCACAGAAAAATTAGCATTATTGAATTCCATTGTGTGGTTATACTTTACTGTTTCCATATTGGTAAACAGTTTTCAATTTTTTTTATTACAAATGTTGGTACAACCAATAGACTTGTATACACGTGTATTTTCATGGTCTTGATCAGAGTATCTCTGAGATGGATTCCTAGAGTGGGATTGCTGTACCCAAGGGAAAAATATGTATTTCTTTTTATGTTTCCAAACTCTTCTCCAAAAGTGTGCTGTCTTCCATTCTCAGCAATGACGTGTAAAAGCAGCAGGTCCCCCACCCCCTCACCAACAGGGCAGCCACAGGACTTTGGGGGCCGCTTTCCAATCTTACCTTTGAAAAAATGGCATTTCCACATGCATATTTTTTCTTATTTTGAACAAGGTTGAGTATCTTAAGCTTAAGATCCTTTCACACTTCTTTTTCTCCATCGCTTAAAAAAAAATCTCTCCTTTTTCTCCAGGGATAGGCTAAGTGAATAATACATTATATATATTTTTTCTTCAAAAGTATCTTCTATATAGTACACATTTGACAGTCCCTAACAGCAGCAGGAAAAGTTAACAAGGTTCAATCACTTATATTTTTATAAAGAATGTGTGTCAACTAGCTTTTACTTTGCTGCTTCTTTGCCAAAGGATAACTGACAGCTTCTAAGTGAAATAAAATATTTGCCTGGTTAAGCTGTATCTCATTGAAATGCGTTATATGAATTTACTATGGTTTAGTTATCTTTTAAATACCATTTTTTTACATTAACTGTGTTAATGACATTTTTATAACTCTATGCATTCCTGAGTTCGACTTCTTCATTTTAACTGTGAATGAGGTAGGGAATGAATGAATTTTAAATATGCTTACTTTGCGTGTTTTTTTGGGAATCCTTTCAAATATTTTTGTGACTGTATCTACTTTATTACCAGTCATATAAATGTAATATTCCATAAAGTTTTGCTTTTATTTTTTAAAATGCCACTTGCCATTGAGAAAGAATCTTCTCTAACACATCTTTGCTTTCATGTTTAACAGGAGGCAGAAAGCTGCCTATCTGTGCATTTTGTTATTAAAAGAGAAAGTAGCCAATAACCACAAACTGAGACAGGTTAGAAACAACCATTCTACTAAACTGCACAATTCATCCCAATACTTGCTTCTTCATATGCTGTACAGTATTTTAATATGTTTCTCCAGAAATACTTACTCATAACAAAATAGAGTTCAGCTTGTCATACTGTTACCTGCAGTGTATTATTTCAGCCTTATTTTATGAGGACTCAAATTATATTATAAATATTTAACATATTATGTGAAAACAGGTTTTCTAATGCTATTATAGTTTCTTTTGTGTGTGTGTGTAATAAAGTTTTATAAGTATAAAGGAGATAGAGAAAGCTTCTGACATAGGCATCAGAAGAGGGCAGAAAGAGTACCCCCCCTGCTAGTCTTCAGCTGTATGTTATATATTCACTTGCAGTCTGTTAATGAAAAGAAAGGAATGTCTTAAAATTCAGAATGGCACCAGGCCCCTCATCCATAAGTTGCATTTTGTGATAATTTTGGCACCAGATAATTCATCCCAGGCCATAAAACGATTGACTTGAATCTTGTAGAAGGGCAGATTACCACACAAATCATTTCGTTTACATAGATTAGGGGAACAATATCTGAGTATAACATACTGGTTTGTCAAGAAGTTTGAGCCATTTGGTGGAACTTAGAGTCTGGGGTAAATGCATAGCACATTAACATAGCTTTAAGACAAACATTTCCATAAGAAAAATGTATTGGTTAACTCAAGGTTTGAGAATAGTTAGCTTCACGTGAAACCAGGTGTCTTGGCAATGCAGCGTTTTAAGAGAAACCTCCTTTTAAATTTGTACAGAGAAGGGAAAAAAAAAATATCGCTAGTTTGTTTCCTCCTGCCGAGTTTATAGTTTCTTGCTATTGTAAAAAACAAACTGAATTGTCTTGGCTGTTTGCACAACAGAGGTGTTCCTTCCATTTATTACTTGCTTAGTTTTTAAATGTCGTGCTACGTGTCATAACTTCACACCTTCCTCAGTTTATATCTGAGAGCTTCTTATATACAAAAGATGGAATGCCGTGTTAAGGGTAATAGCTCCTCACATTGTTGAGGACTACAGTTTTCTTCTTTGGCTTCTGCTCACTTGGTTAGTACTATCTTTAATTAATGGTTTCTCTGCAAGAAGTTTGAATCTTTTAAAGTCACTTAAGTATTTTAGCAGAGTTGGATGGATGAACCTGAGAGAATTTGTCCCTAATTCTTTTGGCCAAGGGCAGATAATCCTCTGCCAAAGGGAACTGACAAGACAACGCTTTCTAGGAGCCTGTGATGTAGGACTCCCCTGCCCCTCAGGATGTCCCCCGTACAACTCATGACATGTCATTATTTGATTTACAGACCAAGGTATGAGATACCAGTCTAAGCCCTAATATGAACCGCCATGACCCACTGAGTTGTTTGCACACATGCATAGGTGTGGACAGAACATCGGAGAAGCCAAATTCAAATCCCGACTCTGAGGCTCACTCCCTGTGTAATTTAGGGCAAGTTACTTAAATTTGATTTGCCTCAGTTTCACTTTAAGGTAAAATAGGAGCAGTACAATAACATCTAGCTTGTATGTTGTTATGTAGATGAATTAAAATAATGCCATATAGAGCGCTTTTCAGTTAAATGCTGAAGACAGTGGGCGCATGGTGAATATTGGCTTTTGTTATTTTGCTGCTACATAAGCATGTACCCCCATAGTATATATAATGTATCTGTGCATATATGTGTATATTGACAAAGGAGCATGTGTTTAAACATTCTTTAACTGTAGGTTGGTGTTTCCTGAAATTTAATGCATAAAATCAGCCAATTATCAAGCATTACTCACCTCTCCAGCTGTCTGTCCATCTTTTCCACTTGGTTTATTTGACTTTGACTTGACTCTCGGAGCATGGAACAAGACACGTACTATAAAGTAGTAACTTAACAGAAATGGAAAATACAAGCTTTTGATCTCTAAACAGAAACAGCAGACTATCAGAAACAAGAATTTATCACACCCATGTTATTTCTATGGCACAGTCTGCTCCCAAGGTGGGGTAAATTAAAAAGTTATGTTTAATTGACATCTATGAGTCTTATAAATAAAACTTAGTATGTAAAAAAAGTGAAAAATCATGGTCAATTTCCATAAGGGAACAGAGAATTTATTGAAAGGGCAGCTTTGTGGGAGCTGGATTACTCCAGCAAGGCTCGAAGTCTACACCAGATCCACACAGTAAGGTCACGTGTAGCGGGGTGCTGTGAAACATTTTCTTGACTGCCCTTGGATGACCTCAACAGTTCCATGTAAAATGACTGGACCACAAGAGTCAGACCCAGGGTTATCACTGGCTTTGGACACAGGGGCACATCTTATTGGTTTCTCTGAAGAAATGTACATTTACCTTTCCACCACGTCAGTTTGTAATGCCTTGTCAAATGGTTTTAGGACTCTGTGATGACTTACTAGCTTTTTTGCAGATTATAATCCTTCCAAGAAAATTAAAGCAAGATTAGTTTGTGGAGACAAGGGGCATTTATTGATAAATTCATAACTTTCTTCTTGATTTTTATTTTATATTGAAGTATAGTTGATTAACAATGTTGTGTTAGTTTCAAGTGCACTACAAAGTGATTCAGTTGTGTGTGTGTGTGTGTGTATATATATATATATTCTTTTTCAAATTTTTTTCCCATTTAGGTTATTACAAGATACTGAGCAGAGTTCCCTGTGCTTATACACTAGGTCCTTGTTGATCATCTGTTTTAGATATAGTAGCATGTATGCATCAATCCCAAACTTCCTTTTAACTACGAAGTTGAAGTGGAAGTGGCTCAGTTGTGTCCGACTCTTTGTGACCCTGTGGACCATACAGTCCATGGAATTCTCCAGGCCAGAATAATGGAGTGGGTAGCCTTCTCATTCTCCAGGGGATCTTCCCGACCCAGGGATCAAACCCAGGTCTCCTGCATTGCAGGTGGATTCTTTACCAGCTGAGCCACCAGGGAAGCCCTTCTAACTATGAAGTTCATGTCTAACCACAAGCGACGCATACTCTCACAGTAAACATGCAGCTTGAATTCACTCCTTCAGTTTTCTGGCTGTGATGTCTGCATGAAGCAGTAAGTGGGAAACTCACTGGTAAATAAAATTTGAATTTGCTTCATGGTTGTATTTCTGTTTTGATGCTAACAAACAAGCATGTGTTATTTTGTTAGAGTGGCATGGCTATGATGTCAAATAGGTATCTATCTTTTGCACAGCCCTGTTTGAGATTGTTCTTCCTCACTTTGCGGTAAATGCAGCTATTTAACACTCACACCTCCCCAAATCTATACAAAACAGCCCTTTCCTTAAAATCCATTATTTAGTATTTCCAGAACCTGAGAAGCAAGCCATTCGTTAGTGTTTGAATAGTGAGTAAAATGTCATTTTTTTACTTCCCTTGTGGCTCAGACAGTATAGAATCAGCCTGCAATGCAGGAAACTGGGTTCAATCCCTGGGTTAGGAAGATCCCCTGGAGAAGGAAATGGCAACCCACTCCAGTATTCTTGCCTGGAAAATCCCATGAATGGAAGAGCCTGGAAGGCTACAGTCCATGGGGTCACAAAGAAAGAGTCAGACACAATCGAGCAACTAATACACACACACAAGAGTAAAAAGCACAGATGAACACAGATCAGTTTTCTGGGACTATTAACTATACATCAAAAAGTAGAGATTGTAAGTAGAATTAGCAAACAATTAAATATTTTTCAAATTACACTGGTTCCATATAAGCCACAAGAGAGCTAGATAAAGCAGTTATTTCCGTTGCTGTGTGACTCACATACCAAATGTCCAGGTAACAGGATCCATGTAAATCCACCGTTTTTGCATAAAAGTCCAACACCCCTTACCCTCAAAACATCTGTAATAAGACCTTCTTTTTTTCCAAACCTGATCTTTCAAATCTTTTCCAACCTTCTTACGCTAAGTGCCTTCAAAGCTCAATTTTAGACAGATGCATTCGTCAAGGCATGACCAGTCAACAGTGAACCAAATCTTTCCATTGCCATAATTTTTATGATGAACAATTAAAACTGGTTCAAAATACCATTCAAGTAGAAACCCTGCTTCTTTTGCGTGAGCTCCTCATTTGACCAGGAATTATGTTATGCTTTGTAAGAGTGGAATGCTGAATTTTATTTCCCTGATAATTAAAAATAAGTCATGATTAGAGCCCTTACTGAGCACTTTCCCTGCATAAGGTCCCACTGGGATGCCTACATACATGCATTCATTTAATCTGCACAAAGCTCTTTTGGACTGGATGTTGTCATTCTTCCAGTTTAGAGATGAAGCATTTGAGGCTCACAGAAGCTAACTAAACTGCACATGGTACTGCACCTGGTATGTAACAGAACCAGTGTTTATTCAGCTAGCTGTGGCTCTAGAAGTGTGCTCTTAATCACTAGACAGCATATTAAAAAGTAGAGACATCACTTTGCCAACAAAGGTCTGTCTAGTCAAAGCTATGGTTTTTCCAGTAGTCATGTGTGGATGTGAGAGTTGGACCATAAAGAAACCTGAGCGCCAAAGAACTGATGCTTTTGAACTACGATGTTGGAAAAGACTCTTGAGAATCCCTTGAACTGCAAGGAGATCCAACCAGTCCATCCTAAAGGAAATCAGTCCTGAATATTCACTGGAAGGACTGACGCTGAAGCTGAAACTCCAATACTTTGGCCACTTGATGTGAAGAACTGGCTCATTGGAAAATACCCTGATGCTGGGAGGGATTGAAGATGGGGGGAGAAGGAAATGACAGAGGATGAGATGATTGGATGGCATCACCGACTCAATGGACGTGAGTTTGAGTAAACTCCATATGTTGGTGATGGACAGGGAAGCCTGGTGTGCCGCAGTCCATGGGATCACAAAGAGTCGGACACGACTGAGCGACTGAACTCATGTAACAGAGCTGGTGTTCAGTCAGCCAGCTGTGGTTTTAGAGGTGTGCTCTTGACACTATACGAGTCGATAAGCCTGTAAACACCAAAGTATCATACCTCTAAAAGCTCTATGGGAAAGAAAATGAAGGGAAGAGTGTCTCTAATTTTTTGGCCCTTTTTCATATTTAAACCAGAAGCAAGCTTGACCAGTAGGAATTCTCTGTATTTTTCAGAGGAAGAAATAAAGGCTCAGTAGGCTTGAGTGAGCAGCATCACAGAGTCAGGAAGGGTTGAGCTGAGATTTCACCCAAGTGTGGTTCCCCCGAAGTTCTGTTTGTCTCCGCACCCCCACCCTGCTTCTCTCCGGACTGTGGATCTCAACCTACACTGCACATATCAGTGACATGGTAGCTTGTTTGTCTTTTAATTTTCAGTTGGATGATGGCTTTACAATGTGATGTTGGCTTCTGCCATACAACAATGTGAAGATGGCCATTTTTATAAGTCCCAGTGCCCAGGCCATGCCCGAGGCCAATTGGATGAGGATCTCTGGGGGTGGCCCTCAGTATTTGATAGAGAACCCATGTTTAAAAGTTTGAGCACTTTTTCCAGGTTAGCTTTCTATAAGTAATCAGGTATTTCCCGTGGGAGATCGTAGCATTAATAAGCCCGAAAATATTCCCATTACCCTTATCTGTTTTCCCACGAGGGATCTGACTTACTAACCAGCATAAGGTTTTTCAGTAAACATTAAGGGAGTTGAAAAAGAGGTGGACAAACACAGACAAAATGGCCTGTTTCCAGGGCCTCTAACAAACTCTTGCATGAAGTTAAGGGCTTCGGGAAAAACTTCATAATTATTGTGAAATATTGGCTGTGTTTTTGCTGTATCTTCTGTTATTACATTCCTTGCTAGGAATTAATTTGAAGTGCCAAACCCCTTTGTGGATCTGCTCTTAACACTGAGTGTCACTCATCCACCTTGGTGGAGTTTCAGGGATTTAGGCAGATTTATTTCAGAATTCAGGCTAAAATGGCTTGACGTATTTCTACCTTTATTACGAGACATACTATGCATACCAGTCCATCCTAAAAGAGATCTCCTAAAGGAGATCACTCCTGAGTGTTCATTGGAAGGACTGATGTTGAAGCTGAAACTCCAATACTTTGGCCACCTGATAAGAGCTGACTTATTTGAAGAGACCCTGATGCTGGGAAAAATTGAGGGCAGGAGGAGAAGGGGGCGGCAGAGGATGAGATGGTTGGATGGCATCACCGACTCAATAGACATGAGTTTGTGTAAATTCCGGGAGTTGGTGATGGACAGGGAGGCCTGGCGTGCTGCGGTTCATGGAGTTGCAAAGAGTCAGAGACAACTGAGCGACTGAACTGAACTTTTCATACACAGGAGTGTTTAAGCACATTGACATTGTTATGTAGATTTGTGTAGTCACGGAGAACCTCTGTAACCACCACCCAAATCAAGAAGAGTCGCACCGCCGCCAGTCCAGACACCCTCCATGTGTCTTCTTCAGTCCCAGCCTTCTCCCTTTCGCCTTGATGCAACTATTATATTTTTTTTTTTTTTTCGCCACGAGACATGTATGATCTTAGTTCCCTGACCAGAGATTGAACCCATGTCCTTTACATTAGAAACACGAGTCTTAACCACCGGACCACTAGGGAAAGTGAAAGTCGCTCAGTCGTGTCCAACTCTTTGCAACCCCATGGACTGTAGCCCACTAGGCTCCTCTGTCCATGGACTTCTCCATGCAAGAATACTGGAGTGGGTTGTCATTCCCTTCTCCAGGGAGTCTTCTTGATCCAGTGATCAAACCTGGGTCTGCAGCATTGCAGGCGGATTCTTTACTGTCTGAGACACCAGGGGAGCCCCAGGACCACCAGGGAAGTCCTGATGCAAATATTATCTTGACTTTTGTGATATTCATTACCTTGCTTTTCCTTGTAACATCACCACCTATGTCTATACTTCCCTACATAATACAAATATTTCCCTGTTTTTAACTTTCAAACGGCTGCTTGACTGGTTTTGCCAAATTTCCCTTACCAGAGGCAGTGTCGATTCCAGTTATATCTTCAGAAAGCTCTGAGCACATGAGCAAAGTATTCTGATATTACTATTCCATTATTATTTTTGTTACAAATATCGTGTTAATCACACGAGACAATAGCTTCGTTTCTGTTTATCTTCCTCATCTCAGGTGCTGTCCTGTGTGAAATCAGTTTTTGGTTAGCTTTTTCGGCAGGTGCATTTTGAGTTCCCATTCAGAGATATAAAAGCAAACTGTAGTAGGAACTCTGAAGAGTTACTTGGGAAAGATCGATTTTATCACAATTTGGTGAAAATAAGCCTTACGCTTAGATTAGGAATTTTTAAAAGTACAGCTCACTAACTGTTAAATGTCCTCCTTCATCTGTGAGTAATTCTAGGCTCCATATCCACACTTTGCACTTCCTTCTGTGGCTGCTCCACGGCAGCTGTCCCCGGTTTACATCGGAGCATTTCAGCCGCTGAGAACCACCTAAGGAGAGGCTGACTTCCAGCTGCCAAAGCGGCTGTTGGCAGAGTGCAGAGAGTGAGGGACACATGGGCCAGACCCTCTGCGTCCTCTCTCCCGTATCTCAGGAAACACATTCACCCTGTCTTCACGAGCCACCTGTGTGCTGAGCTCGGCACAGCTTTACCCTGAACAAATTCGGGGCTATTTGTGGCCTCTAGGTCCAAGAACATTTAAGTTTATTTCAGACAGAAATTGCTTTGGATTTTAAGTTCACATTTCCTGATTTGGGCAGATGTTGCCTTTTTAAAAATAGTTCCAGTTGCAGAATGTGCTTCCCTTTATTACTTCCCCATCATCGTCCACAAGCTGTGTTCATTGCCTGCTGGTGAATATGGTTAGTTCTGTTACTTTGGCCACTTGAAACACACGCACGCACACACACACATGCACACACACAGTCACCATGACAAAACTTTACTCTTCCTCACTGTGTGATGTCTTGTATTAATGAGACTTCATGCATAGAAATTGCTATGAGTTGGTGACCTCCAACTATCTTTGAAATAATTAATAATGTGCTTAGAGGGGTTGATTTACATATTCATGAGAGTTTATATCACTGAGTTGCTAAGGAGGACAGTGAAACAATTTAATGTTTTAAATGCAGATCAATTTAGCAAGAGGAGGAGTGGTTTAACATTTTAGTGTCAAGATGGAAATAAATATATGATATCTGAACCCAGTAATGATGTTATATATTCCCAGGAAAATCTGAATATCTGCCAGGCCATCTTCTATGCTCTATTACTGAGTCCACTTAGGAGTTTGGAAAATTGATATTTCTTGTATTTTCAGCTTTTCAAGCTTTTACTAGAAGTCCTCTGTCTTGGAGTTAAATATTTATAGACGGAAAGAGTGGAAATATTGAAAGGAGGGGGGTTAGGAGTAGCATTCAAGGAAGTGGTACCATTTTGTCTGCCTTCGTTCTGAAACCATCTTTCTCTCCCCTCCCACCGAGCTCCCCCAGCTGCCAGTAATCGATCTTTCTTGCGGTTCCCGTGTTAAGGCATTTGTCATTGTCCGTCCACAACTCTCATTATATGTCTGCTCATATCTTCTTGTGTTGCATGGTTGGAGGACATAATCCGCTCGATGGACATGAGTTTGAACAAACTCTGGGAGATAGCGGAGGACAGAGAAGTCTGGCCTGCTGCAGTCCATGGGGTCTCCAAGAGTTGGACACAGCTGAGCAGCTGAACCACAACAACACTGTGTTAGTTTCCTAGGGCCACCGTAACAAGGTGCGATGGACTGGGACCTTTATGCTCCCACAATGAAGAAGAGGCTGGCACTCCAAGGGCAAGGTGCCAGCAGGTTTGGTTTCCATGGAGGACTCTTGCCCTGGCTTGGGGCCGGCTGCCTCCATGCTGTGTGTCCCCGCACGTGGTCATCTCACTGTGTGTACAGCCCTGGGGTCTCTGCGTCTGCTCATGTCCTCTTATAAGGACACGAGTCAGATCCGACTAGAGCCCACCCTAATGCTCTCATAGCTTTCGGTTATCTCTTAAGGCTCTGTCTCCCGATACGGTCACGTTCTGAGGTTGGGGCTTCAGCATATGGATTTTTTGAGGGACACAGTTTCATCTGTAACAGCTACCTGTGAGACTCTGAAGCAGTTTCTGAATACTTGGCCCCCCAGAGTCTGAGACTGCCCCACTGAACATGGGCCCTGTGTACATGCTCTGCTCCTGAGATGTGACTTGTTTTCACCCCTCGTGTCCCCCACTCCCCGCCACCTGGACTCAGCCGTGTCTGATTTCCCAGGTAGCAACATCCGTATGCCTGAGGAATACAGGAAACTTTTTTGCCAATTATCTAATCTTAAAATCTGGACTCCCTAACAAACATTTCAGGGAGGATACTCTGAACTTTTCCATCCTTTGTGAAAATAAAAACACAGTTATCATCTCTGAGATGGAGGTGATCAGGATAGCATTTACAGCCCTTAGGCTTTGGTTCCCCCAAACCAAGGCCCCTGAAGAAAGCTCGGCTGGATACTGTACTCTAAAGGGCTGTAACCAACAGAACCTGAATATCATAGCTGGCTCACAAATGCAGCTCAATTCTCAGCTCAGTTCAGTTGCTCAGTCGTGTCCGACTCTTTGTGACCCCATGGACTGCAGCACGCCAGGCCTCCCTGTCCATCACCAACTCCCGAAGTTTACTCAAACTCACATCCTTTGAGTCAGTGATACCATCCAACCATCTCATCCTCTATCGTCCCCTTCTCCTCTTACCTTCAGTCTTTCCCAGCATCAGGGCCTTTTCCAATGAGTCAGTTCTTCCCATTAGGTGGCCAAAGTATTGGAGTTTCAGTTTCAGCATCAGTCCTTCCAGTGAATATTCAGGACTGATTTCCTTTCGGATGGACTGGTTGGATCTCCTTGCAGTCCAAGGGACTCTCAAGAGTCTTCTCCAACACCACAGTTCAAAAGTATCAATTCTTCAGCACTCAGCTTTCTTTATGGTCCAACTCTCACATCCATACATGACTGCTGGAAAAACCATAGCCTTGACAAGGTGGACCTTTGTTGGCAAAGTAATGCCTCTGCTTTTTAACATGCTGTCTAGGTTGGTCATAACTTTTCTTCCAAGGAGCAGGCGTGTTTTAATTTCATGGCTGCAGTCACCGTCTGCAGTGATTTTAGAGCTCTTCTCATCCAGGGCAGGTGGGCACGGGGGGCTGGGGGTGCTGTCCTTTAAAGTGGTGCTTGTGTCTTTTGTCTCTGCCATCCCATTAGGGCTTGTCACTACCTTTGTGTTCACACTGACTCTCACATGCATGGTCCAGCTGGCAAAGGGGAAAGAAATGATAGAGGGGACATGCATCTTTCATATCTCCCCAGCCTGGGTGTGGCTCACATTTGCTCATCCATTGGCTAGCACATCACCATGTGCCCTTGTGGGCGGCAAAGGAGCCTGGAAAATGAGGTCTAGAGAAACACCTAGGTGCAGAGAAGACGAGTGTAGTAGACACCGGCAGTCTCTGTCGGAGACCCTCCTTTGGAGCACTGGGCCTCAGCTTCCACGTCGTAGATGTGACTGCGCCTCCAGGACTCAGGAATCCTGGGCCACGCCCTGACTTTGCAGTCAGATGGTGCTGCTCCAGTTTCAGACTTACTCTCCCAGATGCTGAGTTCCCTCATTTAAAATGAAAATAAGTCTTCACTCAGAGAGAGTGAAATCAGTGCATGTAAAGATGACGGGCACAGTTCCTGACGCCGCACAGGTGTTCTATAGGTGACAGCTTTCCCGTCACCACCAATTTCAGGCTGTTTTCTAGATACTTACAATTCTAGCAGGAAGCCTGGAGCTGCAGCTTGGGTTTAATTAAGGTCTCCTGGCTAAAAAGTGAAAATGATTTCTTTTTGATATTTTCTACATTAGCACATTAACAATGAATGGAAATAATTCCTGTGAGTCAAGAACTAACATTTTAAGAAGTTTAAAACATTGCATAAATATAATCCTGTAAAAAAAAAAAAAACCTCTAGAAGTTACTGATACAAGATCTTATTAAAATCATTAAATTAGATTCACTCTCCATAACCAGGTTTTCTAATTTAGTCTTTTATAAAAGGGATATGTGGAGAAATCTAAATAACTGCATTAACAAGGCTACCATTATTTATTATTTCTCTCCTTTTAATAATAGTATCAATGTGCTATCTTAGTTGTTTGTATGACTTTTAAGTCCTCACTCAAAAATTTTGTATTCTGAATTGGCCACCAATAAGTAATGAGTAAATTTCCCTTAAGTGCTTCTGCACTATTATCAGGTACAATAACAAATACGTATATAGTCTGAAATCTAAGTTATTCTAAAGGAACTGAGACATGCCCTGAAAGAAGTAATCTGTTGTGTGATGCAGAAGAAAACTTTACAGCTGCTCTTTAATTTTTATATCACCCTTTAATTTGTGTATATATTTAAATATATATAAGGTAGTAGAAATGTTTATATCAAATTAATATTGGCAATTAATATAGGTTTGAATAAAGAAGACCAACAAAGCCATCCTTCCATTCTTCCCATTACTTAAAAATATGTGATAAGACATGTACAATTTTGACACAACTTAATTTAAAAAAAACATGTTTTAGGTATACAGGTACACATTTAATTTTCAGGAATACTATTACCAAAGCTAGAGACAGTATGGCAGCTCTAGGAGTATATTTCTGGATGGAGCTCCCACCCCACTCCCAGTTGGTCAGACTCCCACCGCCCTTCACTCCCACCCGCCCCCAAGCCTGACAACTTCATAACTCTCCTTCAGTAGCTTTTAAAGAAATACACTTTAAATATTCTAATAGCCTAAAAAATAGCAGCTTCTAACCATGCTTATGTCTTCATCGTGTTATGATTTATAAATAAATTCTCTTTTCTGTCCTTAGAGGTTCAAAACAAATACAGTGATTCACGTTCACAGCTTTCTCTCCAAGGGTTATTTTTTCTGCCATGATAATTCTTCTAAGGGAAGTGGTAACAGTTGGCTTAAAATGTGTTTTTTGGGGCCTACAATAAAATGGATTCATTAGTTCTCTTAAACTCGTCTCTCAAATTAGACTACTGGTGTAGAAGCAGTGCTGAACTAAAAGTAAGACTGGTCCTGACTCTGCCATTAAATCAACACCTTGTTAATGTGGGGTCAGACCACTTACTAGCAAGTGGGGACTAGCGCAGGCCTTGTGTATATGTAACCTCATTTAAGCTTCGTGATGATTCTGTGTGGTTGATATTAACAATCCCATTTGTCAAGTGAGAAAACTAAGACCTTCAGAAGGTAAATTCAAACACAAGTGTGCCTAATTCCAAAGTTAATTTTTCCTTACCCTTTTTTTTCTCTTTCCTTTTTTTCAAATTATGGAAGTATGATAACTCATTTACAGGAAACTTGAAAAATAAAGAACGAAGTTACATATAGTTCCACTATATATTACAATTATTGTTTAAGTAGACAAATTGAGGTTTTTAGTCGGAACTTCAATATCCAACTCTCAAAAATTAATAGAATGAGTATACAGAAAAGTAGAAGGATATCAGTTCAGTTCAGTCTCTCAGTCATGTCCAACTCTTTGTGACCCTATGGACTGCACCATACCAGGCTTTCCTGTCCATCACCAACTCCCGGAGCTTGCTCAAACTCATGTCCATTGAGTCCGTGATGCCACCCAACCATCTCATCCTCTGTCATCTCCTTCTTCTCCTGCCCCCAATCCCTCCCAGCATCAGGGTCTTTTCCAATGAGTCAAATCTTCACATGAGGTGGCCAAAGTATTAGAGTTTCAGCTTCAACATCAGTGCCTCCAATGAACACCCAGGACTGATCTCCTTTAGAATGGACTGGTTGGATCTCCTTGCAGTCCAAGGGACTCTCAAGAGTCTTCTCCAACACCACAGTTCAAAAGCATCAATGCTTCTGTGCTCAGCTTTCATTATGGTCCAACTCTCACATCCACACATGACTACTGGAAAAACCATAGCCTTGACCAGATGGACCTTTGTTGACAAAGTAATGTCTCTGCTTTTTAATATGCTGTATAGGCTCGTCATAGCTTTTCTTCAAAGGAGCAAGCATGTTTGAATTTCATGGCTGCAGTCACCATCTACAGTGATTTTGTAGCCCAAGAAAATAAAGTCTCTCACTTTAATAATATAATATTTCTCCTTGCAATCTTGATTCCAGCTTGTGCTTCATCCAGTCCAGCATTTCTCATGATGTACTCTGCATATAAGTTAAATAATCAGGGTAACAATATTCAGCCTTGACATACTCCTTTCCCAATTTGGAACCAGTCTGTTGTTCCATGTCCGGTTCTAACTGTTGCTTTTTGACCAGCATACAGGTTTCTCAGGAGGCAGATAAGGTGGTCTCGTGTTCCCATCTCTTTAGGAATTTTCCACAGAAGGATATAGTAAACCTGAAAAGCACCATTAACCATAATAACCTTAATAATTAACATAATTAAAATTTATACAGTTTTCACACAGTAGTAGGGTACAATTCTATTCAAATTCCCATTGACTATAAACTAGAAGACACTGCAACATATCCAGGGACATAAAGCAAGTTGCAAAAATTTCATGGTCTAAAGGTATTGAAATCAATAGGAGGGTCTGCTCTCTTATTACTGTCTTACCCTTTTTTTTTTTTTAATCTATGAAATTCATTTCATCTGCAGGACTTCTTCCACCTCAAAAAATGCTAAGATCCTTGACTGTTGTCCCCTAAACCAGGAGTTACTTTTTACCTCTATGACATTTGTCAGAGTCCAGGTGAAAAAGCAAATCCAATCACTGAGGGGAAAAAGTACCTGTTAATAGGTATACAAGATATAATCCTCACATCTCCCTTCTCTATGTGGTTAGATCGGTGGTTATCAAACTGTGTTCCATGGAGCCACGATAGGAGGGGTTGTCCACGTAGTACATCAAAGGTGATTTTATATAGAAGGAAATGGGTGAACAGGCGCAGTGCACATCAGTTATTCTTGTTCTATTAACTTAGATGCTATGTCCATACTTATCAAGATGACACTAGGCAAAATAGAAGGTCTGTAGTCCTCAAGTCGTAGCAGAAGCTTTGTTTTTCTTTATATTATGTTTTCTGAAGAGTAAAATAAAAGAACTATACACTTTGCACTGTGAATTAAAATAGTGTAATTTAAAAGGGGCAAAATCCAAATTTTAATTGCTCTGTAGAATTGACATAGAGGGGAAACTTGAGTTTGTTACTGTTAAAATATTCTTTATAGAATATTTTTAGTAAGACATAAAAGAATTTGAGGCACTTCACCTTCCAAAACAACTCAAAGCAATTCTTCCTCTGAATTTCTTACTCCTTGTTTTAATTGGAATGTGCTCATTTCAGTTAGAGACTGTTAACTTTCTATTATTCCCTTCCATTAAATCAGTGGTCTTGGTGAGTTTTTATCGTTCGTACATAACTAGGCAAATAGTAAAAGATGTTGGTTCAGAGGGAGTAAGATTTCTTGTTGATGAAATACCACCGCCATCATCAGAGTTTATTTACCTAATATACCACTTTAAAACATACTGTTTCAGGAACTGGGTGTTGCATTCAGGCTGGGCATAATTTCTATAACTACCTTCATATCAATAGGAGTAATTACCTATAAAGTATGCGTAGCTGTACTTACATGCTAAGCGTAGCGCACTGGGTATAAATCAACAACAGCTAAATTCAAACTTTATTTTTCAAAGAAACCTCTAGGCTGCAATTTTGCCATTCTTCTTTCTGATCCAAAAAAAATAAAAATAAATCAAGGTAGGCAAACAGCCGTAAAGCTGAAAATGAGATTTGCAACCAGCTCAGACACAACCTAAATCATGAGAAAGTTTAAAAGTCCTGTTATTTATTTTCCACTGTGTCTAAAATCTGGAAAACTCCCATTCGGGGAAAAGGAGGCCCACCTTGACGTTTGAACAGAAGGCTGCCAGAAGTACCTCTGTATTTTATGCTGTACACCCTGGCATATATGGTGTGTTTATGAGAAAGTTAGAGGAACACTGACAATTGCAGAAGCTTTTTTGTGGGATAATGATCATTAACAGGAATATTCTGTTTACAAGAGAGCCTGAAACGAGACTCAAGTAAATAATAAGCATTTCGGAAAATTACCCAGTTACATGTTTAACCACTCCAAGGCATTCTGGTCTCCTGGGAAAATAGCATGCATTTTAGAAAATTGCTTATAATTGTGAATTGTATGTTTGCAAAGGAACTCAGTGTGCTGATAGGAAGCACATTTGTCAGAGCTTCGCAATGGAGTCTTTTTTCTTTTTTAAGGACTTTAAATAAATATAAGAGAAACATTTGCAGTTGCTTTCCAGATGCGAATAAAATATGTTTCTGAATGTTTGACACACTATTCTAGAAAAGACTACGGAGCTGTTATGATTCCTGAGGGATTTCATTCAAAGAACACTTGAAGGCATTTCGCTATTGTTTTAAGAATGCACTTTTCCTATGAGACTCTACATTGTAAGGAGACAGAATTCTAAGTTGCAAATATTAATTGTTCACACTGCAGAAAGCTCCCAAATGACTTTACTCTCCTTATTTCACGTTGCTGTTGTTGTTTAATCATTCAGAGTGTCCAACGCCATGGTCTGCAGCATACCAGGCCTCCCTGTCTCACCAAATCCCGGAGCTTGCTGCAACTCATGTCCATGGAGTCAGTGATGCCATCCAACCATCTCGTCCTCCGCCATCCCCTTCTCCTGCCTTCTATCTTTCCCAGCATCAAGGTCTTTTCCAAAGACTCTGTTCTTAGTATCAGGTGGCCAATGTATTGGAGTTTCAGCTTCAGCATCAGTCCTTCCAATGAATATTCAGGATTGATTTCCTTTAGGATTGACTGCTCGGATCTCCTTGCAATCCAAGGGATTCTCAAGAGTCTTCTCCAACACCACAGTTCAAAAGTATCAATTCTTCCATGCTTAGCTTTCTTTATGTTCCAACTCTCACATCCATACATGACTACTGGAAAAATCATAGCTTTGACTAGATAGACGTTTGTTGACAAAGTAATGTCTCTGCTTTTTAATATGCTGTCTAGATTCGTCATAGCTTTGTTTCCAGGGAGAAAGTGTCTTTTAATTTCATGGCTGCAGTCACCATCTGAAGTGATTTTGGAACCCCCAAAAATAAAGTCCGTCACTGTTTTCACTGTTTCCCCAACTATATGTCATGAAGTGATGGGATTGGATGCCATGATCTTTTTTTTTTTTTTTTGAATGTTGAATTGTAAGCCTGCTTTTTCACTCTCCTCTTTCACTTTCATCAAGAGTCTCTTCAGTTCCTCTTTGCTTTCTGCCATAAGGGTGGTGTCATCTGCATATCTGAGGTTATTGATATTTCTCCTGGCAGTCTTGATTCCAGCTTGTGCTTCTCCAGTCCACATCTCTCATGATGTACTCTGCATATAAGTTAAATAAGCAGGGTGACAATATTCAACCTTGACGTACTCCTTTCCCAATTTGGAACCAGTCTGTTGTTCCATGTCCAGTTCTAACTGTTGTTTCTTGACCTGCATACAGGTTTCACAGGAGGCAGGTAAGGTCTGGTGTTCCCATCTCTTTAAGAATTTTCCACAGTTTGTTGTGATCCACACAGTCAAAGGCTATAGAGTAGTCAATGAAACAGAGCTAAATATTTTTCTCAAATTCTCTTGCTTTTTCTATGATCCAATGGATGTTGGCAATTTAATCTCTGGTTCTTCTGCCTTTTCTAAATCCAACTTGTACATCTGGAAGTTCTCAGTTCACGTATTGTTGAAGCCTAGCTTGGAGAATTTTGAGCATGACTTTGCTAGTGTGGGATGAGTGCAATTGTGCGGTAGTTTGAGCATTCTTTGGCATTGCCTTTCTTTGGAATTGGAATGAAAACAGACCTTTTCCAGTCCTGTGGCCACTGCTGAGTTTTCTAAATTTGCTGGCATACTGAGTGCAGCACTTTGACAGCATCATCTTTTAGGATGGGAATTACCTCAGCTGGAATTCCATCACCTCCACTAGCTTTATTCATAGTGATGCTTCCTAAGGCACACTTGACTTCACATTCCAGGATATGTGGCTCTAGGTGAGTGATCATGTCATCATGGTTATCTGGGTCATTAAGATCTCTTTTGTGTAATTCTTCTGTGTATTCTTGCCATCTTAATCTCTTAATAGCTTCTGCAGGGGATCTTCCTGACGCAGGGGTCGAACTCAGGTCTCCTGCATTGCAGGCAGGTCCTTTACCCTCTGAGCCAGCAGGGAAGCCCAGTGAGAATGCTGATGATGTGGAGTTCTTTGAACTCCTCTGGCTGAACTTGCTTTAGAGGCAGGCTGTCACATCACAGTGAAGGGCAGTTGAAGAGACAGATTCATACTCTCTTCCTATAGGTTCCATGGAGGGTTGTGTCCACTAGCACGGTGTAAAGTCATTGACGAAACCTCTCCTGCAGGAACCAAGCCCCTCATCGTTTCCGGAACAGGAGCCCCTAAAGCTGACATAAGGAAAGAGAAGTGTATTGTTAGGGGCGGAGTTCTTCCTGCTGCCCAGGGACAGGCAGCTATGGGAAAGACTCCTTGCCCATCCCCTTTGCCTCGCCTCTGCTTCCTTCCTTTCTTGCTGTAAACCAGTTCCTCTGCTTCTTGGCCTCCGGAGCAGGAACACGCCATCCTTCTTTAGCTCCCAAACTGAAATTTACAGAGTTTCATGCCTTGGTCAGCTGACTCATTTTATTCAAACATATTCATACCTTCGGAAAACAGAGGCAGCGCTGGACAAACCTCAATTCTCCTGAATTCATGACTACTTTCTATGATGCCCTTAGTATAACTGTGAAAGACCATGATGTTTCCTCTCTTCCCGCCGCTAGAAAGATCAGAGCCTCCAAGGTGTATTTTCAGCAATTGTACTATTGTTGGGCAGGGACATTATTATGCTGTCCTCAGTCTTTGGCCTTAATTGTCTCTTAACTGTTTTCTATTCTCTTCAACTGTCCATCTACTTTAATCTTACTGTTTGTGTGGATTTGTAGAGCAGTCTCAAATCCTTCAAGGATGTGGCAAGAATAAACTGATGAATTAAAAATCCCATTTGAAAATAGTAATAGACTTTCCCGGTGATCCAATGATTGAGAACAACTGTGTCCTAGAATATAGCAAGTGTGTAGCAACAGTATACACAACATACCACCTGTAGAATTTTATTCTTTTTCTCTAAGCATTTATTCATGGCTCCCCAGTAGGCAGTGTGAATTACCTGCATGGTCTGATACATAGCCACCAATCGTATGTGCTCCTGTATCAATTAAGTTATATAAAATTAAAATTCACGTTCTCATGATCAGAAAACAATGGAAATATATCTACTAGCTGCTGTATTAGAGCAAATACAGAACATTTTCACCATCACAGAAATTTCTGTTGCACAACATGACATCAGATAGTCTGAAATTTCCTCATTAATAGCTTGAAATTAACTTATCAAAAGACCCTAACTTACACCTTTTGATTCTTTCTTAATCTTAATTCCGGTGCTTTTGTCTTTTTGGTTTGATTCTATGTGAAAAGTAAGTGAAAATCACTCAGTCATGTCCTACTCTTGGTGACCACATGGGCTGTATAGTCCATGGAATTCTCCAGGCCAGAATACTGGAGTGGATAGCCTTTCTCTTCTCCAGGGGAGCTTCGCAACCCAGGGATCGAACCCAGGTCTCCCACATTGCAGGTGGATTCTTTACCAGCTGAGCTATCAGGGAAGCCCTATAGGAATCTCAGAATCCATTACCCTGTTCCTAGATCTTCTCACTACAATCCATTTGCTCATGTCTTTGCACTAAACCCAGTTCCGTTTTTACCGCGCCACTGTTCAGGTCAAGCCCCCACTTCACATTGTGTCTGAAGTCAACTCTCACATCAGTCAACATTTCTCCCTTGACTGCCTGAATTCCTGTCTCATGAACTGTCGACACTGCCCTCCAAGTGCTGTTCTGCTTTTGAAGCCTCACCCGGAGCATTTATGTTCCTGTCTCTGTCCCCGTATTTGGGGTGCCTGTTCCTTCCTCTCTGTGACTCAGGAGACCTCAGGTGTCCGCCTAGACCTCCCTCAGCCCAAGGTCATGTCCTCAAGATGCTCATCTCCTGTGCAGTTTAATTACCTGATATAAATCATTCTTGATAACTCCAATTAGACTGTAAGCACCCCCAATACAACCTTCACATCTTGTTCTCTCTCTGGATTCCCCATTTTGCCCAGCGACAGGCTCCTCCTCCTTAAGTCCACAGCAGTTGACATGCTGAGGTTGTATAAACCGTGGGTCGAAGTCAGCACCTTGGATTTCTGGCCAGGCCTCTGCTTCCCGTTTCTGACTTGTAAAGTCAGAAGGTGGGCCTAGGCGGTTTCTGTTGGTTCTCTCAGTTCAAAATTCTGTAGTTTTGTAAAGTCAGTTTGCTAAGCTGTTTTACTTTTAGGTGCCCTTATACACATATCGTGATGTTATCAGCTGATAGATATTGCTGATTTTAACTTACACGTCTGGTTAATCTCATGATTGCTGTTTGGCACGTGAGCATTTTGCAGCCCTCTATCAAGGTCTCCTGTTATTTTGTGCTTCACGGCACAGATCCATCCATCCATCCATCCAGTTTTTCCCAAGCTCAGTGCACAGTGTCAATAATAGAAATGGGAAAGTTTCTTTAAGAAAAGACAATTTCTTCTCTTAGGGAGCTTCCAGTTTGTCTGGAAACAGACATGCGAAAATATGGCAATGAATAATCACGATGAAGAGTTGAGGCAAATACCTCATTGCAACATAATAATAAAAATGACTGTGATATCTTGTGACTAGGACATTAAATCTTAGCAGTTCTCTAGAACATCTAGTTCCGTCATGGAGTTTCTGTTGGTGGGATCCGGCCTCAATTCTAAGGAGTCTCTCCTGCTGAGATGGTTGCTGCGTGCTGAAAGCATGACAGTGGGAGAGGCACGCCTTTGCTTGTGGCCACAGCGTATGCTTTGAGTGGAAACACTTGCTGCCTTAATGAGCATTTGACTGCTCGCATCATCAGTAACTGTGTGGATATGTGCAGAGACAGGCTGGACACCCACAGATATTAGGAAACATCAGTGATATTTGGTGATTTATATTCTTAGAGGACACACGCTTCACCCCACCTGCTTGTGCAATGAGTTTTTATTTTGCTGAACTGAAGGTATCAGAACTGAAATTGAGGGGAGAAAAGTAGATCTTTCCCTCTTTAAAGGTGCTGTTTTAGTCCATTTAGTATCTCTTTTTCGTGAAGCTGAAAATGTAAAAATCGGTCTCAGTACACAAACATGTGCTTGAGAGGTGTGTCGTGCCCTGGCTGGGCGGTGTTGGTGTAAGACTGATGTGACCGAGTCTGACCTTGTGGCACCTTTTCAAATTCAGCTCAGCCTTACACTCTTACCAATTAAAGCGTGAGTGACACTAACTAATTAAATTGAAGAAAAGGGTATTCATAAGTGGATGATGTAAACAGAAAATAAAGTTAGCGCTTGACATTATGACCACAGGATTTTTTTTTTTTTTTTTCAAGCATGAGCTGTGTGGTTAAAGGGTATGTTTAGAGGCAAGAAGGACAAAAAGGCATTTGATTGACAAATATGGTTTATAGTTCAATCCATCACATTTATGCTGTGACGCCTTGTTCATCGAAGTACACAGCATCCTTCAGTTTCATCACGAAGATTCTTTTATGTTGAGCTAACATGTCGACTAATTGGTCGCATTTTAGAAAACTGAACCCAGTTTTATGCTTAGATATATATACTGCTATATCCAGGGAACTCCAAAACACACTTGAAAGGTGAGATATACAGTCTGAAATGTCGTGACCATTGAATACAACCTGTGACAGCAATAAGGTCACATCAACCAAACAATGGGAAAGCAACATGTAGGAATTAAATGTATCTGAGTCAGTGAACAGAAAATTGAAGCATGGTATATATTAGTAGCATAGAATATGTGTAGACTGAAGAAGAAGTAGGAAATGAACGCTCCTTAAATCTGTTAGGTGATGGAAAAATCTGTGTTGCTATTAACCTTTATTAAAATGGTTCGTGTCTTAAGTCCTGAAGGTAAAGGAGTCATAGTTATTAGAAGTGAAAAATGTAACTCAATGGTTCATTAGTCCCTCACTTTTAATGGCTTTTTGGTGTGAAGCTTTTGGAAGCTTTTGGAATGCTTTTGGAAGTTTTTGGAAGCTTTTGGAATGCTTTTGGAAGCATTCACTTACTGTCATGGCCGATGATTGCAACCAAACACACTCTAATGGATGGTCAGGGAGCTGGTCCCACCTTCCTTTACAATGAAGGATGTGCCAGAGGGAGTCTAGAGATCAATTCCTGATGGAAACAACGCAGAGGTGCCCTCAGCTCATATTGAAATGCTTGCTGTCCTCACTGTAAGACAACACCTGTGTCCATCCTCAAATGTTTACATTTGTCGTTTGGAGGCGATCTGGTGTCTTCTGAAATAAGAGATTTTTTAATGAATGAGATTGTACGTGAAGTTGATTTGTTTCATATAGAACTGTGAATTTCATAGTAACCTTGGGGATTATTTTACCCACCTGGATAGTTTACAGATGAGGAAATATAGACCTAGAAAGGTTAAGACAGCTGGCTATGGTATAGTGGGAAAAAGACAGGTTCATGCTTGGAAAGACAGGAGACAGAATTTCAACTCTTTTCAACCTGTGTGACCTCAGGCAAGTGACTTCACTCCTCTGAGATTTGGCTGCCTGATCTCTAATTGAATGGATTCTTCTCTAAGTGGGGCTTATACAAGATGCCCATATTTTAGATAAATGATAGATTTCACGTATGTAAACTCCGGTGAAATCATCACCATGACCAGCATAAGGCACTTGCACGTTAACCTGTTCCACCCTCCTGCTGACCCCCACTTCTCCACATAATGACTTATCTGTTTTCACTTCTTGCTTTCTTTTTCTAGAATTGTGTGTAAATGCTAGTACATAGTATATATGCTTTGTTGTATTATTTCATTTGTACAGCAAAATTATTTGGGGATTTTTATCATTGTGCATGTGTGCTAAGCCTCTTCAATCATATCTGACTCTTTGCGACCCCATGGACTGTAGCCCGCCAGGCTCCTCTGTCCATGGGATTCTCCAGGCAAGAATACTGGCGTGGGTTGTCATTTCCTTCGCCAGGGGATCTTCCCGACCCAGGGATCGAACCTGTGTCTCTTATGTCTACTGCATTGGCAGGCAGGTTCTTTATCACTAGTGCTACCTGGGTAGTGTTTATCAAAAATGTATTTCTTTCTATTGCTGAACTCTGTTCTATGATTATAACCACAATCTGTCTTTCGATTTAGCTGTTGTTGATGAACTTTTGGGTTGTTTCTAGTTTCTGGTTATCACAAATAGAGCTCCTGTGAAATTTTAGGCAAGTCTTTGTATGTACATAGATTTCTTTTCTGTGTGTAAATATCTAGAAGTGGAATGACTGGATCATATTTTTAATGTTTCCTTTTTAAGAAACTGCAAAGCTATTTTTCTGAGTTCACTGTATCGTTATGCATTCCCACCAGGACTGTATGGGGTTCTGATTGCTCTGTATCCTTTTCAACATTTGATACAATCAGTCTTTTGAATTTTGATGTTCTCCTGAGTGGGTAGTGATATCTTATTAGTGGTCTTAAGATGTATTCCCTAATGACTAATCATGTTGAGCATCTTATCATATGTTTATTTGCCATTCTTTTATCCTCTTTGCTGAAATATCTGTCCAAATCTTTTGGCCATTAAAAAAAATTGACTTATTTTTGTATTATAAACATTTACATGTTATTTATATATTCTGGATGCAAGTATGTTATCTGATAAATTTTGCAAATATTATCTTCGTGTCTGAAGATCATCTCATATCATTTTCTGAACAATATCCTGCAGAAAACCCAAAATTTTAATTGCGATGAAGTCCTGTTTATCCATTTATTCTTTTGTAGACTGTACTTAGTGTATTACATCTGAGAAATCTTCCCTAACAGTCACAAAAGTTTTCTCATTTATTTTCCTCTAGAAGCTTTGTTTTATGTTTTATATTATGGTCTCTGATCTATTTTGAATCATCTTCTGCATATAGTGCAAGGTATGAACCAAAGTTCATTTTTTGTTTGAACATCCAGTTGTTGAAACACCATTCATTGAGCAAAGTGGTCTAGGCTCCTTAGGTTTTCATTGTTGTTTTCTCTTGACTCAAGATCTCAGCAAGGAGGCTGTGGCTGGTCTTCATGTCTTTGGGTCTTTAGTTCTGTGCTAATAACCTCACTTTGCTGCTGAGACACAGAAGTGAAGTGAAGTCTGCTCAGTCGTGTCCATCTCTTTGCGACCCCGTGGACTATAGCCTACCAGGCTCCTCTGTCCATGGAATTCTCCAGGCAAGAATGCTGGAGTGGGTTGCCGTTTCCTTCCCCAGGGGATCTTCCTGAACCAGGGATTGAACCCAGGTCTCCCGCACTGCAGGCAGACACTTTATAGAGCTCAGTTTTTTAAAAGGCAGTTCCTTTGGTCTTGCATATCCAAACAGAGTTTTAAAGAAAGAACGGGGGAATAGTCAGCAATAAAAAATTTAAAACTGATAAAAAGTTCTCTTTAATAGAATGTTTAGTTCAACTAATGTGTGTGAATTAAATGAAGTCATTAACTTTTTTGCCAGTTTGCCGTAATCGGTCTTGTCCGTTTTTAATCAGCTGGACTCCTTTGTTTATCGCTTTCAACCCCTCAAGTTATTCATTGTCAATTACTGATGAGTCCTCCCTCAAGGCTCACATGTAAATGTCCTCCACGTCTTGTCTGACAACACATCTTGTCTGCCACCATCTATTGGCAACAGGGGGCGATGGCCAGTTCCACAGGCCTCTGGGGAGAAAGTGTGTTTCAGAGTAACTTGCTTCATAAGATACTCTCCGTGGACTGGCCACCAGGAAGACAGACAGCCTATAATACACCTAAATCCCGATTAACAAAATGCTAAATGATGACATTTTGGATAACAGATACATTGTTTTACTTCCGGTAGCTTCATTTTGATTCGTTATGAATAGTATTTTTCTAATAACCATTTTTGCAGTGTGTCTCAGGACAAAAGAAAGAAACTATTTTATCCTTGTGATAATAATAGCAATGAATTAAATATTCCTTGCCGTAGGTGAGACACTATTTAAAATACATCCTTCCTCCTATGTATAAAAATGCTACCTGTAACCCACTATCAGTTAGGATTTTAATGTATTTTTCACACAAAAGGAATCTGGATGCACAGTCCTTCTATTTTCATATCAAGTCCCTTTTGTGGTAATGGTTATCAGACCCTCCCAATAGGACAATTGGAGACAATTTGAGTGATAGTAGTTACGCTCATATGAGAGGGTGCCAAGAATGATAGAGATTTTGCGGGGTTTTTTTCCTCCACATCTTTTTTGTTGAGGTTCCCTTCTCACTTACAGGGACCTGCTGATGTCACGGGGCTCAGTGTTTCGAGAAGAATGTTACCCATGAGGACAGAGAACGTAGATGATAAGAATAATATAAACTTCCTCCCTAGCGCAGGCACTCGAGGGCACTCTTGTGGGCACAGTGTCCCCAGGCCCTCGAGGAGATCCTCCCAGACTGTGGGTGCTCAATGTTATCACTGAATAAGCCATAAAACATTAATTCAGGTAAAGTGATCAATAGAATACTTCACACTTGAGACTTTGTTAGCCACACCTCCACCCCCCTCCCCAAAAAAAACCAAAACAATTTTCCCTGCTAATTCCATTGAGAGTGACACATTGGTACAATTTTCTCCCCAGAGCAGGGATTCCCACTTAGAACCCTGAGCTGGGGGACAACTTTCAACCCCGTTTGGGGAGGAAGGGTCATAAGCCTCAGAAGATTCTCAGTGAAAGAGCTTGGGGCAGACCGAAGAGGCTGAAGTTCATGGCATAGTGTCGAGACCATTATACCTCAACTGAAGATGAGGCTTTGAGAGTCTAAGCTAATTGAACTAGATGTAAGGAATATTGTGAAATTCTTGAGCACCGTATTTGTCACCTTTGCACAAAAGCAGCGAGAGCCGAAAGGAAAAGAAAGAAGAGGGGACAGGGAGGCCTGGCGTGCTTCCATTCATGGGATCGCAAGGAATCGAACACTACTGAGCGACTGAACTGAACTGAACTGAACTGACTGATTACGAACACAGTGTCGCAGGGAAAATAGTATACAAATGTTCGTGCCAGGAGGGAACACTGGACCAGAAAAACCTCAAAGAGCTCATCTGTTCTATAATGTGATATATGTGGTGGGTAATTTGTTTTAAAAGTATCATTTAAGAAAAATACTAGCTTGTGTGAAGTGAAGGATGTGCTAAAGTTCAGAATCAAGACACACCTGCTTCTGCAGGTCCAGTGGAACCACTTTGTAATTTGTATTATACATAATTATCCTTTTCTTTTGACTTTCATTTCAAAATGTGTGTTTTCTGATTAGTATCACGAGCTCTAAAGCAAAGGATCAATATCTGAAATTCTCCCAAATAATACATTTTCAGGATTCAAAAAAAAAAAAGAGAAACCCAAAAACCTACTTGAATAAAAATTTTCCTGGAGGGACTTCCCTGGTAGTCCAGTGGCTAAAACTCTGGGATCCCAATATGGGGGCCAGGGTTCAATCCATGGTCAGGGAACTAGACCCCACATGCTGCAACTAAGAGTTTGCATTCCTTAACTAAAGATTCTGCATGCTGCAACTAAGACCCAGTATAGCCAAATAAATAAATGTTTTTTAAAAACCTTCGAAAAGAAAGAAAGAAAGAAAAGGAAGGCAGGCCGGTCCCTGCCAGAGAGCAGGGTGGTCTCACCACGGTAGGGCAGTGCTGGACTCCGGGTGCCCAGCCCTGCAGGGGGCCTCAGGGACCCCCAGCCTCCCTGCTCCCGGGGGGTCCCACTGCCCTGCACACTCTCACCCAGCACTAACGCACACCCTCCAGCACCGTCACACAAGCACCCACGCGCTCACCTTTCTGAACCCGCCCTGGGCCCTCGCCAGCCACCAAGACCCCACCCGCGCTCACTAAGGGAGCTGTCCTGCATCCTCGGCCTTCCAGCCTGTGACCCCGCCAGCACCAGGTCAGCCGCCAGGACACCCCGGCCTCAGCGTCCCTGTCCAGCACCTGGAGGAGGGGGCGCGTGTCCTCTCAGCCCGCCCACCCGCCGTTTCTCTTCTGGGTCCCCGTCTCCCCCTTTAGCCCCAGATGCCCCCGAGGCTCACGGCATTCATCTCAACACCGCGTGTCCCTCCTCGTCCTGTGATGTTGGGTCTGCGGGCCATGCCTGCCTAGTTGCTGGAGCGTGGCGGCCCCCCAAGCCCTGCCTTACCCCCAGGTGAGCCGCCTGGCCCCAGCCTTACCTCACCCCATGTGTCATCCCTACTCTGTGCCTGCAGGGGCAGTTGGGCATCAGCGCATCCGCCCGCCCGCCCTAAGTGTGCCCGTCATCTGCCTCCTGCACGTGACTTACCTGCCTTTCCTTCTTCTCTGACTTCCAGCTGGCTTTCTGTCCCTCCGTTCCACAGGAACGTCTCCCTAAACAAAGAAATCGAGTTAATGACGTCAGAGCGATGTGACGAGCTCCCACTGAGGGCTTCCCGTCGTGATGTCCCTTCTGCCCCGCGTCCAGCTCAGCCTTCCATCAGGGCTGCTTCTCCTCTGCCTCTCCTCCAACTCCCACTTGCATCCCTTAAGCATTTCTATCCTGAGCTCTCCTCAGACCTGCAGGATTTCACGTGTTGCTGATCCCACGAACCCCCACACACATTCTCCAAGCCATCAGGAGCCTCCCAGCCTCAGCCGACCTAAAAATCAGCCTTGATTCTAACCCCCGCACCCCACCTCCGGACACACACACCCCTGCCGGACCTGTTCCTCTAACCTTCCCCGCTGTCGCTGGCCCATGCTTACTTGAGACATCTCAGCACCGTTCTCCGTCCGTCCCTTTCTGATGCCCTGGTAATCCGTCCCCACTTCCTATCGATTCCCTCCCCAAAGTGTGTCAAACGTGTTCACTTCCCTGCATCTCTGGGCCGTCACCCTGGTTCAAGCCTTTACCACCTGTTTCCTCAGCTACTGTGATCATCTACCAACTGGCCTCTCATCTCTGTCTCGAGCATGTGACAATCCATGGACCACACCCAAGCCAGGATGTTCCAACAGCCCTGTCCCCTAAGTGGCTGCTTGTTCCATTCAGGAAAAAATTATGATTTCTTCCTCAGGTCTGCGAAGACCTGAAATCTCCCTTTCTCTCTCTCTTTCCCTTTTCTGCCCTTCTGCAATCATATTCACCTCCTCCCTGGTGCTTCCAGTTCAAGGTTTTTGCCCACGCTCTTTTCCCCGCCTCCTACCACTCCACCCTTTGCCTTTTCCCCCCTTCCAGTCTCAGCTTTTAAAAGTCTTAAACCATATATGATTAATATATAAGCCAGGCACCTGGTCATGGCTCCCTGTTTGCTGTCTTTACACCCTTGTAATAATTTGCAGTTATTTGTTTGTTTGTTTGATGGCATCTCTTTAGCAGCAGGAGCAATGTCATCTTGCTCACAATTGAATTCTCGGTGCTTTTCAGTGTCTGCAGGCACATAGTAGGAACAGGAACACGATAAATATCATTTGCGTTATTTAATGCAAATGCGTATCAGATAAAATCTAGACTTTAGTATTTATGCTGCTATAATTCTTAACTTTTTATTATTGCATAATTTTGTTTATGTTCTCACACACTTTTAAAAGCGTAACATATTTTAAAACTTAGATATCAGCATGAAATTTACAGGTGATCATAAATCTCTAATGTAATACAGACTGAGTGCTAGATAACAAACGGAGCTGTTATTTGAATTTTTAAAATGGGAAGGCTTTAATATTTGATAGGCACTGAGTGTACCAGGTTATTGAGCAAGCTAATAGAATTATGATGGCTCTGAAATCTGAGGAGAGCATCATTTCTGTCTTTCCTCTTGGAGGAAACTAAACAGAGAAGAGCTCTAACCTAAAGAGAGGTTTACTTATCTCATCCATGTAGGTGTTGATCAAGATTAGGAAAAGTTAATGACTTGAGCAAGAAAACAGACCCCTGTAAATAACATTATCCCAACACTGCATATTTTACGTTGTTTGTAAATTGGTTCTGCTGAACCTTTTTTCCTACACATTTCATCAATATATATTATTTGTGACATTGCCAGTGAAAGAAAAATAACTGATGATGTTAGGGAACTCGTGCTCATGTGAGCTCAGTCGTATCTGACTGCGACCCCAGGGACTGCAGCCCACCAGGCTCTTCTCTCCATGGAACTTTCCAGGCAAGAATACTGGAGTGGGTTGCCTTTTCCTTCTCCAGTAGATCTTCCCGACCCAGGGATCAATCCTGCATCTCTTGCATCTCCTGCATTAGCAGGAAGTTTCTTTAGCCCTGAGGCACCTGGGAAACCCTATATTAGGGAGGTCCATGGTTACTTTTAAACCGTATGTGCCTACCCAGAGAGTGACAGTTCCAAATAAAGGTCATCTAAACCTCTTGCAAGTTTTTACTTTTTTCCAATTGCTATTTATCTGCCTAGTGAAACGCAATCACATCACCTTTTGAGTGACTGACTCTAATATAATTACATACTTGGTGTACCTGGATCTTAAACTTCTGCTTCACGATGGTCACACTAGACTTATTGATTCATCCATTAAATCAATTCAAAGGACAGAATTTTCAGTACTGTCTTTTAAAATATTAACTCACTTGTGGATTGGCAGGGAAAGAAAAAAAAAGGTTCTGATACCTCATTTATAGCTATTTGAAATCACCAGCCCTTCCAACTTCTTAGTTTCAGCAATTATTCAGAAATAGAAGTCAATTAGAAGTCCCAACAGAAAGCATGAAAAGAAATTTCCCTGGGGAATAAACGTGTTACTTGGTCGGGTTCCTAAGTCAATTAAATTACAGCCCATATTTTGCTAAGATTTAAAAACTCTCCACATGTCTATGTAATAAGAAAAAAAGGGGGATGGTGCTTCCAGGCTTTATAAGTCAAAAGATAAAACAAGTTTGTCCTATCTTTAAAAAATTAAATATGCATAAAATATATACTTGTGCTATTTTGATTAATGTCCTCTTAATTTAAAACATGCCAGTCAAATTATATTGCTTCAGCTAAGATATCCCTCCTTATTTTTATAGAAAGGAATTAGCTACCATGCAAACACAGAGACTATAAATTCAGCATTTATATATATATGTAGAAACAGTGGGCTTTTAAAAGGATAAAATTAGTTGTTTTTCTCTTCCTTTGTTTTCCAAAGTGTTCTAATTTTTAGTTCTGTAGGTGAGAGATGCAGGAAAACGGTGGGGAGTGAAGGGAAGGTGAAGAGGGGAGGAGATGAGGATTTATAGACCCCATCACACGAGTTGTTCATAGTGGGAGGCTCCCCAGAGACAGGATCTGAAGGGCGTCAGCCCAGAGACCAATGGGTTACAGGAAAAACTCAACCCTTCTTTGCACAAACGTCCCACTCATCTTCTGCACCAGCTCCTCAGAAGGATCTAGAATATTCCCGAGCACTACAAAGAAGGGATTTTTTTTTTCTTGTTCCCTTGGGATGATAAGAGGTACAGATGAAGGAGGGTAGCATAACCTACTAACCCTTGATAAAACTTACATTGCTGGAGTCAAAGACGTGGTGAGCATTTTAATGCGTCAGGACACACCAGGAATCACCTCTTCTTAGAAATCCATCCTGCAAGTAATTACTTTCCTTCCTCCTGGAAAGAGGTAAAATGAGGCATAATTTAACACGCACAAATGATGTCTTATTACGTGTTTATATGTAAGTAGGACACTGCGGGTACACGGGTATGCCCATGTTATTTACATGCATGGTTCCTTGCTTGTCGCTGTGTGGTTAACAGACTGGCACTGCGCCTGGCCTCCCAGGTTTCGCAGAGGTCAGAGACGAGCTATGCCCCCGAGGCTGGAGGTGCGGTTAGCACCGGCAGGCAGGCCCTGCTGGGTTAATAGGATGAGATCAGAGTTCAGGGCCCACCAGCTCCTGTTCTGCTGTGAAGAGGTGCCCTCTCCCCTCGGTCCTGCCAAAGCTCTCTGCACAGCGGGCGTGTTTCCCGGCTGCCTGGGGTGGCCTGCTTGTTGGTTTCGTGTTTTCTGTCCGTCTTGCCTGGCGTGGTAGCAGTTCCCCAGGGCAGGAAGGCCACAGAGCGCTTTCCCTGGCAGCTTGCGTCTAAAAGTCCTTTAGCAGAACAGCTGTGCCCTTCTCCTCTGCTTGCAGGTTAGAGAGGAGGCTTCTGGCTACTGGAGCCAAAGCAGAGGCTTCCCAGCGGGTAAAGAGGCTTCCCAGGGGCAAAGAATCTACCTGCCAGTGTAGGATACCTGGGTCGGAAGGATCCCCTGGAGGAAATGGCAACCCACTCCAGTGTTGTTGCCTGGACAATTCTGTGGACAGAGGAGCCTGGTGGGCCACAGTCCATGGGGTCGCAAAGAGTCGGACACTTCTGAAGTGACTGAGCATGCACGCAGGCAGCTGAAGCAGAAGGGGCTTATCTCAGAAGGGAGGGGCTCCAGCCAGCAGCCGCATCCAGCGCTCTGCACCCTTGGCCGCCTCCTTTCGCTTTTGCCTTGAAGGAGCGGCAGAAGGGAACAGGCTCTTAATTAACGCCACCTTCAAATGCTCCAGCAAGTGCCCAGCTGGCCTGAGACTCAGGCCACCGCCACGTGCCTTCCTGGTGGCCTGGCGCTGCTCCTGATCACTGCTCCTGAACACCCAGCCCTTGAGAAAGGCGAGCTGCTTTCCTGAGCGCCGGTGAAAGCCTGGATAAGCATGTTATGCCAGTCTTTTCTTTAGATTGCTTGTAGGTTCTGTATTCTGGGAGCATAGGAAAGTTTATCGTCAGAGTTTCATTTTTATATGCACAAATGTAATACACAGACCAGGAAATGCGAGAGGGTGACTCAGGGTTGGCAAAAAGTAAAGAAGAGAAAGCCCTATCTCTTGTCACTCAACTCATACATGTTTTTTAATTTATTTTTTATTGAAGCATAGCTGATTTACAATATTGGTTCCTGCTGTCCAGAAAAGTGACTCAGTTATGCATATATATATATTATTTTGATATTCTTTTCTATTATGGTTTATGACAGAATACAGAATCTAGTTCCCCATGCTGTACAGTAGGACCTTATTGTTTATCCATCCTATATATAATTGTTTACATCTGCTAATTCCAAACTCCCACTCCATTCCTGATATATTTTTATATTTACCAACATTTTGGAATAAATAGGTGGTGCCTATCACTGAAACACATACAGTGTCTCTCTCCAAGCACGCATGGGTTGTAGGTGCTTCCCCATAACTTGGGAAATCGTGTGTCATGATGTCCCAGTTCCGCTGTAAAAGGAGACTGGCCCACAGGCGTGTCAGCCCAGGTTTGAGAGAAGCTGTGTGCTTCTGTGCATTTCCTTTCTGAAAGCTGCATTCTTCCTAGCAGCATCGTGATCTCAAAGCTGGGTAATACCCCCGAATAAAATGCCTCCTGAAGACGCGAGCAATAAATCCCCCAAAGAAATCCACATAACCCTCCTCACCCGGGTTCTATGCTTTCCATATATTAGCTAAGGATTAGTCTTCAGCCCTTCCACAGAAACCCAGGGAACTCATATGAAGTCACGTTTCTGTTAACTACATGCACACAAGAGCCATTGGAGAATTCCACCAAATTCCATTAAATTCCGGCGCTCTGCTCAGTAAATAGCCATGAAAACACCACGGTACTTAGAGCGAACCCTCCGTCCCCTGTGAACACCTTAGATTACAACCGTCTAATTACCATGTTTTGCAGTAACCTAGTGGGACTTCCACAGGTAATTAGAACTCCAGAGCTTTTCCACAGTAATCCAGTAAGGACCTCTTAACTAGAAAGGATTATGTGCTGCTAATATTGTGCCCACGTGTTTTCTGCAGTTAATTGTCTCCATTAATTTTTGGCAGCACTACAGAATCGCAGCAGCTTCTTACACTGTGACCCTTCATGCATCAACTTGAAGCAAGTACATTCCCTCCACCCCCATCACGTTCTCTCTCCTCTCTCTCTGCAATTTTTTTTCCCCCAGCAATCAATACCCTGATGAGAAAAAAGAATCTCATATCACTTCAATTACATTTTTTTTATGTCACATCAGGATGATTTCTGTTCAGCTCCTCTCTAGGCGAGCAGGTAGACATCTAAAGAGGTTGTAGCTTTCATCGTCTCTTATGGAAATCTCAAAAGAGGGGATCAGGAATTGACGACAGTTTCTTCTTTTTCTTGTCTGTTCCAAGCAGCGTTTGCTAAGAGGACACGGACCTTATTTTTTACATTTGAATCTTCAGAGTCCAGAACATAGTACATGCTCAATAAATGGACTCAAAAGGTACTTATTCTGCCAGCTCTTTATCTAGAAAGCCCTGTCGGTGTTTGATGAGTGCGTCCAAATCAACTGAAAAATGCTTCTACAATATGACAACAAGTGAATTACTGAGCATACAGTTTGAGAACTAGGGTTATGAGTTTATTTATGGACAAGATCTTTGTTAAGGCAGTCACTTATATCAACTTTAATGTTACATGCACACGCACATACACACACAGGTATGAATTCCTTTTACCGCACCCCCCCCCCCCGACTTACCAGTTCCTGGCTCACTGAGTTGACTTCCCTCCATCCCCAATCTTCCTGCCTTTCTCCTTGTCTCTTTCCATAAGTGTGTTTGAGCTTTAGGCTGGGGGAGGAGCTGGACGTAGACCCAGCCAATTACCACCTCGTTATAAGGTAAGGACTTGCTTCTTGTGCAAGTGTCTCTTTCTGCCCCCATGATTAGGGCTCACAGGAGTGTTCAGAGGTGTATCATCAGTTCTGCTCTTGGAGAACCCCTCCCAAAGCTTTCTATCATAGCACACACAGAAGACGGTATGACATAATGAAGACATCCTGGATTTTACTGGCAAAGAGACTCATTTTTGAATCTTGGCACCACTTTAGAAAATTACTTGGCCTCTCAGTCCACTATTTCATCAGTAAAATCAGGATAGTATTACCTAGTTCACAGAGAGAATGGTGACAAACAAGGAGACGCGCCTGGATCTTTGTCGTCGTTCAGTCGCTCAGTCATGTCTGACTCTTTGCGAGGACTGCGGACACCAGGCTCCTCTGTCCTCCACCATCTCCCAGAGTTTGTGGAAACTCATGTCCATTGAGTCATTGATGCCACCCAACCATCACATCCTCTGTCACTACCTTCTCCTCCTGCCTTCAATCTTTCCCAGAATCAGGGTCTTTTCCAAAGAGTCAGCTCTTCACATCAGGTGGCCAAAGTATTGACGCTTCAATTCAACATCATTCCCTTTTATGAACACCCAGGACTGATCTCCTTTAGGATGGACTGGTTGGATCTCCTTACAGTCCAAGGGACTCTCAAGAGTCTTCTCCAACACCACAGTTCAAAAGCATCAATTCTTCAGCACTCAACCTTCTTTATGGTCCACCTCTGATATCCATACATGACTACTGGAAGAACCATAGTTCTGACTAGACAGACCTCTGCCGGCAAAGTGATGTTTCTGCTTCTGAAGGCACTGTCTAGGTTTATCATAGCTTTCCTTCCAAGGATCTTGGTAGGTTCGTGGTGAACACAGGTTTCTCTGTGTGCATTCCAGCCCCAGAATGCCTTGTCCTTTGGCAGGTCAGGAACCTCCTGATGAAGACCTCTGGTCCCTCCCAGAAGAGGGAAGTGATCCTGATTCTCAGCTTGTGGCCGGAGGAGGGGCTCTGATTAAGCCTTGCTGTCAGGGAGAATTTACAAAACGCCTGCCCTCAGCACAATCGTATAACGATCCTAATTGAATACATACCAGGCTGCAGCGATCATGCTTTATGTCTAATTGACTGGAAAATAACCCTCACTTGTTCTTACCATCAGGCTTATACGGAGACAGCAGACATCGGCTCATCCCTGAACCCACCTGCAGTCTTCCCTGGTCAGCCCCCTCCCAAGATCTTCCCCTCTTACCGGGAAAGTCCATGACATTGCAGAGTCTGTCTCCATATCACACTTTTGAGTGGAGTATTCACTGTATGCTATTTTCACTGCAATCTGGGTTACTAAAGTTAAGATTTGCCCTATCCGTGATCTAAACCTGTGTTTCTCCCGTGGTTTCTCTCTTTTTTCATTTTACTGGCAATTTTACTCTTAGACTCTTGCCTTATTTGTCCCATATCTCTACATCCATGTATGTATACAATGGATATTTGCTTTTGGTGTTTTTATAGGCATGATTTGTGGAGAAGAAAGGTAGATTGCTCTTACACTGAGGATTTAAGTCTACCACTTCATCTAAAACTAAGGTCCTGGAAGAGAATATCTAGTCAATTTATCAAAACATAAAACTTTGAGTAAACAGTTTTTATGATCTTCAAGAGGAAAGTTTTTTTATTTTTTTCCCTTTCAAAATCCAAGGTGGCTTTATTTTGCAAAAATAGAAAAAAAAATTGACAAGCTGATCCTAAATTTCACCTAATAAAACAAATAATCCAGAATATCTGAAGCACACTTGAAAAAGATGAAAAAAGTTAGAGGACTTGAAGATCCTAACTTCAAAACTTCATACCAGCTACGGTGAGCTAGCCAATATGGTAATTGCATAAAGACAGGCATACAGATCAGTGGAACAAAACTGCGAGCTCAGAAATAAGTCCTCCTATTTATGGTAAATTAGTGTTCAACAAGGGTGCTATTGGGTTTCCCTGTTAGGAAATACTTCCAGCCTTGCTCAGAACTGTCTATTTTTCCAGGACCCTGGAAAGTCCACCTCCTCCATGAAGTCTGTCCTGACTTCAGATGAAGTCCGCACTAAGGGTCCCCTCTCTCAACCTCAATCCTACACACAATCATTTCATTGCTTTGTGTCTTCCAGATCAAATGATCAGTTCTTTTCAGGGAAGAATCAGGGCTCATGTAACTTCAATATTATGAATCGTATATTTTTCGTGGTTCTCTATGCTTTCAAATCAGAGCTCAGCACTAAACATCTGAGCTCTAGAGTCAGACTAGCTACATTCCAACACTCCCATGTCCAAACGTCACGCAACTACCATTCCGCCACTGCGTGAAACTAGGCACCTTCCTCAGCCATTCTGTGCCTCAACTGTCTCGCCTGTCAAGTGGGCATGATACTAACATCTACTGTTGGAGCTCATAGAGACAGGATAAGTGCTTAGAGCAGTGTCTGGCACATGGTAAGCTCTCACCAAACGAGGGCTCCTGCTGCCATCACCACTATCCTTGCAATCAGATGGGTGATTTCAAATGCCGTTGACTTGGCTTTTGTTAAAACCTGAGCTAGAATCACCAGTGGAAAGTACATTTTTCAGACTCATATTTCATTTAGTCACTTGACAAACTTAATGAAACACACCTCCCCACGTGGCATTTTGGAAACTGGGATGGCGTGAGGATGGTGATGAGAAGGCCAGGGACTTTGGAGAGTGAGATACCAGGGCTGAATGCTGTTTGGGGGATCTTTCTGCTTTGGCCAGGCCAGGTAAATCATCCTCTTGGTCATCTTTCCTAATGTCAGGAATCTCAACATTATTCCTAATTCATTAATATATTCCCTAGAGAATAATGATAGCTGGAAATAAGGTATGCAGAGCTAGAAATAGCTACTTAATAAGTGGTATCTTTTTATTGTATAAATGGGCCCCATTGCTTTTCTGTCCTGTATCTAATATTACCTCTCACTTAATGGTTTTTGTTTCCTTTTTTTCAATTTTTGTGATAATTTGGATTGTGATTCAACCCAGGACAAGCATTTTTAACCCACCATTCCTATCCTTGCCCCGGTATGGTTATTTGGAAACTTTAGCATGGAGATCTGAAAATTTCGGATTAAAAAAATGACTTGTGAGTATCACAGTTTCAGGTTTATTACACCCAGTTTGTTAAAAAAAATAAAAAAGAAGAAGAAGAAGGATAATAAATAACAAAGTAAAATTAGCCAAGTTATCCAGTGGTTTTAAAGTAAATTTTTAAAAAGCTCATTCTTTTTTTTTTTAGTTGCTCATTTGTGTCCAACTCTTTGCAACCCCATGGACTGCAGCCCACCAGGCTCCTCTGTCCACAGGATTTTCCAGGCAAGAGTACTGGAGGAGGTTGCCATTTCCTTCTCCAAAAAATGAGCATTTAGCTTGTGAAAGTCGCTCACTTGTGTCCGACTCTTTGTGACCTCATGGACCATACAGTCCATGGAATTCTCCAAGCCAGAATACTGGAGTGGGCAGCCTTTCCCCTCTCCAGGGGATCTTCCCAACCCAGAGATCGAACCCAGGTCTCCTGCAGGCAGATTCTTTACCAGCTGAGCCACCAGGGAAGCCCAAGAACACTGCAGTGGGTAGCCTATCCCTTCTCCAGTGGTTCTTCCTGACCTAGGAATCGAACCAGGGTCTCCTGCATTGCAGGCGGATTCTTCACCAACTGAGCTATCAGGGAAGCCCGATGTATGCATACAACTAAACGCAATATATGCATGCATACAAATAAACAAAACCCATCGTGTAGTGTTTTCACATGAACTGTGAAACAGAAGCTCCCCGAACCGGAGGAGACGTGCCGGAGAGTACAAGCAGGCTTCCCAGGACCCGCCGTGTTCTCTGCTCCAAGGTCATGAGCAAACCAGAGTGCTCTGTAGAACAGTTTGCTGACCGCTTGTAGAGAGCAGAGACGCAGTAAGAAATGTGCGCAAACCCGTGTGATATTCCTTTCCTGTGGGCACCCCGGCAGCAGGAAATTTGTTTCTGAGCAAACAGAATTTTGGTCACACCGAACTTCTCAGTGGTAGAATCGCTGCCAGAATTGTATTCTGTTCTGGATGATGTTGGTTACACTCACTCACGCATGCACGTTTAAGCCGATTTGAACAACAACACAGTTTACCTCGAGAGGAGAAAACTAGACAATGAGGAGACAGGACTCTGCCGAGTGTGAACCTGCCCTCCACGCGGGGCCATGTTCCCCACCAGGCCTGTGCCACAGTCGTGGCTGATTGTAAACCCCAGACTCTCCTCTCACAACCCCCGTGACCTTGAGAAGGTGGGCCTGGTCATTAGACAGAAGAGCTGAGACCTTCCATCTGCGTCTCCAGCCTCTGTCTCTTCCTCTCTACGGACACCACTGGTGGCTTCATCTCTGCAGGCAGGGGCGAGAAGGAAGTGGGCTGACCTGTGAGGGCGCCCCGCAGAATTCCAGAGACCACCTGGCTTTACCGCTTGGAGTTTTGGTTTCTATCGTCAGAAAAGTGAAGACAGTGGGTCACAAGCGGATAACCAGGGGCCCTGGGAGCTTAAAACTCTCCTTGAACCTGTGAGGACTTTGCTGAGGGATACCTCCGCTTCTTGCTTCCCAGGTCTTGGGGGTAGGTAAAGGGCACACATGGAGATTGCTGAAATAATGTTTTAAACACAGCTCATCCAGAACACTAGAGGAGGTGAAACAGAAACTATTTAGGGGGCGTGTGTGTGCTAAGTCACTTCAGTCGGGTGCTTCTCTTTGCGGCACTGTGGACTGTAGCCCGCCGGGCTCCTCTGTCCATGGGATTCTCCAGGTTAGGATGCTGGAGCGGGTCGCCATGCTCTCCTCTAGGGGATCCTTCCTGAGCCAGGGATCGACCCCGAGTGTCTTACATCTCCTGCATTGGCAGGCTGGTTCTTTACCCCTAGGGGCACCTGGGAAGCCCCTATTTAGGGGAGAGCTCTTATTGACCGGAGATGGTGTAAGACCTGTTCTTCCCAAGGCTAAGAGGTCGAATTAAACAAATCCCCCTGTGTGTTCCACAGCAAGAGCTCCATCCCCATGATGGAGCATTCTCCCCATCACGGTGGCTCTGACGGCTCGGGCCACGAGCTGCCAGCTCGGTTCTAAGATGGAACGAGCAGCCCTCCCAGGTGGGGGTCTTGCTGTCTCTGAAGTGAAGAGCCCAGGACGATAGCTCTGGAAAGTCAGGAGCCCCTGGCCGTGATGTGCCGGCCGCGCGGGCTCTGCCTTCATGCTTTCAGCCCTGGCGGCTCGTCCTTTGGAGACTCCACCTTCAGCCTTTGGGGCACCTCCTTTCGGTCTGCTTACGGCGTCTCTGAGATTTTTCATTGCAAGCGTCTTGTTACTGCTGGAGATCGTTTCTGTCCCCAGACTTGTAAGGATTTTTAATCAGGTCCTCAGAGAAACAATTAGATGTCATGACCACCGGATAAATCCCTTGAATTACCCTTACATGCATACAGGCCATTGGAGAAATTGTCTAATGATTTGACAGACGCTTTTAAGCTTCTCGGAGTAGACAGACAGTCTTCAGGGTGATCTCAAAGATAATGTCAGAAGTCAGGAATCAAGCATGGACCCTGGGGGAATTGGCTAAATTAAGAATGAAAGTACATGGCTGTGGACCCATGAGCAAATGTACTTGGGTAAATTCTGGACTTACAGGGTAGTCATCAACTATGTTAAATTTATCCAATTATTCTTAAGCTAGGCTTATCTGTGTTTTGGAGCCCCTGAAGTCAGTGGAGATAGTGAGGTAATTTTATTATTATTATTATTTTTTTTTTTTTTTGCAAATGTAGGCTCTACCTTTTTCCCAGAGATCAGAATGCAGTCTGCCTCATCTGTTTCTTGATCATACAGGACTATCAGCTGTTTTATTGGTAGGTTTTCCTCTTCAGTTTCATCAAAAGTTATTGCACTGACTGACAAATTCTTCATCAGTGATCAGCAGGTGGAAGGTCTTGAGGTGATCCTCTACGTTTAGTCCTCTCTGAAGCTCAGGCTCTCTGACTGTTCCCCACGATGTCTCACCATGAAGTTGCCTGCTTGAGCATCAGTCATTTCCTACAGTCGTAAAGCCTGACCTTGATTCAGCTCCCACATCCAGTTTCTCAAGTGTCCATTGATATTATGGACAGCGTGTTGAGACTCCCCACTGGAGAACCTGGGGTTGATCCAGGCCCCCTGCAGGAACAGCAGCTGGCTGGGTGATCATCTGTCTGGACCCGGCGATCAGAGAGGCTTTCCAGGGTAAACCACCGGAGAAGCCACCAGGAAGCCTGCACTTCAAGGATGACTGAGGTTGGGAGGTTATTGGTGATGAGCTGTGTGCCCCAGGGAAGGAGAAGGGCCTCAGCTGGAAGGACAGGGCTGGTACAGAGCTGAACCACCGGCAGCTCGAGCCCCCCACCCCCCATCGTGCAAGGAGCTGAGAGCATAGGAACAGTCCCAGTTCTGGGCCCCACGAGATAACCCTGGGCATCCAGGTGCCACCTTTCATATTTCAAAAGGGCTC
Organism: Muntiacus reevesi; assembly: GCF_963930625.1. Lineage (NCBI taxonomy): Eukaryota > Metazoa > Chordata > Mammalia > Artiodactyla > Cervidae > Muntiacus > Muntiacus reevesi. The sequence continues at coordinate 162,449,631 of NC_089251.1, forward strand.
AAAGGAAAGCGTGAGTCTTCCCTGCTGGCTCAGGCAGTAAAGGATCTGCCTGAAATGCAGGAGACCCATATTTGATCTCTGGGGTTGGAAAGATCCCCTGGAAAAGGGAATGGCAACCCATTCCAATATTCTTGCCTGGGGAATTTCATGGACAGAGGGGCCTGGTCAGCTACAGTTCATGGGGTTTCAAAGAGTTGGACACGACTGACCAGCTAACACTTTCACACCTTCACTTTCTAAAGGAAAGTGTACAATTTCCTTTAAGAAGCCTGCACAGTTTAACTGAAATGTCAAGTTGCTTTGGGCAGAAATTACATCAACTCAGTATGATGATAACAGTTAACTCAGGCTGACCTGAATCCTCATTAACAGTAACATGTCTTTGAGTTAGAAAAAGAGAGGAAGAAAGGAAAAAAGAAGAGGGAGAGAGAGCTAGAGAAAATTACTTATTGTTTCTTTGGCAGACAAACATCTTTCAAACACAGTAGTTGGAAAAATGGTGGAAGGGAATGTTGATTTTGAAAGAACTTAAAAAGAACTGGCATAGACTTTCTCCCAGGCTAGTTCAATTATAGAGCAGCTATTGCTTCATGCAGAACAGCTGTTGTGTGCATGCATGCTAAGTCATTTCAATCGTGTCTCTGTGACCCCCCCCCCATGGACTGTAGCCCAACAGGCTCCTCTGCCCATGGGATTCTCCAGGCAAGAATACTGGAGTGGGTTGTCATTTCCTTCTCCAGGGGAATCTTCCCAACCCAGAGATCAAATCCCTGCCTCTTACATCTCCTGCATTGGCAGGTGGGTTCCTTACCACTAGCACCACCTGGGAAGCCATAGAACAGCTATTATGCCTCTTTAAATTTTGTGATTCAAGTAAAAGCTGTACATTTTACAAATAAAAGCAACTTAAGATAATAAGGGACTTCCCTCGTGGCTCAGATGGTAAAGCGTCTGCCTGCAATGCAGGAGACCCGGGTTCAATCCCTGGATTGGGAAGATCTCCTGGAGAAGGAAATGGCAACCCTCTCCAGTATTCTTGCCTGGAAAATCCGATGGTCAGAGGAGCCTGGTAGGCTATAGTCCATGCGGTCGCAAAGAGTCAGACACAACTGAGCGACTTCACTCACTCACTCAAGATAATAAGGTACCCCGTTTATTTACAGTGAAGAAATCTAGACACAGTGAGGTCAGATGAGTCCATTCACACAGAGGTCCTGGGTCATCAAGGTCCCCTGATTTCCAGCAGGCACTTTACCTCAACCCAGACCTTCTCAGCTGACAGTTATACACCAATTTCCTACAGTTCTCCTTACATGTTTCGTCTTCGTTAATACTTAGTCAACTTCCGTCTTTAATAGTCAACTTACTAGATTCTCTCTTCTAGATACTTGCCAAGGTTGACCATAGACATTTGCAATCTGTGACATATTTATGAGGATGATCACCCAGATTTTTTTTATTAATTTATTTATTCTAATTGGAGGCTAATTACTTTACAGTATTGTAGTGGTTTTTGCCATACATTGACATGAATCAGCCATGGATTTACATGTGTTCCCCATCCTGAACCCCCTCCCACCTCCCTCCCCATCCCATCCCTCTGGGTCTTCCCAGTGCACCAGCCCTGATCACTTGTCTCATGTATCAGACCTGGACTGGCGATCTGTTTCACATATGATAATATACATGTTTCAATGCTATTCTCTCAAATCATCCCACCCTCACCTTCTCCCACAGAGTCCAAAAGACTGTTGTATACATCTGTGTCTCTTTTGCTGTCTCACATATAGGGTCATCTTTACCATCTTTCTAAACTCCATATGTATGCGTTAGTATACTGTATTGGTGTTTTTCTTTCTGACTGACTTCACTCTATATAATAGGCTCCAGTTTCATCCACCTCATTAGAACTGATTCAAATGTGTTCTTTTTAATAGCTGAGTAATACTCCATTGTGTATATGTACCACAGCTTTCTTATCCATTCATCTGCCGATGGACATCTAGGTTGCTTCCATGTCCTGGCTATTATAAACAGGAGCACCCAGATTTACACTTCAGATCCAGATGGGTGGCTGCAGACACAGCCAGCCATCCCACCAGCCGGGACAGCTCATCTGCAGGACAAAGGTGGGTGTGGTGCTCCAGAAATGGGAAACACACATCTAACAAAAGCCATGCATCCAAGGTGGCAACAGGTGCAGCCTCTGAGACCAGCAGCCTCACACCTTGCCCTCCATCAACCTGCTTGGCGCTGGGTCCGCGCTTCCCCGAGCCTCGGTATGTGTGACAGCTGGTGGTCCCCTACCGTGTGGTCCTCATGCGTTCATCTTTCAGGGACACTTTCCCCTTTTCCATGTTAGATTATAGGCAGTAATGCCGTGTCCTTCTCTTTCCTGCAATGTTAGGTCTGTGTCGGGGAATTTTCAGGTTTACAAAAGCTAAGTAAATCTCTCACCAATAAGATAAAGGTCATAAAATGTGAATTAAGAATATGGAGCGTGGAAAGGCAGTTTGCAAAGATGAAGCAAGCCTGGCTGGTTCTTCTTAGCCGCGGGTATTATAATCATCTATTTGCTTGAGTACACCTCAAAATGATGAAGGTTCTTTTTCCCAAAATTAAATTCCTGAGAAAGACACACCTGCTTGGTAATAGGTTATTCCATCTTTTTTGGGGTGAAGCTTTAGTGTTACTTTTCAAAGAAAGATTTAAAGCTTTCTTTCCTATTTTTTATATAATAACATCTAAAGGGGGGAATCAGCTGCTTTTTAAGAAAAATCTGCTTCCTAATCTCACTTTTGAACTCACTTTTGAACAGGAGTCAAATCTTGCATCTGCTATTTTTGATGTTGAAGTCTTATCAAAGAAGGCAGGCCAGATTTAGATAGGAGGACTTGTTCAATGTGTTTTTTCAAAAAAAAAAAATTATTTTAGAGGCATGTGAATATGGTCTCTCCAAAGTATAAAAATAAGTTAATGGATTATAGTATTTAATATGTGATATATCAGATGTAATAAGCAGTGTTCTCAGATGATAGACAGCAGTGGCCCCGCACTCCTGGGCCATGGACCAGTACCGGCCTATGGCCTGTTAGGAACTGGGCTGCACAGAAGGAGATGAGTGGCGAGTGAAGCTTTGTCAGTATCTACAGCCGCTCTCCATTATCTCATTACCACATGATCACGATGCAACGATTTACGGTAGAAATGAAGTGCACAAGAAATGTAACCTGCTTGAAGCATCCCGAAACCACCTCCAGCCCCTGCAGTCTGTGGAAAAACCACAAAATCCAAAAGGCTGGAGACCCCTATGTGGAGTGTTCTGACGCTTGAGTCCCTTTCTTCCAGAATGACCTTGTGTATAACCAGCTAGAACTCACACCCTGCCCTGGACAGTTATCCTTTTGGAGGGGGGCAGTGGGGGGAGGGTGCAGTCTGTCCTACGACTCTGCGGTTTTCTGCCATGTTTATGGAATACTCTAATATTGTAATAGTTAAGAGTTAGGGTTCTGGACTGTCTTGGTTTACAGTCCAAGGCTGTGTAATCTTGCTAGGCTTCACTTTCCACATCTTTGAAATGGCAATAATAACAGACCTTACCTCCCAGAGTCTGTATAAGGTTTTACTGAGTTAATATATTCAAAGCATATATACAATTTTCTGGTGTAATGTAAGAGCTCAAAAACATGATCAAATATTCTTATCATTCCTTTTGTACTCTTCTCTATCCATATTTTAACTCAATTAAAGCTTCTTGAAATCTTGGATATTCCCAAGAAGTAAAGTGAGGTCACTCAGTCGTGTCTGACTCTTTGCGACCCCAACGACTGTAGCCTACCAGGCTTCTCCATCCATGGGATTTTCCAGGCAAGGGTACTGGAGTGACTGGCCATTGCCTTCTCCATATATATTCCTAAATAGCTTTCAAATCTTTTCTCTCCTTTCATCCTCAGCCTGTGCTCTTCATTTATTCAGATACTGCCCCTGATCGGGACCCCAGCCTTCCAAGGGCACTCCTTGCCCTAGTCACTCTATCCTGATCCCCTCTTAAGGTCCCTTGTTCTGGTCAAGTAATCCCCTAGTGAAAGTCACTCTGTGGCTTTGCCTGGCCTTCACGGCAAAGTCCTTATTTCTTTGCCGGGCGCACCTGACCCTCACGATCAGCCTCTCTCCTCCCCACTGAGCTTGAACTTGGGCCTCTCACTCCACACCATGCCTCTCTCACCTCCCTTCTCTGTCTTGTGTCTGCGGATGCCCTCTGAGTCTTGCTTCACCAGACTCCTTCCTCCATGAGTGGTCCACTGAGCTATATGCCCAGGCAGCTTTTTAATGCTGACTCACACACACACCTGAGCTCCTACTCACAACCAAGCTTTATGAAAGGGATGCTGAGGATGCAGGTGATAGGAAGCCTGAGATAGAGAAGCCACATCCTGTAGATCCTGGGTTCTATTAGCTACAGGTAAGAAAGATCCTGATGCTGGGAAAGACGGAGGGCAAGAGGAGAAGCAAGTGACAGAGGATGAGATGGTTGGGTGGCATCACTGACTCAGCGGACATGAGTTTGAGCAAACTCTGGTAGATGGTGAGGGCAGGGAAGCCTGGCATGCTCCAGTTCGTGGTGTTGCAGAGTTGGACACAACTGAGCGACTGAACAACAGTCTTTACCCAGGCATATCCTGCTAAGGGTATTACAGAAAGAAGACCTCTTTCTCCCAGCAACTCCAGTTGATAAGGAGATTAGACCACATGCCAGCCCTGTGGGAATACTTGGTAAAGGGAATGAGTCAAAGCAGCCTGCTCTAACCCCTTCGTCTCAGAAGCACACTGTCAGAGAATCCATCACATCACAGGCAACCAGTTAGCCACCAGCACCTAAAGCCGCATCTTACGTGCTCTACATATGTTCCCTCCCTTAATCTCTGCTGGACTTCCTAGCTGGCTCAGTGCTAAAGAATTCGCCTGCAACAAAAGAGACACAGGGAGGAGACTCAGGTTCTATCCCTGGGATGGGAAGATCCCCTGGAGAAGGAAAAGGCAACCCACTCCAGTATCCTTGCTGGGAAAATCCCATGGACAGAGGAGCGTGGCAGACTGTAGTCCATGAGGGTGGCAAAAGAGTCGGATGTGACTTAGCGACTAAACAACCACAGCAATCTTCGTTGCTGCTCAGAAAGGTAGATGTTATAGTCTGCATTGTACAGATAAATAAAGGTGCAAAAAGAGGTATTTGCCAAGATGCCAAGATTATAAACTACAAATAGGAGTGGCCAGATATCAATAGAAGTCTGTGTGATTCAACAGCCCTTTCCCTCTGGTAATCGTTCATTTGAGTATCAGTATTGGCGTCGGACTAAGTTCTCTGACCAGTAGGATTCTGCCTTACCGTGTGTGTTCCGCACACATTTCCCACACATTGAAGTGAAGTGAAGTTGCTCAGTCGTGTCCGACTCTTTGCGACCCCGTGGATTGTAGCCTAGCAGGCTCCTCCGTCCCTGGGATTCTCCAGCAAGAATACTGGAGTGGGTTGCCACTTCCTTCTCCAGGGGATCTTCCCAACCCAGGGATCGAACCCGGCTCCTGCGTTGGAGGCAGATGCTTTAACCTCTGAGCCACCAGGGAATTAGACCTCAGTAAATAGTGAATGAATGAATCAATGAATGAATGAATCGAGTGAGTGAAAAATGGTGAACAGATGCATCGTTTTATTCCCATCACCCCAGGGAAGGCTGTGTTATCTTACATTTCCAAAGCAGATGGTCAAGAAATAATTTTTGAGCCAGATTTTTTTTTTTTTTTTGCAAAAGGAAAAATTTTATGAAGAGGAGGTACATGATAGATTTTCATTATCTCACTTTTCCGAATAGTTATTTTTTTATTCCTTTTGTTTAATTTTTATTTCATTTTTTAACATTTTTGAGAATTACAATTATCCTTTCATTCTTTTTTAAAATTTTTTTTGCAAATTTATTTTTGATTGGAGGAGAACAGCTTTCCAATGTGGTGCTGGTTTCTGCCATTCCCCAAGGCGAATCAGCCGTAAGTATACACATGTTCCCTCCCTCCTGACGCCCCCCCCCACCCCCGACCCCATCCCCCCCCCGCTAGGTTGGCAGAGAGCCCAGGTTGAGCTGCAGTGCCCATGCAGCAGCTTCCCGCTGGCTGTCTGTCTTACGCATGGTGGTGTATATATGTCAGTGCTTCTGTCGCAGTCCGCCCCACGCTCTCCTCCGTAGGCTGTGTCCCGAATCTCTTCTCTATGTCTGCGTCTCTGTTCCTGCCCTGCAAATGGGTTCACTGGTACCATTTTTTTCTCGATAGATGTGTATGCATTGTAGTTATTTTTAAGGGGGATGGGAGCCAAACTTCACACCATAACGATAAAGCCAAGGCTATCATTGGATGGTGAGTCTCCGGGTGATTCGTGAATGTTTTTTGTTTATTTGTGTTTCCCAAAATTACACTGCATTGTACAAGAAAAAAACTTTTTTTTCTAAGAAAAGTATGTTTGCAAGCTTGGGTTTCCTTAAAACAACTGCTCTAAAAGGAAAATAAAATTGGTGATAGCAATGTTCAGACATCACCATGTTCTATGCATCATTGGGACAGAGACAAATAGGGAAAACTTTTGTGACAGTTTAGTGAAACTATGAAATGTGTTTATTTCCATTGATAATTTAAGTAGTGGGATTACTTTAGTCATTCAAGTCCCTCTCATCCTTTTGTCATTTGCTTGGAAGGTGTATTCAGTTCTCTGTGATTTATGAAACATCAGGTGAAAGAACCAACTGTTTGAAAACTTCAACATTAAAGTCTCTATGCCAAGAACTTTTTCTTAAATTTGCCTGAATTCCCAGAGAAATTAGTCATTTGTAAGTCCTGCTAACAAATTACCATAAATTTAGTGGCTTACATCATGCATTTTTTTCCAGAAGCTGGAGTTGATGTTTATTTAATTCTGTCCATCTACTGTGTGAATTTATGATTGTGCTAAATAACACCTAACATGAGGCCTACTCTCAACAAACCGTTGCCTGTGGAATGCAGTGCTGGCAACTGTCAGCGCGGTGTGGTACAGAAAGCTCTAGAACCTTTCCACCTTGCCTGATGACAACTCGGTACCCTCTGAACAGAAAGGGTCCATGTGACCCTTCCCAAGCCCCATCAACCACCATTCTATGCTCTCTCTCTCTCTCTGACTTCCCTAGTTATCGCATATCAGTGGAATCATGCAGTATTTATCTTTTTGAGACTGGGTTATGCCACTCAGCATCATGTCCTCAAGGTTAACCCATGTTGTGTAGCATGTCAGGGCGTTTCCTTTTTATGGCTGGACAGTATTCCCTTGTATGTGTGCACCACACTTTTTTTTATATTCATTATTTATATTCATTATAATATATAATATAATATAATATAATATATAAAATATATAACATATAATATTATAATATTATATATTATATATATTTATATTCATAATATATATTCATAATATATAATATAATATAATATTATATTATATATTATATATTATAATATATAATATATATAATAATATAATATAATATTCATCCACGAATATTTAGGTGGTTTCCACTGTTTGGCTATTGTGATAACCAGAAGAAATGAAGTCCGTTCAACCATATTGCCAAGGATGGGACATTTTCTGTCTTTGGGATAACGCTTTGTTTCAATTAAGCAAGCTGAATTACCTTTAGAACTAAATTCTGGACAATTATATCAAGTTGTATGAACAAACATCAGGCTGGAAGTTGAGGGGATTTTTTTTAACTTCTGGGAGGTTTGGTAGTTACTCCCAAAGTTTACTCCCTGTAATATTCTGGTTTATTATCCCCCCAGAATGTATATGCAGTAGCCTTTCATGTCTGAAAATTATTCTGCTTGAGTGTTATTGTGCAACATGCCTGGTACAGCAGAACTATAAAATTAGAATTCAAAAGCCACAGCCATTTTAACTGTAAAAAAATAAAATTTTAAACCTATAAAGGAATTTATGAGATTATTTTGCTCATCGTTTTACTTTTGTTTTTGGAATTTTCCATATAAGGAGAGTCTTTAGACTTTCCCACTAGTTTTAAGACATAAAAATTCATATTGCCCTAAATCAAATTAAATTTGGACATATTTTCTTATATAGCTAGTATTGGTAAAGAGTAACTTTGATATCTTTTCTGTTTAATATATTTCATAATGAGTCATATATTCATTGTCTTATATTCACTGTCTTATTATCAAGTTGATAAAAGTCAATTTGTTTGATCCATAAGTGTCATTTTCTCAAGTAGAAGGGTAGCATTAACTGGGAAGTTGCTACTGCCTGATCATTGGACTGTTGCTTCATAGTGGGGCATATAAGGGTGACATCAGAGATCACTATTTGTCTCCAGAAAATCCACATTAGGCTAATTAGATTTGCACACTACCTGCAGATGAGGGTAGGACCACACATTTATTTTATAGGAGACCATGCATGAGGCGGTCCAGACAACACAGACCACCCTGGACACATAACTGAGACTCAGATAACCCATGATACTCATGTATCTTTACATGTAGTAGATGGTCCTAATGAAATATATGCCTTTCTTCCAGATCATCATACTTATTCACATAAGATACACATACATATTTGACATCTATCTATTCATGTATCTATTCATGATGCTCAGTTTCTCTTCCATGCTAATTTTAGCTCCTTGCTTATTCATATTCAATGCTTTTGTTTAATTGGTCCTCCTGTACAATTGCACTTCTCTGTCTTGGACAATGTCTGTTTATCTTTGGAAGAGTCTAATTTCTGATGAAAAGTCCATTCTGTTCATCCTATAATTTGTCACTTGCCTTTCTTTAATTCAGAGTTCTTTATATGGATCAGCCACATCTGTATTTCCTAAAGCCTTTAAACCTTTTATTAGATAAAACAAACACTCAAAATGCACATAGTGAACACAGCACAAGGAACTATATGCTCAAAATGAATGCATTGACTTTAAAATATGTATGCCTAATGCTCGAATTCAAAATAAGTGAATTCGCTTAATATTACATGTATAAAATCTTAGCTTAATTTCAGGGAAAGAGTACATGTTTAGAAATGCCTGCAGTTATTATAAACAGTCATGGAGATTTCAAAGTAGCAAAACAGATACTAACCATGTGGTGGGTCTTGCCAATAGTTCACATCCTTGTTTTCCTATTTTAACCAACAAATGGGTTTTGTCAAACCCCAAACTACGGGCCTGCCCATTGTCTGTGTATTTTTCTTGTCACCCTGGGCACACCTCCGATTTTTAACTTCCCTAACAAGAAAACATACCAGATGCACCCGCCTTAGAGTGGCATTTTTAGGAGTTTTACCTGGTGCATATTCTACTGTACTTTTTTAACTTGCAGATTTTAGTACCTTATTGTTAGTTATATGCTCATTTTGGCATGTATCACATCTGAGTTGGACATATCAGAGATTCAGGTTAAGGAAGCACTGCGCTGAGTTTTTAAATTGAATTAAATGAAATAGGGAATGAAAAATGATCTCAAGCTGTAAGGTGGTCTACCGATAATATAAAATTTCAGTATAGGTCTTAAATTGGTTATTTTTCTACCTGGAGACATTTATCCAACCTAGAATAACTAAACATAATGATGGTTTTGCTTAAAAATACAACTTATCAATCTATTACTTTACCCAAATACACAGAATAAATCTTTCACTTCTTTAATTGTTGAGAGAAGAATTATATCCGTAAAATTTTATTAAAAGTCAGTATTTTTCTTTAATTGTTTAAGCCTTCTTCTGGTTAGTCTCAGTCATGCCCGACTCTTTGCAACCCCGTGGACTGTATCCTGCCAGGCACCTCTCTCCGTGGGATTTCCCAGGCAAGAACGCTGGAGTGGGTTGTCACTTCCTTCTCCGGGGGATCTTCCCAACCCAGGGATCGAGCCCACGTCTCTTGCGTCTCCTGCGTTGGCAGGTGGGTTCTTCACTACTGACCACGACAGTTGCACGTGAAGCTTTGCTTTCCATTTGGCGTTGCCTTGTAGCGCTATCAAGGCTGCTGAGTCCGAGCGCACAGAAAAGCGCAGAAGTCTCCATGAGCAGTTATCGCGCCTTCTTAATTAAAGACCAGTGATACAGTTTCTCAGATTCTTGGTCAACTGAGTTGAATTTGAGAATTACAATAGCAAGGTAAATCGTATGCCATGGGAAGAGTTGAACAGAGGAAAAGTAATTGTCCTGTGTTAATTGACTCCTGTTTATCTCTGTCATCCTCACCATTTTTGAGTATTAGAATTATTTCGGAGGCTTTAGGTATGCTTCTAGGTAAACAGCTTTATGTCTGAGTTTGACTTCTTACTGGCATAATGCAGAATTCCCTGATCATTTTTCCTGCAGGAGAAGGGCCAATGAAGAGAGGAAGTATGTGAAATGGGCAGGAAAGTACATCTTTTGTTGAACACAATGCTTTCCTGCTATTCAGTTTCTGCCTGGCTTGGCCTGATGTTCTGTGAAGAGTAGTATAGCTGGGATCACCTCTGGTTATTTTAGCTCCTTCTTCAGAAAGGTGTGTATCATCACCCGATGGGGCAAAATCCGCCCTCTCTCCTTACTCATGAGGGCATTTCTTGGTTCAAATGCCTCCTCTCAAATGAATGCTCCACCAGGAGATAAACAAATGCACACTTGAAAAAAGTCTCTTTTTCCCCCATGTCTTTGTTTTTAGCCATGAGCATCTATTACTCTGCTGATAGTTTAAATAATATTTATAATATTTCTCTCAGAAACCTGTGTAGAAACATGCATTCTGGTTGTCCAGACTACTAGTTTGTTTTCGGTCAAGTGGGGAGAAATGAGAAAGCTTACCTTCAGCTTATCTTCAGCAGGGAGGGAACTGGTCTGGCTGGAGCCCCTGAGACAGGGTTTAGAGAGGACAGCAAGGCCGCTGCGGATGGAGCCCCTTGAGAAGACAGGCAGGTAGACGGAAGACTTCCCTGGTAGCTCAGTTGGTAAAGAAGCCTCCTGCAGTGCAGGAGACCCCGGTTCGATTCCTGGGTTGGGAAGATCCCCCAGAGAAGGGATAGGCTACCCACTCCAGTATTCTGGCCTGTATAGTCCACGAGGTCACAAAGAGTCGGACACAACTGAGCGACTTTCACTCACTCACAGATGGAGATGCAAGTTTCACTAAAGAAAGAACTGCTATTATCATTGGTCCCAAACCAGGAATCACAAATTTTCTGTGCTTAAAATTTCTGTTTCTCTTACATTTTGATAGAGGGAAAAAAATCTTTCTTTTAGCTCCACCTGCTGAGACCTAAGAGAAGTTTAAACACACGTACATTTTTCAAATTGCCAAGAGCTCTCCCAGCATGTGCAAAGTAACTGAATGAACACGCAGCCTCCGGCTTTAACAATGAGACAAAGGCCTTATCTCTTTTAAAACATTTTATTGATTTCTTCGGCTGCCCTGGGTCTTCACTGCTCTGTGCGAACCCGGTGTGGTTGCAGTGAGTGGCAGCTGCTCTCTGGAGGCGGCGCGTGGGCTCCTTATTGTGGTGGCGCCTCTTGTTGCGGAGCACAAGCTCTAGAGCACGTGGGCTTAGTTGCCCCGCAGAATGTGGAATCTTCCTGGACCAGGAATCGAACCTGTGTCCCCTGCGTTGGTAGGTGAATTCTTACCCACTGGACCATCAGGGAAGTGCAGCCTTCACTCTTAAACCATCAGTGCAGCAAAAATGGGTGGTGACGGGCATCTTCCTCTAGAATACCTGAGTTTCCAGTTCTCAGTTTATTTAATCATTTAAAAAAGATCTAAGTTTCACAAAATGATACAGGCAGGGTCATTTTTGGAGTTGCAGGGATTCTTTTCCCCCATTAAAATCTCTTACTATTCGGAGAAGAACAGTTCGTATTAATACATAACAATCCATAAACCCAATCTTAGAGCAAGAAAAGCCAAACATTCTGGGTCTTGGTAAGTTACAGAGCATCAGCCAATCTTATGGGAAGTCAGTGGCTTCCTTTATCAACGTCACAAAGTCTGTCAGGGCTAAAGGCCAGTGACCCGTGTTCCAATGCCTGTGTTTCCAAGTGTGAAAGAGAAGGTCATAAAGGGACTTCAGCCTCTCCTTCCCTTTGAAAGAGACCCATCCATGCAGCATTTTCACTGTGGGAATCTTTAAAAGGCCCTAAGATGAGGAACCCGAGTAATAGAGCTAAGACTTTCTCTATAATCAGTTGGATTGATCAGTAATTAAGTGTTTGCATATCTTCTTCATTGGGGCTGCTTCCAGATTATCCTAGTTATCTAAAAGCAATCCCTTCTCCCACAGGCAACCTAGTCCCTGTAGTTTATGAGAGGGATCGCCCAATGACTGTGGTTGCTCTGCCCAAGGGGAGAGGGCTTCCCCTCTTATGTACACGGAGCATTGGCCCCTTCTTTTTCCTCCGTGGAGAAGGCAATCTTCAGGGTAACAGCGGAACCAAAGCATCCACACGGCAGGGAGAAGACTCCTGAGGTGGGGGACTGTCCCCTGGCCCTGCCTTTCTTCTGGACCTTAACATGGGGCCTCCAGTGTGGGGAGGTTGCAGCTAACTGGCGGCTGTGAGTTTTGTGGCCCCAGAGCCATCTGTGGTCTCCTCTCTGCCTCCCTCTCCTGTGCTGCTCACGTTCGTGGAAAGATCATTGAGCATCACTCAATATCAGGCTCACTCAGGGGACTGAGGTGAGGGAGAGAATCAGGAGGGCAGGACTAGCCCCTGTCTACGATTTAGCAACAATATACCCAGGACAAAAGAAGTCAGCTCTTTAGACGTGGTTTCCTGTTCGCAGTAGTTTGGAGGAGCCAAACGAGGATCTAGAACTGAAAGAGCTTCACTTAACTGAAAAGAAATATAAGCCCAGCTTTTGTTTTCATAGTTTCAGAAAAATGAGCTGCGATTTCTGATTGGAGAGCTAGCTGAAATATTGCACTTCCATCTACCTCTTTTCCCTCCTGTGTTTATATTTTATTACTATCATCTTTATTTTAATGTCTTATATCAAATTTCTCTGCCACAATTTTTCAATTCAGTGGGATATGATCATTTTGAAAGTGTGACTGATCTAGGTCTATTGAAAAAAAGGGTCGTTTGGCTGAACTGATTATTTGTGAATGGTGATTTTAGTATCTGTCTGAAAAGTTGTATTGGAATGATGCTCTCAGTGAGATATTCTTGGATTCAAGGTCAAGATGGCCAGCGGGCTCAGTCCTTCAGTAGGAGAAGGAACAAGAAGGGGCACTCACATATATTAAGCACCTGCTGTGTGGCAGATAACATGTTAGGTGCTTTCACAAGAGTTACTTTGGCAGCAAATTTTTCTCCACATGCAGTGAATGAACCATCTTTATTATTATCTGCACTTGTTCTTTTCTTTATCCGTACCTTCCTTTGGACCTCAGAATCCTTAAAGCAAAGTTTCCAGAGATGTGCTGAATGATATAGCACATCTTTGAATCCACCTAGATGCTGTTTTCACATAGAATAAATGTCATTTCTATTATGTGAAGTGAGCTAGATTTTATTTCAACCCCTCTCCTCGGGAATGACTGTCTCATAGCAGGGACCCAGATTTACAGGTGGAGAATGACGGAGGCCTCAGCCTGACTTCACACCATCTGATTTGTGAAGCCAAAGCCTTCATCCCAGCTGCGTTCAATACTGCCTCCTTCTAGCATAATGGTCATTGAACGTGCTGAAATAAACCTGGAGCGTATTTCATGTGAAAGAAGAGAGCTCAGGGCTGCTCTTACCCTTCTGCTCTGACAGCATGTGGTAGATCAGAACATCAGGAGCAGTAGTCGAGGACTGGAGCTGAGGGACTTGTCACTGTAGATCGCAGGGGGGGCCAGGCGTGGAGCTGGGATCTTTGCCAAAGTTGCCTTGTTTAACGTGCACTTCAACCTTCGTTCAGTCACTAGTTTGTGTCTGACTTATTGCAACCCCATAAACTGCAGCACTCCAGGCTTCCCTGTTCTTCATTATCTCCCAGAGTTTGCTCAAACTCATGTCCAGTGAGTCAGTGATGCTATCCAGTCATCTCGTCCTCTGTCATCCCCTTCTCCTGCCCTCAATCTTTCCCAGCATCACAGTTTTTTCCAGTGAGTCGGCTCTTCGCTTCAGGTGGCCAAAGTATTGGAGTTTCACCTTCAGCATCAGTCCTTCCAATGAATATCCAGAGTTGATTTGCTTTAAGATTGACTGGTTTGATCTCCTTGCTATCCAAGGGACTCTCAAGAGTCTTCTCCAACACAGCAATTTGAAAGCATCAGTTTTTTGGCGCTCAGCCTTCTTTATGGACCAACTCTCACATCCGCACATGACCACTGGAAAAACCATAGCTTTGACTAGATGGGCCTTTGTCGGCAAAGTGATGCCCCTTCTTTTTAATACACTGTCTAGGCCTGTCATAGGTTTTCTTCTAGAGGGTGTCTTTCAATTTCGTGGTTGCAGTCACCATCCACAGTGATTTTGGAGCAAAAAATAAACAAAAGAAAATAAAATCTGCCGCTGTTTCCATTGTTTTCCTCTTCTATTTGCCATTGAAGTGATGGAGTCGGATGTCATCTTAGTGTTTTGCATGTTGAGTTTTAAGCCAGGTTTTTCAACCCTGAGACTGAAGAATTCTCTCCATGTTGTGGGTGAGGAAACTCAGTGTTAAGAGTAACCAATGTTCCTAAGCCCCGGGGCTCAGAAGTCCTGGCACCCGGCTGGGCTCCAGACCCCCCTCCAGAGTCCCGTGGGCTCCCTGCCCTGGGCACACGGTGATACAGTTGCCTGTGGAACAGACGGCGAGGACATGCTGGGCTGCGGGAGCTCCGGGGGACTTTCTATGAACACCGATGTTGTCTGTATTATTTGTGTCTCGACAGACTAAGGCTTTGCCCTGGCTGCCCTTTAGGAAACCATTTTTCCATCTGTCATCTGTGAACCCATTAAATATTTAGCTGATACTGTCTTTGAAGGTAATGGATTCCTTACTTTATCGGGCACCAGCTAATGCAGTTCTTGCTCGTATTTGTCCTAAGCCTGCTTCCTTCAATCAATCTAGGATCTGGCAAACTAGTCTGAGGTTACAGTATCCCCCGTTTTTTTATTTTCAGAGACTTGGATTGCTGGATTGTTGAAATGTCTATAGTGAAAAAATGTTATCCTCTGGACATTTATTCCCAATCAACCTTCATTATTAACATTATTATTAACATAATAGGGGAGGAATTCCAGTAACCTCTAGACTTCCACCTATTTAACTGGTCCCAGAATTATAAAGGAGAATTCATATTTCTGCAGTATGGATAGACATGGAGAAATAGCAAAATCTAGCATTTTAGTTCAGGCACCATGAAAATTATTATAGTAACCAGAAACCAAATGATCTTAGGTGACTAGATAAAGTAAGTCAGCTTTTGGGTGAGTAAAAATTCGAATAGAAATTGGAAATGTGACCAAGAGTATAATTTTTCAGGTCTATAGCTCTCACTGTCATCAGAACCACCATCCCTGGAACATAGGTGATGCCGAAAAGTATGAATTCTTAGAAAACTTCTCAAGTAGGACCTTCTACAAATGTAAATATGTATCTATTGCTTGTGATATGACCATACATATGGGCTTCGCAAGTGGTGCTAGTGGTAAAGAGCCCACCTGCCAATGCAGGAGACATAAGAGATGCAGATTCGATCCCTGGGTCGCGAGATCCTCTGGGGGAGGGCATGGCAATCCACTCCAGTATTCTTGCCTGGAGAATCCCATGGGCAGAGGAGCCTGGCGGGCTGCAGTCCATGGGCCCCCTAAGAGCTGGACATGACTGAAACGATCTAGCACAACACACTCATGCGTGACCGTAGTCTTTCGATATCTGTGCGTATGTGTAGTTATCAATTTAGAGAGCTTCTGCGTGTGTGAAAGGTAACATCCCACACTGCTTTTTTTGTTTGCTTTTGTCTTTAACAATAGGTCTCATTTTTTAAAAATTCTATTATTTCTTTTTGGCTGCTGTGGGTCTTTGTCGCTTCGTGCAGGCTTTATCTAGTTGCAGCGAGTGGAGGCTGCTCTCTTCTCTGCGGGTCGTGGCCTTTCCCTTGGGTGGCTTCTCTTGTTGTGGATCGTGGCTGTAGGGTGTGCGGGCTTCAGTAGCTGCAGCTTTCGGGTTCCAGAGTGCAGGCTCAGTAGTTGTGGCTTTTGGCATAGTTGCCTTGTGGTGTGCGGAATCTTCCTGCACCAGGGATCAAACCTGTGTCTCTTGTATTGGCAGGCAGACTCCCATCCCTTGGGCCACCAGGATAGTCCCCATACTGCTTTTGATTTCACATGAAAGGGAGGTACTTGTTGTGCAGCTCTTCCCTCTGTGGTCACAGCAGTAGGACCTGGCAGAGAGGCAACTGTCCTGAGTCCATCCTCCTTATGGGTAGTAAATGGGCACCCTCAGGGCTAGACTTCCCTTCCTCCCTAGGCAAACAGTTTCACTCCCCCCACATCACTAAGAGAGCAGTGCTGTGAAATCTGCCTCCCTACATTTTCTGCAATGCACATCCCAGCACAGGGAACACAAGCTGAAGAAGACCTCGGAGCTGGGGGTTTGTTGGCCGAGCGCATTTCTGCTCTCTGGTTTCCAATGTTGCAGCGGTGAGGAAGGGCAGGTCTTCTCTGAGAAGTCTGAGGGGAGCAGCCACAGGAGAGAGAGGAGACCCAGCCCCTCCGAGCAAGGCGGGGGTTGTGCCTGGGCCCGCAGCCACCCTGAGTGTTTGGAGACACGTGAGTCAGTCTCTGAGGTGACCAAAGGCCCTGGTGGAAAGTGGTAGACTCGGTCTCACGCAGGCCATTCATCCCATTCGCATTCATGAGAAAACGTGTTCACCTTCCAATCTCTCCAAGTCCGAACTTCACAATCCAGGCCTGCCCACAGTTCCGTGGGTCAGTCTCCTTGCCCCCAACCACAGCAGGACCTAGAAAGCCAGTATTTTCAAGATGGCAAACCCAGCAAAAGCTGTGACTCCCCTCCCAGACAGATCCCTGGACAGACGTGATGATGAAATGGTAGAATGAAAGACAGCTGCATGGGAGCTGGCCAGATAAGCCCATAGGTCTGGAGAGAAGCCAAAGCCTCCAGAGTGAGGGCGAAAGCTCTCCTGGACAGTCGGATTAGAACATAGTGCCCCGTATGCCCCAGGAGACCTTATGGGGGAAAGGCAGAGCCATGAATGAGAAATTACAGGAGAAAAAGAAAAAATAAACCTGGGGCCTTAGAGCTCAGTAAAGCCGCTAATCCAGACTAGCAATCAGGTGTGTGTGTGTGTGTGTGTGTGTGTGTGTGTGTGTGTGTGTGTGTGTGTGTGTGTGTGTCTTCACAGAAATACACTCACACACCTTGAGTGTCACCATCTGCCTGTGGGTTCAGCACTGTGTCTGGAACCCGCTGGTTCCTCAGTAGAAGCTCCTGACACACGTGGACAATTTCCAGTTCTGGTCATTCAACTAGGGGGCCCCTTCACAGTACCTTATATTGCATGTTCATTCGCTTCAGTTCCATCCAACTCTTTGTGGCCCCATAGACTGTAGCCAACCAGGCTCCTCTGTCCATGGAATTTTCCAGGCAAGAATACTGGAGTAGGTTGCCATTTCCTTTTCTGGGGCATCTTCTCAACCCAGAACTCCAGCCCACGTCTCCTACATTTCATGCATTGCAGGCGTATTCTTTACCACTGAGGCATTGGGCATGGCACCTCACAACCCTGAAATCCTCATTCTAACTGGTAGTGGAAATAGGAGATAGATAGATAGGTTAGGTTTAAAATATAAATGTAGCACCAGGCATTTAAAAAATATGATGATAGAAGGGCTTGTAATTAAAAGTGACCTGTTGTATTGCTTTAATCATGTAGGTATTGAATGCTCAATGCCTAAATGAGGATTGTTTATTGGAGAAAAAGGGGAACTTGGTAATGGTCATCTGAAAGACATTTTAAGAGCTAAAAGCAGAGGAAAATCTACCAAGGTCAGGAGAAAAGACTCATAATTTTGTAGTTGAAAAACTGGAAAAATATAAGCCCAAACAATTCTTTATACAGGAAATGTAGCCAGCTTAATGCCTGATAAAAAGAATAGAACATCATTTTATCTAATTACTGAGGATTTTTTTTTATTACCAAGTATTTTTATAAGGCATGTAATGTTCCATTTTGTCAAGGGTGTGTGGAATCAGAAAGACCACTGAGTGTATATAAACTTTCTTAGGGAAAATTTGCTGATATATCAAAATCTTTAAATGCTCATATGTTTGAACCAGCAAATATATTGTGAGGAATTTTTCCTAAGAAAATTTCAGATATGTAAGCAGAATTATGCCCATTTTTGTTATTAAGGCATTTTTGTAGGTGTGAAGAAGTTGAAGACTAACTAGGTGTTGAAGTAACTAGATTATGATACTCTGTCATGATGCATATTCTGCAGCCATTAATACCTCCTTATTTTAGATAAGTATTTAATCATATGGGATAGATTAACTGAATTATATTGTAAAACAATATATATGTTATGAATATAGTTCTGTAAAAATCTACACACAAAAATGCATTAACTATGGTATTTGTGTGTGGATAGTATTATGAGGGTCTGTGCTTTCCTATTTTTTCAAATTTTTCAAATTTTCTGCATAATCAGAAGAGAGTTTGGGGGGTTTTGAGAGGTAGGGGTGGATGCTAATGGTTTATCTGGAACTAGATGGGATTCAGGAAAGTTGACTAGCCCTCTCTGTATCCCCCAGGGATCTTAGATGCAAGCGTCCCAGATGGAAAAGGAAGGTGTGACGTTTGGTCCTTTGAACAGATTTCCTCCCTGTCTTGTTGAGTGGAAAAGAACAGCTTCCAGACCAAGTGCTCCAAGGGCTCTTTCTAATCCCCTTTCAAAAACTTCTCTTCCTTAGCTGAGAGCTGGAGGACAGAGAAGTTCTGCTTAATATGTAACAGCTGAGATCCACAGGGAAACTACCACTGCCCAAGGGGAGGAACTGTATTTGCAGACAGTGATTTTTAAGTCTTCTAAACTTTTCCTGTTCACTGAGCGAGCAGGACAACACCATGGCCCAGGGAAGCAGGGCCTGAGAAGAAGGCAGAAGGTTACAGAGGAAGGAACAGCTGAGCGGGCTTCACCCAGACCCCGGGCACGTGAGTGCCCCAGTTAGGCTCAGACACTCATGTGATAAAACCCACGTGGCTTTACGTAAAGCCTCTAGTATCATTGCACTACATGCAAGACTGGTCTTAGAAGCCTTTTAAATTTTTTCTTTCCTTTTTAGTTTTTTTAACAAGTAAGTAGCCATTGCTTCGTCTCAGAATTTTAATGCCCTCTGTATGTATTTTGCATCTCCATTTTTATCCAAGAAGTAAGCTATTGCTTAAATATTGGTACTACATATAGGAAAGATACTGGCAATGCTGTTAGGCTGCCCTTGTGGAAAACACTATATCTGAATATGTATGCTAAAAAAGTAAAGTTTGAAAAATAAAAAAACCTAAATATACTGTATAAATTCCAGTGAAGTAGACTTTAACACATCATGCAAGTCATACAATGTACAAGTCTTACTTCAAGGGAGATCTCCATTTTATACTTTAACAGTTAAATTCTTTAACTCTATCCAGCACATCGACAGTTGGGTAAAAATCTCATTTTACTGTTTTTCTTTAGTTAAATACAGTAACAATTTACATCTGACTCTGAATGGTCAAGTTTGAACTGTGTGTGTCCCCTTACGTGGCTTTTTTCCAACAAATACTACAGTACTACATGAGCCAAGGTTGGTGGAATCGGAGGATACAGAGTCACAGATATTATAAGGACCAACAAATTCTACCGAGATTTTCAACAGTACAGGGTTGGCGCCCCTGACCCTTGAGTTGTTCTAGAGTGATCTATCTCAAAGTGAGAAATTTTGCTAAATCCAGAGGATCTCTGACTATGGATCAAATGCTATCTGACATCTTCATGTTATACATATAAGTGTAATTACTGACTATAGGGGAAAATGTTTGATATGATTCCTTCCAGAAAATAACCCAAGTCCAAAAGCTTTGGTTAAAAAGCCTGTATAGCAAGTTGGTCCGAAAGCAGCAATGATGCGTAATTAAAACAACAGAGATTTCTGCTGGGCAGTAGTGTCAGGCTGACTGATAACAGTAAGTGGAGAGGCTGAGATGTAATTATCCTGTGCCAGGGGGTTATCTTACGTCGTGAGGTGCTGCCAGAGCCACGTCACTGCCCTTTAATCAGAAAAGCAAGAGAAGCTTCTCTTTAATCAAGAGAAACTGTTCTCAAATGCCTCCCTGGATGATAGCATCCGAGAGACAGAAGACCTTCCCTTCAACTACTGAGCAGAGATGAAGGCTTGGTCTCATAAAGCATGCCGTGAGTCCTAGACTGCAGGGCTGGGCAACCTCTGGCTACCTCCCAGGGTTATCATAGCTGTCACAAGGCATATTTCAAAGTTAAGATGCTGATGTAAATACTGACTTGCCAGCAAGAAGCGATGGACAAGAATCAAAATATCTGTGCGTCTGGGACGCCGAAGGACATTCCCTCCCAGCTCCCTGTGGCCTTGAGCACTTCTCTCCTTCTTGACATTCCTGCTCTGCACTGTCGTGTCACCGGATGGCTTGTGACCTTCTGCCTGGACTGGGACGTCAGCACCGATGGATCCTACCACATCACCGCTATCACGTTGCTGTACTATTGGTCTTACAGCCCGGATGATTATCCCAAGTGATCCTGTGTTTTTATTTCCACGGTGATGACAGGCCTGTCCCCTACCTGAACAAAAGACGCCTGAGAACAGATGTTTCCAGCCAGACCTGTAACACAGCCTCAGCACACAGCGTCTAGAGCTCATTGGGGAAGTAACGCACCCTGGGTGTGTCCTTCTCTGACTATGGTATAAGATTTTCAGCTTGTGGTTCCCTTGCTCAAAAGCCCAAAGTGGTTGCCTGCTGCTCATTCTTTCTAAGCCAGATCTTTGATCAGAAGTCCTCTACCTAGGCCAGAACTTCTACGGGCTCTCTGCCTCCCAGACCACCTCCCGATGCCCAGCTCTGCAGTCAGACTCACTTTGCACTGTTTCCGCTTCACTGTTGTTGGAACAATGTACTTCCTTATGATTGTTCTCAAGCCTTTTCTGCCCAACCAGAGTGAAAAGACCTTAAGTACCTGGACTGTATTTGTTTTCTTCCCTCTCGAGACGCCTTGTACATAAAATCCCTTAAGCACAGTAGGCAGCAGCGAGTGGCTATTGACAGATGGGCTCAGACACAGCATTTGGGTTTATTTGTTTGTTGGGGAGGAGGAGGTCAAGTGGGTTCAGCCTCTAAGAGCATTTTCTCTTCATCCTGCAGCCGAGGTTTTGAAGCTCTGCCCACAGCAAATTGCCACCCACACAGGAGGAGAAGGGATTTCTGTACATTAAAAAAAAAAAAAAATTGGTGCTGCTGCTTTCAATGCGGCCCAGCTATATTTCATGCCAGTGGCAGGTGAGAAATAAAGAGTAACAGCAGAGGCCCAGAAAGTGCCTCTAGTTCTCGCCCGTTTCTGAATTCCCTGGCAGCACTGGCATCCCGCCACAGAGTGATGTTCCAACAGCAGTGATGCGAGCAGAGCCTCAGAGGTAAGGTCGCTGCTCCCGCCAGGGACCCGGGCTCCTCTGGCTGTGTTTGCCTCCCCAGGGGATCGAGACACAGGGGCGCTCAGAGGCCCCTCCAGGTGGCTAAGGAGAAGAGTTTTCATGATGAACCAAATTACTCCAGCTGAATCGCTTGGTCTGGTCAAAATCTCCCGATGAGCTTTTTAAAGTACAGCTCACGAGGCCTCACGCCCAGAGTTTTGTGATTCAGTAGGTCTAGAGAGGAGCTCGGCGATTGGTATTTCTAGGAAATTTCTAGATGATGCTGATACTGCCGAGGGGAGTCCGCCCTTTGAGAAACACTGCTGGAACAGACGGCAGAGTGGAACGCCTTGGTGGGTGCAGAAGGGCCTGGGAAGACTGGGACTGTCTTCCACGCTCTTTCCACACCCCTTCCACACCCACTTCCACCAGCCACACCCCTCCTAACGAGTGTTCTGGCTCAGCTCCGTAAATGCTGGTCAGCAGGCCGTGTACACACATCCATCTCTTCTGATGTGGGGGCAACATCCAAGTCCACTGGAGATGGAATAGGGCCTGGGCAACAATGGTGACCTCTCTGCCACCCCCTTCTTAAGAAGGAATGGTGTCAGCTTTCCTTTGGAACTAACCAGCCAAGTTACCCTGTTTCTGTAAAAACTTTGTGGAATACGCTTTCTTCAGTGAACAGAGCACTATCATTACTAACCAAATCTCATCTATGTCCAAATGAAAAAGAATTTGTATTATCCATCTTAAAAAGTGATACATACTCATTGAATGGAAATACAGCTAAGTCCAGAAATACTCTTAATCCCACCACTAAGAAAAGGCCACCAGGTAATTGGAGATATTTCGAATCACTCTAAAGGTTAGGAAGACAACAGAATTAATTCTATCGAGTCTTCCAGCCCTGCAGTTCTCCAATTCAAATTCTCTTTGCCTTTTGTGATCTGCTACATCAGAGTGTGTGTTGCCAGGGGCAACCTCCTTGTATCAGTAAATGACAGGTCCCGGAGCTGCTCCACCTCCAAGAAGGCAAAACTAGAAAAACATCTAATGTGTGTATTTTCATAATAGGGACCCTGTAATGTGCCTGAACAGATGCGCGTCTGCTTATAATTGTGGCATTAAAGCCTTCAGCCACATTAAGGGCTAGAAATGTCATCATCTGTGGTTCCTAATGGTTCTACGAAGGAATGTGAAAGAATAATGCTAGACGCTGAAGTTGCTGTATTTGAAAGACATGTGGGCACTTGGAAGTTTATGGTGGGGATTTTCCAAACTCACAAGCACCAGTTTCAAAGATGGAAACTGATATGTGTCTTTGGAGTCACAGTCAAAAACCAGCAGGATTTCTATCTTGCTTCTGTACTGGGAATAATAGCAGAAGTACTCACTGCCTATGTTTTTTCATAATGTGTTCACTTATCCATGTATTTCTTTGAGAAATATTCCTTAGGTGTGAGTTAAGTGAGAAGGTTGCCTTTATTTTTCTCTCCTCAGTTTTTGGAGTCTAACATTATATTACCTTGGTTTTTGCTAGTGTAAAAGAAGTCTATGGACACTCCTCTACTTCTGAAAGTCTCTGGGCGATGGCTGGGCTCTCTTTACCCACTTCTTCTCTGTGTCTTTGTGATTCACCGAGGTCATAGTTGCCGGTATCCTGTTGCTAAAATCAGACCTCAGTGTATTTCACTGTATTCAAGCCACAGGTGGATCATTGCATTACAATCTCAGTCTCTCCTTTTAAGATCAAAGTAAATATGAACTTGTGGCTCAATTGGTACAGAATCTGCCTGCAATGCAGGAGACCCAAGTTCAATCCCTGGGTTGGGAATATCCCCTGAAGAAGGTAATGGCAACCCACTTCAAGAATGGGTACCCTTCAAGAATGATATCCTTGCCTGGAGAATCGCATGGACAGAGGAGCCTGGCATGCTGCAGTCCGTGGGGCTGCAGAGTCGGACACGACTGAACTGCTAAGCACACAGATATGAAGGAAGAAATGCGAGCAGAATAGTGATGAACAGAGAGGCCCAAAGAAGAATAAATTTAACCTGGAGAAGAATAAATATGGTGGAAGCTTGCAAAGGGTAGACTTCATCTGTGTCATTTCTTATGGAAGAACTTGGATCCCTATGGAAATGGGATCCAAGTTCTTCCTAAAAGTAATAAGGAAGACATTTATATTCAAAATAGGTATGAATCTTAGACTGTGCCAAAGCCTTTGACTCTGTGGATCATAACAAACTGTGGAAAGCTCTGAAAGAAATGGGAATACCAGACTATCTTACTTGTCTCCTGAGAAACCTATATACAGGTCAAGAAGCAACAGTTAGAACCTTGTACTGAAAAACTAACTGGTTCAGGATTGAGAAAGGAGTTCAAGACTGTTTAATGTCTCTCTGTTTATTTAACTTAATCACAGAGCATACCATGCAAAATGCCAGGCTGGATAAGTTACAAGTTGAAATCAACATTTCTGAGAGAAATATCAACAGTCTCAGATATACGGATAATACTACTCTAATGGCAGAAAGTAAAAAGAAACTAAAGAACCTCTTCATGAGTGGGTGAAGGAGGAGAGTGAAAAAGCTGGCTTAAACCTCAATATTAAAAAAACTAAGATCATGGCTTCCAGTTCCGTCACTTCATTGCAAATAGAAGGGGGAAAGGTGGAAGCAGTGACAGATTTCCTCTTCTTGGGGTCTAAATCACTGCGAACGGTGACTGAAGCCATGGAATCAGAAGACGATTGCTTCTTGGCAGGAAAGCTATGCCAAACCTAGACAGTGTGTTAAAAAAGCAAAGTATCACTTTGCCGACACTGGTCCGTAAAGTCAAGGCTATGGTCTTTCTAGTAGTCATGTACAAATGTGAGAATTGGACCATAATGAAGGCAGAGCCCTAAAGAATTGATGCTTTTGAAGTGTGGTGCTGGAGAAGACTCTTGAGAGTCCCTTGGCTGTAAGGAGACCAAATCAGTCAATCCTAGAGGAAATCAGTCCTGAAAATTCACTGGAAGGACTGATGCTGAAGCTGAAGTTCCAGTTCTTTGTCCACATGTTTCAAAGAACCGACTGATTGCAAAAGACCCTGATGCTGGGAAAGATTGAAGGCAGGAGGAGAAGGGGACGACAGAGGATGAGATGGCTGGATGGCATCACCGACTCGATGGACATGAGTTTGGGTAAACTCCAGGAGACAGTGATTGAGAGAGCAGCCTGGCATGCTATAGTCCATGGGGTGGCTAACAGTGAAACATGATTTGGCAACTGAACAACAACATGAATCTTCAAATTAATCCTGTTACCGACACATGTACCCCAGTGTTCATTGCAGCACTATTTGCAATACCTAGGATATGTGAAAGTGCTGCACTCAATATGCCAGCAAATTTGGAAAACTCAGCAGGGGCCACAGGACTGGTAAAGGTCAGTTTTCATTCCAATCCCAAAGAAAGGCAATGCCAAAGAATGCTCAAACTACCACACAATTGCACTCATCTCACACGCTAGTAAAGTAATGCTCAAAATTCTTCAAGCCAGACTTTAGCAATACATGAACCATGAACTTCCAGATGTTCAAGCTGGTTTTAGAAAAGGCAAAGGAACCAGAGATCAAATTGCCAACATCCGCTGGATCATCGAAAAAGCAAGAGAGTTCTGGAAAAACATCTATTTCTTCTTTATTGACTATGCCAAAGCCTTTGACTGTGTGGATCACAGTGAAGTGTGGAAAATTCTGAAAGGGATGGGAATACCAGACCACCTGACCTGCCTCTTGAGAAACCTATATGCAGGTCAGGAAGCAACTGTTAGAACTGGATATGGAACAACAGACTGGTTCCAAATAGGAAAAGGAATATCTCAAGGCTGTATATTCTCACTCTGCTTATTTAACTTATGTGCAGAGTACATCACGAAAAAACACAGGACTGGAGGAAGCACAAGCTGGAATCAAGATTGCTGGGAGAAATATCAATAACCTCAGATATGCAGATGACACTACCCTTATGGAAGAAAGTGAAGAGGAACTATAAAGCCTCTTGATGAAAGTGAAAGAGGAGAGTGGAAAATGTTGGCTTAAAGCTCAACATTCAGAAAACTAAGATCATGGCAACTATTCCCATCACTTCATGGCAAATAGGTGAGGAAACAGTAGAAACAGTGGCTGACTTTATTTTCTGGGCTCCAAAATCACTGCAGATTGTGATTGCAGCCATGAAATTAAAAGACGCTTACTCTTTGGAAGGAAAGTTATGAC
The DNA here is from genome assembly GCF_963930625.1 of Muntiacus reevesi. Classification (NCBI taxonomy): domain Eukaryota; kingdom Metazoa; phylum Chordata; class Mammalia; order Artiodactyla; family Cervidae; genus Muntiacus; species Muntiacus reevesi. The sequence goes on from NC_089251.1 coordinate 162,475,607, forward strand.
CAACCTAGATAGCATATTAAAAAGCAGAGACATTACTTTGCCAACAAAGGTCCATCTGGTCAAGGCTATGGTTTTTCCAGTGGTCATGTATGGATGTGAGAGTTGGATGGTGAAGAAAGCTGAGCGCCAAAGAATTGGTGCTTTTGAACTGTGGTGTTGGAGAAGACTCTTGAGAGTCCCTTGGACTGCAAGGAGATCAAACCAGTCCATCCTAAAGGAGATCAGTCCTGGGTGTTCACTGGAAGGACTGATGCTGAAGCTGAAACTCCAATACTTTGGCCACCTCATGCGAAGAGTTGACTCATTGGAAAAGACCCTGATGCTGGGAGGGATTGGGGCAGGAGGAGAAGGGGACGACAGAGGATGAGATGACTGGATGGCATCACTGACTCGATGGACATGAGTTTGGGTAAACTCCAGGAGTTGGTGATGGACAGAGAGGCCTGGCATGCTGCAATTTATGGGGTTGCAAAGAGTCAGATATGACTGAGTGACTGAACTGAACTGAACTGAACTGAGGACATGAAAGCAACCTAGGTGTCCATCAGCAGATGAATGGATAAGGAAGTTGTGGTACATATACACAATGGATATTACCAGTTAAAAAAAGGAACTCATTTGAGTCATTTCTAATGAGGTGGATAAACCCAGAGCCTATCATACAGAGTGAAGTAAATCAGAAAGAGAAATATAAATATTGTATACTGATGCATATGTATGGAATTTAGAAAGACAGTACTGACAATATTACATGCAGGGCAGCAAAGGGGGCACAGATGTGAAGAACAGACTTTTGGACTCAGTGGAAGAAGGCTTGGGTGGGATGATTTGAGAGAATAGCATTGAAACATGTACATTACCATATGTAAAATCGATGGCATTAGTGGTAGAGAAACCACCTGCCAATGCAGGAAATGTAAGAGACATGGGTTCTATCCCTGGTCTGGAAGATCTGCTGGAGAAAGAAATGGTAACCAACTCCAGTATTTGTTCCTGGAGAATTCCATGGACAGAGGAGCCTGGCAGGCTACATTCCATAGGGTCTCAAAGAGTCGCACCAATTGAAGCAACTTAGCATGCACACACGCCTCTTTTGATATGTCCTCCACTATGTGTGTGTGTGTATGTGTGTGTGTTCCCTGGAAACAGAAATGGCTACCCACTCCAGTATTCTTGCCTGGAGAATTTTGTGGACAGTGGAGCCTGGCAGGCTATGTAGATAGAGAGAGAGAGAGAGATAGAGGTGGTTTGACTATCTTCCCCTGTGTCCAGTTTAAAAAAGTATCCCAAAAGATAGGTTTTTCAGTTTCTTATCATGTTTGTCTTTTAGACAATGGATATTAGAAATATTCTTTCTCCATGTCTCCTTCTGGATAAAATAAGTGAAAGAAAGAGAGAAAGAGGGAAGGCTAAAGGCAGGAGGGAGAGGAGAGGGAGAAAGGGAATATGTCTCTAGCTATGGAAAGCAAGACACTGCCCCGTTTCTTGCTCTGCCTCATGTAGATGGAGCCAAGGGGTCAGCCAGCTTCGGCTTCTTGGCAGACTTACCCAGAACAGTAACCCAGAAGAGGAATATGATTAGAGCTGTAACAGAAGCCTGTGTGATCAGTCGTTCCCAGAATGTCTCTACTCTCTTAGGACAGTGAACCATACCCCACCTCTAACACACACACACACACACACACACACACACACACACACACACACACACCACACACACACACTCACTCCACACTTTGATTCTTAGCTTGACAGAGAGGATATCAAAGAAAAGAAGCAAAGATATATATAGCTATTGTTTTATTTTTAAAGGTGAGACAGGACCATCTAGATTTATTTTTCCAAGGGATGGATGAATTGAACAATTAGCAGAACTTCATGGAGAAACATTTCATTTTTTCTTGCAGATGTTTGATTTGAATCATCTGCACACATAGTATCTTTAGGGTAAAATATATGCAAACACTAGTCTTCTGAACTGAGATGAGCTTAATCATGGGAGCCATTTAATCAGCAGCCCACCCAGGAAACTAATTGAAATCTAATAACCTCCACAAAGTATTGACTGCTTAGTAAGAATAATCATTTTACTTAGAAGGAATAACTTTTCTAATATATTTGCTTTTCTACAAAATTATTTATGTTGTAATTTGTCCCAGTGACAGTTAAAGTATCTTGGCAATTTTTGGTTTTTAGAGTTGATTTTTATTCATCCTTAAACTTTATCTTTGATATTTCACATAGAGAATTCTTGTAAAAAGCTTAATACTTAATGCATGGAAATCCTGAGTGATTTTAGAAGAAAATTTGACATTTAATGGAGATAGCAAATCAAATACAATAAATTAAAAGAAATAGCCAGGGAACCATTTGGCTTCTGAAGTTAAGGATTTTATCATCTCTGCTCTTCGTTCAAATTATTGAGTCTTGTGATTTAATATTAATCAAACTAAATGCACGCTTTATTGACCCAAGGTGCTCCTTTTAAAATATAGCATTTGTACACTTACAGCAAAGATTAGAATTTTACCCCAAGGTGAATTTAGTAACGAAGTGCCCACTCAGGAGCCTTAGTTCTCATCTTGCTACAGTAGGGGATAAGCATGTTGAGGGAGGGGCTTCCTTGGCGGCTCAGCGGTAGGAATCTGCCTGTCAATGCAGGGCACACAGGTTTGACCCCTGGGTCAGGAAGATCCCCTGGAGAAGGAAATGGCAACCCACTCCGGTATTCTTGCCTGGAGATTCCCATGGACAGAGGAGCCTGGTGGGCTACAGTCCATGAAGCTATAAAGAGTCAGATATGACTGAACACACACGCATTTTGAGGAAGAAACCAAGAATTTCTGTATGTACTATTTCCTTAAATAACAGAGCTTCCTTGCACATACAATTAAAACTAATTCAAATAACTACTTCATTCTAATAAATTTACTTTTGAGCGGAAATAAATACTTGTTGGCTGACAACTTGGATGACAGTTACTTTTATTAAAATATTTAAAATTATATCTCCAGTTAAAGTGAGAAACTTTAAATTATTCTTGGAAAGCCAGTGTAGACACCTTGCAGTCAAAGCAGAGATTACGATTTTCAACAGCAGTTGAATTAGTTTTATTTTTAAAACATATTATTACCTCTTGGAATGTTGTTTTATAAATGCCACTTTATCCCTGCCTCAATCTTTATTTTAAACTTTTAAAAATTTTTTATGTTTTTTTTTTTTTGGCCATACCACGAGGCTTGTGGGACCTTACGTCCCCAACTGGGGATTGAACCCTGACCCCCACCAGTAAAAGTGCAGAGTCCTAACCACTGGACCACCAAGAAATTCCCTGCCTCAACCTTTAGAATTGAGATGTCCAATCGTGTAGCCTCTAGTCATGTGTAGCTATTGAAATTTAAATGCAGATTAATTAATTAAAATTAAATATTGAAAGTCCCATCTCCAGTGTTCCGTAGCCACGTGTGGCGGGTGGCCGCTGAATGGGACCCCTGAAGTGTGGTGTCCCTCCCTTACTGAAGGTCCTTTTGGAAAGCAGAGCTGTGGATTGTGCAGTTTCTCAAGGGCGGAGACTGGACTTCACTTGGAACGTTCAGCGTCCAGCCCTACCCTGGGCCTTCCCAGTAAACACAGCATCCTTCACAACTGCATGGGCTCCGTGGACTTCACTCCTTACAGGCAGGCTTCATTTTCCCTTTTGTAATGAAGTTGGTACCTGCCGAAACAGTTGTTCTAATGGCTGAGAGATCTTTCCTGGCTTAAACTCTAAAGGACAGAAAGGGGTCTTCGTGCACTAACTGCTCTTGTTACTGCAGTTGTTTGTAAAACTTGTTTGGTGAAAGAATCGACAAGTCCAGAAACATCCCCAACCCCCAAATACACACAAAATCTTCTAATTTTCTGTTATTTTTTTATTCTAAAAAAATATTCAACAAAACTAAGTAACTGGGGTGGACATACAATAGAAAAAAATAGTGTTTATTTGTGATATTTTGACTATCTGATTCATTTCAAAGTTGCATAATTCCACAAAAGAAAGATGTAAAAATACTAGAATAGTAATTTTAAAATAAATGGCCCTCTTCTCCTTCCTCTCCCATCAGACACGGTCGTTTTAGTTTAATTTCGTTTTTATTTTCCCAAAGTATAAGCTTGTGTATGCTTGAAGTAAAATTTCATCTTCTATTCCTTTCACTAAACCATTCTATTATTAGAATTGTTCTACATTATTAGGAAAAAAAATCATTTATTCACTTATAGTAGAAACAGACATTTTTGTGACAAATGCTAGGCACAATTTTAGACACTTTTAAAATATGTTATTGTATGAAGGTAAATAATTCAAAAATGAAATATATGATATCTACTTAACTTTTTAAGTCTATGGGATCGCAGAGTTGGTCACAACTGAACAACTAACACTTTCACTTTTCTCATTTAATTTTTTAATGAATATTTACATTATTTTTAGATTTTTTTGGAGACGAGCATTATTCTTAAAGAACTCCTAATCTACAACTGGAAGAGCAAATAGCCAACAGAGTCCTTACTAATTTATTGTCAGTTTGAATCCAATAGGAAAAGTCCTTACTTGGATAAAAACAAAGCAGAAAAAAGCCCATGCATTATCATATTGCAGAATAATTAGATCACTGGGTTCTGATTTCATGAAAGAGAGGAAAAATATCTGTTAAAATCCAAAATCACCTATAGATATATTGTTGAAGCATATTGGATATAAAAATCTCTAACCCACTAATATTTCAGGGATACTACTAAGAACAGTGAATTTTTTATGCTAATTAAATTACTGCTGTTCAAAGTGTGACATTTTAAAACACCTGTTTAGTGTATTTGTTATGTTGAAAATGTAAAAATAACACTTTAATGTAGAGCGTCTACGAGCCATCCATATGCCTGAGTGTCCATATGGCATTATAAATTTTAAAAAGCATTCCTTTCATATTGGAGAAAGAGATTTTCATTAACTCCCAAGAGACCACTTGTTTAGTGACTGTTGTTCTTTCACCAGACCATATGACAGTCCCTTAATGCACGATTATGATATCCTCTATTGATTGCAGAAGCCACAACCCACTTCGAATTAATCTCCGTCTTTCTCTTATAACCATACAGATTTATTAATCTTAGCCACCTTCCATTTTATTGCTAACATTGAAATATGTCAATGACAAGTAACCACATTTCCAAGGGTTCTTTAAGAGGGTAGCATAGCATTCCACTGGAAATTAACCACAGTGTTGAAGTTGATATATATTAGGCCTAACAATCTACTATTGTAGCTACCAAACACATCTATAAGACTAACAAGTAAACATGAATAGCTTAAAGGTTTATGAGAAATATGTGCTAACCATGGTTTAAAGAGTTAAAAGTTCTTTAATTTTTCACTACAGGTGTTTTTTTTTCACTACAGATATATTTTTTGTCTTTCCTAATTACTGTGAAATAACATTTAAAAGGTTTCTCTTTCTGGCTGTTTTAATATTTTTTCAATGTATAAGAATAGAATAAATGATCCACCTGGAATACTACAAGTGTAGATTAGCATGCTCCTCTTTTCTCCTTGTGTCTTTCACGTGTTGATTTCTTCCTATGTGGTTGTCTAGTCCCAGAACACGAATAAGGTGTCCTTGATGCAATTGAGAAGCAGGTGGCAGCTTAAGGAAGTGTCACTGTGCATCCAAGAAGCATTCTGAGAGCAGAGAAGCCAGGCTTGATGGGAGCACTTTGGTGAGCATGTGACCCCTGAGGCCAGAGACAGTGACCTCAAAGAGACAACTCCTGAACCAAGTCCTGAAAGAGTAGGATCCTGCGGGGCAAGGGCAAGGTGAAAGGGGGGGGGCAGCTGCTGCTCGTCCCCTGGCTGAAGTCCAGAGAAGGAGACGGCAGCCATGCAGAGACGCTGGGGTAGAGAGCAATCAATCCAGGCTACCAGGCTTCCCCTGCTAGCTCAGTTGGTAAAGAGTCCACTTGCAATGCAGGAGACCAAGCTTCCATCCCTGGGTGGGGAAAATCCCTGGAAAAGGAAATAGCAACCCACTGCAGTATTCTTGCCTGGAGAATCCCATGGTCAGAGGAGCCTGGCAGGCCACAGTCCATGGGGTCACAAAGGGACGTGACTTAGCAACTAAACTACCACTACCAGACTTTGAACAGTCGCCAGCTGAACTTAGGTACCAGTGTCTGGATCCTGAGAAGCCTTCAGAATCTGTGCAGCAAAGGCTTCATCCAGTGATCGGATTTGCCCGGTAGGAAAGCACTCTGGAGAACGAGGTGAGCCCTGACTGCTGACCCTTCTTCTCCAGTGACGCACCTCTATCCCGTGTCCGTTCCAGGGAGACTGTGTTCTGTGTCAGGAAACTCATCAGTGTTCAGAAATCGAAGACTGCTTTGAGGGCTCGGCGGCTCACAGAAACATTTGAACTGCTCAGGATTCCAATATTGTAAAGCAAAGAATGAATAAAGGAGGTGCTGTGTCTACCATGACAGACCAGAAGAGCTGCTTTAGGTGGAGAAAGCCCTCCCTGATGGCCCTGGAACGACCTCATGAAATCTTCTAATGAAAGATCACTACACTGAGAAAGGGTGGTTAAAAACGGGTAAACCAGATGGGTAAGATTTAGGATGTGGATACCGAGAGGAAGATGAAAATGTAGAGATCCACGCAGATGTAGGGAATGGACGAAGGAGAGGGTGGGACGAACGGAAAAAGTATCTCTGACGTGTATACACGCTCGCGTGTGAGACAGAGCTTGCGGGGAGCTGCTATGTAACACAGGGAGCCCAGCCGGGAGCCCTGGGCTGACCTAGAGGAGTGGGCTGGGGCGGGGAAGGAGGCTGTATATGCATATGCTTCACATGTACATGAAGGAGTGTGTATGCTTATGGCTGATTCCCATTGTTGTATGGCAGAAACCCTCGCAGCATGTAAAGCCACGTTCCTCTAATTAAAAATAAGCTTATTAAAAAAAAACCTTATGTGAAATCCACACCGCACCCCCCCCCCCAGGAAAACAGGACTTGAAATATATCTTGAAATGTTGGTGTCTAAATTAAAGTGAAATATGCACATTTAGCAAGCATCATCAACATCATTACCTTGGATAAAATTGGTAGGCATATTTTGTGCATACAGATCACATTGATCAACAGTAGTTAATATGTACCCATAACTGTCAAGATTTATTTAGGATATAGTTTAGTGATTCAGAAGTTTATAATAGATTAAAAAGAAGAAAAATCATGGATGATATAACAAGGGCAGGGGGAATCATTTCTTTTTTTTTTTTTTTTTTGGGAATCATTTCTTATAAATATTGTTTAATTTCTTTGAAAAGGCTATACTTTAAATACATTGTTTGCCAGCATTCCACAGCTTAGGCATAAAAAACCCAGCAACTTTATTTTTGTGTTTTATTTTATTTATTTCAAGATATTCTGAGAACTAAAGTATTAAGGACATCGCCTCCCAGTTGCCTGCAAATGGCAGGGACTGCAAATAACGGAAACTGTGTTTCAAAATTGCAAAAGACAGACGTCTCTGCTTGAGGCTGAATAATGCTGCACTTTAATCCATGGGAAGAACTCTTTCCCGCACAGAGAGCAAATTGTAGGGACAGTTAGAATATCAAGAAGAGTTCGCTGTGATGCTTTTCTACTTTGATTACTTCAGTTCCTGTTACCTTTCTTAACCATTTAGAGATCAACATGTACCCTTACAGGAATGATAAACTTGTACAAGATTTGCATAATAAATCTCAAGAGTTTCTTCTACCAAATCTATACAAGGAAAATTGTTTTGTTTTGATATACTGCGTCCATACAGACAAACAAACTGCCAAGCAGTTAGCTCCTGCACATTAATCATTCAACCAACCCCCATCATTTGAAATATTACCTTTGTTAGAATTTCTCTGGGGGTCCCAAATTGGATGAGAACTCCATTTAATCTTTGCTTGAGTAAGATATACTAATACACTAATGCCAAGCTCAAGAAGCCTACATATATTGACAATTTTACCTTCAAAATGTCCTTATCCTAAAACTCTACAGGGAAGTATTTCTTAGGACCAAAACGTCCTCTTTTGGTGCAAATGCTCAATAAGAGAGTTGATCACTCACTTTGAACTTTTTGTATTATTTGCAGGGGCAATAAATAAATGTTTTGCTCTGTTTTAATCAGAAACATCCTTATATTTTCTCCAGGTAAATGGAGAAATTATTGACTCTAACAGTCAAATTCATTATCTCTTTTTCATGTCAAGTCCCCAGTCAGAACAGATCAAATAATTTATACAGGCATACTGGCTAGGAAACGAGTAAATACAGTACAGTGGGGCAAAGACCTGTAGAAAAGGTTCAGGGGTCAAATGTCAGAATCACTTAAGGAAAACTTTGATGGGAGAAATACTAGACTTTCCCAAGAAAATAATATGCAAGTAAGACCCAAAAGGGTATGCAGAAATTAGCCAGGAGGGAAGAGAATAGAAAGTTTTCCAGAAATAGAGAATTCCTAATAAAAAGATCTAAAATAAATAAAATAAAAAGATCTAAAGTGAAATATGGTGCAATGAGGGAATGCAGAAGAGTTAGTTTAGCTGGGCATCAGATTTCAGGGGAGAGCCTGGGAGGTCAGGAGTAGTCAAACATGCATAGTAATTATAAAAGAAGATAGTAGAAAAATGTGTGCAGGCCATAGAGAACGTAGGGTCTTAGTGATGAAACCAGCAGTGGTGTGGAAGCCTGTGATGCCAGCACGGATGGAAACCAAAGGAGGAGAAAGTGGGCCACAGGCAAATCAATATAGTTTCGTCCAATAACAGCTTCTAAAGCTTTCCAACTAATTCAAAACTGTAGATAATGGAGGAGAGGGAAAATTGAGAGATGGTATAATTTTGAGACAACTTCACTGAGGTAACTGTATATTAAAAAGTGTACAATCTGTTAAGTTTTAACATATGCGCAGACCTATGAAACCACCATCACAGTCAAGATAATGGACATTTCCTTCACCTCCACATGTTGACTCATTCCCATCTGTAGTCCCTTCACCCTAGGAGCTCCTCCCTTCTCATAGCAACCACTGATGCCTTTTGTCAACCCTATAGATTGCTTTGTGGGGCTTCCTACATGGCCACCTGCCAATGCAAGAGACCTGAGATACAAGGGTTCGATCCCTGTGTTAGGAGGATCCCCTGGAGGAGGGCATGGCAACCCACTCCAGTATTCTTGTCTGGAGAATCCCAGTGGACAGAGGAGCGTGACAGATTACAGTCCATAGCATCACAGAGTCAGACACAACTGAAGTGACTGAGCACATACATTGCTTTGCAATTCTAAAATTTTATGTAACAGTACATTTATTTCTTTGCCTGGATTCTTACACTCAGAATAATTATATAATTATATTGAGATATATGTTGTTTTCATTTAATCGCTCAGTTGTGTCCAACTCTTGCTACCCCATGGACTGTAGCCCACCAGGCTCCTCCTCCATGGAATTTCCCAGGCAAGAGGATGGGAGTGGGTTGCCATTTCCTCCTCCAGGGGATCTCCTCAACCCAGGGATCAAATACATCTCCTGGATTGGCAGGCGTATTCTTTACCACTGAGCCACCAGGAAAGTATATGTCGCTGGCGTTATTATTAAGATTATCCATGTTGTAATGTGTCAGTAGTTCATTCCTCTTTATTCATCCCCTTTATATCACAGTCTGTTATCCATTTACCTCTTGGTGGACATTTAGGTCAATTCCTGTTTCAGACTAGTAAAAATAAAACTATCATGAGTATTCATGTATAAATTTTTAGGGATATGTGCTTTAATACCTGTTGAGTAAATACTTGTGAATGGAATAGCTAGTTGAATGGTAAACATTTTAACTTTTTAAGAAAGTGCCTAACTTTTTTTAAAAACTTAGTTGTGCTATTTTACATTGTCATCAGCAGTATATGAGATGCCAGTTCCTCTACATCTTTGTCAACACTTTATATGGTCGATGTTTTAAATTTTAGCTATTCCAGTCGGTGTGTGGCATTACCCATTGTATTTTTAATTTGCATTTACCTAATGACTAATGCAGAGAAGGCAATGGCACCACACTCCAGTACTCTTGCCTGAAAAATCCCATGGACGGAGAAGCCTGGTAGGCTGCAGTCCATGGGGTCGCGAAGAGTCGGACACGACTGAAGTGACTTAGCAGCAGCAGCAATGACTAATGATGATAAGCATCTTTTCATGTGTTTATTTTCCATCTTTATATCTTCTCTGATAAAATATCCTTTCAAATATTTTGTCATTTTTTAACAGGATTGTTTAACTATTAACTTTTGAGTCATATCTACGTTCTAGTTATGTGTTTCTTATTAGATTTATAAAAATATCTTATCTCAGTGTGTGGCTTATCTCTTTAGTTTTCTTAAAGTGAAGTTTTCTTTAGTTTCAGGGAGAAGTTGTTTTAAATCTGATGAAGTCCAATTCATTAATTTGTTCTTTTACTGTGGATCATGCTTTTAGTGTTATAGCTAAGAATGACAAATTCTTTCTCTACATTTTTTCTTTTAGAAATTTTATAGATTAAATTTTACATTTGGGTCTATTATCTATTTTGTGCTCATTGGTATGGACCAAAGGTTATTTGCATATGGATATCAAATTATTTGAGCCCCATTTGTTGAATAAGCTATTCTTTCTCAACTGAGTTGCATTTATATCTTTGTCAAAAATCAGTTTTCTACACATGTGAGTGTCCATGTGAACTTTCTATCTTATTTCGTTGATCTATTATCTATCTTGCACCAAAACCATAGTGTCTTGATTGACTTTATAGTAAGTCTTGAAGGCAGAAGTGTTTGTTATGCAAATTTGTTCTTTTATTAAAATATTTTACCTATTTTGATACTTTGCATTTTCATGTAAACTTTAGAATCAGTTATCAATTTCTTCACCAAAAAAAAAAAAAAAAAAGCCAGTGGAGATTTTCACTGGGATTGTGTTGATACAGTAGATTAATTTGGGTAAAACTGATATCCTCACCATATCATTTCTCTTTACTCACATAAAAGGTATATCATTCCATTTATTAAGATATTCTTTAAGTAATCAAGTAATATTTTAATGTCTTTGTGTGCTAATTCTAATGTGTCAATTATAGCTTCATTTATTATGGACCGTGTTTCCCTGCTTGTTTACATGCCTGATGGCCGATATTGTGGATTTTAAGATATTTTTTGTGTTTCTATAAATATTCTTCAGATGTTTTTTTCCTGGGGTGCCATTAATTTATCTAGAAATATTTTGATCCTTCTATATCTTGCTTTTATGATTTGTTAGGTGGGTTCTAGTTAGTTCTAGCTAGTTGCATGGCCTGAGGTCAGTCATTCCCCATTACTAGAGTCAGTCCAGTCTGAATGATGAAAACAGACACTGTTCCGTTATCCCTTTGGATGGCTCTTTTCTGTGATCGTTTCCTCACATACATGTGCCAATCAGCACACAGATGACTACCCAAGGGGACCCTCTAGTGTTCTCTCTGAAAGCAGTTCTCCCTTCACCAGAACTGCGTTCTGAGAACTCTGGCCTCTATGTTCTTCCCAAACTTTCAGCTGCGTCTTGATTCAAGAAGTCATGTGGTTTCCACATGGATTTCCCTTCCCGAGTTTCAGCCTTGTCTCTCCAGGCAGCCAGCTCAGCTGCCAGTAGGGTCACCTAATTGGGGGTCATTTCTCAGGGGTCACTACCTTACACTACTTGATACATTATGTCTTGAAAAACATTATTTTTAATTTAGTCTTTTTTTTTTTTTTTGCAAAAAGGAGGATATATCTGGTCCCTGTCACTCCCTCTTGACAAAAAGCAGAAGTCTGAGAGCATATGGTTTAATTAAATTAGTAGATACGAATAAATTGATAGCCATAGAAGTAAGCTGCTAGAAAAAGTCAAGCCTATGAAGGGAGATTTGTAACAATCCCAAAGAGAAATCCACAAGACTAGAAAGTCTCAAAGGTCTTTATCCTTGTTCTTCCTTAACCTGTCTGCTCCTTTGGGCATAATTCAACACTTCCTTCTCCTCTTGGTTCTGATTTTGAATTACAGTATTTTTTTTTTTTAATTATAGTGTTTGAATTAAGTATTTTTAAAAAGTAATGTTCAGTTAAACTCATGTAAAGTGTGAAACAAATTGATAAGAAAAATTGGAGATTTAGAGAAAACTTCATTTCAGAGGAATTTTGATACACGGTTAAAGAGCACAGGCTTTGGAGTCTGAGGGACCCTCTGCATTTACTTTTTTGCCTGAAACTGAAAGTGTTAGTTCAGTCTTGTCTGACTCTTTGCAACCCCATGAACTGTATAGCCTGCCAGGCTCCTCTGTTCATGGAATTCTCCAGGCAAGAATACTGGAATGGGTAGCCATTCCCTTCTCCAGGGGATCTTCCCCACCCAGGGATAGAACCCAGGTCACCTGCATTACAGGCAGATTCTTTACCATATAAGCCACCAGGGAAGCCCTTAAGCTTATCCAAGTAACAAGTCAGTCCCAATCCTGACTCCTGGAAGGTTTCGTTCCTCCAAGCTCTATCACTTCCTAGCTCTGTGGCATTGTCTAGTTACTCAGCCCGTCCAAGCCCCTGCACTTTCTCAGTAAAGCAGGTACAGCCACAGAGTTGTTGTGAGAACTAAATGTGATACTGACATTAAATGACTAACACACTGCCAATCACACAGTAAATGCTCAACATAAAAAGTATACCATGTTCCTAAACTGGGATGCATTCTACCAACTGTGCTCTCTTAGATAAACTTAATCCAGTCATCCTCAATAAGCACTTGTTTCAGTGGATCAGTAATGATCTTTGGTTGACTTGGATAGTATTTTCATGTGTTTGTTGTTTAATCCCTCAAAAATTTTTAAGTTTGTTGATATATAAGACTCGCTGCAGTATTAGACCTTTCTTTCTACACATACTTGCATTGGTGTAATTGTTTTTTGTTGTTTTTAAAATTTTTTTTTTGCATGTTGAGGTTTAACAATTTTAAATATGTAGACCTTTAAATGTACATTTCAAATAGGGCATTCCTTTTATTTTTTTGTATTGAAGTATAAGCTGATTTACAATGTTGTGTTAGTTTAAAGTGTATAGCACAATGCTTCAGATGTGTATTCTTTTTCTGGATCCTTTTCCCTTATAGGTTATTACAAAATATTGTGTGTATTTCCCTGTACTATACAGTAGGTCCTTATTGGTCATCTATTTTATATACAATGACATTCTTATTTTAATTGATTCATTTAATTAATTCAGTGGTGAATAATTTAATTTCATTTAATTAGTCTCAGAGTGGAAGCTTTGGTTAGATTTTTTTTTTATCTTTAAACTTTTTATTTACTTTGTATTGGGGTATAGCCAATTAACAACGTTGTGGTAGTTTCAGGTAGCAGTGAAGGGATTCAGTCATACATATACATGTATTGATTCTTCCCCAGAACCTCTCCCATCCAGGCTGCTACATAACATTGAGTAGGATTCCATGCGCTATACAATAAACCATTGTTGTTTATCCACTTTGAGTATAGCAGTGTGTACATGACTTTCCCAAACGCCCCAGTTATCCCTTCCCCACCGGCAACCATAAGTTGGTTTTTCTAAGTCTGTGATTCACTTAATTAATTCAATTGTGATTAATTTGATTAGTCTCATGGTAGAAGCTTTGGTTGGATTTTGACCTATATTCATATGTTTTGTGATGAAACAAGTGCCTTGCTAAATTTTGGTCATGAGATTCTAACCTAAGAGATGAACTGAAACACTTGAAACGTCTTACAAGGGTAGTTGTTCGTGGGGAATGAACCTATAGCTGTAGAATTTAGGGAGTGGGGAGTAAGGAAAGTGAAAACTAAAAATGTGAAATAGTCTACATAAACAGGGATCCTGTCATGGAAAACTGTTCTGCAATTAGAAAATGCCAGAGATTGATTTTCAATCATTGTTCCCCTTTGTTGTTTAATTAAAGTGCTTTCTCAGTTTAAAGGTCACCGTGGATGGAGTTTTTCTAGATGCTGGTCAGTGAGACTGTGAATGGAAACAGCTATTGAACCTGTCTATGGCTTCAGAGATCAGGGCAGAGAGAGGAGAAAGCATGCTAATCTACCACTTGTCTTGGGGGATGTGAAGTGTATTTTACGTACAGTCAGTGAAGAGGAGTAAGTGAACCGAAAGCAAGGATGAAGGATGTTGAAGCTGGAGACTGATTGGTCAGGTTTAGATTTGCAACCTTTTGTTGTGGGAGACCACGTCCTACAGTGCGGTCTATGATGCCCTTGGCTTTCCTCTCAGAAGGTGGGCTTCAGGAAGCATAAAGCCTTCTGATTCTGAACATTCAGGTGAGGTATCGTACCAGTTGGAGAACTGCTCCTGGTGCCAAGTTTCAAATACAGTATGATTCACTCATACATTGTTACTTAGGAACTAACAGGCCATTTGATACTGAGCCACATAAAGGAAGAGCTCAAGGTCCCTTAAGATTCTGGGTAGTGTAGGTGATTCTGAGCTGCCCCCAAACCCACACCCATACTGAGGACAGGGGACCTGCACTGCATGCCCCTGAGTATTGGCTTCGTGCTTGCCGTCCAGCACTTGCTGTTTCAATAAGAGAACGTGGGCTGGACGTGGTACCTTTACTTACAGACGTGTTATCCGGGTGCGCGGTTCTACCCACAAAACAGAAGCGGGTTGGGCGTTGGATGCTTAGAATTGAGACCGACCAAGCCTGAAAATAGGGCTTCCCTGACAATTCAGTTGGTGAAGAATCCACCTGCAATGCAGGAGACCCCAGTTCGAGAAGGGATAGGCTTCCCACTCCAGTATCCTTGGGCTTCCCTTGTGGCTCAGCTGGTAAAGAATCCGCCTGCAATGCAGGAGACCTGAGTTCGATCCCTGGGTTGGGTTGATCCCTGAGAAGGGAAAGGCTACCCACTCCAGTATTCTGGCCTGGAGAATTCCATGGACTGTATGGAATGAGGTCCATGGGGTTGAGAAAGTAGGACATGAGTGAGTGACTTTCACGTTCAAGCATGCACATATTGTCTTTTATGGTAAAAATCACACACACACACTCAAAAAATAGTGTCTTCACATACATAGCAGTAATTAGCTAAATTTAACACACATGTTCATATCTCTATCTTATGTTTGAAATACTCTTTAAAATAAATAAAAATTTCATAGTGAAGTGTAACCACATACTTTGAAATACACTGGTTAGGAAATCCGTTCACAATAAAGTACAAACTATACTGGAACTAGAAAGGGCAACAGTAGCTCTCAAGATGATCACTGAATATGTGTTATTATCAAATACCCTCTAGAACTTTGTGTAAGGAGTTAAGAATGCCCTGAGATTTAGGTGTGGGTTTTGTGTTGTTTTTTTTTTTTTTTTTTTTTTTCATTGTTATATCCTTGAGAAAAGTGAAAGTTGAAAGTGAAAGTCACTCAGTTGTGTCTGACTCTTTGCTACCCCATGGACTATACAATCCATGGAATTCTCCAGGACAGAATACTGGGGTGGGTAGCCTTTCCCTTCTCCAGGGGATCTTCCCAACCCAGGGATTGGACCCAAGTCTCCCACATTGCAAGCAGATTCTTCCCCAGCTCAGTCACAAAGGAAGCCCATTATATTCCTAGGTATATTAAACTGAACATTTGGAATATTGAAATTTGCGGTGGTAACATGAGTGGTCCAGTCTACTTTTACATTTTCCCGGGGCTTTTAAATAAATTGCATGAGACTCAACACAGTTCTGTCTTTTATTCATTGGACTGAGTTTAGCTCAATAGAATAGAAATTTCCCAATAGCCTACTCAGATATTTAGGCCAGGAAAAATAGATAACAACCCCTAAAATAGCCTGAGCATCAAAGGCCCTGAAGGATATGATATCTTCACCTTGGGGGGAAAAACGATGCCCTAAAATTGTACACTTATTTACTTCTTCCAAACCCTATTTAGTCATTCTCATGGGACTGCCTCACGCTGTTCTCTTTGACGCACTTGCCTTACAGTCATGTAGCTCTCTTTTCTTATGGATGAAAGAGAGATACATTCTGTGCTTCTGGATGTTCTCTACAGATGCGAAGATAACCTACTTTGAAATACACCCATTAAAGGAAGTTCTGCAACCTCTATCCATCACCCATTCAAGTATGTAATCAGAAAGGCATTTCTGATGATCTATTTATTTGAAATTGATCTCTCTGTGAGTTAAACCTTCTCTTTATCTTTTATAGAAGTGAAGAAATCTAGTCTCTGTTTTGTGTCTTGTTTTCCTAAACTCTCACGGTTGGCTGTATCATTCCTGCTTTCCCTTCCAGAGACTAATCTCCTGTCTAGTTCTCTCCTGCCTCTCGTCTCCTCTCTAGCGGCCTCGTCTATGGAGAGATTTCACAATAACAGGAAAAGATCTCCTATTCTACAATCCCACAATTGTTTTCACAATTCCTTTCAAAACAGTGAAAGCTTTTCATTGCATGGAGTGTGGAGCCTCAAAATGCAGTGCTTCTGAATGTGGGAAGCAGGTGAACTTATTCAATTCCACGGTGAGATGCAGGCCCTTCTGAGAATGCCTTTGGATGGGGGGAGCATTGAAGACCTAAGAGGGTGGCGAGCAGGTACACCAAGAAGTGGGCAAAGAGCAGGAAAGTGAGTAGTAGGGGGGAAAAAATTCCATGTATCCCTGGACTGATCCTTATTAGATCAAAACAATATGAGGACTGTTTCTTATTCTTTGTTTTGGAGACACTGCTCTGATTTCAGGTATTTGGAATTTCCAGTACATTGCACACCGTGTTCATGCCACCCTCTGAGCGTCTCAATTCCTAGTTTAGGCAACAAAGGCAGGGCCTTGCTTTTCGACTCCATCCTCCCTTGACAGAGGTGATAGTGGTCATGAGGTGGGACGGGGGGTGGGGACATATTCAGAAGGCCACCTTGGCCTCTGATTTACCCAAGGGTTCTCAAACTTCACTGCCCGTTAAAGTCCTGGGGATCGTTTTTCAAGGGTGCTGATGCCTGGTCCCCCCCAAAGAGATCTGAAAGTGACTTTGGGGGTCAGGCCAGGTCATCCGTGTGGTGGGAAAATGCCCAGGAGCCTCTGATGCACAGTGACATTGACCTTGAGTGAGCGCAGGGTGCCCCCATTTCATACCCAGAGCGTGTCTGCCCAAAACATTTCCTTCGGTTGTGCTGAAATCTGTAACTCTTTGCCTCGTACTGGCAAACAGGGAGCCCCATAGCCATACGACACACCAGAGCGTGTGAAATGTAGTGCTCTTTCTGAGAAGAGTCAATCTGTGGGACACCAGAAAGGGAAGTGGAAATTACACGTTCCTCTAGTTCGTAGCCGAAACTGTGGACTGGAATGTGATGGACAAGACGTGACTGTTTGCAATTTCTTATTTAAGGAAAGGAAATAAGACCATTCTTTTCTACAGGTAAAGTTTTTCAAAGAAAAAAAAAACAACCCATGATGACTTTTCTCAAATGGAGAAGGGCCAAGTTGATTCACAGTGGGTAGCTGCCAATTATACATTATATGCCTAATTGCCTTTGAAACAATAAAGGGCATTTATGTTATGAACATTTACCCCAATTAAACATAAAATAGGGCAAAATTATGTGAAGTGCATCTCATTAGTATTTCACTGTCTTGATTTTTCTGAAGTCACATTCATGATACAGTTGATTTGCTGTGATCATGGTTACTCCTTAATCTGTCCTCAAAATTCTTTTGTTGTTGAAACTTTAATCCAGTGTTATTATGGTTATTCAATGAATAAGGTGGTAGACGGAGAATATTAAAAGTTCTCTGTAATCTTTATTACATTTTATTAAAAGCAAAGAGACTTTCTGTATCTCAGAGTGATTTTCAGTTACACTGATTCTAAGCGCTGTGTTGTAGAGAACGCTCAAGGTAGCACCATTGGGTCTGGGCATTTTCTTTCCTTCTTTTCTGTCTTTTGAGGATGTCCTTCACAGACATGCAAGGATTTGTACAAGGATTTCTAGGCTTCTCCATCAGCTGTTAGTGCCTGTAGCTAATCTAACTGTGATACATGGTAAATATTTTCCCTTACAGAAGGGCTTAGAGCTATTTCTGTGTATTGATTGAGCACATTAGGCTAATATTTATCCATTTGAAACCTTGGGAATTGGCTGTACATCATTTAATTTAATATCTATGCACCAATTATAAGAAGTAATTAGATATAAGTATTTCCAAAAAATTAAGTCTGGGGTAGAAAGCCTATCATAAGTGGTTCAGTGATGATTAACTTAGAGAAAGCTTGAGTTGCTCATAATACTTATTAATTTTAAAAGACATCTGTTTTTTCCAATATTAGAAATAAATGGGAGAGTTTCTAAGACTTCATTTCCAGTTTATTTTGAAGGCTAGTGCTATAGCCTCCAGAATTCCTATTGTTCATCATAATTCAGTGTATCTTTTACCAAAGACAGAGAATTTTGAGTATTTTTTCCCCCTGAGAATTTAAATACAAAAAAAAGTGCTGAAAACTTGCTAATTTTTTTATTTGGTCAGCCTATATTAAACTTTCACCTGAAAGAGTGACTAAGTGACTTATGTTAATATTTTCCCCATAAAAATGAAACCTCTTCAAATAAAATATCTCCTCTCCTATAAGAAATGGAGGAAGAAATAAGCAATTATTGGTTTTGACAATGAAGAAGAGAAAAAAGAAATCTATCTTTTTAAAAAAATGCTGATATTAAAATTAAATTAAATTAAATTAAAATTAAAATTATATAACTGATTTTCAAAATCCTTGAAAATCCTTAGGACTGGTTTTTGTTCTGTTTCATTGGTTCTTCTTCAAATCATCTTTATATGTGGATATTTATGTGTTTTTCAAATTCTAAAAACTTAGCATCTATTTTTCTTATCAGAAAAATATTTTCATGTAATCAGAGATATATAATCTTTAAAATCAAAGAAAAAAATTTACCAAGATTGCTAAAGCCAATTTCACCTGAAAACATGTAGTGACTGTACCCACTTTACCTAGAGAAACTTCTCATTCTATAGTCATTAAGATGAAAAGATTTCCTTCTAAAACCATATTCACAATTTTCCCTCACAAAGATGACTGGGAAGACCAGAATGTCAAAACCTTCCAAAAAAAAAAAAAAAATATATATATATATATAAATTTTTTTAAACCGTTGCCTACTTATTGTTTTTGGCTCTTCCTTGATCTCCTTCAAGTTTTGGAGTTAAGGAGAGGAACATGTGCTGATTTTAGCAACAGAGAGTAATTATCTGTACATTGCTCATTTGATGGGTGATTATAGTCTGGAGGTTTAATTTTGCTTTTTTGAGTGTTTCTTTAGAAGCTTAGTCTGTAAAAGGAAATTGTTTTTGTGTTTTTACTATGTTTTCTCCTTCTCAGTACTTATTTTAAGACTCAAGTTCCTCTAGTTATTTTTTCCCTTAGAGCAATAAAAATATTGCTTAAAGTCGTACTCTTGACAAGTTTGAGCATCCCCATAAGTTAGAGGCAAATCTGGCTTTAGCACTTGCCTTTCAAATCCCACACCAATACCCAAATTCCTCTAGCAACTTTGTTTCCCTTTTCCTTTATGGGGTGCTGTCTATTGACATGGAGAGAGGCAAAACAGAGAGAATAAAAGTCTAGCACAAATTCAGGATAATCCATAAATTGGCAGACTCCAAAAATCTTGTGTTCAGAGTGTAGTGACAGTCAGAACTTCATTATTCATGGATTCTGCATTTGCATATTTGCCTATGCACTAATATTTATTTTAACCCCAAAATCAGTCCCTGTGGTGTTCCCAGGGACGTCTGAGATACCCTGAGAGTGGAGAAAATTTGAGCCATAGGTAGAGCCCATTCTCTGCTCAGGTTGTAAGCTGGTGACACTGCCCCCTGGTTTCAGCTCTCAGACTGTAAAAAAGTGTTTTTTCACAGTCTATTTAGTGCCACACTTTTCACCTTTTTGCACTTCTTGGTGATGACTTTGCTATTTAAAATGGCCCCAACACATAGCATGGGCTTCCCAGGAGGCTCAGTGGTAAAGAACCCGCCTGCCAGTGCAGGAGACACAAGAGACACGGGCTCGATCCCTGGATCACGAAGATCCCCTGGAGGAGGAAATGGCAACCCACTCCAGTGTCTTTGGAGAATCCCATGGACAGAGGAGCCTGGTGGGCTACAGTTCATGGACTCACAAGAGTCGGCCATGAGTTAGTGGCTAAACAACAGCAAAGCATAGGACTGAAGGGCCTTCCAGTTCTCTAAGCAGAGGAGGACTGTGATGCGCTTTGGGAAGAAACATACATGTGTTAGCGAAGCTCTACTTGGCCTGGGTCACACCGTTGTTGACCGTGCCCTCCTTGCTGTAAATCAATAACTTGAATGAAATCAGGTGAGCAGAAACACACACAAACAAGGTAATGTATCAGCTGAGTGACGAAAATGTAGAGACCAGAGGCTCACAGAACCGAACCTGCCGTTTCCCCGGGAACACTGCTCCGGTGGTTGCTCCTTCAATGATGCGGTGACTTTACGAAACCTAACTGCTGCAAATAGGAGAATCAACTGATACAGGAATATATCACATCGTACAGTGTTTGTGTTTTGAAAATGGGCTTTTAAATCAAAACCCTAATGTCTAGATTTATAATTTAAATGTATCAGGCTTCTTCTTTCAAAGGATAGCATGGTTAAAGTTTTTGCAAACTAAACATTTACTCCTAATTCTTCATACCTTTTCTGCACATGCAAATTTTCAACCATCAAGTTTCTTCAAACATAGTAGACATGTGTTAACTGCACTCAGGTAGCCTGGAACCATTTTAGTGTAGGCTCCAGAGTTACTCTACAGGGCTCAAAAATCCAGACTCAGAAAAGCCCATTCCCCGTGTCAACTACTTGCTTTTCCTAGATATTGATTACGTTGTTTACAGCCCCAGTCTTTCTTGACCCTCAATTTCAGAAAGAAAAAAAAAGTGTTAGAAAGCAGAATTTATGGATTAAGGGTATGTGACAGAAAGGAGAGCTGGTCCTACCATGAGGTCTGGCAAAACTGGAGGAGGCTGACCACAAAGGCCAATCCTGAAGAAAAAACTCAGGCCCAAGAGGTCGTTCGTTTAGTCACAGAGCTCAAGAGTCAGCCATGGCTTAGGAACTAAACAGCAAAGCAACTGAGCTCAGAAGTGAGAGATTGGGGTCAGAGGCTGGTAGTGTAAACTACAGTTTTGTAGGGTCCCCAGGTAAGGCAGTTACCAGTGAAGTAAGTTGGGCATGGATCTAAAACCATAAGTTCCAAGCATCTTCCAGGTTCTTCTTATAAGGATGCTGGGGGTGCCCATAAAGGAGCCTGGACTCCTGACATTAGGGTGGAGCTCAAATCTAGCATCCAGTTCAACTGTAGATCCTCTATAAGTTCCACTGCACCCCAGAGCTCTCCTTTTGATGCAGGGGTGAGGGAAGCCCATGGCAGTGCCTCTGATGCCAGGACAGCCCTCTCTACGTGGACAGGCCAAGATGTAGCAGTAGACAGTCTGGTGGAAGCAGACAGCATGAAGTGTTAATGACTTCATCTTTTAGGATATATTTTATAGTCCAATCATGGGGCTATACAGGGAGATTAGAACACAAAATCTCCTCTTCCACTGCAAAATGCATTCTAATTCATCTAATTCTGAGTTAAACCTTTTATTCCTTCCCAGAAGTACTTCAACATTGAAAACTCTGATGAATGTTTAAGCAGGTCATGAAAACTCTTCTGCTACGAGAGCAGAACTCTAGGTTAGCCCCCAGGAAGGCTTTTACTGAGGACACTGCATGCATGACCAGGTGGCAAGCAAATGGACCCACTGTTTCCCATGACCCAGTAGTTTCTTGGCATAGAAAATAATAACTTTTATTAAAAAAGGATTTTGACAGTCCCTGTAGGGTGCTGAACAGTCCAGAAATTCATGAATTTGAACTTTTCCTTCCAAATTGTTATCTAACTTAGAATGACTAAGCGGAGGCAAAATTCTGTGTGTTAAGGTTAATCATTAGAAAATAAAAGAGTTAGCTGTGAAACGAGTTGACGTACAGGGCATTATAGAAATGGTTGATTAAAACTGATCCAAAACCAATAACTTTTAGGCCCACCTTGAGGGAATGGAGATGTGGATTCACTTTTTTGTGGACAATTTAATTCTCTCTCTGATGCAAACAAACACCAAGGCAAAACTTAAACACACAGTGAATGCACTTTAGGGACTGCTGGAAGAGTATGAATTTAATAGAGGAAATCAGGGAGTGCTATATTAAATTTTTCTTTGACCGAGAAGAGATTATCTTCATCGTCTTTGCACTCAAAGAAATAAAGTTGGAAGGCAATAAGTTTCCAGTCTCCCTTGGAGATCTCAGCCCAGCTCTGCACACTCATCTCCAAATGAATTGGTAATCATGTGTAGAATTGTTTTCTTGGAAGCAGAAGTTGAAACTTCTGGGTCTCTCTCCGTTTCTTAAGTCAAACTCTGTGTTATATACAAGGACTGCCATCAGTTGACATGTGTTGGCTTCAGAACTTGACATTCCTGGGAGCACAGGCCACAGCCCCTGTGAACCCATGTGGCTTTAATGAATAGGTAAGAACAGCAAAATGGTGGATTATTCACTCACTAATTTATTGTCTATTTCACCCACAAAAACATAAATTCTTTGAGTGTGGATATGTCCATCTAGGGCTTCCCAGGTGATGCTAGTGGTAAAGAATCCACCCCCCAATGCCCAAGGCACAAGAGACATAGGTTTAACCCCTGGATTGGAAAGATCGCCTGGAGCAGGAAATGTCAACCCACTCCAGTATTCTTGCCTGGGAAATCCCATGGACAGAGGAGTTGGTTAGGCTGCAGTCCATGGACTCGCAAAGAGACACAGCTAAAGTAACTTAGCGTGTCCGCATGCTCGCGTGAGAACATAGGCTCTCAACATACTTGTGTGTTGATATGCTCTTGAGATACTCTGATGTACTTTGCCATATACTCACTTCTCATCCTCTTATCCTCCCCACTTTTCCCTGGGAAAGGGGGAAATTGCAGTGTCGTCACTTCCTCCAATAGGGAAATTCTCCCCTAACAAGGGAATGGCAGGTTGGATTCAGCTCGGGGGCTGGAGGCTGAAAATCATCAGCAGTTCACTAAGCACCCACTGACGGTGCTTATACACCAGTGCCAGTTTCTGTCTCCTTCGTCAAGGAGTCAGCATAATTCACAGAAAAGCAGCGCAGCTCAAACACTAAGATGAGCTGTGAGTGACAGGAAGTCTGGTTAGGGGAGAGGGTAAAACAGCATAAATAGGAATTAGGGAAAAAAATTTAGAGATTGAAGAGAAAAGGAAATGAAGTTCACTTTATGTCAATTGAAGGTATGAATTTTAAAAAAAAATGATGGAAACAAGAGGTAGGGAGAAGCCAAAGGAAAATATATTATGAAACCATCCTTATTACAATTTTACGTTTTACTTTCCTCAATTGAGCTTCCCAGGTGTTGCTCATGGTAAAGAGTTCATCTGTCAGTGCTGGAGCCGTAAGAGATGCACGTTCAGTCCCTGGTTTGGGAAGATCCCCTGGAGAAGGAAATGGCCACTCACTGCAGTATTCTTGCCTAGGAAATCTCATGGACAGAGGAGCCTGGCGGGCTACAGTCCATGGGGTCACAAAGAGTTGGACATGACTGAGTGAGCCCACATATATTCCTCCATTAATAATTGAAGTGGGATGCAACTGTGCACAGATTTCCATTGGAAAACAGGCCCCCAAGGATATCTGATGGCATGACTATATGTCTTCAGATCCTAAATGTAGGAAAACATGCCTAGGTTATAATTGAAAAAGATACATGTTATTTTAATACTTTTGCCTTATTCTTTTACAGATGGTATTGTCCATTCCATTTCTACTACCCAGACATTACTTCTTAACTTAGTTCCATTCAGTGTAACCTTTTTTTCTCAATCTCTAGTTATGTGCACTGCATCAGTTCAGTTCAGTTCAGTCACTCAGTCGTATTCGACTCTTTGCGACCCCATGAATCGCAGCACGCCAGGCCTCCCTGTCCATCACCAACTCCCAGAGTTTACTCAAACTCATGCCCATCGAGTCGGTGATGCCATCCAGCCATCTCATCTTCTGTCGTCCCCTTCTCCTCCTGCCCCCAATCCCTCCCAGCATCAGGGTCTTTTCCAATGAGTCAACTCTTCGCATCAGGTGGCCAAAGTACTGGAGTTTCAGCTTCAGCATCAGTCCTTCCAGTGAACACCCAGGACTGATCTCCTTTAGGATAGGCTGGTTGGATCTCCTTGCAGTCCAAGGGACTCTCAAGAGTCTTCTCCAACACCATTCAAAAGCATCAATTTTTTGGTGCTCAGCTTTCTTCACCGGCCAACTCCCACATCCATACATGACCACTGGAAAAACCATAGCCTTGACCAGACGGATCTTTGTTGGCAAAGTAATGTCTCTGCTTTTTAATATGCTATCTAGGTTGGTCATCACTTTCCTTCCAAGGAATAAGCGTCTTTTGATTTCACGTGCAGTGATTTTGGAGCCCCCAAAAAATAAAGTCTGACACTGTTTCCACTGTCTCCCCATCTATTTCCCATGAGGTGATGGATCCAGATGCCATGATCTTAGTTTTCTGAATGTTAAGCTTTAAGCCAACTTTTTCACTCTCCTCTTTCACTTTCATCAAGAGGCTTTTTAGTTCCTCTTCACTTTCTGCCATAAGGGTGGTGTCATCTGCATATCTGAGGTTATTGATATTTCTCCCAGCAATCTTGATTCCAGCTTGTGCTTCTTCCAGCCCAGTGTTTCTCATGATGTACTCTGCATATAAGTCAAATAAGCAGGGTGACAATGTACAGCCTTGACATACTCCTTTTCCTATTTGGAACCAGTCTGTTGTTCCATGTCCAGGTCTAACTGTTGCTTCCTGACCTGCATATGTGTTTCTCAAGAGGCAGGTCAGGTAGTCTGGTATTCCCATCTTTCAGAATTTTCCAGTTTATTGTGATCCACACAGTCGAAGGCTTTGGCGTAGGAGGAACTATAAGAGACCTCTGTCTTCAGTGAGTTTATTTTGTCCTTGAGGAAATGAGTTAACAGTAGCTATGGCTCCAAGATCAGGTGCTCGGGTTCCTCTGTTCTGGGACACCCAGGTCACCCGAAGTCTCCTTCTATAAGCAAAGAAGCATGGCATTTAGTTTCCATTGCCATTAATATTTAACAAAAGAGAAGACAAGATGCAGTGAACTAACTGGAAGGCAATCAAGTGCTCACCAGCTGCATCGTCATGGATCCAACATGTGGGAGCCTTGACCATGGACAAGCCTTGACCAGAACAAGCAGGGCTGGCCTTCTCATCCCGGAACACGTTTGTGGTCACTGAGAATCTGCATGATCCTTTATGTGACGATCATTCCACACAAGGAGCGGGGAGGACTAGTGGGCTCTTAGCGCCAGATGAAGTAAAAGAGTTTACCGAGTGAAATACCAGCAAAACCATCAAAATCATACATGTTTTGATAGAAAGAAGAAAACAAACAAGAGTTTTCCCATTGTCTCCAGGCGACAATGAGATTATGTTGCCACCAGCCTTGAGAATGAACTGATTTCAATTCCCAAAGGTTTCTGATCGCTAATGAAGAAATTTTAACTCAATTGCTAATCAGCTAGATGCAGATATGATATAGTGATGCTTGGTCCTGTTCTGAAAAGAAATTCATTTCTCAGTTGTTTAATGATGCCTTGAAATCTGCAAAGTACTGCACAGGAATAGCTGATATTTTTCATAAAAGCATTTTCTATGATTCAAATCAGAAACCTTGTCAAAATAATTATGGTTTTGTCACTGAAACTTTTATTTGCCAAATTATCTCATTTTTTGGAAAATGTTTTATAGATCTAAAAATCTGCATTTGGTGTTAAAATGGTGGTTATTTCCAGGCCATTACTATATACATTTTCCAAATATTGGACATGTTTTTCTTTAATGATATGTATGACAGATTTTATTGGCAGTGAAATAGAGAGGTATTACAAAAAGCTTCGGATATAACATTGTGACTATGACTTCTGTCAGGTGCCAGATTTCTCAGCCAATTGGGAAGAAATTCTGACTATCAGTCATTGATTGATAGGAGCCAATAAATGGATTTTCTCGTGAAATATTTTTCTAATGTTTTCTCCAAGTGGACATATTCTTAAACACTCTTAGACCAATTTCAACAAGCATCTAATATCTTATATCCAGCATCTTTTTTTCCTAAGAGGAATGAGAAAATTTAATTATTTGAATATATACTTTTAAAAACTACTTTAAAATATATTCTTATTTTTATACTTATATGGGTGTCCCCATGCCAGTACTAGCAATCCAGTCTCTTCCTTTTACCATTTGTTTTTGGGTGGGTAATTCAGGGTTATTAAGTTGAAATGAAAGATTTGTGTCTCCTTGGCACTTTCTCATTGGAGTCCTATATCCTTTCACTTAAATCATCACCACTGTCTCCTGGCTGGTGTTTTTGCCCTGAGTCTCTCCTCACACGCATCCTTCCACTCCACTGCTAGAGTTATCTTTCTAGAATCCCTGACCCCACCAGCCTAAAGCCATCAGTCTAGTCCTGATACATCAGTAAGTCAAAAGGTTCAAAGGTCCCCTTTCTCCAGTCTTGGGGATGTGTTTCCCAAGTACCGGACTTCCCTGTGGCTCAGCTGGTAAAGAATCCACCTGCAATGCAGGAGTCCTGGGTTCGATCCCTGGATTGGGAAGATCCCCTGGAGAAGGGCAAGGCTACCCACTCCAGTGGGCCTGGAGAATTCCATGGACAAAGAGTCGGACATGACTGAGCGACTTTCACTTTCACTTTCCCAAGTACCTGAGGACAGAGTGACTCCAGTTAGCCGCACACCACTCTGTGGAGCCCCGCAGATTCCACTAGACTGGCAAGGCCAGCTCGCTGCCCTGCCCAGCACCCTCGGATGCCGGGATGTCTGAGCCACTTGGAAAGATGGGAGAGACAGTGTCAGAAGGAACCGCTTGCTGTCCACTCTGTTCCAGTTGCGTCCCAGAGGCCGCCTGGTTTGCCGAGTAGGATGAAACCATTTCTCCCGTCTCCTGTCCTGTCTTCCTGCCTGGGGGACCGCGTGGAGGAGGGACTGGAGTTGTCCCCGGGCTGTCCTAAGAGTCTCCACTCCTCGCGGTTCTTCGAGCCTTTGCTGCTGAGCCGCCTCGAACGCAGCCGCCCTGGCAGGCTCGCTCCCGGGCGCAGGGGACCCGCTCGGCGTCAGCTGCTCCAGGGGCAGCGCAGTCCCTCCACGCCGTCCCTAGCCACTGACGGCATGGTGCTCCTTTCCTCCAGGGTAGAGATGGCCATGTAGACGGTGCCTGCCCTGCGCTAGGGGTGCAGGCTGACCCTTCTGGTCGTCATCTTGCTTAGATGCACAGCAGCTTTGCAGGTGACAGTATTGTTTTCCTCCAGGCCATCGTGGAAACCGAGGCCCCGGGTGGTGAAGGCCTTCCCTGGGGGCTCCGGGCCCGCCCGGAGCATCTCTCCATCCCCTTCTGGCCCACGGAAGGGCAGCCTTTCACGCCAGGCCGCGTGCGCTCCTCCCTGCGGCTCTCATCAGCCCCCTGCTGCAAAACATGCCTTCTGCTCTCTGCTGTGACCCCCAGTGTTTGCGACTGAGAATTTCAAAAGCCAACAAAAGACCCTCCACATCCCCAGTCACGTCACTCCCCTGAATTTAGTGCCTGGAGCGCCAGCCCCTCATCGTTCTTCCCCCCGCTCATCCTCAGGCCTCAGCGTCCGGCTCCGTGGAGCCTTTTCTGACCCTGGTCGAGCTCTCTTTCCTCCGTCTCTCCAGGG
Organism: Muntiacus reevesi; assembly: GCF_963930625.1. Lineage (NCBI taxonomy): Eukaryota > Metazoa > Chordata > Mammalia > Artiodactyla > Cervidae > Muntiacus > Muntiacus reevesi. Next base: position 162,503,586 of record NC_089251.1, read on the forward strand.
TAACCGTGTCCATCCTATTAACACAGTGCACAGGGATGACCCGGCTTTGTGTTTTCGTGGGTTCACATTTTAAACCACAATGTGCAAGAAATGCCAAAGCTCTTTATTTCCTTCCAACCAAGTGAGCTCTGACTCCCAGCGGACCCGGACATGCAGGGTCAGGACTTAGGGGGCCCCCCGTGGGTCCTCAGGGGTCCGGGAGGCTTCGGTGGCATTCCAAGCCCACGTGTCCCCGGGTGGTCTGCCCTCCGGCCCCCGGGCTGGCTGGAGCCACCTTTGTGGCAGCCCCTGAAGCTTCCTTCGGGATTCTGGGACGTGACACCCTGGGCCTCTCTCACTTTGGAAGCATCTGCCGTCTATCCTGACCACTCTCTTCCCCTCAAAGTCACTGTTCCTCCCGGCTCTGGGGTTCCTGGAATTATCGGTGAATTTGGGGTTCCACAAAGAATCGGAGAGTGGTCCCTGGTCACCAGCAGCCGTGTTTTGTTGGGACCCCGCAGCACAGACACCCTCTGAGGCAGGTGCCGGGCCGGCCAGCACTGTGGAAGGCGGAAAATGAAGCTCAGGTGGACAAAGGTGGCCCGGTCCGTCACCCGCCGCACGGGGCGCAGGTCAGAACGCGAGAGCCCGATCCCCCAGCCTGGAAGCAGGCTGCAGGCAGTGGTGACCCGGGCCTCTGATTTTAAAACTGCTGCTGCCCTTGTTCAGCCTGTCAGTCGTGTCCGGCTCTGCGACCCCACGGGCTGCAGCTCGCCAGGCTCCCCTGTCCTTCACTGTCTCCCAGAATTTGCTCTAACTCAACGTCCACTGAGTTGGTGATGCCATCCAACCATCTCATCTTCTGTTGCCCTCTTCTCCTCCGGCCCTCAGTCTTTCCCAGCTCGAGGTCTTTTCCAGGGAATTGGTTCTTTGCTCTTTTTAAAATAAAATTCATCAAATAGCACTTTAGGAAATTGTATGCCTTTTTAACTGTATTGTCACTTATATACTTAATAACCATTGAAGTGAAAGTATTCCTTAAACAATAACTTTCAGAGACAGAGAAAAAATTTATTTTGACTCTTTAAGAAGTTGCAAGTAAAAGCAAAGGTAAACAGTTTTGATGACTCAGAACTTATCTACCTTTGAGTAGTTCCTTCCAGTGATCACTGCAAATAATGAAAACTCCAAATAATGGAAAAACTCCAAATAATTCATTCAGCGGCTGTTGGGAATCCATCTTTTAACCGCAAGCATATACCCATCTTTAAATGCCTATTGATGGACACACACAACTTGTCTGAGGTCTTGACAAAGAGCAGTCAGGGTGAAAGACGTTTCCTCAGTGCTGTAAGAGCTGATGACTTTTTTAAAAGACACTTTCCTGAAACATCATTTTTTAGTTCTGTCCTTTTTCTATTTTGTTACCTCTCTCCCCCACCCCGACCCAAGTCTTATTAAAATCTCCGTTTTCATTTTGTACATTTCCACAAGGAAGCTTCTCAGTAATTTTTGTGTGTGGGGGGGTGGGGTTCAGCATTAAAAACAAATTATTTCAGGATGTTTTCAGACCCAGAGCAGGGCTTCGAAGAAAAGCTGAACCAGCCACCAGTCAGCCCTGCTTTGTTCCCTGTGGAAGGAAAATGCTCTTCTGAGAAGGTGACTCCCCTTTGCACTCTTGTCTAATGACAGCTGAGATGTTAAATTAGCACATGCCATTTTAATACTCACCGTAGCACTCAGCAGCGTGCTCGTTGCATTAATCAAAGCGTCACCTTCTTCCATCACTGAAGGGCACCCCTCCTTTAGGCAGCTGCTTTAGTGGATGCTGGGGGACAGCGGCAGAACTCAGCTGGTCCAGGGATGCCATAGCCACTCCCCGCCCGGCGCTGTGATGATTTACAATCGCCTTGGATAATAGTCCATATGGAGATATTTATTTGTTTATGAAAGCGTGTTAACCTAGCTAGCAATCAGAAAAGGGAACTGTTCAGTAGATTTATTTCCTGTAGTTTACTGAGCCAGCCTAATTCATCATAAATTCTGAGTGCTCTAATTAAAGCGGGAGGGAAAATGTTCTTTTACATCCTTTATGGCACGTCACTACATTTCCACCTCTTGATCAGAAAGGTTATCTGGAACAACAGGATGTGTCCCTATACTGGCCCCAGCAACAAGGCCAACTGTTTTGGCGTCATGCCTCTTAACAATAAGCTGGTTCTCAATCAAAAACACTGAAAAACATTTTTTCCAATTTCTGAAAAGTTATGAACCTAAAGAAGCCCCCGTTTGGGGGCTTTTGTGTTGTCTGGTGCTCTCTAGGTTAGACCTGAACTCCAGCTTGCCCACGAGGAACACAGATGGGGATCACTTCATGGGGAGAGGCAGGGAGATGGAACGTTCTGACTCTAGCTTGAGAACCGGACTCCCCCTAAGGGCATCTGGAGGGGTCAGAACTGGGGCGCAGCTCCACTCCTGAGCAAGCGCCAGGGCCTCCTTCAAGCCAGTCTTGCAGGCAACTTTAGCAGCCCCAGGAGACAAGCCTCCATGGAATGTCCTCGCTCTGAAAAGACAGAACCCTGCTTCTCACTGTAGTTGTCCTGCCCGCCTTGATGCCTCGGCAGCTACCCGCCGTGGACTGGTGCTCATTAAGTCTCGGTCCTGATTCAAGCTAGAAGTGGAGTGATCTCTAAATGTGTGCTGGGTTGTCACTGCAGCACAGGACTCTGACATCTGGGGCCGTGTCTGCACATATGATAAATTTATGTTATAGGATGTGTGTGCGTGTTAGTGTGACTGTTCTTCTCTAGGTACCTCACTGATTCACACTGTAAAAACTTCATAAACAAGCATGTTATAAAATGGGTGCGTTCTCCTTTGTGCACTTCCTTCCAAGTCTGAAAATTATTTCTCTAAATAAAATCAGGCATCAAAATGAAAATGACATTTAAAGGCTTTTCCTAAATAAATGCTGTAATTGATATGAGATCTGGATTCACAAGCTAGGACATACTGCCATCCCTAATAACTTTGATAGCCTTGTTATTAATAGTACCATTATTATAATTGTCCCCATTTTAGACATGAACAAACTGAACCTCAGAAATTAGGCAATTTACTGACTCAACAGCTAATAGTGATAAAACCGGAATTAAAACTAGACTTATTTCTATAGCCTGTGACCTGAAGCACTGTGATAGCCTATGTTTTCTATTGAGAAATTTATTGTTTACATTCCTAACTTTCCTATGGGTATGTAGTTCACTAAGAGAAATATAATTTAGTATTATATTAATCATAATATCTCTGATAAATAGTGTTTCAGACTCTAAATCAGCATTTTTTTTTTATTTCTTAACTCTTTAAGGAGAATTTTAAAAACAAAAGTAATCCTATTAAAAATAGAACTTTTCCACTTTTTTGCCTCTTAAAGCAAATAATTCAAATTTCATGATAACGGTACGGTATCCTGAGAGTTCTAAAACCAATATTTTTTACCATTACCATAAATAGCCAAGACCCTTGTGATATGTCTTTAAAAAACATTTATTTGTCAAATTTCCTTCACTGCAATGGAAAAACTTTTTTCTCTCAGAAATAGTTCATGAGATTCAACCCAAGCACCCAAATGTTACTTAAGCCCAAGTTTCAGTAATAACATTTCACTTTCTCCTCTCACTTTCCAGAGGTTGATGGTCACCATTTAGAATTCTTTAAATTTCAACTTGAAGAGTTAACATCAGGTTTAAATTTCAATAGACGTTTTTCAGTAGACTTTTCTGGTATCAGTCATAGAAGTTTCCATTTAACAGTCTAGAAAGCACTCTTGTCTACACCAATCTCATTTGAATATTGTAGGAATGCTGGCTTTCTGCTGCCACTTTACAGCTACGGAAGCCAAGACTGGGAGGCAGGCAGCGGTTTGTCTTGGATCAGTCAGCTATGAAGTCGGGAACCTGGGACTCAGTTCTGGCTCATCACATTCCGTATGCCTGCTCTTCATGATATCAGATGGGGGGGTATCATTAGATATCTGCAACTTTATGAATATCAGCATCTTTCTTAAAACCCCTTCCCCCTCCCCATCTTCCCCACCAAACACTTCTTCAGTGCTAAGTTTCTTTGGAGAGAGTTTTTTTTTTTTTTTTTTTTTTTTGCCCCTCTTCTACATCAACCCACTTTTCCAGATCAGAAGAGACATAATCCAGTTGTATTGCCTCTGTTTCCTGAGTAACTCATACAGAGTTGTACTAGTCAGTTTACATCTTTTGATCCGGGTGAAAAATACCTTAATGAAAGGAATCTGGGGCATTTTATGACTTGCAGAGTTGCAAGAATTGAAGCAAAATAGAGCATGGGAGCCAAAGCAAATATATATTCATTAAGGGAAATTTGCAATTATAGTGAGCAGAGCGGTTTTGTGCGCTCTGCTCGAACATGACAAAGGGCTGGAGATTACTTTAGCATCATTTCAGACAAAGCTCCTTAAAATACTAATTACACCACCAAGGATCTTCTCACTCTCCGTAGTCTGACAGAGCCAATATTTTTCCTGGAATGTCCTTTCCTGCTTGGGTCCCATTCCATCCTTCAGAAGTTGGTTACCAAATCTTCTAGCGATACCCTGAGTGAAACCAGATCACTAAGCTCTTAGGACGGGTCAATTTTTTTCTGAGCCTGCCACTCCAGGGCTAGGATTGGCAAACTTTTGCTGTAAGGAGCCAAAGAGTAAATATTTTAGGCTTCTCAGGACATATGGTCTTGGTCACAACTTCTCAACTGTGCTGTCGCAGTGCATAGGAGCCTGAGATGATACTAAATCAGTGGGTGTCACTGTCTCGAAAAACATGGGAAGGACACTGAAATCCGAATTTCATGTCATTTTTACTTGTGGTGAGATAGTATTCTTTTAATTTTTTTCCTCAAGCATTTTAAAAAAATTAAAACTAACCTTAGCTCTTGGGCTGACTTGCTGACCTTTGCAGTAAGACATTATAGCTAGTCTTGGAAATGGCCAGTCTTAGGAACTGCTGCATAGGAACTTTCTGTATCTTCAAATATTGATTTCTTGAGCTCCAGGTTAGAGCTCAAATCTGTGAAGCAATGGTCTCTGATTTAAAAAAAAAATTTAAAAATCCTTGCTTGAGAAATACCTTTAGATACTCTAATAGTACCTATTAGTATCTAACAGATACTAGCAGCTCATTCTCTAATAGTATCTATTAATACTACTCTAATATATATCCGTAGGTACCACTCTAATGCTGTTGCTGCTGCTGCTGCTAAGCCGCTTCAGTCGTGTCCGACTCTGTGCGACCCCATAGACGGCAGCCACCAGGCTCCCCCGTCCCTGGGATTCTCCAGGCAAGAACACTGCAGTGGGTTGCCATTTCCTTCTCTATGTAATAATATATATTTGGGGCTTCCCTGGTGGCTCAGATGGTAAAGAATCTGCCTGCAATGCAGGAGCCCTGGGTTCGATCCCTTGGTCGGGAAGATCCCCTGGAGAAGGGAATGGCTACCCACTCCAGTATTCTTGCCTGGAGAGTCCCATGGTCAGAGGAGCCTGGCAGGCTACAGTCCATGGGTTTGCAGAGTCAGACACGACTAAGTGACTAACACTTATTTACTTACTTACTTGAACTTAATAAAGTATTTGCAGATACTATTAGATATTGCTCCATAGCCTTACTTCTGTTGGGTAACTGAGTGCCAAACTGGGTCAGTTACTCTTTTGCATACCCTGCAGCTCCTAGTAGCAACAGACCATACCCAGACCCTGCAGCCTCAGAAGGTTCTGTAGCCCAAGAGAGAAAATGAATTGTTTTGGAATCGTAGTTGCTATCAAGTATTACCTATTTAGGTCTTAGAGTATTTCTCAGAAGTCACATAATTCAAGAAACCATGAGCAGATGATAACTCAAGACTTAAGCAGAGTGCTTGCTAAACATCACCGTTCCCTAAAGCAACATCACGTGCCAACCGCATACACTATCTACATTTCAAACGTGTTTTCAAATTTACTTTTATGGCTAGTCTCCTAGGTGTTTTCAATACATGTAAAACACCATCTTCACAAAAAGGCATCTGTAGGAACTGTAAAACATTTTATGTCTTTATTTTTAAAAGTCCTTTGTAATTCCTTGAGGACTTGTAAGGAATATAGAATACAGGTCATGATGCAAGGGGAGAATTAAGTAGAATAGTAGGTTAGGATGTATGAGTTGGGAAATATAATAAGAGAGGAAAACGACAAAATGGCCAAGTAAGCAGCAAGCGAGCATCTAATGGATTGACAAGCAGATGAGGAAGATTAATTCTTGCTGCTCTTTTCCACTGCCCGTGAACCTCGGACACCTCCACCACCAGGAGTAAATTACAGCCTCGCAGTTGTCTTTACCTTTTCATCAGAGAGACCTATTAAATTGCATGTTTCATAACATGGGTTATTATCCTATCTATAAATGCTGCATTCTGTTATTATCCTAAAGTATGCATTTGTTGTTTCTGTGCAAGGATCTAAGCGCTCCTCTCTCTGTTTCCATGGAGACCACGCCAGGATCTGGTCCTCAACACTCAGATAAGGCCTCCTGTGAGCAGAGTCAGAGGGTAACCTTCAACCATCACAGCTGGGGAGGAAGTCAGTCAGACATTTCATCTGAGACTGTGGGCCACAGATTTTCACACCCTAATAGTTGCAGTGGGGGGCTGTTTAATTTTTTGTTTTTAATGTATTGAGCACCAATTGCATTCAGGCATTGCGCTAAACTTGGGATTAAAAGGTAACTGAGACATGGCTCCTGCTCTTAAGGAGTATCTGAATCCAGGAGAACTGCCCTGAAGATGAAGCCAGAAGAGACCTCTGTGCAAGTTTAAGACTGTGTGTGCGTCCTTCCTCGGGGCCAAGGTCAGTGGAGGTGTGTGCCACCCAGAGCTGCTCAAGAGTAAATCCAGGCAAAATCAGGTGACTGACAGGTGGCCCACAAGTCTCAGCCACCACCTCCTTGTTTCCATAGGCTCTTCATCACCATCCCTGTAGACCCTTGTCCCAGATGGTAGCAGTGTGGGACTTCTCCTAGTTCTACATCAACTGGGGGCAGCAGAAAGTAGCCTTGACTTTAAATGTGGTTTTTATTTAATTAAATCTAAGATGCTGTGGAGTATTTGAAGTACCTTTCTGACGTGTGCCTCTAAGGAGGAAAAAATGCCACGAATTACCGTTGTAAGAGGCCATCAATTGATGACACATTCTGATTTCAGAGAGGTTAAAATGCCGGGGAAAAATTGTGCATCTTAGAACTAATGAAACGTGATAATTCTTGAATTAAAGCCTGGATAATTCTTGGATTAAACCAACTGAAATGAACAGGAACTATAATGGCAGGAAAAATAATTCATGAGTATAGTAATATAAAATTCACAATGTAATCAATTTATAGTTTTTGAGATAACTGATTAACAAACAGTATGACAAAGTCATTCTGTGTTGGCCAGTCCACTATGCTGACTGCTAAATTCTTCAGGTCATTTCTGTGGTGTATTATGCTAATGTGTGCCTATCATTCCTCCCCACCTCCAAAACCTCGGTCTAAAGGTGTGTCCCTGGACCCCTTCTCCCCAGTCTTTCCTCTTCTTTATTGACACCCCCACTCTTACTACCTCGTCTACTCATCACTGGTCTAAATACTACCTATGCCAACATTTCATTACTTTTTCCTCTAGGCCCAACTTCTCCTTTGAACTCCAAAATTAACCCTCCAGCTGCCTCCCTGACTTCCCCATAGACTCCAATGACATCCATACTCTGTACTTTCTTATGTGAACCCTTGGTCCTTCTTTTGCTTCAGGCTTTGTTGTAAATGAACACCCCATTGTGTACGTGGATGCTAAGTCGCTTCAGTCATGTCTGACTCTTTGCGATCCCATGGACTGTAGCCTGCCACACTCCTCTGTCCATGGGATTCTCCAGGCAAGAATACTGGAGCGGGTTGCCATGCCCTCCTCCAAGGGATCTTCCCGACCCAGGGATTGAACTCTCATTTCTTTATACCTCCTGTATCAGCAGGCGGGTTCTTTACCACTAGCACCACCTGGGAAGCCCCAAACACCCCAGCACTCAGGCCAAAAGCTTCACTTCCAGGTCATCTTGATGCCATTCAGCATCACTGGTGCTGCCCATCAGCAAATCCAGCAGACAGCGTGATCCAAGGCCAGTGTGGCCTGGCCCCTGCTAAGCCATTAGCAGGGTGGTCTGACCTCCTCACGCCGTTCTTCCCGTGGCAGCCACGCCATTTCTCTAATCGTCAAATACACTTGGCCCTCAGGGTCTCAGCACCTCTGCCCCTCCTGTCTGGAATTCTTTCCCAACTTCTGAATGACTCACACTCTGCTCCCATGGTCTTCTCTGAGGACTTCTGATAGCCTTCACTCCACAGCGTTTATCACCACGGGACTTACGTTTACTTCCTTACGTGGTGGTTCCTAGCATCCTCATCATGGTTTTTTGTCTTACCCTCTGGAATAAAAGTGCCAGGAGGGCAGACACTTGTCTTGATTTCCTTCAGGCTTGTATCACCCAGAAAGCCAAGCCAAGTGGATAGCACCCCCGAACTATATTTCAAACGAATGAGTAATGAGTGAAGTTATATGGTAGGGGTTCTTTGTATGGATCATCAACCCATTAATTTATAATCATGAAAGAGCTAATCAGTGGTAATCTAGATCCTTTTAAGCAAGGCATATTCCACTGACATTATAACTTTATGCCTGATGGGTAGGAAATTTATTGAAACATTTTACTTAATAATTTAAATTTTGGATGACTCTGGAATAGGCCAGAAGCTCAAGGGTTCTTGCGAAATAAATTGCTACCAGATTAGTACAGGAAAGGCTTTATTTCTTTTAGCATTTTTTAAATTTTAAGTTGATAATGCTCTATGATATCTTGAGGGTTAACAGTAGCATTCCATAGTGTGTGTTGTTGTTATTGTTTAGTCACTAAGTTGTGTTCCAACTCTTTGTGACCCCATGGATGACAGTCTCCTCTGTCTCCTAGAGCATAGTTAAAGGGAAAGCTTGTTAAAACTAATTACTGAGAAACAAATCAATACATTATTTACAACTGCAGTTTTGTTGAGACACTTACATGGCTGTGAAGAATTGTTTATCACCTAGCATTAGCATTTTAAAAATATACTTATGGCTATTTAATGGTGTTGACTTTTTAAAAAACAGAATCATAATGCAACTTATACACTTGGTATAGAAATCATTATCTGCCTCCACGCATCTTTCGTGAGAAATCAGACTATGCTTCCTAAATGTTAGAATTGTCATTCGTTATTCGTATAACCTGCAGGTTGAATAATCTGCTGGTGCAGTTGACTTTATTTGAGTAACTGTAATTGATAGCTGAACTCGGCTTGGCCTGATCCATTCGTGGCTGCCTCACACAAAGGAGCTGAGTGGACTGAGCCCAGCAAAGGGGATTTCTTCAGAGCTCATGAGATTTCACTGTAATTTTGAAAACCGTGGGTTATACTGTGGCGTAACAGGAATTTATATAAAAGTTTCTACTAAATCTGACTGAGATAAAAATGTTTCTAAAACAAAATGATTGAAGAGGATAGCAAACAATGATCAGGACCACTGAGGGATTGAATAATAACATTAACTGAGAGAACCAGCAGCATTGTTGATTTCAGTCATCACTTCTCCTCTCTTCTCTTTTCGGTTTATGATCACCTGCTCCGGAAAGGAAAAAAACTGGGAGATATCAAAAGTATAATCCCTTAATATGGTCTCTGAACGACCACTGGCTTTATGACTTTGCTCTTCCTACTGTTCTTTTTATCAGTGGGCCAGCTCCTGTTTACTAAAATTACAAGCAAGGGAGGAATTAAGTCATACTTGGAATATTGAAAAGGTTAAATCCATATATAATCCACTCAAGTTATTGATATGTGAAGCATTAAAACGCAGAAACAGGAAGCACCAGGATGCTCTGTGGTCTTGAAGATGCTCCTGCAGACTGGCGGGCTGCTGGGGTGGGTCTGAGCTGCTCTAGCGCGTGTCCGACTCCCTGTGACACCACGGACTGTAGCCCACCAGGCTCCTCTGTCCATGGGATTCTCCAGGCAAGAATACGGGAGTGAACCGGTTGCCATTTGCTTCTCCAGGGATCTTCCCGATGCAGGGATAAAGCCTGCATCTACAGCGTCTTCTGCGTTGGTAGGTGGATTGTTTACCGCTGAGCCACCTGGGAAACCCCTAAGCTGCTCTCATTTCAGTGCAAAGCACTGTAGCCTCTGCTCCCCGAGAAGGGATGCTATTGGGAGGCATTTTTCTTTTAGACTGGTAGTGTCAGCCTCATTACTGTACTTAAAGAGGGAGTGTTCTGTTGCTCATTTTTTAGAGATTTGTTGAAAGTCAGCCAGGTTGTCTTGGTTTATTATGTTTCTGCAGATAAAACACAAGCCCTTGCATGACAGCTTCCCCTTCTACTACACTCAGGCACAGTGTAAGATATTATGATTTGTAATAAGAAATCAGTATTTGATCTTTGTCCCCTTCTGGGCACACAGCTCCTAAAGCCCTAGGGGTTTCCCAAATGATAAGAGCTTTGAGAGCATCCTTTGTTATAGGATTTGATCTTTAGTCCTCCTTCCTGAAATAGTTCCAGGGGATAAAGGTGAAGGAGTGTCCTTTGATATTCATAACAAACCCTTTCAACCACTCCTGATTTATGTTAATGAGATTATTTTTGGAAAGCCCCTAGAGAACCTCTGTAAGGATGCTGGTTGCCAGGGAAACCAGCCATGGGATCATGTGATTAGATGGTCAGAATTTTCAGTCCAGGGAAGATAGAGGGATTCTAGGTTGGATGACTCACCAAAGGCCAATAATTTAAGCAATTGTGCCTCCATGAAGAAGCCTCCATAAAAATCTTCAAGTATGGGGTTCTGAGAACTTCCAGGTTGCTGAGCATGTGGAGGTGCTGGGAGGGCCACTTGCCCAGAGAGAACAGGAAGCTCCAAGCCCCTTCCCCCAGACTTCACCCAGTCAATTTCTCCCATCCGCCTGCTCCTGAATGCATAACCTACTTAGGAAACTGTGTTCCTGAGCTTTGCAAGCCAAATGATTAACCCCAAGGAGGAAGTCCTGGGAACTTCCAGTTTATAACCAGTTGGTCAGAAGCACAGGTGACAACCTGGACTTTACTATTGACACCGGAGGTTCAGAGGGGGTTGCGGGGGGGACGGGGGGCAGGGTTGATCTATGGGACTGAGCCCTGAATCCATGGAGGGTTCGAAAATTGAATTGTAGGACACAGAGTTGGTATCAGCAGAGGATTGGAGAACTGCTTCTTGTAGGAAAAGATCTAACCCACAGATCTGGGGTCAGAAATGAAGCATTGAAAGCGGTAGTAAAGCACGAAGGACGCAGTTGTTCCTTCACACACAGAGCACCCCTAGTCTCCCTCCTTACACCCAGAATTAGGTTTCTGCATCCTCAGAAACCAAAATTCCTAGGTACCTTAGAAAGAAAAAAAGTCCTGTTCTGAGTTGAATTGTGCCCCCTCAAACACCTGCCAACTTGACCTTATTTGTAAACAGAGTCTTCGCAGATGTAGTCAGATTAAGATGAGGTCATTCTGGAGGAGGGCAGGCCCAGATCCATCCAGATTGACATCCGTGGAAGAGGAGACACAGACACAGAGAGGAGAGGGCCCCTGAAGATGGAGCAGAGACCAGAGTGATGCAGCTGCAAGCCAAGGACTGCTGGCGACCTGCAGGAGCACGGAGGGAGGCGTGGATCAGGTTCTGTCTGGCTCTGCAGAAGGGAAGGACCCTGCCTGCCCCTGGCTCTGGGATTTCTGTCCTCTGGAACTGAGAGAAAATGGATTTCTTTTATTGTCAGCCCCCCAGTTTGCAGCTCTCTTGTTAGAACAGCCACAGGAAACTAACCATCTCCTTTCATTTTCTACCCCCAACCTCAACTCTGCTTCGAGAACTGGCTTGACCAGACCAGGACATGAATATGGACAAAGTGACCCCAATGTGAATAAAAGTTTCACAGTGAAACCCAAGGAATAGTCATTTTTTGAAAGTGGGGCTTCAAGCCCTGCTGTTGATCTGGGTGCAGGAGAGGCACTTGGGGAAGACGTGGAGGAGGGGAGGCTGACAGGTGTGTGCAGAACAGGTAGGCAAGGAAACAGACCCATCACTGTACAAGCAATCAACAGAGGGGCCACTGTGAAGCTGGGAGGGGGTCTTCATCACAAACACCAGTCCAGGGGAGGAAGGCTGGAGAATGATCTGCTAATAGAGGTCACAGTCACCACCACAGCTTTCTCAGAACCTTCCTGCTTCTGCCTACTGAGCCCTGGTTATGGAGCCACACAACTGTCAGTGATTTAATTAATCCCTGTTGCCAAGCAGTTGTAAGAATATGTGTTTTCCTTACATCATGGGCCCCTACAGAAAAAACCATCACAGCTCTCATTACCATGGGCCCTCCTGCATAGACTCTTAAAAATTTAAGAGAGAAAATTTACTAAGAGTTGTCAGAGCCTGAGTACATAAGCAGACAAGAATTCATGGAGCTTCATTTATTAACACCTGGAGCGTCCACATGGTTTACCTTCTTTCAGTCACCTTTATCAACATAACATGCCCTGATGTAGAAACAAGAAATGACTGATTTATGGTATCTATAGATCATTTTTTCTAGTACTCATGAACCTTGTTCATTGTTGTTCATATTTTTAGTAAGTGAGCGATTTTGCAGTATATTTAAAAGCATGTCAGAGCTTTTCTTTCTATTTTTTAATCCTCAGGTTAGATTTATACCAAGTTTCATGGGACTCTGATTTTTGATAATGAAATTGAAATTGCCAGTTGTTCTGATGCCTCTTTTTGTGTAAATGACAAACCTGATTTCTTTAAGACAAAGGGTCTTATTTCTCGGCTAAAAGTCTTGGTTGAAAGATAGGTTGATATTGATGCATTTTAATAAGTGTCCACATATGTAGTACCAAAGATTTATTCCCAGCTGAATGAGCAGGACTTATAACTGTGAGATGCATGAAAAACTAAGGCTAATGAATTAAGTCAGAATAAATTAAGAAAATGTAAATCAAATTCAAAAATTTCCATAAGCAATTTGTATTACACTTACTCATACATTCATACAGGAAGCAGTAACTGCCCATAACATTTATGAGGAAACCCTAACACCAGTACTTAACAGTACTTGATTCTCTGCACTGGGGCATAAATAAATTGTCACGGTTTTTCCTTACACCTACATTCATTTTCTCTAATTATTGATGTAATACAAAATTTGAGAAATGAAGAAAAGTTTAAATATATAACAAGAATTATCCATGGATTTAACTAACTATTAATATTCCTATGTCATTACCTCTTCTCTTTTTGTTAACTAAAATAAAATTTAAATCATACTGCTCATTCAGTCATCAATTTAGTCAACACATATAGTGCTGGAGAAGACCCGTGAGAGTCCCTTGGACAGCAAGGAGATCAAACCAGTCCATCCTAAAGGAAATAAACCCTATATATTCATTAGAAGGAGTGATGTTGAAGCTAAAACTCCCATACTTTGGCCACCTGATGCAAAGAGCCAACTCATTGAAAAAGACCCTGATGCTGGACAAGACTGAGGGTAAAAGGAGAAAGGAGTGGCACAGGATGAGATGGTTGGATGACATCACTGACTCCATGGACATGAACTTGAGCCAAGTCTGGGAGATAGTGAAGGACAGGGAAGCCTAGCATGCCGCAGTCCGTGGGATCGCAAAGACTTGGACTCGACTTAGCAACTGAACAACAGCCACATATTACATGCTTGGGACCAGGCAAGCTATTAGGGATACCGGGATTAAGAGGACCAGCCCTTGAGCAGAAGGAGCTCTTAGGTGCTGCCATTAGGAAACCATCTAATGATGGTGGAGAGTTCAGGTAGAAAAAAAAAAAATCAACTCAAGTAAGGGAGTGGGGAAAACCTTGCAGGCAGGGCTCCTGTGGGAGAGAAAAGGGAAGAGGGGATGAGATGACTGTGCAAAGCTTGTGGGACCTGCAGACACACCCCTGTCCTGCCAGGAGACAGCAGGGAAGCCGAGGCCAGAGTGCACAGCGACCAGCAGTTGTATTTTGTGTGGCTAACTTTTCCTGATGCTTTTCTCTGTGGCAGGTTGAGCTGGGCTTGGAAAAGCTCAGACCAGAAGCTCCCTGAAGCCTCCCAGGGGCCCCCTGAGGACCTGGAGCTGCCGTTTCTTTGTGGCCAGACAGTCTTTACTGATACTGATCCTAAGGAAACAGACATTTCCGCACACACGACAGACGCAGGCTAACGGGGCTCATTCATTGTCTTCTCCCTCCCCATAAAATGCAGCATGGAGTAAATTCTGCTTCTTCCCCACCTAGCCTGCTCGCTCATGGAAGTTGTGAGCCCTCAGATGGCATGCACGGGTCACTGCCCCACGGCTGGCTCAGTCCACAGGGTGTGGAAGCGGGACTGGTGGCATAAAGAGTGCCAGTTATCTGTGCCTGAGCCTCTCCCAGCAAGATCCTTGGGCCATTTCAAAGTGTATCTGGTGGAATGGGAAAGAGCGTTCTAACTCCTTCAAGGCAGGAATGATGGACCCGCGCTAGCATGCCATCAAGTCCTCTTGTATTATTCAGAACAACGAGGGGCGTGTTTTCTTTTTCTTTAAGAAAATTCCAAAATACAAAGCACAGACAAATATAAAGGACATTTCTGGAAAAGTCAGACTTTTTCAAAGGAAGACTGCCAACTTCACACGCAGTCTTTCTTTGTCACAACATCACATTGATCTCCTCAGTCCTTTACTTAAATTCAATAACGGTAGACCCCATTTGTTGTTCCTGGAAAAGAAAAAAAAATGCTATGGGAGTGCTGGAAGACTCAAAGACCCTATGGAGGGTCTCAAAAGAGGCATCATTGCTTGTTCCCCACTTCACAGATGAAAAGAGGTCACAAGTCTGCTGTCTGATCCCAGCTGGGCAGTTTACTAGCCCTACAGGGATCAAACCCAAGCAGTTGGAGCTTCCCTGCTCCAGAGTGGCAGAAGCCGGGCCAGGGAGAGGAGATAGGGGACCTTTACGATGCAGAACCGGTAGTGATGCTGCCGGGAGGCTGGCGAAAGGGTGAAGGCGAGGCAGAAGCAGCCTCTTCATTTCACTGTTCACATTGTATGTCTATGTCAGACTTAATTTGAAGAAAAGGTTCTTCCACAAGTTCTGCTATTGCTTACCTGCTCAGTCGTGTCCAGCTCTTTGTGACCCCATGAACTGTAGCCCACCAGGCTCCTCTGTCCGTGGGATTCTCCCGGCAAGAATACTGGAGTGGGCTGCCATTTCCTCCTCTGGGGGATCTTCTCAGCCCAGGGATTGAACCCATGTCCCCTGCTTGGCAGGCAGATTCTTTAACCCTGCACCCCTGGAAAGTATTTCAACATCATTGTCGTAGGTCAAATGTCCACTTTGATCTAAAGCATTAATGAGACCAAAAGTCAAGAGACTATTTGCTGCAGAACAGAGTTGGTAACCTAGCAGAAGTGGAGAGAAAGAAGGAGGAGTTCTAGATGAGTCTCTGTGCCAAGCTGGAATGTTGATGCTAGGGTGAAGACGCATGAAGGAATATCAAGGCGATCAGATTGGTGAAGGTGGAGGGTGTCAGCTATCTCATGCTTCCATATGGAAATGTCTAGATACCAAACAGTCGAGCAGTCAAGACAATATGAGAGAATCAATAGGGAAACCTTGCCTTTTAAAAAACTGTGTATTTATTTATGGCTGTGCTGGGTCTTCCCTGCTGTGAGGGGTTTTTTCTAGTTGCCGTGAGCAGGGGCTTCTCTCACTAGGGTTTCTCATTGCGGTGGCATCTCTGGTCTCAGAGCATGGGCTCTAGAGACTCGGGCTTCAGCAGCTGCGGCTCTCAGGCTCTAGAGCACAGACTCCTAGTTGATTTCTGCAGCCGGTGGGATCTTTCTAGACCAGGGATTGAACCTGTGTCCCCCGCATTGATAGGCAGATTCTTAACTACTGAGCCACTAAGGAAGCCCAGGTAACCTTTCCTTTTGAAGATCTACATATGCAGATCTTGTGTGGTAGACACATTCGATGCCACCTTACATGTCAGCCTAGAGTACCTGGTCTGTCCACCCTGAGAACCTTTTCAGCCTTTTCAGCGGCGAAGACAAGAGCTCAGACTTAGGAACATAAAAAGGAAGTAGTAAAGCTTTCTTTGAATATGTTCTCATTGTTTAGAAAATACATCAGAATGTTTCATGGTTATGTAACTGAACCCCCCCCCCCTTTTTTTTTTATGAGTTCATGGATTTAAAAGTCATTTTTTGTTTTTTTTATTACAATAAGCTGAAAGAAATTTTCTTCAACCATTTTACTGAAAGTTTTATTTTAAATTAACTGACTTGTTTTAAAACCCAGAAAATTGCCTCAGTATTTGGAAAAGATCCATCTGCCAATTTATGGACAATCCAGTTTTTCTGTAGGTTTTGACACATGAAAGTTATCCCAAGTGCCTTTGTTTTGACCAGTCACAATGTGATTTTCTACTCCAGGCTTTTTTTTCCCCCCATCTTGCTTTGGTGTTAGGCTGAATCTTGAAGGATACTAGCTCTTAGAAGTGGTCGTAACTATAAATAAAACCACAATTTCTTGAATAGCCTCGCTGTACTCAGGCAATAGCCTGGCCATTTAGAAAGCCTGAAAGAAGCCACTTTACTCTCTGTTGACAATTGAAACAAATCAAACATTCTTCACTTAAATGCTGCTTCTACACTGCTTTCCTTTAGCTGTTGGACCTTCCATTTCTTTTGCTCTGGTTGTCTCTACCTGAGAAATTTAAACCGTGGCAAGGAGCTGTATCTCTTTTCTTTCTCTGCAAAGACCACATCTGTTGGAGCTGCTAGTAGCTCCGCCCCTGCTGGGCTCCTGGGGTTGCTTTAAACATCCTGGTCGGTGGGTGATAGGCCCAGGCCGAGCCAGCCACCCTCCTGAGTGCCATGCCCCAGAGAAGCTCCCTTTCCAGGGGGTGACTTATAGGGGCAGAGTAACAATTTGTAAACTGTTTTGAGAGAGGTTTGAGGGTAATGATGGGGTGAACATTGGGAAGAGACTCCTGTAGATGAAAAGTGTTGGCATAACTGCTATAAGCACTACTTTTACTTGATTGTTAAACTTATTGGTTGGGGGGGGGGATTAGTTCCCCCCAATAAAAGATGCTTGCTCCTTGGAAGGAAAGCTGTGACAAACCCAGACAGCATATTAAAAAGCAGAAGCAACACTTTGCTGACAAAGGTCCGTATAGTCAAAGTCTTTCCAGTAATCATATACAGATGTGAGAGTTGGACCATAAAGGAGGCTGAGTGCCGAAGAATTGATGCTTTAGATTTGTGGTGCTGGAGAAGACAGCTAGGAGATCCAACCAGTCAATCCTAAAGGAAATCAACCCTGAATATTCATTGGAAGGACTAATATTGAAGTTGAAGCTGTAATACTTTGGCCACCTGATGGGAAGAACCAACTCACTGGAAAAGACCCTGATGCTGGGAAAGGCTGAAGGCAAAAGGAGAAGAGGGCAGCAGAAGATGAGATGATTAATAGCATCACCAACTCAAGGACCTGAGTCTGAGCAAACTGCAGGAGATAGTGAAGGACAGGGAAGCCTGGCGTGCTACAGTCCACAGGGTCGCAAAGAGTCAGACGCGACTGAGGGCTGAACAACAGCAAAGATGAGTCCCCTGGGGCCTGACGGATTTTCCTGGAGCCAGTTTTCCCCACCCCAGGCACTGCTCTGTGCTGTTGTTAACCACCCTCTTCTGGGCGGCTTCTCTTCTCCACGACCTGCCCTCTCCTCGCAGGGCCAGCCGCTGAGAGCATGGAATCTCCTAGAAAGAAGGAGGCAGAGAAAGAACGGAGAAAGACCAATTTTGACTCCAGCTAAATAAAATGGAATAGTATTACTTAAAATCATAAGTAATGAGTCATTTGCATTTTCATGAAAATTATTACTTTTTTAAATACATTAACCCAACATGAAGATAAGAGCTAATATTTGTGACTCATCTGGAGACAAAACTTGTGTGGCCCAAACATTTTGATGGCAGAACCTTTCGTGCACCTATGCGATGCTATTTATACCCTTACTTTATCCCACTACATATGGATATTCATGTATTTCAGTGTAGATACATTCATGAATTAGATTAGACCCCGCTATGGGTGGTACATAGTATATGGTATATACATTGAACTGTGTTCCTAAAATTTGAAAAATTTTGAAACCCAGGATTTCAAATAAGGAATTAAACCCTCCAGTACTTTGGCCACCTGAGGTGAAGAGCTGACTCATTGGAAACAACCCTGATGCTGGGAAAGATTGAAGGCAGGAGGAGAAGGGGACGACAGAGGATGAGATGGTTAGATGGCATCTCTGACTCAATGGACATGAGTTTGCACAAACTCTGTGAGTTGGTGATGGACAGGGAAGCCTGGTGTGCTGCAGTCCACGGGGTCACAAAGAGTCGGACAAGACTTAGCCCCTGAACCACAACAACAATGAACTTGCATAATCATCGTCCCATTATAGAAGCATGGAGTGGTTAGGGACTTAGCCAAAGTCCACATCTCGGAGTGGAGTTGGGGTTCAGCTCCCAGAGTCCAGGGTGGCCATCCCCCCCACCACTGTGTGTTCCTGTCCACCACCAGCCAGCCCACCCCTGTTGTTTTAAGACAAACAAAATCACCACCCATCACTTCTCCACAAGCAACAAAACCCAACCCCCACTTCAGTCACTACGGAAGCTACTAGAATGAATTAGAATTGGCAAACGGATGCACGTACTAGTTAATGGATGAAGTAGCAATCTGCCATCTGGGGTATCACAAGCCAAAGAGGTGTTGTCAGATTAAATTTCGTTGCAAAGCAGCGCATTGCTCCTCAGAACTTCTACCGTTTGCATTTTTTAAAGCTTTCTATTCCAGCTCTTTTGGCTTACTGAAGGACTTTTGTGGCCAACATTTTCCACTTTCCCTCTGTGTAGCTCTTTCATTATGCTTGCACATGGAAATGCAATACTTCTGTTTTTTAAAAATTTATTTGTTTGTACCACGTAAGTATGCTCAATACTTAAACTTATCTCTCAGACACTGTTCTAGATCCTGAAGATAGAGCATCAACAATGCAATGTCTCTGCCCTCATAGCACTTACACTTTGGTAGTAAAAATGGACAATAAATTAATAAAGAAGGAAATATACAGTAAGTGAGATGGCAAGTGCTGTGAGACAAGCTAAAACAGATAGGGAGGCTGGGCTGTGTAGTGGTGGAGAGGGGCATTCCTGTGTTATATAAGGCATCGCAGAAGGTGTGTAAGAGATGATATTTGAGTGGAGATCCAAAGGGGTGAGCAGCCAGGTAAATGTTGGGGGAGGGGATTTCCAGGCGGAGTGAACAGCAAGTGCCAGTGTCCTGAGGTAGCAGCAAGCATCGTGAGTGCTTTGAACAAACAGCAGTGAGTCCAATGTGGCCAGAGTAGAATGGGTGAGAAGATCTGAGAGCGGGCAACCAGAGGTATCAGACATGGGGTTCAGAGGAGCTTATTGGACCTTATGAGGCTCTCAGCTTGTCCTTTAAATGGGATGGGAAGGAGCTGAGGGTCCTAAACAAGGAAGTTACATCGGCCTTAAGACACGACTGTGTTGAGAACAGCCCGTGGATGGAATTCACATGACCACTCAAGTCACCTGTTTTAGTCCACATCAAAGGCGGCAGTGGTTCCACCAGAGGCAGCGACGGAGGGGCCTAGGAAGTTTCTGGATGCAGTGAGATGCCTGCAGTGAGATAAAGAGCAGAGTCACAGGTGGTACCAGGGAACCTGACATGAGGAACCAAAAGGTCGGGGTCTCGGATCATTGAGACAGGGAGAGATGTGAGAAGACCAGGTTTGGGTAAAAAGAAAAAAAGATCCTTAGTTTGAGATTCAATTTTTGAGCTGAAATGAGATGCAAGCAAGTGGATATTCCAAGATCTCTGAATGAGATCACGTGTTGCCATGAGCAGCAGACAGTGGTCGGTGCAGGTGTGAAGAACAGATGAGATCCAGGAGGGAGTGAGCCCAGAACAAAGATGAGTCTGAGGCCTGAGCCTGGCGCACCCACCGTCTAGGCCTGGGGGGTGAGGAAGAGTCAGCCAGAGTCAAGGGTTGGGCTGGAGAGAGAAGGCAGTCCAGAGAAAGTGTGGCCCCCTGACCACATGCAATCTATGTTTCCTTCTTTCCCCAGTCAAGCCCTCTTTGGGAAAACATCCCGTACCTATCTGGGTGTCCAATTCACCACTTTTTCCTTGCAGATCCTCAGCCTTTTGTCTTTCGCCTTCACAGAAATTCCTTTTAGTTTTATTTAGCCCCATTTTTCCTTTGAAAAAAAATTTTTTTTTTTAGAATCACCCTCTCTTTTCGCGTTCCATAAAGACTATAATAACCCCCAACCCTCAGGAGTCCTGAGCTGTCTCAGGAGCCCCTGGTTCCCCATCTCACTCTGGTCTGGCGCTAAGACCATCTGGTTCATCCCAAGATGGCAGCTGTGGCGGCCCCTGGACCAGACGCTGGTGCAATTCTGTGATTCCCCTGCGTGAGAGCTCGGCCACCGTTACCCCTGAAATCACGCAAACCAGTTTGCTGTCACATGGTAATGCCCTCTGTCCACTATCCTGCTAATGACATAATCTGGGACTATTGTTGTGGCAGCAGCGGAAACACTTTTTGCAACCTTGCTATGTCCCACTCACACCCGTTGTCTGATGTAATTGTTAGAAGCGCTCTATCGGAGTGTCCTCATTACTGGCACCCTCCCCACCCGGGTGACAGAGTGGCAAAGAATCCAGCTGCCTGTACGAGAGACACAGGCTCATCCTCGGGTCGGGAAGATCCCCCGGAGAAGGAAATGACAACCCACTCCAGTATCCTTGCCGGGAGAATCCCATGGACGGAGGAGCCTGGCAGGCCGCAGTCCATGGGGTTGCAAAGAGTCAGACAGGACTGAGCGACTGAGCACCCCACCTGAACTCCGCTATATGAATTCAGTTACTAAATGGATTTAGATAACAGACCGTTAACCAAACTCACCCTCTAATCTGTCATTATCCATGCTTACCACCCAAGTAAATGTGCATACTAAGCAGGGTTTGAGTCATCGCAGTGCTTAAATCCTCGCTTCTTTCCAGAAGAGGAACAGAGGCTCAGAGAGACCAACTCAGAACCTGCCGAGGTCACGCAACCGGTGGTCACAGAGCTGGGACCCGACCTCAGGCCTCAAGGACCCCGTCTCTCAGACCTTGGCCGATGCGGCCTCCCCTCACCTGCTCTGGCGCAGGCGTCTTCCTAGTCACTCTAGCGACACCACCCCACCCAGGACCTTCCCAACAAGAGTCCTCCCTGCCCTCCTTCACGCCCAGCTCGACGTCTGTCCACACGTGACCTTGTTCTGCAAGCTCCAAGGGAACTGACCTCCCGGAAGGAACAGACAGCCCCGCGATTCCCTCTCGTGGCAGCTTTGACAAAGTGACTGTGTCACCCGCGGCCGGGTTTACCCTTCCCCTCCCGAGACTTCCGGTCCCTCCATTCTCCGGGTCTGCAATCGTCAGACAGACCTACACTGTGGTTTCAGCTACACCGAGTTCTCTATTCTCTGTAAGGTACACAAATGTTGATTCTGCTCTATATGGCTGTGAGTAAATGGCACTGATTATTCAAGGGATAAGTGAAATGAAAGTGTTAGTTGCTCAGTCATGTCTGACTCTTTGTGACCCCCATGGACTGCAGCCCGCCAGGCTCCTCTGTCTGTGAGATACTCCAGGCAAGAGTACTGGAGTGAGTAGCCATTCCTTTCTTCAGGGGATCTGCCAGACCCCAAGGATTGAACCTGGGTCTCCTACATTACAGGCAGATTCTTTACCATCTGAGCCACCAGGGAACCCCTATTCAAGAGGACTGAGGTGTAACTGTATCCTCACTGATATAGCTTATAACACTCAGAGCATTTATGCTATGTCACATGTGTCAAAAAGCATTATATAATTCCATTCCCATCATAGAGGTCCAAGTCTCCTTCTCTGAGGGATCTTACACTTTTTTTGAGCCTCGTACAATGTAGGCGACACTAAAGATACATGACATGTGTCTATTGAATTCAACAAACATGCAAAGACAAATACTCCAGGGCAGCTTCTATGCTAGGCCGGCCCTGGGGTTCTGGGGACTCAGCCTTGGATCCCCTTTAGTCCTCAGTCATCTGTTTTTCCATATCCACTGAAACATGCCTGGAATCTTCTAGACCAAGGAATTCACGGATAAAGGAAGAATTGTCGCACATAGATTTTTAACAACCCAAGAGATTAAGATAGGGACCACTTTAAAAACAACTCCACGCTCTTGACATTTGCATGTTTTATTTGATCATAAAATAGAGTTTTATGACTGTCTTAGATCACATCACCTTCCTGATGAGTTTTTCTTTAACTTCTGCTTCTTAATGATGAGATATTTGTAAAGTTTGAGGAACTGCACAGAAACCTGTTATTAAACAGGTCCCCAAGTTCCACCTCTGGTAATTTTATGTACCCATAAAGACAGCCAGTGATATGTAACAGTTTGTACCCAAACTAATTAAAATGATGACCTTTCTCCAAATCCTGATGCAGAGGCATTTCTGAATTTCCTGAAAGCACACTCTCCAGTTGTTATTGTTCTTGGAGACATGTTTCCTCTGGTTGACTTTTCAATGATTTCTAGCTTTAAATGATTAACTTGGCTGCTGGGTTGTAAGTCACTTGACTCAGCGGTGATAATTGTGGTTGAAAGAACAGCAAAGGGAAACCATTTTCTCTTCATTGAAAGGTGATGCTATCTTATGTAGTAATTGATCAACTCTTCCAATTAATGGAGCATGGCTCGTGAATAATGCAATTATTCTTTTGATTAAAGTCATCTCAAAAATAAATTGCATTTCTGAAAAAAATTATAGTTTGGTATACACACTTCCTTTTGTTGATAGAGTTTATCATTCAGGATAAATGAAAATGAGGAACCTCTGGGTTGTGGCCAAAATTTGTGTGATATCCTTTTAAAATGTGAATATTTTCAACCAGCGAACGCATTTCTAATTAATGCTTCATGCTGGATGGAAAACCAATTTATTTTCAATGGCTAAGCAGGTTGTGTCAAGAAACAGTAAGAAGAGTACATACTCCCAACCCTCAAATTAGCAGCTTGTTAGGAATTTGGAAGGTCAAAAGTATCAGAATGGAGTTCTACCTCCTCAAAAAGCACAACAGGTGTTTGAGGGGTTTGCAAAACATAAGATGCTGGAGTAGAATGGCCAGCCTGTGTCCACGAAATACTACTGGTGGAGGGGGCACCCTCATTCAGGGCTTTGCCAGGTCTTCTGAAGATGCTTAGTGGTGTTACAGGAGCAATGGGAAGCCACTAAGGAATTTTAAAGAGGTATCTTAATCCTATTTTCCTTTTAAAAAGTAAGTATTAGGTCTACTATGTGGAACCATGTCCACCCAGAGGTCACCTAGAAAGAAGTCTATCCCAAAAACCTATGTGAGAAGTGGTGGCATGGGGGTTCTAGAGCTTGGAAGTCACTGGGACAAACTGACCAGTCAATTTGTGGGGGGAGGACAGAGATAGGAGGTAAGATGATGTTCAGGGGTGTGGATTTAGCATTTGGATAGATCAGGATGACCTTGGCTGAAGATTGGGCAGAATGAAAATATGGAGAACCATCATGAACTCAACTTTGGACTGAATTTGCAGTATCCAAACTGTGCCCCAGTACAAATGTGAAGTGGACTGTCTTGAATATGGGTGGTGATTTGCATGTGTTTGCTCAGTAGTTAAGTTGTACCTAATTCTTTGTGACCCCATGGGCTGTAGCCCACCAGGCTCTTCTGCCCATTGGATTCTCCAGGCAAGAATACTGTGGTGGGTTGCCATTTCCTCATTCAGGGGATCTTCCTGACCCAGGGATTGAACCTGCATCTCCTGCATTGGCAGGCAGATTCTTAACCACTTAGCTACCTAGTTAGTAACCAGATATTTATTTAGAACCTTTCTAAATACCATTCTAAGTCAGAAGAACAAACCTTATGAGCCCTGACTTTCAGTTAACTTACATTCATATTTGCTTCTTTTAATTTGATCCTAAAACAGGATTTTAGAATTATCTTAAAATATCACATCACCCTCCTAATGAGTCTGAGAGAGGAGAGGAGAAATAGATACACAATAAACACATGAACAAATAAGATAATTTGAGGTGCCAGTGAGTATTTGGAGGAGCTCAATTAGGGCACTTTGGCTGAGGGTAACCAAAGAGCAGGGGATGGCAAGCTGCTTGACCAGGTTCAGGAGAGGCCTCTGTGGCCCTGGCTGGGATCTGGAGTTCAGATGACTGATCACAGCTGGACACACAGCTTTGTAGCCATCGTGATGAAACCTTAATTCCAGGACTGGCCAGGTTCATCACCCGACAGAAGACACTTCATGATTTTGGAGGAGGGACGAAAATCAAAGCCAAAGCAACAGATGTATAATCAGAGCATTAGTTTAGAAGCCCTCGGGGTCTGAAACAGGGGAGAAGAGAACTGTGAAAGCTACAGGTAGGTGGAAGAGCAGTAGCTGGGAAGTTTCTAGAGAAAACTCAGAGGCGAGGCAGGACCCACAGTGCTGGATCCCTGCTCCTCACTCCCTGCCCACGTATTTTGCTCTTTGACACAATATTTAAACAACAGGTCTTACTTCAAAATACCTTCTGCCCATAATTTAATACTTTGAAGCTGGAAAACATTTGAAGTGGAAAAACAGTTCCACATTTACCTGAGTCAACACTAGCCCTTTTCCACTCCTCTCCTCAGACTAGAAAGCTGCTTCTTCACACACCGCTTGTTCCAGAGGCCACCAGGCAGGCGCGTCACTGCTTTCTGATTTACTCCGCACACAGGAATCCCAAAGTGGGGCTGAAATACTCATGTGTGTGACTGAGTGAGGGCACGTGTGTGCGGAGTCTGAACCGGAAGGCAACCACCAAGGTGCGGAAGCTCACTTTCCTCTGACAAGCTGCCATTTTCTCTCAGCGGCAGACCTACTCAGTCCAATTCAGTAAACTCGGTTTAATGAACTTTTAGCCACTTCAAGCTTAAAGCTTAGTCTCTTTCTGATCGTATCTAGTTGACTCAAGTGGTGTCACTTGCCTTGTCGTCCACAGTTTGAAGCATTTCTCTTTGGGCTGGGCAGAGCCCCGCCCCCTCAGGCAGGGCCCCGCCCCTCAGGCTGGGCTCCGCCCCCTCAGGCTGGGCTCCGCCCCTCGGGCAGGGCTCCACCCCCTCAGGCAGGGGCTCAGCTCCGGGCGGTGCCGGTGGAGGCCGAGGGCTGGGCGTCCCGGGGTCGCTCAGAGGGACTGGTGCTCAAAAGTGGCGAGGCGGCGTCGGTCGTGAGTCTGTGGTGACTTCACCTGTCTGCTCTTGGGGAGCAGAGCGCCTGCTCTTGGTCATCCTGAGCGGCTCGCGTGGCGGTCTCTGCCTGCCCGACTCACAGCTCCTGTGGTCCGGGTTCCCGCCAGGCACCCCCTGTTCTGACCGGGGCCCCTCCCGGGGGTGTGGTAGGATGGCCCGCGGCCTTCACGGGCTCTCTCTCTGGGCCCTGGACACCCCCACGCCCTAGCCGGGCCGACCTTCGCTGTGCAGCCCCTCTGGGCTCGCTGACTCTTTGTCTTCTCCACAGCTCCAGGTGGAATACACACTCATCTAAACGAGCCGGGCATTTTCCAAGTTTTGCATCAGAAGAAGCAGTTTGCCTAAGTCCCATTACTCTGAGGTTTCCTAGAAGTGCGGCTGTTAGGAACTGTCTAAGAAGCTACCACTTGCCAGAGTGTCCTGTGGGAGAGGAAACGGGGGGCCAAGTGCTGGCCTTTCCTCCTGGCTCCATGTCCTACTTCCGCCGGCAGGGAGGGACATCTCTTCCACGTGATCCAGACCCTTCCCCTAATCTCCCCGCCCTCCAGGAAGTGGCGTCTGCCCTCCTTTTCCCTGGAGCAATGATATCACAAGGGCTTCGGGGGCACAGGATTTCCTGTTTATCAAAATCTGTGCGTGCTTAGTCCTTCAGTCGTGTCCGACTCTTCTGTGACCCCGTGCACGGTAGCCTCCCAGGCTCCTCGGTCCATGGGATTCTCCAGGCAAGAACGCTGGAGTGGGTTGCCATTTCCTCCTCCAGAGTATCGAACCTGCATATACTAGTAGTGTAAACTGTTGATCCGCAGGTTTGCGGATGGAACCTGCCCAAATACAAAGGAAAAAGAGTGCAATCGAGTTTAATGAAAGTGACTCTTTGGATTTAAGAAAGTTGCTAAATTTTTAGTGACTTCACTTTTTTTGCTTTTGTTTTCTTTCTCCTTTTTGTTTTAACTGCATCTTATTCAGTTATCTAAATAACTTCTGAAACATAACAGGTATTGAATGGGTCCAGTTTTGTGTCAGGAGCTATGGCCCCAGTGCATCCCTTTGGCGCTTTTTATAACACTGATGACAAAGAACTTACTATAAATGTCAGTCAGCCTTGATCACTGCACATTGCTCTGTCTCAGAAATCTGGATTGTAGTTCAGATGTGATGATAAAACTAGAAAAAGACAAAGCAACATAAACCCCCAGATCTGGACCCAAGGTGCAAAGATTTTCTTACATTAATATTGTAGTGTATTCTATTTGATAGACCTTCATTAGTGATTGATAATTCAGTGATTATATCACATCCCTTTTACCCAGAAGGGCATTCCGAGATAGCATTCCAAGTACCTTCGGAGGCCGGCTTTGGTTGCCATCTCTTGCCTCGAATTTTCTTCTGACATTGACACATTAGTCCTGTCTGTCACCAGCCTGGCTTTCTGGGATATAAATGATCCTGTCCTTAGATATATGTGTATAACAAAAGCAGCGTTTCCTGGCAAATCTAACGCCACCCCTGTTTCACGCTGTAAGTGATTAAGATGCTTTGAGGTAGATGTCTGCATAAATTAAAACACTGCACTCTGAAACCCTACCAGTCAGTCAGATTGATGGTGCCACAAGAACAAGTTGACTCAGGGTAGGATAATAAAATGAGGGATGAAAACGATTTGTAAATTGACTGGAAAAAAGTTGCAGAGTGTCGCGAATTCTGTGCTTAAAGAAGCATCAAAATGTGCAAACGCGTGATGATGTATGTCTTCATGTATAACCCAGATGACGATGGTGTGGGTTTTATTAAACCTGTATTACATGATGGAGAGACAGATTACCTTCCCCTTCTCTCTGTGGGTCACAGCTAAGGACTCTTGGTAAACGTGTATGAGTTACACAAGAAACAGTACTTGGAGACAACTACAATCTCTTTTGAGAAGAAACTTTTTGCAATGTTCAGTTTAGGAATGAACTTTAAAAAGGGGCATGGATTTAGGAAGTACTGTGAGCTTTTTAATTACTGACAAGCTGCCCAGTATCATGGTTGTCCTCTGAGCAAGGCTTACTATCACTCCTTCCAGGGCATTTTCATCCTTTTCACAGCGACGGACAGAAAAAGCTCGCTGGGTGAAGGTGTATCAGATGAATCCTGACAACATCAAAGTGGAAATGCCTGAATGGCTGGAGAATGGTACTTCTCAAAGGAGATTTTGCCTAAGAGTCATTTCACAGTCTTGGCAAATGCAGGTCTCTGGGAACCAGCCTGGGGAACTTAGTAGGAACTCTCTAGTTACCAACCACCCGGGTCACTCCGCCACACTTGGAGAAATCATTTCAGAGAGTTAGAGACATGCTGCTCCTGTTACCTCCTGGGACCAGGAGGAGCTCAGGTGATTAGTCAGGGTAGAGACGGAGACATCCCCAGAGGATCAAGTTACCTTTGATTTCCTGATGTTGACCCCACTAATTAGAAGCTAATTAGTACCTTCCAAACACAGACATTAAGTGTCTACTTACAGCGATAAATCTTAGATGTATAGGTCTTGATTAAACCTAAACCTCTTTTCTTAAAAGATAAGCATTAGATTTTCCTATGATAAAGTAGTCTTGATTATTTGTCTTGAATGAAATCTATTGGGTATAGTGCTGGTACATCAGAAAATGTAACGAGAGTACAGATTACAAAGGTCATAAAGGAGATTTTAATATAATGAGGGTACTGTGCAATGAGTTCAAGATGTGAGACACAAAAGGTAGCAAACCCTTGAAAATGGTCCATAGTTACCCCTGGAAAGAGCTATCTGAGGATGACCTGAGGACTCAGGGAGGTGGGATGCACATGACCCTTGGTTGTGCATTTAGTGAATGTTCTCCAATACAGACGGTCTGAATTCAAGGCCAGGCACCATAATAGGGCCAGTTCATGCACGGCCACTAACAGACAATGGACTTCACAAATTACTAGGTCTATGAGGTATAAGAGACACAGCAAAATGCCATACTGGTCATATTACAAAGCAAAGTGTGAATGCCAAAAGAGCCTACGTAAAATGACTTGAATATTCACAAGATCAGTCTCCCTAATTCTGTTTCTCTCTCTCTGTTTCTGCCAATGACACTTAAAATTTCATGGCATGAACTTGCTTGTTACGTACGTTGATTGATGTTCTGGGGAGTAGAGGAGGGACAAATGCATTGATATAGCATGCTGGACCATTCAGGGGCTAAGTAAATAAACTCACCTAAGTTATAAATGTCTGGAAGGTTATTTATTATCATAAAAAATTGAGAACTATATTTTTAGTCTTTCATCGGAGCCATTTAATGCTCTGTCCTCGGACAAAATCCTAAAGCATAGTTAGTGAAAAGTAAACCATCCCACAGGTTAGTGGCTGAAATGAGAAATACATTGTGCTCAAGGACCCTGTGAGTCAGGAATCTAAGCAGGGGACAGGGAACAGTTGGTCCCAGTTCCATGTCATCTGGTCCTTATCTGGAAAGACGTGAAGGCTGGGGGCTGGCATGATCTGGAGGCATCTTCCCAGTGGGTCTGACCGGGGCCGGGAACACCTGCAGTGGCCCTTCCGTGTCTCCTGGGCTTCCTCACCACGCGGTGGCTGAATTCCCAGATGGAACCTCTCAAGGGAACAAGGCGGACGTGTGTGGTATGTTCATGACTTTAGCCTTGCAAGCCCTGTTGCATCGCTGCCCTGTACCTGCTGGTCTAGTCCATCACAGAGGTTCCTGCCTGGGTTCAAGGAGAGAGGACATATGCCCCATCATTCAGGTTGTGTGTCAACGTGACTTCCTGAGATGAGTATTTGACATGAGAAACACTGTAGCAGCCATCTTTGGGAAAATCTCTTCTGGTGTGATACAGTCCTTCTGATGAATAGTCAGGGTTCAATAGAAATACATAAAAGTGCATACTAATGCTATCAGCCACAGGGCAAAATGAAACGTACTTCTTTTATTTTATGTACACTCATGTTGCAAACAGTTCAGTTTAGTCGCTTAGTCGTGTCCAACTCTTTGCGACCCCATGAACCACAGCACACCAGGCCTCCCTGTCCATCACCAACTCCCAGAGTTTACTCAAACTCATGTCCATTGAGTCAGTGATGCCATCCAACCATCTCATTCTCTGTCGTCCCCTTCTCCTCCTGCCTTCAATCTTTCCCATCATCAGAGTCTTTTCCAATGAGTCAGCTCTTTGCATCAGGTGGCCAAAGGATTGGAGTTTCAGCTTCAACATCAGTCGTTCCAATGAACACCCAGGACTGAGCTCCTTTAGGATGGACTGGTTGGATCTCCTTGCAGTCCAAGGGACTCTCAGGAGTCTTCTCCAACACCACAGTTCAAAAGCATCAATTCTTCGGTGCTCAGCTTTCTTTATAGTCCAACTCTCACATCCATACATGACCACTGGAAAAACCATAGCCTTGACTAGACGGACTGTCACAAACAGAAAGGCAGCCAGTCACAACCTTTTCTTTAGGCCAAAGGCACACACTTTTTGAGGTGCTGTTTGTTGCATCAGGACAATGATGAGTCGTTCCATTGATGGAGGCAGCCTGGGTGGCCGTGTACTCAGGGCTGCTCAGCACCCGGGTCAAGAACAGGGACAGCAAAGCACCTTGTGAATGCCCTCTCCTAGGGGACCAGGAATAAAGTCGGGGTCAGTCTATGCAAACATGAGTCAGAGGGGTTCCAAAACTTACCCTCTAATTTTGAGAAGAATTGTCTTAGTATTTTCCTACCATTTTCCCAGGTTGGAACTGGTTTTGGGGAATTTGACCAACCGCGTCATGCTTTGTGCTATTACCTTATCGTAATTAAAACTCATAGGTAGGAATTAAGTTACTTACAAACTCGCAGCTACTACATTTTTAAGAGTCCCTGAAGAAAGTCATACATGCGGTTAAGTTTGCGCAGAAAGCAGAAAATTTAATTTCTAAACTGGTTGCTTCTTTCCTGGGAGGCAAGGCTCTTGATAGTTATGTACATTTTCAAGTTCTCAGGTGGGTCTGTGACTGTACTTTTGGCTCTAGGACATGCTGACAGGCTACCAAATGTGTTCTAGACCAAGCTCGAATGCTGGAGTTTAGTACAAAGAGCCTTTGATCTGCTGCAGACACCTGAACCTACGCTTGAAATGCAAATAATAGTTTCATGCCGTGAATTTCAAAGGCGAACAGAAGCCATCTCAATCCAGAGAATGAACTATACATAGAGTTAAAACAGAAGACTGAGGGAGGGGTGGTTTATCATGGCTACCCTTCATAGCGGGTGCAGCCCTGCTTCTTTAAGTGGCGATACACGTTGATAATGACGACCCACAGCCCTGACCCTGTGGACAGTGGCAGGAACGTCTACAGGCCATTCTTTGCCCCGGAAACCTGAGCTTAAGTAAGTGTGTGTGCTCTCCCCCAGTGCTTCATTAACCGCTGATGGACACAGACCCTTGCCCGGTGCATCGATCATTTGTATACTGAGATAATGGGCAGAAGTGATGCATATTCATCAGTTCCTTCCTGACGGATCAAAGCCGTGCCCACATCCTGCTGAGCTGCTTGACTTTGGGGCCCTTGTTACAGTTTCACAATCTGAAAATGCATTTTGGTCCCACCAGTGGTCTATGTGAGTTTAAAAATAATAATAAGGCAAAACCACAATTACCTTTGACTGCTCTCCTTGAAGCAGGACCACGTGAGGATCTCAGGGTATGATCTCGCCTTGTCTCCACCTGATAACCCCTCGCATGGTGGAGGACCAGAATGCTTCAGAATTCAGCATTTCTACCCATCCTGAAATCCCAAGCATCATATGGGTAATAGAAGTCAAAGTAAACAAAAAATAGGAAAAAAAAAAAAAAAACCAGAATGCTTATTGAATTGATTTAATGCCAGCAAATCACATAACATATTCGTTTCCTAGAAGCATGAAAATATCAGGATCTTTATTGCTCAATTTAATTATGCTCTTTGCATGCTAACTCTTACTTCTTAAAAAAAGAAATGATCCAGAAGGATTAAAATTAAAATATATATCTTTTTCCTAATGCTAAAATCATTTCTGTGACACGATGTGCTTAACACTGAGGAAAATAAAGAAAACAGAATTCTGTTCCAAGACAGAAAGTTCTAGAACATTAGCAAACGTCTTCATTTAGACGGCTAATATGTTCTTCTCAACGATATTTTGAGGATGCTTGTATCAGCAAGCCCCAAATTGGAAAACCCTTCCTATTTATATTGACTGGAAATGTTGACAAGGAATATATTCTCTATCTGGGCTTACCCCTGCTGTAGTCTTAAACACAGGCGGTTTGTGCTGGCACAAGGATTTAATTGACTGAACCGTCATGTTGGCGCGTCTTGTCATCTCTGCTCACTTTGCGCTCTTCTTAAATATTCATTGATTTCACACACGCGGCAACAAATGGCTGATCAAAGACCTCAGCCGTGACTGACAGCCACTGCTGCCTGGCTGGGAGCAGAAAACCATGTCTGCTCGTGAGATGCTGTTATCTGACTTTGCTCCACTGGTAGACTCACGCCCTGTCTCCTCCCCCTTCTCTGCTTTTTGTGCATTCTGCCTAGTGTGTAGACTCTACAGTTGGAAACAGTATTTAAAAGACTCAGACTGGAAATTCTTACAGAGAAGGGCGTTGCATCCTAGGGAGCTGAAGTGAGTCACCCCATGTCACGCAGCTCCCTGGCGGCAGGTCTGGGACACCCGACTCCACCATGACCAATACCCAGCTTCTGCTACACTCCCTTAAGCAATTCATACAGTCATGGAGAAGCATACCAATGTCTCGTATGTATCTTGATTGTCACCGATCTTATCATGCTTCAGAGCAAATATGATTAGCTATTTTATCAGAAGGAAATTTGAAATTGATAAATTTACTTACTTTCTTAAGGAGCAAAACAAATTTCGTATAGATTTCAGAAGGGTGCTTGGGATTTCAGAGCAGCAGTGGAATCATCAGTATACACTTTAAGGGATCAGGCCGATAGGAGTCTGAATGTCTCAGAGTCAAGATCCTAGTCAAGTCTGAGGCTGTGGCATCCAGCGCCCAAGATCTGATTGTGATCAGTCTCTCCATGGGCTGTAGTCTGCAAAGACTCCTCTACCGTGGGATTTCCCAGGCAAGAATACTGGAGTGGGTTGCCACTTCCTTCTCCAGGAGTTCTTCCTGACCCAGAGTTAAAACCCGCATCTCCTGCATTGGCAGGGGAATTCTTTATCCCTGAGCCACCCGGGAAACCCAAGTTCTGCTTGTGCTGTCCCGGTGAGAGCCATTTGTCAGTCCATCAGTGGCTTAGGAGGCTTTGTAAAGGACCACCCATGTGTATATACAATGCTCATTCAAATGACCATTCTACATCCTTACTACCAACAGCAACCTAGCTGAGACATTACCCTTTTACAACTTATTTTCCTTCTGAAGGCTGTTCTTCATAGACATATTGGCATGATTTCATCTGCATGTAATAACTTTGAATAGGGGCACAGTGTTATTCTTATGACCTCAAACACCATGCCCGTGTAATACAAAGTGATAGACTTTATTGTGATGTCATTAATGAATTCAGGGAAGTTTTAATTAGGCAGCAATGTCATATGCACGTACAGCTAAGAATTAACAGCCCTTATAGCATGAAAACTATTTATACAGTTCTATGAGAATAAGCTAGGGGCTTCCCTGGCGGCTCAGAGGTTAAAGCATCTGCCTGCAATGCAGGAGACCCGGGTTCAATCCCTGGGTCGGGAAGATCCCCTGGAGAAGGAAATGGCAACCCACTCCAGTATTCTCTTGCCTGGAGAATCCCATGGACAGAGGAGCCTGATAGGCTACAGTCCACAGGGCTGCAAAGAGTCAGACACGACTGAGTGACTTCACTTCATATGAGAATAAGCTAAAATTAATCAAGCCACTTTATAGGATTTTGCATGACACCTATCCTTCACCTATCCTTCTGCTCCCAGTCAGGCTATGTTAGTTGAATTGAGAATTCAACTAAAGTTAACTTAAAAAAAAAACGAGAGAGAGAAAATCATCCATGCTCCTGGGTGGGTTAGGAAAGGGTTAGGCTATTGATTCAACTGGATTCAGGTCCTAAAATGATGTCTTCTTGAAGCTACAGATCTTTCCAACACTCAGCTCTGCCCCCACTGTGCTGACGATTCTCAAATAGGCTCTTTCCTCATGGTGACAAAGACGACCACAGGAACTCTTGGTTTATATCCCACCGGCTTAGCCAAAATCACATGTACAGAGCAACAGCAACCACAAAGAGAGAGAGAGATGTGATCGACGGTGCCCACACTTGGCCTCAGGAGATGGGGCAACCCCACCTGAATCAAACTAAGGACAGGGAGAGTTATGACTTCCCAAAGAGATGCCGGGTCAGCGAAATTCTCGTCTGCTACCTTCTTCGTATAGGCTAGTCAGAATCCATCATCACTTTCTTCCTATTAATAATCTTTCAGAAAATACCCTTGCCTAATGTGCAACTATCTTACCTGCAGGAGTAAAAGGCTTTTAAAATGAGAACATTTCTTAGTCTGACCTAAAGATAGTTCTTCATGCACTGTCAGTCTATGTTCCAATGTCCTGATCTTACCCCCTGTTAAATATATTGCCTCTCTGACTTTATCTCCAGTAACCTAAATTTGGGACAGAGAATCTGGCCTCTCCAAACGTGTAAAACTCCTGATAAGCTGACTCCCAGGCATATCTCATGGCTCACGACAAGGAGTTAGAACCCCTCTAAGAAATGCTGTATTTTTTTTCTCCTTTAGTGCTTTTAAGTAAGGCATCTTGGAAGAAAGATGGTCTTTCTCCCACAAGACCTTACCAATTGTCATGGGAATTAGCCACAGCTGTCAATAGCTCTCTGTCAGTTCCTTAAGCATTAATGAAATGATCCCGTGAGAGATCTTAGGCTAAAAATAATTACACATCTACTGAGCCAGAAAGTAGTAGATATTCAATTAATGCTAATTAAATAAATGATTTTGGAGAAAGTATGTAATGCATTGCAAATAGCTTTGTAGATATTACTGTAATTATTTAGTGCCAAAAATTGAAGTTTATTTTTTTCTTCTAGATGTTTGCTTTTCATAAATAGCAGAGTACAAAGTGGGTCAGGGGAAGTATCAATCTAATGAGAGTAAAGGTATATAAACTCAAGATTCAGATGATTTTTGAGATGAGACTGGTGTCCCTCTCTGTCTGAATTCATCATATAGATTTGAGAAGTGAATCTTTTCAAGAGATGCTTGTATAGCACCTGTAAAACACTCATTTAAAGTAGGTTGCAAGATATATTTTTAATATCTATTCACTGGCCTGTATTTAATATACATTTAACTTTGGGGGGTAAAGATGTCCACTTAGTCCACTTAGAATATTTTGTTTCTCCAAAAGGAAACTATTGAATTTGAGTCACCTAAGTTTAATAGCATAAAAAATATTTGTGCCAGCAGTGTATACAAAAGAGATTCACCAAGCTAGTCAGCGTCACCTAGTTCCTCTGAAACACATCCCAGTGGATGCCCAGGGCCCACTGAAGCACGGAGACTAGTGACCGTCAACCGCAGTCAGTTATGTTTGTTCCAGACCTCTTTTTGCTAGTTGTGCTTAAGCCTAGATTTCTTAGTTTAATTAAAATCAAATAAACTGATGAATGCCAAAAGTGTTGTTCTTATGAAAAGCTAAGTTGAGGCATTTGGAAATATTTAATAAAGCATATTTTTTAGAAAGCTATTATTGCATTATCTGTAGGCAGAATGACTGTAAAAAATTATAAGAAAAAAAAAACTAAAAATTTAAAGCAATTCTGCCTTTAGTTGCTTTGCTAATCTCATTACATCCTTGTTTTACTTTCAAGAAGTTGAACCTGGAATGATGAGCTGACATCCCAGTATGTGGACCCCTACTTTAAAAAAATTTTTAAAGCTTTGATCCTTTATGAAAAGACTATGATATAAATGTGTACTTATGTGTTTGTAAAATAATAAAATTGTGAACCAAGTTTCTGATTAACCTACCAAATCTTAATCATAGTAGGGACCTCCTCCTGCTCTCTGTTCTCACCAGAACATCTATTTTGACTTTTTCTCCCCAAATCTTCTTCCTGCAGCCCCAAATGCTTCCACTTCTTTTTGAAGTTCAGCTTCTTTCACCTGACTCCTAATGTTTTGTTCTTTTCTAAAAAGTGAGTGACTAGAAACTTAACTAAGAATCCTTTGATCTTTCTCTTTTATTTCCTGAGTGAAAGATGGTTATTGAGTTCTCGTCCACATCAGAAACCCTCTATTATATTCCATAAACATTGCAATAATTCTAGAAAGAGATCAAATTTTTATTAAAATAAACAAGCACTGCAATCATTTTTCTGTCACTTGCCAAAGAAATGTAATAAGCAAGATGTCCAAATATCTGTATCTAATTTACATTTGTATTGCTTCAAGTTTAAGGTACACTTTATCATGAGAACTCTAAATCTATTTTTGTAATTTGATGATTTTACATTCCATATTGATTACATTTATGGACAAAACTAATTTCTTGACAGATGAAAATACTAAAACAAAAGGAACAGACAGCTAAATAACTTCAAGGTAGATTTCCAAATCAACTTGCAAAGCTTTTCTTATTTTAAGTGAGATAGATCCTTCAATTTCTATTGCACTGCATGAGATAATCAAATCCAGAGTATTGGGGGGGGGATCGTTATTTTATGCCAGCCAGAAGTCTATGCACTAAACTTTTTCTTAGATGATTAGTTCTGCAAACTCAAGAAAAAAGCGTGTAAACTCTCTATCCAGGCTGCAACTTCATCACTGTTGGAAAAACGTTTGGTGGGAAGTGTGGTTCATTGGCCAGGATGAAGTGTGAGAAGGAATGGTGGAACTTGGGCTCTCGGGGTGGCATGCGGTACAGGGGTCTTAGAGCAGCACGTGACTCTCTGCCCTTGTTGGACTCCTTGTCTTAGGCCATGAACATATTCTGAACATAGTGTGAAATATTGGGTAGAAGGTTTGAATGATTCCTTGGAAGGGATGTAACTCCACCAAGGACCTACTGACCAATCTGCTCAATGAGCAAAGGTTTTTGGAAGATCAGAGATATCCCCTTCCTGTAAGTTAATTTATTCCATGTGACACTATTTAAACTGTATTTTCTTTTTTTTTTTTTTTTGTATTTTCATCCCTTAAAAAAATAATTGTTTTTTTCTTTCCCAGTCAACCCTGCTTATCAAAGAAAACATTATCAAACAAGCAAAGATTTAACAGTAAGAAGAGATTTACTGTTTTTGGCAATTCTCTGAGCTATTACTGAGGGTAATTTGCGATGCTGATTTCTGAAAAGCAATAATGGAAAAGGTGGCGTAGATGCACAGTGAGGGGCTGGCTGGTACTGCAGCCGACTCAGTCTCCTGTGGGGCTGACGATGCAGGCTTCCCCTGCACGCCCGGAGAAAGGATGCCCCTGGCCCGCAGACACACAGACAACAACACACAACACACACACCCCAGACACACACAACAGACACACACACACACCCCAGACACACACACACACAGACACACAACACACACACAGACACACACACAGAAACACACACAACAACACACAACACACACACCCCAGACACACAACACACACAGACACACACACACAGACACACACAACACAGACAGACACACACATACACAGACACACACACAACAACACACAACACACACACCCCAGACATACAACACACACAGACACACACAACACACACAGACACACATACACAGAAACACACACAACACACACACCCCAGACACACAACACACACACACACAGACATACACAGAAACAGACACAGACACACACAGAAACACACATACCCCAGATGCATACAACACACACACACCCCAGACACACAAAACAGAAACACACACACACCCCAGACACACAACACACACAGACACAGACACACACACACACACCCCAGACACACACAATAGACACACACACACCCCAGACATACAACGCACACAGACACACAACACACACAGACACACACACACAGACACACACAACACAGACAGACACACACATACACAGACACACACACACAGAAACACACACAACACACAACACACACACCCCAGACACACACACACACACCCCAGACACACAACACACACAGACACACAACACACACACAGACACACACAACACAGACACACACACAACAACACACAACACACACACCCCAGACACACACACGGACACACCCTAGACAAACACAACAGATACACACACACCCCCAAGACACACACAACACACACACACACCCCAGACACACACAACACACACACACAGACACACACAACAACACACAACAGACACACCCCAGACACACAACACACACAGACACACACACACACACAGACACACACATACCCCAGATGCATACAACACACACACACCCCAGACACATACAACACACACAGACACACACAACACACACAGACACACAACACACACACAACAACACACACACACAGAAACACAAACACTCCAGACACACAAGCACACCCGAGACACATATACACCCCCAGACACACACACACACACAAACACACACAACACATAGGCACACACCCCAAACACACACAAAACACACAGACACACACACACCTCATTGCCATTTCATTTAGGAATCTAGGTGGGGTTTTTTTCATCTTCAAGAACTACTTTTCAAGATGTCAGCACTTGATCCTGTTATTTCCTAAGGTCATTTGATGAAAGAACGAGCTCTTTAGAATTTAGAAGTAGCTCTAAATTCATAGACTATGGACTGTTCGGCCCAATCCTAGACCTTCCAGGCATATGTTTTTGACAAGTCACTCTCTGAGCTTCTGTCTCATTTGTAAAATGGTGATAAATAGAGCTTGTCTAAAAGGATATTGTTGTTTTAAAAAAAAACAACTCAGAGGTGAACGTGAAGGAAGTCCAAGCTCTCATGCAACAGAAAGTCCCAGCTGTGGTGGGCATTGTCTACCTTCTGACTGACAGAAAATACCTTGGCCCCATAGGAGAATGGAAAAACATAGGTAGATATGAGAGAAAAAGGTTTAAGAGTGTAGACAAAACCAGGTCTACTGCTCTCACCGTTAGTGGGCTAGAAGCTGCCCTAGCCACACCCAATGCCATTCATCGCGGACTGGCCGACCTCCCCTGCATCTGCTGCAGGTCAACAGGGATCTCCCAGAAAACAAGGTACTTTGGAAAGTAGTATGCTCCACAGATTCGGGGCCGATTCTCAGAACTTGAGGCTTCACACATCCTTGCATTTTGCTTGACTTTTTTTTTTTTTTAATTTAGAGACAGAGAAAGGAGATCTATTTTAGTTTTCAGCTCCAGATAAGCTGTGGCTCCTCCGGTGACTCAGCGGTGTAGAGCTCACCTGCAACACAGGAGATGCGGGTTTGATCCCTGGGTCAGGAAGATCCCAGAGAAAGGAATGGCTACCCACTCTAGGAATCTTGCCTAGGAGATCCCATGGACAGCGGAGGCTGGAGGGCTACAGTCCATGGTGTCATAAAAGAGTCAGACACGACTTGGTGACTAAACCACAACAGTAAGTCATAGTACCTTTAAGCATTTTCTTTAGGACTGATGCCAATGCTGGCCATGGAGAGGGGACGGTGCAGTGTTGTCCACTAACAGCACACGAAAGGCAGTTTGGGACACAGCTGGGAACGAGGCACTTATCTGCTTATACGCGACTAGACTTTTTATTTTTTCTGAGTTAAAAGTTGGGGACCTGTAGACCTAATAGTATATAGGTATTTTCGTTACTTTTTCTTCTCTTCCTTTTTTACCATGAATATTAAAAAAAAACATTGTTCTTGCATGATTTTGTCCTTGACAGTTTAATCAGAGAAAATGTATTGCAGCCATTTGACATTTATTTATGGTAATGAAATCGACCCAGATGACGTCACCTCCTCCATCGCTAGGCCTTAATGGGGACTCGTATCACCTGGTGCATTTAGATGGCAGCACAAGGGCTTGGACTCAGAGAGACAAAGGGAACCCCAGGAGCATCTCATACATGAATGAGTGACTCTAAAAACCTGAAAACTACCAGCTTCCAATTTCAGCCTGATTGAGTGGGTTATAAAAGCATCTCACCCCTTCCAGCAACAGAGGTTTACGTAAAGCTTCACTGCAAGCCATTTTTGAGGCCGCGCTCCATCAGCTTGCAGAGATGCTTCGGGCTGCGGCCATGGTGAATAAATTCGGAGGAGGCGTTTTATGTGATGGCACGGCCCCTTCAACAGCTCGCACTATTTTCCTGCACATCTTCACGTAAAATTAGCGTGTCCAGGTAAAGCGCTCAGGCAGCTGGTCTCAAACATCGATCCTGTTCTTGTCGTTGGCGCCTTTGTCGCTGTCACTGTACCCTTCGAATGGAGCTTTAAAACACCTCACATGGACTCAGAGCTTTCCTACCGTGTTCTAATACACCTCCTTCTTAGTTTAGACGTGGCTCTTCTGCCCCTTAGCCATGCCGTTATTCATGGGGCCATCCAAGTCGAGAAAAGCAGCTTCTCTGAGGCAGACGTTTAAGTTAGGAGGAACCTTGCATCGAAGCGGTATTTCTGTCTGCCCGTGAGGGACACACTCCACTCTTTTCAGCCCCATCTGTTCCCCGCAGAAATAGCATTTGCCGACAGCAGCAGCCTGAACACCAAGGCCATTCTGTTCGAAGAGGTCCGGCCCAGTCCAGTCCGTCTCTGGAGGGATGGCCACCCGGCCAGTGGCCAGAGGTGGTGAAGGGCACCCCCCTCAGTCCCATTCCCCACCTCCAGCTCCTGCTCCCCAGCTTCCTGGCCTGCAAATCCAGGCTAGGTGGCAGAGATGGCCTTGGTGCGTAAACACTGTGGTTTGCCTGGACAGAGGGGGTGGGGGAGGCCTGCGTGGGGCGCTCATGTGTCCTCACAGCTGGGTCACAGCAGCATGCTGGGGCTCCCCGTCCACAGGGCCTGGACTCCACGCCGGCCGGCACTCAGCATACTCCGGTCTTCTCCTACCAGGCCCTGTGCCCTGAAGCCCGGGCACCTGCCCAGAGCGCTTGGTGGGTTAGAGATGGACACACGAGCTTCTGAGAGGGCTCAGGGAGGAGGAGGAATTACCGGGTGATCGATGGTGTGGCGGGGGGGGGGGTGGTTCCAGCCCCAAGGACCGAGCCTTGAGGGGCATCTGAGGATGAAGAGGCATCTCCATTCACACTTAGCTCTTTGTGAGCGCGGACGAGCATGTTTGTCCCAGAGGTTTTCTCCTATGTACATTTGGCGAAGTCTCAAAAAAGGCATCAACACATTCATTTTGTTTTTAAATAGAGGTCTTTCTGGACTGTCCATGGCAATATGTTACTTAGTTTTGAGTAATCTTTATCATTAATCATCCAGCAATTCAGCCTCCACTTACCTTTCCCTTCCTCTGTTTGACACTTGGGTTCTTCCCTGGTGGATCAGACAATAAAGAATCTGCCTGCAATGCAGGAGACCCAGATTCAATCCCTGGTTCGGGCAGACCCCCTGGAGGAGGAATTGGCAACCCACTCTGGTATTCTTGCCTGGAGAATCCCATGGACAGAGGAGCCTGGAGGGCTACAGTCCACAGGGTTACAAAGAGTCAGCAACTAACACTTTCACTTCATTTTCCACTAACCCATTTCCGCTGTTGTTCCATCTATGCAGCTATCAACCTTCCTTCCATTGGGCCCTCCTCCATGAAGAAGAAAAGCAAGGAAATAAAGCAAACAGCTTTGCATAGAGCCTGCCATTCTTTAAAATCAAAAGCATTCCTTTACACTCAAAAGAGTTTACATGGCAAGTTATTGACAAATGCCTCCACGCCTCTGTCTTCATAATAGTGATTGCATCCCGAGTGAGCTGGGGCCCAGGAAGACACCTGACGACAGAGAGGATTTGGGTTTATTAGAATTTGTTGTAATCAGACTAGCAAAGCATTTTCACTGCGGGCCATCTGTCAGCACATGTAAATAGCCTCATTTGATAAGACCAGATGTTCTAACAGTATTCATTTAAACAAGAGACTACCTGTTCTTTGATTATTGTCAGTTATGGAAAGATGTGATTCTACTATATTCCAAAATGATTTCTCTTTAGTTTTTATGTTTCCTGGTTGATAGGTCTGTGGGCATCTTATTTACCCCAGCATGAGGGGAAAAATCTCTGCATCAGGAGTCAGAAACCTGCTTTCTCTTTTCTGTCCCACCATTAGGAATTTAGGAATTTGGATTTTGTAAACTCTTGACTACCATCAGCTTTAGTGTCCCCTACTGAAAATGGGATGGTTTTCAAGGTCTCCTTCAGCTGCTGTGTAATTCTTCCTTCTTGGGCATGGCTTTGAGGAGGGAGCACTGGCCAGCCCATCTGCATCATTCCGTAGCTGTCCCTGGCCTCAGCGTCATCACTGCTGCATTGGGGATGATCCCAGACATCACACACAGCATAGCTCTCAGGACAATGCAGCCGCTTAGCGCATCCTTAACTCTTCCTTTCTCTTCATCATGAGAAAGTATTATAAAGGGGCGAGTACTCGCACTGGTTCGTCAGTTTCCCTTTTCTGTGTTCTCATTTCCTGGCCAAGGCCTAGGAATATGCAGGATCACCTATGATGAAAAAATCTAAATTTATTAGACCCAAGATGGATATCCTCCAGATAAATCACAAAGGTCTCCTCAGACCCTAAAGGCAGTGAGTGAGCCCCCCCCAGTCTCCCCCATCTTCATTCCCAAATGGCCCCAGGTCTGCTTGAATCCTCTGTCACTCTTGAGATGAGTTGAATAGACCCAAGGTCAGGAGTGTGTGTAACCGGTGAGGCTGTGGGCACAGACCCCCAGATTTCCAGCCTCCTCCCCAGGCTCACTAGCTGGGTGACCTGCTTGACTTTGCGGGGAAGGCCCTTCCCTCTGCCTCTGTGATACCAGGCGGTGGGGGCGGGTGGTGTGTATTTGCGTCCCTCCCACGGGTGGTTGGAAGGATTAAATGAGCTATTCTGGGCCCAGCCCACAGCACAGCACACCGATGAGAAGTGGGCTGATATCACATGCCCCTGAGGTCACCCAGCCTAAGGACCGCCTCCACTGCCACGCTCCAGGTCTCCAAAGAGACAGCCGTATTTATATGTATATGTTTGCATTTTTTTTTAACTTTTTATTTTGTATTGGGGTGTAGCCAATTGACAATGTTGGTAGTGTTTCAGGTGAACAGTGAAGGGACTCAGCATACATGCACGTGTCTGCTCTCCCCCAGATCCCCTCCCCTCCGGGCCGCCACAGAACATTGAGCAGAGTTCCCTGCGCTGCACAGTAGGTCCTGTGGGTTATCCATTTTATTATTTTTTTTTGGGGGGGGGGTATTCATTTTAAATACAGCAGCACGTCCATGACTCCCTAACTGTCCCTTCCCGCCGGCGACCATACGCTCGTCCGCTCAGGCTGTGAGCCTCTTTCTGTTTTGTAAGGAAGTCCATTCGTGTCATGTCTTTTTAGATTGCACCTGTAAGGGACGTCATACTGTGTTTCTCCTCCTGCGTCTGAAGAGCCAGCCTTCCCGCTCCTTGGGAGCTTGCGGCGTCCCTCTTTGTCCAGTCGGTCCGCACCTGGGGCCGGCAGCCTGCCCGCAGGCATTGCTGCATCACACGCCTGTTTCCGCTTGCCCTGAGAGAGGGTACCTCTGCGCACCGTGCCAGCGACCCAGGGACCCACTTCAGGTGGGGGCCACCTCGGTCTTCGCTGACGTCCTCCAGTGGCTCAGCCTCTCCCCAGCACACGCACAGTTTGCACCATTCCCAGCCCCCAGCTTCTTCCCGCGGTCTGACAGGAGAGATTTTGGACAGAGGGACCTCCCGTCCCCCGGCGGGGTGAGCAGCTGCCCTCTTTGTCCCCCGCTGGAAAAATCAACTGAAATGAGTCCTGTCGGCGGGACTGGCAGGCAGAAGCATGACACTGAGCACTCTGGTTGAATTATGACTGTTTCAGGGAACCAGTTCACCTCCGAGGTGGTGGGAAAGCACTCTTCTTTGTGCAGAAGATTCATTTGGAAGCGAAGAGAAGGATGCTCCTGGCTTTGCAGTATCTCAGACCACTTAACCGCACCACGCTCTGATTCCACCCGGCATCCTTATTCTCTGCAGTTTCCGCAGCTCCACAGTAGGACGTGGCTTTTACAAAATCCCTGTGATATTCTTTTCAACTCTCTCCAGTATCTGGAGGTGTCAATAGTGTTCATTTGTTTGATGAGCTTCCACAGACCCCAACTCTATTATGCTGTGAGCCAAATATCTCTCTGACTTTAAATAGATATCTTAAGGGTTCAATGCCACTAATGGGAATATAGCATGAATCGAAGTGGGCTCCTGGAACACTGTAGTTTTAGGTATAGCATCCTCAGTTAGAAGGAAGATAAAAATACACTATGATAAACTAGAATTGTGGGGATAGATCTGCAGGCTGTTCAACAGAGGAAATTTGTTTGGCAATCGGAAAACAAAGAAAACCAACTAAATTAACTCCTCTGGGTATGTGTGTGTATGTGATGTATGTGTGTATGTGTGTGTGCGTGTGCATGAGAGAGAGAGATTTTGTTCCAAAATGCTTCTCAGACCTGGAATAAATATTCCACTTTTAATTTTTATTATACCAGATAAATGCATTATTGTTTGGACAGCCAAGCCTGGGATAGAATTTTAATTGAAGAACCATAGATTTTATAGAGGGAGATACTTAATGATCTGCAAAGCTTTAAATGGCTTATTGAATATTTAAAAACAGACACATTTTCCAGAGACAGTTGGATTTATTTTGACTTTCATTATTTCAAGGTGACTGAAAACAGAAAAGTAAAACTTTTTTTTTTAATTTTTCAAAGTGAGATCTAATAAATCAAGATGCAGTTCCAACCAAATGTCATAATGTTAAGCATGAGGATTAATGGATGACGTTTTGGCAGTTACTAATTATTACTAAGCAAAGGCAGAGTTCCATTGCCAGAAAAATTCATAGGTCCTGTGTCTTTATTTTCTTATTTCTCTCATGTTCACCTATCTTCGTGATGGAAATCATCACTGGTCTTATTGATAAGCAAAGAAAGGAGTCTGGCAACATCCTCAGAGAAAACTTGGCCCTCCCAGGGAGACTTCAGAAGGGAAAGGCTGGAGTGTCCTGCAGGGGACCTGGTCCTGGGTGGGATCCTGGATGGGGTCTGGCAGGCAAGGATGGACTCAACCCTCAGAGGATCGCACTGAGCCACACACGGAGCTCCGATCGTGCCGTGCAGATGATGCATGGCATCAACAACGTCCC
Source organism: Muntiacus reevesi (assembly GCF_963930625.1). Classification (NCBI taxonomy): domain Eukaryota; kingdom Metazoa; phylum Chordata; class Mammalia; order Artiodactyla; family Cervidae; genus Muntiacus; species Muntiacus reevesi. The sequence continues at coordinate 162,548,549 of NC_089251.1, forward strand.
CACGTGTTAGCACCCACCAGGGAGCTTTAGAAACAGAAGGCTGCCCCGGCCGCACCCAGAGGTTCTCCGCTGGCCGTTGGAGAAGGCCTTGGTGTTTGTGTTGTTCGCTAGAGCTGCAGTACCTTGCGCTGTGCTCCGTCGGGTCCGACTCTTTTCAACCCCGTGCCCTGTAGCCCTCCAGGCTCCTCTGTCCGTGGGATCTCCCAGGCAAGGATACTGGAGTGGGTTGTTGTTTTCTTCTCCAGGGGATCTTCCTGACCCAGACATTGAACCCACATCTCTTATGTCTTCTGCATCGGCGAGCAGATTTCTACCGCTGAACCACCTAGGAACTAGGGGCTTAAGCAAACAGTAGGCAGGTCTTTTCTCACAGTTCTGGAGGCTAGACCTCTAGGATCAAGGTGTTGGCAGGGTCACCGAGGTCACCTTTCTGAGGCCTCCCTCCTAGGCTTATAGATGACAGTTTTCTTTCTTTATCTTCACTTCGTCTTCCATCTATGTGCATCTGTGTCCTAATCGTTTCTTACAAGGACACCAGTCATACTGGATTAGGGAGCAATCTAACGATCTCATTTTACTTAAGCATCCCTTAGTCATAATCTTGAGGTCCTGGGCTTTAGGTCTTCAACATCTGAATTTGGAGGAATGCAATCCAGCCCTTAGTAGCATCCATGTTTGTTAAAAGTTCCCCAGGTGTCTTCAAAGTGCAGCCAATGCTGAGAACCCTGGCACACACATAGCTGTCCCAGGAGGCAGTGTTGCATGGTGGGTAAGGACATGGCTCTGCGGGGAGCCTAGCTGGCCAGGTCCAAGTTCTGTCTCTGCTCCTTTCTTGCTGAGCAGCCTGGGCGAGAGGCCTCACCTCTTCGTGCCTCCACTGCCTGGGGGATCAGATTATTGAGTACCCACCACACACACTGGTTGTCATGAACCGAACTGGTGTGCGAAGGTGGCATCCTTCACTTTGTGGACTTCACTTTGTGATTGGACCCCACTCACTCCTGTCAGCTCCGTGTATAAAGTAGAGGCAAGCAGACAAAATTCAGAGCAAGCAGGCAAGAACCAAAAAACATGTGAATAAACAAGCAAAAAACAGATACATGCGTTGTCTGCATTCCACCCTTCTTTCTTAGAAGATCCTCTTCTGCTTCATCATTCTCCCTGCAGAATCAACACTGGTGTCTGAACTGCAGGGGCCTGGAGGTCAAGGCTCAGGAGCTCACCCTGAAATGCGGAAGGGGGAGCAGGGCCAGGGCTGGGCCCATGTTCCTGGATGTTGACGGGGCATGGACCACTCACCACTCGGGGTTCTCCGCTGGCGCTTTAGGAGCACATCTAACTGGACCCTGACCATGGTGGGCGCTCTGACCCACTCTGTAGATGAAGGAACTGAGACTCAGGGAAGTTACATCATCAGACGACACACAGCCAGCGACAAAACACAGCCGCAATTCACATCCAGGTCCACGTGTGTCCAAAATCCATCTTTTTCCCAGTTGGGACGACTAGGCCTTGGGGAGAGAGACAGACACTTCATGGACCGAAGACGACTCTGACTGTCATCCCAACCGTAAAATCTGTCGACTTAAGAAAGTAGCCACAGCCTAGACGTTGGGAGTTATATTTCATTGGTGGGAATTTTTAGGACTTCATGCCCAGGAGACAGCATCTCAAGTGACCCTGAGAGAACTGTTCCGAGGAGGTGGGAGGGTGGTGGGACTCGGCGGGGAGGAGTTAGTTTATACAGAAGCTTGCCACGAGGGACAGGTAGTCTGAACATCAAAAGATTATTATTATTTAAGGGAAACCAGAAATCTCAAGTTAAAAAATTTAGCACTTTTCTATGTATAGGAAATTACATGACATGCCTTGAAATTAAAAGACGCTTGCTCCTTGGAAGAAAAGTTATGACCAACCTAGACAGCATATTAAAAAGCAGAGACATTACTTTGCCAACAAAGGTCCGTCTAGTCAAAGCTATGGTTTTTCCAGTGGTCATGTATGGATGTGAGAGTTGGACTGTAATGAAAGCTGAGCGCTGAAGAATTAATGCTTTTGAACTGTGGTGTTGGAGAAGACTCTTGAGAATCCCTTGGACTGCAAGGAGCTCCACTCAGTCCATCCTAAAGGAGATCAGTCCTGGGTGTTCATTGGAAGGACTGATGCTGAAGCTGAAGCTCTAATACTTTGGCCACCTCATGTGAAGAACTGATTCATTTGAAAAGACCCTGATGCTGAAAAAGATTGAAGGCAGGAAAAGGGGACAACAGAGGATGAGATGGTTGGATGGCATCACCGACTCGATGGACATAAGTTTGAACAAGCTCAGGAGTTGGTGATGGACAGAAAAGCCTGGCATGCTGCAGTCCATGGGGGTCACAAAGAGTTGGACACAACTGAATGACTGAACTGATGTATGGGAAGATGCAAGAATCAGAGTTACTGAAAGTGTTCCTTTCATAATCATCTCAGTTATCTGTGGCCAGTGCTCACCATGGGGCTGTGATTGATAGCTGGATACCCTCCAAGCTCAGAAATTCACATTTGGAGGGCTAAAATCACGCAGATGGCTATGACAGCCTTGTTTATCAATGTGACAGAAAGACTCCATTTCATAAATTCTTCAAGTGGGCGCTCCCCCATCATGACCTCTGATATCCCCTGCTAAGGGTTGCTTGACAGGACTCCTCCCACCCAAGCGCAGGAGAGGAGTATGCAGAGAGGCCCTGCCTCCTGACTTCCTTCTCCGTCAGCCCACAGCACAGCACGAAGCAGTCTGGGGCAGGGACGGGCACCTCCCACAGCCGACATCGGCAGGTGACAAGCCAGTGGCTGGGCCCTCCAGGTCCAGGAATGGGCCGGCTTCCTCCTGAGATCCCTCGACTGTGGGAAGAACTCGGGGACCTCTGGGAAAGTGAGATGAGTTCTGTTGTCCCTTGGTTCTTGCAACGGAGGGAATCCAGGGGCAAAAGATCCTGGACTTTAGAACGAAGTAGTATATTTTGTTTTTTCCAGAAGTAAAACCGAAGGTCATAGAATTTAGGGTCAGCAAAAGTAGCTGGCATTTTAAAGAAGAGACATGCTGGGTATGTGAAGAGGGCAAGGGACTTCCCTGGTGGCTCAGATGGTAAAGAATCCGCCTGCAATGCAGGAGACCTGGGTTTGATCCCTGGGTTGGGAAGATCCTCTGGAGAAGGAAGTGGCAACCCACTCCAGTATTCTTGCCTGGAGAATCCCATGGACGGAGGAGCCTGGCGGGCTACAGTCCATGGGATTGCAAGGGTCAGACACGACTGAGGGACTGACACTTTCACTTTCTTTTAAAGTTCCTTGGATGGGAGTGTTTAGGTTGCCCAGAAGCTACAGGTGCCCATGTCTGGCCCGAGTGCCATTTATTCATCTCTTTGCAAATCGTAGAAGCACTGCCCACACAATTAAGGATGATGCTTTCTACAGCTTTTATAACCTTAGGCCTCATCTCTGCTAATGAACAAAATGTGTGATGCTCTGACTGTTGTTAAAACTGAAGCACAAATACAAAGACCTAAAGAAGCCCTCTCTGTCATGGCCGTCTCAGGAGCCGCTGGCCACACTGGAGTTTTGCTTCTAATTGGCGGCAGGAGCGGCTCCCTGACACGGGCATGCAGACGTGGTTGGGTTTATTTTCATGCTCTTTGAACGTGGACGCTATCAATTTGAACAGCACATTTCAATGTGCTGCTGGGGAAATTAGAATTCTAACGAGATAATTAACTCCTTACATTTTTTTTATTAGTTTTTCTTCCCAAATACTTTCTGCAGTCCTAAATAGGATAAAGTGGATAAAAACATGTGTCAGGATATGTTTTGATTTCAGCAGCTGTTCATAGACACTGGACTTTGTTCCTTTTTTTAGCTCTTGCAAATTTCCAATGGATGAAAAGCCCTGGGAGTTGTTCTCTGTGTGTGTGTGAGCACACAGCTGCACACGCATCCTCAAGTGTGCACATCTAGTAACCGGCAGAGAGATAGAATAGAAATACAGAAAGAGAAGAGTATGCCTCTGACCAGTCAGAGCAAAACATTTCAAAAAGCATTTTCATGCCCCATTGAATATAAACTGTTCAGTGAATTGCTGGTAACCAAAACTCCCCCTCATGTTAACATGGACACGTTGGTTTTTTTTTTTTTCTTTTAATTAAAGTGTTCTCATGCCGTGCAAAGTTCCTTTTCTAGATTATTTTATGTTCCACTTGCATTTGGTTCTTTCAGAATGCCTGTAATCATTTGTGTCTCGGATTTGCCGCACTTGGCGACGTTCATGAAGCGCACTGTAAAGGTTTTCATATCTTGTCTTACCTTAGCAGTCTGGCTGTGAGCTGTCTGGGGGGTCTGGTAGGACTTACCAGCCAGAGCTCTGCAGATGTTACATGCCACGTGGTTTCATTTAAAACAACAAACTGTTTTTTCAATTTATTTATTTTAACTGGAGGATAATTATAATATTGTGATGCTTTTTGCCACACATCGGTGTGAATCCGCCATAGATGTGCACGTGCCCCCCCCATCCTAAGCCCCCCGCCGCCTCCCTCCCCACCCCGTCCCTTCGAGATGTCACAGAGCACCAGCTATGCGTGCCCTGCTTCTTGCATCGAACTTGCACCGGTCGTCTATTTCACATCCGGTAATGGACAAGTCTCAGTGCTATTCTCTCAAATTGTCCCACCCTCTGCTTCCCCTGCTGAGTCCCCAAGTCTGTTCTTTAGGTCTGTGTCTCCTTTGCTGCCCTGCATGTGAGATTGTTGGCACCATCTTTCTAGATTCCATATGTATGCGGTAACATGCGGTATTTGTCTTTCTCTTTCTGACTTACTTCCTTCTTATAAGAGCGAATCCTGTTGTTTAGAGGATGTTCCACTTGTGGAAACTCAGCATTCTGAAGGCTTGAAGCCCTAGCTGGGGCTCAGTCCTCAGTGGGCGTTTCTAGAAGTTCTCCACACTGACTTCTGCTCCCTTTGGCCAACCCGCCCACCCTCACCCGCCCAGGGGAGTACAGTTGCTTGGCTTCTCCCCTCCCGCTCCCTGCGGTGGCTGAGGCTGCAGCCCAGTCCCGGGGGGCCGGCCGTCACAGAGCCACGTGCCCGGCAAGCAGGGCCCCGGTCCTCCAGGCCGCGTGGCCTCACGGCGCCCTTGGGGTGCAGTATGCTCCCCGCAGGCTTCTCGCTGTCATCTGTGACGGGCATTTGGGAGGAAAACGGTTTTCGTGCTTAGACATTTACACGTGCTGTGTCTCTCGGTTCTCTTCCAAGTGGGGGATTGCCTCCACCGAGGGGTCCAGTTTGGAAGAGAAACGCTTTGCTAGCAGGGAGAAAGGTGTGGTTTTTGATCCATCACTTCGAGTGCCTGGGGTGGGACCGTGGGCACGGTGGGCAGCAAACGCCTTTATTAAGGAGGATCATGAGATGCTTCGGATGCCTACTGAGAGTGCCCGATGAGTTCCGTGAATTATAAATGATGGATTGGGTAGAACCAAGCTTTGTGTGTGTGCATTTTATTCTCATGGAACAGCAGCTTTCAGGTATAAATACTTTTGAACCTGAAAGCTATCAGAACTGTGAAATTATTGGAAGCATGGGAAGGTTTTTCAGAAACTCTCTGCTTTGAGGAACCTGATAGATTTAAGTAAATGAGATTTATTTCATTAATTTTGTTCTGAAATTGATGATGATGATGGTGATATGAATAATAATCAACAGTTGTTTCTGTTTATCAAGAACATACCACTTAATGCCAGTTATTTTAACATGTCACATAATGCCAGTTATTTTAAGGCATATCGTTCAATTCTCACTTCAACTTTACAAAGAGACTACTGGTCCAGTTTTCAGAAGAGGAAGTTTTTGGGGGATGGTGGGCGGGATGATGGGGGTGCTATTAGGCAGCCAGACCCCGAGGGCTCCTCTCTCCTTGAGATAATGACCAACCTCCCCAAAAATAGTAGGACTCTCTCAAGCACAGTTAAAAAAAAAACATGCCTTTTCAGGATAAACATTCAATCAGATCAGAAGCCAAAGAGGCTTTTGTTATTGTGATAACTTGGGGGACTAAACAAAAGGAAGGTTCTGTGAGCTCATTGACACAGTCCTGCTCTGAGTGCACCGGAGCTTGGCGAGCTCCTTCAGCTACAAGCCTGAAAGCTCTTCACAAACCCTTAAGCAGGAAATGGGAGTGAAGCCAGAGCCAGCGAGAGGGTTTGTCAACCAAGCTTTCATTAGCCAGCTCAGGAATGCGAGTGACTAGGTAACCACTCTGGCCCCAAGGCTTTACGACTGCTCAGCTCCTGAATTAACCCATCCTTGAGTGCGCAGAGCTGATTGGCAGCATCTTCCTGAAGATCAAACAGGCCCTTGCCAGGTGGCTGGAGAGGGAGGCGAGGCCAGCCTTGAATGAACGCCTTAGATCCAGACTCAGGACAGGGGACATTCAATGGAAGCCGGTGCAGCTCAGGGCCAGGCGGCAGGGGCCACGTGGGAGGCTGGGAGGGTTGGCAAGGCAACTGGCAGTGGGCTTTGCGTGGCCGGCTGGGCACTCTGGCCTTCGTGGGTCAGATAACAGAGATTTTAAACAGGAAGGTTACACGTGGGTCTGCTTTAGAAGATGACTGTTGAAAATGTGGAGCGAGAGTTAGGAGAGGCAGACGAGAGGCAGAAGATGACCTGAAAGGCCGCGGCAGGGTCTGGGAGGCTGCAGGTGGACCTCTGAACTCTCTCTTGCCTACACCCCCGGTTTATACCTCGTCCCTGGTTTTCAGATGGATTCTGCTGACTGGGAGCTTTTCCCCACTCGTCTCCTGCACCCAGTTAGTCCTGTTCTCACCTCTTGGAATCAGTGTCCTAAAACCCTTCTCTGAACAGATCATGTCTCCAGTCAAACATCTCTGGAGGTTCTTGCTGGCTTCCTGAAGAAACCCCAAACTCCATGAGCTTCCGGAACCTTCTTTGCACCAGCCTCTCCCATACCTAACACCCCCATTCCCCCGGAGTCCAGGGAGGACACCAGTAATTGACACATGCTTTTCTCATGTGCCCGGGCTTCCCTCATAGCTCAGTTGGTAAAGAATCCGCCTGCGACGCCGGAGACCCGGGTTAGATTTCTGGGTTGGAAAGATCCGCTGGAGAAGGGATAGGCTACCCATTCCAGTATTCTTGGGCTTCCTTCATGGCTCAGCTGGTAAAGAATCTGCCTGGAATGTGGGAGACCTGGGTTTGATTCCTGGGTTGGGAAGATCTCCTGGAGAAGAGAAAAGCTACCCACTCCAGTATTCTGGCCTGGACAATCCCATGACTATGCAGTCCATGGAGTCACAAAGAGTCGGACACAGCTGAGCGATTTTCACTTAATTCTCTCACTTTCTCACATGCCCAGATCTCTCTCCCTCTCCTTCACTTCTCTGCCTGTCCATTACATCTAAGCCTCTTAAGTTGATACGATACCACTTCTTGAAAATTTTTCTCAATGATAAATTATCCATCCTTTAAATCCTTGCAAAACTGCATGTGCTGCAAATGATCACTTCATCCATTCCAGCATTCTAGTTATTTGTGTCATTTTACACTCTTATTGGCTTCCCCACATCCGGGACACATGCATCACCCATCTACATACCCGCAGGGCCTCACGTAGCCCTTCAAGATTGATATCTGCCCCCTGAGTGAGTGGACACATTAAATATTTGGTGAGCGGTCCCACAGTGAGAATTGAACAGTCGGCACCACCAGGTCTGGGGAAGCCACATCACCTCTGCAAGGTACCATTTCTCTGATTCTCTGAAAAGCCGGGCTCACAGCTCTTGCCTCTTTGGAATTTCATCCTTGGACTAGCAAACATGCAAGCATTAAATGTTTACACACACCTTCCTGAACAAAGTGAGGTGACCAGCCAAACCGCTGCAGTTCTTCACTAGACTGATGTCATACAAATGACACTGGTTCTTAATATAGTTTTTCTGGAGAGTAAGAAAGGAAAGCAGCAAATCCAACTGAGAGACATCATATACTTCCTTCATCCATCGTTGTTCTAATTGACACAGTATGTAGCACCATCCTTTTGGTTGATCTTTTTTTTTAAAAAAGAAAATTTTTTGATCTGAAAGTTCATTAAAAGACATTTTAAAGTCTTTATTGAAATTGCCACAGTATTGCTTCTGTCTTATGGTTTAGTTTTTTCGTCATGAGGCATGTGGGATCCTAGCTCCCCGACCGAGGACCAAACCCTATCCCTTGCTTTGGAAGGCAAAGTCACAACCACTGGACCAATAGGGAGTCCCTTTTTGTTGATCTTAATTGTCAGTTTTGTTTGTCAAATATAGATTGTATTGTTTCTGTTTTTGTTGTTGTTATTGTTCAGACACTAAGTCATGTCTGAGTCTTTTCAGCCCCATGGACACACCAGACTCCTCTGTCTTCCTGGAGTTTGCTCATGTCTATTGATTCGGTGATGCCATGCAACCCTCTCATCCTCTGCTGCTCCCTTCTCCTCTTGCCCTCAATCTTTCCCAACATCAGGGTCTTTCAAAATGCATTAGGTGGCCAAAGGATTGGAGCTTCAGCTTCAGCATCAGTCCTTCCAATGAATATTCAGGGTTGATTTCCTTTAGGACTGACTTGTTTGATCTCCTTGCAGTTCAAGGGACTCTCAAGAGTCTTCTCCAACACCACAACTAGAAAGCATCAGTTCTTTGGTGCTCAGCTTCCTTTATGTTCCAACTCTCACATCCATACACAACTACTGGAAAAACCGTAGCTTTGACTACTACGGCCCTTGGTTGGTAGAATGATGTCTCTGCTTTTTCATGTGCTGTCTAGGTTTGTCACAGATCATGTAACTGCCCACAAAACCCATAGGAAGGGTAAGTTCCCAGAGGCATTCTGGAGCATTGTAAATCCATGAAACCAAATGTATTTTTAAAGAGAGATGTTAATGGAAAACGTCCTGCTTTGTGTCATTACTGGAAGTAGCACAGGTTGGCATCGCACAAACGTGTTGGGAGTCTCACTCACCCTGGTTCACAGAAGCAGCAGTGAAGCCAGCCCATGGAAGTGCCAATCGCGTCTGCACCAGGGCTATGAGTGTTTGTGCCCAAAGTTGGGATCCACAGGCACCAAGAGCACACGCAGGGAAGCAGCCCTCTTATTTCTTCCGGAGACCATACATCCTGTGCTCTGAGTTCTCCCAGTCTTTCTAGGACTCTCATCCAAAGAAAGGCCTTCAGGGCTTCTCGGGTTTTCTTAACTGACTGCCTGGTGATCCGTTTTCTGGGTATACTTGCAGATGCACACCCATCTCATCCTTGGAGGAGGAGGAGAAAGGTAGCAAGTTAAATCTCAGGCATATGTCACCCGACTCAATGACTTGGGTACCACTCTGCATGTGGTTCTCTTTCTGGTCAGCTGTATAGAGTTATTTCAGAAAATAAGACATATTGTAGTAGCCATTTGATTCAGAAAAATAAATCTTTGCTGAAACGTTTCTCAAAAAACTATAATCTTTAATAGACCATGTAATAGCTAAACCTTACTTATTTGATTTGTAAGATCCTCTGAGCACTTGTGATGAAGCCACGGGAGTCCTTCATTTCCTCCTTTGATCTGAGGCTCTGGTCCCACCAGTGGAACCTGCTGAGAGAAGGCAGATTGGGGTGGCACCAGGCCTGGCTGGCAAAGTGAGAAAGAAGATACAACCAGAGCGCAGGTCTGGCCTTTCGTCAAAGTGTTCTGGAAGCTCCCTGCTGGTGGGCAACCACAGAGACCCTAGGACTCCCAAGTAAACAAGGACCCAGTTAAATGAAAGTGTATCAGTACGTTCCCTTTAGTGGATGAAGGTTTTGTGCCTCAGAAAGGAGCTTCAAGCCAGAGGCCTGTATGAATTCACATGAGTGGTACCTCCTTCTGCCCACATTGTGATAATTCCTAGAACCATACTTTCTCTGATAAGCTTGCTGCTGCTGCTGCTGCTGCTAAGTCGCTTTAGCCGTGTCCGACTCTGTGCGACCCCACAGACAGCAGCCCACCAGGCTCCCCTGTCCCTGGGATTCTCCAGGCAAGAACGCTGGAGTGGGTTGCCATTTCCTTCTCCAATGCATGAAAGTGAAGAGTGAAAGTGAAGTCACTCAGTCGTGTCCGACTCTTTGCGACTGCAGCCTACCAGGCTCCTCTGTCCATGGGATTTTCCAGGCGAGAGTACTGGAGTAGGTTGCCATTTCTGATAAGCCTAGACCGGAGGAAAAACCACAGGAAGTCAGACTTACATACTTAGGTTACGAAAGTATAACCTGTGTATACCACACTAAACCAGTTAGCTCATTCCATTCAGTCACAGACAGTGAGTAGTTACACCCTGGCCTGGCCTGGCCCTGGGTGCAGGCTGGAGATTCAAAGGGGACCCACAGTCCTCATTGTCTCCTTGCCAGAAGTGAGGGAATTAGATTAGACACAGTCCAGATTTAGATCTCTACAGTGTGTTGTTTGTCATGTCTAAATCAGAGTCTTACACTTCTGACTCTTTTGCTTCCCCTCGGGCTGTAGCCCACCAGTTTCCTCTGTCCAAGAGATTTCCCAGGCAAGAATACTGGAGTGGGTTGCTCTTTCTTCCTCCAGGGGATCTTCCCAACCCAGGGATCAAACCCACATCTTCTGCTTTGGTAGGAGGATTCTTTACTGTTGAGCCATCAGGGAAGTCCATCTCTGCAGTTTATCTGCTTTTAATTTCACTGAGAATTATAATCAAACCAATTCTTTGTATTGGACATTGGGCGGGATCTGGTATGGTGGGGGCCAGACACTTGGCCTCCAAGTGCTATTCCCTAGTCCCTTTATAAGGGACATTTGTGGGAAAAGGGAAGAGGATTTATAATCCCAAGAGGCCTGGTCTATGCAGGAATGTGTCCTGGTCCATGCGCAGATGGGAAAAGAATTTCCAGACATGAGGCAGAAGAATAAATTTATTAGAGTGGGAGATGCTGTTACAACAGCGGGCTGGCTCAGGGGAGAACCAAACACTTTCACAGGATTGCAGCCAATTTTTATAGCCTCAACACAGAAAATTCCTACAGGAATGGTGACATTGGGTGATTGGTTTAGATGCTAGAGGGTGGGTAGTAGGGTGTGTATTTTACACAATATGGGATCAGGGAACTGGCTGGTTTAGATCTGCAGACTCATGGCATCAGTTGCTATGGGGCTTGGTCAGTTCCAGAGATTTTTATCCGGTGACCTTGGTACAGGGCTCCACACCTGTGACCTTGGTATAAGGCTCCGCAGAATGTTCTGGCGTTTTCCAATACACGTGTGAGCTGAACCCAATCAGGCACTTTATGTTCATTGCCCCATTGAAATCCTAGCACAGGGAATTCACCTCTCACTGTTACCAAGAGGTTCTACATGGCTGGCACTTTATCTCTGAGCTGACCCCTCGGGGATGTGTTCTATTTGGAATAAATAGATGAACAACCATCTCTTGATAAAGGGCCCTGCCCTGGGGAAGAGTTCCAATAATAAATGTAGAGTAAGATGACACATTCTAAGTGATGCACGTGCAGGCAGGACAAGCTTTGTTTTAATACTCACATTGGATTTATTTCATCTTATATTTTCCAAATATCTGGTGCTCATTGTTTGTAAAGGATAATTCCTTAGCACAAGTCTATCTCATCATAGCTTCACAGCTTCTTTTTCACATACTTTTCAGATGAAAAGGAGTTCCCCAAAAAGGCTTTTAGGAACAGTGTCATTCTTTCAGGAAATGCTGTTGAATAAATCATCAGACCAAGTGTCTTGCTAGCAACCAAATTTAAAAAGGAGACCCATCTGTGCTCTGTAGGTTTCCCCAAGGGAATGAAAGTATTGGGTTGGCAAAATAGTTCATTTCGGTTTGTCCATGAGCTTTTTGGCCAACACAATACTTGTCTGATGACCTAAAAATCAAAGTCTTGCAATTCCTGTGGGAAGCAGAAATGGATGTGTTTCTCCCAATGTTGACCTTACATGACTGCTCATAAGAACTGTAGATTTATTATAATTTTTATTATAATTGTTGTTGTTGCCGTCTTCTGGAGCATAAAGCAATGCCAGGGGCAGGGTCCCAGATTTATTGAGCTCAGGATGTGATCTGAGAACCCCTCTTCCCAGCTCATATGCATCTGGCAATAGAGAGTGGATTTTCACAGGAACACATTGGTTACAGTATTTTGAAAACAAATCTCTTGGCTTAAATACAACTGGGGCTGTTGCTTTAGTTACTCAAATGATCATCTCAACTCTTTTCTGTTTTCAAGGAAGTTTTGAGACTCATCTTAGAAATTGTACTTAGCCCTTTTTATTAGAATTGGATATAGCTGTTGGCTCCGCTAATGGATTTTATGTGTTTCTGCTAGTGTCCCCAAACTAAATCGCTGTAACTAATGGAGCACTGTCTCTTTTCATAACCGTTAGCTGCTGAGAGCAAAAGAGCAATTTGTTGAAAGTCAAAATATTAACAGTTTTATTTATTACAAGATGTCAAAAAGAGAGAGTATAATTTCTACAGGATTCGAAACCATAATGAGACCTTTGAAAGTGTTCATAGAAGGCCTTTCTTTCTGTAATTCAAAGAAAAATGAAACTTTAAAGTACTGTGTTTATTTTCAAATATTAGATGACCCTTTGGGTAGGCAGTCGAAACAACCATCAAATTAACCAGCTCACCACAAACATACAGATGTCTTATTTCTTATAAGCATATGTGTACTGGATATTTAAATACATGTGTAAGGAAAGATCAAATTCTTAACCAAAGACATGTCTTCTAGTTTTCTCCTGCCACCATTCTTTTCTTTTTTACCCAGTTTTGACTGATCTGTAAAAACAGTACAGTTTCATCAAGTCACTGGGGAAATAATGGGCCGCTTTTGCCCAGACTTAGAGAATACAAAAATACATTAAAGTAATTGGTAATGAAAGAATATGACTTTCAGATTAAAAGCAGTGGAATAATGTAGTATTGTTCACAAGAGTTTTGTTGCAATTGTAGAAAAATAGCGAGTATTTTATTTAGATCTATTTCATTGACTGAAAAAAAAATCACGACCTTAAAGTTTGAGAGTTACGTTTTATTCTGCGGACTTCAAGCCCAGAAGACAGGACTCTCAGATATCTCTGAGGGACTGTTCCAAAGAGGCAAGAGGGGCAGGAAAGGGGTAGCCAGGATATATAGGAATTTTTGCAACAAAGACCTGGTAGTTGGAACATCAAATGATTACAGTTACTTAAAGAAATGTGGACATCTCAAGTTAATGAAATTAGCAGGTTTCTATGTATGGGAAGATGCAAACTCTGGGTTTGTTGAAATCATATGCACCTCAGCTATCTAGGGCAAGTATCCTGTGCCTTTCCTTCTGAGTCTCCTCAGGTTGCACCATCAGGGGTAGGGGGTGACTGCAGAGGCTGACTGCTTGACGGGAGGGGGCATCAGGCCCTTGAGGCTCACCATCATCAGGGTGGCTGCTGAGATGGCTTGATGGCAGCAACATCCTTTGTTTACTGATATGGCAGGCTGCATTCTTAGCTCACAGTTTTCCCCAAAGCGCAGCTTTTAAGAGGCTGTCTGTCACTCCCTTCCTGTTGTGTATTAGCTTTGAGCTGGGACTAATGGACCCATTATCCATACATTCATTTGAAATACGTATGTCTACATGTGTAACATCTCTTTTATGGGGAAATGTGTTTGAATTGATGCAGGAAAACTTGTGATGTCACAATACGAAGCAAGCCCAGGAGCTAAACAGGGAAGGAATGGGGGTCCTGCTCTCTTGAGGGTGCCTGGGACATCCCCAGATGCCATGCATGTTCCCCCCACGGGCTTCCCCACCGGCTGAGTGTCACCCTGGGCTTTGTATTTATTGCATTTTCATATTTTATATACATTTTTATATTGTGGTTTTTAGAGACAGAGCAGGACTCGTGGTATCAATTGCAAATAGCTGCAGCAGATGGAATAAACACCTCGAGAAATATAAAGCATAAACGACAAGAGACACTGCTAGCTCCAGTGCACTTGCCAAAGGAGGTGCGGAGCACAGATGAGTCATGAGGGCAGGTGATTTCAAAACTGCTTAAGTTTGATTTCGGTTCGCGTGTTTTTCTTTTTTCACTTTGCCAACTCAGAGTCACCCGTAGCATTCTGAGAATGCAGTGCTTAAACAAAACAATAAGGCATGTGGAAAATTCATTTTGGAACGAACAGGAGAGCTAGTTGGCCAGTTTTTTTTGTTTACCCAGTTCCTTTTTACTCTTCGTTTTTATTTCTCTTCCTCATAAATCAACTTTCCCGAAGACATAATGGTAATATAAACCCTGAGGAGGATGTGATATAGGGGAGGTTCTTGCCAGAAAAGACGCAGAAAAGGGATGTAGCATCTCTTCAGGCCCCAAATGGGCTCTGGGATGCACGTCTCCTGGTTTCCCGTCACTCGCCAGGGTCCATGGCGCGGGAGGCATGTTGGAGGGAAGGAGGCGATGACAGAGAGCGCTTCTCGCTCCACTCCCTGTGAACACCTGCATAAGAGCGAGGTCAGGGGCACCGTGGGTTTGGTGGAGGGGGCCTGAGTTAGGCTCCCGGAGCCACCCCGGGGACCCACAGGCCGTGAAATGCTTGTCCAGACCACCCCAGGTGCTCTGGGGAGCCCCAAGCGGGAGTCTCCTGCTGCTGGCTACGGAGCAGACCGGGTCCACAGCCAAAGGCCACAGGTCAACCAGCAAGTCCAGGACCTACGTGGGAACTGCCACCAGACGTGAGAGGACCACAGGGCATGACGCAAAACCACCGTCCAGGGCCATGTGTTACAGGTGTGGTGACCAGTAGAGACCCGTGACCGCAGGACGCAAGAGAGGCCGTGACTGCAGAACCAAGGCAGACCCAGGGAGCAGCCCCCCTCCTCCCCCTCGCCCCAGCTCATCCCGAGGACACACACCCAGACACCCCCAGCCGCCGTATTGGAAAGGAGGGGAGAGAAGAGGGATCTCAGGTCCAGGAGATGACATGGTTGGACGGCATCACCAACTCAGTGGACATGAATCCGAGCAAGCTATGGGAGATGGTGAAGAACAGGGAAGCCTGGTGTGCTGCAGTCCATGGGGTCGCAGAGAGTTGGACACGACTGAGCGACTGCACTGAACTGAAATGAACCTTCTGTTATCCACATTCAAGTGAAATTAATTTTAATAATATATTTTATGCAACCCAATATATCCAAAAGATTATATCAACACATAATCAATAAAAAATTATTGAGATATTTTCCATTCTGTTTTACACAGCTAAGTCTTCAAAATGTAGCGGGCCTTTTACATTCCTAATGTATTGAGAATTTGTTAATTTTTTAAAATTTTTTATTTATTTATTTATCTTTTGCTCTGCTGGGTCTTCATTGCTGCTCTGACTTTCTCTGGTTTTGGAGGGCAGGGGCTACTTTGTAGCTGTGGTGGGAGGGCTTTTGATTTCCGTGACTTCTGTTGTTGCGGAACATGGGCTTTAGGGGATGAGGGCTTCAGTGGTTACGGCCCCCAGGCTCAATAGTCACAGACTCAATCGTTGTGACGCATGGCCTTAGATGCTCCTAGGCATGTGGAATCTTCCCCAATCAGGGATCAAACCCATGTCTCCTGCATTGGCAGGCAGATTCTTTACCACTGAGCCATTGGGGATGTTCAGATTGGTTAATTTTTCTTTTTTAATGAAGACAGTTTTGGTAAACTATGTAAACTTCTCTAGAGTTTTGCTTTACAAGCTTGCCAAAATTTCCCATGCTAGTGAAATCTGCTAGGACTTTTTCTCTCTACCAGGGGAAAAACACTTCAGCTGCCTTTTGCTGAAACTGCCATTCTCTTTGGTCCACGTTGCTGTCACTTCTGCTTAACCAGAACCACTTAGAACGAAGATTAATCTGGGTCATCATGGCAGCTTTTTGTGGTTCCCTGACCTGCAGGCAGGCAGATAAGGATGAAGAACTCTTGATAGCGGCTGAATCATCCTCAAATGAAAAAAAAAATTTAATACCTTTAATTACACTTAGCGAAAGCGAGACGTGAGCAAAGTTTTAATCTGCTAGATGGTCTCATAGATTAAAATTAGATTTGTACATTTGCATAATAAAAGAAATGTTGTGAAAGAAAGCAGTTGGAGTACTTGAGAGATAATTGCATCTGTACGATGCTGTCTTGAGACAGGCAACGCTTATTGGGTTGAGCTCAGTACCAGACATTATACCACTGAAGGAGTCTGCATTTTTATGCAACAGTGCAATAGAATTTAAATTTTATGCATAATTAGTCAATTAGGTATTGGGGTATAGTTTGTAGGTAGATTTGGGCATAAAGTTGAGAATAAGCCTGTAGTGTAATTTTTTAGGATTTTTGAGAGGAGAGGAAAGTGATAGAGTAAGGGAAAGGCTGCAAAGAAATTTAGGCAAGCAAAAAAATTGGTCTTGCTTTTTTACCGTGAAAGAAGGTCAGTAGCATTCAAAGATGTCTGTGACTTTCCAGGTGAACCACAGAGTACTTCCCTTGTGCATTCCTCCTTGAAGTTGTTCACATCCGGGGGCAGTAAGGTCATGAGAGGAAAAGGATTCTCAAGCCAAATAACGTGTTTCAAGCAGCAGTTGAAAAACAGAAGCCGTGCTCAGAAAATTAACAAGCATGGGACATAAAATAGTGTTCCACACAAAATGCTTCATACACTAATAGGAAAAAATATATGTTGCAATTTGCTAGAACAAGTGCAGTAAAACCAGACTAACATTTATTTAGCAAATTATCATGAATACAAATTAGCTCTTCTGCCTATATGTAATTCCCTGCCAAAATGTGGGCAAGTCCTCTGCGGTTTACCATGCACTGCTCCAGGGGCAAATTTTGGGAAGATTTAGGGGAGTCCTAAGGATTTCAGTTTCCTGCAGTATTTTCCCTTGCTGCAACTCATTTATGAATAAACCCAAGTGTCTGCTAATGAACCTAGAGTCTACAGATTAAACAAAAAATATGAAAGCTGTACCTTTCTGTGGGCAGTCCTTGCAATGGCTCCCTGGGATCTTAATCATAACAAACACAAAATATGTTTATATCTCAAAACCATTGTATGATCTATTGATTCGTTCAGACTCAATGATCAAAGCATAGCTAAAAGAAACAAGAAAAAAATATACACATACCCTTTAGTTACCCTCATAAAGTCTGTAATTATATTTCTCCTTGAAGACACTGCTCTACCTACAAAACAGGCACAATCCTGTCCCCTGAAACAGAAATGACAGTTTTGAGATCATTTGTTAAAAAATCTTCATGAACATATTTTAAAGTTTTGAGGAAATAAAGACTGCTAATGATGCAAGTGAATTTTAGTCTCATCAGCATCTTCCTGATTTGCCAATGAACTGCCAAAAGCACTTTTGAGTGCAGAAAGAGTGCCATGAAAAAGAGGTGTGCGCATCACTGGGGGCATGGCTCCGTGCACTAGTTTTCCCTTCAAGTTCAACTTTAGTCTAACATTGAAAAGGAATAAGATCAGTCCCGTCCCCTCCCCTGATGGGGACAGCCTGGAACAAACCTGGCATGTCACATTGCTCTCCAACACAGAGAACCTTTTGCTCCAAGCCGCAAAGGCCACCAAGTCAAAGAATCACACAGAGCAAGGGGTCAGCAGGGGTGACAGAAGCAGGAAGGCAGGGAGGGAAGTCGAGACTAGTTGAGAAGCCACAAGAGAGGCCCACGGTGTATCAAAGTCAATACATGGAGCCAAGGATAGGCAGGAGGACTCCGAACATGGAAGCAGAGAGGAAGAGAAAATAAGAGAAAGCCAGAGGTAGTGCTGGGCAACACTGCCTACATCTGCTAGGGCCGTTTGAGTCTGTAAGCAATAGGAAACCCAAACCCAGATGCTTTTACAGTAGAGGGTGCTTTCCTCACATCCTGAGAAGATCAGGGGAAATATAAGCTATTAATATATATGTTATACATATACGGGAGAAGGCAATGGCACACCACTCCGGTACTCTTGCTTGGAAAATCCCATGGACGGAGGAGCCTGGTGGACTGCAGTCCATGGGGTCGTGAAGAGTTGGACACGACTGAGCGACTTCACTTTCACTCTTCACTTTTATGCATTGGAGAAGGAAATGGCAACCCACTCCAGTGTTCTTGCCTGGAGAATCCCAGGGATGGGGTCACACAGAGTCGGACACGACTGAAGTGACTTAGCAGTAGCAGTATATGTATATGATTAATGTTCATCTGTATTATAATTAATATTAATAGTATAATATTGATATATAGTATATATTATACAATAGCATAATGATAATTAATAATATTGATATGTTAGCATGTCTAGACCCTGGATAGCCCCAAAGCAGGTACTTAGGACTCACTAAAATAAAAATATTTTTAGCCTCTCCAAATTTCCACCAGCTTCTCACTTGTCCTTAATAATGGCTTGGGGGTTATTTTTTTAAAGTCCAGGAAAGCAGATTCAGCGTGGGGACAATAGAAAGGCAGCCTATCATGAGACAAAAGACAAAAAATAGCACAAAATGCATCTCATTGGTCGAAGACTCATTTCTATGGAGACACTTACTATTTCATTCACAAGAAACATTTATTTTCCCATTTCCATTCTTCTGAGGACCCAATCAGGCTTTAGCCTCTTATAGAAATGTACAGTTTCAGACAGTTACCTTTCTCTCTCTCTCCCTCTCTATCTCTGTCTCTCTCTCTCCTTTCTCTCTCTGCCTTCCTTCCCCAAAGGGAAATAAGAAACTCTTGTTATTGCCAAGGAGGTGAGGAGGAGAAAATGCTATAAGGTCAAGATCATCCACCTCCTAATTTATCAAACTGCCCTGATGGCCACTTGACATTTGGATACTGGTTAAGGGTGGGGAAAAGGGAGAGTGATATGGAAGATTTTGTTTGAAATTCTGTAAATATGATTTGATTTTTGCCAGCTCAACCTCATCTGTTAGTCACATCAAGTAAATTTGCTTTAGAAAACTGGACATTCTCATTGTACCTGAATGGTGGTCATTCTGACTGGTGTGAGGTGATACCTCATTGTCATTTTGATTTGCATTTCTCTAGTAATTAGTGATGAACATTTTTTCAAGTGCCTATTGGTCACCTGTGTGAATTTCCACTATTGATCCCCCTTGTATATATATCAAAAAATTAAAAGCAACATGGATGGATTAGAATGTCTCTAGCTCGTCAGAACCTAGGTCACTTTTTGTCTCAGAATTATAATTGACCCATGTTTTTCCAAGCAATAGTATCCTCTGAAAAATCAAGAACATTGAAGATGCAGCATTTAAGAGTGATCGACTCTTGCCTTTGGGATGTTTCTTCTAAGCTACTGTAACCCGTACTTTAGGTTTTGATGAGCATGTGAAATGACAACAATCATAGCAGAATTGCCACCTGATGGCAGTCATTTAAGGGGCATCCTAATTTTAGAAACCTTTTTAAAAATCAACGAACAATCCTAAAGTGAAACTGCTAGTTGCTGAGTTCTACTCTTTGCGACCCCATGGACTGACTGTAGCCCGCCAGGCTCCTTTACATGTGGAATTCTCCAGGGAAGAATACTGGAGTGCGTAGCCATTCCCATCTCCAGCGGATCTTCTTGACCCAGAGATCAAACCCGGGTCTCCCACATTGCAGGCGGATTCTTTACTGTCTGAGCCACCAGGGAATGATCCTAAGATGAATTTTTAAAGATTCCACATAGTAGGATTATACTGCTATTTCTTCTTTCTTTCATTTTAATGATTATCTATTCAAGTCTTACAGTGAAAAATGAAGGATTCAGGTTGGAGAAAACAAGATACTGGCCCTGCATAGCTAAGGTGCATATCAAAGGGATGATTTCAACGAGGCCCAACTCTTGTATCTTGCATATGTAGAAAAACGCTAAGTTTAGTAACTAGAGATGTCTGTTGACTCATTAACAGTAATCTTCTGATGCTCTGACTACCTGGTTTGTGTTGCAAAAACTCCTATGTATCCTTGCTCCTCTCTTACAGAGAACAGCCCCTCGGTGATTACAGAGGTTGTCTTCCAGGTTGAAGTCCTCAGTATGTCCACTGACTAAATCACAGTTGTCAACTTTTTTAGGTTGTGCATGTTTTTCTAGTCAACAGTTGTGCTGGGTCCACTTATACGCTGGGTTCTTTGGATCTAGAACCTTATGTCCTTCTATTCTGGGAAATGTTTTTGTAATTAATTCTTTGAAAACTTTCTCTTCTGCATTCTTAACATTTTCTCTTTCTGTAATTGCCATTTGCTGAACATTAAGCCTCTAAAGTTAATCCTTTGGTGTTTTTCTCTTTTCTCTCTTTAAATCTTCCATCTCCTGCTTCCCACCTCTTTACTCACTTTCTGAGAGACTTCCCCAAACTTGTTTTCCAAATCTTTTACATTTTTCTGCCGTTACCATTGCTGGGCTTCCCTGGTAGTTCAGACAGTAAAGCATCTGCCTGCGATGCAGGAGACCTACCATTGTAACATTTAAGACCTCTTCTTTGTCCTCTAAATATCTTTTTTTCTGTAAAGCATCCTCTTATCTCTTCAAGGCTGTTGATCATAGTTTGGTGTTTGTTTCCTACTTTTCTCTAAATTCTTTTTTCTGTGTTTCGTGTTCACTTTCTTTTGGTCTCATTTTTCATACAGAAGACCTTCTCCAGATATCTTGACTTCCTTAGCTTTTCATTTTTTTAAAGTATTAAAAAAAAATAGAAACTCTGTGTGCAGGGTTGAAGTTTATTAAATGCTGGATTTCACTGTAGGGTTGAAGATCAGCAGATGCAATGGGAGCACACCCAAATATCAGGATATTTTAGAGGTGAGAGGATTCATCTCCTTGTGGTTCTTCAGGGCTCTTGGCTCGGGGGTCTTCACACAGGTGTCCACACCTGCCTGACCCTATAGGGCCCTTTCCCTCTGCCAGACTCCTCATGAGAAGGTTGGCATTTCCATTTGGTGATCTTTTCTTCTCCCCTCTTCAGTACTGCCCTGAAAAATCTGTCTGACGGGGGGGACCACTAATGTAGAGCGTGTATATATGCATATATACACACATACACATGTATACATTTTTTTTCACAGAAGAAAATGAACTTTTGAATTGTAATACATTTTTCCATACCCGTTTAATCATCCAGTGTGAAATTCTCACCTTTAAAGGGGGTGGTTGGTACGCAAACCTGCCTCTCATAGCTATATCTGGAAATTTGCTTCACAGAAACAGTGAGAATGCAGGAATGATTTTGAAGAACTGAGATATGTAACTCTAGAATGCAAAATGCAGTGGCATGTCAACTTAAGTCTAAGTTTATTCTAATTTAAATACATTTGCATTAGACAAAGAGGAAAAAACCTAGCCTGAGTCCTGGTCTTAGGATCAGATCAGTCCCTTTCCATTGTCTGTTGTGCGTGGTTGGTTTACTGATCCAGCACTCTGCATTCAGAAGCACATCTAATCCCCGTAAGACAGGTTTGTGTTTGTGGAGTGTGAGCAGATGCATGGCAGGTTCTTCCTTCTGTTGGATAAACTCCATTTGACTTCGATTCTGTCCACCCACTCTGCCCCTAAATGTGGACGTCAGCCTGGGGAGGTGTTGGTGGAGTAAACTGGAGGCTGGCCTGTTCCCCAGCCCCATCCATGATGCTTTGATGGAGCTTTTCTCTGTGTGTTATGTAAATATTGCCTCTTTCAGGATGTATTAATAGCTTTATAAATCCTACTTCGAAAATCTGCTCAAGTTACAAGCTGAAAGTACGTCTCTAACAAAATGGTCTTGATTGTGTGTTTTGAAAGCTTTTTTGATTTGCAAAAACTGGGCTCCTGTTGAGTTTCAACACTCTGAAAAAGAGAAAGGCAGTGATCTTTAACGTTAACATAGCTCATCGTGTAGGTTTAAAAGTCTCTCATGTTGCCTCCCTCTCTCGGGTGTTCCTTTCAACTCAGTGACACGCCCTGTCATACTCATCCTTAAAAGCCCAGGTCAAATCTGGTCTCCCCTATTAGGCTTTCCCAGAGCTTATGGCTAGAAATAATTCCATTTCACATTGATTCTTAAAGAAGTTCCATGGGTTTATATCTGCTACCTCCCCAAGCCACAGCAAAATGACACTGAAGGAATAACAAGAATATAAATACACAAGAAAAAGAGTTTGAGAAAGGAGAAACATCAGATGAGAGATCTCAACAAAATTCTAGAACACAGAGAGAGGACTGAATAGAAGTCAGTCAATATGGTGTCAAGGAAGGAATCAACGATTTAGCACTGGTGGTACCGCCTTATCGATGGGAATACACACCTTAATGCTCTGATTCTTCTTTTCCTCACTTATAAACTAGGAATGATTCTGTCTGCCTGCTGTCCCTCTGATGTTTCTTGTACAGATCAAGTGAAGTATTACATGGAGGGAAATTTGAAAACTGTAGATCCTTTTCAGAATTATTATCATTATATCTTTTATTATATTATTTATTTATCTATTTTATCTACTAAGCTATGGGCTCTTCGAGGGAGGGATTATATCTAGTTTATATTTCTTCAAGTCCCTAGTTTGCTCACAATAAGCATTCATTTGTTAAATTTCATCAACATAGATGTAATTTTACAATATATTCTTAGAGTGCTCTGAAAATGTAGATTTAAATGTTACATGAAGAAAGTAAAGATTATGATGAATTTGTAAGCATAGAGAAAGAATCATCTTTTGAGCAATAACTTGATCAGCTGGAGTGTACGGGTACTCATTTGTGTCCAACTCTTTGTGACCTCATGGACTGTAGCCTGCTAGGCTCCTCTGTCCATGGGATTTCCCAAGTAAGAATACTGGAGTGGGTTGCCATGCCCTCCTTCAGGGGATCTTCCTGACCTAGGAATCAAACCCTTGTCTCTTATTGTCTCCTGCATTAGCAGGCAGATTCTTTACCACTAGCACCACCTAGAAAGCCTATTTCATTTCCTTTGGACCCAGTTTTATTCTAGCAAATTATTTCTATGGCAGATCTTTTCTATAACTTGAATAATTGATGTGAAAATGCATTGTTTTAATACTTGGGAAATAGCATGGATTTTAATTGCATCTGGTTAGTTATTTTCAAGATAGATAGATAGATCTCACCCCAAATTAGATCAAAATATGTTAAATAGATAACAGATTTAGGCAGCCACTTAGAGGTGGCAAGCAATGTGAATTATTTGACTTCTTCATATTGAATTAACTTCTTTTAATGGAAGAAAAGTTATGACAAACCTAGACAGTGTATTAAAAAGCAGAGACATCACTTTGCTGACAAAGGTCCATATATCAAAGCTATGATTTTTCCAGTAGTCATGTACGGATGTGAGAGTTGGACCATAAAGAAGGCTGAGCACTGAAGAATTGATGCTTTTAAACTGTGGTGCTGGAGAAGACTCTTGAGAGTCCCTTGGACAGCAAGATCAAACCAGTCAATCCTAAAGGAAATTAACCCTGAATATTCATTGGAAGGACTGATGCTAAAGTTGAAGCTCCAATACTTTGGCCACCTGATGTGAAGAGACAGCTCTTTGAAAAAGACCCTGATGCTGGGAAAGACTGAAGGCAGAAGGAGAAGAGGGTTATAGAGGATGAGATTGTTGGGTGGTGTCACTGACTCAATGGACATGAGTTTGAGCAAATGTGGGAAATAGTGAAGGACAGGGAAACCTGGTGTGCTGCAGTCCATGGGATCGCAAAGAGTCAGCCACGACTGAGCCACTGAACAACAATAATGCTTAAACATGATAAAGCATTTTATTAGAGAAATCAAAGCTTTTAGTTTTGCCAAACACATTGTGTTTTAAATAATAATGACCTTAAAATCCATTACACTTTTTGTTTCTGTTTCATTTTGTTCCTTAAACTAAATAGAAAAATCGATGTATTCAATATGAAATCAAACAGCAAATCTTAAATGTGTGATATTGAGTAATTTGAGACACTAACTAGTTATGCCTTTTTAAAAACTGTATATAGTAAAGGAAGATTTTGTTGTAAATTGCCACTCAGGAATTCTCATTGAGAAATACACCACTGAATTATGAATGAATGAATGAAATACTGATTCCCAAGGGACATCGCTATTAATTTTTAATAGGATTTTGATTTAGTTTTTTATCTAGGGATTGGAAAACAGTGGTTCTGAGCTATTCTAATTCTTGCACTGACCTATAAAATTATGACTTAGCTGCTTTAATAATATATACTAGGAAGAGGGAAAGGGAAGGGTAAGAAGGATAAATGGAAGGAAGGAGATGTAGTTTTCCTAAATAGGAGAGCTTTATTTTTGAAAACACATTAGCTTTTTCAGGAATACAAATTACTGTTGTCTAAGTTATAACTTTTAATTTTAGCTGTTGATTTTTTGTGACTAGTTCGGCATCAGTACCTTGTATATAACAGGCAATAAATTCAGAAATTAAAAATATTTATACTGTTCATTATTATGATTAAAATGTTTATCATCTCCTAGCACAAAAGATTACTGAATTATAATAGTATCTGGATTAGCTAATTTGGGGGGGGTGTACGTGTGTTAATATTATCTTCACTGTGGTAGTTTGTTGTGATTTGTTGTTCACATAAAACTTATTATCATATTGGAGACATAATATCATATTAGAGATAGATATTGGACATGTGTATTTCTTCTACAGTAAATTACCTGTTCTTGTCCCTCACCCTTATCCCCACTGGGTATTCTTTATTTTGTTGATTTATGGAAATTCTCTGTACTTAGGATAGCAAGTCTTTGTTGAATATTTGAAAAAAATTTTTTTTACTCTTTCCTTTTAATAAGGTCAACTTGGGTTTATACTCTCTCTTTTTTATATAAAATTTTTAGGCTTTTTCTTAGACAATTCCTTATCAGTTTTTACTTTGGATTCATTTTACCCAGTTTCCAAAGTAATACTATTGAGATTTGGTAAAAAACTGTATCACAAGTATGAAACATTTTTCATAAGAATAAAGTCTTTACAGAATTGCTCTTCAATTCAGGAATATAATATATTATCATATATTTCATCTTTTACAGTTCAGGAAATCTTTTTGTGTTGGCCAGTTATCATCGTTGTAATTAAGTTAAAATCTGCCCATTTTGTGTTACAGTTTTTCCAAGGCACTCTGTGTTCTTCTGTATCTACAGCGTCCACTTGATTGTACAGACAGGAGGACAGGAGGGCGGGTGGGGGTGGCAGAGCATCAATTCATATCTTTGTAGACCAGCTCCACGTGGACCGAGACTCCTTTACTAACATAGGAGGGAGGGTTAGGAAAAATAACCCATTTATAGGAATGTCTCTCACTCTGTTTTTAGAAGTAGTATTTGTTAGATTGATCTGAAAAAAGGTTTTTCAATATAGAGTGTTTCAAGTATTAGTCAAATGATTTCCCCCAAAAGGTGCAGAAATCTAGCCTTTGTCTTCATGTCAAAACGAGAATGATCGTTATCGTATCATAATCACATCTTATCACTTCATCGTTTCAATTTTATGTATGGCACTCATCACTGTCTGATTTATTCTTATGTTGTTGCTATAATTGTTTCTCTGTTTCCTCCTCTCCCTAGAGCATAAGTCTCACAAATTTGTTTCATTTATCGCTTTGCCCCCAGCCCAGAGAACAGAACAAAGCTACAAATGCATTAGCCTGTTAAACACACTTGTTGAATTTCACTTTCCCAGCCAAATAATGTTGCACAAAGAGTTCTACTTTCAGATTTGACATGGTTGTAATGCTTTGAGGAGCCATTTCCCACTTAACTGGTTAACAGACTTCAGTAACTTTCTTCCATAAGCTAGCTTAGGCCTTCGGTGTCCTAACATGCAAGGCAGTGAAATCATGTGAAGGAGTTCTGTATTTCTTGGGCCAACTTTTTTTTTAAGTATGTATTCATAGTACAGATGCATTTAACAGGTAAGAATGTTTTCTTCCTTTGCACACACACATGCAGAAAATATTCCCTGTCTTGGGTAATGAGTCCAAGTGCAGTTAGTGTTAGAGATGTGATATCAATCTACATTAGCATGAACATACCAATTCAAAAGAATCATAGTTATCTAGAGTATATTCTACATGTTGTTGCTATTGTTGAGTCGCTAAGTCATGTCCAACTCTTGTGACCCCATGAACTGTAGCCCGCCAGACTCCTCTGTCCATGGGATTTCCCAGGCAAGAATGCAGGAGTGGGTTGCCATTTCCTTCTCCAGGGGAACTTCCCGACCCAGGGATCAAATTCATGGTCTTCTGCATTGACAGGTGGATTCTTTACCAGTGACCCACCAGGGAAGCCCTTACATGGAGTGCCTGTATTGATTGATTAGTACTGTCTGTATTGATAAATTCACCAATAAAGACACACCTAGATGGTAGACACTGTGCCTAACTTATCTCTGTATCCCTGTGATCTAGGTCGTGGCCCAGATCAAAGATGCTTGTAGGGGATTGACCACTGAGTCACTGGGTCAGGGTGCTCCCTGGCAAGTTGAGATATGGAGCAGGGGGTTCATTTGGAAGAACCGATCCACCTCGATCAATGAAAAAAGAATGTTTCGGAAGAGGCTGATGAAATGTGACGGTTCCCTTAGGAGTGGCTTCATATGGTGACAGATAGAATTTAGCCTTGGGTCTTAATCAGGACCATAATCACCAGAGCTATCCTGTCCCAGGCTGTCTTAGCTTCTGGTGTTACCAGCAATCCTTGACATTCCATGGCTTTCAGAGGTATCCGTCCAGTCGCTGCCTCTGACATCACGTGGTCTTTCCTCCAGTGTGTTTCTCTGTATGTCTTCTCTTTAAATGCACAATAGTCACACTGGATTAGAACTCACCCAATGAGCTCATCTAGGTAACATTTTCAAAGACTCTGTTTCAAATAAGGAAACATTCATAGGTACTCAGGGTTAGGATTTGGATATATTGAGGGAGGCGTAAAACTCAACCCACAATACCACTGTCAACCAACAGACCAACCAAAAGACTACTCGGAAGGATTGTGTTACAGGAAGAGTCTGCAAATCATATATCATTGGAGAACATACATTCTAAGGTACCCTGTATTTTAGGCTTTGACATTCTGTGGGGTGAAGGCTGATGATTTAGCTAAATGACATAATGAATTAGAGAAAAATAATCATACTTAACACAGAATTCATGTCATGTAAAAACCTTAAACACGTTTATGTCTTGGGGTTTTACTCCAGCTTCTCATTGCTAAAAAGACAGATTAAAATTCTTAGAACTAGAAATGCCTAAATGCAACAAGAATGTTGAATGTGAATAAGCCCATGTGTTAGGCTCGCTAACCGTGGTTTCCCCCTCTCTCCATTTGTGGTTCTTGTCTCCCCGCAATGATCATATGTATCTCTAACACAGAACATTATGAGAATTGAATACTAATAAATAAAATCTTGTCTTGTACACATCTGTTTCTTTGACTATACAGCTTATGAGTTTATGTTTAGAAGCTGTATACGTGTTTTGTCCACACAAAACAGTAGGCCTAGAGCAAGGATGAAGGACAAAGCCATTGTCTGTTCCTTTAATTTTCCAACCTCTGTTCTACATTTACTCTTTGGCAAACACTGTGATAGGCCCTACAGACATGAAGGCATTTAAGACTATATTTTTTTTCTTCCTCAAAAGATTTGCACTCTGGGAATTTATTGAACATGAATTGTTTTTCTGTTTTCTATTATTTTGTTTTGATTACTGACTCCATTGAGACTCTGATGAAAACTATTGGATCTTTCTCCTTTTGCACTAAGAAAAATACACACACAAAATTTTGTGTGCATTTGAGTAGATACATGATCTCCTTTAACCATGTGCGTTTGTCTGTGTGTGTGTGTGTGTGTGTGGAAAGAGAGACCTTTGTCAGGCCATGTAGACAATTAGTGTCTGAATGGAAGAGAGCAAGTCCCCAGGAGTTTCCCCGCTTTGAGTTTGAGTGAATGGCTCCAGAGGATTTAAGCCTTCATCTATCTCAGGAACAACTTGCTCTAATTTTCAAGGCATGTTTACCATTCAGTCATCCTGTAACAGTGGCTGCCAATAATCTTTTCTCATAAGCTCTAATTGTGCAGAAATGTGAAATGTGGAATTATTCATGGAGCATGGTCTCCTCCCAAAAGAAATGCCTTCAGCTACAATAACAGAAAACCTGACCAAATTAGACTTAAGCATGTGCGTATATTCACGCGTTCCTTTTGAGGAATCCAGAGTAGGTAGGCTTCCAGTTAGGAACTCAGTGATTCTGCCAAGGGCAGGAGCACTTTCTGTCTTCAGTCGGTACTCCTCACCTCATGATCACAGCTGCCACAGCTCAGGACATTGCATCATCATCCCTAAATTCAAGCACAAAGAAAGTGTCTCTGTCCTTTGGAATTTCTGTCTCGGAATCAGAAGGAAGATACATCCAAGAAGCCTCACCAGCCTTCCTAGTAGCTCTCATTGTCCGGGACTGGGTTACATGAACATGCCTAAACCAGTCACTGTGAATGTGAGTAGATTCCTGTGACAAGGTGAGACTGGCCAAAATAAATTATTTGAATAAGTGGAGCCAACTGCCAGGAAATGAAAAGCTTTCAACCAGGATCCTCGGCCAAACTGTCAGTAGCGGGAGAAAAAAATAAAAGTAGATAACAGTTGTGTAGCAAGAGCAGCAACTGCGAAAATCTTCATAGTAATATGAACATTGTTATAATAAAGGGTTGTGTGTGCATGCTGAGTCGTTCAGTCATGTCTGACTCTTGTGACCCCATGAACGGTAGCCTGCCAGACACCTCTGTCCATGGGATTTTTCAGGAAAGAATACTGGAGTGGTTTGCCATTTCCTCCTCCAGCGGATCCTCCCAACCCACGAAACAAACCTACATCTCCTGTGTCTCCTACATTGCAGGTGGATTCTTTACCCACTGAGTCATCGGGGAAGCCCTCTAATACAAGGGTTACTAGCTCTCAAGTGATCAAGAAAATAATCTGATACAAGATTTACTTCCAGACCAGAAAGAAAAACAAAACCCCGTGCCTTGTGAGGGCAGAAACCACTAGGAAAGTCTTCAGCAGTGGTTTTTGTGCCACGTGTTCCTCATGGTGGCCTGTGGACATTGCTGGAAACCTCTGGTAGGTGTCAGGCAAGGCAGATATGAAAGAAAACTGAGTAGAAGCAAAATAAGTCAATGAAGAAGAAGAAGAAAGAAACATAAAACAAAAGATGAAAGACAAGGTCAGAAAGAGAAACGTACACAGCGAAGAGCAGGGTATCATTTAAGCAGCTGCTTTTCTGAGCCGTAGGGACTATTCAAGACAAAAACCATCAGGATACCCGATTATCTGACTTTCAGATGGAAACTCTTAGTGTTGAAAACTTTTATTTCCAGAAAGTTCTTTTTTTTACTTCCAATCACAGTAGCACTTTCCCCTCCTCTTGTTCTGCCTTCTCCAGAGGTAAATCATTCTGTAGATTTACAGATAATACATTCTGTACATTTACAGATAATACAACTGGAGTTAGTTGCTATGCCTCCTCATGATCAAGGTGAATGTGCCAGGAACGTGTGGAAGGATAAAGTTGGGTTTTTGATCCTCTGGGTGTAACAAGACCTGTGCAAATGGCAATTCTGATACCTTTGGGGGCTTTTCACGGACTGAGCCTGTCTCAGTCCCCGGAGACCCCAGGTCAACAGATCTCTGTCCTTCTGCAACGGCCTCTCAGCGGTCCCTCCCAGTGACCACGACAGCATTGATTGCAGGTGTTTCGTGGTGCCCTGTTTCAGATGCAGCCCTTTATGTGGATGCAAAGTTATCATTGGATTTAGTCAGAGGCGGTCTATAAAAGCAATTCAAGAATGTTCTTTCTTCTACTTGCCTTCTGCAAGTCAGAGCACCATCTCCTTCCTGTTTTCATGATAAATAGCTGAACTGTCATATAGGAGATCAGCCCTGTGGTATTTTAAAGTGGACCACAAATTTTTTTATACTATTTTCATAAGTGGTGGGAATCTGGGTTGTCCTGTGTCGGCTTTGACGAATGTAGAGTACACCGTGCCAGGCCTCCACTTTTTTTAAAATTAATTAATTTATTTTAGCTGAGCTGAAGTCGCTCAGTCGTGTCCGACTCTTTGCAACCCCATGGACTGTAGCCCCCCAGGCTCCTCGGGCCATGGGATTTTCTGGGCATGAATACTGGAGTGGATTGCCATTTCCTTCCCCAGGGGATCTTCCAGATCCAGGGATCGAACCCGGGTCTCCCGCATTGTAGGCAGACACTTTACCGTCTGAGCTACCAGGGAAGTTTTAGTTGGTGGCTAATTACTTTACAACATTGCAGTGGGTTTTGCCATACAATGACATGAATTGGCCACGGGTGTACATGTGTTCCCCATCCTGAATCCCCTTCCCCCTCCCTCCCCACCCCACCTCTGGGTTGTCCCAGAGCACCAGCTTTGACTGCCCTTCTTCCTGCATCAAACTTGCACTGGTCATCTACTTTACCTATGGTAATATACATGCTTCAATTCCATTCTCTCAAATCATCCCACCTCGCCTTCTCCCACATAGTCCAAATGTCTGTTCTTTACGTCTCTGTCTCTTCTGCTGCCTTGCATATAGCGTCATTATTACCATCTTTCTAAATTCCATATATGTGCATTAATATACTGTATTGGTGTTTCTCTTTCTGACTTACTTCACTCTGCATAACAGGCTCCAGTTTCATCCACCTCATTAGGACTGACTCAAATGTGTTCCTTTTTTATAGCTGAGTAATATTCCACTGTGTATATGTGTACCACAATTTCGTTATCCATTCGTCTGCCAACAGACATCTAGGTTGCTTCCCTGTCCTAGCTATTGTAAACAGTGCTGCAATGAACATTGGCATACATGTGTCTCTTTCAGATCTTGTCTCCTCCATGTTTATGCCCAGCAGTGGGATTGCTGGGTCGTATGGCAGTTCTATTTCCAGTTTTTTAAGAAATCTCCACACTGTTCTCCATAGTGGCTGTACTAGTTTGCATTCCCACCAACAGTGTAAGAGGGTTCCCTTTTCTACACACCCTCTCCAGCATTTATTGCTTGTAGACTTTTGGATAGCAGCCATCCTGACTGGCGTGTAATGGTACCTCATTGTGGTTTTGATTTGCATTTCTCTGATGATGACTGATGTTGAGCATCTTTTCTTGTGTTTGTAAGCCATCTGTATGTCTTCTTTAGAGAAATGTCTGTTTAGTTCTTTGACCCATTTTTTGATTGGGTCATTTATTTTTCTGGTATTGAGCTGCATGAGCTGTTGTATATTTTGGAGATTAATTCTTTGTCAGTTTCATTTGCTATTATTTTCTCCCATTCTGAAGGCTGCCTTTTAACCTTATAGTTTCAGCTTATAGTTTCCTTTGTTGTGCAAAAGCTTTTTATTCTTGTTCTTTGTTTATTTTTGTTTTCATTACTCTAGGAGGTGGGTTATAGAGGATCTTGCTGTGATTTATGTCAGAGAGTGTTCTGCCTATATTTTCTTCTAACAGTTTTATAGTTTCTGGTCTTACATTTAGATCTTTAACCCATTTTGAGTTTATTTTTTCTATGATGTTAGAAAGTGTCCTAGTTTCATTCTTTTACAGGTGGTTGACCAGTTTTCCCAACACCACTTGTTAAAAAGATTATCTTTTCTCCATTGTGTAGTTTTGCCTCCTTTGTCAAAGATTAAGTGTCCATAGGTGCGTGGATTTATCTCTGGGCTTTCTGTTTTGTTCCAGTGATCTATATTTCTGTCTTTGTGCCAGTACCATACTGTCTTGATGTCTGTAGCTTTGTAGTATAGTCTGAAGTCAGGCAGGTTGATTTCTCCAGGCCTCCACTCTTGAACAATGTAGAGGACACTGTGCCAGACTTCCACTCTTAACCAATGTTTAGAGGACACCATGCCAGGCCTCCACTCTTAAGAGGACTGGCAGCTTCCATCTCCATATTTGGGAGGTATCCTGGGCTGTCATGTTAGAAATCTAGACACCTGAGGCCACCATGCTGTGAAGAAGTCCAAGTTAACCACATGGAATGACTTTGTGGAAAAAGAGAATGAGAAAGAATAAAAGAAACAGGGAAGGGGATAGTTTGCTCCACAGTAAGAAACCAAACCAAAGCCCATGATATGACACAAACTTCTCCTTCCCTGTTTTTCCTGAGCTCACATAGCACAGCTTTTCTGAATATGTGAAGTTCATATATCTCTCGCCACATTGGAGCTTCCTTGGGAGTATCCTTGAGTATGTTGCTTGTCAAATGAGAGAGATTACCATGACCTTCTCCCTAGAGTTTTTACAGTATCTGAAAACACATCCTTTGTTGCTCATGTAGTATGCAGGTGCAAGGATTTGTGCTATTTTAGCTGACACAGTATAGAAATATGTATATAATTGTTTTGTCTCTGCTTTATGGCTAAAATTACAACAGGGAGTCAATAATTATAAGGTAAATTTAGAGTTCTCATAGTACCGTTTGTCCTTTTGAACCGCGCAAAGGATATCGACTCAATGTAGTTACACTTTCACTTCACTTTTAGGTCCTCTGGGACCATTCTGTTCCAATTTACTCATGTAGATAAATCACTTGTATTGATCCACATTCATTTAGGTATCTTCTGACTTCTGATAAGCTGTTTTTGACCATTTCCTCTCTGGAACTTATAATTTTTTAATCCATTTACCTATTACCTTTATTTTCTTATCTCCTATAGTTGTTCTCTTCACTAACTATAACTTTATTATGTTTAATTTGCTTGGACAGCCACTCAGACTTCCAATATATTAAGTTATTCTATAGATTTGAAATCTCATAACTTCCATGCAAAAATATCCATGTATTTCAGCTTGGTAAAGGTTATGTTGGAAATAGCTTAATTGGTCATGTTACAAATCGAATATGAAATAAAATGCCTGGGCAGATAATAAATTCTGAAGCAGACAGCTTGACTGAGTTCTAATTAAAAAAAAAAACAGAGAAAATACGTTATCATCCTTTATGTGTATCTTGATATTGGAAAGAAATGAGCTGGAATCATTTGCTAGAAGGGCAATGAAGAGGGTGGTGTGGTTCTGTGCCTTTGGGTCCCTTAGTGTCTCTCTCACTGCCCCTCCATTTTACCCTCTTTCCCTCTCGCCCACGCTCTGCCCTTGGGCTGGAAAGGAAATCTGGGAGGAGACAGGCTGAGGATATAAGAATCATGAGTCAATGCCTGCTGCTTTTCACCTCTTGAAAAGTTTTCTGAAGGAGTAGTGAAAGTCGCTCAGTCGTGTCTGACTCTTTGCAACCCCATGGACTATACAGCCCACTAGGCTTCTCTCTCCATGGAATTCTCCAGGCAAGAATACTGGAGTGGGTTGTCATTCCCTTCTCCAGGGGATCTTCCCGACCCAAGGATCGAACCCAGGTCTCCTACATTGCAGGCAGTTTCTTTATCAACTGAGCCACTAGGGAAGCCCAAAATACATTTGGAGCGGGAGCCAGTGGTCGATTCCACCCCTCCCACCTCCTGGCCCCTCTGCAGAATGACCTGCCTGGTCACGCTCTCCTCTTCACACACTGTCTTTGCTCGGCCACAGCTGGATGCTTCATAGACTTGTCCAACTTAGCAGAATACTTCACCCCCTCCCACCTGCTCATCCCCAATCCTTTTCCCTCAGCAAAAGGTAACCACATCAGCCAGCTGCTGGGGATGAAAATGTAGGCATCATCCATGATTCCGTATCTCTTACTCCTCAGCATGCAGTCCATCCGCAAGTCCTGCTAACCTGCCTTCCACCTCCCTGGATTGCCCTCACCTCTCAGCTGACCAGTAGTTGCTGCCTAACTGGTGTCCCTGCTTCCAGTTTTGCTTCTCCGTCTCTCCCACAGGTTGGACTTTGGAGCCAGAGAAAGTGAGTTTGTAAACCAAGCTCATCACTTACTCATTGTGTGACTCTGAGTAAGCCAAGACCTTTCTCCTTGCCTCAGAACCCTCATCTGTCAAGTGGGTGTAATAACAAGACTACTTACTGCTCATGTACTCCTAGCGATTATGAGAGGCCTAGTGAAATACAACATGTCAACTGCTTGGAGTAGTGTCTGGGACACAGAAAATGGTTGATACATGTTGGCTGATACTGTGGGTTCATAATTCTTTCCTACACAATAAGAAGACAGCCCTTTAACACTTAAAGGATAATGAGAAATGTACCGAAGTTATGTAAAATGTTAACACAAAGGGAAGCTGGGTGAAAGGTATATGAGAATTCTCCATACCATCTTCGCAACTCTTCTGTAAATCCAAAATGATTTCCAAGAACAGTGCTGAGTAAAAAAAAAATATATATATATATAAAGGACACCATGTCAGTACCACGTGTGAGAGCCTCCATGCCTCTCCTCACTCCTGGAGCAAAAGCTAAGCCTTTATCCTGGCCTTGAAGACCATCGTGATCTGGGTTCCTGGCCAATCCATCCCCTCTGTCTCCCTGCTCCCTCCTGCTGCTCCCCTCCGGCTGGAGCCTGGTCCATGGAGGCTGTGTCCACTCTGCTCACCCCACATCTCCACGTCTCCGCGGTCTCCTGTGACTCTGCTCAGAACATCCACATTGAACATGGCCTTTGCTGACATGCTGACTCCTGCCTTCTCGCCAGCACCGGCTTTCTCTCTCTCCAGAGCACTTAGCATTTGTTTGCAAGGGTTTTTTTTCTTTCCCCCCACCCCCTTTAATTTGTTTACTTGAGTATTAACTGACCACCTGCTGCTGCTGCTGCTGAGTCACTTCAGTTGTGTCCGACTCTGTGCGACCCCATAGACGGCAGCCCATCAGGCTCCCCCGTCCCTGGGATTCTCCAGGCAAGAACACTGGAGTGGGTTGCCATTGCCTTCTCCAATGTCTGAAAGTGAAAAGTGAAAGTGAAGTCGCTCAGTCGTGTCCGACTCTTAGCGACCCCATGGACCGCAGCCCACCAGGCTCCTCCATCCATGGGATTTTCCAGGCAAGAATACTGGAGTGGGGTGCCATTGCCTTCTCCGAACCACCTAGGAGGATGTAAATTTCACAAAGACAGGGACTTTGTCCTCAGCATCTCTGGTTCTCATATCTAGACTAGTTTCTGGCATTTTTTTGTTGTTCTATATTTGTTGAATGAATAAATGAATAACCAGTGTTAAATGATATTGACATTTTTTTCCCATATCCGTTTTCTTCTATTACTGGTTCCACATTATATGGGCATTGTTGTTGTTCAGTCACTAAGTCATGTCCAGCTCTTTGCAACCCCATGGACTGTAGTATGCCAGACTCCTCTGTCCTCCAGTGTCTCCCGGAGTTTGCTCAAATTCATGTCCATGTGTCGGTGATGCTGTCTAACCATCTCATCCTCTGTCACCCCCTTCTCCTTTTGCCTTCAATCTTTCCCAGCATCAGGGTCTTTTCCAATGAGTCAACTTTTCGCATCAGGTGATCATAAGAGAACATTAAAGCTAATCAAATTAACAAGCTGGCTTATTCAATGAAAACTAATGTATGGTTTCTTTATATTTTATTACTCAATCTTGAAGGTAAAAATTAGTTTCTGCATAATTCCAAAATACTCCTATATACAACAATAACAGAACATTGCTTCAATGGAAAGGCAAGGCTGATTCATTTTTTTTTTAATGTATGTGCAATTGGAAAAGATGGGGTTACCTTGTCTTATAAAAAGTCAGGTAAAAATTGCCTTATTCCTTTCTTTGTTCTCTGTTAGAATATTTTATAGTTAGAGAAAAACAATGTGGAATAGAATGTACAGAGTTACTGGCGATTCAGTTGATTTAGCATGCCATTTGAGTCAATTCATAACACTATTCAATTAGATTCAGTAGCAATCAAAAAAAGAAAGAGAACTGGCCTTACCATTAGATGTTTGAAACATTGCTTTATACTGCACTGACTTGATTAGATATAGTCCAAATTATCTGTGAATGTTATAGAAACTCAAACCTTCTCAGCCATAAAAGGGAAGAAAACACTGACATATCCAGTAGGCATTCCAAGAAATGCAGGCTCTGGGGAGCCATCCTGTGAACCACTCTGGGGAGTTGGGGGAGCAGCTTAACGTGTCATCGCTGCTGTTACATCTGAATGTCATTGTCTTCAGGCCCAGTAAACTTCAAAACAAAGCAGACTTCTCCCCTAATGGTATTGCCTTGCTTTTTATTGAAGGAAATGCTTTTTGTTTTAACTTTTTATTTTGATATAATTTCAGACTTAGAGAAGAGTGGCATGACTAAGAGAAAGAATTTCCATACACCCTTCAGCTAGATACTGAAATGTTAGTAACACTTTCGTTTCTCTCTCTCTCCATATACATACAAATGTACACATAAGTAAGTCGCTGACATGATATTCCTTCACCTCTCAGGATTTCAGAATGTGTTCCCTGAATATCAGGATAATCTGTTATATAACCACAGTGCGTGTGTGCGGGCTCAGTTGCTCAGTTGTGTCCGACTTTTTGCGACCTCATGGACTGGACCCCGCCAGGCTCCTCTGTCCGTGGAATTTTCCAGGCAAGAATGCTGGAGTGGGTTGCCATTTCCTCCTCCAGGGGATCTTCCTGACTCAGGGATTGAATCCGAGTCTCTTGCATCTCCTGCATTGGCAAGTGGCTTCTTGACCAATAAGTCACCTGGGGAGCCCTTCGTAAACACAGTACAATGATCAAAATCAGAAAATTAGCTCTGATCCCATACTCTCATCTAATATAAAGTCCTCGTTCAGATTTCACAAATTCATCCTAAGTCTGAACCTTCCCACTCACGTGTTGCATTTAGCCGCCACATCTCTAAATGCCCTTGAATTTCATCCCTTTCTGGCCTTTTGTAACGGTCATTAGCAATGCACACAGGCCAGCTATTTGTAGAAAGTCGCTCAATGTGTGAGTTTGTCTGATGTT
The DNA here is from genome assembly GCF_963930625.1 of Muntiacus reevesi. Classification (NCBI taxonomy): domain Eukaryota; kingdom Metazoa; phylum Chordata; class Mammalia; order Artiodactyla; family Cervidae; genus Muntiacus; species Muntiacus reevesi. The sequence continues at coordinate 162,585,583 of NC_089251.1, forward strand.
GCCTCATGTTCAGACTCAAGCTGTCCATTTCTGGCAAGAGTTCCATGGAAATGATGTGTATCCCCAGTACATCCTATCACTGTACACCCAGTGGCAGGTGGTCCCACCGCTGGTGGTGGTACCTTGGACCACTTGGTCAAAGTGCTGGCTGCCAGGTTTCTCTACTGCAAAGCTAATCTTAGGATGCTTATTGAATTAGACATAAAATGGAGCCTACATAAATCACAGTTGCTTTTCAGAAATCAACCCTCTGCCATAGAGCTCTACATTAAAGGAGATTTGAGCATAAATATATGCATGAATAAAGAAGATAATGGCCTAATCAGTATCAGATAATTAAACAAAAGTATCTGCAGACATCTTAAAAAAGAATCTGCTTTCCCATGTTCTTTGCAGCACTATTCATGATAGCTGGATATGGAAACAACCCAGGTGTCTGTAGATGGCAGAGTAGATAAAGATGTGGTACAAAACACAGGGCTTCCCAGGTGATGCTAGTGGTAAAGAACCTGTCAGCCAATGCAGGAAACATAAGAGATGCAGGTTTGATCCCTGGATCAGAAAGACCTCTTGGAGGAGGGCATAGCAACCCACTCCAGCATTCTTGCCTGGAGAATCCCATGGACAGAGGAGCCTGGTGGGCCACAGTCCGTGGGGTCAGAAAGAGTCAGACACAACTGAAGCAACTTAGCACTCACCCATAGGTACACACAGTGGAATGTTACTCAGCCATGGGAAAGAAAAAATCCTGTCATTGTGACAATACAAATGAATCTGAGGACATTGTGCTTATTTCACATTGTGAAATAAGTTAGACAGAGAAAGACAAATGCTGTATGATCTCACTTTGATGTGGATCTTAAAATTGAAAGAGACTTGAACTCACAGAAGCAGAGTAGAATCATGGTTACCAAGGCCAGAGAACATGAGGGAAAGGGAATGGGGAATGGGGAAAGGGTATAAGGTTGTAATTCTGTGGGAAGAATAGTTCTACAGTATGATGACTGCAGTTAATAATACTGAATTAAATACTAGAAATATGCTATGAGAGTAGATTTCAGGTACTCTCATCACATACGAAAAAAAAAAAGGTTAACTATGAGAGAAGATAATTGCTTGACTGTAGTAGCCATTTCATCATGTATATCAAATAATCATCTTGTACAATCTTCATTTCAAAATACTTGAATAAAAGATAAAAGACTTATAAAATGTTCAGGCAGTTATATCTAAGAAGGAAAATATTTAGCAATTATGTCCACAGATTTGATGAGTTTTCACATGTGCTATAAAAAGCAATATTGCATAGGAACCTGGAATGTTAGGTCCATGAATCAAGGCAAATTGGAAGTGGTCAAACAGGAGATGGCATGAGTGAACATCAACATTCTAGGAATCAGTGAACTAAGATGGACTGGAATGGGGGAATTTAACTCAGATGACCATTATATCTACTGCTGTGGGCAAGAATCCCTTAGAAGAAATGGAATAGCCCTCACAGTCAACAAAAGAGTCCAAAATACAGTACTTGGATGCAATCTAAAAAATGACAGAATGATCTCTGTTCATTTCCAAGGCAAACCTTTCAATATGCCAGCAAATTTGGAAAAGGTCATTTTCCATTCCAATCCCAAAGAAAGGCAATGCCAAAGAATGTTCAAACTGTTGCGCCAAAGCACTCATCTGACACGCTAGCGAAGTAATGCTCAAAACTCTCCAAGCCAGGCTTCAACAGTACATGAACTGTGAACTACAAGATGTTCAAGCTGGATTTAGAAAAGGCAGAGGAACCAGAGATTAAATTGCCAACATTCATTGGATCCTCGAAAAAGCAAAACAATTCCAGGAAAACATCTACTTCTGCTTTATTGACTATGCCAAAGTCTTTAACTTTGTGGATCACAATAAACTGTGGAAAATTCTTAAAGAGATAGAAATACCAGACCACCTTACATGCCTCTTGAGAAATCTGTATGCAGGTCAGGAAGCAACAGTTAGAACTGAACATGGAACAACAGGGAAATCGGGAAAGGAAGAATATCAAGGCTGTATGTTGTTACCCTACTTATATGAGAGAACATCATGAGAAACCTGGGCTGGAATCAAGATTGCCAGGAGAAATATCAATAACCTCAGATATGCAGATGACACCACGCTTATGGAAGAAAGTGAAGAAGAACTAAAGAGCCTCTGGATGAAAGTGAAAGAGGAGAGTGAAAAAGTTGGCTTAAAACTCAACATTCAGAAACTAAGTTCACGGCATCCGGTCCCATCACTTCATGTCAAATAGATGGGGAAAGAATGGAAACAGTGACAGACTTTATTTCTGGGGGCTCTAAAATCACTGCAGATGGTGACTTCAGTCATGAAATTAAAAGACGCTTGCTCCTTGGAAGAAAAGTTATGACCAACCTAGGCAGCATATTAAAAAGCAGAGACATTACTTTGCCAACAAAGGTCCGTCTAGTCAAAGCTATGGTTTTTTCAGTAGTCATGTATGGATGTGAGAGAAAGCTGGGCACTGAAGAATTGATGCTTTTGAACTGTGGTGGTGGAGAAGACTCTTGAGAGTCCCTTCAACTGCAAGGAGATCCAACCAGTCCATCCTAAAGGAAATCCATCCTGAATATTCATTTGAAGGACTGTTGGTGAAGCTGAAACTCCAATACTTTGGCCACCTGATGGGAAGAACTGACTCATTTGAAAAGACCCTGATGCTGGGAAAGATTGAAGGTAGGAGGAGAAGGGGACGACAGAGGATGAGATGACTGGATGGCATCACCAACTCGATGAACATCATTAGTTTGAGCAAGCTCTGGGAGTTGGTGATAGACAGGGAAGCCTAGCGTGCTGCAGTCCATGGGGTCGCAGAGTCAGACACGACTGAGCGACTGAACTGAACTGAACATATGCTTTATTTTCCTCTTTCCTACATGTCAAAACTTTTGAAAAATGAAGCCTTAAATTGTCCTGCCTACAGTGGAAGATCCATAGTTAGTAAGCTTTTTGAAAGAAAAAAATCCATATTTCCTTTTAAATGTCTACTATTGAAATAGGGATAGTCCTCACTGCCTGGAATGCATTTATTTTAAAATGCTTGGTTGCACATTGAATTTATCTGGAATAAACTTTGTTTTCCTGCTGACTGCATCATCAGAGTAGAGTGGGATCAGAGCATGTGGGGCAAAAGGTGTTAAAGGTGTTCCGATGTGGACCATCTTCAGAGCCCTGCCCCTTGCAGGATGCCAGTAGGTGCTCCCCCAGAAAGACATCACCACCCTCCTTCACCCAGCTTTCTTTCACGCTTACTTCTGCAAAACTCTTGTTATATATCAAAAGTAAGTTTTTTGACGGCGTTCGGTATACACTGTCTTGATGTTGTTGAAATTAGAAGCTTTAGTTTCTAGGAAATATACTGCTTCCCACTTTATTCATACTAGTTTTTTTGTTTGTTTGTTTGTTTTTACAAAATCAAGATGTAAAACTGTATACTACACATGATCTCCTGTTACAAATACTATGTCTAAATTATGGCCTGTTAGGTTTGACAGGTAAAATCTAGAATGCCCAGTTAAATTGGAATTTCAGATAAATAAAAATATCTGAGATATGCTTATATATTAAAATTTACTTTTTGTTTATCTGAAATTCAAATCTGACTAGGTCTCCTGTATTTTTATTTGCTAATCTGGGAACCCTCGGCCTGTGTACAAAGAACATTCTGTGCTTCTTCCAAAAGCTTCTTTGGTTTCATGTTGTGGGGATTATGATGCTCTTCTGTTTGACCTGACCACCGGAAAGCAGAGAACCCCATGTGGACCATGCAGGGGTCCACAGAGAGCAGCACCACAGGCCTTGAGGGTCTGCACTTAGTGGTCCAACCCCAATTCTAACCCACTTTTATTTTTATTCCCACCATCTTCCTTTCACCACCCTTCCTTTTATTAAAACAATAAGAGCAATATTGAGAAACTGTCTTGTTTGCTGCAAATATTCCTAAGCTGCTCATAGCAGTCAAGCCCTTGTTGTTTAGTCGCTGAGTCGTGTCCAGCTTTTTTGCAACCCCACGGACTGTAGCCCGCAGACTCCTCCGTCCATGGGATTTCCCAGGCAAAAATACTGAAGTGGGTTGCCTTTTCCTCCTCCGGGGGGAATAAACCCAACCCAGGCATGGAACACAGATCTCCTGCATTAACAGGTGGATTCTTTACCACTGAGCCACCAGGAAGCCCATAGGAGTCATAGTGAAAGTGAAAGTCGCTCAGTCATGTCCAGCTGTTTGTGATCCCATGGAGTTGTCCATGGGATTCTCCAGGCCAGAATACTGGAGTGGGTAGCTTTTCCCTTCTCCAGGAGATCTTCCCAACCCAGGAATCAAACCAGGGTCTCCCACATTGCAGGCGGATTCTTTTCCAACTGAGCTATCAGGGAAGCTAGGAGTTGTAAGATGGGTTTAAATAACTAAATGCATACTTATTATTGACAGTCATGGGATAAATAAATTTTTAATCTTAATAATTATTATCTTTCTATTAATGCAGCTTTGCTAATGCTTATAGACTATCTCTGTATCAGTCCCAAGAATTAAAATTTTACATTGAGTTTTTAAGGAGAAATCCCAAAGTTCAGGCTACATTATACATTTCTGGAAATATTAGGCTTAATTCTCACCAAAGACTGAAGTGAAGTGATTTTAAGAGCTTAATGGATGCTACTGCCAGAATCCAACCCTCAGAATATATTATGTACTATGTACAGTGGGTTTCATGGGTTCAAAACATCTTTTAAAAAATAACAAGTGTGATCTTTGAATAGCATGCTTTTTACCATAAGAAGGGCCAATTTGTCTTACCGTTCTTAACCTCAAGTTGGCATTTAAAGTGTTCAGTAATTTTTATTTGAAACAAGTTTTGTTCTGTTTTATTTTACAGTTGAAAAAGTAACAAATGTTTATCCCTGTTTCTGAAATGATCTCCATCACACACACATATAATGACCCCTGGATTTTTAAGTAAATTACTAGCATCCTTGTGATGCTGCCTTAAAGTTTCCTTAATTTTTTAGTGGAAATTTAGGAACTGATCGATTGTAGTCTCATTGCTTGTTCTTTATAGCCTTTAAACACAGGCTGCCACACATCAGTAATGAAGAATCACTCTCCTTTCTGGCCCACACTGCTGGGAACAGACAGCAGACATGCCTCTTGCTTGTCTCCCATCTAAATTACATGAGGGTGGGATTTATGCAGGCGATAAATCTAGTCAGAATAAAGCCTTTAAGTGGTAACCAATTTCGTGGTGTGTAAGTATCATTGATTCGTTAATCTGAGGGTGTTTTTATAAACTGATTTGGATTAGTGAGTGCTGATAGCAGAGCTATCTGAAGGCCTTTGAATAATGGTAAGTGTAGTGAATAAGGCAGTGAAAATTAACCCATTGGCCCCATGTGTGAATTTAAATCACAGCCTTTGAAACGAGACAGCGATCTCATTACACATAGTCTGCTAGCCTGATACTTTACAATGGTTTCCCAGGTCGCTCAGTGGTAAAGAATCCCCTGCCAATTCAGGAGACGTGGGCTTTCAATCCCTGGGTTGGGAAGATCCCCTGTAGTAAGAAATGGCAACCCACCCCAGTGTTCTTGCCTGGAGAATGCCATAGACAGAGAAGCCTGGCAGGCTACAGTCCACGGGGTCGCAGAGAGTCGGGCATGAGTGAGCGACCAAACCACCATCCCCATACTTTAGTATACCAGCCGTAGAGACCATTTCTTCGTGACTGATCACTGTTGCTCTAGGTCCTGGAGACTAAGGCACCATGAAAAGCTACTGAGACTTCAAGCTTTGTGAGGATAAATCCTCTAGAACGTACGAGGCACTTTTCAGAGAGGCCACTGAAGTGATTCTCCAGACACATTTTGTATAAGGCACTGAATTTACATTTAATTTAGGGGCTTATATTTCTCTGTGATGAAACGTAATGCTGAAGATATTTTTTTTTCCTCTAAAATTTCTTACTTGGGAATACTGGGACCATGCTATTTCGACAGAAAGGGTATAAGGATATTCTACTCAGAGATGCAAAGTGAGAACTTTATTCAATGGAAATAGCAAAGTGAGGGGGATGGATTTCAGTCCTTAGATTTTTTTTTTTTTTTAAGCAAGAGCTCCTTTAGAAATGGAACTTAAGTTACTAGCACAGAATAGGCACTTGCTCCTCAATGTGTGTGTGTGTGTGTGTGTGTGTGTGTGTGTGTGTGTGTGTGTGTTAGTCACTCAGTCGTGTCTGACTCTTTGTGACCCCATGGACTGTAGCCCGCCAGGCTTCTCTGGCCATGGAATTCTCCAGGCAAGAATACCGGAGTGGGCTACCATTCCCTTCTCCAGAGGAATCTCCCAACCCAGGGATTGAACCCTGGTCTCCTGCATCACAGGCAGATTCTTTACTGTTTGAACTACAGGGAAGTCCTATTTGCACCTCAAGGATGAGGGTAGTTGCATTTCTCCATAAAGCATAACATCAAGATAACAAGCAAACATGGACAAGAACATGGCACCCAGAGCAGAAAACCAAACATCAGTTTCCCCTCCAGGAATATTGCGGCAAAAACCAAAGTTGCAGGTTTGGCGTGGAATTATGCATGGGAGAAATGATTGAAGAACTGCTTCCTAATAAATTTGCCCTTATAGAAGATAAGAGCATGATTTGGAAAATGAGAAGAGTCATCCAGCCAAATGGAGATCTTGGATGTGAGTTCAATCTGCTGCTTGGACTGAGTGACTTGTACTCTGTTGAAATCTGAGTTAATAAGGTAGTTACATGATGACACTACCTTCATCTGGCTTCAGGATTGCTGGAGAAGGGCCAGATATCTGCCTACCTCCTGCAGCAAACCCTGAAACATCACCACCCCTGTGTGTCTTGAAATGCCACTGGTACACATATGAAATGCCACTGGTACACGTATGTCCGTGTCGGGAAACAGGGAATTCTTAGCTGGTCTGTGCTACAGTTTCATATCTCCTTAATTGACAGCCAGCTGGGGTGAAGTTTCTATTCCACTTTAGTTGTATGGACTTCAAAAGTAACAAGCAAGGGTTTGGATGAATTTTAAAACCTCATTGATACTTTCACAAAATTCCAGAGGCTAATGTAGCAGATTCTATTTTGGCTTCAGCTTAGAATCTTGAGCTTTAATTTCTCTTTTTGGAAAGTGCACATCGATCTGCAGAAGGAGAATGACTTCTGTTTCCTGAGACCTCATCTGCTGATACTCATTATTCTCCTTTCAAAATTATTCTGATATAGCTGTAATCACTTGCAAAAGAAGACTCCATCGCCCATCACAAAAAAACTCGGATGCACCGCTGAGCCATGAGACTGACATTTTTCATGAATCCAAGAAAGACGAGGCTCATGTATGGATCTTATTTATCAACGAAACCTTCTTTCACAATGTGTATCTTGTAGCTGTGACTTGTCTGAGCTGTCAGTAAGCATCTGATGATGCGTGTGTGCTTCAGAAAGAGCATTAGTGTTCCACTCACACCTTGAAACTTCCCCCCAAAATGCCAGCCTAAAAGGGAATCCAGACTACAGATAATCCAGACTACTGGAAAGATTCAACCACCAGGTTTTTTCCTCCTGATTTAAACGTTGGGAAGAAAAGCAATTGGATTCTGAAGTGTTCGCCTTTGTTTCTTCTCCAGATAACAAATCGGGCTTCACGCAAGTGGGAAAGCCATTGTTGACATTAGGTGACAGATCCGAAGCGACGCATCCTTTACGGAATAACACTGCACTGCTAATAAAGCAATCCCAGCAGCCAGGCTTGTGCTCTGTAATTTGTTTCCATGGTGTGACGGTATAACCCTGACATGCTGAAAAATGGCTGCAGAGAGACTCATACGGCAATGGTTGCTCCGTGCGTTTTCGACATGATGTTTGTTATCACCATGCTTGGCGTGTCTTCTGAGAAGCAATATCCTAAATGAAGCTGGCTGTAGAATCCCTCTCATGCAGAATAGCATTGTTTCCCCACCGTCAGCTTATCTCAAGTCTATTCAAATAGATATTCATTGCACATTTCCTATTGGACGGGATGGTTGTTCTCTTATAATAAAACCAGAGAATCCTCTACATCATTTTTTTTAAAAAAAAAAACCTTTGGATGGCACAGTGTAAGGGAGATATGTGAAAAGATTTTCTTGTAATAAATAGGCCTGTCATAAGGTTTAGGTATCTTTATCTGGCATATAACAATTATAATAGATGAACTATTATCATATTAAATGAGCTAATCTTATACAACAGATTTTCATGCTTTTTAGACTATATTTAACCTCAGATTTCGCAGCACCATTATATCCAGAGCGTGTGGGTGACTCCCTTGTGAGTCACCAGCTCGAAGTAGAAAGGTTGGAAGCTGGTGTCCTGTTTGGTTGGGAAGCTGAAAGGACAGCCTGGATTGAGCACACACATTTTTCATAATTATGTTGCCTGCAGGGTTGCCACCTGTCCTAATTTGATCTGATTAAGGTGAAATGCGAAAACTGTCCTCATTTCTCTCTGAATAGAGTGGTGCCAAGCTTCGTTTCGGGAAGGAAGAAGAGATGAATTCGTACAGAAGCAAGTAGGGGAGGGGGGACATGTTAAAGCTGCAGTCAGCTCTCCGTGCTCTGGGAAGGGGAGGGATGGCTGCCTGCTCTTAGGGGCGTAGGTTTATAGACAGGTCCTGGAGAGGGTTCAGCAGCAGCTCTTCACACATTAGAGGCAACAATACCTTCACATGGTAGGAGCTGCACTTGGAGAATGTGTCCTCTCTGTCATCTCAGTAGTTCACAGATAGACATGTGTAGATGGCTCCCTGACACAAGCGTTATCATTCAGGGTCTGGCTGAAGGATATAGTGCATGTGATGGCAAGGTGAGCAGCCGTGAAAAATGATGACATACGGCCATGAAAAGATGCCATTCATATCACTGGGTGAAAAGAGCAAGATAGAGAATTTCATGTACACTCTAAGGTCACATATTTTATGTGCTTCTGTGTAAGCGTGTGTGGATAGTAAGAGAAGTATCTAGAAGAATATTCACAAAAATAGCAGTGGTGACTGTCTCTGAGTGGTGAAATTGCTGGGTTTCATTTTCTCTATGATTTTAATATTTTACAGTGAGCATGGACAAAAACTCAGAAAACTTTTTTTTAAGAGAACACAGAATTGTAAACATTAAACATTTCCTAACTTCTCCTAGACTAAAAGAAAAAAAAGCCTCCTAAGAAATGAAAAATATGTCTATGTTAAGTTGCTTCAGTCATGTCTGACTCTGCGACCTTATGAACTGTAGTCCAAGAGGCTCCTCCATCCATGGGATTCTTCAGGCAAGAATACTGGAGTGGGTTGCCACTTCCATCTTCCTGACCCAGGGATCAAACCTGTGTCTCTAGGTCTCCTGCATTGGCAGGCAAGTTCTTTACCATTAACACAACCTGGGAAGCCTAAAAAATGAAAAACATGTATACCTTTTTGCAATATACCCCCCTATAATGCTGAGCCATCATGGTGGTGGTTTGATCTAAGTCGCGTCCAACTCTTGCAACCCCATGGACTGTAGCCTGTCAGGCTCCTCTGTCTATGGGATTTTTCAGGCAAGAATATTGGAATGGGCTGCCATTTCCTTCCCCAGGGGCTCTTCCAGACCCAGGAATCGAACCCAGGTCTCCTGCATTGCAGGCGGATTCCAGCATTGCAGGTGGATTCTTTACCAACTGAGCTACGAGACAAGTGACAAGCCCTTGAGCCATCACAAAACCCAATGTTCTTCTTAATTTCTTGTCCCAAGATGGGCTTTGTCTTAAACATGTTCTTTTCAGATCATGTGTCCTAACAGCTGTCTAGCCATATATCTGTATAAATATCTCTCTTATTTGTCCTGAAAAATTTAAAGACGGTAAATAGTGCTGTATATATTCAGGGAACTAGATATAATCTGTGCTCTGTGCACTCAGCGTGATATGATTCTCAACAACAACCCAAAAAAAGTGAGAACTGAGAGTCAAACAGAAAAGCTTCAGATTTTCTGGAACACTCTACAGTTTATCATCACAGAATTCACCAGTAAATCGTGAATCTATTTTTGGTTTAAGGTTTTATGGATCTTGCAGAATTACTTCTTGCGTTTTGAAGTAAGGCATACAAGTAGAGAGATGTTAGTTGGAATTGAATAGCTGTCATCTGAGTGGTTTCATAGTCTCCCAGCTCCAAGCCCGTGCTGGGGCCACGTCCACGGAGAGGGGCTCACTCCCACCAGGGCAGCGGGGGAGTGTGGCTCTGAGTCCTAAGACACAGCTCTGAACTCAGCTCCTGTGTTCATGACACTTACATCCTCATGATAAGATTAACAGCGGTATACTAATGCAGACTTCCGCAGTTTTGAGAGTGTCTGGTTTACCCAGCATGTACCCAGCAGTGCTTCCAGATTAGAGATCATATGTTGTTCTGTAATAATCTCAAGATTTGAACCCAAGACGCAGTTTTCTCCTGTAGGAATATTTCTGCTACTATAAAATAAAATGAATTATCAAAAGAGTTAGGTTGTCACTAGATATGTACCTTTTAAAATATCTCCTTTAAGACTTTTTTTCCTGAGTCAGAGTGCTTTTATTAAAAGGACTTTGAACTTGGGCAAAAGACAGTGGATTTGGGGCAACATATAATGGTCATCTGAAGTCAATTTGCCTATTCCAGTCCATTTTAGCTCATTGATTCCTAAAATGTCAATGTTCACTCTTACCATCTCCTGTTTGACCACTTCCAATTTACCTTGATTCATGCACCTAACATTCCAGGTTCCTACGCAATATTGTTCTTTTCAGCATTGGACTTTACTTCCATCACCAATCACATCCACAACTGGGCATTGTTTTAGCTTTGCTCCATCTCTTTATTCTTTCTGAAGAATGTTATTTCTCCACTCTTCTCCAGTAGCGTATTGGGCACCTACTCACCTGGGGAGTTCATCTTTCAGTGTCCTATCTTTTTGCCTTTTCATACTGCTCATGGGGTTCTAGTCTGCCATTCCCTTCTCCAGTGGACCATGTTTTGTCAGAACTTTCCACTATGACCTGTCCGTCTTGGGTGACCTTACATGGCATGGCTCATAGTTTCATTGAGTTAGACAAGATTGTGGTCTATGAAAGAGGAGAGTGGGAAAAAAAAACTGGCTTAAAACTCAACATTCAAAAAACTAAGATCATGGCATCCAGTCCCATCACTTCATGGCAAATGGATGGGGAAACAATGGAAATAGTGACAGACTTTATTTTGGGGGGCTCCAAAATCACTGCAGATGGTGATTGCAGCCATGAAATTAAAAGACACTTGCTCCTTGGAAGAAAAGCTATGACTAACCTAGACAGCATATTAAAAAACAGAGACATTACTTTGCTGATAAAGGTCCATCTAGTCAAGGCTGTGGTTTTTCTAGTAGTCTTGTATGGATGTGACAGTTGGACTATAAAGAAAGCAGAGCATCAAAGAATTGATGCTTTTGAACTGTGGTGTTGGAGAAGACTCTTGAGAGCCCCTTGGACTGCAAGGAGATCCAACCAGTCCATCCTAAAGGAGATCAGTCCTGGGTATTCATTGGAAGGACTGATGCTGAAGCCAGTACTTTGGCCACCTGATGTGAAGAGCTGATTTATTGGAAAAGACCCTGATGCTGGGAAAGATTGAGAGCAGGAGGGAAAAGGGACGACAGAGGATGAGATGGTTGGATGGCATCACCGACTCAATGGACATGGGTTTGGGTGGACTCTGGGAGTTGGTGATGGACAGGGAGGCCTGGCGTGCTGTGGTTCATGGGGTCGCAAAGAGTTGGACATGACTGAGCGACTGAACTGAACTGATGATTCACATATACTGCATTTTTTCCTTTTAAAAATTGAAGGTTTGTGGTAACACTGAATTGGAAAAGAAGAGTGATGCCTTATTTCCAACAATATTTGCTCATTTTGTCTTTTTCATGTTTTAGTAATTCTCACATTATGATACACTTTTTCAATATTATTATATTTTTTATGGTGGAAAAGACCCTGAAACTTGGAAAGATTGAAGGCAAGAGGGGAAGGGAGCGGCAGAGGATGAGATGATTGGATAGCGTCACTGACTCAATGGACATGAACTTTAGCAAACTCCAGGAGATGATGAAGGACAGGGAAGCTGGTGTGCTGTAGTCCATGGGGTCACAGAGTCAGATGGGACTTAGCGATGGAACAGCATCAGTGGTGATCTGTGATCAGTGATCTTTGATGTGACTATTGCATTGTAACATTTGTCATTTTCTCACCATCTTCCATTCTGACACATCATCTCTGTTTCACGTGTCACCTCTGGTCCAGACTCTGTGGACCTTTTCTCTCTTAGCAGTTCTAAAAGGAACACTTCTTTACTTTATCAGACAGGATCGTCAACTGGCATTTGTTAACTCACCAAATAATAAAAATGCAAACACAGCAATACAAGGAACACCAATAATTTAGACCACAACTTAGACCAAAGTGACAGCATGAAAATATTAAAATCACCTCTTGGATGAAGCTAGAACTGACAGGTTTCCTTACTAAAATAACTTGACTCAAATCCATGAAAGTTCTAAAAGTAAAATTTGGTGTATATATGAACTTCTAAAAGGACAGTTGCAGACGGATGAAGGTTTTTACTAGCATAATCATCAGTTTTAAAACACTAAATGTATCAGAATCTATTAATTTTCATTCTCTAATTGACAAATGCTTAAACAAAGAGTCTATAAAACATTTCTTATGGAGATGCACAGGCAGAATGGCTGGATTTACTGCCTGAGGGACCTGTCCCCAGGCACAGGTGCTGTGACCTGGGCAAGGCATGGGCGGTGAAGGGACCCCAGTGTTTGCAGATGTTGGCGTGGTAACCAGAAACTTGGTAAATCTGTTGGATAAACCTCACATCTGTGTTGTAAAGGTGCCTAGTTGACGCTTGTGAATGCTGTCTTCAGAATATGAACGTCAAATGTGAACTCATTGCTATAACTCTGCTAACAACGGAAGATTACTCATATTTAGTTATTTTAGCTAATTAAAGAATGATTTCTAATTTTCATGTGGGATGATATAAAGGTCTGGGAAAACTGTATGATATAGCTGAAGCTGTATGGGTGGGTTTGGGTTTCTCTTTTCTTTTTTTTTTTTTGCCCATCATTGAAGCTGTTATTTGTCCTTTAAATTGGATTATTGATTTGATTTTATCTATTTTATTTATTTTATATTATCTCATCTCTTTCAACTGTATCTTACATCAGTATACAAATTTTAAATATCTGAACTATGGGAAAGCAGTGGTGAATCTAAGTAGCAGTACTTAGAGTACTTAAAAGCTTATTGTTTTGTTTAGAATTTGAAATATGCCTGTCAGTAATGATGCAATTATGCCCACACTAAGATGAATAAAAGAAACAAAATGCATAGTACTAAAGTAGCAAGGGAAATTACTGAAATAAATTAAAATAGAAAAATTCAGAAACAAAATACCATAAAGACTTTGTAAAAATTAAGTTTTTTATGTTCCTCTGCCATCCCCCTTTATTCTCTAAATGATCTCTTCATCTCATTTTTAAGCCCTCTTTAGAACTGTACCAATTCTTAAAATCCAGTTATATTTATTTCTTTAATGTTGTCTTGGATATTATTTTCTCAAACTTAGTAGGGCTTGAATTATGTCCCAAGGAAGTTCATTTGAAAGAACCATTCTTTTCTTTTTTATTTTTTATTTTTTTTTTTTTTTAATATTATTTTATTAGTTGGAGGCCAATCACTTTACAACATTTCAGTGGGTTTTGTCATACATTGACATGAATCAGCCATATAGTTACATGTATTCCCCATCCCGATCCCCCCTCCCACCTCCCTCCCCACCCGACTCCTCAGGGTCCTCCCAGTGCACCAGGCCCGAGCACCTGACTCATGTATCCCACCTGGGCTGGTGGTCCGTTTCACCATAGATAATATACATTAAAAATATTGTATTGCTGATAAAGGTTGGCCATTGTCTGAGCCTTTAGAGAGCTGTAACCTTTTGGTTAGTGGAGAGTTTCACCTCCGTGTTGATGGCTGCTCACTGATTAGGGTGGTGATTGCTGAAGGTGCAGGTGGTTGTAGCAATTTGGAAGAACCATTCTAAGGCAAAGTATAGGGTACAAAAACAAATACCAAAAATTTCCAGTTCTTAAACAAGGAATGTTCCATAAACTTGTACATATATATATATATATGTGTGTGTGTGTGTGTGTGTGTGTATAGATATATATATAGTTATAATATATATAATTATATATATAATATAAATATACATATAAATATATAAAAATATAAATAATATATATATTGTTTGGAACTCACAATGCTTATACCCTGAATAAATCTCATTACTATAACCATGGTAGTCAGTCGCCCACATGACCCACTGAAGCCCATTGGATCATGCTTCATCTGACTGGGTCTCCTTTCTGATTGGATCCACTCAGGGATTCCAATCCCATGAATTTTCTTTCCCCCATAAAGTTAATTAGACATTGATGCGCTTGCTTGGGCAAACCAACCACCACAGTCTAGGGAAAAACATGTTAAAGGCAACAGGAAACTGTTTCCCCATAACTTCGCCCTTTGCCAGGCTTCCCTGGTGGCTCAGATGGTAAAGAATCCACCTGCGATGTAGGAGAGGCAAGAGACTCGGGTTGGGCCCATCCCTGGGTGGGGAAGATGCCCTGGAGAAGGAAGTGACAGCCCACCCCAGCATTCTTGCCTGGAGGATCCCATGGACAGAGGAGCCTGGTGGGCTACAGCCCATGGGGTCACAAAGAGTCAAGCAGGACTGAGCAACTAACACTGTACCTTTCTTTCCCCCTCTGCCTTCTCTCGTTTCAAACACGAATGAACTTCTGAGACCAGCAGGAGAGAGAGAGCAGTGGACGGGGATCACTTTTCGCTCTGAGAGCCTGGCACCCCCATGGTCACTCTTAAGTGCTGCCCATCCAAATTAAGCTAGGACTGCCAGATGATGAAAACACCTGCCCTCTAGGAATTTTAAGTCAAAACCTCAGAAATATAGGTCAATACCAAAAAAGAGTTTTGTGAACTACAGAGGTGTAGGCAGAGTACCTATAACATACACCCTGAGAACGACTTTCTGACGTTTAAAACTGTTTTGACATCACAACATAAAAGTGAGAAAAATTTTGTGATTTTAATGTTTCTACTCTATTTCCTATCTTGACTTCTATACAGCCTGTGTCAGTGCTCACAAATGACCGTCAGAAAGTCTATTAAACAAGCAGAACAGCATTTATTAGATCTGCTGCAGTGAGAAACCCCACCGTGTTGACTGTTGCGGGCTTTTACAGAAAGGAGAGGTCGGGATTTGTAAGGTTTGGGAATCTGGGCTCTCGCGGTTAAGCAGATCTTTCTGGTATGGAGTTGACTGGAACTGGGCAACATTCACGATGTAATAGTTGGAGGTTGGGAGACGCAATGGACGGGATTTCAAAAGGATCCTTGATACAAAAACTGTGGTCTGATACGTAAGCCGTTGCCAGGTGAGCAGTCTGTGGTTCTGTTAAAGGAGATGGCTACTCAGATGAGCAAACTGGTTTAATTATTTGCAGAAATGTGTTGAAGCTAACAGTGAAATTATTTATTATAGTACAGGCTTATCTTCAAAAAGCAGGTTTTGTGTTTTTTTTGGTTTCTTTTTGTTTTTGAGGGAGGGCGAACAATTAGGTCTCAGTGGTCTTATTTTGGGTTGGTTCTCAACCCAAATAGTTACGCCCTGTAGACTCAGGCGCTTTCAGTGCTCGTCTGCACCCAAATAGCTGCTTGGGTTCCCTAAATAAGCTTGGTGCTTCCAGCTCCAGGCCTTTGATCCCATCCCTCATCTTTTTTTTCTTTTCTTAACACTTCTTTGTTGGTTGTTCTCAGCACACCTGACTGTTTCTACATTTGTGTGGTTTG
The DNA here is from genome assembly GCF_963930625.1 of Muntiacus reevesi. NCBI lineage: Eukaryota > Metazoa > Chordata > Mammalia > Artiodactyla > Cervidae > Muntiacus > Muntiacus reevesi. The sequence continues at coordinate 162,601,623 of NC_089251.1, forward strand.
TTGATGTGCATATTATTTCGTCTGCAAGTTTCATGGAGGCAAAGCCCCAGCCTGACTTACCATTGCCGTCTCTGTTAGAATCTGGCCTCATATATAGTAGACACGTACAGAAGAGTTGCTCAATAAAGAATCAATGAATATTGGATTGGAATCCATCTCCTACCAATCATAATATTTATTGCTACTGTTGTTCAGTCGTGTCCGACTCTTTGCGACCCCATGAACTCTAACACTCCAGGCTTCCCTGTCCTTCACTATCTTCCGGAGTTTGCTCAGACACATCCTTTGCATCAGTGATGCCATCCAACCATCTCGTCCCCTGTCGCCCCTTCTCCTCTTGCCCTCAATCTTTCCCAGCATCAGGGTCTTTTCTAATGAATTGGCTCTTTGCATCAGGTGGGCAGAATATTGGAGTTTCAGCATCAGTCCTTCCAGTGAATATTCAGGGTTGATTTCCCCTAGAATTGACTGGTTTGATCTCCTTGCTGTCCAAGGGACTCTCAAGAGTCTTCTGCAGCATCACAGTTTGAAAGCATCAATTCCTCAGCACTCTCAGCCTTCTTTACTATTACTGTTACTGAAATGAAAAAATCTGAAATTTCTAATTGTGTCTCATTATCAGTGGGACTTATTCTTCAGCAGTACCTCAAGGGAAAATAAGGCATTTTGCAGTCACTGAGAACTAACTCAAAAAGACATTTGGATTAATACGGCAGCTACCATGGACCAGAAAATATCATGTGTGCATTTGTATTATGAACTCACAAACATCTGAACTTAACCCACCTATTCTGAGCTTTAAAAAGAGGAATTTGTGTGCTTTGGGGCCGTAACTGCCTCATTTATGAGTGAAAAAATGAATAAATAATATTTGTGACTTCTTTCAGTTTATTCTTAAAGCTTCACAATCTACAAATGTTCGTGTTATCCTACTCAGATAAGCTGTACTTACTGATAAAGTGATTATATTAGAAGGTATTTCTTCTTCAAACTACATACATGCTCATGTATGTTCATGATAAATGTAAGCTCAGGTCTGTAAATTCTTGACTTTTTAGTTGCATAAACAATGGGGGTTTCCCAATTTGGCTCAGTGGGCAAAAAATCCACCTGCAGTGCAGGAGATGCAGGAGATGTGGGTTCAATTCCCAGGTCCTATCCCTTGGAGGAGGGCATGGCACCCCACTCCAGTATTCTTGCCTGGAGAATCCCATGGACAGAGGAGCCTGGTGGGCTACAGTCCATGGGGTCATGAAGAGTCGGATATGGCTGAAGCGACTGAGCATGCACACACACACTCCTAAATAATCCTTTATTGATATCAGTAAAAACCTGTCAGCAGAAAGGAACTAGTAATATAAAATCGGTTTTGTTTATTAAAGTCATAATGCTTATTAAAGGTAGTTCTCCAGTGTTTTGCTACTTCACCTTTGATCAGATTGAATCATCATTGATTTCTGAGGCGCTTTCATTAGCCATTTCCTTTTTCAAAGTTGTACTTAAGGGGAAAATAGAAGGTAACTGTCATTGTTGAGCCTATATTTGGGATTCTGAGCTATAGCCAAGAGAGAAATTAATCCTCAAAGCACTTCACAACAAACAGCAGCAATCTGCAAATTGCAGATTATTTGTGTCATGCGGCACATCAGAGAGCTGAAGTCCATTTCAATTTTTATCCCAAGCCCGGGTGCTCACGGTTTCCCATTGGACCCAAAGGATATCACAATTGCCCCTCTGATGATTTGCAAGGAAATTAAAAAGAAAAATAGTGATTGAAGACTCATGTGATTTTTAATGCTTTTCAAGGGAATGTATTTTCCAAATGAGTTTTCCCTACTTCGCAGCACAGTTATTGAGGAAAGTCAGCAAAAGCTTTCCTAAAAAGGTGTAGTTCAGTTAATTCCCCAGAGGTTTTCGTTTTTTGTTTTTTACTAGTTATCAGTGACTTTGTGGAAATGATCCACAACTTTGTAATGCATTTTCCTGAGGAGATTCACAGTTAGATTGTCAAATAATCTTTATGTTATGGGAACAGAAAGAAAGTAAATGTTGATTACAGGTACTAATTGAAATAAAAATCCCAGTTTCAAAATTATCCTTTAAAAGGTTGAGATTCAATTCTGCCTCCATATGCTTTTTTTATATAAGTTTTCTAATTAATTCAAATACCAAAAAGGGAACTTATTTACAATAAGATCAGACTTTTAGAAAGCGGGTGCACATGACAACTGAGGATTTTCCTGGCTGGGAAAAATGATCAAAAAACACAAACCTGAAAGCTGATCATTGGGATAAGCCCAGAAGGAGATGAAATTCTAATTTCAGTGACCAAAGACATCAAAACAGCATTTTTAGAGCTGGGTCAAGAACAAGAAAAATGATAGGTAAATGACAGAGGGAAAAGGTAGCACAATGTTGAGAAGTTGGAAAAACTACCCCATTTCTGTTTTTCCTGTTTTCTTGAGCAAAGAGAATGTTTCCCGTGTTGGAAAGGACAGGAAAAATAATTGGGGGAGAAACGTGTGCTTCAGGAAACTGAGAACAGAGCAAGGAACAGACAAAATTTTAAGTGTCTTTAGATCTCCAAATACTTCTATGTGTAATGTCAGAATCACTGCAAGGAATCCTCAAAATACTGTAAAGAAAGAACAGAGTTCAAAGTCCTAGAGATGGACTAGGACTGAATCTCAAAAGATTGAATCTCAAAAATTGACAAACAATGAGTTTGATAGCAGTTTCAGTCATCAGCAACACAAAAAAGAGAAACACACAAATGTGAGCACTTATGACATGTATATACATATATGTATGTATGTATGTATAAAATCATTAAGAGTCAACTCAGAGTCAGCAAAGCTGAAATGTGGAATAGTCATGTGAACTCATTGTGAAACTTCTTGACTTTGAAGTGAGAGCTGGACCCTGGGGTGCAGAGGTTGAGCAGGCAGCTGGAGACAGATGGGAGGAACACCCAGGGGCTCTGCACACATCTGTGGAGGCGAGAATTAGAACACTGGACTGGAGATGACAGAAGGACGAAGAAATGGAGATGGAAAAGAGTGGGGAAAAGAATGGTAAAGTGAATCTCACAGCTTAACGAAAAATTGTTTTTAAAATGGTGGGTTGACCTAACGTCACAAACTACAGAGAGATGGAAGGGAATAGGAACTGGGCAAAGTCCACTGGCGGTAGTGAGTCCTGAACTGATCAAAGGGGTCCTGCCTAGAGACCTCTCTGCAGCCCCAACCGTTTCCCCATAGGAGTCCACAGACCCTGAGCCCTGTCTGGGTTCCTTGGCTTCAGAATCCCCTGCATAAACAGTCCTGAGACCTTAACTGGCTCTGTCTTCCTGAAAGCAGTGGCCAAGGGATAGGTCTTGGTGAGGCCTGGGTTATAGAACTTGAACCCGGGTTCCACCATGTAGGCTTGTTGAGGGCGTCTTCAGAATAGAGGAACCTGGGAGTCGGAAGAGGGGGAAGGGGCATGGTTGGGGCCTGGTTGTGCCAGTTCAGCCAGGTTCGGGAGCAGGCCTCCAAGGTGTCTGAGGGTTCTAAGTCATCACCTCCCAGATACTCACACAGGTGTATCATGCAAAGTAAAAAAATTGAAACATATTTTAAGTTTTTTTTAGTTTGATTTATAACTTTCAAATAGTCAGGCAAATAATGGGCCAACAAATTAGGGGCCTGTCCTAAGGGTAGATTCAGTTCTTGGGTCCCCAAACCAAAGTGGGCATTATAGAAGGTGTTATTGGTAGGGTGAAAGGAAGCCCACCAGTAAGATGTCAGAAGTAAAATGAAATGAATGTTGCAAGTATGAGAATTCTCATCTAAAAAGCCTGACCTTGCAAGCAAAGAGGATATGCTTCTCAAAGTCTTTTTTTTTTTTTTTTTTTTTTTTTTTACAGTAGGTCCTTGTTGGTTATCTATTTTAAATATAGCAGTGTGTCCATGTCCATCCCAAACTCCCTAACTGGCCTTTCCCCCTACCCTCCCTCACCCTAGTAACCATAAGCTCCTTCTCTGTGAGTCTGTTTCTGTTTTGTAAGTAAGTTCATTTCTATCCAACTCTGAGCTTTACTGCTGAGCATGCAAGTTCAGTCCCTAACTGGGAAACAGATCCCACTGCTGGCCAAAGTGGTGGGGCCAAAAAAAATCAAACCCCTTTTGGAAGAACGTACCAAAATGTCCCAGCTTGGTCTGTCCAACCTCAGGTTTCCCAGCATCTGGTCAATTGTCTGACACTACGTACATGAATGAGTGTGGTAGGAACAGATGAACTGGAGACTTCCTGCAAAGCACATTTGAACAGGAATGTTGCTAACTACAAGGTCAAGTCTAAAAATAGACGGAAGGGAAATGAACATCTGGATGCTTCCTGTAAATCTTTGCATATATTACAGATTGCTGCTGTTGCTGCTATTTGCTGTTTAGTTGCTAAGTCATGTCCAACTGTTGCAACCCCATGGACTGTAGCCCATCAGGCTCCTCTATCCATGGGATTTTCCAGCAAGAATGTTGGAGTGGGTTACCATTTTCTTCTCCAGGGAATCTTCCTGACCTAGGGATCAAACTCAAGTCTCCTGCTTAGCAGGTGGATTCTGTACCGTCTGAGCCACCAGGAAAGCCCATATTCCAGATTACTTCAGGCATTTGCCGCAGGAGAGAAAGGGATACAATATGATCTCTATCACAAATCTAGAGCTATTATCTAGAAAGATTCTTCTAACAACAAGAATGTTTCATTATTAGAATGGAATTCTTTCACTGATTCTCTGATCCTCTTATCCCTGTCACTGGAAATCTTGAGTCAGAGTCTATAACGTAGCTGTCAGAAGTGTTACAGAAGGGAATTCTGTACCAAGAGGGAGGTTGGTCTAGAGAGAGTAATCACTAATAGTTCTTTAAAAAACTAAGATATTTTCGTTCTTTAATATATGACTGTGTTTTACATAAATCTGTTCTTAATCATTGAAGAAATTAAATGCCAGCAAGTCCATAAAATCTAAGAATTAGACCTGACTGTCATTGGTATATACAAAATAATCAGATTGTATTTGCCAACTGCATGACTGTCTTAAGGAAAATATTCTGACATTCCCACAATGGTCTGAGTTATTGCCTATCAGAGTGGCCCCAATCTGAACCAACTCAGCAGACCTGGCCTCTGTCTCCCATGAAAAGCAAAGCTCAACTCTTGCTGAAAAACACTTTTATTTTGACAAGACTAGTAGCAAATGAAACTTAAAAAAAAAAAACTCTGTCTTGTTTGAATAGTGGTATACATATTTTGTGTTTAAAAATTCAATCTTATGCCTGGAGCAAGTAGACTTTCACTCAAAGGCCCTTAAATTATGCTATACAGGCTCGTATAGTCACTTATTTCCCAATGCTCTTGTTCATGAAACCCAAAGGCAATGACTTTCCCCCTTAATTCATTTATTCACTCAGCAAGTATGATTTACTGAGTCTGTCCTTGTGCTGGACACTGTGCTCATTCTGAGGTCCTAGATAAAGCAGTGAGCAAGCCCCTGTCCGCATGGAACCTGTATTCAGGGTGGGAAAAGCAGAGATATTAACAAATAACTACAATTATAGTGAATGGAACTTGTGCCAGGTGCTGTAACTATGGGCCCCGCAAACTGCTTTTTAAATCAATTCAATTATTTGTCATCCATACGAGCTTTATATGTGTACCAGCACACTTAAGTTGAATGTGCTACCTTTTTTTCAGGAGTATGATGATATGCAGTAAAACTGTACCAACTGGCTCTACCCCCAAAGAGAACCCATGTTTGTTACCAAGTTCAAGCAGTACCGCTCACCACTCAACAGGCCAGTAAATCAAGGAACAATGTTGTGGGGCAAGGAACAGCAGCTTTATCGAGAAAGTCAGCAGATTGAGAAGATGGTGGGCTCGTGTCCCAAAGAACCATCTTACTCGAGTTAGAATTCAGGCTTCTTTAATCCTAAAAGGATTGGGAGTGTGACTGGTTGTTGCAAACTTTTTGGTGCCATAATTCTTTGCTCTGGCAGTTGTCCACACTGGTCACACTGGTCACAGTGCTCATATACCAACAGCAAGACAAATGTTCTGTAACTTTTTATCTCTATATGAAATGGAAAAGTATTATACCTCTGAAGGTCAGAGCCTTGAAAATGGGATATCCTGTGTATTTCAGGCTATGGGCAACATTCGTTCACAAAAGTTGCAGAGTCAGCATAGGCAACAGAGCACAAAGAAATAGATTCATTATGGAGGCAGGTTTGTTTTTTTCTGTCTCATAGTCATAGTATGTTCTTGTTTTGTTGTTGTTGGTTTTTTCCCTTAAGTCACTACAGACTTCCCTGATAGCTCAGTTGGTAAAGAATCCACCTGCAATATAGGAGACCCTGGTTTGATTCCTGGGTCAGGAAGATCCCCTGAAGAAGGGATAGGCTACCCACTCCAGAATTTTTGGGCTTCCCTTGTGGTTCAACTGGCTAAGAATCCACCTGCAATGCAGGAGACTTGGGTTCAATTCCTGGGTTGGGGAGATCCCCTGGAGAAGGGAAAGGTTACCCGCTGCAGTATTCTGGCCTGGAGAATTCCATAGACTGTATAAGTCCTTGGGGTCACAAAGAGTTGGACACAACTGAGTGACTTTCACTTTCACTTTCATGAGGAACACATTTAACTTCTGAAATTCTGTTTTGTTTTTGTACTTTGTTGTTTAGATTTTTGATGTCTCTAAAGTAGTATATTTTCTCCCCCCAAACACAGGAAGTGCACTCAAGTTAATCAGACTGATCTTATTAGTTTGAGGGTTAAAATAATGTAGTATATAAGATCCTGAATGTGTGGCATTTCTATATACAAGTCTAACATCTGTTTTTGTTAAACCACCCTCACAAGGCAGAAAGTAGTTTTCAGTGCATAGTCTGGGAATTGGAATTGTCTGTTACTCAGCTCTGTCATTTACTTCACTTACAACCTGGGTTATGAAAGACACGTAACCTTGAATACTACAAAAAAGCTACAAGTAGAAAACAGAGGCCCCCCTCTTCCCCACAGTAAAAAACAGATTCGGCTCTGGTTAAACAGAATTAGGAGTCGTCAGTTCTCTTCTTTGACATCTTTGTGGAATATTTGTTTTTATGCCACAGCTTGTTTGCCATAATCATCCATCTGTTGATTGTATACTCAAGTGATGCCCTTACTATGTGTTATGGCTGACTCGAGAAGCTAAACAGAAGGTAGATTAAGTAGCTGCTAACTGTCCCTTTCGTTGGAAATTTGAGTTAGTTTCGTTTTGCACATTTGGATAAGTGGAGGTGCTTGGGGATCTGTGGTTTAAGTTATATGCATTATTGACTCTATTAATTGACCTTGTAAGTATAGATATGTAAAGCGTGCACTTTGAAATGACTAGTGAGGATTTTTTTTTAATTTCCAGTTAGTTCAAAGGTAAAAACTTGTCATAAAGCTTTATGATATCAAATGAAAATATCAGTTCAGTTCAGTGGTTCAGTGATGTCCAACTCTTTGCCACTCATGGACTGCAGCACGCCAGGCCTCCTGTTCATCACCAGCTTCTGGAGGTTGCTCAAACTCATGTCCATCGAGTTGGATGCCATCCAACCATCTCGTCCTCTGTCATCCCCTTCTCCTGCCTTCAATCTTTCCCAGCATCAGGGTCTTTTCCAATGAGTCAGCTCTTCACATCAGGTGGCCAAAGTATTGGAGCTTCAGCTTCAGCATCAGTACTTCCAATGAATACTCAGGATTGATTTCCTTTAGGATTGACTGGTTGGATCTCCTTGCAGTCCAAGGGACTCTCAAGAGTCTTCTCCAACACCATAGTTCAAAAACATCAATCCTTCTGCACTCAGCTTTCTTTATGGTCCAACTCTCACATCCATACATGACCACTGGAAAAACCATAGCTTTGACTCGATGGACTTTTGTCGTCAAAGTAGTGTCTCTGCTTTTTAATATGCTGTCTAGGTTGGTCATAGCTTTTCTTCCAAGGATCAAGCGTCTTTTAATTTCATGGCTGCAGTCACCATCTGCAGTGATTTGGAGCCTAAGAAAATAGTCTGTCACTGTTTCATTGTTTCCACATCTATTTGCCATGACGTGAATGAAGATATCAAGTTGCTTATTAATCATTTTAGATTATTGTAGTGAATAAATGAGAATAATGACTTAATAAAAAGGCCACACACTCAAGGTCTTAAATGTATACTTGCCATAGTTTTCTAAGCATATATGATCTGATCATATGTACCTAAACATATATATAGATGATCAAGGATGTATGAGTATCTTTGCTTATCTATTGTCTTTTGGAACATTGTCATAATAAATCTTAATTAGCAACTGGATATTGGACTCCTTATCAAAATCAGCCTCTAAATATTGAATATTTGATTAAAAAGGTATCTCTGGGACAGCAGCAGAACAACATTTCAAGTACAGTCTCATGAGTCCCTCGTATTCCAGAGACTGTCAAAATAGCAATTGCCATTCATTAAGTTCCTACTGTGTACAATGAACTGTACTAGATAATACATACAGTTACAAACATATATATACACACACATCATTCACAACAACCCCGTAAGTTATGTATTCTTACTCTCCTTTCTTCAAGTAGAAAATGAAAGCTTTAGAGCCAACACAGCCTCTTGAACCCAAGATAATAGAGCTGGTCAGTGGTAGAGAAGAAAGGGCCCTTCTTCTCCTCCTCTTCTTGCTTCCCCACTGTTTCTCACTTCCTGCTGGGCCGGGCACCTGGGCTGGGGGAGGGTGAGCCCCTCTGGAACTGAGAGCACCTCCGCAGTCACAGGTAGGTAAAGCGAGGGTGGAACCCGCCCACTGAGGGAGAGAGGAGAGCGGAGGATAACCAGGAAAATGAGCACATCTTCGCTGGATGATGGTTACCTCTCTCCAGGCATGTGGGGAAGGACTCTGTCATGATGTATGTGTCTGTTCTTCACATATTCTTGGTTTTATATGCACTTTTCATTCACAGTATTCTTCCCTTGTGGCTGGTAAACAATCCGCCTGCAATATGGGAGACCTGGGTTCGATCTCTGGGTTGGGAAGATCCCCTGGAGAAGGGAAAGGCTACCCACTCCAGTATTCTGGCCTGGAGAATTTCATGGACTGTATAGTCCATGGGGTAGCAAAGAGTCGGACAGGACTGAGCAACTTTCACTTTCACTTTGATAGTCTATGAGTTTCCTGCACCAGCGGTTTGGTATCTGTCCTTAATCTTAGAAAGTTCTCAGTCTGTATTACTTTGAATATTTCTTCTGCTCTGTTCTCTCTTTCTTCTTTTTCTAGTACTCAAATTATGTGTATGTTATTTTTGTCCTACAGTTTTTGAATATTCTCTTCTTTTTTCATTCTTTCTGATTTTAGCTTGAGTTTCAGTCTTCAAGTTTACTTTTTCTTTCTTGTCATGTCAAGTTTGTTGACAACCCATCAAAGAAATTCTCCATTTCTGTTACACCTTTTCATTTCATGCATGTCCTTTTGACACCTTCTTAAGAGATTTTTTTTACTTCCCTGGTGGCTTAGATGGTAAAGTGTCTGCCTACAATGCAAGAGACCTGGGTTCAATCCCTGGGTAGGGAAGATCTCCTGGAGAAGGAAATGGCAACCCACTTCAATATTCTTGCCTGGAAAATCCCATGGACAGGGGAACCTGGTAGGCTATAGTCCAGTCCATGCAGTCGCAAAGAGTCGGACACAACTGAGCAACTTCACTTTCTTTCTTTTAAGAGATTTTGCCTTTCTGTCTGCATTATTCATCTGTGTGTTGTCTACTTCTTCCATTGGAGTCCTTAACATCTTAATCATAGTTGTTTTCAACTCCTTGTTAGATAACTCCAACGTCTATATCATACCTGAGCCAGATTCTGACACTTGCTTTTTCTCTTCAGAGTGTGTTTTTCTTGCCTTTTGACATGACTAGTAATTATTTGCTGAAAGTTGGACACATTCTACATGTAATAGGAGCTGATATAGGCCTTTAATGTGAGGATATATGTCGATCTGACAAGGACTTGGGCTTGTGTTTAAGTGTTAAATGTTTGCAGTAGCTGAAGATGCCAGACATTCCAGATTCCTCGAGTTTTCTTGATTTTTGTCTCCATTCCTGACTGTGAGCTAACCACTCCTTCTCAGAGAGAATCCATGTCTTAAAACTCTTGGAGCTCCCACCCACCATCATGTTATTAAAGGCTAACTGGTATGGTGGTGAGGTTAATATGGTGTGGCGGTGACAGTGATCTTCTGATCAAATCTGAGTCTTCCTGTGGACCTGCTTCTTGGGTCTGTAGTCTCCCAAGTGCTCTCCAGTGGTACAGGGATTTTTCTTTCTTTTTCCCTTTGCCTCCTACTGCCTCCCCCATAGGTAGCATTCTCAGTCTATATCCTTGAAGCCCTGATTCCTGTCGACTGTTCTTTCCCTCTTCAGTGAGACAGACTGGAGTTGGAGGAATGCCCCCTCTCTCATAGCTGCAGGGTAAGGTGCTAGCAAAGTCCTTCCCTTGGAGGGCAGATTTTTGCTATGGAGAAAGCTCTGGACATTTTTCACAATGCTTACTCTTCCCCTCCCTCTGCCAGAGCCACAAGGGGATCCTCACCTTGAGGACCTGGTGGGGTTCTTACAGATAAATATCAGGAAAATCTGTAAGATTTCATGCCTCTGGAGTTTCTGATTCTCACACTAGTCTACACCCCATTTATATAATAGCAGATTCATCAAAAAGCGCTTCCCAGGTGGTGCTAGTGGTAAAGAATGTGCCTGCCAGTGTAGATAGATGAAAGAGAGGAAGGTTTGATCCCTGGGTGGGGAAGATCCCATGGAGGAGGACACAGCAACCCACTCCAGTATTCTTGCCTGGAGAATCCCATGGACAGAGGAGACTGGTGGGCTACAGGCTATAGGGTCGCACAGAGTCGAACACACCTGAAGCGATTTAGCACACACAGCATGCATCAAAATTGCTGTCTCAATATTTCTACTGGTTTATTGTTCCAGCAGCTTCTACTCCAGTTAAGCAGATTGGGTTGTGACTTCTGAACTTGCCTATCTGTCCAGATATCAGGGAGGTTCTTTGCCCTGTGACATCTGTTCTCTGATGGAGCCAAGAAAATGCGTTGACTTTCAGTTTGTCCAGATTTTTCTTATTGTAAGAATGGGAGTCATAACTTTCAAGACCTTTACATGTTTGAGCTGAAAAAAAGAAGTCTTGACCTTTATATATTAAAACAATAAATTGTGTAGCAATTATTTCAATTAGTTACTTTCCTTTTAAATAAAAAAAAATTTTTTAAAGAATTAGCAGCAACAAGCAATAGATATGGATATGCCATTAATATCATCAGCAATAAATTCACGTTCTAATTCCTTAGGTCACTTCATCCTGCTTTCACATACATTCAAAACTCTTGCTTAAAGTAGAAGCTCTGATTATTCCTGGTAATTTGCATTTAGAGTAACCGAGTGATCCAAGAGCATATAGCTAGTTAGTTGTTGCAGAATCAGAGCTTCAGACTAGGCCATGGTGACAAGAATTTATTTTAAAAGGCCCCATTTTGATATTTCCCTTCTGTAGCCCATACCTCCAACTGCTATATTTTCAAATGGTGACAATGGCTGTAGGCTATTCTTTTGAGAAAATTGGATGGAAGGAGAAGGAAAGAAAGAGGGTGGTAACTGTATGCTCAAGGCTGGATTTTTGCTGAATTTTTAAAGGGAGAAGATTTGAATAACACATATGGTTTGAAGTGAACAAGCTTCAGAGCAGTAGAGTTTGAGGAGACTGAGTGAATGATGAGTTAAACCATAAGGAGCTGAAGGGGACAGGTTAGGATGGATGACAAATGACTCTTGTTTTGAGGAGGAGGAACCATATCCTGGAGGAGTAGAGGGGGAGGAGGAAGAGGAGTTGTTACTTGGAGAGGATGGCAGCTCACTCCAGGATTCTTGCCTGGAAAATCCCGTGGATAGAGGAGCCTGGTGGGCTACGGTCCGTAGGGTCACAAAGAGTCTGACATGACTTAGCAACTAAACAACTTGAAGTTCAGGGATGGTGGCGCTAGTGGTAAAGAACCCGTCTGCCAATGTAGGAGACATTAGAGACGTGGGTTCAATCCCTGGGTTGGGAAGATCCCCTGGAGGAGGCCATGGCAACTCACTCCAGTATTGTTGCCTGGAGAATCCCATGGGCAGAGGAGCCTGGCGGGCTATAGCGTCCATGGGGTCTCACAGAGTCGGACACGACTGAGGTGACTTAGCATGCACACTTGCTAGTGGCCACAGGGCGGGTTCTCTGGCAGCCAAGTCAGAAGCAGAGGACAGAGGACAGATGTTCATGGAGATATGCCTCTGAGAAAGGAGGAGCAGAGACCCAGATCGGGCCGAGGGAGAAGCTGAACTGCCACGTGAGCAGAGACTTGGGAGCCAGTGTCGACCGACAGCAGCTGGTGTTGGGACAGAATGGTTGGGCAAGTCCACCTCCCCCTCACCGAGACAGCAGCTTCGGGGGTCCTGGGGAAGATGTGACCTCCGGCGAGGCGGCTCTGTGCAGCTGAGGGAGACTGGAAACAGGGCAAGGCATCTCTCATGTCCTCCTGCAGTGTGGCCACTAGCCTTCTTTGCAGGGACCTGGGCCGCACATATCCACGTTCACCACCGGAGCTTTACATTTCTGGCCAGGTGAGGTCCTATTTTGAGAGTGAAGTTTTAAAGGTTAATTGAGAAGGCTGGTGATGATTTGGAAGAATCCCCAAGGGAGATAGGAGAGGGTGCTGGCCAAAGGCAAGTCATAGGAACAAGCTGCACTATGGGCTTGACAGTGAGTGGACCCTGAATTGCAGCAGCACCATTCTCAACAAGGACGCAGCTTCAGGCAGATGGTGTGAATCTCTGTTGGAAGGTATTCTAGCCCCTATTTGCTACACCAGCTGTGATTGGCAGAACCAGAACAAGAGAAGGAAAAACAGTTGGTAGTGTTTACCCAGAACTGGATATAGTGAGTGAGTGAAAGTCACTCAGTCGTGTCCGACTCTTAGCGACCCCATGGACCATACAGTCCATGGAATTCTCCAGGCCAGAATACTGGAGTGGGTAGCCTTTCCCTTCTCCAGGGGCTCTTCCCAACCCAGGGATAGAACACAGGTCTCCTGCATTGCAGACGGATTCGTTACCAGCTGAGCCACAAAGGAAGCCCAAAACTGGAGATAGGATATTGGCAAAGAAGGTACAGTAAAAGTACAAAGGAGTCATGGCATCTAAGCATCGCTGACATCCTCCCATGTGGGGTCCAGGCTGGGGAGAGAGGTTAGAGGTTAGATCAAGTTCACTTAACTGATAATCAAAGCACACAGGGGGCTGGAGGTCAGAGCTGAAGCCTCCATGGTGAAAAGAGAGGAGGGGTGGATCGGAGCCCCTCCTAAGTGTCATGGTCACCGAGCTAGGTGGGCAGTGACTGCTTGGATGACTCATTCATGAGGCAGCTGCTGTTGAACAGTGCATCCAACCAGGCCGTGTTTTAGACACAGCTGACAGAGCGGTGACGAGAAAGCAATGGTCCTGCGCTTGTCACCTTTGCCTTTCAGCAGCAGGAGACAGAAAATAAAGTGCTATATCAAAAAAGTAGTTTAGAAGGTGATGAGAGCTATGAAGGAAATGCAGCGGTAACGGAGGATCGGGAGGATGAAAACAGGCTGCAGTTTCACCCGGGGTGGTCCTGAAGAGCCTCACTGAGAATGCGGCATTTGAGCCAGGGCTTGAAGGAGTCGGGGACCACTCCATGCAGATGGCAGGGTCAAGAGCTTTCTGGACAAAGGGAGCAGCAAATCCAGAGCCCTGCAGACAGCAGCCTGTCTGGGGTGGTCAGCACTGAGAGCAGGCTGGCGGGACCCACAGCGGAAGAGGAATAAGGAGCTACACAGCGGGCCAGGCAGCCAAGCACCCTACATAGGCCACCAAGGCCCTTGGCCTTGACTCTTGGTGAGATGGAAGACCTGTGGCAGATGCCATGATATCTGATGTACATGTTTTAACAGAGGCCTCTTAGCTGTTATCTCAAGAAGAGATGGAATGACAGGGACATGAAGGCTGCTGAGGGCTGCACACTCTTATTGGACAGTGTGGTCCAAGTAGCCAGCGGTGGCTTCCAGAGGCGGTCCACTGTTGTATGTGTGGACCCTGTGTGAAGTGCCTGGAAGAATTCAGATTACGCCGTTGATGCCTGTCCTCACGTGGTCTTCATCTGCTCTCCTTGCCCCCTACACCCCTCCACGAACTTGCCCCTTTCTGCCTGCACTTTGGCTTTCCATGTGCAGGTTTTGCATTTCTCGTTTGAAACCGCATCGTCACCCGGGCTTTGCATCTGTCCGCTTCCCGCGCTGGCGGCCCCGGGACGCACACAGTAAGAGTTGCCCTTCCGCGCTCTTACACACCGTGACCCCTGACAGCCCTTCTCTTCGCACTCAATGCCACGTCTCTCCTTGTCTGTCATATTTTGTTGCATCGACCAGGTGTTTCAGGTAATTAGCTAGTCGTCTGTTCAAGATGTTTACATTTGAGCTATCACTGACATCAATCCTTTTAGTTACATCTTCGGAGAAAGTTAGAATGCAAATTCTGAAGGTAGGTTGATTTTCAATTCTGTGTCTTATTTTGCCTGCCGTTAAAATAAGTCGAATCAGTTTTTCTCAAGTCGGAGGGATGCGAAGGACCACTGGTAAAAGAAAAAATCGTCTAAAACTTCGAAGCCTGAATGAAACTGTTTTTAATGATGTTTCTTAGCTATGTTTAGGTATAAATTTAGGTAGAAACTTTTTGCGCTATACAGCTAGAAGACCCAAGTGAAAATATATAAATTAAATATAAATGAAAGCACAAAACCAGAAGTATTCAAACTAACTCTGAATTTCACATGGAGGGCACTGTCGTCTTAGCAAACAAAGTCGGTCCTTAGAGTGCAGACGAGCCCATGCTTGGCAAACCTCAATCTGTCACCCCTCCTCCGAGGTGACAGGCTGGGGGACCCCTCCCCTCATATCCTCAGCACCGGACCACATGGTCCTCGCTTGTTGGGAAGGTGTCCTCAGAATTCTTCCCACCTCTGTTCTTTCCTCGTGAGTTTCACCAAACAAAAATCTGACCCCTTGTTCCCAAGAACCGACAGGAGGCTGAATTTCTTCAACGGTTTTTGGTTGAATGGCAGTCAATCAAATGACCCAAAATAGACTTTTACTAATTATTTAGGTCAGAATAGCAACTCTGAAATGACCGGCTTCTAAAAAGGAACTCAAGCTATAAACCTTGATGGCCTCCAGCGGGAGAAACACAGCTCAAGGTTTTGTTCCAGCGTCAGGGTCTAGTTTTCCTTCCTTGTAGGTACGATGTGCCTATGACAATTAATTGACTAGATTTTCCACCAAAATATCCACCTTGGGGTTTCCATTTATTTTTCTTGCCTTCTGTTTACATTTTGTTCATTTTTTTAAAAAAAAACTTATTATCTTAGTGAGCATTTATGAGCCACTTTCTCAAGAGTATGAAATGCAATAACATCAAAGACGAATATATATTGAATATAGTAACAAAGACTAAATCTCTGTTCCAGCATTTCATGTGACCACAGTTTCAGAATTGGAACTAACTCAAGTCAAATTCCTCTCTAAAATATTCTGCATAAATAAGTTATTTAGCCTCTGTCTGAAAACTTCCAGTTACCGGCTGGTAAGGAAATATATTCCATTTTAAATTAGAAATTTATTCATAGTGAACCCAAGCATACCTGCTGTTGTTTAATCTATTTGCTCTAATCCTGCCTTCTAGAATAACGCACACATCTAGCCCCTCTCGCAGAGGATAACTCCTTCGCCCCCGGCAGCCCGCCCTCCCCAGGCCAGCATTCTCAGTGCCCCCCACCTTCTCCCATAACGACTCAGAGAAACAGCTCAGCTTCAGCTGTCACTTAGGTGCATCTTCACAGAATCCATTTTCCTTAATAGAAAAGCCAACATATCACATCATCCATAGATCTGATCCCAAAGAAACAGGTCTCTATATCAATTTTGTTTCCAGAGTTTATGTTATTAATGATGGCAACTTAATACTGTGGAATAATGCTATTTAAAAGACAGAGATAGGAACATATTATGTCATCCATAGATCTGGTCCCAAAGAAACAGGTTTCTATATCAATTCTGTTTCCAGAGTTTATGTTATTAATGATGGCAAATTAATACTGTGGAATAATGCTATTTAAAAGACAGAGATAGGAACATATTACATCATCCATAAATCTGATCCCAAATAAACAGGTTTCTCTATCAATTCTGTTTCCCAAGTTTGTTACTAATGAGGGCAAATTAATGCTATGGAATAATTCTATTTAAAAGACAGAGATAGGATACATTTTTAAACAGGAACTGGCATGCCCTGGCATAGGTACAGAGACAGACAGATAGACATATATACTCGTACACATATGTGTATACGTATGGATATGCTTTATTTGGGCTTCCCAGGTGGTGCAGTGGTAAAGAGTTCACCTGCCAATGCAGGAGATGCAATAGACATGGGTTCGAGCCCTGGATCAGGAAGATCCCCTGGAGGAGGAAATGGCAGCCCACGCCAGTATTCTTGCCTGGAGAGTCCCATGGACAGAGGAGCCTGGTGGGCTACAGTCCGTGGGGTCACAAAGGGTCAGCCACGACTGAGTAACTGAACACACAACACACATGATTTATTCACTTACTTGTTTTTGTTTTGTTTTTCTTACAACTGAAGAAGGAAACTCTGAATCAAGCTTGAGTAGGCTCTCACTGACTGAGCAAACCTAGAAGGTCGTGGGCACAGGACTCCATAACAGACCCTTTCCAAACTGAAAAGCAGCATCTTTAGGGTCTTGACAAAGCCTCCTGGAAGAACCAGGCGCGGTTCTAAACTCTAGCCCCATCCCATGGAGACATGGCGTCCGGCTGCCCCATCTCCATCCTTCACTCAGCGTGCAGAAGCCGCGCCTGGAGGTGGCAAATGAGTGAAATGAACCAACAGCTGCCAACTCGCCCTCTCTGGCCCCACGAAACCCTGGCTCTGTATTCGTGATAAGTGACATGCTGGGCAGAAATGACATGGTGTCCTCGGGCCCCACAACATCCAGATCACAATCGGGAGGGGAGAAAAAGCTGGTCAGGGTCACGTGCAACTCCTACCTCCAGAGCCACAGCGGGGGGCTGGCAGCAGCTGGAGCACCCTGGGGTGGGGGTGGGGTGTGTTGTCTGGCCGTTGGTCAGACCATGTTTTACGGGGGAGCATTTGTGTCCTTCCCAACAGCGGTACTGGTCACCGGTAGTCTGGACTGCAGTGAGAACATTTTACCGTACCAAATGGGAATAACTCACCGGTGATTAATTCTTCTTCTTCCCAACAGCTGGCTGTCGCAACTCCTTGATTAAAGAGCTCCATCACTTCAGGATTCTTGGAGAAGAGCAGGTGAGTCTGCCTCTCACAGGCTGCCCCGAGTGCCGTGGAAGATAGACAGTAATGAGACCATCCAGGCTCTCTCCTGGGAGGCGGGGGGTGTCTCCTGATCGCCCCCCACACGCCTGAGATGGGGAAGGGAGCCACGCAGGCGCTGTGTGCGGGAACCCGCTTTCCCCCTCTGATCCGTCAGACCCGACAGGTTATTAATTGGTACGTCTGCTACCTGCCAGAGCATTTCATCTCAGGACGCGGCAGCGAGCAGGTACGGCGTGGTGGCCGATAAGCAAACAAAGAAGTGCTGAGAGGAATTATGCCTAAGGGGTCGATCGGCACAGACAGGCCGGGTTTGATGTCTGTGGGGGCGTGTGCAAGCCTTTTCGCCAGAATTTTCTATTTTGCGTGTTATCTGCACTTCTCTGCCGCTGCGTTCTCAATGGGTGTGAACATGTGACTGATACTCAATGGCTGGCCCAGTGAAAGCTGATTATTCATATGCTGTGCTGTACTTAGTGAGATATGTCAGGGCCTAAATAGATGTGCTAATAATTCAGAGTGCTACATATCACCTATGTATACGTACACACACACACACACACATTTTTGACCACTTAGAAATAAATCTCTTAATCCTCATATGGAATTACAGGATCCATATTATTATGTTAAATCTGATGTCAAGTTATCCTTGAAATACTTAAGTCAGGACTTCCCGGGCAGTCCAGTGGTTAAGACTCCACACTTCCAATGCAGGGACACAGGTTCAACCCCTGACCACAGAACTAAGATCCCACATGCTGCACAGTGCGGCCAAAAACTAAAATAAAATTTAAAAAAAAAAATAAATACTTAAGCCATATAATTTATGGGCTTCCCAGGTGGCTCAGTGGTAAAGAATCCTCCTGCCGATCAGGAGACATGGGTTCGATTCCTGGGTCGGGAAGATCCCCCGGAGAAGGAAATGGCTACCCACTCCAGTATTCTTGCCTGGAGAATCCCATGGACAGAGGAGCCTGGTGGGTTACAGTCCACGGGGTCACAGAAGAGTTGGACACGACTCAGCAACTAACCAACAACAAATGTCCTATAGTTTACAGCGTGGTGGTTGACCTATTTTGTACTCTCTTATTGATTTTTACTCCCAAAGGCAGTCTTTGCCCACTCTGATCAGAGAACATGGAGTTAGAGGTGTAGTATCTCAGTTTTTTCAACAGGTTTTTGGTTTGTGAGGTTTTGTTTGGTGTGTATATGTCAGAAAGTGGAACTTTCCATCTCCAATATGAGATTTCAAAAAGGGGATTAACTCAGGGAGGAAGAAAAGGCGGAATCATTTCCAACTCCCTGAATTAGCAGGTTACAATATGCCTCGTTCATGTTTTCGTTCATGTAAATTTCCAGAATAACAAACAGGGATGTTTATCAAGTACAAACAGAATCAATGATATTGCATTTCCAAGAGCTGATAACAGATCCCTAACATACCTACTTATGAAAACACCTTTCCCTCACAGCCATTTTCCTGTGAAAGCCGTGAGATTTCTTAAAGCAAAAATCACTGACTGTTACCCTGAGATTTCTGCTCAGATAATAGAACCTTCTTGTCTAACTTGTACCAATATTTGCAGATTGTTTCCATATTTGTTTTAGAATCATTGGGTGATTAGTAGGGAAAGAAGCCAACTATAATCATCTCCTTAGATCTACATAAAATTCAAGCCATTTTGCATTTTCCCAGGCATTTAATCAAGCTATAATCAAAGTCACTATTTCTCTGATCAGTTGTGCTAATGGCCACATAGTGCATCACAGCAATACTGATCTTTATTTCCTAAGAACCCCCAAGTCCTTCCTTCCTTCTTCCCTCGACGGATACTTAATAAGCACCTACTCATATGCTGTATACGATTCTTACAGGGATAGAGAAGTAAAAAAGAGAGTCCTCTCAGGCTTACCTTCTAGTTGGGGAAAGCTATTCATGTTATATATACACAAATGTGTTCAGTATTTAATATGTTAACAGAGCTGCTATGTCTCTGTGACTCAGTTAGCACATTTGGCTATTCACCAAAAGGTTGGTGGTTCAAACCCACCCAGGGGCATCACCTTTTGGTTGGGCTTCCCTGGTAGCTCAGATGGTGAAGAACCTGCTTTCAATGTAGGAGACCCAGGTTCAATCCCCGGGTCAGAAAGATTCCCCTGGAGAAGGAAATGCCTACCCACTCCAGCAATCTTGCCTGGAGAATCCCTTGGACAGAGGAGTCTGATGAGCTACAGTCCGTGGGGTCGCAAAGAGTTAGACAGGACTGAGTGACCAACACTTTCACATCATATGTTAGACAGTTATCATTGCCACGGAAGAGGAATAAAACCAAAAAGAAGGATGGTGCATGCTGGGGGGAGCTGAGGTTTTACACAAGGTGGTCAAGAAAGGTCTCACTGAGGCAGGTGCTATGTGCATGAAGACTCGAAAGATATGAAGGAAGGCGTCATGGTGAGGTCTGGGAAGAGATCCCTGGTAGAGAGTCAAGTGGGCACAGGAGTTCTGAAGCAACCATATCTAAGGCTTATTTATGTAAAAAGTGTTTTAACATATGAAATATAAGGGGTGGTCCAAATAAAGTGGGACGGAATCCAGGAACACGTAAACTGGGAGCCAAAGGAGCACAGTGTATCTGGGAGGAAGACTGATTATCCACGCCATGCACCTATCAGGCAGGACAAGGATGGGAAGTGAGCCCTGGGATTTGGAACTTGGAGGTCATTGTGACCTTGACCAGTGGACTGGTGAGGGTGAAAACCTGCCTGGATTGGGTTCAGTGGAAAAGGGAGAAGAATGAGAGAGAGGGAATATAGATACTTTATTTTTTATTTTATTTATTTATTTATTTTTTCTTAGGAATTTGGCTATCAATGAAAACAAAGATATGAGGTAGCTGGAGATAGGGAATGTGAAATCAAAAAAATTTTCTTTTTTATAGGCAAAAAAATACCATGTTTATGTGCTGATGGGAACAGTTGCAGCACAGCAGGGAGATAATGCAGAGGAAAGAGGAGCATGTCAGGAGCAACATCCTTGATTCGCCAGCTAGCAGAGTGTAGATGTGGCCAGAGAGAAAGTGGGGACGGCTCGACCTGGTGGCAGCGGGGAGGGCCGGATACACGGGAAGGATTTTACTGGTTGTTTCACGGGAAACAGAGTCATCACTTGAGAGTTAAGTGAGGGGAGAGTTTTACAGAGAGTGGAAAGGATAGTGAAAGTGTCATTTAGGAGGGTAGGGAGTGAATACGGGTAGAAAATGAGTGAATTTGGAGTGAGATCATCAACCTGGGGGTTTTTCTGTCACGCTGACCGGTGTGGGCACAGATGCAGAAAAGGCAGAGGGTCAGGTTTAACCAGCCACCCCAGTGAAACAAAAGCAGGAGAGACAGCGGAGATCAGGGCAGACATACGGGTGTGAGTGTGGTAACTGAGCCTGGGGTTTCAGCTGGATGAGGCGAGAAGGGGGAAGAAAAGGGGGTGGAGAAAAGCGATAGGGTCCACCAGCTATGGGTCCCGCTGGATTCAAGGAGTCTTTGGATTCAGGGTTTTGTGGAGGTGGTGTGGAGATAGGCAACGACAAGGTCGGGAGGCAGAGGGCCCAAGGGTGGCCGAGTTAAGGGAGCGGAGACGATTACTGGAGAAGTTGAGGGCACAGACTTGAAAAGGCCAGGGTCTTGGAGAGGATGGCCCATGTGGACCCTGGGACCCTCCAGAATCATCATCAGGGCAGGCTTGGAGGGAGTGCTGGTGAGGGAAGAATTGGGGCTTCTAGAAATGGGTCAGGGAAGGGAGAGAGAGATGGAGGGAGCTGGGGGTATCCAACTGTAAAAGAGAAACGACAGAGCCTGATGGTTTGAACATCACAACTGCGGGGTTCCAGAAGGAGAAGAGAAAGCTGTTGTGTTTGAGGATGTTGAAAATCCACGCAGGACGCAAAAGGGAGCGGTGGGGAAAACGTGTGAGGGGCGGAAGGGGAAGTAAAGTGGCAGGAAGCGGAAGTCCTGTCCTGGGGCGGAAGTCCTGTCCTGGGGCGGAAGCCCTGTCCTGGGGCGGAAGCCGAGGTCAGTGAGGGGAGGACGTGAGAAGAACACAGAGAGAGTACGTAGGTTGGGTTAAGGGCAGTTACTGCTGACTCACTCTGAGTTCCCCCAGCTCGGGGGCGGGAGTTAGGGCAGCTGGGGGACGCGGGAGGGAAAAGGGATGGACGGGGCCGTGTGTGGGGTCGGGGGTCAGACGGGAGAACCGACAGGGGAGCCAGGAATCTCTTTAGACTGATACAAGCAGTCACTGCAGCCGGGGATACTTCTATCCTGATGGCACATGGACAAGACCTAGTGGCCTCGGGGCAGACGGTGGCATGAGGTCTGCCGAGCAGCGGAGAGTTCCAGCTACACCACCACCCCTGCCTGTGGGGGTGGGCAGCCTCACCCAGGAGCGGCTGAAACCTTCAGCCTCTCTCTGGATGCTTGAGGCAGCTTACATGTTACGGGACGAAATGAAATTTTTACATCGCGTGTTACAAGTTCCCTTGGACAGATCGTTTTAGTCTCTAACTTGGTTTTTCAGTTTGTAGAAGAAGGAAGAGTAATGCTCAGTCATCTCTTAGAATTTTTGTAAATAAATAAGATGGCGAAGTAAGTTGCAGATATTAAGTGCTACACTAAAATATTTCTGATATAAGTACTATTTACAGTCCGTCAATAGACTGAACTTGCAGCATCAAAGTAGACATTAAAATCAGAGTAACAAGGATCTACAGTCAATATCCTATTAAAAAGAAAGCATAATGGAAAAGAAAAAAATTAAAAAATAATCAGTGTAATGTTCACTTAAAAGTTGATAAAACAGAGTTGATAAAAACCTGTACAGATACTGGTTAATTAATTACTGAATTCATTACTGGATGGTAGAGATGCTCACCAGCTATCTGATTTCTTTGTATGTGTTTCCTTTTCAATTTCATTCAATAAGCACTTGATTTTTTGAGATCTGAATTAAAAATAAATCATTAAACCACTGTAAATCATTACCTTCCTAAAGTAAAAATGCAATCAAAACCCCTTGGAATTTAACACAATGCATGGACTTTAGCTTCTTGGTCCTGTCTCTGATTTGTGTTTACAATTTGCATTCATAAAGCCCCTTTCAGCTCCCCACCCTCACCCACCAAGTCCAAGCTACTTAGCAAAGATATTACACTGTCCATAAGTAGAGTGACTCCAAAGTTCTAGATGGGCCCTAAAGAAAACAGATAGTGAAAAAGTGAAAGCGTTAGTCATTCAGTGGTGTCTGACTCTTTGCGAACCCATGGACGGTGGCCCACCAGGCTCCTCTATCCATGGGATTCTCCAGGCAAGAATACTGGAGTGAGTGACCATTTCCTTCTCCAGGGGATCTTCCCAACCCAGGGATTGAACTCCAGTCTCCTGCATTGCAGGCAGATTCTTTACCATCTCAGCCACCAGGGAAGCCCAAAGGAAACAGATGTGATATCTGTAAGTTAGAGGGTTTGGAGAGTCTTCAGAAGCACTGCCTTTCAGACATACTTCCACTCTTACCAGCTACCTCCTCTTTGAGTTTAATCGCCAGAATCTTAAGGAAATAACCTTCACCTATTCAACAAACATCTTTAATACTTTTTTTTTTTTTACTATTATTGTGCTTGTTATTATGCAATCACTCAGTCATGCCAGACTCTTTTGCAAGCCATGGATTACTGTGCTAGTGTTGTATAAAATGATAAACAAGGAAGTCACAGGTACAAATCATGATAAAAGCTAAGATGTAACCTACTTTAGAAAAGGAGTCAGGACGTCTGAAATATGAAAGTTGAGCAGACACTCATGGATTGAGCTAGGATCACCGGGCTGGGGAGAGGAGCCTTCCAAGCAAAGGAAAGCACATGAACTGTGGCCCCAGAGGGGATGGAGTGCCTGCTTTCTTCAAGCCACTAAATAAAGTCAGTGTGACTGGGCAATAATGAGCAAGAGGGACAGTGATGAAAGATAAAAACTATCCAAACCATGTAGCCATGGTAAAGAGTTTGGATTTTATTCTAAACTCAACAGGGAATCCTTGAAAGTTTAAGCAGGGGATGGACATATCCAAATCACGTTCTAAGAAAGTCAGTCTTATTGCAATATGGACATAGTCCAGATGAGGATTGGCAGGAAAAACAGGAAGACGTGAATACTGAGAGGTAGAATTAAAGTTCATAGTGATTGATTAGCTGTGAGCCAGGGAGATGAAGGAATCCTATAATAATATTCACTGAGATGGGTTTGATGGTAGTAGGTAAGGATGAAAGCGTGGAATCAGGGTTCAGTCCAGAATATGTTAATATGTTCGATGTGCCTGAAGCATTGAGAAGGAGGTAAGTAGAGATTTGGATGTGTGCATTGGAGCTCAGAGAAGAAGGTCAGGGGTCACAGGCTGCTAAATTTGGAGTTGTTAGCATGCAGGTGGTATTTTACATCCATGACAGTTGCCAAAAGGAGGTAAGAGAGGAGGGACCATGGCTGAACCCTAAGGAGCACCAATGTTTGGAAAACTTGGTAAAAGAGTAGCCACCAGCAAAGGAGACCATACAGGAACCTCAAGTAAAGTAGAAGAAGATATAGAGATGTGCCATGTTGATGGAGCCAAGAAAGGAAGTGTTCCCCAGAGGGAGATTTGTGTTAATGCTAATGAGACACTGAATGAGAGGAATTCAGTCTGTTGTCCTTTGCACACGGCAACATGGAGATCACGAGTCAGTGTAATGACCGGATTTAGTGGAGAGTTCGAGACAAGAGACAATATATTTATGGGATTAAGAGTCCACTAAACGGAATCAACTTCTTGTAGAACTTTTGTTATGAAAAGGAAAAAAGAACTGCAGAAATAGCAGGAGGGTTCTTTAAAGACTGAAGAGGCTAGAGCTTGCTTTATGCTCATTGAAATGATCCAGCAGAGATGGATTACTTGGTAATTCAAGAGCTAGATGAGCTAGCTGAAGAAAGGAAGTACTTTAGAAGATGATAAGTGTTTGGATACATGGCACAGAGAGAA
Source organism: Muntiacus reevesi (assembly GCF_963930625.1). Lineage (NCBI taxonomy): Eukaryota > Metazoa > Chordata > Mammalia > Artiodactyla > Cervidae > Muntiacus > Muntiacus reevesi. Next base: position 162,626,213 of record NC_089251.1, read on the forward strand.
TTGACCCTAAAAGCCACTTTCTTTGTTGTAAGAAGACAGAAAGTCACAGGTGAGTGGGGTAGGAGGGGGAAGGAGTGTTTGCTGTTGTAGTGGAAGAGGGGGCAGGGAGAAGTTGGTGTCTGATGGCTCCATGAAAACAGACACATTTTTCACTGCTGCATCTTCTCCACGTAGAGTGTTTGACACAGAGAAGATGCTTAGTAAATATCTGCCCAGTAAATGAATACCTCATTCATAACTTCTGTCTTCTTAGTGAAATATGAAGTAAACTGTCCAGGGAGGAAATTGGGGTGGGGTGGAGGATGTGAGCAGTTTGGGAAGAAAGAAGAGAAAATGTGCTACTAGAGAATCACAACACAGTCAGGAGGAAGTTGAAAATGTTCATTTGACATTTGTGTTGAGTGATTTAAGAGACAACAAACAGTGGCCAGGGAGAAAGTGTCAGGGCAGCTCATGAGAAGTCTCAATGATGCTGAAGAATTTAGGCACTGTCCATACTTCAGTAAGAATATCAGGAAAGGAAAGATAGGAGATGATGGTTTGAAAGAGACACATTTGGAATTTAGGTGTCAGAGGTGGTGCAAGTTCTCAGGATGACAAGGCCCAGAAAGGGATTAGAACGACAGAAGAATTTTTTTTTGAAAGGTTTCCAGAAATGAGAAGGTATAAAGAAACTGAAAGAACAGGTTGATGGATGGATGGTTCGATCCCCAGAAAGATGACAAGAATAAGGGCAGAGGTGAAAATCATGAGCTAAGAGCTAAAGTCTCCCAAGAATGAGGGACTTCTCCACCTATGACTGCCACAGGCAGTGGCGGTGGGGAGAAGGTGAGGATGTGTAGTCAGACGGCATAACTTTCAAAAACTGTGGGGTGGGGTTTTGCAAGAGAGAAGAGTCTGACAGTTTAGGAACCTCGCTGAAGAACCAGGAGATGACCAGCTCCACCTCTGGCTTTCAGGTGTGCACTCCTGAAACAAAATTCAGCCTTCATTGTAGAGGCTTGCAAGGAGTTGGGCCAGTTTCAGTTAAATCAGGAAGGAGAGAGAAGTGTTTTTAACGGCTGATTATATAGGAGAGCTTGTTCATTGTGGAGCAGGAATTCCAGGGGGCACAGAGAAAGGATTTAGGAGAGAAGGGAAGCTCACAGTGGAGACTATCGAGACCTTTATGGCAACGAGATCCCTAAGTCTCAGAAGTCAAGTACGACGTGAGGCATGATGGAAGGCATAATGATGACCTTTGGGGGAAGGGGTGCACAACCAGACCACTTGGCTCTCAGTATCCTTCCTGACTGTCTCTTGGGCACTAAAGCAGCTTAGCCTTCACTCAAAAAAAACTTCCTTGGTATCAAAGACTTGTTGACACCAAGGGAAGATAAGTGCAAAGCCATCTAACACAATCCAGAAAATCATGTTTTAAATTATGTGGGTCATGGAAGTTCTAATCAGCTCATTAAACGTGCAGTGGGAACTAACCCATTGCATTGCCTCAAACCAAAGGCTTACACAGAACTTCCAGGCAATGACATGTCACTCTTCCCCTCCTCCTGGCCTCAGATTCACCTTGACGCCAACATAGTTGCCTCCAGACTAGAGAGGGGAGAGATGTAGAAATCCTGTTTTAGAGAAAAGCAAAGCCCAGGAAGAGACTGGCGGGGGAGAGGGTGCAGGTGGTGAGTACCACACCCTCTTGGGGAAGTTCCATTTCTCTGAGGGTGAGGCTGTCATGTTTGGAGACTAACAGCACTGCTCAAAAGCATTTCTCAGGGGCTGTAGTAAGCGATAAAATAACTTGTGCCCACCCTTGCCCTCTGATGAGTGCACCGTCAGAAAGTGTGCTTAGCAGATCTATTTGCAGAACAGAAGCTTCCAGAGGTCTGTGAAGTCACACCCTCGGTAGAAACTCCTGCAGTGAAAATGGTTGGCAGGTATCTGTTTTCACAGCCTCACCTTTCCTGTGAGGCACCGCATGGCCCATGGCTTGGACAAGGGACAAACAAGCCAATAATTCTGACCTCCTTTCCAGAAGATTCCATGGCTACTAGAAATTGAGTTACTTTTTGTCATTACTTTTTGAGTTTCAGATGTCATCTGAAACATCTGAAAAAGAAAAAAAAGATATTTTAAAAAAAACTTGTAAATTGCAATCCAGGTTGCAGTCTGTTTCTCTAATTATATTTCAGGTGCTGTTTGATCTGTTTTCTCCTTACATTTAGTTTCAGACATCCTAATGATGTTGCTTTTCTTTTCTAGGCAATGAACAAGGTCTAGCCCTTTCTCTAGCCAATTTACTACATCAGTCGATGACAGATGTCCAGGGATGAAAAGAACATTATTAGCAACAAAACTGAGAAAACAAACAGCGATGTGATAGGCACCCCCAGAGAGGCTGTCACCAACTCCCCGGGGCTAACTACCTGCAAATGAGAAAAATAAGATTAAGATTACTGAGAATTTAAGAAGTGGTTTTTTTTTTTTTTTTTAATTCTAATACATATAGAAAATAGGGCATTCTCTATATAGCATGGGGAAATGGATGAATTATAAATTCATGTTCCTCTATAAAGTTATTTTAGATTTTTTTTTTATCCAAAGAGGAAGCATATACCCTGCTTTTCTGTGAGTCTCTAAATGATGAAGGAATAGTGAGCTGAATTTTTTTTAATAAAAGGGCAAAAGGGAAGGAAAATGGAGGCAGCTTGGTATCAGGAAAGGGCGGCCTTCAAGAGCCAGAGCCCCGAGTTCTTATGAGGGGTGTGGGATTCCTGCCGGGTGAACTTCAGCGAGGGATTGAACGTCTTTATGACCCAGTGGTCTCACCTGTCACTTCTCAGGATAGACAGAGCGTGAACCGAGTAGGCAGAGTGTCCTTGGCGCTTGTGTGTGCAAAGAGAGGCGTTCTAGCAGAAAAATGTAGGCCTGTATTGGTTAGCTGCTCAGTCATGTCCGGCTCTTTGCAACCCCATGGACTGTAGCTCAACCAGACTCCTCTGTCCATGGGATTTTCCAGGCAAGAATACTGGAGTGGGTTGCCATCTCCTCCCCTAGGGGATCTTCCCGACCCAGGGATTGAACTGGTCTCCTGTGTCTTCTACATTGGCAGGCGGATTTTTTACCACTGAGCCACCTGGGAAGCTCACAGTCCTTGGCACAGGGTGGTAATTCAGAGAATGGTGTCTCCACTGGGGATTTCTCGCCCCTGGGGGCCTAGGAGACAGGGCCGGGGAGGGCTTTCCCAGGTTCTTGTGGCCAGGACTTCACAGAGGCCAGAATTGAGCAGGGGGAAAGCTAGACAGCCTGTGTAGCGGTCGCTTTTGCAGCTGTACCTGAGTGCCCCCAAAAGGCCACTCTGGGAAATTCCACGGCCGAACAAAAAAAGGCCACCTCTCCTGCTCAGAGGATTTGAAGGACTGCGGCAGCTCCTGGACGGCTGACAAACTCTGACTCATTTTAACAGAACATTTGCCAGTTTCCCCCAGATTTTAGTTTTACCTAGTATCCCTGTGCTTTTAATTTCTCTCACTCACAAGATTTAGCTTCCCTCTCGCTCTCTTTTCTGAGGAAAGCTTGGGAATTAAACTTTGTAAGGAGCCGTCTGCGCCCTCCTAGAGGACAGGCCTTTTGAGGGGCTGTCCAGTGGTGTGGAGGGTTTGAACCCTCGTGACCTGACCCTTAGGTGACCTCCGGCAGTTAGCATGCAGCCAGGGACTGGCAAGAAACGGGACACGAACGGGCCCATGTGGGACTTGAGGCTGGGACCCAGCTTCACTGCAGAACATTCTCCTACCCAACCCAACTCTTCCTACAACAGACCGCCAAAGTGCAACCTCTATTTGAGTGTCTTCTCCCCTGACTCATTATTTAGATTCTTAAAAGATGAGTTTATTGAGGCTTCTATGCATTTTATACTTTAAAATGAGTATTTCCTGTTCTTAAGAGAACCCTTGAGCATACACATAAAGACTGAATAATTTACTCCCCAAATATATAAAATATAAACCATACCGATGAGTTGCGATATTACCTACATAGGTCATCTAACAGGATGTATTGTGACTATAGTCTGATGAAATGTAGGAAGAACTATTTTTTCTTTTTTTTTTAATTGTTTTCCTTAGGTATGGAATAGTAGAATGCCCATGTGGTGGCTCAGACAGTAAAGAATCTGCCTGCGATGCAGGAGACACAGGTTCAATCCCTGAGTCAGGTAGATCCCCTAAGCAGGAAATGGCAACCCGCTCCAGTATTCTTGTCTGGAGAATTCCATGGACAGAGGAACCTGGTGGGCTACAGTCCATGGGGTCACAAAGAGCCAGACACCACTGAACAACTAACACTTTCACTTTCACAAGGAATAGTATACTTTGTTAATATTAAAATGTTCTTAATGTTTGCAAATGTTATTCTGTCAGGTCGAAATTATGTTAGGTATCTGTCTGTAGATTATCCACTTTATGAAACTGTATCTAGAAATTTTCAAACTTGTTTAATAGCTTAAACAACATAAGTTGACAAATAAGTATTAATATATATATGTACACAAGCACACACAAAGACCCTCACTGTGATTCCAAAGGCAGACAATGCAGAAGTGATTTTTAGAGAATTTGCTACTTTTGAGCCCACCTGAGAATGGACTCCTCCTCCATGCAGAACTAGTTCATGTTACAAATTAATCACATTCATCCACGTTAGTTCTATTTATAAATGCTATTCAACAATGATAAGTTAAAAAAAAAAAAAAAAAAAAAGCCCCAGGAAATAACACAAGTCGTATCAAAGGGTCAGTACTTGTCCTCTCCACCCTGCTCAGCCCATCTATCCCTTCACCACTATTGTATCTATTTTACACTCAGATGAGTACAAATATTCTGCTCTGCTTCGTGCTAATTTGTCACCACTCTCCAATAAGTATGCGGCAGGTTTCTTTCCAGGCACTCTCAACTTGATGCCAGTAAGTGGCTGAAAGGCATCTGTGTAAATGTGGGTCGTGCCTTGAAAAGGACTGCACAGCGACCTCTGCTAAGGACACGCATAGGGCTTCCCAGAGGCGGCCTGATAGAGAATCTGCCTGCGAAGGCAGGAGACCAGGGTTCAATCCCTGGGTCCAGGAGAGCCCTGGAGTAGGAAGTGGCCACTGGCTCCAGCGTTCTGGCCTGGAAAATTCCATGGGCAGAGGAGCCTGGACGGGCTACATACCATGGGGCCGCAGAGTCAGATTAATTGTTTCCTTAGGACATTAAACTTTCTTGAATACTAGGACATTCTTGGTCTAGGTCAAATGTTTTTCATATAAATTTCACAATGTTGAAAAAAATGCATTCAGTAAATGTAGGTAAATTCAATGTAAATGTGGTAAATTCAAACCGTGTGTGTACTTTTTAACCAGAAATTACCAGATATATAAGATATATTTGTCTTCCTTTAGAAAAGGAATTGTTTGCCCAAATGCTCCTAGAGTGTATCGTAAGTAGATTGAACATAATAAAGTCATATAAATCCCTTAGTTAATAAATGGAAAGAGGAGCATAATTTGTGCATTCTGTCAGAATTTGAGACTGTGACAGATGTAGTCAGCAAGAACTGTTAAAAGTGTTATTGCACTTTGTTCGTAGGTTAACTTCTTCCTAGAAAAAGTATTATCAGAGCAGTAAAATTGCTCAACTAAATTAAACAGACAGATGATCTGTCATCAAATCAGAAGATAGCTAATTACTTAACCATTTATTTAAAATAGAAAAATAATTCACATAAGTAAAACTATCCTATCCCACTCTGTTATTAATTCCCATTGTCATTGATTATTTTATTAGAGTTCTTTAATTAAGAATGAAGTTAAATTTCATTCATTTATTCTACAACTATTAACTGTGCAACAGCTACAGTCAAGACATTGTCATGAATTCAGGCATACAACTCCGTGAAGGAGACGGGGGCAGTGAGGAGGGTCTACAGGAAGGTCTGAGGGGCTGGAGCAGGTAGGTCCCGTGACTCACAAAACGTAACCAGCCAAAGACCTCTGTGAGGACACAGCCCACGCTGAGGAGAAATTTCCTCAGAGTAGTGAAGGAGAAGAGAAAGTCCAGTTGGAAGGAGCGTGACAGAGTTGGGAGATGGCAGGAACCGAGCCCTTATATTTTTGAACACTGCCCCCAGAACTGAAGAAGAAACTCTAGGGCCACTAAGAGCTACCCGGAATCCTTCTTCCTCCTGAAACTTCAGAACTAATTTCATGTAAAGGAGGGCAACAGAAAGAGACAAAGTAAAATCCCAACAGAAAAGAAACAAGGTCAAATCCCACAGAGTTTTTGAGGAGGCAGAGAGGAGAACAGAATAGTGTCCTGAGAGATGTGAACGCTTATCAGCCGGTCGTGTCCACCATCAGGTGAAAACCAAAATAACTATTCCAAAGGGAATTAAGTTATTAAGAAATTCAGAGATGGAAATGGCAACCCACTCAAGTACTCTTGCCTGGAAAATTCCACGGATGGAAGAGCCTGGTAGGCTACAGTCCATGGGGTTGCAAAGAGTCAGACTCGACTAAGCAACTTCACTGATTCACTAGTTCAGTTCAGTTCAGTAGCTCAGTTGTGTCCGACTCTTTGTGACCCCATGGACTGAAGCACGCCAGGCCTCCCTGTCCATCACCAACTCCTGGAGTTTACTCAAACTCATGTCCGTTGAGTCGGTGATGCCATCCAACCATCTCATCCTTTGTCATCCCCTGCTCCTCCCACCTTCAATCTTTCCCAGAATCAGAGTCTTTTCAGTTGAGTCAGTTCTTCACATTAGGTGACCAAAGTATTGGAGTTTCAGCTTCAGCATCAGTCCATCCAATGAATCAATTCAATTCAGTCGCTCAATTGTGTCCAACCCTTTGTGATCCAATGGACCGCAGCACACCAGGCCTCCCTGTCCATCACCAACTCCCAGAGTTTACCCAAATTCATGTCCATTGAGTCGGTGATGCCATCTGACCATCTCATCCTTTGTCATCCCCTCTCCTTCCGCCTTCAATCTTTCCCAGCATCAGGGTCTTTTTCAATGAGTCAGCTCTTCGCATCAGGTGGCCAAAGTATTGGAGTTTCAGCTTCAGCATCAGTCCTTCCAAAGAACACCCAGGACTGATCTCCTATAGGATGGACTGGTTGGATCTCCTTGCAGTCCAAGGGACTCTCAAGAGTCTTCTCCAACACCACAGTTCAAAAGCATCAATTCTTCTGCACTCAGCTTTCTTCATAGTCCAACTTTCACATCCATACATGACCACTGGAAAAACCATAGCCTTGACTAGACAGACCTTTATTGACAAAGTAATGTCTCTGCTTTTTAATATGCTATCTAGGTTGGTAATAACTTTCCTTCCGAGGAGTAAACGTCTTTTAATTTCATGGCTGCAATCACCATCTGCAGTGATTTTGGAGCTCAAAAGAATAAAATCAGCCACTGTTTCCACTGTTTCCCCATCTGTTTGCCATGAAGTGATGGGACCAGATGCCATGATCTTAGTTTTCTGAATGTTGAGTTTTAAGCCAACTTTTTCACTCTCCTCTTTCACTTTCATCAAGAGGCTCTTTAGTTGTTCTTTGCTTTCTGCCATAAGGGTGGTGTCATCTGGCTATCTGAGGTTATTGATATTTCTCCCAGCAATCTTGATTCCAATTTGTGCTTCATCCAGTCCAGCATTTCTCATGAATTACTCTGCATATAAGTTAAATAAGCAGGGTGACAATATATAGCGTTGACGTACTCCTTTTCCTATTTTGAACCAGTCTATTGTTCTCTGTCCAATTCTAACTGTTGCTTCTTGACCTGCATACAGATTTCTCAGAAGGCAGGTCAGATGGTGCAGTATTCCCATCTCTTTAAGAATTTTCTACAGTTTGTTTATGTTAAGAAATTATGCAAGTGCAGATAAATAACAGGAGATATTGTCTTAAGAGAAATAGAAAGTGAAAAGAAAGAAAATTCTTTAAAATGAAGATAAGGTAAGATGAACTTTATTTGGGCTTCCCAGGTAGCTCAGTGGTAAGGAATCTGCCTGCCGATGTAGGGTATGCCAGAGATGGGGATTCAATCCCTAGGTGGGGAAGATCCTCAGGAGGAGGAAAGGGCAACCCACTCCAGTGTTTTTGCCTGGACAGTCCCACAGCCTGGGGAGCCTGGCAAGTCCACAGGGTTACAGAAATGAGACACAGCTGAGCACGAATACAAACTTTTTTTTACCAGCTTCTAAATCCGTCTGGAGAAGTTGCCCAACTTAGAAGTTGGATAAAGAAAATCTAATCTATGTATGCTAGAAAGTCCATGAGAAAAACACCAAAGCTAGAGACTGGAGCGAATACTAAAAAATTAAATTCAATACAACTTTCCTGACATAGACTGTGTATGAACACAGATCAGAAACGACCAGCACCAAGACATGTGCTGTGCTAAGCCCCTTCAGTCAAGTCCGACTCTGTGCGACCCCTTGGAGTATAGCCCGCCAGGCTCATCTGTCCGTGGAATTCTCCAGGCAAGAAGACTGAAGTGGGTTGCCAAGCCTTCCTCCAGGGGATCTTCCCAACTCAGGGACTGAACCCACATCTTCTGTGACTCCTGCACTGCAGGCAGTTTCTTTACTTCTGAGCCACTGGGGAAGCCTCATCAAGACATATTCTAATCAAATTACTAGATTCTAGAGAAAAATAAATCGTTTGGGCATCAGGGCAAAAAAGATCAATTTACTCATAAAGGGAAAAAAAATGAGATCATCGTCAGGCTTGCCCATAACCCTTTACATCAGAACACAGAAGTAAGACATTTAAGATACTTCAGGGGGAAAAAAAATGTGAACCCAGGAGTCATCCAGCCAAACTCATGCTCAAGAATAAAGTGAAAGTGAAAGTGAAGTCGCTCAGTCAGATCCGACTCTTTGCAACCCCGTGGACTGTAGCCCACCAGGCTCCTCTGTCCATGGGATTATCCAGGCAAGAATACTGGAGTGGGTTGCCATTTCCTTCTCCATCAAGAATAAAGACTCCAAATAAATTGTCACTGAGGAAGAATTCAGTGAATATTTTTCCAGTGACATATTCCCAAGGAATTAGAGAGCAAACTTAAAACAACCAGAATTGCTGGTCAAACATCAACATGAGGACTGGTAGTGAACAGTAAGTGTGTGTGTGTGGAATTAATGTAACGTGGCAATTAGAAAGCATAGTATGAAATGGTCCTATGTTTTAACAATGTAGATACACTATTTTTGTTAGAAAAATTCAGCAGGAGAATGGGTAGAGCACATGAAAATATATTTGAAGTTTTTAGTAATCATATTCATGGTGGTGATATTATTACTGTTCTGAAATCATGGTGTGTACAATGTAAGCTGAAGCTAATGAGCTATTGTGTGTATGATAATCCTACCATTCTCTATTTTTTCTTTTTTAAACTTTTTATTTTGTATTGAGGTATAGCCAGTGAACAATTCTGTGATGGTTTCAGCTCAACAGCAAGGGGACTCAGCCATACATATACACGTATCCGTTCTCCCCAAACTCCCCTCCCATCCAGGCTGTCACCTATTGAGCAGAGTTCCATGTGCTCTACAGTAGGTCCTGGTTCATCATCCATTTTAAACATAGCATTGTGTACATGTCCATCCCAAACTCCCTAACTGTCCCTTCTCCCTAGCAACCGTAGGTTCATTCTCTAAGTCTGTGAGTCTTTTTCTGCTCTGTAAGTCCATTTGCATGATGTCTTTTTAGATTCCACATGTAAGGGATGTCATACAATATCTCCCCCTCTCTGACTTACTTCACTGAATATAACAATTCCTAGATCCATCCATGTTGCAGTACATGGTATTATTTCATCCTTTTTTATGGCTGAGTAATATTCCATTGTATATATGCCTCACATCTCTATCACTCTCTGTGTTCTTGATAGTCAGTGGGGAAAAGAGAGGAAGGTAGAGATATAAAATTGAAAATCTTAAGTAAAAACTCTATAGTTTGGAAATAGCTACCCATGTAGCAAATTCAAGTCTACAAAGTAAAATTATTAGCTGTACTCCCCAGGCTGTACATTAGCTCCCCAGGGTGTGACCACTTTGTGAAACTGAAATTTCGTACCCATTTTGGATAGGCCAAGACAGCAGTTTTCACAGTCCCATGGTACAGAGCTGAGCAGAGGGGTTCAATAAATACTTACTGGAATCATTCACAGAGATATGAGGGGAGGTTGTGTGCCAAAGCCAAAGGGGGGTGGGAGACTTCCTCATACAAGTCTGACCAAACCCCCATCTGGCTTAAAGCCAACTTCCTGTCTGCTCTGCGCTTGCTACTGAGTGTTGGTGCAGAAGAGCGGGCACTCCACTGACCAACCTGCTCTAAACTCACAGTCTCCGACCCCAGATGGGCTGCTGTCAGTCGCTAGGTCGTGTCTGACTCTTTGTGACGCTATGGACTGCAGCACCCCAGGCTCCCATGTCCTTCACTGTTTTCCAGAATTGGCTCAGATTCACGTCCACTGAGTCAGTGACGCTCTCCAACCATCGCATCCTCTGTTGCCCACTTCTCCTTTGGCCTTCAATCGCTCCCAACGTGCCAGCTCTTCTCATCAGGTTCAGCTTCAGCATCAGTTCTTCCAATGAACATCCAGGGTTGATTTCCTTTAGGATGGACTGGTTTGACCTCCTTGCAGCCCAGGGGACTCTCAGGAGTCTTTTCCAGCACCACAATTTGAAAGCATCAGTTCTTTAGCGCTCAGCTTTCCTTATGGTCCAACGCTCCCATCATGGGCTGATAGTGCCCACAACAATCCTGACTCTCCCTTCCTTCCCCTTTCTCCTTCACATCTTTCCTTCTCTTCTCAAATTCCCAAAACCTCCCTTGTCCTCACCTGGGCCCCAGCACGCAGCCTTCCTTCCCTGCAGGATCACCCCTCTTCTCATCCTTCAGCTCCCATTGCGTCACCTGCTCCAGGCACCACCAAGCGCCTCCTCTTCCCACTCACTCCCTTCGGCATCCCAGCATCCTGCCATTTCAGAGGCCTCTCATTTTCAAAAGCTCTTTACAGTCCCACAGCCCATCCAGCCTCCCCTGTCTCTGCTGCCCTTTCAGCCAAACTCCTAGAAAGAAGTGTCCAGGCTCACCTCTTGGAATCTGTCTCCTCCAATCCTTTCTTGACCCCACCCCCACAAGGCTTTTGGCTCCATGCCTCCAATAAGTCATGGCTCCTGTCAAGATTGCAATGGCATCTCCATTTCTAAGTCCAGCCAGCTTCCATATGAAGTGGTTAATCTGCAGCCTTTGACACAATTTGTCATGACACATACACCCCCCTTGAAATACTGTGTTCCCGTGGCTCCCAGGACTCCCATCGTCTCAGTTTCCTCCTGCCTCGTAGACTGCTGCTCCTCAGTCTCCTCTGTGGCCCCATCTCAGCATGCACAAAGGGCAGAGCATCTCTTCCGGTCTCAGGGCTGCTGAGATGACAGAGTCTGACTGTCAAACCAGACGTACAAGAATCATAGATGGAGCCCAGTGTTGAACTTTACTAATAACTTCCAGGGTGCTGGTAATGGTGAAACACATCGAAGTAATGGGAAGCCCACATCATTTAACACAGCTACTGTGTTAAAGGCAGTAGATCCTGTGTTTAACAAAACCCAGGTCCTTTCTCAGCATATTGGGACATACTCTCGGCAAGAGTCGATGCATCAGGTCTCCAGGAAGCTCACAGAATGATCTCTAACATAAAACCTCTCAAGTATTCACCACTTGATGAAACGTCTTCATTTACCCCTTAATAATTAACCCCTTATGACATTTTCAGAGAGCCTTACTTTATACATTCACATATTCTAGGTTGTTCACTGTAAGCAAACTTAGACTAAGTGTTTCCCGCTAAATGCATTCTATAGACAAGAACTCTTTTCTAGCTAATGCCATTGTATATAAGTAGTAGTAGCATATTTATAAGGGGACTTGACCAGTCCATCTTTCTCTCTCTGATGAGGTCAGAAATATGAGAAAATGGACAGTCACCCTGATGCTAATCCTCTCCTCTTCGGCTCTGTGTGTACCTGTGACTTCAAAACTGGTGTCTACAACCCACGTATTTCTCCTAAATTCCAAAGCCATCCGTTCAGTTAGGCACTCAGCATTCTGACTTAGCTGTGTCAGAGGTTCACAAACCGAATATGATCACAACAGGAATAACGACTCCTTTTCTCAACTCTCTAAACACACACACACACACACACACACCCCTTTCTTCCATGTCCCCCCATCTCGGTAACAGTCTTCCCCATGCTCCCCCATCCTCTCTCCTTGGGGGACAAACATTATATCCTGCTTGATTCCTTTTCCTCTCACAGCGCATATCCAGTCCACCTAAAAATATCTGCCATTTCTACCTTCAAAATACATCCAGAGCTCAACCACTGATCCATCGTCACCCCCACAGATGCCTTCCTGGTTCAGGACTCCACCATCTCTCCATGGATCTCGCTGAAATAACCTCCGACCTGCGTCTCTGCTTCCTGCTTCCATCCTTGTCCCCGAGAGTCTACGCTGAGCATATCAGCCAGATGGCTGTCTTTAAGAGATTAGTCAAATTGTGTCATCCACAGCTCCACAGTCTCCAGCGGTTCCTGTATCTCTCAGAATAAAAGCCAGAATTCTTCCGGCGGCCTTCGGGGATCTATACATCCTTGATCCCCATTAACTCTCCAGCTCATCGACTATTATCTGCTCCCCCTCCACACACACACCCCCATTCACTCCACTTCAGGCACACTGGCCTCCCTGCAGGACCTCAAACTGAGCACATGCAGCCCCTGCACCTGTATCATGCTCTGTATTCAGCCTGGAAACTCGTTTCCCCCAGGGGGCACCTGGCTTGCTTTTCTAATCTCCTTCAGATGTTGGCTTAAACAAACCTTCTTCATAAGGGATTCCCTATTCCCTGATCACCTCTCTAAAACTGTCATTCACGTTTTCTCCCGAATCTGTTTCTGGTTTGTTATTCTCCTCCCCACTTATCACCATCTGACATGCTGGACAGTTTAACCTTTCTGTATTTACTGTTCTAGACTTTTGGATGAGAGTAAACATGCCCTTTTGTTCAGGGCTGTATCCCAGCAGTCACAGGGGTGTCGGGTACATAGTAGGTGCTCAATAAATGTTGCACAAATTAATTCATAGTGGGGCAGATCCATCTGAGTTGATCTGAGTTTAGAAGGGCATATGATCAAATAATGCAAGGAGACCAGTAACTTAGGGCTGTGGTAAGGAAGGCTTTGGAAGATGGCCTGTGCCGTTTGAATCTTATTCTGCAGGCTGGAGGAATCGTTAAAGCGAATTGAGACAAGCAACAGCAGAAAGAGATGAAGTCAGGGATAAAAGAAATCATGCTTTAAGAATAAGAATAATGTGAAAGGAAAATTTTGTTCTTGAACATCAATCTTTCTTCATCAAAGTGAATATGCTCATTGATATTGGGTGGGCTGCTAGCAGTTACCAGAGGTGGAACACTGATGCCTTTTTTCAAAATGGTTTTAAGAACCGACAGATCGCTGAATAGAAGCGTGATGACATACTATCTGAGACTGAAAGTGACTCCTTATGAGTGTCCATAACTTGAAGTATGGATATGGTCCTTAAAATTTGTATGAAAACGTCTATTAAATGCTGTTGGTAACAGCATCAGATGAGGTAACTCGATAGCATCACCAACTCAGTCAATGGACATGCACTTAGGCAAACTCCAGGAGACAGGAAGAGACAGGGAGGCCTGGCAAGCCGCAGTCCACTGGGGTCTCAGAGAGTCGGACACAACTTAGTGACTGAGCAACAGCAAAGCAGTATTCCAAAAATCCGAACTTCAGAAAAAGAGATTTCTGGAGGACAAATTTCTAGAAACACAAAGAATAAATGCCTCATCTATCTCTTTTGTAAGTTGGGACTGGGAGACTTTCTCTAGGTTGGACCATACCTTACCCACCGCACCCCTGCAGATTTTATGGAAGTGGATCGACAATAAAACCCCTCCCAAACCACCAAATATTAGCATTTCGGTAAAACGTGAGTGCCTGTACCTCTTCGTATCTGTGCTGTCTCTTTGAAAAACGAATTTTCTTTTTGCAGTACAACCGGTACCAGCATTACGGGGCGGAAGAGTGCGTGCTGCAGCTGGGTGGCGTGCTCTGCCCCAGCCCGGGCTGCGGGGCGGGGCTGCTTCCAGAACCGGGCCAGCGGAAGGTCACCTGCGAACCCGGCCACGGCCTGGGGTGCGGGGTGAGTACCAGCCACACCCCGGGGGTGGGCTGTGTGTATGTGTGTGTTTGCTTTGGCAAATTGGCTCAGTTGTTGCTTTATTTTCATTTTCCATTTGGACTCAGATAGCTTTGACCTGATTTATTTATTTTCATTTTTATTTTCATTTTACTTATTTTCATTTTCCACTTGGACTCAGATCTCTTTGACCTGACGTAAAAAAAATTTTTTTAATATATTTTTCCGTTCTTAACAGAATCCCGTATATAAAGAGGGGAGGTAAGATTTTCCGCTTTGATAGCTATCAGTGTTTAAGACATGAAATCACTCGGTCAGCCTTTTAAACTTTTCTTCCGGTGCTCAGATAATTCAGAGCAAAAATGATTTCTTCAGAGGTAGCATTCAGTTGACAGGAATGAAGGAGAAAAAGAATTCCACCTCTTAGCATGATTGTCTTAGTGACGTTGCTAGCCTAAGTATTTCAAGAAATAAAAATGAAGATTAATATGGAAAACTTGAAATGTTATCGGGTGGTAAAAATCATTTTAAATTGAGATGAGCAAAACTTAATGGGGCCTCTTAGGGAAGCAGAAAAAGAAACATGGAAAATGTTTGTTCTAAGGCTTCTTGAATGGGTCTACTGGCTGCAAGCTGATGGTAAAGGGGTGCGGGAAGCATAACTCAAACGCAAATCGGCTGGCTAAATTATAGGCTGAAATGACAAATGGATAATAATCCTGGTATTAAATTTTATGCTGGCCAGAAAAGGAAGAAGTGTATGTGCTTATAAAATGCTATTGAATTGTGATGGGAGAGCATTCCTTTTAAAATTGCATCTTCATGAGGAGCTTTGTTGGAAGGAGGAGTATGGATGGATGGCAGAGTCATATTACCCAGGCCTAATTTGGGGCTGAGCCTCCTGAGTTACCTATGCATAAATTGGCATCTGTCACCCTTGGTAGGGCTCCTCATCGCTCATGCAGTGGGGCTTACCAGGCTCTGGGCTGAGTGATAAAGTAGAACAAGTGGAAGTTGAAAAATAATGAGATACCATGATGCGTAAGCAGAAAGAAATACTTCTGGGCTAATGGCGGTTTCATTAGGATAAAAACTCACATCATGTCTGCTAGCCTTAGAAATTATGGAAATCAAACCCTGCTTCCCAGCCTTAGTCATCATCATTGACTGTATAATCTGCACCGGTTGCATGTGGCACAAGCAAGCTGCCAAATTCTGGGATCAGAGTTTCTAGCAAATGTTTTCTTTTAGATTGAGTTACAACAGCCATTAACTAATGGCCCGTTTCTATCTATGCTTCTACCTAACAATTATTCCTATTGTTCCATTGTCTGAAGCCGGGGAGTTCTTTTGGCCCTCTTCTGCGTTCATTGTTCATCTTGAACAGTTTTGAAGGTTTATGTAATTTTAAGATTTGAACGTCTTTCTCTTCCTTTTTTTACACAATGTGATACTATAAGTAACACACACATTTGAACTCCAAATTATGGAAAATTACCTTGGAGATGAATTGAATTGCTTTAATATCTTTGGGTTAAGAGAGTTTAGGGGCAAACCTTACCTAAAGGAGAATGGCTATCTTCAAGATGTTTCTTTGGAAGGTCTAGGTAATGTGTTTTATTTTTATTTATTGTTTTGTTATGGGGAGGGGGGATGCTTGTTGGTTTGTATATTACTTATCTGTTGCTATGTAACAAATAACCCCAAATTTTAGCCTTTTAATTAATAAACATCTTTTATCTCACAGCTCCTGAGAGTCAGGAATCCCTAAGTAGCTTAGGTGTGTGGTTCTAGCTCTGGGTCTCATGAGGTTGGAGTCAAGCTCAGTTGAAGTTAACCCAAGACTTGACTGGGGCTGAAAGACCCACTGCAAAAATGCCTTGGTTCCTCGCTGGCTGTTGTCAAGCCATGGTGACTTGCTCTCTTGCTCAACCAAGAGCATTCTTGGCCAAAAATGCCTCAGTTCCTCACTGACTATTGGCCACAGTTCCTCACTACATACCCCTTTTCTTAGGCTACTTACCCGGAGCAAATGATCCAAGAGACACAGCAAAGAGAAAGCCAAGGTGACCTGCTCTCCAAGGCTTTGTTCTGTTCATCACTTCTGCTTTGTTCCTTTGGTTAGCGTGGAGTAAAAGTTCCAGCCCACCCACAACGGGAAGGGAGCTAGGCTCCATCTTAAAGGAACGGGTGTCAGGGAATTCATGGATATATTTTGAACCACCACTGTCTATAATTTGAAGAAGCTGAATAAAGAACAAAGAGAAATGATTTTCTAAAACATCTAACTTGATGCTTTCTTTGACCTCCCCACCTTTTTTGCCCCAACCCCCATAAGCTTTTTCAGGCTGATATCAATTCCCATTGCTTTGACTTTTCAGAAGAGATAAATTGACATCTTCATTGCTCTTTTTTCTTCAAATCCTCAACTTTCACAAAAGCATGTTAACCCAGCTTACATGCCTTAGGGATTCTGTAGTGGTTAAAAAGGAGATTAGGTTGTATGGCTTAGGTCCAAATCTTGGCTTCCTCAACTACCAATGGTCTTAATCTTCCTGTGCCTCAGTCTCCTCACTTGAAAACAGAGTGTGTTACAATGGCCCTGTATAAGGCTCCTCTGTCCATGGGATTCTCCAGGCAAGAGTACTAGAGTGGGTTGCCATTCCCTTCTCCAGGGCATCTTCCCGACCCAGGGATCGAACCGGTGTCTCCTCTGTCTCCTGCATTGAGAAGCGGGTTCTTTACCGCCAGTGCCACCAGGAAAACCCTTATAAGGTCATTATGAATGTTAAATGAGCTGATGGGCACAATAGCACGTGGCATAGCATATGTATTTGTTTACTATTTAATTAAAAGCTTAATCAGTATTGATCAAAGGCTCACCTAAAAGACCTAATTAAACATTCAAGGAAAATTAGCAACAGGGTGTTTGTTTGATCCTCTCTTCCAAATATTCTAGAATATTCCCCTCTGAATCAAGTTAGATGCAGCAGGGAATTAGGCACCTAGGCCCCACTGTTTTAGTCCTTCAAAGAATTACTTTTCCTGCACAATAATTTGGTGTCATTTGTTTATACTGGGTCATTGTACAGATGACTCAACGCCTGTGGCTCTGGACATTTGAGTGGGTTTTTCTTTGAGGGACCATGGTGCCCATTCCAGATTCATTATGCTTGTCTTGGGAAAAGTTGACACTGCTAAGGGTCCCCCCTGAAACTGGAAAACCTAGAGCCACATTTGTGGGGTATCTACAGCAGAGAAACGGGCCACTGATAGAATGGGTTTGGAAGCTTATTTCCTGGCTTGACTTATTTCGCTTCCCTTTCTCCTGGTATATGCTGTTTTGCTGTGATTTGTGCACCCTTGTAAGCTGCCAATCTTTTCTGGATTTAAGGGTAGAAATGGAAAGCTGTTGTGTGAAAGAAACCGTGGTTAGTTTATGTTGTCTGTTATGTTCTCTGTCTGTTATGAGACAGAACAGGGCCCGATAAGTAGAAGTTAGAGGAAGCTGAATCAGATGAGTCTGCTCAGGGTTTGCTGTTAGCACCATGGACAGTGGCCACAAAGCAGGCTGCCCCCGAGCAGGGAGTGCCTCACCCTACACAACGCTCAAGGAAAGGAACTGACAGCAAGCTATGGAAGCCTCAGAGTCTCGGACGTGCTTCTTGGGCTGTAGCTTTCAAGTTTATTGTTAGGTATCCGCGAATCCACCTGTACTTAATTTGTCCTCAACTGTCAACTCTTATTACGTGGGGTATCCAGGAAATGCTTGATGTTACCAAAAGGATCTCATGCATAAAAAAAGGTTGAAAACCAAATTCCCTGTCATTCACAGAATTTAAAAATTCAGCCTTCCAGATACAGAGTGAGGTGGACCCACATGGACTCACGTTTTTAGAGCTGAGACACACCTCTGTGCTGACCTCCAGACGGGACAGTTCTAATCTTCCCATCAGTCAGCCCACCACCACATGCCTAGATGGTCCCCACTACCTCCCTGCTTGCTGCTGTACATAGCTTCCATCTGAAGACACAAGCTTCAGTATTGTGATTGTCTTTGACTTCTTTAAATGAGTGCTTAGGCTAATACTTATGACTTTCATATGCAAGCATATAGTACTACTCATTGGAAAATCAGATTAGCTGATCTTTGGCTCTCCTAAGTCACTAACTTAACTGTTACCCAGAGAGCAGTGAACATTAGCTAATGAATATAAGGATTTCCATTTAAATGATAATGTCAGTCCATCCAGGAAAGGCCTGATAGATGTGTGATGGTTATAGCAAAATTTGTACCATTATTAAAGAATTATTTGAACTGCAGTACCACCTCTCAGGGTCCAAGTTGAAGTGTGGTACTTATTTCATGCTTTCATATTCCTGTCCTCAGCCTTGGTATTGTTCTCAGTAAGAACATGTATTTAGACTTCAACATTTATTGAGTGAATGAATGAGTGAATCTTAACAATGTGGAAGTAATATGAATACACTTTTATTTTCAAATACTAATCATTGCACCAATATTAGAATTGCTTACCTTGCTTCAACAAGAATCTCTTCAAAAAAACATAAAATATGCAGTGTTTTACTTATACACATAATACATCATTTAGAACACCAAAATATACTAACTTTAGAGATCCACAAAAAGTCAATTAGGAACCTGAAAATCCTCCAGAAATTGCAGTTTGTATGCCCCATCGAAGGCCTCACCGCCGAATGAAGAATTCAGTGCATTCTGGTAAAGAAAATGTCTTGGTCTTGGGAGCACTGATATTTTCCTTTTGACAAGCACAGAATATTTTTACATGGATAGACAGAACTCAACAAGGATATGTTTGGGGATCAAATAGCCTGACCTCACTCTCTGCCAATGCTTGATCATATTTTCACTACTGCTCATAAAAATATTAATTGATTTCCTGAGGAATTCATGTTATGCATTATTCTTTCTCTGGCCTTATTGCTATTCATCAGAACTATCTCACTAACTTTGGTGGCGCCGATGTAAAATGTTGACATGTTTAATGCTAGAAAATAGCAACAAAATATGGAATACATTATACTCACTGACCTGGGGATACAAAAAGCTATGGCAATCAAACCTTGCAAGTTTTCTATCAGCAAAACATCTTTATCTTATTTGATGGTGTTTTGGGATGTCTACATCTGAGAGATAATTTCTTAAAATAATACTAGGAATTTAATGAAGAGATTTCTGTTTTGAATTAGAAATACAGGGACGAGATTTAAGAATGGGGGAAAAAGCTCTTATGCATTTAAATGAAAACCAGAGATCTTTAAAAAATAAAAAACTCATTAAGCCAACCATTAGTTAAGGAAATTAAATAGAATTTCTTACGGCATCTGAGAGACTCTCCCTCCCTTGATCAGTAGTGTGTGTGGCTTTGAGGTGGACTAATCGAGGAAATGGAGCATTCGTCTTGGGCCCCTCGCTTGCACAGATCCCTTCCACGCCCTCTCACCCAAGTTTACATTCTTGCACTGTCTCCCTTGAAGGGAGTCTCAAAAATTATAGAACCTAAAGTTACAAAGGCTTCGCCAAAACTGAATCTAGACTTCAATGAGGACAGGGTAGGCTTGCTATGTGCCAAGAAATCCTTGTTGAAGCTACTTATAACAATAGCATTCATATATTGTTGAAGATTTTAGTTAAGTTAGAGCCCAAGCCTCCTATTTTAGCCCTTATATAGGAAAGGAGTCTATGTAGACAAACGGGGATAACTGTTCCTTCATTCAGAGATCTAATTATTGATTTTAAAAGTAACTAGATGGGGAGCCCTTTTTTTCAATATGTGGGATTCAGAAATAGAAAGTCAAGAGATGGCCAATATTTAATAAAGAAAATGGCTACTTTTTCCATCCTTTAAAGATACTTCAATTTTATAAAAATACAAAATTTAATTAAATTACCTCAAGTATTTTGAAAACTGTATAGAAGATCTCCCTTTTTCCAAAGAAGAATAGAGATTAAAATCTAGACTCCACTTATGTGTGGTTTATATCATAATGCTTTCCAGGAGACACAAAAAAACACAGGTATTTTTCATTTGCCTAAATGTGGGTTTGTTGGGGTTAAGCTCCAGTCTATAATCTCACCTTGCTAGCCTCAATTCTATGGCCTCTTCAACATGTAGAGCATGGAATCAACTCTTTTTGACACATTATTTTTGATATATGGGATGTTCTTTATCAGAGAGTATTTTTAAAAGAAAGCTAACATTATGAAATGTCAGAAATATGCATGCTGTGTTTATTTGACAGGTGTCCAAAAATCTAATTTAAGCTCTAAGATTGGCTCATTTGCAGAGTGAAATTAGTCTTGCTAGACTTTCTGCTTGTGAGCCAGCTTGAAGTGCAAAGACAGAAAGCTCTGGAGAGTATTTATTTTAATTAAAGAAACTGTTCATAAACATACAAACAAATTCTGCATACCATGCCTCTGAAAAACATTTATCAATTGGCAAATGTTCCTAGAAAGTATTCTGCAGTCTGAAATAGAAATATATGTTTTCTAATCCAACATAGATCAATGACCTTTCCATGTGTCTTTAGCTATTTTTTTTAAATAAGGGAAGTGTGAAATTATTATACTCTTTCAAAACAGTAAGCTCTATCTCTTTGAATAATGTGTTGTGTGTGTGTGTGTGTGTGTGTGTGTGTGTGTGTGCGCGCAGTCGTGTCTGACTCTTTGTGACCCCATGGACTGTAGCGACCAGGCTCCTCTGTCCATGGAATTCTCCAGACAAGAATACTGGAGTGGGTTGCCATTTCCTTCTCCAGGAGATTTTCTTGACTCAGAGATCAAAGCTGTGTCTCTTGAATCTCTTGCATTGATAGGCGGATTCTTTATCCATGTGCCACCTGGGAAGCCTAGGAAATCAATTTTGTGGCAAATTGAATAGAAAAGCCCTCTTTAGCTCTACCAGCTACAGGAGAGCTCAGAGCATTCCAGAAAACAGGCTTCTATGAAGATAACATAGTTTCTGTGTATTCATTTTGATCCTGCCCTCACTTCAGTCTAGGGCAAGGCTGTCTAATATGGTAACCAGAGGCCACAAGTGACTGTTTAAATTAAAATTAAATAAAATTTAAAATTAGGTTTCTCAGTCACAGCAGCTACATTTTAAGTATTCAATGGCCACATACAGCCTCCAGCTACTGGACTAGACCTAGGCCATGCAGACAGAGCATGTTTTCATCAATATCACAGAAAGTTCAGTGGGGCAGAGAAAATAGCTATAAGAGATCATCCTAGAGGAAGCATTCACAAGCTCAAAGATGCCTGTGTCTCAAACAAATTGAAGTTTGACTCCTTCAACTCTAGTTAAGAAGAAAAATCTTTCTAGAAATTAAAGCAGTCTCCTAAGTTTAAAAAAAACAAAAACACATACAGCAGTGTTTTCCAAAGTGACGCTCGTTCGGTGCAGGTTCAAGGGATGTTATGTGCTCGGAGGATGGTTGGGATCCAGGACAGAGGGCCTGGGCCGAGACCCATGATCAGAGAGCTTGGGCGCACGCCACTGTCGGTGCTGTTGTGCAGGCGCTCCCTCGTGTCCACTCTGCACCCCGTGGGCGGCAGCACGCCAGGTTTCCCTGTCCTTCACTGCCTCCTGGAGCGTGTTCAAGTTCACACCCACTGAGTTGGCGATGCCGTCTAACCATCTCATCCTCTGTCGTCCCCTTCTCCTTCGGCCTTCAATCTTTCCCAGCATCAGGGTCTTTAACAGTGAGTCTGCTCTTCACATCAAGTGGCCAAAGTATTGGAGCTTCAGCTTCAGCATCAGTCCTTCCAATGCATGCAGTAAACTCCGTTAAACAGGGATTTTTTCTGTTGGACTTAAAGCTTTCATTATGCAAACACGCCTATGCCCGAACAAGGGGAACACCACAGCGGCCTTCCCTAAATTCTTTCAAGCAGGAACTGCCTTTTGGGTGGTCCATCTTATCAGACAGGTGTTTCATAGAGCAGCTTGACTCAGGGAATCAAATCCCTTGCTTTATCTGAATAGCAAGCTTACCACAGTACTCTTGGGAAGGAGCTAGTGAAACCCAAGGATCAGAACATTAAGTCTACAATATTTTCCTCTCTGTAGAGAACTAAAAAAGCATGATTTTTTAAAATGATATGCCATACTTGTATTAGAGGTATTTTTGAGACTACTTTATAGTGAAACCTTTTTATTCTTAAACTGCTATTGATATATAATTTTATGGATTTAACATACATAGAGAAGATAGGGTGAAATTTTATGACTGTGTGTGATTAGCAGCATATTTTCAAATGATTCCTATTAAATGAACATGAGAGATTATTGAACTTCATAAAATAAAGGATATTATGGTAAATATATATATATATTTCTATAGTGGGTACCAGTATACGTCAGTCTCATAAAACATTAACTGCAAAAAAGAAAAAACAAAACATTAACTGCATAGGACAATAATATCATGACAAAGGAGTCACAGGACTTTTTGAATTTTATTTTATTGAAGTGTAGTTAATTTCCAATGTTGTCTTAGTTTCTGGTATGCAGCAAAGTGATTCTGTTATATACGTGTATTATTTTTTCATATTCTTTCCCATTATGGTTTCTGCTGTTGCTGTCATTCTGGCTTTCTACACGGTCAGGAATCGCTGCCCGAGTGGTCACACCAGTGTGGGCCGGGCCACAGCCCGCTGTGATGCCCTGGCGGGGCCTCTCTTACCGGGGGGCACGCTGGAGCTCCCTGCCTGGCATCCCAAAGGGCAGTCCTCACTTCCCTGCCCTTCCCAGAGCCCAGCGGGGTTTCTGGGGGGTGGGGAGCCCTGCTCCATCTCATTACACTCATTGTTTTTCACATCCTCTCCCCACTATCTCAGGCCTTCTTGCATCGGGGAGGAGAAGCCTCCCAGGCACACTCTGTCCTGCTCTTTTAGACTTGCCTCCAGCCCTCCGTTCTCATTAGGGTCTCTGCTGAACACCCCCAAAACAGCTAGTTCCTCCTGTATATTCATCCAGATCCGCCCTCCCTATGTGCTGGTTTTTCTCAATTCCCCTCCATGCTACCTTTAGAAAATGGCCTCACAGGTCTGACACTGCCCCTCTAGCCCATGGTTACCCTCTGTGGCTCGCATCTCATCTTTCATGCTGTTATATGCACTGCAGATTATGGAATGCGATTATCAAAGCAGTTTTCTTTGTTCTCTCATCTTTCCTTTTTTAACACTATTTTTGATTGTGGTAAAATATACACACTATAAAATTCGCCTTTGATAACCATGTTAAAGTGTACAGTTCAGCAGCATCAGTATGCACAGTGTTGGATAACCATCTCCACTCTTTCCAAAATTTTGTATCACCCCAAACAGAAGCTCTGTTCCTGTTAGGCAATAATTAATTCCCCATCTCTCCCAGCCCGTGGTCACCTCTAATCTTCTTGCTGTCTCTATGAACCTGACTATCCTAGATATTTCACGTAAGTGGAATCGTAGGAATTTTTTGTCCTTTGGTATCTGGCTTAAGATAATGTTTGTCACTTAGCATAATGTTTTCAAGCCTCATGCAGCCTGTGTCAGAATTTCACTCCTTCTCGTAGCTGAATACTAGCTCATTGTACACATATACCATGTTTTTTTCCTCCCATTCCTTTTTAGAATTTATTCAGCCACAGTCCTTCCTCTCCCTGGAGCAAAAGTCAGGCCGGTTCTCTGACTCCTGGTCACTTACAAGTGAAAGAAAGTCTTAGAGACACTTTATGTTGTATGTTCATTCTGTCAATTCACTAAAAGTGGCTTTCGTCAACAAAAACATACTTGATGTGACACTGAGTCTTCTGCCCTGGCTCCCAAGGCCAGCCCTATGCTCCATGCCTGTGAGCACTTGGCGTAGAAGTCCAAATGGGCGGACGTGACTCACCCGGCCACTCTGAGTGTTCATCAGCTTCTACCTGTTCCATTGAGTTTTTATTCATCTCAGGTTAAGGTTGACAGGACACAGTAATAGCTGCTTATTCACTTTATTCCTCTGAAAAGTGTCTACGTCATCAATCTGCAGATCCAGGGTTTTTAATTCCAGTGCTTAAAATTGTTTGCCTTGAATAATTGCCTACGTTAGCGCCTATAGGGTTTCAGCCTCATTACAGAATCATCCGTGCAGACCGAAGTCCCCCATCCTAACTTGAGTAGCAAAACCCTAGCCCTGTTCCTGTAGGTATAACAGAAACGTGTTTCTGCCAGAAATATAGCTCATGAACACAACTGCAAAAATTTGTCAAGATAAGTGTAGAGATATTCCTTATAGTACTGTTTTGTAGTAGACAAGAACTTGGAAACAATCAAATTGTCAATAATATCATAGTGGTTAAGTACATTTTTGATATATGGGTACAATAAAGTACAATATCTTGTTTTAAAAGGGCTTCTTTGGTGGCTCAGTGGTAAAGAATCTGCCTATAATACAGGAGACCCAAGTTCAGTCCCTGGGTTGGGAAGATTCCCTGGAGAAGTGAATGGCAATCCACTCCAATATTCTCGCTTAGAGAATTCCATGGATAGAGGAGCCTGGCAGGCTACATACAGTCCATGAGGTCCTGAAGAGTCAGACACGACTGAGCAACTAAATCACCACTACCTGTTTAAAAAAATAAGGTCATTCTGCATGCTGATATGAAATAATTTTTAATACTCAGAATTAAGAGAAAAGAGCAAAAAAAAGAAGATCAATACTCAGAAACACATAAAATATTTCCTGAAAAGAGTTCAACAGACCATTAAAGTAGTTGTCTTTGGATAGAAAAAGTGGGGATATAGAGAAGGAAGCTTTTATTAATACCTTTCAGTTTACAACTTTCTGTAATGTTTGAGGTTTCTAAACATGTAGATATATTGCTTTTACTTTTTATAACATAAGGGATTTTCTTAGTTTATGAACTAGTTTTTTAGTAATCAAGCTTTTATTTTTGAAAAAACTAGCCATGTTGTTTGTTAAAAATAAAAGCAAAGCAAAGTGAACTGTAATTAAATTGGTTAGAATTTTACACCATTTCAGACATAGTGTTTCTCTGGGGTTAGACTGAGAAAGAAGGAAATAGGTCTGCCACTGCCAGAGGCCAAGGTCATGAAAAGCCGAATGGTGAAGTCCAGCTACTGTTCACTCTAAGGGGATGGCAAGGCAGGTGGTCCATTCTTTCAGACATTTACTTGGCATGGAGCATGCTGTCCTGTCACACTGATTTAATTGAATGACATGTTTAAGAAAAATGTAAGTAAAGTCTGCTAGGAAATTTAATTTACAGTCTCAAAATTAGTTCTATGAAACATGTCACCAGAAGCTTTGAACAGCCAAATGCAAAGAAGTGAATTTGAATTTTTGTGTAGTTTTAAATAGTTTGAGCAGTTCCTGCAGTATAGGAAAATATATTCCGATGGCCTTTTGCACATACCTGTATTCTAGAAATCCTAATCTCGCAGCGTGTTTTATTGCTGACTTTTGTTCATCTTCTCTTTTTTGTGCACACCTATTTTCAGTACAATTTAGACAGAGTTCAAGGTGGCCCAAGCAAAACAAGGACTTGGCCCTGGTGTATCACGCGTTCTTCCCTGCTTGTCAAACATCCCGTTGTAAAGGCTGTCTGTAAATTATTAGGTCGGTTTCCTACAGACTCCTGGGAGGAACAGGGCTTTTCCTGGTTAAAGACCAGTCAGCCCTGTTGTCAGTACTCCGCAAGGCTCTGTAATAGATCCAGCAACCAGATGCTCCCTGGATCCCAAGAAAGGCAGTCAGCCTTCCCCCTCACCTGCTTTCCTTTCAGCGGGCCGGGGATACCGGCAGGGGAGGGCCTCAATATTTCACCTTTTTAGCACTGAATGAATGAGGCTAACAGTAAATCCCTGAAGGCTCCCCCAGGGCAAGCCTGACCTGGCCTAGCCTGACTTTGAGTCCCACCTTCCCTGGGAATTGGCGGCCCCTAGGATGGATATCCGGAGAAGGCAATGGCACCCCACTCCAGTACTCTTGCCTGGAAAATCCCATGGACAGAGGAGCCTGGTGGGCTGTGGTCCATGGGGTCGTGAAGAGTCGGACACGACTGAGCGACTTCACTTTCCCTTTTCACTTTCATGCATTGGAGAAGGAAATGGCAACCCACTCCAGTGTTCTTGCCTGGAGAATCCCAGGGACGGGGGAGCCTGGTGGGCTGCCGTCTGTGGGGTCGCGCAGAGTCGGACACGACTGAAGCGACTTGGCAGCAGCAGCAGCAGGATGGATATACCTGGCAGAGCCACCTGAGCCTGTGACACGGGCCTTTGCCCAGCGGCCCATCGACACGTTTCTAGCGTATGCGACTTCCCTGGTGGTCCTGTGGCGAAGACAGCGCTTTCACGGCAGGAGCCGCAGAGTCCATCCCTGGTCGGGGAACTAAGACCCCACCTTACCAAGTGGTCAAAAAAGTTAAATTAAAAAGTTTATACTGTGAACAAAGTATATGATTTTTTTTTTACATTAATTTTATTTAAGGGTTTGTTTTTTTCTCCCCCACAAAGAGAAGAAAAGAAATCGTTTAAGACTACAAGCCTACGGGTAAGGCCCAGGCCAAATGTAGAAGCTGCACCCCATCTATCCGCTCTTGAACCAGGGGTAGGAGAAGAATAGAAACAACGAAGGAAGGCTTTCCGAGGGCGAGCACGCTCTCTGATGCACTCTAGGAAGTAATTTGTCAAGTGGACCTGTTACCGCACTTCCAAAAAGAAAGCAATTTTCTTCCTCCTTTCTTTAGAAGCAGGCCCAGAAAGCCCGTTTACTCCCCAAGCCTATGCCGCCCGCCACTCTCTTTTAGAAAGAAATCATATTGTTTCTTCACAAAGCCTTGTTGGTTATTGTCCAGCCTGCAGTGACTGTCTGGGAATTTAATGTCCAGTGAGTTGTTGTTTTTTTTTTTCCCCAGCTTCTCTCAAGGTGTTAGTGCTAAACTGATAGGTCCATAATACCAAGGAAGACTGAATTAGCTATTCCTGAGGTTACCTCTACATGCAGAGCCTAGCCCTCGTCACCTATTTCTAAGCAGTCCTTAAGTGAATTAGTGGATATGAACATTTTATATCACCTCTTTTCTCTCTGCGAACTCGAAGCATTGTTCTTTATGTATGCAAGCCTGCCTAGTGGCACTACCTGATGATTTGGAGGAAATAATAAAAGGAGAGATTCCAAGTGCCATCAGCTTCTAAGTTAGTCTGTAGCAGAAATAAGATGGAATTTTACCTGCTGGATTTTTAACAAATGTGAAGTGATTGGAACAGATGCCTTCTGGAAAAGAAATCCCAAGAAAAGAGTCATTTATCAACCTTCTTTAAACCTATTCACGTAAATGTTTTACATGTAAACAGTGCATAGAAAGCAAAGCTGTCTTCAGAAGATGGCTGCTATTTGGAAACAAAGAAATCCAATCTGACCCAGCTTCTGAAAGTCTCCTTTATGCGAGGACATGGCTGGGCTTTTGTATGAGCCGTATTGTATTATTGTAAAGTGCAGGAGCCGCTTAATCAATAAGAAAAGTTGGGGTAGAATGTTTGGATTAAAGAGATAAGATCTTTGTTAGACTAAATCAATTGAGCCAGAACCTCCCATAGTGAGCTGAATGGAAATAGCTTCACGTTACAAATGTACCGGAGATTTTTTAAAAGTGTCAAAATCAGTGTTTGGAGACTATGTGGCTATGTGTATTTTCAGTTTGCCGTTCTGGAGAAACCGAATATTGTTTTTTGAGTTTGGAAAAGCACTAAACTTCAATACTATGCATGGTTTTGATAAACATTTACTGGGGTATGCTTTTAACATTCTGAGCTCCATTTTAAAAGTCATTGATAATAGAATCAATGGACAGGGACACAAACTATCCCAGAAAGTAAAGAAAATAAGCAGCCTGAAACCTACTCTAAAGCGTGTTCACCGTCACTCTGTAACCAGGACTGCTTGCTGCTGGGACTGGACCCTGGGCACCCAACTACCCACCATCCAAGCTGGGTGACTTTCTGTCCCGTGACTGTCAGAATCCGTGTGGGTGTCCACAGGCTGTTGACAGCCTTGATTTCCCTCCCGATTTTCATCGTCCCCCTTTCCTGCTAATCTGATTTTTTTTTCAAGTATTCTCCTTTTGGGGAGGTGACTCCATTCCTGGTCAGAAGGGACTCCCGAGTCGTCTGAGCCCGTCCTGCTACTGCCGTGACCCTTAGGAGGCAGGCTCTGGGAAGAAAACCACATCCTTCCTGGGCACTTGACCAAGTGCCTCAGTTAATCAGCTCAAAAGCCACTCTGTTGTTGGACTGAGCATTACGTGAAAGGATATGTTGTTTCCTTTTTGTTAAAGCAGATGGGATTGGACTGTCTGATTCTCCAGCCAAAATCTGTTAACTGGTGCATGGAAACTGGTTCATTTCTCTAAAATGACTAAAGGAATTCATCCACTGAAAGACTTTGGGCAGATGACCCCAAAAGAGGCTCTTAATAAGGACTTTTCAGTAGCAGACCAAATCGCCTTCGGGTTACGTCCCACGGTATCCTGTGTGGCCACAGTAGCTGGAAGCAGCTAGAAGAAATGTGTGCTCATTACTCACTGACTAAATGGATCGTAACGTGCTCCGTTACTTTATTCAGACGTGAGTGCCGTGGTGTGTGACCAAGACCCCAAGGGAGGGTGCCTTAAGGCGATAGGAGTTCATTCCTCTATCCTATAGGACCCTTGGGCTGGGATGATGACTCTGCTCAAGGAAGTCTTCAGTTGGCCTCATTCCCGTGGTACAGGCGGCCCAGCGTGGTGGCCACATTTCAACTGGGGCTAAGGGGGATGGGGAAGGGTAGGGCGTTTTATTCCTAAGGCCAGGATCAGAGGAGGCACGCAGCGCATGCAGACCCACGTCCCAAGGAGAGGAGTTAGCTGCATGGCCGTGTGGTCGGCCCAAAGGCATGTGGCCGGCCCCACGTGGCCAACTGAAGTTGTTATCAATCCTAAGAAGGAAAACAGCAGATGGGCAGTGGAGGGTAACGTTTGGTCTCTGCCACAACTACCATACGTCCTATCTCCCCCATAACCCTGACCCAAATACCATCCAACTTCTTTCCATTCACAGATCTCTGCGTTTTCATGCAGGGAAAGAAAAACTGAGTGGAACGCTGCGTCCTCTTCATTTCTAATAGGACTGAATACTCGCTTCGTGATCTTTTCTTTCAACAGTATATCTTTCACTCTGAGTTCCGAAGCATGAAAATTAGACCTCTAGCTCTCAGTAAGACCCACTAAATTGCATTCACCCCCCTGACTTCGAAAGGTGTGGCCACCACAACCTTCTGCATTTGTGCAGATGAATAGAGTTAGCATTCGGTAGGGCCTCAAGCTGAGAGGAGAGGAGCACCATTCTAGAAAATTCCCTTGTTGGACCGAAGCTTTCACCTGCTGATCTTTTTGCTCTAATTTTACATACAAATGCACTGCTTAACCGTGTAGAACCAAACAGACCACAGATGAAAGCTTTTGGAGTTACAAATTGAATATGAGATTTCACGTAGCACTTGGAGTAATGACAGCTTCTGATTTACATTTCTAACAGCCGTCCTAGGAGTTTTAGCTTTTGTTCTTCTCTTGCAATCACTAGAAATCATGCTGTTTTCAGCCACTAAGCTATGCTAATAAGAAACATTAAGGCGGGGGGGAGAATCAATATATCCTTCTTTATATTTAAAATAAGTCAGCAATACTTATACGGGAAAGTTATTTATTTATTGCACATGAGTTGATTGATTGCCCGCCGTGTCGGTGGCTTGGCAGTGGGCACTCAGAACAGGAAGCCAAGGACGGCACGGCGCTGGAGAGGCCGGTTATCTGGCAGGAAGACGAGATACCCGGTGGGAAATGGCACGTCCACCTGGCAGGGCAGGTTCGTGCCAAGTAAGGTGCCACAGAAATCCGGAGAAGTTGAGGGTTTCTAACCCAGCCCCAAGTCACCTTGGACACAGCGCGTTTTAACACGTGTCCCGTTGCTTGTGTGTGTGTGTGCTCAGTCGTGTCTGACCCTTTGTGACCCCACGGAGTGTAGCCCACCGGGCTCCTCTGTCCATGGGATCCTCCAGGCAAGACCGCTGGAGCAGGTTGCCATGCCCTGCTCCAGGGGATCTTCCCGAGTCAGGGATCGAACATGCATGGCTCGCGTCTCCAGCGTTGCCACCTGGGAAGCTCCACTACTTGCTTCCAACCCATCTGTTTACCCCTCGTTTCCTATCGCCCCTGGTGGGGGAGCAGGGCTGCAGTCTGTTGATTTCTGTGTCCTCAGCCTCCAGCAGGGTATCTAACACCTGCATAGTTGTTCATTGAATTAAGCAATGGGAGAGGATGGCTTTGACCTGTTGAGGGTAGGGATCTTCAATAGGACCTGAGAGGATGGAGAGGTTTTTCCTCATGGAGACCGGGAAGTATTCTAGGCTTAAGGCTCTGACCCAGAGTGGAGGTAGAGAAGGGGCAGGGGGAGCTGCCAGAATACCCGGGCAGGGAGTACTGAGCTGGCACTCAGGAGGCTCCAGGGATCACGGTTTTCACGGAGTAGATGCAGAAGCAAAGCCAGGAAAATGTTTGATTGGCCACAACTGCCGCAGCTGCCTTGGGAAAACCAATTGGTTGTCTGTGATGGATTGTCCTCATGTTCCCTTTTCTCTGATTCCAGTGTGTGGACTCTTCAGTTCTGGTGTGTTTACGTAGCTTAGAAAGGCGATAACACCCCCTCAGTCTATCGAACACCCTCCTTGTTTAATTCCCTTCATGTCACCAAGTTCATTTTGACGAATAACCCTCCTAAACACCTTGTGAAACGGATATTGCCACCCATCTTTTCGTTTTCTTTTTTTACCCATACAGATTTTTCAGGAGTTACTTTAGGGATTCTAATTTTGCAATATTAACTTCGTTTGAGGTTGGGACTGAGGAAGAACTAGGTCACTGTTTTAATTTAGAGGTCATTTAGAACTTGATTGCATCACATCCACTCTGTATGTAACGTTTAATAGGTAATGTGTAATAATAATTGTAATGCAGTGTGCGCACCATAATATTTACTCATCTGTCTTATGCTGTAGCCTTTTATCTACAAATAAATGCTGCCTTTTATCTACAAATAAATGCTTCATGTTTAATAATCTCTAGTATTAACTATTCCTTGTTTCCTTGCCATCACCATGGTATGCATGTATAAGAGCATTTCATACTTAGGTCCCTCAAGTGGAAACACTGCCAGCTGGGAATGGTGAAAGATTTTTAACGACATTTGAGAAATGGAGCACGTGGCAAGGGGTGGACCATGCCAGGCCTCCCTTTCTGCTCACATATCTCAGCACCTGCACACTTAGCGAGTGAAAGGAAGTCGGACGCAGAGCAGGAAGCTTTCCAAGACTCTGGAGCTGGAGAAGACCCTTGACATGAGCTGTCAGGCATATTACCATGCGATCATGTCCCTTCTGTAATCCCCATTTGTTTCCATTTAGCAGGAGTGTGTTTCCCTAAACAAGTTTGTTTTGAAAATACAGAACTAAGTGAAAAGCACACACTCATTTAAAACAACCCTAGAAATTTTAAATGTCTCAGAACTGTTTGATATTAGTGTATGGGGGATCACGGCCCAGCTTGGACCTCATCTTTTTATTCCCTGGGCAGATTAGGTGCACACACACACATTCACATCCACACATTCATATCCACACCACACACACAGCACACACATTCACACCTCCCACACACACACATTCACATCCACACCACACACACGCATTCACATCCACACCACACACACAGCACACACATTCACACCTCCCACACACACGCATTCACATCCACACATTCATATCCACACCACACACACAGCACACACATTCACACCTCCCACACACACGCATTCACATCCACACCACACACACACATTCACATCCATACCACATACACAGCACACACATTCACACCTCCCACACACACGCATTCACATACACACCACACACACACACCACACACATTCATACCTCCCACACACACACATTCACATCCACACCACACACACACATTCACATTCACACCTCCCACACACACGCATTCACATCCACACCACACACACACCACACACATTCACACCTCTCACACACACACATTCACATCCACACCACACACACACATTCATATCCACACTACACACACCACACACACACACACCCATGTTTCACAAAGTGGATCCAGAAGTAAATTTCCTACCGTTTTACTAATGGGAAAGTTATTTGTCCACTTACATGAACCCTGAATCTTTTGAATTCTAACTTTAATCCAATTATTTCCCTAGATGTTTGCACACAACCCAGTGTCTCAAGGCCAGATTTCCTGTAAGTGGAAGCATTTTGCACGTATATTTTTTAAATAGATCTAATCAGAGTGAAAACCTCAAATTAAAACTAGTTCCTGTCCCAGGGAAAGATGTGAACTTTGGAAACATTTCTACGAAAATCCCCCTGTGTTAACAGCGTTTGGTAGCTGTTTGATCCCTTGGTTGTATTTTCTGTGTGTCCACTCACAGAGCCTTCCCTGATAGGGGTCTTCTTCCAGAGTCACCGGCCGGGAGCCCTGCGGCTCATATGCTGATTTCTCCACCCCTACGTGCTTAGAACACAGGGCTGTGATTTCCTCAGCAATCTGGTGGGAGCTTGTGGGATACTTTTTAAGGCTAAGGGTGAATGGTGTCACCTGTGGAATTTACGTTCCACTAAAATAAACAATATATCAAATGGTGAAGAGCACTGTGTTCTGTTTGAAGTAATAATATATCCTGCAGATGGTTGGAAATATGAAATTGAAATCTACCATATTAGGCTCATTGTCATGGTTTGAGAGTTATCGTTAGAAAGGTCATAATTGAAGTTCCTCAAGAACTGGTCTGTTCTCTGGAGAAGAGTGACTTGGTCTTTTCTCTGCAAAGAAGTGAGAAGACGTGTAGGTCTTATTATAAATCAGGTGAGGCTGCTCCGACGCCTCCTGGTTTGGTGAGGGGAGAGAGAGGTTCAGAAAATAGAGAGGAAACTCCAGATGTGTCATCCTCAAACCAGGGCATCCGATGTGGAGGATGATACACAAGAGTCATGGGATGAATGAAGGTGCAGTTCTCTGGACCATCTAGGGCAGATCCGGGTGGACAATGATACTTTTATGTTGAACTGAATCCATGCATGTTCAAATTATGTCTCGGTTTACCACCTCTCTTTGGGGCCATGACCTTGAGATTCTTCAGAGCAGGCCTGCTCCTCCCTTTGCTGTCAGGAACATCTCTCAGAAGAGTTTGGAGTGCTAATTTAAGTGGTGGCAAGAAACTCACCCACACTGTCAAAACCCAATTAAAAATCTTTGGATAAAATATCAAGATAGTGTGAAATGAACAGTTTTTTGTTTCATGGGAAAAAAATGCATCTTATACAAAATGATTTTTGCCACTCTTTTATTTTTATTATATGCTTAATAAGCTTTCACTGCTCTAAGAAACAGGTTCGTGTTCCTGTATTATTTCGCTTGTATACCATTTAAATGGAAATGGTCCCAGGAGAAATAACATTATTATCAAATGATCTTTTCCTTCATCATCAAAATGTAAGCAGTTAAATCTCTGCTTCCCAAATGTGACAAATGTATTAAAGAATATTTAACTCTTGCAGAGGTTTCTAGCTAGAGATAAAAATCAGTTGCTGATTTATAAAATTCTATAATTATTATAAAAATCAGTGTTTATAAATGTGTCTCGACTTAGCAAGTACAATTGATGCTTTGTTTGTCTCCATATAGGACAGCCTTTCAAAGTAACCTCACTTAAACTGAGCCGCCTTAATTTTATAAGTGCAAGTTGGTGGTTTTAGTTGCTCAGTCGTGTCGGACTCTTTGCGACCCCACGGACTGTAGCCCACCAGTCTCCTCTGTCCATGGGATCTCCCAGGCAAGAATACTACAGCGGGTTGCCATTTCCTTCTCCAGGGAATCTTCCCGACCCAGGAATGGAACCCACGTCTCCTGCACTGCAGGCAGACTCTATACCGCAGAGTCAGCGGGGAAGCCAGCCTCCTATCCGCGTGCAGAACCCGCTCATTCAAGACAAAGAGCCGCCTCTCCTAGGAGATCATTATACCAACTCCTGAGGCATATTTAATTACCATTAGCAACAGGAAGTGACTCAGTGTCGAACCTCGGACCTTCCTTGCGGGAGTCTAAATCTGTTCGTGTGGCAGCCACTTTCCATCCAGTGCTCTTGAAGACGACCTGACCTAAAGACACTGACGTTCTGGCGTGGCCCGGAGTCCGCTGTGTGTTTACATGCGACCCCCTGTGCACTTGACCCCAAATCCACGTGGGACCTCTGTTGAGAGAAGTCCTGCTGCTGTGGGCCCCAGGGTCTGTCCCCGGTGGGAGCTCTGGGGGCCCCCTGCTCATTTCTCATTAGCTCTGTGGCGCCACTGGAAACTCCTGAGGCTCCAGGAATGCTTCCCTCTCTGGAGGGTTGGGGAAGCCCCCCCGTTTCCCAACTAGAATGGGGGAGCGGGAGTCCCTAGAGGGCACAAGAGGTCATCAGATATTCCCACAGCCACGCGCACACTAGCGCTCCAGAGAAGCCTGCTCCTTCACACCTCAGGACACTTTGCCGGTATGTGTAAATAAACATAGAGGGGAAGCTCAAAAATGTCAGTCAAAATAAAATCTCATCTCAAAACTAAATGCTTCGCTAAGTCTCAGATGAAGAACCTTGCCCCTGTGTTGTTCAGTTGCTAAGTCGTGCCTTGACTCTCTGTGACCCCATGGACTGCAGCCCGCCAGGCTCTTCTGTCCTCTGTCTCCCAAAGTCAAATTCATGTGAATTTGCTGAGTCACAAGTGAAAACCCTTGATGCTAAGGATTACTGCAATACTTAACATGTATCTTATGCGTATGAAGTCTTCCATCCCACAAATGTGTGTTAAGCCTTCAGCATGTGCAAAGTACTCTGAGGGATAAAAAGATTTCTAAAACACTGTTTCCGATTAGGAGAACTTGTTCCAGTTAATTCTGAATCTTTGGGGACTAAATAAGAGAAAAGATACATTAAGAAGCAGTATTGTGGTAGAGGGGTAGTCTTGCTGGTGGCCTTCCCAGGACCTGAGCCAACCTCACAGCTGAGAAATGGCCTTCTGTGGGAAAGCCTTCCAACCTCAGGCAAGGGCTCATCACCCAGCTGGTTCAGTGGAGCAGAAGGAAAATGGAATCCAGCTCCCTGGAAGCAAGTTTCCTAAAAAAAAAAAAAAAAAAAAAATAAGATTGGAGAGCTTGGCCTAACTAGAGATGTTAAGAGTCTAAATGAAAGAGGAAACTCTCATCATGGATGAGAAAGTGGGGTTTAGCTGTTCAACACTCAGAAGTCAGTTAGGAGGCCAGGTTGGTGGAAAGGAAAGTGCTTTATCCTGGATGCTGGCAGCTGGTGGGGAGGGCAGGTGACCGTCCAAAGACCAACTCCCCTATCCCACCCCTGACAATCAGGGGGAAAGAGCTTTTATAGACTGGAGGGGGCTGCATGCAAAAATAGCACAGTCAGCTCTAACAGTCATCTTGAAATTGGTCATCCGTGGTCTGACCAGCACCATCTTGGTTGTTTTAGGTACAGTTAATTTCAGTTCCAGGGTCAGTTTGTTCCCATTTCTTTGAGGCCGAGTTTCAGAATTGTAGCAGCCAGACTTTATTTTCTTGGGCTCCAAAATCCCTGCAGATGGTGACTTTAGCCATGAAATTAAAAGACGCTTGCCCCTTGGAAGAAAAGCTATGACAAATCTAGACAGTGTATTGAAAAGCGGAGACATCACCTTGCCAACAAAGGCCCATAGCGTCAAAGCTATGGTTTTCCCAGTAGCTGTGTATGGATGTTGTGACCACATGGACTGCAGCACCCCAGGCTTCCCTGTCTGTCACCAACTCCCACAGTCAGACTGAGCAACTGAATTAAGCTGACTTATGAATGTGAGGGTTGGACCATAAAGAAGGACATAAAAGAATACTGAAGAATTGATGCTTTTGAACTGTTGTGCTGGTGAAGATTCTTGAGTCCCTAGGATTGCAAGGAGACCAAACCAGTCAATCCGGAAGGAAATCAACCCTGAATATTCTTTGGAAGGACTGATGCTGAAGCTGAAACTGCAATACTTTGGCCCCCTGATGTGAAGAGCTGACTCATTGGAAAAGATGGGAAAGATTGAAGGAGAAGGAGGCGACAGAGGATGAGATGGTTGGATGGCATCACCCACTCGATGGACATGAGTTTGAGCAAACTCAGGAAGATAGCAAAGGACAGGGAAGTCTGGAGTGCTGCAGTCTATGGGGTCACAAAGAGTCAGACACGACTTAGTGACTGAACAACACATCATGGCTACGGTCTGGTCATCATTAGTTAAATTCTTCCTCTTGGTGAGGGTCTCGGTGTCTCTAAAACATCTCGCAGGATATGGCTCAGAATATGATCTACAGCCCTTGAGGCAGAACTAAAGGTCCTTGAGTACATTGCTGTTGTTTGGTCTCTTTCAACCGTTTTCCTTTGTTTCTCCAGTTTCTCACTGCTCTGATTAAACGTGTTCTTTGTCTAAGGTTTGTCGCAGACAAAAGGCGGGCCGGGGACATGGGGGACACAAGCCGTAGGATCCCGATCCGTTTCGATCACAGTAATAAAAGCGAGCTTGCCTGGCTCACAGTTGCTGTGAGTGCATGTCATCTTGGCCTCCTCAAAGTAAATTTTAAAAGACGCTCCCCCCCCCCCCACCGCCCAGTGGGCAAATGAATTACAAAAAGTACCTCCCACCCCACCCCTCAGACAGACACAGGCCACAGGAGTGACCGCCCCCCCCACCCCAGACAGCATCCTGCCGCGAATCCCCGTGTGGGCACAGCCACTTCCGGGATGCAAGGTCCAGGGAGGTGGATGCCCGCTCTTTCCAAGCCCATCTGGCCCAGCCCTTTGCACGGCACAGACAGTACCAGTGTACACCAGCCCCTGGCTCCAAGCTCCAGTTTGGTGCTTAATAAATATCTGCAAAACGTGTTTGACAGAAAACAGCAAAATTCTGTAAAGCAATTAAAAAATAATTTTAAATGTTAAAAAATAAATTTAAAAATAATTGAAAATTTAAAAATAAATTTTAAATTATTAAAAAATAATTTTTAAAAAGAAAAAATAATAGTAATAACTATGTGAAATGAATGTTTCATAATATAAAATTATATCAGAGCACCCTGTTATTTCCTTGTAGCAATTACTGCCACAGTGTATTTTATTCAAGGCTGTTAGTAGACTTGCTAATGGTCAACAGCAGATAAAGAAGAGAGTAATGGGACAGAGCTGAAACAAGGAGGAGAGGGACAAGGTTGACATAGTTGAGTTTGTATTCAAGAAAATCTGTGCCCATTTCTTTGCAAAGTAAATTAGATATAAGCATCCAAGCCATGTACAGTTCTATAAGCAAGTGAAATATATTGAACAAGCATGTGTGTGTGTGTGTGTGTGTGTGTGTGTGTGTGGTGACCAACTGGAGGTGGGAGCCAGGAGAACCAGTTCACGAGAGCCAGTTATGCACATCTTTTTCCAACTCTGTGTTCATTAACTTCATGTCACTCACTTGAAATAGACCATGATGACAGAGAGAATATCACAGGGCTGAATTTTTTTCAGAAGGGCTGGGGAGAAGCTGTTTACTAGCATACTACTCTGTGTGAGTGGTCCATTTAATTTTTTTAAGTACAAAGGTCTTTAGAACTTACACAGTACAAGGTTGTAAATAGACAGCTTTGGGTAACAAGCAACTTAAACTTAGCTTTAGTTAACCTTCTGTGTGGTCCATGTTGTATATTTGGGCCACCAGTGTAATTAGATTAAAAATTTTGGTACACATATTAATATCATCATCTAGGATATCATATTGCTTGCTTAGAATAATTATTTTTTTAATTTAATCCATTGACTATAGCCAAATCAAATACAAAGCATTTGCAATTAGAATATATATTTCCAGGTTAACAGAGAAATTCTTCTGATGCAATGCATTGAATGTAATAGGTTAATTAAATATTATAGCCTTAATAAGTATCAGATAGTTAGGGATATCACATCCAGGTAAACATCTTTGTTTCTGCCAATATTTTAATGTTCAGAGTTTAGAAATCATGGTTAGGCCTCTTATTGCCTGCTGATCATTTATTTTTCTCTTTGTTTTCTGATCATTTCCCTTCTCTGGTTTTATAATAAAGCATCTCTCAAATTCATTGTCTAGTTGGGACACTATTA
This sequence comes from Muntiacus reevesi, assembly GCF_963930625.1. NCBI lineage: Eukaryota > Metazoa > Chordata > Mammalia > Artiodactyla > Cervidae > Muntiacus > Muntiacus reevesi. Next base: position 162,664,841 of record NC_089251.1, read on the forward strand.
TTGTAGTATTTCCACACTGTTCCCTTTCAAGAGCATTCCTACATGAAAGAATTCTTTAATCTTTATTGCATCTCTGTTTAATCTTTCAGAGACACATTCAGGTAATTTAAATTGCAATGACTGTAAGATGAAAATATATACAAAGTTTTGAAGAATGGAAGCAATTAGTGAGGTTCACAGGTCTGGAATTCGTGAAGAAGCCTTCGAAGAACGCAGTTCCCCTATTGATTTTACCTTATGGTACCATCCTTGGTTTTATTGTCTATGAAGATCGTTCAAGTGGTCGAGTAGGCACACTTCACTGGGGACACCAGCATGCTACCCCTTGACGATTCTTTTATAAATCCAGCGCAGTTTATGTCGCAGTAGATTCATGTTGAGTTATGAAGGCAATAAAGTGTTCTGTTCTATATGAAATAGATACAGAATATATCAGAAAACAAGGCTCAAGAGGAAGTCTTTTAATACCTAAGGCATCCAGCTTGCCTGCTCACTTTCAGCACGAAATTAGAGAGGCATTCTAGCAGAAAAATTCAGGCCTGTGTGTGTTAGTCGCTCAGTTGTGTCCGACTCTTTGCAATCCCGTGGACTGTACCTTGCCAGGCTCCTCTGTCCATGGGATTTCCCAGGCAAGAATACTAAAGTAGGTTGCCATTTCCTTCCCCAAAATTTAGGCCTAAATCATGCTCAAGCTCAATTTAAGAGGAACTTCAATAATAATAGTAGAACACCAGTGGCAACCAAAACAGGTGATAGTAGTTTATGTTTGCCCGGTGACTGGCATTTCACTGAGGCATAGTTCAAGCAATACACACTAACAAAAGTAACTAAGATACTATGAACTAAATAACATCTAAGTTTTATTAGATACTTTGGGAGACATGGACTGTGCTACCAGAGCCACTCAGGATGACTGAAGTGACTTGTTAATGAATCCATTCACTGAACATTATAATGAAAGATATTTATCCTTTTCAGTTGATGAACAATGTGAAGTTCATGATCCTTCAGAGTCTGAGATTTTAATGACCAGGCCACACAGAGCCTCCCGATGGGGAGTTCCAAGCAGTGGTGTGTGTCATGACGGAATCAGGGCACTTCATGTTGAATCCGCGAACATCGTGGCCCACCACCATCCACTGATCAAGAGCTGGCGATAGAAGTACCTGTCCTTAGTCAGCTACACAGAACATTGTGAAAGCAAGTTCTTACCAGATAAGATAACCTTAGATTCTTCTGCCCAGTTTCGGTCAAAACTCAAGTTGTCAAAAATAATATTTGTATTACTTTTCTTTTTCTTTCTTTTTTTTTTATTGAAGTATAGTTGATTTCCAATGTTGTGTTAGTTTCACACGAAACTATTCAGTTTCAGCGAAATGGTTCAGTTTTATAACTATATATATATATATATAGTTATTCTTTTTCAGATTCTTTTCCTCTATAGATTGTTACAAGATGTTGAGTATCCCCTGCTATATAGCAGGTCCTTGTTGATTATCTGTTTTATATATAGTGGTGTGTATTTGTTAATCCCAAACTCTTAATGTATCCCTCCCTCACCCTCTTTCCCCTTTGGTAACTATAAGTTTATTTTATGTGTCTGTGAGTCTATTTCTGTGTTGTAAATAAGTTCATTTGTATCATTTTGTTAGACTCCACGTATAAGTGATATCAAATGATATTTGTTTTTCTCTGTCTGACTTACTTCCATCTATGTTGGGGCAAATGGCATTATTTCAGTTTTTTAATGGCTGAGTAGTGTTCCACTGTGTATGTATATATACCATATCTTCTTTATCCATTCATCTGTTGGTAGACATTTAGGTTGCTTTCATGTCTTGGCTATTTTAAATAATACTGCTATGAACACTAGGGTGTGTGTATCTTTTCAAACTAGTTTTAATTTTTTCTGGCTATATGGTAGATATAAACCTGGTATGCCCAGGTTTTTCTGGGTCATATGGTAACTCTGTTTTTAGCATAGTGATCGCACCAGTTTACTTTCCCACCAACAGTGTAGGAGGGTCCCTTTTCTCCACACCCTCTCCAGCATTTATTATTTATAGACTTCTTGATAATGGCCATTCTGACTGGTTTGTAGTAATACCTTATTGTGGTTTTGGTTTTAACTTCTCTAGTAATTGACAATGTTGAGCATTATTCCATGTGCCTGTTGGCCATCTGTATGTTGTTTTTTGGTTTTTCTTTTTTTGGCAAGTTGTCTCTTTAGGCCTTCTCCCCTTGTATTAGGGCTTCCCTGGTGGCTCAGACGGTGAAGTGTCTGCCTGCAATGTGGGAGACCTGGGTTTGACCCCTGTGTCGGGAAGATCCCCTGGAGAAGGAAATGGCAACCCATTCCAGTATTCTTACCTGGAAAATTCCATGGACGGAGGAGCCTGGTGGGCTACAGTCTATGGGGTCACAAAGAGTCAGATACGACTGAGCGACTTCACTTTCCTTTCCCCTTATGTACGTGTTCTGCTGCTGTAACACAAATTATCACAAACTTGGTGCCTTGAAACAACACAGATTTATTACTTTGTAGATCTAGAGGTCAGTAATCTGGTATCAGCCTCAGGGGCTGAAATCGGGGTGTCCGCAGGCCCGTCTGCCTGTCTGGAGGGCGCAGGGAGCCTCTGGTCTCTGCCTTTTCTGGTCTCTAGAGGCACCGCATTCCCGAGCCCAGGTCCCCTTCCTCCCCTCCAAGTCAGCAGTGTTGTAACTCCCTGACCTTTCTTTTAAATCACATCTCCATCAAACTACAGGCAGGAAAGTTGTTCTGATTTGGAGGATTTGGGAATTACATGGGTCCACCCGGGTGGTCAGGACAGACTCGCCATCACAGGGTCCTTAACCCTAATCACACGGTCCCATGCCGCATAAGGTTAGCATATTCTCCAAGTTCTGGGGATTGGGGCCACAGGCAGCTTTTCGAGCAGCCCGTATTCTGCCTCCCATAATATTCATAAAGAATGATATAGAGAATATCCATCCTTGTAGGCATTTTATCATTTATCCTGAATCAAGCTCCCCAGACAAATTTAAGTGAAACTGGTGTCATACCCAAAGTATTATTTTATCTATTGCCACAGTAATTCTGTGTAATCATCAGCTACAGCGCTTGAGTGGCATGCAAAGATAAAAATGCAATTTTGCCCCTAAGTCTCTGGTTCGGCTGGGCGGTTCTGCTGACCTTGGCTGGGCCTGCTCAGTGTCCGCAGTCGGTTGGCCGGTCTTGGAGGGGCCTGGCGGGAACAGCAGGTCTGGCTCCCAAAGGCTTCCATGTGGTTCCTCTTCCTCCAGCCAGCCTGGCTCTCAGGGTGGAGGCAGTGGGCTAAGGGCAAGAGGAGAAGTGGGCAAGGTCTCCGAGGCCTGGGCTCAGAAACACACATTGTAACTTTCACCCCATCCTATCGGCCAACATTAGTCACAAGGCCGGTCCAGCCTCAAGTAGTGAGGAAAGAGCTGGGAACCCAGAGGTCGTAAGGATGTGGGTCTGTGGAAGTGTGGAGAAGAGGGTCGTTTTGCAGTTACCCTGCCTCATAGGCACTTAGCAGCTTGGTATCCATTTGGGTCACTTTCTGAAATGCTGAGTAGAAATTTATCTCAGATCTTGATGCAAGGACAAACTCTGCTTCTGAGTCTCTGGTGTGATTATGGACACAGGACGATCACAGCTCATGACACATGACTAAAGAAGGGTAGGCCAGCCCGGTCCTTGGAAGAGAGAGTCCCTGGTAATATTGATATATGGTGACCCCAACATAGTGCCAGGCACCAAGGTATACTAAAAGATGACTTGACTAAATGGTTTTATCTGATGAATAACGCGAATATTACAATTCACCGCTTTACTTTAGCAGCTGGGAGTCTCTGTAACAGGGTGGTATTTCTAGGTACAGACTTTAAATATGGTTTCATTTGATTATTCTGATTGATTTTTCCATTAGCCTGATTTAATTTTCTGTTTACTGTTATAACTGTAGGTAATCTGGCCATCTCAAATCCTTCTTCGAGTGAGATAAGCCGAAAATAAAATTTCCAACCTATAAAGCTGGTAAAGAATTAGCTCGTCATTGGTGAAGCCTTAAAGCAATGGAGACAGAAATGGGGCCAGTTTCATTGATTTTCTCGGTTTGGTAGCATTGTGTGTGAGGGGAAAAAAATGCACGAAATTAACAACTCAGCCTTTTTCTATCTTTGTATACTTGGGCAAGTCACTTAGCTCATGTGAGCCCATCTATAAAATAGCAAGAATAATAATAACAACAACAACGACGGACTTCCCTGGTAGCTCAGCAGGTAAAGAATCTGCCTGCTGATGCAAAAGACACAGGAGATGAGGGTTTGATCCCTGGGTTGGGATGTTCCCCTGGAGGAGGGCATGGCAACCCACCCCAGTATTCCTGTCTGGAGAATTCCATGGCCAGAGGAGCCTGGCGGGATACTGTCTGTGGGTCTGCAAAAAAGTCAGACAGGAAGTGACTTAGTACGCACACACACACGCATGCAACAACAACAATAATAATAATAATTTTGGCAAAATTGGGTGATGGCCAGGCACGAGGGATATAAAGGAATGAAAACCCTCTCAGCACCTGCCTGGGACCCTCATAAACACTTGATCAGTAATCAGCTGGGGGATGGGAAGCCCTCAGACGCGGTGCCTTTCTTCCACCCATCCTGTTAACGTGCATGTTTGTCTGTGTCCGGGGCGTGCAGAGGACAAACTCAGCTGCTGCGGACTCAAGGGCACCAAAGATGGCAGCTTTCTATCCCTGCCAGGTGACGGTCATCTGTGATCAACGGTGTAGCTTCCCTTTCACTTTCCGTTTCTCAAAGAACATTTCCAAGTGATTCGACTTCCTGAACAGGAATTTGGTGGAGGAAATGCACACGTGCCTTGGGTTCCCAGTCAGAAGGCCGTGAAATGGGGTATATCTCCTGCCATATCTATAAACAAGGGCATCACAGTTGCCCACCATTTCAGGCCTCCAAATGTGAATTTCTGAGCCCAGAGGGCGTCCAGAAGGAAGAACAGTGCCTTCCATCCAGCAGCTGCTGGCTTCCGTATGAAAAAAAAACCAAGAAGCAGGGTGCTGGCCCCAGATAGCTGAGACGCGTATGAAAGTGAGCCCAGATGCTTGCATCACAGGAGAGCCCTAAACTCCTCAGTTTGAGATATCTGGTTTTCCTTAACTGGCCATCATCTTTGATATTCAGACTGTCCGCCCCTTTTGTGGCAAACTTCTACATCCCCTGACTCCCCCTCCGCCCTCCTCGGAGCAGTTTCTGAGATGCTGCCTCCCTAGCTTAAAGTCCTACGAGTTCCCACTGAACAGAACAGCGGTCAGCTTTCAGGTTGTGGCTCATGTTTTTAAGTTGATAAGACCAAGACAGGAGTCCTGCCTCATCTGCTTTCTGCCTGTTTCATCGTCTCATCAGCCTGCCCTGAGCGGGCCAGGACTCCCTTGACATTGATTATTTAACCTGATTTCCTTCTTGGAAAGGAATTGGAATCAGGAGTTGGAATCAGAAAGAGAGGAATGGGATTCTGGGGATGACCGACCCTCCCAGTGGACCGGCCCTGGAAAGGCAGCTGCCGGCTGAGCCTTGCGTTTCTCTGTGTCTGTGCCAGGTTCGTGCTGCAGGGCATGGTCCTTTGCTGTGTCCTCCCCCCGCCCCACCCCGTCTTACATCAAACCCCACCCACAGGCACACACGACTCTAGTAAACGGATGGTTGTTAGGAATCCGAAGTCTCATTTTCGCATTCAGCGGTTGACATACCATTTGCTTGGGCAGAGTGGAAGTAGAAACAAGCTAAAATAAACATATCTGATGTTTTGAAATGTGTTTTAAAAACAAACAGCCACCCGGCCTTCAGAATTTCCCATCAGCCTCCTGTGATCCCACCCATCAGAGAACTGTGGGTCCCGCAGCCAACTCCACGCTGACAGCTCTGTCCTTTCGCACCTCCCTATCTGCGGGGAAGGCCGGTGAATGTCCCAACAGGGACACGCTTCTTTTTCTCTGTGCTGATAATAAGCCAAGTGTTGTTCTTAAAAAATTTAGTCTTCAAAAATCCTCCGAAGCAGTATTTTTTCACCTCCACAGAGTGGGCCCTGCTTCACTCAGTATTTGATAAACACAACATTCTGTGCAAACAGTTTGGTTCTGAAAGTCATAATCCTTCTGGAACTCAAAACCTTCAACTTAGCCTAATTTTGGTTCTAACCACTGTTGAGTTGAAGATAGTTTTGGAACATGTTCCTGTTGGTACACAAAACAGTTCTTTTTTTTTTTTTTCTTGTTGTTATTCAGTCACTCAGTCATGTCCAACTCTTTGCGACCCCATGAACTACAGCACACCAGGCTCCCCGGTCCTTCAGCATCTCCCAGAGTTTGCTCAAACTCATGACCATTGAGTCAGTGATGCTGTCTTATCATCTCATCCTCTGTCGTCTCCTTCTCCTCCTGCCTTCAGTCTTTCCCAGCATCAGGGTCTTTTCCAATGAGTCAGTTCTTTGCATCAGGTGGCCAAAGTATTGGAGCTTCAGCTTCAGCATCAGTCCTTCCTATGAATATCTGATTTCCTTTAGGATGGACTAGTTTGATCTCCTTGCAGTCTTTTTGGGAACAATTAGATTCTGATCAATCTGACCACAATGAATGGAACCTCGATTATGGGCTAGACATTTTCGGTAGGTGCTGGAAACACAGGACCAGACCACCCTGCCTGCCCTCGGGGAATCCACGATCTACCGGATAAGTCCACAACAGACTTTTCCAAGTGCTGTGATTCAGCTCTGCCTAGAAAGCTGTGTTATTATTGTCTTGCCTTTTCACTAAGACAGGCAGTAATAGAAGTAAGTAAAGAGTCATTTACATTAAAGACATTTGATTTTAAAATAATGAAAACCTACACAACAGGTTTTTTTTCCCCAGAAAATTTCCAAAGTGATACTGGAAGTCTTCCTTCCTGATCTCAGTTTTCTATGAGGATCCACTCTGCTCCCAGGCCCTATGCACCTGGAGTGATTTTTCTCAGATGGTATTTTGGAGCGGACTGAGGTCTATCTGTGTACAAAGGTCTACAAGGAAGAGGAAGAGGAGGTGGAGGGGAGCAGCACCCTTTAAAATAAATATTTTAATCCTTATTAATTTTTGATACTGTGTTACCTTGTTGACACAGAGAACTCAGAAAGGCCTTTTCCACTGAAAAATAAACGCTAGCCGCAAAGACATTTACACCATCATGCTCGTGACCTCCTGAGCTGTCGCACAGCCCATCCCATGGTGAAGCAGTCGTGGTAATGACCGATTGAGTTGTCACATGATGTGCTAACACACAATGACACCGTGGAAAGCATGGCGGTGTCTGTGACTCTCCGTTCTCTGTGAATGAACTCGAGTCGAATCTCCCGTGTCATTTTCTACATCTCTATCGAGATGTTCTGTCAAGGAAATGTATTTTTATTTTTGTTACATGTCCATATACTTTCTCAATTTATATATGAATCTGTCTCATCATCATTAGTAAAAAAAATGATACTGACCCACTATAAACTGGTGTCTCGTTCAGTTCAGTTCAGTCACTCAGTCGTGTCCGACTCTTTGCGACCCCAAGGACTCTGGCACGCCAGGCTTCCCTGTCCATCACTGGCTCCCAGAGCTTGCTCAGGCTCATGTCCATTGAGTAGTCGGTGATGGCTACTGCTAAGAAAATTCATAGAAATCTCGTTATGTTCAGATTTTGAAAATTGTACGTGAAACTGGTTTATTATACAAATTCTGTCAAAAATATAATCTTAGCATATTAATAGTGGGATTTAGCCTATTTTCTTTATAGAGAAAATAGAAACTATGATTAAAGCATGAGCCTATACGTAATGTGTTTAAAGTTAAAGGAAAAGGCAAAATATCTTTTTCTCACATACAAATTGAAAGGACTTCCATTTGTGTTTGTCTTGCACAGGGCTGAGGTCAGCATGGCCATTAGAAAATGAAGTTACTTTAGCTCCGAAATGTCCTTAGACTTGATGATACAACATCTGTCCTCGGGCATCACCCACCCTTTTGCGTACTTGGGATCTCTGGGTTCTTTGTTCACGTATGTGTGATGGGATTGGGGCGGAGAGGAGATCCCGCAAACTTGGCCTGGGTCCTCTGCAGAAGTGAAAGCCACAAGAATTGAAGCTGATGTTCGGAGATAGTCCAGTGCTGCTGTCATCTTTGCATGACATTTTCCATTATCCTTGCTCTGACTGTTTACTGGAAATACCAGCTTTCTGTACCCTTAAGACAGTGAGACTATGTTCTGTCGTGTACTTCTAGAAGCTGTCACAATGCCCTATAGGGCATCCTAGCTGTTGTCCTAAATTGAGATGACAGTGTTGCTCATATTAAATTGCCTTCTCGCTTGGCTCGGCATGCTGGGATCCATATCTATTAATGCAAGAGTGTCCAAATGTCCTGCCAGGAAAGCAATTTGTTCCTCAGTAGGGCGTCGGGGAAGCAGCTGGTCTAAGAAGCCATCAGAGGTGATGTTAGGGGCAAGTTGTGTTTTTCTTGATTTAATGGAAAATCTTACTGATCCATCGCCTCACTTGTCCTCACCACTTGCCAAATGAGGTCACACAAATCCATCTTCAGCCCTCTCCTCTTCCTCCCAACAGGCCTGGCATCACTCTCTCGTGGGGAGTCAGCCCTCCACACAGCCCGAGCTTCATAATAGACATTGTGACAACACCAAACACATTGTTCATGGATTTTTTTAATGCCCTGGAGAGGCAACACAACTTGAAAACATTCCATTAAATGTCACACTTCAGCCAGCTCAGTTTTTTTTCACCAAGTCCTCTCCAAGGAGAACTCTGTACACACACCATATCCGTACTTGCTTCCTGCAACTCTCCCCAACCTCAGCTTTCTCGTGAGCGCAGTTCACGGACTCCAAGTCCCCTGGCCTCCGTAGCTATACTTCTGCTGTGCATATTCAGTGACTACCACTCAACCAGTCATTCGAGAGCGATGACTGGATACCAAGTTCACACTCACGATGTACCATGAGGCTTATCCTCAGGTGTCTAAGTGAACAAGAAATGCTCACCTCAGCTCTGATAGGAAGGGTGCTTATGGCCCCAGTAATTGAACTGAGATGCCTAATAGTCCAGAGATGGAACAGACCTCCAAAATGGACCATGGTTAGAAAGTCCCTGCCCTCAGAGTGTATGTGTTAGAGACATGTCTAATAAAGTGTCTTATGCACGGAAAACTCCAGCATACTTTAAAATACAGCAGCGATGCTTGTACCAAGCGCACAGCTAGAGGTAACGTCTCATTTCTCTGAGGGCAGAGTTTATGCGGGTTTTTGTTCAAATATAAAAACAGCATGTTCAATAATCAGGAGGAAAGAGGGCTTCCTCGGGACAACCACTGTGTCTTTAATGTGCTCTCCTGTGCAGCTGAATTTCTTGGTGATTTTTATGGGACTCTATTACAAAGAAGATTCTACCCCAGTTTCATCTTGGTTTTAATAATTTGTCAGAGCTGTAAAGTTGGTTCAGCAACAGCTTATCTGAAATGGAAAGTATGTTCTTCCATGGCACCAAACAAAGATGTTCAGGCAAATGAATAATGTGAATCATAATTTAGGCAGGTGCTCACGTGCGGTCATTCTCTCTGTCCCTCATGTTCGTCACTTTGTCTGGAGCCAGAGGCTTCCTGTTCCATCACCTTTCCCCAGGACTCACCCCCAGCTCCAACTCTGTCCAGTGAGTGTTGGTGCTAATAGCTGTCTTATCACTTTGAGATTCTGCAGAGGACTAACTCTTGGCCCGGGGTTTAATAAATGGTTGCAAGTATAGGAAAAGATCAGTAAACGCTGCTTGCTTAGTAACAATGCTCCATCACCTTCCTTGTATCTGACTATGGCTCATCGTTGATTTCAGCAAACATTTATTTACTCTGTCAGATCACGATGAAGACTAGGCTTCACGTCAGCAACACAGAGATGACTGGGAAGAGTTTGTCTAGTCTTTATGTGAAGTGTCTTCACTTCCTTTTCATTTTGGAAGACCAGTTTTCTCACAGGTCAAATTTACATTAAACATCGGATTCCTCTTTTGATGGTAATCAAGATATTTTGCAGAGCCATCTGTAAATTCTTGAGCATACTTTAATATTTTCCAACTTCCTAGTTAAATAAGACCCAGAATTACAAACTTTAGGGCACCTTGGGCCATAATCTTCTCTGTTGATCTTTAACTAATAACTACTTACCTTTGGGTCTGGCCAGAATTTTTTTCCTCCAAGATTATGTTGGAATAAAGAAATGATTCTTCTTTTAGGTTTGAGTGTATAAAAAAACCAAAAAGTGAATAAGCTCACAAGAGTCATTAAAAATATTTTAAAAAGTAATTTTTGACATACATTTAAAATTTATTATAGTACGTATGGAAGAACCAAATTTCAGAATCCTTTATCCATATTTCCTAAAATATCTTACACAGCTCTTACATAACTTTTATAACATTTAATTTACCAAATTCTCTTTTATAGCAAATGAGAATAATTAACAAGTGTAATGATACCATCATTAAAAATGTATCATCGGAAGCCCCAAAGTCTGGTCCATTAGCCATGCACCTGCCAATAGCAACAGCAAGCATCTCATGACCTGTCTTCCCCGGTGAGATTATAACTTGGCAAAGCTTGCACTCAAACGACTTCTCCTGACCACCAGTTCCATCCTCTTCCCTCTTATTTATCTTGCCTGTCACTCCTCCTTAGAAAGAAATTAAATCGGCATATATGAACTTTCTCTTTACTAAATCCCCTCTAGTTGCTACCAAACCCTGCTCTCTTCAAGGTGGTTTCACATTGATTGACAGTGTACTCTTATCTGGGCTTCCCAGGTGGTACTAGTGGTAAAGAACCCGGCTGCCAATGCAGGAGACTCAGGTTTGATCCCTGGGCCAGGAAGATCCTCTGGGGGAGGGCATGGCAACCCACTCCAGTATTCTTGCCTGGAGAATCCCATGGACAGAGGAGCCTGGCGGGCTACGGTCCATGGGGTCACACAGAGTCAGACACGACTGAAGTGACTTGGAAGCAACAGCATACACCTATCCTAGTCCTGGGTGTGTGCAACAGACTGAAGCCAAGAAACTCTCTTCTTCCACCGCTCATTCTGTCTGGATCCTCCAAGGTGCTGTAAGAATGGGACCAAGGATAAAAGTAAATATTACGTTTAAAAATTCTTACCCTTCCTTGAGTGGAATCTATCTGAGTATATCATCAAGGCTCACTTCATGTAAAATTGCAAGGGAAAGCATAAAAGAGGAGCACCCATCTTTTTTCATCTCTTTCCTCTTTTCATCCCCTCCTAAGTACCTCCTCACTCCTGGCTGTTCCTGATCTACAGCCCTCAAGGGTGTCGTTGGGATCAACCCCCCGGGTTCAACCCACCTCTGATTATACCGAGTCCACCCAGCGTGTGATATCATCCCTCCATTGTGTGCGTCCCACAGTTCCTAGGGAAATATGTGAATATTCTCATAATCCTTCGATCTTAGTAACCAGGAGGTAAATTAGTGCCCTTCCTTCTGAATAATGCATCTTCATGAAGACTCTTCTCTCTCATCATTCCGAGAAACTGTAACAGTGTTCTCTCTTAGGTGAGAAAGGGAGATGCTCTGCCAGAAAGCTGGGGGAGATCTTTAAGGTGAACAGGGTTGGAGGAGCGCCTTGAACAGCAGCAGGGACTTTGGCTGCTTTACTAATCCGCAGGTTCAGCCCCATGTCTGCAGGGTGTCAGGACGGATGTGAATGGAAGGGGCAGGAAGGTGCAGCTGTGAGCAGATGGGCAGCCTCTTGTCCGTCCAAGGCCAGGTGCCTCCACGTAGCATGTGTCCTGACTCCGCGGGCCAGGATGTGGGCCTTCCTGATAGAACGCATCCTCATCCGAACTCTTGTCCTCCCAGAAGCGGCCTCACCACCTGCATCCCTCCCCCTCCCTTCTTCCCGCCCTACTCCCCACCTCGCCCTGACCCGCCGCAACTTGGAGATCAAACCTCCTCTCCACAACAGTTAGGAACCCACCTGCCGATGCAGGAGACACGGGAGATGTGGGTTCGATACCTGGGTGGGGAAGATCCCCTGGAGGAGGAAATGGCAACCCACTCCGGTATCCTTGCCTGCAGAATCCCACGGACAGAGGAGCCTGGCGGGCTACGGTCCATGGGGTCGCAGAGTCAGACATGACTGAGCAGAGCACGTACATAATCGATGGACAACGTTGTTGTTCTTCAGGTGCTTCCGGTGCACGGCAAAGGGATTCAGTGAGCCATATACGTGTATCTATTCTTTCTTCAAATTATTTTCCCACTTGGGTTATCTCAGTCTTTTCGACGTTCCACTTTGCTCACTCACAGCGCCACCCTCTCAGTTAGCAAATGCTTGTCCTAGACTCTTGTCCCACGAGGCGGGAGGCCGCAGGGAACCTGGCCGTGGGCACCTGGGGGAGCCTCCCTGGTACTTGTGCCCTGGCACCCCGGCTTGACTGGGCTGCCTCTGGGCTGGTGTTGGTGTGAGGCTGGAGTGCTGGCCGGGAACCACCACAGAAGGTGGGGGCGCCGGGCGGGGGCAGCCGAGAGTCCGGGACTCTGAGGCTTGAGTTCCCCTCTCCTCTAGACCCCCCAGCCGGCCCAAGCGCGGCCTCTCAGCCCAGCCTCTGTTGGGGGCACTGGGGAAATGCCAGCTGTTTCTGGGCCCTTGTCCTGCTCTCTCTGCAGAGGGCACATCATTCCTTCAATATCTAGCTATACTAGGTGGTTATGCCTAAACAGTGGTGATTCCATTGGCTAAAACCCCACTTTAAGGTGAAAGTTAGCCAATCAGTAAGTGGGTGCCATGACTTTTATAAGCAGTTGATGAGCATGTAGAAATCTAGAAACTCAGGAGATCGCCATGAAATCTTTTTAACTTCATCTTTATTTATTCAATATTCAAATCAGTGCTAGAGAAAGCATGCTTTCTTCGTTATGGTAGAGAATGAAATATAGCTTCAAATGAAGCACAAATGAAATAATACAACTCACTCCTTATTTTAAATGATCCTCCTTTCAAGGTGGAAACCCTGATTCTCATGGCCCGGATGTCTTACAACCGAATGCCTAAAAAATAAAAATATAAAGGCAAGTAGTCATATAAGAAGCAGCCCCACAAAATTATTTTGACTGTGAATGGGAATGTATAAAACACATGCATGTGGATAAAATCTCAGAGGACATCCAGAATAAAGGAAATTATGGAGTAAACGTGGTGATATTGTAACAGGGGGGAAGGGGCAGGATATGCAGCTTTTGAAAGAATGACATAGCTCAAGGACACAACATAAAATCAATTAAAATCAAATGGGACCGAGATGGCAAACAAGACTAGACCTTGATCCTCAGTCAGCAAGTGAAATGGCATACCCAGAGGTGCCCTGACAGTTCCAAGGCTTGGTTAGAAGACCACAGAGTGGGCGGCGGCCCAGATCTTGGAGATCTCACCCCCTTCCCAAAAATAGTTGGAATAACCCTCCCACTCATTAGCATGTGAAATTGCCCAGTCTATAAAAACTCAGTTCAGTTCAGTTGAGTCCCTCAGTTGTGTCTGACTCTTTGCCACCCCATGGACTACAACACTCCAGGTCTCCCTGTCCATCACCAACTCCCGGAGTTTACCCAAACTCATGTCCATTGAGTCAGTGATGCCATCCAACTATCTCATCCTCTGTTGTCCTCTTCTCCTTCCACCTTCAATCTTTCCCAGCATCAGGGTCTTTTCCGATGAGTCAGTTCTTCACATCAGGTGGCCAAAATATTAGAGTTTCAGCTTCAGCATCAGTCCTTCCAATGAATATTCAGGACTGATCTCCTTTAGGATGGACTGGTTGGATCCCCTTGCAGTCCAAGGGACTCTCAAGAGTCTTCTCCAACACCACAGTTCAAAAGCATCAATTCTTTGGCACTCAGCCTTCTTTATGGTCCAACTCTCACATCCATACATGACTACTGGAAAAACCATAGCTTTGACAAGATGGACCTTTGTTGGCAAAGTAATGTCTCTGCTTTTTAATGTGCTGTCTAGGTTGGTCATAACTTTTCTTCCAAGGACCGCCAAATTTCAGGTTGGCCACACTTGCCCTCTGCCATGGCACACACTTTGTCTGTGAAGAGTGCTTCTCTGCGTATCTGAATAAATCCACTTCTTACCTGTCATTCTGTCTCTCGCTGAATTGTTTCTGCGATGAGACATCAAGAACCTGAGCTACATTAGGTCCTGAAACCAAAATACCATGGGTTTTGGCTGGGTTTGAGTCCCAAGCAGGGTTTTGGCTCGGTTCAAGTCCCCGCACATGGTTCAAGTCCCAGTCTGTGGTAAATGGTTTCAGTATTACAGGCATTTCCGCTCCTTTGGTGTTTAACAGTCTGCAGGGCGGTTCGGAGTTTCCTTACAACACAGAGGAGGGGGTCAGAGGTGCGTGTTGATTTCTCCCCTCAGTACCGGATATACAATAGATGTGCAGTAAATGAAGGTGAATAACAATAAAAGTTGTCCAATAAAAAGTTAACAATAAAAGTATAACAGTAAAATGGGACTTATCAGGATAGTCAATTTGCACGTTAATAGCACAATTTAGAGAATAGCCTGGAGACAGTGCACATTTGCCTAATACCTTTTTAAGGGACTAAGACACGGATGGAATTGCTACCGTGCATCTTGAGATAAGGATATTTCCCCTGGTCCATCTTTCGCTGGGGGTTGGGGCTCTTCACGCTCACCTCAGAGCTGAGTCCCCACCCGAGACCCTGGGACTCTCTTGGCCTCAGATGCAAGGAAGCCTAAAGTGGCCACGTGGCTGCACCCAGGGCAGCAGCGCCTTCCTCGTGGGCACGTGGAGCTTCAAGCATGTGTGCCAAGGGGCGCATTCCGGCCCTTCCTTCTCCCGGTGACAGAGGTCTCCCCTAGTCTCTAGTAGCTGAGTCCTCTTCCCCTGGACCCAGTCTCTGCAAAACAGGGCTGCCAGCCCAGCTCTGAGCATCCCGGAGACTTGTCACCCACCAGCTCTGACTTCCTCCTCTCCCATCACCCCTCCTCCCCACTTGAATCAAAGCCGCTGATGCCAACAACCTAGGTTCTCTTTGCTCCTCTCCGTCCCTTACGTCCAGATCTGCTCAAGTCCATCCCCTAGGTAACCTCCCCTGGTACTATTCTGCCTCAGGCCTTTCCCTCCTCCTTCCTTATGTCCATAATCCCCCCTCCATGCCCCCATAAACTCTGCCACTCAAGAACTGTTCTCAGTCCCATTCCTAGCTTTACATGGTCTGACCCTGCTCACATCATTTCCAGAATTATGGGCCCATTCAGCATACCCGCCCGGGCCACCCAGAGTCTGGGCCCAGCGGGCAGAATCTCTCCAGTTTGCAGAAACTTGAGAAAGGAAGTCTCTGGGCTTGTACTCTCTACAGTCCTTTCTCATTGGCCCGTTTACCCATTCTTCCATCCCTTCACTCATTCATTCCTTCAGTGGACCACACATTCGCAGTTCCGGAGATCCCAGCCATGCTGAGAAATAGTCTTGATGACGGGGTTCCAGAGACACAGGTGTCTGCTTTCTGATCAGTGTGTGGAGTGCTCTCCTTCCAGAGAGAGGATAAGCGTTTGTTTCAGGGGACACCAAAGCCAACCAAGGGCTTCCCCAGGGGCTCAGCAGTAAAGAATCCTCCTGCAATGCAGGAGACAAAGGAGATGAGGGTTCGATCCCTGGGCTGGGAAGATCCCCCTAGAGGAGGAAATGGCAACCCACTCGAGTATTCTTGCCTGGAGAATCCCATGGATGGAGGAGCCTGGTGGAATACAGTCCATAGGGTTGCGGAGAGTCAGACACAATTAAAGTGACTTAGCACGCATGCGTGCAAAGTAAACCAAATTGGCTGAAACGATTCACGAAGCTCCATGGGCAGTAACGCAGGTCCTGTCGGGGCAGGGACAGAGCCTGGCGCGGCTGCTTCCAGGAGGAGCAAGGCCTGCAGCCTGCACGAAGCAGGAGGGCCTCAGGACTGGCCTGGGGCCGACAGGCAGACAGTAGGGCTCCGGGCTGCCAGGGAGTCAGACCCTTGTTCTTTGGGTGAGAACTACTGAAATTCCAGCCCTTGTGTAACTAACTCTTCATAGACCTTTATGGTTTACAAAATGCTGGTGTGTCTATTGTCTCGATTGGTGTGGATTAGTCACTCAGTCGTGTCCAACTCTCTCCGAATGCATGGACTGTAGCCCACCAGGCTCCTCTGTCCATGGGATTCTCCAGGCGAGAACACTGGAGTGGGTTGCCATGTCCTTCTCCAGGGGATCTTCCTGACCCAAGAATCGAACCCATGTCTCCTGTGTCTCCTGCTTTGCAGGCAGATTCTTTACCACTGAGCCACTAGTGAAAGTGAAAGTCACTCAGTAGTGTCTGACTCTTTGCAGCCCCGTGGACGATATAGTCCATGGAATTCTCCAGGCCAGAATACTGGAGTGGGCAGCTGTTCCCTTCTCCAAGGGATCTTCACAACCCAGGGATCGAACCCAGGTCTTCCGCATTGCAGACGGATTTTTTACCAGCTGAGCAAGCCCTCGATAATTGCCTCCACAGCTCTCTCGATGAGGAATTCTCTTTGCCACCATTTTATAGAGGAGGCAGCAAAGGGTCAGAAAAGATAAATAATTTGCCTAATGTCCCAGCTTCCAGCGAGAGAAATGGTCACTGACCCAACTCCCATACTCTGTGTAATTAATGCATTGTTTCCATAGCCCTCGTCAGGAGACTTCCATGGGGGAAAGCTGTGCTTACATTCAAAACCACAGCGTCACTGTGTGGAAATGCATGGCCCAGGGACTCAGCTGGGTTCACTCCTTGCCGCCTTTACCTTAGAAAATGTGTCTTATAAACATTGAAAAGAAAAAGCAAAAGGGCCCCTTCCAAGAGAATATGTATTCTCTAGCTCAAGTGGAAATATTGTGTCATAATCTGAAAATGTCATGGTTTCTGAGGCAGCCAAGTTGTTTTTTTCTATAAATCAGCTTACTTATCCTCATGAGTATGTGCGTGTGTGCTAAGTCATTTCAGCCGTGTCTGACTGCTCGCCATCCCATGCACTGTAGCCCTCGGCTCCTCTGTCTGTGGCTTTAAGTCTCCTCAAATCCACGTTCCTAGTGAGTGGAATCTGTCCTGGTCCTGAGCAGAGATATCATGGCAGGAATGATTACGTGGAGGCCAAAGTGATCAGGAGACTGATGTCTAATGTTTCCAAAATTCTTGTGCCTAGTCGTGTTGCTTAAACCCTCTCCAATCTTAGGGGATATTATTAGCAAGAATACTGTTTTGAAAGCCCAGAGATATTCAAAGAGAAAGGGGGGAAAAGCCCTGTCCTCTTTCTTGGGCTGGAAGTAAAGCGCTCACTTCCAACCTCCAACACCACGTGCACCAGAGTCGTTAGTAAGAGTCAGGCTGACCCTCCCGTCAGCCACGCGTCGTTGTTTTTTGCATGGGAAGAATGATCACCCCACCACCCAGCCAGGCTCTCTGGCTCTTTGGGTGAGTGTGCATGATTTGTGTGGTATTTCACCAGGAGCCCCCGTCCCAGCCCGGGGCGTTCAAGACGGTGAACCCAAGGCAGCGTGTCTCGAGGACCTGAGAGCCGTGCACTTGTTCACGTTTGAAGGTGCCCTCCTAACCCGTCCCACCGCAGCTGCCCTTCCGGCGGCTTGTCAGACACCTCTCTCTCCTGGCATGAAGTGGCTGACATGTCAGTAGCCGTTCATTTTGTCACAATCATCTTTCCCTATACTGTCTCACTAGGCCTGTTCCCCTCAGAGCCTTCCTGCTGGACAGAGCCTCTTTCCTGTTTCATCTGACTTTCACGGAGGAGGTTCCTTATGATGCCTGGACAGTCGTTTGGCTTCCAGTTGTTTTAAAACATTTTTAAATCATTTGCTGTCTGTGCTAGCTTGTGATGTTTTCAAAATTCAGAGGACTTTCCGTCAGAGTATTTTTAACTAATAAAAGTGATTTAACTGCTCCTGTGGCCATTTCGTAAGATTGTCTTTTGTGAAGCTCTTTCCATTTTTAGACTGATGCTGAGTAAGGCAGTGAAAGTAAAAATTGCTCAGTCGTGTCTGACTGTTTGCGACCCCATGGAATATTCAGTCCATGGAATTCTCCAGGCCAGGATACTGGAGAGGTTAGCCTTTCCCTTCTCCAGGGGATCTTCCCAACCCAGGGATCGAACCCAGGTCTCCTGCATTGCAGGCAGATTCTTTACCAGCTGAGCCACCAGGGAAGCCCAAGAATATTGGAGTGGGTAGCCTATCCCTTCTCCAGAGGATCTTCCTGACCCAGGAATTGAACCAGGGTCTCCTGCATTGCGGGTGGATTCTTTACCAACGGAGCAACCAGGGAAGCCCCTGAGTAAGGCACGTACATTTGTTTTGTTATTCCCATCAAACTCGACCTGATGTTGGTACACTGACCTTGACGGAAGAGCTTGTGTGCAGTGACCACGATGCACGCGTGCGTGTGCACGTGTGCACACGTCGGGGAAATGCAGACACGAGTTTCAGCTGAGTCCTTGCAGCCAGGCCCAGCATTTCTAGGGACGTAATGAGTGGTGCCGCAGAAGCCGTCTTCACTAAAGTGAGACATCCTTCTCCCAGACTAACGTTTTCCATGCCAGCTGGCAGGTTCTCTAAGATCAGACCCATCTGCCACTTGCATCCCACAGCAACCTGGCAGCTTGCTGCCTGGCTGTTCTTTTCCATCTTGACCCCTGGCCTGGGAGAGATGCAATTTAGTGATACGCCTTTAAAGAACTGTCTGGTCACTTGGGCAAGTGCATACTGTTATTTGTTCACATCATGAGGGTCTGGTGTCCCTGAATAGATGGGTGGCAGTACGACCGTGATTCCTTACGTGTCCGGTCAGCTGTCTGGAACCGAAACCCTTCACAGGCACGGCAGGCATGTGAGAGGTGACTACAAAGTCCACGAAAGGTGCATTATTTTTCTACTCATCCTTCAGAAGATTTACGTTCCTTGGCCTCACTGCCAGTTACCCAGATCTCTAAAAATAAACCCTGGACTAGGAAATGACAACCTACTCCATTATTATTGCCCAGAAAATCCCATGGACAGAGGACCTGCTGGGCTACAGTCCATGGGGTTGCAAAGGTTTGGACACAACTGAGCGACTGAGCTCTAGAAATGAAGGGACCCATCTCCAGTTTCCATCCACAGTCCTAAACCTCACCGAGCTTCTCCATTAGAAGGGCAAGTTGGTCAGTAGCAGGTGTCATCTTGTGGCTAACGTTTAAATCATTTGAACTATACATATGCAGACCTAGGTTCGATCCCTGGGTCGGGAAGATCCCCTGGAGAAGGAAATGGCAACCCACTCCAGTACTCTTGCCTGGAAAATCCCATGGGCAGAAGAGCCTGGCGGGCTACAGTCCGTGGTGTCACACAGAGTCAGATGCGACTGAGCGACTGACACGTATATACATATGCAGAAAAAAAGGAATCTAGTTTGTATTCTCTTCCTTTAATTTTTGAACTTCCAGCGTGCTTTTTATCTGGCAAATTGAACTACTCCTGCCTTGTAAAATGACTCAAACTTCATTGGCCCGTCTCTTCAGGGGTTGTCTCCTCTAGTTTTTAAAAGCTCTACAAAGAACATTTGTTTTCCTTTCTGGGAGACAGTGTCACAGTTTATCACTATGTGAGAAACGTCTTATCAAATCTTAAGATCAACTGTCCTTTGATATAGTTGGAATCCATTATCCTGAGCGAGAACTTCATTTTCTACAGCAAACAAAAGCTCAGTGCCCTCTTTAGAAATAGCATTTTCCATATTGACAGAGGAAAATTACATCTGGCCGGCTTCTCTGATGTAACAACAGCTCTTTTCCGATCCTGACACTCCCAGCACCCTCTCCTGCAACCACGGCCACAAACAGAAGGGGCCCCATTTCCACCGACTTCCCGTGGAGAGGAATCTCTCTCTGAGACATTCAGCCCAAATGACACAGGATTATACCTTCTGTCATTTCCTTTTAGAGAGAGAGAGAGAAAAAAAAAAAAAAGGAAAATTCAAAGTCTTGACTTGCTTTTATTTTCTTAAAAGTTTTCCAAAACATAACTTGGGCTTTAATAGTATTGACGCTCTTGGGTCCCTGAGTACCCAGGCTGGTTACTTATGCAAATTGCTGTGCTTTGTAATTAGGGTAAAGCATTTTGGTTAAATTGCCTTTCTACACAGACATCTCCATCTTAGACCAACCTTGGTAAATAAATTGAACCTGCTGGGTTTGAAAATTAGAAAACCAAGCACAAGTTGGGTACATTTCTTCAACCAGCTTTGCCTTGGTTTCACTGGTCTCGGATTCGATTAACTCGAAACGGCAACCAGGAGACATCAGAGCCAGCGCTATGCCTTGTGATGCCTTGACGTGCGTGCTGGCTGACTTATTACAAAGCATCGAGAGTCTCCTTCTCCACAGATTCTTGTCATCTTTCGCTGCCCCTCCTCCCCACATCTGGAATTTCATCACTCGAGAGTGGAGAGCTTTAAATTCCTTTTCTTTAAAGTCGCCTTTTACAGCACAATTTTATGAAAGTGTTTATGTAGGATGGATGTGTCTTTTGGTGGTGCAGATGTCTTCAGAAACGTATTACAGAAATAATGGGGGGGGGGGGAAGAAGGATTATTCCCCTGAGACGAGAATGAATACAAGAGCCCACGGCAAGACTAGCCTGCAGATGCAAGTCTTAGGGCCCCGCCCAGGGCTGAGCTGTGCAGTGGCTTGCATTTTTCTAATTAGTTGCCATGTTCAATTGGGATATTTAGCTTTAAAATGTAGATTTATAGCTTCTCTGTAAAAACAAAGCAAAAAGCAGAGGGGCTCTTGTTAGACAGAATGGACGTTCTCACGTGTGAAATAAGAGCAGCAAAAGGTGACATGCTCCCCCACCTTAAACACAGTTTGCCGTCACTCCCTGCTGCCCACCCGCTCCCCAGCTCCCTACCAGGCTCCAGACCCCAACTCGGCATCCTCTCTTCTTCAGCCTCTCCCATTCTTTTCGGTCTCCTGACAGATCACTTTCTTTCCGAGCAGGCAAGTAAACACCTCATGTTAAGACAGAATACTCCTTCTCGAGCACTGCTAAGAAAGATCCAGAATGTAGAGTTGCCAAGGAATGGCTGCTGAGCCAGCGCTCTCAGCAAAAAAGAAAAAGCCCCCAGGTCTCTGTGATGTGTCCCGGAGTTATTCACACAACGGCCAAGAGCCAGGAAATCGCTCTCCCCCCAGTTCCTACCTCCACTCACTCCCACCTGGCTCACCCTGGTGTTTAATTGGGGGCAAAAATGTTTAAGTGGGATGTGGATGAATTGGAAAGGATTCAATGGAGAGTGACAAACCTGATTAAAATGATTACGGGATTGCAAAATCAATCTGTGAGGAGAGGCTTGAGGAATTGGGCTTATTAAGTCTGAGGGAAAGCGAGCCCAGGGTGGATGTACTCAGTGTATTTAAAGGACATCGAGTGGTGATGCTGACCGCCCTTCTCTTGCTCTGCTGAGGACAGAGCAAATGGAAACTCGTCTTCTGAGACAGGGAGAATTTTTAATCATGTATAATGGAGAATGTCGGGACCACGAGGGCTGTCTCTTAGGAGAAGCATTTCTGAGGTTGAAAGAGCACTCACATCCGTTCTCCTTGAGACAGGTTTTGTAAGGGTAGAGAGTTGACAAGTCAGTTTATATCCTGTTCTGCCTGGAGGCAGGAGTTTGTGTAGGATGACCTTTGGGGGCATCATCTAT
Organism: Muntiacus reevesi; assembly: GCF_963930625.1. Classification (NCBI taxonomy): domain Eukaryota; kingdom Metazoa; phylum Chordata; class Mammalia; order Artiodactyla; family Cervidae; genus Muntiacus; species Muntiacus reevesi. Next base: position 162,686,750 of record NC_089251.1, read on the forward strand.
TCCTTTGAGTCTGCAGAATTATGGAATGTCTTGAATCTGATTCGAGCGTGTTCGAAAGCAAGTTCCCATCAGCTCCTTGCCATCACAAGCTGGATGACAAGAACACACACTTTTTGCTATTGAATTAACACCTGGGATCTCAGCTATTCAAGCAATCATTTCTTTTGTAGTCCGTGATTGCAAACTAACAGTCATTAGTCTGCCGTGACACATAAAAACAGCGCTGCTTTTATGCCTCACATATGGACCACTACTCTTAGTGAAATGTTTCCATGGATACGTTACATCAGAAACGTCACCACCAAACATAAGAATATAACAAGCCATTCTCATGTGTCAAAAAAGGCAGTTCACTCATTTTGTCACTATTATGTATCGGGCACATATTTACCTGCCTGGATCAGTGTTTTGTACAGAGAATATGAAGCTGAAAAGTGAGTCAGGCTCGCACTCCCCAGGGTGGTTGGCAGGGACGGGGAGTGATTCCACCCCAAGGTGAAAATCTCTTATTAGAATACAGGTCACTGAGCAGTGTAAGGAGGCCGCATGAGTACTCAATGAATGTAGGAAAAGATGAAATCCCACCTGAAGTGGGACGAAATGGTCAGAAAGCATTGACTGTGCATCATGTCAGTAGGAGTAGGATAAAAGAGGAAAGATGAAGAGCAGGCAGAGAGAAGAGGGCATGGTGAGAGAAAGGAGTTTGAAAGAAGATTCTCTTCCTGGCAGCTGTGTGCACACTGGGAGGGTTTTGGGTTCCAGCAGAAGCTGGGCTACACCCAACAGCTCCCTGGAACTTGCTCTCAACCCCTGACCAGTCAGATGCTAGCTTGCAGGAGACATCAGTTCAATTCAGTTCAGTTGCTCAGTTGTGTTCAACTCCTTGCGACCCCATGGACTGTAGCATGCCAGACTTCCCTGTCCATCACCATCTCCCAGAGCTTACTTATACTCACGTCCGTTGAGTCAGTGATGCCATCCAACTATCTCATCCTCTGTCGTCCCCTTCTCCTCCCACCTTCAATCTTTCCCAGCATCAGGGTCTTTTCAAAAAAGTCAGTTCTTCTCATCACTTGGCCAAAGTATTGGAGTTTCAGCTTCAGCATCAGTCCTTCCAATGAATTTGGATGGATTTCCTTTAGGATGGTCTGGTTGGATCTCCTTGCAGTCCAAGGAACCCTCAAGAATCTTCTTCAATACCACAGTTCAAAAGCATCAATTCTTTGGCGCTCAGCTTTCTTTATAGTCCAACTCTCATATCCATACATCACTATTGGAAAAACCATAGCTTTGACTAGATGGACCTTTGTTGGGCAAAGTAATGTCTCTGCTTTTAAATATGCTGTCTAGGTTGGTCATAACTTTTCTTCCAAAGAACAGATGTCTGTTAATTTCAAGGCTGCAGTCACCATCTACAGTGATTTAGGACCCCCAAAAAAATAAAGTCTCTCACTGTTTCCATTCTTTTCCCATCTATTTGCCATGAAGTGATGGGATCAGATGCCATGATCTTAGTTTTCTGAATGTTGGGCTTTAAGCCAACTTTTTCACTCTCCTCTTTCACTTTCATCAAGAGGCTCTTTAGTTCTTCTTTGCTTTCTGCCACAAGGGTGGTGTTATTTGCATATCTGAGGTTACTGATATTTCTCCCAGCAATCTTGATTCCAGCTTGTGCTTCATCCAGTCCAGCATTTCTTATGATGTACTCTGTATTTAAGTTAAATAAGCAGGGTGACGATATACAGCCTTGACGTACTCCTTTCCTGATTTGGCAGATTGTAACTGGTGGCGGGCACCCTCCAGTGTGTTTAAAGGATGCAGTCAGGTTATGCGGGGGCAGACAGCTGCCTCACGTGATTGAATGGCCCACCCAAGTCACTGTGTCAGGACTGAGGGCTAATGCCTGAATGCATTGGTGAGAAGCATCACTCCATCTCACGGAGATGAACAGGCTCAGCGCCACGGCCAGCAGAAACCTTGACAGACCTCACATCACACCTAAACAGGACCTACTTAGCCCCACAGCATCTTAGATGGAAAGGGAACTGAAGATTAGCCCCCAAACCTCCCACTCATGACTGACTCCGCTCCACACACATTTCCTTCGCAGGCAGACATCCAACTAAGTGGCAAGAAGTTCAGACCATTGAGCAAGAACAGCGATTTTAAAAGGAGGATTTTTTTTTTTTAAGTTCTTCCTCACAGCTTGGCCAACATTCCCCTCCCTGGAGCTTCCACTCGTCTGCCCGAGATGCACTCCTTGGAGCTTCCCGAGGTGGCTGAGCCGCCCCGGCTCTGAAGTCCGTCTCCCAGGTGCTTCGCCCTGCGGGCTCCACTCCTCCCCTGCCCTCAGGACCCTCTGCCCCTGCCCCTGGCTCCTCCCGGCCGTCCTACCTGAGTGCGGCATGCTTTGTTATCGTGGCTCCCACGCTGACCTTGTCTGCACCCCACACCATTGGCACAACCTGCCACACAGCTGCAGGAGGACAAGGGGCGACAGAGGATGAGATGGCTGGATGGCGTCACCAACTCAATGCACGTGAGTTTGGGCAAGCTCCGGGTGTTGGTGATGGACAGGGAGGCCCGGCGTGCTGCAGTCCATGGGGCCGCAAAGAGCCGGACACAATGAAGCAACTGAACAACAGCCACTCAGTCTCTTTGTCAGTCTCATCACACCTACCAAAAAACACTTAGATGCAGACGAGTTCACGCTGCACATCCCCAGTCTTCTTCAGTACCAGCTGTGCCAGGTGTCATCCAGCAAGACTGGGGTGGGCACCCCACCCCCATGCTTCCTGGGCTCCTGCTCCTCAGCCTGGGTCACTCGCGCCCTTGACCATCCCACCTACCACCCTGTCGGATTCATTGATGCCAGCACAGAGCAGCTGTTTGATAGGGGTTTGTTGATGAATCCATTAACTAGGCAGTTATCTTTTAGCTTCTAGGGAGCATTCAGTTGGTGGAAATAGAAGCCCATGACATTCGTCCTTCACCCTGTTCACTCCTGCATCAACTCCTGACTTACGATAGCGACTCAGTTAATGTGTGCAGAATGAATGGAGGGTTCTCTCATTTCAGTTCCGTCACTCAGTCGTGTCCGACTCTTTGCGACCCCATGGACTGCAGCACACCAGGCCTCCCTGGCCATCACCAACTCCCGGAGCTTGCTCAAACTCACATGTCCATCTAGTTGGTGATGCCAGCTCGATCCAACCAGCTTATCCTCTGTCGTCCCCTTCTCCTCCTGCCCTCAATCTTTCCCAGCATCAGGGTCTTTTCAAATAGGTCAGCTCTTTGCATCAGGTGGCCAAAATATTGGAGTTTCAGCTTCAGCATCAGTCCTTCCAGTGGACACCCAGGACTGATTTCCTTTAGGATGGACTGGTTGGATCTCCTTGCAGTCCAAGGGACTCTCAAGAGTCTCCTCCAACACCACAGTTCAGAAGCATCAGTTCTTCAGAGCTCAGCGGTCCTCTAGCCTTTACCTTACCCTGGACTCCCGAGGCCTATGACCCACTCCTCCCTGGCTCTCCACTCATTCTAGTGATGCTCAGGGTTGGGAGAAAGTTGTGCCAGATGGGACTGTCCTGTGGGCAAAGCCCTGACGGGTCCCTCAGCGCCCTGCTCTGTCCCCATCCCTGGACTCTGCCTCGGGAGTCAGACTCATCACAGCTCTGACTGTGGATAACTTGGTGTCCATGGTTTTAAATCATGCTCATTTAATTTATATATTAATAGTTAGTTTTGGCCCATTCTTCCAGCCTTTTGAGACCCCTTGGATCTTTCTTCAAACATCTTGATTTATTGACCATCTTGAGCTTTTTGACATCTTTGAAAAAGATTACATCCTCTTTGTCTACGTCATGTTGTTGAGGCAGCCTTAAGGCATACTAGTATCTTTTCTCATGCTGCAGGAATAAATGTGATAAAATAGTGATACGGCATAAGTCAAGGTTGAAAATCCAAATTATGGATCAAGTACAAATTATGCCTACCACAAAGCGCGCCCCCCACTACCCTACCTTGATGCTGTAGCTAAGCCTAGGGCATCTTGATAATTAGGCAGAAGGGAGGCATGGTCAGTGTCTTAATTACCGTTATCAGATGAGAAGCATATCAACACCCAAGGGGAAGCAAGCTTTTCCTAGCAGTGGATTCTAAAAGATTCCCACATTTGGTTTTGAATTATGGCTACCGTGCAGTGTTATAAATAATATTTACCGTCTTTCTTTAAAAAATAGCAACTGCAAATACGTGTAACTCTATGGCTGATTCGTGTCAATGTATGACAAAACCCACTGAAATGTTGTGAAGTAATTGGCCTCCAACTAATAAAAGAAAAAAAAAAATAGCAACTGCAGTGCTTGGTCCCATCCAGTTGGACCACTTCTGATGTGACCTTCAGTAGAAGCTCGGGGCCCAGGAGGCAGACCGTTGCCTGGGAAGCCAGCTCAACCACGAGGTAGCTCCCAATGCTGGCCCATGAGCTCACTGCTATAAATGTCCTATAAAATGGAGATCACTGTACCCATTCAATGAGTTAAGATTCTTAAAAAGCTTAGTTCAGTGATGGCAAAGTTTATTTGGGGTAAGAATGGTACTTATCCCATGTGTCATCAGAATGAAGTTCATAAAGTGTGTAAAGAACACAGTGTCCTGCAAAGATGAAATTTCACAAGTCTCTATGAGAGACTTTATAATAACATGTTCCAAAAAAATAAAAAATCTCCAGAATGACATCAGTAAATTACTCAGTACTGTCTGCTACCCATTCACCCTCCCATCTCCTACCCGTTTGTATCTGATCTAATATTGCAAATAATATCCAATCTTTCTCCAACCCCTCTCCTTCCTCTAGCATGCATGTTAAGTCATTTCAGTCGTGTCCAACTCTGTGGACCCTATGGACCATAGCCGGCCAGGCTCCTGTGTCCATGAAATTCTCCAGGCAAGAATGCTGGAGTGGGTTACCATTTCCTACTACAGGGGATCTTCCTAACCCAGAGATCAAACCTGCATCTCTTAGGTCTCCTGCATTGGCAGGCAGGTTGTTTATCACTAGCGCCTCCTGGCAAGCCCTCCTTTCTCTAGAAGGGAGATCAATTGACGAGTTACAATACATAACCAGTGTTTACTTCCATCAGGAAGACACATTCTTGAAGTCACTGCAGTAGTTTCTTTAACATCCAAAAAATAATTGGATTCTTCATAGATGGAGAAGTTTGCTACCTATTACTTCATTTAATCCTCACCACAGACTTGTGAAGGAACAAATACTGTTCTTCTCCAAAATAAAAATGAAGAAAACTCAGCTTAAAGCAATGGAGCAGTGACCACAGTATCACATTGCCAGTAAGCAGTGGGGTCAGGTTTTAAACCAGTGTCCATCTGCTCCAAAGAAACTGCCCGTAAGCCTTACACACCACCCTCCTGCCATTCAGTACCACGTGGACGGGGCCCAGCTAAGCCCCTCACCAACACTTTTCCATCTTCGTTACTGGTAGTCAGCACGTGCTATCTTGTAACTCTTCCTTTCTGTAAATGCACAATTACCTTTGGGGCGGTGCTCCCAACCCCCCTATTCCCTCCTCCCGGTTTATTGCTGGCCTCTTCTGTAAGGGTCCTCTTACCACTCCCATCCCCACCAGTCAATGCGTGTAAGTAACAGATCAGATTATCCCACGTTTTTAAATGATTCTTGGTTTTTGATATCTGTAACTCTGTGTTTCTTTGTAAAAAGTTCATATGTATTTTTTAATTAGACTCCACATGTGACTGATATCATATGATATTTGTCTTTGTATGCCTTGTTTCACTTAGCACGATAATCTCTAGGTCCATCCATATTGCTGCAAATGGCGTTGTTTCATTTTTATGGCTAAGTAATCTTCCTGTGTGTCGGGATCACGTCTTCTCTATCCATTCATCTGACCGTGGACGTTTAGATCGCTTCCATGTCTTAGCTAATCTAAATGGTGCTGAAATGAATGTTGAGCTGTGTGTATTCTTTTGGATTATAGTTTTCTCCAGATATATGCCCAGATGTGGGATTCCAGGATCATAGGGTGACTCTATTTTAGTTTGTTAAGAAACCTCCATACTGTTTCCCATAGTGTTAGATCAATTTACATTGCCACCAACAGTGTGGGAGAGTTCCCTTTCACCACACCTTCTCTGGCATTTATTGTTTGTAGACTTTTTGATGATGGCCACTCTGACAGGTTTGAGGTGATACCTCATTGTAGTTTTGATTTGCATTTCTCTGATGAAAGAAATCAGAGATGACAGGAACAGATGGAAGGATATACGATGTTCTTGAACTGGAATAATCAATATCATGAAAATGATTATACTACTCAAGGCAATCTACAGATTCAATGCAAGCCATATCAAATTACCAATGGCATTTTTCAAAGTACTAGAGCAAAAAAAATTTAATTTATATGGAAACATAAAAGACCTGGAATAGCCAAAACAATCTTGAGAAAGAAGAATGGGGCTGAAGGAATGAGACTCTCTGACTTCAGACTATATACTACAAAGCTACAGAAAGCAAAACAGTATGGCTGTTGCTATTGTTGTTTAGTCTCTAAGTCATGTCTACCGCTTTGTGACCCCGTGGACTGCAGCAAGCCAGGCTTCCCTGTCCTTCACAATCTCCCAGAGTTTGCTCAAACTCATGTCCATTAAGTCGACAATGCCATCCAACCATCTCATCCTCTGTCATCTCCTTCTCCTCCTGCCTTCAATCTTTCCCAGCAGCAGGATCTTCTCCAATGAGTCAGCTCTTTGCATCAGGTGGTTAAAGGATTGGAGTTTCAGCTTCAGTATCAGTCCTTCCAAAAGGGTTGATTTCCTTTAGGATTGACTGGTTTGATCTCCTTGCTGTCTAAAGGACTCTCAAGAATCCTCTGCAGCACCACAGTTTAAAAGCATCAGTTCTTCAGCACTCAGCCTTTTTTATGGTCCAACTCTCATATCTGTGTGTGACTACTGGAAAAACCATAGCTTTTACTATATGGACCTTTGTTGGCAAAGTGATGTCTCTGCTTTCTAATACACTGTCTCGGTTTCTCATAGTTTTCCTTCCAAGAAACAAGCATCTTTGTACTAGCACAAAAACAGAAATATAGCTCTATCTTAATTGTGCCTAAATGTTGTCTTGGAGAAGGGGATACTTATGAAAATGCAGATTCCTTGGTTCCACCACCACCAACTCTAATTCAGCAGGTCTAAAGTGGTCCTAACAACCTGCATTCCTCACACACATCCCAGCTGAGTTGGGTCCAGGTAGTTCACAGACCACATTTTCAGAAATCAAGCCTTCAAACAATATACTTAAGGGACTAGAAGAGATGTCACAAATTCTAAAGCAAGTAATTCTAGAACAAGTAATAGGAAGGAATCAAATGCATAAAATATTGACAAACTTACTTTTCCTTTCTATACTTAGGAATATCATGCACTCCGTGTGACTTTCTGAAAAGCACAGCCCACTTGGTCTATATTTTCCCACTTTTGGTAGGGACACAGGATGGAGAAACATTTCTGTAAGTGAAACACATTTGTAAGTGTAACATCAAACGGCAGCTGAGACCCTTGTGATAGGAAAGCAAAAAGGATGCAGCTTCCTAATCCTGCAGCTTGTCTAGGGAAGTTCAGAATTGTATGTACAGTCTCCGAACTTTTAAACACTGGCTCAGATTAAAAGTAAAACCCAATGGGCCAAAATAAAACAACATGTGTGTGCGAGTCCAGATCCAGTTGTGACTTTGGGACTAAAACTTTAGTTGAAAAGATATGTTTGGACCGGATCATTGATTTTCCGACCTGAGTTGCTACACATGACAGGAGGTGGAGGAGCAGGAAGGTGGGCTGCCGTGGAACGGGCGGCAGAAACCTGACCCTCCTCTCTCCCCACGCCCAGCCCACCTCGCCCCTCCCCAGACTATCTCTGTTTTTATTACACAGCGGTGTCGCAGGTCAGATTTTCCTCAAAAATAGAGTTTGGCTGCAAGAATTCCAAAAGCAAAAAAGCCCTTGATGTCTTAGAGATTAAAGACTCAAGTCTGTCTCAGCAACAAACAACCCCAACCTTTCAGGGGCTTAGGACAGCACAGGTCCGTTTCTCACTCATGAGATGCAACCATGTGGGTTGCCAGGAGCCCCACCTCATTCCAGTCGGGGTCAGCAGTGGCATCCAGAGCATCTTGAGTGTCACGATCACCAAAGTGGGGGTCAGGAGAGGGTGGAGAGCTGAACCCCAGCAGTTAGAGGCTCTGGCCTGGAAGTTACACGTGTCAGCTCCACTCCACTCTCATTGACCCAACAGGTCATTTGACTCCATCTGACTTAAAGGGGGCAACTCAATGCCACCATCTGTGAGCTCGGGCCAGGGAGCTGAAATTGCTGCTGAGCAGCATCACTGCCCCCCAAGCTGGCCTCCGTGCTGGTGAGGGTATTAGACTTGAATTCAAGCCACACATGGTACCCTATCTACCATGGACTGAGGAATTCTGGAATTTTTTGAGGAAAGGAGCAACATAACCAATAAGATAAATGCCAAGTGCTAATTTTACAAAGTTAAGTGTTCCATTTCTCAATTAACGTCATAAGTCACATGACCATGATTTGTAGTCTGATTCCAAGTCCCCTTGGTGAACATAGTTTTCTACCAGCTAAGTAATGGATGGATTAGATTAAAAATTGATCAACACTAGCTTATCTTTTTTCTTCTGTGTGATTTTAACCAGTCTTATAAGAGTCTCATAAATAACTAATGAAAGAAGGCAGTCTCAATGCTTATAGTATGAATTCTCCTCCTACCGAAAATGAGGCCCATCTACTGAACAATAAATATCCCTTCATGGAACCAAAGGACCCTTCCATTACGTCAGTTAATCGGATTCAGAAGCATAATTACCATCATGCAATTTGAACTCAATGTATTAAAGTATTTCTCTTAAGTGAAAAATAATTGGAAGATATCAGGAACAAGCATTTATAGCTGAGACACCTTGGGAAGGTTCACCTTGGCCAGCATTGGACCATCACAGCGACTTATCACAGCCGCTGTCTCCCCTCCCACCTTGGCAGCAGGGAAAACAGAATCCTGGCCTCCCATCATTTGCATTTGATGTGAATTCTGTCAAAGAGAAAAGGGTCATTGAGTTAGCCTTCCAGATTGAAAGAGAGAGGAGAACAGCAGTAGCCAGAAATGTTTTGTGGTACGAAGTATTCAGCCTGTGTGGGAAAAATATTTTAAAAAAAGAAGAAGAAAAGATAATCTTTGCAGACAAATGCAGATTTCAGAAGCATAGCCTTGCCTCTTTTCAGTGGGAATATAGAGCTTCAGAGAAGAGTAATACACATCCATTACTTCTCCTACTTCCTCCTCAATTCGAGACTGAAAGCAAGAGTTGTTTTCCTCAAGAGCACAGCCTTTTCCAGAAGAATCTGTTGAGAAGCAGAAATCTTTGTGCCTCTGAGTGAGGTGAATGGTTCTGTCCCTTCGACATCGTATGGTGGGGAGGCCCTGTGCTCTGCACCCCATCTTCCCCACAGAGCATGCCCTTAAGATGTACAAATACCTATAACTTCTGAGCAAAGGTTCCTATATCTCCCTATCTGTCTTGAGGACCCACGTTGGCAGGGGGGTAGCGTTGACAAGTGTCCATGTAGCCACCAGCTGGGAGTACCACCTCACCCCTGCGTGTGGGCCAGTTTTGGGCAGAGGTGTGCCCAGGAGGAGATACGACGTGCAGAGTAGGGAGAAAAGCCCGAAGCAACGGAGACCTAGCACCTCCTACATAAATGAATTAAATAGTTTTTTTTTTTTTAAATCTCAGCCATCTCATACATGTTCCTGAAATCTTTCTCACCCGTTTCCTCACTCAAGACAAGATTGAGCATGCCCACGTCAGAGCATTGTCCCGTCGATTAAATCTGACAATGTGAGCAAAGCCTTAACGCAGTACCAGCACACGAAATGATTCCGTTTTGTTATTGGGTAAACGGCCCAGTAGATGAAGAGACTGGAAGTTCAGCTCAGTCTGGTGCCTGCTTGTGCAGATTTCAAGTGGTTAGATACAGGTTTGAAATTTTAAAAGGCATCAATCATTAAATTCCACAGAAATGGCTTCTCAAGTGCAGAGCCTAAGAGCACAAGGTTCAAACCTTTCCCAAAGACTCCGTCCTTTCATAGAGGGCATGCAGAGGGCCAGCCAAGCCTTCTGAGCTCACGTGGACCCCTGGCAATATGGTGACATCTTTCTTAAGATTTTAAAGGAAGCGAGACCATTACCCCTGACCTAGCTGGGTGGGAGGCAGGGTGAAGAGTCGAGATGAGCGCTGACAGGTTATCCCAGCATCCCAGAAGAGGACTTTCACTTCAACGGCATCTTCTGAGAATCTCTACGCTGCATCTTTTTGTAACCTGGATGACTTTTGACTTTTTTTTTTTTTGTAATGCAAACTGCCAAGTGGTTAGGAAATTTTAAAGCATTATATTAAATCTGGTACAAAACTATAAGTATGGGCTGCGTCTGCAAAACATCCACTAAATCAGACACTGCTGTCAAAAATTACTTCTCAGCCTCTGCCTCCATGGTGCAGGGGGTGGGGGGGACATCTGTTTGGTTTTGTGGGCGGACCCTTCCACGCACTGCCTCCCCAGGCTCTTGTCCTTCCGTCTTCCGAGCGGGCCCTGTGTTCTTACCTTCCGGCTGTCAGTTCATTAGTCACTTACATATGGCATTTTGAAGGCATGCTAATTGAGCGACTTTACTGCTAGCTTCTAACTAATCATTCTGACAGAATAATGACTCCTCTGTACAGGGGGCGTCCACGAACTTTTTGCTTCTCCGTGCTGACACGCGCCACTCTATTTTGCCCCAAGATGGGCCGTGCAGAGTCAACCCAAAAGAGACAAGTAGCAAAGTTGTTGGGCTTCCCTGGTGGCTTCGGGGGTAAAAAGAATCATCCTGCCAATGCAGGAGATGCAGTTTCGATCCCAGGTCTGGAAAGATGTGCTGGAGGAGGAAATGGCAACCCACTCTAGTATTCTTGCCTGGGAAATCCTATGGGCAGAGGAACCTGGTGGGCTACAGTCCAGGGGACGGCAGAAAAGTCAGACAAGACTCAGTGACTGAGCACAGGTGAATGGATGGGAGTTCTTGGAGCCAGGAAACCACACCCACAGGCGCACTCACGACCTGGTAACAATTTGGCGGTGTCTGCGGCCAGGAACACTCTCGGGCCTTGCTTCTGTCTGTTTCTTCTCTCTCTTCAGCCCGGCTGGGGGAGGCGAATGGTCCCGTCCCTGCAGAGTAACTGCCTGCCAGCCTCCAGTTCTCTTGACGGTGCATTAACTTGAAGTTTCCTAATAGCGACCTCCTTGCTGGGGCTTAATGCCACCGCGCTGACAGATGGGCGAGCAGAACTGCGGCGCTTCTGAGGGAGTCGGATGCCCAGCTTAGAGTAATTGGAAGCGGTGTGGCAGTAGCCGATGGAACTCAAATGAATCCAGAACTTGGTGTTCGCATAATCAGCCTTGAGCCAAGGCTCCAGGAGTTCCCGTGGGGCCTGGAGGGGAGCCTGCGCGCAATGCTTTGATTTTTAAAAGTGTTTCTTCCCCCTGAAAGCACCGTCATCCTCGGGCTAATAAACCAAATCCTGATGATTCAAATAAAGAAATATACCAAAAGTACCATCATAATAAGACACTAGGAGTCCCTACATCAGTAATTCATAGATTTGGTCCCTAAGAGGATAAAAAGAAATTTATAAGCATAATACACCTAGTTATAAAGCCCGTTTAAACATACGGACATTTATTTTTTTGTGTGATTATACTGCCCTTATTTTTTTATTCAGTACTTTATTGGAAAAATAAGATGCAAAAACTGTAAAGAAATGGCATAGGTTCCACTGGAGAAGGAAGGAAGGAAGGAAAGAGGGGGTGGGGGAGTGGAAGAAAGGAGACAATAAAATCTATAGTGAGAATGAGTGTGCCAGAACTGTTGTTTTATTTTTGAGATCCATAGTATTGTGATGATTTTGAAAATCCTTAACCCCTCTTTCCTTTTACTTTTCTCTTCCCTACACTATAAGTAAATTATATCTGTTATCGTAGATACAGTCAATACTTATTGTTACTCAACCTTTTGCCTATTATCTGTACAACTATTTTACTTAATTCACCATCAAAACCTGAGTAAGATGTTGCAAAGTCATATAGTTTTAGGGTGCATGCATGCCTGCTCAGTTGTGGCCAGCTCTTTACAACACTATGGACTCTTGCAATCCTATGGACTGTAGCCCACCAGGCTTCTCTGTCCATGGGATTTTCCAGGTAAAAATACTGGAGTGGGTTGCCATTTCCTTATTCAGGGGATCTTCCCAACCCAGGGATCGAACCCACACATCCTGCAGCTCTTGCATTGGCAGGCAAATTCTTTACCACTGCGCCCCCCAGGATGCCCTTTATCACTACAGAATATAGTCTAAAAGCCTTTTTCCTCACCTTCTAGGTCTGTCTTAGTATCTTCCCAGCATCACCCTTCGCTCTGGAAGGGTCTTGTCTGACAAGCTCCTGACTGCCCTCTTTGCTTGGACCACACAGACGAGCAAGTGGGTAGAAGGGTAGAATGGGGGGATGTGGGGTCTGAAGTCTGTTAAGCTGAACTGGAGTCCTAGTCCCTTCACTTAGTGTTTGTGCGACTGAAGCTCTGTGCCTCGACGTCTTCCTAAGGAGGAGGGTTGAGTCATGATACTTAGCTCAGAATTGCTTTCAGAATGAGACATTATCTACGCACAGCCCTTGGCACTGCTTGTCATGGTCACCAGTCCATAAATGTCAGCCATTCTGACCCCCCGGAATGCCCTTCTCTTTCTCCTCTCGCTGAATCATCCCTTGTCTCAAGGGCTCCATGAAGCTGACGCACATCTCCTCTAGATTATTACCCATACACTGATGTCTTTTCTTTCAAATGTGAGCTCCCCTTAATTAAACTGTAAGCTACTTGAGGGGAAAATCAGGTCATCCTGGCACACAGCAGGTTCTTGAAAAATCTTTGCTAGGTTATAAGCACATCTTATAGTGTTGAAAGATTTGAATGCTCAACTCATGCTGCTCTGGTACTTTAAATTCATGTTAAATATGTCCGTAATATTGTATGAATTCCAGACTTCTGCATTTAATCAGAGTCTTAATCATAATGAGCAGCATTTATGAAAGGGCAATTAACAGATTCCCCAAAGAACTGGAAATAGTAAATTGCTAATAGCATCCCTGAGGTTTTGCTTTTTGCTCAGATAAATTAAGTAATTTAATAATAGAGGCAGCCTGAACTGAAAACAGCTCAAGTTTAAAAGACCGAAGCCTTAGGTTTTATCCTTGCCCTGCTGACGTGTGACCCCAGACCAATAACTTCTCTATTCTGTGTCTCTAACTCATCTCTGATGTGAAAAGTTGTATTAACTTGGTGATGGTCATAAATGTGCTCCTAAAATTCTTGAAAGAAAGTGAAAATGTTAATCGCTCAGTCATGTCCAACTCTCTGCAACCCCACAGACTGTATCCTCTGTCCATGGAATTCTCCAGGCAAGAATACTGGAGTGGATTGCCATTCCCTTCTCCAAGGGGTCTTCCCAACCCAGGGATTGAACCCTGGTCTCCCGTATTGCAGGCAGATTCTTTACCATCTGAGCCCCCAGGAAAGTGCTAAGATTCTTAGGGTCACATGAATGACGTTTGACTTCAGCTTCATTTTTAAACTGTAAACTGTTACATAGTGGGGTTACCAGTGGGAATAGGGTTGGAGGACAAATCAGACAGGGGAAGGGGAGGAAGAGGTACAAACTACTAGGTATAAAATAAATAAGATACAAGAATGTAATGTACAGTGCAAGGAATATAATCAATATTTTATAACAACCTTAAACAGAATATGATCTATAAAAACATCAAATTACTCTGCCATATACCTAAAACTGATGTAACATTGTAAATCAACTATACATCAATCATAAATAACATAAAATCCCTGTTAAAAAAAAGCCATAACAGAAGCTACGTATACAAACTTATGATAGAAACCAAAAATACATAATGTTGTATTAATGTAAACTTGAGCTAAAGTTTTTGCTTAATAAAAACACCCTAAAATTTTAAATTTAGCTATTAAAAAAAACTTAACCTGTTTGCTGCTGCTTACCTGAGTGTATGAGTATTTGCTTGATCTAGCCAATAAAATATAGTAGTACTAGAGAAGGGCTTCCCTGGTGGTTCAGACGGTAAAGGATCTGCCTGCAATGTGGGTTCAATCCCTGGATTAGGAAGATCCCCTGGAGGAGGGCATGGCAACCCACTCCAGTATTCCTGCCTGGAGAACCCCCTGGAGAGAAGAGCCTGGTGGGCTATATAGTCCATGGGGTCGCAAAGAGTCGGACACAACTAACCAACTAAGCACAACAATAAGATGTGTCTTTCATGACAAAACTGAATTTCCAAAGCTTGTGCTTACTGAACATAGGCTCTCTATAGATAGAGAGGTAGATTATATGTATGTATATTAATTTAGTTTGTTTTTTAAAGAAAGAACTGGGTCTCCAGGTAATATTTCATTTGATCAAAGGTTGACATCTCTTTAGATAATTTTCAAGGTACTTTCTAGCTTTCACATTCCGTAAAATCATGGTTTAAAGCCCAACCAAATCTCACAGTATAAGATGAGTAAGTTTATGTTTTAAATTCTCAATAAATTAATCAGTGTTTCTGTCTTAACCTGATTTTCCTATACTTTCAAAGCTAAAAGAAAAATTTCATGAAATTTCAATACAAATTAGTTTTTATTCATCTTATAAGGCAGTGTGCTTGCTGGGAAAGATTGAGGGCAAAAGAAGAGGGCGTCGGAGAATGAGTTGGCTAGACGGCATCACTGATGCAATGGACAGGAACTTCGGCGATCCCTGGGAGATGGTGAAGGACAGGGAGTCCTGGCGTGCTGCAGTCCATGGGGTCACAAAAAGTCAGATACGACTGGGTGACCAAACAACATTGATTGTTCTTAGTCAGCAGATGGCTCAAGTTCAGTACACAGTGTTGTTTCTCTCAGGGTACTTCTCTCCACTTGAACTTTTCCACTCTCTGAAATGAATCTGCCAAACAATGAAACTATTGATTGCTAACTAGTTCATTACAAATAAGAATTCCTCTCTCATATATACTGCATCTAAAATTCAGAGAGACCTTGTCCTCCTCAAAACTTTGACCCCACCCTGTTATAAATCACGGTGGTTTGGGGAAGACGAAAGCTGGCCCATGAATTTTAAACAAATAGATTTTAATTATCATAATGAAAAGTCTTATTTATTACTATTTGCAACCTTTGTATTAGAAAACCATCCTGGTTTGAGTGTTCGCGGTGTCCGTCACAGAACACGCACACGAGCAAAAGTGAATTAGCAGAAACGGGAAACCAGTTGCAGATTTTATTTTAAAGAAAAAATTAATAGGGATATTACAAGAACACGGACACGACTGAGCGACTGAACTGAGCAAGAATTAGCTGATGGAGATCAGCTTTTCACCCACCAAGCACTGGTATAACCAGAAAATAAAAGGTGCTCTCCGCCTACGTTTCCTGGCCACCCTAAGTAAATCAAATTTATTTCATGAGAGGACCTGAGGCGGTAGTCACCGGAGTGGCAGACTTGGTACATAATAGACTCCCAAAGATTTTAATAGGTTTGTTAGATCCTGAATGTTGATTTATTAACAATGTCATACCAGCCTATGCAAATTTATTCTAAAAGCTCATGTGTGACAAACACGCTTGATCTGTCAAAGTTGCACGTGAGCTGGTGATGAGATTTTCCCCTCCAGGTACTGGCAAAGGAACCAGTCAGACTGGGGGTTGGGCAGGGGGCGACGGGGACAGAGACTGGTCCACTGCAGAGCCAGGTGACGGAGAGCAAGAATCTGTGAGTCAAACCAGCAGATATACAGAGGATGAGATGGTTGGATGGCATCACTGACTCGATGTACATGAGTTTGAGTAAACTCCAGAAGTTGATGATGGCCAGGGAAGCCTGGCGTGCTGCAGTCCATGGGGTCACAAAGAGTCGGACACGACTGAGTGACCACACGCAGCACAGTGGTTCTCAACTGTGGGTGATTTTGTCTTCTCGGGGACACTGGACAGTGTCTGGAGAGAGTTCTGATGGTCACAACCCGGGGGATGGATGCTGCTGGCAAAGTAGCAGGGAGGGATCACGGATGCTCTGACTGTCCTGCAATGCCCCCACAACAAGAGGTTGTCCGGCCCCAGATATCAGTAGTTGCTGAAGCTGAGAAACCCCAAGTCAGGGCCCCACGTTTAGCTCTGACTCTTGTCTGTACCAGCAGCTCATTTGGGGAAACCTGCCAAACTCATTCATCTGTAAAAGGAGCAGATCCCAAGACCTGTCTCACAGGGTCAGGATCATTGTGAAAATGAGATTGATTGATGCCTACTGAGCATCCCAGCATGCCTGATACATAATGTGCTCAGCGCATCTTAGTTGTTGTTAGCAATGATAATATGATAGAGATAAAAACAATGGCCAAGGCTTTCTGCAGACTTGCTGACCCACATGGAAGTTGACAGCTTTTCTCAGCACTGCAACAGGATTGTGGCTTAAAAGCCAATTATAGGCATTCAGAAAAGAGCCACTTGCTAAAAGGAGAAGTTTTCTTCACACTGAAATCCTGCTGTGACCTTAATATGCCACTCCCATGCCCTAGGGGGTTTGTAAGAGAGGTCACAATGAGTAATAGCCTGTTTGAACTACTAATGTGCTATCTAAGGGAGGGGAAAACATTAATATGGATGGCACCTTCAGAGGTGGGCTGTTGGAAGTGAGGATAGAATTACAGTTTGTTAAAAGTTTTGTGGATTCCCTGGACATTCCGTGGGTTTCTATGCTGAAAATTAATGCAAGTCCATATGCTATTGGCTATTACCCCTTCCCTAACCTTCTGGAAGAAGCCTGACAGGATGCTGAGGCAAGCACCCTGGGGCTAATGAGCACTTAGCGTGACAAATTTTTCAACCACCCTCAGTCTTTAATCCTGGGTTTTCAGGGGAAGACAAAATGGAGCTCTTGGAAACATTTGTGTAATGATTAACAAGGGCTTTGGAGTATCTTAAAACAAAGCCAGTTCATTCAATTAATTTGAAGCCATGGACGGACGCAGTTACCTCTTCATGTAACTCTCCGCATCTCAGAGTTAACAATATGCAAATACTGAGGGGGAATCAGAGTTATTTGTCACAAGTCAGAAATAACATTTATCTGCTGAACACGTAGAAACTGCAGAAAAGTACTATGAATTTTGTCTCCAGTATTCACTCACAAAACCATATTCACTTTCAAACTTAAAAAGAAGCTGAAAGGGAAGAAACGGTTCTGAAATGCCAGACCTCATGATTAAATTCAGTGAAGATGCTGAGAAGTCTGTGGAAATTCTCAAAAACTATAAAATGTTAAATACATCACACAGTTCCTGAAAATCTAAGCTAAGATACTTAAAGTACTTACGGATGTCATATTGTAACTCTATTATAAGATGGTCTTTGTTTTAATACTAAGTTATGGAAGTCCTCTATGAAACCCTTATAAAAATTCAATTAACCTTGTACACACACACACACACACACACACATATAAAGAGCTGGAAACACTGCCAACATTGGGGTCATTAACCATGTACTGGCCTCATGGCCAAGGAGAACCAGCTACTCAAACTCCATCAAATACTCTGAATGTCTGACTAACTCAGGAAATCAGAAGCACCCTGGAAAGCATTCTTCATGCATCCCTGCCCACCCAATATGCAGTTATACTTTATCCCAGTTTTTTCGAAAATATTCAAAATAACATAGTGAAAATGGGGTATTTAAATGCCAGTTTCAAGCTAACTAGCTAACTGTGATGGCTGTCTTCCTCTTTTAAAAACACTCATCCGAAAAAATATATATAAATAAATAAATAACACTCATCCATATTATTCATGTATCTACTCACATTCACATTGCTGACAATTGTTTTCTTGCTTTAATAGTAGGAACAAGGTCAAATTTTTTCATCAGCTCCTTGAGGGAGAAGATTATGTTGATCCTGTCATGGCCTAATTTACTAACTACTGACAGATATTCTTTAACTCGTCAGTAAGTATAAAGAAGCGGTTAGTAAATATCATGTCACACACTTCCTGAAACGGCTCTTTGAGCCGTGAAACTTTAAATTGATCGTTTGATGTAACATCCAGTTGAATAAGTGATTTAACATGAGTTAAGTCTTTGTTCTTGTCTGATGTTCCCATCTCTTTGAACGTGCAGTTTTTGGAAATGAACGTATTCATTAACAATTTTAATTGGGATAAAATATTTCTTTGAAAATCACCTACCTTTCTCACATCATGGTGTTGTTGCACTTTCTTCCAGCAGTGATCATGCTTGGTTAGCAGCGTCACAGTAACTTTCTAGGGCAGCTGGAGCAAACTGGATCCTCTCTTCTTTTTATTTTCTCTTCCTTCCTTTTCCTTTCTCCTTTTCTCTCAACAGTTACCCAAACATAGTTTTTATGAAAAGAGAAGAAAATGACACAAGAGCTCACTATTTCACAAATGTGTTTTAGGTTATAACCAATGAAGAAGAAGAATATGTAAATCAAATATAGAACAATAAGACTTCAGGTCTTAAAACGCATAATTAAATAACAACTGCCTTTTTTTTATTCCCCAGTTAACGACCTCTTTTTGAGCCAAGTTTCCTTTTTCTTTACCTTTCCTGAAGCCTCTGTACCTGTGACGGCTTCCTTACAAGGGGTGAAGAAGTAGGAAACATTTCTGTGGGAAGGGTGATAGGAATTCTGCAAGAAAAACCATGTGATCTTAATCAAATGAGCCTTTCCTAACAGTAGCTTCTATATGTTTTTTTGAGTAGCTTTTAGGGATACATACAACATTTTTCAGTGTATGAATGTATGTGGTATGAATGTATTTAATACGGAACACCACCTTCCCTTAAATATTTTGATATTCTCTGTGCCTGTAACGTGGAAGGGCGGTGGTGACCCACTTCTTCACACGGACGCTCAGAGCAAACGGCCTCTGTTCCTCCCTGCAGGTCTCCCACCCATGGTTCTGGATTGCTCTTTCCCCCGTCTGGTTACCATGGAGAAAGCCGCACCATCGGCTTTGTTTTCGTGCACCAAGTGGTTGTTAGCACATTGCTTATGAAAATGGTTTCTCTAATGCTAATTAGTTATAGCAACGAAATGAAAAGCTGTGCCTGTTTTGCTTTACTGATGCTCTTCAGCACGTGCTCAGGCAGGTATTCAGACAAAGGACTGAAATCACTAATTACACTTTCTGGCAAAAGAACATGTTCGCGTGGTGTGTAATGAGTTCAACTTTAACTCTTCTCTTACCTTCTGCTGAGGGTCTGGGTGGGTGGTTTTTTGCAAAGGACTGGATCGTTCCTCAGTCTTCCTGTGATGATCTGCTTGGCTCCTTATGCCCTAGAATCCAACTCCGACCACGCATTACAGTAATGTTAATAATACCATAGAATCCAATTCTATTTCTAACATCTACCAGCTCTGTAGTTGTCAGCAAGATGCTTAAGCTCTCAGTTTTCCTCATATGTGAAATAATGGAGTTAAGACCCATTTTCCAAGACTGTGATGTGATGGTGAAATGGGAAAATCAGGCATTCTCTGGACATGTGCCTGGCCCTCAAAGAAACCCCACATGGTTTAATGATCTGCTGTCACCATCTTGAAATGTTGAATAATTCTTTTTTTTTTAACAAGGGGTTCTGTATTTTCATTTTGCGTTGGACTACACAAATGACATAGTCAGGATAAGGCAGGCTGTGTTGCAGTAGTAATAAATTCCTGAAACTCTCGGTGGGTTTACAAAACCAGTTTATTTCTTGCTCGTGCTCCTTGTCCATGAGCATATTCCGTGCATCCTGGTCACTCAGGATCCAGGCCGAAGGTCACTCATTTTGACCTGAACTGTCACAACCCCCACACCAAGGGAAGAAAGCAAAGAGTACAGTGCGTCTCACTTCTGTTCCTCCTCCTTTGTCCAGAGCAAATCCTGTGGCCTTGTGTGACGTCAGGGGGCGGGGAAGTACGTTCCTTTCCTGTGCCCGGAAACCTGAGGGCCAGGGTCGCTGGTGAACCCAGCCAACATCGTCACAAAATGCCAAGTGCCTACTGGCACCTGCTGTTTGCAACCCAGCCTTTGAAAGGAGAGTGAAGCCGCTCAGGCGTGTCCAGCCCTTTGCGACCCCGTGGACGTAGCCCGCCAGGCTCCTCTGTCCGTGGGCTTCTCCAGGCAGGAGCACTGGGGTGGGTACCCAAGGCTTTAGAGGTGCACGTTTACAGATTTCAAATTTCTCCTAAAGCGAAACCAAATGATCTGAATGTAAAATCCCTTCTCTTTTAAAAGACGTCCTTCATCCTCTTCCTTTCTAACTACTGCAAGATCCCCTTGGCTGTCCTCCTCCCCGGGGATGGAGCATACGCTATGAAAGTGGATGCTGCAGCTGCAGGATGCAACCCTTCCTCACCGAATGGAAGCACCTCAGCCACCGTTGCTGGCTCCTTCACCCCACTTTCTCAAAACTGACATGCGGCTGCTGCTTCTTTCTGATTGCAAAATACAAGTGTAATCGTTATAACACATCTCAAAAAGATGAAAAAATATAAAGTTAACATGCAAAGTGGTAAAATCAGTAGCAGTCCCACTCCTCACTGTTAAGTTTTTCTTTCTAGGTATCTTAGGATACATAACCCACACTTGAAAATTTTTAAGTGTTAATATTATTATACATATTCATTAGTAAATATTACTAATTAAATGCTATATCATGGGAATGTGTATAATAAATATACTTAGAAGAATATATTAGAATTGTATCATGGAATAATCATCTGATTGTTGTAGTTGTTGTTTAGTTGCTCAGTAGTGTCCAACTTTTTTGCAATCCCATGGACCGTAGCCTGCCAGGCCCTCTGTTCATTGAATTCTCCAGGTAAGAATACTGGAGTGGGTTGCCATTTCCTTCTCCAGGGGATCTTCCTGACCCAGGGATCAAACCTGCATATCCTGCACTGGCAGAAAGTTTCTTTACCACTGAGCCACTGGGAAGTCCAATCATCTGCTATGCCATCACGTACATCTGAAGGATTTATTATCGGTGTTCTCCAGTTCCCAGCTACAGGTCCTAGAGGCAATCACTTAGCAATTGTTGTCATTCCAGAAATACTGTATGCATATATAAGCAAACACATGTACGGTTTTCTTCCCCACATTGTTGCATTCTGTATATACATTGTTTTAATTGTTGTGTAGTGTTTCTCTTGCGTCTCCTTCATTGGCAGGCAGATTCTTTACTGCCTGGGAAGCGCTCCAGTTTACAAATGAATCATAATTTGTTGAATGCAGTTGGTAGAGAACCCACCTGCCAATGCAGGAGACTCAAGAGACTCGAGTTTGATCCCTGGGTCGGGAAGATCCCCTGGAGGGGGACATGGCAACCCACTCCAGTATTCTTGCCTGGAAAATCCCATGGACAGAGGAGCCGGGCGGGATACAGTCCCTGGGGGTCACAAAGAGTCAGACACGACGGAGCACACATGCATTAAGACCTACAGATGATGTTTTAATTTTTAAATTAATTTTTTATTGCTGTAGTATTGCTTTATGGTGGTGGTGGTGGTGGTGGTGTAGTCGCTAAGTCATGTCCGACTCCTGCGACCCCATGGACTGTAGGCTGCCAGGCTCCTCTGTCCATGGGATTTTCCAGGCAAGAATACTGGGGTGGGCTGCCCTTTCCTTCTCCAGTTGCTTTATAACATCATGTAAATTTCACATGTACATGATATTTCTACCTCTCTATCTCCTGAAGCATACTCATCACTAATGATTTTGCCCCACCCCCATCCCCTGCCCCTTCTCCTCTGGTTTAACATCTACTCTGTTCCTATATCTGCGGTTTGTTTTTGTTTTATTCAGATGTTCATTTATTTTGTTTGTTTGTTTGTCTGTTCTTTATATTACACATATGAGTGAAATTATATGGTACTTGTCTTTATCAGCCTCATTGATTTCCCTTAGCATAATACCCTCAATATTCATATGTGTTTTAACAAATGGAAAGATTTCAACTTTTTTGTAACTGAGTAGTAATTCTCCTAAATATGCGTGTATATGTGTGTACCTATGTATTCCACATTTTCTTTATCCATTCATCCATTGATGGACACTTAGGTATTTTCAGACCTTGACTACTGTAAATAATGCTGCAGTGAATATAGGAGTGTGTATGTCTTTTCAAATTACTGTTTTTGTGTATTTTTGAGAAATACCCAGCAGTGGGATAGCTGGGTCACATGGTAGCTCTACTCTTAATTTTACATGATATTTGAGGAATCTGCCTACTGTTTTCCTTGTGGCTGCTCCAGTTTACATTCCCACCAACAAGGTATAAGGATTCCTTTTTCTACAACTTCCTTCACAACTTGTTATTTTTTGCCTCTTGGATAACAGCCATTCTCACAGGCATAAGGCGATATCTTACTGTTATTTTAATTTCCATTTTCCTAATAATTGGTCTGTTGAACATCTTTCCATGTGCCAGTTGCCCATCTGCATGTCTTCTTTGGAAAAATATCTACTCAGCTCTTCTGTTCATCTTTTAATCCAGTCATTTGCTTTTTTTTTTTTTTGCTTTTTGTGTTGTATGAGTTCTTTATATATTTTGGATATTTGTCCCATATGAGATACATGATTTGCAGATATTTTCTCCCATTCAGTAGGTTGTCTGCTCATTTTGTTGAAAGTTTCCCTTGCTATGCAAAGACGTTTTAGTTTGGTGTAGTCCCACTTGTTTATTTTTGCTTTTGCTTCCTTTGCCCGAGGAGATATACCTAGAAAGACATTGCTAAGACTGATGTCAAAGAACGTATTCCCTATGTTTTCTTCTAAGGAGTTTTATGGCTTCGGGTCTTATATTCAATTCTTTAATCCATTTTGAGCTGATTTTGTGTATGGTGTGAGATAATGGTCTTTTTCTTTTTTTTTCCCTGCATGTAGCTATACAATTTTCCAAGCACCATTTATTGAAGAGACTGTCCTTTCTCCACTTTATATATGTTTTGCTCCTCTGTCATAAATTATTGTCCTTGCACGTGTGGGCTTATTTCTCAAATCTGTTACATTGATCTATGTATCTGTTTTTCTGCCAATACCGTGCTATTTTGATGACTGTGCTTTGTAATGTCGTTTAAAGTCAGGGAATGTGATACCTCCAGATTTGTTCTTTTTTTCTCAGAATGAATTTGGCTGTCTGGGGTCTTCTGTGGGTCCATATAAATTTTTTACTTTTTTCTTCTTTTTCTGTGAAAGATGTCCTTGGGATTTTAGTAGGGATTGTAGTGAATCTGTAGATTGCTTTAGGCAATATGGACATTTTAAATATTTTATTTCTTCTGGTCCTTGAACACAGACTATCTTTCCATTTATTTGTCTTCTTCAGTTTCCTTCAATAATGTCTTATAGTTTTCAGTGTACAGGTCTTTCACTGCCTTGCTTAAATTTATTCCTAGGTTTTTAATTCTTGTTGCTGTTGTAAATGAGACTGTTTCCTTAATTTCTCTTTCTAAAAGCTCATTGTTATTGTGTACAAATGCAGCAGATTTTTGCATGTTGATTTTGTACCCTGCAACATTGCTGAATTTGTTTATTACTTATAATAGTTTTTTGGTGGAACCCTTAGGGTTTTCTATGTATAAAAATCACATAATCCACAAATAGTGACAGTTTTACTTCTTCCTTTCCAATTTGGATGTCTTTAATTTCTTTTTCTTGCCTAACTGCTCTGGCTAGGACTTCCAATACTATGCTGAATAAGAGAAGTAAGAGTGTGCCTCCTTGTCTTGTTCCTGATTTTAGAGGAATAACTTTCGGTTTCTCACCACTGAAAGTGATGTTAGCTCTGGGTTTGTCATGTATGGCCTTTATTATGATAAGGTACATGCTGTCTAAACCCACTTTATTGAGAATTTTTTTTTCATAAATAGGTGTTGAATCTCATCCACTGTCTTTTTCTGCACCTGTCGAGATGATCGTACATTTTGTAATCTCCCATTTTATTAACGTGGTGTATCACATTTATTTGAAGATGTTGAACCATTGCTGGATCCCTGAAATAAATTCTAGTTGATAATCGTGCCTGATACTTCTAAGGTGTTGTTGCTAATGTTTGGTTGAGAATTTTTGCACCTATATTCATTGGAAATACTGGCCTGTAATTTTTGTGTGTTGTCTTTATCTGGTTTTGGTATCAGAGTGATGTTGGTCTTCTAAAATGAGTTGAGAGTGTTCACTCTGCTTCAATTTTTGAAAGAGTTTGGAAAGAATAGGTACTAAATATGCTTTGAAAGTTCGGTAGAATTTCCTTGTGAAGCTGTCTGGTCCTGGATGTTTCTTTTAGGGGGAAGTTTTGGACTATAGTTTCCATCTCAATCCTGCCTATTCAGTCAGTTCAGTCCAGTTCAGTCGCTCAGTCATCTCCAACTCTTTGCAACCCCATGAACCGCAGCACGCCAGGCCTCCCCGTCCATCACCAACTCCCAGAGTTTACCCAATCTCGTGTCCATTGAGTCGGTGATGCCATCCAGCCATCTCATCCTCTGTCGTCCCCTTCTCCTCCTGCCCTCAATCTTTCCCAGCATCAGGGTCTTTTCCAATGAGTCAGCTCTTCGCGTGAGGTGGCCAAAGTATTGGAGTTTCAGCTTCAACATCAGTCCTTCCAATGAACACCCAGGACTGATCTCCTTTAGAATGGACTGGTTGGATCTCCTTGCAGTCCAAGGGACTCTCAAGAGTCTTCTCTAACACCACAGTTCAAAAGCATCAATTCTTCGGCGCTCAGCTTCCTTTATAGTCCAAGTCTCACATCCATACATGACCACTGGAAAAACCATAGCCATGGCTAGATGGACCTTTGTTGACAAAGTAATGTCTCTGCTTTTCAATATTTTGTCTAGGTTGGTCATAACTTTCCTTCTAAGGAGTAAGCATCTTTTAATTTCATGGCTGCAGTCACCATCTGCAGTGATTTTGAAGCCCCAAAAAATAAAGTCTAACACTGTTTCCCCATCTGCTTATTAGTCTATTCAAATTTCCTGTTGTTTTATGATTCAGTCTTTGAAGGTTGTATGGTTCTAAGAATTTGTCCTAGAAGAAATTGGCAAATTTGTGCTTCCTTTGCTTTTTTTTTTTTTTTTTTTAGTTACTTTAGGTGTAAAGTTGTGTTGTTTATTTGAGATTTTTTTTGTCCCTTTAGGTAGGCTTTTATTATATATAATACTACTTTTCCTGCATCTCATAGATGTTGGTATGTTGTATTTTCATTTTGTCTTCAGGTAATATTTTATTTCTCCTTTGATTTCATCACTGACCCAATAGTTGTTCAGAAGAATGTGGTTCAGTCACCACCTGTTTGTTCCACGTGCACTTGAGAAGAATGTATGTTCTGCTTGGCAAGCGGATTCCTTACCACTGCGCCGCCTGGGGAGCCTGAGTGTGGCTACACCAGCTCTCTTTCGGCTGCCATTTGCTTGGAGGATCACCTTCCACCTCTTCACTTTCAGTCTGTATTGTCTTTAGAGCGGAGGTGTGTCTCCTGGAGGCGAGCGTATAGTAGGGTCTTACTTTTTAATCCAGCCAGCCACGCTGTGTCTGTTAACTGACGAATCCAGTCTGTTTACGTGGAGGGTGATTATTGATAGATGAGGACCTAGTCCTACAGTTTTATCTTTTTTTTTTTTTTCTGGTTGCTCTATAGCTGCGTTATTTCTCTTCCTCGTTTCTATGTCCTCCACTCTGGATTGGTGATTTTCTGTGATGTCTCTCTCCATTTCCCCTTTTTTATATTTTGTATCTGTGCCCTAGATTTATGTTTTGTGGTAACTGTGAGGTTTGTATAAAACTTCTCATAGGTAAAAGAGTTATTTTTCTGCTCATGGCATCTTATTTTCACTTACCTTTATGAGTTGCTCTTTTCATCTTCCTCTTTTGTGTTTTTGCTATCTCAAATTATCTCTTCTTATCCTGTGAGGTTTTTTTTTCCAAATTGAAGTAGCTGTAGTTATTTTTTCTGCTTTTTTCCCCCATTAATCTTTATGTGATAGTAAAGTGTTTCAAAAACCTACTCTGATAAAGATTGCAATTTTCTGATTCTTCCTGTCTATCACCTTACTCAGAATTTTCTGTATTTTGCCTCTCTGCTTCTGCTAGAAGAGGTCCTTTCAACATGTTTTGTAAGACAGGCTACTGTTGATGAACTCCTTCAACTTTTTTTGCCTGAGAAAGTCTTTATTTCTCAATCACATCAGAATGCTATAACTTTGCTATGGAGAACTCTTGGCTGACAGTTTTTATCTTTTAGCTTTTGAGAATGTCATTCCATTCTCTCTCAACTCATAGAGTTTCTGCTGAGAAATCTGCTGATAGCCTAATAGGGGTTCCTTTATAAGTTACTACCTTTTTCGTCCTGATTACCTTTTAAAATTCTTTTTCTCACTGACTTATACTGTGTCTTGGAGGTCTTTTGTATTGATGTAATTAATTGTTCTCTTAGCTTCCTGAACTTATATATCCAGTTCCTTCACCTGATTTCGGGAGTTCTTGGCTATTATTTCTTTAAGTAAACTCTGCTCTCTTCCTTCTCTTCTCCTTATGGAATGCCCATTCCCTCATCTTCCCCTTTCTAGAAGAGTCAAATAACTCTCATAGAATTCCTTCATCTTTTTATATTCTATATCTTTTCCCCCTTCTGTTGTTGTTCAATCACTTAGTTGTGTCCAGCTCTTTGAGACCCCATAGACTGCAGCACGCCAGGCTTCCCTGTCCTTCACTATCTCCCTGAGTTTGCTCAAACTCAGGTCCACTGAGTTGATGATGCCATCCAACCATCTCATCTTCTGTCACTCCCTTCTCCTCTTGCCCTCTTGCCCTGATGCCCTCAGCATCAGCGTCTTTTCCAGTGCATTGGCTCTTTGCATCAGGTGGCCAAAGTATTGGAGCTTCAGCTTCAGCTTCAGTCCTTCCAATGAATATTCAGGTTTGATTTCCTTTAGAATTGACTGGTTTGATTTCCTTGCTGTCCAAAGGACTCTCAAGAGTCTTCTCCAGCACCACAGTTCAGAAGCATCAATTCTTCAGCACTCAGCCTTCCTTATATAGTCCAACTCTCACATCCATACATGACTACTGGAAAAATCATAGCTTTCCTTACAAGGAGCAAGCATCTTTTAATTTCACGGCTGCAGTCAATGTCCACAGTGATTTTGGAGGCCAAGAAAATAAAGCCTATCACTGTTTCCTCTTTTTTCCAGTCTCTTTGCCATGAAGTGATGGGATTGGATGCCAGGATCTTAGTTTTTTGAATGTTGAGTTTAAGTCAACTTTTTCACTCTCCTCTTTCACCTTCATCAACAGACTCTTTAATTCTTCTTCACTTTCTGCCATAAGGGTGGTGTCATCTGCATATCTGAGGTTATTGATATTTCTCCTGGCAATCTTGATTCCAGCTTGTGATTCATCCAACCTGGCATTTCACATGATGTACTCTGCTTATAAGTTAAATAAGCAGAGTGACAATATAGAGCCTTGATGCAGTTCTTTCCCAATTTTGAGCCAGTCCATTGTTCTGTGTCTGGTTCTGTGTGTTGCTTCTTGACTTGCATATGGGTTTCTCAGGAGGCAGGTAACATGGTCTGGTATTCCTGTCTCTCTAAGGATTTTCCACAGTGTGTTGTGATCCACACAGTCAAAGGCTTTAGCATAGTCAATTTGTATCATTTCTAGGTTTCTATCTTCAAGCTCAGAAATTCTGTCTTTCATCTGGTCTTATCTATTTCCATTGCTTTCTAATGCATTCTTCACAGCATTTATAGTTGTCTTCAGCTCCAGAATTTCTGCTTAGTTCTTTTTTAGAGTTCCATTCTCTTTAGTAAAGTATTCCTTCCATTCACTAATTTTATTCCTGAGCTCCTTTATCTGCCTTTCTCAGTTTTCTGGTAGCTCATTGAGTTTCTTTGTAACAGTTATTTTAAATTCCCCATCAGGTTGCAATATTCTGTGATTTTTAAGTTGGTTTCTAAACAATTGCCATTTCCTCCTTATTGTACAGTGTTACTGTGGTTGTTCATAGTATTCGGTAAGTCAGGGCAGGTGAAGTAGCAAACACCTTTCTGCTCCATTGTAACTATTCAACAGATCAAAAATTAGAGACCTTTCTTTCTTTTGTCTTCCAGGAGATGGCTCTATGGCACAGGTGTTTAGTTCCTCTCCCCCTAGCTGCTCCTGGATGTATTTGAAAGTCAGCATTTTCCACCCTTCCTTGCCTCCGTCAGAGGTGTCACTCCCCAGCCCACATACTCACTCACACCCTGATCGTTGCTGCTCGCACCCCAGGGTCATCGATGCCTTGCTGCTCTCAGTGTCAGGGGTGTTGCCGCCTGGAGCACTGTTTGATGGGCTCTCCCACCCTGAGCAGGACCTCCTGAGATGCGTCAGGAGGGGGCAGGGGCAGCCGGGATCAGGCAGGCACTTCTGCCGTGTCCGGTGTTTTGAGGTTTGTGGTCTCCCCGTGCTACAGGGGGGCGGGTACAAGGAGCTAGCGTTGGGGGTACCTCCATGGCTGGAGGGACGGGGGTCCCAGGTTCCACTGCTGCTCTCTGGTTACCTGCAGCCGTGGGCTCCACTCGGTCAGGAGGCTGGGGTTGTGTGTGCTACCTCCTCTGCTGATGCTGAGTTCTTTGGGGCTGTGGGCTCTGCTGTCCCCCAGGACCACGTCCTCTCTGTATTCCAGCCTGCCCACCTTTGGATGTCCAAAAAGGTGGAATCGTCTGTCATCCTGGTGTGTTTAGGAGAGGCACTTTTGTTGCCTTGTGAACATCTGCTAAGTGTAGATGGAAACGGAGAGACAGGGAGCATCTCACCGCACCCTGGATGCTATCACTCCCTCCACGGCCCCAGCTCTCTGCTTTTTTTGCTATTATAAGCAATGTCACAGAAATATTCTCATGCATGAAGCTCTTTGTATTTATCTGCTTACTTCCTTAGAACACATTAACAGAAGTGAAAATATATTGCTGGTTATTAAAAATTACTATAAATGTGTATTATATTTAATCACTATATAATATTGCATTAATGTACCTATATAAAATGTATTTACTTGCTTATTTGATAAATTTTTCATAATTTTTTGGAGCGGTCACTTACTAGCTATTCTGAAGAGTAGCTGAAATAATCCTTTCAAAAGTATTTTGTAAGTACATTATAAGTAGAAGTATTTATTTGTGTTATTTTATTATGAAACAATAGTAATAAAGTGATACAACTGCCATATGTTAATTTCACATCCCAGTGAACACGGTACTATAAGGAGAGGCATGTGCGTGCATGCTAAGTCACTTCAGTCGTGTCTGACTTTGTAAGACTCTATGGATTGTAGCCCTCCAGACTCCTCTGTCCATGGGATTCTCCAGGCAAGAATACTGGAGTGGGTTCCCTCCTTCAGGGATTGAAACCATGTCTCTTATGTCTCCTGCATTGGCAGGCAGTTTCTTTACCTCCAGAACCACCTAGGAAGCCGAAGGAGAGGCATAATGCATTTGAATAAGCAACATGCAACTGTGGAATGATAGGGTGAGATGTGGTGACAGCCACATGTCTTATTTTGCCCAAGACAGGCTGGTGTTTATGCCTATTTATTCTGGAGTCTTTGCTATCTTTCCATTCTCAGAATCACGCTATTAAACAAAAAGTCATGTGGCCATCGTGCACTCAGCTACTCATGTCCTACTCTTTGCAGCCCCGTGAACCGTAGCCCACCAGAGTCCTCTGTCCATGGGATTTCCCAGGAAAGAATACTGGAGTGGGTTGCCATTTCCTACTCTAGGGAGTCTTCCCCACTCGGGGATCAAGCATGAGTCTCTTGCATCTCCTGCATTGGCAGGTGGATTCTTTATCACCGGGCCACCCAAAAAGCCCTATGGCCGTCCTACTTGTGAGTAAATGAACCATGTCCCAAATCTTGGAGAAGTGAAAGTGAAGTCACTCAGTCATGTCTGACTCTTTGCAACCCCAGGGACTGCAGCCTACCAGGCTTCTCTGTTCATGGGATTTTCCAGGCAAGAGTACTAGAGTGGGTTGCCATTTCCTTCTCCAGGGGATCTTCCTGATCCAGGGATCAAACCCGGGTCTCCCGCATTGTAGACAGACGCTTTACCATCTGAGCCACCAGGGAAGGCGTCCTTAATCTGTCCATTGATGTTGTCATTCCTTTGTCTTCAGACGATCTTAAGATAGGACACATTGCAAGTTATCTTTGTTAATGCATTTTTGCCATGATACAGTCCAGGTACCATCTATTATTCCTTCATACCTTATACAAATCTGTCAGTTTAAGGCTGCTTTTCATATAATTATTCTTGCTTTACAGACTAGTTACCATCTTCTGCCTCTCCATTTGATCCAGGCTGAAAGATCACAGTGTGTGCCCTTATATCCCAGACTGCAAAGGTTCAGAAACATTCTTCAGAGAACCAGAACCATTATCAGGACAGCCCTCATATTAGTGACGCTTATGCATTCTAACAATGACTCATATTTTCTCATTTGTCATACAGAAAGATAAAAATCATTCTTCAAAGCATTCTATACAAAAACACCAAACACTGTATCCTTTCACATGTTCTATAATCACTCCCAAAATGGAGTCAGATAAGGTCATAATTTGTTCTTCTCTGCCGCAGACACATGAGAGGGAAACCATCTTCATAACCTTTGCTCATTAACCTCAGACTAAATAAAACTCCCAGCCACTTTTTCATCACCAGTACAAGCTGCCGTTAGCCTGCAAGAAGTGTCACTTGACGTGTTTTACATTTCTGAAAGCAAAATAATGTCTTTTTGAAATGCCTGGTAGGAAATTCCACAAGAACAACCTTCTCTGATAATTAACCACACTGGTGAGTTAAAGGCTGCTGGCTTTTCCTCAGGATACCTCACCATCCGACAGCATCCAAGTTAATTAACAGACATAATGCCCACTTCCTTGCCGGTCTCACTGCCTAATTAGAACCGCATGCGTTGGTTTGCATCAAAGCCATTTTACCTCAGCCCACCCCCCAGTTATTCTGTTAGCGGTTCCCACAGGCTGGCTCTGGGTTTCCATTCCCTTCCTTTTCACGCCAGATAGCTTCTTCACAGAGGGTGTGAGACGGTGCGGCATGGTCTCATTTCATTGTCATTATGGAACGGCCCAGTCAGAGCCAAGGAGAGTGGAAATCGCACACTAATTTAAGCACATATCTGGTGTTCTCGGAAATTGATCGCTGTGTGACTAAATGACGAGTGCCAAGGAAACAATCAGTGAGACCTTCTGCCTCCTGGCAGCCCTGGCGTCCCCCACAACTGTCCTTTCCCTGGCAGCCACTTCTAATGGCCCTTTTAATCACAGTCATCAACAGCGGGGGACACTCAGAAGCATCTCATGCTCTTAGAAAACAATGTGAACATGCGTTGGAGACATAAGTATTTGGATTTTCTCAGGATAAAGCATTTGAAGTGTTTGGGTTCTACCTTTGAGCTGGTTTCTCTGAAAACATATCCCAATGCTACTTGTAAATAGTGGTCTCACAAATAAGCCTTAAAGGGGAAAACAGCTAAATGCAGCTGAATTCTTTAAATTAGGATTTTTTTCCAAAGATGTGTCCAAAGCAGTGACTTTCTTCTTTAGAATCTCATCTTTTAATATAAAATATCAAACACCAGGGTTTCCCTGGTGGCTCAGATGGTAAAGAATCTGCCTGCAGTGCAGGAGACCTGGGTTCAATCCCTGGGTCGGGAAGATTCCCCTGGAGGAGGGCATGGCAACCCACTCCAGTGTTCTTGCCTGGAGAATCCCATGGAGAGAAGAGCCTGGCGGGCTGCAGTCCATGGGGTTGCAAAGAGTCCGACATGACTGAGCAGCTCACACACACATCAAACTCCTAGAACAAAATAGTTAACAAATTCATTTGGCGTTTTGATAAAAACTTTAGACATTATCTTTGAATGTGTGAGAGTCACACCCTCAGTGGTGTCTGAGCCCACCAGGCTCCGCTGTCCATGGAATTTTTTAGGCAAGAATACTGAAGTGGGGTTCCGCTTCCTACTCCAGGGAATCTTCCTGACCCAGGGATGGAACTCATGTCTCCTGCATCTCCCGCATTGGCAGGCAGATTCTTTACCACTAGCACCACCTTGGGATTATCCTTGAATAATATGTTCTAAAGGCACAAAATTAAAGACCTCAAATTCAAAAGAAATCCAGCCTCCAAGACTCATCTCAGGTATCATCACTGCCCAAAAACCTTACCTGAGCCCCCCACATAAGGCTCAGTATCTCCCATCTGCATCCCATAGCCACCTGCATTTAAAAACATTGTACTGAAATTATTTTTATGTCTTCCCCATTGGACTATCAGCTTATGGAAAGAAACCTGTCTGATTAATCATCATGCCATATGCCCCGCGCATAGGGAACGTTGGGAAATATATGTTCGACTGAACTCATCTGAAGTTAATAATTTATATGCTCTCTGTGGGCTGGAACTGTGTCTGTTTTATATTATTATATACAGTATTTATATCATAGACCACGCTTCATAATATTTATTGATGAATAAATAAATAAATTGCAGTCAAGACTGAGGGCATAGATGGACGAAGGCTCTCTCAAAATGCCTCTCTCGGTACATTTAAAAGGCAACTATTTATCAGCACAAATGTTTCCCTCAGCAGCAGGACACTGATGAGCCGTAATGAAAGAGGCTGCCTAATCCATAGGCAACGCTAAGGGGAAAAAATGAAATCAGTGAGAAACAAGTGTCATTTCTGGGATGCAGCACACCCCACAGAGAGACAGTCAGCTTATCTAGGAGGTCTCTAATCCAGACAGGAGCTCCAGATGTATGTCTCTTCGCTGGTTTCTATTCCCAGACTCTAAGAAGAATGCTTTCCTTCTGCAACCAGGAAAGGAAGAATTAAAAAAAAAAATCCAGCATGATCGAACTTTGCTTGAGTGCCACATAAAGGAAGCAGCTTATACGTAAGACTGAAAACCACCTTCTGACTGAGAGGACCCTGAGGTTCCTCTGTGTTTTGTGCAGTACAAATACTTGGTAGCTTTGAAATAAACCTGTCACTCACGTGTCAGAAAGCCTGTCCTTGGTGTCTGGGTATTTCTGTGTTTATGTGTAGATGTCTGCTGTAGCAACATGGCTGCATACTGCTTTCCGCTTAGGCCTCATCTTTCTTTGGGGGCTTCCCAGGTGGTTCAGTGGTAAAGAATCCGCCTGCTAATACACGAGACACAGGTTCGATTCCTGGATCAGGAAGATCCCCTGGAGGAGTAAATGGCAACCTGCTTCAGTGTTCTTGCCTGGGAAATCTCATGGACAGAGGAGCCTGGCGGGCTGCAGTCCACGGGGTCACAAAGAGTCGGACAGGACTGAGCACGCACGCAGTCCTGGCGGCGTCTTACTTTGAGAGTGTTCCTCACCGGAAAGAACAGCACAGCACACAGATGCGCTGACTTATCTTTTAATATGCAAACTGCACTTTCACATCCCGATATACGCAGCCTCTGGGTTGGCCAAGTTAAGTAGAACTGTTTAAGCTACTGCCTAAACAGATTAGTGTAGATGAGTGCAAAAATGCAAACTAAACTAAAGATAAAGCTTTAAAATATTTTCTATATTCCCACAATCACAAAAGGAACAAGTCAAACAGGATATATATTTCTAGGAATTTTTAAAACCCATCCATGATCTGTGATTGAAAACTAAATGAACAAAATTACTAAAAGAAGATAAACGATCCGTAGATGCTTTTAACACCGGCAGGGCAATAGGAAAAGAAGAAATCTGCCACAGAGGAAGGGAGAAGGTGGCCGAACTTTTAAAGGACATTGAATAGATAGACCTGGTCTGAAGAGACAAAGTAGAATCTGAAGATGCCCCTGTCAAAAAATGAATCCGAACCCATCAGGGGTGACTTTGCCAGAGACTAGGATCCAAGCCGGAGAATGAGAGACGTCTCCCGCAGGCATTGCAGGCCATCACAGAGTACAAGGCAGCAGCTTCCGAAGGTCAGGGGCAGAGCAGGAGAGCTAAGAGAAGTGCCTGAGCCTTCACTTGGGGCCCCAAAATGGCCCTTAGAGGCTGGGCCAGTGTGGCAAGGTGTCTGGGGGTCTTCTGTGGCACAGAAAGTCAAGCACAGCTCATGCAGGTTCTGGCATCTGGACTTAGAGCAGAACGAGATGATCTCCTATGATTAGAAAAGTTGCAGGGACTTCCCTGACAGTGGTTAAGACTCCAGCGGGTAAAACTCTGTGCTTCCAATGCAAGGGACGTGGGTTCGATCCCTCATCAGGAAACTGAGATCCCGTGTGCTGTTGTGGTCCAGCCCCTCCAAAAAGAAAGGCTGGAGTCTAGACTGCAAAGAATAGAGAGATTTCTAGAGGTTCACCATGCTCAGATTCAAAGCCCTGCTAAAGGAAAAGACCTGATCCTTCCCCTCAAAACATTTGAAATGAATGGTGAATCCAGCTAAAAACTGCAGCAAAGCACAGACCCACCTCAGTTACAGATTAATGTGACTCAACTCTCTACACGATTTGAAAGGAAAAGAGGCATTCCCTCTTCTGGGAGTAAGTGTTGTTTACTTTGGTCGCTTTTTTTATACACAGATGTCTGGCATACAGTTTTTAAAGTTATGCAAAATTCAAGGAAGCCTGAAGATGTGCTCCATAGTCAAGAGAGGAAATAGTCAGAAGAAGTAGAACCAGCCACAGAAATGAAGATTACTGGGCACAAATTTAAGAATAACTGTAATCATTCTAAAACATATTTTAAGTAATGGAAACAATGTATTGTTTAAACAGGGCATTTAAACAGGAATGAAAGCCATGACAAAGTACCAGTCAGAAATGCTAGAAAAAAAAAAATGTTATCAGGATTCACTAAGTGTTTCAGTGGGTTAATAAAAGACTGAACAGCAGAGCAAAGTACAGGTGATCTTGAAGGGATGTCAAAGTAAACTGTTCAAACAGAAATGCAAAGTGTAAAAAAGTGATGTAGATTAAATGGAGCATCCGAGATCTGCAGGACAACATCAGACAGCCTGAGACACGTAATTGGAATCCAAGCAGGAGACAAAGAATGAGATAGAAGAGATAGTTGAAGACATAACAGTTGAAATTTTTCCAAAATTGATGAAAAATTTCAAACCACGAATCTAAAAAGCATGGTGAATTTCAAAGTAGGATCAGTACAAAGAAAACCATACATAAGCAAATCATAGTCAAAATGCTGAAATTCAAGATGGAGAGATAATTTTAACATCTGACAGAGGAAAAAAG
The DNA here is from genome assembly GCF_963930625.1 of Muntiacus reevesi. NCBI lineage: Eukaryota > Metazoa > Chordata > Mammalia > Artiodactyla > Cervidae > Muntiacus > Muntiacus reevesi. The sequence continues at coordinate 162,722,293 of NC_089251.1, forward strand.
ATTCATCACATGCAGGAGAACAATGATGAGAATGAGTCTGACTTCTCCTCCAAAAATAATGAGGAATCGGGTGGAGAGGGAGGTGGGAGGGGGGATCGGGATGGGGAATACATGTAACTCTATGGCTGATTCATATCAATGTATGACAAAACCCACTGAAATGTTGTGAAGTAATTAGCCTCCAAATAATAAAAAAAATTAAAAATAAAAAAAATTTTTTTAATTAAAAAAAAAAAATAATGGAGGCCAGGAAACATGGGGATGACACCTGTAAAATACTGAAAGAAAAAAAGTGCCATACTAATATTCTGTATCTAGCAAATCATTGGAGAGCATCACCGACTCAATGAACAAGAGTCTGGGCAAACTCCAGGAGACAGTGAAGGACAGGGAAGCCTGGTGGGCTGCAGTCCACAGGGTCTCAAAGTCAGATACGACTGAGCAACTAAACAACACAACAGCAAAAATAATAATAAGGGCAAAAAAAAAAGTGACATTTTCAGGCAGATGAAAGCCTGACAATTCATCTCCAGCAAACCAATAGCAGGAGCTGTGAAAATGAAGATCAGCTGTAAAATGATTTGAAAAACAAATGCTAACCTTAAGAAGCTGTCAATACGAAGTCAAGCCAGAAAACTTGTCACCCCTCAAGCTGAGCTGTGGCTGGAAGTGAGCCTCGCCCACAAGGGTGGTCCCTGGTGCCCTGAGGCACCACCGCCTGAAGCAGACTGCGTTCCAGCACGTCCTGACTGCACGAATGAGGACTGATGTTCTAAAACCATTGTCTTGGTTGCTGCCACCTTTCACAGGCTCCGCAGTGCTTGAGTCAGTGATTTGAAGAGCTCTGAAAGTGAACGTGAAGTTGCTCAGTCGTGTCCGACTCTTTGAGACCCCATGGGCTGTAGCCTACCAGGCTCCTCCATCCATGGGATTTTCCAGGCAAGAGTACTGGAGTGGGTTGCCATTTCTGTCTCCAAACATTTGACCTTTAATGGAAGAGTTTCTGTTTGTGGGAGCTGAGAGATTGGAATTTTCTGTATCTGGATATAACAATGATCAGAAAAAGCATCCAGGGACTTCCCTGGTGGTCCACTGGCTAAGATTCTGCACACCCAGTGCACGGGAACTGGGCCCGATCCCCGGTCATGGAACTGGATCCCACTAAGAGTTCAAATGCAGCAATGAAAGATCCTGAGTCCTGCAAAGAAGATCAAAGACCCTGCATGCCACAACTAAGACAAAATAAACAAATAAAAATAAATATTAAAAAGAAAAAGCACATCCCTCAGATCTCAGAAGTTGGTATCTTCAGAAAGTGTTCTTGTGATTAAATGGTCAATTTAGATTTAAAATGTCTTCTTGGACTCAGCTGACATCTAGATAAGATAATTCTACAACAGATTAGGCAGGGCTGTGGTCAGGAAGAATAAGCTAGGTAGAACCAAAGAACAATCCTGAAAGCTGAGAAAGCTCAGGCATCCTTGGTCATGGGGACAGGAAAGGAGGGGGCTGTGGAAGCACCAGCTGGAAGTAGCACTGACTGCTAGTCACCTTCAGAGATGGTACTAAAGCTGGATGCCTCAAGAGTTCTGCTGGGTGCAACACGCCCCTTCTCCAATAATTCATGGACCATCCCAGCTGGCGTGCTCACCCTGACCTTGAAACTCTTCAGTGCTCAGTTACTAATAATTTTAATTAGGCATATTTTTAATATGTATAGTATCATGTTCAGTCATGTCCAACTCTTTGCGACCCCTGGACTGTAACCACCAGGCTCCTCTCTCCATGGGATTCTCCAGGCAAGAATACTAGAGTGGGTTGCCATGCCCTCCTCCAGGGGATCTTCCCGACCCAGGGATTGAACCCATGTCTCCTGCTTTGCAGGTGAATTCTTTACCACTGAGCCACCTGGGAAGCCCTGAGTGGTATTTAGATAAGTCCTTACCTCTATGCCTCTCCCGGTACTTCTAATTTATTGTCACCTAATCTACACAGGACTTCTAACATCTGTGTATCCCCTCATTTACATCAAGTGCCCCACCTAACAAATAAACAAATTGAGCAAAAGAGTTCTGAGGCAACAGAACATATTATCCGCCTCGGGCTACATGTGTCTAATGTGTACAAGAGACATTAGGCCTCTTTGGAACAAAAATCATTGATTATTTCAAGAATGCCAAGTTTGGGATGCAAAACATATTCTACATGTTTTATTGCTACCATTCTCTAGAGAATCAGAGTAATATTTGCCAGCTATAGAATGTTTTAGCACCAATTCTCAACTAATTCAGCTTATTTTTCAGCAAGTCAACCTCCACTAACGACATATTAAATTTTGATTCTTTTTTTTATATGATTACCCTAGGGAGACATTCAAAGTAGACCTTTTAATAAGGGTTGGCTATACTGCTGATAGAACACCACGAGATGTCATTTCACTTGAGAGGATATTTTTCCAGAAAGACACACTTTAATGACTGGTCAAACATACTAACCACCTTATCTTTGCTTTGGGCCATATAACTAATTTAGATAGTCATTAGCTTCTAGGTAATGGAAGAGCATGTGCTGTGATATTAACTGAATACCAAATCAGGCCCTGAAATGCCTCCCCCGGTGGTTATCTCCGAGAAAAACACCAGCTTACAAACCAGAGAGAGCTGGGAACTGGGTCTTTTACCAGGCATTGTGATTGGAATTCAAAGGATGTCGTATAAGTAAATTGTTAAATATAAGTAATTTCAGGCTCACTTTTGATCTGATCGCTCTAGATCTGGAGTCCCCAACCTCCAGGAGCTAACACTTGATGATCTAAGGTGGAGCTGATGTAATCATAGAAATAAAATGGACAATAAGTATCATGCACTTGGATCATCCTGAAACCATCCCCCCGCCAACCCAGTCCGTGGAAAAACTGTCTTCCACAAAACAAGTCCCTGGTGCCAAAAAGGTTGGGGACCTCTACTCTAGATAGACTAGACTTTGATTATACTAGGAGATAGTCTGCAGATACTAATGCTGTGCATCGATGAAGACAGTGTTTAGGCCCTTACTGTAGGCGCCCCCATCTCACCACAGCCTTGATGCTGGTGCCTGCCCCTTCCTCCACCAGCTTCCCTGGCACCCTTCTCGGTGGCCTGTCCAGCCCCCTTTCAATTCCATCTTCACAGTCCACATCACAGGCTCGTCTTCTACCCACCCTTTTACTTCTGGTGTTTGCAAGGGGACCCTTCCTGGGTCCTTCTCTCTTCTGAGATCAAGTCCTTCTTTGGGCTACCTCATTTATTCCTGTGGTTCTGTGCCCTGTCTATGGTGGATGTACCTGAGTCTAGTGAGGCCCTTCTTTGGAGCCCCAGGTCGGCACTTCACGTTTCCCACTGGGAACCTCCACTTGGAATTCTCCTAAACACGTCAAGTCAAAATATCCATTTGTTGTTCAGTCGCTCAGCTGTGTCCAGCTCTTCTCAACCCCATGGACTGCAGCACATCAGGCTTCCCCGTCCTTCACCATCTCTGAGTTTGCTCAGACTCATGCCCATTGAGTCGGTGGTGCTATCCAACCATCCAAATATCCACATTGGAACTCATGTTTCCATCTGTTCCATCACACACCTTCAGTCCTGCCCCCTGCCTTCTCTTTTCTCAGGCTCTGCAGTGAGCAGCATGTGTGATCATCCATAGGCTTATTCCAGACTCACCCCTAGTAACTGATTGACTGTTGATTCATTCCAGCTAGTAAATGTTTCTTACTTCCATCTGCTCTTTCCTGTTTACTCAGGATTCCCCATCCTTTGCCTCAACTTCTGTAACAGCCTACTGTCTTCCCCCTACAGTGTGTTCCCCACTCATGAATCCTTTATATCCAGAGCTCTGGATAGACTGCTCCTTCCTCTGAGCCAGTGGTCAGCAAAACTCTTTGTCCTTCCCTGAGGACAAATTTGACCTTCAGCTCTGCTCTCAGGGGAGACCTGATGAAGATGAAACGTCTATTGAGCTAGTAGTCAGCAAGTGCTGATGAGAAAAAATGACTCGTGATTGGTGCATTGCATCCTGACAGCTGAGACTATGAATGAGCCATAAGTGCCCCGTGGAGAAGCCACACGCTGTGGACTACCCTGGGTGTCATGCTTGTTGAGGTAGTGGCTACACCTTCTATAGCTTGGAGTGCGTCCATGGATCTCCTGCCAACACAGTTGGGGCTTAGAGCTTCTATCCAGATTGGCAGCCTCACTCACCATCCTGGTCTTGTTCCCTAACCTGAGGTCACTGAGGTTCAGAGAAATGTCCTCTGATCCTCCCTGCTAGCATGCTGTTCCTGTCCTGTATCCTTCTAAGTGGGTCTGGTGATCCACTTAGGCTGTGACCCACAAAGGTTGTTGTTGTTGTCCAGTTGTTGCTCAGTTGTATCTGACTCTTTGTGACCTCATGGACTCTAGCACATCAAGCTCCCCTGTCCTGCACCATCTCCTGGAGTTTGCTCAAGCTCATGTCCGCTGATCAGTGAGTCCATCCAGCCATCTCATCCTCTGTCGCCCCTTTCTCCTCCTGCCCTCAATCTTTCCCAGCACCAATGAGTCGGCTCTTCGCATCAGGTGGCCAAAGGATTGGAGCTTCAGCTCCAGCATCAGTCCTTCCGATGACTATTCAGAGTTGATTTCCTTTAGGATTGACGGGTTTGATCTCCCTTCAGTCCAGGGGATCCTCAGGAGTCTTTTCCAACACCGCAATTTGAAAGCATCAATCCTTTGGTGCTCAGTCATCTTTATGGCCCAACTCTCACATCTGTACATGGCTACTGGGAAGACCACGGTCACAGTCACTCTCCCCTGTAAACACGTGGTGCCAATGAAGCCCTCCTCACCCGGACATAAATAATTCTTTCTCTGCAACCACTGTAACTTCACAAAATAGCACAGATCACAGTTTTACCATCAACTTTGGTTGTATTACCTGCAAATTTGTATTCCACTCTAAGCAGAAAACTTCTTGAGGACAGAATCGATTGCTCTTCATATTTGTTCCTACAGTTCCTTCTGTGCCTGCTTCACCCTGGGGGTACACAGTGACAGCTGAAAGACAGGGTGGACGTATGGTTGAATTGAGGAGAGTGGGATCTGTGATTTGATGGATAAATGTACCCCTGGCAAAAAGTCAACAGCCATTCTCCTACCTAAACAGAACAGTGTCAGCAGCACCCGGAAGCTGCTTTCAATGTACTAGCTATTTCTGCTGGCCCACTTCTGCACCTGAAACCTCCCATCAGGGGGTAAGTCGTTGAAAGCCCTTGTTCAGTTGTGAAGGGGAAGGAGGCAAGGATAAAACTAAACTAAACCAACGTAACTGTCGCAAAACATACCACATTAGCCCGTTTCCTAGAACCCTGGAGAAATCTACTTATAAGTAGAAAGTTCCAAACAGAAGTGAGAAAGTTGGGGGAAATTGTGTTTGCGAGGGAGTCCCGGGGCAGATGGGCAAGAGTGGATCTCTGAGAGTCTCGGTTCTGGCAGTCCCCGGACCCTGCAGGCTGGAAGTTCTAGGCATTTCTATAAACAGAGCAGAGATTCAGGAAATTCCCTCCTTCTCACAATTTCCCTGTGAATCAGCACCCTGCCCTCCATCCATAAGAAGTGTTGGCTCTATTTGTAGTCAGATCCCTGATTTATTCCAAAGAGTACATAGCTTGAATCTTCTAAAAAAAAAAAATCTAAAACCAAATCGTTCGTTCGTTTTGCACTACGTGCTGTGCATGCGTTCGAAGTCATTTCAGTCGTATCCAACTCTGCGACCCCATGGACTGTGTGTAGCCTGCCAGGCTCCTCTGTCCATGGGGTTCTCCAGGCAAGAATACTGGAGTGGATTGCCACGACCTCCTCCAAGGGATCTTCTCGACCCAGGGATTGAACCCAAGTCTTTTCTGTCTGCAGCATCGGCAGGCAGGTTCTTTACCACTAGCACCACTATATGCCAGAATTACTGTTCACTTCACATGCATTTCTGAGAATGTCCTCATGATTAACAGAGAGTTTGCCATGTCCTGTAGGTTGTGGACTGGCAGGAAGAGAGCCCCACAGACACACCGACCATCATTGGGTTTCCAGTGTTATTAACCAGGGGCACAAGCTTGCTTGCAGTGCTCGAGTCGCTAGGGCTGGAGGGAGTCTCACCATCTCACGTTTAGACACATCACCTCCGATAGTAGCCTCCCTTGGCCTCCAGGTCCCCACCAGGGTGCTGGGCTGTAGGTGACACTATCTGAGCAGGGGAGGCGCTTGCCAGCTCTAGAAAGCTGCCTTATCTCTCCTGGGAGTGGCAGGGCTGGCTGGCGTTTTTCAGTCCTGTCCCTGCTGCAGACAGATGAGTAGGTTTGAGGTTATCCAAATAAGGATATTTACTGTGGCTTTAAAAAGACACCGAACTGGCTTTTGGTGATTCTAAGGTTGAGACCGAAGCTCTAGTGAGTCACACTAACCACGCGCTCCATCCTTTCCCCCAAATGGCAGCCTTCCTCCCCTGACGAGCCTGCCTGCCCGCAGTCTGCCGCACGTACAGACAGTGCAGAACCCAGCAGACATGGAGGTGCTGTCACAGGAAACGCTAAGCTAATAAATGTAGGGCCCGTGGCTCTGCAGAGGGAAACAAACATATTTTCAGCATAACCTTTGTGCTTAATGGTGGAAATATTTTTGTGCCTTGAAAATGCTCCTTTGCTATTAAATCAAGGGTAATCATACTTCATTTCGGTAGAGGAAGGAAATAATTGATGTTTTTACATTACTGCGCATTGGGTCTAAACAGCGGCTCTGCAGTAAACAGCATGCAGACGTTTTAGGAGACGGGGAGCCGGCGGGAGGTGGACAGACCGCTGCCTCCGCCTCGGCGGGGTTCTCGGCCCTGGAATCATGCTCTCCGGCTTCTCATCAGCTCTGCTGATGGCTCATCACTCGGAGCACGCCAGACGCCCGATGAAAGTGCCTGACAATCCTTTCTACTTAATAATTAAAATTTCAATCATACTCTCCAATAATGACCGTGATTAGAGGATGACAGTGCGTTTTTAAAATCTGTAAGTGGCATAAGAGACACCTGACCTTCTTTAGCTAAAAAGGCAGCCTCCCTGAGATTTATTTCTGTCCTGTCCCCAAAGCTTTCCTTAAAAGGGGACGGCCTTATTTTAAGCCAAGGAAATCTGAATGTCGGGCAAGCTGTATTTCTTCTCTCTCTCTTCTTCTCAGTGTTCTTATAACAGGCCATGGGATTCTGTTTTTCTCTCCCGAGTTTCAAGCATCCCAGGTAATTCAGAAGGTAGTCATTTTCTGCATGATAGTTCAGCTTGGGTCCCGTAATAGCCCGCAACCTTTGAAATACTGAATCTCGTTTTTTGCAGATCTTCTGATTATTATCATTGTCTCTCCAAATAGCTACAAAGAAAGGACAAAAGAAGACTGTCTTTAAAAAAAATAAATAAATAAACTTATGTATGTGGTTGTCTACAAGATGCTAGCCTCCTCATCACGTAGGTTTAAGTAGTATGATAAAGCACATATGGAATTGGTTGATAGTTTTCAGTTTCTGTATTTTCAGAATCTCTCTCCCCTCTAGAAACACACTTGTAGCTACCAGTAGGTTTTTGTATTTCTTGATTGTGCCCTCTGCCCTTTCGGGAGCTTTATGTAACACACCTTGGGCCCTCAGATTCCAGAGCATTTGTGAATTCATCCATCCCTCCGTTTACCCATCCATCCATCACCCCATGCATACATTGAGCAACCCATCCATCGCTCACCCCATACATACACTGAGCAATCAAGCAGCACCAGTGTTCCCGCGCACATATAAACAGGAGTCTTGAATTATGTGTGAAACCCATGTGCCCTTTAAGAATATAGTTGCATCATCAAAGAGTAATTAGAAGAGATGAATCCTATTTGAATACTAACACCGTTGACTCCGTTGACATTTTTGGTAGAGATTATTGGAGTTCTGTGTTTGGTGGGGATGCCTTGAGAGTTGGTGTTAGTAAAGGATCTTATACATGTACCCACATTCTTTTACTCTGTGACACCTTATAAGGCAGGTCTAGGTGGGTTTACTCAAATCTGCATGTTTTTTCTCTTTGGGCAGTATACTGTCTTGCCCTTGATCCTGTTTCTTTTCAGGCAGGATTAAAGCTGATGAAGGAGACTTTTACTTCCCCTAGAGGTCAATGTTTTCCTTAGAAAAATGTTTTTGAAATATTCATGTTGAAATGAAAGAAACTGTGAACACACATCGCCAAAAATTTTCAGTGTTTGTTGCTCTGCTGTATATTATATGAGTTAAATTACATGTGTTTATCTATTTCTATTCATCTAATATTTCTGGAACTTCTGTAAGGGACTCAATGTGACTTATTTAGCTAGAATAGTGACTACACATGTAGATCTCTATATAAAAAGGGATGATTAAGAATTTTTCATTTGAAAGATTTTCATTTGAAATTTTTCTGCTCATTAGGTGGCAATTAGTGGGCAGATGTAAACAGTAAATTATTCACTCAGCACATAAATTGATGTCTGCTATGCGCCCAACTCCTTTGAGTTGGAATCACCACCATGGAAACTATAAATAAGATTCAGTTGGTCCCACGTGGGTTGCCATGAAGAACCTAGTCAATGCCCCAGCTAAAATTTCTGTTTGCAATGCAATTACAAGCAAGCTGAGAAGACAATCCCCAAAATTATATGGAGTATAACCTAAAATAATTGTTTGGGGTGATACAATAGTTTCCTTAGTAGCTAATCATCTTTCAGCTTTGAAAAGATTTAGAATTAAGTAGAGAAATGCTTGGCTGCCCTCTTCACTGTGTGTGATTCCTGACCAGATTTTTTATTTTTATTTGGATGTAGGTTTCTGTGGAACATGAGACTCTGTGTTAAGCACTGGCCACTGTGAATGCCACAGCCCAGAATGTTTACTGAGTTGTTGCTGTGGTTTAGTCGCCAAATTATGTCTGACTCTTTGCAACCCCCTGGACTAAAACTCTCCAGGCTCCTCTGTCCATGGAATTTTCCAGGCAAGAATACTAGAGTGCATTGCCACTTCCTTCCCCAGGGGATCTTCCCAACCCAGGGATCGAACCTGCATCTCCTGCATTGGCAGGTGGATTCTTTACTACTGAGCCGCCAGGGAAGCATTTTTTTAGTTACCTCCTTCCAATAAAATAAGCTTTCTGTGGGGCACCTAATGAGCAGTGATAGAATACATAAGGATGGATGAAAAAAGTCGTCTTCTTTTATTTTTGTAAACCTTGAAACCTGATTTGCATCTTTTCGAGTTTGTTTGGTTGGCTTTTCCCCTGATTACTTGTGTTTCAAGTTCTCTTTGACAGCAAATGACTCAGGTTGACACTTACTTTGCTTAGAGGACACACTCGATCATGGGACAAAATCCAAATGTCAGATTTTGAAACTAGAGTGTTGCTTTTTGATATTGACAGAATTGACTAAGCATACAAATTCTAAATTGCAAGTATAAATCAAGTAATTGTAGCAATAATACATGGAGCTTCTTTTCTGTCAGGTTGGTCCAAATCAATAACCACAAACCATTTATCCAAGATAACATCCCTACCTGCGCCCTGATAGCCTCATTCATAACACCCATAAGTAAGCCGTCCACCCCAGGACAGCGACTGTCCTCTCTGTATTGACCCTTTTATAACTTTATTTTGAACAGACGAGGTCTCAGACCCACTGCCATTTTAATGTGACCTGGGGGAGAAAGCACTGGTCTTCCTGAATTGCATAATAAGACCCAGGACCACCCTCTGGTTTGAATGCCTTTATGTTAAAACAATAAACCCCTTCATTGGGAAGATGAACTTGGACTCTGGCTTATAAGGACTGTCAAGCACATGGATGAAAGGAACGGCTAATGGTCCGGGGACTCTCACCTACCCAGACTTCCAGGGTCACCTCTGCAGCCAGAGATGCCTTGGTTCCTCCCCCCGCCGATTATGAGAAAGCCAATCAAAAAAAGTTTTGCACATAAATGTGTAACAAAATTGCCAAGACTTGGCTAGAGAAGATGTACATGAACCTCAAAATAGACGCTAGCAGTACCACTACCTCTGTGACCTTTTACTTCTTATAAATCTGAACCATTAAATGCCCCACCCCTGCCAGCAAATCCCAGGTGGCTCAGATGGTAAAGAATCTGCCTGCAATGCAGGAGACCCGGGTTCGATCCCTGGGTCAGGAAGATCCCCTGAGAAGGGAATGGCAACCCACTCCACTATTCTTGCCTGGAGAATCCCCATGGACAGAGGATCCTGGTGGGCTACAGTCCATGGGGCCACAAAGGGTCGGACATGACTGAGCGACTAACCTTGTCACTTTGCCAGCAAATCCGCATTTGTTAAACCTGAGAGGTGGGTCCATGAGGACTTATTACCTTAGGGTCTGTATTTTCTGTGTGTATTGAAAATATTTCATTACACACACACACACACACACACACACACAGAGATGTGAAGAGGTAAGGAAGGAATGGTAGAAAAGTATTGAATATTTTTCCCAAATTGTTTTCCTTACAAGGGCCTTTTCTAAACTTAAGCCAGTGCAGAGAAGTTATTCTTATTGAAAACAAAATGTAAATTTATTTCTACTGAGTTCAGGTCTTGCAGGATTCTGCCATTGGGAGTTTCGAAGTGAATTTTAGGTTTTGGCCACAGGACACCCTAGATGGAGCAAGTCATAGAGAGCTGATGAATTTAGACACCCAGGGAACTCTGGTCAATGAACAGCGGTCCCTCCTCGGAGTGAAAGAGCCGCACTCCCTTACCTTCGCAGGGACCCTGAGCTGTCCTGGGAGCAGGTAAGAGGTTGCTATAGCAACAGCTCAGTGTGGGGTGAGAAGGGAAATGGGATTAAGAAAGGATATTTCCCTTCTCTCGATTCTTTCCATGAAGATCATTAAGAAGTCACCTGACCTGCCCTGGAAGAAAAGAAATCCTGTGTAACCTGAAGGGGGGGATATAAAGCCCACCTTGGCATCTGGGGAGGGGCGGTGTCCGGCTCTGCAGAGCCGTCTCCACACACGGCCAGGAATCGACAGTAGTGGGCTGGTTACTGTGGTCGGGGGCGGGAGGATGGATGGATGGATGGAGTGAAGTGGGGATTCAGAGAATGGGAAGCGCTGCCTGCTCTGCACACTTTGCCTCCCACATATCCCCCCCCTCACTCCTGGCTCCCAATTCCCAGCGTAGGAGGAGGGTGCAAATGAGATAAGGATAAATTGTTTCATCTGTGAAGAGCTTTAATTTGATAGAAGGAGGAAGCTCATAAATCAGAGAGAGACAAGAGGCTCCCTTTACTTTAAAGTGCAGTTCGGGTTAACAAGGTTAAAAATAGGTTGCTCCAAGAACAGGTATGAATTCCTTGCTGACACCCAGATGCACGTAATATCCTAGTCCTGTACGCTTCTAAACGATGTCCAGGCTGGCTCAGCCACCGGGCTCCGGGGGCACCAGAATCAGGGTTCTTGTGGGGCCTTCCCCTCCTGGGGACGGTCAGAGTCCCCAGCCTGGCCCCTCTGGGTCACTGTGGCTTGGTGGGCTTCCTCCAGCTCCTTCAAGTCACCGCTGAACTCCAAAACCTCACCAAAAGCCCAAGACCAAGGAAGGGGCTCTGTGTTCACTCCGGGCAGCCTCCAGCCCTGTCCCAGTTTCCACAGCCTCCGGAGTCCTGAGTGATAACGGGGAGAGCTGCAAGCTGCCATCCCCAAGCCGCCCTTTGTTTGAGCGCCCGCCCTCCTGCACGGGTCCCTGCTTCCGGCTCTCCTGGAGAAGAGCTGCCTTCCTCGGGCCTCTTACCTCTCCCCCACGGTGAGGGCTGCTCTCGAGAGGGACGGGGAAGCTAATGGACCGATGGCAGGAAGTCGGCTCGGCTAGCTTCTCACTGACTGATGGCGCTACATGCCCGCCTGGAAGCAGGCTCCCAGGCTTCGGGCTGCAAGCATGTGGTTCGGCCTCAGTCACTGGGCCTCAGGGATGCTGCGCTCATCAGACGTTGGAGACGGGCAGGTTGGGCAGCGCTGGTGGCCCTGCTCTGCTCTTGGCCCCTGAGATCGCAGCCGGTGGACTCTAAGATGCTTTCAAGTCCAGGAAGTGGGTACAGGAGCCTTCGATCCTGGAGGAGAGGTCATCTGCCTTTATTCCCATTCAGAAGTGTCCTTTTATCGGAGACGGGAAGGTGGCCCTAGGCTTTGAGTTCACCCTTCAGAAAGCCTGTATCTGCCCCCTTGGCCTGGCAGCCCGCTGTCCTTGGGCCTCTAGTAACTTCAGGTGCATGTGCTCAGTCCTGACTCCTTGTGACGCCGTGGACTGTAACCCACAGGGTCCTCTGTCCATGGCATTTCCCAGGGAAGAATGCTGGAGTGGGTTGCCATTCCCTTCTCCTGGGGCTTTTCCTGACCCAGGGTTGGAACATGTGTCTCCTGCATTGCAGGCAGATTCTTTACCACTGAGCCACCTGGGAAGCCTCTGGTAACTTCACTCCAGGCCAGATACCCTCTACCCCCCTGTCTGTTCTGAGCACCAAGACTGCCGCTCCGTTTGAGTTTCACTGTCCTCTGAGTCCAAGGCCAGGCAAGTCTCCCTCTGTCCTGTCTGCTCAGGGTGGGGATGGCGCTGGTGGACGTGGGCAGGCCTGTGGGGCTGAGCACATCGACTCTCCAGGATCATAGGTGAATGTAAGCAGTAGCCCTGGTTTTTCTAGTGGTCATGTATGGATGTGAGAGTTGGACCATAAAGAAAGCTGATGCTTTTGAACTGTGGTGCTGGAGAAGACTCTTGAGAGTCCCTTGGACTGCAAGGAGATCCAACCAGGCAATCCTAAAGGAAATCAGTCCTGAATATTCATAGGAAGGACTGATGCTGAAGATCCAAAAACTTTGGCCCCCTGATGGGAAGAATTGAGTCATTGGAAAAGACCCTGGTGCTGGGAGGGATTGGGGGCAGGAGGAGAAGGGGACGACAGAGGATGAGATGGTTGGATGGCATCACCGACTCGATGGACATGGGTTTGAGCAAACTCAGGGAGACAGTGAAGGACAGGGAAGCCTGGCGTGCTGCAGTCCATGGGGTCACAAAGAGTCAGACACGACTTAGTGGCTGAGCAGCAACAACCTAGAAATAAAATACAGCATTCCAAAGACCCTAATTAGGAAACATCCAGCCAAGAATAAATGGAAATGCCAAATGGAGAGTTTTGTTTTCAGGCTTTAAAAAATAAATAACCATTACTTACCTTAGCAAAGCAAGAATAAATCCATTAAACTGATAACTTACACACACCTCTGGCCAAAGCCCCAGAAGCCTTTTTCTAAAGCAATTGAAATGCAAAATAAATTACACATAAAGACTCTGCCCATACAGCATGCCAAGAGCATCATTTCATCCATCAGTGGAACAAACATCCCTGCCTCCACCACTACAGAGCGGTTCTCGCCCGGGGCTCGCCTGGGATCGGGAGCCCCACTACCCGCAGACAGGCCGAGCGCACTGAATTAGCCTCTCAGGAGGGTCTTGGCTTTTCAGAGCACAGCCTCACCACGTCAATTAATATCTGTTGATTGAAGGCCTGCTGTGCCTGTCCCGCCAGCCAGGATGCCGCGAGGACTTTGCAGAGCGTGGCGAGCGCTCAGCGAGCCGCTGGTTTATAGTCGAAATAGAAAAACAATGGGCCGAAGCAGAATGCTGCTCACAAGCCCGCCGGGTCCCATGAACCTGAGGGTTTGTGCACAGAGGTGCGTCGCTGGAGGCAGGTGGCTTTGTTGCTTCAGCCAAGCAGGTTCTACATCTTGTTCCTATTCATCAGAGAATGTGTCTTTGTAGCGGAGAGTCTTGTTGTTTGAGTCACTCAGTTGTGTCCCACTCACTGCAACCCCATGGACTGTAATCTGCCAGGTTCCTCTGTCCCTGGGATTTTCCAGGAACGAATACTGGAGTGGGTTGCCATTGCCTCATCCAGGGAATCTTCTTGATCCAGGGATCAAACCTGGGTCTCCTGCATTGGCAGGTAGGTTCTTTACCGCTGAGCCATCAGGGAAGCCCTTGGAGGGGAGTTGTAGCCATCTCTTAAAATGATGTGACAAGTTGGCAGGCATGAGAGTTCCCTGTGAAAACTCAGTGATGGGAGGTATCTGGAGTTGGAGCTCCAGCCTCCTGGGACCTTGGTGGGGTCGGGGGGGGGGGTTGCGGATAAGGTAATGACAGCCCCCCGATGCCCTAACCACCCCACCAACACAGGCATCATCCCCAGCCACCTAACACCTAACAGACGCCTGTAGCTAGTGATTATACCCTGGCTTGAACTCCACTGGTCTATGCCCCGACCAGTAATGCTGAAGAAGCTGAAGTTGAATGGTTCTATGAAGACCTACAAGACCTTCTAGAACTAACACCCAAAAAAGATGTCCTTTTCATTATAGGGGACTGGAATGCAAAAGTAGGAAGTCAAGAGATACCTGGAGTAACAGGCACGTTTGGCCTTGGAGTACAGAATGAAGCAGGGCAAATGCTAACAGAGTTTTGCCAAGAGAACACAGTGGTCATAGCAAACACCCTCTTCCAACAACACAAGAGACAGCTCTACACATGGGCATCACCAGATGGTCAACACCGAAATCAGATTGATTGTCTTCTTTGCAGCCAAAGACGGAGAAGTTCTATACAGTCAGCAAAAACAAGACCGGGAGCTGACTGTGGCTCAGATCATGAACCCCTATTGCCAAATTCAGACTTCAATTGAAGAAAGTAGGGAAAACCACTAGACCATTCAGGTATGACCTAAATCAAATCCCTAACAATTATACAGTGGAAGTAAGAAATAGATTTAAGGGACTAGATCTGATAAGACAGAATGCCTGATGAACTATGGACGGAGGTTCGTGACCTTGTACAGGAGACAGGGATCAAGACCGTCCCCAAGAAAAAGAAATGCAAAAAAAGCAAAATGGCTTTCTGAGGAGGCCTTACAAATAGCTGTGAAAAGAAGAGAAGCGAAAGGCAAAGGAGAAAAGGAAAGATATACCCACTTGAATGCAGAGTTCTAAAGAATAGCAAGGAGAGATAAGAAAGCCTTCCTCAGTGATCAGTGCAGAGAAATAGAGGAAAACAATAGAATGGGAAAGACTAGAGATCTCTTCAAGAAAATTAGAGATACCAAGGGAACATTTCATGCAAAGATGGGCACAAAAAGGACAGAAATGGTAGGGACCTAACAGAAGCAGAAGATATTAAGAAAAGCTGGCAAGAATACACAGAAGAACTGTACAAAAAAGATCTTCATGACCCAGATAACCACAATGGTGTGATCACTCACCTAGAGCCAGATATCCTGAAATTCGAACTCAAGTGGGCCTTAGAAAGCATCACTACGAACAAAGCTAGTGGAGGTGATGGAATTCCAGTTGAGCTCTTTCAAATCCTGAAAGCTGATGCTGTGAAAGTGCTGCACTCATTATGCCAGCAAATTTGGAAAACTCAGCAGTGGCCACAGGACTGGAAAAGGTCAGTTTTTACTCCAATCCCAAAGAAAGGCAATGCCAAAGAATGCTCAAATGACCACACAATTGCACTCATCTCACACGCTAGTAAAGTAATGCTCAAAATTCTCCAAGCCAGGCTTCAGTAATACGTGAACCAAGAACATCTAGATGTTCAAGCTGGATTTAGAAAAAGCAGAGGAACCAGAGATCAAATTGCCAACATCTGCTGGATCATCAAAAAAGCAAGAGAATTCCAGAAAAAGCATCTACTTCTGTTTTATTGACTATGCCAAAGCCTTTGACTATGTGGATCATCACAAATTGTGGAAAATTCTGAAAAAGATGGGAATACCAGACCACCTGACCTGCCTCCTGAGAAATCTGTATGCAGGTCAAGAAGTAACAGTTAGAACTGGACATGGAACAACAGACTGGTTCCAAACTGGTAAAGGAGTACATCAAGGCTGTATATTGTCACCCTGCTTATTTAACTTATATGCAAAGTGCATCATGAGAAATGCAGGACTGAATGAAGCACAAACTGGAATAAAGATTGCCAGGAGAAATATCAGTAATCTCAGATATGCAGATGACACCACCCTTATGGAAGAAAGTGAAGAAGAACTAAAGAGCCTCTTGATGAAAGTGAAAGAGGAGAGTGAAAAAGTTGGCTTAAAACTCAACATTTAAAAAACTAAGATCATGGCATCTGGTCCCATCACTTCATGGCAAATAGATGGGAAAGAATAGAAACAGTGACAAACTTTATTTCTGGGGGCTCCAAAATCACTGCAGATGGTGACTTCAGTCATGAAATTAAAAGATGCTTGCTCCTTGGAAGAAAAGCTATGACCAACCTAGACAGCATATTAAAAAGCAGAGACATTACTTTACCGACAAAGGGCCATCTAGTCAAAGCTATGGTTTTTCCAGTAGTCATGTGTGGATGTGTGAGTGGGACCATAAAGAAAGCTGAGCACTGAAGAATTGATGTTTTTGAACTGTTGTATTGGAGAAGACTTTTGAGGGTCCCTTGGACTGCAAGGAGATCCAACCAGCCCATACTAAAGGAAATCAGTTCTGAAGGACTCATTCTGAAGCTGAAACTCCAATACTTTGGCCACCTGATGTGAAGAACCGACTCATTTGAAAAGACCCTGATGCTGGGAAAACTTGAAGGTGGGAGGAGCAGGGGATGACAAAGGATGAGATGGTTGGATGCCATCCCTGACTCAATGGACATGAGTTTGAATAAGCTCCGGGAATTGGTGATGGACAGGGATGCCTGGCGTGCTGCAGTCCATGGAGTTGCAAACAGTCAGACATGGCTGAGTGACTGGACTGAACTGAACTGAACTCCATACAAATCAAATGTCAGCCGATCATGCATACCAGCATCTTTACATTTGTCATGGAAAGCCCAGGATCATTAGTGACACAATTAATGCATTTATTACTCCAACTGAAGACCACTGAGAAAGGCATGAAAGTGACAGTCGCTCAGTCGTGTCCGACTCTGTGTGACCCCATGGACTATACAGTCCATGGAATTCTCCAGGCCAGAATACTGAAGTGGGTAGCCTTTCCCTTCTCCAGGGGATCTTCCTGACCCAGGGATTGAACCCAAGTCTCCTGCATTGCAGGCGGATTCTTTACCAGCTGAGTCACCAGGGAAGCCCGTGCCTAACAGCAGATGCTCAGCTTGCTCCACTCTTTCCATTAATCGTCGACTTGGCCTCCCTGGAATTTCAGCTTGGCTGTGAGTCATTTTAGTAGCCGGAGCACAACTTTTTTTTTTCTTTTACTTCAAAAGTAATGCCAACAGATCATCACCCTGCAGATTGTGAAGGATGTTTTTTCTTTTTGGTTATGACTATTTTTTAAAGCTCGTTGTTCATGCAAATAGCAGTGTTTACCCACCACTCTCTGCATTGATTCCTTATGATTAATAACCTATCTGGTGGGACTCTGAGCCTGCTCTCAGATTTCCTTCAATAGGACGTTAGGAAGTTGAGTCCGACACTGAGCTTCATCTACAAGGGGGCATCTCATGATGACCGTTCAGCGGTTCCCTCACCCAGTTGCAGTTGGTGGCATTAAACTCTGTAGCTGTAATTTATCCATCATCTAGCCAGGTCCCCGCCCTCCACCTTGGGGAGGCAAGTACCCAAATAGAAGACCCCGGGTTTTGGGACCTCAGCCCCCTGATTCTAACCATCCAGCCTCTTCTTAACCTTTGGCAGGTCAGTGAACCTTTCTGAACTGCACTTTCCTTCTCTCTAAAACAGAGATAGGGGCTTCCCAGGTGGTGCTCGTGGTAAAGAATCTGCCTGCCAATGCAGGAGACGCAAGAGACTCGGGTTTGATCCCTGGGTCGGGAAGATCCCCTGCAATAGGAAATGGCAACCCACTCCAGTATTTTTGTCTGGAAGATTCCATGGACAGAGGAGCCTCATGGGCTACAGAGTTGCAAAGAGTCAGACCCAACTGAGTGGTTAAGCATAGAACAAAATAGAGATAATAATAACTAGTTAGCATCATTCCATTTGCCATCAACAACAAATAAAGAGAGTTTCTATTCAAACAGAGAAGTCTACAAATGTCAGTTTCGGGGATTCTCGTCTCCAGAGTTCAAGCAGGAGACCCTCCCTATCCCACTCTCCCAGACCCTCTCTTTAAGCATCCATCCCTGCTTCACCATTTCAGCAACTTTGTCTCAAGGCCTAAGTGGCTGTTTGTATGTACCTGGGACTGGGGGATGAGCAGCTGCATCACAGGCCACATCCAAGGCACCAAAAGCCGCCCCGCTCCTGGCCACCACCTGCTGACCTGGCAGGGCCCACACAGCTCCTTTCAGCAGGAAAGCAAGTCCCCCTCCCCTACAAGCCCGGACCCTTGAGCTTGACGAGCAAGTCGGTGCCTCATTGCCTCATCTGCTGGGGTAGAAGTGAGTGGATGGATTTTCAAAAAGATTAAGCCTAGGACATTTTAAATCATACTGATGAATGGTTTTGAATATAGGCTATTTGCTATTATCACTAAAGCAAACCTTTTAAGGGATGGTAAGTAATAATGTCTTAAATCTAGCCTTCAAGGATAAGGACTTTAACCTCATTTCATGGTGTATTTTTTTTTTTTTTTTTGCACTAATCATTTCATGTTTTCACTTGTGGTAGGAGATAGAAAGACCCTTCAATGGATCTGTACTGAATTTTAAAGTGGAAAAAATAATTCCCCTCCAGTTTCAGGGAAATTGAAGTTTACTTAAAGATGATTAAAAATCCTTCTGACAAGACTTTGAGAAGGTCTCTCTTCCGACTGCTGTAATTTTAAATAATTCAGAGCTAGCGTGGCACATGTATGTTTATTAAAGAAGGCATGAAAATGAAACCGATCAGTGTAGCTGTATTCTCTCACTAAATTGTGTCTTACATTGGCTCACAGGCTCTGTATCGAGAATCGGAAACTCAGGGACTATGGTCTCCCGTTTGAGATGCTCCCAGGGACGTCTTTAGCAGACTCGCACCAGCCAAAGTTGCTGTTCATCCACTTCCGTGGAAGATCACTCCTCCCTGGGAGCATCTTTCCCAGAGTCGGGGCCAGAGGCAGGGAAGTGAGGCGGGAGATCCAGAGCTACGTGCTCAGCATCTCCTGGGCCCTGGAGGCCCCTGCAGTTCTCGGGCAGCAGAGCCCGCCTGGCCGATGCAGCCCACGGAACTGTGGGAGTGTGTCGGAGCCCTCGAGACCCTGGGCCCTTTCTGGAATTCACACAGCAGTAAAATCGGGGAAAAGGTGAACTGCTAAGCAAGGTTTCCCACCAAAGCCTAAGACAGAGAGAAGTGCATGCTTCCTTTGAAATCGGGTTGATGATGACGCAGGCCACTGCTTCTCTGGGGACCTGAGCTTGCCTCCGCCTTCCTCGCCTGGCCCCGTCCAGCCCCTTTCCCAGGCATTTCAGCGTTCCAGCCCTCACGCTGTTCTGTCGGTTTTGTGCGGCAGACAGGTCCTTCCTGACTTTGCTTGACTCACCCCCCAAAGCCCCTGATGCTGTTCAGCTGCTTTCAATTCAAAACCCCTCTGAGATGCCATTAGTTCAGGACACTTTGGTTAGGAAAACCCTCCACGTCTGCATCAGTGAGATTTTTCAAAAGTGGTCCCATCTTTCTTTTTGCCATTCAACTGACATTTCGGTCTTCAATTTTCCAGAGACACCGTCAGTTCAGCCTCTTATCATATTAGCCTCTGACTTGTATTCTGCGAGGCGTCAGTCTTTAATATTCTGGAAGACAGAGAACCCGGGGAAAACCCAGGGCCGTTCTCCTTTCTGCCCTGCAGGGCGGAGTGAGGTTAGGGAGCCGTCGCGCGCTCAGGCAGCAGGGCAAACACGTCTCCGGTTTTGAAGGGCAGCGGAGACCCAGGAGGTCTCGGAATGTGTTTCTGACAAATCAGTTGCGAGAGTTCAGCGCCTCACCGCCGGCTGCCCCCTGTCTGCGGGGTGGACGCTGGACTTCCTTGTTCCTGCCCTGCAACTCGGAGGCCCTTGTAAGGACCCTCAGGGCTGCAACTGTCTCTTTCCTGAGCGACTCTATTTGTCTCCAGGTGGGGCCTATGTGGCGGGAGTGATGGGGTAACTTCCCAACCACAGCGTCTGGCCTGAGTGACCTTGGGGCCAGACAGTTCTTGGTTTAGGGGACTGTTCTGCGCACTGTGGGATGTCTAATAGCATCCCTGGCCACTGCCCACTGGATGCCGGGAGCACCCCCAGTTGTGAACCAAAACTCTCCCCCAGGCATGTCCAGTGTCCCCTGGGGGTGGGGGGCATAATCGCCTCCGGTTGGAAGCTTGCAGGGTAGCGGAAAGAGTGACAGGCCAGGCCCAAGATACATCCTGATACTCAGATATCCGCTTGACTGTCTCTTGACCCAGTGACCTTGGCTGAGTCCGAGCCCCTAACATCGGCCTCAGGAGGTGCCTGTGAGGGGAGATCTAAACGCTGTGAGTGGGTTTCCGTGCTTGTCAACTGAAGCCGGATTTCCCACCATCTAATTTTCAGTGAATGCTGAGAATTATGTTACGGTGTGCGGTAAACAGTGAAAATCCAGCTTTTGTATCTGACCGGAGGTACAGGTCTAGCCCTTTGGCACAAACTGGCTTAGTTCAGATCTCACTGGGAGGGCAAGATGTTTAACTCCAGGTGGTGGCTCTTATGTGTCCCTTGCTGACTGCTCCCACGCAGCTAACGGCACCCAGATAATTACAGACGGAGCTGCCTTGGGCTCATCAACACAGCTCCAGGTGGCGGCACACTCCCCTTTATCCATCCTGTTTGCCTGGCCTTGTATTTGCATGTCGTCGTCTCCCACAGCTGACACTTGTTCTTGAATTCTGTGATTCCCAAGCACTTTTCTGATTGCGCCACGCCTGCTAGAAAGACCCCCCCGCCTCGGGCGAGACTCGGGCAGTCTCCTCCGCCTCTGCCCTCTTTAGCTCTGCCCTGCATTTGGAGGGAAGCCAGTGGTTGGGGACTTGCATCTGTTGTGGAGCCCCGAGTAATGAGTCATTGTTCTTCTGAGAAGCTCGTTGGCATCAGCTTCCCCTTCAGCTGCAACATTACACAGAACCTCATTTCCTTTTTCTCCGCATTACACCTGGGGCCCAGTTACATTATGTCATGATGACAAGGGTCACCTTTCCTTCTGTCTCATAAGGGGAGACTGACCTTCCTTCCGTCTCTGGAAGAAATACAACTTCCAAAAAAAAAAGTCTGTAGCAGTCAACTGCCACAGCCGAATCGGAAATCACTGAAACAAAAGAATTTCCATCTAAGAATTTAGTTATAGTGCTGAGAGGATGCACTATCTTTTCATGCCTTTCGTGTGCTTGTATTTCTCAAAATAAACAAGGTGCCTATGTCTATCCTGGTTTCTGCAAAATGTGTATTAGCAGAATAAAAGGTACATAGGTAATTTTGCTTTGCTAATAGACAGGCAGCATTGCTCAAAATAACCATATTTATGATGACCATCTAGATACGTGACATTTATACAGCATTTTACAGTGGGGCTTCCCTAGAGGCTCAGATAGTAAAGAATCTACCTGCAATACAGGAGACCTGGGTTCAATCCCTGTGTTGGGAAGATCCACTTGGAGACGGGATCGGCTACCCACTCCAGCAATCTTGCTTGGCAGGCTACAGTCCATGGGATCCCAAAGAGTCGGACAGGACTGAGTGACCAACACTTTACAATTTAGCAATCCTTCAAAAACATCCATCATTTGTTTTTCTTCTGTGTTCTTTCTCTCTCGGTTTCTATACCAGCCCTGCATTTGAATGTATCCTATCCCCCTTTTTTCCCTTCCTGGGAGAATGGCAATAAGAAATCCTACATGTATTAAGTGTGCCTCCTACCCTACATGCTGTATGTTAGGTTTAATGTGTTTTTCCACGTTAGTGAGTTTGTAAGAAAATAGAAACACTGTCTATTCTGTTCGGTGGTGAAATTCCAAGCACAGCCCACCTCGCTGTGTGGATGTTTAAGTGACGCGTTGCATGTTCTCCACTGCGCCCTGACTCAAAGAGTGTCACATCCCGGCCTCAGACATCGCCACCCTGACTTAATGCATTTTCATAGTTCGGTATTTGGAAGTACCTGGACAGACCAAGGCCGGTGAAATAGCTTCACCCATTACAGGAGGAATAAACCCATGTTTACTGACCAAGTAGTCACAGTCACATTGGATAGTTATACTAGTGTTCCTTTGGGGGGGAAAGCATTATTTTATTTAATATTCATGTAACAACCACTTCCAGAACATGCTGTCAGATACAGACGATGCGTATTTCTGACCTACAGGTGAGCCCAATTTAGATGAGGTTAGTAGACATATGACAACCCGCTCCAGTATCCTTGCCTGGAAAAATCTCATGGACAGAGGAGCCTGGTGGGCTGCAATCCACAGGGTCGCAAAGAGTCGGGCCCGACTTGAGCGACTAACACTTACCTACTTGGTAGACATAAGGTTAATATTTTAAGGAAATCATTATTTTAGTTTTCGTTTTGTTGACACATTAATATACGGTGTCAGAATTACAATGCTCGTTTTTCACAGACAGACAATCCCAGTGCAGGCGTGTTACAGTCTTTGATGTTACTGATGCAAAAAGCCAAGGGAAGACTCTTTCCCAGGCGCCCCGTACTTCAGTCCCCCGAGCGTCCACTCGGCCAGTGTGGCTGCCTCAGCCGCTGTCAGTGACATCAACACCACGGCCGTCACTGCCTCCAAGCTCACAGGCCTCCGCCACGTGCCCGCTGAGCCCGAGCGCCCTGGAGACCGCAGGCCCTGCCAAGGCTGACTCCAGGTGGGCCCAAGTCCCCTCTCTCCCCGACGCCTCTCCACGGCTAGGTGAGAGAGCGCGGCAAGGCCATTTCAGACGATGAAATTTGTTTTTGCAGAGACAGGCATTTTCATGCCCAGAAAGCCTGAGGAACTGCTCCTGACCCAGGTGCCCTGGGCAGGGAGATGCCCACAGGTGGTCGTCAGGGGATCAGGGACACGGAGAACCAGCCGGGGGTCGGGTTAGAGCAGCTGTGGGCCTGGCCCGCTTTCCCACATATCTTGATTCCTCCGATCTCCCTCACTTCCAGATCACAGCCGTTCACCTAAACATCTCGCGGACCCTTCCTACCAAGAAGTCTGCTGCTGATGCTAAGTCGCTCAGTCGTGTCCGACTCTCTGCGGCCCCCATGGACTATAGTCCGCCAGGCTCCTCTGTCCTTGGGATTCTCCAGGCCAGAACACTGGAGTGGGTAGCCATGCCCTCCTCACCAGGAAGTCACTGATCGCCAAAAATGCAGCCCTTATAAGGAACACTTGCAACCCTAAAAAGGCGTCTCTTGCCTTTAAAAGAACCTCCACTTTGTACAGAGAGTGGTTAGGAAGCTGCTAGAACGTCATGGCTCTACAGGCTGCTCCTTCCTCTCCACTTCAGAGGGTGAAACCTAAGGATGCTGGACCACACACAACCCGTCCTACCCTCTGCCCTCCTCTCCTCCATCCCACAGGCACTGCTGGGAGGAGGGGTCAGCATCCCCTGCCCCCCACCACACCTCCACACACCAGCAATGGGAAGGCGATGCCTGGAGTTTTCATGTAGAGATGGGTTTTCTTTAAAAACAAATAAATCCAGAAATACATTATCTGCCTGGGAAAGTGGAGAAGGCAATGGCACCCCACTCCAGTACTCTTGCCTGGAAAATCCC
Source organism: Muntiacus reevesi (assembly GCF_963930625.1). NCBI lineage: Eukaryota > Metazoa > Chordata > Mammalia > Artiodactyla > Cervidae > Muntiacus > Muntiacus reevesi. The sequence goes on from NC_089251.1 coordinate 162,746,082, forward strand.
ATGGACGGAGGAGCCTGGTAGCCTGCAGTCCATGCAGTCGCTAGGAGTCAGACACGGCCGAGCGACTTCACTTTCACTTTTCACTTTCATGCATTAGAGAAGGAAATGGCAACCCACTCCAGTGTTCTTGCCTGGAGAATCCCAGGGACGGGGGAGCCTGGTGGGCTGCCGTCTGTGGGGTCGCGCAGAGTCGGACACGTTCAGATTTCTGGAAGGGTTATGAACACGCTGAGACTATGCTAATTCCTCAGCATCCCTGAAACGCCCTTTCCTCAATGAAAGAATGGGAATAACTATGAGGCCCGTGCTGTTATCTAAAAGTAACACTTCTTAGGATAAAGAAGGTATTTATATCACATCACAATGTAATACTATGCAGCCATAAAAAATGAATGAAATCTTGCTATTTGCTGCAACATGGATAGACTTGGAGGGCATTGTGCAAAGTGAAATAAGTCAGAGGAAGACAAATGCTGTATGATGTCACTTATATGTGGAGTCCAGAAACTGCAACAAACAATGAAAATAACAAAGAATCAGCAGGCTCACAGATACAGAGGATGAAGTAGGGGTTACCAGTAGAGAGAGGGAAGGGGGAACGGCTATATAGTGGTAGAGGATAAAGAGGTATAAACTATCCTTTGTAAGCTACAAGGATACACTGTACAACCCAAGAATATAGCCAATATTTTATAACACTGTAAAGGCAGTATAATCTTTAAAAATTGTGAATGGCTGTATTATTCACCTGTAACTTAAACAGTATTTTACATCCACTGTGCTTCAATTTTTAAAAAAACTCAAGAAAATACCAAAAAATAAAAGTAACACTTTATTTGAAAAGTTAACCTTTAGAAACAGTAATATTTGCAAACCTCTTTGTACAAAGTGGGGACTCAGCGCTCTTTATAAAACTACATGAACAAAATGATTTCATTTACTTGCCCGCTAATCGCTGGTGTCAGGGATTATCACAAATCAGGCAATGTATCTGCAAAGCAGGGAGGGAGACAAACAAGATAATGACTCTGAGAACTTTTAGGTCAGTGGGAACGTAACCACAGAGAATATACATCCAGAAGGCGGCTTGTGAGATATTATCTCGCAGCATCTTTTACTGGTGAAATAACCCCTCTTTTTCCCAAACCTTTGTATTCTACTCAGTTCAACTCTGTCACATGGAGCTGCCCAGAAGTACAGAAATTATTTCCTCCAGTTCTGTCTCATCCAGTCCTGTCAGGTCAGATTAACCTAGTTACCAGTGGAACAACAACAACAAAAAAAATGCAATTGGCCAAAGGTTATATTTCTTTGTCACAAGCGCAGGGGAGCGAGAGAACATTCCGAATGGAAGGATGGAAGGAGGAGGGCTGTCTGCACATGGCCCCCGGGCAGCCAGGCCTCATCCCAGGATCGCCCCCCAACCCTCCTCCCCCTCCCAGAAACAGGGACCATGCTACCTGCGGTGGGTGTTTGCCAGGCTCGTGGTTCTTTCTGGTTGTATATTTTCTATTGTTAAAGATGCATCTGCCAATGGAAAGCAAAATGCTACTGAATTTATTTCCACATGCCAAGCAATCAAAGAGGTGCTTGGAGATTTTGTGTCTAATAACGGGTTCGCATTTTCAAAGAGCTCTGGGTCCCAGGTCAGCAGGAGCCCTCGAGAGACAGGCTGAAGGTCGGCAAATCCTCGCCTGGCAGATGAGAATGCTAAGGTTCAGGGTGAGGAGACTTGCTCAGCAGTTACACGGGCAGCAAAATACGGGCCCCACTGTGTGCGTTCCAGAACAGTCTGCGTTCCCGTTGTGTGGGGGCGCACACCCCAGCCCCAGAGCGACTGTGTCCCTGACAGATGGGGCCCAGTTCCTGCGGCTTCAGAGGCTCTGACACCAGAGGAAAGTGGGGGAGACGCAGAGAAGCAGGGAGGTGGGTACCAAGTGGCCAGCAGGGGCCAGCCCCCCGCCCTGCACGGCAGACACCGCCGGGACAGCAGCAGAGGGAGAGGAGGACACAAGGAATCACAGGTAAACTGAGGCCAGCCGCTTGATGAAAGTGAAAGAGGAGGGTGGAAAAGCTGGCTTAAAACCCAGCGTTCAGAAAACTAAGATCACGGCATCCGGTCCCATCACTTCGTGGCAAATAGGTGGGGAAACAGTGGAAACAGTGACAGACTTTATTTTGGGGGTCTCCAAAATCACTGCAGACGGTGGCTGCAGCCATGAAATTAACAGACGCTTGCTCCTCAGAAGAAAAGCTATGACCAACTGAGACAGCGTATTTAAAAGCAGAGACATTACTTTACCAACAAAGGTCCGCCTAGTCAAAGCTATGGTTTTTCCAGCAGTCATGTATGGTTGTGAGAGCTGGACTATAGAGAAAGCTGAGTACCGAAGAATTGAAACTTTTGAACTGTGGTGTTGGGGAATGCTTTTGAGAGTCTCTTGGACTGCAAGGAGATCCAACCAGTCCATCCTAAAGGAAATCAATCATGAATATTCATTGGAAGGACTGATGCTGAAGTTAATGCTCCAATACTTTGGCCACCTGATGGGAAGAGCTGACTCACTGGAAAAAACCCAGAGGTGGGAGGCGGGAGGAGAAGGGGATGACAGAGGATGAGATGGTTGGATGGCATCACCGACTCAATGGACATGAGTTTGAGTAAGCTCCAGGAGTTGTTGATGGACCGGGAGGCCTGACGTGCTGCGGTTCATGAGGTCACAAAGAGTCGGACACGACTGAGCAACTGAAACTGAACCGAAGTCATTATCCAATGATATATGGCCATGCTCAGCTGAAATAGCAGGCTAGCATCATCCCTTGAGCAAAACAGCAAAGTGGGGAAATAGTGGAAAATGGTGACATCCAAATTGCTTTCCCCGTATAACCCCAAAGAGGCTTCCCTGGTGGCCCAGACAGTAAAGAATCCGCCTGCAATACAGGAGACCCGGGTTCCATCCCTGGGTCGGGAAGACCCCTTGGAGGAGGGCATGGCTACCCCCTCCCGTATTCTTGCCTGGAAAACCCCATGAACAGAGGAGACTGGCAGGGTCACAAAGAGTCGGATATACCCCCAAACCACATGTTAAAAACCATGTACCTCCTCACAGGTTTTTTAATTGATCTATAAAATTGTTCCTAAGTATAAATACATGCAAAAAAAGTGAAATTGCTAGGTTTTTTTTTTCCAAGAAGTGAAATTTAAAAGAATTTAAAATTCTTTTAAATGAATGAAGTAGACACCACAGGTATAGGGATTTGATATTTATTTACATCATAATTTATTTATTTTCATTGGAGGCTAATTACTTTATAATATTGTAGTGGTTTTTGACATACATTGACATGAGTCCTGTCTTTTAGTCCTGGTATTTCCACTCCATTTCCCTCAGTCTCTGATGTAATTTGCTTTCATGTTTAAAAATCTTTTATTGATCACCTAGTATGTATCTCTGTTACAAAATATGTAATTTTTTTTGACTAATTTCTTAAGAGACATGAGTTTCTAAGTATTAATATTTTCCAGTTATCATTAAAATGATTGATCTTGATAGGGATTGCATTGAATCTATAGATTGCTTTGGGTAGAATAGCCATTTTGACAATATTGATTCTTCCAATCCATGAACACGGTATGTTTCTCCAACTGTTTGTGTCCTCTTTGATTTCTTTCATCAGTGTTTTATAGTTTTCTATGTATAGGTCTTTTGTTTCTTTAGGTAGATATACTCCTAAGTATTTTATTCTTTTTGTTGCAATGGTGAATGGTATTGTTTCCTTAATTTCTCTTTCTGTTTTTTCATTGTTAGTGTATAGGAATGCAAGGGATTTCTGTGTGTTAATTTTATATCCTGCAACTTTACTATATTCATTAATTAGCTCTAGTAATTTTCTGGTAGAGTCTTTAGGGTTTTCTATGTAGAGGATCATGTCATCTGCAAACAGCGAGAGTTTCACTTCTTCTTTTCCTATCTGGATTCCTTTTATGTCTTTTTCTGCTCTGATTGCTGTGGCCAAAACTTCCAACACTATGTTGAATAGTAGTGGTGAGAGTGGGCATCCTTGTCTTGTTCCTGATTTCAGAGGAAATGCTTTCAATTTTTCACCATTGAGGGTGATGCTTGCTGTGGGTTTGTCATATATAGCTTTTATTATGTTGAGGTATGTTCCTTCTATTCCTGCTTTCTGGAGAGTTTTAATCATAAATGAGTGTTGAATTTTGTCAAAGGCTTTCTCTGCATCTATTGAGATAATCATATGTTTTTTATCTTTCAATTTGTTAATGTGGTGTATTACGTTGATCGATTAACGGTATTTTTCACAGAATTAGAACAAATAATTTCACAATTTGTATGGAAATACAAAAAACCTCGAATAGCCAAAGTAATCTTGAGAAAGAAGAATGGAACTGGAGGAATCAACCTGCCTGACTTCAGACTCTACTACAAAGCCACAGTCATCAAGACAGTATGGTACTGGCACAAAGACAGAAATATAGATCAATGGAACAGAATAGAAAGCCCAGAGATAAATCCACGAACCTATGGACAGCTTATCTTTGACAAAGGAGGCAAGGATATACAATGGAAAAAAGACAATCTCTTTAACAAGTGGTGCTGGGAAAACTGGTTAACCACTTGTAAAAGAATGAAACTAGAACACTTCCTAACACCATACACAAAAATAAACTCAAAATGGATTAAAGATCTAAATGTAAGACCAGAAACTATAAAACTCCTAGAGGAGAACATAGGCAAAACACTCTCCGACATAAATCACAGCAAGATCTTCTATGACCCACCTCCCAGAATATTGGAAATAAAAGCAAAAATAAACAAATGGGACTTAATGAAAATTAAAAGCTTTTGCACAACAAAGGAAACTATAAGTAAGGTGAAAAGACAGCCCTCAGATTGGGAGAAAATAATAACAAATGAGGAAACAGACAAAGGATTAATCTCAAAAATATACAAGCAACTCCTGAAGCTCAATTCCAGAAAAATAAACGACCCAATCAAAAAATGGGCCAAAGAACTAAACAGACATTTCTCCAAAGAAGACATACAGATGGCTAACAAACACATGAAAAGATGCTCAACATCACTCATCATCAGAGAAATGCAAATCAAAACCACAATGAGGTACCATTACACGCCAGTCAGGATGGCTGCTATCCAAAAGTCTACAAGCAATAAATGCTGGAGAGGGTGTGGAGAAAAGGGAACCCTCTTACACTGTTGGTGGGAATGCAAACTAGTACAGCCACTATGGAAAACAGTGTGGAGATTTCTTAAAAAACTGGAAATAGAACTGCCATATGACCCAGCAATACCACTTCTGGGCATACACACTGAGGAATCCAGATCTGAAAGAGACACGTGCACCCCAATGTTCATCGCAGCACTGTTTATAATAGCCAGGACATGGAAGCAACCTAGATGCCCATCAGCAGATGAATGGATAAGGAAGCTGTGGTACATATATACCATGGAATATTACTCAGCCGTTAAAAAGAATTCATTTGAATCAGTTCTAATGAGATGGATGAAACTGGAGCCCATTATACAGAGTGAAGTAAGTCAGAAAGATAAAGAACATTACAGTATACTAACACATATATACGGAATTTAGATAGATGGTGGCGATAACCCTATATGCAAAACAGAAAAAGAGACACAGAAATACAGAACAGACTTTTGAACTCTGGGGGAGAACGTGAGGGTGGGATGTTTTGAAAGAACAGCATGTATATTATCTATGGTGAAACGGACCACCAGCCCAGGTGGGATACATGAGTCAGGTGCTCGGGCCTGGTGCACTGGGAGGACCCTGAGGAGTCGGGTGGGGAGGGAGGTGGGAGGGGGGATCGGGATGGGGAATACATGTAACTATATGGCTGATTCATGTCAATGTATGACAAAACCCACTGAAATGTTGTAAAGTGATTGGCCTCCAACTAATAAAATAATATTAAAAAAAAAAAAAAAAAAAAAAAAAAAATAAAATGATTGATCTTATACAGTTAATCAAAAACAAAAATATATTACAAATTTTGTTGAATATTTGTTAAACAAGAAGTAAAATGTTGATGGTAATGCATGCCTTAATGAGATGTTATGAATATTTTTACTGGCTACTAGAATGAGGAGGGGTTCAATATGAATTCTTTCTCTTTAATTTTTATTAATGTATGCACTAAAGAGCTTTGTTTCTATAATTAGGTTGTAATGAAAGGCATCTTTTTCTAAGAATATAATTTCATTTAAACAAAATTCATTTGCAGTTATATGCCCAGGAATCACATAGTGATTTCATAAGTTATTTTAATTTTCAAACTTTTGGAAAGCAAGGAATTAGGAAAAAAAGGATTTGTTTGTTACCCAGTCAGTGTGGTATTTTTTTTTTTTCAGTTTCTGGGAAGTATACCATAAAGGCTTTATGAAGTTCTAGCAAGTAACTATCAATTATTCCTTTATTTTGTAAGTTAAGAAACCCTTTGTTTAAGATATTCAAAAATATTTTTAAAAATTTAAATATCATTGTTCCAATACACCTTTGCCAATAAAATATCTCTTAATAAAAGTAATTAGCAAGCTCAGACCTCATTGTCAAACCAATCAACAAAATCAGAAAACCAGATTTATTTTTCAATGCAAGTAAACATATGAATCTCAAGGAATACTGTAAATGTCACCGAAAAACATATCCACCTTGCAAGACGGTTATGAAAATCAGGGTTAAAATGATTCAGAATTCATTTCATAATGTTTAAAAGCAAAAATAAATCTATCTCTCCTTGTGCTTAATGTGTAATAAAAGAATACTATATATAGTCGAAATTATGTTATTCAGGAAGCAAGGATGGCCTGGAGACTTGCTGGTGCCTATTTGTGCATATATTAAATGCATTCTGGTGTTAGGCATCTGTGAATAATTAAGCAAGAGTCATGTGCAATAACTCAGAAATTATTTTTATTAATGGTAAAAGTGTTTCTGTGTAGTTAAATTATAAGTATGTAAGTATGTGTGTGCATATATGTAGATAGAAAGATGTCCGACTCAGCAGCCAGGATATAATTTTAATTTTTTTTAATAGGAGGTGGAAATAGTAAACACTTTATAATATGAAATATGATGAGTATTGACTTTACTTGTAATAAATATTTCATTAGGTGACTTAAAATAATGTGGGCTTTAACTACCTTGTTAAATAATGCACACCAAACCTAAAAGGAACCGCATAAAATTTTTATTGGCAGATTTGATCTAACACTCCATGTAAAAATTTGGTAGTCCCTGAAACTATGTACTATGTTTAAGGGAATGAGCTACTTCAAATGTAGCTCATTGTTCAAAATGTTGTTCAAAATGTCCTTCGGATTGATTCTGCCCTAGGAGTGAGTGTGGAGACTGGATCAGTCACTCATTCGTGTCCGATTCTTTAGGACCCCATGGACTGTTGCACACCAGGCCTCTCTGTCCCTTATATCTCCTGGAGTTTGCTCCAATTCTTGTCCACTGAGTCGGTGATGCCACCCAACCATCTCATCCTCTGTCGTCCCCTTCTCCTCCTGCCCTCAATCTTTCCCAGCATCAGGGTCTTTTCCAGTGAGTTGGCTCTTTCCATCAGGTGGGCAAAGTATTGGAGCTTCAGCTTCAGCATCAATCCTTCCAATGAATATTCATGATTGATTTCCTTTAGGATTGACTGGTTTGATCTCCTTGCAGTGCAAGGGACTCCCAAGAGTCTTCTCCAGCGCCACAATTCAAAAGCATCAATTCTTCAGCACTCAACCTTCTTTATGGTCCAACTCTCACATCCATACATGACTACTGGGAAAAGCATAGCTTTGACTAGACAGATCTTTGTTGGCAAAGTGATGTCTCTGCTTTTTAATACACTGTCTAGGTTTGTCATAGCTTTCCTCCCAGGGAGCAAGTGTCTCCAATTATTTGTTGTTTGTTCAGTCACTCAGTCATGTCTGACTCTTTGTGACCCCATGGACTACAGCACACCAAGCTTCCTTGTCCTTCACTATCTCCTGGAGTTTGCTCAAACTCATTTCCATTGAGTTGGTGATGCTATCTAACCATCTCATCCTCTGTCGTCCCCTTCTCCCCCGTCCTTCAATCTTTCCCAGCCTTTGGGCCTTTTCCAATGACTCAGTTCTTTGCATCAGGTGGCAAAAGTATTGGGGTTTCAGCTTCAGCATCAGTCCTTCAATGAATATTCAGGGCTGATTTCCTTTAGGATGGACTGGTTGGATCTCCTTGCAGTCTAAGGGACTCTCAAGAGTCTTCTCCAACACCACAGTTCAGAAGCATCAATTCTTCAGCGCTCAGCTTTCTTTATAGTCCAACTCTCACATCCATACATGACTACTGGAAAAACCATAGCTTTGACTAGATGGACTTTGTTGGCAAAGTAATGTCTCTGCTTTTTAATATGCTGTCTAGGTTGGTCATAGCTTTCCTTCCAGGGAGTAAGCGTCTTTTAATTTCATGGCTGTACTCACCTTCCACAGTGATTTTGGAGCCCAAGAAAATGACATCTGTCACTGCTTCCATATTTTCTCCTTCTATTTGCCATGAAGTGATGGGACCAGATGCCATGATCTTAGTTTTCTGAATGTTGAGTTTCAAGCCCACTTTTTCACTCTCCTCCTTCACCCTCAAAAGAGGTTCTTTAGTTCCTCTTCACTTTTTGTCATTAGAGTGGTATCATCTGCATATCTGAGGGTTCAGCAAGGTAATTTGTTTAAAGCACTGTTATAGTGTCGGCTCCATGACGATGTGTAATAACATAATTGCTAAGGTACTTGAGCACCTCACCTTGGGTGTTCAGAGGGAGTGGACATTTCATTTCCTTTCTTCCTCACTAACAATCTCTCCTCCTCTTCCTCCTTTTATTTTGTATATCCATTCTTCCCTCCTGGCTCACATTAGTTTTACATTCCTACAGTTTTGTGTTCAAGCTCCCCATTAATTAACTGGATGGCTATCACTCCTCCTCAGCGGTCCCCGTTAACATCCAACATCCAAAAGCAGGCTTGAAACACATCACTGTCACTACTCCCACTTTGGGAGCTGACTTTGGGGCTTGTCTTAGAAGGATGGTGGGACAGACAAATATACCTCATGGAAGTCCTGGGCCCCACATGAAAGATTTAAAAATGCCTTGTCGTCTGAAGAACATAAGTGCCTTGTGAATATGGAGTGGGGGGGATTCATGAGCTGGCAGTGGGTCTGATCTGTTATACATCAGACTGTATTCTACAAAGCATGAAAGTGTGAGCAATTGGACAAATTAGTCTCCTTGTAATTCTCTATGAACCTGATCACCCCCAGATGCCATTGCAATCTTGACTCCCAGGAGAAGACGCCTCACTGGAGAGCTGTGAGCTGCCTTTGGCGTGTGTGATGGGGAGCAGCCTTGGGCCTTGGGCCTTGACCTGGTGCATCAAAGATGAAAAGTGAATAGGCTGAGGGCTCTGATCTCAAGAGAGGAGGGCGATGAGAAACTTTGAGACCAGCCGTGGATACACATTGACCCACAGGCCTAAGCCACCTCTCCCCGCAGCTCACCGGATGCTTCTTCCATCAGCCTCCTCGGGAGGGACCGTGGTGGACAGGGCCAACTAGCGTTGTAAACTTTCATCTTGGATGTAACCGTGTGCAGCGATACCATTTTCATGCAGGGATAACATTGCAGAGGCCACACTTTTATGCAGGGAAGAGTGAAGTCGTGGAGCGCAGAGCCTCAGCATCACCTCCCCAGCCTCTCTTCTCTGACACAGTTCAGTGGAAAGACGCTGGCTTCTATAGTCGGAGCAGCCGATGTTTGAATCCCAGCTGCTCTGCCACCTACTAGCGATGGAAAGTAGTTATACTAACCACTCTGGGGTGCAGTTTCCTCCATGTGAAAGTGTGTGTGTGTGTGTGTGTGTGTGTGTGTGTGTGTGTGTGTGTGCGCGCGCGCGCGCATGCACACATGTGTGTGCAAACCAGAGACAGAGAAAGATGCCCAGCTCAGTACTTAAGGGCTCGATAAACATTGGTTTCTCCATAGAAATTCACAGAAATAGAAGAACCCCCCAGGCATCACTTACTTAACACTTGCCTGTGATGAAGCTGAAAATTGGGCTTCCCCGGGGGTTGCAAAGAGTTGGCCATTTCCTTCTCCAGGGTATCTTCCTGACCTGGGTTCAATCCCGGGGAAGCCCAATATTCATTCATAGATACCTTAATTCCTCCCACACTTTGATTATTCTCAGCGGACCCATCTAAATCCTCTCCAAATTCTCCACTCCCCTTGTTGGTACAAGATGTGACCTTGGGCTGGAACTCCTGTCTGAGGTTGAGTGAATAACTGCATGCTGGTTCCCACCCCAGTCCACAGACTTTCTTCATGTTTTCTCAAAACACCTTTAGCTCATGCACATCTAGTCTGTAGACTCTTTTTTTAAAAAACCCAGAAACTTAATAATGAAAATTGAATTCATTCATTCAGCTGATATTGATTCAGCACTGCCTATCTGTGTAATTTTCTAGCCAATAGATAACACAATTATAAAACCCAGACAGAGTGCCTGCCCTCCTGCAGACCAATGGTGGCAGGTGAAGTCCTCTGAGGGGTCCAACAGGACGGTGGGCGTCAGGAAGGTGGGGCGGAGTCTGCTCCAATCAGAGTGCTCAGAGAAGGCATCTCTAAAGAGGTGACTTTAAAATGAGGCCAGGAAACTTGAAAAACCCCAGCCTGGGATTGACAAGGAATCTAAATTTATCAATGTTTTATTTGTCATTGGCTCCAAATCAAGGCCTTTTAATATGTACTGTGTCATCCTCATTCCAGAGCTTGACAAACGCAGACTGTCCCCATTCAAGTTCAGTATTCTTCACACATGGACACACATGGGCACATGCGTGCCCGTGTGCTAACTTGCTTCAGTCATGTCTGGCTCTCTGTGACCGTGTGGAATGTAGCCCGCCAGGCCCCTCTGTCCATGGGATTCTCCAGGCAAGAATACTGGAGTGGGTTGCCATGCCCTCCTCCAGGTGATCTTCCTGACCCAAGGATTGAACCCATGTCTCTTACATATCCCACATTAGCATGTGAGGGCTTCCCTGGTGGCTCAGCTGGTGAAGAATCTGCCTGCAATACGGGAAACCTGGGTTCAATCCCTGGGTTGGGAAGATCCCCTGGAGAAGGGAAGGGCTAACCACTCCAGTATCCTAGAGAATTCCATGGACAGTATAGTCCATGGGGTTGTGAAGAGTCAGACACAACCGAGCGACTTTCACTTTTACTTTCTTTACCTCTAGCGCCACCTAGGAAGCCCAGATAAGTGTACAAGGTTTCCCAAGTAAAACTCAGATGGTTACACACTCCGTCACTAAAGTCGAGTCCTCCCCTCCCTGCTCACTAGTGAGCTGGGAGTCCCACCGCCTCTGTCAGCTCTTCTGCACTCAATGCTGACACCCTGCACGTGGGACGGTGAGGTAAGGGTGTGAGGATGACCCTTCAGATGCTGGATGAGAAAGATGGACTCTGAGGCCCCACTGTGCATTTGGCGACCACACCTTCCCAGAGGAGGAAGTCCAGCCAGACCCACGCCCGGATGTCATAAATTGAGGATGTTGATGTCCCCGAGCCCATTGCGGCTGTCAGGGCCGTCCTGAGAGTACCGCCGCTCTTGATGGATCAAGGTGAATTCCGTTGTCAGTGCATTTTTCACTTGACGTGATACTGAGAAGTGAGTGGATTTATAGGAAATATAAATGCTTTCTAAAAGCCACAAACAAAATGTCTGCTCGCATGCCCAGCTTGTCTCATATTTTGGTCCACGGGCTGTGAGTGATGTGGCAGCTGGTGCCTGCTACACCGAAAAGGGGCCGTCGCTAGCATCATCCCCATTTATTTATGGACGTCTGGAACACAAGGCCAGACCATGACTCCTCATTTGGAAATTACTAGTCTAGAGGAAGAAGCCAATTTAAAAATATGTCATTTGCCTCCAGGACATTTTTTTTTTCCTTCTTTCTTCCTTTCTTCTCCTTAAATTTCTTCCTTTGCCTTAATTCTTTGAATATAGAGAAAGGAATAAAGAAAAAAGAAGGTGGAGTATAAACAGAAGAACTACATAGAATACAGATATTAGTCCAATAAAGGAAGGACAAAGGCATAAAGTTAGCATTCTTGGAATTTTATTTTTGTTATCCTGAGTTTTTTTGTTTTGGGTTGCTATTGTTTTCGCCTTCAACTGCTGAAATAAGTTGGAATCGTTGCTTGTTGTCTTTGCTGTGGATCCTTCACTATCCTTCACTTATCACGAATGATTTCTTGTAGTAAAACCTAAAGGTATTTTTCTTCACTGTATATGTTTCCATAGTGCCATCTGTTCAGTGGCAGTCCTAAATTAAGAGTCCAAAGAATCTGTCATTCATTTTTATCAAAGTCTTTACTTCTAAAATTCACTAAATTCTAATTCTTTGTCCATTATCATATCCACTCTTTTGGCTGAGAATATAACAGAAATCTTTTCACTGCCACTGATACTAAATCTGACTCATATACTGAATCCAGAATAAACCAGATCATCTATAATTTCAACAACCATATTTCAAGACGTTAGCACACTTCTCTACTCTGTGTGTTTCTTGTTCTGTGTAGACCCTGCACATAAATTCTTCTTAGGGTAACTTCATGCACCTTTCACTTTTTTTCTGAATACCTAATATGGGTCCTATAGAACAGCTTGCAACAACCAGCTTTGGAAATGACCTAGAGGCAAATGTAGCCTTCTCTGTGATCTCAAAGGTCTCCCTCGTTCCTTTGTTAAGGAAAAGGGAATGTCATCTGTGGAACTTACAAAGTACTCTCCAAGCACCCTCTTGATTTTGATCCTTCTTAATTCTGAGTGAACGTAATTGCTGCATGGGCTCAGAGCATTGGTTATGACCCAGAAAGTGGTTAAACCCCAGGCATAACTGCCAATACCTGACTCTCTTCTGACCACTTTTCTGCAAGTTTTGGATAGAAATTCTACACCTACTAGTTCGCTGTTTAGAAAAGATTGATTCTTTTTGCTATTTGAAATATCTTCATCTATGTCGAGAATTCAGTGTGTTTAAGTGAACACTTAAGTGTCCGTGTGAGTACTGATTCAAAATAGCAGAGCGTCATGTCCTGACATTCCTGCTTGTGGTATAAAGGAGCCCCCAGCTTCCCCAGGGCACCCTGCGGAGCAAAGACTCATCTGGTTGGGTTTCCAGCTATTTCGTTTCGTCGTCACCCAGAGACCCGAAGCAAAGGAGGCACTTCTTTCTCTATGCGCGTTGCTTTCTGCAGTCCCTGTCTTCAATGGTTCAGGTACAAAATGAAAGCTAGCAAAGAATAGGCATTTCAGAGCAGCAAACTCGATAGAGTTGAGGAAAACCACAAACAGTATCGCACGTCACTTAGTGCAGTAAGATAGGAAAAACGTCCGGCCCAGCAGCTAGCACAGTCCACAACAGTGACAGCTGTCCTCAGGGTTCAGTGCGGGGGTGAAACCCCATTCCCTTCCAGACTCTTCCATCGCACTACCCTGGTGGTACACAGCGAGACTCCTCTACTGTCCTTGGACTTGGACGAATATTGCTAACCCACCCTCACTTCCCAAGGGAAGGCCATCTGGCCATCTCTTTATTCCATCTCTTTTCTGCCTAAGACTTCAGATTTCTGAAAGCCCCCTTGTCGTTGCTGTTTAGTCGCTAAGTCGTGTCGGACTCTTTGCAACCCCGTGGACTGTAGCCCACCAGGCTCCTCTGTCCATGGGATTCTCCAGGCAAGAATACTGGAGTGGGTTGCCATTTCCTTCTCCAGGGGATCCTCTCAACCCAGGGATCACACTAGCATCCCTAGTGTCTGGGGCATTGGCAGGTGGATTCTTTACCACTGTACCACCTGGGAAGCCCAAAACTAGGTCTCTTAAAGAGGGGACTAACTGAGACATGGGTACAAAGCATGTGACTCCATGTCCAATGCATTATGCTCATAAAGGATCACTGTTGTTCTTTTTCATTACATACATATTTATTGAGCACTGACTGAATACATAATTCTATACCCCTGGTGTAAATAATGTGTTAGCATTTAAGATATTTTTAGAGACTTGCCTTAATGTTTCATTTCTAAGTTATTGTTGTTATGTTGCTAAATCATATCCAACTCTTTGCAACCCCATGAACTGCAACATGCCAAGATTCCCTGTTCACTATTTCCCAGGGTTGCTCAAGATCATGTCTGTTGAGTCGATGATGCCATCCAACAATCTCCTCTCTGTCACCCCTCTTCTCTTTCTGCCTTCAATCTTTCCTAGCATCAGGGTCTTTTCCAACGAGTATGCTCTTCACATCAGGCAGCCAAAGTATTCTAAGTACCTGCGATTGTTTCTTGTGTTTCTAAGTAGGCAACAGTAGGTATCATTTTCTGATTCACACTGAAATACTGGAAGACTCCATTGCCTATATCTGAAAATGCCAATGTACTTTATATGCAGAATCAACCACTAAATGTTTATGGGGTCAGGCAGTTAGATCTGAGGTACAAACATGGCCTAGAAGGAATTCTTACAAGGGTGCTAAAGTTTTAGAAGAAAATACGACGTGGGAGGCCATACAAAGAGTGAATTGTTGTTCATGCTTCAGCTTTGATTTGGAGGCACCTGTGAAAGAAAATAATCCTTTCCCAGCTCTTACTGGTTATTTTATTTCCAGAAAACACACTTGTTATTTTAGCAATTGCCTTGGCCCTCCAGTAGGATCTATGATAAGTGAACAGTGCCACCTACTGGTTTATGGTGAGAGTATTTATTTACTGGGCAGAGCTACCGCTCACGCTTGCCCGTGTGTATGCATTCTTGCTCGCTGGCTTCCGTCGTGACTTTGTGACCCTACGGGCTATAGCCTACCAGGTTCCTATGTGCATGGGATTCTCCAGGCAAGAACACTGGAGTGGGTAGCCATGCCTTCCTCCAGGGGATCTGCCCAACCCAGGTATGAAATGCGAATCTGCCTGTGTCTCCACGGCAGGCAAATTCTTTACCCACTGAGCCACCTGGAAAGCCCACTTGCCTGTATATGGGCCCAAAAATAATGTCGACTATTTTGATTTCAGGGACCAAAGAGCCAACACTGGAGTTTAAAAGCAAAAATCAAACCATGTACAGACAGTTCCATGAATATAGACAAATTTACTCTCTGGTATGAAGAGTTCCCTTTTCTCCTCCAAAATTGTGCTTTTTTTTCCCATAAAAATAGGCTGACAAGAGCTGCTCAAAAGTGATTTAGTTCAAGTGCCAAGTATAAACGTCTGGCTTGAGTTACCTGCTTCTCTGCTTTACATGGATATGACAGACTGGCAGAGATCGCTCCACACACACACTATTTGTCTAGCTCATGGCATATTAATATTTCCAAAGTAAATTTCCCCTTTCTGTAACTTTGTTACATAAATATTTTTATTGAGATGCAGTGATGCCTTTTCTAGATGGTGTTGTACGCTTAGCATGCAGCTCAGCTCATCCTGGAAGCTCTGGTTAGAATGAGCCCGGGACGATGACACAGCTCACAGCAGGAGAGCTGGGCTGTGACAGCATCCCGGGGGGCACGGAGCAGGGGAAGGATGCGGCTGGACCAGGGCTGGGTCCTGAGGGCGGCCTGCAGCTCCCCAGCGTCACTGTTGCGGGGCGCGGGTCACTGACTCTGGGACTAAGGAGGGAGCGGGCGAGTAATTGAAAACCGAAGTCTCCCACACGCAGTGAAAGTCGTTTAACCCAGATTTTCTCATCTGGAAGCCGTGTGACTTGCAGGATTCATATGATGATTATAGGAAACAGTAGGTGTGTTCCCCCCAGCCCAAGTCCTGGTGAGGAACAGACATGGAATCTTTTTCTTTTCCCTCACTTATTTACGTGGCTGCACCAGGTCTTGGCAGCGGTACTCGGGATCTTCAATCTTCGTTTCCGCATGCAGGATCTTGTTCCCTGATCAAGCAGGGGTCAAACCCAGGCCCCTGCTTTGGGAGCGGGGCGTCTGAGCCCCTGGACCACCAGGGAAGCTCCTCTCTTCCTCTTTTAAGACACAAGTCTCATTCTGAGTGGTCAGGGCAGGTAAGTTTACACTCTTTGAGTAAAATTCATGAAGTCTGACCATAAAGCCACTAGATGGCTGTTTCAGGCCATCAGGAAGCGGTCCCCTAACCTCTGGATACACGGACAAGTCCTGTCCTTGCTCTAGACCCGGGTCTGGAGGTGAGCAATGGGCCGTCTGCCCTGCAGCTCACAGTGAGAGCGTGACCACAGCTCACACCCCTTCCCCGACGCCATCTCCCCCAATCCCTTCCTCGGTCTCCCTTCTCTTCCTCGGTGACCTCATCCCAACGCCTTGGCTGCTTCTTCTGCGGAGCTGGTTTCTAGCACTTGCGGGACATCTTGGGGGTGGGCTAGGGAGTGGTTTTCAAAGAGGAAAGGCCCCATGCAGGAGGTGCTGGCTGGGCATGACAGTCACAACATAAAGAAATAAAAGCTTGGTCCAAACCCTCAGCCAGACCCTGTGAAGCCTTTGATGCCTTCCAGTAAGATGAGGAGAACAGCTCTGTTTCCAGGACGAGTCGAGAAGCAATTTATCCACCTTCTAGTCAGAAACAGAAGTCATTCTTCCTTTTTTAAAGATGTGTTTATTCTTCGCTGCTCTGCGTCGTGGTTGCTGCATGCAGGCTTTCTCTAGTTGCAGCGAGCGGGCTTCTCCCTGCCGTGGCATCTCCTGTGGCAGAACATGGACTCTGGGGTGCAGGCTCAGTAGTTGTGGCTTAGTTGCTACAAGACACGTGAGGATCTTCTCCAACCAGGGATTGAACCAGCGTCCGCTGCACCGTCAGGCAGATTCTTCGCTGCTGGACCATGGGGGAAGTCCAAATCGTTCTTTCTTGCTGATTTTTAATAAGATTAAGAGCTGATAGCACAGATTTTTTTCCCTATCTGAATATCAGGAGCTAACAGAGAGAGCCTGTCTCTTGTGAAGCAGCAGGCAGTGGACAGGGGCGGAGACCGGGGATGGCGGGGGTGGGGGTCGGGGGAGGTGGGCATTGCTGATCAGGAGTAGGTCTGGATGTCGTCCCTCTGGATTTGAATGTGGACTCCACAGTCAACTGGCTGCTCACTACAGTGATCTGCACGTGTCTGTAACAACCCGGCCTCATTCACACACCGATGGACAAATGTATTATTGGGTGCCGTCCACCTTCTAAGTCTGATGAAAAGGGAAAAGATCCCTGCCCTCAGGAGTTTACATTCTACCAGGGGAAACAGTTCAAGAAGAAAACTAACAAATAATTAAACTATCCAGATGCGTGAGGAGAGTTGGCAGACTTTCTGTTTGCGCTAGGCAGGAAATTTTTTTTATTGAAGTATATACTTGATATACAATATTGTGTTTGTTTCAGGTGTATGGCATGGTGCTTCAGTATCTTTGCTGATTTTATTCCATTATAGGTTATTACAAGATATTTGGTATAATTCCTTGTATTATACAGTATATCCTTGTTGCTTATGTGTCTTATGTATGGTCATTTGTATCTGTCAATCTCACACCCTTCATCTGTGCCCCCAGCTCCCCTTGGATAACCACATTCATTTTCTGCCTGTGAGCCTGTTTCTGTTTTACGTGTATATATATATATATATAAAACTATTATTTTTTAGATCCCATATATAAGTGGTAGCACGTGCGTACATGCATGCCAAGTCTCTTCAGTCGTGTCCGACTCTTTGTGACCCTATGGACTGTAGCCTGCCAGGCTCTTCTGTCCATGGGATTCTCCAAGAAAGAATAGTGAAGTGGCTGCCCTGCCCTCCTCCAGGGGATCTTCCGGACCCAGGGATGGAAACTGTGACTCCTGCGGCCCATGCATGGCAGGCGGATTCTTTACTGCTGAGCCTCCAGGCTGATATCACCAAGTGATAGCATGTAGTATTTGTCTTTTTCTGTCTGACTTATTTCACTAAGCATAATATTCTCTACGTCCATCCACGTTGCTACAAATGGCAGTATTTCATTCTTTTTACGGATAATATTCTGTTCCAAATATATTCCACATCTTTTATTCCAGTCGTCTGTTCATGGACACTTAGGTCTCTTCCATATCTTGGCGATTGTAAATAATACTGCTGTGAACATTGGGGTGTATGGGTCTCTTTTCAAATTAGTATTTTTCTTTTTTCCCAATATATGAAGTGATAGTGAAAGTCTCTCAGTTGTGTCCGACTCTTTGCGACCCCATGAACTATACAGTCCATGTCTAGAATTCTCCAGGCCAGAATACTGGAGTGGGTAGCCTTTCCCTTCTCCAGGGGATCGTCCCAACCCAGGGATCAAACCCAGATTTCCCACACTGCAGGCAGCTTGTTTACCAGATGAGCCACAAGGGAAGCACTTCCCAAGATATAGTGAATTATAGTGAAGTCACTCAGTCATGTCTGACTCTTAGTGACTGCATGGACCGTAGCCCACCAGACTCCTCTGTCCATGGGATTCTCCAGGCGAGAACACTCGAGTGAGTTGCTGTTTCCTTCTCCAGGGGATATTCCCGACCCAGGGATCGAACCCCAGTCTTCCCACACTGCAGCCACACGCTTTACTCTCTGAACCACCAGGGAAGCCCTCCCAACATATACCCTATCGCAAAGAGTCAGACAAGACTGAGCAACTGAACTGAATTGACCCGGGAGTGGAGTTGCCAGATCTCATGGTGGTTCTGTTCATTTGTTTACGGACCCTCCCCATTGTTTTCCACAGTGGCCGCACCCGTTTGCATCAGACAGGACACACTGTGGACTCTGAAGGCCAGGGGTCTCTGAGGCTGCAGTGTGAAAGCGGCCCTGGACAAAACACAAGTGGCCGGGTGTGCCCGTGGACCAATCCGACGTCACAGGGCAGCGTGCTGCCCCTGAATGAGAGCCTGCTGATCACTGTGGGAAGTGAAGGGGGTAGGAGGGGGAGGGAGCCAGCCCGCCTGGGGTGGGACGTTTCCGGAAAGCTGAGTTTCAGCTTAGAGCAGGTGGTCAGGGTGACCGTCGTGAGAGGTGGGTTTGATCGGGGACACAGGGAGGTGAGCAGAGACAAGGCAGGCGGGGCGTTCCATGCGTGGGTCTCTGAGGACTCCAGGGGGTTCCAAGCCTGAGGACCAGCTGGACCACTTCCTGCAGCATGTTCCGGAAGAGTCAGAGCCGTGTGAATCAAGCAGAGAACGAGGGAGGAGGGGAATGGGCAGGGGAAATCAGTCCTGAATATTCACTGGGAGGACTGATGCTGAAGCTGAAACTCCCAATACTCTGGCCACCTGATAAGAAGAACCGACTCACTGGAAAAGACACTGATGCTGGGAAGGACTGAAGGCGGGAGGAGAAGGGGACGCCAGAGGATGAGATGGTTGGATGGCATCACCGAATGCATGGACATGAGTTTGAGCAAGCTCCAGGAGTTGGTGATGGACAGGGAGGCCTGGCATGCTGCAGTCCATTGGGCTGCAAAGAGTTGGACACGACGTGAACTCAATTGAACTGAACTGAACTGAACTGACCTGCTCAGGATGTTCCGCTTTTCCTAGGATAAATGCGGAGTCATGGGGAAGTCAGCAAAAGTGGTGTCAGGTAGCATTTGGGAGGTCCCGTCCGGAGCACTGGGGTCGCGTCCACGGGCAGCAAGCTCTACGAGAAACTGTCCCAGGGTCCACATCTGCAGGGAGGCAGGGATTTCCCAGGGATTAAGTGAGGCTGTGAGAGGAGAGTGATAGCCCGAGGCTGCCCAGCGTTGCAGCTAGAGAGAATCGGAGCCCGGGTTTGAGGATGCACTGGACTGCTCATGCGCAGAGCCGGGCACAGCGAGTGCTGAGTCATCACCACGTGGTAAACACCACGTGGTAAACGTGACGACGGTCAACATCGTTACGGCGAAGCCATTCAAACCCAGATACACGCCTGAGCTCAAGCATTTACCAGCGGTAGAATCGTCCAAAGTTCGGAATCTCTGAGTCTCAGTTCCCTACATCTGTGAAATGAGTTTAACGAAAAAAACAAGCAAACCCAGCTAAAGGGACAATTACGGTGAGAGTCCAGGAGGACGGTTCTGCCACTGAGTGGGTCTCACTTAGGACTCCTTTCCTGGGCCCTTTGGGGCATGTGCTAGCAAGCGGGTTAGTCGCGCTCCCCCAGGTTTTTACGGAGGCCTGGTGTCCTGCAGTTCAACCAGAGGTCTTGCCTTCTGTCCCCAGCGTGTTCTTCACATACTCACAGTCCACCGAGCTGCACCTGCCAGGATATAAAGCAGGTGACACGGTGACAGCAGCTTGCTGGCCACAGGAGGGCTCAGAGGAGCTCCAGCCATGTTCCGGCAGAAGAGAGGGAATTGCTCATGTGCCCAGCACCTTTTGAAAGAGAGTTTAATTTCCTGTGGATGACAAGATAATGGAAGCCCATCCATTCACGGCCCAAGTATAACACAGTCTCAGACAACTGAAGACATCCCCCAGCGACCCCACGCCCTCCTGGCCAAGGGCCATCCCCTCTCACGGGGTGTGGGCCTCCTGCTTCACTCGGAAGACCGATCCAAGGTGATGAGGACAGCGCGACTCCGCAGGAGAGTTAAACCCAAGGGGCCTGACTTTTTCTAGTTTTTAAACAAGTTTCAGCCAAAAAGCCAGAAGTTGATAAATAATTATTTAGTTAGCCTTCTAAATGAGAAAGTGGAAGTGCTAGTCCGCTCAGTCGTGTCTGACTCTTTGTGACCCCATGGACTGTAGCCCACCAGGCTCCTCTGTCCATGGAATTCTCCAGGCAGGAATACTGGACTGGGTTGCTATGCCCTCCTCCAGGGGATCTTCCCAATCTAGTGATTGAACCCAAGTCTCCCACATCGCAGGTGGATTCTTTACCCTCTGAGCCACCAGGGAAGCCTCTAAATGAGGTTTTTCACACCAAGTTTATGCTTCCAGTGGGAGGTAGGAGGATGTTCCAGAATGGTTTTGCCTTCCGCTGTTTGGGAGTAGAAGCTGTGGACAGCTGTCCAGGAAGACCGCAGGCATTGAACACACTTGGATGGGCATCGGGTCAATTTAAGCAGAAGCTGGGAACATCAGGACCAGGAGTCCAGCTCCAGAGATGAAAGAGACTAGCTGTTTACCCAGATGAACAGAACCCCGAGTTCAGCAGGCAGGGCATCCCAGCCTCCTGGAGAAAGGACAGCCAGGGTGCGCAGCTGTGACATGTGATGAGAGGCTGAAAGGAACCTCTTGCGCTAAATGCACAGAGAGACCTAGAGCTGAGTGCCGGGTCTCCACTGGGTCTCACAGCATCTGGAGGCAACATGAATAGCTTGTGCACCAGGGGGGAATTTGAAGTGGAGAAGGAGTGAAGTACAAACTAAAATTCCAGCCATAGCCTGTCCTCACTTGCCCTCCCCATCCCGTCCTGGGGAGAACGTGGTAAAAGAGTCCCCCTTTTGGGTGATTTTGAGATTTATCTGTTGTTTGTTCATTTTTTTTTCAAATATTATTCCTTGTAAATGAAAGTTGAATTAGCTCCAGAATCTGTTTGTGAATGACAGGGGTCACACATTTGTGGCTGTTTATCACATCTAAGAATAAGAGTTTCACAGTTTTGCAAAGCAAATTGAGAAGCCCCCATCTTGCCTGTGATCTGTGATGAGGAGCAGCTCTTCCCCTCCGTTTTCCTTTGTCGCCCATGGCACTGTTCCCACCGAGGGCTCCACCCCCGACTGGCCAGGTCCCTGGGCCATCTGTCATTCACTCGCTCCACCTGTGTTGATGTGCTGATCAGCTTTCTGTAATATACATATATGAATTGTAAATGGCCTTTCTTCTAGAGGAAACGGACTTGGGCAGGGGAAAGAGGAAGGAGGTCGGGGACCCTGGCCGGGAGACAGGGAGCACCTGTGTGATGGGGAGTCTGGCCCAGGTGTCCCAGATCACGCATCGGAGGTCACCGTCCAGGGCTCTCAGCCGTGCTGCCCTGATGCCCAGTCCTCCTCCGTGCAGGCTCCTCAGTAGCTCCTGTGCTGTTTGGGTGTTTGGAAGGGCCATGCTGTTTTCACAGCAGCCTAATTAAAACTGCTGCCAGAATGAAACGTAATCCTGCAATATGCTAGTCCGGTGGACAGTAGGATTGAGTACTGATGGATTGAGTACTGACTGTTGCAGCCCAGAGGGCAGGCTCTTAGCTTGTCTTTGTGTAGCCGTTACAAACCACAGAAATAGACACAGGAGCTGATGCTCAGTAAGCGTGCATTGAGGGCCTCCCAGGTGGGACTAGTGGTAAAGAACCCACCCGCCAATTCTAGAGACATAAGATACACGGGTTCAGTCCCTGGGTCAGGAAGATCCCCTGGAAGAGGACATGGCAACCCACTCCGCTGTTCTTGCCTGGAGAATCCCACGGACAGAGGAGCCTGAAGGGCTACAGTCCATGAGGTCGCAAAGAGTCGGACATGACTGAAGCGACTTGGCACGCACACACACGTACACAAGCATGCACTGAATGAATGAATGAATACACATATTCCCAGGCCACAAGCTTATGCCACGTGAGGCTTCCCACACAGCCCTGTATTTAACTCTGTAGTCATGCCTGTCATCATGGCTTCCAGACTCTCTGACACACGGTCTCTGGGGTCCCACTGGAAAAACAGAGGTAATAAATCTTGCCTTATAATGAAATGAGAACTTACAAGCATGCTGCAGTTGTTTATATCTTGCAAGAACTGCAAGGGCTTATATTATTGCTTACAGGATTAACGTATTGATCTGAACAATAAAATCAGCTAAGGGGAGGCAGTATGTAGACAGCCTTCTTTCTGTTTGAGGGAATGGCTTCAGATGGGAACCTACCTGCTGGACCCCAGGATCTGTAAACATCATCAAGTCATCCATGGCCTTGCTTCTTATCCTTATGGGTGGGAGATAACTTGGTTTGTTTGTCTGTGTGTCTTAAGGAATCTCAGATCCTTCTGTTGTTGTTCACTTAGTCATGTTTGACTCTTTGCAACCCCATGAACTACAGCACACCAGGCTTCCCTATGCTTCATATCTCCCCAAGTTTGCTCAGACTCATGTCCACTGAGTCAGTGATGCCATCCAACCATCTCATCCTCTGCCGCCCCCTTCTCCTTTTGCCTTCAATCTTTTCCAGCATCAGGATCTTTTCCAATGAGTCAGCTCTTGACATCAGGTAGCCAAAATATTAGAGCTTCAGCTTCAGCATCAGTCCTTCCAATGAATATTCAGGATGAGATTTCCTTTAGGATTGACTGTTTGATCTCCTTGCTGTCCAAGGGATTGCAGGAGCCTTCTCCAACACCACAGTTAGAAAGAATCAATTCTTCGGCTCTCAGCCTTCTTATGGTCCAACTCACATTCATACATGACTACTGGAAAAACCATAGCTTCGACTATACAGACTCTTTTTGGCAAAGTGATGTCTCTGCTTTTTAATACACTGTCTCGTTTGTCGTAGCTTTCCTTCCAGGGAGGAAGCGAAATCCTCCTGAGGTTTAAGCATTCTGTCAGTCCTCCGGTTAATTTTCTGTACTTGGTGATACTGACCTCTAGGCTCTTCGTGTACCACTGTCACGAGAACTGATGATGTCTTTCACACATCACTCCTCCTGTCCCTCACGTGACTCCCCACGTCCTCCCGCCCTCGCATGGAGTGGTGCTCCCCCAGCTCTGTCTGCTTCCGCTTAACGGTCCATGCGGCCCGTGGCGGGTAAGAACGAGGGTGTAGGGAATGCTCACCCTGCTTCCTCGCTGTTGGAGGTCGGGCCAGCTGGGACCCAGGGCCCCTTCAAGCATCAGCCCGGGAGCAGGCCTTAGGCAGCTGGCGGGGTTGAGGGAGAGCTGTGCAGGCCTGCACACTCAGACTCGCAGCCCATCATGATCCGTCCATGGACCCCGGTCTTAGGCCGCGTGCGGTGCTCATGGCTGAGAGCAGGTCCAGGCCTCCTCCAGTCAGCAAAGGGCTGGCAGAGACCCAGGTCCAGTGGATGCAATGGGCCTCAGAGCAGCGGCAGCAACACCCGCCTCCAGACACAGGCCGCAGGGCACACAGAGGCCACCTAACGCAGCAGGAGGGCCCCGCTTGCCTTGTGCTGTTTACACGGACTTTTGAGGCAGGCACGTCCCCGTACACGTGCACACACCGCACCTCCTGAGACACGCCCACTCTTACTTACCTGCTCTCACGCTCCCCTCACACACCTGCCCCGTCCTGCTCACACTCACTTTCAGAGGCCCTGCCTCGTGCCTGGCCCCAGCTCCTGCCCGTCCCCCCTCCTAAAGCAGCTGGCCCTGGAGATGCCGAGGTGCTGATCCAGCAGATCCCTGCTGCCCGGGGCCTGCACCCGCGGCCTTTATCATCCTGACACCGAGACCAAAAAGAAATCAGTGCCAACTTAGCACTTTTGTTCACGATACGTATGACAGGATTTAATCTTCCTGTTTCACGTGCTCTCTGGAATCCTTTTCAATTCTGCTTCTCAGCTGAAAAGCAAGATAGGGTAAACCTGATGTGTGAATGGATCTGCCTCTCAGATTTATGTAGTTACGTGGCAGTTCCGTTGATCTCAGGGAGCCGCAAGGACGTTGGGAATGAGAGAATGGCAAACTCGTGGAGAACTCGCGTTTCGTGAGGCTGGTCCCCAGTGCTGCGGGCTGATGGGGGTCGGAGTTTGAAAGGGACCTGGGCTTGCAGCACGTGATTTCAAATAGGGCTTTAAATTCTTATTCCGCAGTTTGCTGTTTATTGCAGAAATATCATACCAAGGTTGGGCCTGGCTTTCATCTTCATAGTGACAGCCTTCCGTGATTCTATTGAACCTTCTGGCAATATAAAAATATCCAGCAATCACACAACTTTCCTCTGAAATGAGCAGTGCTTTCAGTACAAAAGTTGCTGTCTGTGTCCTTGGAGAGGAGCCACCCCAAAGACACTGGGTCTCTGCCCCTTCAGCAGATGTCTCTGTGTTTCTGCACATCACATCTTCATGCACCGCTTCATCATTTATTCTTAAAGATCTTAGTCTGGGAGCCACATGGCCATTATAACCTGGCACATCAGAGAACATGCAATGGCTTCATAGTCTGAGAAATAGTTTCTGTCCAAAATGCTTATAGTTCTGAAGCATGTTCTCAACCACATAACCACAGGGTCTGAAAAACTGTCTTTAAAAAAAAAAAAAAAGAAAAACTGTCTTTTTTCGTCCTGCATCTGCAAGACAGCCTGTGGGCTTGTGAACAATGTGGGGACAATCTGGAAATGGGCAGGGTGTGCCATTTTGGATACAGTTTCCTTCCCCATTTCCTGGGTTTCCCAGGCGGGGCTCGTGGTAAAGAACCTGCCTGCCGGTGGAGGAGATATACGAGATCTGGGTTTGATCTCTGGGTCAGGAAGATCCCCTGGAGGAGGGCATGGCAACCCACTCCAGTGTCCTTACCTGGAGAATCCCGTGGACAGAGGAACCTGGCGGGCGACAGTCCATGGGGTCACACAGAGTCGGACACAACTGAGCCAGTAAGCGCACAGAAGGAAAAAGGAAAGCAGCCAAAGCGTTATATGGCTGGAGACAGGGTTTTGGACTCATTGCTGCAGAGCTTTCTGGATTCTTTTTCTCGCAAAGACACACATACACGTTTCTAATAGAAAGGCACTTGTGCCCATGTGCTCGATTAGCAGTTTTCTCCCCATAATAGATGTGTCTCAAGCATCCTTCCATTTCTCTAAGGCTGAATTTAATGGTGTCCAAACATCCATTTGGGCTTTCCACGTGGCACACTGGGAAAGAATCCACCTGCCAATGCAGGAGACACGGGAGATGCAGATTCGATTCCTGGGTCGGGAAGAGCCCCCGGAGGAGGAAATGGCAACCTGCTCCAGTATCCTTGCCTGGAGAACTCCACGGACAGAGGAGCCTGACGGGCTAGAGTCCATGGGGTTGCAAAGAGTCACATATGACTTTGCAACTGAGCACTCATGCAAACATCCATTCATGAGGCTGTGCCGTTCTTTACGTATATTTATCTTAATTTATCTTTCAGAATGGTGACAGTTTTCCCGTGGATTACTTTTTGCTGCATTTCTGAGTTTTCGCTAGGAAAAATTCCTAGAAGAGAAAGTTTGAGGGTAGAACTACACGCATGTTTCTTAAGCTTTGCACACAAGTGTTTCCTCAGTTCTACAAATCACATTTTTTTTTTTAATATTATTTTATTAGTTGGAGGCCAATCACTTTACAACATTTCAGTGGGTTTTGTCATACATTGACATGAATCAGCCATATAGTTACACGTATTCCCCATCCCGATCCCCCCTCCCACCTCCCTCCCCACCCGACTCCTCAGGGTCCTCCCAGTGCACCAGGCAAGAGCACCTGACTCATGCATCCCACCTGGGCTGGTGGTCCGTTTCACCATAGATAATATACATGCTGTTCTTTCAAAACATCCCACCCTCACGTTCTCCCCCAGAGTTCAAAAGTCTGTTCTGTACTTCTGTGTCTCTTTTTCTGTTTTGCATATAGGGTTATCGCCACCATCTATCTAAATTCCGTATATATGTGTTAGTATACTGTAATGTTCTTTATCTTTCTGGCTTACTTCACTCTGTATAATGGGCTCCAGTTTCATCCATCTCATTAGAACTGATTCAAATGAATTCTTTTTAACGGCTGAGTAATATTCCATGGTGTATATGTACCACAGCTTCCTTATCCATTCATCTGTTGATGGGCATCTGGGTTGCTTCCATGTCCTGGCTATTATAAACAGTGCTGCGATGAACATTGGGGTGCACGTGTCTCTTTCAGATCTGGATTCCTCAGTGTGTATGCCTAGAAGTGGTATTGCTGGGTCATATGGCAGTTCTATTTCCAGTTTTTTAAGAAATCTCCACACTGTTTTCCATAGTGGCTGTACTAGTTTACATTCCCACCAACAGTGTAAGAGGGTTCCCTTTTCTCCACACCCTCTCCAGCATTTATTGCTTGTAGACTTTTGGATAGCAGCCATCCTGACTGGCGTGTAGTGGTACCTCATTGTGGTTTTGATTTGCATTTCTCTGATGATGAGTGATGTTGAGCATCTTTTCATGTACAAATCACATTTTTATATACCTTAACATTTCTGAATTTAAGGGAAATCAGGGAAATGTTTTAAATGAATGTGGACATTTCTGATGGAAGTGTCTTTTCCTTCTGTAGTCAAGCTGTTATTAAATTGAAGGTACTCTTTACAATGAACGCCCTCTTAGAATTAAGCCTCCCAGCACTGTGGACTCACCTCCCAGAAGACCACTGCACCGTATGTGGTCCCTCCTCCAGGGAGGGACTGGCCCGCTCCCCCACTCCTCTTTCCACCTTTGCCAAATGATAAGCAGTACTAGTATTATTTCTTGTTCATCATGGCAGCACATTTCTATATTTAAGATGCACTAAAATTAATTACTACTAGCATACTCTTAGAAATTGTAATGTTGGTATGACTCTGACTCTCCTTGGTGTTAAAATTATGAGAATGTGTTAATACAATTATGAGAATGTGTTAACACAAATATTAAGGCATTTTGATGACAGATATAGTGCACTTGGGCTTCCCAGGTGGCGCTAGTGGTAACTAATCCTCCTGCCAATGCAGGAGATGCAGGTTCGATCCCTGGGTTGGGAAGATCCCCTAGAGGAGAAAATGACAACCCACTCCAGTATTCTCGCCTGGAGAATCCCAGGGACAGAGGAGCCTGGTGGGCTCCACAGGGTCACAAAGAATTGGACACGACTTAGAACTGAGCACACACGCACATAGTGTACTTATAGAGGCTTTTATTGCATTAAATTAACCTTAATCTTAAAAGTACACTGCAAAGTCCTCTAAAGTTCCATTTATTTGAAATACCAAATGAACCTAAAGCCTCGGCTGGCCGAAGCTCCTCTTGTCCCTCACACAGCAGGCCATGTCCCACCCGCCCCACCAGCGCCCAAGCATTCTTTTTTTAGTTCTGGTTGCATTTCCCTGCTCTTCAAGGTTGGCATAATTGTGTTGACATCGTAACTCATCGTAACTCGTCGTCTGGAAACCGATTACAGATTTGCAAATTCCAGAACTCGACGCCGAGCGTGATTCAGAAGGAGCACAGATTGACAGAAACACGTTGTACTTGTCTTGCAACCGTGCTGATCGCTGAATGTGGACAGAGAAGGATCCACCTGCCTGAATGGAATGGAAATTACTGGGGGAGAAAGGAGTTTAGAAATTGCTTGTTGCGAGTCAGTTTGCTGTCATTAGCCTAAAAGGCATTTCCTTAGAGCCGATACTAAGAAGCCACTTTGCTGTGGCTCATGAGGCACTGCTCTCAAGGCCCGTAGTTAGTGATGTTTCAAAGCAAGACATAGGTCACAGATCAAGGTTCAGAGTGAGGAGGTCCTGTCACTTCACGGTGATGTAAGCATTGAGAGGTTTGTATAAGGACTTCCCCGGCGGTCCAGTGGCTAGGACTCCTACGGTTTCACCATTAAGGGCACCAGTTCAATCCCTGGTTGGGGAACTGGAATCCCACAAGCCACAACATGACCACAAAAAAAAAAAAAAGAAAAGTTTAAAAGGTTTGTATACAAGGGCTGACTTTTCACTCCAAAAAGTAGAACTTGGACACCTTATTCATTTGACAGATTTAAGAAATAGCAAAAATAGGCCCGTGGTGGTGGCATCAGCTTTCTTTCGGAAAACATCAAATCAAACTTCACAACTTAAAAAAAATTAATGGGAAGATTTCATTGTAAATGCCAGAATCAGGTCAAATCAAACTGCAAGCTTTTGTGGGGGGAAAGAAAAACCTGGAGGTCATGAGGGTCATTCCTGTCCAGACTGTTTACTGGCATCCCTAGTTCATGGTTTATTTCCAACGTGGACCTGTATCAGACATATATTTATTTATGATCCCTGAGACTAACTCCACTTCAGCAGAGTGTATCTTTTTGTGTCCAAATGGACACAAGCAAGCATCCACTTTTTAAAAACCCACTGTTTTAACCGCCGCCTGACGACCTCAGGTGTAGATTTACAGGTGACCCTCCTAATCCCCTGTTGCTACTTTCTGACCCAACCGGGGGGGGTGAAGCTCCACCAGAAGCCTGTCTGGATGAGAGTTCTCGAGGACTCTTGGTTCCCGATCATGTTCCCTAGAAAACAGCCAGGAATACTGACCACGGTGGGCCCGTGTCTAAGGAAAGGCCCTCGGGGGCAACTGCGGCCACAAGTGAGCGGCAGTCTTGACAAAGAGGTGCGTGAGCAGGTGACAGCAAGTGACAGTTAACAGGTTTCCCCCCAAATCCTGCTGTAAGTCTTGTCATTCATTGTGTGACAAAGCTGGTTTCATACCAGGCAATCTGCTGTCGGTCTGCACTCATGTGAGGGCCCGTGAGACACGTGAGGACCAGACCAGTGTTCAGGGTGGAGTCCTGGTGTGGAAGGAGCTGGTGAGAGCAACTTCATCATGTTGTCCACCTTCCTGCCTCCAGTGAAACCTCAAAAAAAAAAAAAGAAAAGAAAAAAACCTATGTCCATTCCACCCCAATAGAAGAATTCATTCCACTTCTTTTTTAAAGATTCTTTTTTTTTTTAAGACTTATTTCTTTATTTTTTGACCATGCTGAATCTTCTTTGCTGCACACCGGCTTCCTCTGGTTTTGGCGAGCAGGGGCAGCTCTTCGTTGTCGCGTGCAGGCTTCCCATTGTGGTGGCTTCTCTTCTTGCAGAGCCCGGGCTGTAAGACTCGTGGGCTCGGTAGTTGCTCCACGGGCTTAGGTGCTCCACGGCGTGTGGGATCTTCCCGGACCAGGGATCGCACCGATCGATGTCCCTTGCATTACAAGGAGGATTCTTAACCACTGAACCACCCAGGGAGCCCCACAGATATGGTCAATATATAGAGGAATAATCCATTCCACTTCTTTCTAAGACCCCAAAGGAGATAATAGTTTTCTGCTGGAAATCAAACCCGGGTGGTACAATTTTGCACTGTTAGGTTTTTTAGAAGCTGTCGCTGCTGTCTTGAAGCAGGAGGTTGTCAGGTTCTCTGTAGCAGTAAAGCGGAAGTCGTGGCGTCTGCAGGGTTCCTGTGACTTCCTTGGAATGAGTGCTTCCCTCCTTAGATGCCGCCTTCCCATGGCGAGTATTTCAGGGTGAGTGGAGTCATTGTGCAAGAGGGAGACGCCACGACACATTTTCCTACGACACTGCGACATGGAGTCGTAGACGTGGAAGATCACAGGTGATGTAAGCAGAGGGGATTCTGGCCTGTTTTGTTACCTGAACTGTGGATCTTAATGAACTGGAGCTTGCCGATGCCGTCTGGGTCACTGAGACAGGAAGCCATGCTCAGGCTCTAGCTGGGACTGTGGACGCAGACAACCCATCTGTGGGACTGTCCTGTTCAAATCTCAGTTCATAGGTTCACAAATGAACTATCAACAAAACAGAAACAGACTCACAGACACAGCAGAGAGCAGACTTGTGGTTGCCAAAATGGTAAAGAAGCCACCTGCCATGCAGGAGACGTAAGAGACATGGGTTTGATCTCTGGGTCGGGAAGATCACCTAGAAGGAAAGGGCAACCCACTCCAGTTCATTTACCTGGGAAATCCCATGGAGGGAGGAGCCTGGCTGACTGCAATCTATGGATACACACAGATGCAAATTATTAGATATAGAATGGATAAACAAGGTGCTACTGTATAGAACAGAGAACTATATTCAATATCCTGAGATAAACCATAAGGAAAAAGAATATCAAAAATGTTTATATGTATGTATAACTGAATCACTTTGCTGTCCAGCTAAAATTAACACAACACTGTAAATCAAATATACTTCAATTTTAAAAAATGCATAGCTTCTGATTAATTGCCAAAAGAAAAAAAAAGACCTGAGTGTCACCAAGCCATGTGGCTAGCCTTGCAGAGGGAGCTGACCACTCCAGAGTCCATGACAGGTCCAAACCCAATCATGGCATTTGGGGCATCATCATGTAATTATCTGCATAGGCATTGCTGTGTTTCTTCCCACCTTCCTTGAATAAACCTTTTTAAAGCACCTCCTCTGGGCCAGGTGCTGGGGAAGGCGGTGCTGGGGACACTTGGTTGAATACCACTGTGCTCCTGCCTCGGGGGACGAAGGTCTAGAGGAGATAATGGGTCAGGAAACACCTGGCACAAGTGAGGGAAATGAAGAGCAGGTAAAGGGTGGGGGTGGAGGGGGCGTAGGGAAGCAGCCAGAGGGGCAGTGAACCCAGGCTTGGGCACCAGGGAATCTGCCCAGAGTGACTGCCCAGCTGAGAGTCCAAGAACCACTCTCACGGGCTTGCAGGACAAATGTAGACCTCGGGTCGGGGGGACCCCAGGGGGAGGGGGGCATCTCCCCACAGATGTCCCCTCCCAGAGACTCCATCCTCAGCTCTGCGCTCCTGCCCTGCCCCACACGGCCCACCACCAGGTGGCCTCTCAACAGATGCTGCTGGAAGGAGGGAACAGTTCCACTCAGAACAATGAGCCCATGAGCCCTGGCTGTCTCCCCCTGGGGTCGTGGCAGTGAAGGTTCCTTTAGGAGCTATGCTGCTGCTGCTGCTGCTAAGTCGCTTCAGTGGTGTCCAACTCTGTGTGACCCCATAGATGGCAGCCCACCAGGCTTCCCCGTCCCTGGGATTCTCCAGGCAAGAACACTGGAGTGGGTTGCCATTTCCTTCTCCGATGCATGAAGATGAAAAGTGAAAGTCACTCCGTCGTGTCCGACTCTTTGAGACCCCATGGACTGCACCCTACCACGCTTCTCTGCCCATGGGATTTTCCAGGCAAGAGTACTGCAGTGGGATGCCATTGCCTTCTCCGTTAGGAGCTATGAGCCTTGTGAAAATCTGATTCTAGTCCCTGGCGAAAGAAAGTGAAAGTCGCTCTGTCATCTCCGGCTCTTTGCGACCCCGTGGTCTATACAGTCTGTGGCATTCTCCAGGCCAGAATAGTGGAGTGGGTAGACTTTCCCTTCTCCAGGGGATCTTCCCAACCCAGGGATCGAACCCAGGTATCCCGTATTGCAGGCGTATTCTTTACCAGCTGAGCCACCAGCTGAGCCCCACTGGTGAAAATGGGACTTCAAAGAATAAGGCTTTAGATCTTAGTGATTATCCCTGAAAACAGTCACCGGATGCCCATCGTGGCTGGTATCGCCCAAGGTCGGGGGCAACGTTTTAAAACTCAGAATAGTACCATGTCCCAGCCTTGGTAAGAATGGCCGAGGGAAAGGGGACCACCACACCCTAGAGGTGATCAGGGCTGCTTTGTGAGGGCCCCGAGGCTCTGAATTCTCTGCTGCCAGCTTGCGGGGGAGGAGGAAGGGGAGCCGCAGGCTGAGCTTTCTGCGCGCCTGCGTCCACCCTTAGTCGGCCTCAGACGTCCCTGGTGCCACGGAGCAGGAGGAGGCAGCGGCGGAGATGACATGGCCCCTCACCTCATCTGCCGTTACCTCTGAGACGGAGTGGCACTTGCTCTTTAGCTGCCACTTAATTGGCGGGCTTTCTCCTTCCTCCACAAAGCAGTAAAATCAGGAGGGACAAAAAAACACATACACCTAGGGGTGTGGGGAGGGGCAGCCGGAGAAGTCTGGGTTTTCCTTCACCTTTAGTAAGACTCTGCACAGTGCGTGCTGCTGGGAGATAAGGCTTTTCAGGGAAGCTCCCGGCCTCCTGGCTCTCCTCAGCCCGAGGCCGCGTTATCTGCGCTCACACGCGGCCTGAGGAGGCCCGGCCAGGCCCTGAGGGGAGGCCTCAGGGGCAGGGGCCTGTAAGTGGAGGCTTTCACCCCCGTCTGCTCATCAGGGCACAGAGGCCCATCGAGGAGGATAAGGGGGCCGCCTCCCGCCGCTGTTGAGAGCCGGAACCTTCCTGAGGAAGCGTCACCGCCATCAACAGGAGCCTCCAGTGGCTCAGCTCCGTGGAGACCAGTGTGTGTGTGAACCTCAGACCCCGCCTCTCGGTTCCTCTCTTTCTTTCTGAGCGGGAAAATTCATCAGTAGTGATGGAGGTCACAGGTCCCAGGGCAGAGAACACCAGAGGTTCGGGAAAACCTTGAACAGGGGTTACCAAGTCTCCCGCCCCCTCGATGCCCCGTGCCCACGAGAACTGTGTGTCGTGACGGGAAGCTTTTGAGATCTGTTTTCAGCGTCCGCCATGACGTCAAGGGTGAAATCCAGTCAGGCTCTCACTTCCTTTTTATATATTTACTTCCGGTTGCGCTGGATCTTCGTTGCTCACGGGCTTTCCCGAGTGACAGAGAGCTCGCGACGTGCAGGCTTCTCACTGCGGCGGCTTCGCTTGCTGGGGAGCCCGGGCTCCTGAAGTAATGAGCTCAGTAGTTGCGGCTCGAGGACGAGCGGGCTTTCATAACTGTGGCACAGGAGCTTAGCTTAGCTCAGCTCAGCTCAACTTAGTTTAGCTTAACTCACAGCAGGTGAGAACTTTCTAGACCAGAGATGGAACCCATGTCCCCTGCATTGACAGGCAGATTCTTATCCAGTGTCACACCAAGGAAGTCCTGAATCTAACTTTCAACATCAACTCAACATCAACATCAATTTCCGTGGCGTGACTATTCTGTGGTAAGGTGACTTTTACCTAATTCGCCAGGGTCTACTTAAACCACGGCACATGAAAGTCTTTGTCTAAAATCATGTAAACCGAGGCTCCCACACTCAGGGTGCCAGCCTGATGTTTTCGGTCGCTAAGTCTTGTCCGACTCTTTGCAACGCCGTGGACTGTAACCCACCAGGCTCCTCTGGCCATCGAATTATCCCCGCAAGAATACTGGAGTGGGTTGCCGTTTCCTCCTCACCAGCCTGATACTTCACATCTAAAAAGCAGAAGTCCCTAACCTAAACCTCTCGGTTGACCAAATTAACAGACCATAGTCATAGTGGGTTCAACTAATATGACTAGCATTGTAATCTCTATGGCTGTACATTTTTTACATCCACCCTGTATCACCATTTAAAGGAAGGATAAGATTGCAGACGTCAGAAACAGGTACTTGTTTGCAGCAGTTCAGATCAACAGTCTACTCTGTGATTAATGGTCCGGACACTATCTGTCCTTGCTACAAGACTTGACAAAGTGAGCAAGCAGATAAACCTGGCACCCAGAGACACCAGGAAAGTTAGAGATAACTCAGGTCAACTCTGATTTTTTTTTTTACTTTATTTTCACAAATAACTCTGTGTGTGGCAAGAAAATTCATACCTTCTCTTTGCAGATAATTACACCACATTTTCTTATTTCTGATTTTCTGTTTCTGCACCTCTTCTACATCACAGCATAAAGTGAGTCTTTCAGAGACTGAAAAGGAAGAGCATCCTTTATTAGAAAAAAATCTAAATTTCTCTCCATTAACATGGCTGATTTTTTATCTCCTCTTTTCTGCCACCTCACCTTGTCCTACTCACTACACTATATGTAAAGTGCTCTACTTCTTTTTGTCCTGTGGTACCTCAGCTGGCCAGGAAGTCCTCAACCTAGAGAGTTCTAGAACCACACTGTCCCACATGGAAGCCACCAGCCCTGTGAGGTAGCTGAGTGACTGGAAGCATGGAAGTCACCAGCCCCATGAGGTAGGTAGCTGAGTGACAGGAAGGCAGCGGTCTAAATTGAGATGATGTGAGCCTTAATTACACATGAGACTTCAAAGACTCAGTGAGAAAAATGTAAAGTAACAACACCTCTTATGTTGGCCACATGTTGAAAATGCGCGTTGGCTATATTGGGTTAAAAGTGAAAGTGAAAGTCACTCAGTCGTGTCTGACTCTTTGCGACCCCATGGACTATACCGTCCATGGAATTCTCCAGATCAGAATACTGGAGTGGGTGGCTATTCCCTTCTCCAGGGGATCTTCCCAACCCAGGAATCAAACCCAGGTCTCCCACATTGCAGGCAGATTCTTTACCACTTGAGCCACCAGGGAACCTGATATGTCCATATTGGGTTAAATAAGATATTAAAATTTATTTCACCTGTTTCTTTTTTATTTTGGGCTTCCCAGGTAAAGAACCCGCCTGCCAATGCAGGAGACATAAGAGACATGTGTTTGATTCCTGGGTGGGGAAGATCCCCTAGAGAAGGGCGTGGCAACCCACTCCAGTATTCTTGCCTGGAGAATCCCATGGGCAGAGGAGCCTGGTGGGCTACAGACCATAGTGTTGCAAAGAGTTGGACACAACTGAAGCGACTTCCAGTAGTCATGTATGGATGTGAGAGTTGGACCATAGAGAAAGCTGAGCACTGAAGAATTGATGCTTTTCAACTGTGGTGTTAGAGAAGACTCTTGAGAGTCCCTTGAACTGCAGGGAGATCCAACCAGTCCATCCTAAAGGAAATCAGTCCTGAATATTCATTGGAAGGACTGATGCTGAAGCTGAAGCTCCAATACTTTGGCCACCTGATGAGAACTGAGTCATTGGAAAAGACCCTGATACTGGGAAAGATTGAAGGCGGGAGGAGAAGGGGACGACAGAGGATGAGATGGTTGGATAGCATCACCGACTTGATGACCATGAGTTTGAGCAAGCTCCGGGAGTTGGTGATGGACAGGGAAGCCTGGTGTGTTGCAGTCCATGGAGTCGCAAAGAGTCGGACACAACTAAGCAACTGAACTGAACTGAAGCGACTTAGCAGGCATGCAGTGTGGCTACTAGAACATTTTAAGTTGCTTCTATGTCAGTTCTGTTCTAGACTGTGTCCTTTTGCCAATGGTTTCCAAATCAAAAAGACTAAAATGCTACAGAATTACACTGGCAGAGTCTGTTCCTGCTGCGTTTGATTAGCAATGCCATCCCACTGGCCAAAAGTGATTTTCTGTGTGATGGTTTTCTCCCACCACCCGTGTCTGACTCTAATTAGTAGGCTGTGGGTGCTGAGGCTTTCCGGCTCCCTGGGGCTCCCAGCCTGACTCAGTTTGCTTGCTGTAGCCCCTGCTCCTACCCTGGCCACTCAACCAGAACCCACAGCCTCTGCAGAGCCTCACCTCCACCCTGAGCCTCCCCCTACCTGCAGTCCTCACCCCACCTCTCCTCCTCACTTCAGCACCTCCTACAGAGTGGCCCAGAGTGAAAGGATCCACCTTCCTCCCCGAAAGCCCCCAGAACTTGACCTGTCCCAAACCTGGAGCAGGCACCGTTCAGGGACCCATCATTTGACCAAACTTAGCTGGGTCTCCATTTACTCTCCACTTCCTCCTGGAGACTTAGCCTGACTGCCCGGGCTAGTGGGTGATCATATCCTGTGCTTCCCCCAAAGCTTGCCCTCTGTGACAGTTAGGCTACAGCTAAGCATAAAGTCATTGAGGTCAAGAAGAAGGCCCTGCGTGGCACATAATACATTCTCAATAAATGCTCATTGGAGGGAGGGCTGGGTAGAGAGACGGAGTAAAGGAGGGAGGGGTGATCTGCGATTCATGTGAGACTGGAAATTTATTCATCTTTGTATGCCCTCAGGACGCCTGGCTCCCCGTGTGTGTGCTGAGTACTTCTGACTGAATGAAAGGCTTCTAATCTGCAGTGTGCACACGGGTCATCACGGACCTCGTTAACTAAAATGCAGGTTCTTATTCAGCACGTCTGGGTGGGGCCTGAGATTCTGCCTTGGGCTTCCAGGTGACACGGATGCCTCTGGTCTGGGGCCACAGTTTAAGTCCCAGAGAACCAAAGACTGGGGCTGTGACATCAGCTGCGTCCTCAGTGTGCCTGGACTTTCCTCAATTCGTGTGTCATCTCCTGACTGCGTGGCTGTTCCAGCCTCCTCCATCCTTAGCTCTCCTCCTCCTCTTGCCTCCAGAAGAGTAACTAATTAACCAGCATCGCACTAATCAGATGTAACCTCCTTCAAACAACCTTCTCATCAGCAAGGTTGCTGCCCCTGGAGTCTGCCTTCTCGTAAGCTACAAATCTGCCCTGTCCCATGAAGCCACAATTCTGGAGTGTTTAGGTCTTCCTGGCCTTGACTTTCTCCAGGGTCTTCCTCCCTCTTTTACTCCGCTTCTTTCTAGCATCTTCATTCTTCTTCATTTTCTTTTTCTGTTTTCAGACCAATCCAAACCCCTCTGTGATGAAGCCTTCCCCTCTCCCTGTGATCTTAGCTTCTGAACTCACCTACAGATTGCATCATTGGACTAAAAATGTCTTGGTCCCATCCTCCTGCTCCCTGGGCCGACCCCCTCGTGGCTGGATCCCACTGACCCTGGACTCTCCGCATGCTTCTCTGGAGTTTAGAGTTTTCCAGCTCCTATGACTCATTTATTTTACGAATCTTTGTCCACCCTGCCTACCTGACAACTGCTCTGTTAGCTCTGGGATTAATGAATAGTTCTGGGAGGCTGTGAGGTCTGTGCTGAGCGTTTCAGGATAACTGGGTATTTTCTGAGTGAAGAAAGCAGAGAAGGAGGAAGACTGGACCCAGGATCCCCTACTCTGCCCCTCAGTTTAACTCTTTGAATTTCTGCTTTTTCATCCCAGTCTTCTTTTCCATAATAATCACATGGGATTTGAGTTGGCGTGAATTTGAAGTGATGGCACCCTATCCAGCTGGGAATGTGCTGCTGCTGCTGCTAAGTCACTTCAGTTGTGTCCGACTCTGTGCGACCCCATAGACGGCAGCCCACCAGGCTCCCCTGTCCCTGGGATTCTCCAGGCAAGAACACTGGAGTGGGTTGCCATTTCCTTCTCCAATGCATGAATGTGAAAAGTGAAAGTGAAGTCGCTCAGTTGTATCCGACTCTTAGCAACCCCATGGATTGCAGCCTACCAGGCTCCTCCGTCCATGGGATTTTCCAGGCAAGAGTACTGGAGAGGCGCGCCATTGCCTTCTCCAGGGAACGTGCGGCAGGCAGCACCATAACTTAGAAGAGAGGTTGGGAATGGGGAGATGGGGAAAGTGGAAGCAGTGACAGATTTTATTGTCCTGGGCTTCAAAATCACTGTGGATGGTGACTGCAGTCATGAAATTAAAAGACACTTGCTCCTTGGGAAAAAAGCTATGACAATCCTAGACAGTGTATTAAAAAACAGAGACATCATTTTGCCAACAAAGATCCATCTAGTCAAAGCTATGGTTTTTCCGGTAGTCATGTACAGATGTGAGAGCTGGACCATCGAGAAAGCTGAGCACCAAAGAACAGATGCTTTTGAACTGTGGTGTTGCAGAAGACTCTTGAGAGTTCTTGTACTGCAAGGAGATCAAACCCATCCTAAAGGAAATCCTCCCTGAATATTTACTGTTGCTGAAGCTGAAACTCCAAACTTTGGCCCACTGATGCCAAGAGCCGACTCAATGGAAAAGACCATGATGCCGGGAATGATTTAAGGCAAAAGAAGGGGGCGGCAGAGGATGAGATGGTTAGATAGCATCACCGACTCAGTGGACATGAATTTGATCAAACTCTGAGAGAGAGTGGAGGACAGAGGAGCCTGGCATGCTACAGCCCATGGGGATACAACTTGGTAACTGAACAACAATAGCAAAGCAGAGAGGAATTAGCCTGGTGTTAGAACCACTGCCTGAGGAGGGAATGGAATGTGAAGGACAGAAAAGTAAACGCCACTGCCGCCAAACACCAGCCCACCCAGGGCTCAGCTCTGGCAGTTTCTGCAGACTTGCATCCCCTGGACACTTTAGCACACATCCCTGGGCTGTTGTCCTCCACCTCTCGTTCTCCACTGTCTCTCCAGCATTGAGCTGGGAGCCTGGTATGTGCCAGACAGACAGAGATCACCTGCGATGTTCCAGACATTAAATCTGGGGAAACAAGGATGAGTAAGATCCAAGTCCTCTTCATTTGGGTTTCCCTGGTGGCTCATTGGTAAAGAATCTGCCTGCAGTACAGAAGATGCAGGTTCGACCCCTGGGTCCGAATATCCTCTGGAGGAGGATAGTAACCCAGTCCAGTCTTCTTGCCTGGAGGATCCCCACGGACAGAGGAGCCTGGCGGGCTACAGTCCTTGGGGTCTCCAAGAGTCGGACACGACTGAAGCGA
This sequence comes from Muntiacus reevesi, assembly GCF_963930625.1. NCBI lineage: Eukaryota > Metazoa > Chordata > Mammalia > Artiodactyla > Cervidae > Muntiacus > Muntiacus reevesi. The sequence continues at coordinate 162,785,239 of NC_089251.1, forward strand.
TTGAGCAACTCTTCAAGATAAATATTCAATATTTAATAGAGGACAGTAAGAAAGAGACAGTCCTGGAGACAAAATACCCTGCCCTTTTTTGGCTGAGGCTATGGGGAGTGGGCAGAAGTGGGTATACTCTTAGGGCACCTGTAAAACTGCCCAACACACAGGCAAGGATTGATATATAATTTTGATTGATTTATCTATCACTGACAAGCTGCAAAAGCTCCCAAGACAAGCGTCTCTAAGATGTGCCAGTGGGAGTCCCGCCAGTACTGCCGGCCCCTTTCCAAGGCTGACCCTGCCCAGAGCTGCCCGGGGTCGGGCCCAGGTGTTCAAGGGAAATACCCAGGTCCCGTGCCACGCCAGCGAGCAGAAGGATGCACACAGGCACATGGGACAAATTGGGCTCAAGCCGCCATATGGCCTGGATTTCACATTTTGACTGGCAGAGTGTAATCGTTTCTACAGAGTCTAGTGTCTTGCTACAGATTGTAAATGATAAGGTCACAAGGATTAGAGACCAGTTAAAAAATTATAGAAGACATATGCTGTGCATTTTACTAATGAATGGCCATATTCAAGCATGTTCACTAATTAATGGCAATATTTGAATGGGCCCCACTAATGAATGGCAATATTTGAAAGTGGTACTGAATGTGATGCTCTGAGACCAGTGCTCCGTCTCTCTGGAAGGAGGTAAATGCTCCGTAAGGCCTGGGAAACGCTGATTGAAAAGCAAAATCGAGCCGGCCTTGCAAGATGTTAGAGGGAGTTTCCAGTTAGATGCAGAAATTCGACTGCCAAGAAGTCTGTTGGGAGGAACACGGATGCTGTGAACGTCATCATCAAATGCGTACAGGGGTCCCAGTTGGCAGGCCAATCCGACCTTAGCCTTCGGAAACAAGGGGAGCCGCGAAGGGAGGGAGGGATGTGGGGAGGATGATGGTGGGGCTGGGACCACGGGAATGCTTCTCTGAAATGGTTACAGCGAGAGAGGGTGAGGCGGGAAGTGTGGGGTTCGGGAGAGGGGGTCACTGCCATCGGCCCCACCTGCCACACTGCCCCAGGGCCCCTGCCCTGTCCTGGCTGACCTCCTGGCAGCGGGGCTGAGTCTGCTCGGCTCGGGGTTAAGGCCCAGGACCCAGCAGGGGCATCTGAACCTGCCGCTCCCCTGCCTCCTCTTTCTTTCCCCCTCACCTGGACCTCCAGCTTGTCGGCCGTCAGTTGTTTAAAACCAGCAAAGCGGAAATTCACTTAGAATCCTTTTCTCTCCAGCAGGACGGAATCAGGCCATTCCGAACAAGGAGGTGACAGGCTCTGGGCACCTTGTTTCAGAGCCCAGGTTTGGGGGGACGGACAGGGAAACAAACGACAGAGGGCCAGCCGCAGGTCACTCTTGACCCTGGTTCAGCCGTCTGGACGAGGTTCAGAGGTGACTGGAAGCTATTTCTCTGTCCAGGAACATGTCTTTGCGGAAACCCAATGTGGATGAAGCAGGTTTTAGATTTAGAGATTCTCGTGTGGCCTTGTTTGACGCAGGCCGCGATGGTTGACACGGCGCCCTGGGTAGGACCGGGCCAACCCCTCCCTCACACACCTTTCCCGTGGACCCGGGACCCGCGCAGCCTCCACAGAGATCAGGCCCGCAAAAGCAATCAAAATATGAACCTCGCACACCCTTTGATTCATCTGTTTCACTTCTGGAAATTCACCCTGCAGGTCTCCCCTCACTTGTGCACAATGGCCTGTGGAGAAGGGCGCGCCCCACGGCTTGTTTATCATGGCGAAATATTGGAAAGGGCCTCAATGCTCGTCCACAGGGGGCTGCTTGAGTTCATTCATAAATGTACGAGTTAAGATGCATCTGTCAACTCGAATATCGTGCGGCCGTTGCGGAAGATTTCAGCTGTTCAGGGCTGCTCAACAGGCACTGATATAGGACAGGCTGTAAATGTATTAAATGGAAGAGCAAGGGGCAGAGCACGTTACCTAAAGCAATACTCTATACACCGTTTTTAGTCTCAAAATAGCGTTTATTTATGCAGATGACAGCGATTGTCTCTGGGGAGTTTTGTGAGCTGACCAAGGAGGAAGGGAGACCTTTTTTTTTCCTCACTATTTGCCTTTTGCACCTTTTAAATTGGTGCTGTGTGCATGTATTATCCACTCAAAAAATACATAAACTGCTTTTTAAAACTCAGACTATGTGAATTATGTCCCAATAAAGCTGTTTTTGAAAACATTTCTAAGTTTGAAAAAACTATAATATCTTTTTTAAATTTCTTCTTTTATTTTTTTTTAAATTGTGAAACTATGATAACACATTTACAAGAGGCTTGGAAAATACTGAACAAAGTTATGTACATTTATAAATATATAAATTTATAAATAAAGTTATATATTACATTTATTTTTTAAGTAGATAAATGATTTTTAGTTGGAGAGTCAATATCAAACTCTCAAAAATTGATAGAATGAATATACAGAGAAGTAGAAGTATATAGTAGACCTGAAAAGCACTATGAACCAATTAAACATAACTATTTATACAATTTTCAATATATGATTTATACAGTTTTCAGACAACAGTAAGAAAAAACTATAAATAGCTTAAAGAAGAAAATAAGTTCAGATGCTTTTGTCTGTAATCAAACTGTGGACACCTCAGTTCCCAGCAGCGTCATCCCCAGGAGCCCCACCTCCACCATCAGCAGCATTTATCAGGCTCCTCTCTTAATTTAAGGTTCCAAGGTCAGTCCTGTTGAAAGTAGGCTGGAAGATATGGTCTCTCATAGTGTGATCTCATCTTCTCTAATAGGTTCTGAGACAGATGGTGATGAAGTTTCCCATTAGATGGTACTCAGGGTAAGCGTATAAATTAAGACTCTCTACAACCTAAAGACTGAGTGGATACATACTTGTATTTGATGAAATCATGATATTATTGGGAAAAAAAAAAAAAGAACTTTCAGGGTTCTTTTAAGAGCTCCCATGAATAGAAATTAAACCAAGGAAAGTAAGGGGCTTTTCATGGTAGCAAACCTAAAACAAAAATAATTCAGGGGACGGGGCGAGGGGAGAGGGTGTAGAAATGACAGTACTTGCTGGGATTCGAGATGACGTCGTAGAACCAACCTTGATGATCTGGATAGAACTTGAAAAATAGAAAAGAATTCAGCTACCGAGCTATATTCAGTTTCCTTGAAATTATTTATTTTTAGCTGTTTGGAGATGGCATGTAAAAGATCGTCTTAGTATGTTTGCGTTTAGAGCGTGGCACAGTTTACAGTTGCTTCCCACCATGAAATTCTGTGATTTTAAAATGTTGTGGACTTGAAAGGAAATAACCTGACATTCTTCCTTGCAAAACTGTGTTTTAGCAAGTTAGACTCTTAACACCATTTCCGTTCTGTGGCGCTGTCTTGTCAGAACCAGTTTTGCATATATGGGTGGCTAGGCACCCCGTAGGGAGCCTGGCTCTTTCGATGGACTATTTTTAACACATATCTTTAACATATGTCACTGCTGCCATCTTCTGGAAAGTCAGACACCTAGAAGAACAATATTTTATCTATTCCCAGAGAAGGACAAACGTGTGCTTCATGGTTTTGATGTTCCCCTTGGCTGCAGTAAGGGGTCCTGAGATGGCATTTGATGTTCTCCTGCTCTTTTAACACAGAACTTCAGAGCTGTGGAAGAAAAATAAATGTCACATAATAAAAGGCTTTTATCATAGATGATGTCGTGGTAGAAAACACGCACAAAGAACTTTGGGCTTTCATATAGAGATATTTCAACTTGGAGGATCAAACCCTTATTTTGAGGGTCATCACTTATCTGTATTGACTGGCTCTCAACGTTATTGATCAACAGCCACTTGAACATTCTGATTTCACTGGAGGTTGTTCATTCGATTCCTTTTTATGCCTCCAAAGAGAAAATATACATATATCTCCTTTTGAATGTCTCCATTATGAGCATATGGGAAATCAAGCTCAAGCATCAATCAAATGGCTTGTCTACTGACATGATACTGACAGATAAAGTGATGGGCAGTTCATTTAGCTGTAAGATAGTACGGGATTTCCTGAGAGGACAGACAGTGACGATACCTCTGCACATACAGGAAGAACCAGAGGTCAGTATCCCCCTCTCTACCACCGTTGTGGTGAGTTGACAAGCCTGGCACTTCACAGGAGGTCCTCGGTTTCACTCGGGGCCTCACAGAACCATAGCAGTTGTTAGCAAATTGGGAATTACTTTAATTAACAAGGCGCTTAATTATCACCTTACTTTTCTGTAGAATATTTTTGTGTATAAAACATCGTAACTCCATGAGAAAACCATTTCTCCTGTTTACTGTATGCCAGAAACTGGATGAAGTATTAATTATCTATTATTTCTTCTTTACAGATGCAAAATAACTAAAGTAAAGAGATGTTAGGATCACACAGATAATAAATGGTAGAGAAGAATCTCCGACTCCAGGTCTCTCAATTTTCAAAGGCTTTACTTTTAAACACTAAACTGATTTTTTTTTTAATATATAAATATCACTATACAATTTCATGAATTACAATGTGCTATTCTCTTATATGTTGTCCAGGTCAAAGATTTTATTCATTTCAAAAGTAAATACTCAACATATATTAATTGCAAGACAGATATATGGCGTGAATGTTAAGAACAGTTTGGCTATTTCTTATTAGGAAAAAAAAAGTTTATCTTATTGGACTTATCCCTAATTGAATAGTTGTTTTAAAATTGTTTACTTGAGGACTCCCTGGCAGTCCAGTGGTTAAGACTCCATACTCCACTGCAGGGGGCATAGGTTCGATTCCTTGTTGGGGAACTGAGATCCTGCTATGCTGCATGGCATGGCCAAAAAAACTTTTTAAAAAAGAAACAAAACTGTATACTTCACCTTAGGCATCTAGAATGAGCTAAATACTACAGTTATGTGAGAAACTTGCCCTCAACCTCCCAGGCAGCTACTCCAAAGAGAAAAGTGTATTGGATCACCATGTTCATTGTCAAGTAAAAGGAAGTCATCATGTTGTTGGGAGTGATTAACTTGTTCCTGGTGTTGTGTCCTAAGATGCATCATCCTGTGGGTAGCAAACTCTGGGAGATAGTGAAGGACAGAGAAGCCTGGCATACTGCAGCCCGTGGGGTGGAAAAGAGTCGGGCATGACTTGGTGACTGAACGACAACAAAAACCAATAGGAGATATCTAGTACATATTTATATGTGAGTGACATGGAAGTCACTCAGTCGTGTCCAACTCTTTGTGACCCCATGGACTCTACAGTCCATGGAATTCTCCAGGCCAAAATACTGGAGTGGGCATCGTTTCCCTTCTCCAGGGGACCTTCCCAACCCAGGGATTGAACCCAGGTCTCCCGCATTGCAGACAGATTCTTTACCAGCTGAGCCACCAGGGAAACCCTATTTATATGTAGACATCTATATATCTAATACACCTATATGTATATAGACCGAGAGAGCTTGATCACAAGTAATTGGCTTATGTGGTTATGGGGCTGGCCAGGTAAGTCGTAAATCCATAGAGCAGGCTACAAGGAAGAGCAGGCTGGAACTCAGCTGTCCACAGGTGAACTCTCTCCTTGAGGAAGCTTCAGTTCTACTCCTAAAAACTTTCAACGGATTGAGTCAGTCCCACCCAGATTACCTAGGACCATCTCCCTTCCTTAAGGTAAAGTGACTATTGGTCTTACCTACAAAATACCTACACTGAGAAACCTAGATTAGTGCTTGACTGAATAACTGGGTACCAGAAATGGCAAACCACTCATGTTGCCTGGAAAATCCCATGGACAGAGGAACCTAGCAGGTTCAGTTCGTGGGATCGCAAGAGTCAGACACGACTTAGCAACTGAACCACCATCACCATAGTCTAGCTGAGTTGACACATGAAACTAACATCACAGGCACTAAGATAACACAACCCAAGTGTATTGGTTTTTAATCAAATTTCATAAGGGGATGGAGTTTAGAAAATCGATAGAGTAAGTATTATTACTGTTAAGATTTTTTTAGAACTTTAAAGATTCTTTTTTTAAAAACTGCAGAAATTGTTGGCATTTGTCAGATCTATCTCAAAAGAAAATAACTCAGGAAAAGTATACAAGGTAAACGGGTGGTCGTTGATTCTATTCAGTTAGTATTTACTCATAAGGCATCTTAAAAGAGCCTCAGCAAATGTGATGACTAATGCAGTTAATGACTAATAAGCCCCTGGGGAAACTGTGGCCTTCAGCCCTACTGGTTAAAGCCAGACCCACGTGCCCCAGAAAGGAGACAGGCAAGTCGGCAGAGAGACTGTGAAAATGTTAGAGTCAGATTTGCTTTTTCCTCAAGCTCTTCAGAAATACCTGTGCCCTGGGAGTTTTTGCAAACAAACCCAAAATATGATTTCAAGGAATTCTATATCTGCCTAAGCCAGAACTCCCCAAACTTCCTCTGTTCACCTTGCCCTCTGTGGCTGCTTCTCCTGGTGCTTCTAGGCCATAAGAAATGCCTGACGGTTCTGTTTATTAAATATTTAGGTCCAAATGACATAGTGAGAATTAATATCTTAACAACTTAATAGCCATTTGAAAAAGCAGTTCATGTAAATTGAAAGAAAAAAATATATTTATTTCATTCTTAAATAACTACATCTCCTGGTCCAAAGAAATGTTCACCGGTCTTTCTTATCACACAGTAACCTCCAAAAATCCTGCTTTGCAGAAACATGATGTCATCAAAAGAAGAATAGTACAATCTACATTAACACCATGAGTTAGTAATTCAGAGTCCCACAGATGCCAAGTATCACTGTGCTTTTCCTCAAAAATGTAAACAATCCCACCGCACCTCTGAATTTGTTGTGGTATCCCAGGGCTCCTTGATACTCAGTTTGAGAACCGAAGGCGTAAGCATTTGTTCAAGCACCTGGCTGACAGTCTTAAGTTCTAGATAATTAAATTAAAAACCTGAACATGCTTTTTAGATCAAACCAGACCTTCTAATTATGTCCGCATTTTGTATGAGACAGATCTGAGTTATTTAACTAGAAAGCCACAGGCACGATGTAGCTAAACTTAAGTTATACTCTCTGAATAAGAGCAAATTAGCAAGAGCATTGATGCTAAATTATCACCAGCACATTCTTCAAGCTTTTGCTTGCCTTTTGCTGTACTGAAGCGGTGAGGGTTTAATTTTTATATGCGCTTTCTTTTCTGTTTTTTTTTTTCTTATATATATATAGACTATTCTTTGTAGTACTGGTATGAAACGGAATTTAATGTCTTTGTGTCAGGAAAGCCCTATTTATTCTGACAAAATGATCAACCTCCAGGGTGTTCCTCTACCATGAAACTGGTTTTATATCTCATCCACGAGCTAATAAGATGTGAAGCGGTTTCCCTGTCACGCCAAGAGATCAGACGTGCTTCCCTGAAAAGCACTGGCTTGAGATCACAGAGTGAGCTCTCAAAGAGTGAACCACACAGGTCACGGTGTTTCAACACGGGAGCAGAGCGATGGGTCTGAGGCAAACCCAAAGATGAGCAGATACTTTAAAAAAAAAAAAATTAAAACCTTAAGAAGGAACTCTGGGATCCAATCTGTTCACTGTTCGCTGGATTGGCTTTCAGTTCATGGGAAATTCAAATGTCGGGAACGAAAGCCTGGAGGTCTTGGTGCTTTGTGTAAACACATCTGACTCACACCCCCTCTCCCGCCAAGATGAACCTTTGAGGAAAGTTTACATCCCACAAAAGGCGGGCTCAGTCTCTTTGCTGTGAGAAGAAATAAGGAGGCTAAAAGACTCTGAAAGTATTGTCTCAGAAGCCAGATGGTGACATCTGTAGAAGAGGCCTTTTCCTTATAAAATACTTGTTCTTCTTGCTTGTCATGCCCTGAGATTAAAATTATTTTCAGATGCGTTGTTGAAACAAGAAAGTGACCATGGGGAAGGGTAGGAGGAACCTGTTTCGGGTGAAGAAAACATGAAAAGAACTGTCCTGGAAAGACTCTTATTTTGAGGTGAAGCAGAGTGGTGATGTGTTTGGGATAAAGCTGGGTTTTTCTAGATCCTGTTTGTTCAGGGGGGGTTATCAGTTCACATCTGTCTTTTTCTTTTTTTTTTTTTTTTGGCTACATCGGGTCTTAGCTACAGCTCAAGGGTTTCTTTCTAGTTGTGGTGCGTGGGCTTAGCTGCTTCACGGCTTGTGGGATATTACTTCCCCCACCAGGATCGAACCCTTGTCCCTTGCATTGGAAGGAGGATTCTGAACCACTGGACCACCAGGGAAGTCCCCAAATCAGCCTTATCTCAAGCAAAATTGAGTTAAATTTCTGGTTTATGAAGAATCTGGGCACTTTCCAGCCTCTAGAAATTTTTCGAGGCTTCCAGGAATCCAGTGCCATTGCTATATGGGCTTATGGGTTGCCATGTAAAAAGCATCCCTAAACTTAGGGTTTAGAACAGTGACAGTCATGTTCCTGTTTTGCTTTGGTTGGCCTTTGCCCACAAACCTGTAATTTGGATGGAGCCCTGTGCAAGCATTTGTCTCCGTCCCACGTGGGGTCAGCGGGGGGCAGGTCACCCAGACGCCGGAAGACCCAGGTGAAACACGGCTCAGACATACGGCCGGCAAGAGTGCTGGCTGGTGGCTGGGGGCCTCATTTCCTCTCCACGTGTGCCTCTCCGTGGGGACTGGGCTTCAAGAGCAAGTATCCCAGGAGACAGAGAGTGGAAGCTGCCAGCTTCTTGCGAGTTCAGTTCAGTAGCTCAGCTGTATCCGACGCCTTGCAACCCCATGGACTGCAGCATGCCAGGGCCCCAATTGTGGCAGGCCGTCACTTCTGCCAACGCTGGTGGAGGGGTCAGCACATCCAGATTTAGGCAGGAGGGGTATAGAGCCCGCCTCTCAAGCAGAAGGGTATCAGATCGCACTGCGCCTTTCCTCTGAAACCACCACCATCGCCCACACGCCATACTCACTGACCAGGCTCTCTTCTCTGCTAGAACATCTCCTCTGAATACAGCTTCTGCTGGGAGAGACGTTACTCCCCACCGAATAAAATAAGTGGTTGTTGAAGGGAACCAGTTTTCTAATGAAGCGACTCCTTCTCCCAGGTTGCACTAGTGGTAAAGAACCCCCCCTGCCAATGCAGGAGACACAGGAGATGCAGGTTCGATCCCTGGGTCAGGAAGATCCCCTGGAGATGGAAATGGCAACCCACTCCAGTGTTCTTGCCTGGAGAATCCCCATGGACCGAGGAGCCTGGCAGCTACAGTCCATGCAGTCACCTAGAGTTGGACATGACTGAGCAGCCAACACTATCTAACTTGACTCCTTCTCCAACCGTGAAATAAGAACAGCGCCTGGCTGGCATCGCCTCAGCAAACACTGTATGCCAGGCCTGCTTGTAGCCACCGAGCATGTGTTTCATCTCATCTACCCCTCGTGGTGCCCACGTGAGACAGTTATCATTGTTACCCTGTCTTCTCGGAGGAGGAAATTGGAGGCCCAGGCTCCAAGGCCGCTCTTCCAAAGTGGTCTTGGGCGTCAAGGGACGGGGCGTTGGCTCCAACCCAGGGCATCCGCTGCGGAGGCCACACTCTCAGCCACACGGCGCCTCAGAGCAGGGCGGGGAAGGGGAAGCAGGTTCTGCAGGGGCCGAGCGAGTCCAGCGGGCATAGGCCAGCTTCCTTCCCCGGCCCCCTCATCTGTCAGGTGAAAGGGGAGGACCATCGACTTCCTGGGTCTCCTCCAACCTGAAGGGAGCATGAATGTTGACAGGAGCGCCGTCTCCGGGTGAGAGGCTTCACTTCGGCCATGCCTTAGCTTCCTGGGGCGCCACAGCCAGGGGCTAAAACCACAGGCACGTATGTTCTCGCAGTTCCAGAGGCTGGGGGGTCCGAGAACGGGGGAGCAGGGGCGGTTTCTCCTGAGACCTCTCTCCTTGGCTCCCCGATGGCCACCTTCTGCCTCAACTTCCCTGGGGCAGGAGATCCCAGTTCAGGCCCTGGGTCAGGAAGATGCCCCGGAGGAGGGCATGGCAACCCACTCTGGTATTCTCGCCTGGAGAATCCCGTGGACAGAGGAGCCTGGCGGGCTGCAGTCCATGGGGTCACAAAGAGTCGGGCATGTCGGGGCGGCTCACACTTCACTTTCCCTCACCCGCACGGTGTCCCAGTGTCCGTATCCTGATCTCCTTCTGTAAGGACGCCAGTCCTGTTGAGCAACCCCACCTAAGGACCTCGTTTTACCTTGCATCTGTGTGTGCTAGGCTGCTTCAGTCACGTCTGACTCTTTGCAACCCTATGGACTGTAGCCCATCAGGCTCCCTGTCCATGGGATTCTCCAGGCAAGAATACTGGAGTGGGTTGTCATTTCCTTCTCCAGGAGATCTTCCCCATCCAGGGAATAAACCTGCATCTCTGATGTCTCCAGCATGGGCAGGCACGTTCTTTAGCACTAGCGCCACCTGGGAAACCCCATTTTATCCTACTTGCCTCTTCAAACACAGTCACTTCTGAGGTGCCAGCAGTTAGGGCTTCCACATATGAGTTTGTGGGGCACAGAATTCAACCCATGATGGCCCATTCTTCTTTCCACAGTAGGCTTTCAATACAAAAGCAAGACCCTTAACATAGATATATAAATCCTTTATGCAAGAAAACATATGCAGAGTATGTCATGCAAAATGCCAGGCTGGAGGAAGGACAAGCTGAAAGTCTCCCCGCACAAGATTGCCAGGGAAATGTCAATAACCTCAGATATGCAGATGACACCACCCTTATGGCAGAAAGTGAAGAGGAACTAAAGAGACTCTTGATGAAAGTGAAGGGAGAGTGAAAAAGCTGGCTTAAAACTCAACATTCAGAAAACTAAGATCATGGCATCCCATCCCATCACTTCATGGCAAATAGATGGGGAAACAGTGGAAACAGTGACTGACTTTATTTTCTTGGGCTCCAAAATCACTGCAAATGGTGACTGCAGTCATGAAATTAAAAGACACTTGCTCCTTGGAAGAAAAGCTATGACCAACCTAGACAGAATGTTAAAAAGCAAAGACATCACTTTGCCAACAAAGGTCCATCTAGTCAAAGCTAGTCATATGTGAATGTGAGAGTTGGACTATAAAGAAAGCTGAGTGCCAAAGAATTGATGCTTTTGAACTGTGGTGTTGGGGAAGACTCTTGAGAGTCCCTTGGACTGCAGGGAGATCCATCCAGTCCATCCTAAAAGAAATCAGTCCTGAATATTCATTGAAAGAACTGATGCTAAAGCTGAAACTCCAGTACTTTGGCCACCTGATGGGAAGAACTGACTCATTGGAAAAGACCCTGATGCTGAGAAAGATTGAAGACAGGAGGAGAAGGGAACAACAGAGGATGAGATGATTGGGCAGCATCACTAATTCCATGGACATGAGTTTGAGCAAGCTCCAGGAGTTGGTGATGGACAGGGAAGCCTGGCGTGCTGTAGTATATGGCGGTCATAAAGAGCTGGACACAACTGAGCAACTGAACTGAATGGATGCAAGTAAATAAATATCAGATGTGAAATTCTTGGCTGAGATTGTTTTCCTCTTATGCTAACACCAGTAACACTTAACTGCAGATATTTCTTTGCATTGCTGTCTCTTCTGCTAGGCTAGAAACATTTCAAAGAGAGGAAATGTGACTCATTCATTTTCAAAATGCTTCTATGGTGCTTGGAACATTCTTTAGTAAAGAGTGAACAGTGTCATCAAAATAAGACTTTTTTTTCCTGTTGGCGAAAGGTAGTTTGGCACAGAAAGCGTCACCAAGTCAGGGGCGGGAGTAGAACGCGCCTGGGGAAGGGAAGCAGGCTGTGACCCAACGGGGCCCGCAAGCCGCCTCTAACCCACCTGTGTTCTCCTGCAGTTCGTCTTCTGCCGGGACTGTAAGGAACCGTACCACGAAGGTGACTGCGGCGCCGTGATTGAAGCCTCAGGAGCAGTCACTCAGGTAATGCGCGCTCTTCCTTCCCCAGATCGGGGCTCAGGCTCTCCTCGGGGACAGGAGCTGGTTTCTGGAGATCATCAAAGGTTCCAATCTGAAAAAGTAAGTACCATTCAGTGGACATGAGTTTGAGTAAGCTCCAGGAGATAGTGAAGGGCAGTGAAGTCGCCGTCCGTGGGGTCACAGAGAGTCAGGCATGACTTCGTGACTGAACAACAACAATGATCTGCCAAACCTTAACATAAAGGAGTAAAAATTTCAACACACTTGATGAATTTGCTCATTATTTTTCTCCTGATAGAGACGTTAAGAGGGGTATAAACATCAAATCAACCCAGATAAATCCTTTAGTCATTCTATGGACAGGAACGTCATCAATAGGCATAGAAGCCCCAGAACATTTTAATTTCGCAAGTTGAGAATTGTAAATATCAGAATGTTCTAAAGGGCTTCCCTGGTGGCTCAGTGGTAAAGAATCCTCCAGCCAATGCAGGAGACACGGATTCAATCCCTGATCTTTGAAGACCCCACGTGCCTCAGGGCAGCTAAGTCTGTGCACACAAGTACTGGCCTGAGTCCGCAGGCTGCAACTCCTGAAACCACGCGCCCTAAAGCCGAGCTCCACAGCAAGAGAAGCCCCTGCGATGAGACGCCTTCGCATCGCACCTCAGAGAGGAGCCCGCACAGCAAAGAAACAGCCCAGCCAACAGGAAACGAACGTTAACATTCCAAAAACAACAAAATAAAATAAAGCCTGTTTTTAAAAAAGGATGCTCTAAAATGAGAGTGTAAAGAAGTGAATCCCTATGAGATTCTGCGGAGGTTTCTACTCAATTTAAAGTAACCAGGAAACACTGCACATGAGTTCAGGGCGTCTCAGCAGCTCCTACTGTGCTGGCCTGACCACTCTAGGAGCTTTAGGACTGAGCCGCCGTTTCTACGGCAGAGGCAGCACACGCCCTTTCTGTTGACTTATTTTAGCTCCAGGGCGTTCGACTCCGGAGGTCAGGAATAATAATGTCCCTGAGACCCCCTCCATCCCCACCCCTCCCTACCACTGCCTCAGGACCGGAAGGGCTAGACCAGAAGATAGGCTGATGCTCTTGGAGATGGGTGTCGTCCCGCAGTTCACGCCCATCTGTTCATACATGAACAAGCGTGGACAAGGCCTTCCAAGTAGGCATACCCTAACATCTGTCTGTCTGCCCACAGTGAAGTGAAGAAGAGCCTTGCTTAACCCAAAGCTGCCCAGAGCCTGACCCACTCCATCAGTGTCTTCAATCAGGGGGAACCAACCAACCTTGATGTTGACCACTGACTGAGTCGCTCAGTCGTGTCCGACTCATTTGTGACCCCATGGCTTGCAGCCTGCCAGGCTCCTCTGTCCCTGGAGTTCTCCAGGCAGGAATGCTGGAGTGGGTAGCCATGTCCTTAACCGGGGGATCTTCCCAGACCCGGGAGTGAACCCACGTCTCCTGCATTGGCGGGTGAGTTGTTTATCACTGAGACACCAGGCAAGCCCCAGTGGTTAAGGTAGCCCAAATTAAAAAAAGAAAAGGAACTCCGAAATATAGGAGAAAGAAAGTTATAGCTGGCCTTACAGACAGATGGCCAGCATCAAGGGGCCTGTTTCTGCAGACACCATCTATTAGCAGGTATTAAATAGCATTTCTACGGGACAGTCATCCTGCTAGATTCTCTGAAAAAAATACAGAGAAGTACATTTATCTTCAGAGGCTCACCAGGGAGCTATATAGGAGGCTTATGGGAAAATAGATAATGGTAGTAATATGCTAAAACAAAATGTAGCAAATACAGTTGTGTATAACGCTTCCCTAAGAAAATCGTGAAAGGTGGGTCAGAGCTTGTCAAGAGGACGGGGGGTATAAGGTGACATAGAACGTTCCAGCAGAGGGCACCGAATAGACAAAATGCAGAAGCAAGACTCTCTCCAGCTAGACTTCTGTTCACCCCTGCATCCTGAGGCTCAAGACAGTACCTGGTGCATAGGCATTTAAAAGGTATTTGTTGAATGGTGATGGTGTCAATTGAAGAAAAGTGCACACCCTAAACGTTGTGAATGAAGTTTTTATCTAGGGACCTTACTGAGGCTATAGCCAGGAGACAGACTCTCAGATAGATCTGAAGAACCACTCTGAAGATGTGAGGGAGGAGCAGAATAATAGGAATTTTTGTTTTTGTTTTTTTCCAATAATAGTTCGTGCTTTAAAAAAAAAAAAATGGAGTCAAATATCAAAGTTAAATTAATCACTCAGTCTTGTCTGACTGTTTGTGACTCCATGGACTGTAGCCCGCCAGGCTCCTCTGTCCATGGCATTCTCCAGGCAAGATACTGGAGTGGGTTGCCATTTCCTTCTCCAGGGGATCTTCCCCACCCAGAGCTCGAACCTGGGTCTCCTGCATTGCAGGCAGACTCTTTACCAGCTGAGCCACTGGGGATGCAAAGATTGCTGCTCATCACACAAAACAGACCTTCACGTTAATGACTTTAGTACTTTTCTTTGTGTGGGAAGATGCAAGGCTCTGGGCTCTGAAATTATCCCTTCGATGTACATCTTAACTACCTAGGCCAGTACCCAGAGCACAGAATGGTTCCTGGTTTTCTGCAGCCTGAACTCCCCTCAGGGGCTACCATGTAAGGGAGGGAGCCGCTGCCATGGCAAGGGCCTGACTTTGGGCAACGTTCCCTTTCCACAGTGACATCTATAAAGGAAAAGATGTTCTTTCATTCGTTCATTAGTATTAAACACCTGTAACGGGCTAGGCTTTGTTCTCGTCTGTGGGGATAAAGTGCCTGCTCTCATGGAGTTTCTGTTAATTTATTAGATGTCACAGGCTCCCCAGGTGGCTCTGTGGTTAAAAAAAAAAAAAAAAAATCCACCTGCAATGCAGGAGACATAGGAGATGCAGATTCCATCCTGGGTTGGGAAGATCCCCGGGAGGAGGAGATGGCAACCCATCCCAGTATTCTTGCCTGAAAAATCCAATGGACAGAGGAGCCTAGCGGGCTACAGTCAGTCCATGGGGTTGCAGAGGGTCGGACATGACTCAGCAACTGAGCACACACACATTAGATGCCGCAGGGTTGCACGGTCGATATGATAGGAATTCCGAAGAGGAATCCTTAATCCTAGACAGGGTTATCCAAGAGAGGATTCAGGAAGAGACAGCTCTGCAGCAAGACCTCACTAAAGTGAGCCTCCTTCCTCCCTGGTGCCCCTGGTAACTGAACCAGGCCTCATATTTCTCTAATTTCAAAATGAAGCTAATGGTCCAACCAAACTGGAAAAGTCTGCTGGTCCACTACTGCCTGAGAATCGAAGGTAACTGGAGTTTGGGGGCTTTGCTGCCGTTTCTTCCCATGTCTCTGACCCGTTGAGGGTCCTCCTCAGATGCAGACGTGAAGAGACTGGAATTGGAGGATGACGGATGACCTGCATGGGTGGGGAAGGGTCGCAAGAAGCAAAATTGATGGGGGAGGTCTCAGAGTTCAGCATTGGGCAGAGCCGTGACTGCCCCAGGCCTGAAGGGAGAGGAGGAAGAAAGGGTGTTTCACAGGGACCCGCCTCAAGGGCTGGAGCCACAGAGCTCTGAAAAGAGACGTAATTGGGGAGGCGGGGGGTCTACATTGCCAGAAGTGGATGCAAAGCTGGAGGGGAATGAGGACCACACCTTGACTTCTCCCACCCATCTCCTGGGCTCTTGCTAAGATCTCCCCCTGGCCACAGCCAGCTGAAAGCCAGCCACTAAGGACTCAGCCTTCCATATGCAAGGCAGAGAGAGAAAAGAACCCAGGATAACCAGTATATTCTCCACGTCTCCGGTTTCCTCATTTCAACCAGAACTACTCTTGGACACGGAGAAGGATGAACCCAACAATCTATTTCATCAAACTGAAACAACCAATTCCATCTGGCAAGAGAATGAAGGGTTTTTATTTTCCTAGAGCCAGTTTATTTTCTGTTCCCTTCATTTCTCTCCGACCACAGTGATCTTCAAATGGGTGACCTCTGCAATCCCATTGACCTGAAACCTTTGAAAGGCTGGCACTCCTCACACCTGACAATAAAAATCTCATCACAGCCTCCCCTCCTGGGATGGAAGGCTTCAGATGAACCCTCATGTCTGAATGTTGCTAATACAACAAAATACCATCATTAGCCTTCTTCAAATTTCCTTTCAATTCAAGGCACTTGTAAGGCTTTTCCTTTCGGCCATCTGTGGTTACATTCCACCGTTCTCCCTTGAAAGCTGAGCGGTTTCTGGGCTTTGATATGACATTATGCAACCAGACAAGCCTGTGTCTCCTGGGGCCCAATTGGGCTTTTCCCATCAACTAAGTTGTTTGACCCTACACTTAATGCATTTTTTGATTAATGCAATATTTAAAAAAAAAAAACAACAACAACTCAGAAATTGGTTTTAAATTGGTTTTAAAATATTGAACGAGCTTGAAGTCGAAACTGCTGGGGGTCTGGGGAATCAGTGACAGAAGATCAATCCTTCTCGGGCTAATGAGAGTCCAGCCCCATTTGCTGCTTCTTGCTTGAGCCGGGGTGTTCGCCTCCTGTTCCCCTAGAGGCTTTCTAATAAGTAAACACTTGCTCTTGTAAACCACATAAACTGATTCGTTCTCCCAGGGGTTCTAAGTAGTTGACGTTCCTCCTCCTATTCAACAAGAACGCAAACTGAGACGTCCAGAGTTGTAATGGTGTTGTCCAAAGCCACAGGGGAGATTGTTTTCATTGGCTGCACCTGCTCAAAGGAGTCTGGGGACAGCGATGCATAAATCTACAGTGTCTGATGGGACTGTGCACTCCTGCCTGCCAAGCTCCCGCTCAACCTGCAAGACCCAGAGCATGTGTTTCCTCCCCCATGAAGCCATGTGCCCAGCCCACGACTTCCTCCAAGCTCTTGGACTCCAAGCACACAGACCTCTGTGATCCATTCATCACATTGAAATGCTGTTTCCTTGGATCTTCCCTAAGATTCTGAGCTTTCTTGGTGCAAGATTGGTGCCTGTTTTATCTTTATAACCCCAGTGTCCAGCCCTTGGGTGGTACCCAATAAATGTTAGTGAATGAATGATGGCCCCCCCACTTGCATCCCCATGTGTCCAACCTCACTGTGAGGCTGAGAAAGCATGCTACAGGAATTGGGGATGGGGACGGAGGCCAAGATGGTGACACAGGAGCCCCTGAGCCCCCCCCCCCCCCACCTCTCACGGCCACATAAAACCCACAGGCACACCTCAGAGATAATAATACAGGTTCAGTTCCAGACGGTTGCAACAAGGCAATATCACAGTAAAGCAAGTCTCACAGATGTCTTTGTTTCCCAGTGCATATAAAAGTTATGTGTGCACTCTGTTATATTCTATTAAGTATACAATATCATTGTGTTCCAAAAATACATACCTTAATAAGAAGCTATTGTTCATTCACTAAGTTATGTCTGCCTTTTTGCGACCCCATGAACTGCAGCACGCTAGGCTCCTCTGTCCTTCACTATCTCCCCGAATTTGCTGAAACTCATGTCCATTGAGTCCATGATGCACCCAGCCGTATCATCCTCTGTCACCCCCTTCTTCTCTTGCCCTCAATGTTTCCCAGTGTCAGGCAGGGTTTTCTCCAATGAGTCGGCTCCTCACTTCAGGTGGCCAAAGTACTGGAGCTTCAGCATCAGTCCTTTCAACCCTGAATACTCAGGGTTGACTTCCTTTAGGATGGACTGGTTTGATCTCCTTGCAGTCCCAGGGACTCTCAAGAGTCTTCTCCCACACCACAGTTCAAAAGCATCAATTCTTTGGTGCTCAGCCTTCTTTATGGTCTAACTCTCACATCCATACATGACCACTGGAAAAACCATAGCTTTGACTACATGGAGCTTTGTCAGCAAAGTGATGTCTTTGTTTTTTAAAATGCTGTCTAGGTCTGTCATAGCTTTTCTTCCAAGGAGCAAGTGTCTTTTAATTTCATGGCTGCATTCACCATCTCCAGTGATTTTGGAGTCCCAAAAATAAAGTCCATTACTGTTTCCATTGTTTCCCCATCTATTTGTCATGAAGTGAATGGACTGGATGCCATGATCTTAGTTGAACATTGAGTTTTAAGCCAGTTTTTTCACTCTCCTCTTTCACCCTCATCAAGAAGTACTTTATTGCTAAGAAAAAAAAAAAAACTAACCATTATCAGAGCCTTCAGTGAGTCCTAATCTTTTTGCTGGTGGTAGGTCTTGCCTCAATATTGATGGCTGCTGACTGATCAGGGTGGTGGTTGCTGAAGGTTGGGGTGGCTATGAAAGTCTCTCAAAATAAGACAGCAATGAGATCTGCCACATGGATTGACCCTTCCTTCCATGAACAATGTCTCTGTAACATCTCACCCACAGTAGAACTGCCTTCACAATTGAGGTCAGTCTTCTCAAATCCTGCCACTGCTTTATCAAGCCAGTTTAGGTAATATTCTAAATCATTTGTTATTGTGTCAACCATCTTTACAGCATCTGCCCCAGGAATAAATTCCATCTCAGGAAACAACCTTACTTGTTCATTCACAAGAAGCAACTCCTTATCCATAAATTTCACTGTTGAGATTGCAGCAAATCAGTCACATCTTCAGGCTGTAATTCTAGTTCCCTCACTATTTCCACCACATCTGCCGTTCCTTCCTCCACTGAGATCTAAAGCCCTCAAAATCACCCTTGAAGACTGGAATCAGATTCTTTCAAACTCCCGTGAATGTTCATATTTTGACTTCTTCCCATGAATCATAAATGTTCTTCATGGCATCTCAGATGTTGAGTCCTTTCTAGAGGTATTCAATTTACTTTGCCAAAATCAACCAGAGGAATCACTTATCTGTGGCAGGTTTAGCCTTATGAAGTGTGTTTCTTCAATCATAAGACTTGAAAGTCGAAGTGACCCTGATGCTTGGGCGGCAGAATGGATGTTGTATCAACAAGCGTGAAAACAACGTGAATCTCATTGTTTGTCTCCATCGGGGCTCTCTGGTCACCAGGTGCATGGTCAATGAGTAGTAACATCTTGAAAGGAACCCTTTTTTCTGAGCAGTAGGTCTCAACCAGGGACTTAAAATATTCAGTAAACCGTGTTGTGAACCGATATGCTGGCATCCAGCCTCTGTTGCTTCTTTTACTGAGCACAGGAAGAGAAGATAGAGTATGATTCTTAACAGCCCTAGGATTTGGAGAATGGTCGATCCGCATTGGCTTCAACTTATCACTGACTCGATGAACATGAGTTTGAATAAGCTCTGGGAGTTGGTGATGGGCAGGGAAACCTGACGTACTGCAGTCCATGTATTGCAAAGAGTCGGACACGGCTGAGTGACTGAACTGGACTGAACTAAAGTCACCAGCTGCATTCACCCCTAACAAGAGGATGAGCCTGTCCTTTGAAGCTTTGAAGCCAAGCATTGACTTCTCCTCTCTAACTATGAGAGTGCTGGATGGCATCTTCTTCGAAGATAATGCTGTTTTATCTGTTGTTTAGTGTAGCCACCTTCATGAATTAACTAGATCTTCTCAATAACTTGCTGCAGCTTCTACATCAGCCCTTGCTGCTTCACTCTGCACTTTTACGTTATGAAGACGATATCTTTCCTTAAACCTCATGAGCCAGCCTCTCCCAGTGGCAGACCTTTCTTATGTAGCTTCCTCACTGCTCTCGGCCTTCATAGAATTGAAGAGAGTTAGAGCCTTGCTCGGGCCTTCCCCGGTGGCTCAGTGGTAAAGAATTGCCTGCCGTGCAGGAGACACAGGTTCAATCTCTGATTCGGGAAAATCCCCTGGAGGAGGGCATGGCAACCCGCTCCAGTGTTCTTGCCAAGAAAATCCCATGGACAGCGAAGCCTGGTGCGTCCATGCGGTCGCAAAGAGTCGGACACGAAGTGACTGAGCACAGAGTCTGGATCCAGCTTTGGTTTAAGGGAGCGCTGTGGTTGACTTCTCTTCTCTCCAGATCATACAACTTTCTCCACGTCCGCAGGAAGGCTGTTTTCATTTTCTTATCATTTGTGTGTTCACTGGAATAGAGCTTTAAATTTCCTTCAAGAACCTTTCCCTTGCATTCAGAACTTAGCAGTTTGGTGCAGACGGTCTGGCTTTCAGCCTGTCGAGGCTTTGGACATGCCTTCCTCGCTAAGCTTAGTCACTTCTAGCTTTTGGTGTAAAGTCGGGGACTCGCAACTCTTCCTTTCACTTAGAGACCATTGAGGGTTACTGATCGGCCTAATTTCCATCCTGTTGTGTCTCAGGGAATAGGGAGGCCTGAGAAGAGAGAGAAAGGCGGGGGAACTCGTGGTCTCCAGGGCAGTCACAACACACACACCATTTCTCGACTAAGTTCAAAGTCTCATACGGGCATGATTCAAGGTGCCTCAGAACAATGTGGCAATAGTAACGTCAAGGGTCACTGACCACAGACCACCACAACCCATATGATAGTAACGGAAACGTCTGAAGCATCGCAAGAATTACCAAGATGTGACACGAAAACACAAAGTGAGCAAATGAGGTCGGAACAGTGAGTATCTGTGAAGTGCAAGTAACGTGAGACATAATAAAACAAGCTCTGACCGCACAGCCCTACACGGAACAGTGAAAGGGGCCCGGGGGCCCGCTGAGTGACTCCTGCACGAACCCCCACGTGGAAACAGGCAGGAAAGGCCGACACACTCTTGCGGCAAAACCCACCCCCCGGGGTTCCCCGGGCAGTCCAGCGGCTAAGACTCGGCACCCCCACTGCAAGGAGCACAGGTGTGATCCTGCGCGCCCCGTACTGCCCCAGGTGGCCAAGAATCCTCCTGCCCACGCCGGAGCTGCAGAAAACACGCGTTCAGTCCCTGGGTCCCTGGGTCAGGAAGATCCCTCGGAGTGGGAACAGAGGAGCCTGGCCGGCTACAGTCCATGGGGTCACAGAGAGCCGGACACGACTGAGTGAGCGTGATCCGTGCAGCACAGCAACAACAACAAAAATCCCCACCCAGCGTTGACCCGTGCAACTGCAAGGGAACCCCCAACGCCCAGCTTCTCCCCGAGGACCAAAGGGTTTGGACCCCATATCTTGTGCACCAACTGTTAACGATTCCCGCTGCAGGGACTGACTCCCAAAGCAGCTAGCTCTAAAAACCAATGGGGCTTGTGTCCGTGAGACCCACAAGACTGCAGCAAACCAAGAAGTAATTCTTAACAAGACACACAGCACTGGCCATGGTTCTCCCCACAGAGCTTGGTTCAGAGGGCGCAGGCAAAATCATCTCTCCATCTTTCCGTGAGAGAGGTGATCTGCATACTTTGACAGTTGCTGCCTGAGCACCAGGCTTCTAATTTAACAGGCACTAGGGGCGGGCTGTGACCCCCGCAAAGACCAGGGAGGCCAGAGCACAGCTCCCCTGCCTTCTCTCCACAGTCCACAACGAGTCACCGGTGTCTCTCTGGCAGGAGCCCATGCACAAGTCTGCACCGCAGCTCTTAAGGCTGCTACCCTCAGAATGGATCACATACCGCTCTGATGGACAAAGAGGCTTACATTCATGAGTCCCGCAGGAATGGAGTAAACAAAGAAGCAATTCTGAGCTGGCCGTCCCTCCGGGACTCAGCACAGAGGGAGCAGACAAAAAAAAAAAAAGCCTGTCTTCCATCCTGAAAGGGGTATTTGAAAAGTGCCACCTGGGGCCCAGGCTTCTAATTTAGTGGGCCTCCAGGGGCTGACTGCAGTTCTTCCCAGAGACCAGGGAAGCGGGCAGACACATCTCCCACTTTCTCCCTTCAGCCTGCTCCAATAATAGAACCGAGGCCTCAGAATCTCCCAGGAAGGAGTTTGCACACCCCCAGCTTTTGCAGCTTCCACCTGAGGTGACCCCACCCACCTGGGGTCACTTGGTCCTCAGAGCCGGAGGGGCTTGCATCCATGGGTCTCGCAGGACTGGAGCAAACAAAGAAGCAGTCTTCTGGGGTTTTGGTTTTTTTTTTTTTTTGGTTGCGCTGGATCTTCCGTGTGGCGAGAGGGCTTCCTCTGGTTGCAGAGAGCAGGGCTCCTCTCGAGTCACGGTGCGTGGGCTGCTCCCTGCGGTGGCTTTTCTCTCTGCAGAGCCCAGGCTCCGGGCACACGGGCCTCAGTAGTTACAGCATGCAGGCTCAGTAGTTGTGGTGCTCAGGCTTGGTTGCTCCTTGGCATGTGGCATCTTCCTGGCCCAGGGATCGAGCCCGTGTCCCTTGCATTGGCAGGTGGAGTCTTATCCACTGCACCACCTGGGACGTCCCAGAGAAACAGTCCTTAGTGGGTACAGGAACACCGCCACCCCCCCTCCCGCAAGTACCCGCTCATACCCAGCAGGGAGGGAGCAGGAGAAACACCCATCTCCCAAGTGCTCCCTGGAAGGGGCCTAACGACATGTTTTCCCAGCTGCTGCCTGAGAAGCCAGCTTCTAATCAGCCGAAGTGCACCTGGGCTGAGTGCCATCCTCCCCTTTGGGACAGTGACAGGTCTTGGCACACACTCAACTGCCGCGAGCCACTAAGAACAAAGGAGGAGGCTCGGACAGTCACAGACGGCTGGGAGACAACCGGCAACCCAGGCCAGTCTGACTGATAATATTCATCCCCCGCACTAGACCATCCTGTCAAAGCTGAGAGCTGTGGCTGTTTCACCTAAGGCACGGAAACCCACACGGAGTCAGAAAAACGAAGAAACAGACGAAAATGTTCCAAACAAAAGAACAAGATAAATCTCCAGAAACAGATCTTATTTTCATGGAGATAAGTGATTTACCTGATAGGGGAACAGTCATGCAGATATTCACTGAGGTCAGTAGAGCAATGCATATACAAGGTGCATATACAAGCAGTGCGTATATAGTTTCAACAAAGAGAAACTATTAAAGAGCACCAATCAGAAATCACAGAATCAGAACTGAAGAATACAATAGCTGAACAGAAATTTGTAATAGAAAGTTTCAGCAGCAGACTAGATCAAGCAGAAGAAAAGATAAAGCAAACTCAGACAGGTCAGTGGAATTCATCCAATCAGAGGTGTATTGGAAGGGTAAAGAGTGAAAGAGTAAAGATTCTGTAAGAAACTTATGGGGCACACTATTTAATGAAATAGACCATGCATGCATTATGAAAAGTGAAAGTATTAGTCGCTCGGTCGTGTCTGACACTTTGAGACCCCCTGGCCTGTAGCCCACCAGGCTCCTCTGTCCATGGAATTCTCCAGGCAAGAGTACTGAAGTGGGTAAGCCATTTCCTTCTCCAGGGAAACTTCACCACCCAGGGATTGAACCTAGGTCTCCTGCATTACAGGCAGATTCTTTACTGTCTGAGCGTCCAGGGAAGCCCAGATGAAATATTGACATAGAACATTTCACAAGTTTAAAGGGCCCAATATATTAATGTTAAAAGAGACAGTTCATCAAGAAGATATAACATTAGGAAATATTTTTAACACTAGTGAATATTTATTCACTCCACACAGGAGCACCTAAATATTTAAAACAAATATTTACAGGCCTGAAGGAAGAAACAGATAGACATGTGATAACAGCGGGGAATTTCAGCACCTCACTTACAACAGTAGATGTATCACCAGACAGAAAATCAATTAGGAAACGTTAGGCCTAAGCTACATGTCATGTTTTTAGGAAGCAAGCGCTGAGACCCTAGAGATGTGAGTACAGGCTTGGGGCGGTGGGGGGTGCACTTGGGGGTCTCTCGCTGTGCAGAGTGAAGGCAGCAGGACGGCAGAGGAAGGGGGTTCAGTTGCAGCGGGGGGTTCAGCCTGTCCTGTGAGGGGCTCTGGAGCCAGGACGGGCCCTCAGATCTCTGCATCAAGGAGGGTGGGGAGCAGGAATTCACACCCCCACACATCGCCTTTGTGGACCCCCCGACCCAACAGGGAGCCTGACATGGGGGTAGGAAGCCACTTCTTTCAGCTGATGGCAGTTCCTGGTTGGAGACTGCAGCCTAGAGCTGTGGGGCCACCATACCTCGGGGCCAGGGAAATAGTTGTTCTGGCCAGGGTCTCAGCACGCCTACAATCCATCCTTTGTGCTGCTCAGAGAATGGGGTAACAGTCATACAGATGTTCACTACGGTCAGTAGACCAATGCATATACAAGGGACATATACAAGCAATGCATATATGATTTCAACAAAGAGAAGCTATTAAAAAGTACCAACCAGAAATCACAGAGCTGGAGAATACAGAAACTGAACAGAAATTTGCAATCGAAAGTTTTGAATGCAGACTAGATCAAGCAGAAGAAAAGATAAAGCAAACCCAAAGAGAGGGCAGGGGAATTCATCCCATCAGAGGCGTACTGGAAGGGTAAAGGATGAAACAGTAAAGATCCTCCCTGACCATCAGGAAGAGGCAGGGCTGCAGCCACAACGGAGGGAAGAGGAGCAGGTGGGTGCCCAGGCGATTCACCGTGCCATCTGTCGGGGCCCTCCTGCCCAGCCTGGAGAGCAGATGATCAAGTTCAGTAGTCGTGGCTTTAGAATGGCAGGTGGCCAGGGGCTTGGACCCGGCAGGGCTGACCTAGAGGTGCCTGGCTGAGGGTGAGTGCGGGTGAAGCCGATGCCATCTCCAGATCAGCGGCAGTGCTGTGAGCTGCGGTCCCCCTCCTTACCTTCCTTCCTGACGGTCAGTTATGCTGCCAGAGTGGCAGCCTCCTCCCCTTGCCCTCCAGTCTCTGGGCGAGCAACATAAAGACCCCCCCAGGCTCCAGAGAACAGGCTCCATAGTTGCTACACTTGGGCTTGGTTGCTCTGCGACACGTGGGACCTTCCCAGATCAGGGGCTGAACCCATGTCTCCTGCGCTGGCAGCTAATTCTTTACCACTGAGCCACCAGGGAAGCCCTTTTTCTTTTTAAATCCTAATTCTTAAAAAAAAACAACAACAACAAAATTCTTTATTTGGCTGGACCAAGTCTTACTTACAGCACACAGGATCTTTTAATAGCAGCATATCAGATCTAGGCCCAGGCCCCTGACCAGGGATTGAACCCACGCCATCCCCTGCATTGGGGGTAAGGAGTCTTAGCCACTCCACTGCCAGGGAAGCACCCCAAGTTTAACAGAATTGGTGATGCATGTCATGGTAGAAGCGTTTTTCCCTGTGGAAACCAGAGCCTCTGTACCCGTGAGGCTCAGAGGTGCGCAGACAGAGCTCAGATTCCCAGGCGGGTCCCTGGGAGTCGCGGCAAGAGGGGCCGGTCCTGCTCCCACCTTTGACTCCTGAGCCCTCCAGTTGGTGGAGGCACAGCATTGGTTGTGGTCGTGGAAACTGACGTGGAAACCAAGGATAGAAGTCAGGTGTCCAGGGCGGGATGGCGGCTGCCCTCTGGGCATCTCAGCAGAGGCGCTCGGCGGGTAAAGAGATGCTGAGACCACCTCAGAGGGATGCTCGGCTGAAAAAGACACCAATTAGATTTATCATAGAACTGCACTTCAACTCCCATTTCTATACGCAGAGGCTGAGAGACATGCCTGCCCCAGAGAAGCAGCTGAGAACAGCCACAGCTCAGAAGGCCTGGACTCCCGGGTTCCCTCTGCGTCTCTCTGCAGACTATCCCCCCAGCCAGCCACTGCCGCTCACATAAGTGCAGCCAGGGAACTGGGAGAGCAGGGCGGGAGGCGGGGGTAGACTGTTTCCGGAGGTCTGGGTCCACAGATCTTGGGGAGGGTAGCTCATGAATCACTTGGTTTACATAAAGTAGCTTTCTCAATACTACTTCATTCAAGTCCTTGACTCTGGATGTGAAAGTGGCAGACCGTCAGCCTGAGTCTGTGTGCCTGACGCACAGTGAGGCCGAATAGGAGCTGAGAGCAGGGAGGGGTTTATTGCAGGGCCATGCCCCGATGGCTTGGCGGGTAAAGAATCTACCTGCCATGCAGGAGACACGGGAGATGAGAGTTCCATCCCTGGGTCAGAAAGATCCCCCGGAGAAGGGAACGGCAACCCACTCCAGTATTCTTGCCTGGAGAATCCCATGGACAGAGGAGCCTGGAAGGCTGAGTCCATGGGGTCGCAAAGAGTCGGACACAACTAAGCATGCAGGCACGGCGTGCAAGGAGACAGGCGGCTCTTGGCCGAAGAGACGGATCGAGCTCCCGGAAGGGTTTCAGCAAAGCACTTTTAAAAAAAAAGAAGGAAAAGGTCCTGGGGTCTGTGGTCAGTTCACGCACAGTTCTCTGATAGGCTGGTGGTGAGAGAACAGGGTGGTGACGCAGGCGTTACCATCAGACCTCAGGCTCCAGGAGACCCGGGGTTAGCTGTGGGCTCAGGGTCATCAAGTAGTTAACTTCTTCCCCTTGGTGGGGAGTTTCACATCTGCATGGCTCAGCTCGTAAAGAATCCGCCTGCAATGCAGGAGACCTGAGTTTGATCCCTGGATTGGGAAGATCCCCTGGAGAAGGGAAAGCCTACCCACTCCAGTATCCTGGCCTGGAGAATTCCATGGACTGTATAGTCCATGGGGTCGCAAAGAGTCGGACACGACTGAGTGACTTTCACTTTCACGGCTGGGAAACAACTCAAGAAACTTGCATCAGATACTGTTACCTACTTCAGAGAGGAGTTAAAGTGGAGGGTATGGGGGCCTGTCTAAGAAAGGGCCTCTGGGGTCCTGCTTGGTTACAATCCCCCCCCTCTCGTTTGAGACTCCTTACTCTTGAGGAGAAAAAGGTTTGAACAAGAGAAGGAATAAAGATTCAGATAAGGAGGTTAATCAGAAACTTGACAGGGGTACCCACAGGGTCCTGCTTGGTTACAAGATGAGCAGACCCCTAATGACATCTAGTGACGATGACAGAACCCCTGAAATGCAGGTGCATGGTCCGTCTTCACCGTCATTCAACAGACAGGTGCTGCACACCACCCCGAGCTTCTGCGGTGCGTCTCCCACGCACCTCACTGCTTGGTTCTGGGGAGCAGGCATGGCCCCAGGCTGGGGCTCAGAGCGGCTATGGGTTCCCCGATTTCCAGGCCCAGCACTCACATCCTTCCAGGGGTTCTCCTCCCCTGCCCCTCAGCAAGGCCTGCTGAGCTATAAATAATGGAAAGATCATGTATGGGAAGTATTTTATGCCTTGTCCTATAAAATGGTACAACTTTTGAGGTTTGAGTTTTTTTAAGGCTGAGTGCTAAAAAATGGGTCAGGCATGAGAGAGAGAGAATGGAGGAGGGAATGGCAACCCACTCCAGTCCTCTTACCTGGAAAATCCCATGGAGAGAGGAGCCTGGTGGGCTACAGTCTATGGAGTTGCAAAGAGTCGGACACGACTGAGCAACAAGGAAATCAGCCCTAAATGTTCATTGGAAGGACTGATGCTGATGCTGAGGCTTCAGTACTTTGGCCACCTGATGCCAAGAACCGACTCATTGGACAAGACCCTGATGCTGGGAAAGATTGAAGGCAGGAGGAGAAGGGGGCGACAGAGGATGAGATGGTTGGATGGCATCACCGATGCGATGGACATGAAGCTCCGGGAGTTGGTGATGGACAGGGAGGCCTGGCGTGCTGCAGTTCCTGGGGTCGCAAAGAGCCGGACACGACTGAGCAACTTAACTGAGCCCAGAGAGAGAGAAAATGAAGTACAAGATTGAAAAGCAAACGGTGGCACACCTGAGCGTGTGCGCACACATACACACACATCCCTCACATACCCACTCACCACCACCCATACACGCACACAGCGGAGACTGCTTCATCTCCGCCTGGCGGCTCCCAGGGTTTCCAATTAGAAGGGAAACAGTTGCAGAGCTCCTCGCAGTCACCAGGTGGCGCCAAAGCCTTAAAGGAAATCATACTTTGCACGACCTGGTGGCCCCAGTGACGTGACCTGGGGAAAAAAAGCAAGGGTTCACCCCTTTCAACTGACCACAGGGCAGGAGAACCAAGACACAGAAGCAGCCTTTCTGGGTGAAGTGCAGCCTTGAAAGGCTGAGAGCCGGGTCCTGCCTACAGTGAACCCTTTATTCACTTTGGATTGAAAGTGGGTTGGAGTGTCTGTATTGTCATCCGCAGGACAGGAGAGGGTGGGTCACCTGCTGTGTCTGATCACCTCTTATCAAACGAAGCAGCTGCCAAACACGCATGAAGCGTCAGCACGTTGGAGGTGCTTCTTAAAAACATTCGTTTGTTTGTTTATTTGGCTGTGTCAGGTCTTAGTTGGGACACTCGGGACCTGTCGTTGCAGAGCGTGGACTCTCCTGTTTCGGCGTGTGGGCTAAGCTGCTCTGGCGTGTGGGCTCTTAGTCCCCCACCAGGGACTGAACCCAAGTCCCCCGCATCGCAAGGCGGATTCTTAACCCGTGGACGGTCAGAGAAGCCCCGTGTCAGCACACTCGAATTGATGGCTGTTGTTTTCCAAGTTCACACTGAATTTCTTTCATCAGAAATTAAGTGTACATCTCTTATCTGATCAGCCCTGTCCTGTGAGGACTCCAAGGCCAAGCAGAATGGCTTCAAAGTCCAATAGACCTGGTCTTTAAAATGAGTGTCGACTGGGACTGGCTGCAGTGGTTGATTTGGGGGGGTCAGCTTGGCTTATGTTGTGCAGCTGTTTTGTTAAACACTAGTCTCCAGGCTGCTGGGAAGTCATTTTGTAGATGTGGTGTACATCTAGCACCAGTTAGCTGACTTCACGTCAAGTAGATAGCCCATAATGTGGGTGGGCCTCGTCTAATCACCTGAAGGCCTGATGGTCAGTCCTGTGATAAGGTTCATGAAGCAAAGAGGTTTTCCAGATAAGAAGGAATTCAGCCTTGTGATTATAACTTGGAAACTCCTCTTGCATTTCCAGCTTGCCTACAGGGTTTGAACTAGCCAGCTCCCACAATCCCATGAGCCAATTTCTTAAAGTAATCCCTCCATATTTTATACATATAGATGTACATGTGTACATATATATATGTATATCCTGTGGTTCTATGTGTTTAGAGAATGAACCCTGACAGACCCAGGAGCTGTGGTCATCAGTAAGTGAACTATATGATCTCTCCAAGACATGTTTTCCTCATCTGTAATGTGATGTTGTAAAACCAAAAGGATTTAGTGAATAACGAAACATCGTCCTAGCATGACGCCTGACCAATCACCGTACATTCAGCACAGTATTCTTTCTTCATCCGTCCCACCCCACTACGCACGCCCCCACAGGTTTACACCAGGCTGCAGAGATTAGACGCACACCTCCAAGACAACCTCTGCCAGAGCACACACACGCACGCACACACACATACACGATTCCTTACATCTGTGCTGACTGCAGTGCATGCAGATGTCCTGCTACTTCTCAAAGGGTCGTCCACAGACCACCTGCTTGAGCATCACTCAGGAACATGGCGAGACCCACGGATCCAGGGACTTTCCTAATGTTCCAGTGACTGTGGCTCTGAGCTTCCGACACAGGGGGCCCAGATCCAGTCCTGTTTAAAACAAAAAAATAGATAAATGAATTGTAAAAACCCTAGTGATCCAGAAACTGGGAGGAGACTGCTGGCTTTGGGGGTGGGAGTTGAGGTTCAGGGGGTCTACAGCAATCAGACTTTGAACAAGTCCTCCAGGTGCTCCCACGGGCTAAGAGCCGCTGCTGTGCTGACTTGTCAGCGCTACAGGGCGGGGACTGCTTTTGTCTTCGCATTCTCTTTTGTTTACATGGTCCCAGTACCTAGAACAGTGCCTGGCACATCGCAGGCATCCACCATGTTTGCTGAATGAAGGGGTTTCTGTGCCAGCTCGACAAAAAAAAATAACAGTCGGCTTTGTACCAGAATATCTGCACTTTACACAAAGGACAGGCTTGTTCTCTGCTTCAGCTCCCTCTTTGCATCAGGGATGCCTCCACGTTCCAGCTCCTGTCTGCCTTGATCACTTTAGCCTTGACCGACTGGAGCGATCCGTGAACTCAAGCCCTCCATCACCCAACATCCAGCTCAGCCTACCTTCCTCACCCTACTGCAGACTTCCCCCATTTGCCAATTTGTGAGACTTGTTCAACACAAAGAACTTTAAAATTCCTATTAATTGATACCCTCATTAATAATCTTACAGCTTAATGTTTAGGCTGTCCTCTTTCCCCATCCATCTCAAAACATGCTCACAAACATTATTTACGTTCCTTCTGCTCCATGAAGCAGACCGAGGTCCCGCGGGGCAGGCAGGGCTGTGTAAGATCTAATCCCACAGTGATGCCTCGTACTGATTGCACTAAGAGCAGAAATCACCTCTGGGACTGTCATCATCAAGCATATCCTTCCAGACCGAATCTGACAGCGTGGCCTGGGAGGTCTGGAAGTCAGTGCCGGGAGTGTAGCCTGGCGGCTCTGCCTGCCCACTGCCAGATGCTCCATTACATTCTAGCACTTAAGTGATCTCCTTCTAAATACACATGGAGACAGATACATTCGGAGTATTTCCTGACTAAGTATATTTATTGTATAAACTGATGCTATGTAAATACACAGCTGCTGCGCTGTTCGCAGTGATGTCAGTCGTGTCCCACTCTTTTCGACCCCATGAATCGTAGCCCACCAGGCTCCTCTGTCCACGGACTCTCCAGATAAGAATACTGGAGGGGGCTGCCATTTCTTCCTCCAAGGGATCTTCCCCACCCAAGGATCGAACCCCTGTCTCCTGCCTCTCCCGTATTGTAGGCAAATTCTTTACCGGTGAGCCACTGGGGAAGCCCATAAATACATAGATCCCCCACAAAAAGTTCAGTTCAATCGCTCAGTCGTGCCCGACTCTTTGCGACCCCATGACTGCAGCACGCCAGGTCTCCCTGCCTATCACCAACTCCCGGAGTTTACCCAAACTCATGTCCATTGAGTCGGTGATGGCATCCAACCATCTCATCCTCTGTCGTCCCCTTCTCCTCCTGCCCTCAATCTTTCCCAGCATCAGGGTCTTTTCAAATGAATCAGCTTCTCGCATCAAGTGACCAAAGTATTGGAGTTTCAGCTTCAGCATCAGTCCTTCCAATGAACACTCAGGACTGATCTCCTTTAGGATGGACTGGTTGGATCTCCTTGCAGTCCGAGGGACTCCCAAGAGTCTTCTCCAACACCACAGTTCAAAAAGAGAGAGTGATAAATATTAATAGTTCCAAGAATCTTTGTGCCTGAAAGGGAACGGCTGTGTTCCAACTCACCGGCAGGGGGCGCGCTGCTCACAAGCAGTGCTCTTGGACTAGAATATTTGTCAGCTGGGACCACTACCCTCTGCAAAGGCAGGAGTTTTCAGTTAAAGATGTGGCAAGTGGATGCTATCTGGGCATTCAGCTTTGATGATAAAGGCAACACTTCACAGTTGGCGTTCACCTGAAAACATCCTCATCTGATTTAAGCTAACTAATTTGAGAAATTAATGGCAATCGGATTCTTTTTGGAAAATAGATTTAAATTGACTTTTAGAATTAGGGTATTTCTTGTTGTTTAGTCACTAAGTTGTGTCCAACTCTTAGCGACCCCATGGACTATAGCCTGCCAAGTTCCTCCGTCCATGGGATACCCCAGGCAAGAATACTGGAGTGGGTTGCCATGCCCTCCTCCAGGGGGTCTTCCTGACCCAGGGCTGGAACCCCCCGCTCCTGCCTTAGCAGGTGGAATCTTTACTGCTGAGCCATCAGGGAAGCCCCAGGGTAAACAGATGTCACTAGTAAGTTTCCTAAAGCTGGAAAGATGACATGCCTGCGAACAGCCTCTCGAGTTGTTCCGCTGTTCAATGCCTCAGTCGTGTCCGACTCTTTGTGACCCCACGAACTGCAGCACACCAGGCTTCCCTCTCCGTCACTTATCTCCCATAGCTTGCTGAAACTCATCTCCATTGAGTCAGCAATGCCATCCAACCATCTCATCCTCTGTTGTCCCCTTATCCTCCCGCCTTCAATCTTTCCCAGCATCAGGGTCTTTTCCGATGAGTCAGCTCTTTGCATCAGGTGGCCAAAGTATTGGAGTTTCAACTCCAGCATCAGTCCTTCCAATGAACACCCAGGACTGATCTCCTTTAGGATGGACTGGTTGGATATCCTTGCAGTCCAAGGGACTCTTAAGACTCTTCTCCAACACCACAGTTCGAAAGCATCATCAGTTCTTTAGCACTCAGCTTTCTTTATGGTCCAGCTCTCACATCCATACACAACTACTGGAAAAACCATAGCTTTGACTCTACAGACCTTTGTCGGCAAAGTGATGTCTCTGCTTTTTAATACATGCTCTAGGTTTGTCATAGCTATTCTTCCAAGAAGCAAGCATCTTTTAATTTCGTGGCTGCAGTCACCATCTGCAGTGATTTTGGAGCCGAAGACAATGAAATCTGACACTGCTTCTGCATTTTCAAGTTGTTCTAACTTGCATTTATATCAACAGTGTCTCCTAGGCACAAATTTTAAAATTTCTCTGAGGGCACTTTGATTTATCTGCATTTTTCAAAGGAGATTCCATTGGTCTTTTCAGTTTATAGGAACCCCGCATTCTAATAGTCTCATCTCTATAAACACAAGATGAGATTGGTGATGATGCCTTCGGGGTGCCCCAGGCTCTGTGCTAAGAGCCTGCATGCTTATATTCTTGACTCACAACCACCGTTGTGAGGTGTGAACTGTGTCCATCACACAGATGAATAGAGACTGGGGCTCGTGTCTGTGCATGGTCACACGGCAAGTGAAGAAGGAAGCTGGCATTTGAGCCCAGGGATCAATGCCTCTGAAGCCCTGCTCTGAACCACTTCTCATGATGCAGGCAGCTCTGAGCATTCACTTAACCATTACCACCTACAAACAAAGCCATGGTCACTGCGTGGGCCACAGGTCGTCTGTCATGCCAATAGTTGACTTCGCTGAGATGGATTTTCAAGGTATATAGGAATTAGAAGAAACTGCTGTTTTCTCAGCCATTGACTATGTAAAAAGGGCTCTTCCCTGATCGCTCAGTTGGTAAAGAATCCGCCTGCCATGCAGGAGGCCCTGGTTTGATTCCTGGGTGGGAAAGATCCGTTGGAGAAGGGCTAGGCTACCCTCTCCAGTATTCTTGGGCTTCCCTGGGGGCTCAGCTGGGAAAGGATCCGCCTGCAATGTAGGAGACCTGGGTTCAATCCCTGGGTTGGGAAGATCCCCTGGAAGAGGGAAAAGCTACCCACTCCAGTATTCTGGCCTGGAGAATTGCACGGACTGTGTAGTCTATGGGGTCAAAAAGAGTCGGACAGGATTGAGCAACTTTCACTTTCATGTAAGAAGAAATCCCGTCCCTTCCCAACTCCATACGTCCTGCCCGCCATGTGCACTCACACACTGCCCCCCCCGCACGCACACTGCCCCCCCGCCCCGCGCACTCACACACTGCCCCCCGAGAGCACGCACACTGCCCCCCCACGCGCACTCACACACTGACCCCCCAACGTGCACTCACACACTGACCCCCCCACGTGCACTCACACACTGCCCCCCCACGCGCACTCACACACTGCCCCCCCCGTGCACTCACACACTGCCCCCCCCGCGTGCACTCACACACTGCCCCCCCACGCGCACTCACACACTGCCCCCCCCGCACTCACACACTGCCCCCCCCCGCGCTCACTCACACACTGCCCCCCCCCGCGTGCACTCACACACTGCCCCCCCACGCGCACTCACACACTGCCCCCCCCGCACTCACACACTGCCCCCCCCGCGTGCACTCACACACTGCCCCCCCACGCGCACTCACACACTGCCCCCCCCACTCACACACTGCCCCCCCCCCGCGCGCACTCACACACTGCCCCCCCCGCGTGCACTCACACACTGCCCCCCCCCGCGTGCACTCACACACTGCCCCCCCGTGCACTCACACACTGCCCCCCCCCGCACTCACACTGCCCCCCCACGTGCACTCACACACTGCCCCCCCGCGTGCACTCACACACTGCCCCCCCCACGCGCACTCACACACTGACCCCCCCACGTGCACTCACACACTGCCCCCCCGCGTGCACTCACACACTGCCCCCCCCCCGCACGCACTCACACACTGCCCCCCCCCGCACTCACACACTGCCCCCCCCCCCGCACTCACACACTGCCCCCGCGCACACTCACACACTGCCCCCCCCGTGCACTCACACACTGCCCCCCCCGCACTCACACTGCCCCCCCACGTGCACTCACACACTGCCCCCCCGCGTGCACTCACACACTGCCCCCCCCGTGCACACTCACACACTGCCCCCCCCCGTGCACACTCACACACTGCCCCCCACGCGCACTCACTCCGCCCCCCGCGTGCCTGATGAGCGCACGGCAGGCGCAGGCGTCTGTGCGGTGCACCGCCCCGCCCCACTGCCCTGCGGGAGCCACAGTCACGCTCACTAGGACGAGGCCGCTGAGTCACCTCCTGGCACACCGCCGAGTCCCCGCTTTACAGATTGATGCCTGAAAGCACGAGGGAGGGTGAATTTATCCAACTAGACAGGCTCTTGGTCTCAGGTGAGGAGGTTCCCAAGCCCACCTGTGCCCCCACAGCCCCCGGGGCATTTTTATGAATGTTTATCTATTTGGCCGCGCCGGGTCTCAGGTTTGGCGTGTGGGACCGTCCCTTGCAGCGCCTGGGCTCTCAGTTGCGGCACAGGGGCTCCAGGGCACACAGGTCAGTAGCTGGGGCGCTCAGGCTTACTCACCCCGAGGCACAGGGGATCTCAGTTACCCCCCCTCTGCACCAGGGATCGAACCGCGTCTCCTGCATTGCAAGGCGGATTCTTAACCACTGGACCACCAGGGAAGCCCCCACCCCCACCCCAGCCAGGCACATTTCTGGACGCCACCCGAGAGCTACTGAATCCACATCTCCAGGTTGTGAGCACAAGCAAAGGTGTGCATGTGTGTTTTTTAAATCCCTCAGTCAGTCAGCTCAGTCACTCAGTCGTGTCCGACTCTGTGCGACCCCATGAATCGCAGCACACCAGGCCTCCCTGTCCATCACCAACTCCCGGAGTTTACTCAAACTCATGTCCATCGTGTCAGTGATTCCATCCAACCATCTCATCCTGTCATCCCCTTCTCCTCCTGCCCCCAGTCCCTCCGAGCATCAGGGTCTTTTCCAATGAGTCAACTCTTCACATCAGGTGGCCAAAGTATTGGAGTTTCAGCTCCAGCATCAGTCCTTCCAATGAACACCCAGGACTGACTTCCTTTAGGATGGACTGGTTGGATGTCCTTGCAGTCCAAGGGACTCTCAAGAGTCTTCTCCAACACCATAGTTCAAAAGCATCAATTCTTCGGTGCTCAGCTTTCTTCACAGTCCAACTCTCACATCCATACATGACCACTGGAAAAACCATAGCCTTGGCCAGGCGGACCTTTGCTGGCAAAGTGATGTCTCTGCTTTTTAATATGCTGTCTAGGTTGGTCATAACTTTCCTTCCAAGGAGTACTCATCTTTTAATTTCATGGCTGCAGTCACCATCTGCAGTGATTTTGGAGCCCCCCAAAATAAAGTCTGACACTGTTTCCACTGTCTCCCCATCTATTTCCCATGAGGTGATGGGACCAGATGCCACAATCTTAGTTTTCTAAATATTGAGCCTTAAGCCAATTTTTTCACTCTCCTCTTTCACTTTCATCAAGAGGCTCTCTAGTTCCTCTTCACTTTCTGCCATAAGAGTGGTGTCATCTGCATATCTGAGGTGATTGATATTTCTCCCAGCAATCTTGATTCCAGCTTGTGCTTTATCCAACCCAGCATTTCTCATAATGTACTCTGCGTATAAGTTAAATAAGCAGGGTGACAATATACAGCCTTGACGTCCTCCTTTCCCTATTTGGAACCAGTCTGTTGTTCCATGTCCAGTTCTAGCTGTTGCTTCCTGACCTGCATACAGGTTTCTCAAGAGGCACTTCAGGTAGTCTGGTATTCCCATCTCTTGAAGAATTTTCCACAGTTTATTGTGATCCACACAGTCAAAGACTTTGGCATAGTCAATAAAGCAGAAATAGATGTTTTTCTGGAACTCTCTTGCTTTTTCTATGATCCAGCCGATGTTGGCAATTTGATCTCTGGTTCCTCTGCCTTTTCTAAAACCAGCTTGAACATCTGGAAGTTCTCAGTTCACGTATTGCTGAAGCCTAGCTTAGAGAATTTTGAGCATTACTTTACTACCGTGTGAGATGAGTGCAGTTGTGCGGTAGTTTGAGCATTCTTTGGGATTGCCTTAGGGATTGGAATGAAAACAGACCTTTTCCAGTCCTGTGGCCACTGCTGAGTTTTCCAAATTTGCTGGCATATTGAGTGCAGCACTTTCACAGCATCATCTTTCAGGATTTGAAATAGCTCAACTGGAATTCCATCACCTCCACTGGCTTTGTCAGTGATCCCATAGCAGTGGGTACATCCAACCACTACTTGCGATCATTCCAGAAGGATTTGGACATCAGTACCAAGGATGCTCATAAAGGATGCTGAGAAGGATGTCAGTGGAGAGGCTCGCTGACAGCACTTTTCCCCCTGGGAATTGATAGTCGAAGGTCAAACAGTCTCCTGGACACAGAGGACCCGCTAGAAGGATGACCCAGCGCTTGCTTCTTGGTTCCCCGACATCAGGCAGGCACTCAGCAGTGAGGTGGGCCCCTGGCTGTCCTGCTTCCAGTGGATCCAGTTGGGCGAAGCCAAAGAAGCAAGAATGATGTTGACACAGGCGTAGAGGCCCCGAGGGCATTGTGGTGCTATCGGGGGCTCTGTTCTCCCGACGAGGAAGGAAGCCAGCAGCCGGGGGGAGCGGGCTGGGTAGTGAGAAGGCAGAGATGAAAAGGAGAAGGAAAACCCAGCCTCGGCTCTGCCCGTCGCGGCCTCGTCCACGTCGCCTTGAGAGCAGTTGCAACAGCTCAGGCAGAAGCGAGGACCGGCCGCGGGACCCTGGGCAGAGCAGGCAGTGGGGGGCGGGGGGGGTACTGCTGGGCTCCGAGGAGCCGACGCCCACCCGTGGCCTCAGCCTGGAGAACCTCTCTGTGGCCTTGCCACGGCCTTCAGCCCGGAGTCCTCTTTGCTGTTTGCCACATCACAGTAAAGGGCTTCCCAGGTGGCTCAGTTGTTAAAGAATCTGCCTGCTAACGCAGGAGACCTGGGTTCGATCCCTGAGTCAGGAAGTTCCCCTGGCGAAGGAAACGGCAACCCACTCCAGCATTCTTGCCTGGAAAATCCCATAGCCAGAGGAGCCTGGCGGGCTACAGTCCATGGGGTCACAAGAGTCAGACATGACTGAGCATCTGAGCACAGAGGAAATGCAAACTACTTACACAGAGAATAATAGTTTATCCGACCTTGTTGGATAAACAGCAACGTTCTACTTCGACTACCCTGGGGGTCCAGTGGTTTAGAATCTGCCTTCCGATGCAGGGAACCTGGGTTCAATCCCTGGTGCAGGAACTAAGATCCCACCTACCACAGGGAAACCAAGCCCGCGCAAAGCATTGAAGACCCAGTGCAGCCAAAATAAAAATAATAAATAAAGTTTTAAAAGCACTGGCCGCAGACCAGGTCTAAATATTAAAAAAGCAAAAACAACAAGCTCCTACTGTTTAGTACAGGGAACTATATTCCATATCTGGTGATAAACCATAATAGAAAGAATATATATGTATATCTGAGCCCAGCTTTCCTTATAGTCCAACTCTCACATCCATACATGACTACTGGAAAAACCATAGCTTTGACTAGACGGATCTTTGTTGGCAAAAGTAATGTCTCTGCTTCTTAATATGCTGTCTAGGTCGGTCATAACTTTTCTTCCAAAGAGTAAGCGTCTTTTAATTTCATGGCTGCAGCCACCACCTGCAGTGATTTTTAAACTACAGTTGATTTATAATATTGTGTTAGCTTCAGGTGTGCGGCGAAATGATTGAGCTATGCATGTATCAACTGTGTGGTCAGTCTCAGCCACGTCGGATTCTTTGTGACTCCGTGGGCTACAGCCCTCCAGGCTCCTCTGTCCATGGGATTTCCCAGGCAAGAATACTGGAGTGGGTTGCCATTTCCTCTTCCAGGGGATCTTCCCGACCCAGGGATAAAGCCTGTGTCTCTTGCCTGTCCTGCACCAGCAGGTGGATTCTTTACCATTGAGCCAAGGGGGAATCCTTCAATATATGTGTGTGTGTGTGTGTATAGATACATATTCTTTTTCAGGTTCTTTTCCATTATAGGTTATTATAAGATATTAAATATAGTTCTCTGTGCTATACAGTGAATCTCTGTTGTTTATCTATTTTATATATAGTAGGCGTACCTGTCAATCCCCAACTCCTAATTTATCCCTCCCCTCCACTCTTTCCCCACTGGTAACCATAAGTTTGTTCTCTGTGTCTGTGAGTCTGTTTCTTTTTTGTAAATAAGTTCATTTGTATTATTAAGTGTATTTATTTTGTACTCTGCCCCTGGTCATTCCAGTATCCACCACCTTTGCGGGTCAGATTCTGCAGTTTTGCATTTCTGCCACTTTCTCTCATGATAGCTTGTTTTCTTCTGTACTTGGTGACTTTTAAAATTGTGATCCCAGGTTTCTTGGAATTTTATTTGTGTGGTTTTTTGTTTGCTTGTTTGTTTTTGAGGTTTGGCTTTTTAAAGAGCATTACTCTACAGAAAATATTTTTGCTTCAGCTAGGTTCTTGGCTATACTGTCAAATTAACTTTTTGGCGTGAGGCTTTTTAAAGCTTAATCAGGTGGTATGAATTCTTTTCACAGATTTTTGTGCACGAGGCTTGTATGCGTGTGTGTAAGCAAAGTAATGTGAAGATCCACCTTCCACCTTGCTCTGGCCCAGGTTCCACCTCTGCTTGTAAAGACCAAGTCCTGGTTGTCCTGGGACTAGGAAAAC
The DNA here is from genome assembly GCF_963930625.1 of Muntiacus reevesi. Lineage (NCBI taxonomy): Eukaryota > Metazoa > Chordata > Mammalia > Artiodactyla > Cervidae > Muntiacus > Muntiacus reevesi. The sequence goes on from NC_089251.1 coordinate 162,824,134, forward strand.
CGGCCCACTGATAACATCAGATTCCTCCCTCCCTAAACCAGAAGGATTTTCTCTTTCTCATCCTGAGCTTCAGGGATTTTCCTGCCATTCCCATAAAATCAACCATTTATTTAGCAAAGACGTCTCTTGCTTACCTATTTATTTCATCCAGCATCTTTAGGTATATACACCTGGGAGCAATTACCTTTAGCATGCAGTGCGCCATGTTGCTGAAAAGCGGCATTTTCAAATTAGTCTTTGCTCAGTTACATTATAAATTTCTCTCATCTTCATGCCCCTCGTAAGCAGTTTTAAACCATCACTACAGAATTACAAGCTCCTGGACCTTAACAGAAAAAAAGAAAAAGCTAGGGATAGAGGGTCAGGGAAGACATGTACTTGAGATCTAAACCTACTTATTAAATCTTGCGACATTCTCATTCATCACAGCTTTATCACTGGGCTGTCGGCCAGGAATAGTCTTTACGTTGTCCCAGAGCCAAAGGAAGTCCTCTGTGACCTGCGGTTGCTTCTTTGTGTTAAACTGACTCTGCTTTATTCAAAGTAGTCACAAATCATGTGACTCTCTCTGAGTTATAAAGGACATATACCTTTGTGAACAGGAGAGCCGATTAAGAGAAAGGAATTGGTTTCACCTTAATGACCACCATCGGGGATATGCCCTTCTTGGCTCACAGGGTCCTATTCCAGATGACGGTTCAGTTGGCACCTTCATGGGCTGTATCATTTGTTCATTGACTCAGCTAAAATGTACTGAGCGCCCCCTGGGTGCAGGCCACTGTGCCAGACACTGGGGGGTCGAGGAGGACACAACCATGACCTTGGCGCTGGATGAATTCACTTTCTGTTGGAAGTAACAGAAACATAAATATTCGTTACCAGGAAACCATTAAATGCTGCCTCTGAGATGTAAAGACGGTTACTTCCCTCCTAAATGTGTTATTGTGAAGTTGCTCAGTCACATCCGACTCTTTGCAACACCATGGACTGTATGCAGCCAGCCAGGCTCCCCTGTCCGTGGGATTCTCCAGGCAAGAGTACTGGAGTGGGTTGCCAATTCCTCCTCCAGGGGATTTTCCTGATCCAGGGAATGAATCTGTGACTCCTGCTTAGCATGCCGATTCTTTACTCCTGAGCCACCAGGGAAGCCCATTTACTTCCTAATACTTCATTCATTCTTTTAAGACTGAAAACTTAAATGTTTCAAAAATCTGTAGACTCTGATGATGACAGGATACCAGCTGGATTGGCATCTGGGGTGAAGGCTCCACCCTCCAGAGTCCATACCTGACCTCGGTCCCTCCCGGGGCCGCGGTTTCAGGGGACGGTTGCTGTACTTACTGAGGCAGACATTTCCGACCACAGCGACCCCACACCTCTGGCTCTCACTGTCTTCACTCTCACAGTGTAGAAGACCTGCTAAGAGGCAACGGTGCTGGGTGGAGTTTGATCCTCAAAGTGCAAGGCTCTGGGCTAGAGCCCAGCGTGTGAGCATCTCTGCTTTGGGTTTCCACCCTCCAGGTTTCCCAAATCTTTGCATTCAGTCAGTCCCGGTACTGTTTTATACAAGGTGAGCATCCTGATACCTGGCCCTTGGCCTTTTTACTACTCAGAAGCTTCCTTGGTTTGATATCTGCCTGTCTTCTCCAGATTACCATGAGCATCCATTGAAATGAAGGAAATCAAAGTGCAAAACATAATGTGCTATAAATGTATAACACTTTATCAGTGTTATTATTAGAGTAATATCAGAGTGTTAGAGCATTTTGTATTATACAGTTTCTTCACTAACTGATACTTAAGTCATTTTTAGTAGTGTCCTAACCTAAAAATGGGCTTCCCACCTGTCAGTACAGGAGATATAAGAGACATGGGTTTAATCCCTGGGTCAGGAAGATCCCCTGGCGGAGGGCATAGCAACCCACTCCAGTATTCTTGCCTGGAGAATCCCATGGACAGAGGAGACTGGCAGGCTGCAGTCCACAGGGCTGCAAAGAGTTGGACGCCAGTGAAGCAACTTAGCACGCAAGCAACCTAAAAATAGGCCTGGGAATGTTTTAAGAGTCATCACAGATTAATAAAATGACTCGCATGTTTGTATTAATTTTAAAGCGTAGAAGAAAATTTTAAAATTCCGTAGAGGCCAAGATGGAGGGGTTCTGTTTGGATTACCAAGTGAAATATATTTCTAGACTGCAGAGCTCTTGTACTGAATCCAAAAATGTCCCAGCTCTTTCGTTGCACGTGTCACTCAACATTGAAGTAAGTGAAGAGATTGGAGTGTCTGAACAGAATATCTGCGGTGGCGCCTTGGAAATCCCTCCTCCTTTCTGTGGTCTGAGTCAGGGATAAGTCATTCCCCTGACGTGAATGACATTAGCAGGTATTTCTGAGAGCTTGTTGTAGAGGCCCAGGTCATTCATAGCAGCGCTTAGGGGGTGTCAGACACTTGTTTTTTTCGTCTTTAAAGACATTAACCCACTTGATTCTCGGCACAGAGCACTAGTCAGGTCGGTTTCCATCTGAGATGGGAACTTTCCGGGAGTTATGCAGGGTTCCCAAACCCGCCTACCCGGGTAGGGATTTGAACCCAGGCAGCTGGCTCCAAGGCCCATCTTGACCTCTGGCTGTTCCTGGCTCCTGCTGCAGTCTCCTCTGTCTCATCAGCTTCACCTCCCTCTTCCTGCCCCGTCTCATCGGCGACCACATTCCTGTCCAGGTGCAGGAATGCAAGATAGTAAGATGCTGAAGAAAGCTGAAAAGCGAAGATTTTGGAGTGACACAGACTCTTCTACTTATCAGCTTCAGGCAGTGGTTTAACTTGTCTAATCCTCAGTGTAAAATTAAACCTGGTACACACACCCGATGAGACATCTCACCAGAAGGGTTTCAGAGCCTGTCTCACCTTGCCCACCTATTCAGCACCCGAGAGATGTTGTTTATCACAGGTAGTCAAAACTGCACAAAGGAGGAGCTCAAACCACAGAGCCACACGGTCTTTTCCTGGCTTGTAAGCACGGGCCACGTGCCAAGAAAACCGTGTCAGGGCCTGTCCCGGCACAGCCAGGAACCGTGCACCACTTGTCGGGTGAGTTTCCCTCTGAGCTTCTTGCCTGAAGGCACCTCCATGTCTAAGAATTTCCAGGACAGAGTTTCAACGAACCCGTGTCCAGCCCATGATGAAGGTCTGACTGTCTTCTACCTCTGTCGTCTCTCCCCAGGCCTACAGAGTCGATGAGAAGGCGGCGGAGCAGGCCCGGTGGGAGGAAGCCTCCAAAGAGACAATCAAGAAGACCACCAAGCCCTGTCCCCGCTGCCACGTGCCTGTAGAAAAAAACGGTGAGTCTGGGCTGGCCAAAGAGCAAGGGTGCGCTGGGCTCTTCTCGGAGGGCAGCAGAGAAGTCAGGATCTGCAAGGGCTTGCTAGCTGGGGAGCCCATCGCTGGGGCTTTGGGGCCGTCTGGCCAGGGTTTGAATCTCAGCGCCCACGTCAAGCTTCTTAACCTCCTAAATGCAAGTCCTGGTCTGTAAAATGGAAAAGCTAACAACAGAAGTTGAACCACAACTATAGGATCAGGTGGCAGGATGGATGGCGAATGCTTCCCGGTGCCTGGCATAGAGAGAGCACTCAAGAAACACGAACTGCCCTTATCTTACTTATTATTAACACTACGGAACTCCCTTGGAGAAGGAACTGGCAACCCACTCGGGTATCCTGGCCTGGAGAATCCCGTGGACAGGGGAGCCTGGCGGAATACAGCCCATGGGGTCACAAAGAATGGACGTGACTCAGTGACTGACACAGACTGGAAACCTCCCAGTCTGCCGTTTCCCCGGAGTGCTCTGATACTGAGATACTCACCGGCGTGGGGCTGAGAGCTGGCCTGCTGTGAGGGAAACCCCGCCCGCAGCCCCGGCGTGGGCCCGGCAGCCTCTCTTTCCTCAGCTAAGGCCTGTATGGAAAGTCTTCTGTGGTGTTGGAGAAGACTCTTGAGAGTCCCTTGGACGGCAAGGAGATCCAACCAGTCCATCCTAAAGGAGATCAGTCCTGGGTGCTCATTGGAAGGACTGATGCTGAAGCTGAAACTCCAATACTTTGGCCACCTGATATGAAGAGCTGACTCATTGGAAAAGACCCTGATGCTGGGACAGATTGAAGGCGGGAGGTGAAGGGGATGACAGAGGATGAGATGGTTGGATGGCATCACCGGCTCGATGGACATGAATGTGGGCAAGCTCCGGTAGATGGTGAGGGACAGGGAAGCCTGGCGTGCTGCGGTCTATGGGGTGGCAGAGAGTCGGACACGATGAGCGGCTGAACAGCCCCCGAAGACAAATGTGGGAGCACCACAGGTTAAGTCCTTAGAATATATATGAGTCATCGTTATTCCTTCATGATCTGGACCGTTCCTGGGCCTGCAGTGGCCTGGCCCCAACCTGTAAAGAAAAGAGAGCAACAGAATGAGAGGAAAGAGCCTTGCTGGTCCTCACGGACTGAGCAGGGTTAAGAAAGCAGCCCAGGCCTTTTCACCAGAGAGCAGGCACAGCGCTGAGAAGCACCGGCCGGTGTTCTGTCTCGTGGGTCCTTAAAGGATGCAGATTCAACAGTAAGGGACCCACTCTGCTATTTTCAAAGGCCAGGAACCCTGGCTGTCTATCCCCTGGGGCCCAGAAGGGCACCTGATGAATACATACCCTGTTGAATGTAAAATGAGCTAGGAAAGGAGAGAGACACATACGTAGATACTTTTCTAAAATACAGTGGAGAAAATGAGCTGGAGAAAGACCCTGGGGTTAAGACCCTGGGCTTGCTGGTGGAGACGATGCCTGAGCCCAGAATGAGAATCAGTGTCATGAGGCAAGCAAGCCTCCAGGCAGCTGGCAGGTGCAAAGGCAGCAAGTGTGAACGGTCCACACAGTATGTGCAAGAAGCCCAGCTCGTTCCTGGATGAGGACGAGGAGCCTTGGCTGAAGCTGGTGGGTGCAGTGTAGGGCCCTGCGTGACCCAAGGGGCTTGGATTCAATTCTCTAAGGCAGGGCGCCACTGCAGGGCCGGAAACCCACCTGCTCAGATCAGCCTTGAGTCAGACCACACCTGCACCCCCAGAAGATGGAATTGAAGGCGTCAAGTGCTTCCTGACCATAGCAGTGTTCCCTAATCTGGCTCTTTCTATGAAATATTGTGATGGACGGACTATAATCATGGAAAACACTGATGTTTCACCTATAGACTTTTTTTTTTAATGTTCTACAACTGCTTTTAACTTTCACAGAATGTGTGTTCACTTTACCATCTCCATCACAGCATATCCAGGATCCTGACCATACGCACAAATCTGTCTTTTGGGATTCTGATCACTGGCGCAAGGCCCAGGGCCACATGGCCCTAACCCTACAGAGTTGTACAGAGTGAAATCAATAAAAGAGTGAAAACCTGGGGCACGTGCAAGTGTTCTTTAGGGCCGCAGGGACAGGCAAGCTTTCAAAGAACAAGGTAGAGCTAAGTATATTAAAAAAACGAAAAGTGCACAGGACGTATTGTTGAGCAAATAATGCTTCATTTGCAATTTTGTGTAGAGTGTGATTCTGAAGAATGAAGGGAGAGGTTTATCTTTTCTCAAAATTCTGTTTGAATCAACTGGAGATAAATGACTCATGTTTAGAAAGAGTCAGGCAGGGGCAGAGAATCTAAGAGACTGAGATTAAGCAGAACTGGATTTCATTTCAAGAAAACCTGATTCTCCCACTGGCTTAGAGGTCACACCTATAGATTTTTAACCTATGAACTGAAAAGCTGAACCTTTCAGCTAATTCATGATAGTCTACACTGTTCTGAAGGCTATCACTACAGCCTAAACCTAGGCTCTATTAGAAAAGCTAGTTTCTTTTGTAAAACTGTAAAGCTCTATAAAATATAATCTTTCATTCAATTTTTTAAAATTAAAGAAAAAAGAGAAAACATTTTATATAACAGTGCAAAGGGGGAGACAATCTGTAATATTCTAAGTACTTATCCTAATCAGTGGGATAAATAATCACATGTTTCTAACACTGAAAGTTATATATAACTAGTTTTTTGCTTTTTTTTAAGAAAAGCTAGTTTCATGATAGTTTTCCACCTAAATGTTTCATATTTAACTGAATTCCAGAAGAGTAGTTCCTCCTTCAGCAAAGCTGTCATGATCATGAGAATTCTCACCATTTTAAACGCAGGCTAAACCTTTGCACTTGCTCCTATAACACCCTTCAACCTCCAGAAGTTCTTTCTTCACTTCTACCAGTTCCATCTCAAACCAGTGAGATCCTGGTTCCCTTCCCTGCTCCATAGGGCCTGTTGCCGGTTAAATCTGCCTTCAGCTTGTTCCAGAACTTCAGCTCTCTCATTAAATCTGATGGCAGAGTGGCCAGCCCAGGCCGTGGTGTCGGCTCTGCACAGCCTGGGCTTTCCATGGTTTGAGCATCGTCAGGAGACAAGGTTCTCTAAGAAGAAAGAGATTTTCTCCATCCAAATATCCACAAATCAGTATGACATCAGGGACTTCCCCGGTGGCTCAGATGGTAAAGTGTCTGCCTACAATTCGGGAGACCTGGGTTCAATCCCTGGGTTGGGAAGATATCCTGGAGAAGGAAATGGCAACCCATTCTAATGCTCTTGCCTGGAGAATCCCACAGACAGAGAAACCTGGTAGGCTACAGTCCATGGGGTCACAAGGAGTCAGACACGACTGAGCGACATTTACTTATAAGCTGGTGAGATTTTTAGAGTTGAAGGCCCTGACGTTTCTCCATTTTATGGGGTCTAGAATATTCCTTCTGTATTACATACCAGGAAGAAAAGAGAGTTAACAAAATGATTGTCTTCTCTCCTGCTGTTTCCTTTTTTCTTATTCTGCTGTGCCATTGTGAGTCCAGATTCTATAACAAAATCTCACTTGTTAATGCTAGTGTTCAAGATCCATTAAGATTTCAGTGTAGGAAAAATTCTCAAGCTTTCCTTCAGCCTCCCTTTAATATTCAGCTAATTTGAACGCATTGCTTAAGCATTCTTTATGATATTCCAGAAAATTTTAAGTGACTATACAGTATTATACTAGTATATTATTGAAATCCTAAGTGCACAGTCAGTAAATATGTGTTGAAAATACTCAATCCTATAATTGTGTAATCCTAATTGGGAAATATTAAAAGTATCACAATGAGTTTTTCCCTTTATTTTCCACATACGTAAATACTTAAATGCCCTTTAAAGCAAACCAAAAAGAAGTAGAAAAGTATGGGATTTTAAATACCCTTCAGTTAGCCTAAAACAAATGCCTGTAGTTACATATTCATAAATATTTTATATTAGTGCAAGTTCTCATGCCAAGCTTTTAATATAAAAACGAGACAGCCCTGAAGCAATTATTTGGAAAATTTGGCAAGGAAAAAAAATGGCTTAACAAGATAATTGGTAAAATTGAATAATGGAGCGCATTCAATGCTAAGTGAGATTCAAGCAAAGAAACCAACTCTGCCTGGATTGTCTGGGAAATTCGCTCACAAACAGTTCTCTGCATACAGCTTTATACAAATAATGTTCCCTTCACGTCACAGCAGACTTGCCGTCTGATCCCCAGACGCAAATGCAGTTAACAAACTGGGGAGGTGGGGAATCCCAAAATAAGTCCCCAAATAAGGGACTTTTCATTTCGTCCTGGAAAGGCCCTGTTTCCTGAATGAAAGAACGTGGCAATCACTCAGATCTTGGCCAAACCTCTGGCTTCACACTGTTCGTTTCTTTTCGGCTGTGTTGGGTCTTCCTTGTTGGAGTCGAGCTTTTCTCTAGTTGCGGTACATGGGCTTCTCGCTGCAGTGGCTTCTCCTGCTGCAGAGCCCCGGCCCTAGGACACGTGGGCTTCGCGCGTCGCGGCTCATGGCCCACAGAGCACAGGCTGAACCAACGGCGGTCACACGGGCTGAGTCCTCCGTGGCATGTGGGGTCTTCCTGGGTAAGAAATCGAAACCGTGTCTCCGGCCCTGGCAGGCGGATTCCTTCCCAGGGAGCCACCGGGGAAGCCCCGGCTATACACATAGAAGTTACTCAACCCTGAGAAAGTTCTGCAGCCAGCCAATACCCTTAGTCTCACAAGGCGCTTTTGAGGAGTGAATGGCATAACAGATGGAGAGCACCTACCGCACTTCATTACTTTCTCACTGCCCTCACCTTGGGGGTCTCCTGGTAACTCGGGTGGTAACGAATCCGCCTGCGATGCAGAGCCCATCATGCAAAAGGCCAGGCTGCAGGAAGCACAAGCTGGAATCAAGGTTGCCGGGAGAAATATCAACAACCTCAGATAGGCAGGTGATACCACTCCGATGGCAGAAAATGAAGAGGAACTAAAGAGCCTCTTGATGAGGGTGAAAAAGGAGAGCGAAAACGCTGGTTTAAAACTCAACATTCAAAAGCTAAGATCATGGTATCCAGTCCCATCACTTCATGGCAAATAGATGGGGAAAAAGTGAAAACAGTGGCAGATTTTATTTTCTTGGGCTCCAAAATCACTGTAGATGGTGACTGCGTTCATGAAATTAAAAGACTCTTCCTCCTCAGAAGAAAAACTATGACAAACCTAGACAGCATATTAAAAAGCAGAGACATCACTTTCCTGATAAAGGTTCATATAGTCAAAGCTATGGTTTTTCCAATAGTCATGTATGGATGTGAGAGTTGGACTATAAAGAAGGCTGAGGACCAAAGAATTGATGCTTTCGAACTGTGGTGTTGGAGAAGACTCGTGAGAGTCCCCTGGACTCCAAGGACATCCAACCAGTCAATCCTAACGGAAATCAGTCCTGAATATTCATTGGAAGGACTGATGCGGAAGCTGAGCCCCAGTACTTTGGCCACCTGATGGGAAGAGCAAACTCCTTGGAAAAGACCCTGATGCTGGGAAAGACTGAGGGCAGGAGGAGAAGGGGAAGACAGAGGATGAGATGGTTGGATGGCATCACTGACTCAGTGGGCACAAGAATGAGCAAACTCTGGAAGATGGTGATGGACAGGGAGGCCTGGCGTGCTGCAGTCCATGGGGTCACAAAGAGTCAGACTTAGCAACTGAACAACAATCCTCATCTTAATACAATTTTGAATAGCACGAAGGATCGTATTCACTATTAAATGCTTTTAAAACAGCTGTCCCAACTCCTGTATTATGAATTTTTTGAAGACAAGTAACACTGAAGAAATGATAAAAATTACTCATGGTTTATATTAACATTGTTATTTATTAAGTTGCTAAATACATTATTGTATACTTAAAATATTAAATTTACTATATATTTAAGTAAGGAATTGACCCCTGGCTGTGAAACACAAAGTGTTTGCTTTTTAAAACCCATCTCAAGAAAAGTCAGTAAACTCAGATTTATGAATAAAGTTTGTCTTCGATGAACGTGGCATGCTTCGATCTCAAACCATTTCTTTTCTTAAAGAACATTCATTTATCTTTATTTTGGCTGTACTGGGTCTCAGTTGCAACATACGGGAATTTTAGTCCTGGCATGTGGGAGCTGGTTCCCTGACCAAGGATGGAACCCAGGCTCCCTCCATTGGGAAGCATGGAGTCTTAGCCACTGGACAACCAGGGAAATCCTCATTTAAAAAAAAAATAAATGTATTGGCGTATAATTGATTTACAATGTTGGGTTAGTTTCAGGGACAAATTGAACCCGTCTTCTTTAGATTCTTTCCCATACAGGTTATTCACTCCCTTCTTCATGAAGGTCAGAACTTTAGCACTTGTTCTCTCTGATCTGTTTTCTTCCGTTCAGACTCTGCCCTTGGTTGCTTGCGGTAATGCCACGGGCAAGTCCTTCGCTGGCCCGGGGCGGGTGTGGGGGTGTCGCCCAGGCGCTCACCCGTGTCCCCTCTCTGCCCGCAGGAGGATGCATGCATATGAAGTGCCCGCAGCCCCAGTGCCAGCTCCAGTGGTGCTGGAACTGCGGCTGCGAGTGGAACCGCGCCTGCATGGGGGACCACTGGTTCGACGTGTAGCTGCAACGGTGGCCGCGCAGGCGCACTCACCGCCGTCCTGCTGGGAAACGCGCGGCGCCCTGCTGTCTTCTGCTTTTCCTCTCTCTAAACACACACACACACATGCACGCACGCACATGCACGCACGCACATTTCCAGTTCTTTCCAAAACCACCAAAGCAAAGTTATCGGAGAAGCTCCCAGGATCCCCGTCTCCGGGCCCCTGAAAAACAGTCGAGCTAGTGATGAGTCCAGCCGGAAGTATTCCCAAGCCTCAAAAAAATATACTCACAGTCAGAGCGCAGATGACGGTGCAGTTCCCCGTCTGTGTGCGGTGTCTTTCATGAGTTAATCCAAGTCAGGCTGGATAAATATACAGAGACGGATTTCTCAGACTCAGTTAACCTGCCTTTTACCTCCAGCAGATATTGGGAAGAAGCCTTTGGTGGGGTGGGGAATGATTTCGAGGGACTGTTCCCTGTGGTTCTCTGAAAGACTGCAGTGAATTCTGAGGACTTCCTGCATAGTTTAAATATCAACGGACTTATTTAAATCTTCAGGGAGCATCTATTCCCAAAGAGCCACAGGCAGTAGTCAAAACTGCCTGTTTATCCTCAAGAATTCTATATTTATATCTTGCATTAATGAAACATCAACTCTGCATGAATCAGCTTGTCAACTAAGTGAGAAATTATGAAAATTAATCTGAACACTGAATGTTCAAAATGTATCTATTTGAACATTCATTCCATTTAACTCTCTGCAACTTTAGAAGTTGTTTTTCTGAAAACATTACAAAATCTAGAACTTTATTTTAAGCACTCATTTTGAACATGAAAAATAAGCTTATGCGTCTGGTTTCACTGTACATGTGATGAATAAGGTGCCTCTGAAGGAGACACTGTTAGAAATGAGTTCAGTAATGATCCTCAGTGTTAACAAACACGCGGTTTATTAAAGCAGAATCTCTAAAGAAGGAACCTTTCCAGCCCGTCAGAATGAAACCAGGCAAATCAGAAGGATCATGCTCTTTCTGTCTGCCTGGACCACATTAATTACACTTTTTTATATCAGAGTATATTTTCTTCTGGATCTCTTTCAGATCTGATTCAAATTGCAGTTGTCAAAGGGAAACTGCAACAATAACAACGAAAGTGCCTAGAAAGGATAAAGGGGTCACTGCAGATGAATTGTGATGTGGAATCAAAATACAATATAAGTGTAATTAACCAGGTTCAGGGCAACCCACACGGGGGCTCTGCCCACCCAGTGGGTTACTCAGAGTTCTTTTCTCTAGGATTGTAAATGCACAGGGGAATATTTCCTCACATTAGCATAGCTTGAATTGGATTGCTGATCAAGTTTTCATCCTTGTATTATGAGTCACTCACAGTGCATCAAAGAGACGTGTTTACGCTGAATGCCACAAGCCTCCACGGCACAGTGTATGGGTGGAACAGTCTAACCGCTGTCTTTTGTTCTCATCGTCCGCCTTCTCGGAAAGGTGGTGATGATCCCTGAGGGTGTGATCACTCTCCTGCGAGCGCAGGGCTTCTTTCGGATGGATTTGGAGACCGGTAGCCACCCTCGTCTTTGTAGACATAGCACCGGAAATCCTTGCTGGAGGGAGAGGGGGGGACCTCAGCAAGCTCCCGCAGATGTCCTGCGCCCCTGTCCCTAAGCGTCCATCCAGGGACTGTCCCACCTCCCTCCCTCCCTCCGAGCTCCCGAACCTGGGAGTGATGGGTGGGAGACAGCCGCATCAGTGGGGAAGGCATCACGTGGCTTCACTCTGTTGAAAATCCAGCCTCCCCATTATGGCCCCGAGGCTGCCAGCTCCTGTCGGGGTGCCTATGGGTGGTACAGAGATGACGCAGAGCTGGTTCCTCAAGTGAAAGGGAGGCAGGGCACCAAACTTGAGCCTCCCTTGCGGTTGGCTGGCATCAGGGCTCAGCCTAGAACCCGCTGGGGGCCCACCTGCGCGTTATCAGCGGTCCCAGCAGCTCCTTACTCCTGACCCCGCAGGACAATCAGATGGCCCCCTCCGACGTGGGGAGCTCCCCATGTTTCACACCCTCCACGGGTCTGAGGTTTAATGATGCTGCTGTTATTGCCTCCTCCCCGATTTGCATGGTTTGTTGGGGGTGCCGAGCTGAGCAAGGTTCGCTCCCACTTGTTCCGGCAGTAGAAGCCCTAGTTTCTCTGCTCTTTTCCTGGTGGTAGCCTCCTTTTATTCTTTTTTTTTTTCCTTCAAAATAGCATAAATTGATTCTTAAAACAAGTTAAAGAACAAACAGCCACTATAAATGAGGCTGAATCACAAACCACTATAAATGAACATGTCTGAGCACTGAACGGTGTCACAAAAAATGTGAATCTAGCAAAAAAAAAAGAAATAAAAGTCTTTACAGAAGAGTCTTTATTTTTCTCTAAGTTGTGTAAAGAAATGCTCAGCAACAGTTGTCTAGGGTCATACTCAAATTGTCAATAAAAGAATCGAAAGAGTGTCTGAGTCCATCTCTGAAGCTACATTGTCCATAAATACTGAAGGCGGGGAGGGTAGCCCAGGAGGTGTCACCTGTGGCCGAAAAGGGTTGCCGAGTGAGCCCGTGGCCATCCTGCTCTCCATTCTGAGCTCCAGGTTAATCCTGGTGGTTTATATTCTTTCTGAAGATTTACTTATTTGTTTACCTGTGTGCAGTGGTGCATCATTGTTGCTGCGCTCTGGCTTTCTCTAGTTGCGGCGAGCGAGGGCTACTCTTCCTGCGGTGGACAGGCTTCTGGCTGCGGTGGCTTTTGTTTCCAAGCACAGGCTCCAGCCGTGTGGTGGGTTTCAGTCGCTGCGGCACACGGGGTCAGCAGTTGCAGTTCCCGGGCTCCGGAGCGCGGACTCAGTGGTTGTGGCACAGAGATTTCGTTGCTCCGTGGCATGTAGGATCTTCCCAGACCAGGGATCCAGCCCGTGTCTCTTGCATTGCAAGGCGAATTCTTAAACCCAACTGGACCACCAGGAAGCTTCCTGCTTGTTTTTTAAAACCAGGTACTTTCTTCACTGCCATCAAAATTTTAAAAGGTCTCTTCAGGGAGGCGGGGGAGGGAAGGATTGGGAGTTCAGGGTTAGCAGATGCAGACCAGCATATGTGGCATGGATAAACATCAAGGGCCTACTGTGGAGCACGAGGAGCTATATTCAACATCCTGGAACATAATGGAGAGAACAGGAAAAAGAATATATATGTATAACTGAGTCGCTTTTCTGTGCAACAGAAATTAACACAGCCTGGTGAGTGCTAGTCAATCGGTCATGTTTGACTCCATGGGCTGCAGCGCCCCAGGCTCCTCTGTCCATGGAATTCTCCAGGCAAGAATACTGGCGTTCACTGCCATAAGCAGCTGGTAGATTTTTTAAAGTTATGGTTTGCTTTTTTAGAGCCCTGTTTAAAAAAAAATTTTTTTTTTTAGTGTATTGAAATACAGTTGATTTACACAATAAATCAACTGTATTTCAATACATTTTAAATAAATATGTTTCAATAAATTTTTAAATAACCCAACTCCATTTCAATACATCTTTAAATAAGTCAACTAAATTTCAATATATTTTTTAAAAAATTTGACAGGGCTCTAAAAAGCAAACTATAGCTTAAAAAATCCACCGGTGACTTTCCTGCCTTCTCAGCGCACTTTTCTACGTGGATGTTTAAGACGAGCTTGAGCTGGAAGCGCCCACAGGGCCCCGCCCGCCCCTGCAGGAGCGCTGGGTGACGGCGCTGCCCTCGGCGTGGGCGTGCGGTGCGGCATTTCTTGGAGGCTCTGTCAGTGGCTGCCCATTGTTCACTTCACAAGGGGTCCGTGTCTGAGCGAGGCGGACGGGGCATTCCTGGGGGGGGGGGGGGGGGGGCAAGCCGCATACCCCGAGGGCCCCTGGGGGCCAAACCCCGCAGGAAATGCCTGGAGGAAGCTCGGTGTTTCTAGGAAGGAAGGCAGAAAAAGCAGGGGGCAGGGGAGAGTGACTCCATTGCTTCCCTGTGCGTGAACCTTGGGGTAATAGCAGCCACCTCGAGGGGCTGGTATGAGGACTCCACGAATCGAGGCACATAAAGCCCTCAGGATGGGGCCTTGAACCCGGGGGACACTCAGCACGTGTTCCCTATTATTAACACTAGATGAACCAGTCACTGGAGACCTCTGGCCCCGCCCCAAACAAACAAGCCTAAAGCACAGAAGGAACGCAAACCAACTGCAGATGCCATGAAGGGAGGTGTGTGATTCCGGTCCCAGAGCTAGGGATTTTGCGGTGGCAGGCGGTGGGTTTCAGTGTCGGGTTAACCAAGGCCCCAGAAATGTCCCTACGAGGCAAGTCGCCAGCTGTGGTTTGAGAGGCCGGCGTGGACCACAGTGAGCTGACACCAAGAGGAGGTGAGCACGCGCAGATGTGAGTGTGAGACAGCAGATGTGGCGTGCAGGTGCGTGCGTCCCGCCCCCAGTCACCCTCGCCAGGCCACTGCCGCACCACGGGGGGGATCTATGTCAGCTTCGAAAGGAAAACCCCATCTCAGAACAACGCTGGGCCTGTCTTCAGATCACCCGCTGTGAGTAAACTGTCCAACCACAAATATTTAAGAACTTTCACTGCAGTCTGAACAATCGTGTAGAACAAGGCAGGGAGTGTTTTCTGCGAAGATCCATTTGGCACTCAAAATAGTGGCTCTGTCTCTATGGGAACTCGGTGTTCCCTGATCTCATCCTCTGATCAGCAGGCTGAGAATCAACTTTGTCCCTGTATGGAGACGTGTCTGGACCCCAGAAGACAGACTCACAGTAACCCAACTTATAAGAGAGTGAGGAAGCTAGAGTGTCCATTTACAATTTATGTCTGCAACGAGAAGCTTGCCTCTTGATTTTCCACCTGCCTGGAATAATTTCACTACAACCCTGCCCTCCCAGCTTTGCCTGGTCAACCTTCTGTCTCCATGTAATCCGCTTCTCCCAGAACCCTCCTCCAGCCGTCCTGGTCTGCATGAAGGGCCATTCCTCTGCATTTTCAGAGTTCCACCACTTCCTGAGTCACAGCTGTGTGATGCTTTTGCCAACACAAACAAATTCCCCAGTTCTTCAGACACTGCTGGGTGTCCTACAAGTCAGTTCAATTCTGACACTAACCACCCAGATTACATGTCAGAATCCACAGGTTAAGGGCTCAGCCTCCCAAGACCACCCCTAACTCTGACCCCAGTCACACGTCGCAGGTTGCCACTTCAACCAACTGGCTACAAATCAGGGGTTTCTAAGACCCACTCCTTAAATTCAATAATTTCCTGGAATGGCTCAGAGAAGTGAGGAAGGTGCTTCACCCACTATTTGCTGCGGTTGTTTAGTCACTCTGTCGTTTCCGACTCTTTGTTACCCCATGGACTGCAGCCCACCAGGACCCTCTGTCCATGGGATTTTCCAGGCAAGAATATTCGAGTGGGTTGCCATTTCCTTCTCCAGGGGATCGAACCCAGGTCTCCTGCATTGGGAGGCAGATTCTTTACCGCTGAGCCAGCTGAGAAGCCCCCACTACTGGTTTGTTATAAAGAATTCAAATCCAAGAACAGCCACTGGAAGAGCTGTGTTGGACAGGGATGGGATGGGACAGGGGTGTGCAGAGTGTCCACGCCCTCTGTGGATACATCACCATCCTCACTCCTCAATGTGTTTGCTAACTGAAGTTTGAAGCTCTCTGAACCCACTTCTTTAGGATTTTTTAGTGGAAGGTTCCTTAAGTAGACATGATTGGTTAGATCACTGGTCATTAGTAATTTACCCAGCCTTCTGCCTCCCTCCCATCCTTAGAAATCTCGGGTTGGGGCTAACAGTTCCAACCCTCTAAGGTGCCCTGACTTTCTTGCTAGGCAAGCCCCCAACCCTGAAACTGTCTAGGGCCAACCATAGTCATCTCATTAGCATACACATCACTCCAGAGATTCCAAACGTTTTAGAAGTCATGTGCCAGGAACCCAAGGTTTATTATTTTTAATATTTATTCATATTTATTATAATTTATTCATACTCATGGGCTTCCCAGGGGGCTCAGTGGTAAAGAATCTGCCTGCCAAGCTGAAGACATGGATTCTATCCAGGGGAAGATCCCCTGGAGGAGGAAATGGTGATGGAGGAGAAGGAAATGACAACCCACTCCAACATTCTTGCCTAGGAAATCCCAAGGACAGAGGAGGCTGGCAGGTCCTGGTGTCACAAAGAATCGCATGGACTGAGCAACTGAACAAACTCATATGCATGTTTCACAATAGCATTTAAGGTGTAAAACCTTACTCACCTATTTGCTTATCTCTGTCCCCCTAGGAGCAGATAAGGAGAACATAACTAATGTACCCGCCTTTGTATCCACTATACCCAGTGCAGGCCTGCCGCATTCCTGGCTCCACAAGTAGGTAATTACATATTGAAGTTCTGAGCAAAGCTACTTAGAAAATCAAATGACAATGAAGAGCTTGCTAGTTGAGCCTAGATTCAGAGCTAAGTGACTCAGCTGCGTCACAGAGTCAGTGACCCCTGGGCAGACGATCAATTTCCATTACAAAGGTGTGTACCTTGCAGGCCGGAAACCCCGGGTCTCTGATCAGGTAACCTTAGCCAGGAGTCCCTGAGACTTGCACTCAAAGGGTTCTCCCCCAGAACGCCCCGCCTCCCCAGTGCCCTGGTGACCTCACCTGCACCTTGGGTGATCTTGAAAACTCTCCAACTGGACTAGCAAAGACAAACACTGCGGGTTTTCCTTCCTATCATTTGTTTTATTCATGATTTTTGGCTTCTTAATTCCAAACTCAGAGTGACTTCAATGGCGTTTTTGAGAGATGCTGTTTACTTATTCATTCAGTTTTGGCTGCGCTGGGTCTTGGTCTCTGCCCACGGGCTTTCTCCAGTTGCAAGAAGCGGGGGCTTCTCATTGCAGCGGCTTCAGCCGTCGTGGCTGTTCTGCAGCGCGTGGAATCTTCCCAGATCAGGGGTCAAGCCTGTGACCCCTGCATTGGCAAGAGGATTCTTAAACACTGGCCCCACCAGGGAAGTCTAAAGAATGCTGCTTAGCATCAAATGTCCACTCAGCAATTTTTTTTCCCTGTAAAGTGTTCCTTGTGGCTTTATCACAGACTAGTTATTTTATTATCACATTCTAGAAAGTAAAAAAGGCAAAAAGGGAAAATTAAAACCACCATCCAGAAATAATTATCTTACTTATTTCTACTTAAAAACATGTGACAAGCATCTTCCCGTCTCCACAGATTTCTAAAATGACAATTTTTCAGGACTTAATAGGATCGACTGTGTGCTAATTAAGTTAATAAGTATATCTTTTAAATTTCCTGATCTAATTCAAAACTGTTATTTCTCATGTAGTCATTAAATGGTTTCGGTATGAAAACAGCGCAGATTTAAAAAAATGTTTGTAATGTAATAGTGAGTGAAAAGAGAGTTTACCAAGATGGTATGTATCCTCTAATTGCAAGTGATTTTTAAAAATGAAGTTTAAAACAAGTGAATGAAATGCAATTTGCTACGGGGATAAAAGTATCTGTGAACTTTCATTTGTCTCTACTTCCCACACTTATTGGCAGTGTGAGAATATCACTTTATAATGAAAAACAATTTTTAATTTCCCAGGACAGTTTAAACCGCCCAGATTGCGAGCAGTCAAGAAATGAAGATTTTTTCCAATCAGTAATTCAATTCTTGCATTACCTTGTGCTAAGCTTAATCGCTCAGTCGTGTCCAACTCTTTGCCACCCCATGGACTGCAGCCCACCAGTCTCCTCTTAACTTGACTCAGATGATGATGACACATGGTAGAGGTACTCTGCTGCTTCTTGCAAAGGACTCTTGTCAGGTGGATTTGGACAAGGTAGAGTGGAAGAAACATGAGTGGGATGGAACCTCTGGGAAGACGAGATTCGGCTTCCAGCACCCGGGAAGTGTCGGCGTCCAGACCCTTCTCTGCCTGTGGGGTGCTGACCACCCTTCCCGCTGAGCCCAGGACCCAGAAGGTTCTTGCACATGGACTGTCAGTTCAGAAACTGGGTCCGTCCTAGGCAAAGAGGATTAGCTGGTCTCCCTGCTGTGGACCACTTCTGGGGGAGCCAAGCCCGGGGAGCGACATAGCACCCAGGGATGAGCCTCTCGCAGGCCCGGCAGGTTTGGCTAATGAATGTCACCACCTGGCGCTCCGGCCCCTGCCTGAAATTTCCCCTGATCCTCCCTCAAACCAAACCAGTCAATACGGATACCTCCCAAGGATTTTGTCCCACTGAGAAGTGTTAGTTGCTTAGTCATGTCTGAGTCTTTGTAACTGCGTGGAGTGGGTTGCCATTCCCTCCTCCAGGGGAATCTTCCCAACCCAGGGCTCGAACCTGGGTCTCCTGCATTGCAGGCAGATTCTTTCCTGTCTGAACCACCTGAGAAGAGGATCAGCTAAACCCACAGAAAGCCCTAGATTCTTACCATGTAGTACCCTGAGTCCTGAAATGCCTCTCTGCATTAGCAGCTGACTTTATTTTCAGGGTCGTTTGTCACGGAGGCATTCCGATTTCGTGATTTCACATAGGTCCTGTGCATTGACCACTGTTGAGTCAGCACTGCCTCTTTCCCTGATGACATCTGAGTCCCCATCACCTGCTCTCTCCTATCCAGCGGGCCTCACTCAGGATCCCTGTCTCAGCCAAGCCTTTCCCAGCCAACCCATCCCTGACTGTCCAGACCACCACCCCTGCCCCAACCTCTCCCCAACTTGCTTTTTCTCCATAGTACACCTTTGTATCTGACATAGCCTACATTTTACTGGTGGATCGTGTTTTTGCCTGGTTCGGGATTCTTCAGGACAAGGAGCTCTAGTTCTATGATCTCCTAGCGAACCTGTTTTCTGCTGTACTTTACTGACTCTGTGGTGTGCTTGTGTGAATGAATGACACGCCCGGCGCAGAAAGTGAGGAGCCCTGCTCTGCGGTTCCGCAGTGACCTCATTCGGCTCATGGCAGAAAACTTGTCGGGGGTTTATACCGACCTGCCAAAGGACTGCCCTGGTGGCTCAGATGGTAAAGCGTCTGCCTACAATGTGGGAGACCCGGATTCAATCCCTGGGTGGGGAAGATCCCCTGGAGAAGGAAATGGCAACCCACTCCAGTACTCTTGCCTGGAAAATCCCATGGATGGAGGAGCCTGGTGGGCTACAGTCCATGGGGTCGCAAAGAGTTGGACACGACTGAGTGACTTCACTTTGTTTCACTTTCCTACTAGGATGAGAGCTCCATAAGAGTGGCTCTTGCTGTGTTCTGCGGCTACTCAATGCCCTATGGTGACCTAGACACGCCTTTTTGTGGTTCTTTGTGCTACCAAGAAGTCATTTTTAATAAATAGACCCCCTCAAAATAATAACTTCAGATGATACCTTAAGATGGTAAAGCAATGACTAAAGAGAGTCCACGTCATGTTAACCTGTCTGTGCAAAATGAGATGTGCATCTCTGTTACACAATATTTGAGACTAAACTTTCTCCTTCTGAATCAGTCATCTGATCAGAAGCAGAAAAGTGATTTAAGTGATAAGGAAGGCACCATGACTGAAGGCCACAGGAAGAGGAAGAAAAAGCAAACAGCAGGCCCCAGGGTATCATACTTACAGCAGATAAGGAAGAAATGAGGAGGTGAGGCAAGGGAGATGGAAAGATATACAAGAGCGGCTCACCTTGCTTTTCAGAGCAGAGTCAGCCCACATTGTCCAACATTGAAAACTGCCAGAAAACAGTCTTGAACTCTCCATTGTTGCTGCTTATTAGCCAAGTTGTGTATGACTCTTTGTGACCCCATGGACTGCAGCACGCCAGGCTTCCCCGTCCTTCACTATCTCCCGGAGTTTACTCAAACTCATGCCACTAAGTCAGTGATGCCATCCAACCATCTCATCGTCTGTTACCCCCTTCTCCTCTTGCCCTCAATCTTTCCCAGCATCAGGGTCTTTTCCAATGAGTTGACTCTTCGAGTCAAGTGGCCAAAGTATTGGATTTTCAGCATCAGTCCTTCCAATAAATATTCAGGACTGATCTCCTTTAGGACAGACTGGTTTGATCCCCTTGTTGTCCAAGGGACTCTCAAAAGTCTTCTTCAACACCACAATTTGAAAGCATGAATTCTTTGGCACTCAGCCTTCTTTATGGTCCAACTCTCACATCTGTATATGACTACTGGAAAAACTATAGCTTTGACTAGGCGGACTTTGTTGGCAAAGTGATGTCTGGTTTTTAATAGACTGTCTAGGTTTATATAATAAAACTTTCATCCAGCGTTTCATCCGGGAAGCAAGTGTCTTTTAATTTCATGGCTGCAGTTACCATCCACAGGGATTTTGAAGCCCAAGCAATTGAAGTCAGTCACTGTTTTCATTGTTTCCCCATCTATCTGTCATGAAGTGATGGGACTAGATGCCATGATCTTCGTTTTTTGAATGTTGAGTTTTAAGCCAACTTTATCACTCTACTCTTTCACTTTCAACAACAGGCTCTTTAGTTCCTCTTCGCTTTCTTCCATTAATGTAGTATTACCTGCATGTTTGAGGTTGTCGATATTTCTTCTGGCAATCTTGATTCCAGCTTATGCTTCATCCAGCCCGGCATTTCCCATGATGTACTCTGCATATAAGTTAAATGAGCAGGGTGACAATATACAGCCCTTAATATACTCCTTTTCCCAATTTGAACCAGTCCATTGTTCCATGTCCAGTTCTAACTGTTGCTTCTTGACAGGAGGCAGATAAGGTGGCCTGAACTCTCCGTGGTTACTGTAATTCCTCAACACTAGAAGCAACTTTGGGAACTAATGTATCTTCTGAAGGAGTAATTATATAGAAATTCTACAGTCCATTCATTTTCACTGCATTTTCTTCTCTCAACTTCATATGAAATGAAAATTGATATTTAACTGAAAAAGAGCATGTCTAGTGTGACTCACTTTTTATACAATGAAGTCGTATGTATTTGCGTTTATATCCACATCCAAGGATCCTTCCCTCTGTAGGTTTCAGAGAGACTAATGACTGGAGTGAGGTGTACACCAGAAGTGATGCTGGCATTTGTGGGTGGTGAGATGTAGGGTGATTCTTCTCTTCTTCTTTGTGCTTTTTTCTAGTAGTTAAATGTTTTATAACAAGGAGACATCGTATTCATTGAAAAACCAAAGTCGTTACTTAAAGAGAGAGAAAGTGAAAGTGTTAGCCACGCAGTTGTGTTGGACTCTTTGTGACCCCGTGGACTCTAGCCCACCAGGCTCCTGTGTCCATGGAATTTTCCAGGCAAGAATACTAGCGTGGGTAATGATTCCCTTCTCCAGGGGATCTTCCCAACTCAGGGATTGAACCTGGCTCTCCCGCATGGTGGGCAGATTCTTGACCATCTGAGCCACCAGCGTAAAGAGAGAAGCCCACAGAAACCTTAGCCCAGAGACCAGCCTTGTGTGAGGTCCTGGGGCTCTTGTGAAGGGCGGGTGGCCCAGCGAGGCCCACGTGAGGAGACCCTGATGGTAGAGAAGCTGGCCCTGTTCAAGGTTCTGTTACAACTGATGGTCTTCTGTTCACTTGAAGGTGTCTAAATGGGTCTGATGGGTGAGTTAACCCGGACCCGGACAGGAGGGCTGGTTCACCTTGCAGACCAGGTAATGGTGCCCGAGGGCTTCCTGCCCTCCTCTTTAGTGGACAAGTCTGTGTAGGTTCTCAGGCCACAAGACCTCCGTCCATTGCTGAATTTCCTTTCCTGGCTGCCTCGCTCATTAATGCTCGTTAGTTGTAGCTGTGTGCATGCTTGCCTGCTAAGTCACTTCAGTCGTGTCTGACTCTTTGTGACCCTTTGGACTGTAGCCCACCAGGCTGCTCTGTCCATGGGATTTCCCAGGCAAGAATCCTGGAGTGGGTTGACATTTCCTTCTCCATCAGTTGTAGTTACTAGTGGTTTATCCTACTATGGGTATATGAGCTAAATTATCTGCATGTGATCCAGAGAACTGAATCCCTACATACATATTACAACTTAGATGTGAACATTTTAAAGAATCATAAATACCATTTTAACAACAAATTGAGACATACCCACAACAACCAATCAGTTTTTAATCTCATTAATTTGACACTCTATTAGTATTGAGAAATCTGTAAGTTTAGCATATTATACTATAGCAAAATTTATAAGAAAAAGTAATCACATTTGGTGTCAAAGGACATTCGATAAAATGAATGTTCATTATCATTGAACAGCATTTAACTAGAAATTGCAGGATGCTTTCTAAACCTGGTAAAGAGCATGATTCATGAGTGGAACATAACAGGCATGTTCATGAAGTTAAATCCTTTTTAAAAGAAGAAACGTTGCAGTGACCACTATCGGCTATTTGCCAGCATCCACAGTCCATCTTCTTTTGCCCAAGAGACTTTGATTTTCTTGGGTTATCCACTCTCCTTTTCAGCCACATGCCTCAAGGGATGATGACCAACCACATTATAAAGAACCAAAAGCATGTATGCAGACAAATGGAGAAGGAAATGGCAACCCACTCCACTATTCTTGCCTGGAGCACCCCATGGACAGAGGAGCCTGGCAGACTACAGACAATGGGGTCATAAGAGTGACTAAACAGCACATCCAGACAAACAAAAGCATGCATCCAAAGAAATGGAAGCCTGTATCCAGACCCTCTTCCAACGACGCAAGAGACAAGTCTACACATGGACATCACCAGATGGTCAACACCGAAATCAGGTTAATTATATTCTTTGCAGCCACAGATGGAGAAGCTCTATACAGCCAGCAAAAACAAGACCAGGAGCTGACTGTGGCTTAGATCATTAACTCCTTATTGCCAAATTCAGACTTCAATTGAAGAAAATAAGGAAAACCACTAGACCATTCAGGTATGACCTGAATCAAATCCCTTACAATTATACAGTGGAAGTGAGAGATAGAGTCAGTGGATTAGATATGATAGACAGAGTGCCTGAAGAACTGTGGACGGAGGTTTGTGACATTGTGCAAGAGACAGGGATCAAGACCATCCCCAAGGAAAAGAAATGCAAAAAGGCAAAATGGTTGTCTGAGGAGGCCTTACAAATAGCTGTGAAAAGAAGAGAACTGAAAGGCAATGGAGAAAAGGAAAGATATATCCATCTGAATGCAGAGTTCCAAAGAATAGCAAGGAGAGATAAGAAAGCTTTCCTAAGTGATCAGTGCAAAGAAATAGAGGAAAACAGTAGAATGGGAAAGACTAGAGATCTCTTCAAGAAAATTCAAGATACCAAGGGAACATTTCATCCAAAATCCCTGTGGATGGTAACTACAGCCATGAAATTAAAAGATGCTTGCTCCTTGCAAGAAAAGTTATGACAAACCTAGACAGCATATTAAAAAGCAGAGACATTACTTTGCCAACAAAGATCCATTTAATCAAAGCTATGGTTTTTCCAGGAGTCATGTATGGATGTGAGAGTTGGCCCATAAAGAAAGCTGAGCACCAAAGAATTGATGCTTTCGAACTGTGGTGTTGGAGAAGACTATTGAGAGTCCCTTGGACTGCAAAGAGATCCAACCAGTCCATCCTAAAGGAAATCAGTCCTGGGTGATCATTGGAAGGACTGATGCTGAAGCTGAAACTCCAATACTTTGGCCACCTGATGGGACAAACTGATTCATTTAAAAAGGCGCTGATGGAGCTTCCTTGGTGGCTAAGTGGTAAAGAATTTGCCTGCAATGCAGGAGCTTCAGGAGACACGGGTTTGATCCCTGGGTCAGGAAGATCCCCTGGAGAAGAGAACGATAACCCACTCCAGTATTCTTGCCTGGAGAATCCCACGGACAGAGAATCCTGGTGGGCTACAGTCCATGGGGTCGCAAAGAGTTGGACATGACTGAAGCCACTTAGCATGCATGAATGTTGCTGGGAAAGATTGAAAGCAGGAGGAGAAGGGGGTGACAGGATGAGGTGGCTGGATGGCATCACCGACTCAATGGACAGGAGTTTGAACAAGCTCCAGGAGTTGGTGATGGACAGGGAAGCCTGGCGTGCTGCAGTCCATGGGATCACAAAGAGTCAGACACAACTGAATGACTGAACTGAACTGGTCCAGACAAATGGGCTTCCCAGGTAGCGCTAGAGGTAAAGAACCCTCCTGCCAATGCAGAAGACCTAAGAGGCAGGGATTTGATCCCTGGGTTGGGAAGATCCCCTGGAGGAGGGCATGGCAACCCATTCCAGTATTCTTGTCTGGAGAACCTCATGGATAAAGGAGCCTGGCAGGATACAGTCCACAGGGTCACAAAAGCTGGACATGACTGAAGTGACTTAGCACACATGTTGTTTTTCAGTTTCTACGCTATTGTGACTTCGATTGCATGGACTGCAACACGCTGGGCTTCCCTGTCCTTCATTATTTCCCAGAGTTTGCTCAATCTTATGTCCATGGAGTTCAGTGATTCCATGCAACCATCTCATCCTCTGCTGTCCCCTTCTGCTCCTTAGCATGCACTCACGGCCACAGAATGTTCTGTCTGGCTGACATCACCTGGTCACAGCAATGTGATTCTTGAGGAGAGACCTGCTCCTGCAAGGCCATTTTTGGAGAAACTACCAGGTTTTCTTGGGGTGGGGAGTTGGTTGGGAAGGGCTCTTTGCCACAGGAGCCGTGGCCTCAGAGCAGGGGCAATCATGCCATTAAAGCAATTCAGGAAAAGCTCACCGACCCCCACCCCAGTCCCCCACCACGTGCTGTCCGCTGCCTGTGGATAAAGAGGGCCTGTGCTGTCTGGTATGGTCATGAAGGCCCATGTTCACCTAAAATAAAAGTGCAATTTCTCCAAAACAACATAACCAAGTCTGGGCTTCTGCTTTCCCCACCCAAGCTTTTAGTTTCTCAACTCTGTCACAGCTCATTTGGGAAGTTTCTGATTGCTCTCAAGACTGTCTGCACAGGACAGTGCATGTTATTTATGTAACTAAAAATATTCTGTCAGATACTCCAAATTCTTTGTAGCAAATCATGATTTCAAGTACAAATGATGTCTTGGGTGCAAAATTCAGCCACATGACCTTTTATCCTACACTGTTCTCGCAATACCAACTGGACTGCTGTTTTTGGTATTTAAAAGTGCATCACGTTTCACCTATGTGGCAAACGCCTGCAGAATTTCCTGTTGTCAGCATGCCTTCTTACGGAGCTGTGTCTCCCATCCCATTTGAAATGTTGAAATAAAGCCTCAGTCAGCCAGGATGAGCAAGGTTCTTTTTTGGGCATAAACCCAACTTCAGCTCCCGAGCTTCCCTCAGTGGGGCATCCGCAGATGGACGTGAGCTGTTACCTGACTCCAGATCGACTGTTTACACTTGGCTAAGGAGCCTGAGAGGGCTTCCCCGGTAAAGACTCTGCCTGCAGTGCAGGAGACCCGGGTTCGATCCCTGGGCCGGGAAGATCCCCTGGAGGAGGGCGTGGCAACCCACTCCAGTATTCTTGCCTGGGGAATCCCATGGACAGAGGAGCCTGGCGGGCTACAGTCCATGGGGTCGCAGAGTCAGATGCAACTGAGCTTTAACGCTTTCAAGGAGCCTGAGGAGATGGAAGGGTATATAGTTCAGGCCACTCCCTCTGTCCCTGCATTCAGGAGGTGTGGGTGTGATGAAAGCCCCGTGAATCTGCCCTCTTGCTATTCTTACTTCTGGCCTGTGTGTGTGTGTGAAAGAGAGAGAGATTATATTGTATTACTTTTAAACAACGCAGCCCGAAAAACCCAAATCAGCTACTCGGCTGGTCCTCAGCCTGATAAGCGGTCTTTTATTTCAGCCCTGGAAGAAGCATCGTTGTATTGGACTTAATTGAGGAATCCAGTGGTCTCCAGAATGGCTGTCCACTCGTAAGGGATTTTTAAGGGGTAACATCAGTGACATAGTCCCCTTGGCCGTATTCTCGGGACTGGGATTGAACCAGGTGTCAGCAGCGACGCCTCAGTAGCTCCCCATCTCCTGGTGGACAATGTCACTCTCCACCATCTTCTTGGAAGAGGCCCTGCCGACTTCTTGCTGGACATACACACGTTCACCCCCATGCCCCTTCTGACTTGGGCACCTCTGACCTGTTCCTTTAGATGTCTTCTTCTGGAATCCAGCAAAAGGAGAAACATCCTTCACATGCAGGGCTTTGTATTGTAACAATTTGTTACAACTTGTTACATCTCTAAGATAACAGTTTGATCAACAGCCAGACCTGAGGGTAAAATTCCCCCCCCCCTCCTTTTGTTACCCATCTCTCTGTTCCCTTCTTGCTTTTCCTTCTTCTTTATTTCTTTAATTCAGCTTTTCTTCAAGCCACTCTCTACCAGGCACCGTGCAGGAGCCTCGAGTTAAAGGAGAGTCCTTTGTAGCCTGGAGCCCAGGAGCACACGCCCAAGGGAACAGACAAGATGCACAAACCCATGGAAGCCAGGGTCGGAGGTAAGCATTTTGGAATTCTCCACCCTAAAGAAATCAGTTGCTCCGGTTGCTCACAATTGAATGAGCTCTGGTACATGACTTGCCACCATGTGACCCTCTTAAAGACATTCACAGACAGCAGGTTTGCTATGATTCTGACTTGATATAAAATTAATGCAGCGACATAGCTTTTGCTTTCAGATATGAGTGTGTTTGATAGTACGTTCTGTGGCAGCTCGGATGGGAGGGGAGTTTGGGGAGAGAATGGATACATGTATATATATGACTGAGTCCTTCACTATTTACCTGAAACTGTCACAACATTGATAATTGGCTCTACCCCAATGCAAAACAAAAATTTTTTTTTCTTTTTTAAATAGTATGTTCATACCTGTTACTGATCAGGTGTTAATAAATGTGTCTTGAGTGACTGCTTGGGTCAATGGGTACATTTTCCCCAGAGGAAAACAAATACCTGTATGTCTTAAGTCTTGCCTTGCGTTCTAATGTAGGCAGGCCAGAAACAGAATCAAATGCATAAGCTGTAAACCCTGCTCTCAGAACTGCACAGAGATCACAGAACAAGGAAATGGGCCTTCTCTTCACTTTGAGGAAGCAGGTTTTGAGACCTTCCTGGTTCTTTCTTACTTATTTTAATGGAAAGACCCACAGATACCTTTGTGAATGCACCTTTTACTTTAAAACAGCAACAACATCTGCTTAGAGTTAGTAGTACTAACAGCAAACATGTATATTCCCCGGGTGCAGTCTTAAGAATATCACAGGCACAATCATATTTTGCTTTTCTGTTCTAGCCCTCTGAATGAGCTGACTTCATCTGACCCAGGAAGAAAGAGACCCTTGAAGAAACTGACTTGCTCAAGGTCGCCCAACTGGGAAGTGGCCTCCTTGGAGCTTGAGCCTGGGGTTCTAGGCCTCTTTTCTGAACAGCCCTTTCTTCAGGGATGTAGACATTTGTTTCATCTGTATCCTTAACCTCAACATGAGTGGAGCATTCCAGGTGGAGAACAGTTTATGCTGCAGGATTATTTGCTCATCCACTTAATCAAGTTCAGTCCACTGGCTCTAACTCAGATTTTTAAAAATACATCAGAATCCAACATTGTGACTCCCCGTGGGTGCACTAAAGCAAACATGTGAAAGACCAGTGACCAGAGACTGAGTTTCCCAAAGACAGCAGCTGATGTTGTCAACAATTTCCCATCCCTAACTTATCTTGGCTTCCCCGGTGGTTCAGTAGTAAAGAACCCACCTGCAATGCAGGAGACTTGGGTTTGATCCCTGGGTCGGGATGATTCCCTGGAGTAGGAAGTGGCAACCCACTCCAGTATTCTTGCCTAGGAAATCCATGGACAGAGGAGCCTGGTGGGCTACAGTCCATGGAGATGGCAGAGTCAGACACGGCTTAGCAACTAAACAACAGCAAAGCTTTTATCTAATTTCAGTATTGCCCCTCCACACTGGGGGTAACACAATACGCCTTTCATCCAAGTAGTTGACAGTTTTACTGGTTGTCATTTTACTTATCCAAGGTTATGATCGTTCTAACTAATGTTTTGTCACTTCCTTTAAAAAACCGATCATTGAGCTTCATAGATAAAGGCAGAGTAATGCAGTTTATAAAATAACCAAAACATGTCCCATTTTAAATTCCACCATTTTAACAATAACTCTACCACCAAACTAATAGATACTAATATTCGTGTTGTCAGTGTCTTTTATATCCTGTAGGAAATTATTCACTGATATAATAAGGAAGAACTATCTGGGTGTTTCTCTGTGACCCCACCACCACCACTGCTGTTCAGGGTGATATTTGAAGGACGATTGAACAAGAGGTAGTACTGTGAATTTAGACAAACAGAATCTGTGTGAAGGAAACACATAGCAAAGAAAGTCTATAGTTTGCAAACCAAACACAATTGGGGCACCTGCCCAGAGCTAGCAGATCACCTCCCCTGATGTAAGGAACAATGATCTCTTCACACCAGATGTCCTCTGGAAAGAACGCGGCCCCTGCCTGGACACTAGGCAATTGTCCGGGAGCCGGCTCGTTCCTGAAAGAGAGCAGGGGACTTGGGTCCCTGAGCCGAGCACCAAGAGACGGTCCAGATGTGGGATAGTGAGGCTTTCTTTCATCACATCACGCGGGCCACGCTGGGTGGATGGCAAAGCACAGAGACGCTGGGTGCAGGGTGGAAGAGTACTGGGAGCCGAGAAGGATTCGCAGATTCATCCTCCACCCTCCAGAGTCAAATTTTAGTCTTTCAAACAAATTGGTCAGGAGAGGAGACCGAAATGAAAAAGAGAATCTCCTTCATAGCTTTGAGTTTCTGACGTGCAAAAATATTCGTCTAAAGTCTATCAGATGCAATTAGAACCCAGCTCCCCTTGTTTACGACTTCCCTGGTGGCTCAGATGGTAAAGCGTCTGCCCACAATGTGGGAGATGTAGGTTCGATCCCTGGGTTGGGGAGATACCCTGGAGGAGGGCATGGCAACCCGCTCCAGTATTCTTGCCTGGAGAATGCCACAGACAGAGGAGCCTGGCAGGCTACAGAGTTGGACACGACTGAGTGGGCCCATAGAACATATTTAACGGTAACTTGCTGCTGAGATTTTATGCAGAACTTGGGATGCCTGCAGGCTTAGAAGGACACATAGGAAGTGTGGGGGGAGGAAAGCAAAATTATAAACTGTCAGAACGGAGAGACTGAAGCTCAGCTCCCTGAAGTTCCGATGAAAGGTAGGCATGATTTTGAACTCTGTCTACCTACTGCCCTAGTGAGGATGCCCTTGCCACAGATGCCTCATGAGGGGGGACAGCCAGGATGGGGGCACCTGTTGTGTTCACTGCCCCCACCTCACACCCATTCTCTTGTGGAAAGGGCACTCTTTAAGTAGTGTTTTTTGCAGGGCCTATTTGATACCAAATATGAGTAGACAATGTCCCTCAAATGTGAGAGAGGAAAGTCTGCCGCATGGAACGCTGTGCCCCGTGGCGATGGATGTGCTGTCAATAATTTCCGCAAAAGCCTTTTTGTGGCCCATCACCGCTCATACCACGCGTGCCATCACAGCTGAAGCTCTGCCCTTTTCTGGTGTCAGATGTGAAATCCTGCAACGTGGAGCTGCGTCCTCCTTCTGCTTTCTCTTTGACAGCGCTCGTTTACCTTCTCAGTAGCTGAAAGTGGTGTTGGAGTCGGGGTGCCGGTAGGATGTAAGAGGAGTGATTCACAGAGATGCTGGTGCGTTTCACTTTGAACAGGTTTGCCAACTTCCAGATCCTCCCTCTAAGCATCAGCAACTTAAATATCACCCAGCTAACGACCAAAAAAAAACCCCTGCAGTTGCAAAATATGTATCCTGGCAGGTGTAGGGTTTTTGCCAAGATCAATAAGAAGAGCCTTGAAGGTCGTGTAATTCCCACATGGAGTTCATGAACTGTGCACAGTCGCACACTTTTTCAAGTCTGAAGACACATCGAAAGGACTTTTCATTCATTCACCCCTGTCTTCATTCATTCAACTAACATTTATTTAGGGACCCCTGTGTCTGTCATCCTGTGCTCAATTCTGAGTGGTGCTGGTTAAGAAAGAATGGGTAAAAGAGTGGATTCAAGGCTTAAAATTTCATCATTTCTAAAAAAAAAAAAAATCCATAGAAACATTGTAATAGATTAGAACATTGAAACAATGTTCAATTCCTGAATATTGTCATTATATTGCAATTATGTAGGAGAATACCTGCTTTATTCAGGGCTAAACTGCCATGATACTTACAACTATCAGACAGTTTTGGCAAAAAGGATGTGTGTGTATACATACACATGCACATATATAATGCATATACAGCATATAAATATTATGTGTAACATATTTGCATATGTATATAAAGAAAAAGACAAAATGTTGCAAAATAGTAACAAGTGGTAAATCTGGGTGAAGAGTATAGGAATGTTCATTACATGTATCTTGCACCTTTTCTATAGCTTTAAAGTTTTTCACAGTTTAGAGGAAAGTTTTTCATCTCTAATTTTAAGGAGCTCACCATCTGGAGATAAAATTTTTTTTTCTAATAAAAGAGAAAAGAGGAGATGATTACATTTAAAACATAGGATCAGAAGCCACTTGAAGGATGTTGAAACTATGAAGGCAAGGCTGGAAGTCTCTGGGGAAAAGGTCTTGGGAGCCCATGTCAGCCACACCCAGAGACTCAGCTACAGAGAAGGAAGCCCCGTGGCAGAGGAGGTTGGGTCCAGTTGAGCCCCAGCCTCCAGCCAGGAGTCCAGCCCAGCTCCAGCCCACAGTGGGTTTCCTCAAAGGGGCAAACACTGCAGAGCTCCATGGAGACCCCCCGCACTCAAAGAGAGGCCCCTGCTGTAGACTCAGTTCCTCAGAGAAGATGATAGCAACCAAGTGTCTGGGACCAGCCAGCCCTTCACACTCCAGGTGTTTCTGGTCACAACAGAAGTGGTGACCAAAGAACACCTGAACAGATGTTTCAGTTCAGTTCAGTCTCTCAGTCGTGCCTGACTCTTTGCAACCCCATGGACTGCAGCACACCAGGCTTCCCTGTCCATCATCAGCTCCTGGATCTTGCTTAAACTCCTATCCATCAAGTCAGTGATGCCATCCAACCATCTCATCCTCTGTCATCCCATTCTTTTCCTGCTTTCATTCTCTCCCAGCATCAGGGTCTTTTCCAACGAGTCAGTTCTTCCCATCAGGTGGCCAAAGTATTGGAGCTTCAGCTTCAGCATCAGTCCTTCCAATGAATATTCAGGGCTGATTTCCTTTAGGATGGACTGGTTTGATCTCCTTGCAGTCCAAGGGACTCTCTTAGGAATGAGGAAAGCAGAGAGGGTGTTTATGAACGTAAATCAGAAAGAAGATGGAACGCCCTGGCTCCGTCCTTATTCAGTTTCCATCGTCCTTCACAGAAGGCGATGAAAATGGACCCAGGGATGCAGTGGGCAGCCAGACCTGCCTGGACCAGGGGCCATGGGGTCTTCCCAGCTGCTGTGCAAGGCTCTGCCCTCCTGTGGGACCAGAAGAAGCCTGAACTTCTTGGTTAAAGACGTCTATGTGAGACGGGAGGAGAGGAGAGCAGCCACGGGACTCGCTGGGCTGGGAGTGGAGGGCACGGCAGGCCGGTGAGCAAGATTCAGGCTCCGATGACCTCATGGCCAGGCTGGTGTTGACTTGGCTCGGAAAGGTTCTCCTGCGACCCCCGAGTCATCCAAGACAGGAGGAGAGTCAAGCCTTCTCCCCGAGGGCAAAGGGCCGCCTGGCAAAGTGCGAGCCTCAAACCTCCTTCCTCTCCAGCACATTATTGTTACTGGGGGGCAGGTGGCAGCATCAGCTGTAGTTGCTGGCAGGTCACCCCCCACAAATAAACAAGTACCAGCCTCAGAAAGTCAGGGACTGACTCTCAGGAGTGGAGAGGGGCACAGACGGTGAGCTCTCCCGCCGCCACCCAGATACAGGCCGGGCGCCCAGGCTGTGGTCTGCTCCAGCCCGAGCCCAGCCTTTCTGGACCCACTGCGAATCTGCGGAACCAAGGATGCTCTCTCAGCCACGGACCCCGAGCAAACATTTCATCTTCATCCAATCACGGTCAGAGATCTTAACGCCCACGGGGGTCTTTCTGGTGCCCCCACTTCAGCATTCTTTGAGCTTGTAATGCTTTGGGGCTAAGGGCATCTCAGCTGGTGGTCCCGTGCCAGCGTCCCCTCCCTCCCGCAGCCCCGTTTGACAGCTTGGCTCTCAACCCCGGAATTCTCTGTTAGCTTTGCTCCACTTCAAAGTCACACTCTGAAACTCCACTTGGGACCTCACTCTTTTTTTTTTTCTTTTTTAATTTATTAATCTATTTATTTTTGACTGAGTTAGGTCTTCGTTGCCTTTGTGTGGGCTTTTCTCTAGTTGCAGTGAGCGGGGCCTACTCTCTAGTTGGCATGAACCAACTTCTCATTGCAGAGGCTTATCTATTTATGGAGCAGGCACTCTAGGGCACTCAGACTTTAGCAGTTGTGATGCACAAGCTTAGTGGCTCTGGGATATGTGGAATGTTCCCAGAACAGTGATCAAGCCTGTGTCCCCTGCATTGGCAGGCGGATTCTTATCTACTGCATGGGGCCTCACTCTTACTTGAAAGGACTTCTCTTTCATTTTGAGTCTCAGCTCCATGTAAAGTGGTGCAGATGATCCTCAAGGTTCCTTTTATCCACCCCCCCCACCCCCGCATTTCTCCCACCTCAACCCCCGCCCCCTGCCCCCATGCGCCAGGCAGCTTGGAGGATCTTAGTTCCCTTACCAGGGGTTGAAGCCCATCCAGGCAGTGAAAGCATCGAGTTGTAACCACTGGAAAGGAAAGTGAAGTCGCTCAGTCATGATCAACTCTTTATAACCCCTGGTACGACTGTAGCCTACCAGGCTCCTCTGTCCATGGAATTTTCCAGGCAAGAGTACTGGAGTGGGTTGCCATTTCCTTCTCCAGAGGATCTTCCCCACCCAGGGATCGAACCCAGGTCTCCAGCATTGCAGGCAGATGCTTTACCATCTGAGCCACCAGCAAAGCCCCAATGCTGTAACCATTGGACCACCAGGGAATTCTCCCTTTTATTCTTTCATTTTTTCCCCATCTGGAAGGCAGCAGGCCTTGGGTGTGGAGGGTCACAGCCTTGGATGAAGAATCAAAGCCGGGGCTTCCACACCAGCTGCCTGGCAGCGCGTTTCTGCTTTCCACTTAACTCCTACCTCACCTCCACTCAAACATCCTGAGAAGGAAGAAATGGAACTAGCTGGTCTCTACAGACCCTTTTGTACTAAAATTCTATGGTTTTGATTCAAAATGATGATTCATGGTGAGTCAACAAGAAAAAGGTTAAATTATGTTCTGAATATTCTAGTTTAAAAAAAAAAAACAGGCAAGCATGTGCTCTACTGTCTAAATGTCTCCATCGGTTACTGGAACTTGAAAGCCATTTTGTCATTTAAAAGATGTAAACGTGGAGGAATTTTAGTGGAGACTTTCATCCTCGGCAGTGCTGGAGGGGGACCAGCTGTGCCTGCCTTAGTGGCATTACTTCTTCAGAACCTTCTTGGCACAAGGAGATCATGTGTCCTGCGTTTCTGAGGTCAGACACTTCCATAGTCTGAAACAGCATATATTAGTGTATATAATAGCATAATAGCACTTAAAGTTGACCCACCACATATAATTCTGGTTCTCTTTCAGAAGTAGGGTTATCCAAGGAAACAAAACTTGGGTTTTTTATAATGCAGTTAGCATTTTCCTTCCTAAGAAATTGTGGTTTCCAAATATCAAGAATCTATAGATATATTGATATAGCCAGCTTACATTTATTTTAAAATTGTAGTTGTTTCAAAGCTAAGGCAAAGGGATTTGAAGATTTATCTCTGCCCCTTTCTTCTTAGCAAAAGCCTCACTTATTTCTTGTTTAAGTATTTGCAAGAATAACTTCTCAATGTCCTCAGAGACCATTGGCTCCACCTGCCCTGCAGGGTGCAGAACAGACCCCGGAATGGGAAGAAACATCCCCTCTTCTACCAGCTTCCATCCACTTCCACCGCACTTTTCATCCCTGCTCTGGATCCCAGGTCCTCCTTTCCTATGTTTATTGGTTCCAGTTTCATGATTTGTTGATTCCCTTTCATTCTCTGATGAACGTTCTCACTTTAAAGGGAAAAATGATTCTCTCAGCCTGAACTGTTTGGAGCCTGGAAAGTATGTTAGTCGGTCAGTCGTGTCTGACTCTTTGTGACCCCGTGGACTGTAGCCCGCCAGGCTCCTCTGTCCATGGGATTCTCCAGGCAAGAGTACTGGAGTGGGAGGCCACTGGAGTCTGGAGCCTCTACTTTTATCTGGGATTTCCCTCGAGTAAGGAGACACCCTCCAACATCCTGCCCAGAGCCATGCAGGTCCTCCTCGCCCCAAACGGAAGCCATGCGCTCCACCTCTGTTTTCCCGTGACAGAACACGAACACTCATGTTTCCAATTACTCACTCAACATACCTTCGTCAGAGGTCTGTCGTATTTAGGTGGACTCAGAGAAAACTGGAAATCCAAGGGACTTTAAAAATGAGCTGGACCAACGCCTTCATTTTGGAGTGAGAAAACCAAAGCTCCAAGATGAGTGACTTGCCTGATATAGAGGTTGTGAAATCTACTAGCGATGGACAGGACTGGAAGCCAGTCGCCTACGTCCTGGCCCAAGCGTATTAGACCTGATTTCTTTTTCTCTGGCTGTGGTTTCTGGAAGGGTTGAGGGGAGGGAGGTGCTGCCACAGGCCTCTGTGCTTAAACTGCTCCTGAGTTGGTGGGTGGCTCAGATGGTAAAGAATCTACCTGAAATGCAGTACACATGGGTTCAATCCTTGGGTCAGGAAGACCCCCTGGAGAAAAGAATGGCAACCCACTCCAGTATTCTTGCCTGGGAAACCCCATGGACAGAGGAGCCTGGCGGGTTACAGTCCATGGGATTGCAAAGAGTCAGACATGACTTAAGCAACTAACAGACTAAGTTTGATGCCACTGTCTAACTAACAGACTAAGTCTGAATGCCACTTCCCCACCCAGCTCCCTAGACCTGGACCGACCTGACCTTCCTTCATCTGCATTGTGGTTTCTCAGTTGTAAATGGGGGGAAAGATGCTCTCAGATTCTCTTCAGGGTTCCTGCATGGTGTAGCCTGGAGAACTTCCTTACAGATGGACCATC
The DNA here is from genome assembly GCF_963930625.1 of Muntiacus reevesi. NCBI lineage: Eukaryota > Metazoa > Chordata > Mammalia > Artiodactyla > Cervidae > Muntiacus > Muntiacus reevesi. Next base: position 162,859,398 of record NC_089251.1, read on the forward strand.
CTTCTCCAACCCAGCAGCACTGGCTTCACCCGGGAACTGGGTAGAGAGGTGAATTCTCAGGCTCTGCCCAGACCTACTGGATCAGAAGCTGGCAGTGGGGGGCGGGGCCCAGAACTCTGTGACGTAATCAGCCCCAGAGCCAATCCCGGGGTACGCGGAAGCTTGGGAACCGCTGCTCTGATATAAGTAAAAAGCTGAGCTGGCAGACTATGCGCCGATCAAGTGCATCACTTCACTGCAGGGAAGATGATAATGGGTGAAGAGCACGTATTCAAAATCATTAGATGTTAGAAATGGAGAAGGGCATGGCCACCCACTCCAGTTTTCCTGCCTGGAGAATCCCGTGGACAGCGGAGCCTGGCGGGGCTACAGTCCATGGGGTCGCACAGAGTCAGACACGACTGAGCGACTAAACCATCAAACCACCACCACCACCAGATGTTAGAAAGCATAGGTTAGACGCATTAGATTTGGGAACCAGGCTGCCCCCAAATAAGTATATTTTCACAATGTGTAAGTACGAAGTATTTTACTGCCATTAAAACACCTTTGTTTCTTCACGTCTGTTATTTATTTTATTCTGCTTGCCCAGGGTCTCCGTTACTGCAGGCAGGCTTTCTAGTTGCGGAGCGTGGGGGCTGCTCTCTAGTCGCAAGGCGTGGGCTTCCCATCGAGCTGGCTTCTGCGGTGGTGGACCACAGGCTGTAGGCGTGCGGGCTTCAGTGGCTGCGGCACAGCTCTTTTTTTTTTTTTGCTCATTTTTATTTATTTAAAATTAATTTCCATCAGAGTCTAGTTGCTTTATCGTCTTGATTATTTTTGAAAAGAACAGCAGTGTAATTAACCAGACCTCCCTATCTGATCAAATGTACGATACACGAAATGCTTTCAGAGATAGTCATACAATAACTTACAGAGATCTGTGCAAGTTATTTTTCAAAGCTGTGTCACCGAGTTTCTTGAGGGAGATGACTTATAAAAACAAAATGAATTTAGATTTAAGTAGGTAGATTATATACTCAGTCACATTGTTGTGAGAATAAATACTGTCTTTTTTAATTTAATTTTTTTAAATTGAAGTACAGTTGACATAATATTTCAGATGTATAGCAGTGATTCATATACACATACGTACGTGCGCACACACACACACATATATATACTTTTTCAGATTCTTTTCTCTTATAGGTTATTACAGGGCTCCCCAGATGGTGTTTGTGGTAAAGAATCCACCTGCAATGCACGAGACATCAAAGACTCAGATTTGATCTCTGGGTCGGGAAGATCCCCTGAAGGAGGGCATGGCAACCCACTCCAGTGTTCTTGCCTGGAGAATCCCATGGACAGAGGAGCCTGGTGGGCTACAGTCCATGGGGTCACAAAGAGTCAGACATGACTGAAGCATCTTAGCACACACATAGGTTATTACAAGATATTGAATACAGTTCCCTTTGCTATACAGTAGGACCTTGCTGTTCATTTCACATACAGTAGTGTATATCTCTTGATCCGTAATCCCTAATTTATCCCCCCTTTCCCATTCGGTAACCAGAAATTTGTTTTCTATGCCTATGAGTCTGTTTCTGTTTTGTAAACAAGTTCCTTTGTGTCTTTTTTTTTAAAAAGAGTCCACATAGAAGTGATATCATGTGCTATTTGTCTTTCTCTTTCTGACTTCAGTTAGTATGATAATCTCTAGGTCTAAATTCATTGCTGCAAATGGCGCCATTTCATTCTTTTTTATGGCTGAATAAATATTGTCTTTAGAGAAAATAATCAAGTAGAACACCACTAACTGTTGGCAGTCGTGTGCAGTCATATTCGGTAGCTCATTTCCTGATATCAAAGGCTGACTGGGGTTCCCCATCATGATGTTATTTGGATGGAGATGAGCCCTGGGCTGTGAAATGGGAGGAGGGTGTTCCTTTGAGCTGCAGCCCTGGGTTCTGTTCAAGCGGGAGATGCCTTTTGTCCGGGAGACACTGGATCAAAATCCTCTCGCCTCCCACTTTCAGGGCTATTTTTAGGTTTCAGCGCAGTGATGGTCAAGCTGTATATCGAACGTTTGTCTTTGTCTGTTTCTTTTGGATTTTGACTCTAAGAAATAAGTCCTGCTCCGGGAATGTGACCCAGCGCCTGTACCTCATTGCTTTCAGTTGGAAAAAAAATGTTGGTTTTTCTTCAATGAAGGGACTCAGCAAAAGTGGTAACAACCCCATTGTAAAAGAATGAAAGGATTCAGGTGGTACCACTGCTGCTTTCTCTTCCCAGAGGGACAAAAAGTATCTGAACTTTGAGCTTTGGCAAGTGGCCCCGTGTGCACTGGGTACCCGGCTACCCTCACTCATGGATCGTCATGTTTCCCTGCTGAGTTGATGTCCGACTTCCCTGAGCTCCTCCAAAATGAGGTTGGGTGGGACAGGTCAGCGCTGGGGTCCTTCCCCCAGGGAGGCAGCCTCCCTGTTCTCACAGCGCGCATCCCTGCTCATCACTAGTGATTCCACCTCCGCAGACAGGTCACCTTTGCTGAGGGAGGTGTACAGCGAACCTGCCAAAAACCCCGCTCCGTGGTCCTCAAGGGCATCTTCTGGGTAGGAGGTGTCTCCTGAGCACGAAGGTCAATGTCATCAGCCCAGTGCCCTGACCTCACGGCCAGTATTCAGTTTGGAGGAACAACCCTAATCTGTAACTACCAGTCACAACATCACAAAATGCTTGTGCACTTGGAGGTGGCTGCTGCCAGGTCCCCTGCAGCCTCCCCATTGCCAAACCCAACACCCCATCCTTGTCTTCCTGGAGGTCAGCGGAACCTCCAGGCTCCAGGACACTGAACCCTTGGATGGCCCCCTTCCTGCCTTGTCCGTCTCTCTTTGTCCTGTTCCCTGTCCCTTCCCTTCTCCCAGCCTCTTACAGCTTCGGACCTGGGGCCCAGTCCTCACTCCCAATCCCCACCCTCCCTGCTATCAATCCCCATGGAGCACGTCCAGACTCAGCAAACCACAGGAAGAACTCCCAGTTTAATCTGAATCTGATAAACAACTCATAATTCTAGTATAAGTATGTCCCAAATATTGCATGGTACCAAAAATTTACTTTACTTGGCCAACAAGTAAATGGTGCACGAAGCACATGCTCAAAGCTCTTTGCAAGTGAAGGTGAAAGTCGTTGTGTCCAACTCTTTGCAACCCCATGAACTATACAGCCCATGGAATTCTCCAGACCAGAATACCGGAGTGGGTAGCCTTTCCCTTCTCCAGGGGATCTTCCCAACCCAGGGATCAAACCCAGGTCTCCCGCATTGCAGGCGGATTCTTTACCAGCTGTGCCACAAGGGAAGCCCCAAAGCTCTTTACCTGCATTCAAATTTAATTAGGCCTCCCGTGTTCCATAGGACTTCCCTTGTGGCTCAGATGGTGAAGCGTCTGCCTACAATGTGGGAGACCTGGGTTCGATCCCTGGGTCGGGAAGATCCTCTGGAAAAGGAAATGGCAACCCACTCCAGTACTCTTGGCTGGAAAATCCCATGGACAGAGGAGCGTGGTGGGCTACAGTCCATGGGGTCGCAGGAGGAGCGTGGTGGGCTACAGTCCATGGGGTCGCAAAGAGTCGGACACGATTGAGCGACTTCACTTTCACTTTCTTTTCCCGTGTTCCCTGGGCTTCCCAGTTGGCGCACAGGAAAAGAATCAGCCTGCCAAGGCAGGAGATGCAGGTTTGATTCCTGGGTTGGAAAGATCCCCTGGTGCAGGAAATGGTAGCTCCCTCCAGTATTCTTGCCCAAGAGTTCTTGTTCACATCTGAGGGGTAACGAGCCACAAGGAGGCCCAGAGCAGCGGCAGAATGTGTCAAGATGAGTCTCACTGCAAACTAAGTATTACTTGCCACTCCAAGTATTGCCACTTGGAGCCCAATAATTATTTTCCTGGGTGAGGCTGTCAATGTTGGTTCAGGAACATCCTGCGAATGCCACGTTTTAGGGGATGAGATCAAGGAAGAAATGAAGGCAGTTGCTTGCTGAAGCGACTTACTCATCTTGACAAAAATCACAGGCAAGGGAGCCAGGTTGGCACCAGCCCTTGCTGCCCTCTCATGCCGGCCTCTGGGCATGATCCTAGGCACAACGATAGGGTGCCAAGCCCAGGCTTCATGCCACCTGACTGATGACGGTCCAGCTCGACTTCCCTCTGGGAAATTCTCAACCTCCCTAGCCTCAGTCTCCTTTTCTATAAAATAGGCATGCTTTGCCAAAGGGGTGTTGAAAACACATATACAAATGTAATGTACATAGAATGGTGCCCTGAGTATAGTGAGTACACAATCAGTTGTAGGTACTTTCATCCTTCAGGAAGAAAGTGAGTGATGCAGGCTGCTGGGTCTTAAGAAAACAGTTCAGTTAGAACTAGATTTGCATTAGGGTGCAGTTTTGCTTCAGTGAACATTTGGGAATCAGACAGGAGTTTACCTGTGAAACATCGCTACCTCGGCTAGGTAACGCTGTTCCCACAATGACAACGCAGGATCAGCCTGTAATCTTAAAACAACAAATACTTTGGGTCATGTACTTTTTATCCAGGTTGTGTGCATGAAAGACACAGCCTCTTCCCAGAACCAAACTGGATTCTGCAGTTGGCCTTCAAAGTGGAGAAGGAAATAGCAACTCACTCTAGTATTCTTGCCCGGGAAATCTCAGAGACACAGGAGCCTGGTGGGCTGCAGCCCATGGTGTTGCAAAGAGGTGGACCCAACTAACTATGCAAGTACACACACCTTCAAAGGGTTGGTATTTAGTAGTAGAGACATGATAATACACATATTTCTGTTGTTGCTATAAAGAATATTAAACTATCGCACACATCCTTACAATAAAGGAAGGAATCAAAACATGAGAAAAACAACTGAATAATTACCAGGCATCTCCCAATGAAGACAAACTACTATAGTTTACACAAATCATATTCAGCCATGTTTACCTACGATACCTTTCCTGGAGCCCTTTTCATAAACCAAATTAAGAATCAGTTCCATTCCTGGGTATCTTGAACAGATTAATATGGGGCTGGGAGAGCATAAACTCTGTTGTTTTTGAGACGCGATCTCGAGTTTTCTCTTGGATAACAGATGGACAAATTGGGGTGAATGGTTTTTCTTTTTGGCTTTTTGAAAAATCTCCCTGCATATGGAGAAGGGCATCAAATCTAAGTGTATACACGTCAGTGAACTTTTCCTAAGTGAATCCACCCATACGACTAGAGAACAAGAAACAGCATTACCAGTCCTCAGGAGCCCCCTTCTCATTCCCCACTGCTCCAGAGGCCCCCTCCCACAGCTCCAAAGAAACCACAAAGACTCAGAACACATCTTGACCTACAGCATGTAGACTAGTTTCCCCCAGTTTTGAACTTATCAATAAAATTACAGAGTAGGTCATCTTTGGTTTCTAGCTTCTGCGGTCAGATTGTATTTGTGATATCTTTTCACGTGGTTGCATTCAGCTGAGTTCCATTCATTTCCTTTGCTGAATGGTATCTTAGAGTCTAAGCATGCCTCACTTCCTATGTATGTTCTTCGTATGTTCTGTTTTGCTGTGTATCGGGTTGTTGTTCACCATCGCACATAAAGCCGCAGTGAAGACTGTCGAATGTTGTGTGTGCACTTCCACCGAGCGTTCCCCTAAGGGTAGAATTGCTGGATCACGGGGGTTGAACATCTTCGACTTCATTAGGACCCATGACACCACTTCCCAAAGTGGCTGCGTCTCTTTACCTCCCTCCAGTGTGCTTGTCCCCTGGCTTCATGGTCTTGTCAACAACAGGTGTATTTCATCTTTTGTTTAGTATTCATTCTGATGGGTGTGTAGTAGTGATCATCTTTTCAAAGGTGTGTTGATTTGAACATTCTCTTTTGTGAAGTGCCGGTTCATATTCTTCACACTTTTTCCATGAGGTTGACTTTTTACTACTGGTTTGAAGAATATTTTAGCCCATTCTGGATAAGGGTTCTTTGTTAATCATTTGTATAATGAACACCTTCTTGTTTTTATAGCTTGTCTTTTGACTCTCTTAATCCTAACTTTTGATGAACAGAGCTTTATTTGGGGGATCATCCAGTTTCTCAGTCTTTTCCTTTTTGAATCCTGTTTAGGAAAATTTTCCCTCTCCCAAAGTCCTGAAGACAGTTTCCTATTTTCGTCTTACTGTTTTGTCTTTCACTTTTAAATCTCGATGCACCTGGGAATGACTTCTGTGTATGGTATGAAGTAAGAGTCGAGTTTTATTTTTTGTGTGGTTTTTCTAATTGACTCAGCAAATTAATACTTTATTAATTTTTTACTGATTACTCTTTCCCCGCCGCCCCATGGTGCTGCTGTCATCATAAATCAAGTGCCTAGAAGAGCAGAGGTCTATTTCTGGACTTTCTGTTTGGTTTCATTGGTCAGTTTTCTATTCTTGCACTGCTTCAATCAATGTAGCTATAGAATATGTGCCCCAAGCTCTGGGGTCTGAAGACTGGGTCCTCTCCCCTTGTTCTCCTTGACTCTTTGCATTTCCATACAAGTGTTAGAAACACCCTCATATCTGCTGACTTTGAAAGGATTGCATGGAAACTACAGATCAGGTTAGAGAAAATCTGCACTTTTTATATGAATACTTGAATCTGTGTCTATGGTACAGTCCTTGATTCACTTAAACCTTCTCTAATTTCTCTAGGTAGAATTTTATGGGGCTTCCCTGGTAGCTCAGTTGGGAAAGAATTTGCCTGCAAAGCAGGAGACCTGGGTTTGATCCCTGGGTTGGGAAGATCCCCTGGAGAAGGGAAAGGCTACCCACTCCAGTATTCTGGCCTGGAGAATTCCATGGCCAGAGGAGCCTGGTGGGCTACAATCCATGGAGCTGCAAGAGTTGGACACTACTTAGAAACTAAACCACCCATGTAAAATCTTACACATCTTTCATTAGACTCATCCTTAATTATTTGAGTTTTTAATGCCATTGTAGATATTTTTGTTTTGAACATCATTTTTCTAATGGTTCATGACTAGTGCATGTTTTGATCCTCCTGACCTGTGTGACAAACCAGCTAAACTTCATGTTGTGAGATGATAGCACTTCTGTGATGCCCGTGGCATCTGTGAATGAGCAAGTGGGCCAAAGCACCAGGAGAATGTCACCCCACTGCCTCTGGGTGTGAAAATGGCGGGGGAGGGGGGAGCTCAAATGACTGGGGGAAGCATCTGGAAGCTTCTCTGCCCACATGTGGGGCACTGGGCCGCCTCAGGGACGGGTCATAGACCGGTCAACGTCTGACAGCTCAGCGTTGGTTCCAAGAGGGAGAGCCCCAAGGGCCACCCTGCAGAGCCAGCATTTTCCCCCACTGAAGCTTCTCCGCCTTCCCCCACTGAAGCTTGGAGTTAGGCAGCACCACTTCTACAACATTCTACGGGTTACCCAGATTTCAGGGGAGGGGAAGGAAGCCCCAGGTCTTGAGAGGTGAGGAGTAAAGTCACACTGCAGAGGACTGTGTGGGTAGAAGAGGTTGCTGTGGGCGCCTTTGGAAAATACATCTGTCACATGATATGCAATCACCACTGGTGTCAGCAAGGTGACCTTGCAACACTCATTGACTCGAATGTTATATTAGACCCTTCTGGAATTTGATTTATACATCTTGCCAGAGGAGAAAGGTGAGTAGGAGACTCTGGGTTCCAAGAACTCCAAAGAGATCAGATTCCCAAGATGCCCAAGTCTCTCACATAAGACAGCCAAGTACAGTCAACCCTCTGTTTGGCTGAATCTGAGGGTGTGGAAGCTGTACCCACCAGGGCTGATGCTTTGCAGATTTCATTTCTCCTTTGTGGCTCAAACCATAAAGAATCTGCCTGAAATGCAGGAGACCTGGGTTTGATCCCCACATTGGGAAGATCCCCTGGAGAAGGGAGTGGCAACCCATTCCATTATTCTTCTCTGGAAAGAATTTTCTCCTGGAAAATCCCATGGACAGAGGAGCCTGGAGGGCTACAGTCCATGGGGGTCACAAAGAGTCGGACACGACTGAAGCGACTAACACTTTTCCAATCCTCATACTTTCTACATCTAGTTCAGTCCTTGGTTTCTTCATTGACCCATAAGTGAATTTGTTATGTTGTTGAGTTTGCTTTCTTTCCATTCACAGGATACAATCATTTTGAAAAACATTCTATAAAAAGACAGAGAGTGCTAAGGTCACAAAGAAAAGCTAGGAGGGAGTGGTGGATAGTGACAGGTGTGGGGACAGGGAAGGATACAGCTTCTTCCTAAACAGAAATTTTGCTGCCCTGGATTCATTTTTTAGGTCCCAAACTATACAGTTGGTTTGAAAACGTTTATTTCAAAATTTAACTAAACCTTGGTTAAGATCCCCACTAAGAGGTTGCTCTTAGAAACAAATAACTCAGACCCTTCGTTTCATCTCAGCAAAGACTTTGGGATATTCCTCCTCCAGCCCTCCTTCCTGGGGCCAGCTCAGGGTGGGGTCACGAGAAGACCCACCTCCTACGTAGTGAGCCCTTGGAGCCTGGAGATCCACACGGAAGAAATGCCTGAAGGGGACTGAACACCAGCTCATGGAAGATGCAACATGAGTCAACCACAGGCTGCAGACTTCAGGGAAGGGACGTGAGCATTCAGAGACCTGCTCTCAGAGCGATTCACGTGCCGCTCAGAGGAGAAACCTGGCTCTCTCCGAGGGCAAGAACTAAGCTCCTCGGTCGCTAAGAGGGGACCCAGCATTGCTGAGTGAGTCAGTCCCAAGAGCTCCAGGGCTGGCAGTGCAGGCGCCCAGGGCGCAGACAGCGGGGGACCCGGCATGAGGGGTAAAGCCGTTCTGCCCGAGTCAACGGAGCAACCTCCCGAGTAGGATTTGGAAAATCTGAGGCAAAGCACAACAACTGGAGGAAAACATCCCCAAGGCCCGCTTCTCGGTGGCCAGCCAGGAAAAACAGTTGGTGGGAGGGGAGCCAAGACTGCCGAGGAGAGAAACAGCAACTGCGGGTTTAGGGCAGGTGGTGCCAACGCCTGGGTCAGTGTGGGAGGTGCCCCGGCCCCGCACAGAGAGGGCTGTGGGGGGCGCTCACAGCGAACCTCAGGGCACCAAGGCAACTCGGCTAGAAGCGGAGGTGTGGGAGCGGCGGGCGGAGATGCAGGGCGGTCAGCCCCCGCGGACATCACTCCCTTCCCTGAGGCATGCCCGTTTCTCCTCCGCTTTGGCTGTGTTGAGTCCCCTGCCTCCCCTCCCCTTTTCCCTCTGGCAAAGGTCCCTGCTCAGCCAGCTGCCCCAGATCTGCCTCTGGGCACCAGCCACGTCCACTGCCCTGGGCCACGGGGTCCTTTGGGAGCCATCTGGCTGGCGTGCCTGGCAGCTTCAGCTTGGAGAGAGGCTCAAGTCCCCTGGACTGGCTCACCCTGGAGTGGGATGCGGGTGGGTCTTTGGGTGGGGCAGGGAGGGGGGTGCTTCCGTCTTCCTGATTGTCTCAAGGAGTCCCCCATCCTTCAGCTCTCCTTCTCGGGAAAAGCTGCACGCAGCTGCAACAGGATTGAACCTCCTCCGCGAGAGTCCTGACCCAGCTGGGTTTTCTCCAGAAGCCCACCCTCATTCTGTGTCAGCACACTCAGAAGATGGAGAAGGAGATGGCACCCCACTCCAGTACTCTTGCCTGGAGAATTCCGTGGACAGAGGACCCTGGTGGGCTGCTATCCATGGGGTCACACAGAATTGGACATGACTGAAGTGACTTAGCATGCATGCATGCATGCATTGGAGAAGGAAATGGCAACGCACTCCAGTGTCCTTGCCTGGAGAATCCCAGGGACGGGGGAGCCTGGTGGGCTGCCGTCCATGGGGTCGCACAGAGTCAGACACGACTGAAGAGCCTTAGCAGCAGCGGCAGCCCACTCAGAACAAGGGGAGATGTGTTCAGTTACATGGCAGGAGAAAGGGGCCGGGCTTCCCAGGTGGTCCGGTGGTAAAGAATCCACCTGGGGATGCAGGAGGCACAGGTTTGATCCCTGACCCAGGAAGATCCCACGGACCTCGGAGCAGCTAAGCGCGTGTGCCCCAACTCCTGAGCCTGACCTCCAGAGCCCAGGAACTGCAACTACTGAGCTCCTGGGTTTTAGCTCCTGAAGCCTGTGGGTCCGAGAGCCCGTGCTCTGCACCAAGAGGAGCTGCTGCCGCGAGGAGCCCGTACGCTGTGGTGAGAGCCCCCGCTTGCTGCTGGAGAAGAGTGCACAGCAGTGAAGGCCCAGCACGGCCAAAAATCAATACAAATACATATAGAATTTTCTAAAAAAGAAATCTGTTTCGGATGTGTGAAACAAAAATATGATGGAATTTTCCTTACTACTATGATCACAGGGAAATAAACTATGCCTACCCTGACAGCTCAGTTGATAAAGAATCTCCCTGCAGTGTAGGAGACCTGGGTTCGATCCCTGGGTTGGGAAGGTTCCCCTGGAGAAGGGAAAGGCCCATTCTGGCCTGGAGAATTCCATGGACTGTATAGTCCATGGGGTCACAAAGAGTTGGACACGACTGAGCGACTTTCACTTGCAAACTACGCCTGCATGTGAGCAAAGACGTAAAAAGAACACAATATGTGAAAATGAAGGAGGGGACTTTGTGGAGTTAAAGCTTTTTCTTGAAAGCATTTTTAACATATGAAAACAAGGATAAAACGGATTGCTCAAAAGAAACTACTTTGAGTTACAGAACTGGCAACAGAGAGTCCCAGCCACTCCTTGGGAAAAGGAGACCTAGTGACGATGTCACTGATTCAGTTAGTATTGACAAAGTCCTTCGACGTGTCAGATCTTTGAAAACAAAGATCTTAACCTCACAAGCTATAGAAACAACAACCAATTGGATGTCATTGTGTGCGTGCTCAGTCGTTCAGTTGTGTCCAACTCTTTGCAACCCCGAGAACTGTAGCCCGCCAGGTTTCTCTGTCCATGGAATTCTCCAGGCAAGAATTCTGGAGTGGATTGCCATTCCCTTCTTCAGGGGATCTTCCTGACCCAGGGATTGAACCCAAGTCTCTTGCAACTCCTGCCTTGGTAGGTGGATTCTTTGCCACTGCACTGTACAGTGAAGGACGCAAAAGCACAACCACTTAGAGGATGCATGCATGTGACAGTGTATGCCAGACACGTGAAGTAACATGTGATTGGATGTGCAAAGGCATGTTTGCATCTTTGAAAGTTTGCAACTTGAAAGTTTGTATATAGGGGACTTACTGTACTGAAAAAAATCTGAAGCAGGTTTTTTTTTGCAAACAACCAGAAGAGAAGTCCTGAGCAGCACCAGTGGAGAGGGCTCTTGGTAAATGTCTTTGAGAAGAGGACTAACAGGATGGTGTGGGCATGGTGTGGGGAGAAAGACTGTAGAGGAATTGGAAAGAATCAGGTAGCTCTGACGTCACCTTTCACCACAACAGGGAACCAGAAACTTGCAGAAAGGACTGCAGAACACTGGCTAGGTTGGGGTCAAAAGGTTTTGGAAGTGTTCAATTGCAGAAGCCTTTAGGATGGCTAGCTTCCCTGAGGTATCTCCGTGTTAAAGAATCTGCCTGCCAATGCAGGAGACGTCAGAGACATGCATTCAATCCGTGGGTCAGAAAGACGCCCCTGGAGAAGAAATGGCAACTCACTCTAGTATTTTTGCCTGGAGAATCCCATGGAGCCTGGTGGGCTGCAGTCCATGGGATCAAAAAGAGTCGGACACGACTGAGCGGCTAAGCACTTGGCACTTGGCACTTTAGTATGTTTTCCTGGAGATATTCATCAGCTAATTAGGTAAATGGGTCTGAGGTTTAGAAGACAGAGGCCAACCAAAAATATGGATCTGAAAGTCATCTGTATTTTAGTGAATGAGATGTGTGCTAAATTATTTCAGCCGTGTCTGACTCTTTGTGACCCCATGGACGGTAGCCCACCGGGCTCCTCTGTCCATGGGATTCTCCAGGCAAGAACACTGGAGTGGGTTGCCATGCCCTCCTCCAGGGGGTCTTCCCGACCCAGGGATCGAACCCTGTCTCTTATGTCTGCTGAACAGGCAGGCAAGTTCTTTACCATTAGCGCCACCTGGGAAGTCCAAATGAATAGGGTAGGACAGAGAAAAGAATGACAGTATTTTTGGAGGTTCTAGCTATTTTAAGTGTTTCACATACACTGTCTCGTTTAAACATCACAATCACTCCATGAATTTGATGTAGGAGGAAGCTGAGGCTCCAAAAATTTAAATGAAGAATTAGGAGTCTGTTGTAAGTAACTCAAAGGAAAACTTAAAAACGTACAGGGGATGCTCATGCACCCAAGGACAGAGATGAGAGAGGGAAGAACCACATTCTCTTATTTTTATTTGCAAAGCTCCCTTTGGCAAAGGTAGCTGGGTGAGGAACGAGCAGATTGGAAAGTGGCGAAGCAGAAACAAGGGGACCTGTGGAGCACATTTTCCTTTCTGTCGCCTCTTACAAATCAGTCGTGGAGCTAAGTTTTATTCAGCTAGACTTGGCTTTGGCCTGAATCCAAGATAAAATGAGTGATCATGGGGAACAGATGTCACCTGCTCTTTTGCCAACTTTCCTCTGATAGCTGCCAAATTCCAAGATTAATTTTCTTTGGGTAAAACTAAGCACAAACTCAAGTGTACGGCATATAGATGGACTTTTAATAACTATGTGAGAACAATGAACATGAGTTCAAGTAGAAATTCTCTTTTTAACATTTTGATGCCAAGAGATTTTCTTTCAGACTTGCTTTTCATCTGAGAGCTGGAGGAATACGGCGGAAAGAATCCCGAGGTGGGGAATCATTAAAAACTGCGGCTTTGTTTTAGTTCTGTTTCCAGTTTGTGGGGGAACCCAGGGCAAGCAGACTCAAGCCCTCCTGGACTCTGAAGTGTCTTCTGTAAAATGAGAGATTTGGACTCAGACGAGTACTTCTCAAGCTTTCATGTGCACGTGCGTTCCCTGGGGATGTTGTGAAAACGCAGTTTCTGATTTACTAGGTCTGGGGTGGGGCCCCAGACTCTGCATTGCTAATAAGCTCCCATCCTTGTGGTCCAGGATCAGACCATACTTTAAGTAGATCACCCTCCAAGGTGCCCTTGGCACCTTCCCTCGTGGCTCAGAGGGTAAAGAGTCTGCCTGTCATGCAGGAGACCCAGGTTCAATCTCTGGGTTGGGAAGATCCCCTAGAGAAGGGTATGGCAGCCCATTCCAGTATTCTTGCCTGGAGAATCCCATGGACAGAGGAGCCTGGCGGGCTACAGTCCATGGGGTCACAAGGAGCTGGACATGACTGAGCGACTAACACATACCAAGGCATCACTGGCTGTAACTTGCCAAATAAAGAAAAGCATCATTGAGGGACTTCCCTGGTGTTTCAGCAGCTAAGACTCTGCACTTCCAATGCAGGGGCCCAGGTTCAATCCCTGGCTGGGGAACTAGATCCCACATGCAGCAACTGATTGTGAATGCTACCGATAAAACACTTAAGCCAAATAAATAAATAAGTAAAAATAAATATTAAAAAAGGAAAAGCATTATGTCACCAGTTGAGAACAATATTTATTTTAAAAAAATGCTTCAGTTCTCTGTTTATAAAGGTAACCCATGCTTATCAAAATTTAAAAAAAAAAACACACAGTATGGGGACCTCCCTGGGAGTTCAGTGATTTAAGAATCCGCTTGGCTATGCAGCACACGTGGGCTCGATTCCTGGCCAGAGAACTAAGATTCCACATTCCTCAGAGCAACTAAGCCCGAGCGTGGGAACTATGGCGTTCACAGGCCACAATGAAAGATCCTGCGTGATGCAATGATGATCAGGAAGCAGACAAAAAATTAATGAATTAAAAAAAAAATCGCACAACATGTGCAGTACAAGGGCTGAAAACCGCCCAGAGTGAAACACTGCGTAAAGCGGTGTGCTTTCTTTCCACTCAGTTGCAGAGAATGGGAGGGCTAAGCCTCAGTATTCCTTCGTATGACCTTATCCTTTAAAACTGGGCTTCCCTGGTGGCTCAGACAATAAAAAATCTGCCTGAAATGCAGAAAAACCGGGTTCAATCCCTGGTCGGGAAGATTCCGAGAAGCAAATGGCAACCCAAGTATTCTTGCCTGGAGAATCCAGCGACAGAGGAGCCTGGCGGGCTACAGTCCATGGGGTTGCAAAGAGCCAGACACAAACTGAGTGACTAACACTTCCTTCCTTTAAAATCAGATTGTGAAGCTGGGATCTTTTTCCATTTGCTGCCCGTGAGTTGAGAATTAACTGATTTGAATTCAGCTCCTCCTGTTGTGGTAAATTTGCTCCTGCATCATATGATTTCCAGTCGCTCAGAGCCTGGATACAGGAGGAGGGAATGGGTGACTCCCCAGAGTCATCTCTGCCAGGCTAAACGGATCCGAGCGATCCAAAGAGAAAGGATCTAAGTGAGTGCTGACACCAATTTCTAAGAGATTTCAAGAAAAATTCTGTTAAGATACAGTGAGAGCTGGTCAATGAACCTCAATATCTGAGGAATGACTTAGGTTGTAATCATTATTGATCAGGAAGGAATTTTGCATAATTCTCTGTGGTTTCCTCATGCCTGCGTGCTAAGTCGCTTCAGTTGTGTCCGACTCTTTGCGACCCTAGGGACTGTAGCCCTCCAGACTCCTCTCTCTGTCCAAGGGGATTCTCCAGGCAAGAATACTGGAGTTGCCATCCCCTCCTCCAGGGGATCTTCCTGACCCAGGGATTGAACCATGTCTCTTATGTCTCCTGCATTGGCAGGCAGGTTCTTTATTTACCACTAACACCACCAGTGATAGGTAAAGTTAGAGTTATTTGAATGTACTTAGAACAATTGTAATAAGAGCAACATAGCCGTAAGAGATTGCTGGTTGGTTGTGACATATGTGACATATTTGTAAGACTCAATTAGAAATGCTTGAAATATACAACTATAAATGTAAGATTAAAGACCCCAATATCAAATTGAATTTATTATTTACATCTTTTGTTGCATCAAAGCAGTAGCAATTCCTAATACAGCATACAATAAGGTCATTATAATCACAAGTCTGTAATATGTTTGTATTTTATAACTGTGGAAATTTTCAAACTGTGTATATGATTTATATGGATATAGCTACTATATTCATGTTTATAACATAAGTCAAATATAAAGAAAGAAAAAATATTGTCAATGTGTTGAGAGAAAAGGCCATTTATAATAATGTCATTGATAACTGTCTAGCATGACAGCTAAATATATAGTAGGCAACATGATACATGATATTCATCATTCGAAGTTCCAGAATTTAGGTTGAAAGAAACTTTTCTAAAACACATAGTATTCAACCTTAAACAGAGGGTTCTGAAGATACTTCTCTCTGGGATTAAACATGTTATAATCATCATTGATGATTCTTTGCTTCTGTCCTAAATTGTTCTAGAAACACTAACACTTTAGAAACCTTGAGTCTTCTGTTTTCTGATCATGATCATTTTTAATACCAAAGTTGTACCCACTGTATAAAAATTTCAAAATGCAATAAAATACAAAAAGCAAATAAAAATGACCCTCAATCTCACAGTTGAGAAAAAAATCATTAGTTCGGAGACCTTTTGCACAATATGTGTTTCCTAGGACACCAGTCATTGGATTTAGGTCTCATCCTAGTCCAGCCCAACACATCTTAGCTAATTACATCTGAAATGACTGTTTCCAAATAAGGTCACATCCTGAGGTTTTGGGTGGATGTAAATTTTAGGGGGGGAGGGGGAATGCTATTCAATTCACTACATTCCTAAGATAAGGTATTTGCTTGTTATTTAAGTCACTCAGTCATGTCTGACTCTTTGAGACCCCATGGACTGTATAGCCTGCCAGGCTCCTCTGTCCATGGAATTCTCCAGGCTAGAATCCAGGAGCGGGTTGCCATTTTCTTCTGCAGGGGATCTTCCCAACACAGGGATCGAACCCAGGTCTCCGGGGTTGTAGGCAGGCACTTTACCATCCGAGTCACTAGGAAAGTCCTTGTCACATTAGTATCTTAACTATTTACAGTCCTTTCTTTCCTAAGACTGAGCCCCTTGGGGCAATGCCCATGTCTTGCCTTTGTTTCTGTGTCTTCAGCAACTAGCAGATACTCAAAAAATATTTGTTGAACTGAATTGTTAGATCGTGATCTGGAAATTTTCACAGTTCTTTGTTCAGATAGAAATAGCTAAATCAGGATGTCTAAAATAAGTAGAGTCTCTAAATGGGACCCTGAGTAAAGCTTATAGGATTTAATTCTAGAAGGTTGTATTTCCACTTTAAATGTTTAGATGTAGTCTTTTTTCTCCTGTATTTTCCAGCTGTATCTACTGAAACTGTTGTGAGTAACGTCATCTAAATAGGCAGTGTGAAAGTAGCAAAAATAAGCATAATAATAATGATAATCTTAATGGAATAAAGACATAAAAGTATTATGATCAGAATAAGACTTGCAGCTGTCAAAAACTTTAATTTCAAGTGGTTTCTATTGAAATCACTGGCTGTACTGGAAGTTGTGTGTGTGTGTGTGTACACGCATGCAAGCACGCTCAGTTGTTTCTGATTCTTTGTGACCCATGGAGTGTATCTCACCAGTCTCCTCTGTCCATGGATTCTCCAGGCAAGAATACTGGAGTGGGTTGCCATTTCCTATTTCAAGGGATCTTCCCCACCCAGGGATCGAACCTATGTCTTTGGCCTCTCCTAACATTAGCAGGCAGGTTCTTTACCAGCTGAGCCACTTGATATAGCACCAGATTTATGTAATTTGTAGATTTTGAAATATATCCCCATTCAGAATTCGAATATGGAAAACCATCAGTCTAATTCTGCTTGAGAAGGGCTTTGAAAAACTGGAAACAAATGGATTTTAAAACCTAATTTGAAAAGTCATGAGAACTCTTTAAAATCGCATTGGTTGCAAGAACTTCGTGCAAACATCTTTTATAAACATGTCTACATGGTCAAGTTTATTTTCACATAAATATTAAAAGAAACCATTGACCCAAATGGGTTTCCTGTTCTGGTCCTTGTTTATGCCTCAGATGGCCTTCATCTCTCTCATTCTTCCTCTTCATCCCCATTCATCTCTTTCCCTCTTTCAATCACAGACCGTCAAAACACCGCACACCCTATAGGACCCAGTCCAAACCATGGTTTGCTGAATTATGATTGCTTTTTTTTTCCCCTCAGCATCACCAAAAAGAGCTCTTTCCCTTTCTGTTTTCTCATGGCACGCTGTTTTTTAGCACTTTGGTAGCTCTTAGTAATTCTGCAATATGGTCTAGTTATTTGTGAACATTTTATTTTTTTCCCCTGTGGATTGTAAACATCTAAAGAACGGGGGTGAACATAGGAATCATACTTTAATACCCAACTATTATTTGTGTCAGTGATTCTAATAGAGAGCATTTGAAGGGCACACACCTTAACTCTTCGGAGGCTGAAAGAGTTTTTTAGGCTTGTTGGAGACCTCGCATTTCCGGGGATCCAACAGCCCCGCCCTCTTTCAAAGTTACGAGGGCTCTATTTTATTGTTGAGGTCTGCCCAGACCCTAAGGCTGGGTGCGAACGCCACGTGCATGTGTTCCGGTGTGCGGGCGCGCGCAGGCAATCAACCCTGGCGGCTGCTTTGCGGGGAGAAAATCCATCGGCCTGCAAGCCTCTTGTCCCCCGTTCTTCACATCTCAGATCGCAGGAGTTTTCAGGATCATTCGGTCGAAGGTGCTTTGGGGCTCCTCCGAGTGGCATGTACTGTCCTTCCCGCGCCGCGTACCAGTGAGAGGTGAGGGGTGCATGGCAGCGTGCGGGTCTTTTACCAAACACCGGAGGAGGCAGTTTCCAGGTCTCAGCCCAGCCGGGCCCGGGTCGGTGTGAGCTGAGGTTGGAGGAGCCATGTCGGCGCAAGGATGCAACAGGATTTGGGAGGCGCGGGCGAGAAAGAAAAAGGCCACCTAGCGGGCTTTGTCTCCGATTCCGGCAGGTTCTCCGGCCAGAGGTTGCAAACGTGAAGCCCTTCCCTGCATTAATTGCAAGGCGAGGGGGAGGGACTCCTGTTAGAGCAGCTCGACTCTCCCTCCCCGTAACTGCTAAATTGTAGCTTTAAAAGGAAGTGACATGGGGTGGGGAGAGACGTCAGCTGAGGACCACTTTTTTTTTTTTTTTCTTTCCCGAAGGGTCCACCCCATGGGTGGAGTCTGGCTTTTTTCTTTCCAGTGTTGGCTGTCTTACAGCGCCCATAAACTAGTGACAATTTCTGCACCCCAGCCTGCTCCCTTTCAGTTTCTGATCTCTAAGTCCATGTGTCTAGGGCTGCCAGAAAGGAGCTATCTGCGGTTCGTGCTGTTTGCAGGCGGCTTCACCTCTGGGCGTGGCGGATGTGTGCGCCCCTCTGTCTCTCCCTCGTTATTTCTCTCCTTGGCTGGATTTCCCTAAAACCTCTGGAAGGGGTAGGTAAGCGAGAGGAGGCGACGGAGGCGGAGAAGGAAGTGAGGCGACCGCGGGAACGTGGAGGGGCTTTGCCGCCGCCCAAGGACCATCTCTTTGTGCTCAGCCGGGGGGAGCGTGTCTGTGCGCCTTGGGATGCCGAGCTGCTGAGCTGGGGTTCATTTCCCCCCCACCCTGTCCAGCCATCCCCACCCCCCACCCCACTCCACCTCCCCGCCTCGGGTGAAAGAATTTTCTCTGCAATAGATGAAGCCGGGGCGAAGGTTCCTGTTACCGATCGGTCTCTTTTTGTGTCAGGCAACATGTTCTTCCGTCTCTGGCGTTTCTATGGCAACCACAAAAAGACTACACCAAATGTATCCCCTCTCCCCATCGCTTTATTTGTGTTTGCTCCGCGTCGGTGGCCCTCTGCGCGCGGGTTCTCGCCCAGGGCTGCTCAGAGGCAGCCTGGCTTCGTGGCTACCCCTCCTCACCCCCCGTTTTGGTTTTTCCCTATTACAGGCGGGCTGGGGGAGGGGAGTTGTCAAGGAAACAGGCTTTTATACTTACGTCTTTATTTACTTAATTTTCAGCCTATGAAATTTTTTCCCTCATATCTGGGAATTAGAAAAACAGTGATTTGATGTTTATGTAAGTCTTCCGTTTCTGGTCTTTTTGGAAAACCTAAACTGTTCTCAAGACGTCGTGTTAAATCCGTGATCTAACTAAAGAGGTTGGGGGTGGGTGGGTAGCACTAACTTCTTTAGAGGAGATGAGATCCTGGAGAAAAGTTTTAGAGGGTGTTTGAGAATCCACTGACAGATATGTTATTTTCTGCCCAGGTTTGCTTAAGAGTCTAAATGTTTAAAAGCGGGGTCTTTGTTCTAGTCTGAACTTACTTAGCACACAATCTAAGTGCAACAGGTAAAGTAACAATCGGTAACTACCAGGAGGATTCTCGGTTTTTCTGGTATCCGTCTAATAGGGATCAGGGGCTGTCCCCTCCCTTTAAGGTGAGGGTCCTCTGTTTCAAAACTGGGAAAGAATGCACTCATCTGTGACTGTTAGTTAAGCATCCTCAGTTGGGAAAAAAAAAAAAGTATTTATCATGAGATAAGGGAGGAAGTGTCTGTGGTGTGCATGTGATGTGTGTGATTGTGTGTGTGTGGGTAGTAGGGCAGGGACGTCAGGGCAAGTCAAGCCCTAAGTTAAGACTACTAAATCTGCTTAATATCCTCTATGAAGGGAAAAAGAGTTGATTTTCAAGAAAAATATAAAACAGAGAGATAAAGGTATCATCTACCTAGTAACAGGCAAAGTTAAATATGATTAAAATCAAGTGACCCATTTGTTGAACAGACAGAGTCCAAACTGACTTATTAACAGGTAGGAGTCAAGTTTTCATTCCATGCATCTGAGATGTTTGATAATGGACACCATTCTTTTAAGGGGTATCCTGAATTACCAAATTAGGATTTATAGAATGGATCAACAGTAATATCACCCTTGAGTCTTAAAATTATCTGTAGTTTTGGATAAAGATTTGTGAAAGTGGCTTAGCCCTCACGATGCCTTCCCGCTAGAAAGCCGAAAGCATCACTTGGAAACCTCCCAGTACCCCCTCCCCTCCCAGGGGAAGCAGGAGGAAGGGGTGGTTTAATGAGGTCTGCTTGCCAAGATCCTTTTCACAACATGCTCTTTTCTATGACCTACAAAACATAGGGCAAGAGGTCTTAAGTATTACAGATACAAAAGTTATCTGAAAAATAGGATGACACAAAACTAGCGGAACTAAATAAAGAGCTGGTTTAAAGGCATAAAGCACACAAAAGTGTCATCAAAAAATAAGATGATCATTTTGAAAAGCCCAAGCTAATATGTATAAATAGTTGGCGTGTAGGTTTGCAAAGAGTGTGGGAAGCAGTCACGTTAGGCTACTGTTTACCAGCCTGAAGATGGTCCTCACGGATCTCGGATGTAGATTGATCACATCAGATGGACCACATGAACCTGCAGAATAGATGGACAGTGTGTAAGTCAGGTGTGATGCGGGTGCTCCTGAGCATCCAAATGTAGGAGTTTCCCAGCAAAAAGCCTTGTAGGATGGGGTTCAAAGGAAAAGTAGCAAGAATTGTTTGTAATTTCAGCCAAAAAAAAAGAGAGAGAGAGAGAAAGAAATCACTGTCCTATAATTGGACTGAGTAGAAGTTAAAAGCTTGATTAACACTCTTGACCTGGGTTGGGTCAATGAAGGATCAGTGGGTCCATGGAGCAAACACTCTTGACCTGGGGAAGGTCAATGGAGCTATCGATGTAAAGCAAATTCTGGGTTGCCTGAAAGGCTGGATGGAGGCGATGAACTGGTGAAGCTGGAGTTATTCATTCACCATTGTTGGGATTGCATCGTCCACAAACCACCACTTCTAAGTTTGTGAGTAAAATAGAAGTGGTGGTCTGTGGTCTCAGGTTTAAAATTTGCCAAACCGGTGACAACCTGCGTATGTGGGCACACAGCTGGAGAGGAGGAGGCAGGGCAAGAGAGAAGTGAGATGCCACAAGTCTGGGAAGAATATTTTGAGGATGTTGACATTGAAAGTTTGAAGGAGAGGAGACAGATGATTCTAGCAGAAGAGGCAAAGGTGTCCCAGGTAACAAGGATGGGTGGTGGGCAATAGGGTTCCTCGGTCAAGGTTCTTGTCTGAAGCAGGGAGAAGTCCATCTTTAGTCTGGAAATGGGCCATGTGGAGAGAACTGGTAGTAATTCAGGGACAGGATTTTGCTTAACTCAGAACAAGACTGGTAGAAGAAGTGAAAAAGTGTTAGTCACTCAGTTGTGTCCAACTCTTTGCAACACTATGAACTATAACCTGCCAGACTCCTCTGTCCATGGAATTCTCCAGGCAAGAATCCTGGAGTGGGTAGCCATTCCCTTCTCCAGGGGATCTTCCTGGCCAAGAGATTGAACCTGGGTCTTCTGCATTGCAAGTAGATTCTTTACCATCTGAGTCCCTGTAAGTAGAATGAAGAATCCTTCCTAATCCAGTTATTTTTGAGTTGAAACTCCAAGAAGTGAAGGTTAGACTTAAATCAGACTTAAAAGAAGTAAGAAATTTGGGAAAGTAAGCCCCCACACACCCACAACGTCATTCTAATAATGCTAACCATTGCTGTTGCTTTCAATTGTGGGGCGCTCAAATGAGCATTGGGCAGACTTACTATATTTTGTTCAGTCTGCTGTATTCTAAAAAAAGGTCTCATGGGCGTGGGAAAACACTGTATTCATAATTCTGAATGGTTTTGGACACCTCAATGTTCAAATGTAGTCAAGCCTGGCTTAAAAACCATCTACATCCCATAGAGTTTGAGCAACTCTAACTCAAGAATCTTCGTCCCAGGGCAGAATCCGTTTGTGAAGCTTTGTAACTTGGACATTTGGCTTCATGTAGGAACCAAGGAGGATCACTGCTAAGCTGGTGGGAAAGAGGAAGGTTAAATCATGAGCTTGCTGTTTTCACAGTATTTATGTGCATTTATCATGTGTAAATAGCTTGTTGTTCAGACACTGTATCAGACTCTTTGCAACTCCACAGACTGCAGCACGCTAGGCTTCCCTATTTTTCACTATTTCCCAGAGTTTGCTCAAACTCATGTCCATTGAGTCGGTGATGCCATCCAACCATCTCATCCTCTGTTGTCCTTCTCCTGCCCTCAACCTTTTCTAGCATCAGGGTCTTTTCTAATGAGTCGACTCTTCGCATCAGGTGGCCAAAATACTGGAGTTTCAGCTTCAACATCAGTCCTTCCAATGAATACCCAGGACTGATCTCCTTTAGGATGGACTGGTTGGATCTCTTTGCAGTCTCAGGGACTCTCAAGAGCCTTCTCCAACACCACAGTTCAAAAGCATGAATTCTTCGGCACTCAGCTTTATTTATAGTCCAACTCTCACATCCATACATGACTACTGGAAAAACCATGGCTTTGACTAGATGGACCTTTGTTGCAAAGTCATGTCTCTGCTTTTTAATATGCTGTCTAGGTTGGTCATCACTTTCCTTCTAAAGAGTAAGCATCTTTTAATTTCGTGGTTGCAGTCACTGTCCACAGTGATTTTGGAGCCCAAGATGGTGACTGGCTGATCTCCGTTTTCTTTGAGTGCCTGAATACCTTAAAATAAGAGCAATTTTTGGTGAAAGGTATGATGGAGCAGTCTATCTAACTGTTTTCCTTTATTTTTTAAGACTTTTCCACAAAGATTTTCTGCTTGTGTTTTTTTTTGTTCCTCCAATCTCATTTGCTTTCCTTCTTCCTTTAACGTTTGGTTCTACCTTTCAGTCATCACTCATTCGTTCATATATCATCTATCCATTTATTCATTCACTCAAAAATGGTATTAGTATCATGTGTCAGACACTATATTTTATGGACGTGGCAGTAAATAGGCAACTACTTCTTTCTTGAAGAAGCTCAGAAACTAGCAGGGGGAAAGATGGAGAAACAGTCCCTTAAACCAGAGAGTATTGACTTTACTATTATTATTAAACCATAGTTGACTTACAATATAGTGTTAGTTTCAGGTGTACAGCTTCAGATTCTTTTCCATTACGGATTGTTGTAAATCGTTGAAAACAATTCCACAGGCTATACAGCAAATCCTTACTCTTTGTCTATTTTATGGAGAGTAAGTGTATATCTATGAATCTCATGTTCCTAGTTTATCCCTCCTCTTCCCCTTTCCCTTTTGGTAGCTATAAGTTTGTTTTCTATGCCTGCATGTTTTGTTTTGGTTTTGTAAATAAATTTATTTGTATTATTTATTTTTTAGATTCCAGATGAAAGTGATGTCATATAATATTTGTCTTTCTCCACCTGATTTACTTCACGTGGTTTGATAATCTCTAGGTCTGTCATGTTGCTGCAAATGGCAACATTTCATTCTTTTGAATGGCTGAGTAATATTCCATTTTTCTTCCCTGATAGCTCAGTTGGTAAAGAATCCGCCTGCAGTGCAGGAGACCTGGGTTCAATCTCGGTTGGGAAGATCCCCTGGAGAAGGCAAAGGCTACCCGCTGCAGTATTCTGGCCTGGAGAATCCCATGGCCTGTATAGACCATGGGGTCTCAGAGTTGGACAAGACTAAGCAACTTTCACTTCACAGATATACATACACACATACATATAGGGACAGGGACTGGGAAAGATTGAGGGCAGGAGGAGAAGGGGACGACAGAAGATGAGATGGTTGGATGGCATCACCAACTTGATGGACATGAGTTTGAACAAGCTCTGGGAGTTGGTGATGGACAGGGAAGCCTCGTCTATGGGGTCACAAAGAGTCAAACAGGACTGAGTGACTAAACTGATACATACAGGGGGTATTGTTTTTGATTTAAGCTTTTATTGGCTAATGGCACCAGATGCTTCTTTCATTGAACAACTCTATACGTAGATTGTTCTGGGCAGAGAGGTAGAGTGCTTAGCAGTTGACTGTTCATCTTATACTTTTCTTGTGTCTTCCTCACTGGTTGGTCTGATGTCAGTAAACATTTGTTGGCTAGCTAAACGGAAGAAGTGAGGTTTTGACCGTGCAGAAACAGAGACACCATGTACAACAGGCTTGTAAATTCTTTTTCTGAAAAGCACAGGCTGAGTGAGATCATCTCTCAAAGTTCCCTCAGAGTGAGTTCCTTGTAGACTTCCGTGGGACTAGGTCTTCCTCCAAATGGACTCAAAATAGAACATTTTAAAGGACAGGGTCCCTGTGGCATGGAAATTATATGCCCATCGCTTTCCTAGATAATCCCCCGGTCATTAGATTTCCCATAAGGCATTGCAAGCTTATGTCTCATTCTACAAAAGCAAGTGGGTTTCAACACCTTAAATTCAAATATCCCTAATCAATTATGTTAAATAACTATTTAACCTTGTTGCAGCGCTTCCTGTTTGTATTTCCTGCTGTCATGGAGCTCCTCTCAGCAGGATTGCTTGGCCCCTCGTAATTTCTACCTTCAGCAGGAAATTATATAGGCAACCTAACAAAGTTCATTCTGAACCCGCCCCGCCTCTGGTGCCCGCCTGACCTTCAGAACAAACACTTAGCAGATCCCCCTTCTTTGTTATTCTGATTGCAGATGAGGCCAGCTTCTCCCTTTAGCAGGAACTTGTTCCGGATAACTGGTGGACACAGGTGTCTCCCTTCCGACCTCGGATCATACACCGAATGGCTGTTTCGTGGTCATTTCTATGTGGGATCCTACGAGAGCAGAGGCACATTGTGACCTTTGCAGTAGGAAGGACACTTCCTGACACTGAATTTCCTGCAGGAGATTATTCCTTAGTCTGGGGGATGAAGGGTAACCTACAGAAGCGATCAGAGATGCTGAGGTGACCGGCCAACCTGTAGGGTACATGTGAGAATTATAGCAGCCCACCTGGCTGAGGGCACCTCGGGGGCTGGTCAGTTACACAGACCTCACACTTCTTCATTCCCTTTGTCTCGTGACAGACAGAGCAGGTCAAAACTGTTACCGCTCTCCGTTTTATAGAGAGAGAAAGTAAAGGTTAGAGCGAGTATGTTACTCACCTAACATCATAATAAGCAACCGAAACAGAACTGAGATTGGACTCAAGATTATGGTCATGCTCCCCGCCACCAATCACCCATTTCAATGGCATCACGTTCTTGCATCTGTGCGCAGGGCCAGCCATGCCTGGGATGTAGACACACAGTGTTTCTGCAGTTCTCAGCAGCTCTCTACATGTGGACCTTCCCTTGCAGGCCTTTCATCCTAGGTTTTAGGAGCTTCAGAAATTCTGGAAGAGAGAATTGTATTTTAGAACTTGAGGCAGGACGGAACTTACAGCAGTACTTCTAAGACAAGCTACTTTAATAGTTTCCACGGAGCTTTGTTCTTTTGCTGTGGTTTAGCCACGGAGGTGGTTAAAGGAGGAAAGGAAAGATATACCCATCTGAATGCAGAGTTCCAAAGAATAGCAAGGAGAGATAAGAAAACCTTCCTCAGCGACCAATGCAAAGAAATAGAGGAAAACAATAGAATGGGAAAGACTAGAGATCTCTTCAAGAAAATTGGAGCTACCAAGGGAACACTTCATGCAAAGATGGGCACAATAAAGGACAGAAACGGTATGGACCTAACAGAAGCAGAAGAGATTAAGAAGAGGAGGCAAGAATACACAGAAGAACTGTGCAAAAAAGATCTTCATGACCCAGATAATCACGATGGTGTGATCACTCACCTAGAGCCAGACATCCTGGAATGTGAAGTCAAGTGGGCCTTAGGAAGCATCACTATGAACAAAGCTAGTGGAGGTGATGGAATTCCAGTTGAGCTATTTCAAACCCTAAAAGATGATGCTGTGAAAGTGCTGCTCTCAATATGCCAGCAAGTTTGGCAAACTCAGCAGTGGCCGCAGGACTGGAAAAGGTCAGTTTTCATTCAAATCCCAAAGAAAGGCAATGCCAAAGAACGTTCAAACTACTGCACAATTGCACTCATCTCACCCAATAGCAAAAAAATTTATTCACTTTTAATTGAAGGATAATTGCTTTATAGTAGTTCACAATAGCTCAAATTTCTCCAAGCGATGTTTCAGCAGTACTTGAACTGAGAACTTCCAGATGTTCAAGCTGGATTTAGAAAAGGCAGAGGAACCAGAGATCAAATTGCCAACATCCATTGGATCATCAAAAAAGCAAGAGAGTTGCAGAAAAAAAAATCTGCTTCTGCTTTATTGACTATGACAAAGGCTTTGACTGTGTGGATCATGATAAACTGTGGAAAATTCTGTAAGAGATGGGAATACCAGACCACCTTACCTGCCTCTGAGAAATCTGTATGCAGGTCAAGAAGCAACTGTTAGAACTGGACATGGAACAATGGAAAATGAAGTCGCTCAGTCATATCTGACTGTTTGCGACCCCGTGGACTGTAGCCAACCAGGCTCCTCCATCCATGGGATTCTCCAGGCCAGAATACTGGAGTGGGTTGCCATTTCCTTCTCCAGGGAATCTTCCCGACCCAGGGATCGAACCCAGGTCTCCTGTGTTAGAGGCAGACACTTTAACCTGGAACAATGGACTGGTTCCAAGTTGGGAAAGGAGTACATCAAGGCTGTATATTGTCACGCTGCTTATTTAGCTTATATACAGAGTACATCATGTGAAATGCCAGACTGGATGAAGCACAAGCTGTAATCAAGATTTCAGGTAGAAATATCAATAACCTCAGATACATAAATGACACCACCCTTATGGCAGAAAGCCAAGAGGAACTAAGAGCCTCTTGATGAAAGTGAAAGAGGAGAGTGAAAAACTGGCTTAAAACTCAACATTCAAAAAACTAAGATCTTAGCATCCGGTCCCATCACTTTATGGCAAATAGATGAGGAAACAATGGAAAAAGTGACAGACTTTATTTTCTTGGGCTCCAAAATCACTGCAGATGGTGATTACAGCCATGAAATTAAAAGACGCTTGCTCCTTGGAAGAAAAGCTATGACCAACCTAGAGAACATATTAATAAGTAGAGACATTACTTTGCCAACAAAGGTCTGTCTAGTCAAAGCTATGGTTTTTTCCAGTAGTCATGTATGGATGTGAGAGTTGGACCATAAAGAAAGTGAAATGAAGTCGCTCAGTCGTGTCTGACTCATTGGACCCCATGGACTGTAGCCTACAAGGTTCCTCCATCCATGGGATTTTCCAGGCAAGAATACTGGAGTGGGTTGCCATTCCCTTCTCCAAAGAAAGGTAAGCGCCAAAAAATTGATGCTTCTGAACTGTGGTGTTGGAGAAGCCTCCTGAGAGTCCCTTGGACTGCAAGGAGATCAAACCAGTCCATCCTAAAGGAGATCAGTCCTGAATATTCATTGGAAGCACTGATGCTGAAACTGAAACTCCAATACTTTGGCCACCTGATGGGAAGAGCCGACTCATTGGAAATGACCCTGATGCTGGGAAAGATTGAAGGCAGGAGGAGAAGGGGGGCGTCTTTGGAAGGGAAGGGAAGGGAAGCAGGCGTCTTTGGGAAGCGGGTTATGAGGGGTGTTCACACGAAGGGGTGGAAGTCAATGGGGAAGGAGTTTAGGGGCCGACTTCCCTGCTTTTTCATCCCAGCTCCACTTTCCTGAGGGGAGGAGGGATTTTGTTCCCGTGTGATCAGAAGTGTCGTGATGTTGGAGTTCGATGCGTTCTTCTTATCTGAAGGCTCATCTTATTATAATACCACACGGAGCAAAAAGTTTTTGGACTCAAGATATTCTGGCGTTATTCTCAATGGTGAATAACTGAGAGCATCTCCTCTAAGATGAGGAATAAGACAAGGGTGCCCACTTTCGCCACTATTACTCAATGTAATTCTGGAAGTCATAGGTATGGCAATCAGAGAAGAGAAAGAAATAACAGGAATCCAGACTGGAAAAGAAGAAGTAAATCTCTCATTGCAGGTGACATGATATTACACATAGAAAACCCTAAAGATACTATCAGAACCAATTTTTAATCAAGGATTGAACTTTGCCACCAAGTTGCTCTTAGGATACCTTCTATGCCTGCTCTCGGTGACTCCCAAGGCTGTGGGTAGATGGAGTCAGCGTATCTGTTGTTGATTGTCAACAAATCTATTAGCGAGTCTAAAGGCAGAGAATTATCTGCAAAGACACTGCCAGCGCTTATCTTGGCCAAACTTTGACAAGTGAATGAGAGAAATGAATTGAGTGAAGGTTGGTCTTTTTCCCCGTCTCCTCCTGGCTGTCACCTCTCTGTGGGCAGAGGTTAACCCAGGCTGATGAAATTTTAAAGACTCTGTCCTTTCCTTGCGCTTCCTCCCAGGATGCAGAAGCCGTCCACACACCATCAAAAGCAACATCTGAAACCTCCTACTGGGCACCTGCTCGTTCCTCCCCTCCTCTCTCTCTTATTGGAAAGATTGATGGGGAAGACTGATGCTGGGAAAGATTGAAGGCAGGAGAAGGGGGGCGACAGAGGATGAGATGGTTGGATGGCATCACGGATTCAATGGACATGAGTTTGAGCAAACTTCGGGAGATGGTGATGGACAGGGAAGCCTGGCATGCTGCAGTCCGTGGGGTCGCAGAGTTGGACACAATTGATCGACTAGATTGTCATGGACCACTGGTTTGAGCTCCCTGGCGTTATTCTCGATGGTGAATAACTGAGAGCATCTCCTCATGGTTGAGGCTGAGAACGAAAACAACCTCTCTCTTCTGCTGTGGGGAAGAGTAAGTTGAAAGGAGGTATGGTGAGCAGCTGCCTTCCCAAATGTTATCACTCTTTGAGGCCCATCTCTGGAATCTCTTGCTCTGTTATCCCGACCTCCTTCCTTAATCCCATTACTGCTTCCTAGCAGTCACTCTTTTCAGATGCTGTTACGTTAGAGGCAATTCCTTGCAGTTCTGTTGCTGGTGAATTTGAGGCTTTATCTTTGTTGTGAAAGAATTCAGAAACAAAGCAGGGAGGATAAGAGAGGAAAGGGAGAGTTTATTTTAGCAAGGATCCGCTCTCCCTCTGAGAGCTGACCAGTGAGGAAGGGAAGCAAGCGTCTTTGGGAAGCGGGTTATGAGGGGTGTTCACACGAAGGGGTGGAAATCACTGGGGAAGGAGTTTAGGGGCCGACTTCCCTGCTTTTTCATCCCAGCTCCACTTTCCTGAGGGGAGGAGGGATTTTGTTCCCGTGTGATCAGAGGTGTCGTGATGTTGGAGTTCGATGCGTTCTTCTTATCTGAAGGCTCATCTTATTATAATACCACACGGAGCAAAAAGTTTTTGGACTCAAGATATTCTTGCCTCTCCCCACCTTTCTTTGCCTGCTACTGGGGCCCTTATCACCGAAAATATGTGGTTTCCTATCAGTCTGAAGGTTTCTGCTTTCCTGTCTGCCTATGGACCGCCGCTGTTTACAAGATGTGTGATTTTCTGCCACCTGGCCCCTGCCTCTGTTTCTCTGCTCATACCTAGCTCCCTGCCTGCGGGAGCAGTTTTAGCCTTATGACCACACCGGGGGCTTCTCATCAAAGTTTCTAGCACAGACTGAGTGGATGCCGTAGCCTAGAGAAAGAGGTGGGCACAAGAGACCTGGGATCAGACTTGCCTAATCTGATGCCTTCCAGCCAGGTCCTTCCAGATTGAGTTCTTCGTATCAGCAAAAAGAGGGGAAAGCCACTGACTCAGTGGACATGAGTTTGAGCAAATTCTGGGAGAGAGTGAAGGACAGGGAGGCTTGGCCTGCTGCAGTCCATGGGGTCACAAAGAGTTGGACATGACTTAGCAACAAAGACACACTCTTCATCTCAGCACTGTTGACGTTTTGCGGCAGCCTGTGCTTTGTAGGACGTTCAGCAGCGTTCCTGGCCTCCACCCGCTAGCTGCTGCCCCTTCCCCAGATGTGACAGCTGGAAATGACCCAGACTTTGTCAGCTGACCCCTGGAAGGGTGAAGGCACCTGCGGTTACGAACCACTGCTTTAGGAAATTCCCACGTCTGACCCACAAGGTTGACTTCCCGATCCAAGCATTCTTGTCCCTCTGGGCTAACCTGTCCTTCCCAGGTTTACCAAGATGAGTCCAAACAAAGGTGCAGTTCATTTACTGAAATTAACAGATACAAACTGGAAAATAATAATAGAATAAGTGAAAGTCTTCCCCGGTGGCTCAGTGGTAAAGAATTCGCCTGCCAATGCAGGAGATATGGGTTTGACCCCTCGGTTGGGAAGATCCCCTGGAGGAAGAAATGGCAACCCGCTCCAGTATTCTTGCCTGGAGAATCCCATGGCAGAGGAGCCTGGCAGGCTATAGTCCAAGGGTCGCAAGAGTCAGACATGACTGAGCATGCATGCATGCCAAGTAAAAGGCAGCCGTGTAACTGGAAGTATTCCGGGTTTAGTGTCTTTTCTCTGACACACCACAGCAGAGTCACCTTTTAACCCCAGGCTGCCGGAAGGCAGCTGGGCGGGGCTGGGTGGGCCAATAGCACTGCTCAGAACTCTGTGTAGGGAGACCCTCGGGCTTCCCTGGTGGTTCAGAAGATAAAGGATCTGCCTGCAATACAGGAGACCTGGGTTCAGTTCCTGTCTCAGGAAGATCCCCTAGAGAAGGAAATGGCAACCTACTCCAGTCTTCCTGCCTGGGAAGTCCCACGGACGGAGGAGCCTGGTGGGCTACAGTCCTTGGGCTTGCAAATAGTGACTTGAGTGACTAACACTCACCCCTGGTCAGGTGGCCTGAACTCTGGGTGGGACAGATTAACATATCTGTAGAAAGAATTTTGAGCTGCTCAGCAGAAGTGATCTCACCTCTGCTGGGATCTGCCCTTTCACCCCATTTCCTGGGCCTCCAGATGCTCCACGCCCTGACCTCTCTGGTCACCCCTGCTCTCTGAGCACCCTCAGTGACGTGGGTGTTTCAAATCCCTCCCTCTCTTCTAGTCTCTAGTCTCTGGTCTCCCGCGCCGCCCCCTGGATTGGAGACCACCGTCCCTGCCCTTCCCAGACCTGCCCCGCTTCAGGTAAGGCCCGCTCCCCAGCCCCACGCCTGGGGCCCACGAGATTTGTCCAGTGGCTGCCTTGTCCCTTGTGTCTGCCCTTCTCTTCCCTTTCGGGACCTGAAAGAGGAACGGGAGTTGGGGGTTGGGGGGGGGGGAGTCTTACTCCCGCACCCCAGGCAATTCCAGAATCGTCCTACAGCATTGCTGAGCCCACGTGTCCAGCCTGCTGTGGGCGGGGCGCTGCCTGGAGGACGAGACAGAAAGTGAAGTGGATCGTTGTTAACCCGCTGGAGGGAGGGTGCAGAGACCTGTGGGAACACGGATGGGGAGCCCCTGGCCAGCCCCCCCGCCCCACCTAGCCTGGTGCCTCAGGAATGCTTCCTGCCGAAGTCTAGTGTTGTAGCCATGCATCCCGGGAAACAAACCCACTCAGAAGGACAATGCAGATAGTGGAGTGCAGTTTATTACACCGGCGGGCCCAAGGCAGAGTCTCCTCTTAGCCAAGGGCCCCGACCAGTTTTTGTGAAAGCCTTATATACTCTAAGTGTACTTGCTCAAACCCACCTCCCCAAATTTCTTGAAACTAGTCTGGACAAGGTAAAAGAGAGATTCGATCAAAGTTAACCCATGATTCATGTGTCATAAACCTAGATAGTTAAACAGTGGACATTTATCAATAGGCCTGTGGTCATATCCTGATAAACAATGGAATTGACGACTTTGTTTTGTTACAGAGATAATTAGCATATTCTTTTAGGCCACGGAGAGTCCAAGTTCTAGTCCTGAGGTTCTTTTATCCGGGGGTCTGGTTTTCCATTGGTATGCCATTTCTATAGACAGCAGGCTCAAAGTTCATTGTGCTTTGGGAGGGTGGCGCTGCGTGTAGCTGAATGTTTGCAGCCTGGCCTTAGATGGAGCCCAGTTCTGTCTGTTTTCTCCTTCACTAGAACCCCGCTATCAGGCCTGGGGAGTGGGGTGCTAGTGCTGGGGTGCTCCACTTGCAGGAGACAGGATGTGAATCAGAAGTGATCCGTCATGAGAGGAGCACTCTGGGTGGGCTAGGGTGCGGACTGCGAGGTGGGGTCGCCACGTTCCTCGGACCCATGTGAACTGATCTGGGCAGGAGGAGGCAGGGAGGGCTTGCTCAGGCCCGAGGTGGAGCCCAGGCCTGGGCGGAGGATACAGAAGGAGCTGGGCTCTGACTGGTGGGACACGGAGCCCCAGGATTTTGCAAAGGATTGTGCAGAGAGCTATTGCTATGGGGGTTGGTCAGTTTCAGAGAGTTTTGTCCTCTGATCTTGGTATAGGGCTCCACCCCTGTGACCTGGGTATAGGGCTCCACGAGGGCCTCTTTGACACTAGTAAACGCAGTAGGAAACCTTTCCTGTAATGCTCTTCTCAAAGGCCTCTTCTATTATGCCTTGTAATGTAGTCATTTATGCACCTTAATAATACCGAGGTCCTTGGCTGAGTGCTGTGTGTTCCGCCCGCCTGAACCCATTTCATCCTCTTCTGGTCTCGTGGGTTGTGAGTGCTTCTCTGGTCCAACTTGAAACAGAGGCACAGATTGGTTAACTCGCTTCCCTGAGTCACAGAACCAGGAATCCCTGTTGGTAGAGCAAACACTGTGACTTTTGATCTACAAATAATTATAAAAGCATCGCGTTTACCTGTGTAATGGATTCTTTCCCCCTAACTTTCCTGGATCTTCTTTTGTGGGGAAAGGGTTTTCATAGCTTCACGATGTGCAGAAATTCCTCTTCACCTCCCAAATCATGAGGAAATTTAAGAAGTTACTGAAGATCAGACAATATGATGAAGACAGTATAATTTCAGGTCACTGAGATCCTCATCTGACCTCCATTTCTAGAGGACTAAGAGGGTTAACGTTTAAGGGAAACATTTCTAGAGGCATAAGAGGGCTAACGTTTAGGGGAAGCAGAGCTGGGAGCACAGAGATATTTCAGATGTGCCTGATTATTTTAATTATTTATATTGGTTCCAATTTTAGCCAGGTTGGCACTTCCTTCCCCCTTTCTCCCACTCCTTCTGTCTTCTGAAAAGGCTGAACTGTGATTTGTCTTTTAGGACAGTCTAGTTTCAAAAGTTTCCCTCCGGCTGACTCCCCAAAGGAGATGGACCTTCTCGAACGTGTGCTTTGCAAGGCAAGGAGTTCGCTGTGTCCTGTGGGTGCTGGACAGACCTTGAGCCTGTCCTAATTTTTCCTAATAGCCTAATTTTTTCCCTAATAACCACATGACCTAACCCTGCCTGCCTCTGGGCAGGGAGAGGATTATCCTGGCAGTCAAGGTGTCCTGCCCTAGTCAAAGGCTGGAGGACCGTTTCATTAGTGAGAGTCAGGAAACCGTCTGCCCCCTTCTCTAGGTGCTCTCTGCTGGGTCCTGGGGGCTCTTTAGCATCACGGGGGGGGTGGTGGCATGGCATAAGTGGGGGGCAGGGCTGGGTCACGGAGCCCAGGTCTGGCCCCAGCCGCAGCCACCTGCTTACTCTGTGGGACCCTGGGCTCCTTGAAACCAAGGGGCTGCCTGGGTCTGTGCTGTGCCCTGGCACTGGGAAGTGGGCTGGCACACCCTGGGCTCCCATTTCCTGGTCTCATCCTGGAGGCGTCCAGGGTAGATGCAGATCCTTCAGCCGCCACATCCTGCCCATCTTCGTCCTGTGCCAGCTGCCGGGCAAACTCTGCTCAACTCACTCAAGCATCCGCCTTGCCAGAAGGTCCCAGGGAAGGGAGCTCTAAGAAAGGAAACAAACATGGATGTGCCATGATCCAACACAAAATTTACATGAATCTTTTAAAGACAAAATGAAGAATTTTCAGGCTGGGTTGTTTGGATGGTGTTAGGCCATCGCTGCAGACCCTTCAGAGTTAGTTTCCCCTGCTGAAGGGAGTATTTCTGTGGACATATTTTTGTTTTTTTGTAAAGATAGAGGTGGGGTATTTTTTTTTTTTTTTTTTGGTTGTTATTTATGTGTTTCCAACCAGTCCACCCTAAAGGAGATCAGTCCTGAATATTCATTGGAAGGACTGATGCTGAAGCTGAAACTCCAACCCTTTGGCCACCTCATGCGAAGAGTTGACTCATTGGAAAAGACCCTGATGCTGGGAGGGATTGGGGGCAGGAGAAGGAGGGGACGACAGAGGATGAGATGGCTGGATGGCATCACCGACTGGATGGATATGAGTTTGGGTAAACTCCGGGAGTTGGTGATGGACAGGGAGGTCTGGCGCGCTGCTGTCCATGGGGTCGCAAAGAGTCGGACACGACTGAGCGGCTGAACTGAGTGCTGATGGCTGCTCTGGGTCTTCGTTACTTCTCTAGATGTGGTGAGCGGGGGCTACTCTTCATTGCGGTGCTTGGGCTTCTCACTGCGCTGGCTTCTGTTGTTGAGAACATAGGCTCTAGGCGCACGGGCATCAGTAGTCATGGAGCACAGGCTTAGTTGCCCCGTGGCATGTGGGATCTTCCTGGACTAAGGATTGAACTTGTGTCCCCTGCATTGGCAGGTGGACTCTTATCCACTGTGCCACCAGGGAAGCCTTGTAGACATTTTTGAGAAGCAAACTGAGCTGAATCAGGTGGCAGTGGGAAGGCACAGGCCTTTGCCCACCCCACCTCCCACCCCCAGTGCTGAGTCTTGGGGACGGGGTGGGATGTGGCCGGCCTAAGTCATGCCTGAGAACTCCCCCTCCTGACTGTTTCTCCTCTGCGTCTGTCTGCTGCAGACAGACGGACCAACGGAAGGGTGCTTGGGTCTTTGCCTTTGTCTCTGATCACCCTGTGGCTCCTCCCTCCCTTGTTACTGGAGTAATCTCTTCTCTGGAGGACCCCAGCCCTACTTTTTTCTTTCTGATCTCTCTTCTTCTCCTAATACCTCGACTATCTCTTGGATAAGGAATCAACTCTTACTGCTGGCTGCTATCCCCATTTCGCGGTATTATAGTAAGTTATGGGTCTTCCCAGGCGATGCAGTAGTAAAGAATCTGCCGGCCATCGTGGGAGACGCAGGAGACATGGGTTCAATCCTGGATCGGGAAGATCCCCTGGAGAAGAAAGTGGCAACCCGTTCTAGTATTCTTGTCTGGGAAATGCTATGGGCGGAGGAACCTGGAGGGCGGCTGTTCATAGTGCCACCAAGAGTCAGCCACGATGGAACACACACACACACACATAACAAGCCATCCTCCTTCCCATCAAACCTTTTTTCACAGGATTGTCTTCTAAAATCTGAACAGAGCAGTCGGGCAGGTGACATTTGCCATTTCAGATACTAACAGTTCAGTTCAGTCGCTCAGTCGTGTCCGACTCTTTAGCTGTCATAAAGGTACCTGCCACTCAAATGGTCTCTTAGTCTCCAGGGAGATTGGAGAATAACCTCATCCAAACCTGCTGTGTGAAATGAGAACCCTGGGTAGAGCTCATTGTAAGACATGGAAAGAACCCAGTACCTTACCACCCCCAGTAGAGAACTCTTTTTTTCCCCTTTACTGGAAGACATTGGAGGAGAAAAATCTAAGCAGTTATGGATGGACTTTTTGCCTAGGCATAAAGTGTTTTTTTTTAATGTATTGGAGAATAATAAGGAAGAAGGGTGGACTTCTTTTATATGTGTGTGTGTGTACCCTTTTTACTTTTTCATTTTTTAAAATATTTATTTATTTGGCTGTGCCAAAGAGTTGAGGTATGTGAACTCTTAGTTGTGGCATTCTGAATCTAGTTCCCTGAGCAGGGTTGGAACCTGGGCCCCCTGCACTGGGAATGTGGGACTTTTAGCCACTGGACCGCCAGGGAAGTCCCACCATGCCCTCTTTAAAACCAGGTTATTAAGCACAGATATGAAGTGTCACTTCACCCAACATTTCATAGTAATTGTTTGAAAATAGAAATGATGCTGTCAATTTATCGAGGTCCTTTGGGCTTCCCGAGCGGCTCAGAGAGTAAAAAACCACCTGCAATGCGGGAGACCTGGATTCAATCCCTGGGTTGGGAAGATCCCCTGGAGAAGGGAATGGCAACCCACTCCAGTATTCTAGCCTGGAGAATTCCCTGGGCAGAGGAGCCTGATGGGCTACAGTCCATGGGGTTGCAAAGAGTCAGACACGACTGATTGACTCACACACACACACACACACAGGGTCTTTGACTTAGAAGTACTGTCATCTACTGGAGTGTTTGTGTGACACAGATGATGGGATTGGCATTCTGGGGGGAATGTGGAGAAAAGCAACTTTCTGAGCACAGGGAGTTTATCTAATTCAAATTAAACCGACAGGTCTGCTGAATTACATTCCATTTAAGAGATGAGCACATATCCAGTTGGAGACAGACTCAACCACGAGGAAAGCAGCTCTAGATCTAAAGTAGAGAGTGAGAAACGTTGTTGTCAAAAGCCTGTGCACTTCATTAGGCTTAACCTGATTTTACTCGGAACCTACTTAACACGCAAATGCTGAAATGACTGGCTTAACAAGATTAGTTATCTGTTTTCCTGGGTAAATGATGGAAAACCAACAATTGGTAGCAAGGTAGGGAAAGAAAAGAATGAACTAAAAAGATGATTACTGGTTGAGACTCACTGATGAACAGCATACGTGGTCTGTGCTGTCCCCCACGTATTTCATTTATGAAGGCTGGAGGGTCCTGGTGACCCTGGAAAGACTGTCACCAAAACAAAAGCCCTGTCACGCGTGCATGCTAAGTTGCTTCAGTTGTGTCTGACTCTCTGTGACCCCATGGACCATAGCCCGCCAGGCTCCTCTGTCCACTGGATTCTCCAGGCAAGAACACTGGAGTGGGTGGCCGTGCCCTCCTCCAGGGGATCTTCCTGACGCAGGGATCAAACTCTGTCAGTTCTAGCTTTTGGCTATTTTGGTTATACATCTTAGCTTTCCAGAAAGTTCTTTCATTGAGAACAGGTCTCTGGCGGACCCAGGTAAGGGAGGGGATTGCTGTGTGGGGTGGGAGTTGGGGGGGGTCACAGTGGCCTGTTCCTGGCTGGGCCTCCTTCCTGAAGCAGCCTTCTGAGCAGGTCTTCCAAGCATGAAGTGGAGATTTTGACATTAAGACAGGAGGAGGAGGGGTTTAATCAAAGACAGGAGGAGTGAGCTGAAGTGGAGCTGCTGACGGAGGCCTTGGTGACCTGCACAGACACTGGGGCTTCGATGCAGAGTCAGGGGACCAGCTGTGGATCCTATGAAAGAGAACATGGCTGCCTTGGCGAAAGGGCTGCAAATTCAGGTCTCAGTGGCAGAGTCCCCGCTGTGGGCTCAACCTCGCCTGTCTGTTAGAATCAGCCCACGTGGATCAGATGATCAACCTTCTGGTTCCTCACTTTTGTTTTTAAGTTTTCTAGATGTTTCTAGAAATACCTGGGGAGAACTGGGCCACTGATGAGAGAAGGGTGACTAACAGGAAAGTGATGGGGCAGAAAGGAAGCCAGAGCCTGGGCACAGGCCATGGTTACAATGACGATGACAGTAATAGTGATGATGGCAGTGACGGTGGTGATGGTGACATTGACGGTGATGACGATAGTGATGCTGACGATGATGGTGATGATGCCAGTGATGGTGATGGTGATGATGATGGTGATAATGGTGATGCTGCTGCTGCTGATGGTGATAATGGTGACAATGATGGTGATGATGCTGATGATGGTGATGGTGATGGTGATGGTGGTGATGAAGATGGTGATAATGGTGACGACGATGGTGGTGATGGTGGTGATGATGATGGTGATGGTGACAATGATGGTGATGATGCTGGTGATGGTGATGGTGATGGTGATGGTGATGATGATAGCAATGATAATGAGGGTGATGACAATGGTGGTGATACTGATGGTGCCAGTGATGGTGATAGTGATGACAGTGACAGTGGTGATGATGGTGATGTTGATGATGGTGATGATGATATGGTGATGGTGGTGATGGTGATGATGATATGGTGATGGTGGTGATGGTGATGTTGACGGTGATGATGATAATGATGCTGACGATGATGGTGATGATGCCAGTGATGGTGATTGTGATGGTGACAGTGATGATGATGATAGCAGTGCTGATGATGGTGATGCTGCTGCTGCTGATGGTGATAATGGTGATGATGATGGTGATTATGATGGTGATGATGATGGTGATGGTGGTGATGAGGATGGTGATATTGGCAATGATGGTGATGATGCCGGTGATGGTGATGATGGTGGTGATGGTGATGATGATATGGTGATGGTGGTGATGGTGATGTTGACGGTGATGATGATAATGATGTTGACGATGATGGTGATGATGTCAGTGATGGTGATGGTGATGGTGACAGCAATGATGATGTTAGCAGTGCTGATGATGGTGATGATGCTGATGATGGTGATAATGGTGATGATGATGGTGATTATGATGGTGATGATGATGGTGATGGTGGTGATGAGGATGGTGATGTTGACAGTGATGGTGATGATGCCAGTGATGGTGATGATGCCAGTGATGGTGATGATGACGGTGATGGTGATGATGATGATAGCAATGATAATGATGGTGATGATGCTGATGACGGTGATGACAATAGTGATGATACTGATGGTGCCAATGATGGTGATAGTGATGACAGTGACAGTGGTGATGATGGTGATGTTGATGATGGTGATGGTGGTGATGGTGATGGTGGTGATGATGATAGTGGTGATGACAATAGTAGCTATCTTTAAGATTACTATATACCAGTCAGGGTTCTAGACACAGCTAATTCTCCTACCATGAGATAGGAAATATTACTTGTCTCCACTTTACAAGTGAAGACACTGGGGCTAAGTAATTTGCCCAGGATTGAATAGCCTGTGGAGGCACACCAGCTCTTGGCTTGTGAACCCCTGCTCAGGTGTGAAGATTGTTACCTTTATACTATGGAGCCCCTCGGATAGTCAGTATGTTCAGGGTCACCTGTTATTAAAGGGCAGTATGCAGCTACCGGCCTCCTTCACAATTATAGACAAAGGATGTAAAGATGATAGAACCAATGGCAGAGAACCTCCTTATCTCTGATTTTGTTTTGTTTTTTTCTTGACATTCTTGGATTTTACTTTAATGGTGTGGTGGAAAGTTATGGTAGAAAGAGTCTAGAAGCTTCTGTCATCTCAGACCAACATATATTCCTAGAAGAGGTGGAGTTAAATTACTGAGTTCTCCTACATCAAATACAGCTTGGTCCTGTTACATTATTAGCTGGATTTAGGGAAAGTAAACTATTCCACCTGCCTGCTTGCTTTGCTGCTGATCTGGGTGCAGGACAGCAGCTGTAGTCCCCTGACACTGTAGTCAGGTCACGAATATGCCCTGAGCCGGGCATTTTTATTCAGCAGTGTGCTGGGTGTGACTGACCATGCAAGTTGTTCATGTTAGGAATATTTATTAAACCCCTGTCATGGCCAGGCCCCTGCCAGACTCTGTGGGTACCAAATGAGAGTCGCTTTAGTGCCTAAGGAATTCAGGCTTGTGGGGAGGCAGACACACCAGGAGGGAAGCGTCGTTTACTGATGTTACATAGTGGCCTCAGTACTGTGCTGAGTCTTTCACTTTGTTAACCCAGGCCGTTAAGTACTCACTAGCGCACCGTGGTTTTAAGTTCTCTACTGGTGAACCTAGCAGTGAGTGTAGAAGGGACGGTCAGATGCATCTAGCCACTTGTGTGAGAGAAGCAGGATGGTACTGGCTAGGGCAGATTTTGAAGGATGCCCACACACTTGTCCAGTCAGCACTGGGAGGGGAAGCCTCTGGTTGGCATTGCAGGGCAGCTGACTTATGGCTCTAGTAGCATTTCTTCTGCATATCGGAACCCTGAAATGTCATCTGAATTTCATTGCAATGAGTCTGCTAGAGCATGTATCATCCACTCCCGACTTGAGCGTAGGCTTCCCTGGTGGGCTCCATGGTAAAGAATCTGCCTGCCAATGCAGGAGACAACAGGTTGGATCCCTGGGTCGGGACGATCTCCTGGAGAAGGAAATGGCAACCCCCTCCAGTATTCTTGCCTGGAAGATCCCATGGGCAGAGGAGCCTGGGGGCTACAGTCCATGGGGTCACAGAGAGTCGGACGCAGCTGAGCACGAGCAGGACTCTCAATTGAGCCCGACTTGAGTGGGCAGCATTGGTAGTAATGCGTAGAGGCAGAACCTTCAGCCTCAGGTATTCAGAGCAGCCCTGCCTGAAGGGGAAAAACCTTTGTTCTACTGCAGATTTCCTCCGGCTCTGAAGCCAAAGCCTCGATTGTGGCGATCATTGACTGTGTGTGTCTGGGAGTGCATTCCTTCTGCTCTTTGAGGTTCCTGGACCATGCTGGGTGATAAACAGCTTCCAGTCTTTTCCACAGACTGCACTCGGGATCTGAGGTGCGGTTCCACCTCCCTCACTTGTGGCCCAGGCTCACAGAGATCACAGCAGTGTAGGAGGACCCCCTTTACACCCCAATAGTGCTCAGATTGGCGCCAACATCTCAGACTGGTGCCAACGTCACATTGGCCAACCTGGGCCCCAATGTTTGGCCATCTTTCCCTACTGAGGGGAGAGTGCCTTTTTCCTGCAGGCTAGACCTTCCCCCGGCCCCATTCGGTTCTTCATTCAAACAGTGCCGGGACATGTGTGGGTACATCGCACGGAGACTGAAAGCTGACTGCACTTAGGTGTTGTCTTCTGTAGGGCCAGGAGTTTGTCTTGTGTTTTTAAACAATGGTAAGGTATCATTCACATGCCATAAAAGTTATCCATCTTAAGTGTATGATTCAGTGGCTTGTAATATATTGTAAGATGCTCAGAGTTGTGAAGCCCCCACCACTATTTACTTTTAGAACATTTTCATCATCTCAAAAAGAAACCCTTTGTCATGGGCGTTCCCTCAGGCAGCCCCGGACAATCACTAGGCTACTTTTTTTGTCTCTGTAAATTTGCCTTTTCTGGACATTTCATATAAACAAAATCATACAGTGTGTAAGGCCTTCTCTTTCATTAGTATAATGGTTTGGAAGTTCATCCGAGTTGTAGCCTGTATCAATAGTTACTCTTTTTTCTGGAGCTGACTAATACTGTGGACTTCCCAGGTGGCTCAGTGGTAAAGAATCCGCATACCAATGCAGGAGACACAGGTTCCATCCCTGGGACGGGAAGATCCCCTGGAGGAGGAAATGGCAACCCGCTCCAGTGTTTCTTGCCTGGAGAATCCCACGGATAGAGGAGCCTGGCGGGCTACAGTCTGTGGCGTCGCAGAAGAGTGGACTCGGCTTAGTGACTCAACAACAACAGTATTCCATGGTGGAGATAGCCAGGGGTCTATCTCTTGTTTATCCGTGTGTCAGTTGATGGTCACTGGAGGTCTTTTCCATCTTTTAGCTATTATAAGTAATGTTGCTATGAGCGTTCGTGTGCAGGGTTTTGTGGGGACTCAACGTTTTCATTGGCCTTCCCTGATGCCTCAGCTGGTGAAGAATCTGCCTGCAATGCAGGAGACCCTGGTTCGATGGCTTGCTTTTACCTACGAGTGGAATTTCTGGGTCATAAGGCAGATCTGTTTAACAACTGAGGAAGTAGAGCTGGGTGCTTTTCCTTCACTTTCTCAAGTTTTCTCTGAAGCTATGGAAGCATACTACTTTGCACAGATGTCTCAGATTTTCGAATCCCAGTCCCTTTGGTATTCAGATTCTCATCAAATTGTTACCGTGGAATTACTGCAGGAAAACTTGATCTGTGCAATGCCACAGGAAGGGAATGAAGAAGTGACTGTGTGAAGGGCTCCGCTCACGTCCTGGCGATTGCATGGGGTATTTTGGGAAATGGAATTGCTGCGCCGGGCAGCTGGCTCTGTGCTGCCCTGACGGTGCAAAGCATTCCCTGCGTGTGTGCAGCGG
Organism: Muntiacus reevesi; assembly: GCF_963930625.1. Lineage (NCBI taxonomy): Eukaryota > Metazoa > Chordata > Mammalia > Artiodactyla > Cervidae > Muntiacus > Muntiacus reevesi. The sequence goes on from NC_089251.1 coordinate 162,901,312, forward strand.
TTTCTGCCTTTTCTTTACAGGTCTCGGGCACCAGCTTTCTGAGTCCCGGTGTTGTGTTTCCCGAGCTCTCTGCTCCGCCAGGGTTTGCTTTCTTCGAAACCTGGAAACTGTCTGCAGAGTGTTGTCTGAGACCAGAAAGCACTTGCTTTTAGTTCTGAATCCATTTTCTGTTCTGTCATTTGAGCCAGTACTCACTCATCTTTCAGGATTAAGTTCCTGTTAGAATAAAGTGTAGACCGAGGATGAGGGAGTTTGTCTCCCAGCAGGTAAACCACTGGCTGTTGCATACTTCTTTCCTTGGGAAGGGCCAGTTAAAATGGTACCCGAGGTTTTGTAAGAAGGCACTTTCCCCATATTCCTCAATACTTAGTTATTTCTTACTACGTACAGAAGAGGGACAAAGATGTAAAAAACATAAATGTGAAAAAATAACCTGTGGATTATATATATTTATATATATAATATATAAATTTTTTGGTATTTTAAGTTAGCAGTCTTATTTTTCACTCTCAGGTTTGTGCGGTAAGCTGGTGGAAAAGATAAAGAGGAAATTGAAGCTCAGAGAAGGTATGGGGCAGTTTAGTGACCAAACAAAACAAATCGAACAACTCCCCTGGGCCTCCCTTTCCTTACGTGTAAAATGGGTACACTAATAAATCAGATAGCAATATCAGAGGGCTGTATCAAGCAGTTTGTGCTAACATGTATAAGTAATGTGATAATGGAGTGTAAAAATTAGAGCTTTTTTTTTAACTTGAATATATTACCCAAGTGGTTAATCCTGTTGGTTGAATAGTTGGAATATACAGGAAAGCATAAAGCAGAAGTCTTATTTCCCATTCTCTCTAACCTCAAACATCTTCCCAGAATGTTATTTGTCCAACCGTTTTGAAAAGAAATTTGTTAATATTTGTTAATACCTAGTGAAGCTGAGGGGCTTCCCTGATGGCTCAGATGGTAAAGAATCTGCCTGCAATGCAGGAAGTCTGGGTTCAATCCCTGGGTGGGGAAGATCCCCTGGAGAAGGGAATGGCAACCCACTCCAGTATTCTTGCCTGGAGAATCCCATGGACAGAGGAGCCTGGCGGTCTACAGTCCGTGGAGTCACAAAGAATACACATGACTGAGTGACTAGCACACACATACAGTGAAGCTGAAGGACATCAGTCACATCTGAATGACACAGCAGTTCCAATTCCAGTGCTCATTCATGCACTATCTATATTAGAGAGAAAAACTGGAACAGTGTCCATCTATATGGTAGAAGATTAATTTTCCCTGTAGCTGTACAAAAGAATGCTCTTCCACAATTAAAATGACTAAACTGGATGCATAAAATTTCAAAAACTTAAGTGTTGAGTATAGAAAGGGAATCCCATATATCTTTACAACACAAAATTTATATGCTGTAATTCATATACAGTAAAAGAATAACGACATTGATGGAAACACCCATTTCAAGCTCATATGGCAGAGGTGGCTTCAATATCTATGTCTTTTATTTCCTAAAAAAGTGAAGTAAAAGTGGCTAAATATCAGTTTGGTAAAATGTTTTGTATATTTGAAATATTTCTGATAGTAAAGAAATGTTTGACTTATCAACCAACTATTATACTTCTGAAGCACAGAGATTCACTGGGGGTTTTGGCTTTACAATTTATGTTATAGGGTGCATGTTTTAACTGACTTTATATATTGTAAAAACCTTTTTGTCATTAAATATACTTCCCTCATTGTTTGTCCTGACCCTCCCAAGACTTTCTGTTCCAATTATTTTTTCAGAAATAATTTTTAGGAGTAGTAACTGCTGGGGCTTCCTGTTAATATCTTATCATTATTTTCTATTATTCATTTGTAATTGTTCATATTTATTTCTGGGCTTCCCTTGTGGCTCAGCTGGTGAAGAATCCGCCTGCAGTGTGAGAGACCCGGGTTTGATCCCTGGGTTGGGAAGATCCCCTGGAGAAGGGAAAGGCTACCCACTCCGGTATTCTGGCCTGGAGGATTCCATGGACTGTATAGTCCATGGGGTCGCAATTATTTCTAGTTCACTTATGATATATTTGGTCTGTGATACTGGAGGAGCTCAGAGCCTAAAAGCAGAGGCGAAGTTCAAGTCTGGTTTTAGCTAACACACAAACAGTCCTTTGAGGAGTTAGGGAATTTGCAACCGGAGCTTTTATATACGATTGCCAAAAATACCGAACATACCTCTGGGTTGGAAAGGATTCTCTCGTCCCTGTTTCCAGACCTCAGTCCCCGCTGTGTCCTGGGCCTCCGGCAGCGTCCCTGTGTTCCGGCGGTCGCTCCCTTAGCAGAAAGTGGTTCAGGGGCCTCGTGAGGCTTTGCCGTCCTCTCTGTTCCTGTGGAATTCTTTTTATATTTTATGCTTTTCATTTTGTATTGGGGTAAAGCCGATTAGCCAACGGTGTTGTGACGGTTTCAGGTGAAGAGCGAAGGGACTCAGCCATGCATGTACATGCATCCGTTCTCCCCCAGACTCGCCTCCCCGCCACTTAGCAATGAGCAGAGTTCTCTCTGCCACACAGTAGGTCCTTGTTGTTGATCCATTTTAAATATAGCCGTGTGTACACGTCCATCCCAAACTCCCTAACTATCCCTTTGTTCATCCTTCCCTTGGGCAACCATAAGGTCCTTCTCTGTGTGTGAATCTGTTTCTGTTTTCTTGTGGAATTCTTGCTCTGGGTCCCTAAGATGCACCATGAAAGTGAAGTGTTAAGTCACTCGTCGTGTCTGACTCTTTGTGACCCCATGGACTGTACACCCCAGGCTCTTTTGTCCATGGGATTCTCCAGGCAAGGATACTGGAGTGAGTTGCCACTTTCTCCTCCAGGGGATCTTCCCTACCCAAGGATCGAACCTGGGTCTCCCGCTTTGCAGGCAGATTCTTTACCATCTGAGCCACCAGGGAAGCCCCAAGATGCACAATGAAGACAGCCTAAGCTCCCTGCCCGGCTCTGACGTCCATTCCCCAATCACTTGTTGCTGAGGAACCCCTTCTAAAACTCTGAAGAACTTTTCCTGTCTGCTTCTCTTTTTTCTCCTGCAGAAACCCTCGCCCAGGTAGACTGGTATGGCATCAGAGCTAGTTGTCCCCTCAGAAGTATCGAGAATCATTCTGGTCTTTGAATGGGAAGAGTATAGCCCAGGAAGTGGCTTCCACATCCACGTTGGTTTCTCTCATTCCCATCTGAGATTACGCTGGCGTGAACGGAGTTCTAAGGTCCGGCTTCCTGATTTCCTACAGATATTTAACCAGTGCTCGGGGAAGTCTGATCTGTCGTGCAACGTTATATTTCACTGTCTCTAAGAGATGAAGTGATGGAAATGGCAACCCACTCCAGTAGTCTCACCTGGGAAATCCCTTGGACAGAGGAGCCTGGCGGGCTACAGTTCATGTACCCACAAAGAGTTGGACACGACTGAGCGACTAAGCAATAAGGACAACGAAGGGAGGAAAAGTTAGGTGGGCAGGAACGCAAGCCACAAGGGGAGGAAGAATGCTCAGAGCTTTGTCCCTCCTGCCCGAGGGGTGGGGTGGTCACTGCCAGTGTCTGATCTGTTAAATGAGCGGTTAGTGTATTGATCCCTATGGTTCGTTTCTCCTGTTTATTGGTATTTAATGTGTGAAATTGCAGTATGAATTAATGAAGGAGGGAAGGATCTTTCAGTAAATGCCTTGGATACAACTCACTAAATATTTGAAAATAAGCCCATTTAGATTCTCATGGAGCATCATAGCTGAAAATAAATGTAAGATCTAAGAGTTAAAAATGTATAAAATTAGGGGTGAAACAAGCAAATGTGTATCCGTTTTCTGCAGGACAAGAATTAAGGGTGGAAGGAAGACTTCTAAGCTTAAACTTTCTGAGAGAAATCACAGTTCTTACTCAGTAATAATTTAAGGCTCTAATAAGCCAAAAATACAGGGCTTCCCTGGTGGCGCAGATGGTAAAGAATCTGTCTGCAGTGCAGGAGACTCGGGTTCAATCCCTGGGTTGAGAAGATCCGCTGGAGAAGGGAATGGCAACCGCTCCAGTATTCTTGCCTGGAGAACTCCATGGACAGAGGAGCCTGGTGGGCTACAGAGCATGGGGTCTCAAAGAGTCAGACAAGACTGAGCGAAATGCTTTGACCTTTGACCGTTTGGACTGTAAAATTGGTCACTAAATGAAAGGGGTAAGATGTGTGTTCTGTTTAATATATGACGAGCTCGTGCAAGTCAAAGTGCAAGAGATAAATGAACAAAAAATCCACTTCACTTGCGGCTCCCAAAATACATATTAAAACAGTGAGACGCAACTTTTAAAGTACAAAATGTTAGTCTGGTTTTTGTTGCTTTTAAATGAGAATTCTTATTGTTGACAAACGTGGTTGAATGGGTACTTTTGTAAATTGTTGGTAAGAACATAAATAGCTATAAACTTTTTGGAAATCAATTTGGCAAAATTTACCAGATGCTTTAAGATGTTTATTCCTTGGGCCCAGAAATCCTGTGTCTAAGAATTTATTCTAAAGAAATTACCATAATTCAGGGGGAAAAAACTTTATAACCGGACTTGCTATTAAATAGTTGTCATGTTCAATTCAGTTCAGTTCTGTCGCTCAGTTGTGTCTGACTGCATGGCAGACTTCCAGGTCCATCATCAGCTCCCGGAGTTTACTCAAACTCAAGTCCATTGAATCCGTGATGCCATTCAACCATCTCATCCTCTGTCGTCCCCTTCTTCTCCCTCCTTCAATCTTCCCCAGCATCAGGGTCTTTTCCAATGAGTCAGTTCTTTGCATCAGGTGGCCAAAGTATTGGAGCTTCAGCTTCAGCATCAGTCCTTCCAATGAATATTCAGGACTGATTTTTTTTGAGGATTGACTGGTTTGATCTCCTTGCAGTTCAAGGGACTCTCAAGAGTCTTCTCCAACACCGTTCAAAAGCATCAACTCTTTGACGCTCAGCTTTCTTTGTTATTTACTAATAAAAAGACAAAAGAACAGTAAATAAAACAACAATGAGGTGATAAATTAACAGTTATGATACATCCAGTGTAGCTACTAGATTATTTGTATTGTGATAAGGACATTGAAAATGATCTCATTGAAGGTTAATAAAAGGGCATATAAAATTGATTTAATGTTAAGACCTCAGCTATATTTAAAAACTAAAAGCCTCTGCAACGGTTTTATCTAGCATAGAAAAAAAAAAAAGCCAGTGCATTCACCAAGGACTAGAAGAAAGGAAACCCAAAATGTCAATAGCTGTTATAGGTGGTAAAGTTTTTACATTTTAGAACTACAGATTTTTTATAATGAATGTGAATTACTGTTATAATGGGAGAAATTGCCTTTAAAAAATTTCTTGGTTTAAGTGGCTGACTCAGTGAGAGTAATTTTCTTTACTTTTACCAGATTTTATTTTAATAGAAGATTCTTTGTTTAAAAAAAGTCAACTCTTCCTCAACCAACATCTGAACTCCCCTACTGGGGTTTAAGTAGGTAATTTGCTTTCATTTCAGTTATTTTCATGTCAATTTGGTACATTGCTTCATACAATTTCAGTGTTTTAGAAGAAAAGGATTCTATGCTTGGTTACAGGATATAATGGTTTAGAAAGAAATTCTGTGCGTTTATCTGCATGACTTCTTAGGGAGAATAAATTGTTGGGTCATCTGCTCTATTCTTATGGTAATGGGAAAGAAACAGGACTTTCCCAGTTCCTGCTATCCTTTGGTACATTTTGTTTGACAATTCAGGGTTATTGATATGGAGACTAAATTATATTAGGTCATCTAGAGATTTTGGTTGAACCAACATCTACTAACCATCTATTTATTTTGTAAGAAGTGTAAGAGTGGGGATTCATCGCAGTCCCTGGAAATAATTACTCAGTAAGTTCTTTAGTTTATTTAACCTGATCAGTCAGTCAGTTCAATCGCTCAGTTGTGTCCGACTCTTTGCGACCCCATGGACTGCAGCACACCAGGCCTCCCTGTCCATCACCAATTCCTGGAGCCTACTCAAACTCATATCCATTGAGTCGGTGATGCCATCCAAACATCTCATCCTCTGTCATCCCCTTCTCCTTCCGCCTTCAACCTTTCCCAGCATCAGGGTCATTTCCATTGAGTCAGTTCTTCACATCAGGTGGCCAAAGGATTGGAATTTCAGCTTCAGCATCAGTCCTTCAAATGAATATTCAGGGTTGATTTCCTGTAGGATTGGCTGGTTGGATCTCCTTGCTGTCCAAGGGACTCTCAAGAGTCTCCTCCAACTCTGCAGTTCAAAATCATCAATTCTTCAGCGCTCAGCTTTCTTTACAGTCCAACTCTCACATCCATACATGACTACTGGCAAAACCATAGCTTTGACTAGACAGACCTCTTTGGCAAAGTAATGTCTCTGCTGTTTAATATGCTGTCTAGGTTGCTCATAGCTTTTCTTCCAAGGAGCAGGCGTCTTTTAATTTCATGGCCGCAGTCACCATGATACTGACCCACATAAAACATGGAGCAGGGCTCTGTAAGCATCCGCTGTGCTTGCTTTCAGAAGTCTAATGCAGTGATGTAAACAAAGCCATAACAATAAATATGAAGCAGTGAAGTTTTGATGTATGGATGAATGAATAGCTTGGTGGACAGATGATCTCATGAATGAATTAAGTTGTGGGTGGGTGAATGAATGCTTGCCTGAATCCCAGAAAACCTGTCCAGATGCTGCTTAACAGAAGTTGGGAAGAAAGTCACCACTTTCCCCGGGCATCCTCTAGTCCTGAACGTTGTGACTCAGGAACATAGAAAAAGAGGAGGAGAAAGACAGGGCCCTCCTCTGTGTCCTATCACTGCTGTTATTAATGAAACTTTTCGAGGAATAACCAGTCCATAATGACCCTGAAAGCATCGTTCACCGCTGAGTACTTCAATATTTTGTGGTCATATTTCAGATCTATCGAGAAACAAGGATACTGTAAGTCAACTTATTTTGGGCGCTCACAGCCAGCAGTTCTGACTTCAATAAATGATTCATGTCAGGAAAGCGTCTAAGTGCCTTTGTTTTCTAGCAAGTCTCACTTCGGGTCCATTATGCATGAATCAAGTCAGAGGAATTGCCTGGGCTCATTGACATCCCTTTATGAAAATCAGAGAAATGAGATTTAAAATCCAGCCTTATCATCAATCACCCACCGCCCCACCCTCCTTACCAGAGCATGAGGGTGGGCAACAGCACCGTCTCCAAGAACTCGAGGGTCAAGTGTGCTTAACGAGCAGTGAGGGCCATGGAGAGGGACCCGCCGAGAGAAAGAGCCCGTTGGCTAGTGTCTGTGATGCAGAAGAAAAAGAAGGCCAGGATTCCTTTCTTTTTCTTTCTTTTTGTGCTCATCCCTCCCTCAAGTTAGCTCTTCTGAGGCCCCACCTGCAAAGAGCTCTGCTGATCATGACAGAGCCAGCAGGGTGCTTCCTCCCCACCCTACTCCCTGGTAAGGACCCGTAAATGGGTAAGGACCCGTGATGCTGCTGCTGCTGCTGCTGAGTCGCTTCAGTCGTGTCCGACTCTGTGCGACCCCATAGACGGCAGCCCACCAGGCTCCTCTGTCCCCAGGATTCTCCAGGCAAGAACACTGGAATGGGTTGCCATTTCCTTCTCCAATGCATGAAAGTGAAAAGTGAAAGTGAAGTCGCTCAGTCGTGTCCTACTCTTCGCGACCCCATGGACTGCAGCCTACCAGGCTCCTCCATCCATGGGATTTTCCAGGCGAGAGTAGGAGTGGGGTGCCATTGCCTTCTCCGAAGGACCTGTGTGGACATCCATAAATCAGAAGCATTCCAGTGCATGGCGTCTGGCCCAGTGGCCCCATTTCCCACTTTCCGAGCCATAAAATCGAGAGTGCTGCAGGCACCTAAGCACCCTCAGGAGAGCCCTTGCACGTCCTTATGTCTTTGAAGTCTCCCACCACCCGTGTGGGCTCAGTGCGTATGCCAGATTCTCCCGTTAACAGAGGAGGGAGCTGAGATTTCTAGAGGCCAGTCACCGAGGTGATACAGACACAAAGATAGATGCTCAAGTTTCAGACTCAGCCCCAACTCAATCCTGCTGCCTCCTCTTCTGCTTTTATTGCTTCAACCACTAAAAGAGTCGTCATTTCTGGGTTCCCTGGTCCAATTGTCACGTCCCAGTGCAGAGTACCTTCCCGGACATTTAATGCCCCTTGACTTGCATTTACACCTTTAGCGGCTATGCATCGCTTCCCATGGGCTTTCCTGGTGCTTCAGCAGCCAAGAGTCCACCTGCAGTGCAGGAGACATGGGTCTGATCCCTGGGTCAGGAAGATTCCCCTGGAGAAGGAAATGGCAACCCACTCCAGTATTCTTGCCTGGAGAATCCCATGGACAGAGGAGCCTGATGGGTTACAGTCCATGGGGTCCCACGAGTCGGACACGACTTAGCGACTGCACCATAGCGTCCCATGCCCACGTGGTCTTGTGATCTGGTCTTCAAGCTCTGGCTACTGTCACGTCACATCTGCTTGGCTTTCTGAGATGGCCTATCTCTGGTGCTTGGGGTTTCCCTAGAGCTGGCAGTTTGGCCACGTGTCTGCGGCTGGGGACCTCTGCTGGTAACAAGCCCATGTGCCCATGGGCATGTTTCAGCCTGTGCGTGATGGAGCTGGTGACCCAGACAGACCAGGGGGCTAGGCCAGAAGGAGTGGAGAGATTTGGGCCATCTTCTCATCTTTCCTGGAAAACGATACCAGAGGCTGTGTTTGGTTGCCTCTGATTCGTGGCATCCCCACAGTGTCCTGACCTGGCCGTCCACAGACCACGTGCGTTGTGTGTCCATATGGGGCCGGGCTTAAAGGTTAGAGCTCCTCAGTACTGGAAAGGTTAAAGTTGCAGCCCTTCCTGCAGTGGGTATTGAGCATGAAAATTATAAGCGTAAGGAAATTTCCAACAAAGCTTTGAATTTGCTGTAAGCCTTTATTTAATTTAATTTTTATTTTTAAAAATATTTTTACTGATTAATTTATTTGGCTGCGCTGGGCCTTAGTTGTGGCATGAGGCATCTTTAAGTTCTGGCATGTGGGATCTAGTTCCTGGACCAGGAATCGAACCTGGGCCCCCAGCATTGGGAGCCTGAAGTCTTAGCCGGTGGACCACCAGGGAAGTCTCACAAGTCTTTAATTTCAAAGACTTTTATTTTTACTGCTTTTCAGTTTATTCTGAAATATTGAAGAGCAGGTTTTATGAAAAAAGAAAAATGCAGGTGTTGTGATGTGCCGGGGACCCAAGCACGTGTCTGTCTGCAATAGTAACCAGCTCCAGGTTCACACTGCTCAGAAGTCTGCGCACCCCAGGCTGCTCCCTTGGCGGGGCAGATGCAGCTTGTATCCACTTATCCTTTACACAGCCCATCTGGTCTGGCCAGAGCTGTGTCCTCAGCTCTTTGTTGTAAGGCTCTCTGAGGTCAGGGAAATAACTGGTTTATTCACAGGGCACCAAAGTGATGAGGGTCTGGGTCTTGTCAATGCCAGTTTTTACTTCTCCTCCACGAGGTTAGAAAACGGTTCATCTTTACTGTGTGTTCAACTCATTTCTTTTCAGTTTATTTTACGGCAGTATAGTTGATTCACAGTGCCGCGTTAGTTTCTACTGCAGAGTGAGGTGATTCGGTTATACAGACACACATGTTCTTTTTTGGGTTCTTTTCCATTTTGGTTTATCACAGGATATTGAATCTAGTTGCCTGTGCTATGCGGGAGGACCTTGTTGTTTATCCACCCTATACAAGACAGTTTGCATCTGCTAACCCCCAACTCCCAGTCCATGCCTTCCCTAGCCCCTCTCTCCTCCTGGCCCCCTTGGCAACCACAGATCTGTTCTCTATGTGAGTCTGTTTCTGTTTCCGAGGTAAGTTCATTTGTGTCACATTTTATATTCCACACACAAGTGATAGCATCTGGTATTCGTCATTCTCTTTCTGACTTCACCTGGTATGATAATCTCCAGGTACAACCATGTTGTTACAGATGGCATTATTTCATTCCTTTTTATGGCTGAGTAGTATTCCATTATATCAGTTCAGTTCAGTTATTCAGTGGTGTCTGACTCTTTGTGATCCCATGGACTGCAGCACACCAGGCCTCCCTGTCCTTCACCAACTCCCGAGGCTTGCACCAACTCACGTCCATTGAGTCGGTGAAGCCATCCAACCATCTCATTCTCTGTCATCCCCTTTTCCTCCTGCCTTCAATCTTTCCTAGCATCAGAGTCTTGTCTAATGAGTCAGTTCTTCACATCAGGTGGCCAAATATTTGAGCTCTAGCATCAGTCCTTCCAATGAACACCCAGGACTAATCTCCCTCAGGATGGACTGGTTGGATCTCCTTGCAATCCAAGGGACTCTCAAGAGGCTTCTCCAACACCACAGTTCAGAAGCATCATTTCTTTGACCCTCAGCTTTTTTTATGGTCCAACTCTCACATCCATACATGACTGCTAGAAAAACCATAGCTTTGACTATATGGGCCTTTGTCGGCAAAGTAATGTCTCTGCTTTTCAGTATGCTGTCTAGGTTTGTCATAGCTTTTCTTCCAAGGAGCAAGCATCTTTTGATTTCATGACTGCAGTCACCATCTGCAGTGAATTTAGAGCCCAAGAAAATAAAGTCTGTCACTGTTTCTATTGTTTCCCCATCTGTTTGCCATGAAGTGATGGGACCGGATGCCATGATCTTAGTTTTTTGAATATTGAGTTTTAAGCCAACTTTTTCACTCTCTTCTTTCACTTTCTGCCATAAGGGTGGTGTCATCTGCATATCTGAGGTTATTGACATTTCTCCCAGCAATCATGATTCCAGCTGTGCTTTATCCAGCCCAGCATTTTGGATGATGTACTCTGCATATAAGTTAAATAAACAGGGTGACAATATACAGCCTTGACATACTCCTTTCCCAGTTTGGAACCAGTCCATTGTTCCATGTCCGGTTCTAACTGTTGCTTCTTGACCTGCATACGGATTTCTCAGGAGGCAGGTAAGGTGGTCTGGTATTCCCATCTCTTTAAGAATGTTCCACACAGTCAAAGGCTTTGGCGCAGTTGATAAAGCAGAAGTAGATGTTTTTTTTTCTGGAACTCTCTTGCTTTTTCGATGAGTCAGTGGATGTTGGCAATTTAATCTCTGGTTCCTCTCCCTTTTCTAAATTCAGCTTGAACATCTGGAAGTTCTTGGTTCACATACTGTTGAAGGCTGGCTTGGAGAATTTTGAGCGTTACTTTGCTAGTGTGTGAGACAGGTGCAATTGTGTGGTAGTTTGAACATTCTTTGGCATTGCCTTTCTTTGGGATTGGAATGAAAACTGACCTTTTCCAGTCCTGTGGCCACTGCTGAATTTTCCAAATTTGCTGGCATATTGAGTGCAGCACTTTCACAGCATCATTGTTTAGGATTTGAAATAGCTCAGCTGGAATTCCATCACCTCCACTAGCTTTGTTTGTAGTGATGCTTCCTAAGGGCCACTTGACTTCACACTTCAGGATGTCTGGCTCTAGGTAAGTGATCACACCATTGTGGTTATCTGGGTAATTAGGATCTTTATGTACAGTTTTTCTGTGTATTCTTGCCACCTCTTCTTGATATCTTCTGCTTCTGTTTGGTCCATACCATTTCTGTCCTTTATTGAGCCCATCTTTGCATGAAATATACCCTTGGTATCTTCAGTTTTCTTGAAGAGATCTCTAGTCTTTCCCATTCTGTTGTTTTCCACTGTTTCTTTGCACTGATCACTGAGGAAGGCTTTCTTATCTCTCCTTGCTATTCTTTGAAACTCGGCATTCAAATGGATATATCTATCCTTTTATCCTTTGCCTTTTGCCTCTGTTCTTTTTTCAGCTATTTGTAAGGCTTCCTCAGACAACCATTTTGCCTTCCTTTTTCTTGGGGATGGTTTTGATCACCACCTCCTTAACAATGTTATGAACCTCTGACCATAGTTCTTCAGGCACTCTGTCTATCAGATCTAATCCCTTGAATCTATTTGTCACTTCCACTGTGTAGTCGTAAGGGATTTGATTTAGGTCATACCTGAATGGTCTAGTGGTTTTCCCTACCTTCTCCAATGTAGTTGGCTATAAGGAGTTCATGATCTGAGCCAGTCAGCTCCCGGTCTTGTGTTCCCATTGTATTTGTACACATCTCTAGCCATCATCTGTTGACAGACATTGGGTAGCTGCTTTTGTGAAGAGTATTGCTGTGAACATAGGGCTGCACTTATCTTTTCAAATTGTAGTTTTCTCTGGTTACATGCCCAGGAGTGGGATTGCTGGATCAGATAGGAACACTTCCTTTAGTTTTTTGAGGCGCCTCCATACTGTTTTCCTCAACTCATTTCTTTCATTCAATCTATGGGAACTGACAGGTGTTACCCATCATTGTGGGCCTCCCAGGTGGGGTGGGGCTGCAGAACCCGCCTGCCAAGGCAGGTGACATGAGAGACGTGGGTGCGATCTCTGGGTGGGTAGATCCCCAGGAGCAGGGCACGGCAACCCACCCTGGTATTCTTTCCTGGAGGATCCTATGGATGGAGGAGCCTGATGGGCTACAAACCTGAGGGTCGCAAAGAGAAGGACATGACTGGAGCAAGTTAGTACGCATCCATCATCAGGAAGAGAGCCTCAGAACTGATGGCTCTGAAAGTACCTTCTTTCGTTCAGGAACAGAGACACAATAACTTCATTAAAACTTGTGAATGGACTTCGGTGGGGTCGTACACGTCCACTTTTGGTTCAGAGTCATTCCGGATGGTGTGGGTGTCTGAAAGAGAAGTTCAGATGTGGAAAATCTCATGAAAACCAGCAAAAGGAATGACTCGTGAGAGCCACAAGCAGAAAGTTTAGTAAGAAAAGATGGTAGCTGGTTTGGGGCTGGGAGGCGGAGAACGGCTGAAGGAGGGTGCATGTGACCGGTACCCTGGTTGCAGAGAGGACACAGGCGCCCAGCGGCCTGGGCTGGCTGCTGCATCTCCTAGATCCTGGAGGTGGGATTATCGCCTCCATTAAACAGATGCGGAAACTGAGGCTCAGATGTGCCAAGTTTGTTTCCCAAGGTCTCAGAGTGGGCGGATGGAGTCGACGCCGGCGGCTGCCTGCTGAGGGTCCCCCTTGGGCTGGGTGCCTTGGCCCCGCGGCTCTGTCACGGCCGGAGTGGGAGGGAAAGAGGTGGGCAGTGTGGTGAGACCGCTGTCCTGACCACGTTGCCGTGGTGACGGGAGGACTCAGAAGGAGGTGGTTTCTAAACTGAACAAAGCTCTCTTTTCTGTGTCTGGTGCCAACTGGTGATGCACGTACCTCACACCCGCTCCCGTGGGCCCAGAGCTGGTCGCTGGCCATCTCCCCGGCCTTTCTCTTCTTCGGCCTCCATACATTTTCCGCCTTCACAGGTGTGTGACTGAGCGGATAGCCACGCCATGTGGCAGCAAGACGGGTGTGAAGATCACAAGGGTCTCCGTTTAGCCTCCATTTTTTAAAAGATTTCATGATTGATTGGCATAGACTCAAAACAGAAATGTGGCTGTTTCCCCACTTGGAAGATTACTTTTCCTCATCTCATTTCAGTTTTGGGTTTCGTGATATGAGAGTTGTATCAGGACTTCATGCAATTTTTTTGGAAACTTCCAGAGATTGAACATAATTTAGAAATGTGTTTTAGACTGAGTATCTTATAGTTCATGCATTGGACTTCCAGGGATTGAACATCGTTTAGAAATGTGTTTTAGACTGAGCGTCGTATAAAGTGGTTCACACGCTCTCGGTTGTTGGAGTTGCAGTTAGGCACCAGCCCGCTTGGCTGCCCCAGTGCCGCGATGTCAGAGCTCTTGGCTCCCAGGAACAGCGGGAGAGCCAGACGGGGTTTGGAGCCGGCAGGCATTCCACCTGGAGGGAAGGCGCGACCTGGGGCTTTGCAGGACCGACTGGTGTGGCAGTGACTGAGACTCCCGATCAGCCCAGCGACAGGGGACCAGGAGTTGAAACAAGGAACCAGGTTCATGAGATAAGGCCAAGTGCATGTGGAGTGCAGCTGCCGCGGACTTCCTGTGTTAAAAGCAGCCTAGCCTGAGCTGGGGTTTCAGACATTTACTCCCTATTTGACCTTTGCACATTACCTAGTCTTACTATGGGTGGCTCAGATGGTAAGGCATCTGCTTACAGAGTAGACCAGGGTTCAATCCCTGGATCGGGAAGATCCCCTAGAGAAGGGAATAGCTACCCACTCCAGTATTCTTGCCTAGAGAATTCCATGGACAGAGGAGCCTGGTGGGCTACAGCCCACAGGGTCACAAAGAGTGGGACATGACTGAGCAACTAACACTGTCTTTGACTAGTCTCACTAAACCTCAGCTTCCTTATCTGTAAAATGGAGATAACAATGTCTTCCAGAGTGGGTTTTGGTGACAGCTATTGAGATAATGTGTGTGTAAAACATTCAGTAGACTTACTCTGCTGCCCTGGTTACCGTTCAGGAGGCCTGAAATTTCACTCCAGATATTTCAATCTTGTAGATGCCAGAGCTACGAAAGGCCTTAGAGAAGGCTTCATTTAGTTCCTTTTATCTTTGCTTTTTCTCATGACAGGAAAAGTTACCTAGGTTATCCATCTGGGTTTAGCTGAGCCCTGGTTTCCTTGGATTGCAGTTAAAACTCTTTAGCATTTGTTTTTCTCTTATAAGCTGCTCAGAAACAACTATTAAACTTAGAAACTTCAGTTTTCTGCAGACTTATGTTTTTATTATCCTAAAATTAGATTCTGGAAAGAGACTGAGAGTTATTTATTATCGGATGTAATGAAAAAGTTGAGTATGATTTATGACTTCTCCGGAGTTTGGTTTGTTTTAATGGACTTCATGGAGAGTACGGGAATATTAGACAAAGGACTGATCCATCAAATTTTAAATAAGCTAATTTTATAGAGGCTTCTGCCAGCCCATTAGACAGTGATCATTTTTAAATTGAGGAATATTTTAGTTAGAGATGGTCCCCGAGGCAGTTGGATTCAGGGCAGAACACTTTCTCTTAGGTTTTGTTTTGGGCCGTGGGCCAGTGTAACTCCCAGGAATCCAAAAACTAAATTTATCCTTGTTTCTCAGGAGGAAGTGCCGAGTGGCTGCCTCAGGCTGCCACAAGTCATTTGCTGCCCTCTTGGAGATTTTTGCTAAATGTATTTAACCTAAAGTAGGACTCGCGATCTGAAAACTGGATGACGGGAACACCCTTCCCCTCACCTCGCCTGGGTCGGAACCGGCACCCCTTTCCTGCAGGTACCCTGTCCCTGGATATTTTCTGCCTTCAGACCCCAAGTCCTGGTCCAGGAACACACCCACAGAGATAACAGCTGGTGTTATCTTCCCCGGTGACTCAGACGATCAAGAATCTGCCTGCAACACAGGAGACGTGAGTTCGATCCCTGAGTTGGGAAGCTCCTCTGAAGAAGGGAATGGCTACCCACTCCAGTATTCTTGCCTGGAGAATCCCACGGACAGAGGAGCCTGGCGGGCTATGTTCCATGGGGTCTACAAAGCGTCAGACACAACTGAGTGACTAACACACAGTGTTTTTTTAGAGTTGTGACTATTCTGTCTTTATATAACTTGGTGACCTTTATCTCAATATCATAACGGAGATGTATCCATGTTGTTCTTCAGCCACCCAGTCAAGCCCGGTTCTTTGCGGCCCCATGGACTGCAGCACTCCAGACCTCCTTGTCCCTCCCCATCTCCTGAAGTTTGCCCCAGTTCATGTCCATTGCATTGGTGATGCCCTCCGGCCATCCCATCCTCTGCCGCCCTCTTCTCCATCTTACGACAAACCTATTATGCTGCAACGTTGTCTATTTGATTGTGTGGGTTTCCCATAATTCACTCGATTGTTTCCTCCTGTCAGAAATGTAAGTGGTTTCTAATTTTGGGTCCTTCTAAATAATACTGGTTGAATATCTTGGTGCAGAGAGAATTTTCTGAAAGCTAATTTTATCCTTGAGAGAGGTTGTCAAAGGTTGGTTTACGACATCAAAGGTTGGTGAAGATGCTGAGATCATTCTCTGTATATTGCATCGCTTTCTGAAAGCTGCAGTGGTTGTTCTCACACCGAGAATGGGTCCTGATTTACCTCGTCACATTTAAAATGGTGTATTACTCATTTTAGTTTGGAATATAAAAAATAGTATTGTTTAAATTAGCATTTCTTTGGTTTCTTTTCTGTTTTGTGAACAGAGTTCTGGTGTTTGGGATCAAAAGAGCCTAAATAAGGGGTTAAGATTTCAGTGAAGACACTAAATTGATCACGAGCATCACAGAGATTCCACTTGGAGTGATTTCTTTGGAAGGAAGCTTTGGCTTCTTCAGAAACCCTGACCTGGTTTAGTTTTGTCATGTACAGGTACCAAAAAGCCAGACAACATCTTTAAAAACAAGCTAGTGAGAGAGTTCATCCTGTTTCCAGTTTAATCTCTTCCTGAGTGTGTCTGAAGTTCATGCTTATTTAATGGTTGCAGAATGTTGACCAGGGCAGAGACTTAAATCTTAACTAGATTTTAACTCAGGTCCTCCTAGTCATTGTCAAACTGGATGTTTTACACTGAAGCTTGGTGTGCATCTTTAGAGAAGGATGCAGGCTGAGTTCTCTGGTGGTGAGGTTTTGAGCTGCTTTTACAGATTCTTCCACGGATGGTGGGCAGGCAGCACATGCTGCTGTCTGTATTCCCATGCCTCGTCCTGCAGGAGTCCCAGGAAGCAAAGCTCTGCCGTGTTTGCATACCCGCTTCTCTGCACTATACAGTTTCAGGGTGGAAATCTGCGTGGGAAACACAAGGCTAATGAAAGCATCCTGCTGGCTGGCACTTCTCCTTATTCTGAAATCCACTTCGTCATCCCCACGCTGTGCCAAGACTGTGCCTGGTTAAGAGGGTAGTTTTGGTGAGTGGATCACGCCCCATTTCAGAGTCACTAGCAGTAAAGGACAGGTTAGAGTGAAAACGAACGGGGGAGGAAATGTCCTAACATGCTTCATGGTAAATGAAAGGAAACATCAGACTCTAGATATGGAGTGAGAAGGAAACTGATTTATATCTTTGGCTTTCCCAAGGATGCCAAAGTGGTACATCTTAGCTGCTCCCTCCTTGCTTCTTCTTTTTTTTAAATTATTTATTTTTTAATGCATTTTTGGCTGCACTGGGTCTTCATTGCTTTGTGTAGGCTTTCTCTAGTTGTGGTGAGTGGGGGCTTCTCTTTGTTGCGGAGCTCAGGCTTCTCACTGCAGTGTCTTCTCTTGTTGAGGAGCACCAGCTCCAAGGTGTGTGGGCTTCAGTAGTTAACGGCTCCCAGGCTCCCAGGCTTTCTTATACTTGAGCTTTACGGCAATGTCGTGTTGGAGATATTGTTCGGATTTCACAGAGGAGGAAGCTGGGGGCTGTAGAAGTTCAGTAGCAGATGGAGCTAGAAGGTGGCTGAGCCCGGGTTTTTGGCCAGAGCTGCCTGATTCAAATGTTCCTGCAAAGATCCCTCCCCTCTGGCACCCTCACCGTAACAGTGCTTGGAGTCCAGGTGGTCTCAGGTTGCCTGCACGTTCCAGAACTTCTCTGGTTGACGGGTTGGATTTCCACCTTTCCACTCACCTGATGGGCGAGCCCGCCCTGTAGTCCTTCCTCTTGCCGGCAGGTACCAGCTCCATCACCCTGGGAGCGCTATTCTCTGGCTGTATCTAACCATCAGCAGGGATGCTGGGAAATGCATACATCGGGCTCTGTGCCCCGGAAGGGGGAGGATCTCATGCTAGAAAAGAACAACAAACACCAGGAAGAAAAGAGAAACCACCCATAACCCTTTCACTGAAAGTCAGGGGAAACGGTGAAGAGCTTTAAAATGCTTTCTCTTTACCTGTTTTCATCACGGGTCAGGTCTTTATCCCATCCATTCTCAGCTGCTGCTCTGTCGTGTCTCTGACTCTCTGCAACCCCAGGAATGTAGTCTGCCAGGCTCCTCTGTCCATGAAATTTTCCAGGCAAGAATTCTGGAGTGGGTTGCCATTCCTTTCTCCAAGGGATCTTCCTGACCCAGGGATGGTACCCGGGTCTCCTGCATTGCGGGCAGATTCTTTAGCATCCTCAGCATGCCACTAAATTGGCAAATTACAGTAGAGAGAAAGTGCGCCTTTAGTGAAGAAGGATAGGAGGGTCCCTCTCCCTCCAACTTCAAACTGGAAAAAGTTTAAGACCTACAACACATAATTCACCCACTAGACACTCCTGGCCCCCTGCCCGAGTAATTTAGCCTTGTCTCTCTTTATTAATGAAAGTGAAGTTGCTTAGTCATGTTTGACTCTTTGCAGCCCCATGGTGGACTGTAGCCCATCAGGCTCTTCCATTGATGGAATTTTCTAGGCAAGAGTACTGGAGTGGGTTGCCATTTCCTTCTCCAGGGGATCTTCCCAACCCAGGGTTCAAACCTGGGTCTCCCACATTGCAGGCAGATGCTTTACCATCTGAGCCACCAGGGAATCCCTTTATTAATGAGTCCTAAAGGCTATGGTTTTTCCAGTGGTCAGGTATGGATGTGAGAGTTGGATGGTGAAGAAAGCTGAGCGCTGAAGAATTGATGCTTCTGAACTGTGGTGTTGGACAAGACGCTTGAGAGTCCCTTGGACTGTAAGAAGATCCAACCAGTCCATCCTAAAGGAGATCAGTCCTGGGTGTTCATTGGAAGGACTGATTCTGAAGCCGAAACTCCAAAACTTTGGCCACCTGATGTGAAGAGTTGACTCATTGGAAAACACCCTGATGCTGGGAGGGATTGGGGGCAGGAGGAGAAGGGGATGACAGAGGATGAGATGGCTGGATGGCATCACCGACTCGCTGGACATGGGTTTGAGTAAACTCCGGGAGTTGGTGATGGACAGGGAGGCCTGGTGTGCTGCGATTCATGGGGTCACAAAGAGCTGGACACGACTGAGCGACTGAACTGAACTGAGGGCTAAAGTCAATTAAATTGTTTTACAAACTCACAGCACTTCTTTTTTTAATAGTAATAATCTTATTTCTGTATTTACTTTTTACTTTTGGCCGTGCTGGGTCTTTATTGCTGCACAGGCTCTTTCTAGTCACGGAGAGCGTGGGTTTACCCTCTTGTTGCGGTGTGTGGGTTTCACGTTGTGGCTTCTCTTGTTGTGGAGCACAGGCTCTAGGGCACTTGGGCTCAGTGGTTGTGCCAGCTTCGTTGCTCCGTGGCATGTGGCATCTTCCCAGACCAGGGGTCGGACCTGTGTCCACCTGTCTCCAGATGGAGTCTTAACCACTGGCCCACCAGGAAAGTTCTCATAGCATGACTTACCTTACTCTTCATAATAAAATTCCTTCAATACTTTTGTGGGTTTTGCTCCTGAGTATAAATCTGAGAATCAACTGAAGTTTACAAAAATCAATAGCCTCCTTGGAATTTTGGGTGCAATTTACTATTGTTTTTTTTTTGTAGTGAGAAAAACTGAGATTCAGAAAAGTTAACTCATCTGAGGATACATGATCAGTAAGAGGCATAACAGAGCTTCAGACCCCAAGCCCACACCAGTCTAGGAAGGGAATCCGGGCAGAACCACAGCATCCAAGGCCTGTCTGTCTGTCACCCCTCATACCTTGTTCACAATTCCCAAACATCACCGACATTGCGTTGGACCCCCTGGTTCCTGCAGGGCTAGCAAGGATTTTACTAAAGGGCATGTTGGCCCTTGGACTTTTATAAAGAAAAACAACCTTACTTTTTCTTTGTAATGCCCTACTCTGCCTGGAAACTGAGGGAGGCAGCGTTTAATCCCTCACATTTCCAGTGTCAGTTGACTTCCATTTCTAAGTGTTAAATCAACAAAATCAAGGATTTGTCAAATACTCTCCAAACACTAGGTCCCAGAATCAGACTTCTTCTGGCCCAGGCTGTCTGGGAGCTTTTAGAGGCCAATTCAAGGGCAATGAATAAAGCAGGAGGATATTCAACCTCGAACGGTAGCTGCTGCCAAATGGTAACCAACATCCATCACTCTTGTTCATGAGCTCCTGAAAGTCAAGTGCGTTGAGGGGCAACTGGCAGCTTAATGTCTATTCCTTGAGAGTCACTGGGTGTACTGTAACCAGGTGAAGAGTTTGACAGCTTGGAGGTGTCTCGGGGCCGTGCTGTCTGAAAAAGGTCAAAGGTGGGCTTTTCCAGCCCCTGTGGGGTCCTGGTTTTGTGCCAGAGAGCTGGGCTTCTGGGCACATGGACATGAACTGAACTGACTTCAGGGAAATCAGGCCAATGGGGCTTTCGATTCCTCTCAGAAACACACAGGAGTCAGAGCTTGCCTTCCAAATAGTCCAAGCAAGGGTAATGATTTACAGTAAAGCACCTTGTAACTGTCCTTCTGCCCAAGACTGTCCTCAAAACCAGCACAGAGGGACGTCCTTGATGGTCCAGTGGTTTAGAATCTGCCTGCCGATGCCGGGGATATGGGCCAGTCCCGGAGAGGATCCCACACGTCTTGGGGCTGCACAAGCCCGTTCACTACAGTTAGTGATTCTACACCCCAGAGCCCATGCTCTGCCACTAGAAGCCAGCGCAGTGAGAAGCCGGTGGACTGCAACTAGAGAGCAGCCTCCGCGCCCTGCAATTAGAGAAAGCCAGGGCAAAGCAGTGACAACCCAGTGCAACCAAAAATTAAAAAAAACAAACAAACAGCCTAGAAGGCCCGGAAGTAACCCCCGTGCCCTGACTTTGCATAGTTTGGGACTGTGAATTTCACTGAAGAAGCACTGATTTTGCCCCGGGGGTCACCTCTGGGCTGCTCTGCAGAAGGGAGTTCTGAGCCTAAGAGAAGCCCCCGCCTCATTCCCCCAGGATCAAAACTGCCTGAAGCGCTGGAAGCAAAAGAGCTCGGAGGTCCACCTGAATCTGAAGATCAGCTCCTGACTGTGGCAACTTCAGGCAAATTGCCCAAGCGATGGGGCATCTCAGTTTCTTACTGCCAAAAATGGGATGATAATACTATTCATGGGATTCATCTGAGGCTTAAAATGAGATCATATATGTGATACTGTCAAACGGATTTTGGGGGAGGTGTATTATTAGTAAAGATTGTAATGAAGTCTAGGCTCTCCCAACTCTCACTGTTAGAAAGTTCAGTCTGTAATCTCGGCACTTCTTGGGGAGGTTTGCAGCCATGTTCTCGTTCCAGGAGGAGCGAGTCTGCTGTGCGTGATGTTCTCAGCTGTCCTCAACTTATTTTTTCTCTGTCAGAGTGTTTCAACCTCCTGTCTTCAAGCTGTTCCTCAAAGGCTTTATTTGCTTCAGTTCAGTTCAGTTCAGTTGCTCAGCCGTGTCCGACTCTTTTCGACCCCGTGGACTGGAGCATAATAGGCCTCCCTGTCCATCACCAACTCCCAGAGTCTACCCAAACTCAAGTCCATTGAGTCGGTGATGGCATCCAACCATCTCATCCTCTGTCGACTTCTTCTCCTTCTGCCCTAAATCTTTCCCAGCATCAGGGTCTTTTCAAATGAGTCATCTTTTCGCATGAGGTGGCCAAAGTATTGCAGTTTCAGCTTCAGCATCAGTCCTTCCAATGAACACTCAGGACTGATCTCCTTTAGGATGGACTGGTTGGATCTTCTTGCAGTCCAAGGGGCTCTCAAGAGTCTTCTCCAAGACCACAGTTCAAAAGCATCAATTCTTCTGCACTCAGCTTTCTTTATGGTCCAACTCTCACATCCATACATGACCACTGGAAAAACCATAACCTTGACTAGATGGACCTTTGTTGGCAAAGTAATGTCTCTAATTTTTAATATGCTGTCTAGGTGGGTCATAACTTTACCTGAACAGTAATTTCATTTTTCTCTTCAGGGGTTGGAGACTGATGACAGGAAAGTGAGTCTGGCTGTTGTGCATGTTTTGAGTTTCTGTTCGATTTTAGAACTCTTAAGCGTGCATGTGTGTGTGTGTGTGTGCGCGCGCACATCAGGAGTGTGGTAGGGTGGTTCTCTTTCCTTCATAGTTGGTTCTTTGTGTTTACCGACATCTCAAAGTTGATCTCTGTTTAACCTTCATTAAGTCATTCCACAGATAGATATATATATGTATATTTCATAATTTTTAAGTTAATATGTTGTATTTCATTTTTATTCAATTCAAGAAATTATTTTTCTTTTTTCCTTTCTTTGGCTGTTTGACATAAGGGGTCTTAGTTCCCTGATCAGGGATCTAACCTGCTCCCCCTGCAGTGGAAGCTCAGAGTCTTAACCAATGGACCACCAGTGAAAGTGAAAGTCACTCGGTTGTGTCCAACTCTTTGCGACCCCACAGACTATACAGTCCATGGAATTCTCCAGGCCGGAATACTGGAGTGGGTAGCCTTTCACTTCTCCAGGGGATCTTCCCCCCCAGGGATCGAATCCAGGTCTCCCACATTGTAGGTGGATTCTTTACCAGCTGAACCACCAGGGAAGCCCAAGAATACTGGAGTGGGCAGCCTATTCCTTCTCCAGCGAATCTTCCCGACCCAGGAATGGAACCCGGGTCCCCTGCATTGCAGGCAGATTCTTTACCAACTGAGCCATCAGGGAAGCCCCCTGGGCCATCAGAGACATCTCTCTATGTATTTTTAAAATTAAGCTCCAGTTCTGTGGCAGTGTCGGCTCCAAGGGCCAGAGAGATGGTGATGATCTTCAGGATCGTTGTGTGCCCCGGAGAAGGGACAGTCCAGGGCAGAAGGCCAACAGTTGAACTAGTAACACCGTAACTGCAGGGGGTGCCACCCGCCCCACCCCCACCCCCAGCACCACCCCAGGAGTGGCCCCCACTCTCCCCAGGGCAGGCATGCGTGCAGGGAGGTCTCACCAGGAGAAGTGATGTTTGGGCTGAGATCTGGAGATGAGGAGTGGAGGGAAGTGGAGTCTCTGGGGGCAGTATGCAGGCGGGCCGGAGGTCCTAGAGATGCAGACTCTGGTCCTCACTTTCTCCTTAGTGATGGGCGCTGCTGCTTAACCTCTCTGGACCTCATTTCCTTCTCTGTAACAATAGTACCTGCGGGAAATGGCAACCCACTCCAGTATTCTTGCCTGGAGAATCCCATGGACGGAGGAGCCTGGTGGGCTACAGTCCACGGGGTCGCAAAGAGTCGGATACGACTGAGCAGCTTCACTTTCACTAACAGGTGTTAGGATGATCAGAGGAACTAGTCTTTTGAAGATTGATGCTGGGAAAGATCGAAGGCAGGAGGAGAAGGGGATGACAGAGGATGAGATGGTTAGATAGCATCACCAACTCAATGGACATGAATTTGAGCAAGCTCTGGGAGATGGTGAAGGAAAGGGAAGCCTGGTGGGCCGCAGTTCGTGGGATCGCAAAGAGTCAGACACGACTTAGGGCCTCAACAACAACAACAATGTTCTTTTAAAGGGTTGAACTGTGCCCGAGCTAAAGGAAGCACTATATAAATGTTTGCAAAATAAAAAAGAAACCCACACCTGTACAGTGTAATCTTGAGAGCATATTTGTCTTCTGAGAGTGCTTTCCCCCCTGCCTCTAAGAGCGCAGTAACATTTTTTTCTGACGTTTGGCATCGGTGTGTGTTTCAGGCGCTTTCCCGAGTCCCGGCCCCCCACCCCGCTGGCCGTGTTCTGCGGTGGGTGCTCGCTGTCTGGGCGAGGAGCACGTCCCCAGCATGGACCTGGTCGCCTTGCTGAAGTCTCACTTCCTCTGCCACCTCATCTTCTGCTACGTCTTCATTGCCTCGGGGCTCATCATCAACACCATCCAGCTCTTCACGCTCCTTCTCTGGCCGGTTAACAAGCAGCTCTTCCGGAAGATCAACTGCCGGCTGTCCTACTGCGTCTCCAGCCGTAAGCGCCTTCCCTCTGTCCTCTGTGTGTGCGGCTGTTACTGTTAAGACTTTCTGTGCAGGTTAATAGGCTTGCAGTGTATGCTTAGATATGTTGTTTGTGTGTTTCTGTTTGCATCTCTGACAAAATGCAAAATGTTTATTTTTGTCCTCATTCTCAAGCTATTTTTTATATGAGTGATGCCAATAGCACTGCCAAACGCCAGAATTCAACAGACATGGAGGGCTATCCTCTGAAAAGCAAATAGACATTCTGTCTCTGTTTCTTTAGGTTTCCTCCTCGGAAACAATCAGTGTTTGTTCTTCAGTTGCTCAGTCGTGTCCAACTCTTTGTGACCCCATGGCCTACAGCATGCCAGACCTCCCTGTCCGTCACCATGTCCTGGAGTTTGCTCAAGTTCATGCCCATTGAGTCAATGATACTATCCAACCATTTCATTCTCTGTCACCCCGTTCTCCTCCTGCCCTCAATCTTTCCCAGCATCAGGGTCTATTCCAATGAGTTAGTGTTAGTGATTTCTTAGTTATCCTTACAGAAATAGCATATGTATGTGTATGCATATGTTATTTCTATAAGGAAAGACACATGTATGTATGGTTCTTATGTTCGTACATGTAAGCAGGTGAGTCTGTATATGTATAGATACATAAGACATACATGTAGCTCAGATCATGAACTCCTTATTGCCAAATTCAGACTTAAATTGAAGAAAGTAGAGAAAACCACTAGACTATTCAGGTATGACCTAAATCAAATCCCTTACGATTATACAGTGGAAGTGAGAAATAGATTTAAGGGACTAGATCTGATAGACAGAGTGCCTGATGAACTATGAATGGAGGTTCATGACATTGTACAGGAGACAGGGATCAAGACCATCCCCAAGAAAAAGAAATGCAAAAAAGCAAAATGGCTTTCTGAGGAGGCCTTACAAATAGCTGTGAAAAGAAAAGTGAAAGGCAAAGGAGAAAAGGAAAGATATTCCCATTTGAATGCAGAGTTCCAAAGAATAGCAAGGAGAGATAAGAAAGGCTTCCTCAGTGATCAAGGCAAAGAAATAGAGGAAAACAACAGAATGGGAAAGACTAGAGATCTCTTCAAGAAAATTAGAGATACCAAGGGAACATTTCATGCAAAGATGGGCTCAATAAAGGACAGAAATGGTATGGACCTAACAGAAACTGAAGATATTAAGAAGAGGTGGCAAGCATACACAGAAGAACTGTACAAAAAAGATCTTCATGACCCAGATAATCACGATGGTGTGATCACTCACTTAGAGCCAGACATCCTGGAATGTGAAGTCAAGTGGGCCTTAGGAAGCATCGCTGTGAACAAAGCTAGTGGAGGTGATGGAATTCCAGTTGAACTATTTCAAATCCTAAAAGATGATGCTGTGAAAGTGCTGCACTCAGAATGCCAGCAAACATGGAAAACTCACCAGTGGCCCCAGGACTGGAAAAGGTCAGTTTTCATTTCAATCCCTAAGAAAAGCAATCCCAAAAGAATGCTCAAACTACTGCACAATCTATTGCACTCATCTCACACGCTAGTAAAGTGATGCTCAAAATTCTCCAAGCCAGGCTTCAGCGAAACATGAACTGTGGACTTCCAGATGTTCGAGCTGGTTTTAGAAAAGGCAGAGGAACCAGAGATCAAATTGCCAACATCCGCTGGATCATCGAAAAAGCAAGAGAATTCCAGGAAAACATCTATTTCTTCTTTATTGACTATGCCAAAGCCTTTGACTGTGTGGATCACAATAAACTGTGGAAAATTCTTCAAGAGATGGAAATACCAGACCACCTGACCTGCCTCTTGAGAAACCAGTATGCAGGTCAGGAAGCAACAGCTAGAAGCAGACATGGAACAACAGGCTGGTTCCAAATAGGGAAAGGAGGACATCAGAGCTGTATATTGTCACCCTGCTTATTTAGCTTATATGCAGAGTATATCATGAGAAATGCTGGGTTGGATAAAGCACAAGCTGGAATCAAGATTGCTGGGAGAAATATCAATCACCTCAGATGTGCAGATGACACCACCCTTATGGCAGAAAGTGAAGAGGAACTAGAGAGCCTCTTGATGAAAGTGAAAGAGGAGAGTGAAAAAGTTGGCTTAACGCTCAATATTCAGAAAACTAAGATCATGGCATCCAGTCCCATCATTTCATGGCAAATAGATGCGGAAACAGTGGATGACTATTTTTGGGGGCTTCAAAATCACTGCAGATGGTGACTGCAGCCATGAAATTAAAAGACGCTTACTCCTTGGAAGGAAAGTTATGACCAACCAAGGCAGCATTTTAAAAAGCAGAGACATTACTTTGCCAACAAAGATCCATCTCGTCAAGGCTATGGTTTTTCCAGTAGTCACATATGGATGTGAGAGTCAGAGTATAAAGAAAGCTGAGCACTGAAGAATTGATACTGACAGTCCCTTGGACTGCAAAGAGATCCAGCCAGTCCATCCTGAAGGAGATCAGTCTTGGGTGTTCACTGGAAGAACTGATGTTGAAGGTGAAACTGCAATACTTTGGCCACCTGATGTGAAGAGCTGACTCATTGGAAAAGACCCTGATGCTGGGAAAGATTGAAGGTGGGAGGAGAAGGGGATGACAGAGGATGAGATGGTTGGATGGTATCACCGACTCAATGGACATGGGTTTGGGTGGACTCCGGGAGTTGGTGATGGACAGGGAGGCCTGTGTGCTGCAGTCCATGGGGTCACAAAGAGTCGGACATGACTGAGCAACTGAACTGAACTGAACACATACTTTTTAAAACTAAATGCTGGTATAATATATTGTTGGTCTTTCTTGGTTCTTCTCTTTAACTTTTTGAGATAATTGGTGCACATATGATTATAAGAGACAATACAGAGAGATCCCATGCACCCTTCAGTTTCCCCCAATGGTGACGTTTTCCACGTCTACAGTGTAAAATGCCAATAAGAAAACTGACATTGACACAGTCCACCAACCTTATTCGGATTTTTCCTGTTTTATTTACATTCATGTCTCTGTGTGTGTGTGTGCGTGCGCGTGTGTGATTATACTAAACTGTTTTAAACATGACTAATTCAACTGGCCTGAGTTTCAAAAATGAAAATGGTACAAAGTAAATCCAAGTACTGGGATGTCTAGAGATGAGTTTGGTGTTGATTGGCCAGAAATCGATACCTGCTCTCAATAGCACAGAATTCTGTGTGTATCATTACCAATTACATATATGAGTGTGAATATATTTTTTAAAATGAACTCATTCAATTGAAGCAATTAAAAAAATCTCAGCTACGTTCGATATGCCAAGAATTTCAAAATTACAGATATCATTTTGGAACAGTTTCAATGAAGCAATCAGATTTTAATTTGAATCAAAATAATACAGGCTGCATACAGTTATCCAGATGGATTACTACTGATCCAATGAGCTATTTTTGAAACTTTAAGATAGGATCTTATGAGAAAAAGAATAATAGCTACAGCCTCACTTGTAATGTTGCTCTGACTCAGAACTGGCAGATGTGTCTGATACTATTTCTAATGTGGCTTGTGTGCTAGACCTACTGTGTCTTTGGTTGGAGTGTTTTACATAAATGTCTTGAGCATGCTCATAAGATCATAAAGTTGCAGTTGCAAAGAATGTATGTTTAATCTTCATGTCTATGGCCCATTGGGTTGTAGCCACCCATTCGATGCATTCATGCAAATTTGCTAGTCATGCATTTTACTCCGATACTGTTTTTAGTATTGAAGCACCTACCATGGTACAGAAAAGGGAAGAACCTTTCAGGGCAGGACAGAGGCAGCAGGAGAGGTCAGAAACTGACTCGTAACTGAAGAGAAGAGTTTGCATAATCAGGAGGAGATAATTGCCTCAGATTTACTTTATAATTTAAAATGTCTTTTTCCACTAAAGTGTCTATTTAACAAAACTTGTTTAACAAATAATGTTAATTGCACTTTTCATCGAAGCCTGCATTTATATGATTTGCACACACCTACAGAGATTCAAAAATGTGTCAGTTTGCAATTGGGAATCATGGGTACTTGCATTGTTGTGACCTCTGTTGAAATCTCACATGGATGCTTAAGCATTAAATTTTCACTTGGAGTTGAGAAATAAGAGATAAGCTTTGGAATGAGAGTTTCCAAGAGTCTCTGTTTTGCTTTTGGGAGGTAGTGGAGACATGCCAAGTCAATATTCTTTATAAAATATTTATTATTTATTTAATTTGTGTATTTGGCTGCACTGGGCGGGTCTTAGATACAGCACGTGAGAGCTCTGGTGGAGATTAAGATGGGGAACACATGCAGAAAGCAAGGTGAATTTCTCAACATGACAAAAAATTATTTAGCATGATTCTGAATGAAGTGCAACCATCCAAGACCACTGGTGTTTCCCCACCCAGGGTGTCGTGAATGGCCAGCAAGTCTAATTTCACAACAGGGTCAGAAGTACATCGCCAGGTCCCTCCCGTCCCAGGATGTCTCGCCTGTGCTGTGTGTCTGCTGTCCCAGAGGAGAGCTTCCACGGGTTTGGACTGAGCAGATGCAGAAGTCACCTGAAAAGGGAAGGGGGCATCTCTCTGGAGGAGCAGGTCTAGCTTTTGGGAAAGGAGAATGTGGTGGAAGGCGAGGAGGGTGATGCCTCCTGGGTTTGGCTGTGGGCACTCACTATGGTGAGGAATCCACCCCCCCACCCCCGTCTTCTCCAGCATCTCCATTCCTGGCATCCCAGCATGTCTTCGATACAGAGCTGTTCTCTCTCTCTGAACTTGTCCTCTGTAGCTGATAGATCCTTGGAGTGTTTTGCAGCGACAACCAAAGATGTGTAAGAGACAGCCTGTTAGGAAGCCTCATCAGAGGCTGTAGTTCGTGGGCTATTGAACAGCTCAGAATAGAGGTGATCAGGCCCTCTCTGCTTGCTGTCACTGTCCTCCTCTCCAGGTTAAGACAAAAACTCTTCATGTGGTTTAGCGAATCACTCTAAAGCTTAGAAAATCAGCCTCACTCATCATTTCTGCAGCTGACTTTTTAAAGAAAAACAGCAGATAAATTGTTTCCTAGACATGTGAGATCCCGCCATTACCTGCTAACTTTTTAGTAAGGCAGCTGTGTCTGTATGCTTCTTTATTTTTTTTAATGTTTGTCAAGAGCTTGGTGGTGCACTCCGTGAGTCCAAAGTAGTCACCAGCCCTGGCATGTGAAAGGCCCCTGATGTAAATGACAAGTAGAGTCAGTTTCCAGCATGACACACAGCCAGAAAATCTTAGTCTAGTGGCCGGGGCTGTCCTCAGGAAAAACAGCTAGAAAGTTTGTTTGATTTGGATGGCTGCTTTGGGAGGGCTGTTTCAGTTCCTTTTTGCCTCGCTTTGTAGGCCTCTAACCCTGAGAGGCTGAGATAAATGGGCTTAGCATGCTGAATGGTGGGGGTTGGAGGTGGGGTATGGAGCCGACCTCTGCAAGGTGAGGAGGAGGAAGTTACAGGAAGTGGGCTGCCACACAGAATTGTATATTACTTTCCCTTGTACAGAATGTGCGCTTTAGTCTCTAGGGAAAGGTGGTCAAGACCAGCTGGCTCGCTTTCCTTACCCCCGCTGACTCTGTGAGTTTAAAAAAAGCAGAGAAGAGTTAGGAGAACCTGTGAATGGCAGAGGTTTTAAAAGGGGGAGGGGCGGGGAGAGTGGAGGATGACAGCTGACTTCAATGTTCCATGAAGTGCTGGAGACCCAGAGCTACCATCGAGACACCACTCCCCACGCACACACCATCCCCGGTGCCTGGCTTCCAAATTCCGTGCTGTAGCTGCCCACCTCCAACCCTTGAGCCTGGCTCTTACTTTTTCTGGAGCATGATGCTCCTGGATTCCATGGCCATCCGATGCACAGATCTGCTAGGTGCCCCTGATGGCCAGTGGCTGGTGACGCCGAGGAGGGGTCAGAATCTGGAGTGTGGAGATGAAACAAGAACGTCCTGCCCTCCTGCTTATAGACTGTCCCCTTGGGCGAGCCCCACAAACCCTCTGAGTTCAGCATAGAGCAGCAAGATGGATCACAGTGGCTGCTCGAAGAAACGAATGAGATGCTATGTACGAAAGTGCTTCATGAGCTGTTCCAGTTCAGTTCAGTTCAGTTCAGTCGCTCAGTCGTGTCCGACTCTTTGCGACCCCATGAATTGCAGCACGCCAGACCTCCCTGTCCATCACCAACTCCCGGAGTTTACTCAAACTCATGTCCATCGCGTCGGTGATGCCATCCAGCCATCTCATCCTCTGTCGTCCCCTTCTCCTCCTGCCCCCAATCCCTCCCAGCATCAGAGTCTTTTCCAATGAGTCAGCTCTTTGCATGAGGTCGTGAACTGTTTAACACACATCAGTTTAGGATGAAAACTGAAATTTGTATCTGCAGAGGGAAGGAGAATTGCAGAGGGGAGGGTGGCGGGGGCAAGTAAGGCTATCTTCTTTCTTCTCGTTATGGCCGTTTACCTGGTTGGGTACCTTCAAAAAATGAACTACATTTGAATTAAGGGGAAGGAATAGAATTGACCAAATTCCAATATTTTTCTAATAAAGAGTTGGGTTTTTTTTTTTTTTCTTTTTGCACTTGGGAAGATAGTTACTTCTCTTCTTAGCACCTCCCTTCTGTGTTCCCACCCACCCTCCTTGAAGGTTATGGGCTGCTTGATTGGCAGTAGACAGTGGTTGAGCATGAGAGAAGCAAGCTCTATTTTTCCAGCTATAACACTGCTCACAGTTCCTTCCTTGAAACAGACGTCAGTCTTCCTGCTGTTGACAATAATGGACCCCAGGATGCAGAAGTCCCTTCCCAGCTGTGACCCGAGGGTGGGGCTCAGTATCTCAGATGGACAGGCGCCCTCCCTGGAGCCCTGGCGGGGGGGAACCAGGCTTCACTGAAGATGCTCTCCTGTTCTACTTTTAGGGTGACATCCCTCTTATGGTGTCATGAACCTCGGGGTCTTGGGGCAGCTCCCCCCCTCCCTGCCCCAACAACTTTGGCCATATGATCAGTCTGATTCTTCTGGGTGCCAGGCTGGTCTCTGGAGCTGGTCTGGTGTGCTTTATTTTTTCTTGTTAAAAGTAATTTAATTTATTTATTTTTGACTCTTCTGGGTCTTGGTCGCTGCGTGGGGTCTTCTCTGTTGCGCTGAGTGGGTGCTGCTATCTAGTTGTGGTGGAGGGCCTCTCATCGAGGTGGCTTTTCTTGTTGCGGAGTACAAGCTCTTAGTTGCAATTCACAGGCTTTTGAGCCCCGGATCAGTGACTGTGGCGCATGGGCTTAGTCGCTCTGCAGCACGTGGGGTCTTCCTGGACCAGGGATCGGACCCGTGTCTCCTGCATTGGCAGGCAGATTCTTTACCACCGAGCCACCAAGGAAGCCTTAATTTTTTTCCTTGTTTTTTAAAAAAGTTTGCTGCTTTTAGGCGACACCGTTCAGCAGATGGGATTAGCTCCCCAAACCAGGGATCGAACTGTGCCCCCTGCATTGTAAGAGTGGAGTCTTAACCACGGGACTGCCAGGGAAGTACCCGGCCAGGTTTGCTTTAATTCAAGACCATCACCCATAGTGTGAACTTGACTGTTTTCCTTTCTTTTGTCTCTCACTGGAATTGAAGAACCTGTCTCCTTCCACAGCCCCTCCTGAATCAGGAGAAGAATTATTTTTCTTAAATGTCTTGGTTTGAGTTCCAGATTCTGGGGCACGTATTAGTGTCCTTGCTTTGAGATTAGTTGGTGCAGGTGTAGCCGGGAGACAGCAGCTGTTATGGGGCAGGGGGACCAGGGCCGGGAGCCCTGAGTGGGGGTGGGGAAGGGAAGAGGGGGAGGGGACAAGACAGGGAGGAGGACGCTCCAGATGAGCGAACACGCTCAGGAGCCCCCCAAGATCTGTCCCTGGGTTTCCTCTAGGCGGGAGTTGTTACTGATGCTTTTGGTAGGAGATTTCTCAGAGGCACATGGATCCCCGGGAGCAGGCCCTGGGGAAGTGGTCCGCCCCTCTGACCCAGTGGGTGTGCATAGCATCACACATATCCGCGCACAGCCGTGGGTCCTGGGGGCGGGGTAGGAGCATAGCCAGGGATCCTGGGGCGGGATTATGGGGGTTGTGTAAGGGAAGGGGCATCGGCCCCCCTGAGGTTTCTATTTCTGAGTAGGGCCAGGAGAAGCAGGGCTTAGACACACTGCTGTATGTGTCATGAGGTGGGGGCCACAACCGTCCCCCCCCCCCCGTCTTACATGAGAGTGCAGGGCCAGACTGGAGTGTCTGATAAAAGGAGAGCCATCAAAGAGGGGGTCGCTGTGGCGTTTTCCACGGTGACCTTGGGAGAAATGACACGTGCGCTCCCTTGGCAGCTGGCTCGATCCGTGTCTCTTCGCAGCCTGATGGATGGCAGGACTGCCTTCGCTTATTTTCGTCCAAGGGGATTCTTCACTCTTTCCCGTCCGGAGCAGGTTCGGCTCTTTCACTTGGGGCAACAGTTTATCACCCGCAAGATGTCGGGAAAGGTCTTTGCTAGGTTGGCCCCAGAGCCCTGGTCCTGATCCTTCCCATGGCTGATTCTGCTGCCTCGTGGACTCCTGCTGCCTCTGTGGTTCTGACCCAGAGGTGAAGGGCTCTCCCTGGACCGAGCAGAGAGCACCCGGATTCCTCTCCTGGGACCATCCTTTGCTCGTCTCACTCTCTCTCCTGTGCACATACCATCCCCTTCTCCCGTTGTGTGTCAGTCTCCACGCCCTCACGGCTCTCTCAAGCAAGCTCCGCTTCGTCCGGGGTTACAGCTCTGACGGCCGGGCCTGGGAGGTTTGGCAGCTTCCGCAGGTGCCGTGTAATCCATGCTCTCAGGGGCAGACGAAGAGTCCGGGAGTGTGTCTGTATCTCCCTGGAGACCCCAGGCCTCGACAGCGGCGTCCGTAACTGAAATAAGAGGCCACCGCTTCAAGCGGCAGAGATCTTGCTCTAAATAGTTTCCTGGTGATTCATTTGGCAAGTATTGAGCGCCTGCTGTGTGCCGGGCGCCGTGTTGGGTACTAGGCCCATGGTGGTGAGAAAGACAGCTACGAGCCCACCCCCAGGGAGCTTGCGGTCTGCTTGTCTGAGAGGCTCATGGTCATCTCCTGCAAGGCCGTCTTGGGTAAGTCGTCGTGATGAACAGACCCAAACCATCCTGTTTGCCCCATGTTTGGGCAAAACCGACCTTGTTTCCTTCTGTCCTCACTTGGTGAGGCTTTTCGAGTAGCACAGCAACCAACCAACCAACTAAATGAAGAAAAAAACTATTCCTGGTTAGCAACTCCGCATTCTGAACGGACGTAGCAGAAGCAACCCAGAAATGGACTTACGGTAGATCTTATTTGGGTCAAAGAGCTGGCGTGTCTGCGTTTAAATGGCACCAGAATGATAGGTAGAAGAAAAAGAAGAGAATCAGTGTGAATAAGCTAAGCGGAGTCAGGCTTCTCAATTCTGCCCTTTTATTCCGTAGACTTCCAGCCGGCTAATACTTAGCAAGCACTTGCCGTTCTAACCGCTGTTTTGAGGACTAGGCCCAGAGAGGTTAAGCAACTCGCCCAGGGTCACACAGGAAATGGAGGAGCTGAGACTGGGGCCATCTGAGCGTAAAACTTCTCTCTGCAGCACTGCCCACCCAGCACGGCCTGGTGGCGGAGGAGCCGGGGTCCGGAGCCGAGGCCGCGTGTCCACTGGGACTTGTAGCAGGTGATGCTCCACAGGGCTGTGGAGATTGTGTAGTCACGGCACAGAGCTATTTCCTTTTCTGATGCGTGTGATCACTGCAGTCTGTGGTGTGCAGAATGTGTTAGGCCTCACGCTAGACCCTTCATGTCTTTACCTTGTTTAAACACATAGCCGCCCTGAATAGGCAGTCTCCCACGTCATGCCAAGTGAAAGTCGCTCAGTCCTGTCTGACTCTTTGCAGCCCCATAGACTATACAGCCCATGGAATCCTCCAGGCCAGAATACTGGCGTGGGCAGCCTTTCCCTTCTCCAGGGGATCTTCCCAGCCCAGGGATCGAACCCAGGTCTCCTGCATTGCAGGCAGATTCTTTACCAGCTGAGCCACCAGGGCAGCCCGAGAATCCTGGAGTGGGTAGCCTATGTCTTTTTCAGCGGATCTTCCCAACGTAGGGATTGAGCCCAGGTCTGCCGCATTGCAGGCGGATTCTTCACCAACTGAGCTATCAGGGAAGCCCTGTCATGCCAACCACTCCAGTACTCTTGCCTGGAGAACGCCATGGACGGAGGAGCCTGGTGGGCTACAGTCCATGAGGGCCGCAAAGAGTCAGATATGACCGAGTTACTAAGCAGAGAGAGCGTTTCATGGATCAGTTGTCTGAGGCTCAGAGGTCAGGTGACCTGTCTAAGGTCACACAGGAAGTTGGAGAGCTGAGATCCCCATATCCATTCCCCTACTACCTTTTTTTAAAATGTATTTTTGGCTGCACTTGGTCTTTGTTTAGTTGCGGCGAATGGGGGCTACTCCCCAGTCGCAGTGCTCCGGCCTCTCTGGCTGCTGAGCAAGGGCTCTGGGGCCCGTGGGCTTCAGCAGGGGAGGTGCCTGGGTTTAGCTGCCCACAGCATGTGGGATCTTCCCAGACCGAAGATCGAACCCAAGTTCCCTGCCTTGGCAGGTGGGTTCTCAACCACCAGACCACCAGGGGAGTCCCATTTTTTGCCTACATTTTGAAAAACGAAGAAAACTGTGTGTAGGAGTCTTTAACACCCACAGGTGGTGTGAAGCAGACATCTGTTCGGATCACCTCTGTGCATGTCCACGCCCTGTCTCAGCCCCAGGGGGCTGTTGAGGCTGTTCGCCACTTCCCTATGAAGCGTGCATTTGGGTTCGTCCTGGGGCCCTGACCCTGGGCTGGCGCCTAGAGCTCAGAGGTGGAGGGGGTGTAGCCGCCGCCCTCGGAGGCGCCCAGGCTGGTGGGGAAAGCACGTGAGCCAGCCCCCGCAGAGCAGCCAGACTGAAGCCAGGCTCGAGGTACGCAGGGAACGTGGAGCAAGTCCATCCTGGGGAGGGATGGAGGCTGGTCCACCGAAGCGGCATCTTACCAGGAGTTACTGAATGAGTGGGAGGTGTGATATGTTGGCAAGAAGGGGAAAGGTGGTCTGGGTCGAGGAAAAAGCATACTCCAGCATTGCCAAGGGCCGGCAATGGTTTATCTGCACCAGTTTATTCCGGGAGCCAGTTTGTTCAGATGCGGGACTTACCACATGTCGTCACGACCTTGCTGAGTCAGGAGACGGGAGCCGGGTGCCCTCCACCGGGGCCTGGAGGACAGTGGTGTCCACTCGCGCCCAGCATGGCTGGTCCACCTCGGACCTGGTCCACGGATGCACCCACATAGCCACCCCCGGAAATTCCACGCCCTGTAAACCATCCGTTTCCTTCAAGGTTTATTTTTGTCTTGCCCTGAGCAGCTCTGTTTGAAATGTGCCTTGAGAAACCTAGTTTGTTTTTTTTTTTAAAGATCTGTTCACACATAATTTCTTATAGGAAGATACCCAGCTGGGTCATTATTTCCTTGAACCAAGTTATACCCTAAGTATAATATTAAGTAGAAATAGCATGAGGCAAAATGGTGCCGTGTAATACCAATTTTATAAATACAGACTGTAAGGAAGTTGATCGGAGTGCTGCTTTTAGGCATTAGAATTAGAGATGAGTTTTTTAAATTGCCTTTATAGCATGTATTTTACTAACTGGAAAAAAAAAAAAAGCCAAACAAAATAAAAGCCCAGACAACAAAAAGAATTAGCCAGGAAAGGGGTTAGAAAAGAGGAATATAAAGTGGGCCCTTCGTGCTCTGAGTGTGTGAGTGTGTGTGTGTGTTTGTGGGAAAGCCTCCTGCACGCTGGCAGTTGGGGGGGGTTCCCCATTCCTGGGCCCAGGAAAATTAGCCTCTTGTATCAACACTTCTTTGTTTGCATGGGGAAAAAATACTGGCCTTGAGAACTGATGATTACATCTGTGTGTTATCGGATCAATTCATCGATAAATATCGCAGCTAAGTAGTTGATATACCTGGCAATTGGAAGCATAGTAAATATACAGCCAGTCTGATGCACCTGATTTGCTTTCTGAAAGGAGAGTGATAAATGAGGGCCCTGGATTTTTAAATAAGTTTTAAAATAGAGTGATGTAACTAGGCTATAGCATTTATTATGAGTAACAATCTGTTCCTGCATCTTAAATATGTGTGTGTGCATGCGTGCTCACTCAGGCGTGTCCAACACTTTTGTGATCCCATGGACTGTAGCCTGCCAGACTGCTCTGTTCATGGAATTTCCCAAGGCGAGAATACTAGAATGGGTTGCCTTCTCCAGGGGATCTCCCCAACCCAGGGATGGGACCTGAGTCTCCTGCATTTCCTGCATCTCCTGCCTTGGCAGGTGGATTCTTTGCCACTGCACCACCTGGGAAACCCCATATGCGTGTATGCACATGTAAATATATATGTTTTACTCATAGTGAAGGATGTCTGTGTGATTGTTCCCACAAAAAAATGACCTGGTATTTTAAATAGAAAGCTTAATCACTCACAGCTTCAAATAGACATATTAAGACGCGTTAAAGAAACAGCAGATTTAGGAATACACCTGTGATACGGGGTTGTATGAGCAGATGCTTGCCTCGGAGCAAGGTGTCTTAGCTGTTGAAGTGGTTTATAAATAAATTAATTCTCAGCCGAGGTGCCCATTTGTTTTTGCGAGCATTAAATTTCCCTGTGACTTGGGTTACAGCTTTCAAATTAGGTTATAAGTTTGACTCTGGTGTCTTGTAACTTCATAAGACAGTTGGGTGTGTTCTTCAAAGTGGGCTGGGTGTTCCCCAGGGGGGGAAAACAAGACGAGCCATTAGATAATAGAAAGAAAACCTTAAAGCTTCTAATTTATGTTCCATTTGTCATACGTGGAGGGCTTCCCATGTGGCTCAGTGGTAAGGAATCTGCCTGCAGTGCAGGAGACAAGGGGGTTCCCTCCCTGGGTCAAGGAGACTCCCTGGAAGAAGAAATGGCAACCCACTCCAGTCCTCTTGCCTGGAGAATCCCACGGACAGAGGAGCCTGGTGGGCTACAGTCCACGGGGTCACAAGAGTTGGACACAACTGAGCGACTAAACAGCAACAATAATATATATGGATAAGATTTAAAAATTGTATGTATTTTATAAATTATACAAGGCAAAATTTTATGTGTATAAAATTTGTGTATGCTAATGCTGCCTATTTAAATTTTCAACATAAACGATCAAAATTATTTGAAGATCACTGCCTTAGCCTGTGGGTTTGGGTGTCAGCACATTGGAGACAGTGGAAACAGTGGCTGACTTTATTTTTGGGGGGCTCCAAAATCACTGCAGATGGTGATTGCAGCCATGAAATTTTTTTTAATATTTATTTTTATTTTTATTTTTTTTCATTTATTTATATTAGTTGGAGGCTAATTACTTTACAGTATTGTAGTGGTTTTTGCCATACATTGACATGAATCAGCCATGGATTTACATGTGTTCCCCATCCCGATCCCCCCTCCCACCTCCCTCCCCATCCCATCCCTCTGGGTCTTCCCAGTGCACCAGCCCTGAGCACTTGTCTCATGCATCCAACCTGGGCTGGTGGTCTGTTTCACACTTGATAATATACATGTTTCAATGCTATTCTCTCAGATCATCCCACCCTCGCCTTCTCCCACAGAGTCCAAAAGTCTGTTCTGTACATCTGTGTCTCTTTTTCTGTCTTGCATATAGGGTTATAGTACCATCTTTCTAAATTCCATATATATGCGTTAGTATACTGTATTGGTGTTTTGTTTTTTTTTTTCTGGCTTACTTCACTCTGTATAATGGGCTCCAGTTTCATCCACTTCATTAGAACTGATTCAAATGTGTGCTTTTTAATGGCTGAGTAATATTCCATGGTGTATATGTACCACAGCTTCCTATCCATTCGTCTGCTGATGGGCATCTAGGCTGCTTCCATGTCCTGGCTATTATAAACAGTGCTGCGATGAACATTGGGGTGCACGTGTCTCTTTCAGATCTGGTTTCCTCAGTGTGTATGCCCAGGAGTGGGATTGCTGGCTCATATGGCGGTTCTGTTTCCAATTTTTTAAGGAATCTCTACACTGTTCTCCATAATGCAGCCATGAAATTAAAAGACGCTTACTCCTTGGAAGGAAAGTTATGACCAACCTAGACAGCATATTAAAAAGCAGAGACATTATTTTGCCAACAAAGGTCCGTCTAGTCAAAGCTATGGTTTTTCCAGTAGTCATGTATGGATGTGAGAGTTGGATTATAAAGAAAGCTATTATAAAGTGCCGAAGAATTGATGCTTTTGAACTGTGGTGTTGGAGAAGACTCTTGAGAGTCCCTTGGACTGCAAGAAGATCCAACCAGTCCATCCTAAAGGAGATCAGTCCTGGGAGGACTGATGTTGAAGCTGAAACTCCAATACTTTGGCCACCTGATGTGAAGAGTTGACTCATTTGAAAAGACCCTGATGCTGGGAAAGACTG
Organism: Muntiacus reevesi; assembly: GCF_963930625.1. Lineage (NCBI taxonomy): Eukaryota > Metazoa > Chordata > Mammalia > Artiodactyla > Cervidae > Muntiacus > Muntiacus reevesi. The sequence continues at coordinate 162,939,782 of NC_089251.1, forward strand.
GGGGCAGCAGGAGAAGGGGATGACAGAGGATGAGATGGTTGGAAGGCCTCACTAACTCAATGGACATGAGTTTGAGTAAACTCCGGGAGTTGGTGATGGACAGGGAGGCCTGGCGTGCTGCAGTCCATGGGGTCGCAAAGAGTCAGACACGACTGAGGAACTGAACTGAACTGAACTGAACTGAACCACTCAATATGCACTTCAGCTTGGATGGAGTAGACAAAAGCAAGTTAAATCTATGTCCACAGGTAAAACTTTTCTATGTGCATCCTTCTACGAAGGCTGTCAACCTTCCTCTGCCCCCAGAAATGGAAGGCCGTTCTGTGTTCTGGTTCAGCCCCACTTTCTTCTCTCTTGCTCCGTGGCCTGTCAACAGGGGGGTTACAGAAGACTAACAAAAGATGATGTTGAACTAAAGCCGAACTCGTGAGGATGCAGAGGGTTCGCATCGCTGCAGAGCTGACAAGGCTCCTTCATAGTCTGACAAAGGAGACTGGGACGCGTCTGGACCAAAGACAACGTTGGTGCTGCCCCTGTTGGAGAAAGAGTGCTGACTCCACGCTGGGGGTGTGGGCCGGGCTGGGAGTCAATGCGCAGATCTCAGGAGCCAGGGCGATGCTGTCAGGAAAGCTCAGCAGAGGAAGGGCACCCAGCAGTCTCTGCTGCCCCGGGGCAGACAGCTCTCAGCCGCCTCCCTGAATCCTCCGGCTGTTTCATCTGCCAGTGAAGTGGCCTTCACACCACCCTCCCCTCCCCTATGCTGGGCTGCACTCGTGAGAACTCCAGAGATGCTCAGACAGCGTCTGGTCCCTCAGCTCTCTTTTTTAAGATGCAGTTCCTCCGGGATCCCTCCTGAGTCTTCACCTCCTCCCTGACTTCCTAGTGCTGGCTGGGTCGGATCCTCTCCTCCACCTGCAGAAGGTGCTGTTCTCATGGCGTGCTGTCCGTGACTTCAGGCTTTCCGGTCATCAGTTCCTTGTCAGTTTCCTTTTGGGCGTCTCACGGCTCCGGCCTGATTCATAGCATTTCAGTCGTGAAAGTTGGGCAGGGTATATTTAGGAGAAAGAAAAGGAGGAAGGAGGAAGGGAGACAGGGAGGAGGGAAGGGAGGGAAGGGAGGATGGATGAGGGAAGGGAGGAGGGAAGGGAGGAGAGGGAGGAGGGGAGGGAGAGAGGGAAGGGAGGAGGGAGAGAGGGAAGGGAGGAGAGGGAGTAGGGAAGGGAGGAGGGAAGGGAGGGAGGAGGGAGGAGGGGAGGGAAGGGAGGAGGGAGGAGGGGAGGGAAGGGAGGGAAAGGAGGAGGGAAGGGAGGAGGGGGGAGGGAAAGGAGGGGGGAGGGAGGAGGGAAGGGAGGGAGGAGGATGATGAGCAGAGAGAACGAGCAGACACAGGGACGGTGATGTGAACGCACAGGGATCAAGTCCCCGAGGAGCACGTGGTCCTGGCACCTGGAAGTCGGGAGGCGTGGAGCTGGGGGTGGGAAGTGCAGCTAAGGAGAGACGGGGGCACGGGTACCTGAGGTCAGAAGCTGGGGCCCGTCCTCCCTGTGGGCCTGGCCCCGTGAGCACAGCGCCTGGGCCGTACTCAACAGAAGGTGCTCGGTAGCTGTTGACGGAATTGAACTCACGGGCATTCCGCTGCTCGCGTGTGCTTGCAGAACCGTCTGGGGATGCTCTGGGGGAGGGCTGAGGTGGAGACAGCTGTGAGGACAGCTTCCTGCCACCCTCCAGACCGCTGCCAGACCCAGGGTGGAGCCTCTTCCTGCCTCGATGAGAGGGTCCAGCCAGGCGAATGTTAGCGCTGGGTTTTCTCCTTGATTTCTCCCGCTCGTCCTGCCTCTAGTGGGAGAAACGAGAATTTAACCTGTTCGAAGAAGTTGTCACATAATTGTGAGCATCCTGATTAACTGGAGGAAGTGAGTGGAAGGGACGTCTACTCAGCTCGGGGCATGAAGGTCTCTTGCGAGAGTCGGCTCAGCCCTGGAAGAGGATCAAAGAGCCAGAAGCCTCTGGTCCGGCCTGTGCCGGCTGCGCTCCGGCCAGGGGCCGTGCTGCCCACGTGGACCTGTCCCGGCCGGCCAGTCAGTCAGCACTGCCCGCGCCCCGCGTGACCCGAACCCCACCGCGCGCCTCCTTCCTGTTGCCGCGCACACCGGCCCTCTCCCACTAGGGTGCCGTGGTGGTTCAGGACAGGACTCAGTCAGTAATGAGTGTTGATAACAATTGTTGCTTAAGTGAAAAGTGAAGTCTCCGTCGTGTCCGACTCTTTGCGACCCCATGGACTGTAGCCTACCAAGTTCCCCATCCGTGGGATTTTCCAGGCAAGAGTACTGGAGTGGGTTGCCATTTCCTTCTCCAGGAGATCTTCCTGACCCAGGGATTGAACGGGTGGGTCTCTCGCATTGTAGGTGGATGCTTTACCTTCTGGGCCACCAGGGAACTGTTGCTGAATTGCAACAATCCGTTAACAATTGTTGCTCAGGTCTGTAGAAATGAGAAGCCTCTAGATCTTCCCTTTGGGAGACTTAAATCAGTATTTAAAATATTGTATAAAGAGGATGGTTATAATCTTACTAAGGAAACACTTGTTGGCATCAAGCTGTGTGTGGACTCTTACAAAACTGCCCTGGCGGGTCTGCTGCCTCTGTTTTGGCTGTGCTGGGTCTTCACTGACACACGAAGGATTCTCTGGTTGTGGGATCTTAGTTTCCCAGCCAAGGACCCAGACCAGGGTCCCCTGCATTGGAAGGCAGGTTCTGAAACACTGGACCATGAGGGAAGTCCAAGTCCTATTGCCTTTTTCTTTTTTTTTGCCTTTTTCTTAGTTCTGTCTAAGCAAAGCTAGCAGAATAGGTTTGGGAGGTGGCAAGGGCGTACTTTTCTTTGCGGGATCGCTCAGATGCCCCAGCGTCCTTGTGCTCCGTCTAGTTCAAAGTCTTGTTCTCTGTCTCACCTGGCCAGTGCCTTCAGAGGCACTGTGCCTTCAGCGCCTCACTGTGTGTGAGGTGGGGTGCAGGCTGTCAAGATGAGTGACAGCAGACAGCAGAAACTTCCTTCTCTTCCTGCCTTTGTCACGATCGTAAACATAGTTTATAGTTAAATTTGCAAAAACTCTTTCTAGCGGCTGGGCAGCACTTTCCTCACGAGGGAGTGCTCACGAAAGCCTTCTATGCAGCCCCGTGGCACACCCTGTATCACAGGCTGTTGGAGAAATTGATGTCAGCGCGCGGATCCGTTCCAGTAGGATAGGAAGAGTCTGTGTATCACCTTGGAGCCAGGCTCTGGGATTTCCCGCTGCATCTGTCTGTGCCCTGGAGGAGGAGACCCATTTCACCGGTCAGGTTTCCACTTTGGATGAGGAGTCTTTCTCATGCTATCACCAGGTTTCAGGCTGATTTATGGGTGACCCAGCTTTTCCTCTTTGGTTTGCATTTCTGTTTCCTTGGCAGAGCCAGTCTTCCTTGCTGGATGGGATGTGTTTTTCCAGGAACTGACCCCCAAGGTCATGGTGATAGTTGCAGGGATTTCTTCCAGCATGAACTCACCCTCTTTGCTTCAGTTCACAGCGGTGGTTCTGATTATATGGCTCCATCTTATTGTTCATGGTTCTTTCCTGTTGGGTAGCTAGCATTTCATCCAGGCTTCTGTTTGAATGTTACCAATTGTGAATTGATGGAATTCAGATTAAGTATTTTTGTGCCTAATGTAAATAGTTGGGAAAGACTCTTTATTTATTTATTTTTTAGATTCTTTATTTAAATCCATTGGTGCTCAATACTTTTCTTTCAAGCACATCTAATTTTCTATGTCTTCTAAATTTTTTCTGTACCTATGAATCTTGAAAATCTGGATGATGAATGATGGTTACTTTTTCAATCAAGTTGACCATTGCAAGCCCATTTTTTTGGTTGTTGTTGTTTTGAATGAATACAGATTTGACCTCCAGAGATCGGAGTTGTTTATTCCTTATTGGATTCTGTCTTAAAGTTTGAATGTTGTTGGGGTGAAAAGCCTACAGATCTGCAGATGTTAATATCATCTGGAGTGTGTATGTATGTGTTGCATTGAGCTGTTAAGAACAAAAGACTTTAAATGAAATAATGCCATTTGAAGTAACACGGATGAACCCACAAATTATCACATTAAGTAAAGTAAGTCAGAAAGAGAAAGACAAATACCTAATGATATCACTTTTATGTGGAATCTAAAAAGTACTACAAATGAACTTATTTACAAAACAGAAACAGATGCACAGACATAGAAAACAGGTTTCTGTTTATCAGAGGGGAAGGAAGAGAGAGGGATAAATCAGGAGTTTGGAATTAGCAGATGCACACTACTGTATGTAAAACAAACAACAAGTTTCTACTGTACAGCCCAGGCAACTATATTCAGTATCTTATAATAATAGTGGAAAAGAATATGAAAAAGAATATACATGAGTGATAATAATAATAATAACTGAATCACTTTTGATGTACACTGGAAACTAACAGCATTGTAAATCAACTGTACTTCAATCAAAAAATTAAGAAAAAAGAACAAAGACCTTTAAGGTGGGAATAAAAAGGGAACATGGCCAACACTGCAGAGATGGCAGACATACAGACACCTGTTGGGGGCTGATTCCCCGTAGAAACATCTTGCGAGATCTATCTGAATGTCGCATAGCTTCCCTTTTTAGTACTGGTGTTTTTCTGGGTAGTTAATTCCGTATTCTAAAAAGACTGAAATGTAAAGTTGGTTTTCAGAAAAACCTTTTTAAAACTAACTGACGACGTCCTTCTTATTAGAATTGGAACCTAGCCCAGTCTTGTTTTAAGCAAGGCTAGCAGGGTTGCAACTGGGGGAGGGTAAGAAAGCCTCAGAAAGGTCTGTCCGTCAGTTCTTGTTATTCCGCTTCTTCTAAGAACACAAAAGTTGCGGATCCTCGAGGCAGCCCTTGGGCGACTCTGAATCCGTGTGTCTTAGTTGTGAGCTCCCACTGAAGCTGCAGGCTGTGTTTGCGCGCTCCCAGAGGAGTGTGGCCCACGAGTTCACGCTGCGCTCTGAAGCCCTGCTCACACTTGCCCTGCTCTGCCAGTGGGTCCCCACTCTCGTTCCCGGTAATTTTCTCCATCTCTTGCCGCATCAACCCCGACCCCCATCTGCATTCCCTTTATACTAATCCACCTTTTTTTTTAAAGCTGGGAAACATCACTTTGTACTGCACTAATTCATTCATTATTTCGATTGTTCATCATCATTTCTCTCCATCCCTCCCTGCCCCCACGCCACCAGAATTTGACCGCATTTCAGGGGGTTCTGTCCCTAGGTCCTCTTGGTATCCCTGCTGTGTGGAACAGTGCTTGGCATCCAGCAGCAGTAATAAATATTTGCTGAAAGAATGAACTCATTGCGATACACTTGTTTTATCAAATACATTCACCCAGCTTTATGGGGTTTCCAGGCGGCACAGTGGTAAAGAGTCTGCCTGCCAATGCAGGAGACATGGGTTCGCTCTCTGGATTGGGAAGATCTGCTGAAGTGGGAAATGGCAACCCACTCCAGTGATCTTGCCTGGAAAATTCCATGGACAGAGGAGCCTGGCGGGCTACAGTCCATGGGGTTGCAAAGAGCTGGACGTGACTGAGAGACTGAACCGAACCGAACTGAGCTGGGCTGAGCACGCCACCATGCAAGCATCTCACTACTCAGCTTTATGGTATCTCATAGTGTAACCTGGTGTCCTAAATGGCAGCTGGTGCCCCAGAAAGGCCTGGCCACTGATCCTGTGGCCTGGGAGGTTTGTTTCCCTCAGGCTTGCTTCACTGTCGGGGGAGGGGGGAGGTCCTGAACTCACCAGGGAACAGGAGGGTTCAAACCAGTGCACTAGATAAGAGGTGCTCGTACCTTTTCAGTGACTGAGTCCTTTGCTGCTTTGGAAGCAGCAGAAGAGGTTTTAGCAAATTTACTTCCAGAGGGTTTGTAGAATTGCCGATTGCGTGCCCACTCTTTTTTGCAGGAGAAAATGTAAGACTCTTAAATTCACATCTGTATTGGAAATAGCACCTAGATAATAGCGTTATACTTTCCAGGAACCATGGGATTCCTTGGAATAGCCCGTCGAGTAACTCGAAGGACTATCTTGATCTATCCTTCAGTCTCTTTTCTTTGTTGTTCAGATTGGCTAATTCTGTTTCATCTTCAGGTTCACTGATTCTTTCCTCTTTTGAGCCCATCAATTGTGTTTCTTCTCTTAGCTACTGCTTTTTCAGTTCCAAATTTGCCATTTGGTTCTTCTTTGTATCTTCTTGTTTATTTGCCAAGACTTTCTTCTCTTCATTTACTTCAAGTGTGTTCTTAATTGCTGTTGAAGCATTTTTATGATGGCCTCTTTAAAATTCCTGTTAGATAATTCCAGCGTCTGTGTTGTCTCGACATTTAGTTCAGTTCAGTCACTCCCTCATGTCCAACTCTTTGTGATCCCGTGGACTGCAGCACACCAGGCTTCCCTGTCCATCATCAACTCCCAGAACTTGCTCACTCTCATGCCCACTGAGTCGGTGATACCATCCAATCATCTCATCCTCTGTCATCCCCATCCCCTCCTGCCTTCAATCTTTCCCAGCATCAGGGCTTTTTCCAATGAGTCAGTTCTTCACATCAGGTGGCCAAAGTATTGGAGTTTCAGCTTCAGCATCAGTCCTTGCAATGAATATTTGGGACTGATCTCCTTTAAGATGGACTGGTTGGATCTCCTTGCAGTCCAAGGGACTCTCAGGAGTCTTCTCCAACACCACAGTTCAAAACACAACAGTGTCGGTGTTGGTCTGTGTCGGTTGTCTTTTCTCATTAAAGTTGAGACTTGCCTGGCTCTTGCTTGTACAGTGTTTCAGTTATATCCTGGATATTTGGGGCATTATGGTTTGAGATTCTGGATATCATTTCAGTCTATTTCAGCAGGCTTTCTCTGACACTGTGTTAGTGGGGAGAAGGGGTTATTGCCTTGCTTACTGCCTGGCAGGGGTGGAAGGACACGTTCCCTACTGTACCTCCATGGGTGCCGTGGATGGGTGAAGTGTGCCTCCTTATTGCTGGGCAAAGTGGGCATCTGGACTCCCTGCAGGCCTCCACTGATGCCACCCTGAAGGGGTGCCTTGTTATGTCTGAGGCAGGGGGACTGGTTCCCATTGGAGGGTGGTGAAAGTTCCAGCTCCCCAGCCTGTCATCTCTGACACCACCCAGCAGGTAGAGGAGTTGAGGAAGATGCCTCATTAAAGCCTGAAAATGGTCCCCCACTTGGGGCTTTCTTTGCTAATGGGCATCAGAGTGGTGGTGTTGTTCAGTTGCTCAGTCATGTCCAACTCTGCGACCCCATGGACTGCAGCACGCCAGGCTTCCCAGTCCGTCACCATCTCCTGGAGTTTGCTCAGGAGTTGTGATGTGAGTCAGTGATGGCATCCAACCATCTCATCCTCGCAGAAGTAGCTGGATTCATTTTCAGTTGAGATGTGCTTCAGAGCCTCTGCCCTCTCTCTCCGGAGGGTGTTGCTCTTTCAGACTTTTAACCTTAAAGTGTCCCTCTGGGTCACCCTTCATATCACCTGAGTTATTGCCCAGAGTCAACGCAGAAAAAGACTGCTCAAGCCTCAGCATCGGGAGATGGAGGTGAAAGGAGACTTGGGCTTGGTGCTGGCCGTTTGGCTCCACAGCCTCTGTTCCCCGGCCGAGTCTGGAGAGCAGCTTGTCTGGGACCCTGTGGCCAGGGGGATGGACATGCCCACTGCCAGCCCGGAGGCAGGCAGGATGAACAAGGAGTAAAAGGGATGTGTTTTGGGGTCAGTCACGGCAGTGAGTCATTTGTCTGTTTCACCCTGGACAAGCCGGCATTTCTTTGCAACATCGAGGGCCTGTAGGTGGACCATCAGGTCCCCCTGCCCAGTCTCCAGCGGTGAGGCTGAGGCCTGAGCCATTTTTGGTTTCTCCCCAGGGCTCTTTAATCAACAATGCTGTGTAGGCGTTCACAGCAGGTTTATTTTTAAGCTTGGTTATCTTTCAGATTTCAGGGTGATTGTGAACTAACTGTATCTGAAATTATTCTTTTAGCTGACTCTCATAGTTATAAGGTAGTACAATGGGGGGAAAGGCATGAAAAATCATTCAAAGTTTTGCTTCATTACAAATACACATTTAATTCTGGGGGAAAAAATATCCTGTCTCTTTCATCAGCTGCATCATAGCATGTATCTACTATGCTTAACACCAAAGCATCTACATTTTTTTGAGTTTTGAGAAAACACTTCTTTTTTAAACAGCTGCTGATGACAGACGACTGTAGATCAGTTTTGATTGACATTTTGTTTGCTTTTTTAGATTTAATTAGCATTTGTAAAATTTGGGAGAGTTAAACTTAATCATGAGAAAATGAGGTAATGAAGGCTGAGTGCAGTTTCTAGATAATTGTCTGCGGCTTCCGGGTAAATATAGAAGGAAAGGGAGACTTGGTGGGGGGATTAGTAATAACTGGAGTATTTACCTTCAAGGCTGGAATTGGTTATAAAATGGGTTGTATGAATATGAAACTGGAGGTATTCATTATTAAGTCCAACAAAATAATAAAAAAGGCACTGGGGCAATTAAAGAACATTTTGAAAATGCAATGGTTGAAACTTCCATGCAGACTAACTAGATGCCATTTTCTTAAATTTAAGACTTGTTTAAAATAAACTCCCCATTTACAGAAAGATAATGCAAAATGTTAACCAACACACTATTAATCCCTGTTGTACTGTAATCCCCTTTGTACATTTATTAATATGAAGATCAAATGCGTTCAACTCCTGAATGCAACTAAGAAAAAAATTTTTAAACACAACATCCAGCCTGTATATCTAAATATCTAAAATTAAGATGGTAAAATCAACTCAAGAGTTGGAAATTGCTTTCCAAACATTTAACAACCTAGAGTCAAAGCTAACATAAATATCTTTTTGGCTTTGTGGCCTCAACCACGGTTATAATCACGATTTGTTTATTTATGTTAATAGTGTACGTCTTTGCAGGGCAGCAGCCAGTCGTGGATTAAATGCTTTCAGGGTGAATTTGGAAAGTCACAAGAAGGGCGGGATTAAAGTACAACAAACACCTCTCCGCCAGGCAGGGAGATGGGTATCCTAGCTGGACAGGCGAAGTTCTCTTCCAACCGTGAAAGTGAAAGTGTTAATCGCTCAGTCGTGTCTGACTCTTTGTGACCCCATGGACTGTAGCCCGCCAGGCTCCTCTGTCCTTGGAATTCTCCAGGCAAGAATACCGGAGTGGGTTGCCATTCCTTTCTCCAGGGGATCTTCCTGACCCAGTGATGAAACTCATGTCTCCTGCATTGCAGGCAGATTCTTTACCATCTGAGCCACCACCATAGTTCTTATGAATTTTAGCTAAAAAGAACTATCTCTAGCAAAACTGTATGAACTCTTACTTCTTATTCACTTAACAAACATTGGCTTAACACATATTACATGCCGGGCACTATTCTGAGTGCTGGCTTTGTAAGGACGAAGGCCCAAGCCCTAGAAGAGCTTGCAGGCCAAAGATCTTCCGGGGGAGAGAGAATAGACAGTTATCATGTGGTGTGTGTTCCAGTTATCGGTTGCTATGTAACAAGTCAAGCCCCCCAAATCTAGTGGCTTCAGGCCACCGTTTCATGCCAGTGGACTCCGTGGGTCAGGAATCCAAACAGGGGCCCGCGGGAACAGTTCGACTCTGCTCCGGGAGGTCTGGTTCTCAGTGGAAAGATTCCAGAGCTGGGGGCGGGAACCCGGGAGTGTCATTCCTCACAGGCCTGGGCTGCTGGCCGGGGCCTCAGCGGAGGTTGTTAATTGAACACTCTCTCCGTGTGGCCTGGGCGTCCTCACGGTGCGGCAGGCTCGAGGTAGCAGGATTTCCTAGCTAACAGTGCCGGGCTTCCAAAGTGAAGGTCCCAACTCAGGGGCGACGTGCTCTGCTTTTTATGACGTGGCCTTGAAGGCCGACCCTTATCCATTTCCTGTTGGTTACAGGCATGTTAGTGGCCCTCCCAGAATTGAGGGGAGGGGGAATTCAGTGCTGCCTCTCAGTGGGGCAACGACTTCCATCCAGAGGAGCGGAAGCACAGCCATCTTTAGAAGACACAGGCTGTTGCAGGACGGGAATTTTAAATGCCTGACCATCCTCCCTGCAGAAAGCGGGACCTGATTCCTCTCACTCTAGGAGTGGGCCGGACTTAGTGACTCTCCTAGATAACACTGTGGAGGCGAGACCATGAAAGATGCAGCCTGGCTCCCCCCCACCTCCCACTCCCATTCTGAGGTCAGCCCACCGCTGCAGGGGAGGACCTTCCAGGTGCCCCAAGAGAGACGCTGAGAAGAGGAACTGAGGAACCCACCGCAGCACCGGCCCCGTGAGCCGCCACCTTGGAGCCAGATCCTCCACCCCAGTCAGCTCTTTAAAAATATTTCTTTTTTTTTAATTTTTTTTTTATTTTTCAGTGGGTTTTGTCATACATTGATATGAATCAGCCATAGAGTTACATGTATTCCCCATCCCGGTCCCCCATCCCACCTCCCTCTCCACCCGATTCCTCTGGGTCTTCCCAGCCCACCAGGCCCGAGCACTTGACTCATGCATCCCACCTGGAAAAATATTTCTTTTTAAATTGAAGTGTAATTTACATTGTTGTGTTAGTTTCAAGTGTACAACCAAGGAATTCACTCATATATATATATATATATATATATATATATAAAATCTGGGCAAGATTGATGGCAACAGGAGAAGGTGGGGCAGAGGATGAGATGGTTGGATGGCATCATTGATTCAATGGACATGAATCTGAGCAAACTCCGGGAGGTAGTGATGGACAGGGAAGCCTGGAGTGCTGCAGTCCATGGGGGCCACAGAGAGCCGGACATGACGTAGTGACTGAACAACAAATCGTTTTTATATTTTTTTGCATTATAGGTTATTACAAGATACTTAGTTCCCTGTGCTACAGGTCCTTGTTGTTACTCATATCTTTAGTAGTGTATATATGTTAATCCCAACCTCCCAATTTATCTCTCCATACATCCTTCCATCTCTTGATAACATAAGTTTGTTTTCTATGTCTGGGAGTCTGGTTCTGTCTTGTAAACAAGTTCACCTGTATCATTTTTTTTAAATTTTGCATATCAGTAGTATCCTATGCTATTTGTCTTTATCTATCTGACTTACTTCGCATAGTATGATAATCTCTAGATATGATAATCACATAATCTCCATCTTTGTCACTGCAAATGACATTGCATTCCTTTGTTATGGCTGAGTAATATTCCATTTTATGTGTGTGTGTTGTGTGTATATATATATATCATATCTTCTGAAACCAGTTATCTGTTGATAATCATACCTCCCAGGAGTCTCCAGGCCAGAACTGTTTAGCCACGTCACTCCTGAACTCTTGACTCCAGAAATTGTCAGAGATAATAAATGTATAGTGTTGTTTTTGAGGCATTAAGTTTTGAGACACTTGTTACAAAGTTATGCATCCAGTACAAATATATCACAGTGCGTATTGGGCATATATAGGAAAGCTACCTTGTCCAGGCTTCCCAGGCCAGGAAAGCTTCCTGGAGGAGGAGACACATGAGATGTGCCTTCAAAGGCTCAGATGAATGACAGGCTGAGGCGTGTGCACTTATACCACCTAAGAACATTGGAAACGGGGCATGAGTTATGGGTGAATGGTGACCAAAGTCTAATTGATTATCTTTAAAATGGGGACTTCCCCTTGGACTGTTCAGAGAGACTTAGAGCTAATTTATTTACGGAGCTGAGAGCAGGACCAGTTAGTTGGGGGTGTGTTAACTCACCTACCCCTGTGCCCTGAGGCAGCCTCAGCATCACCTGGAGCAGTTAGAACAGCAGATTCACACCACTCAGACCAAACAGACCCCAGTAACATCATGGCTGGGGGCGGCTAATGCCTGTGGGCTTTTGGGAAGCTCTGCTCCAGAAGCCAGAGGCTGGGCACCCACTGGGGATTCCTCACACCTCATAAGTGGGTGGGGCTCTCGATGGGGAATGCAGATAAGTAAGTAAGTGTTAGTCGCTCAGTCGTGCCGACTCTTTATGACCGGACCGCATGGACTGCAGCCCACCAGGTTCCTCTGTCCATGAGATTTTCCAGGCAAGGATACTGGAGCGGGTTGCCATTTCCTTCTCCAGGGGATCTTCCCAACCCAGGGATTGAACCCGGGTTTCCTGTACTGCAGGCAGATTCTTTACCAACTGAGTTACAAGGGAAGCCTGGAATTCAGATGACAGCCTTAAAAACAGAGTGACTAATAGACACGAGACCATCGTCCCTGGTCGTTATGATTGACTTTCTTACCCCTGTCTTCTATTTTTAACTCAAAGTTCTCTTTGAACAAGAAGTAAGACGTTAAAAAATAAATTCGTTCCTGTACTTTCCTTTTCTTTTAGTACTTTGACATCTCCCTCAGGACCGTGTCCGCGTGTTCATCTCTTCCCGAGGAAAATTGTCCTTTTTCCTGAATGACTGCTTAACCTTCGCCTTACCTGATTAGGCTCAGAATTTAGTCTCCCTTGAAAAGCCTCCAGTCCCCACTTTCCTGCCAGCTCATTTTCCCTGGGAAGGACCTGGAAGATCAATGTAGCCGAGGAAGTAGAGCTGGTCAGTGGGACAAGACTTCCTCTGTAACACCGCCGGGTGGATGATGATTTCCTTGCCCTGCGGTTATCTTGCAGCCGGCTAGAGGGCAGGACGCCCCTGCAGGCGACTGCAGTTCACCTCCCAGTCTCCGGAGGGGGCGCCGGGCCGGCTCAGCCTTGTCCGGGTCAGACCCCAGGCTAGGGTTCTTGCAGCAAGAGCGGTGACCCAAAGGGCGACAGGGACCCACGGTCCTGAAACCAGGTGGCAGAGAGCTCCCTGTTGATGAGTTTGGGTGGATCAGGAAGCGAGGCCGTATAGAATAGGCTTATTCTAGAATAGTCTTCCCAGGGGCTTCCTGGAATTCGCCTGCCAATGCAGGAATTGCAAGAAACGTGGGTTTGATCCCTGGGTTGGGACGATCCCCAGGAGTAGGAAGCGGCAATCTGCTCCAGTATTCCAGTATTCTGCTGGAGGATTCCATGGACAGAGGAGCCTGGCGGGCTACAGTCCAGGGGGCCGCAGAGTTGGACATGACTGAGCCACAGAGCAATGAGTCAATGAGAGTAGAATGTTCTTAGAGACTAGAACTGAGTGATGTCTACACACTGCATGGCCCAAGACAGTCAGGTCTTCATTTGAATCCAGAGTGGCACCTTGCTTGTCCCTGATTCCTTATGGAGGGAGAAGAAGAGACCCCCAGTGTACCTGGTCAGAGTAAAGGATGTGATTATAAATAAGAGGGCAAGTGGCCCAGGTAATTCCCTCTGAAGCATTCCTGAGCTATCGGAAAATGAGCTTACTCTGCACCATGACCTACACCCAAGGACACTTACTTTTTGTCTCCTTGTCCAGCCCAGCTGAAGGGAGGGTCTGGGCAGACGTGGTCAGAAAGAACAGCTCTTCCCACAGGTCATGAGGGTGCTACTTCTGTCATTTGGGGACAAGATGGCGTGTTATTTAAGATAAAGTGCTCTGAATTTAACATAAAGCCCAACCATTACTCACTGGCCTGTAAATCTTTTACTATAGTGCTTGGCTCATAGGCTTTAATTTAAAACATTAATAACACTTATTGAATGCCTTGTAGGTGAACAGTAAATATTCCGGTGTTAACTGTCGTTCGCATTCTGCTACGGTGATTTTTTTTATCGATGTGAAGCACAATTTTGCATTTCCCTTGCTGGAGTCATTAGACCAGGACCGAATTGAAGATTTCCCTTCTTTCCTTGTGTTTTCCTTCAGTAGTTGCAGTGCGTGGGCTTAGTGGCCCCATAGCATGTGGGGTCTTAGTTCCCCAACCAGGGATTGAACCCACGTCCCCTGCATCGGAAGGCAAATTCTTAACCACTGGACTGCCCGGGAAATCCTAAGAGGTATAAGCTCTTTATGCAAGAACTCACACTGTGCAGTGGGCGTAACACCAGGTGACGTCCCTAGTGGCATGATGAATGTGGCCACCATTTTCTTGTCCTTGGCCGGTCACCGTCATCAAGGGGCTGGTGGGCAGCTGTGTTAATCAGGTTCCCCAGAGGAACAGGATATGGATATATATTCCTACACAGACCACATCTACATAGTACCTTCACGGCCAGCAACACTTAGGTTAGTATTTGATGAAATAATTGCTATCTCCTGGCCCACTTACCCCTAAAACTCCTTCACCCCAGCCATGGCTGGAACCAGCCCTTGCTTGGAACCCTTAACCTTGGCCTCCTTGGCCCAGAACTTTGAACAGTGAATGAGTTGTAGAAGTGGTGAGTATGACAGGAAACTGAGTGTGTTAAGAAGGTCCATGGAGGAAATGGTACCCAGATGCCCACCCAAGATGTCTGCAGTCCTGAGGCCAAGCTGTTGAGGTTTCTGCAAGTCTGATGCAGTATTGTAGCATATTATTTATGCAGAAGAGGCAAAGAGGTCAGTGAATGGCCTTTGTAATTGCTCTATAATTACTAAGCTAGAATCCTTTAAAATCCACATCAGTAGGCGTGTTGTATCCAGATGTTCTATACCAGGCCCGGGGAAGATGGTTAGAATACAGGCAGTCTATTCCCAAGGCTTCTTGCATCACGGATTGCGTAAACAAGCCCTACCCGTATTAGCAACAATTCTGGTATAGATTGGTTGGAGGATTTTCTAGGGTTTAAAATATAGAATCTTGGATAATCTAAAGAAGGGATTTTCCCCTCAGGGGCTTCCCTGGTGGCTCAGCTGGTAAAGAATCCACCTGCAGTGCAGAAGACATGAGTTTGATCCCTGCGTGATGAAGATCCCCCGGAGAAGGGAATGGCAAGCCGCTCCAGTATTCCTGTCTGGAGAATTCCATGGACAGAGGAGCCTGGCGGGCTACAGACTCTGGAGTTGCAGAGTCGGACATGACTGACACACACATTTTCCCCTCAACAGGCTATGCAACTTTGTATTCAACTGAAAGCATGTACAAGTTTGAGGTCGATTTCTCTGTTGGTGTTACCATTTACACGCTGAGCTAAAGTAAAGGGGAAAAAAGCGATAATGCAGAAAGTGTTCCTGGCACTATCACGTGTTAGCTCAGAGCGACCATTACAAATGAGGAAGACAGGGACGGTGAGGTCGAGTACGTGATCCGAAGACTCGCAACCAGTAAGGAAGAAGCCAGGATTCACCCCAGACTCAGCAAGTCTGTGTCCAAATCCAGCCCTCAACCTGTAGGCCAACCTGGCTTATCTTTCTCAGTGTTGGAGGCTATAAAGCAGGGTTCTCAGCCTCAGCACTAGTGACATTGCAGGCTGGAAAGTTCTTTGTCGTGGGGGGCTCTTCTGTGCAATGTAGAGTATTTAGTCACATCCCTGGCCCGTGTAGTCAAGGCTATGGTTTTTCCAGTGGTCATGTATGGATGTGAGAGTCAGACTATAAAGAAAGCTGAGTGCCGAAGAATGGATGCTTTTGAACTGTGGTGTTGAAGAAGACTCTTGAGAGTCCCTTGGACTGCAAGAAGAGCCAACCAGTCCACCTAAAGGAGATCAGTCCTGGGTGTTCATTGGAAGGACTGGTGTTGAAGCTGAAACTTCAATACTTTGGCCACCTGATGTGAAGAGCTGACTCATTGGAAAAGACTCTGACGCTGGGAAAGATTGAGGGCAGGAGGAGAAGGGGATGACAGAGGATGAGATGGTTGGATGGTATCACCGACTCAATGGACATGGGTTTGGGTACACTCCGGGAGTTGGTGATGGACAGGGAGGCCTATTGTGCTGCGGTTCATGGGGTCACAAAGAGTCGGACACGACTGAGCGACTGAACTGAACTGAACTGAACCACAATTACATGGGGGTGGAATGTCAAGAATAAAGAGAAGCTGGTGCGCCTACTTCATCAGGAACCACCCAGGGTCTCCTGGAAGGCTATATCCTTAACATCCCTAGTGGTAAGGCAGGAGTGGAGAGCAGGGTGGAGGGCAGGGGTCAGTGTTCTGACCCCTCTTTAAAAAAACAAAAGGAAAATCTCAGCACATTAAATGTTCTGAGAAGTCCAGAGGTGGAGAGATGGGTTGCTCTTGTTTTTTCCAAAACACCAACATCCCACAACACTTGTGTGGTTGTCTTAGTGGCTTGGTCGTGTCTGACTCTTTGTTAGCCCATGGACTGTACCTACCAGGCTCCTCTGTCCATGGGATTCTCCAGACAAGAATACTGGAGTGGGTAGCCATGCCCTTGTCTGGGGAACCTTCCTGACACAGAGATCGAACTCAGGCTGATTCTTTACTGTCTGAACACTTGTTAGCATCACTTCAATAGTTTGTTACTGAATTGGGGTCCTGTGGAACAGAGTTTGGGAATGTGATTTAGAGGGTTGTAAAGTCTGCATCTGTTTGACCAGCTCGGACTTAAATCTTGCCCTTCCCAGCCCTGATGCTTTCCTTGCTCCCGTTTAGAGTCGCACAGACTCCTCTACGATTTTCCAGTTGCCGCCAGTGCACCCCGCTGCCTGCTTTTCTGTCCTGTCTCCTCCGATCGTCTACAAGTTCTACAAGAGCAGAGGTGTGTTCCTCTTGATCACTGAGCTCCCAGTGCCTGGGAGAGTGCCGCCCGCCCGCAAGTGCCCCCGAGGATCTGTCCAGACGTAACTCTCCCAGGCATCCCATTGCTGCTCAGTCTTCAACATTTTCTTCTCTTTCCTTCTAGGATTAAACATGTTACATTGAACTGTGACCCTTCTGTCCAGCCTTCACCCTGACCTTGTGGCTTCAGACCTATTTGAGGGGCGAGGTGGCCCTCACCCAGCCCCACTCTTCGCTGAGCTACCTAATCACACGTTACTGATGTGATTTCTCTCTTGTATTTGGTGTTGACTGCCTCTTTCTTTCCTCCTAAAACATTTTCTCCTAGCTTCAAGACCCTTTCTCTTGATTTTCTCCAGCCTCCCAAGCCCTCCAGTTCCTGAAGTTTTCTCACCATTACTTTAAATGTTGGTAAAAGTTGAACACTCAGGTTTCGATATATAACTTCCCATGGTCCCAACTGCTGTGTTGATTGAGCCCCGTGATGTGGGGAAGAGGTCAGCCTTATCTTTCTCTTTTGTGGTATCCGTAAGGTCCATCAAGTCTCGTTTGTCCTAAACTTCTGACATCTTTGAGACTTCTAGAATATCAAGACGCGCAGCAACGTAGGAATCATGAAACCTGGGAGACTGAGCTGCTCAGGTCACTGAGAGGAGTCGGGGAGCTTTAACGAGGTCAGAATGCTTCAGAAAAAAGTAAGATCAAAGCGGACCTGGAGAAGGTCCACATTCAAGACTGGCTTTAAAATGCCTCAGCCTGGGGAGTTGATCTGCCCACTGGCCACCGCAACTGCCAGAGAGACTTAGGATAAAAATAGCACGTGTCACACGAGCCCGGGGGAGTGTTAAGCTTCCCTGTGTAGAGTTTCTATGCGTGTAGTTTTAGATCTGAGATAAGGGATGGCTTTCCTAGAATTCTCCCCCTTTCAGAGTAGTTGAAGACAAGTAATGTCCGGCATGACTTGATGCCTTAGATAGCTATTGCAAGATTTCTCTTCTCCTTCTGTGTCTTGACTCCTCATGAGGTCTGCTAAGTTTGCTTTTACTGCATACACCGTGGACATGCTGAGTCAACTTCAATGCTGAGGGACATTAAATGCCTTCTAGGAACCTACTTTGGGCTTTTAAAGATAACTAGCTGCTGCATCAGCTGCTGATTCTAAGGTTGAGGAAATCCCTCCATGGTGTTATTCGTTGGATGACTGTATTCGTTGCAGGAAACACCGCATAATGAACGTTCACTTAAAATATGTCTATAATCCTAACACATATATATAGCATCTAGAAAGACAGTACTGATGATGCTACTTGCACCCCAGCAAAGGAGACAGAGACATTTTGGAGACAGTGGGGGAAGGAGGTGGTGGGATGACATGAGAGAATAGCATTGTAACATTATACGTAACTGTATGTAAAATAGATAACCAGTGGGAATTCAAAGCCAGTGCTCTGTGACAGGGAAGGAAGGTGGGAGGGGGTGTTCAAGAGGGCTGGGACATATGTATACCTGATGCTGACTCATGTTGACGTATGGCAAAAACCATCACAAAATTGCAAAGGAATTATTCTCTAATTTAAAAAAAAAGATTAAAAAATGTCTATAATCAGACAGAGGCGGGCTATAGTCCATGGGATCTCCTAGAGTTGGACATGACTGAACAACTAACACATACATATTTTTCCCTTAACAGGCTATGTAACCTTGTATTCAGTTGAAAACATGGATAAGATCTAGGTCGGTTTCTCTGTTGGTGTTGACATTTACAGAGGAGCCTGGCAGACTACAGTGCGTGTAGTTGTAAGGAGTCGGATATGACTTAGGACTCAATAGCAACAATAATCCAATTTGTTTTTCAGTCCAATTGTTATCCTACAGCGCTTAGCTCTGAATAATTGCATTTTCCCCTGGATTCAGGAAGATTGCCTTTGGAAAGCGAAAGCTAGAACCTCCTTCTGAAAACCGTAGCCAATTTATTGTCTTGGGTTACCCTTCAATTTGATTTTGAGTTCAATGAGACATTTGCTTCAAACTCTGAATAATGCTTCTGAAGTGGTTAAATAAAATTGTATTTTTTTAGAGAAAACACTATATGGAATTTTGGATAATAAGTTTGGACATGGATAAAGTTGAGACCTCCATGAGGGCTCTAAAGAACAATACCCTTCTTAGTTATTCGCACAATTTGAGAAGTTGAAATGGAGGATGGAAGACAGACTCTTTTCTTGATGGCTGATACACCCCATCTTGGAAGTTATAAGTGTGTGTGAAGTTACTTAAATAGACTGAACCCCCAAATTGGGCAGATTTGCTCAAGCAGCCCAGAGAGGGCCGGCGCAGGGCAGCCTCCTAGGGTCCAAGAGGGAGGGGTAGAATGCCCCCCTGAGGAGGAGGGGCAGAGCCAAGCCAGGAATGTCCCTCTAACCTTCCCAAACTCGCCAGTCATGTAAGCTACTCTTCCTCCCGGGGCAGGTGAGAGCAGGCATCTCCCTAGAGAAAGATCTCTACTAGTTCACCAAACCAGAAGTACAGAGAGGTGCCCACAGCTGAAAGGTCGGTATATCAGACCATCTCTGGAAAGTATTTCAGGGTAACTACTTAGAAGATAGTAAGACTTTACACATTCTAAGCTGATTTAAAATACTCATGGAAAGTGTCTTAAAATACTGATTTCCAGAGACTTTTCCTGGGGGTCCAGTGGTCAGGACTCCACGCTTCCACTACAGGGACAGCAGGTTGCATCTCTGGTCAGGGAACTTAAGATCCTGCATGCCACACAGTACAGGCAGATAAAAAGAAAATAATGTATTCCAAAGGAAGGCAAGAAAGGAAGGAGAAGGTGTGGGACACCTAGAGTGCACAAGATTGGACAGTGACTGTACATCCAGGAAGGAGAACAATTCTTCTTGTCATACACTGTATAGTTCTGTTCAGAAAGAGGGTGGGGAGGTGTGAATTAAGGGTCGAAACCACCATTTCTGTCTTCAAGATTGAAAGAAAAACAATTAAGCAATTTGTCAAAGGTCATCGCCTAGAAAAAGTAGAGTCATTAATCAGGCTGTCTTGAGTCCAGACTTTCAGCTGGTGGAGGCCACGGTAACCTCCCTGTAGTTTATGTCCACATTAACTGTCTAGTCTGCAACTTCATCTTTACCAGCTGGACGATGGCAATGCCATCTCTCAGCTCATAGAATCTATGTCTGACAAAATCTTTGTTACTGATGTTTTAAATGTCAATCTAGAGAAGTCAAATGACTGCAATTTAGCCTTGACTGTGTTCTTAATTACTCAAATCAATGTCTCTGGGACCATGACAGGTGGAGGGGGGGTGGCATACACATCTATTCTTGTCTGACTGTAGCTTCATCAACTATCAGAACTTCTGGAAGTGGGAAATCCCTTCACTTTTATCTAAATGTTTGGTTCATTTTCTTTCTGTTGCTTGGCATCCTTGTCTGCATACGTCGTCACTCTGCAGAGCCCTCAGTCAGCGGGTCACTATATTTGGAATCTGATTGCCAACCTTCTTAGTATTATATTCTTAAAGGATTCAGAAACCAGTGGAGTGATGCTGGTGAGATGTGAACAGACAGGGGTGGCAGTGAGTCTGTTTGTGGAAATCTGGTCTGGGGAACTCTTCTCGAGGCTTATTTGTCTAGAACAAAGAACAAACTGTGTTTTGTTTGTTATCCTTAAAGATCCCGCCTGCCAATGCAGGAGACATAAGAGATGCGGGTTTGAACCCTGGGTCAGGAAGATTTCCTGGAGAAGGAAATGACGACCCACTCCAGTATTACTGCCTGGGAAATCCCACGGACAGAGGAGCCCGGTGGGCTACAGTCCATGGGGTCGCAGAGTCGGACATGACTGAAGTGACTTAGCACTTAGCACTAGCACTCAGCACTTGGTCTGTTGGTCGAGTGAACTTAATTATGACCCAAGGGCCAAAGCCATTGGCTTTTCTAATAATTTCTTTCTGATTGTCTTTCCTCTAGAGTGGGTATTTCATTCCTCTTCCCTTCAGACCTGCTGGGACCTGGCACATTGCTCATCTTCCTTTCCCATCCCTGTGACTAAAGAGTGAGTTGGTGTTCAGAGCTGAGATGGAGGTGGGAATCTTTCTACTCATTTGATCACGATCTTATGACCTAAGAATCTGATAGCACTTCATTTTGTTTTCTTCTGGGTGAAATGCCTGTCGCTCCTGTATTGATCCGTCTTGGGTAATTGAAACTGGCTGAAAATCTGGCAAAGACAAAAACAGAAAGCAAAATTTGGTGTGTTTTCTGTAGCATTTTTTGGAGGGAGGAATTATAAAAAGATCAACTCACCTTGTGTTTTCTTAAAACTAATAGACTTTATTTTTTTTTTTACCAGCAGTTTTTAGTTTCCAGGAGAATTGTGCAAAAGTACAGTTTCCATACACTGCCTGCCC
Source organism: Muntiacus reevesi (assembly GCF_963930625.1). NCBI lineage: Eukaryota > Metazoa > Chordata > Mammalia > Artiodactyla > Cervidae > Muntiacus > Muntiacus reevesi. Next base: position 162,960,917 of record NC_089251.1, read on the forward strand.
CTTGATCCAACACACAGATAGATACACACACTCACACACAGTTTCCCCTACTTTATTATCTTTCATTAATGTGATTCCTTTTTGACAACTGGTGAACCAGTGTTGATGTTCCTAAAGTCCATAATGTACCTTAGGGGTCTTTGTGTCATATTTCCTGTGGGTCTCAATAAAATCATATTGTTGTTCATTTGCTAGGTCATATCTGACTCTTTGCGACCCCATGGACTACAGCACACCAGGCTTCCCTGCCCTTTACTGACTCCCGGAGTCACCCTCAAGAGGCTCTTCATGATAACGTCATAGTAATATGATAGTAATACCATGATAGCGTGGTAGTATCACATATCCCCCTGACGGTGTCGTACGGAATAGTCACCTGCCCTGCACGTCCTCTGCGTTCCACCTACTCGTCCTGCCCTTCCCACCCCAGTGCCTGGCACTTTCCAGACACGGCCACAGACAAGATGCAGCCCGTGGGAGATCCACCTTGCTAAGATCTCCCTGTTTTTAAAATTTCTGTATTTCATAGAATCTAAGACGTTGTTAATTGTAAGGTACCTCCTTATTTTATATACTTCTTAAGAAGAAGACATTAAACTAGGCACATCATGGGTGCCCTTGATCTCAGGCGTGCTAAGATGAGAACAGTACGCATCTCACAATTAATCAGATGTTACCCAGAGCACAGGGCCTGCACGAATACAGTGCTTTGTTGAAACTAAAATAAATATTTGAAAGAACTGCACCATGATTCCAGTTTGGCCTCTTCTGGGGTGTCAGTGAGGGCTTTGTAGGGGGCGTGGGTGGGGGTGATGCAGAAAGTAAGGCAGCAGGAAGCTGAGGGACAGTGTGAGTCTGGGCCCCCTCCCCGCATCAGCCCGGGTCCTGGGGGTGCACAAACCAGAGAGAAATCTTCCCTCTGTCGGTGGCCCTGGCCGGGTTACTAGACCTTTCTGAACCTCAGTCTCTGCATCTGTATGGAGAAATGCTAACCCTGCCGGGTGACTCCGGGGCCAGAGAAGTAGAGGTTTGTGTGTGACAGACTCACTGCCTGCATCCGTGTGTGCTCAGGAAGGAACTCTAGCCCTCCCTCCCTCCATCCTTGGCTCCCCGACCTTTACTTCCTCCTCCGTCTCATGTATGTCCTTCTACTGTCCCCCGTGGTAAAGAATCCGCCTGCAGTGCAGGAGACCCAGGTTCGATCCCTGGATGGGGAAGACCCCCTGCTGCTCCCATATTGTTGCCTGGAAAATTCCATGGACAGAGGAGCCTGGTGGGCTACAGTCCATAGCGTTGCAAAGTTGGACACAACTGAGCAACTAACACATACACACACACACACACACACACACACACACACACACACACACACACACACTCTGTCCCCCCAGCGGTCAGCCTGGGCTGGGTGACCTCCCCTTCATTCTCACTGCTTTGCAAGCCCTCTGGGTGCTGGAGATTTTGTATCAGCCTTGGACTCAGCCAGAATTAACGAGGGCTGGATGGGGATTACCTAGGGCAGTTTGCAGATAGCAGAGCCTCATAATTCTTAGCCTTGGTCTTCCCAGGGCTGCCAAGCAATTAGGGTTTAGTAGCTGGTTGTGGTGCTCACCCACTGGCTTCAGGACTTGATTAGATAAAGCTCAGACAAGCCCCAATAAAAAGATTTGTCAGGGACCTTTGCGAATGAGATTGAGATATAATTGAAGCGCAGGTTTATTGTTTGAAAATTGGGAAGATTCTCAGAACACACGTTCTACATATTCATGAGGCCAGCAGGGTGACAGAACCCTGCCGTCCACTGTAGCAGCCCCACGAGCGCGGGTGGTCCTGCTCCTCCAAATCCGCATGACCTTGGGGAACCCATGTGCATTACATTTTGTCATCTGTGAAATGGGGAATAAATGTCCATCTCGTCTGTCTCACCAGATGGCCATTCGGGGTGCTCGAGGTGATGCTGGTAGGAGCCCCATGGGGCTGTGGGTGCCAGCCAACCCTGACCATTCCTTTCCAGCTCATTCCTAGAGCCACATCAGTTCTTGTTGCCATGGTTACTGCTGGCTTGATAAGGACTCTGACTGCCAGATTTAGCAAATAAAAATTCAGGACTCCCGTTAAATTTGAATATCAGATAAACATTGAATAATTGTTATTATGAGTATCTCCCAGACATGGCACGGCGGATATGTTAGTACATCTTTCATCTGGTATTGGAGGAGACATACATATGCTAAAGAATCATTTGAAGCCTATCTGATATTCAAATTTCATTGGGCACTTTGCATTCTGTCTGGTAACCTCAACAGGGACAGAATATTACCTTGTTGAAAGCACAAGGCGTTTTGTATGGAGTAACTGATGTTAGGATGGGTCCAGAACTCTCTGGTGATCTCATTTATCACAAGTCAGAGAAGAGCAAACCATCTGTACATTATTCTCAGCAATTAAGAGTGACTCTGACAGGGTTTTCCTGGTGGGCCAGTGGAGTGTGCCTGGCAATGCAGGAGACACAGCTTCAATCCCTGGTTTGGGGAGATTCCCCAGGCCGAGGAACGACTGAGTCCAGTGGCCGCAGCTACTGAGCCTGTGCACTCGAGAGCCCGTGCCTGCAGCTGGAGAGAAGCCCCCATTGGTCACAACTAGAGAAAACCCAGTGAAGACCCAGCACAGCCACGAATAAATGAGTGAAGCAGGTGATTGACTTAAAATAAGTTGCTCTGACAAAGAAATCATTTCTGTGTTAGAAGAGACAAAACCAAGAACCTGTGGCCTGCAAGGCTGAGAGAAGGAAACGATGTTTTGTGGAGAAAACCTTTTTCTAATAAATAATTGCAGGGTAGCTTCTGCTTCACATTTCTGGCCCTAAAATTTAGTTTGGGAATTGTGTACATTTCAGCATCTCGATTTTTTTTTTTAATCCTTTTCAACCATCACAGTATATGTATTTTGCTCAGTAATGAACCTCATTTGTGAATGTAAGGCTCATTATATTTTGATGAGGGAAGGTAAGAGAAAACAATAAATGGATGACAATTTAGAGTAGATACTTGCCTCCAGTAGATTTTACACTTTAAGTGTTCCTAAAGATATTAGTAACTTCTTAATGTTGCTTAAATTTTTAAAAATTCTTTTTTATGGCTGGGTAATATTCCATTGCATGTATGTGCCACATCTTCCTTGTGTATCATTGTCCCATCCCTCTGTTGATGGACATTTGGTTGCTTCCATGTCCTGGCTATTGTAAATAGCTCTGCAGTGGACACTGGGGTTCATGTGTCTTTGAATTATGGTTTTCTCCAGATTTATGCCCAGGAGTGGGATTAAATGGGCCCAAGGGCCCTGCCATCCTTAACTGATTTTTGATATGATCCAGATCCTTGTGAAATTTCTCTTAGCTACAAATCATGCCGTCAGCAGCTGTGAAATGATGGAAATTCATGGCTGTTTATCTGTGCAAGCCCTGTTCTGCGTGCTGCGGGCAGCAGGACAACAAACTGGAAGACATCCCTCCCTGAGGACTGAATGGTCCATGTGGAAGGAGAACCAACCCAGACCAAACAGACCCGAACTCCTGAGAAAGAACATGAGATCCAAGCAAGGAAGGTGACCACTCATTTCCACTGCTGCCTGTAGTTCTTTTTCAAATGTTCTTGTTGTTCAGTCGCTCAATCACATGTGACCCCATGGACAGCAGCACGCCAGGCTTCCCTGTCCATCACCAGCTCCCAGAGCTTGCTCAGACTCATATCCACTGAGTCAGTGATGCCATCCAACCATCTCATTCTCTGTCACCTCCTTCTCCTTTTGCCTTCAATCTTTCCCAGCATCAGGGTCTTTTCTAATGAGTCAGTTCTTTGCATCAGGTGGCCAAAGTATTGGAGTTTCAGCTTCAGCATCAGTCCTTTCAGTGAATATTCAGGGTTGATTTCCTCGAAGATTGACTGGTTTGATCTCCTTATAGTGCAAGGGTCTTCAAGAGTCTTCTCCAGCCCCAATGTACGAAAGCATCAGTTCTTTGGTGCTCAGCCTTTAGTCAACATTAGTCTTTTAAAAAATTATTTATTTATTTGTGGCTGCATCAGGGGAGGGAGGTCTTAGCTGCGGCACGAGGGCTCTCTATTTGAGGCGCACTGGTTCAGTACTTGTAGCGCATAGGCTTAGCTGCTCTGCAGCATGTGGGACCTTAGTTCCCTCCCAAGGGATCAAACCCACATCCCCTGCATCGAAAGGTGGATTCTTAATCACTGAACCACCAGGGAAGTCCCAAGCATTAGTCTTATTCAGTGTTCATAACAATTTTGTGAGTGGTATTTTATTATTCATTTTTCACATCTAAAACGGAAGGCTAGAGAGGTTCAGTAACATACCCATGTCAGGGCTGGTAGTAAATGACAGAATGGGAATTCAGATCAGGTCTGCCTGACTTCAGACTAGCATCGACACAGTGACCCTAAGGGGAATTTAGAAGAGAGACAGATTACTTCTAATAGAAGGTGGGGGTGGTCTAAAGTTCATGGACAAGATCTCGTTTGAGCTGAAGCTTGGAACTTGGATAAGGTTTGGGGATTCTATGGGAAGGAAAGGCTTTTTTGGCCAAGAGAACAACTTGGACAAGAGGCCAGGGGTAGGTACGGTGAGTTCTAGGTGGTTTTAGGAACAGTGTGTCGTTCAACTTGACCTTAACTCAAGGGATGCAGAAGAAAGAGGGTGAACCACGCAGTAGAGGCTGGTGACGGAGTCTCACTTCCTCTGTGGATGATGAGGACTCAGTGAGGGTGCTAAGCTGGCACTGGGCACAGGCTAGATGAGATCCATGGGGTTTTCCAGACAAGAATACGGGAGTGGGTTGCCATACCCTGCTCCAGGGGATCTTCCTGACCCAGGGATCGAACCCTGGTCTCCTGCATTGCAGACAGATTCTTTACCGTCTGAACCACCAGGAAAGCCAGGAGCAAATCCTGCACAGAAACAGGCATGTCCCCAGGGCTGGGAGGACACGATGGAGATGCTGTGTGGTCCAGGGCTGGGAAGGTGTGATGGAGATGTGGTGTGGTCCAGGGCTGGAAGGTCATAATGGATATGTGGTGTGGTCCGGGACTGGGAGGATGTGATGGAGATGCAGTGTGGTCCAGGGCTGGGAGGACGTGATGGAGATGTGGTGTGGTCCAGAGCTGGGAGGATGTGATGGAGATGCAATGTGGCCCAGGAGAACTGGCTTCTGGTGTTGCCATCTCTATCAGAGACGTCCTGCAGGGCTTCCCAACCTTCCCCTCATTCTAAGGAGCTTTTTTAGACATTGGTTTTCTAATCATCCTATGAAATGTTAATAGGACAGATACACTGTGTATATGGGCTTCATGCCTCAGCATCATTCAGTGACCTGGGCACTTAAGTGGGAAAAGCAGTGCCCAGCTGACTGGGGTGTGGATGGAAATGTTGCAGGTACAACTAGGCCCCCAGTTAAGAAAGTACTGAAATCTGGTTATGGCGAAAAGGTATATGCTGGGGGATTAACTAGAAATAGTTCAAAATAAGGGGCATCCCAAGTGGCTCTAGTGGTAAAGAACCTGCCTGCCAAAGCAGGAGATGTAGGAGATGTAAGCGATGAGGGTTCAATCCCTGGGTCGGGAAGATCCCCTGGAGGAGAGTTTAACAACCACCTCCAGTATTCTTCCCTGGAGAATTCCATGGACAGAGGAGCCTGGTGGGTTACAGTCCGTGAGGTTGCAGAGTCTGACACGACTGAAGCGACTTGGCACACAGCACAGTTCAAACTAAAATATAAGTAAGTCTGCAACAGGGAGCGGTCTCACATCACACCACAGAAACTTCTTCCTCTTTGCAGTTTGGAAACTCCTGTGGCTGAGAGGTTTCATTTTTAACCTAAATTATTATCAGCCAAATTATTTAAAAAAAAAACATTATAAGTGCATAATTATATACACTTAGTTTATAGGTTACATATAATTACGTATGTGATTGTATAATTATTAAGATTGGATGAAGTTAATTATAAAAGTACCATTTTCCTCAATCTTGATCACATCTCCCCACATCCCCGACACAGGGGGTTCTGGCTGCTGGTATGTTTCAACAGTGAACTCTAATCAACAGTCTGGATTTCTGCAGGAACTTTGCCTCCCTGTCTTATTAGCGTTCTTGACACTTCTTCCAGAAAGGGCTGCAGTGAGGAGTGAAATGTCATTCACAGCAGGTGCAAGTGGGCACACGGGGGAGAGGTTTGGTGTGGATGGAGGGAGCCCCCCACAACCACCTGGGCTTGCAGAAGGAGTCGGCTGTGAGTTTGGAGGATTGTTGGGGTTCCTGGGTGCGTGGATCCCTGGGATCTGGCCCAGAAGGAGCCGAGTCTTACAGCTGCCCAGCATCTGGACTGGGACCCACATCAGGGCTGAGGGCAGGGAGGTCTGGGGGTGACAGCAGTTCAGTCACTCAGTCGTGTCTGACTCTTTGCGACTCCATGAACCGCAGCATGCCAGGCCTCCCTGTCCATCACCAACTGCCGGAGTCTACTCAAACCCATGTCCATTGAGTCAGTGATGCCATCCAACCATCTCATCCTCTGTCGCCCCCTTCTCCTCCTGCCTTCAATCCCTCCCAGCATCAGGGTCATCATCAGGGGGTGACAGCAGGACTGCCCTAAAGTGGGGCTCACCCACCTCTTGTTTATTTTTCCTGGCTGTTCACTCTGTCCGTTCATTATTTATTTTGCCATCATCACTGCATTATCCTTAGTGGTCATAGCATTCAGGAGGAGAAAAACCCTGTTTCCAGGGTGGGTAAGTGTTAAATGCTGTCATCACTTTAGCACATGTAACCTTCCTGGCAGCCTTGAGGTGGGCATCTTCGTCTCACCGAGAGGGGCTTCCCAAGGTCAGAGGTGTGATCTTTCTCCTCTAAACTCTGACCTCTTTCCTCCCTAAACGCGCTTTCTCCCCCGCCAGCTGATAATCATGGCTTTACAGTGTCCCCACGGACTCTCTCAAGTCTCCCTGTCTGGGTTCCAGGCCCAGCACGCTGGCCTCCTGGCGTTGGGAGCAGGACCAGTGGCTCAGCCTCCGTGTCTCCGTGTCCTCAGCTGGAAGTGGGAACAGTGATGTGTGCGCTGACTCAGCGGATGTGGGTTGTTAGCATTTTCCTCCTTCTTTGCAAATATGAACTTCTCCCCTCTGCTGCACTCTCTTTTTTGTTCATCTACATCTTCTTACCTATTTGTGATCGAGCTATGCAGCACAAATCTGTCCCTCAGTCCATATATCCTTGCAGCCCGGGTCTGGCCCCCCATCCGCCTCTGAAATCCGAGGCGGCAGGTGGGGATTTTGCAGCGATGGTCACTTCCTGTCCCCTCCCACCCCACCCTGGCCATCACCTCGAAGAGCTCAGAGCTGGCCCCACCCGGCTCCATGCAGAGTTTGCCAAGCAGGTGGCAGTGACTGGTCAGGGCTGGGCGTGCCCCCATGTCCCAGGATCCAGAGGTGCCCGAGCTCCCAGAAGACACTTTCATGGGCCTTCTCCAGCGTCTCCAGCCACCCTGCCCTCGGGACATGGCCGCCAAAAAAATTAAATATAAAGACCGCAAAATTGAGCAAACTGAGCATTTTTAAATGGAATAGGAAGCTTCCAGATTGTTGTGTTATACGAAGAAACCTCAGCTGCATGTCTTGTCTGTTACCAGTGTCTGACCCCCTCCCCGGGGCCCTGCTGGCCCAATCTACACCTCTAGTGAGAATGGGGTGACTGGGGTGTCCCCTCCCTCCTACGAGGCCCAGGAATTAATATGCAGGCTGAGATTGCAGTGGGCGGAAGGACCGTGATGATATTGAGTGTCTTCTCCTTTCAGGGCCGTGGGAGGGAGGGGAGGCGGGATGACAGAGGAGCCCATTTCGATGATGAGGTCCTCCCTCTTGACCACGAATCTCACATCTGTGTGAGGCGAATTCTCCCTTCTTGTCTCCCCTGTATCCACTCCAGCTTCTGCTTTAAATAAATATTGACATTTCCATTTATAGCTTTCATTTTACATGTGGCTCAGTGGTAAAGAACCCGCTGCCAATGCAGGAGACACAGGCTCGATCCCTGGGTCGGGAAGGTCCCCCCCTGCCCCGCCGCCCCAGAGAAAGAAGTGGCAACCCACTCCAGTGTTCTTGCCTGGGAAATCTCATGGACAGAGTAGCCTGGTGGGCTACAGTCCATGGGATCGCAAAGAGTCAGATGGCGATTACATGCATATACTCTTCAATTCATAATTCTACTTGTTGGTATACCTATGTTGGAGAAATCTTTACACAATTTTTTAAAAAGCATGCATTTTCAAGGATGTTTAGTGCAATATTTGTAACAATAAGAAACAGGGGTGGGGGAGGGATGCTAATTGATGGTGGAACGGCTGAATAAATCATAATATGTGTGAAGCGGGAACTGCCATGCAGCTGGTTATCCCAGGTGGAATTGCCATTCTGACTAGTTTTGAGCTGAAAAGCGGCAATTCCCTGAATTGAGCAAAGGATGAGAGTTATTCCTGTGCCTCTGTTTCTTCATCTGTAAAATGGGGAGAGTCGTTTTTCCTCCCCCCGAGTGCTGTTCTTTGTCTGTGCTCAGTCGTGTCTGACTCTTTGCGACCCCACGGACTGTAGCCCGCCAGGCTCCTCTGTCCACGGGACTCTCCAGGCAAGAATACTGGAGTGGGTGGCCATGCCCTCCTCCAGGGGATCTTCCTGACCCAGGGGTTGAACCTGCATCTCTTATATTGGCAGGCAGGTTCTTTACCACTAAACGTGAGGATTTAATGCAATCGCACGTGGCCTTAGAACATGGCCCAACCCACATCTAGAGCCCGGTCCATAACTGCTGACACTTCTGTGTATCTGTATTAACATGGAAAGAGAACCAAATATACCTTTTGGAAAAAAATAACTGTATGTGTGTGTTTACAAAGGTCAATGAAGTTTGATCCCATTCAAGGGGGAAATGTGCGTGTGTGTGCGTGCATGTGCGTGTGTAACCCCTAAGGACAGGCCTGGAAGGCCACCCCCCAAGCTCTTCCTTGTGTTTAACCCTGAGGAAGGGAGTGGGATTGTGGTTGTTGGTGAGAAAGTGCCCAGCGTTCAACCAGGGATGCGAAGCTGCTGGCAGATACACGCCCAGGGAAGGGAGCGGTCCTTAGTCACGCGTGGGGGCTGACCGGCCCTGGGGGACTGTGGTCTGTGCCGCTCCCGCTGGAGCTGGAAGGCCCAGGGTGGGCCCTCGGGAAGGGGCGATGGATGTGGACAGAGGGGACCCAGGAGGTCAGGCTCCCTCTCCGAGGACAGACCGGGACCGCGGCGGGTTCTTACTGCACCTGGCGTGGGCGGTGTGGGGGCAGAAGCTGGTCCCCCCGCAGGAGCAGGCCGGGCCGGGCCGGGCCGGGGAGTCAGGAGCCGAGGGGATGGAGGGGAAGGAGCTGTTGCAGGCGGCTGTCGCTTCTCACCCGGGAGGTGAAACAGCACGTCAGCCACCACACTTGTGACCTGCAGGGCCTGCCCAGCCTCCTGAGACCGTCCGGAGTGGTCTTTTGAAGTGAAAGTGAAAGTCGCTCAGTCGTGTCCGACTCTTTGCGACCTCAGGGACTACACAGCCCGTGGAATTCTCCAGGCCTGAATACTGGAGTGGGTAGCCTTTTCCTTCTCCAGGGGATCTTCCCAACCCAGGGATCGAACCCAGGTCTCCCGCACTGCAGGCGGATTCTTTACCAGCTGAGCCACGACTGGAAACGAACCAGAAAAGGGGTTTGGATAGACATGCCTTAGGGCCCTCAAGGGGAATGGCACAGTTTCCTCTAAATTCTTCTGGGTTAATTGAATTATTTTTCATTATGACTATAAATATATTTCTTGTTACTTTAAAAAAAAAAAGAAACCCTTTAGGAGGAAAAAAAAAGGGAAGAAGACTCTTATCCGGTGAGATTTCTGTGTTGAGCTGAGTAACTCCAGCCTGTTGAGGCGATGGGGGAACCCGGCCTCCCCGCTGGTCCCCACCTGGCCCGGCTGTCGTCGCCTCTCCCTGGGCCTCTGCAGCCCGCCCTCACGGGCCCCCCTGCTTCTCCGCTGCTCCCACCCGAGCCCGAGTGGTCTTTTCAGAATGCAGAATCGGTGCTGCCGCGGCCTCTGTAAAGAAATGCTCCGGTGACGTCTCACGGCCTCTGTGGTGCAACCATCAATCATGACCGCCGCCCACCCTGGTGCGGGAGCCGCTGAGACTCTGTCCTTGTCTCCACTCCTCCCCCCTTCCTGTCGGCGGTCACGCAGCCATGCCTGCTGTCCGGGGGCCGTGTGTAGGGAACAGTCACGGGAGCTGGCCGCTCACCATCCCCTGCGTGTGCAGAATCACACTGGGAGCCTTCACCACATGATCTGCTGTCACAGCCATCACACCTCCAGCAGCTTTTCCCGTCTGGATTCACAAAGATGCTGAGGCTTCCAGGACGTTGAGAAACAGGCCGGGAAGCCTTACAACCATCGAGTGGCGCCCCCGGCACAGGAGCCTGGCCCCCAGATCCACACACAGCATCCGTCCCAGGCAGGGCCTCTGACCTCCTGGTCTCGCCACCTCTTGGCGTGAGGCGGTCTGCTCTCCGAGCCGCAGGCTTTGAGGGTGGGACCCCAGGAGCCACCGAGGCATGCGGCCTCACCTCCAGCCCCCCCGGCATCCTGCCTGCACACGTCCGGCCACCAGACGGTGTTTGCTGAAAGCAGACGTGTGCCCGCATCATACCGGGTCCTGGAGTGAAAGGCTGAGGCTAGGATAGACCGAGCGAGGCCGTCTGTGCCTCGCGGGGCCTGTGGCCTGTAAGGGGGCAGGGGTCATCGCACCTTGTCGCAGGCTGCGATGAGTGCCCTGAAAGGGCCTGGGGCAAGTGGAAGCGGGCCCGGCCTGCCCTGGACTGGGGGCAACAGGGCCCAGAGAGGCGTTCAGGAGGTGACGGCGGGACGCGTCCCAGGAGCCGTCCCTCTTGACCTGGCTGCCTCCTGGATGTGGCTCGCCTTGGGCTTGTCCAGGCCCCGTGACCGGTACCGGGAGGGGTTGGACCTGCCCGCCTCCCTCCCCCGATGGATCCCCCAGGGTTGCTGCCCCCGGAGGACAGCTGCCTGGGGGCTCGGCGTTTTCTCAGCTCTAGGAACAGGCAGACTCTACGGTGTCCGGCAGGGGGTGTGTTCTGGTTTGTTCCTGACGACACGGGGGGACAGTGAAGCCTGGGTCTGCTGGGGGCTCGGCACGCGCTCTGCACAGAGCACCTGTTGTATGTGACGCCCGTCGCTTCTCACAAAAGCCCCTGAGGCCACCCCTTCCAAGATTAGGAGGCTGGGGTGCCTCGGGGTTCACCTGTCCAAAGCCCCAGAGGGCTCGGACTTAGAAACTAGACTGCAGCGCCTTCCAGAGAGTTCTGGCTCCTGCACCTCATCGCCCGTCTCCAGCCTCAAGGACAGAGACTTCAAGGGCAGCCAGTCCAGCCTTTCACACGTGAGGCTTGGCTGGGCTTTGTGTGTGTGGGTTTGTGCATGCAGGGGTGAGTGTGTGGGCGTGCATGTGTGCGTGTGTTGGGGCAGGTGACGAGTGAGCGAGTGCTGACCGGTACCTCACTAAGTGGTGATAACAAGGGGCATGTCCTTCACGGGGCTTCCCCGATGACTCCGCAGGTACAAGAATCCAGCTGCAATGCAGCAGACACAAGAGATGCGGGTTCAATCCCTGGATTGAGAAGATCCCCTGGAAGAGGAAATAGCAACCCATTCTGGTATTCTTGATGAAAAATCCCATGGAGAGTGCAGTCTGTTCATGGGGTTCTCAAGGCAAGAATACTGAAGTGGTTTGCTATTCCCTCCTCCAAGGAGATCCAATCAGTCCATCCTAAAGGAGATCAGTCCTGGGTGTTCAGTGGAAGGACTGATGCTGAAGCTGAAACTCCAATACTTTGGCCACCTCACGCGAAGAGTTGACTCATTGGAAAAGACCCTGATGCTGGGAGCGATTGGGGGCAGGAGGAGAAGGGCACGGCAGAGGATGAGATGGCTGGATGGCATCACCGACTCGATGGGCATGAGTTTGAGTAAACTGCGGGAGCTGGTGATGGACAGGGAGGCCTGACATGCTGCGATTCATGGGGTCGCAAAGAGTCGAACACGACTGAGCGACTGAACTGAACTGAACTGAGTGTTCTTTGATGGAGTCTATAAGTGTCCCAATTAGTCATTTCGCAGGATGTTAAGAATTCTGTATCTCGCCTCCTGCTGCCTTTCAGAGCTCAGTAAACACCAGGGCAAAGATTCAGGCTTTCAGATTTACTTTTCCCCAAGGTACTTAATCAAGGAATGCAAGTCATTTGCCTTCTCAAAGCTTCCTCTCCATCCCTGAAGACTTGTGGAGTTTTCTCTAATTTTTTTCCTTCTGTTTCTAAGCCCTTTCAAGGATTGGGATCTTGGCTGAAACGATCCTGCACTTGACCCCTCGAAGTTGCTTTCCCTTCAAGCAAGGAAGGCAGAGCCTTGCTGTGCCAAGCCGTCCCAGGGGCCCAGAGCCCTGGTCGCAGAGGTGTGTGAAATAAAGGCCTGTCTTGTCTCTCTGTTCCAGAGCTGGTGATGCTGCTGGAGTGGTGGTCCGGTACGGAGTGCGTCATCTACACGGACCCCCGGGCCTACCCCAAGTACGGGAAGGAAAATGCCATCGTCGTTCTGAACCACAAGTTTGAAATCGACTTCCTCTGCGGCTGGAGCCTGGCTGAGCGCTTTGGGGTCTTAGGGGTAAGTCAGACCCGCACACCTCTTTTGTTCGACAGCATAACTGGCCCTTTTGCTCTCGGTCATTCAGAGCTTGCAGCATCATTAACAGGCTTGTTGAAATGTTCTTAGCCGACTGCTTTTCCTTCTCGCTCAGAATCAAGATGAACATCTGCTGTGAGCAAGGATCATATTTATTCATCAGTGACGATGTGCTGGGCATTTTTACCAACAATTAATTTATTTAATCCTTGCGGAAACATTTGGGAGTCAGGAAACTACTCATAGGTAAAAGCTACGCTTCAATACCCTGCTCCACACAACTGTTAAGTCGATTTGAATTTGAACTCATCCAGTTTCATATTCTTTTTTTTTTCTTTTTTAAAACTTATTTATTTTTAATTGGAGGATAATTACAATATTATGTTGGTTTCTGCCGCACATCAGCATGAATCAGCCACAGGTACACATACATCTCCTCCCTCCTAAACCTCGCTCCCAGCCTAGGATACAGAGTGAAGTAAGGCAGAAAGAGAAAAGCGAATATGGTATATTAACGCATACGTATGGAATCTAGAAAGATGATACAGATGAACCTATTTGCAGGGCAGGAATAGAGATGCAGAGAACAGACTGTGGGCACAGTGGGGGAAGGAGTGGGTGGACGGATCGAGAGGGTAGCATTGAAGCATAGACGTACCGTATCGGAAATCGCCAGTGGGAATTCGTGGGAGGCCGCGGGGAGCTCAGACCCGGCGCTCTGTGACAGCTTCGTTTTTTTAATCTCTGTGCTCTGCTGGCTCCCTGAGTCATGGGCAGCATTCACCTCTCAAATGTCCATCTTCGTGGGCCTGAGAAAGCTGAATGCCAGCACCAGGGCATGTGACCTTCAGAATTCTGAATGAATACGAAATCCTGCTTTTCTCCAACTCGTCTGACCTCTTGCCCGCCTTTGGGACTGGGCCTCTCCATTGACGCCTATCATGGTGAACGCCGTGAGGAGTGATGGTTGAGCTCCGAGCAGGTACCAGGCCCTCGGGCTCAGGTGTCCTTACAGAAAGGGCGGTAGGTACTGCCCGGGGCTGGAAGAGGCTCACACCAGAACTTGGGGGTCCCGTGTGGCACCCGGAGCAGTCCCCGCAGACTCAGGGGGGCGGTGCACAGCGCGCTTGTTTTCGGTGGCCCGTGTAGACAGAACCACTGTGCGGAGAAGGTCCGAAGACCGTGCGGAGTGGAACGGACCAGGAATCGGATTTCCCAGGGACAGTCTCGGCCTGTCCACCCACCAGTGGCCTGTGGGTCCCAGAGTCACTTTGGAACCTTGTGTCTTGTTGGTCTCTGCATGTTGGGAAGACCCTTGGCTAAGAGGGATTCGATAACCTTGGGACATATTTATTTTCTTAAAAAAAAAAGAAAGAAAGTGGGCAAAAGGAGAGAGGAGGAAATATACTTGAAAACAGGTTCCAAGAATGTCTTTGGGATAAATAATGCTTGTCATGCCGTTAAACTGTCCAAAGGCAACTAAAGTCGTGAGCAGTTTTCTAAGAGATGGAATCAGTGTTAAGTCTCTGCTGCTACCTGAAGACTTCTAGAAAACTGGATTGCCTGGGGGTGAGTGTGCTGAAGGGATTTCTGGGAATAGACAGGCCTGCTTGCCAGCAGTTTTCCCCTCTGTTTTCCTGATTGTTCTGACATGATGTCTGTGCAGGCGTGTGTGTGTGCGCGTGCGTGTGCATTTTGTTTTCAGGGACAGAACCAGAGGTTTGAGTATCCACCTTTCTCTGCTGTGGAGGCCTTGGGCAGAGCTCTTAGCTGCAGTTCTGTGGCTTTATTCTCTCCGAGAGGAGAGAGAAACCATCCTAGTCCGAGCCCCGTGGTGGATACAGACCCTCCTCCTTTTACAGGAGAGGGTCCGGGGTGTCTTCACATCCTGACCGGAGCTAGTGGTGCAAGCCTTCAAGCTAGGCTTCCCGAGACACCGGGCTTCAAGCAACGTTTGGGGGCAGCTGCTGGTTTTCTGGGCTTCGCAGGCGGCTTGGGTGTGTTCATGCTGAGGATGTGAGATGTGATTTGAAGCAACAGCAATCTGTCGGACTCAGAGGAGCTTTCCCATACCTGGGGTCCCCCTGGTGGCTTTATGACCTTGGGCTTCTCCTATGCGTCTTTCTCTGGATTTGTGCTGTTTCCAATCCATATGGTATCATTACTGTTTATCATTTATGTTTTATACATAGACGGCCAGTGCCAAGGTTTGGGTGAAGAATTTGCCCCAGGATGGGAATTAGTAACTCTTGATTTCTGAGCTGCTTCTCTTTCCCCTTGGATGGTATTGAGAGGAAAAGCTGGTGGGTAGTGAGGGGTGGCTGGTGGTGGTGGTGGTGGGGCAACCTGGGAGGGACCATTTCTAGTCTTGTCTCCTCCCCCACCTCCACCTCCTGGTCAGTTCAGGGCTCCTTCTGCGGAGAGAAAACCCTCAGTACCTTCAGTCGGGGATGGAACAGGACTAAGGAAGCAGGAACAGAGAGAGGCTCAGGGAAACAGAGTCAGCAGCCACGGGGAGGGGTGCCACACAGCGAAGAGGGTGGGCCCCGCAGGGTGCTGGGAGGGGAAGTTACCCATGGAGAGAGGACCCGGGACTAGAGGGGGACCCAGGATTGAGAAGGGTTGACTTTCATGGAGTGGTGACCATCAGCGCCCTTGGGCATTTTTCCAGCAGAGACTCTCAAATCCTGATCAGCACAGCTCGGCACCCTAGGGTGCAGATGCGCAGAAAGTCTCCCCAGCAGAGTGACCATCCAGCCCACGACACGGGGACCGCTCACCTCCAGCCCTGACTTCCTGAACGAATACCACCGCCATCAGATTGCGTTTCTCTCTTAGAAACCAAACAACTAACGTTGCATGCAAGGGCACGAGCCTTGCCCCTTGATCTGGAGACTGTTCAGGAGTTTTAGGAGCCCCACCCAGAGTTGGGTAGGCAGGTCTCAGGACCTGGGACGATGCAGCTTCTATCCTCACGGGAGCCCAGGTAGCCCTGCTCTGGAAGCCAGCAGGTTGTCTGGATTCTTGCTGAGATGTTCTCTGGAGCCCTGGAGTTCCCACCAGAAGTGGAGGGTTGGGGGCGGAGGCAGCAAGTGACCATGTCTCCCCACCGCCCCAGCACTGGGGAAGCAGGGACACTGTGGCCACCACGGCCGTCTGTACAAATGCTGATGAAGCCACGTGCTGGCAGAGGTGCTGGGAGGGGACGAGACAGGATGCCCGTGAACTTGTGGGGCTGGGCCAGCTCAGGTGGAAGTTGGCAGACTGTTCTCTCCCCGGGGGCGAGGGCGGGGATGGGGGACGGTCTCTCTCCCAAGCAGGGAACGAGGTACCATCCATTTGTGTCTCCAGAGCAGCTGAGGTCTGCCTGGAGGGTGCGAGGCTGGAGGAGGAGCTGCCTGGCTCCTTTCCAAGAGGCCCGTTCATTCCCTCACCCTTGAAAGGAACCAGGCAGCATCTCATTATATGGATCATGCAGCAGTACTTCTGTCTTAACTGACCTTCAGAAACACTCACCTGATTCATCCCCTTTTTTTTTTACATAATACATGATGTTGAGATCCTTCTGGAGTCCAAGAAGTTTGCGTTTTAGAAGAGAAGGGACATAATAAGGAAGGTTCCTGATGGGGCATTTTTCATCTTCGCATGTAACAGCCCAAGAGGAAGTGAGTTGAAATTGAAGTGAAATTCAAAGAAATTCTTGCATGCAGGCTCAGTCACTTCAGTCGTGTCTGACTCTTTGCGACCCCATGGACTGTAGCCCACCAGGCTTCTCTGTCCATGGGATTCTCCGGGCAGGAATACTGGAGTGGGTTGCCATTTCCTCCTCCAGGGGATCTTTCCAGTCCAGGGATCGAACCCACGTCTCTTGCATCTTCTCCATTGTCAGGGGGGTTCTTCACTAATATTGCCACCTGAGGAGTCTGGAAATTCTTGAGAGGAGGGTTAGGAAATGTGAAATTGGATCTGGGGAGAAAGCAATGGGACTCTTTTTAAAGAAGAGAAAACAGGGGAGGCCTTCCAGTCTTTTATGACCTTTTACCGCATGTGGTCATTCTGCCCCTGCGACTCTGGTTCCCTTAGGGCTGGAGGGCTGGCATGGGCCCTGGTCGTGGTCTTTCAGGGACTCGCTGACTTGTTCCTCCCTGGGTGAGTGTGGTGTGTGGACAGGCCAGGGTGTGCGGCACAAGAGTCATGACTTCTGAAGCTTCGGGTCTGTTCACTTATCTTTCTGCTGCAGTAAAATACACACAGGCTACTTCACAGTGGCCCTGAAGGTTACCTAAGATGGTGTCTGTCAGGTCTTCGAGCAGCTCCGGGGCCTGGGAAGCGCTGAGTAAAGACAGCTGTTCGTGTCCATTTTTATCTGCTGGGGTCATGTGGTTTGGCGGTTACCCCGGAGGCCAACTGGGCTGTTGTGTTTGGGTCTTTAAAGAAGCCCTGTGTGTTAGTCATCTACAGCAGGTGACAAGCCCCGGACATAGTGGCCCAAAACAAACGAAGTGTCTTGCTTTGAGTGGCCTGAGATCCTGGCTCAGCTCCCTGGGGGTTGTGGCGGAGTCCTTCCGAGGCTGGGTGGTGGTCGCATCTGAAGGCTTTGCTGTGCAAGGACCCGCCTCCAGTTCACCCCTGTTTGTGGCCAGGGTGACCCTCCCTCCTGGGTCTCTGCTCAGGCACCCCTGATCCCCAGGGGAGCAATGTGATCGTGAGTGGGAGAAAGCAGCGGAGGGAGGGAGAAGCCACAGCCTGCTTGTAAGGCAAACTTCTGCCCGATGCCACTTGTCAGAGGGGAGTCCACGAGCCCCGCCCCCTCCAGGAAGCAGGCAGGGCTGCGAGGAGGCTCCCGGAAGTACCCCGAGACAAGGGTCAGAGGGGTCATCGCGGAGGCTGCCTGCCACCCCTTTCAGCCTCCAGCCTCACGTTTCCATCTGTGGCTGTTGTTCAGTCGCTAGCCTCTTTTGTGACCCCGTGGACTGCAGCCCGCCAGGCTCCTCTAAGATGATCTATTACAGCTCCACCTGAAAATAGATTGAATTCCTGTGGAGTGTCCACGTGCAGGAGGAGAATAGAACTCTGATTCCTAAGCAGCGGGCCCTCTCGAAGATCCCCAGTGCCTTCCAGACACGAGGATGCAGATGACAATGAGGGCAACTGACGCATCTTCCAAATGTTTACCCAACAAGCGGATCGTGTAGGTTTTCTGCAGAAGTCACTGCGCTGGGTAGTATGGCAGGTCAAGGACAGGTAGAAAGCTCTCAGTGACTTCAGATCATACAGAGAGGCAATGAGGTGTCATATAAGACCACACAACGCAGGCATTGAACTGTAATGAGGGGGATCGTGCCCACGTGGAGCGCCCTGTGTGTGTGTGTATGTGAGATATTTGAGCACTCAGCCATCCAGTGGCTTCAGGGGGTCATTCTGAGCGTCACCCCTTTGTTTGCTAGGAAACAGAGGTCCCGGGGAGAAGCTGGGGTCACGGTGGTAAAGGTGGGATGTGAGGGGTGAGTTTGGGGGTAGCTCTGTTTACCAACCCGTGAGGACGGACTTCAGTGTTTTAACAACTGGAAAATAACATTTCAGCAGTACCAGCACACGGACTGCTGTGCCCAGGGATGGAGACATGTCCCGGAAGGTGATGACACCGGGCCCAGGCCTTGAAGGATGGGGGTGGTTTTAGGAGGAGATGAAAGATGTAGATAAAGGGAGAAACAGGAGGCAGGGGATGGAGGCAGCTGGAGGGAGACCCCGGGGCAGGTATGGCCAGCTGCCGTGTCCCAGGCTCTGCTGACCGACTCTTCCCGGTGTGGCCAAGTGTCCAGATCAGCATTCCTGCTGCCTAGTTCACTGGCTGCCAGCTCAAGGTCACTGCAGGGTGATTTTGAACCTACTCAGTTCAGCTCAGTTCAGTCGCTCAGTCGCGTCTGACTCTTTGCGACCCCATGGACTGCAGCACGCCAGGCCTCCCTGTCCATCACCAGCTCCCAGAGCTTACTCAAACTCATGTCCATTGAGTCGGTGATGCCATCCAACCATTTCATCCTCTGTTGTCCCCTTCTCCTTCCACCTTCAATCTTCCCCAGCATCAGGGTCTTTTCAAATGAGTCAGCTCTTCTCATTAAGCGGCCAAAGTATTGGAGTCTCAGCTTCAGCATCTTGTCCTTCCAATGAATATTCAGGACTGATTTCCTTCAGGATGGACTGGTTGGATCTCCTTGCAGTCCAAGGGACTCTCGAGAGTCTTCTCCAACACCACAATTCAAAAGCATCAATTCTTCAGCGCTCAGCTTTCTTTATGGTCCAACGTGTAGTCACACAACCTATTAACCCAAGTCAGAAAAGAAGTACCATAAAATCCGAGAAAATTAAGAACTGAACCCAGACTGTCAATATTCTGGTTTAATTCACCAGGATGCTTCTGATCATTGACAGAAAATGTGGTCCTTCCTGTACCAGATCACACGCATCTGAAAACCCACAATTTCTTGGGGTTTGATTCCAAAAGGACCACTTTTCTAACCATGGATTTCTGAAAGGAGAATGTCAATGCCGATTTGTTCAGAAAGGCTACACGAACGTTACTTCCTATAAACCTCCCATCAATGATCACATTCCCCCAAATTGTAGGTTTCCTGGGTTTTATTTTTCAAATGTGTAAAACTAAGCAAGAAAGGAGACGTCCTAAGAGATGAATGGGGGCCCAGGTGTCCAGAACAGACACTTCCGTTTCCGTCTGCTTGCTCCCGCTCTCTGAGAAGGGTGGCAGGGCAGAGACAGGTGTATGCAAAGCCGCCCATGCTGCTGGCACCCTGGCTTCCACATTTACCAGCCCCGGGACCTCGGGGAGGTTACCTGACTTTCCTGAACCTCGGGGAACCCTTCCCATTTCATGCTATTTAAGAGTTTCATGAATATATGTAAAATACATATATTTTAAGTGGCTTCCCAGGTGGCTTAGTGGTTAAGAATCTCCCTGCCAGTGCAGCAGACCCAGGGATGCAGGTTCGAGCCCTGGGTCAGGAAGATCCCCTGGAGGAGGAAACGGCAACCTGCTCCAGGAGAATCCCATGGACAGAGGAGCTTGGTGGGGTACAGTCCGCGGGGTTGCAAAGACTCAGACACGACTGAGCACATACACTACTACCCTCCTGTATGTCAAATACCTCACCACGCGCGTAGCACAAAGTAGGCACACCGTTATTACTCGTTTGTTTGACCCTAATCCGCTTCCCTGCATTGAAAGTTTTCTTATGAAAGTAGGGTAAGGTGTGGAGGACGCAGGAGACACGGAGAGTCCTCCGAGTGGGATTTAACCAGCTTTCCTGGCCCTGGGTCGGGTGCAGCTGCAGTCTCCCATCGCTTTTATGATCCACAAGGTACCTTTGCGTTTGCCTTCATCCTGGCTTCTTCACAGGCGCTGGTCTGGCTCTGCTTGGCTCCAGAGAGGTTAGAAGTTTCTCGATGTGGAGAAGGGTTGCTTCCCTCTCCAGGGGCTCCCCCCACAGCCGTGGCTCTGTCAGCCCTGTTAGGGTGGATTTGGGCACCCGCAGGTGGGTCTGTGGGAGACACCTCCCATCCTGCTTCCACCTGGTTAATTGGTTACTCCGAAGCTTTGTCCGCATTGCTTCCGGGCACCGGCAGCTCTGGGAGAAGGCAGGGGCCCACCTTCTGCCTCTGGGTGTTCTCCAGCTGGGCCAGGCTGGCTGGGGTCCGGATGACACAGATAAGGGCCCCGAGAGAGTCAGGGCGAGGCGAAATCCCTTCCAATCCTGGGCGCTGGGAGAATAGTTGCCATGGAAAGGAGTCTCTAGGCAGTAACGATGCATCTTGAGCTCATAAAAAAATAGTGTTAGCCACTCAATCATGTCTGACTCTGTGCTACCCATGGACTGTAGCCCGCCAGGCTCCTCTGTCCATGGGATTCTCCAAGCAAGAATACTGGAGTGGGTTGCCATTCCCTTTTCCAGGGTATCTTCCTGACTCAGGAATCAAACCCAGGCCTCCTGCATTGCAGGTGGATTCTTTACCA
Source organism: Muntiacus reevesi (assembly GCF_963930625.1). Classification (NCBI taxonomy): domain Eukaryota; kingdom Metazoa; phylum Chordata; class Mammalia; order Artiodactyla; family Cervidae; genus Muntiacus; species Muntiacus reevesi. The sequence goes on from NC_089251.1 coordinate 162,981,755, forward strand.
TCTGAGCCACCTGGGAAGCCCTTTTTCATTTTTTTTTTTTTTTTTGAGCTCATAACCAAGTGTATTCCTGGAAGTGGTAGCATGCCCTTTATTTTTGAAGTATAGTCCCGAGTTAGACACTCCAAGTCTTCTTTTTTATTAAACAAAATTCTCTGGCTTTTCTTTAATGGGTCAAAGTCGGATGTATATTTTCTCGTACCTTCTCTCCTAAAGGCATAGAAAACTTTGCTTGGCCTGTGGGGGGGGGGGGGGGTCATGTCACTGATAGCGTATCAAGTGTTCTGGAGGACTGTAAGCATATTTAATAGTACGCGTTTCTAGTCTTTCGGTCATAAGCGAGTTGGCTCCTGCGAATCTCCTGGCCCCGGGCCTATCGGTGAGTGCTCTGCTGAGTATAATTACTGTTATTACTGCCCTCCAAGCCTGGCTTAAGAAGTGGGTTGAGTTAAAAGGGACACTCAGCTGCCACGCCTCCTTGGTGGTGACGATGATAGCTACGCATCACTGCACACCTGTGTGTCCTGTTCTCAATGAGGAGCTTTTTGTGTGTGTTTCCATGTGACCTTAGATCTTCACGGCAACGCTTTCAGTTCAGCATGACTTTGCTCATTACAGCCAGGAAAGTTGAGGCCCACCAAGGAAACACGATCCACATCAAGGCCTAGGCCTCACGATAACATCCAGAGTTTTGAGGCTGAAAGATGGACTAATTCAGCATAAAACCGGAAATGCCTCTCGGTTCCGTTTCTCATGAAAAATAACCAGACTGTTTTTGATCCGGAGCCTTGTGCTCCAGAAGCAAAGGGCTAAAGATGTGATGTCAACCATTACCTAAAAAGGGCACTGTTAGGGGACCCTGCAAAGTTCTTTTCTGATTGAAAAACAGGAAAATCTAACAAAATTTAAAAGTCCCTTCTAGTCTCACTACCCAGCCATAGTTAGTTATTTTTCTCTGCTTTTACCATTTTCCAAATAGTCAGACTATTAACTCAGCTTTGAGTCTAGATTTTTTTTTTTAAAGTTAGTCTTCATTTTCCCAGCCATTAAATATTCATAGAAAACAAATTTCATCAGCTATAAATCAAGAGAGTTGATGAACTGAGTATGTAATTATTCAAACTGAATATTTTAGGCTTCACGGGCCATGTAGCCTCCATCATGACTTTTCAGCTCAGTGGCTGGAGCATGGAAGCAGCCACGTTCCTAGCAGTGGGCAACGTGTACGTGAGCGCGGCTGTGTCCCAATAAAACTTTATTTATAAAACCAGGTGGCAGAGCAGATTTGGGCCACTGGCTACCTTTGTTTGCTATGATATGTCATACACAACATAATTCATAGAGGTCTTTAATGTTTAAAAATTGAGGTACGGTTAATTTCCACTAATAGGAAATCCCCCCGAGGGTACCCGTCCCCAGCAGACAGCTGTGATCGACTACACGGGATCTTCCTCCAGACCTCACGGCTGCTGCTCTGGAGTATATGCCCCCCTCTTGGCTGTGGGCTTCCCCAGGTGGCTCAGCGGTAAAGAACACACCTGCAATGCAGGAGCCGCAGTTTCAACCCCTGGGTTGGGAGCATCCCCTGGAGAAGGGCATGGCAACCCACTCCGGTGTTCTTATGGAGAATCTCATGGACAGAGAAGCCTGGCGGGCTACAGTCCATGGGGAGGCAAAGAGTCAGACACGACTGAAGTGACCAAGCGCGCACACACACGCTCTTGGCTGTAGGATAGATCACGTTTGTAAGTCCTCCAAGTCGCCACAGATTACCGTTGAAAAGAGTTCAGGAATATGTAATTTTCTAAATAATCCTAACCTGCCAAGAAGGTACGTTCATTCATCGTGAGGATGTTTTATTTTCATCTTCTAGGCTGTGCGCAGGGACCTTGAGAACAGCCATGCTGACCGGAGGGGCCTCCCACGGCCTGGGGCCCTCCCGTGGACCAGGGCTGGGCTTTAGCTGGTTTCCATGAGGGGCGTGGTGAGCCGGACAGAGAGTGACCTCTGTGCCCGGCACCCCGTGAGCCCTTAGCCCTCTGCCAGCGAGTGCTCCCACCTACGGGGGCCTGCCTCTGGTCCTCTGGGGCAGGCCCTCGGATTCTATGGCGTGGTTCTTTCCTTTCTTCCATTTTTCGCTTGTTTTGGCTGCTCTGATTGGCATGTGGGATCTTGGAACCCAGCCAGGGATCGAACCCTTGCCCCTCACGTTTGGAGCTTGGAGTCCTAACCCCTGGACCGCCAGGGGATGCCTCAGGCTTGATTCTTTTCGAGGGGATTTGCAGGTGTGGAAATTTGCGTGTGGGAAAGCCAAAACCAAAGTCAAAACGTGGCAAGGCTCCACCTGAGAGGTAGCTTTGCTTTTTCTTCTCCCAGAGGAGAAAATCAGTTCAGTTCAGTCGTTTAGTCGTGTCCGACTCTTTGCGACCCCATGGACTACAGCACACCAGGCCTCCCTGTCCATCACCAACTCCCAGAGCTTGCTCAGACTCATGTCCACTGAGTCAGTGATGCCATCCAACCATCTCAACCTCTGTCATCCCCTTCTCCTCCTGCCTTCAATCTTTCCCGGCATCAGGGTCTTTTCCAATGACTCAGTTCTTTGCATCAGGTGGCCAAAGTATTGGAGCTTCAGCTGCAGCATCAGTCCTTCCAGTGATTATTCAAGACTAGTCTCCTTTAAAATATGTGTTATTTTTCTAAGGTCAAGGGAGCAGGTAGCTGTTTACACCTTTCTTCGGGCCCTCGTGGGTGGGTCGGGGGATTGCCTCTCTGCTGAGGTTCGCAGTTGTCACGGGAGTGTTGAGGAAAAGAAGGGCTTGTGCTGAAGTATCGTTCTTTATTCTGGGACTCATAGGAGGGGCAGAGCCAGACACTTGTCACCTGGAGCACAGCTAAGGCCACCGCCAGTCCACATCACTGCCTTCATCATCTCTGCCTTGATGGATAACAGCTGTTTCTAGGAGCATCTTGGTTAATTCCAACCTTAGAGGCGAAAAATGTAGAACCTGGTCTATCAGATCCAAAGCTGATTTTGTGTCTCCCTGCCCCATCCACCCCACCAGATCCCTGCCTGTTGGGGGCCTGCGGCCTTGGCGAGGCTCTGGCGAGGGCACTCGTGGAATGCACCCAGTGCCCCTGCGGATCCGAGTTCACCTCCTGGTTTCCTAGAGTCCGACCCAGAGACCCCGCTGGGCCGCAGTCCCTGATCTGTAAGGAGAGTAGTGTCCCCCCACCCACAGAGCCAGCGAGGGCGCTCAAGACCGGGGGGGTGTTCGAGGCGGAGCACAGCTGGGGGTGGGCACCCTCGTGAGCTGGTGAAGGATGACGCGGCACCCCTGACCCCAGGGGTTCCCGACCGCTCCCGGTGCCTCCCCTCCCCATAGAGAGCCTGTCCCCCACCGGAGAGCCTCCCCTCCACAGAGAGAGCCTCCACTCCCCATGGAGAGCCTGGCCGCATGCCAGAGAGCCTGCATTCCCCATGGAGAGCCTGGCCGCTCCCCATAGAGAGCCTGTCCTCCCCATAGAGAGCCTGTTCCCGCCCTGGAGAGCCTGTCCCCATCCTGGAAAACCTGGCCCTTGCCCCCTCACTTGTGGGGCATGGCCTTGCCCCGCAGCTGACCAGTGGGCGGTCGGCTCCAGGTCAGAGGCTCCCTGCCTCCGTGTCTTGGGGAGTTGTCTCTGTGGGCCCGGAGTGCACGGTCACTCTTCTTTCTAGGGGGCTCCCTGGCTGTCCCAGGGGAGGGCCTCATGCCCCTTTTCACAGACGCCCCGGGCCCCCTGTGTTTCAGGGCTCCAAGGTCCTGGCCAAGAAGGAGCTGGCCTACGTCCCCATCATCGGCTGGATGTGGTACTTCACCGAGATGGTCTTCTGCACGCGCAAGTGGGAGCAGGACCGCAAGACCGTCTGCGAGAGCCTCCTGCGCCTGCGGGACTACCCCGAGAAGTACTTCGTACGCGCGCCGGCCGCGGGGCGTCCGGTCACACTCACACACGCCCAGGGAGCCCTGGTCACACTCACACACGCTCGGGCAATCGTCACACACACGCTCCAGGAGCCCAGGTCACACACACACTCGGAGTGATCGTCACACACACACTCGGGGTGCCTGGGTTACACACTCTCTGGGCGCCCAGGTCACACTCACACACGCTTGGGGAGCCCTGGTCACACTCACACACACTCGGGGTGATCGTCACACACACACTCGGGGTGCCTGGGTTACACACTCTCTGGGCGCCCAGGTCACACTCACACACGCTTGGGGAGCCCCGGTCACACTCACACACGCTCGGGCAATTGTCACACACACGCTCCGGGAGCCCTGGTCACACTCACACACGCTCGGGGTGATCGTCACACACACGCTCAGGAAGCCCAGGTCACACTCACACATGCTCGGGCAGTTGTCACACACATGCTCAGGGAACCCAGGTGACACTCACACACTTGGGATGATCGTCACACACACACTCGGGGTGCCTGGGTTACACACTCTCTGGGCGCCCAGGTCACACTCACCCACGCTCGGGGAGCCCTGGTCACACTCACACACGCTCGAGGTGATCGTCACACACATGCTCAGGAAGCCCAGGTCACACACACGCTCCGGGAGCCCTGGTCACACTCACACACTCTCAGGGGGCCTGGTCACACTCACATTCTCAGGGTGCCCCATCACACTCCCACACTCTTTGGGCAATCAGTCACACTCACACACATTCAGGGAGCCCCGGTCACACACACAAATGCTTGGGGCGCCCAGGTCACACTCACACACACTCAGGGACCTGGGGCACACTCAGGGTGCCCTGGTCACACACACACAAACTCACCCCTCTGCTTCCCGAGCCTCCGCAAACACAAAGCCTGTCTCTTCAAAGCTCAGAGACATGTGGGGGCCAGAGGTCACGCCCTGAGGGGAGGCAGGCTCAGCTGTCAGGCCACCCCTGCCCTGGTCACTTCCTCAGGCTCCTGTGGGGCCGTGTGTGACTCTGGTGTGTGCCGGGGGATGGTGCGTGTGACCCCGGGACCTCATGTGACCTCGGGGCTGGGCGTGTGACCTCGGGGCTGCGCGTGTGACCTCGGGGCTGCGCGTGTGACCTCAGGGCTGGGAGTGTGACCTCAGGGCTGCGCGTGTGAACTCGGGGTTGAGTGTATGACCTCGGGGCTGCGCGTGTGACCTCGGGGCTGGGTGTGTGACCTCGGGGCTGCGCGTGTGACCTCGGGGCTGGGTGTGTGACCTCGGGGCTGCGTGTGTGACCTCGGGGCTGCGCGTGTGACCTCGGGGCTGGGTGTGTGAACTCGGGGTTGAGTGTGTGACCTCACAGCTCTCTGAGCGGCCACGGGGACGTGTGTGATGGCCGTCCTGTCCCCTTCAGTTCCTGATTCACTGCGAGGGCACGCGGTTCACGGAGAAGAAACACCAGATCAGCATGCAGGTGGCCCAGGCCAAGGGGCTGCCCAGCCTCAAGCACCACCTGCTGCCTCGCACCAAAGGCTTCGCGGTGACCGTGAGGAGTTTGAGAAATGTAGGTAAGGATGACCCCGCGGGGCCCCCTGCAGCCAGGGAAAGGGACCCCAGCACCCAGAGGGGAGCCAGGGACGGAGGCTGGCAGGTCACCCCTGGTTAGCCTGGGTCCAGGCTCCCGGCGTCGGACAAGTGGCCACAGCTCTGCACACACACGCGCGCGCACACACACGCACACACACACACACACACACACACTGCACACACACCACGTGCACGCCAGGTCAACCCTGCCCTCTGCTGCTCAGCACCGGTACTGCAGGCGGCACTGAGTTCCCCCTGGGGCCCCGTGCCAGCCAGGTCAGCCCAGGTTTTTGGGGTGGTTTTGCTTTGTGTGGCATTTCTTGCCCATCTGTGGCATCAGCTGCCCCCGCCCCCAACAGTGATCTCTGTGCCCTTGTTGTCTATCTGGCTGGCCTCGAGTCCAGAGCCCTGAATTACAGTAGGTAAGGGCGAGAGGCGAGTAGCCACAAAACCAGCTTGCTCCAGACTGTGGTCTCCGGTTGAACCCTCCTGCCTCGGATTTGGAAGCGCGAGTTTTTACCCTTTCCTGCCATGCAGCTGCTCCGGAGGCCCCACTGCCTTGTCCCTCGTCTCTCAGGAGGCAGTAACTGGGGGATCTCCTCCCCACTTCACCCAGGTCCCCCAACCCCCACCCCACCGTCTCTGCACCCCGGAACCCCAGCCACATCGCCTGGTGAGGCGGAGGCCCCCACCTCCTCCCCAGCCTGCATCGGGGATGGGGGTCGGGGATGTAGGTGTGGACGGTGTGCGGTGTTTCTCTGCTGTCCCACGCCTGGGGGCTGGGGGACCGCCGGGAGCTCTGATCACGCTGACCGGTCCGTGGAGGACACAGTGGCAACAACGACTCCAACACGTGCGGGTCCTACAGGTCTCTGACTCTGCTCCTGGGCCCCTCCCCTGATTCCTCCCTCGCTTCCCTCCTACCCGCGGTCTCCACCTTGCTCCTCACTGGCCCCCTGCTACCTGCATCACCACCTCTCATCTTCACATCACGCAGGCAACCCGCCGTCACTCCGGGGAGAGGAAGGGACCGCTGGTCCTGGACTCAGTAGCTCCCAGCACCAAGGACCTGCCGGGAGTGGCCCATCTCCCCTTCCCTCTGGGAGCCGGGCCTCTGAGGGGCCCCAGCTGTCTGCCTGCAGACTTGGTTTACTCTGGTATCACCTCAAAGGCTAGAACCTCCCTGTCAGCTAGCTCCCTGCTGATCCCCGGTGAAGTCCAGCAACCAGCACAGGAACGCGGGGGGCCGCTCCGTCTCGCAGACACATCTCCTGGCACCTGCTCCATCTAGCAGGGTCAGGAGGCCTGGGGAGGGGGCTGGCTCCTCCCCTCACCAGCTGTGCCATCCAGGGGCAGGTCACCTCACCCCTTGGATCCTCCATTTGCTCTTCTGTAAAACTTCTTAGGGTTACAAGCAGGCTTAAAGGAGAGAATACACATGGGCAACTCAGCATCAGGGCTGGCACGTCATAAACATCTCATCAAACATTGGCTCTGGCTCGGAGCCCTCTGCTGCCCCCTTCACCCCTCGCCTTCTCTTCCAGGTGGGGGTGTCGAGCTTCCGGTTCTGATTTCCCGGCTGAGCTTTGCCTACAGCCGGAAGGGGCCATGCTGCCCAGAGGCTGTCCCAGTCCCCTGGATAGTAATAATGACGATGGGTGATAGCAGGCACTTCTGACACCCCAGCAGCACAAGCATCTCACACACGCAGGATGGCCAGAGCGTGTGGCCGCCGGATGCAGCAAAGAAACGTTTTGACTTCCAATTCGCAGATGGGGAAGTTGGGGCTGAAGGATGGGGGAACTTATCCCAAGCGGCTCCACCCTTACAGGGTGGGCCGGGGTCATACCCAGGCGGCCTGGCGGGCGGGGCCAGACCCTCCTTCTCCTAGGCTCTGCAGGCCCGTGGGTCGAGTGCCCGGCCTGGTTCTGTCACTTTAAGATCTGGGGTTTCCTTTCTGGAAAAGGAGGGAACCCTGCAGATTTAGGCTTTTCTCTGGGGCACTCCCTGGGGGCTGTCCCCCATCCTTGATTAATCGAAGGGACCCCCACCTCCGTGGCAAGCCTCAGGCTCCTATGTCAGAGCGGCCTGAAGAAAGGAGGTGTGTTTTGAAACCCCTTGACCCAGCATGAACCCTCACACCCTGGGGCTCTGCAGCCTGAAGGGTTTTCGTTCTGGGTCATTCATTCTGGGCTTACAACGGCTGGGCGATGTACTCCACGAGGTTATTCTCCACCAGCCTTTCTCTTCCTGGGTTCCGGGAGGACCGCCTCTCCCCGCCAGGGAGGACAGCGGAGTGGTCTCGTTGCTTGGGTTGCGGGGCTGGGGAGCTGCCTGCGCGCAACCCTTCAGGCCAGCGGGAGGCCCCCTCTCCCCTTGGCTAGGACGTGGTCCAGCTGCCGGAGCGCCCCCACGTGGTGGCCGGGCAGCCAATCAGAAGCAAGCAGGCAGGCCACGTGACTCTGTGCCCGCCCATCCGCCCTCGCCTTTTGGAGGTAGCGCGCGCGTGCAGGGCTCTCGCTAAGTCTGCCGGGCGCGGGGTGCTGGGCCCTTTGGGAGGCGCTGGCGTTCACTGCCCTGGGTCACCTCCCTTCTCCCGGAGAACGAGGCTCAGGGAGGCCGAGTGGACTGTCCGGGAGGAGGTCCCACAGCTTCCAGGTGGTCTGGGGCTCACACCCAGACTGACCGCAAAACTCCTGCCCTTTCTGCTGTCCGGTCCTGTCTTACCGACCGCGTAGCAAGGGCCATCTCTTCCACTCCGCATTTCCACCCTGCTCTCCCCTCTCTGTTCCTTCGGGCGTCCTGCCATCCAAGGGGCGTTCATGAAGTCTGGGCCGGGCCCTGGGGCTGCAGCGGTGGGGGTTGACATCACTTCCATATTTGTTGTTCATCGTTCAGTTGCTCAGTCGTGTGTCCGTCTCTTTGCAACGCCAGGGATGGCCGCAGGCTTCCCTGTCCTTCACCATCTCGGAGTTGGCTCACACTCACGTGCGCCGAGTCCGTGATGCCAGCCAACCATCTCATCCTGTGTTGCCCCCTTTCGGTATATTGACAGGTTAACTCACCACTGGGTAGACATTAAAATCACACAATCTTGTTTGTTTCCCAGCCATGCGTCAACTGACCACACCATATTTCAATTCCTTAGGAAGTCTCTAGTATCTTATTCTCCTTTTATAACGATCATATTTTTCTAGGGGAAAAATGCCCATAGAATGGTTACATTGCCATGACTCAGAGACCTCCTTAGACCGCATTCTTTGTATTGCTTTATCTATTAATACTTGTTTACATATCTGTTCTGGCACACCTAGATGTGCCGTTGTAGCTCTGCTTTAAATTGATATGACCTCAGTAAGTGTTTTCTAAGTTAAAGTGTGCTTTTCTGATGATGGAACGTGATATGTATTCAATGTAGAGCGCTTGGACAATATAGAAAAGTGTCGAGAAGAAACCATAGTCCCTTCATTCCCAGATAATCAGTCAGCAGTTTGATTCTTGTTTTCCAGTATGTGTATCTACAAAATGAAACTGGGTTCACACGCTCTATCCTGCTTTGTATTTGTTTTATTTTTTATAGTTTCAGCTGTATATGACTGTACACTCAATTTCAGAAACAATGAAAATCCAACCCTGCTGGGAGTCCTCAATGGCAAGAAATATCATGCAGATTTATACGTTAGGTAAGTCGGCTCCATTTCCTTTCCAGAAAATGGAATGCCCATCCCAAAACAAATAAGTCACAAACGACCCACAGACCTTCTCCCAGGGGAGTGTGCGAATAATTTCATGTCTGCAGTCGGCATTGAACGGAATGTGTTCACAGTCCTGTTTATGTCGAGAGACCCATGCTCTGCTGTAAATAATTAGGTGGAGCTTCTCTTCTCCCCAGCCACTCTCTGACTCTCTCTCATCAAAGAGCTCGGGTCTGAACACATGAGCGACACTATTTTACAGTCATTTTTGAGACTGAGTGTGAGAGTTTATTTTATTGAACCCTTTTCTTGGAGGGTGTATCTGCTCCATAGAAATGGACAGAGATACAAGCATTCTAGAGCTTACAAAGAGGCCTAGAAGCAAATGGAGGCCACTTTAGCAGCGTCTCCCTTCTGTGTTATAGTCCAGGCTAGGGAGCGTGAAGAAGCGGGTGTCCTCCTTGACGGGTCTGAGTTGAATCAGGCACACTGTTAGTTTGAACCAGTGTTTGGGGGACCTGGTGTGTGCCCCCCCCCCCCGCTAGCCACTCTCTACCTTGCAGGCGGATTCCTCTAGAAGAAGTCCCGGAGGAGGAGGACAAGTGTGCGGCCTGGCTGCACAAACTCTACCAGGAGAAGGTCAGTGCTCAGGGCCGGCTCCGTGCCGTCCAAGGCTCCCTTCCAGGCGGCAGCTGCGGGTGCTGGGGGCCTTTGGGAGTTTATAGAGGTACCTGAACCTTTCCCGTGGGGGAGACCTCATGCCCCAGATAACAACCACCCCAGATAATGATAGTCAGTAGGGTCTAACGCTCTACTTGGCAACAGGGAAAAGCGAAAGCGAAGTCGCTCAGTTGTGTCCGACTCTTTGCGACCCCATGGACTGTAGACTACAAGGTTCCTCCATGCATGGGATTCTCCAGGCAGGAGTACTGGAGTGGGTTGCCATTTCCTTTTCCAGGGGATCTTCCCCGACCCAGGGATCGAACCTGGGTCTTCCGCACTGCAGGCAGACGATTTTACCATCTGAGCCACCAGGGAAGCTCAGGAAACAGGGAAAAGAACTTGCAAAATATTTTTAAAAGGGGGCTTCACAGAAAGAATGGAACTATGTTATGAGTGTAGTGGACAAAAAAAAAGGAAGTAATGTCCCAGGAGCCCTCGTCCATTTTCCTGCCACTGGTCCCAAGGCAGAATATTCTTGGGTGTACGGGTGTTCTCTACGGCAGCGATGGCTGAGTCCAGTTAGGGAGCGTGTCTGGTCCCAAAACATCACCAACATAAGCAGGACGAAGGCCCACAAGGTTCATCCCGGCCAGGTTTGATCTGTGCTGTGCCCACCCCATCACCCCTGCTCAGCCCCCGGACGCCTGTCTGTATCCAGCCTGGCGCCCCCCTCCACCGCCTCCACAGCATCTCCGATCGCCCCCCCATTCTCCTTCTGTCCTCTTAGCAAGGCCTCATCTTTTCAGTGGTTTCCCCCTAGACAGACATGCAGAGGCAGAGGGAAACATAATCATTATTGCTCTGACTGCTCGCTCTTACACAGGAGAAAAGTTTAGCTTCCACCTGGTGAGGGAAGCATTTTCAGGCACAGGAAAAGCATCCTTTTGAATCCGTCATCCATTTGGAACCCAAACCAGCTCGTTATCTAGAATCAGATACATTCCATAGGCCTCTGATTTCCCTTCACCAAAGTCCATGAATACGGACTGGCTAACATTCGTGTCTTTTCTGCCCTGAGGCTCAAGAGAAGATGGTCATACAGAACTTCAAGGGGATCTGCACTATTGCTAAACAGGAATTTTAATCCTACCTTTGAGAACATGTTACGATTTCGGTCTAAAAGACTCGCAAATCTCCACCATCAGATGAAAGAGACGCTCTTAGAAATGTGCTCGGTTTTTGGAATCCAGATCCTGCCGCTATATTCTCGTGGCAGGAAGTCGCGTCTCTGTTCCTAAGGACGAGCGTTTCCAGCATTGCCTGTGGACCCCTCTCTCCAGGCTGCCTTTAGTCTCCTTCCGGGGGGATTCACAGGCAGACCTGTCTGTTCTCTCACGGATGCTCAGGAGAGGCTGGTTGGCCTGCCCCCGGAGCACGGAATTGGCAGGCTCCTGGGCCTCGGCCTCAGGGTCTTAGGAGGTTTGAGGGGGAACCAGAAACTTGTCTTTCTGGGGCACTGCTGTTGATGTCGCTGGGCTGAGGGCCCGTGGGTGGAAACACATTCCCTGACGCTTGTTAGTGGCGAGATGCTGCGTTTCCGATGATCTGCGCTCATGCCGGCCTGGGCTTGGACAGAGAAACACAAGACGGCAGAAATTCCTTCCCTTGGGCTTCCTGCACGAGGCAGCGTTTTCCTTGTGCTGTTTTCTGGTTTAGTCAGTTCAGTTCAGTTCAGTTGCTCAGTCGTATCCGACTCTTTGCAACCCCATGGACGGCAGCATGTCAGGCCTCCCTGTCCATCAGCAACTCCCGAGTTTATCCAAACTCAAGTCCATTGAGTTGGTGATGCCATCCAACCATCTCATCCTCTGTCGTACCCTTCTCCTCCTGCCCTCCTTTCCCAGCATCAGGGTTTTTTCAAATGAGTCAGTTCTTCGCATCAGGTGGCCAAAGTATTGGAGTTTCAGCTTCAGCATCAGTCCTTCCAATGAACACCCAGGACTGATCTCCTTTAGGATGGACGGGTTGGATCTCCTTGCAGTCCAAGGGACTCTCAGGAGTCTTCTTCAACACCACAGTTCAAAAGCATCAATTCTTCGGTGCTCGGCTTTCTTTATGGTCCAACTCTCACATCCATACATGACTACTGGAAAAACCATAGTCTTGACTAGACAGGCCTTTGTTGACAAAGTAATGTCTCTGCTTTTTAATATGCTGTCTAGGTTGGTCATAACTTTCCTTCCAAGGAGTAAGCGTCTTTTAATTTTGTGGCTGTAATCACCATCTGCAGTGATTTTGGAGCCCAGAAAAATAAAGTCAGCCACTGTTTCCCCATCTGTTTGCCATGGAGTGATGGGACCAGATGCCCTGATCTTAGTTTTCTGAATATTGAGCTTTAAGCCAACTTTTTCACTGTCCTGTTTTACTTTAATCAAGAGGCTCTTAAGTTCTTCACTTTCTGCCATAAGGGTGGTGTCATTTATAGCGGTAGAAAAAAACTGAGAAACGTGCTAAGGCCTCAGAACTGAATCCTTTCATAAAGAACCACACACACAAACCTACACATGTGGCCCCCAAACTCCATCAAAGCAAAGCAGGTGTTTCTCCACCGGCAGCAGACGTTCAGGCGCATTCCTGTCGTTGTTCAGAGCAAGCTCACCGGGCTTTCCTTGGAGGCTCCTTTTCTTCTTAAGGCCTTGGATTCCCCACTAAACTTAGATTCCCCTCTAAACTTCATGTCAGCATGAAGTGACGGTGCTCAGTTTGAAAGGAGTTCTCGAAAGGACCATCTAGGTCAGAGCTCTCAAGCTCGTGAGGAGGAAATGAAGGTCCAGAGAACGAGGGAACGACCCCATCTTCCATCAAAGCTGGAGGCTGGGGGGCCGGGGCCTGCCCCCACAAGGGCTGGGACCGCGGCCCATCTCCGGTGCGGTGAGCAGATCTTTGAGGCCACCCTTTTCCCCTGAGGGCTGACCACTGACCAGTAAGAAAAGGTGGTCAGCAGTGCCTCCAAGAGGAAATGTGATCGACTTCTGTGGTTTCGGCGTCTGCTCCATTTTCTCAGGAGCCTGCATGCGTCTGGGGCTTGACATGCTTAAAATGCTGGTGGCCCCCCATGTGGGGCCAAGGGGTGGGGGTCTTCTTTTTACCATCACGTTTCCAGTGGACACTGTTGAAAGACAATTCTGTAGACTCCAGGCTCGGGGTTTTAGGGGTGCAGCTCTCAGACTTAACAGAAAACGAAGCGGGTGGGCAGCCACGGACTCTGGGCCAACACTTTGTTCCAGCAGGGACGTCAGTTAAAAGGAAGCCGCTTCTGCCATTTCAACACTCTCTAAAACAGAACTGAAGGGTGTCAGCTCTGAAAACAGGACCATCCTTTAAGTGGGACCAAAATGTGTACTGCATGTCAGCACTTGGGAAACCCCGCCCCGGCTTGGGGGTGGGGGGTGCACTAGCTTTGAGAAGCATTAACCACCCTCGTGTACTCTGCTTGGGGACACAAGGCTGGCTCCCAAGTGAACTCCACCGTGAACCCATGATCCTAGACCCTTCTCTCCCCAGAGCCTTCATGGTTTCACGATTGTGTGGTTTGTAACTTTTCATCTCTAATTGAAGGTGCTTCTCTGGGTTATAGTTTGAAGTTTCTGGAAAGGATTAGCAATTTGCTACTCATTTGTTTCCTGGGTAGCTCAGTGGTAAAGAATCCGCCTGCAATGCAGGAGCCATGGGTTTGATCCCTGGGTCAGGAAGATCCCCTGGAGAAGGGAATAGCTACCCACTCCAGTATTCTTGCCTGGGAGATCCCGTGGACAGAAGAGCCTGGTGGGCTAGAGTCCCTGGGGATGCAGAGTCGGACACAACTGAGCGACTAAACAACAGTTTGGCGTGCCAATTAAGGCACGGGTGAAAGAAGCGACATTGCGAGGGGCCCTGTGGGCGTTCCCCGGGTCCCCGAGGCCAAGGCTGGTCCGAGTCGGGTGCAGAGCTGGGGGCCCAGGGCCGGGAGCTGGCGGGAGGCGCTGTATTTGGAGCACCGGCCTCGGGAATTGGAATTAAGTGGTTTTCAAGCTGCCGCTGGGTGTTCCACTTTCAGAGGGCATCGCTCCCTGGAAGGGCGGCAGGCCTGGCCCCACAGCACGGTCCTCTGCAAACACCACTTTCCCCGGCCCGAGCCCTGGCTGACGCCTGGGGTGGGGCGGTCCCCAGAAGTCTCCCCCTACCCCCGCCCCCCACCCCTCAGCTTTCTCTGTCCCACTGTCTTTTTCCTCTCCTTTTCTTCGCTTTCTACCCCAAGGTCATAAGAGAAAACCTCTTTTGCCGAGTGAACGCTGGCAAGGCCCGCTAGTCCAGCTGTACGTGGGCGCCCAGCCTCCACGCCCTCCTGGCGGTGTGTTGGTGGCAGCGCTCTCAGTGTGGCCTCGGGGCACCTGTCCTCTGCCAGCAGGCTCTCCTGCTCCTACAGACTTTGGGTTGATGTTTCTTTCTAGGAGACAGTTCCCACTGCTGGTGTATGACATGCCACAGGATGATAAGACGTGCAGACCAAAACTGGAGGCGCCGTAAACGGTCTCCTCCCTGCCAGGTGGACTTTATTACAGAAGAAATAACACGTCCCAGACAGGGCTGTGGAGCTGACGTCTGACCCTGAGCCAGGCATCCATGTCCCACCCAACACAGCCACAGGGTCACAGGAACGCAGCCCGGGAGGCTGGTGGGAGTCACAGGGCCACTGGGGGACGGTGCGGGGTCTTGGGTGAGATTTGGTTTTCGAATCGAACCAGAGGGAAAAAGCTGAATATGAATTCTGAATCCTGCTGACTCCTAGAAAAGGGAGTGCCTTCTCCTCTTGTTAGAGGCACGCAGGAAAAAATCTTGGCTTAACAGATGTCTTAGTGGAAATGAGACAGCAAAAGCAAACCCAGTTCCCTGTAATATGCTGAGTCGCTCAGTCGTGTCCAACTCTGCCACTCCATGGACTGTGGCCCGCCAGGCTCCTCTGTCCACAGGATTCTCCAGGCAGGAGTGAGTTGCCATTCCCACCTCCAGGGGATGGATTTTCCCGACCCAGGGATCTTACCCGCAGCTCTTATGTCTCCTGCGTGGGCAGGCAGGGTCTTTACCACTAGCGCCACCAAGGAACCCATTATTACAATAGAAAAGCACTAGCAAGGCCTTTGGAGAAAAAACTCGAGAAAAGAAAACTCGCCCATTTTTTAAATGGGTGAATTTTATGATATGTAAATGCACCCCAATAAAGCTTTTTTTTTTTTTAAGGCACAAAAGTATCATCTTCTGTCTTAGTCCAGTCAGGCTTCTAAAACAAAGCGCCACGGGCTGGGTGGCTTATAAACAGCAGAAACTTCTTCCCCACAGTTCTGGATGTTGCATGTTGAGTTCAGGATGAGGGTGCCAGCGTGGTTGGATTCTGGTCACAGCCGTCATCCACGATGCTGCGTCCTTACAGTCGAGGGACGAGACGGCTCTCCGGGCATCCCTCTCATAAGGGTGCTAACCGCATCCGTGGGGACTCCGCTTTCATGACCTATAACACCCCCAAGGTCCCTCCTTCTCATCCCTTCATCTTTGGGGTTAAGATTTCAGCATAGGAATTCAGGGAGGCAGGCAGGCTCAAACTTCCAGTCCACTGCACCCTTGTTACCAGGCTTCACTGGGATGAGAAAAATCACCCAAGTTCTGGCAGGAACTGGAACGGGACGCATTGGCAAGTTAGGTACCATCTTGCGGGGCATCCACACGCCACTGTCACTTCCAAGGAAGTCCTCCGTTCAGCGGACCGGCTGTGGCTCCCTCACCTCCTCTTTTTTTTTTGGTTGGTTTGTGCTGGGTCTTCCCTAATGTGCTACTGCACACGCCTCTCTTGCTGCCGCAAGCAGGAGGGCTGCTCTTCACGGTGCATGGGCTTCTCATCACGGTGGTTCCTCCTGTGAGGCAGGGGCCTCAGGGTGCATGGGCTTCAGGAGCAGCTGCACGCAGGCTTGGTTGCTCCGTGGCCTGTGGCATCTTCCCAGGCCGGGGGGGTCAAATCCCTGTCCCCTGCGTTGGCAGGGAGGCCCCATCTGCTGTGCCACCGGGGAAGCCCTCCTTTACCTCTTGGAGATGGGACACTCCGCACACGGTCCATTGTCTGTTTACAACTGCTTGATCATGTGCTTTTCTTGAGACCCTCTTGACTTCCCCCCCACCCTCCAGGAGACCCAGGAGGGAAGTTGAAGAGGGGCAAGGGTTTGGGGGGCGGGAAGGAGCCACCGTGCAGAGCCCCTGAACTGCCCAAGAAGGGCCAGAGGTGCTCCTTCCAAAGCGGCCCATCTGGGGATTCATTTTAAATCACGACCTTGGGAGGTCGGAAAGTGGCATCTTCTGGTACATCTTGGTTGGGAAAGATGAGTATGGCCGACTTTAGATATCTCTTTCTCAAGTGGATAAAAGTTTAGCATTTACTTTTGGTTTAGCATCAAAATTCAGCACTTAAGATAGAGGGTTCGGGTGCATGGGAGCTCATTTCTCCAGAAAACTCGACTCCCTGGAGAACCGAGCCGCGATGGGTGAGCCGGCCGTCTGGACCACCGATGCGCTTTGCTGGGCCAGCGCCCCGTCGGCCCCGGGATGCTGTTAGGGTATCTGGGTCGAGCTGGGGAGACTCCCGTGGCCTCGACTGGGCTGGGAGGGTGGGACCCAGCGGGCCTGGGTTGGGGAGGCCGGGCGGCAGGCGGTCAGCAGCCCTGTGCCCGCAGGACGCCTTCCAGGAGGAGTACTCCCGCACGGGCACCTTCCCCGAGACACCCGTGGTGCCCCCGCGGCGGCCCTGGACGCTCGTCAACTGGCTCTTCTGGGCCTCCCTGCTCCTCTACCCCTTCTTCCGCTTTGTCGTCAACATGGTCAGCAGCGGCTCCTCCCTGACGCTCGCCAGCTTCGTCCTCGTCTTCTTCGTGGGTGAGTCCGGGCCGGCGGGACCTGGGGCGGGTGGGAGCCTCTGGGGGCGGGGGAGGACGAGGCCCTGGAGGAGGGGAGCACTCCGATCAGAGTCCTGAATCCCGAGGCTGGAGAACCGCCTCACACCCTCCCGGTGCGTGCACGGGGCCCTGTGCACACGGGGAGCCAACCCCTCCGGAGATGAGCTCCCGGCTGCTGCAGAGGGCTCTAGTCACAATCGCTTTCTCCTTACTTGCAAGAAAACCATTTCCTGGGTCCCAGCAGGAAGCGACAAAGGCTCTTTGCCATTCAAAGCAGGCCTGGACCTTTTTGGGGGAAGTCAGTGTGGGCACGTCTCGGCTGGCTGCCGCGTGGAGATGGTGGTCAGCGCAGTCCTTTGACTCATCACTACGGGCTTTGACCTGGGCGTTGTTGCAAAGAACTGTTGTTTCTCCACGGCCCATGCTTCCCTGGATACTGCTGCTTTTTGACAGCGGGGGCGGCTAGTTCCCGCTACACAGGCCGGGTGCAGGTCGGCCAGCCAGGTGTCCAGGGGGCTGTGGTCTCCAGGCCCTGGTGGAGGGGATGGATCCCGCCTTGCGCAGCAGCAGCAGGAAGGCAGCACCCTCTGGAGGAGGCTGGGGTTCCCGCAGGTGATGGTTGGAGACACGGGTGCCTCCTGCAGCTTTGGAGGAACCGACTACTGTCTCCCCAAGGCCTCATCACCCCTGAGCCTGCGCCTCGCTTCCCGCTTCCCTGGATCACTGTGTCTTGGTCCTCTCACAAAGCCTTTCACCGCTGGAGTCGGGCTCACTCCACGATGCCATCAACTCTGCAGCAAAGTTCTAACACTGGGGCAGGGGACTGATGTTCGGAGCTGGCCCCAGGCTGAAGGCAGCCCGTTTTAACGGGCCCACGGACTCCGTGAGCCTCGTAGGTTGGGTGGACCCCTGTCCCCATTGGGTCCCTGGCGTGACAGTTCACAGACAGGATGCTGAGGCTCTGGAAACTGAGGTTTCAGCCACTCCCCCTCCATCCACTCTTACATGCTTACTGCAAACGGACTGTGCTGTCAAGCTGTAATGGGTGCCAGGCTCAACAAGGGGATTGAGGTAGACGTGGTCCCCGCACCCAAGGAGCCCACCGCGTCTATCCTCTCTGGAGGGAGCGCGTAAACCGCAGCTCCTGCCTCCGTATCCTGTTTTCTAGCCTCTTGGTTAAACTGGGCTCTCGCCTGCATCCTACACTTTTTATCTCTTTGGGCCAAATCCCACTGTCGGAGAAAAGGCAGGCAGGGACGCAGCTTGTCCACTGCTCTGAAACTCACACCAGAAGCCGTGTTGAGACATGCTGGGAACTAAAATAGCTATCTGAGCCCCTGCACTGTTCAGGTAAGTCCTTACGCTTGGCTGAAGGGTGCCTGTAAGATGCACTGCATTCACGAAAGAACCCTCTGTAGGGATGGGTACCGGAAGATACCGCTCACCACATCTGCTTAGCTCCACTGTCCAAGGATTGAAACTCAACACACAGAACAGCCTTGCTCTCTTTTAACGTGTCTTAGCCCAGATAGAACCCCGGCCCCACGCTCAAGGGTAACTGAGGCGGGGGTGGTGAAAAGCACTCGGGTCAGCCAGCTCTCAGCTGATGCTTGAGATTCAAAGAGCTCATTCCGTCAGGCAGGACCCACCGGAGTCCCCACAGGCCTCTGACCTGCCCCTCCTGTTTCCGCAGCTTCCATGGGGGTCCGATGGATGATCGGCGTCACGGAAATCGACAAGGGCTCTGCCTATGGCAACATGGACAGCAAGCAGAAACACAGCGACTGACCGGGACACGTCACCACCCGGAGGGGACCTTGGGGGACTGGTGGACGCCGCCGTCACCCTGGGCGGGACCCAGTGACGACGCTGGGGGAGCAGGGGCTGCGGTCTCAGCGTCAGGTCGGGGGGAGGACGTCCCTCCACCTTTCCCCCGCACGCTTTAGTGGGCTTCGGGTCTCGTTCTTTCCGTGTGTCTGTGTGAGTGCGTGTACGTGTGTGTTAAGAACATACGTGAGTGAGGTGTGCTGAGTGGGCTCCTTCCGAGGGTGTCTGAGGCTCGGGGGGAGGGCAGAAATGGGGACCTCGGAGGGTGGGGGGCTCCCTGCCATCCTTTGGTGCTGAGTTTTCTGTTAACCCTGGCTCGCTACGGAGTGAAAGACACTTTGGTAAGATGACTAAATTATGCCTCCTCAAAAAAACCAAAAAATTAAAGTGTTTGGCTTCTCTCTGGTGTGTGCACATAGCGCCCCTCTTTCCCTTCAGACCCACTTCCTGCACTTTGGAGTTCCGGACCACACAGCGCTCCCGAGGCGGGAGCTGGGGGCTGGGGGCAGGGGCGCGGAGGGCAGGCCGGGTGGCTGGAGGAGGTGGGTTCCCGGCGGCGGGAGCCTGTAAGACTGTGGAGACGGCAGGTGCCAGGAAGCCAGCTGGGCATATGCATGCGGGACCCAGGGACGCCCCGGAGGCAGCCCTGGTTCCCCCGGCCGCGCTGCGGTGGAGTCTGTCCGGCCTGAATCATGACGATGCGCCTGCTCCCTGAAGCCCCTCCTCGAGGAGCAGACTCGTCTTGACCACTGAGATGAAGGCAAGCAGTCCTGCAGGCATGTGAGAGATGGCCTGGCGTCCTGCTTGTCCCCGTAGCGAGCAGAATCGGGTCCCCCAAACCAGTGCAGGCTCACTGCTCCTGGAGGGCCGTACGCGGGAGCCCGGGTGCCTCCGGCGCAGGCTCGGACTGAGCGGACACAGGTCCCCGCTGCCCCCGGCTTCCGCCTTCCTTCTGGAAGCGCAGGCCCCCCCCCCCCCGACTCGGAGGAGCTCCGCACGTGGCACCTACGGCCACGTTGGAGTAACAGCCCGCGGACAGGGCTCCGGCAAACTGCGGCCAGCCGCCAGACGCCAGGTGCAGAAGAGCGAAGAAAAGCAGCGATGCTTCCGGAGGACGATGGGAGACCGGACGCTACGTGAGCTCAGGCTGAGATGCCGCCGCGCGCGCCGGGTCTCCCGGGTCCGTGCTCGGAGCGGGGCAAGGGCCGCTCCATGCCGCCTGGCCCTTGCTGCTGCTCTGCTGAAGCTGTCCCGGACAGACGGTGGCCAGATGCTGCGTAAAGGCTCATTCTGTTCTGAGTCACGTCCTAGCTTCGCTCTTAAGTCACGGAGCGCTCACCCGGCACAAGTGATGTTGCGGGAGGGGTTAAGAGGAGCTTCCTGCTGAAGGGAGGATGGTGCAGCGCTGAGACAGGACCGCAGGGGTGAAAGGGGGGCACGCTGGTGTGCTTGGGGGCCGTGAGGCCCCCACCTGGGCTGACTTCCTGGTGTCCCAGAGGGCGGGGGTCGCAAAGGCAGCCTTCCCGGGGCAGAGATGCTCCGGTGTGCACCTGTCACCCCCACCTGGATGGGGCCCTCCCAGCGCCCTGGGAGACACAGGAGAGCCGTCAGGAGCATCGGCACAGCTCAAAGCCTGCAGCTCATTTGCTCCAAGACCCTGTTTTTTCAACTGACAAATGGGGGTGATAACACCCACCTCTTGGGTCATCTCAAGGGTGAAACGAGGCCGTACATGTGAGCACACGTTAAGAACCCCACAGCATTAGACAAAGAAGGATTAGAACGATGGGAAAGTTGCCTCCATGCTGCTGCATCTCAACAATACGTTCAGAAATTAAATGACCTTGGGGTGTCCAAAAACGCGTCGTTTTCCTGCCATCTTCCCATTCAGCAGCAGTAACCTGAGCCCTAATAGCATTCCCCCACACCTTCTGCCTGGAACGTGAAAGGGACCCACAGGCACTCAACGTTCTTCTGAACTTGTCTCTGGGACCAAACACAAAGTGGCGCGCAAACGAACAGTTCTGCTGACAGCGCAGACCTCAGGGTCCCGGTTAGGGGAGGGTGGCAGGACGTTCTCCCGGGAAGGACTGACGGCGCTCCTGCTAACAGTGCCTTAGGACCAGAGTGTGGGGAGCCGGCAGGGACCCTGACCAGCGTTTCACAGGTTCACTCTTCCGTGAGAGAACATTCTGTCTGGCGGGACGGGGACCTACCTGGCCGTTGCTCCTCTCCAGTCCCGAGATGGCAGAAACAGCCACGGAGAGACGCGTCACCCCTTCCCCAGTCCCTTAACCCGCGTTCAGGGTCTCATAAGTGCCAGGGCCTCTTCAGCAGGGAGCGGTGCTGGTTCCCAGGGCGTGAAGCCGCCCCTCTGTCCCCGAGCAGCGGAAGACAGACTGCAAGCATCACATCCTGTCTGACGTCTCCGTGGTGGATGAGGTCGGCCTTGCTCAGAGACCCGGCGTGGAAGAGAAGATGCCAAGTTTGCTGCATGCTGGAGGTCAGAGCAAGGTCCTTCCGGGTGTTAGGAGCCGCGTCCTAGGCCTGCAGCTTTGAGGCAGGGGGCGCTGAATGCACTTCTTCCAGGAAACCCAGCCCACCAAGGGATTTAAAAAACACCAACCTTGTGAGATGGGTTTAAGGGAAGTGGACCATTCTGTGACTGACATGGAGAAAGCGCAGATGCACGTTCTGAGCTGGCCGACTACCTCTTCACTGTTCGTAGAGAAAACACAGTTTGCTTTATTCGTGGGATCACACGGCATTACTGGAATATCATTCTCTAAAGAGAGCCGAGTAAGAGCAGCTACAGATGTTTAAAGACTTTTAGATGTGCTTTTCTAATAGACCCTAAACGGATCTGAAAGACAGTGATTTAGATGTACAATCCAGCACCTGTCCAGCTGGAATGTAGAAGCAGCTGTGACAGACAGACGGGGCCCGGGCGGCTTCTGGTTTTCCTGGAGAAGCGAGCAGTGTCCTGGCTGGCCCCCAAGCCAAACAGACAAGGCTTTTTGGAGGCTTTAACAACTTACTCCTAATGAACGGACGTGGGAAGGCAGACTGGAGGGACCCGTCCCCCGCTCCCAAGAGGAGGTTCCGTCCAGCGTTTGTCCAACACGCTGCTGGGTCGGAGTGGGAGGAGCGCGTCCTCTGGGGCCACACTGGAGGCCCGCGGGGGCCATGGTTCCGCCTGCAGCCGCTGCTGCCAACCTCCCCACCTGCGCCGGAACTGCTCAGGAGGGCGGCCGCCAGCGTGACTGTCCAGCTGACTGCATGCCGGTCACTCAGGCTGACCTGTTCCACGTTAGCATCACCTCCTTCAGCAGCTGTGTTTCCAATATTTTAACCATGCAGCCCCTCCTGCTGTTTCCAGAGCATCAGATGAAGCAGCTGGGACACTCGTGTTCCCTGACTCGGGGCCCTGCCTCCAGGAGCCGGTCCCTCTGCCCTCTGAGACGACCCCCACCCTGCACAGAAGGCCAGGGGGTTCGGCTCTCAGCCAGTCACCTGAGCCGCAGCACGGACCCGGCGACGACGCACAAGCAGGCGTCCCTAGCTCCGAGGCTGCGTCTCAGGCTCCTGCGTCCCTGGCGTGAGTGTCTCAGAGCTTCCGACCACGTCAGGCGGAGACCGAGCGCTGCAGACGCCCCTGGGCTTCCTGTCCCAATGGGCACCCCCCGAGAACAGGCTCAGTGCATAGTCCCGGACCTCTAGACCTGGGAGAGCTGAGACCCATGCACAACGCCTGCTACCACCTGGCATCTGTTTCCAATGCTCGGCTGCTGGAGATGACCCCTCTTCTGGGCAGGAACAGCAGAACACACAACTTCCCCTCAACAGCTAGCGTGGTGTCACCTCTGCAGCGGGCAGGCCGGCCCTGCCACCGCCGTACCCACCCCCCCGGACAGTGTCACGGTGAGCAGTCAGTCACGAAGGGACACGGATTTAGAGGCTTTAATAACTGAATTTCAATTGTCTTCTTTTGATGCCTTTTACTAAAGTAAAAATAGAAACCTTTCTCGAGCACAGTGAGGCCAAAGTGAAACTGGTCACCACTGTGAATTTCAGTTATCAGCATGAAAAAAAGCAAAGGGTTTCTCCAGTAAAGGATAACTAGCTACAAATGAGGCATTCCCCAGTCCCTGCAGCCTTGTCCTATTTTAATATTAGGGTAATGGGTTAATTAAAAAATAATAATAAGCACTTACTTAGACCTTTTCAGTATCTCGAAAATATCTCCTAGGGCTGTTGGTGAAGCTTTTCACTGAGAAAGACTTGAACAATTTTTACCTTTATTAGTTTTTTTACACAGTCTTGTTTCACATGTTGGAGTGACTAGAGAGTTTTGAAATTTCTAGCATCTATGTTCCCTTGAGTTTTAATGAAGTAAGTGGTATGAATACAAAGTTTGGGATGCTGAAAAACAATCCATTCAGAAGGTGGGTCAGAAACCACTAAGGCTGCACATGTGTGAGGAAGTCACTCAAAACAGGAATGATCTGAATGGACCAAGAAAAAAAAGAAATCACCTAATGTATGGAAAGAACTGTGCTTCTGAAATTTATAATAGTTGACCCAAGAAGCGAACAAGTGGGGTGATGAGATGGCAGGTCGCTGGAGGACCAGAGGACCACCCCAGAACAGAGGGCCGGCGACCCTTTCATAGTAAGTCAGGATGAGGCTGGGACTTAGGGGGCTGCTGGGCTACAGGGAGGGCGAAGCAGTCCAAAGAGCATAGAAGTTTCCATCACCAAAACCATCTGATCATCTCAGTAGAGGCAGAAAGTCAAACCTCTAGTCATGATAGAAACTCAATAAACTGGGAAAACAAGGGAACGTCTTCTACCTCATACATGGCATTTATGAAAAGCCCACAAGAAACACCATAAATTAAAAGAATGACTGTTGCCAGCTAAGGTCAAAATCATGACAAGAACATGATTCTCACCGAAGCAGATCTGTTTTCTGGTGGGGGCTGGGCTGGGCTGGAGTGGGGGGGTGGGAGGCGGGTGGAGACACAGTTTAACTAGCTGATCCTGAAATTCATAGGGAAACACAAATGACGCAGAATAACCAAAACAATCTTGAGGAAGCAGAACAAAGTTGAAGGGTTCACACTTTCCAGCTTCAAAACTTCCTTTACAAAGCTGCATTAATCCGGACAGTGGGGTTCTACAGAAGACAGCTGTGCATATCAGTGGAACAGAACAGAGTGCAGAGATAAACCCCTAGATTTGTGTTCAACTGATTTCAACAAGGATGCCAAAACAATTCAACAGAGAAAAACGTCTTTATAACAAATGAATGCAAGGTCTAATAAATATTGACATGCAAAAGGGTGAACTTGGACCTTTATCTGATATGATATATAAACATTAAAAACAGATGATAGAGCTAAATATGAGCTAAAACTATACAACTCTTAGAGCAAAATATAGGTATAAATACTTCATGACCTTAAGTCAAGTCATGATATCAAGAGCACATGCAATAAAGCAGCAGCCTGTAAGCCAGACTTTAAAATTTAAGACTTCTGTACTTCAAAAGAAGCCATTAAAATGTGAAGAGACAAGCCACAGACTGTGGGTAAAGAAACATTGGCAAATCAAATATCTGGTATTTGATTGTATCCAGAATGTATAAACATCTCTCACAACTTAGTAAGAAGACAAGTAACCCAATACAAAAATGGGCAAAAAATTCACATAGACCACTAAAGAAGACAGATGAATAGCCAACACACACAAGAAATGCTCACCGCGGTTGGAGAAATGCAGATCAGAACCACACTGAGAAACCATAATGAGACCCCACTTGACATATACTGGGATGGCTACTATAAAAGCCAGTGTCACGAGTTGATGAGGGTTGGGAAAAGCTAGAACCTTCTGTGTTGCTGGTTGGGAATGTAAGTCAACGCAGCCACCACTTTGGCAGTTTGACGGTTTGTTAAAAAACTGAACGTGGATTTACCCTATGAGCCAGCAGTTCCACTCTCAAGAGAAATGAAAATACAGAGCCACACAAAGACCTGGACGCAAACGTTCGGTGCAGCCTCATTCTTTGCAACCCAAAAGTGAAAGCAGTCAATGAACAAGTAAATCACGTGGTTTATCCATGCAATGGAACGAGACTCAGCAATAAAAAGGAACGGCGCAATTAACACAGTGCTACCACATGCACAAACCTTGGAATCGCACTAAGCGACAGAGGCCAGACACGCAAGAGCGCAGTCTAAAACTCCACTTACACCCAATGTCTAGAGCAGGCGAATCTACAGAACCAGTAGATGGCTCAGCGGCTGTCTAAGGCTGAGGGACGACTGACTGCAAACGAACATGAGCGTTCTTCTGGAGAAACGGAATTATTCTCAGCTGGATTATAATGAAGGCTGTACAACCACATACCTGTGTTAAAATCTCTGCACCATACGCTTTATGTTACAGAAATCATCCCTCCGAGAGTCATTTTAAAGAAATGACATTACAAACGCTTCTGTTACGCCAACTTTCTCAGGGACGTTAATTTCTGTGCTGAGGGGATCAGCGCCCTGGAGGGAAGGTGAACACAGAACGTGCCTGAGCCAGCACTTGCCCAGAGTCAGCTGCTACGTGTCAGGAGTGCTTCAGACACCCTCTAAAAAGATCTCAGGAAGCTTTAAGGTCAATCTTTTTAAAAAATTTAATAGAAAAAAGAAATAAAAGAACACCATCAACAACAGATAGTTTGGGCTATTTTAGAAAACTAACTGCTGAAATATTTACATTCTGAAAAAAGATGCTTTCTTGTCAAGATATTATTCAGCAGTATTTACACTGACCCGGCACCTATACATTTTGATTTAAAAATAAAACTGAGTGCCCAACATGTGATAACAAGGCTTGAAAACTTGTATCTACTCTGAACTTGCAGTTAACATCCAAAGACTTGAAAGGGCCTCCGACGTCCTTCGTGTTTCGTTTCTCTCCCGCTCCGTGGCGAGGAGACTCTAGACCCTGCAGGCCTGACGGCGCCCTTCTGTTGAGGGACACGGCAGAGACAAGGGCAGACCTCTGTACGGATAGCGTGTTGGCTCGGAAGCTGATAACCATGAGAGACAATATACCAGCTTTCCTAAAATAAACCATTTATTGAAAAAAGAACCTTTTTTCTTAAAATTTCATTAATCGGCCTTTTGCAGAACAAACCTGTGACTTGCCAACAACAACAGAAAAAGGCAAGGGTTCAGTCAGTGCACTCGACAAAACAGGAGATTAACAACGAGGCCCGGGACGCCTGCTAACACTGCAACTGCTTCTGGACCTAGAAAGGTCGACGGTATCACTGATGCCACGGTTCTCCATCGGCCGGGACCCGGCGGGCATGGAGGCGGGGGTCCGTGTACAGTAGTAACGGCACTTGGCACGCAGCTTCTCTGCCTCGCGGGCGCCAGCTCTCGGGGGGACCCCAGGCCGCGGACGGGAGCAGCAGGAGATGGGCGCCAGCTCTCGGGGGGCCCCGGGCCGCGGGCGGGAGCAGCAGGAGGCGGGCGCCAGCTCTCAGGGGGGCCCCGGGCCGCGGACGGGAGCAGCAGGAGGCGGACGCCCGTCACCGGGCAGCCGGCCGGCTCGGAGGGTCAGAGGGGCCGACGCCGCTCCTCGGCGCGGTCTTCGTGGAAACGTTACATACAGTAGTGATCGCGGGGACTCTCCGAGTACAGGCGCTCTGCCAGGCCCCAGACGTGTTCGCTTCACTCTTCATCCGTGCAGACCTGTGAGGAAGGCAGGACAGCGCTGAGCCCCACTTGTGTGTGCCGCGCGCCAGGTTTGCAGCTGAGGCATCACCGGCGCCCCCCGACGCTCCGGCAGTGAGCCTGGCCCAGGGCAGAGGCGTGACCGAGGCAGTGGGATGTCACCGCCAAGCTCCGGCTTTACTGACTACTGACAGCACCTCTCAGGGTGTATCTGTACAATGTCAAGTCAACAAAACTTGTTTATATGCCTATAAACAATAAACACATTTTTATTTAATTACAAACCCCTAGTATCTATGCAGTAAACAGCTACTGGCTTCTTGATTTCGCTCCCCCAGGAGTGATGTCACCACCCCAGCCTCATCTCCCCTCACCAGGGCCTGTAAGTGTTTTCTCCAGGGTTCCACTCTCCTTCCATTTCTTCTCCTAATACTCTCCCAGCAATACTTCTGTCTCCAAGCCTATCTCCTACCCCTATTTTCTCCTGAGTGCCAGTCCAGAGTATTTACACGCCCCCAGCAGGTGTCCAAACACACCTCAAACCGCATCTACCAGAGAGAAAACCATCACCCCCGGCCCCAGCCCTCAGCCAGCGGCCCTCCTGACCCGTCCCGGTGAGCAGAACCCGATACCTGCTGACGCGAGCAGGGCCGGGTGCCGTCCTGGGCTCCTGCCCCCACGCACCTCCTTCCACACCCGTCAGTCATACACTCACGGCCCCCTTAACCCCTCAGCTCAGTTCAGTCGCTCAGTCGTGTCCAACTCTTTGCGACTGCATGAACCGCAGCACGCCAGGCCTCCCTGTGCATCACCAACTCCTGGAGTTTACTCAAACTCATGCCCATCGAGTCGGTGATGCCATCCAACCATCTCATCCTGTCACCCCTCCTCCTCCTGCCCGCAATCCCTCCCAGCATCAGGGTCTTTTCCATGAGTCAGCTCTTCCCATCAGGTGGCCAAAGTATTGGAGTTTCACCTTCAACATCAGTCCTTGCAATCAATACCCAGGACTGATACAGGAGGGACTGTGTGACTGATCCATCACCCTGACCTCCCTTCGCAGCCTACTGGCCGTGTCAGCAGCTCCCTAACTGATCTCTTGCCGCCACAATAATCGTGTCGTGCTTCCCAATAAAACTGACGTCCCCCTCTCGGTTCCTGCCTACCTTCCGGCACTATCAATGGCCACCATCCTCACCCTGTGCCCCGCCAGCTCTCTCTGACACCCGGCTTCGCCCTCTCGGGAGCCAGGCTCCATCCCGCTCTGTCCCCCCGACTCCTGCCTCCGCTCCCCCAGCTGGCTAATCCCTCCCCAACGGCTGTGGCATCTCACTCTGAAGGAAGCAGGAGCTGGGGTCACCTGACGGGATGAAAGTCCTCCCCTCGGTGACGCTACAACGTGGCACATGTCCCACCGTCACGGCTCTAACACGACCCTCGGTCGGTGCTCGGTCCGTCCCTGCTCCCTCGGCAGAGACTGGCTGCTACCAGCCCTGCACTCACGCAGACTGCATACTCTGAAGGGAAACTGTCTCACCCCGTCCCCCTGAAAATCCCATTTAACGGTCCCAAGGCCCCTCAAAGCACTAACATGGGTCAAGGAGAACCACAACGAACATCTGCCAAAGGAAAAAAAAAAACATACAAAATTCCCCGCACCGTACATTTTAGCTCCTTTCCATTTCAGGTATATATATATTTCCATTTCTATTTAAGCTTCCAAAATTTCATTAAAGTGCCAGATGCGAAGAGAACGCAAACACTTATACAGCACGCTGCCAAACCTTGACGAAGGCGTGGTCGAGGAGCTGGCTGGCCGTCCACCGCATCCTGGGCTCGCTCTCCAGGCAGTGGGAAAGGAAGTCCTTCCCTTCGGGGCTTAATCGTTCGGGGATCGGCGGCTTGTGCCCCATTCCCACTTTGTACATAATCTGGAAGTTGTGTTCGTATTCATGCCAAGGTCTCTAAAAACAGGAAGAAAATCAGGCGTCGACACTACATGACCACAAAGAAAACGCAGCTGCCCCGTCTCTTTTTAGGCCTCTCAGTATCGACAGGCACCAAGGCCGGCAAACTTTTACATAAGCCTGCAAGCCAGGCGGTCTCTGTCACAACTATTCAATTTTCCCCTTGTAGCATAAAAGCAGGCTTAGGCTACAATGTATAAATGAATGGGTATGGCCGTGTGCCAAAAAAACTTTATTTACAAAATTAGGCGGTGGGCAGAGTCTGCCTACCCCGAGGTGTCCTACTGTCCAGCATTACCGAGATGTCATCATCATCTAATACATAAAATAATATAAAAATGTCAATAAAACAAAGCCCCACAGTCATCTTACTAGGATGTTTAATATGCTACCTTGTTCAATAATCAACATTAAATTCTACTAGTGCCAAGCTTATTTTATTACAATTACGGGGAAATGAGATTCATGGGGGAAAGAACTAAGTTTGCATAGCCTCCCAGTTTATGCCCCATTGTTTAGCTATTGAGATGTATATTCTTCAGTGTGAGAACTCACTTTTTTCCCAATGTATGACTTGATTGAAATAACAGGTACCATGGGCATCTATGTTAATGCTAACAGAAATAATAGTAGCTAATATTTATTAAGCACTTATCCTCAGCAGCTGCAAGTCGAGCCTATAATAATTCAATTTCCTACTAATACTACTTCAGAGGTTTGTAACTTTCTTGCTTTATAGCTAAAGCTGTAAACCCCCCCTGCCAAACACACGACCTTTGCGCATTTGTGTATTGTACAGTTGCCCGTCAGCAGTATCTACATCAGACCAGTTCTGAGGATTTTCAGATCTTACGTCGCACGGGACAGTTTCACTGCCCTTAAAATCGATACGCTCTGTCTGTCCTTCCTTCCGTCTCCCAGTGCTAAGTCGCTCAGCCGTGTCCGACTCTGTGTGACCCCATGGACTGTAGCCCGCCAGGCTCCTCTGTCCATGGGATTCTCCAGGCAAGAATCCTGGAGTGGGTTGCCATGCCCTCGTCCAGGGAATCTTCCCGACCCGGGATCGAACCTGCAACTCCAGCACTGGCAGGCAGGCTGTCTACCACGAACGCCACCTGGGAAGCCCCGGCAACCACTGATCTTCTCTGACTTGCCTGTTCCGCCTCTTCCAGAATGCCAGAAGGTTAAGAATCATACAGGATGTGGTGTTTTCAGACTGGCTTCATTCACTCGGCAATAAACACGCTTCTTCCAGTTTCTCCCTGTTGTTTCAGGGCCAATTTCTTTCTGTCACTGCATAATAATATTCCATTGTGTGGCTTACCACAGTTTATCCATTTGAAAGATTGCTGGCTGCTTCAGAGTGGTGGCAATTATGAATAAAACAGATACAGGCATTGATGTGCCAGTCTGTGTGTGGACAGAAGGTTTCAACGTCTGTTTCTTCTCGTATCTGCTAACTTTTCTGTTTTAATTGGAGTTTCATGCTTTTGCTTTTCCTCAGAGGAGTCCCCTGAGTCATGCATCTGATAAACATTTGGCTCCTCGTTTGTCACTTGTTTTGACTTACCGTATCTTTTGACAGGTTGTGGTCTCTATTTTGCAGGAAACGTGTTCCCAGTATTCATAATGGGGGTGAAGCCACGACTGCTCTGTTAATGCAAAGTGCCCCCCACCGCCCCCCCCGCCAGGCATGGGCTCTGCTCACCTTGCCAGTCACCATCTCTATGACAACACATCCCAGGCTCCAGATGTCAGCTGCACGCCCGTGGCCTTCTCCTTTGGCGCGAGTGATGACTTCTGGAGCCATGTACGCTTTAAAAGTCACAGATACAATGAGAGGAACGGGTTACAAATACCGCATCATGAATTAACAGAGCCAAGCAATACATTAATCCTATTTAATATTCCACAGAGAAGCAGCAACTGATTTGTTCAGGGGAAACTTTCTCTCAATTACATAATAAAAAATATCAAGCTTCGAAAATAAATATCTCAAAATAATTTCTTGAATGGATATTTTAGGAGCCAAATTAATCTTCTAAAAGACAATTTTGAATGTGCAAATATTCAGATAAATTCTATTTGTGACGAAAAATATGAAATTTAACCTGCAAAAGAGAATGTGAAGTTTTATGACATGTTTCTAAATGATCAGAACAAATAATCACCATTTTAACATAACGCTGTTTTGACTAGAATAGTTTTAATAAACCCAGTGTGAAACACAAGGCTTTTCTGGGAAGGGAATGAGGCTTTTCTTCCCTCCTGTAAGTTTAAGGGAGAAATGTGACTTCCCAGTATGATGAGCGCTTTCAGGCATGGCTCCTCCCCACCTGGTGAGAAGTCTGGAGTGCTCTCCACGTCGGCCGACCAGGAGGAGGGCAGACAGGCAGGGTCCCGGCACGCTTGAGGGAGCCCCAGGGCAGAGCCGAACCTCGCCAGACCCACCTGCTGTCCCCAGCGTGCTGTTCACTTCACCAGGCATGGTCTGCGCATTGTTCTTAAGCTTTACTGAGCATCCGAAATCCCCCAGCTTGATTAGCCCAGACGAGGTCAGGAAGATGTTGGCACCTAACAAGAAATGAGCAGCGGTGAGCCTCTGAAACACAACGCAGGCATTTTGAAGCTTATGTGGTAAACTCAACTGTCAGGAGCTTGATTTGTAACATTATAAAGATTTATGAAACTTTACTTCCAAAGTGTTATCATTAGAAAGATTTTAAGCTTCATTCACAAATGGTAATACAAAGTAAAGAAAATTTAAAATCAGTGCAGACAGCTTTGACACATTCTGAACTGAAACACACACATAAATTCCAACATTAAAAACCCAGGGAGAGGGACTTCCCGAGTGGTGCAGTGGGTAAGAATCCACCTGCTGGCAGGGGACCTGGGTACGATCCCTGGTCTGGGAAGATCCCACCTGCTGCGGGGCAGCGGAGCCCACACCCCACAGCTACCAAGCCTGAGTGTTGCAACTGCTCGAGTCCGTGCGCCTGGAGCCCGCGCTCTGCAAAGAGCAGACATCCACGCGAAGCCCGCGCCCCGCAGGGGAGGGCAGCCCCCGCTCACCGCAGCCAGAGAAAGTCTGCGTGCAGCTACGAGGACCCGCTGTGGCCAAAAATAAAGTGATTATTTAAAAACCAGGGAGATGCTTAAAAGAGAAATTACCTATAAACACAAATGCCTGTGGCAGCAGTTCTAAAGGTGAGAGCTTGTGTACAATCAGCAGAGGGCGTAGCAGGAAGCAAGTGTAACTGAGACCTAACTCACACACACACACTCTCTCTCTCTCTCTCACACATTCTCTCTCTCTCTCTCTCTCTCTCTGTCTCTCTCTCTCTCTGCCGGTCTGCAGAGCTGCAGCCAAAGCCGCCATCAGACTGAGTCCAGGCTGATGGAAAGAATGTTCTGCACGTGTCTGCTATCTCAGGAGCAGCGCACACGCCTGGCTTGTACTCCAATTGGAACCTGGGGTCACTGCTCATCTCCTGGGGTGGCCCTGCCCCCTGCAGGCTACAAGGCCTGAACCCCTCCAACTGAGCCACAAGGTTCAGCCTTCTGTCCAAGGTACCTCCTTCCAAAAGCCACACAGAGCCCTCACGTTAGATAGCCAGCCGCACGACGAGCTGCTGACCCTCCCCACTGCCAGGGCAGGCGGTCCCCGCGGAGCACACCGCGCTAACGCATCGTTCTGGAGCTGGCTCACAGGCCCACTCTCAGCCACACTGAGCTCTAGAGATTATCACACGGACGCACATGGATGGACTTGACTCAAGGACTCTGAGGGATTCTCTTTATGGCCACGGCCAACGACACGAAGGCACCGCTTCCTGAGTGTGGGGTTTGTGTCAGAACAACTGTAAACGGGCTACGCCATGGCCTCACCCAGAGCCGGTGAAGCAAACACCCAGACAACAGAGCACGTGGTGGAGGCGGCGGGGACTGGGGTATGCCGGGCGTGCAGGAGCCGTCACAGAGCGTGGGCAGTGCTTCCACCAGAGCAGCAGGCCACGGGGCGGCCCAGCCCCACAGGGGCTGACGCCTGGCCGCAAGCCCAGCCGTCTACAGTGAACCCGTGCAGGCTGGCCTCAGGTTAAGGGCGAGAATGAAATCCTTCCATCTGGGGTCAGTTAGACAGCAACCTCGTTTGTCCCTCTCATCACCCCCGAGACTCCCAGGTGCGGAGGTCACGGGCACGGTGTGGGTCAGGCAAACACAGGGGGCAGTTCTGGGATAAGCGTGGCTGCTCCCTTCACACGAGAAGGGCCAGCGCTTTCCCTCAGTCCGGGTGACCAAGACGACCTCGAGTAGGACTCTCCACTGGAGGACAGTGGTGTAAATAAACCCTGAAGTCAAAGTGTTCGTCGCTAGGTCATGTCCCACAGTGTGCGACCCCATGGACTGTAGCCCACCAGGCTCCTCTGTCCACGGGAGTCTCCAGGCAAGAACACGGGAGTGGGTTGCCATTCCCTTCTCCAGGAGATCTTCCCAACCCAGGGATCAAACCCAGGTCTCCTGCATGGCAGGCGGATTCTTTGTCATGAGCCACCAGAGAAGCCCAGAGAAACTGTCTCTCTCCCCAGACTCAGCTGCAAATCATAACTTACACCAGCATCCCTGATTCACCGTCACTTTACATGTTCACAAGGTTCACACTCAAATACAGGAGGGAAAGAAAGGATGTTCTGCTCACAGTGTCCAGTAACTACTCAGGGCAGAGCAGCAGATTTCGTTTCGGGGCACAGATCTGGCTAGGCGTAGTGCTGAGCAGAAAGAGCGGAGCTGCGTGCTCCTAGAAGGGGATGTATGTCCCGTGCAGGTTCCCCACGCTGGGCTCTTCACAGAATATTCAAAGAAAGCTGTGTCTTTCTGGAGAAGGGAGGGCAGCCACCCTGTGCCGGGCACGGCTGACACCCTCGCGGGCAGGGGAGTGTGAGGATCACCTTTAATGTCACGGTGAACGATGCCATGCTCGTGAAGGACGTTGATGGCCACGGTGATCTGCTTAGAATACAGCCTGATGACGTGCTCCTGGAGTCCCAGCCTCGACACCTCTTCCAGGGTGCCCTCATCACAGTACTCCATGAAGATGTACATCTCCTCCTGCGGGAGGAACCACACACGGCCCCATGTCTACCTGGACGCTGAGTGAAGAGCCTGGAACGCTCCACTGGCCACGCCCCCGAGGACTCCTCCTTCTAAGGGTCAGCTACACTGTCATCCTGAAGTCTGAATTCGTCTCAAAACGGTCACTTCTAACTCCTCTATAAAGAGCGGTGTCTGCCTGCCTCCTCTGTCTGGAATTATACAGCTCGTTGGGATTAGAGCATCGCTGAATCACAGGTGGTAAATGTCTGTAATCCTTTGAAATTCAGTCTGCTATATAATCTCAGACAGGGACCAACAGGACTGTCCCTATACATGTATTATTAAGTACTGAAACACATCCTTTTCAGATACGAATTCATCTGTGAAAAACATTAAAAATCGCCAGTATCCAACGTCCCCAGAAGCTCATATTCCACCAAGGTGATCCTTGGTGATCCTCCAGGTGACCCTCTTTCCCTCCAAGTGTTTATTGCTAAACACTAGGGGGAAAATAAGCTGAGAAGTCTTCGCTTTCTCTCATTTTACAATGGTTCTTTAAATACAAACAAAAGGGGAAAAAAAATTACTGAATAGTGTGTTCAACAGTGGCTCGGCCAAAAAACAGAAGGGGAGAAAAAAAAAGCAACCAACAGCAGTGTCGGGGGGCACTAGAGGAATCTTCTGATTGGCAGGATGGGTTTCAGTGCTTTATAATGTTGGGTTAATGACTACGGTCTACAACTTACATTTCAGGAAGGACTCCTCTAGTTTCAGAGAGAAGGCAGAAATGGTGTAACTCATGGAGATTTCCTGAGAATTAGGCAAAGTTACTGTGCTCTGAAATGAGAAGACCTGTGATGTAGGACAGGACTCCATCTGCACCCTCACTGACCGCTCACACCGCACAGTGTGATCAAAGTTGGCTTACTCTATGTAGCTCCACACCAAAATACCGAACCAGATTGGGGTGCTTGATGCCTTCAAAGATTTTCAGCTCGTCTGCCGTTTCCTTGATGGTTTTATGGTCGTTGGGTTGAAATCGAATCTGGAAAAGGAAACGGGCTGGTTACTGTTGGCACCGGTACAGACTAGAAACGCGCCCACCTGACTTCCGGGGGGCTGGCTTCCCCCTGCTGAAGAGTAAGGCGCGCCTGCTTCAGCGTGTGCCCAGACAGCAGCCCGTGGGATCCCCTTCGTGACTGCAGACAATTAGCCGAAACATGGGACCGCCAGGAAGCAAGCGTAGGTGTTTAAGTTTGGGGCGAGACAGAAAGATGAGAGAAGATTCTGCTCTCACCAAGCTCACGACCACATGGGCACGGCCTGAGTGCCCCATGGTGAGGATGAGGAGATGCTGCGGGGGTTGAGGGGTGGGCTGCACGTGCCCGGCACCCCACGGCCCTGGGTGTCTCCCAGGGGGCCTTCCTCGGGCGTTCCCCCTCCTGCCATCCTACCTCCAGCAGCTAACAGGCTGCTCATTTCTGAACCTTAACACAAATGTCCCCCAAGCCCCCCGACCAAGCCCCCCATGGTCCCAAAGGTGTAAATGCCTAGACTGTGGGAAACATCAGCGTTTCAGACGTCTGAGAGGTCAGCGCACCGCAGGAGCACTTGGGCCAGCCCTGACCTCAACACAAGTCTCGTTTCCAAGTCTCCAGCACACAGAGGCCCCAGGGGCCGGGCACCCACCTCCTTCATGGCCATCAGCTCGCCGGTGTCAACGTTGATGCAGGTGTACACCTTCCCGTACTGCCCTTCCCCTGTGAACAGGGACAGACATGCTGCTCTCAGCCACCAAAGCCAGGCCACTCTAACTCATTCAGACGTATAGTGATGTCTTCCCATCCCGACATTCAGATCTCTAGAATCGTGCTTACCACAGTCTACTACTGCAAGATCCAAACTATTTCTGAATGTTCCCTGATAACGTTAAGTCTCAGGCAATCTTTTCACTATGTCTTACTGTAAATAGAATAGAACTGACCGGCAAATCCCAGAAGAGGCATGAAGGTGAGCTCTGAGCCCTCTGGAGCACAGTCCAGAGCCCCTTATGGCCCTGGAGGAGGTCTGGGCCGGGGGGCAGGGGGCATGGCCGGGATAAGCCTGTTGCCACCTCAATGGACCTCCCTGCTGTCCGTCCAGGAATGTGGGAGGTTAGTGGGGTATTCTACTGAGACACCTTCTGAAACATTAAACTAAGGGGACACAGATACATGGCTACATAAGACTGACACTGAGAATTCACACCATTTATAAAGGATCTGATTCTGTTCAGTGTCTTCTGTCCTGACAGCTCTATGAAAACTTGCTGAGGTTCAGAGTCCTGTATTAGAGTTGTGTTTGCTTCTCCAGACCTAAATGCTCAACAGATAAATGCATTTGAAAGGGGGAAAAGTCTGAAACATAATCAGCTCCTTCTCCACACAATCTATCACTAGTTATATAACAGGAAATTAATGTTTTTGAAGACACGGTCCCATTGGTATTTGTATTCAGTCTCGCTTCATTAAGGATTGTGTGGGAATAAGATGGAAAGAATATAAACTAGAACAAAAGGGTAGGATTTATGGAGTTCTCCACTGGCAACTTCTGGAGTTATCAAGCAGAACCATTCCATTTAATGAATCATTTAAAAATCTCTTTTACATTGTTCTTAGAACATATCTTGCAAGTGAAACCAAAAACTCAGAACCTTGTGCGAAAGAGAGGATGTGTATTTGCCATGCCTGTAAGAGAAAAAGACCAGCCATGGAGACTTAACCTAAAGAAGTGTGACTTGCTAATTTCTAACAGGGACCATCTTTGTGTCCTGTTCTTCAGTTTTCTTACCGATTTTGTTTCCTCTTTGCCACTTAAACGTCACCTTCCTCAAGCCAACGTGCATGACGTTGTCGTAAGACTTGGGGGTGTCACAGACTTGACCAATGATGTTTCTTCTCCTCATTTCTCGATACCGCTTTTCTTCAAACAGTCGGACTGATTTCTGAATGGCTTCTATGGGTCCTTGCTTAGAAGCAGTATCTGCAAGAAGTATAAACTCAGTCACCCCAACAACCATAATCAGGTCGACTTCTAGCAAATAATCATAAAAACAGAGCAACAGATATTAGCACTCCATCAACCATCACCTATTCAGCTACCCAGCACCTGAATTAAAGTCCCCCAAACCGAACATCTTCAGAGCATGCAATCCACGATAGGGAAGTACACACACAGAACAGGAGCTCAGACAGAATGAATGGTTTCCTCTCCCAAGGCTGGTCAGACTCTGTAGTCGCCACCTGCCGGCCTCTAGTCTCTCCCCTCCACCTGCTCTCACTGCTCAGAATTCTCTTATTGTTCAGCCGCTCAGTCGTGTCTGACTCTCTGTGACCCCAAGGACTGTAGCCCGCCAGGCTCCTCTGTCTGTGGGATTTCGCAGGCGAGAATGCTGGAGTGGGTTGTAGCTTTCTTCTCCAGGGGATCTTCTCTACTGAGGGATCGAACTCACGTGTCCTGCATTGCGGGCAGATTCTTTACCACTGAACCACAAGAGAGTCCCCCAGAATTCTCTTACTCAAATGTAAAATCTGATCATATTGTTTAAGCACATAATTTATTTCATGGTTCATCCCAACTTGCTGACCAACAGTCCAAGGCCATCACGCAGGGTCTTTCCAGGTTCCCTTCTCCCGGCCACTGCCCCTGGCCCCACCGCAGTCTCCAGACCAGCCTGACTGAAGAGCCTCCATGGACCACACCACATAGCGCCTCGCTCCTGGCCCATCCACCGCGGTCTCCGGACCAGCCTGACTGCAGAGCCTCCATGGACCACACCACACGGCGCCTCGCTCCTGGCCCATCCACCGCGGTCTCCGGACCAGCCTGACTGCAGAGCCTCCATGGACCACACCACACGGCGCCTCGCTCCTGGCCCATGCTCACACCGCCCCGTCTTCCAGCTGTCAGAGCTTACTCCCCTCCAGGAAGCTGTCTCTGCTCTCTGCTGGGAAGGGAGTAAAGCCTTCCTTTCTCTAGAGTCAGAATGGCTGGAACAAAACCCAGGCTTAACCTTTTTCTAGGCGTTTGAAAATCGGCAAGTTAATTACCTTCTTCAGACATCAGATTGCAAAACAAAATCCAAAAATACCTCATTCAGAGATACTGTGAGAATTTAATGAAATCACACACATAAAGCAATTAGCCCAAGGCCTGGAACATGAAAATACTGGGTAAATTTTAGCTTTTGTTATTATAGCTCCTTATTTTTCCATCTAGCCATCTCTATTTGTCCAACTTATTTTATCATGATTTATAGAAAAAAGTATCTTTTACATAGATATCTAAAACAACCGTTTCATGAAACACTATTACCGCTATTACTCTTTCTACATGTGACTGGGACTCCATTCAATTTGTGTGTGTGTGTGTGTGTGTGCACGCGTGTGCGCGCATGCTGATTTTACGACAACCCACTAACGGGTCACAATCCACAATGTGAAAAGCTCCTGGCTGCCCCAGTTCTCACATGCAGGACCTAAGGAGGCATCTAAGAGCCTGAATGTTCTGTCAAAGAGATCACTGAGGCCTGGGACGACTGAAAGGTTACTCTGAGAAGAGAAATTCCCAGAGACTTACAAGGTTCCAATTACAGGGTCTGACCACAATCATTTCCTAAAAGCGGGACCCCTGTTTCCCTCACCTCACCGCGTGACACGTCACGGCTACTTGGCACTGACCAAGGCTGCACGGCTGTCGGGCTGTGGGCTCCATTGTTAAACGCTTCTGGGAAACAGTCTTTTCTTTTACAGTAAACATTTCTCAAGATTTCCTAGTCTTTTAAGATGTCTGTGCAGACTCTAACTCTCCCAAGAGTTCCCTAGTTTACTTGACCACAAAGTATTTGTTTTGAAAATTATCACAAAGACCTGTATCCGTGGGAACCGCAGATGACGTGCGAGGCCCTGGGGAGAACCCCTCCCTGTCACCGGGCTCGAGCTGACAAACGCCCCCCGACCCCCAAACCCTACACGTGCCTCACCTGCCCAGCCTGGAGAATGCGGCTTCACGGCCGCTCCCGCCTCCTGAGTGCCCCTCGGGGCCACTCCCCACCTCCCCCGCGACCCAGGCCCGCCCCCACTCCCTGGACACAGGAGGCTTGCCCGCTGCAGAGGCCCAGGGGCCGCCCGCGGGCTGCACGCGGGCCTGGACCACCGAGCCCACCGCCGAGGACTGGCCGAGCCGAGGCCTCCCCGCACCCTTGCAGCCCCACCTCCACCTCCACCCGCGCTCGCCGGGCCGGGCCGGCGGGTCTGGTCTTCAGTCACCGGGCCTCCAGACGTGTTTCTCTTTCTGTACTTTCCCTCCTGGCTGGACACAGACCTCCTTCCTTCAGGGGCCAGCCCAAGCCTCGGCCCTCCCTGAAGCCCCCCGTGACTGCTGCAGGCCCGGTGACAACCCTCCTGCTTGGTCGCACCCGTTCCGGACAGGTGCTGTGGGGGCAAGCGCAGGTGACCTCAGCCCAACGTCTGGCCTCTCAGAAACTCGAATCATTTACGAAAAGAGAACAGGATCTGTTCTGCCTAGGTTATGGCTCAAGACTGTTGTGCCGAAGAATACGTGAAAGCATTTTGTGCTAGACCAGGGCCTTTTCTGCTATTTATTCTTCTCGTTCATACGGACTGATCACCTGCTCTGTATGACAAATGCTTTCTCTTAGCTTCTTAGCATAATAAGTAAGTGGTTATTTGTTTCACAAGTATTTTTAATATTCCTACCATGTACAAAGGGCTTCCCAAGTGGCGCTAGTGGTAAAGAACCCACCGGCCAGTGCTGGAGACATTAAGAGACACGGTTCAATCCCTGGATCAGGAAGCTCCCCTGGAGGAGGGCATGGCAACCCACTCCAGTATTCTGGCCTGGAGAAGCCCATGGACGGAGGAGCCTGGTGGGCTACAGTCCACACGGTCGCAAAGAGTTGGACATGACCAAGTAACTTAACACACACACCATGTTGAAAGGGTTATGCAAAGGGCCCACCCATGTGACACACAAAATGAACATCACCCTGCTTAAAGAATACAAAACTGAGAAAAACACATTCCTGCTCCAAAGGAACTTATGATGATAAGAAACAGGAATTGCACACACACAGCACAGACAGGAAGTGATGCCAGAGGCACAAAAGGGACCATAAAACATTAATGTAGAAGGTCGAGTCAGTCATAAGCTGAAGCACATCTTAGCTGAAACTGTTTGCTTTATGCTTAAACATTCAACATTCTTTCTCTTACCCTTGGTCTGACTGATAAGTGTCCGAAGTTCCCAACTTCTTCGAGTTGACCCACTTGAATCACCTTTTGGATATGCCGGCTCTGCAGAGAGTAATTTTTCATACAAACTAGTAAGACTTAGAAAACAAACAGGCATATTTGATTCAGAGCCAGAACGAAATGTAGGTGAGTAGTGATGATTAGTTAACCACCAACCTGTCATTCCCGGTGATTAATTTGTTTGATGAGAGTGAAAAGCTGTCTCTACAATCATTTAGAGCAAACTGTTCCAAACTAAGAAGTTGTGAATGGGGTTACAGGACTTTAACTACATTGAGGTTCCACAAGTAACAGCCAACAGAATACTGAGCAGAAACTGGATTTTGCTGGGGAGGCGGGGGGTGGGGAGCGGGAGGGGTCCCCCCTTCCCAAGGTCCTACCCAGGAGCACAGCAGAGCTACAGGAGCAACCGTGTGGTTTCTGGGCAAAGACTCCTAGTTCTGCATTCTAATAAAACTTAAGCCTGTCATCTGCAAGCACAGTGCCAGTTTCTATTTTTAAAGTGAATTAAGAGCACTCAACAAATAAAATATCAGGAACAATAATTTTTCAAAATTATTTAGCAACAGAGGGAGAAAAAGCACATGGAGAAAGGCATCTATATTGAAAGGCCAGCGTGCCCAGCACTAAACCTCTCCAAGGCTCTGTCACTACCTGTTCTCAGCGGAAGCCAGTGGCCCGGGACGAGCGCTGAGGCTGGCCGGGGACGCAGTGGACACCTCACACACTCACCCTCGCGCTCCTCGGTGGGGCTGGAGT
Source organism: Muntiacus reevesi (assembly GCF_963930625.1). Lineage (NCBI taxonomy): Eukaryota > Metazoa > Chordata > Mammalia > Artiodactyla > Cervidae > Muntiacus > Muntiacus reevesi. The sequence goes on from NC_089251.1 coordinate 163,022,335, forward strand.
GGCGGCTCAGCGACCTGAACTGCAACTCAGCTGCGATGGAAGCCAGGCGGTCATTTTCAGGGACGCTGGAACCCCTGTTTCAATATTTTAAAAATTAAGCTATCAATCTGATAGAACTTGAAAGATTTGTCAGAGTCTTCTAGAGCAGCGATTCTCCACTGGGGGTGACTCTGCCCCCCAAGAACATCGGGCATCCATGGGTAAAGGACAACATGAAGGACAGCCCCCAAACCCAGACTGATTCACCTGAAGTGACAGCGCCCCTACCGAGACACCTGTCTCTGGGGTTTGGAAGGAGGACACAGGAGAACCTGGCTGCACAAGACATGGCTTCACTCAAAGACAGCAACAAAAACAAAACAGTCGTTGCTGAAGTGTTACTGACATGTGTGGAAAGCTCTCTAATTTAAGCCCAGGATGGATTAAAGTTAGGAGCCAAATCTGGCTAATGTTTAAGATGATCACCACATTATATTAAGTACTTAATTCCATTTAAAGTGCTAAAATCATTACACGATTCACAAGAGCTCAAGTCTCTTCAGGAGCAGGTGGAAGGGAACACCTAACCACTTCTTAAGCAGCAGCCAAGCAAAAGGGCAGAAGAGCAGGAAGCTTAACATGTAAAGGGCAAAGCTAATTTGCAGCTTTTCCAGAAGAAAAGTGTTCAGCAACCCAGAATGAGTCCACAAAAGGGTATATCAAGCCCAGAATTAAATAAGGGCAAGCGTTAAATTATAATTCAGATCATCCGAAATACGGTGTTAGTTTATTAACCAGTTTAGTGCGTATTTTTTTAAACGAATGATATAATGAAGTATGGTAGCTTTTATGCTTGTTTATTACAGACTGAGTGGGTTTAAAGCAACATGGTCTATCGGACAGACACTCACAAATTATGAAGTGTGCAAGGCTTTTTTTAATCTCCCTACACTCTCAAGTCTAGTGCGGTCCGTGTTAAGTCTGGAGTGAGGAGGCTATCTCCTGCTATGGAGTTCATCAAGAAGTCTTGGCATCGTTTCACAGAAAAAAATCACTGATGCTGAAGTGAAGAAACAACACCCTCCTCCTAAACTGCGCCAATCCTGGGACCACGGAGAAGCCAATGACATCCCCATCTTCCTGCTTTCCCCAAGAGGGGTTAGCCAACTCCACATCCTCAGACTTCTGCCAGGGCAACAGGCAAGAAAACAGAGTTCAACCAAATGGTGTAAGGGTGAACGCCTAACAGCTCTCTGCAGGGGGAGCGGGAGTCTGCAGACTTCAACAGCTTCTGTGGTCTAACAACTGACTTGCACAACTCCTGAAAAACAAACAACCGACTCTTGCAAACCAGTTTAGAGCTACTCCAGCAAGCGGAACACTGGAAGGCTATTTTCTCAATAATGGTAAGATCGCTGAAGCCTGTTTCCTAAGTCAAACCGTATCGAATCAAAGTGCTGATTGGATATCGTGGGGCAAAGTAAAAATTTCCCTGTGGCTGACGTGTCTCTAAGGCAGGCCAGCGCCGCACACAGGCTGCCGCGGTCAGGGCCCAGGAACCACCCCGCCTCCCCCAGCCCACCCCGGCCCCGGGAGCCTGGGGCAGAGGTTTGCGTTGGAGGGTGTCAGGGGGCTGACCCCGCGGGCCCCCTACTTCCCAGCACACACACCGCCAGGAAGCACAGACCACTTCAACCCTCGGTGAGGAAAGGCCTTCAAGTTGGCACGCTATGACGGAAGTAAAATGTCTACATCTCAAGGACTGTCCTAAAGGATAAACGAAGAACACTTCTGAAGTGCTGCTCACAACACGCCTAAGAAACCACCTGGCCAGGGCCTGAGGCCAAGGGTGGGCAGAGGCCAACTGTACAAAAACCTGTTCCAAGGTACGCACCCCCGACCGACCAAAGCCTGAACCAAGAGTTCACGGAACCTTTAGTTCTGCAGAAACCGCGTGGGAAGCCCAGTGCTGGCTGAGTGTTCTCAACTATGACTGCGTGTCAGGGCTCGTCAGCTCCCTCACTGAACTAACAAAAGAGACAGCTGCAGCCCCCCACACGGCCATGAAGCACCCGTGGATATGTCTGCCGTGAAATGTTCTCAACATGTAAAAAATAGGGTCAATGGGAATTTGTTCAATGTTAACTGTTAATTCTTTTTAGTTGACTGCTTAAGTTGTAAAATACTTGGGTTTTTTTTTTTAGGTTATAGACAAAAATTGGTTACTAAAAATTAGAGAATATTAATTATTTTAATGCATGAGAAAATGGGAAATATCTGTAGATGTTTTAGACTGCTATAAACTACGTGTAAAAATACCTTTGTCTTCATGTTGATGTATGGCAGAAACCAACACAATATTATAAAGCAATTGTCCTTCCATTAAAGATAAATAAATTAAAAATACCTCAGTCTCGGACACGACTGAGTGACTGAACTGAACTAGTCTATTTTAAATTCTAAAACCACGTGTCACCTTTCTGCCAGCACACTAATATTTCTTCTTGGGAGCAGGATAAAGAGCGCAGAGTTCTTTCCCAGTTTCATCGTTTTTGCTCAATTTTGTTTGACTCTGTCAGCATCCTCAAGGGAAGATGAGAAGAGTGACAGTGTCCATTCTATCGCACAAGGGTGGACTAAGAGCCACCAAATGTCCTTTCTCCTTTAAGCATCTGAGACCTTGATGAGAGCCCCTACACGCCCCCCTCCGCCACCCCACCACCAAATAACTCGGCCAAAATGGGAAAAGCTGCCGCAGCCTCAGTACTGACACAGCAGATGCCAGGCAAGAGGCTCACGCTTGCCTGGAGCTTGCCAAGCATCTGACGGCTCTCTCTAGTAATTATCTAGTCTCCACACGAGATACAAACCTCATGAACTCATTTTCCCCACCACTATAAACGACTTCTAATCAACAGTTGTGTATATCAGGAAATTGGGTTTGAAAAGTGATTTAAAAAAAAACCACCACCACCACCACTTCTAGGTATAACCTAGAGAGAAGCCAGCTTTGAGCGACCCCTGAGAAACTCTTCAGGAAAGGCGTTGTATTTGCCAGAATTCTCCTACCAGTGGACCAGGTTCTTTCACGGATACTCCCTGCACGGTTATTACTGGCAGAAACTCTAGTCATTTGGATTAATGTTTGTGTCAAAGAAATATAAAAATCGGGCAGATAATCTACTTGTGCTGGAGCTTTGGGGCCACGACACCCCAAGGAGGGCCCTTAAGGATCGCCTGACCACACGAAAGCAGCCCCACGAGCCCTGGGACACATCCCAGAGCTGAGGCCACAGCAGGAGTGCGGGAGTGGATGCGGGGCAGGCAGGGAGACCACCTGTGCTCACGGGCACTGCTGATGGGCTGGGGCGGGCGGGCAGACCACCTGTGCTCACGGGCACTGCACCCGGGGCGAGGGGCGGGGCAGACTACCTGGTCTCATGGGCACCGCTGATGGGCTTGGGCGGCGCCGGGTCGCTGCCCAAGGGGCCAGGACGAGCGGCGGCAGGCGCGGGCGCGGGGCTGCCGAGGCTCCGCACGTCCGCGGGCACGCTCCGGGCGCTGGGAGGAGAAGAAGAGGTTCAGGAACACAGGCGAGGAAGGGGACGGGCTCGCACGTGGTTTCAGGAAAAGATAACACAGAGTGAGGAAGCAAAAAATCATCTTCAGACAGAAAACACAAATTGCTCTTTGAAATTCAGGTCAGGTGGCTCAGTGGTAAAGAACCGGCCTGCCAATGCAGGCAACGCACGATCCATCCCTGGGTCGGGAAGATCGCCTGGAGGGGAGGGCACAGCACCCCACGTCAGTCTTCTCGCCTGGAGAATCCCATGGACGGAAGAGCCTGGTGGGCTACAGTCCCTGGGGTCGCAAAGAGTCCGACACCACTGAAGTGACTGAGCACACACGCCCATGAAAAAGAGTAACTAATTTCAAGCTAGTTATTTTTAACAATAATTGTGGTCCTTTCCCAGCCAAGTACTGCAAGAAAGAAAACTAACTTAAAAACTGCTCGACTCTCAGGGGAGAGAAACGCTCACCACTTCAACATGCAGAAACGCCACCACATTCAAGGGAAGCGCTTTGAATGTATCAGAGTTTCCAACTCACTCAAAATTTAAGTTGCTTCATATTTACATACACACATAGAAGTCAAGACTGGAAGGGTCACTCCAGTTTTTATCTCCAGCTTTTAAAATGACATTTAGTTCTGCTTTTCAAATGTTTACCATGCTATGCACACTCAAATTTGTTTTCCTAAAGTTATTTTTCAAAGAAAGGAAAAGAAAGAATTATTCCAAAGCTGGAAAGCATTTAGTAGCTGGCAGTTAAAAATAAGCTGAGAAACAAAGTTATCTTGAAAGGTACAAGTGTGCTTTAAATTTGCAAGTCTTCTTTTGTAACTAAGGCAGTGTGGTGTGTCTTCAAGAAAACAAAAGTAAGAGCTTTTAAAAACGTATAAACAACACAGAAAACAGTATTTGGTATCAGAGCAAGCATCAGCAGGTCTCAGACTGGCATGCACACCAGAGGAGAATTTGTACAGCAGACGACTACACAGGCACCAAATACCTGAATCCCTCTGGAGTTGGGATAATCAGATGCGGGTTAGGAGGGTCGCTATGGCATCGCGGCACCTTCACGGGACGGGGGCTGTTCCGATGAATGGCTGCCAGTGAAAAGAGTGACAGAAACAACTTGTTAAAGGAACTAGCAGAAAACTGTCAGGCCAGGCAATTCAGTGGAGACAGGAGGCGGCTTACTTTTGCTGGTGACCAAAACAAAACCATTTATGTAAGTAGGAAAATCATATTACATATACAAACGCTGGGAAAATGTCACTCCCTGGAAGCTAATAAAGTTATATTACACATTCAAACTTTTCTCCACCAAAAACATTTTTAAATCCTAGAGTGAAATATATGTAATGTATGACATGTGACCCATTGAGGAGACAGATTAAAATGTGCTTTATGCATCATTTCTCTACTAAAAAGGAGTTATGTTGTCTCCACTTTTAAAGAGATTCTGGTCAGGGGTGACCCTTCGATAGGTTCTGAGCTGAGGACGGGTCACTGTTATTTTCCTGAATGCAGGGAGTTTAATGCTTTTAAACCAAACCAGGAGGATGAGCACTAGTTTTTTTTGTTTGGTTGGTTTGTTTCTTTGGGGGGGGGGGGGGGGGGCTCTAGTTTAAACTGACTATTCTTTTCTTCTTTTAAATATTCTGGTAGAGGGTAAATGGGGATAAAATTTTAAACACAATTTAAAACACACCTTACCTAATAACTACAAAAATGCTGACAATTCTTTTTCCCAATAACTAAATGCAACTAGTCATGAGTATGATATATTTTGCCTGCTTCTCCCTAACATGTTTTCCTCTGACTTTTAACTCTGTCTTAACCTATCTTAGTTTTTAGGTGTAGGTGTGTCAGCCGCTCAGTTGTGTCCGACTCTTTGTAACCCCGTGGACTGCAGCCCACCAGGCTCCTCTGTCCATGAGATTTTCCAGGCAAGGATACTGGAGTGGGTTGCCGTTTTCTTCTCCATTAGTTTTTAAAAACGCCATATTTTCTCTTCATGTGCTAATGAGTTTAGTCTACATATGCTTTATTTCAGTAGTCAGGTACAGACATGAGAGACGGATCATAAAGAAGGCTGAGTGCTAAAATATTGATGCTTTTGAACTGCAGCACTAGAGACGACTATTGAGAGTCCCCTGGACAGCAAAGAGATCAAACCCGTCAATCCTAAAGGAAATCAATCCTAAATATTCACTGGAAAGACTGCTGCTGAAGCTCCAATACTCTGGCCACCTGATGTGAAGAGCCAATTCATTGGAAAAGACTTTGATGCTGAGAAAGACTGAGGGGTGGAAGAGAAGATGAGATGAGACAGAGGATGAGAAGGTTGGATGGCATCACCGACTCAATGGACATGAGTTCGAGCAAACCCCGGGGGACAGTGAAGGACAGAGAAGCCTGGAGTGCTGCAGTCCAAAGAGTCAGACACGACTTAGTGATTGAACAACAACATTTTATTCTAAATATGTTTTACCCTAAATGAAATGACTTCCTTCTTCATGGTTTCTGTTTACTTTTAATAACATTACACAGGAAAGAGAAGTACCCAAATTGGAGACATCTAAAGGGAAAATCTGCAAAACAAAAATCAAGGAAATGTTCAGAAGCAATTTGTATCTATGGCTCATTATCTCAACTATTATAACCCTAGATGGAAGAAACTCAAGGCAAATTCAAAGACAAAAAAACAAAAAACAAAAAAAACCCAGATCTGGCAAGAATGGTGATGTCTTTAATTCTGCAGACATACTGAGAACCACTGAGTCAAAAATTACTGCAAAATTTTCCCATGAAGATATAAAAAAGACATTGTTAAAACACAGACACGTTTAACATTTTTTGTGCATGAAACAACATTTCTTTTAAGAGTCTGTACTGCTATAAAGTTGCTATTTCATTGAAAAGAAAATCCAAATGGCCAATAAACATAAAAGAGATGCTCAGATTTCATGAGTGGTGAACATTTATCATAGAGATGCTCTTCATGGCAAAACTAACAAAACATTTAAGGGAACATAGCAGACACATGATAGATACAAGGCCACAGAAGAGAGGGAGCTGGATCTACACATGCTGACACGCAGGGATTTCTACAATCGTCAGAGATTAACATCCGAAGTGATCCGATCTGTATACAGTAAACGGGAGGGGGAAGAAAGCAAGAGTGTATATGCTTGTGTGATGATATGAGAGATAAAGAAAGGTGTGGGAGCATGCATCTGTGTACTTACATGAGCACAGAGAAAAAAACAAGGTTCTACACCAGACTGTTATCATCTGCTTGTGACAGATGATGACAGAGCATCCGGCCATTCCCATGGCGACAGAGTAGAGGGGGAATAGAAAGCAAGGGACGAGCGCAGTGAGGACAGAGTGCACGACCCCAGGGTGAGCCCTGCCGTGTGCAGAACACCACGGTTCACAGAACGCCGGCACCTCACTGAGCCCTCTTCAGCATCCGATTTTAGGCACTAGAAGGGGACGCTCAAAGATGTTCGATGAGAGCGCCCAGGTCACTCGACTCCCGCGACCCCTGGGCCAATCTGGCTCTCAGGCCACCCCGGGGCCGGGAGGAGGAAGAACACCGCGTGCCCACAAGCAGGGCCAGGAGCCGACCGTCCGCCAGCGGCGCGGGGCGTGGCAGCAACTCACACCAACAGCCCCCGCTCCGCAGGGAGGGGTTTCCTCTCTTGCAACGTTCTTCTACAGGCTCATTTTCTACGTGATTTTCCTGCACTGTAATTTTCTTCTTCTATAAATAAAATGATTCCTCATGCAATAAAATATTTTGAAGAAGTAACTTTTACTTCAATAAAATCCGATGAAGACGTTTTAGAGAAGTAATTTTTACTTGTGAACAAACTCTGAGAGACAGTGAAGCGCAGGGAAGCCTGGCATGCCGCAGAGCACGGGGTCACAAAGAGCTGGACACGTCTGAGCGACTGAACAATAGCAATTTTCACTGAATTACTGATCATGTATTCTTATGGAAATATTTTAGGATATCAGAAACTCAATGTAATTATGATAATATGCTTAATGAAAATTTTGATGAGAATATTTAACGTTTTGTATAAAATATTCAAATGGTTTTACAAATGATAATTCATTTCATAGAAATGAGAAAAAGCAGTATAAATTGGGTGAATTTTAAAGATACAGAAATCAAGCATTAAAACCTAGTCTACTAACTTTGAGTAGCTAGCAAGCACCCTTTAAGATAATGCTGCTGCTTAATAAATTTATCATTTATGAATTATTTTATTTTGTATAATCGAAATTGTTAAAAATGTCTAAGTTTTCTTTTCTGGTTATTACACATAAACATAGTTTTGCTTTTGCTTACTATCTCAAGAATGGGGTAAGACAGCCTTTTACTGATATTTTGTTTTAAAGTTTCAACATATACTGCAAAACTATATATTAACTATAACTGAAAACTGTAATTTGAGTATATTATAGTATGACAATTTTTTTTTTAAATAAAACCAAATAGGAGTGGGGGCGGCGGTGGCAATTAGGAATCTTCTAGCTGGGAAGATGGGTGAAGAATGTGGGTACCTGGGAAAGCTGTGAAGAAAATAAACTCATCCTCCTTCCAAAGCTGAGGAAGGAGGGGCAGAACAATCACATTCACCACCTGCGGCAAGAAAGGCCTTGCTTCTTAACAGAAAGTGTTTCTCCAAGTCTCTCCTCCCCAGAAGGAAAGAGTTTAAGGGGGAGAACGGAATGAGTAGTGATGTAAAAAAAAAAAAAAAAAAAATTTAATATTGCTGCAAGCATGGACCACCTTAGGTTCCCATTTTAATTTTCTAGTTAAATTCAGAAAAGCTACTGTGGAGTTCTATGTGTACACACCTCATCCCTGTAACTTTCACTGTCATTTTCCCGAATGCTCTTAGTCTCCGAAGCCCTTTAAATGGCTGCAGTTTCTGGACAATGTGCTTCTCCCAGGAGACGCGCTTAACCTGCTTTCTTACCAAGGTACAAACCTGTAATAGGGCTGTGCGGCTTTCCTATCACATGGCCAATGCACTCGTTCATCAGGGCTTGCAAACTCTAGAAACCGAAGGAAATGGGAAAGGAGAAGAGAAAAAATGCACACGTTCTCAATCATATAAGGAGCACAAATTAAGCTTCCAGCATATTTAAAAGAAACATGCTTTCCAAAAAAAGAAAAAGAAACATGCTTTCCTCAAATAAAAATTTTCAAAGTTAGTTTAAAAGAAAATAGGTATGAACACAAATTAAACACACACTGAACATAATTTAAGATAGTACAGTATACAGTTCCATTTTTATAAGTGAAAGCAAACTGGCATTCAACTCCCCATAGTGCAGTGACGTGCACAAGCCGAGGACTGCTCCTGTGACCATTCTACTGGAGGCTGAAATGAACGAATCTCAACAACATCTTCTTGATCTGATAGAATTTATTTGAATACTGTGAAATATTTAACATTTGGCATGATGCTCTAAAACACCCCACGCTGGACTTTGCTGGTGGTCCAGTGGTTAAGAATCTGCACTTCCACTGCAGGGGGCAAGGCTTGAGCGCTGGGCAGGGAACAGTAAAGAATCTGCCTGCAATGCAGGTGACCTGGGTTTGACCCCTGGGTCAGAAAGATCCTCTGGAGAAGGAAATGGCAACCCACTCCAGTATTCTTGCCTGGAGAAGCTCATGGACAGAGAAGCCTGGTGGGTTACAGCCCATGGGGCCACAAAGAGTTGGACACGACTGGGTAACTGACACTTTCACTTTCAGGGAACCGAGATCTCACAGTAATGCACGGCAGTCAAAATTAAAAAAAGATACACACTGAACTGAAACAGCTATTCCTCGCTCTTCATTAGGCTGCTAAAAAGCAGCGGCACTTTATAAAATACAAAAACCGACACCTATTCTGTAGGCGCCAGCCTGCACAGACAACTGCGCGCTGACTTGGTCAGCTGAACAACATTGCTATAGAAAGAGCAGGGGACGTCCTTCTCTGCTGTCAGAGCACGATAATGTCTCAGCATTAGCATTTCGATTAGGTGAACATACTGAAGAACCACTTTCTATATTAACTAAGAAAAAACTACACAATCAGAAATAGAGAATGATCAACTTGCTTTTTAAGGAAAAACACTTCAGAATATTCCATACCAGGAAGTCGTCTTCTGGCAGAGCAGAGATGAACGAAGGCTCAATGGCTTGTAGGAAGTCAAAACCTTGAGTTGCCCACCTGTCAAAAAAAAAGTTCAACAGTCACAAAACAACACAGCACGCGCCACAGCCGTTTTAGTCTACTCAACGCTGAAAAGCAATCCGATTGGAAAATTACTATCTAGGACAAAACACATTTGTGTCTCTATCTGCCTCATGTTCAGTAAGATTATACGGCGTTTTGAGAAAGACAAATGGCTCCTTAGTAAAGGAACTGGCTACCAATTTCTTTTCCATTTAACACTAAATAATGGGCGTAAACTTTACGAGGAAAGAAGGAAAGGAGGAAAGAAGATTAGCAATTAAGAAGACCTGTCCAGTGGTAGCGTGGCCGAGCGGTCTAAGGCACTGGATTAAGAAGACCTGTCCAGGAAGAATGTGAACTGCTTAAAGGTAACTCATTTTGGAACGATTACAAGAGAAAAAGTGTTTCAAGAGTTATCGGGGTTTTTATGTAGATAGGTTCATAAAAAAAAAAAAAAAGAAAAGAAAGAAAAAAACTGCTCATCAAAGAGTTTCAAATGCTTTTCCATCATTTGCTTAGAACCCCGTCATAAACCACAAGAAGGGAAAGTCTCCAGCCCACGGGGCTCAGGAAGGAGCCGTCCTGCGTGGTCATTACCTGGGTCTCGTCCCCCTGCCGCTCTCACACTTAGTCAGGACATAATTCATCCATTTCCGGGCAAAGCTTATATACTTGTCTCCTATCTTCTGCTTAAACTCGCCAGACATCAAACGAACAACTTCTTTATGATACTGTAAAAAGATTTCATGCATATCAAAATTAAGCAGAAAACAATTACACAAATACTTAACACACCATAATGCTGTTTAAATGTCATTTTTCTAAAAACGAAAAGCAAAAGCCAATGAACTTTACATATTCTAAAAAGAGTGTGAAGCGTTACAGAGAAAATAATGTCTTCAAATGCAATTTCACAAAGGTCTTACTCATACGTTTAAATTTTAAAACTGGATAACCATCTGACAGTTTAAAAGTAACCCAACATTTCTGACATCCAGCAAGGGTGTAAGATGACATTCTGGACTAAGCTGTGATTACAATAATGGGATCATGAGATGTGCCGTGCAAGACTCCTAATGCTTCTTGTCAGTAAGTTACAAAGCTGTGGCAAAACTGCAGCATGCTTTGCCTCTTATTTTGTACTTACCTCGAACCCAAAATTGTACCCTTGGATCATGGCTTCTCGGTAATACTGCTGCAGTGTAGCAGACTCAGATTCATCAACTTCAGCATCAAATTCTGAAGTGAACATGTGGTCCACACGGTCAATGGCATCACTTATTCTGTTGCAGAGCTCTAGGGCATCATTCTAAAGAACCCCAAACCATAATTAGTCCAAAACGGAACAGATCACACAACGTCTATCCCATTTTAGAGGAAGATTCCTTTCATCATCACATAGACATTGACCACTGTAATACAGTCCAGTCATATTTATTTTGGTTACTCAAAAGGAATGACCAAAGAAGAAAAAAAAGTTTGGTACTGTTATTTGTATTAGGTATTCTTAAAACCTGATGAAATACAAGAGGAAAACAACCCATGTGAAATACAATGCCTGATTAAATGGTGGGCTCTGAATAGAAGCTTACAGCCTCAGCATTTCTGCACATCAAACAGAGTCGCGTCTCCCCTCGGTGCTTGCTCAGGCGTGAGCAGTGCTTCAGCGCCACAGAGTGAACCAAGGACACGTTTCTAAGAGACCTCTAGTGTTACTAGTCACGCTGGCCTCGTCCCCCTCAGGGCGGTTCTCCACTGGGGCCAATTCTGCCACCCCAGGGAACACGGGAGACGCTAAAGATCGTTCTGGCTGTCCAGTGGCGGAGGGTTGTGAAACCTCCTGGCATCCACTGTGCAGAGGTCTGGGATGCTGGCAGACACCCTACAGCCCACAGGTATGGGTGGTGCTTAGTCATGTCTGACTCTTTGTGACCCCATGTACTAGAGCCCGCCAGGCTCCTCTGTCCGTGGGGATCCTCCAGGAAAGAATACTGGAGAGGGCTGCCCTGTCCTCCTCCAGGGGATCTTCCCAACCCAGGGATCGAACCCAGGTCTCCCGCATTGCAGGTGGATTCTTCACCATCTGAGCCACAGGACAGTTCCCCAACAATTACTGACTGACCCAAGAGCACAACAGCCCCACACTCGGGTCCCTTTCCACTCACCTTAAACACACACAAATGCATCACCCCCTTCCCAACGGGGGCTCCAGATGTGCTGGGACACGGGAATGCCCAGCGCTGTTTAAGTCTGGATGTCGGTCAAAACCCAATTTGGTGATGTAATCTCTGCTCTTTCTCTTTTCTTTTAATGTGAGCATATTGAAAGTAAGCTAGATAACTCTCTAGTGAATATCTGTATTATTTATTTATATATAATGAGCAGCTTATTTTGTTAACAAATTCTTCGAACTTGAGACGAAAGTGAAAGCTTTTGCAAAACGTTAACTGGCGCTATAAGCAGGATTTGTGAGACAAAATGCTACTCTTTAAGAAAAAAGAGATTAAGCTTGATGAAGTTTTTATTCCCAGACGGGACAATTCGCCTTATTGCTCGTCAACTAGCAAATGGAACGTATTCACTGGATTATGTGAGAATTGGAACCTTAAATTAAAGCAGGCCAAATTTTTAGAGGGCTTCCCTGGTAGTTCAGCTGGTAAAGAATCCGCCTGCAACACAGGAGACCTGGGTTTGATCTTGGGTTGGGAAGATCCTGTGGAGAAGGGAAAGGTTGCCCACTCCAGTATTCTAGCCTGGAGAATTCCGTGGACCGTATAGTCCATGGGGTCGAAAAGAGTTAGACAAGACTAAGCGACCTTTACTTCACAATCTATAAGGGAGAATGTTTACAGCTAAATAAGACAAATCAGATTGGCGGAACAAAAATAAACGTTTATCAAACTACTTGTAATTTCAAGAAGTCCTTCTTCAGGAAGTAAATCTGTGATGTGCCTGAGAAAACTGATGGCTTGTGGGGCAGTGATGAATTGAGTACAGAATAAAAAGTGGGGAAAACAGGAAATAAGGGCAAGAAAAGGCAAGGCTCTCACTTATCATGAACTCTGAAAGCCTCTCTGCCTGTCCACAATCCATAACTAGTTTTCTCTATTATAACCAATTTGATTGAATCATCTATTAAGTGAAATAATAAATCTTTTTTTTTAATTACACATTTTTGGCTGACAGTACCTCTAGTAAATATTGGTAATTGCTAAAGGAGAAATAAACTGGGTTAGGAAGGAAGAGACCTAAGGTCCAATACTAACCAAACATGTGACCATGTGACCATGTGACCATGAAGAAGTCACGTAACTACTCAAATTTTCACCCTTTCCAATTCTTACGTTCCACCGTTCCGAAGAAGATCCAGGAAAATTTTTAATTTAGACATGGGAGAGTGGGGAGACACAGAGAATGGAGATGACAATTTTAAGAGCTCAAGTCCCTGGAGTACTTAGGTTATAACACAATACGTCCCTGGCATTGCACCAGATATAAGATACAGTTGACGGTGAAATACCTTCAGCTGCTGCAAAGCTTTGGCGATGATGGGCTGACTGGAAGTCTGCTCCTGGCGTAGAGTCATGAGCCCTTCGATGGACTGCTGGAAAGCTTTTCTGTGGATTACGAGCTGTGCAGAGTGCATGACCACGAGTAAGAGATTGTCCACCTGGGGAGAGAAGCAGGCACAGGGCTTACACACAGACCCCGCCAGCTGTCCACTCCAGTCCAACCCCCAGGCCCTAACACCACCCACCCCTGGAGCAGGGCAGGCGGCACTGACGGCGATACTCTCCAGCACAGCGGGGAGGAACCCCACGGGACGGCGTGGGCAGGCGGTGTCTAAAGCTCGCTAGAGCTCCAAGACAATCCTCCTGGAGCAGAGACTGTGTGTGTGTGTGTGTGTGTGTGTGTGTGTGCGCGTGCGTGTGCGCGTGTCTGCGCGCGCTGGAGCAGCGTGTGAAGGAGGAAAACGCAGGGGTAAGAACGGGATGAGATGAGGGGCCTTGTCTAAACCAGAAACCAAGCCTGTATTACTTGTGTTAAGTGACGGTCACTGCAGTATTCTGAGTCGACCTGTGATGAGATGTATGAACTGTAAGGATCGGTCTGGAAGTACCAAAACCAGCACCGAACGAGAGGGAGGAAATGTGAGGCCTGAAGCAGGGAAACTACAAGTGGGGCCCTGCGACAGTGCAGAAAAGGGGCAATCAGGTCCGATCCCGGAAGCGGCGCTGGGGATGCAGAGAAAAGCTCATCGACTGGATAGGCTTTGGGGGAGCCATTCAAGTGGAGGAGGGCGGAGGCTGAACGTTTGTGAACGGCCACATCCTGAGTGGACAGAGCATCAGTCACTGAGACTCGTGCTGGGGGGCAGTCGGCCGGGGTGTCCGCTGAGTCCGAGGTGCAGGTGCGTGCTCACCGCCAACCCAGAGCTGAGCACAGTCTGCGTGTGTGTGTTAACTGGAGGAGAATTCCTGTCCAGTGCTGTAGGGCGAGCTTCTGCGGCTCCACGGTGTGAAGCAGCCGCATATACACATGCATGCCCTCCCTCCTGGACCTCTGCGCCCCAGCCCTCCCTCGGGGCCATCACGGAGCAGCGAGCTGAGCTCCCTGGGCGACACAGCAGCTCCCCACGGGCTGTCTATCTTACACGCAGGAGGATATGTATATATCGGTGCAACGCTCTCTGAACACAGTGGCGTGAGAGGCTTCCTACGGTTTTAGTTACTGAGGCACACAGACCGTCACGGGATCACTGCCAGGGAGGCAGGTGACAACCTGACCACGCAGAAGAAAGGAGTCAAGTAGCCGGTAAAATGGTAAAAAGTTTGTCTTGTTTAGAGTGATTCGCCGCTAAGTCAACACTTGGAGAGCTGAGATGTCTGCAACTACAAACTAAACGAGGGAGATAATTTCTTCCAGGTCACGGGGGGGGGTGCACCTAACTTATGTACTTGGCTGAAGTGAGGAAAGATATAAAACATTTCAAATACTTCAGTACAACTGAAGAACTTCCCAGAATATTTTAGTACAGTAACAAAACAAAATCAAAATCAAAATCTGGGGCTTCCCCAGTAGCTCAGGGGTAAAGAATCTACCTGCAATGTGGGAGACCTGGGTTTAATCCCTGGGTTGGGAAGATCCCCTAAAGAAGGGAATGGCAACCCACTCCAATATTCTGGCCTGGAAAATTCTATGGACAGAGGAGCGTGATGGGTTACAGTCCATAGGGTCGAAAAGAGTCTTCAACAACAACAACAACAGTAACAATACTGCCTCCAGGCAGGGTGGGGAGCGGTGGGGGGGACAGGCGGTGAGACAGACCTGCATGCTTCTCAGGGTGTCAACCGTCTCCACCGGAGGCACGATCCTGACAGGCTGTGCCTCCCACGCGGCCCAGCTGTCCTCTGAGTCTGGAGCATGGTCACCACGTTTGGTCAGAAGCAGATAGTCATCAATTAGTGCCTCATCTGAATCTTTGGAGCAGTCCTTCCCTGCAGCTGCATTGAGTAACTGCAAAATAATGCTCTTCTCCTCAGCAAGAGCGTCTGGAACAAACACCTGCAAGTTTTCTAAGCCAGGAATTTGTACCTGGAAGAGAAATCATCCAAAATCCTGAATTAAAGAACACTGTCTATTACAGAAATGTTACTGTGCATGTTTCGGGTTTTTCATCTGCATCCTTAAAACAAGTTAATAAGCATGAAGAACTTTGCTTTTCTAATTATAGCATTGGGAACTTATAGGGCAGTCTTAAAATTGGGGTCCACATATCAACTGCAAAGCCTAAAATGTTTACCACCTGCACCTTTAAGAAAAATTTCTGTTTAGAGTAAGAAAGGTAAAATAGTTCTACCACCTTAAGTGCGCACCTTCACGTACTGCTTTGATTTCAGGACGTCCAGGAGGTCTCTGACTGGGGCCGAAAGTATGAACTCTGCGGCTATTTCCAGGTCCTAGGGTCACAGTTACAGAGAAACTTAAAAAGTAAAAAGAGTTTGATGGAAAAACAACAAAATTCTGTAAAGAAATTACCCTTCAATTAAAAAGTTAATTAATTTTTAAAAATAAGATAAAAGAAAAAAACAAGTAACAGCTCGTCAAAACTGTGAACGCACCTTCCTCAGCATCTTGGCAAACCCCAGCGCCTTGGAGGCTCGTTCCCTGGCCTCGTGGAAGAGCTCCTTCAGGGCTCGGCTGACCTCTATAACCGATCTCCTGCCAGGCGGACAGAAATCCAGTTAGAATTCACGAGGGGAGGCCAAGAAACACACAACAGTAAAGACAGAGCAAATTCCAACTCTCATTAATAAAGCCCGAAGATTTTAGAAATAAGCAACGATTAAGAATGCACTCGAAATATGCTGAAACTTGCTCTCCACAGCTTTCTAGAAAGTACTTGCAAATATTGCTTATATAAGTACGGCATACTTAATAACGTTCAAATGACAGTGTGCTCAATTTCCTAAAAACTATATTCAGTTCAGTTCACTCAGTCGTGTCCGACTCTTTGCGACCCCATGGACTGCAGCAAGCCAAGCTTTCCTGTCCATCACCAACTCCCAGGGCTTGCTCAAACTCATGTCCATCGAGTTGGTATGCCATCCAACCATCTCATCCTCTGTTGTCCCCTTCTCCTGCCTTCAATCTTTCCCAGCATCAGGGTCTTTTCCAATAAGTCAGTTCTTTGCAGCAGGTGGCCAAAGGATTGGAGTTTCAGCTTCAGCATCAGGAATGAATATTCAGGACTCATTTCCTTTAAGATTGACTGGTTGGATCTCCTTGCAGTCCAGGGGACTCTCAAGAGTCTTCTCCAACACCACAGTTCAAAAGCATCCTTCCAATGAATATTCAGGACTGATTTCCTTTAACATTGACTGGCTGGATCTCCTTGCAGTCCAAGGGACTCTCAAGAGTCTTCTCCAACACCACACTTCAAAAGCATCCATTCTTTGGTGCTCAGCTTTCTTTATAGTCCAACTCTCACATCCATACTTACCACTGGAAAAACCATAGCTTTGACTCGATGGACCTTTGTTGGCATTTCATTAGGATTTCACTAGGATACATAAAATACTTTCGCTACCTGATGCAACTGACAGCCGACTCATTGGAAAAGACCCTGATGCTGAGAAAGACTGAGAGGAGGAGAAAGGGATGACAGAGGATGAGATGGTTGGATGGCATCATCGACTCAATGGACATGAATTTGCGCAAACTGGGAGATAATGAAGGACAAGGAAGCCTAGTGAGCTGCAGTCCATGGGGTCACAAAGAGTTGGACACGACTTAGCAACTGAACAACAACA
Source organism: Muntiacus reevesi (assembly GCF_963930625.1). Lineage (NCBI taxonomy): Eukaryota > Metazoa > Chordata > Mammalia > Artiodactyla > Cervidae > Muntiacus > Muntiacus reevesi. Next base: position 163,039,447 of record NC_089251.1, read on the forward strand.
TTAGGATAATTCTTGGAGTAGGAATTAGGTTCTTGATTCTCTGCTCATGATCTAACTAAAAAGGAGCAGTGAGCCAGGAAATGTTTAACACCAGCTCCCCCTAAATTATTGTCTTGTGTCGTGTTTGCTGATTTTCTCGGTGTGGATACACCCATCATAGCAGTTTTCAATCCACCAACAGGACATCACTGAGCTGTGACTTGGGGGTGTGCACGACCCATGTGTTGCTCTGGAGCTGGGACAGTCAGCCCTGCACATCACTGCGTGTGAAACCCCTTTCTCGATCCACCCCCAGGAAACAATCAGAGCACTGTAAGAGCCATTCTCTAGCTCACCATCCCAACGACTGAACTCGCTTATTCTGCATCTACCATGTCAGCACTCAAAACTGCAAGACCTTCTATGAACTGATTCATTCCATTTCTCAATAATTCAGTATTTTCCCAGGTGAGAACCTATGTAGTAACTTCTTTCTTTAATCGTGGTATAAAGACATTCCCATATTCTGAAACCCCAAAATGTGTTTTCTATCAAATTCTGGAAGGTGAGAGAAAACACCTCTAGAGAAGTTAGTTCCACCTTAGCACTTCCTAATATTGACTCACAGAGTACTGTTGATAATTGGCCACAAAATAGCTCTATGAGTGACACGTAAGCTGCAAAAACAGGACTTTACCACGGTTCACCCTCAATCCTGTCTGCACAAGACGGGAGAAAACACAGTAGGTGAGCCAGACACAGTTTCATGTACTCAAGCTGAACGTTCAACAGAAGGGGTGAGGTAAGTATAAAAACAACAAAAATGCACCAAATGTCAATTAACGTATTCACGGACTACTACAGAGGCCTTACAGGACAGTAACTAGTTAACTAAAGACAGTCCGGAACACGTGAATGAATTCTACCCTACTAGTTCTTAGTCGACTTAAACTACATCATCTCTAAGGATTAGATTAAATAATAGTCACCTTCAAAGACAATTTCACATAAAACCATAACTAAGAGATCACACGAAAAGACAATACAGCAGTCACGCATAAATCCCTTTAGATCTACAACCCATGTTCTTCAAGTCCAATGTGATTTGGCTTCAACAAGGCACATTTCAGGCTCACTGCCAAGAGTAAAACTACATGAAATCAGAAATGGGAGAGGAAAGGAAATGCAACTTCAACCTTATTTCATCTGAAGCACTGCTGTCGTCGGCACTGGTCCAGAATTCTGCACAGCTCTCCTGTAAGCCAGACTCTAGAAAACTTCCTGTCGATTTCAGCAGCATTCCTGCAATGTCACTAAGGAACAGAAACAACAGACATAAACCAGAGAAGAAAAACTGTCCCCACTCAGTCTAACTCTGGAACGAGAATCTGAAAGATTGAGCTATCATGTCAGTAGTTCAAAAATCAATGACAGTGAGACTTCTCTTTTAATTTAACATCATGATTAATGTGAAAAAAAGCAAAAATCTCGACTGTGGAATGTATCTACCTTTGTTCCACTACCAGCTTTTCATTATAAACCTTAAAATCTTAAATTACATTCACAGTAGCTATGTAATTATCACATGTTACTTTCATCTTAAATGTTCGAAATGGTATAAAGTGGGCTCAAATATATATCTATGACAAACTATTTTTGAAGGCTCAATAAACTAAATGATAGCATAAGAAACAAACTGAATTCCTTAAATGCATTGCTTTTAAAAATTTCCATCACAATTTTCACAGTCAATGAACATGAACTACTGTAATCACTGATGCTTCTCATCAAGTATACAGTCTAAATACTAGGGTTAAAATGCAAACCCAAATGTATAATATAAATCTAAGTGAGTTCAGTGAAAATTCAACAACAGCTTACTGACTTCTATGAAGAAAGGAGCTTGTAACTTAGTGAAGCAGAGCAGGTTCAGTCCAGAACCGACACCAGAAGGGGCAGAAGGTCACCACTAGGGGCGCTGTCTGAGGGTGTGGGTTCTACGGGCCCTGCAGGCAGCGCAGGAGTGTAGGAGCCAGAACCGCAGGGGAAGAGGGGTTCTGTCAGGAGGAGCACGGAGTGGGGGGTGGGGGGAAGGAAAGTCGAGGAAGGACAGGAAGGATGATCGAAGGGCATGAGGATGCGTTAAACAGGAGGCGCGTTGGTGAAGAGAAACTGCCGGGCTGGGAAGAGCAGAGGAGCAGGGGGAGTGAGGCCAGGACCAGTGACCCAGCCGTGCCGGGGGAGGCCTTGGATGCGCTGCGACCGTGTGATCTTCCTCTGGCAGGCAGAGGGTGGGCTGTGACAGTGACCAAGTGGAAACGGCCTGATTAAAAACATGCCTGTAAGGAGCAGGAGTGTACAAAGATATTCAGGATAAATTAGTTAATCAGTATCTGTTATGGAGTAACGGCAGTGAACGAAAGAGATAAAATTTCTTCAGTAAATGGAGGGGAAAAAGAAGCAATAAATCAAACAAAAAAGAAAAATATAGAGAACTTCAAGTACTTGATAAGTGCTCTGGAGAGGAAAAATTAAGGAAGAACACTAAGATGCTCTTGCAGGTAGGAGTTTCAACTTTAAATGTGGAGAAGATAACATCTGGCCAAAGACCTACAGGAAGTGGGGAAGGAAGTCGCAGAGATAACTGGGTGCAGAGCAGTCCGCGCACAGGGGTGAGCAAGCTCAAAGAGCCCGAGGCAGGAGCAGGCCGGGCCCCCGGAGAGAAGGCAGGGAGCCACCGCGGCTGCAGAGGACGCGCAGGAGAGCCGGGAAAGGAGGACACAGAGCCCTGAAAAGTCAGACTGCGCCCGGCCCCACGGGGCACTGTTCAGGGGCTCCCACTTCTCCTTGAGTAAGGAGAACCACTGGCATATTTCAAACAGAGGTAAAAATGGTCTGCAAGGAGATCACATCAGTCAACCCTAAAGGAAATCAATCCTGAATATCCACTGGAAGGACTGATGTTGAAGCTGAAGCTCCAACACTCTGGCCACCTGATATGAAGGGCAGACTGACTGGAAAAGACCCTGATGCTGGGAAAGATTGAGGGCAGGTGGAGAAGGGGACGAAAGAGGATGAGATGGTTGGATGGCATCACCGACTCGATGGGCGTGAGTTTGAGCAGGCTCCGGGAGATAGTAAAGGGCAGGAAAGCCTGGCGTGCTGCAGTCCATGGGATCACAAAGAGTCAGACACGACTTAGCAACTGAACAACAGTAACAAAAAATGGTCTGATGTACAGTTTAACAGGATCACTGAGAATAAATCTTAGAGGGTGACGGGCAGCAGCAGACTCCTGAGAGAGCTGCTACAGCAAAATACAAGGAAAAGTAACCGGCTGGGAAGAGGGGAAATGGGCAGTGGTGAGCGGAGGTCAGACGCTGGTTATATCCCAGAGGGACAGCCACGGGCAATTAGAGATGGTGAGTGAGAGAAAGAATGGAGTCAGGGTTAACGCCAAGACGGCTGGAACCTGGGGGAGCGCTGCAGCAAGACAGCACACACCCAGAACCACTCAGGGCGGGTGGGCGGCCCCGCAGCACGGGCGGTGCCGAGGCTCCGGAGCTTCTCAGAACACGGGCCTGAAGCTGAGGGCCACAGACTGCATGGAAAGGAATCTGAAGGAAGAGCCAAAGAAAAAAACGAACACTGACAGGTACATAATGACGGTACAAAGAAATTAAATAATAAGAATTGGTGGTGAAATGAAACAGTAACCTTTTTCAAACATCTTTTTTTTCAGCCAAGCTTGACAGAATGAGAAGGGAAGATGCAAAGAGAAGAAATTACGGGTGAAAGAGAACAACGGAGAATCAGGAGGGGCGAGAGACGGTGAAGATGGCAGTGAATACATGTTTCCAAAAGGCTGACTGTGGAAACCAAGCAGGACAGGAAAACAGGGCAGACTGGGAGCCCTGGCCTGAAGCCGGCGGAGCGCTGAGACAAGAGCAAGCTGCCTGTTCACTCAGAGATGAGGAAAACATGAAGAGCGGGTGGTCAGGGCAGAAGAGTCGACACAACGTCCTGAGTTGCCAGGCACCGAACACAGAGCCGCGGGGTGAGGACTGTGGCTTTCTGCAGGGAGAGACCTGTGACAGCAGAGGCCCTGCAGGGCGCACAGCGCGGGCGGAGGAAACGTGAGCCGGGTATGAAAGAGCGCCTGAAAAGAAACGGAGGAACAAAACGGCCGATGGGGCAGGCGAGAGGCAGGCGGGAGAAGGTGGCACCACGGGTGGCCGCGGGGTTTAGCGCCAGGGAGGAGGCCCGGCCCCCAGCCCCTCAGCAGGGGAGCGGCCCCCGGCAAGGACCACATACCTCACACCCTGCTCTCAACACTCAGGGGCCTGCGCTTGAGAAGACACATTTGTGTCCTGGAACAGACAGCCCCGTGAGCACTGCCCCCTGCTTCATGCTTTTCCTTCGTTTACGTTTTGATTCCTTCACCATACATAAACACCCAGTTTGTAAAGAGATTCTGTGATTAGTGTAACATTCCCAAAACAGTGTCGGTGAAAATACCTACTTGTGAGCTTGAGAAGTGCCCACCAAGTCTGAGACAAAGACCGGTCCTGACGGGTCCACTCCACTCGTCAAGAAGCCTTAGATCCTCCTCCTCTTACATAATCAAGAGGGTGCACCCCATGGCAGGACTGCTCAACTTCAAAACTGACACGCTGGGTGGACAGTTTTTTTGTAGGATGTTTAACAGCATCCCTGGCCTCCACTCAAGAAGCACCACTTGTCCCTCCCAGTGAGTAAATCAGAACCGCTTCCAGACACCGCCACGCGTCCCGGGGGCAAGTCTCCTCGGCAGAGAACCGGGAAGGTTCTAAGGATGCTCTAAGGATGACAGAGCTCAGGAGAGGGGCACCCAAGAGGGACGAGTGTTGCTCGTTTCCATGTAATGAGACACTCACGCGTGGAGCACAGAGCCAGTGAGCGAACCAGGAGTGAGAAAGCAGGGCAGCCACACAAGGATTCCTACCAGAAAAGTTTTCCAGCCTGTGCTTCTCCGCCCCGGATGTAGTGGGTTATTTCTTTGGTGAAATTCCATTCTTCTTCTAACAGATTTTTTAAACTATGAGATGCTTGAGGTAACTGCTGTAGCATTTGGATCCAGCTTCTCATGTAATCAAAATATACCTTAAGATACAAAAATGCAAAAGGAGATATTTGAGAACGGGGTTCAACAACTCACAACCTTCATCCCTGTTAACATGAAAACTCTAAGTTGGACAAGAAGAAGAGGGGCCACTGAGGCATGAAGCTCTGAGAGAAGTCAGATTCTCCATCACTATTAACTGAGGTCTAAATAGGATTTTTCTTTAATTGTATAACTCAGCTCCTCAGCAACTGAACATATTATTCACAACTGTTGCAAGTTACTAAGAAAATAAAACATTCACACTGTACAAAAAGATACAATGAAGTAAAAAAAAAATCAAAATCATAACACATAAATTTTCATGTTTAATATACTGTGAATAATATTCCTTTAAGAGCTTGGAACGTTTATTTCTTTTAATTACTTAAGCTTTAGATGGTTTCTTACAGGTTAAGAGGAGGCAATGAGCATAGTTCTTCCCACTATTATGTTCCCAGCATCCAGATTTTCATGACATAATTTTTCAAGGCTTATGACATATAAATTATGATCTATAACCAAAATCCTTGACTGTCCTAAGGAGGGGTTTATGTCCACCACACTTCGTCTTCCGGCAGCTTTCGCAGTACTAAAATTCTTGCTTTGATTTATCTGCTGCTTAGCAGGGCTTTACCATGAAGTACTATTTCTCAAGACAGGTTCACAATTGCTATTTCATAAAACATCACTGTCTGTGGATTCTTTTACTGAAAAGACACCGTGACTGGGTATGAAATGTTTGGATGACACATCCTCTCCGTCAGAGTCTTGAAGACTTTACTCCGGTAGCTTCTAACACCGTGAGTCATGTTAGAATAAAGGACACTGCTGAAGACTGATCACCACCTTCCCATCCCCTGAAGGCGGCTTCCTTTCCCTGCCTGGAGGTTTACAGGCTCCTTTTTCCAGGAAGACCTTCGCAGGCTACACCTTAGGGTTCTCTGAAATGAGGGTTTTGTGAGATCCAATAATAACTTTTAGTAGGCAAAAACTCTGGAGTTTTTCACTTAAAGAAAACTATCTTCTGTTGTATCTTTGGAGTTTCTGGGTCCTCCTCCACCCAGGCATGTGGCGTGAATCTCCAGTCACGGGTCCATTATGAACACAGCTGTGTAGCGGAACCTGCGACTTAACAGGTCTACATCCATCTCATTCCAACGAAACAGGTCTTGTGCACGTCAGGCTTGGGACCTCCCTTTCCACTTCTGGAGGGCAGCTTCATCTCCCTGGCTTCCCTGAAACCACGCTGTCCTGAGAGCCCTCTCAAGGGGCAGCTGCCTTACAATATACCGCAAGGGCTGCCAACGGTCACATCTTTGTGTATCCTGTTGCTACTTTCAAACCATCATCCTCACACAGTCTTCCTTAAAAACAAAAGAAACACTCTGCCCCTTTAAGGTTTCCGTGATCAGGTATGCCCTGGACGCCCCGTCTCTGCACCATCATCTACGGATTTTCCACTGCCCCGAGGCAGTCATCACAGACCAGCCTGCGCCTGTCTTCTCTCCTTCCCAGGCTCAGCCAGCACCAGCTGTGTGACTTAACATCTGCTGCACCTACCCGACCCCCCACCAATTCAGTTCCATTCCCCGACTGCCTCCAGTTCCAAGCAACTTCCCTCCTCTCTGACAAGGTTTCCTTTCTGATCCTGGCATTTACCAGAAGTGCTCAAAACCCAGGCAAACGTGCTGATGCTAAAACCTCCTCTCCTCCCTGCAGTCTGCTTGCCCAGCTCCCCCACGACCTACTCTCCTCACTTCATCAGGAGCTCCAGCCCTGGTTCCTCTTCTTCAGACTCCCTCCTCTCTTCCCTGGTTCCCTGTCCTCCTCACGCAGCACTCCTGTCGGCACACCTGTGTCCCTGCCACCTCCCTACACCCTGCCAGCCCGCAATGCCTCTACATCTCACATGCCTGTCACAAGCCCAGCGCCCTTCCCCATGCCCACCGTCCTCCAGGAGCCACACCACAGGGAGGGGCCGCTCTCCTACACAGCCACATCCGCCAAGCCCAGAGCACACGTTCCCGGTGATACCTGCACCTCTGCTCAACTCATTCGCCTCCTCTCTACAAACACAAGTTTGAAACGTCTGCATTTTCCTCACATGGCCAAAATCCAACGCAACCCATCCTCACAGGTGATCTCACCGCTCTTTTGTCATTATACGTAGAAGCTCTCATCGTCCTGAGATAAATAACATGAACGTACATACTGTTAAGTTACCATCTTTCCCTTTTCAACAGTAGAGGAACTGGGCTCCCTGCTAAACCCAGCACGTGTGTTTTGAGACCCTTTTCCTTGTGGAACCCGAGGAACCTTGCACTCTCAGTCTTCCCTTTCCTCTCATGTACATATGAGTTGTTCTGTTTGTTTTTTTCATTTTTTTCTTTTAACAAAACAATCCCAAAGGCTTTCAAAGGGTCTCAGGTATCTTCAATTTAAAAAACTCACTGGACCCATCATCTCCAGTACTCATCCGGCTGCACGAACTGGACACCCAGCAACCACTCTCTATACCTGCTGCATCCCCAACCCATCCCTAAGTCCTGCCAATTTCACCTCCTTCCTTTCGAGGGATCCAAAGACTGCCCGTGCCGTTCCCTAAACTGACGTCAGGCCTCTGTAACCCAGGGACTAGTGAGTGCGCCCCTGGACTAGACCCTGCCTGGCCTTCTTCCAGGCTCGCAGGACAGGACACGCTGCAGACAACACGACAGTCCCCACATGGCACACGCCTCCTGTCTGCAGCGCGTCCTCCCCGGGGACATGCCCTTCGGCCCTGTGGCCCGGGCACACCACTCGAGCGGAGCTAACACAGATTTACTATATACTAACACTCCACCAAACACTACGGAAGAGAAAAGAACTGCAGTCACAGGCCCTGGCTTGCGCAGCTTTCAGCCTAAACCGGGGAGACCCGAGGACAGACCAGCGGCACCTCACTAAGTGTGAGACTGTGCAGTTACGAGCGGAACCACTGGAGGAGTGCACGCTCGAGGTGAAGACTGTCAGCTGACACTGGAAAGCACACCTTCGATGGAACGGTGAGGAGAGGAGACAGGGCAGGAAGGAGGCCAGGAGCGCAAGCACAGAGCTTAGAAGGGCGCGGGGCAGGACACCCCCGAGCCAGACGCCTCCCACCCCGCCGGCCCCGCCCTGACCATCAGCATCTTGTGCAGGTCCTCCTCGAAGGCGTCGATGTTGCAGTCGGTCTGCTCCAGGTGCTCCAGGACGTCGTGCAGCATGAACTGGTAGTACTGCTTCATCAGGAGGCCGCCCTTCAGCACCTCCTTACACTCTCGCACCAGCTGCAAAACAGCGGGAAACAGCCCCCATCATGCGCGTGCAACGGCCCCCACCACACGCGTGCGACAGCTCCCATCACACGTGTGCAACAGTTCCCATCACACGCGTGCCCAGTTCCCATCACGCGCGTGCGACGGCCACCAAAACGCGCGTGCGACGGCCCCCATCACGCGCGGGCGACGGCCCCCATCACACGCATGCCCAGTTCCCATCACACGCGTGCGACGGCCCCCACCACGCGCGCGCGACGGCCCCCATCACACGCGTGCGACAGTTTCTACGCAAGTCCTCAAAACCTCAGGAAGAGAGGGCTGCCTCTGAGAACCCCAAAATACTTTCCAGATTCTTTAGCAGTTCATTCACATAAGTCACTTAGTAATCGCAACTGAATAATTAAATCAGTGAAAACAAAAGTACTTAGTGTTATAGCGTGAGTACACAAAGACAATGTACAGGTACAGGCAGAAAACTGATATGCTACAAACAAAAGTTTTACAGAAAATAAATTCTGCAGAAAAAGATCTATTTTTCTTCTAGCTCACATTTTAAGACAAGGAATATAAGACAAAAAATTTCCTCATGAGACTGGTCCTTTTTAACAACAACAACAGCAGCAACAAAAACATTAATAAAGATTCAAATGTACTCACATACCACAGTGCCTGGGGGCCTTTGTAATAATTTAACATACTCTACCTACTGTGATTTGTGGCTTTTACCATCAAAAAAACTCGATCATCACCAAAAGAAAGAAACAAAAAAACCCTAAGATAAATTTGATGGCATTAAATAGAAGTCAGGGGGGAAAGTAGGAAAGAAAACAAAAGGATGAGTAAAACCGGCCATGTGCAGGCCCCGGGAGGCACTGTGAGAACGGAGGGGAGGCGGAATGAGAGGACCTGCACGGTCCTTCCATTAATAACACACCGGTCACGTTCCCTCAAATTCTAACCAGCAGGGGCCGTGGAACTAGATCACAGTCACATTAGCCTTAAGATACATTAACAAGACACAAAAGGAACCACAGCGATGCTACAGGGAAAGTAAACTGGTACAAACTTACTAGAATTCAAAGATGTGTGACTCACTAGTTAATTTTTACATTTTATACTCAAACAGTAATCAGAGATCCAGGCTAAAACTGATACACATATATATTTATCACAATATTATTCAAAACAATGAAGAATAGATAAATTATGATGTACTGACACAGTAAAACACCCATGCAGTCATTTAAAATCTTATTTCTGAAAAACATTTAAGGGTGAAAACTCATATTCTTTTATTTTTAAAATTATTACATGTGTAGAAAGTATGTACATATAGAAAAACAAATGGAGAGAAATATACCAAAATGTTATAGCAGTTATCTCTGAATAGCAGAATAAGAGGATAGCTTTCATTTTTGTCTGTACTTTTCAAATTTTCTGTACTTTGCAGATTTTCTAAAATAAACATGGACTGCTTTATAACAAGACCCCCTTCAAAATGTTTTTAAAATTATTACAATAAGAGCACAATGGCTGAATTAAATCTATTAAAAAGTGTTAACATAAATTTCTGTTGTGGATGTCACTTAGGTGCTTACAACTCAATCTGAATACATGAAAGTCTATATTTCTATTTTATTTTCACTCGAATAATGCTACACTGGGCTTCCCAGGTGGTTCAGCGGTACAGAATCCGCCTGCCAGTGCAGGAGACACGGGTTTGATCCACGGACTGGGAAGATCCCCTGGAGGAGGAAAGGGCAACCACTCCAGCATTCTTGCCTGGGAAATCCCAGGGACAGAGAGCCTGGCGAGCTACAGCCCATGGGGTCGCAAAAGATCTGACAGGACTGAGCTCCTAAGTAACAACAAAGCTACAGCAAGCCAAGTACTGGTCTTTTACTCTCCAAGATGTTTAACCGTAACTGACTGCTTACTCCTCACAACAGCCCCACCGATTAAAAGTAAACCCCACCTGTTTCACCTGGCTATATTCCCGAAGCATGTATTTGTTCTGTGGGGAGGGGAGGTAAGGTGTTTTACCAACACCTTCTACTAAATAACAGCTGAGATACGGAGGACAAGTGAAAAGTACAGCCCACGTGGACCACAGACAGTGACCAGAACCGAGACGGTGAGAAGGAAGAAGCGCAAAGGTGGACACAGCTCGGGCCGGGGCTGGACGGGGAGAGAGGCGACGAGGTGCAGGGCTGGCCCTCCAGGCCCGTCAGTCACCGGCCTCCACGCCACAGCACAAACCACGCCAGGGCCTGTGCTCTACGTCCCGCCCCGCCCGTCCTTCAATCGGCACTCGCCCCGCTGCCCAGCTGACATTCAGGGCCAATGAGCTCCCAGACCTAACTCCCTGGGGATGGACAACCGCAGGCCACACACACAAGAAATCAAAACCCAACGTGGTTATTGCATATAGTGAATGTCAATATGGGAACATCATAAGGCATAAATATACATGCTCAGTCTGGTAGATTCAACTGCTTCCAGCCATTCCTCTATCACCTGTGAAGTAGCAAATTCCCTGAAAATCCCACCTACGTTAATAGTAACTGAGAAAGCAGAAGCTGTCATTATTGCTTAAACCGTACAAGTGCCTAAGCAGACAAAATGTCCAAACACACCCCCTCCCTGCATACTGCAGACATTCACCTGTCTACACAAAGCTTAAAAAAGAACAAAAAGATAAATTAAAGAATTTAAACTTTCTCTTATGAATGAATTTTAAGTTTCCAGTCTTCAAAGACTGATGGTAACAGGATACAGAGGGTCATATCAGCATATAAACTCCTTTTAGAATGAGGAAGTGGAAGACAGAAAGGGTGGAACCACCACTTCATTTTTAAAGACTGCATGGAAAAGAACATTTTAAATTACCCAACAGAGAGCAGCTTAGAAACACTAACATACGCTAACTTTCACTATTTGCAACAATTAGGGGGAAAATCCTAAAAAGAAAAATTCGAGTCTATAGAAAAAAAATAGTAAGAACTCGGCATCTTTTGAAAGTCTTTGAGACAAACCTGCTTAATACTCAAGAGGGATGGCTCTCCAGCGGGTCTCTGTTCCAGCCTTAACTTGAGACATTCGTGAATGACGTTCAGAAGGACTCGACAGAGGACTAAGAAGGCAGGCTCGAAGGAGGGTAAATCCATGGACTTCAGCTCCTCCCAGGACACGGTGCTGCACTTCTGCTCCGAGGAAGGCGGCGTCCTGGACAGCTGTACATAATCTGAACCCCACATGGGATCTGGAAATTCAGAAAACTGCAACACAAATGCAACAAAGTGTGAAAGAGCATCCAGGAGAACTTCCTGACACTGGAGTTACAAACTATTGTTCTCTAAAATTTGCTGACAAACCAATAAAAATCGTAATTTTACAGGAGAAATAATCTTTAGAATAATTCACCATTTTCAACACAGACCTAAAAAGCTCTAGGAGTATTAGAAAATGGTAACAAGAACTAATGCAAGAGACCCAAGAGATGCGAATTCAATCTCTGGATCCCTGGAGGAGGACATGGCAATCCATTCCAGTATTCTTGTCTGGAGAATCCCATGGACAGAGGAGCCTGGTGAGCTATGGTCCATAGCGTCGCAAAGAGTCAGATACAGCTGAAGAAATTTGGCACATACACACACAAGAACTAAAAATAAAACTGGGTCATACCTTTATCAAAAAAGCATAGTAGAAAAAGAATCAAGTTCATCTTTTTCATCATACATTTTTTATCATACTTAACTGGAGCATTGAGTTCTGAGGTTATACACAGTATTATCTACAACTATCTCTAGACTGAGAAAACCACAGAATTATTAAATTTGAGAGAAGATTATAAAACCAGATAGTCATTTGTGAAACATAAAAACTGTGGGTTCAATCAAGTCTTTTGTCCATCTGTTCTCCTGAGTTACATCAAACAAAGGCTAAAAAAAAAAGTCATAAAATTAACCTGGTCAATCCCACTCAAAATCTGTCTATCTGATGTTCCCTAGGAATCCTACTGTTGCTCACCGTTCAGACAGTTACCCACCAAATTCCTCATGCTCCCCCTGAAACAGCAGATCTGAAGCTGTCCCAGTGTTCTTAAACCTCTGGCAATACCATCCTGACCAATCACTCCAAGACCTTGCCTTCTCCTTTTATTGAGAAAACTGAAGCCATCAAAATTCGGAAATCTCAACTTTTCTTCAACTTATAACATCACCAATTATAGCTACTCCTCTTAACTGGTCTCCCAACTCACATTCTTTTATTGTCCACACATATTTTTGCATTTAAATTAATACGTACTTTTAGTTTCCCGTAACAGGCAACAATTTCTAAAATAGCTGCATAATTTAAAAAAATGATTACTTGTGATAAATGTGGTCAGGGTTAAGACATGTCTGTGTCAACGCTTTTGGCGGTATAAATGCTCGTTTCTTCTGGTGTGGACAATGACATCAGATAAAATGTTTATTTAGACCTCTACAAAACTCGGCAAACTTTCTAGGATAAAATTCTGAAGAACAGTTTTGGCATTTTCTGTAGTTCCAGCCTGCTGATTCATCCGCTTCAGGCTCACTGGGAAGGGACAATCCCTCCTTCTCAACAACTGTAAGACAGCCCGGAGAGCCAGCGGCCCACACAGCCAGGCCCACAGGAGGTGCATTCCTGCTGGCTCTGCCTGCTGCATCAACCCGTCCAGACAGACAGGAAGAGACGTTACGAAGCTCCTGATCACGAAAGAGGGAGCAGCAGTTTTAACGAGGGACACCGAGGTGAAGAATCAGAAAAGCTGACACTGATTTAATAATGTAGGACGCGGGAGAGAAGGGCAAAAATACTCTAATGCAAAATCTCACTAAACTCCTCTGGGGGAAAAAAAATAAAATAAACCAACCAAGGTTTCTTAAACAAAATCCATGAATGCAGTGAAAACAGAAGGAATGATGTTAAAATCTAAATATACAAATTATAAATAATTTAGAAATTAACCGCAGAAATGATCAGTACAACCTAGGGCAAAAGAAAAAGGAATAGAAAGTTTGAGTGACAAATAAGAGACCTAGAGGGCAGATCTAGAAGCTCTAACATAAGAATAAGAGGAGTTCCAGAAAGAACAAAAGGAAGAGCTGGAGGAGAGGTTTCTGCAGAGTCAAGCTATCCTTGATCTGTGAAGAAAAAGGAAAACACCCTCTGAATAGCGAAGAACTCAAGTACAACTCATTTACCTCCTCTAAAAAACTACCCGAGGAAGAACAGGAGAGTTGAGTCAAATCAAAATTTGTAAGAATAGATGCCCAAGGAAATGAGAAGCGGGGAATCTAAAAGAAAAGAAGGTATAGAGGCAGATACAACTCCACGAAGGTAACCTGGGTATAAGGACTCCAATTCATGTATGAGCAAGGAATATTGGAAACTGAAAAAAAATTTAAAAGCATGCTATAAGGAAAAACTTGGATCTTAAATTTTCAATTGTAATAAAACACAGGGAGGGGAAAGGGCAGTGAGGTCCAAGGACAGCCTGAACTCTCCTATTTCTCTCTGTCCCTAAAGTTCTGAAAACAAACAGCATGTTTAAAAATGAACAACAGAAACGGATCATGCTGGATTCCAACACACGGTTATCGTAAGCTGAGAGACAAGGGGCAGAGTAACCCTACAGGCAATGACAGGATGCCAGAGACAAGCCCAGCAAACAGAGGAGAGGAGGCCCGACTCCCAAACGACGGGCGTGTGCAAAGCGGGAACCAGCACGCCACGTGCTGCCACGGGGGGACAGGGCCGGTGCCGACAGACCTCCCGGGATTTCAAGGAAAACAAAACTCCAGATTTTCATGTGGAATTTTCTTTCTTTTTTTTTTTTTTTCAAACACTGGTCACTAAGTCAAAAAATATTTAAAAGGACTTCCCTGGTGGTCCAGGGGTTAAGGATCTGCCTTGCAATCCAAGGGATGCAGGCCCGATTCCTGGTTGGGCAACCACGCCTGAGCGCTGCACCCTCGGGCCAGTGCGCTCCGGAGCCTGCAGGCCGCAGCCAGGGGGCCCGTGCACCACAAGGAAAGGTCCCGCAGGAACAGCGAGGATTCCACGTGCAGCAACTAAGACCCGAACCCGCCAGATAAACACACGTTAGGAAAACACTTAGGGCACTGCGTGGGACCAAACATACCTTGGGGAGGCAGTACACGGCAACGGTGAGGAGCAGGGAGTTCTGGTTTCACACCTGGACTCTACCGCTTACGGGCCTTGCGACCTTGACCAAGTTACCTGACCAACCCCCCTCCACAAAACGAGTATTCGAGACCAGCTACTAGTCTAGTCACCGTCATCACAGGTTCAGTTCTCCACCGCAAGCTGATGAGTTCTGTTCTTTCATCTTTTTCATTTTACATCGAGTTTGATTCAGCTGGCTCACGGCAGTCAAAAATAATACATCACAACTTCCTATTCTGTCTCAGGTAAGTGTGCTTCCTTTAAGAAAACAAAACAGAACAAAACCTATACGCAAATAAGCAAGCATGAGCTTATTATCTTTCCAGTTATTCAATTAAAAATTTCATGTACACAGGTGGGAATTGGTGCAGCTGCCATGGAAAACAGTATAGAGGCTTCTCAAAAAACTAAAAACAGAACCACCATATAACCCAGAAATTCCACTCCTGGGTATACATCCAGAAACAAAAACACTGATTTGAAAAGATGTTTCTTTCTTGTTGTTTAGTCACTAAGTCGTGTTTGACTCTTGTGTTACCCCATGGACCGTAGCCCGCCAGGTTCCTCTGCTCATGGGATTTCTCAAGCAAGAATCCTGGAGTGGGTTGCCACTTCCTTCTCCAGGGGATCTTCCTGACTCAGGGATCTCACCCGCATCTCCTATATTGGCAAGTGGATTCTTTACTGCTAAGCTACCGGGGAAGCAATTTGAAAAGACACATACGCTCCAAGGTTCACAGCAGCATTATTTTCAATTGCCGAGACACAGAAGCAACCTAAGTGTCCATCAGCAGGTGAATGGATAAAGATGTGCTACATATATGCAGCAGAATATTGTCGCTGTTGTTCAGCCACTAAGTCGTGTCTGACTCTGCGACCCCATGGCCTGCAGCCCGCCAGGCTCCCCTATCCTCCCAGAAGAGCATCCAGCCATGAGAAGAGAGTGAACTTTTCCCATTTGCAGCAAGATGGATAGATGGGAAAGGTATTATTCTAACTGAAACAGTCAGACAGAGAGAGACACATACTGTATGATGTCACTTATAAGAATCTAAAACATACAAGAAATGAATACAACAAAAAAAGCAGCAGACTGACAGATACAGAAAACAACCTATAGTGGGGAGAATGAAGCGGGAGGGGCAACGTGGGGGACGGGGACGGAGAGATATAAACCACTACGTATAAAATAAACAAGCCACAAGGCTGTATTGTACAACACAGGGAATACAGACAGTATTTTACAACTATAAATGAAGTATAACCTTTAAACACTGTAAACCACTATATTGTATATGTGCAACAAATAATATATACATCAGCTATTCTTCAATAAAAAATAATGTCCTCTACATACTGTATAAAAATAAAGAATAAGTCAGAAAAATAAGAATAAAAAACTTTTTTTCAAAGCACATATATTCCAATAAAAATTAATTTATAAAATAAGTTAGGGCAACTTTTCTTCAAAAGCTCATATAACTCTGCTAACAAAGTCAGACATGAGGTGATTACAACAAATAAAAAATGAGCTATGACAAGAGTTTTATTGAACACTGACCTTGAAGACGGGTTAGGGGGTACTGTGGTCTACTCAGGGTGTTTCCAAGGGGCTGACTCTCAGCTGCACTGGTGCTGGTCTGGATTCATATAAAGTTCACTCGAGGTTAAGAATGTCAGTGTGTATGTCCTTCCATGAGAGAGGGTGACCTGCCCTGTAGCCCAGAAGGGCAAAGGCAAGTGTTTTCAAAAGCTCCCGAGGTAATGCTGATGTGCAGCCAGGTTTGGAAACCATCACACAGTTTAAAGTCCGGTGTCCCCAAATCCTGGGTGTGAAGCCCTCCCACAATCTACAGCTTCTGTGCTTTGGGGCAACTTCCCTGCAAAATAGCAATGCCACTTCATTTGGTGGTTGTATCTAGTACATGGTAAGACTCAATAAATGATAATAGCTTTTATATATATATATATATCCTAGTTTCTAGTTAGAGTTGGACTTCCCTGCTGGCTCAGACAGTAAAGAATCGCCTGCAATGCAGGAGACCCAGCTTCGATCCTTAAGTCGGGAAGACCCCCTGGAGGAGGAAATGGCAACCCACTCCCGTATTCTTGTCTGCAGAATCCCATGGACAGAGGAACCTGGCGGATTACAGACCATGTGGTTGCAGAGAGCTGAACAGGACTGAGTGACTAACAGTCCCCTAGTTTCTACATCCTTCTGCCCACTCTGAATATAAAAGAAAACCTCTTCACGGTTTCTTGTGCTTATGGGGGGAAAAAGAGCATAATTATAGCCAGATCCAAAGACAAACAATATTTCATTGGTCACTAAGTTTATAATAATTACATGATACATTCCTAATACAAAAAAATAATAAATTAACCAAAAATATTCCTGGAATTTGGAATAAGATGCATGGTAATACATAGTCAAAGTCAGCTAATTTTTTGGTACATTTTAATACAGTTTTTCATTTTATCCTTCTTAAGTTTCATAAGGTAGAGCAAAAACAGAGGAGCATAAAATAACTGTATCACCATCTAGAGCTCGGACATTTTATAGGTGTTCAACAAATTAAATGCACAGAACCCAGAGAGTTATATAACACAAAGAATGAACTTCATAGTATGCAACTTAAAAACATCAGCTAGGACACCAGGGGACCCCAGGACAGACTGAGATAACTGAATCTAACTATATGACAAATGCATGCTGTAACCGCACTAGAGAACGTGACGGAAAAGGTGCTCACCCAGCTGTGGAAAACTACGCTCCACCTACACGCTCTGAGGCTAAAGACAAAGAGGACTGGGCTTACAGCTAGACACTGTACTCTAGCTGGTAATTCAGTCCTCAGAGGGGTCCCAGTTAGCAATTCTGAGACTACTTTACGTGTCTACTAGGGTCGCACAAATACAGTAAATCCCCCGAGGTCACGGGAGTCAGGTATCTCACGGTAAGAAAAGTTAAGTTACAACAAGGCTCGGACACAAGCCGTGGAGCTGGATTAGCACCCGAGACATCAGTATGAGCTCATGTTCACTTTTAACAGAGAGACAGGCAGAAAGACACATGTGGAAGTAGCTACAGACCTGTGTGCATACACGGATTAGAAGACAGACCTGTATTTTCTAACTCTATCACTGAGAGCGCCTAGAAGCAATGATACCCCAAAAGTAATGAACACATCCGGGGCCCAGGGCTCCATTCCTAAATCCCATTCTCCAATAAAACAAACAAGAAGACCTCTTTAGAGAAGAGGCTGATTTCAGGACTGGAACAGGGAAAATACAAGATGATGCCAAAAAGCAAGAAACTGCTCAAAAAACAAAACCATACACAACAAAAAGGAGGACAGCATACGACAAGGACAGAAGCCGCCCGAAGGAGCTCCAATGGCCAAAGCAGGAACAGCCTGCGCAAGAAAACAAGCAACACCACCACTGAACTACAACCCAAAGTAGAAAATAAAGATTCATGAGTCCACACGGAGATAAATAAATAATTGAAAAAAAAAAAGGGACAGAAGAGGCAAACCTTCTTTACAGAAGAAGTCCAAGTACACATGCCCACACTCCCCACTCCTGGAGGCGGAGCTTAATTCCCGTCCTCGTCAGTGTGGGCTGCACTTGGTGACTTCCTTCCAAAGAGCAGAGCAGGGACAGTGAAAACTGACCACTTGTGGAAGAGCCGTGCAGACACCACGTGAGCCACGTGGTCATGGTGGACACCAGCATGAAGGCACGTCAACTCTGTGATGCTCACGCAGAAGCCCATCGCACACAGAAGCGCATCCGGGCTGATCACGAGAAAACATCAGACAGACCCAAATTCCAGAGCGCTCTACAAGCCGTCCAGGTCACGAAAAATAAAGAACGTTGAGAAACTGCCACAGAGCAGAAGAGACTAAGAAGACACGTCAACTAAATGCAGTGGGGTGGCCTTGACTGGATCCTGGAACAGACAAGGGACATTAGCAGAAGAACAAAAACACAAGTAATGTCTGTAATGTAGTTAACAGTATTTTGCACCAATGTTAGTATATTGATTTTGACAAAAGTACCAGAGCTGAGGACGATGTCAATGTCAGAGGAAACTGGATGAAGAGCATATGAAAACTGTGTACTATCTTTATAAGTTCCCTAAAAATCTAAAAGTATTCATGATTACAAGTGTACTTAAAAAAAAAAAATGCAATTGCGTGAACGCAGTTTTGAAATGAAGATCAATCTTTTATATATGGTCACACAGTTTCTTGTTTTAATCTTTAAGCTAAAACTGAAATACAAATAACGTAACAAAACCTATAGCTAGAGTACTGTAGGGAAGGCTACCTAGGAACTACTGGTCTGAGATGATTCCTACTAATTTTTAAGGAAAGATGGGAAGGATACTCTACAAGCAGTACTGATGGAGAAGGAGCAGAAATCGGAGGCTAAAAAACCTCTATCATAAAAGGACAGCAGCACACACTGCTATGAAATGGCTATCGGCACATTTACTCCTAAGACCTGAGATCAGCTACACCTAGAGGAACTTACACTACAGCAAAGTGGGGGAATTAAGTAGGATCGAGATCCTGGGATGGTCCAAATATCAAGAAAAAAAGGAAAACCAGGAAATAAATGAGTAAGCGTGAGAAACAACTAGGCTCCCTTATAGGTCCAGAAACAAAGGGGGTGGGGGGATGTTTTCCCTCACTTTTGACTCTGACATTATGCTGTCTTTGCTGCCAGGAATAAAATTTTAGCCAGCCTTGTTAGTTCTGTTACTTAGATCTTCCTAAGTTTTATTTGAAGTTCTGAAACTCATTTACAACAGTTTCTCTGGATAATTATTTTCGAGACCAAAACAACTGTCTTAAAAACTGAACTAGCTGAGAAATGAATTCATTTGTTAAGCAGAGACTGCATATGTAATGAGAAACGCGCCCTGAGAAAATGGATTTATGGGACTGGGGAGCTTCCCAGGTGGCTCAGCGATAAAGACTCTGTCTGACAGCGCAGGAGATGCAGGAGACGCGGGTTCAATCCCTGGGTGAGGAAGGTCCCCTGGAGTGGGAAACGGCAACCCACCCCAGCGTTCTTGCCTGGGAAACCTCAGGGCAGAGGGCCTGGCGGGCTACAGTCCCTGGGATGGCGAAACAGACAGGACGGGGCAACTGGGCACTGACAGACACACCAGGGAGCTACGTCACCTGACTTTCAACAGGCCGTCAAGGCTGTTCATGACAGTCGTATCATTACAGCAACTTGCAAGCAGATCTTTTAGTATCACTACTTACATTTTTTAAATTTAAGGATACTGAAGTATAATTTATATTTTCTTTAGGGAAAGCTGTTTTATAAATAAAGCATGTTTACAAGCCAATGAGAATTGAATATTAGATGCTATTTACAAACACAAGTTGCAAGTAACTTAGTCATAAAAAATACAGTCATATATGAGAACAATCAAATATCATAATTCTTCTTTTCTACAAAATCCTTCAACTGTATTCATTGCTATTATCACATAAGCCATAGAACTGTGCAGAAGAAATGCATTGGGCGCAATCTGCAGTACCAGCTGCGCAAGATGTTTCTAACAATTAGGAATGAAAATAAAACTGTCCCCAAACCTAAAAGACTATCCATTGCTTAAAATGTATGCCCTTAAAAATGCACGATTATTTGAAATAGATTAAAAGCTAAAAATACACTTAAAAAGTAAAAATATAGACTTGTCTAGCCCCTACTGGTGTACAGTCAGCTTCAAGAGGGGAAAATGTTATCAAAACTTCTAAAAAAAAATAGTTTATATTTAATTTCTATAGCATTTTACTATTTACACAAATATCTTTTTGAACCTCACAACAAACCTGTGAGGTAGGAAAGTGTTATTATATCCATTTTACAGAGGTGAAGACTTGGGATCAGGAAGATTAAGTCATTTGCCAAGTTGTGAAGTGAGAAGGCACTGCATCAAGAAAAGGAATCCAGTGATTTGATTTTAAATCTGCGGCTCTTTCCCAGACATACTTAGTAAAAAAAAACTAAAACAAGCCCAGAAGGGGAGCGTACATATTCATATATATACATAAATGTACGCTTCCTTTATGGAAATTATGTCCCTGAAATAGGAATAAAAATAAAGTTTTACTTTCCCATTGAGTTAAGTATCATTTTGGAGACTTATCTTTTATCAGTTTGGATAAATCTCCAACACAGAATTTTAGCTCTAGGTTATTTCCTCTTTCATTATTTGACAAACACGACATTTTCTAAACCAAAATTTAAAACAAGAGGTGTTTCTGTACTTCATTTCTCTTGAAAAGCAAATAATCCCAAATAATTCTAATAAACATCCTTAATTCATACACTCTGAACTTGTATGTATCTCTTTCCTATAATAAGGATAACCTTTTCATTCAGTTAAATCTCAACTGGTCAAACCAAAGGCATACAATTTTGATAGGAATTCAAAACTATGAGCTACCTACTACTGTCTTTTCTCAATAAGTGTTCTAACAGAAAATGCACTCATTTGCAATCTTTTTCTTGTTCCAATGCATCTAAATGATGCAAAGCTCTGCAGGAAGCAGCAGGGATTCACTGCCACAGAGGTCCCAGGGCAGGGAGGAAGACAGTCGGCAGGAGGGAACGCAAGACAGTTTTAAGAAGCCCCAACACGCCGCCCTGAGCCCCCCACCAATGAACTCTTCTCTCCTATGAGAGCTAATGAATCAAAAGTGAGTAATAACACCAGGACTTTTTCACTGCAATCGCTTCAAAAGTAGTGCTTCATGAAAAAAATTTAATCGGGCTTCCCTGGCTCAGTGGCGAGGAAACCGCTTGCCAAGGCAGAGACACGGGTTTGCTCCTCGGTCTGGGAAGACGGCGCAGGCCGCGGGGCAGCTAAGCCCGTGTCCCACACTTGCTGGGCCTGTGCTCCAGAACCTGGGAGCAGCAACTGCTGAGCCAGCGTGCTGCAGCTGCCGCAGCCCGTGGGCCCAGAGCCTGCGCTCTGCAACGGAGGAGAAACCTGCTCACTGCAGCGAGAGTGGACCTTACTCGCCGTGGCCAGAGAAAAGCCCACAGAGCCAAAAAAAAAACACAAACAAATTAATCAACCCCATCCCTAACCCATAGGCATCCTCGCTGGAACTGAACTCCAGCCAAAAACCCAAAGCTGCTCACTAGCTGAAGCCTATGCCAAATCTTTATTATGGATCTAGTTTTGCTCTACTGACTTTGAAACTTCTACCATAATAAATTATTATTATAAAACAGTTATTTATGGACTAAAAGGGAAAGACATCATTTGCCCTAATAAAAAGATATACATAAAAAGTCATTCACAGAGTCAAAATACTGCTCAAAGAAAATTCATTTTTTATATTTCTAATCAAAATAATCCCTGGAGAAGGACATGGCAACCCACTCCAGTATTCTTGCCTGAGAAATCCCATGGACAGAGGAGCCTGACAGACTACAGTCTGTGGGGTGGCAAAGAGTCGGACAGGACTGAGCGACTTCACTTAATCAAAATAATACTCAAAGTAAACTAACCTCTTACAGCTACAAAGTATTGATTCATTCTGCAAACATCTTGCTATATTATGTGACTGCCTGAGTCCTTCTCCTAAGGGCTCATGATCTGGCCATCAGGTTAAAACTTAAAATTCTGCAAATTGGAGTTCTCTTCTGATACTTCCCATCTTAACGAATAAAGAATATATTCTGTTTTATCATCTCTGACTCCAAAGCAAGCCAGATGGTGTAATTAAGCTTTTTTAAAAAGTAGATGTATACACACACACACACACACACATGTATATAGCTATTAAAATTTAGAATCACAGTCTAACTGCGGTAATTAGGGATCTCAAAAGAGCTGGGTGCTTTCGCTTTTAGCCAGACGAACATGCAACGGAAGAATTGCTTATACTCTTTCATTCTCAAGAGCAATATTCAATAATATACCCCTGGCTAGTTTTGCCACTCTTTAATGGTAAAGAATTTCTGAGATATCAAGATAATAAAACCAAATCTGTACCATTTTCAAGCCACTTCCTCTAGTAGACATTTTCCTCTCACAAAAATCTTCACATGCCAAAACATGTATTTGATAATACTTTCATTAAACTTCCACCATCTATTCTCAAGCTTACCCAACAGCGTAGACTGTTTCCCTATGACCATTCTTAGCCTTCTCTGTAATTCATCTCTCTTTAAAATCCAGTAATCAAAACGGGACATGCCACTCAAAAGGAAGTAAAGCTATTGCAAAGAATAGAGAAAGGACTACATCCGTGACCTTGGATGCCATACTCATTTAAAAATATTTCAGCACCACGCTGACTTCTTTACTGACTCATGTTCGGCCTGTGGTCACCCATGATTGTGGCTTTCTTGCCTCTTTATTTATACCTAGCCTGTCCTTCTCCATCCTATATTTAAATTGTTGGATTTGTTTTTTTTCCCCTCCACACACTTAATTTCACCCAGTCTCACAGTTTTCATAGATCCATTTTCCCATTTATCACAACACTTCATAGAAATGTTTACATCTGCAATTTATAACAACTACCGTTTTATGCCTTAAAAATATCAAGACTGTGAGCACAATATTGTAAATCCACCATACTTCAATTAACCAAAAAAAAAAACAAAATCCAGACAAGAAAGTACATATATAACACAACATACACTGCACTTTACAAGTAACAGCGGAACGAAAGCCAAGCTCATCGCCTGCTGGAAACCTACCTCCACTGGACCGTCGCTCTTTACCAGCGCTATACGTGCCCGCTGCAGGGAACCATCCATCAGCTTGTGAAGCCTTAAAATCAACTTCCTTAACCCCATTTGCTTCAGTGCTTTGTCTACAAAGGGTCTATAAATAGAAGTCAGACAGTGTCTACTAACGCCTGCCTCCGTGCTGCAGTCTGGGGCTCCCCAGCCGACAGACTCGTCCTCGGACTCCAGCCTCTCGAGCTTCTTCGGGACGCGGTCCGGGGGCGGTTGGATGTGGGGACTGCAGTCGGCGGGCGGCCGGGCCTGCGATGCCTGCGGGCCGCAGCTCGGCTCATCCTCGCTCTCCTCTGTGCTGCTGGCCAGCTCCTTCAGTTCTTCTGCGTCCTCGGCCTCATCCTCGGGCTCGTTGCCTCTGGACGATCTCGGGGAGGGGATTTCAAACACCGGCCAGCCAATGTCTGATAAATTCTTGATGCCCAAAACGGTGCCCATAATCCGTAACTTCTGGTTTAAGTCTTTCGTGATGTTCAACCACAAACAGAGCGCCTGCACCCTGTCCTGGAAGTCCTTGGCAGCATACTTCTCGTAATCCTTCTGAAGAGCCTGCAGTGACGGGTAAAGTGCCTCTATGTACTCCAGCAGCTCCATGATCCGCTTGACCTGCTCGAAGGACACCCGCTGGCGTCGGAGGTGCTCGTGATAGGTTGAGTAACCCGCAGGCTGCGTCCCGCGAGGGGCTCCCAACTGCCCTTCCACCGAAGTACCGTTAAGACTAGCTCCGTGCCTAAGGAAGGCGAAGCTCCCGTAGTTCACTTTGAAGGTGAGGATCTCGTTGATGATGTCCGGGATGGCCTGGCGGGCCGTGTATAAAAAGAGGTCCTGGTCGTTAATGGTCCGGCCGGCGTGCCAGGCCTGCAGCTCCAACCAGATCAGTTCGTTGGATCGGTTGAACCAGAACGCGGACGTGCTCTCCTGGCCTCTTTGCTCCCGGTCCTTCTTCTTGGAGACTGAGGTAAGCTTTAGCAGAAGTCGGAGAGTTTCAAAAAATTTTAAGCGATCTGCTGGACAGTCAGTCCTGGAAGTCTGGCGGGCGGTTCTGGCTATGGGCACGGGTACAGACACCGGAAGCTTGGTGTTGCTGCAGCCGAGGCTGAGGTAAGGCTTGTTGAGATCCACATCTGGGATGGGCTTCTTGGGCAGAGCCCCCCCCACGGAGTCCAGCATGAATGAGCACTGCACGTTCTTCTTGTGGTCTCGCTCTGTGGACCTGAGGGCCGCTCGGAGCTTTTTCTCCTGCTTGTAGCTGTATTCCTCCACATTCTCCACAGCTTTTCCAGTGTCTTTGTGTGGAGGTTGGTTGGTTGCATTCATTTTTTCTATTAAAAAAAAGATAAGCAGAACATTAACGTTACTCTAAAAGATCAAGCTGTTCTCAACATTTTCAATAAGACTGATATCCACATGTATTTATATTTGCAGACTGCCACTGGAGAAAATAATCAAACCGTGTGCTGAAAACTAAGACGATACACACACACACACACACACACACACACACACACACACACACACACACACACACACACACACACACACACACAAAACATTTCTCTCTAAGCTTTCAAAAAGGTTTCACCCATTTTTCCTGTTAACATAATACTTGTCATATTCTCTCATATCCTCCACTACTAACCTAAAACCAGCTGTTTACCTGACCTGTCTACTACACACTGCAGTCATCCAGGTCATCAAATCCTCACGAGTTACCACCTTAGACTTGGATGGGAGAAACAGTAGGGCAGACCCAACAGCGCCGGACTTAGAGAACACATCCACTTCCTGCCTTTGCCATGAACCAAAGTATCAACTTAGGTCAAACCAGTTAAGTTTTCTGGGTTACTTTTGTCATTTGTAAAATCAACTAGATTGAAGAAAGAACCCTTAAGGCACCTTAAGATTATTCTCATGAAACACTGAAAAGACATGTAAGCTTAAGCAAAAACGCTTCCCCTCATTTATTCTGTTCCTTGATTTCTTCTCTGCCACAAACAAGTGAACAGTAATATGCTTAATTTAACATTAAGGACGCTGAAGACATATAGCCTAATTTAGTATAATTTGCCTAGTCTATTATCCTGGCACGTAAAAATCATTCAAAATTAATGTAAAGAAAGCAAACATCACACTTTTCCTTCAAAGAACTATGAATAGCTCTACTGAGTTCCCAAGCTTTGAAATGAACACACATCTTCCTTCCTGTTTGGCATTTCTGACCCTCTGAACCGTCTCTATCTCACAGAAACCCCTCCATTCTCTCATTTTCTAGATGCAGCTCTCTTAGGGCTGTCTTCTGCTTCTGAAGTCACCCCTTTCCAAAGTCTGGGACCTCAGCTCACTCCATGAAAAGTGCATGTTTCTCAAAGTCCTCCTCTCTTGGGTCTCTTCTGCCTCACCTGCCTTCTCCCTGGATGACCCTCACACGCCCTTCACACACTGACAACGCCCAAGCCTACAGCACCATCCCCATGTCCCCTCTACCCCCAAGGTATAGTTTGTCTCCTTGAATCGAGGACAGTCATTTTGTATTTTAACTTCTCTGAAATTAGAATATGTTTTATAATTAATGGCAATATAAACAACTTTTAGGAAAATATTCACTAATATATTTCATTTATATTTTTCTTTATATACATATGCACAAGAGTAATAAATAGCTTTTAAAAATTTATATCTAAATATCAGAAAGTGTAAAAGAGTTCTTTAGATAAATAATCAAAAATTCTAAGTGTAAGAATATATTGTGAATCAATTATAAGCACTTTTTCTTAGTATATAACAGCATAGTATGCCTTTAGATTTTATGAAATAGGGTATATTTATATGATTACAGACTAACATACCCAAAATCAATTTGCAGAATAATATAACTTTGTTAATGTTAATTTAACAAAGAAAATTTGTTCAAAACCAATATATCTCCAAATCAATTTAACTTGGTTTTAAAGTAAGAATTTTTCAAACAAGTATTTCTAAAAGCACTTCCAATTTGATTTACTTACATTCAATTTATTTTACGATCCATCAAAAAGGATTTTCTCTGTCCATAAGGATTTGTGTTTTAATAAATATAAAAATTATATTATTTTTATAAATAATAAAACTATTATTACATTTCAAATTAGCAATACTTTTAAACAATGGAAATTTTATCTGTTATTTTAATCTACTTTACTCTATATGTCTTAAAACTTTTTATACAGTCCATTCAAGAAATTTCTTCACTCAGAATGGCTATTGTCAAAAACAACACAAATAACAAATGCTGGCAAGGACGTGGAGAAAAAGGAATCCTCATATACTGTTGGTGGGAATCTAAACTGGTGCAGTCACTGCAGAAGTTTCCTCAAAAAACTTAAATCAGAACTACCACTTGACTTCAGTAATTCCAGAAATCATAAATGTTCTTCTAATCCATAATTTAAATATCCTAAGGGAAACAAAGAGTTAACTGGGAGTTGTTGCTGTTTAATCACTAAGTCCTCTGTCCCTGAGATTCCCCCGGTAAGAATACTGGAGCAGGTTGCCACTTCCTTCTCCAAGGGATCTTCCCAACCCAGGGACTGAACCCGTGGCTCCTGCATTGCAGGCGGATTTACCACTGAGCCACCTGGTAGCTTCGATAATCTAACAACACAGAAGGCTGCATTATGAAATTTAAGCTCAAATCTATGCTAAACTTACCACAGAGCTAACAATCAAAGCATTAAAATATCAAGAGATGAAGCTTCTCAGCCTTGACCTTCATTCTAACAATTAAAAAGACTTAAAAAGGGAAATGCTATAATCCCACTTTTCTGTAAATACAGAATCAAATTTTAGCAAGCCTAGAGACCTAAGTTTTGCAGATTATATACACATCTTGAGAAGCCTATCTTATAGCATACAAATGGTATATTAAACAATTTTTTTGAAATTTTGTACTTAAAAAAAGCAATGAATGATTCAGTATTTGGATCTACAAAGTGTATAAAGGAAAGTAAAGTGGGAAAAGAGGAGGATAAGACAAATAAGCTATATTTTTTTCCAAAATAAAAAGCCAAATTGTTTTTAAAAAAACACAGAAATGGAAACTGATATACCATTAAAATGACATAATTTAAACTGAAAATAGACTCAAGCTCCAGTCTAGCTACCATGCAAAAAAAAATACCAACCTTTGCTTGTTTAGTTTTCTGCCCACACTAAATCCCTCTGCAATGGACAGAAAGTCAGACAGAGTTTCTGGAAAGGAGAATGGATCGAAAGTATACAGAATGCTTTATACAAGTGCTAATTACAGTACTACAGAACTAATTCATAATGACTTAAATAAGACTAATGGATAGCGATCTCCCAAGTGGCTGTAAATTCAGTGGTGTGATTCTGCAATACTGTGAAAACCTTCCAAGTTACTGCTTCCTTTGGCAGAATACCAATAACTCCTGCCAAATCAGAAAAACATGAAAGGAACAAAAAAAAATTGTATAATAAAACCAAACACAAACAAGTGACAAGCAATATGAATCACTGGTTTCAACAGATCTAAGACAATCAACTGAATTCCTTGCAATTCACACCTAGAAATGACTCTTTAGAATATGTATAAGAGGTAAGTTTGATCAAGCCCCTGCAACTTTTTTTTTTTTTTTGCCCCTGCAACTCTTATGTTCTTTCATCCATGTATGTCAAATTCAAAACACCAGCCCTCTGTGATATCTCAAATGAGAAAGATACCTGCTCTTTAACTGAGAGATGATATTTATGGCCATGATATGCTCGACTGTCGATATCAGCAATCTGAAGGGACTTAAGAGATCCCCTAATCTAAGGTTCTCAAACTTTAGTCAACATTAAAGAATCACTCAGATTCCTGCTACAACGCAGATTCCCGGGTCCATTCCCAGGGACTCCGATTCAACCGGGCTAGAACGACACCACCACATTTGGGAAAACACTGCTTTATTCAATCTCCCCATTTCCGAGGTAAGGGCTTCATAGAGATTGTCATCATCTTCACAACAACACGTGATGGAGAGGACCGCATCACACAGATGGTCAGACAGATGGGAACGTCCCGACAGGGATCCCACTGTAACTCATGTCAGCGTCAGAGCTGCTCCCAGGGCAGGACCATGTGACCAAGGAAAGCCTAAGATGCCGAGTGCCATAAAAGACAACTACGGAGGGTTACAGAACTCATCTGTAGAAGAGTTAAGTAAGACCAGGTACTTACCTGGCTGACGGCCTTGAAGAATGGGGTCACCTTAAATAAGGGCAGAACGGAAGGCAAGAGAATATTTTAAGCCAGACAATAAACATGCAAAATGACATGAAGGCAGAGAAGAAGAGAGTGTGGCTATAACAGTGAGCCTCCAAGTATATTGGTAGACTGTAAAATTAAACCAGAACTTTGAAAGTTGGGCTGGATTTGGATTAAAGGGCTGAAATATAGATGCAAATCCACTTTGGTTCACAGCGAACATTTCTCTAACTATATCGACTGAATCTCATTTATAACCATTTTACCAGATCAATTTTATAGTAGTATGTTATTTAAAAAAAACACTTGCTAATCTCACCATGTTAGTAAAGATCACACATGCACAGACACACACACCCTGAGATATTTGCTAATGGTAAGGAGATGAATCCGTGTACACGCATGCACACGTGTGTGTATAGTATGTACAAATTCTGAATCATACACAGATCTCTGTAACCTGGCTTTTACAGTGTTATATTACTGCTGCAAAATGAGCCCGTGATGGTCACAGGGCAGGCTTGCCTTGAAAAGTGCTCTGACCTGGGGTCTTCGTCCTCATCGAGCCCACTTACACTACGGGACCAACTCTACTTACTTCCTTCTGCTATATTGAGAGGTAGTGAACAGTGGGTATGATTCAGGCCTGGGACGGAGTTTCCAGTTACATAAAATCAGTCTGTAACAGTAGTAGTTATTCTGGGTGGACGATCAGAATATTCAAACAATCAAATCCACATCATCAGCGTGTGACAACGGCTGCCTCCTAAAGAAGAGAGCGGCAGTGGCTCCTCTCGCCTGCTTCCAGCACGCAGGGCCCTCAGTCACCTCCGGGTGAACTTCCGTTCCTCCAAGGGCGCTCCTGAGGGCGCTTACATTTATAAGGGAGGGGGGCCGGAGGATGCAAGACAGCGGGACTGACCAGACACTAAGGCCCAAAGTCTCACATGCAGGGAGGAGCGGGTCTCTCGGGACAGCCACGGAACCACAGCTCCGGGCGCAGCCCCGCCCGCTCTGGGTGTTGCTGGCCCTGCGGGGCAAAAGAAGGCAGCAGCCACCATGCTCTGGGGCCTCCCAGGCCTTTCAGATTCCACCTGGACCTTCTGAACTAGTGGAAGGAAGCTAGCTGCCACTTAAGAACTCCAGTTACCTGGGACCGGGGTGCTGTGAAGATGGCCAGGCCAGCCACGTGGCAGGTCACACGGAAAAAGGACAGTGCCAACCAGCTCTCCGTCCAGGTGGCGGGGTCGGAGAAGGAGCCATCCCAGACGTCAGAGACCCAGCAGACTCCACGTGGAGAAGGCGCGGGGGCCCGGCCGGGCTACGACGGCACCTCCAGCCACCTGCGCTGTGCCAGTCAAGGCCCCAGACGCCACCGGGCAGAGAGCTGCAGGCTGCCCGGACAGCTGCCCACAGGGCCGGAGCACAGAATGGGGCTCCTCTGGAGCACCACGCTTTGGCGTGGTCCGCACTCAGCGACAGCCGGCCGGAAACGTGAGGACCACTGGTGATGCTCATGAAAGGGATGAGCGCCACTTTCACGCAGCTCTGGAGTGCAGGGTATGAGTCAGGCAGCCTTTGTCACAGAGAGAAAGAAAGGATGCATCCGTTCCTATTTCCTTGGGAGGCTTTGAAAATAAGTCTGGCCAATCTAATCAACTCTAAAAGGCCCTTGAAAACACTGAGAGACCAACATACTATGATGAATGACAAATGAGTCTGAAACACCCGTCTCCCGAGCTCCGCCTTCGGGTCACAGCCCGAATGCCGCTTGCTCCCGAAGCCTCCCCAAGCCCAGGTCTGCTCAGGCCCTCCTGAGGGCGCCCGCAGCAGCCCCCTGGCTCGCCCACACAGGTGGGGCAGCCTGCTCATCCCGTGCCTGCGACTGGAGACCAGCAAGGGCTCATCATCAGCCAGCACAGCACCCGCCTCGGCAGCCACCCAAGTTCTGAGTCAGAGGCGAGGGGGAGGGAGAAATAAGGGGGAACGGAGCGGGGAAGGGAAGGAGAAGAGGGGCTGGAAGAAAGGAGAGAGAGGTAAAGGCACAAAGAGAGGGAGGGGAGGAGACAAAGACCCGGTGAGACCATGACTGTGACGGCATCGCATACAGGAAGAGAAGGCAAGGGGGCGGCAGGAGCCACAGGAAACGGACGATCCAGACAGAAGCCCAGCTCCGCACCCCGGAAGCTGTGTGACTCGAGACTCGTCCTGAAAGCGGGGGCGCCAGCTAACAAGGAAACACTCAATGCTACAATTCTTCAATTCCACTTTAAAATTTTAAGGCAGGCAGTGAGAAGGAAATCTTCAGCTCCCAATAATAACAATGACAGGCAGTGCTTACTGAACATACCATCTTCACCACACTGGAAGGCATTTCATTTCACAGATGAGACGTGCAGGTTGGGAGCTAAGAGAACCAGGATGGGAATCCACACAATCCGGGAACCCAATCTGTGCTTCCGTCCACCACACTCTGCTGCTGCAAGTTTGCAAAGCAGCCGAGGTCTCGAAGCAAGCAAGGTCTCAAGCGCCGTTCTACTGCTCAACACGAACACCTCATCACCATAACGTAACACAGCCCACCCACCCAACACAGGTGCGTCCATCCTTCTTTGGTTTTCATGACCAAGACAGTTCACCAGATGGCAAACCAACTACTTTCTAACATACGCACGACAGGGACAGTCAAAACTACACACCTTAGAAACTGTGTCATTTCCTCAACCGTAAGCTGAATAGTAACACAGAGAACCTACATCTCGCTGGGTTACTGTGATATTTAAAAGGTAACTCTTTGGAGGAGCCGAGCACAGTGCTGACAACTGCCAGTGATAACTGGGCAGATGCTCCCACAAGTGATTCAGCAGCTGATTAAATGGGTTACTCAGCACCAGTTACTCTATGACACAGAAAGTTCACAACATGGAAATGAAAATGGAAGCCAGCTATAAAATAATATAGTACAGCAACACAAATATTACTATATGGAAGCAAAGAGGCTGTGTTATAAATGGAGAAACAATGGAAACAGTGACAGACTTTATTTTTTGGGGCTCCAAAATCACTGCAGATGGTGACTGCAGCCATGAAATTAAAAGACACTTGCTCCTTGGAAGGAAAGCTACGACCAACCTAGACAGCATATTAAAAAGCAGAGACACTACTTTGCTGACAAAGGTCCATCTAGTCAAAGCTATGGTTTTTCCAGTAGTCACGTATGGATGTGAGAGCTGGACTATAAAGAAAGCTGAGCGTCGAAGAATTGATGCTTTTGAACTGTGGTGTTGGAGAAGACTCTTGAGGGTTCCTTGGACTGCAAGGAGATCAATCCAGTCAATCCTAAAGGAAATCAGTCCTGAATATTCATTGGAAGGACTAATGCTAAAGCTGAAACTCCAATCCTTTGGCCACCTGAAACTCCAATCTTTGGCCACCTCAAAGAACTGACTCCTGGGAAAAGACCCTGATACTGGGAAAGACTGAAAGCAAGAAGAGAAGGGGACAACAGAGGATAAGACGGTTGGATGGCATCACCGACTCAATAGACATGAGTATGAGTAGGCTCTGGGAGTTGGTGATGGACAGGGAAGCCTGGTGTGCTGCAGTCCATGAGGTTGTAGAGTTGGACACGACTGAGCAACTGAACTGAAGCAAAGAGACTACAGGGCAAAAATGGCAAAAGTTATTTTTGCATGTTGGGTTTATGGGTATCTTTCTTTTCTTTTTGTCAGCATTTTCTAAACTCACTAAACAAACGTGTCATCTCTTGCAACAAGAAAAAACATAAGAAAAAGAACGTTGATGCCCGGGGTCTGCTTTCAGGTAGCTACAAGTCAAAGGTTCGTGAATATTCCTTCTTCACCTGCAAAATGGCAGGAATTAAAGTGGTCTCTGACCTCTTCCAGACCTAAAATTCTGTCATTTCATGAAATAAACAATTGAAAGAAGTTGAGGAGGAAGACAGACAATCTCCCTTCTACCTTGTATCTCTGGCACAGACCAGAACAGCAGGAGTTCAACAAGTATCCAGAGACTGGTTTTCTGACTGATAAGGGATGATGCACAGTCATCTCAATGGGCTTCCCAGCTGACTCTGTGGTCAAGAATGTGGCTGCTCAGGCACGAGATGCAAGAGACGTGGGTTCAATCCTTGGGTCGGGAAGAGCCCCTGGAAGAGGAAATGGCGACCCGCTCCAATATGCTTGCCCGAAGAATCCCGTGGACAGAGGAGCCTGGCGGGCTACAGTCCACGGGGTGGCAAGGAGCTGGACATGGCTGAGTGACTGAGCACACAGAGGCATCTCAAGCAGCACATTCGGAGCTTGACCCCTGCTGCTCGAACTGGGAATAAAGTCCAAACTGAGGCCCAGGAGAACCAACTCTGCAATCAGTCCTGGAAATTCCTTGGCGCCAGCGGGTGAGGACTCCGCATTCTCACTGCCGAGGACTTGGGTTCAACACCTGGTCAGGGAACGAAGATCCCACAAGATGCACAGCGTGGTCAAAAAAAAAAAAAAGTACCTAAAATTAGTCCTGCCGTTGTCTCAAGGCTTCTGGCTGCTAAGAAGTTGCTTTGAAACCCTGGGCCCCCCTTTCTTAATCTGTAAAGGGGGGACTGTGTTCCCAGCTCCTGTTCTAGAGCTGTGGCTGATGTTTGGTGGCTCAGTCACGTCCAGTTCTGTGACCCCAGGGATCCGAGACTCTCCAGGCGAGAACATGGAGCGGGCCGCCGTTTCCTGCTCCAGGGGAATCTTCCCTGCCTGGGGACAGAACTCGTGTCTTGCGCTGCAGGCGGATGCCCTCCCCCAGGGGAATCTTCCCTGCCTGGGGACGGAACTCGTGTCTTGCGCTGCAGGCGGATTATTTACTGCTGCGACACCAGGGCCATGCCTCCACAACCCTACGAACCAACAAGTAAAGAAGAAGCAGAGGTCCTGCTGGCATCGTCGCGCTTCAGTCCCACAAAGCAAGTAAGTCACCGACAACACTGACTCAGGAGACGCTGCCTCACTGATACTACTTTAGATGAGGCACTTTCACAGGCATCCGAGAAATCCTTTTGAGAAAATGGGATAAGGACTGATTTTAAAGATACTATACTGCAATAGAAGGCTATTACTTTCCAAACGGGGTGAATACAGGCCATAGGTTAACGTCCTACTACAAATAAAGTTTTAAAAGAAACTAAAAAAGAAAAACAAAAAACGACCTTCTTCTTCATAAGAAAGAAAGACTATTGACTACTTAGGAATTCTTCCTTGGATAAGAAGTCATTTGAGCAAACAAGTACAATAAAATCCACCCCTCCTATCCTTCTTCTTTCTTAGGGAAGAGTTATATATGACAGGGACACAGAATGGATTTGCTGACATCAACCATGAGAGGTCAGTGTACGGAAGAAAGGTGTGGGAAAGGGAAGCTGACCAAAAGGAGCAGAAGAACGCAGGATAGAGAAAGGGAGAACTGGAAATGAGGCTTTCCACTAAGGAGAACATGTGAGAAGGGGAAATGTCTCAGAGGAGACAAGGAATGAAATCTCGACCTTGCACAGTAATAGGTGGATGAATTCTAGAAGCTAAGAGATCAGCTTTAGGACAAGTGGTTTGCTGAAATCAAGAGAGTTTCTAACACCGTAAGGCTTTGGTGACCTGAGGTTCTGCATCAGAAAGTAGGTAGGAGGAAGCCAGGTCTGCAGGATTCAGTTCTTCCACCTCAGAAATGAGCAGCGGTGACGTGCTCCGAGAAAGGAAGAAACGAAAAGAGAAGAGTTTGCCTCTCCAGAAGCAGAACACCATCTGGGCCTTGGGATCCCAAACGAAGAGAAAAGTGAAACAGAGGTCTGTGCGGGGCGACTAGGGGCAATCCAGGCGCTGTGCTTAGGGTGCAGAGGGCCCCACACGCAAGGGCAGAGAGCATAGGGCTCAGGCCGCCCAGGGAACCTGGAGGAGACAGCCGGGCCCTGCCTCTCCCCACCTGCCCAGGACCTCACGTCTGGGAGACAGAACCTGGGCGGTCCCGTCCAAGAGATACAAGAAGGAAAGAAGGCCACCGACCCGCATACCCGCAGCCAGCCGTCCGGGACGCGCACGCCAACTGAATCCCCACCGCCGCCTCCGCATCCTATAAGGAACACGAATGCCTCACTCGCTGGCGTGAACGAGCACTCAGGACAAGTCTTCCCACCTCTGGAGGGTCAGTTTCTACTGTATCAACAATGTTGCTAACGGTAATAACTTAGAAATGTTAAAAGAAAACCTTCAGGCAGCATAAAGTCCAATTTAAAAGAAGGGGAGTAACTAACGTTATTACAGAAGGCGGCCATCAACAGGTACCTGCGGCGCAGAGACGCTGTGCCGCGCCGCGCCCTCTCACGTGTATCTCTTCCAGCGCAAGACTGACCTTTCAGATTCGCGCGGCCGGCGGGCCTCCCGACATTATTCCTCTGGTGCTTGGAGGACATGCGTTTCATCTGCCGAGGCGTGCTGGGAGGAGAGGTGCCATAAAGGTTCTCTGTGTTGGCTTCATCTGAAAAGTCCTCAGGATCAGACTCGGAAATCTTGCAAGCTGAATCTCCCAATGCGTACTCTTGCCTGGTAAAGACAACAAGCGGAGAAAATACTCAGTGACAGATGAACTGAATTCAAACTTAAACCACTCCAAGCTCCTTTTAAGAAGTCTCCGTAACACTTTTCCGTGCCTCCTTGGGCTCGTATACCTTGCTCCTCTATTGCAGTTGCGGAAACTCACAAGGAGAACGCAGCCCCCGTGTTCCTGCTCTCAGCATGCACAGAGAGAGCTGCTGTGCAGTTTCTGTTGTTTGGAGAATTCTCTCCAACACAGATGAAGTTTAAAACTAAATACTTGAGGATTAGGGGGAAAAAAAGAGCAAAGAACTGGAAGATACAAATCCGACTGAACTGAGCATCGCTAACGTGCTAGGCAGCGACAAGCTAAACTGCTGAGCGGCCTAGTCCTGCCCTGACTTCAGGGGCCCGCTCCTTCCCCTGTGAAGCACACACAGACAGAACAGAGAGTAGGACCCGAGCAGAGCGCGCGGGTAACACGGAGTACGAGCCAGTTCTGTGTTCTCCGATCCGCAGCGCAGCGTGGCTCCGGGGAGGGGCGTGCGGGGAAGATGCTGCGCACGAGAGCAGGGAAGGACTTTCTCCCGCCCTCCAAAGGGCGGTTCCTCCTTAACCTGGTCTCTGGAAACTTCCCGCCAATTCTCTGTCCCCAGGAGACTTCTGAACACCACTACTACGTGGATAAAGTTCTATTCTTTGCAATGCTAATGAAAATAAAATTTGATATATAAACTGAGAACAGATACAGTTCCCCAACTGCAAACTGGACAGATGCAATCATGAAGTTCCTTTCAAACATGGACCCTTACAATCGAACCTGTTCTGAATCTTCTTTATAATATATACTTCATACTTTTTAAAAAATAGAACTCTAAACTAAATTCAAGATACAACCAGTTTTCTCCCTGGAGATTTATACATCCTGTTATAAAATCAAAGCTATTTCAAAATCATGAGGGGAAAAAAAAATTCCCACCCTAGAATGTACGATAACATTATTATTGAAGGGATTGACAAAAGATCCTTATCTTTCAACAATAAAAATGCTGCAGAATTATTCAAGTTTACAGTACTGAAATATTTAAAGAATCCCTGCGATAGGTCAAAAACTGATTTTTAAACCAGACAAGACCACTCTAGATACTGTGAGTGCACACGCCCTCCACACATACAGGCCCACACAGTCAGACACACAAGAGGAATATTCTGAAAGCTAAATGAATCAAATTAAACCATAAGCAAATTTAGACAGAAGTTTTAAATGTGCCTATTCCCTCAGGCTAGCTATCTTTGTTATTTAAGACTGACAGGGTCACACAGCAAATAACAACATGGGCTTCCTAGGCACCACTAGTGGTCAAGAACCCGCCTGCCAGTGCAGGAGACATAAGAGACGCGAGTTCCATCCGTGGGTGGGGAAGATCCCCTGGAAGAGGACATGGCAACCCACCCCAGGATTCACGCCCCGAGAATCCCATGGACAGGAGAGCCTGGTGGCCTAGTTCATAGGGTTGCAAAGAGTCAGATACGACTGAAGTGAATTAACACGGACATAAATTAATTTGAAATTTCCTATATTCATTTCTTCTACACTCACTGCAAAATAGTTGATTCAACTGAGAAAAAAAAAAAAAAAACATGGCTATCAATGACAAGGTTGCTGATTTCATTCCCATCTGGTTTTGTGGTTACTAGCACAAGCTTTCCAATGAATAACATAGGCTTTCTCACACAAGGGACTAAGGTTCAAATCCTGACTCTGCCAGTTACTAGCTGTGTGGGCCTCAGCCAAATTATTTAAAATCTCTGCAATGCACATATATAAAATAAGGATAATTAAAAAAAAAAAGGGTAATAAATATTTAAACTCCATACCTGTAAGGGCTAAACCCAATAAAGCATGCTCAACAGGAGCAGTATGAGAAGTATCACTAAATGACTGATGTCACTCAGCACACATCTGCTCAACTTGGAAAGAGAATCTGCCTTTGACTTCAGCATGAACATGACCAGAAAACTTCTGACATTTTAACATCTGAAGGTGAAAGTGAATTCGCTCAACCATGTCCAACTCTTTGCAACTCCATGGACTGTGGCTCTCCAGGCTCCTCTGTCCATGGGATTCTCCAGACAAGAACACTAGAGTGAATTGCCATTTCCTTCTCCAGGGGATCTTCCCGACCCAGGGATCGAACCCAGGCCTCCCGCATTCCAGGCAGACGCTTTAAACTCTGAGCCATGAGGGAAGCCCCTTTAACTTCTTCTAACTCCTTTCAAATTCAGTATTATAACTCTATTTTCCCTCCATTAAGATAAAGTCAGTGGTAAGGAAGGACTTTATATTCATTACTTTTGTATCTCCAATAGTTTTCAGTACAATGTTCAAAACCATTCACTGTTTTTCCATGATAATACATCTCATATATTACTGAACAGGGTTAGGTGTGAAAGAGCAAATCAGACCAGGTTCAGAACACCCCCTCTGCGGTGGTGAGCATGAACCTGGGAGGCAGAAGACCCAAGGCTGAGTCCTAGTCTTACTGGATGGGTGACTGCACACAACTTAATCTGAGACTAAGAAGAAATAGAGTAATTCAGAATGTATAAGGTCAATATTCTAAATTATTTCAGGAAATTCAGTTGTGAAGACCCAAAAAAACAAAACAATAATAAAAGGCGATGCAGAAAATACTAACTCATCAGACACGCATAAAAAAATGGAATGCTTTACTCATATGCAGCAGTATTATGTGGATGAATGAACTAATGCAATGTAACGTGCAAGTAGAAGAGGAATTTTTGAAGAGGGACTAAAATGTCCACACTTCACTAAGCCAAGTCTCCAAAGGCAAGGCCCCAGCCCCGAGGACAGAGTCATGAGCTCAGGACAGGAGAGTTCATTGTTTTATCTACAAGGTCCGGTGCTTCTAGCAGATAAACCAATCTAAGAAAGCGCTGCTGCTGCTAAGTCACCTCAGTCATGTCCAACTCTGTGCGACCCCACAGACCGCAGCCCACCAGGCTCCCCCGTCCCTGGGATCCTCCAGGCAAGGACGCTGGAGTGGGCTGCCATTTCCTTCTCCAGTAAGAAAGCACATATTTTGAAAATGCTAACTTTTATGAAAAATTGAATTTAGGGAAACAGAAAAAGGTATCTGTGTTGTACTGGTCTCCAACTGTGGGTAAAGTATTTCTCTACACATGGAAATATTCACTTGGCTGCACTTTCCAAATCACAGTAGAAGACTAAGTCCCTGTAATAATTCTATAGAAGTTGAATATCTCTTGTTTCCAAACCTACATCTATTCCAAAAGGTCACAATAAACTACTACTGATTTCAAAGCATTTCCAAACTTTAATTATTCTAGCAGCAAA
This sequence comes from Muntiacus reevesi, assembly GCF_963930625.1. NCBI lineage: Eukaryota > Metazoa > Chordata > Mammalia > Artiodactyla > Cervidae > Muntiacus > Muntiacus reevesi. The sequence continues at coordinate 163,078,082 of NC_089251.1, forward strand.
CATAAAGAAAGACAAGGAAGTGAAGATGAATACTGTCATAAACACTATATTAAAATCAATCAAACGTAACACATTTTATCCCTCCTTGTTCATTATGAACCACAGAAAATGAGGTAGGAAAAATGCCATGTGCTGCCAGTCACTATATTTATTCATAATTAAAATAAATCTTGGGAGAAGCATTATACAAAGATGAAGTTATGCATTTAATACTTTCTTAAGGTTTACTTAATCCTGTTAAGATGGTGGTCACACCTGTTAGAAATGTTATTGGTTTACATTCCATCCAAGTAACTTTGTAACTTAAACGTTAGAACAAAGTCCAACGTTACCTAAAAGAATTTTTTTAAAAGTCTAACACCCAATAAATAAAATTCACAATATCTGCCATCCTAAAATCTACAAAGAAACAGGAAGATACAACCCAAACCAGGAGAAAAATCAATAGAGACAGACCAGAAATGACTCAGGTGGATCTTACAGAGATGAAACACATGTGAAATGAAAAATACTCTGGAAAAGATAAAAGCAGATTAGCTACAACAGAAAAAAAGATCAGTAAACTTGACGATACAGCACTAGAAAATACCCAAAGCTAATCAGAGTGAAAAAGACTGAGAGGAAAAAAAAAAGGAAGAAAAAGAGAAAGACCAGAGCATCAGCCATCTGCAGGATAAACATCAAGCAGGGTAACATACACGGGCTTCCCTGATGGCTCAGTTGGTAGGAGACCCAGCTTGAATCGCAGGGTCAGGAGGATCCCCTGGAGAAGGAAATGGCAACCCACTCCAGCAGTCTTGCCTGGAGAACCCCATGGACGGAGGGGCCTGGTGGGCTACAGTCCATGGGGCTGCAGAGTCGGACACGACTGAGTGACTGATCCTTTCACATTCACTTTAGAATTGATATAAGTACAGTAAAATTAATACTCTAAAATTAGCTAATGTAGTTACTAATCAGAAAAAAAATCTAATTTCTAAAAATTCTATTCCATTTAGTAAGAGTCGGACACGACCTAGTGACTGAACCACCATCATGTAACATATGTGTTATTGGAGCTCAAAACAAGAAAAGGGAGGAACAGAAAAAATTCTCTGAAGAAATAAGGCCTGAAAATTTTCCAAATCTGGGGGGGGAAGAAAAAAACAACAAATGCAGCAGCTTAAAGATATAAGAATCTCAGCAAACTCCAAGCAATAGAATTATAAGAAAACTACCAGTTTTTTATTATAAGTATTGATTATGAGTATGATAATCAAATTGGTAAAAAAAAAAAAAAAAAAAAAAACAGTGACAAAGAGAAAAATCTGAAAAGGAGCCAGAGGAAAACAACTCAGTTTGGAAGTTTTAGCTGAGAATACCCTGGGGGGTGGGGTACGAGGGGAAACTGAGCAAAAGTTTATTCTGTCTTTCCTTTAAAAAAAATCATGTAGACACAAAATCTAGGAAAATAAATACTAGGGGTAAATTAAAAAAAAACTTGCATCACTTCAAGTAACTACCCAAAAGCATCCCAAACCTCACTTGGTATTAGCTCATGTGGGATGAGCTCATACGGCCAGTTGACTGGTTTAGAACGTTTCCATGGATACCAATTATTTTGGATAAGGAAAGTAGTACAAGGTCTACATCAGCTGCCCTGAAACATTTTTCTTCCTTGTGTTTTAAAACATACAAATGTGAAATGTCTTTCGGGTACTAAACCTCTGACAGTCACATAAAACAATGTGGCATTCTTTTAACATGAAACCTTGCTCAAGCACCGTTCAGGTGACCTGGAATCCAGTCTAAGAAAAGCACCGCTTAAACTCAACCCAGAGGGGTTTGGTGGAGTTTTTAAATGAAGTATGTGGAAGACAAAAATTCAAATAACTTGGGGTTAAATAGTTCTGCTCTGACATCATAGGTAAAACCACATGGTGCCTGAAATAGTTCATCTATAAAATAATGAAGTTGGATTAGATGAGCTTGAAAACATCTGTGGTTTTGCAAAAGCCCTTAAAAAAATTAACTTCATTGTAAGTTCTTTAGCAAAGTCCTTAAACATAAAATACTTTATTCCATATTAGTACCGTTCTCACCTGTGTGAGTTTCTCTCCACCTCTTCACTGATCTATTCTCTATGAAATGATAATTAAAGGAGGGCTTTTACCACTGTGGGAGAGGGAAGGAGGGGTTGGCAAAGGGGCTAGATTTTCTAGGTTTCTTTTTTAGATACCTTACACAGTTTGCTTGGCCTGCACTATAAATTAAAAGGGGCCAAGTTTGAGGTGGCATGGCTGGCTTGTACTGTGAGAGCCAGTTAAAACTTAGCTGACCAATCAACTGTCCTGTAGTTGAATGTCTATCAGCTTACCTACAGGTAAGCTGTTATCAAATCTCAAGTTCGTCCAACATTCATGACTTTACTTATGCGCTGATTCAGAGTATAGCTCTGTGCAAAACTAGCAAGCCTTCACTATTTTTCGGTATAGACATTCAAATTCTTTCAACTATAATTTATTTTTTAAACAAAAGTAGACATTTTAAAACAAGATTTCCTATGGAAATGAGTAAGAAACTATCCCCCCAACTAGACTCAAAAGCTTCATGAGGGCAGGGACCTCATCTGTCCACTGTTTGTCCAGGGTGGAGAACAGGGGCAGACTGCATGGCCACGACTATCTGCTGAATAAATGGATGTGCGAGGTTAATAATTATCTAAATTCTATTTTAATAAAATCACATTTAATAATTTGAAGAATGCAAATTTTTAAAGGCTGTAAGAATTAAAGATTGCTAACTTCTCACAATGTTGTTTAAGAGGTACTGTTAACCTAGCTGCCAAGATGACTACTGACCAAAACAATGGCAATGAAGTATGCGATAAGGAATAATGGTTCCGGACTCAGAATAACTTATTAACAAGAATACAAGTTTTAAACAAATTATTATGCTTGCTAACACTTTCATTTATTTGAAGTCTTCTATCCAATATCACTGGGTAAGTGATATGGGTGAGTCAGTTAATTTTTAAATATATACTTTTTTTTAATATATACTTTTAAATATATACTAAAAGCATTAAAAATGAGACATGCACCCAGGTTGGATGCATGAGACAAGTGCTCGGGGCTGATGCACTGGGAAGACCCAGAGAGATGGGATGGGGAGGGAGGTGGGAGGGGGGATCAGGATGGGGAATACATGTAAATCCATGGCTGATTCAATGTCAATGTATGGCAAAAACCAATACAATACTGTAAAGTAATTAGCCTCCAACCAATAAAAATAAATGGAAAAAAAAGAAAAAAAAAATGAGACATGCAAGTAAAAACCTGAAGCGCCTGTGGTGGCTGTTACTCTGGTGGCCTCCCAGTATTCACATCCTTGAATAATCATCTCCTCTTGACGAAGGTGAAAGAGGAGAGTGAAAAAGCTGGCTTAAAACTCAACATGCAAAAAACTAAGATCAAGGCATCCTGTCCCATCACTTCATGGCAAATAGATGGGCAAACAATGAAAAAAAAAAAACAGTGGCAGATTTTATTTCCATGGGCTCCAAAATCACTGAAGATGGTGACTGCAGCCATGAAATTTTAAAGACTCTTGCTCCTTGGAAGAATAGCTATGACAAACCTAGACAGCATATTAAAAAGCAGAGACAGCACTTTGCTCACTAAGATCCACAATCAAAGCTATGGTTTTTTCCAGTAATCATGTTTGGATGTGAGAGGTGAACTATAAGGAAGGCTGAGCGCCAAAGAATTGATGCTTTTGAACTGTGGTGCTGGAGAAGACTCTTGAGAGTCCCTTGGATTGCAAGGAAATCAAACCAGTCCATCCTAAAGGAAATCAACCCCGAATATTCACTGGAAGGACTGATGCTGAAGCTGAAGCTCCATCACTTTGACCACTTTATATGAAGGGCCGATTCACTGGAAAAGACCCTGATGCTGGGAAAGACTGAGGGCGGAAGGAGAAGGGGACGACAGAGGATGAGATGGTTGGATGGCATCACCGATTCAACGGACCTGAGTCTGAGCAAGCTCCGGGAGATAGTGAAGGACAGGGAAGCCTGGCGTGCCGCAGTCCATGGGGTCACAAAGAGTCGGACATGACTTAGCAAACTGAACGACAACAACTTGAATGTGGGCTGACCCCGTGACCTTTTCAGTCATCGGAATGTAGCAGAAGTGACTCTGGGCCAGTTCCAGGCCTCAGCCTTACGAACACCACCCTTGTATCCATCCAGGGCACGCTGGCCACCAGGTAGGAAGTCCAGCCACCCTGAGACTGCCAGGGTCTTCAAAGCCTCACGAGCCAGAGGGAAAGGCTGTATGAAGGAGAAGCCAGGCAGGCCAGAGGCCTCTGAGGGCCCACCCCAGCTGACGGCCGGTGCCAACTTACCAGCCTGTGCGTGAGGCTATTTCAGACCTTCCAGCTGTCCCTGAGGCCAAGCCAACACCACGAAAAGCAGAAGAAACATTCAATACCGCAACAGATAAAAACTGGGTTTTAAGTCATTGAGCTTTGGTATGGTTTGTTAAATTATAATAGAGAATCTGACACACATAAAATACTTAAACACTGTATTTTTGCTTTAAGCCCAATAATGGGTTAAAATTAGTTAAGACTGATGAGGCCACAGCCTTGTCTTTTAGTGTGGGTCCCTGAGACAAGTCAGGCGTCCACTTCACCAAATACACCACAACCAAAGGATAGCATCTGCCATCTCCACTCTCTGGTTCTTCAAAACGGAACAAAAATTTAAAGGTTTCCATAGGGTAATTTTTCTGGATTACTTAAACTTCAACAGTTCTTTCCTACCCCTAACTTAATGCTAATTTTCTTTTGGTGACCTATCTTCAGACTTTCCCAGGCAGTCCAAATTAGTTTATACAGAAACTGCAATTCCCTTTTGCAGTCACCTCTCATATATTTGTATAATAGTTTACTAAATTCTGCAATTACTATTAAAACATACAAGAGACCTAAAAAGATTTAGAAACAGATGAGGAACTCTTGATAAATATATAGGTTCAACTGGTGGGAACAGAAAATCACAGGCGTTTTAGAGAGCAGTCTATTAGTCACAATCATTCATGATGCTGTGAGCATCAGCTGATATGTTTTACAGAAGAAATGGGGAGGGGGAGGTCTTGGAAAGGGTTATGTAGATGAGTGTGCAAGGTCTAGCTGGCTTAGATCTTCTAGAAGTCTTATTTCACTCATGAAAAAATTAAAGTGTTAGTCGCTCAGTTGTGTCCGACTCTTTGCAACTCCGTGGACTGTCCCCCACCAGGCTTCTCTGGCCATGAAATTCTCCAGGCAAGAATGTTGGAGTAGGTAGTCATTCCCTTCTCCAGGGGATCTTCTCGACCCAAGGATTAAACTCAGGTCTCTTGCACTGCAAGCAGATTCTTCACCGTGTGAGCCACCAGTGAATTAGATTTATGCAAAATATACTTTATCAGTCCTGAAGTAGATAAAATAAAAAAGAACACAAAGATAGAAAACATATATATGAAGAAAAATTACTCCATATGGATAAAATTTACTCATCACTAGAAATAAACATAATTATAAGTTATTTTAAAAATACTGTCATTGCAGGCTTTCAGAAAAAAATCATACACTCACATAACAAATGCTTTAAAGATTTCATATTATTATTCTTCACTTCTGGTTAACCAGAAGACTACCCAAAAAGAACTAGAATCAGAAAAAAAAGAGAGAGAGGTTTTAGGTAGTTAAAAGCCTATGAGCTGTGATACAGATAAAAGACAAATGTGATTATTTCTGTAATTTCGGAAATTTTACTGCAAACAGTTGAGTACTTTAAAACAATGGGACTTTAAGACATTTTCAAGTGTGCTTTCTTATTTTTGCAGTTCTAACGCCTCCAAAAAAATGTGAGCATATCTATATCTTTATCCAAAGCTTTGCAAATCAATCCCTGACTGTATGTGTACAGATTAACAAGCAAACAATCAAAACAACCTTTTCTGAGGTGCACTCGCTTGTACCGGGGTGGTGGTATCAGTAGGGAGCATGCCTCTAAACACAAGAGGTGAAAATAAGCGGCTTGTCCTTCTCCTTACAGGTGCAATTTACAATGAATGCCAACCATAAATATATCTAAAGAAAAGCAACGTAAAACGATGATTCATGCAAAGGCTGCTTCAGGCTTAAGTAAAGAGAACTCTGGGGCTAAGGCAGGGAAACTGGAAAGAAGAAAGCTGTGTCAAAGCTGGGAGGGAAAACCAAGGGGCCCACACCATACGAAGAGCACACAAAACATTTAAGAGTTTAAACAGAAACAAGACCAGTGTTTAAAACTTTAAAGACAACAACAAAGAACTGTGACCTTCTTTTACTTACTCTCTTCCTTACAAGTGAAAACATTTTCAAAATCCCCTTATTTTACTCTGAATTTATATGTGGAAAAAATGTTGTGTATCATGAATTACTTCCCATTAATTCTCAGAAATCAAGTAACTAAAGAGCTGCTTTCTGTAGCAAACAGATGAGCTGTCTGAATCACCTTAATTCAAGTTATCATTTTTCTAAGTTAAATTTTAAAAATCGTTAACTATAAATATGCTCTATGAAACACATATACTTTCAAAAGATGAACTCCAACGGTTGAGGGGATAAATCGAGGAAATACAAACACATGATATGCTCACCCAGTGTTTTCAGTGAAGAAAAACAGGAAGAAAAGTGGGAAAAGAAATAAGGACAATTTGGACATTAAACCTCTCACCTCGGCTTTGACATTAGCACAGACAGAGCTCATTTACTTGGAGACCAGATCTTGGTTTCCAACACCACGCTCCAAGAAAAGAACCAGGACTTCTTGGCGAAATGGCCAATTCCTGGACTGACTGGAGTGAGGAAGACATAATATGAGCTGGGCGTATCTTGTACGTGCAGCACGCTGAGGAAGTGTTGAAAAGACAAAACACCAACGGGAGCATCTTAAAATGACCACAGGAGCAACTGAAAGAATCCCCACTGGCCAAAGCTGGAACAATCTGAGCCGCAAAATAAACGACAAAGCACTGGATTTTAACCATGAATCCATGAGCCCATACTGATATAAATAATTACTATATAAATAAACAAGAGAAGGGACAAATCTTTACGGAAAAAAATCCAAGTAATTTACATAGAAAAGTGATCAAATAAATCAAGACTATCAGTAATAAGTCAGGTTGAGAACACGAGCTCTCAAATGACCAGAAGGGCACTTCACCTCTGTGGTCACCGTCCCAAAGCCCTAACTCCAGTCAAAGCACGAAAATAAATCCAGACAAACCCAAACTGAGAGAGAGTATATAGAATATCTGACTGGCCCTCCTTAAAACTGTGACAGTCATCAAAAGCAGAGTCTGAGGAACAGTAACAGCCAAGACACGGATGAGGAGACAAGGTAACTAAATATGACGGGGTGTCCTGGCTGGGATCTGGGACATGACGTGCCATGCCATGGGATTCTATGACAACGCTTAAGAAATTTACTATACAGATATAAAAGACTACAATCCAGGACGAAATGAAAAATGTGACATAAAATTAAGCCATTCTGTATCACTATAACTGGTGACTGTGGTTATAAGGCAATTTTTAAACAGTAGGTGAGGAAATCCCTCTTAAAACAGTGACTTCCGAAACTGGGGTATGCATCAGACTTCTATGTTTTGCATCAGCTACAGAATGCCTCACACAGTAATAAACAACTTGCGCTGCAACAGTGTAACTGATGGCTTACATGCTGAATACCAAGCATCTTGTCAGGCACTGTGCTCAACACCCCACAGGACCTCATTTAATCCTCCATGGAGCTTTCTGGCGCCGTTTTTGGCAAGGCCCATTCTTGTTGATTATGGAAATTATCACACTCTCCTTATCAAACACCGATCACACAGCAGGTACTCACTTGGGCAATCGACAAATGCTGTGCCATCTCACCTTCCCAAGAACCCTCTCCCAATCCCTACGCTGCAGAAGACGAACAGCAGACGCAGAGGTCACTGGTCTGCTCCCTGGAATGTGTCTGGGCAGAACTGGGGCCCTGGTCTGACCTCAAAGCCGAGGACTCTGCCACCTTGGGCCCACCTCTCTGTCCCAGGTCCCGGGGGTGTCCACCTCCTCCCAAAGGCAGGCACGGAGCCCTGCGGCCCTGGGGAAGGAGGTCCCTGTCGGCTGGAGACAGCGCTTGCGGGAAGAGCTGAGGGTCCGCGCTCTCTGGCCAGCGCTGGGGTTCCCTCTTTTGGTGAAGCCTCTGAGCTCTTCTAGGTCTACATTCTTCACCTACTGCCGTGGGTGAGATGCTGAGCCTGAACTCCGCCCTGGGAAGACAGAGTGTGGCTCCGATATTGATAAGGGAGGAAAACATGAGAATTTTGTCTTATTTCTGCATGTCAAAAATAAGGTGTAACTCAACTCCGCTCTCCTTCAGGGAGCTGCCTACCTCCTTCAATACTATTAACTCCACGCTGGGTAGACACTGTGCAGCTACAATATAAACAGAAGGCTCGGGGGGGAAGGGGGGGGCGGAGAGATGAGAATTTCGTCTTATTTCTGCATATCAGATAAAGGGTGTAATTCAACTCCGCTCTCCTTCAGGGAGCTGCCTACCTCCCCGACCAAGTACAGGAGTCACACCCTGTCTTCTCTGAACTCCAGAGAACCCGTGCCCCTCAACCTAGCACTCATCAGATCAGGCTGGGTTTCAGTTTCATGTAAATCTGTGTGTTTATGTCTAAAATAGAGCGTAAAACCACCCCCTGGAGGGACAGGAAACAGGCCTTTTAAATTAGAGACCAGTTATTTGAAATCAACAATTAACTTTGAGAATGAGATTCTGTGTAAGAGCTGAGAGGAAAGAAGAAATAAATTTTTAAATGTATGTGATTTCATTCCCTGTAGGTTTCTGTTTCTTAGGTCTCTATTCCAATGATTTCTTTAACTACAGTGGAAAACTGCACATTAACTGTTTCACAGTGCAGGGTGTTAACTACACCATCAGACCCTCAGTTCACTCAAATCGGCTCAACCGGACAAGGGCTGTGCCAGCAGCTGAGGAAACACACATTACTGAACAACAGGCTCGCCACGCCTGCCCTCCTCAACGTTTCCATCTACACAGAGAAGTAGGTATTTAGCAGGTCAGTTCAGTGGCTCAGTCATGTCCAACTCTTTGCGACCCCATGACTGCAGTACTCCAGGCCTCCCTGTCCATCACCAACTCCCAGAGCTTGCTCAAACTCATGTCCATTGAGTCGGTGATGCCATCCAACCATCTCATCCTCTGTCATCCCCTTCTTCCACCTTCAACCTTTCCCAGCATCAGGGTCTTTTCCAATGAGTCACTTCTTCAAATCAGGTGGCCAAAGTATTGGAGCTTCAGCTTCAGCATCAGTCCTTCCAGTGAATATTCAGGACTGATTTCCTTTAGGATGGACTGGTTTGATCTCTTTGTAGTCCAGGTGACTTTCAAGAGTCCAGCACCACAGTTCAAAAGCATCATTTCTTCAGTGCTCAGCTTTCTTTATAGTCCAACTCTCACATTCATACATGACTACTGGCAAAACCATAGCTTTGACAAGACAGACCTTTGTTGGCAAAGTAATGTCTCTGCTTTTTAATATGCTGTCTAGGCTGGTCACAGATTTTCTTCCATAGAGCAAGCATCCTTTAATTTCATCGCTGCAGTTACCATCTGTAGTGATTTTGGAGCCCAAGAAAATAAAGTCTCTCACTGTTTCCATCGTTTCCCCACCTATTTGCCATGAAGTGATGGGACCAGATGCCATGATCTATGTTTTTTGCATGTTGAGTTTTCAGGCAGTTTTTTCACTCTCCTCTTTCACTTTCATCAAGAGGCTCTTTAGTTCCTCTTTGCTTTCTGCCATAAGGGTGGTGTCATCTGCATATGTGAGGTTATTGATATCTCTCCTGGCAATCTTGATTCCAGCTGTGCTTCCTCCAGCCCAGCGTTTCTCATGATGTACTCTGCACAGAAGTTAAATAAGCAGGGTGACAATACACAGCCTTGACGTACTCCTTTCCCAATTTGGAACCAGTCTGTTGTTCCATGTCCAGTTCTAACTGTTGCTTCTTGACCTGCATACAGATTTCTCAGGAGGCAGGTAAGGTGAGCTGGTATTTCAATCTCCTTAAGAATTTTCCACAGTTTGTTGTAATCCACACAGTCAAAGGCTTTGGCATAGTCAGTAAAGCAGAAATAGATGTTTTTCTGGAACTCTCCTGTTTTTTCAGTGATCCAATGGATGTTAGCAATTTGATCTCTGGTTCCTCTACCTTTTCTAAATCCAGCTTAAACATCTGGAAGTTCTCAGTTCATGTACTGTTGAAGCCTTGCTTGGAGAATTTTGAGCATTACTTTGCTAGCATGTGAGATGAGTACAATTGTTCAGCAGTTTGAATATTCTTTAGTATTGCCTTTCTTTAGCATTGGAATGAAAACTGACCTTTTCCAGTCCTGTGGCCACTTTCCAGTCCTGAGTTTTCCAAATTTGCTGGCATATTGAGTGCAGCACTTTCACAGCATCATCTTTCAGGATTTGAAATAGATCAACTGGAAGTCCATCCCCTCCACTAGCTTTGTTTGGAGTGATGCTTCCTAAGGCTCACTTGACTTTGCATTCCAGGACGTCTGGCTCTAGGTGAATGATCACACCACCATGGTTATTTGGGTCATGAAGATCTTTTTTTTATAGTTCTGTGTATTCTTGCCACCTCTTCTTAATATCTTCTGCTTCTGTTAGGTCCATACCATTTCTATCCTCTATTGTGCCCATCTTTGCATGAAATGTTCCCTTGGATTCTCTAATTTCTTGAAGAGATCTCTAGTCTTTCCCATTCTATTGTTTTCCTCTATTTCTTTGCATTGATCACTGAGGAAGGCCTTTTTATCTCTCCTGGCTATTCTTTGGAACTCTGCATTCAGATAGGTGTATCTTTCCTTTTCTCCTTTGCCTTTAGCTTAACTACAAAGTCCTTAAAGCACAGTTCCTCATTATGTTGTGAAGGAAAACTACAAAGCATACCAGCAGACAGGATCTAGCTTGGCGATTCCTTACGGTGATAACAAGGAAGACATCTCCAAAGAAGGAAGGCAGAAGGAAGGCTGAGGGCACTGACCAGGAGAGGGAGGGGGGAAGTGGCCAGGACAGAAGAACCCACAGCTCCTTGGAGAAAGCCAAAGGTCAGGACAGCCTGAGCTGAGGGCCAAGCAAACCAGAGCACAGAGAGCAGCCGGCAGTTGTCAGATTATGAGGACCCTTCATCCGAACAGAAAGGTGCAGCTGCAGAGGGCGTTCAGCAGGGGAGAGGCAGGAGCGAACCTACCTTTTTCTGCAAAATATCTCCCACGTCTCCTTACACTAGCAGACAGGCACAAAGATACACCCATTTTTCTAACACTACTTTGACTTTTTCACACATAAAGCTCAACTATTCAATCTTAAATTCAACCTAAACAGCTATTCTGTCTATACTAGTCCAGCAAGCAAGACCAAATTCACCTGCAAGGAGTCAACAGAGAAAAAAATAACTGTTCACTTGAGAGGCACAATGCCTGTAGGAGTTGTGAAATTCTTAAAAATGGCAAGTTAACACCTAAGAAATAAAACACTATGCAACATCCAAGATGCACTTAGAGATAAACAAAAAGTTTGTCTTGTGAAAAATATAACTATCTTCTAATTAATAATGATGTGAACTGGGAGGAAACTTTTATTGGATCTGAAAACTTTTAGAAAAAACTATTTCTAATTTTATAGCTCTCTTCACTAAGGAGAACATAATTGGTAACTGTGGTTGAATACGTAGGCTAATGTGAAATTTGCTGGAAATGTGAGGCCTGAAGTCCAGTGTATTCCAAAGATAAACACCACTCATAGTTTCAGAAAGGAAACCGATCTCACAGTATGTAATTACACGCAACATGTACAAAATATAGGGAATGTAAAAAATAAAGTATCAGAACTATGTTATTATACTTTGTGTCTCAATCGTGGGGACTACGAGTCCCCTGAAACTGAATGTAGATTTTAATTACACACATTTTTAGAGTCAAGAGTCCATAGTTTTATTGGATTGTCAGATGGAGTCTATGACCCAAAAGGGTTAAGATGCACTGACCTAGACAATATTTACCAAACATTTAGCAGGGTTCTCCTTTCAAAACGTCTCATCCTGACATATATTAGACAGATATTCAAAGGATAAAGGTATCAGATGCATAACGAATTCAAATCAGTATTTGAGCTACAAGGTTCCTTCCACATTAGGTAAGAACAATGCCTTCCCGACCACACAAGCCGGCTTTGCACAAAGTTGACTTTTAAATCACGTACATGTCAAGAAGTTAACCAAATAAGGCAGCAGTTTTCAATTTTTTGTGACGCTCTCTTGTTTTCTGTTTAGAAGGACACTATTCTCCATACTCCTCGTAAAAGTGGTTAATTAAAATAAATTAACATTTAACTGAATAGCATGGTTAATTTAGGAATAATTAGAAACATCCTTAAATGGTTCATAATCAAGGCTACAATTAAACACAATAAAGGCAAAGCCTTTGGGGGGGAAAATTAAGCAAATGTGGAACACAATGGTTTGGTGAATGAGATAAAAGGAGAATGTACCACATAATACAGTAACAGAAATGTGAAAGCAGAAGAAAAAAATATTGCAAGAATAAAGTTATTTATAAGGCTGACACACAAGAATAGAAACCATGGAAGAACAAGGGATTTAAGCAGTGATTTTCCAGTGATAACTTTGTGTTTATCTTTCCTGGGGTTCAATGAACTGTTTGAATCTATAGGTTTACAGTGTCTGTTCATATTAAGCCATATTTCTTAAAATCTTTTCTACGGTTTCCCTCTTCCACGAACTCCAATCACAGATATGCTGAGTGCTGGCTAGGATCTCACCTGTCACTGACGTTCTGCACATTTTTTCTGGCCTGAGTACTCTCTACTACACTGTGCATACTTTCTATTGCCATGTTCACAAGTCCCAAAATTTTTTTTTCTACAGTACCTGTGTGTAAGTGTGATCAGTTGCTCAGTCGGGTCCTACTCTTTGCGATTCCAAGGACTATAGCCCATCAGACTCCTCTGTCCATGGTATTTTCCAGGCAAGAATACTGGAGTGGGTTGTCATTTCCTCCTCCAGGAGATCTTCCCAACCCAGGGACTGAACTTGCGTCTCTGGCATCTTCTGCATTGGCAGGCTGTTTCTTTACGGCCACACCACCAGGGAAGCCCATTTTTCTAGTGTCTACTCTGTTGATAATTTCATCTAATATATTTGTCATTTCAGATACTGTATTTTTCATCTTCAGATGACCCATTTGAGTTTTTTTTTTTAATGTCTTCTATTTTTTTCTTCAATGTTCATGGTCTCTTTTAAGTACTTGAACATAATTCAATAATAAAAAGACACACCAATTAAAAATGGAGAAAGGATCTGAATACACAGTTGTCCAAAGAAGATATACAAACGGCCAACAAGCATCTGAAAAGATGCTTACCATCACTAGGAAAATGAAAATCCAAACCATGAGACAGGACTTTACATCCATAAGGATGGTTATACTCAAAAAGTCAAATAAGAAGAAGCATGGGCAAGGACGTGAAGAAATCAGAACTCTCATACACAGCTGGTGGGAATGTCAAATGGTACAGCCAGGTTGAAAAATCTATGATCCAGCAATTAGACTCCTAAGTATATATGCAAGAAAAATGAAAACGTATGTCCAGACAAACACCTGTATACATATTTGAGTACTGAGAGCATCCTTACTCATAACAGCCAAAAGGTGGACACAAGCCAACGTCTACCAAGTAACGAGTGCATAAGCAGAGCACAGTATTAATTCACGCATTTTGGGGACCACTATTCAGCCAAAGAGAGGAATGAAGGACTGATACATCGCACAAGAGGGATAAACTTGCTAACATTAGGGTAAATGAAAGAAGTCAGTCCTGACAGGCCACATACAGTATGATGCGATTCGTATAACACACTCAGAACGGAAAGTAGGCTAATGGTCACTTAGGACTGGGAGGGATGAGGCTGGCAGACAGCAGCAGCTAAAGGGCACGGGGATGCTTCCTGAGGGGATCACAGGGTTCTAAAACTGACCTGGTGACGGCTGCACATCTCTCTGAGCACACTAAAACAATTGATGTGGACACTTCAAATGGGTGAATTGTATGATACATGAATTGTACCTCAGTAAGGGGAGAATTGGGCTTCCCTTGTGGCTCACGTGGTAAAGAATCTGCCTGCAGTGCAGGAGACCTGGGTTCAATCCCTGGGTTGGGAAGATCCCCTGGAGAAGGGAAAGGCTACCCACTCCAGTATTCTGGCCTGGAGAATTCCATGCACTGTATAGTCCATGGGGTCCCGAAGAGTTGGACACGACTGAGTGACTGTCACTTTCAAGGGGAGAAATATCAATAACCTCAGACATGCAGGTGATACCACACTAATGGCAAAACGGAACTAAAGAGCCTCCTGATGAAGGTGAAAGAGGAGAGTGAAAAGGCTGGCTTAAAACTCAACATGCAGAAAACGAAGATCATGGCATCCAGCCCCACCACTTCAGGGCGAATAGATGGGGAAACAATGGAAACAGTGACAGAGTTTATTTTCTTGGGCTCCAAAATCACTGCAGATGGTGACTGAAGCCATGAAATTAAAAGACACTTGCTCCTTGGAACAAAATCTGACAATCCTAGACAGCATACTAAAAAGCAGAAATATCACTTTGCCGACAAAGGTACACATACATAGTCAAAGCTATGGTTTTTCCAGTAGTCACGTACAGTTGTGAGAGATGGACCATAAAGAAGGCAGAGCACCTAAGAAGTGATGCTTTTGAACTGTGGTGCTAGAGAAGACTCTCGACAGTCCCCTGGACTACCAGGAGATCAAACCAGTCAATCCTAAAGGAAATCAACCCTGAATATTCATTGGAAGGGCTGATGCTGAAGCTCCACCACTTCGATCACCTGATGTGAAGGGCCGACTAACTGGAAAAGACCCTGATGCCGGTAAAGATTGACGGCAGGAGGTGAAGGGGGCAATAGAGGATGAGATGGTTGGATGGCATCACCGATTCAATGGACATGAGTTTAAGCAAATTCAGGGAGATGGTGAAGCACAGCAAAGTCTGGTGGGCTGCAGTCTATGGGGGTCGCAAAGAGTCAGATACGACTGAGCGACTGGACAACAAAGGTTGTTTTACTTTTTTGCCAAAGGGACACCTCAATATGAACCAGGGACAAGCAGGATCTGAACAGAACACCATCCTACTTTTACTGAAACAAGGGAATAGGGATCTTATGATAGGTTCTAGGTCAGCTCTCACTCAAAGAGCAATTCCGAGAGGAGAGCTCTTACCAGGCAGGGAAGATGCAGAACCTAGTGATGCAGAAAGGAGTCGCATCTTGCATCAGGAATCTAGAAGAAAGGACACGCCTCTGTCTTTCATTAGTTCACAAGTTCTCAGGAAAGGAGAACATAAAGAGAGTACAGAGGAAGAGATGCCAAGAACCAGTAAAATTATTGAAGTCTGCCAGGGATGATTCACTGAATTAACTCTTATTCATTCCATCAACAGATACTTACTCAGTATCTCCTAGGGGCACGGCTATGAGACAATATTTACAGTGATGTAAAAACACAGAAACCAGTATTATAGGCTCGGTATTTTTTTTCCCACAAAATATCATAGAAAATGGTACTTATTGCATTTTTCCAGAAAAATGGGCCTGAAATTATTTTCTCTTAATTACATGTGTTGGTCTTCCTAGCTTTAAAGAAATGGAAGAAAACTTAAAAGAAACTTTTTAACTACGTGAACATTTAAAACTTCAATATATAAAAAATAATAACAGTCATTTTAAAAGTTAAACTGGAGAAAAAACACTGTCCTTAATTTATTAAAAGATTCATTAAAACTGGAAAGAAAAATCCTAAGATACCAACAGGAAAATAACAAAAAAATACAAAAAAGATAATTCACAAAATAAATTTAAATAATAAAACATGAAAGTAGTTCCACCTATTATTAGTTACCAGACGCTCTAAACAAGACAGCTCTTTCTGGGCTATTAAATTAGCAAAGGCTTTAAAAAATCCTCAAAACTAGAAAGCTCATAAGGTAAGCACTGTGGCCTGTACATTTTAATAATCTTTCCAGAAGAAAATGTTTAATGATAGATATTACAACTCTTAAATATGTTCAAACTCCTTTCTAATTCTGCATTCAGAAAATGATTTCACAAGAGCCCCCAGAAGAGCCAGCAGAGCTGTTGGCAGGGGGTTCACTGCACTGCTATTTGGAACAGAAACCAACTGGTAATAACTTGAATGGTTTATGGCAGAACCATAAAATGGAATGATAGAGCCAGTTTTAAACGATGGTTTCATACTGTTACTAAGATGGCAAATGCCCACAGTATGTTCAGATATCACGCCCACCCCTATCAAGACGGACCTCCTGTCACCCTGTATAATTCACTTGGGAATTATTCACTTTGGGGAGATCTCTTACTGATACAGCAAACCATTATTTAAATCATTCATTACATCCTTTCACATTTATGACTAAAGAGACAGTATATAAAACAGAGGACCACAGACTCTGAAGTATAACAAAGCTGAATGAGCCCTGAGTCCAGGTATTCTGAACTAAGAGTCTCTTAAAGACTCACTTTCTCCACCTGAAACATACGCATCTAGTTTGCAGAATCATTACAGAAAACGTGATACTATTTGAATGATGGCACATAGGGAGATGACAGATGCAAATTTATTACCATTTCCGCACCAGATCATGAATTATAAAGGTTCCATTTACTTTATCTCTTCTCAGCTAGATTATAAATTCCTTGAAGACAGGGCATGTTTTATGTTACACTCCTACATAATACAAGTATTACCTGCCTAGGGGAGTGAGAGAATATTCAGAAGATGAGTGCTATCTGAAGCGACTGCAGGAGGAAAGAGAGGAAAAGGGCAGTTGAAACCCAGAAACCAATCTGCTCAAAGGCAAGACGCTGAGAAAAATGCCATGTTCGGGAAAGGGAAAATGTTCACTGTGAATGGAGGCTAAATTCTAGGAGGCAAGTGACTCCCTGGGTCTGCTCGGCCCGGTCGTAGTCGCTGAGTCACTAACTCGTGTCCGACTCTTTGCGACCCTGTGGACTGTAGCCCACCAGGCTCCTCTGACCATGGGATTCTCCAGGCAAGAGTACTGGAGTGGGTTGCCGCTTCCCTCTCCAGGGGATCCTCCTGACCCAGCAATCGAACTCGTCTCCTCCAACAGCAGGCAGGTTCTTTCCCGCTGACCCACCAGAAGTCTGGACCTCAGGCTTAAAGGAGTGTCAAATCTCGCTGCCACTGAGCGGCAGTGTAGTACAGGGGTGTATCCAAGGTCTTCTCACAAAGTGACTGGAATGGAAAGTCAGCGTCTCCCTCCTTCTAGCCAAATCTGAGTCTGGGGAGTTCTCCACCTCAGAAAGCTTCCTGCATCAGGGCTTGGGGCAGAGGAGACGGGAGGTGTTAATTACTGGGCACAGAGTCTCCTTCTGCAAGATGAAGAGTTCTGGAGACTTGCCACACAACAACCTGAATGAATATGCCTAAACACTACTGAGCTGAACACTTAAAAATGATTACCATGGTGAAAAAAAAGCAAAAACAAAAGCAACCTTCCCCCAAATCCTAAGTGAATAAAACACACTGTGACACATTTACACAATGAAACACTTTAAAAAACAGAAATACAGTAGCTCAGAATTCACCTGCGATGCAGGACACCCCGGTTTGATTCCTGGGTCGGGAGGATCCCCTGGAGAAGGGATAGGCGACCCACTCCAGTGTTCTTGGGCTTCCCTGATGGCTCAGACGGTAAAGAATCCGTCTGCAACATGGGAGACCTGGGTTCGACCTGTGGGTTGGGAAGATCCCCTGCAGAAGGAAATGGCAACCCACTCCAGTATTCTCGCCTGGAGGAGCCCATGGACAGAGGAGTTGGCGGGCTACAGTCAGACACGACGTCGCAAGGAGTCGGAAGCGACTGACACAGCACATCACCCAGAAAACATAGACGAATCTCACGAACACCGAGTTCCGTGAAAGACGTAAAACATCGCTGGTGTCAGGGGAGGAGAGCAGGGCCAGAGGCCAGGCAGAAGGGATCTGCAGGGCGCTGCTCTCTGCACAAAGCTCACCTCCACAGGAGCACACTCACTTCTAGATGACGAGTCCCACTACACGTGTCGTATGTATCAAACATCCGCCTTGCACAACATAAAAACAAACATCACACAAAAATCTAAAATAAAAATTAAAAAAAAACCCGAAGGAACCTACCAGGTCCCACCTAATTCACTAGCCTCTTTTACTCTTTCATCCTGTATTATCAAATTCTACCAACAGCCTATACAGTTGCCTCTATATTATAGAGAATTCAATATGTAAAATTCTACACTTGGAGAGGAACAGATTGTACCTAACATAAATATATGCATACTCTTTAATAATGCAATTCCATTTCCAGGATTTTATTCCAACAAAATATCTTGGGTATCCACCAAGACTGAGCCAAAAAGAACGCTCATAACATCACTGCTTAAAACAGCAAAAGAAATGGAAACACCTCACAAAGCCCGACAAAGTGCTGGTTAAATTAACTCAGATCACAAGCACTTCTGGGAACGGGGACGTGACAGGGCTCTCGAGGGGAGTCAGGAGGCAGCCGCTACCCAGCAGGGGTTCCCGCGGGCAGACCAAGACCAGTAAGGAAGACTCGCTGCGTCCTTCTCTTGGGCTTTCCATCACCGAGAGAGACGGGCTTCCTGCACAGAGCACCGGGCAGGTCCAGGCCAGCGTGCCTGTCTCCAGCAAAGAAGGGCCACCTCTGGGCCTGAGGAGAACGACTCTCCCGTGGACTTTCAGGGACAGGCTCCCGGCGGCTTGTTTAAACCACTCTGAGATCACACCGGTGGAGCGAGTCAGGGCTGACAGAACTGTCGTCAAAGTAATTCAAAAACAATTAAATTACAGCACAGTGATAATGAGGAATAGTGTTTGTCATTAAATATGTTTACATCATGGGAAAGCGTTCATGATATGCTAGCTACTAACGGTGGCTCAGCCAGTAAAGAATCTGCCTGCAATCCAGGAGACCTGGGTTTGATCCCTGGGTTGGGAAGATCCCCTGGAGAAGGGAAGGGCAACCCACTCCAGTATTCTTGCCTGGAGAATCCCATGAACAGAGGAGCCTGGTGGGCTACATAAAGACCACAGAGTCGCAGAGAGTCATACACACCTAAGCATCTAAGGACACCAAGATAAAACTGTATGGAGGAAGAACTTATACATATAAACTTATATATATGTAAATCTCTCTTTCTCACACACACAGATAAGAGATTAAAGCCCATGGAAGAAATATGCGAAAATGTTAATGGTGACTATTTTTAGACAGTAGGATTATGAGTATTTTCTTCTTTATACTTCTCAGACTTTTCTACAATTGATATGTGTTGCTTTTATAACCAGAGATTTCTAACTGATTAAGAAAAGTAATCTCATTCACTTTTCTAAGGCAATAATAGCTAGATCAGTTTGGAAAGCATTACTTTTAAACATAATGCACAACAATTTAAAAAATGAACAGTACTAAGCTAAGTTGTAAAGACATGTCAAGTTCAACAAAAAAACTAAAAAGAAGTTCTAGAGAAAAAAGACTGAGCTATACCTAACGACCTAAAGGAGTCATTCAACCTATAGTATTACACTTCTGACTTTAGTAGCATGATTTATGATCCTTCGGTCAGAATTCTAAATACCTTTAGGAATAATGCACAAAATAATTATAACTGAAGCAAAAAAGGGAATTTGGAAAAGCCGGGCCCCCAAATCCTCACTTATGACTTCCAGAGACACAGAAAAACAAATGCTTCTTGGATAAAGATTATTGCAACTGTTTTAAAATGTAGGTAGCCTCAAAGCACACTTGATGGCCTTTTATGAAAATTAATTATGATGGACTTCCCCTCTTATCACTTTAAAAGAAAAAAATGTAAAAGAAGAAAAGAAATCTAATAACTATAGCTAAAAATTATTGGGTACTTTTTGCAAAAGGTGATTGTCTCATCTAATTAATAACAACCTAGTAAGTAGGTGCTATTATTATTTGCTTTTCAAATCAGGAAACTGAGTTGGAAAGAGGAAATAATTCCCCAGTATCACATGCAGGCTGGGATCAGAAGGTAAGGTTCAAAGCCTGTCTGTCTAGACTAACACGCACTGACTCTAGGACCAACACCCATGTGCCCTCACCGCTATATCCACTGCCTCCTCCACCCGACAAGTCTAAGAGCTGCTGAGAGGCTACTGATCATGACACTATGCCCGGAACTGGGACCCGAGCGTGAGCCAGACAACCAGGCCTCTGCCCTCCTGGAGTCTGATGTCTCCTGAGGCCAGCAAGCAGCAAAGAAACATTCACACAAACGGATAATCACAAATGGCGAGGTACTAAAACGTGGTGGAAAACCATGGGGACCAGGAAGACTTTAACAGAAGGACTTAATCTAAGCGTTGGCTCAAGAGGTCAAGAATCCTGTCTGCAATGCAGGAGACACAGGAGACCCGGGTTCCGTCCCTGGGTTGGGAAGATCCCCTGGAGAAAGAAATGGCAACCCACTCCAGTTTTCTTGCCTGGAAAATCTCAAGAGACAGAGGAGCCCGGCAGGCTACACTTCAAAGGGTCACCAAGAGTTGGACAGGCCTGAGCACGCACACATGCACCTCGGTGAAGGGTACAAGGTTAGGCAAAGGCTGACCCTGAGGTGAGCGATGCCTCAGAGAAGACCAGACAGGAGGAAGAATTAAGCGGGTAGAGATAGCACCCCAGGTCATCATTTTCTTAAAAGTATACTTCACTGCAGTGAAAACCGCTGTACCCCAACACACACACACACACACACACACACAGTGGGAGAGAATGAGTTTCTTTTTTCCCTTTTCTTGAGGATTACTCTATTGAAAAAAAAAATTTAAATACATATTAGTGTTTCAGAGAAAAATGAATAATCTAAAATATTCATATATTCCAATCCCAATTTTACTCCAAAATTTATACTAAATTTTAAACTCATCTTTACAAGTCTTAGGTTTAAGGATAAGCATCCAAGAGAACGACCTTGGGAGACGAAGATAAGATGCATTCTTATTCTTGCCTGTGTGAAACAATGCCGTTTTCAAGGAAGAAAACAGCCAGATCCTAATCGTGCCTGGCTTCTTCAAAATGCCTTTTGATCACTTACTGGACAAACACTATGCTTGTTCTCCTGACTCAGTCTGAAGGGAAAACGGACAAGGTTTAATAGCATTTTCCCTTAATTTTGGTGGAGCCATGTTTTTCAAGTGAGGGTCAAAGCCCACTTGTGGATGATAAAATCAATTCAATGAGTCATGATGAACTACCTTTTTTTAATAGAAGAGAACAAAATCAAGAATTACTATCATAATTCATAACGAAATATATCATATAAGGTCAAGCACTGTTCCATAAATTTTTATTTCAGTTACACAGCATCCACACGCTGTTGTAAAATATATTTCCTACCACAGGTCACAAGTGCAGCCAGAATTTCAGTAGCCCCACCCCAGGACAGAAATTATAACCTTACGGCCGCCACGGCCTAAAGACCGAGTACTGGGAAGAAGAACGAGATCTCTAAAAAGGTCTGAGCACTGGCTGCTCTTTATTCTGTGAACCTGAAAGACTGAAGTAAAGTTTCATGGGGGAAAATAGTTGTGTACAATGAGTCTGGGGGAGATTTTAGGGCAGGGTTTGCTTATTTTTTTTTGCTTTTTTTTCCTAAAAATCTTTCATTGCTGTTCTGTCCTGTAAAGTCCAGTTAATCCAGAAAACACAGTATTCCGCTGCGTTTGGTGTGCGGGTCTGAGCTGTGGACCTTAACGGGAGCACAGCCTGACAGAAGGAAAGCGGAGCCAGAGCCGGGAGACGTCGGGGAAGCCGCAGCCGCAGCCTCTCCAGCCGGCTTGCTCACCTCTAGGACGGAGGGCACCGCCCAGGTGATCCCCAAGCTCCCTTCCCGCCCCAAGCTCCAAGCTCCCGAAAGTCCACAAGCGATGCAAAGCGGGACTAAACGCACACTACCTGTAAGACTTGCAGTAAGACAGAAGGTGCTCAATTCCATATTGGAATAAGAGCTAAATATTTAAACATTCAAAACACTACCTCTAACCGCTCAGTGAGAAAACCAAGTTATACCTACATTTTTATGTTCCCACATAAAAGGACTTCAGAATGTTTAATGGTACAATAAAAATAACACACGCATTCATTTTTCTTCCAAAATATTTCTGAAAGACTAAAAAGGTTGACAATTTCTGTTAATTTTACATCTCTAAACTAGTTGTCCTCTAATAAGCCCTGTTCAGAACATTCTACAGCTCAGCAGTATCCTCAAATAGCTGCTCATATGCAAAAAAAACGTTCCACTGAAAACAAAGCTTAGTATCCACTTTTTTCCACAGAAGGCTTATTTCTTCTGAAATTATGCTGAAATGAAATCCACTTATAAAATGCCTTTAAAAGAATGCCTAATATATTCTTAATAGCTTTCCGTGCTACTTTATAAACATTTGGCATCCATATGATCCATGAGACTAGTAAGTCTATCAACATCTGCAAAATACAACAAATGATCTTACAGGTCAAAAAGAAATTTTCATACTGCCTACGCCATTAGTACTTAAAGAAAATCAACTGGATACAGTCATCT
Organism: Muntiacus reevesi; assembly: GCF_963930625.1. NCBI lineage: Eukaryota > Metazoa > Chordata > Mammalia > Artiodactyla > Cervidae > Muntiacus > Muntiacus reevesi. The sequence continues at coordinate 163,100,941 of NC_089251.1, forward strand.
CAGATAGTTCATATATTCAAAATTCTTGAAGAGAAAATTTAAATTAATTGAAATTTGGCAACAGCACTCCCTTTGTATGGCATATAGAACCTCATCAATTTCTATTTCAGAAACAATGTAAAGCAGAGAGATTTAAAATTATAAATGTACAGTAAGTTAGGTTCTCTTTTTATTGTAAAATAAAAGCATGCAACGTTCCTTATGAAAAATTTTAGGAAAAAAGTAGCATGTATCCCTTCAACCTATTTTCTAAACACATATACACTTTTTGTTTTAATAGGATCACACTAAGTGTAAGGGTTTTAATTCAAATTATTAACTGTTTAAACAAAAATAAAGGGATTTATTAATTCACATGCTGAATCAAGAGAAAAATGGGAATGAATGCAGCAGAAGAGGACGGTGGCCAAAGACACCTGTCTGAAACCAAACCGCTACTCTGTGAGATGGTGACTAGAGCTCCAGGGAGCTACCTGTGGCTCAGGACTGCACAGGATACATTCCAGTTACTATAAGGAGCTTTTCTGTCCTCCAGCTCCCATCTGAAAAATCCCAGGAAAGAGCTCCAGGGGCCGAGCTCTCATCAAGCGCCATCCCTGCAGCCAGGCAAGTGGAGGACGAGGGCAGCTCTGTCTGTGCCACGGGGCCAGGCGGGGAGGGAAGACAGGGCGGACAGGCCGAGCTGGTGGGGAGATGCGAGTGATCTGAGCAGACACCTCACGGGCTGGCTACCACATCCCGCTGCTGCGCCGCGTGCTCTGCCCTCTCGCTGAACACAGCAGAAGGTGTGGACAAACAGAAGTGCCAGAGCATCTTTTCAACAACGGGCTAGCAGGTCCCACCGGTGTGAAGGCTTATCTAGGAGGAATTATATCACGAGCATTTGCCCGTGTCATGGAATACGTCTTAAAAACATGGTTTTTTTAGTAATAGCTGCACAGAATTTTTTTATGTGGGTCTAATAAGTTTTTTATATTTAATTTTATGACTTAAGTCCAGAAAAACCACATGCCATCATGATCTTTTTTGAACACAATACTCAAAAGAGACAAAAACCATTTTAGCAAAGCACCAGCAATAACTGACATCTTTGCCACACCTCTTCCAGAAACTAGCCAAAGGACTGGGGGGCGGGGGGCAGGGTCAGAGGAGTGGATTATGGCAAGGGTGGAGAAGGTAGGAGATCCTCTGAGGCTTACCATTAGCAAAAGTCTACCACTGACGGTTTTTTAAAACCTTTGTCTTTGAGGGACAAGGATACAATATACCTCAAGGTGAAGCAGGAAAAGCAAGGCTTGTCATAATCTAATTAAAGGAAGACTAAAGGTTAAAAACAAACACACTGTAACTTAACCAACTGAGGGAAGTTAGTGATTAATGAGTCCCCCGGGCTGCAGTGAGATCCAACCAGTCAATTCTAAAGGAAATCAACCCTGGATGTTCACTGGAAGGACAGATGCTGATGCTGAAGCTCCAATACTTTCGCCACCTGATGTGAGAGCCGACTCACTGGAAAAGACCCTGATGCTGGGAAAGATTGAAGGCAGGAGGAGAAGGGGACGACAGAGGATGAGATGGTTGGATGACATCACCGACTTAATGGACATGAGTTTGAGCAAACTCTGGGAGATGGTGAAGGACAGGGAGGCCTGGTGTGCTGCAGTCCATGGGGTTGCAAAGAGCCAGACACAACTGAGTGACTGAATAACTAACGGGGGGAAAAGAGCAGCGTGTGCGAAGTCTAGGGAAATGAAAGCCTAAGAGTGAGACTCTCACACGCCTTTCATCCTGGGAGCAGGGTCTATGCCTGACAGGGGTGCAAGCCAGCTTGGTGTGGTAACATAAGTCTCGAAGATCATTCCACTAATTTCCCTTGCTGACATCATGTTGACCAGTCAATCTCTTAATTATACTTTGGCAAGAGGGTACACTGACCCGCCAGGCGGGAGCTGAAGCTCCGTGCCTGGACCTCGCTTACCTTATCCTGCCCAAGGAAGGCCAGCTTTTAAAGACCCAGGGCAGTCCCTGGCCAAACTCCCTTTCTAACATCTCCTCCACGCCTCCTCTAAGAAATCATTTCCAATGGCCTGCCCGCTAGTGGCATCCAAGTGTCTTTAAAAAGAATACAAACCACCTGGTCAAACGAGAAGGCTGAAACAACAGGCTGCTATGAGTGAAAAACGATAATCTCTGAGGAATGAGGAATTATGAAGTAACAGGAAGTTATTAAGGCAAATGTATCCAGTAAGCAATCAAGACTTTATATCCCCCTATTTCAGCAGGGCTTAGAACAAGATTTACAAGACACCCAGAGAACACAGATGAAGGCAGCAGAAGCCACTTCTGACAACATGACAATTAAAGGGAACCACAAAGTCCTTCCTGAGAGACAGCCGTCCCCATTTTAGAACATGAAGGGGGAGCTTCTGCCTCGCTGGAGCCCTTTGTTACTGCTTGCGGTCACTGCTTCTCTGCCCAAAGCCACCCGGTCAGTGGTTAGCGCCCCTGTAAGGGTCGCACACCACACCCATCACTGATGGAGCCGGGAGAGCCTGCAGAGGTGGATTCCACCAGGGAGAACACAGAGGTGAGGGACATCCCGTGTCAGGACGGAAACAAGCAGGCTCCAAGGGCACAGTGAGGTAGACAGACAGGGACCAAATCACCTGGGAGTGACAGGATAGTCAAGGACTTTTTTTTTTTTAGCAGCGAAACCTGTTTTTTCCAAATAAACTTAAAAGAACTATATTACAGTAAATAATAAAGTCACTGGTTTCAAAAAGTTATTTCAAGTAACCTGTACTTTACACAGTCAATAAACAAGAACAATGGGGCTATTTTTAACATAAATATCTTCATGAAAGCTTACAGGAGATAGGAGTAGTCCCCAATCAGCTTTTAGGGCTTTTTAAAGTGCCGATGCAAGAAATCACAAAAGTAAACTGTTCCAGATCGGTTTTAATAGCTCTCCTGATAATTTCGGGATCCTCCTACAACTGACCCAGAAGCTTAAAAAAGAAATTGCTAAGAAATGCTTATTTACTCCTAAGTTTAATCACTAACAATAATGACTGCTCTATTCTTATCATGAATTATTTATCAAAAACAAGGACAAGAGGTATCCACCAGTGACAACAGGCAGTCAAACTGTAAGCTCACGATCACCTCTCAACCTGTCTTGGGCTCCCCGGTCATTGCATAACTCTGGCGTCAGCAGACGCAGAGCAGATGTGCTGCGCTGGCACCTGCCACACTGCAGGCCTGGCCAACGTGTGCGGGCCTGCTTTCCACCAGAGACCTGTGCGTTAGATCCGCCTTCCTGATCAATGACACACTGCCATGAACGACGTGAACAAGGGCGGCGGACGGCGGTGGGGAGGCAGGGAGCTTTACTCTGGTCTGCCCCCAAACCAGTTAACCTAGAAGCACAAGGCACATTACTGGTCCCCAGTGTGGCCAAGTGTGGCATCCAGCGTTATTTGAAAATAATGCACACCAAGCTTCTCTGAAATGGTTAAACACACAAACAGAAGAAATTCAAATAAACAGCTGCAGAAGCCCTGAAGCATCTCCTACTAATGATCTACAGTAAGCTGGTCAGAGGTCCGCTCAGCACATTGACGAGGTGGTGGTAACAATGAGGATGTACAGAAGAGAAAATAAACAGCTCTGTCAAGTAATGTTTTACAGATTTGCTATTGCAAAATTAACTGCGATGTTGCTAAGAAAAATATTTCTAAGATCTGCTTGTTCCGTGCACTGCTGTTCACTTAAAGTTGGATGAAGCCCATTATCCTGACCTATTTCTACTATAACAAAGACAGAAACCTGGCCGAAAACTCAAGGTTTCTTTTCATCATTAGAGAAAGTCATTTTTAACAGCACATTTTCAATTTTCTCTGTTCCTTTTACTTTTACCTAAGAATGCTCACATCCATTTTTTCCCAGAGTACTGCTGCATAGACTTACAACTTCTGATCTGCTCATTTGTATCATGAAATCACATCTCCTTTTTATGGGGATCAGAGGCAGGGAGAGTACAGCCAGACCTGAGCTGGGGACTAGCTATGAAACCCTGGACAAAACAATTAACGCTGTGCCTCAGTTTCCTCATCTTGAAAAAAGATAGTAATAGGACATACCTTGTAAGGCTGTTGGTCAAGATTAAAGGGTTAACATAAGCAAAAGAATGGGCACGTTTAAAGTGATAAGTGCTCGCTATTATTTTTAAAGAGAAACTTACAGGGGTCAAAATACTCAAGAATGACTCTACTAACAAATGCACAAACTTTCTGACAAAAGCTCTAAAAATGTTAGATACAGTCCAAAGGACCAAAACGAATTCTCATTGCACCACATACCACGACTTAGAGAAGCTGTTCCCCTAAAAGTTCACCAGAGTATCTCAGGAGTTTGGAATGAAGGAAAATGAAGAACGACTTTCTTCACAGCTTATAAAAAAAGCAGATCTGTTTGGGCCGACTGGGTCATAACAGGCACGAATGTGGTTCCTGTATTCGGTTCAAACTACAGCTACGGGCTTTTAAAACTTCTTTAAGGAGGAAAAAGGACACTTAACTCCCTTATTCCTGCAACTACACAGCAAGACAGTTAAGATGCAGGAGCAGATGTGGAAGTTATTTTCCTTACGGGGACAGGGGGCAGCAGTCTGCAAGTTTATACGGGGCGATGCAGAGGACAGGGGGGTAAGAGGGCATTTGAACAGACAAACAGAGGCACGCAAGCGGAGCGGAGAGCTCCTCGTTTACGGTGCGTTTCCGTCTCCCAGTCACTAAAACGGCGTAAACATTGCGGAACGGAGTCCCTAGGGGAACCGAACGGCACAGGCACGCTTTGGGTACCAAAGTTCCATCTTAGAGCTTTCCCGCGGGGGGGGTGGTGGGGGAGCCAAGTTGTGCGCAAATCGGTCCTTTACTTGATATGCACGTGCGAGCAACCGTCTGCACCGGGCTCCTACCGACGGCCGGGAAGGAGGGGTGGGGAGAGCCCTCGAAAAGAGAAAGCAACCTGTTTGCAGAAGCTCAATGCAGTTTCTCAGCAGGCACCCTCGGGGATGCGGGGGGGGGGGGGGGGGGAAAGAAACCGACGCCAGGAGAACGGACTCGACCAGCTTGTATCTGCTTCGCGAGCGTCCACCTTGCCTCGGAGAGGGGCGCAGGGGAGGCAGCGTTCTCGCTGGAGACGAGGGTCGCGGCTGCAGCGCGGGGCAGGAGGTGGGGGATTCTCCCAGCGCGCCCCCCGCGAGCAGGGGAAGCCGCAGCGAGGCCGGCGGGCTGGGCGCTCGCGCGGACCCCGCGGCGTCCCGGCCGCGCGACGCGGTCGCCCTGCCCGCCCGCACCGGGTACCGCCCCGGGCTGCGCCCCGGCGGCCGCCTGGATGCTCCCGCAGCACCTGGCGGGAAGCGGAGGACCCCCCCACCCTCACCCCAATACCCCACGCCCCCCTCAGGCCGGGGCGCGCCCCGCTCTGGGCGCCGGGCCCGCCGCGCTCACCTCGCCGCCCGGCAGCGCTCGGGCTCGGGCTCCGGCTCAGGCGGCGGAGGCGGCGGCGGCGGCTCCTCCATGGCGGCTGAGGTGACGGCGCAGGCGGGCGGCGGCACCGGCGCGGCGGCGGCGGCGGCTTCTCTCATCCGTGCGCGGGGCCCCGCATGGCCGCGGCGGGCAGCGAGCGGCAGGCAGGCGCGGGGGGCCCGGGGCGCCCCGGGGGTGCGGGAGGGGCTCGGCTCCGCCCCCGCCGCGCTAGCCCGCCGCGGGAGCCGCTCGCGCCGCGGCCATCTTGGAGACGGCGGCCGGCCAGCGCCGGGCTACGGCGGGCGGCGAGGGACACGCTTCCGCGGGCGGCGGGCGGCGAGGGACGCGCTTCCGCGGGCGGCGGGCGCCGCGGGGGCGGCGGGCGGCGGCGGGAGCGGCCCGGCGCGGGAAGGCGGGAGCCCGGGGCAGGGCTGCGGGCGCGGGCGGGCCGGCCGGGGGCGCGGCGCCGCCGTCTGGCTTCGCGCAGCGGGGCCGTGTGCGGCGGGCGGTGCGCGCCGGTGCGCCCAGGTGGTCGGTCAGCGCTGGGCGTGCACCCCGCGCAGGGCGGCGCGGCCTCGGCGAGGTGGCGGCTCCCGACGTTCCCGAGCTTTGTAAACTTCAGCAAGGGGATCGTGGCCAAACGGGCAGGCCGTCGTCCAGAGACAGGGATGGGTGGGTGCAACGCTGGTCGTTCACGCGCGGGCGCGGGCGCGGGCGCTTTGGGGGCCTTGGGAGGAGTCTGGGGGAGCGCTGCGCTTTTAAAAAGCGCCGTCTTGAGCACAGACAAGACTCTGGAAACGCAGACCATTCAACACGCCCCGCTCTCTACAGGGCGGGAAAGAATGCTTATCTAACCTCCTGACCGCGGGATCACAGGAAGAGAGTATGGATCTTGCAGACACTGGGGTTGCAGTGCTCCCACACCGAGGGAGAAAGAGATGTTCCAAAGATTATTTCAGAGTCAAAGAAACAACTGCTGAAATTCCACCGCATCTTTTACTCACAGAGCATGCAGGGTTCACCGTTTTAAGTTGCAAGGCTTGACTAAATAAATGTCCCTAAAGGTGAAGTTCAGACAACTCAAAAAGAGCATTATTGAAAATTAAGTACAGTGTCTATTCATTCAAATGCGTTGGTGTTCAGAAGCTCGTTCGGTGGAGCTTGACTATGTAAGATACACTTATTGATTAAATGTTGGTAAGAAGAGTCGCCAAGATGAAAAATTTTAGATATAATTAAAGGCCAGATAGTATCACATTCAAAAGTTCGTTATATTGTACATACATGTTCGTGCATTTCACATGCATATGTGAAATTAGCTATTGTGCACGCAGTACTTTACAGAAATTTCTCTGTAGTTTAAGAACTTTTTCAGCCTTTATCCTCTGTTTTGTCGTTGTTCACTCAGTTGTGTCTGACTCTGTGACCCCATGGACTGCAGCACGCCAGGCTCCTCTGTCCTTCACCGTCTCTCAGAGTTTGCTCAGACTCATGTCCATTGAGTCGGTGATGCCATCCAACCATTTCACCCTCTGTCCTCTCCTTCTCCTCCTGCTCTCAGTCTTTCCCAGAATCAGGGTCTTTTCCAGTGAGTTGGCTCTTTGCATGGCGTGGTCAAAGTATTGGAGCTTCAGCTTCAGTCTCAGGCCTTCCAATGTATATTCAGGGTTGATTTCCTTTAGGACTGACTGGTTTGATCTTGCAGTCCAAGGGATTCTCAAGAGTCTTCTCCAAACCACAGTTTAAAAGCATCAGTTCTTCAGCACTCAGCCTTCTTTACTGTCCAACTCTCACATTCATGAGAGTTGGAACATAGCTTTGGAAAAACCATAGCTTTGACTATATGGACTTTTGTGGGCAAAGTGATGTCTCTGCTTTTTAATAATTTTAATTTTAGAATTATTAATGTCCTCTATTAAGATAGTCTATTATTATATGACCTGATAGTGCTGAATTTCCAAATTGAAATTCATTGTATTTATTCAACACCATTCAACAAGTACTTATTAAATGCATGTGTGCCAGGAACTAAGCTAGATGCTGGGGATATAGTGGTAAGCAAAACAAAGTCTTTTCCTGTATAGTTCACTTCCTAGTTGAGTGAGGGGATGGGAACAAGAGACAGAATAAAAACAAATAAACAAGTAAATACTTAGCGTATCAGTGATAACTGGCATGGAGAAAAGTAAACTGAGAGGAGCTTGAAGGGGATGATGCTGTTTTACACAGATGGGTCTGAATAAAATGACTTGGTAAAAATACCACTATTTTAAAAGAAAACTGATACATTGTTATTTATTGAATTTCAGATTTTCTTTTGAAATAGTGATATGACCAAATCACTGAACTTTATCCTCACTAATGAACTTTTAAGTATTTTAATATTTTGAGGGACTTCCCTGTTGGTCCAGTGGTTAAGACTCTGTGCTCCCCATGCAGGGGATTCAGGTCAGGGCAATAGAGCCCGCGTGCTGCAACTAAAGATCCTGCGTGCTACATGCTACACCTACACGTGCAGCCAAATAATATTTATTAAAAGGTATTTTAATATTTTGCATCAGTCACGGTTCACAAATAACTCCTGAAGACAGCCTGGGGCCTGTCCTCAGGTCTCCCAGCTTGTAAATCTGTAACATTCAATATACAGCCCAGCACTTGACAGATGTGTGCATTAATTTCCACTTGAGGGTACTCTTTTAGCAGACATCAAATTTACACTTCTCATGGAAGGCATGTAGAAACCTAAGTGAACTAATATACTACGTGTTCAATTTAAGTGCTGGGTATTTTTTCTTCCTTCAAGTTCATTTTGTATCCTGTATCAGCCCTTGAGATGGTTGGATAGCATCACCAACTCCATGGACGTGAGTTTGAGTAAACTCCATGAGTTGGTGACGGACAGGGAGGCCTGGCATGCTGCAGTCCATGGGGTCGCAAAGAGTCGGACATGACTAAACAGAACTGAACTGAACTGATCAGCCCTTGGTGATATTCGTGTTCTCCTCCCATCTTAGGTCACTTCATTTCTGCAGTTCAGTGTTCCAGGTTTCGGGATCTGAGTTCATCTCCTTCTTCCCCACCCCAGCCTCACTCCCGCTTCCTGCCTGGACTCTCTCACTTGACGATCTGCAGCACCCTTCTCCCGGTCAGTATCTGAACCACCTCCCACGCAGCCCCTGATTCATGGGCCCGGTCCCATCACACTCCCCCCCTCCGCCCCCGGAATCCATTTGCTTCTCTCCAGCCTCACTAGCTCAGACCATGGTGGCATCCCCCCTAGATGACCATGAGAGCCCTCCCAGTGTTAGCATGCTCACTCCCCAACCCCTGTGTTCTCACTCTGCAGCCACCAAAACCTTTCTGAATCTTGATCTAAGCACATCACTCTTTGTCGTTGTTTAATCACTAAGTCGCATCCGACTCTTTGCAACCCCGTGAACTGTGGCCCGCCAGGCCCCTGTGTCCATGGGATTTCCTAGGCAAGGATACAGGGCCAGGTTGCCATTTCCTCCTCCAGGGGGTCTTCCTGACCAGGGATGGAGCCCGAGTCTCCTGCATTTGCAGGCAAGTTTTTTGCCCTCTGAGCCACGAGGGGAGTCCTATCACTCTTATCAGATTCATTTTACTGCCATCTCGTTGCTGTCACAATAAAGTCCTTGCCAGACCCTTTTGAGTTCTTCAAACGCTTGAGACGTGGTCCTGCTACTCAGATTGTGCAAACGGAGGTCCCGTTCCGCCACCCTTTCACCTGGCCGGCCCTTCCCACTCGTCCCCTTCCAGCCTTTCTTCTTAGGAGGCCACCTCTCCCCTGGTGACGTGCTCTCCCTAGGGCAGGAATGAGACGGGGGCCTTCCTACAGGCTGAGAATCAGCATCCGTCCAAATGGTGATTTAAAAATATTTGTTCCAAGGGGGCAAACTGACTTTATCTTCATAAAAGCTATTATTTTCACACTAATTCAAGGCCAGTGTGTAGAAGGAAGCTCGGAAAAGTATTGCCTAGCTTTCTGTAATTCTAGTTTTCCTAATCTTCCTTTACAATCTTCCAAGCCAGAATCTTTCTTGGAAGACATATTAGGGGTTTTACATATTAATATAGTCAAACAGACACTCTCCTTTTCTCTATTGATGTTTTTTTTGCCACTGGAGCCTGAGGGTACTATTTTAGCAGGAACCAAACAAATTTACATTTAGCTGATTAGGTTAAGGCTTCACTTGTATGAGCCCTACTTAATTTGTACTACATGTTCAATTAAAGTGCATGATTTTCTGTCCATACCCAGACCCTCACAGCCCTCAGCCCTCCTTTCCCACTGGGGTGTCCACTCCTTCAGGACAGACCCCTTCTGCCATCCACCACTGACCCCTGACCACCCCTGGAACAGTCCTGGAGGGAGGGTACCGAGGCTTTGTTCGGTGCCACAAACACTGGAGAAACTCAGGAAATATTGTTGCCTTCAGGAAGTAGGGTTTCTTTAACATTAATGAACTGTGATCATCGTTAGATTTTTGTTTCTACATTTATCACTGTTTAGCACATAGCTGACCACATTGCCTTTAACCATGTTCTTAAAAACAATGACAATAAAATCTTCAGAGAATTGTGTCTCACTCTGTCCTCAAGACTACATTCACAGAACCCTTATTAAGTTTCTTTACTTTAAAGTGAGTTCCAAAGGCCCAGATTAAAGCTGCAACCAAAGGACCAATTTAGGTTAAGCTACAGAACACTGTGAAACTTCACTCACCACTAGTTTCAGGCCCCACTCTGACACATGCTACCACTATGATGAAGTCTGAACCAATATCAGTTCAGTTCAGTCGCTCAATCTTGTCTGACTCTTTGTGACCCCATGAACTGCAGCACACCAGGCTTCCCTGTCCATCACCAACTCCCAAAGCTTGCTCAAACTCATGTCCATCAAGTCAGTGATACCATCCAACCATCTCATCCTGTTGTCCCCACCAACATAGGGATAGGTCTGTGTATCTATATGTATCTGTCTGTGTATCTATATGTATGTATCAGTGTTAAGGGTATCATTATAATGCCTTAGCATCTTATCAAGCCTAATGTATTAGCAGAAAGTAAATTTTATGGTTTTGTAGCAAGATAATAAAAATGTTTGTGCCAAGCTATACTGTAAATGTACAGATGTGAAAGTTAGACCATAAAGAAGGCTGAGCGCCGAAGAACAGTTGCTTTTGAACTATGGTGCTGGAGAAGACTCAAGAGTCCCTTGGACTGCAAGGAAATCAAACCAGTCAATCCTAAAGGAAATCAACCCTGAATATTCATTGGAAAAGACTGATGCTAAAGCTGAAGCTCCAATACTTTGGCCACCTGATGCAAAGAACTGACTCATTGGAAAAGATCCTGATGCTGGGAAAGATGGAAGGCAGGAGGAGAAGGGGAGGACAGAGAATGAGATGGTTGGATGGCATCACCGACTCAACGGACACGAGTTTGAGCAAAAACTCTGGGAAATAGTGAAGGACAGGGAGGCCTGCCGTGCTGCAGTCCATGGGGTCGCAAAGAACTAGACACAACTGAGTGACTGAACAACACAACAAATGCTATAAATAGGGTTACATCTTTCTTTTAAAAACAACCACCAGAAAATCTCTAAGACTATTGTTTTTTAATTATTATGAGCATGGGACCACGTTTTACTTGGAGTAAGCTTCTCCTGTCACTATGGTTTTCGTGAGCTTTCCGCCTGAATTCTTCACCACCCCAGCCCTCACCTCTCCAGTGGCTCGTTGGTAGCTCTGCGAAGGCAAGCAGACAGGAGCACGAGCCTCCTGATCTTCTCATGACCAGAGCAGTAGATTCCTGTTCACTCCGGCACACAGGGAGAAAGGCTGCCTCAGTGACAGGGTGATGAGGACCTCACGCCTAGCAAGGAAAAACTAGACCAGGCCTTTCATACGTGGATTTTTTTCCCCAAAAAGATACTCTGACCTCTGTTTCTACTGACTGGTAAAGCACTAGTAAATGCTGAAGCTGAAACTCCAACACTTTGGCCACCTGATGTGAAGAGCTGACTCACTGCAAAAGACCCTGATGCTGGGAAAGGTGGAGGGAAGGAGGAGAAGGGGACGACAGAGGATGAGATGCTTGGATGGCATCACCGACTCGATGGGCGTGAGTCTGAGAAAACTCCGGGAGTTGGTGATGTACAGGGAGGCCTGGCGTTGCTGCGGTCCATGGGGTCGCAGAGAGTCGGACAGAACAACTGACAGCAACAGTAAAGCACACAAAAATTGAACGCGTATGAAACATAATTAGTTGCCACACCTTTGAAGCAGTCCTTGGAACATTTACCTTTCGTCTTTCTCTTTTGAATATTGGTAGGTAAAATCTCCCTTGGTTTGTTTTTTTTTTCCTGAGAGGTCATTTGACTGTTTTTCTTATTTCTCCACCAGGATCCAAATCATCCCTTATTTCAGAGATTCTTCTTTGCGCAAACAACAGATGTAAAGAGAGTCCCCCAACCCCCCACTCCACCCCAGGCTCTGAATCATTAAACAAAGGGCAAAAAATTACTCTCGCTCTTCTTTTCAATGGTTGGATTGTTACGAGTGAAACTAATAAAGGAAAAGGAAGAGGGCGTCAGCCTAGAGCGAGCTGGACTCTGGAGGGTGGGAGATGTGTTAGTGGACACCCGAGGTGAAGAGCCTCCTCTGGAAACAGAAGCAGTGAACGTCAGAGGAGCCCACGCCCCCTCTCTGACTTCTTCACCCGCTTCTTCGGGATCCTGTCAATTTGAGGAATGGGGGGCGTGGGGGGGGGGACTTTGAAAAATTGAAATCTCTGAGACAGGTTGCTTCTTCTTCTTGTCCAAAAATTTCAGTCATTTCCCCACCAAAAGGGCCATAGAACTTGCCTGATCCTCATCCTTTCGCTTCTCTTTCAGACATCCAGGTGGGACTTTTAGAGAACTGTGAAACTGCAGTTTCTGAATCAGTTTCAGATCGCTTCAAACCAATAAGCGTAGACTGCACACAGCCCGGAGCCAGGCACGGAGACCCGGAGCCAGGCACGGAGAACCAGTGAGGACCAACGCCGGGCCCCCACGCCCTCCGCCGGGGGCTTCAGCTCCGCTTTCCCTACGTGAGAGTGTCCCCCTCCTTCCACATGTAGTCTGGGGGGCTCCCAACTCCTCTGGGAAGACTTCCCTGAGCCCCATATGCCTGCCCCACCCTGACAGTGAGGTGCTCCCCCTAAGGCCCCCATAACATCTCAGGCAACCTCTTCAGTTCAATTCAGTCACTCTGTCGTGTCCGACTCTTTGCGACCCCATGGGTCTTTAGCTCTTTAGCACCTTGCTCTTTAGCTCTTTAGCACCTAGCTAGCTCTTTAGCTCTTTAGCACCTAGGATAAGATCCTATACATAACACATGTTCAGTAAAATGTCTTGAAAAAATAAACTTATGGATGAATAGATGGATCTAACTGGGGAAATAACCCTAAGGTAACAGTTGTTTATTGTTGTTGTTTAGCTGCTAAGACATAGCTGACTTTTGCAACCCATGGACTGTAGCCTGCCAGGTTCCTCTGTCCAAGGGACTTCTCAGGCAAAGAATACTGGAGTGGGTTGCCATTTCCCCCTCCAGGGGATCTTTCTCGGATCAGTGATTGAAACCACACCTCCTGCTTTGGCAGGAGGATTCTTCACCACTGAGCCACCTGGGAAGCTATAAAGTAATAATCACTGTGGTATAAGTAGACTCTAAAAAACATCAAAAGGCAGGTTTTCTAGAAGATGTTCTAAAGAGAGACAACCAAAGTGGATATAAGTAAGGGGAAAACAATAACTATATAAAATAGACGTTCACTATGAGGCATAAGGACTTCCCTAGTAGCTCAGTGGTAAAGAATCTGCCTGCAATGCAGGAGCTGCAGAAGACATGGGTTCAATCCCTCTGTCAAGAAGATCCCCTGGAGGAGGGCATGGCAACCCACTCCAGTACTCTTGCCTGAAGAATCCCATGGACAGAGGAGCCCGGCGGGCTACAGTTCATAAGGTTGCAGAGAGTCAGATACAACTGAAGTGACCTAGCACACACACGCACATGAGGCATAAAAGCAGTGTTAACTCACATCATGTGAGGCTAGAAGGGACAAAAAGTGTCAGAAAAATAACCTGGATTCTAATACTGACAGTAGAGAATCTTAATGGCTCTTTGGGCTGTCTGTGTTTATATACTTACCAGCAAATAAAAGGCTCTTTATTTGCAGCCCAGCCAAGTTAACACACAAAATTAAATATCACTCAGGGTGTCCAGCGCCAAGAGAGAGCTAAATAAGAGGGGAACAGGAGGAAGGAGGGAGGTCACAGTAGCTCAGCACCTCCTAGGTTTGTATTTCTCCAAACAGGATCCTTAGACCACAGGCGTTGCAAGCTTTGTATGGAAATGCAGATCGCTAGGCCCCACCCAGCAATCAGTGAATCAGAACCCCTGGGTTAGGACTCAGGCATGTTTCAGACAAATTCCTGGGTTATATTTGTTAATAAATATAAGTACCAGAAGTATATTATAAATATTATAAAATATACTGTATATCTATTATACATCATAGAATTAACATTCTTAGCATGGGCTCACCAGATGGCAGTGGTGGCAAAGAACCCGCCTGCAACGCAGGAGACGTTAAGAGACCCAGGTTCCATCCCTGGGTCGGGAAGATCCCCTGGAGGAGGGCAGGGCAACCCACTCCAGTGTTCTCGCCTGGAGAATCCCATGGACAGAGGAGCCTGGCAGGCTGCAGTCCATGGGATCACGAAGAGTGGGATGTGACTGAGGTGACTTAGCACACACGCATTCTTTGCATGCTTTAGATTTTACTTTTTGTGCAATTTGGGGGTTGGGGGAGGAGTTGTGGCTTTTAACATTAAAAAAATTTTTTTTAAACATTTGTATTTATTTTTGGCTGTGCTGGGTCTCCACGGTTGCACAGGCTTTTCTCCAGTTGCGGTGAGCACGGGGCTTCTCTTCCTCATGGTGCACGGGCTTCTCATCGCGGTGCCTTCTCTTGTTGTGAAGCACAGGCTCTAGAGTGTGGGAGTCAGGGTGCTACAGCACAGGCTTAGTTGTTCCGAGGCACGTGGGATCTTCCTGGATCAGGGATCAAACCTGTGTCTCCTGCATTGGCAGGCGGATTCTTTACTGCTGAGCCACCAGGCAGAGAAGGAAAGGGCACCCCACTCCAGTACTCTTGCCTGGAAAATCCCATGGACGGAGGAGCCTGGTAGGCTGCAGTCCACGGGGTCGTTAGGAGTTGGACACGATTGAGCGACTTCACTTTCACTTTCCACTTTCATGCATTGGAGAAGGAAATGGCAACCCACTTCAATGTTCTTGCCTGGAGAATCCCAGGGACGGGGGAGCCTGGTGGGCTGCCGTCTATGGGGTCACACCGCGTCGAACATGACTGAAGCGACTCAGCAGCAGCAGAACCACCAGGGAAGCCCCTTAACTTTTTATACAAATTTTTAAAGGTTACTACAAAATCTTGGCTAATTCCCTGTGTCGAACATTACAGCCTTGAGCCCATCTTACACTGGATAGTTTGCACCTCCCACTCCCCCAACCTCTATATTGCCTCTTCCCCTCTCCCCACTGCTAACTAGTTTGTTCTCTGTGTATCCATTACAGGCTTCCCAGGTGGTGCTAATGGTAAAGAATCCACCTGCCAATGCAGGAGACCCAAGAGACATGGGTTCGATTCCTGAGTGGAGAAGATCCCCTGGAGGAGGGCATGGCAACCCACTCCAGTATTCTTGCCCAGAGAATCCCACGGACAGAAGGGCCTGGCAGGTCGCCAAGGGTCAGACAGAACTGAAGCAACTGTGAGCACACACTCACGTACCAGCTTAGAGTCTCCATGCTTGATTCTTCGTATAATACCAGCTGTCACAACAAGAGGGCCGATTAAAATGCACGTCGGAGTTGCCGTGGTTCCCCAGCTGCAGCACCTTGGCCTGAGCCCGAGGTGCTTGGGCCAGGTCCCGAGAGTTTTAGCCCTGGTCGATGTGTAAACCCATGGAGGACTGAGACCCGGGGACTGGAACTCTTCCTCTCAGTTGGCAGCCTGGTGTGACTCATCCATCCTGGACCCCCAGGCCGTCAGAGCCTCCCCAGGTCATCCATCCTGGGTCCCCAGGCCGTCAGAGCCTCCCCAGGTCATCCATCCTGGACCCCCAGGCCGTCAGAGCCTCCCCAGGTCATCCATCCTGGACCCCCAGGCCGTCAGAGCCTCCCCAGGTCATCCATCCTGGACCCCCAGGCCGTCAGAGCCTCCCCAGGTCATCCATCCTGGGTCCCCAGGCCGTCAGAGCCTCCCCAGGTCATCCATCCTGGACCCCCAGGCCGTCAGAGCCTCCCCAGGTCCCGTTTGGCTGGGCGCCGGGGGGGCGGTGTGAAAGCAGAAGCCCTGCAGGTGGCTGGGACGCGTCAGAGCACATCCGAGCCGGTCAGAAGCCAAACTTCTGTGCCCGCGGGCGGCCAGCCTGACCCCGCTGCTAGGATGAGGCCATCAGCGGGCGTGCGCAAGGGGCCGCACACCTCGGCCACACGAGGACAGGTGTGGGAGGGCACTCTGCTTACTTCATCTGGGCTCTGGGCGTGCTCCCCTTTCCTCTTTGAATGTGAAAAAGCAGCCATCACGCCTGCACGTGGAGATAGCCCTTGTCACCCGGATACAGGCCGGTCCTCGTCCTCGTCTGTCCCCGCACACTCCTCGCTTGAACAGACACTGCGTGCCGGGTGCAAACCCATCCCAGGGGGCTTCCTTACACCTGGGGTCCGTAATCTACTGCCCACAGCTCTCAGGTGTCCAAATTCAATATCTCATCTCCTGACTATTAGGGCTTCCGAGATGTCGCCGTGATAAAGAATCTGCCTGCTGATGCTGGAGACTCGGGAGACTCGAGTTCAATCCCTGGGTCGGGAAGATCTCCTGGAGGAGGAAATGGAAACCCACTCCAGTATTTTTGCCTGGAGAATTCCATGAACAGAGGAGCCTGGCCGGCTACAGTCCATGGGGTCGCAGAGTCGGACACGACTGAGATTGAGCACGCACCAAATTATTAGCATTTAAAAAAGAAAGATTCTTCCTCAGTCAGTTTCTCTTGCAAATCAGCCTTCCTTTCTTAGAAGTGGCTCTTAGGCACTTTAGATTGAGATAAAGGTTGGTTTTTAAAACACACTCGTGTTGAGTTTAAGAAAGAACACCATCAACAGCAGAGCACAAAACAAGTAATCTAAGCAACGTGCACTCGTGTTGAGTTTAAGAAAGAACACCATCAACAGCAGAGCACAAAACAAGTAATCTAAGCAACGCGCGCGAGACCTCTGGCTCTCTCATGATCTTAGGCACTGAAATGTTTAGAGGAGAAGAACAAGAGATCTTAAAAGATGTTTCCTTATCAACATTAACAGTTTCAATAATTGCAAATTACACCCTCACTCCCCTTATTTCAGCACTTGCAGGACACTCTCACTCCAGGGGAGCTTATTATTCACCCACTGTATGCAGGCTCTGGGCTGGCCACGGAGGAAAAGGTGAATTTCCCCTGGGGCATGTGTGATCTGGTTGGGAGATAAGATAACACTGAGTAACCATGTCAGGCGGTGTCTGCCCTGCTCTCTGCCCATCCTTCTGGATCCAGCCCATCACCGCCTCTGTGACAAAGTCCTCAGCCTCTCCAGGTCTCTCCCTGCCTGGGCCTGGCATTCTCAGCCTCTCTGGCCACTTTGGGGAGCCCAAGCCTTCACGTGACAATTGCTTGTCCTGCGTGGGCTGTGTCTGTCCCCAAGCTGGGTGGCAATCTCTAGGGGGGACAGAGATCCACGTTTCTTCCACGTTCTCCTCCGTAACGAGCACGTGGACAAGCCTCACTAAGGAGCCAAGGGATAAACCAACGGCACTCAGACTTCACCAGGCGCCACTCCCCGCGTCTCAGAGAGGACGACGATCAGGAAGTCATCAAGGCCAGTAATTGTCATCAGTTATGAGCTGGAGGTTCCAAAGGCCAAGATCAGTAGATTATCTACTTTCACATCAAAACCAATCATAACTAGCCTTGTGTGTGTTCTGAACTAATTTCCGATAAACAAATAAACAAAAAAAGCATCCCGATGGCTCATCTTGGAGAAGCCAGACGATCCTGGGGAGCAATGTAGGAAGGAGACGTGAGGGGTATTTGATTCTCCAGGCAAGAATACTGCAGTGGGTTGTCATTTCTTTCTCCAGGGGATCTTTCCAAGCCGGAGATCGAACCTGAGTCTCCTTCATTGCAGGTGGTTCTTTACCATCTGAGCCGTATTTAAATATCTGGGCAGATCACTTTTCTAGGGATGGCAGCTATATTCTGTCACAATCAGCAAGTCCAGGACACCCCAAACTATCACAGGTAGCCACGAGATCAGCCTGCTGAGGGACTTCCAGAACGATTCTTTCCTCTCCCTGTTGGCCAGACCACTGGCTCACAGATCTGCCTGTGAAGAGATGCTAGCTTTAAACTGAAATCCACACTCCTGCCCAAGATGCATCTGGGATCCTGCCGTGAACCGGTGCCTGTACAATACTGTCCCTGGATTCTCAGCCACTACCAGCCTCCTCTCTATTCCTCGGGAAAAAAATAACACCACCTACTCTATTCTTTGTTCCTTAGTCCTATTTTCCAAACCTGTCATCACCTCTGAAACTCTTCTGAATAAGATTTCTGTTTCCTGTCTCAGCAGGTTGTGAAACCACACAGAGAGTGTTTTCCTGACCCTTCTTTCAATTCTCATGCAGAACTGGGCACATCTTTCTGGGTTTGATTGCAGTTACATTTTAAATCCTAAATTCCAGTTTACTTCTTCTGGTCTCAGTGGGGTATATAGGGCTGGAGATAAGAAATCCATTGACTCTTTTTTTTATATCTTTGCCTCTTGTAAAAACCATATATTCTTTGAAATACTTATTTTTTTTTAACAGACTCAGATTCCAAACAAGCTGAGTAAGTTTCTCCAAAATTTACAAGCATTTCAGAAAACTTAGAGGCACTTCTTACCTGCCTGCAGGGAAAAGCTAATTCCTTAGTTATTGAAACTCAGTTTATCTCCAGGCCCTGACCAGAGCACAGTTGAGTCCGGGATTCTCTCAACAGACTCACCTCATTTCTGGTGCCAAGTTCTTCCTGCAGACTTCCAGCCACAACCTGATTTCAGGTGACAGTTTGTTCCCAAGTGTTATAGAGTTTTAAATGTCCTGTTGTTACTGAGATTTAAAAGAACTAGAGCTCACCCATGATACAGGAGAGAAGAGGCATCATTTAGTTGTTTATTTACACACCAATTTGTTGAACACCATTTGTTGCCCAGCGCCTGTCTGCAGCTGTGAACGACCCCAAAGAGGAAGGAAAAAAGAGAAGACAGATGTCTTTATAGCTTATACCAGTTACTAAGGGTTCCTGGTGTAACATAAGAATAATCCTACCACTTATGAATTTTTAAGTTGGTTGATATCTGGAAAGAAATTAGGACTGTGCCCAGCATGTAAGCAAACATTGAGGAAGCTACTATTGATATAATTGTCATTATATCTCTCCTTCATTAATATACTTGTCAAACTCTTTTTAAAACTGTAAGTGAAGATATTACCTATTTGGCAGGGGGTGCAGGCTTGATCCCTGGTCAGGGAACTAAGATCCCACATGCCACATGGCCAAAAATGTTTTTTTTTTTAATTTTAATAAGAATTAAAAAATAATACAACAAACACACAAAAGAGATATTACCTATTTGGACGTCAAAACCCTATTTTATAAATAACATAAAATATATGATAATATATGAATATATAGCATATTGTTATTTCCATTACTATTTTATTAATAATTACAGTATATGTAATTGTATATTTATAACACCTTATTACATTTTTATTGTATTTGGTGTTATCTGATAATTATCTAATGACATTCTGTATTAATATCGTGGATATAAAAGGTAAGTACTATAAATTCCATTTAGAATAATGAGAGTTTTAAAGAGTCATATCCTCCAGTAGGGAGATAACCATGGGCCACATGTGGAACATTTTTTGGGGGTGGGGGCTGGACCCTGTGGCATATGGGATTTTATTTCCCATACCAGGCATTACCCCTGCAATGGAAGTACAGAGTTTTAAGCACTGGACCACCAGATAAGTCCTGTGGAATTCTTAATTTTCTAATAGCCACACTGAAAAAACAAAAAGAAATAGGTAGAATTAATTTTAACAGTATATTTTATTCAATCCCAATAATCAAAACTTTTTCAATGAGATATTTCACTTTTCCACACTAAGCCTCCAAAACCCAGGGCATCCTCCTCTCACAGGGCATCTCAGCGCAGACGGGCAACATTTCAGAGACCCAGCAAGAGCTGCGTGTGGCAAGCATAGTGGACACGGCGGCTCTAGCTGACTAATTATAACTGATAATAATAATTATACAAACCGTTCCTTTCTTTGTATTTATTGCCCTGGTTGCCAGGAAACCCAAAGCCAAATCTGGGGCTCAATTATAGAGATTTTCTCATCCACAGTGCCTCTAAAATTTATTTCTCTGCCTCCTCAATGGATATGAATCTCTTTGTTTTGTGTGTCCTTTTAGAGGAGTTAATTGAATATTGACACAACAAGACAGATAATCACCTCTTTTTCATAACAATGATAATTTATCACTCACAGTGTACCAGGCAGGCGGCCACAAGATTTACATGTATCACACGGTAAAGCGATGCTACCACTGAGACCACAACCCAGGTCTGATTCTAAAGCCTTCATTCTCGATGGCGGAACTCTCATGGTGCCTACAGCAAGGACTGGCACCCCGTGCCATGAACCGCACATACACTTGGTCTTCCGATACTCAGCAGACCCCTGTGGAGCGGTTAAGTCGCTCCCATTGTTAAGTCGCTCCCATTGTACCGGTGAGGATCCAGGCTCAAAGGTCAGGTGCCCGAACGGAGGTCCAGCTGATAAATCTCAGAACCAGCATGTGACCTCAGGCTCTAAGTCCATTCACTTTCCAACTGCTCTCTATTCTACCCCAAGTATGTCAAACCATAATTTTTAAGGGATCCAATCAATCCCTTTTGGAGATCAACACATCACAAAGTGATTCACACGAAAGCGATAATATGAGCTCCTTTCCTGAACCAGTCACTCTCTCCCCCTCCAACCCCAATGCTGGGGACTCACAAACTGGAACAGACAAAATCTCTGACCCTATGAAGTTTGTCATGGAAGAAATGCTAAGTGAAGACAAGGTCACAAAATTATAAATTCTCTGCTGAATTTTGCACGGCAAGTGCTAAGCAAATATTTGCAAATAAACACATCTAGCTAAGGCTAAATGAGTAAAACAAATAAGAAAATACAGTTCAAAGCACTTGAAACTGAGTGGATGCATGCATGTATCACCGCTGCCCGCCACCCACCCAGTTCTCCTAAAATGCCCTGGACACCCTCCATAGTCTTAAAGCGTATCCAAAGGGCAAAATGCCCTCGAGAGGAGACAGCCCACACTCTGCCTCAGCATAAGCGGGTACTCAGCGCCATCAGCTAAATTGCTTCAGTGGCTTGTGGGGGTCACAGGATGAGAACTCGTAGCTGCTTTCTTTAATGTCTGGCAGGGGCTTGTAAATGCGCTTCATCATCTTGGACACATACAGGCTGTTAGCAAACACACCAGCATAAGATGTTCTGGTTTTGTTTGCTGCTGCTGTTTCCACTTTCTCCCCAACACTGGGGCTTGACTCGACACAGGCTTCACTAGGAAATGAGTGTGAGGCTCGGTGCCATTTAAAATCATTAAACTTTTCTGAAGGCAGCAGCTTTCAGCCCAGGTTCTTAATGTTCTCCTCCTGTGGCCACACAAGCAGGCACTCAGAGGAATGATTTACTAAAGCTCATGACTCACGAATCGAAGGGGTGTTGCTGGCACGCCAATGCCCTGTTCTCCGTTGTTCGGAGATTACATCTAATTCTATAAATACCCCAGTCTTAAGCCTAACCTTTACATCACTGGTCCCCAACCTTTCTGGCACCAGGAACTGGTTTCGTGGAAGACATTTTTCCAAGGACCAGTGTGGGGGCGGTGGGGAGGGAATGGTGGCTTCAGGATAATTCAAGCACAGAATATTTACTGTGCACTTTGTTTTTGCTGTTGTTCAATCACTAAGTCATGTCTGACTCTTTGAGACCCCCCGAACTACAGCATGCCAGGCTTCCCTGTCCATTATTTCTCAGAGTTATCTCTCATACTCATGTCCATTGAGTCGGTGATGCCATCCAACCATCTCATCCTCTGTCTTCCCCTTCTCCTCCTGCCCTCAATCTTTCTCAGCATCAGGGTCTTTTCCAATGAGTCGGTTCTTCACATCAGGTGGCCAAAGTATTGGAGCTTCAGCATCAGTCCTTCCAATGAATATTCAGGACTGATTTCCTTTAGGATGGACTGGTTGGATCTCCTTGCTGTCCATGGGACTCAAGAGTCTTCTCCAACACTAAGTTCGAAAGCATCAATTCTTCGGCGCTCAGCCTTCTTTATGGTCCGATGCACTTTACTTCTAATCTAATGCCACCTCTGGTCTATCAGGAGGTACCAGTACACCGCCCGGAAGTTGGTGATCCCTGTTTTAAATGACGTGTCCGTTTTCATGCTATGGTATCCTTAGGTATCCCCTCCAAAGCCAATGGTTTGGAAGGCATTCATCCCCTGAGACTTGGGCATGCGTAAGTCACGGTTTTCACTGGAAGGTTAGATGCGTTCTGTTCACCTAAGTAGCAGTAGTTGCTCTTTAGGCCATTAGGGCTGCAAGGAACAGAAGCCATCTCTAATCAATTCAGTGTCATCAGGACGCAGCGGACCTGCAAATGGACCCTGCCGCAGAAGAGGTTTGAGAGCTGACACAGGGCTCCTCCCGGCTCGGCCTCCTCCTGCCCCCCTTAGCTTGTCCCTCCCAGCCAGTGTCCTCTGAGCCGGGATGTGAAGGTGTGGGTGGGGTTTCCACCAAGTTTTCTTTCTTTCTTTTTCTTTTTTTGAGATGTATTTGCTGTGGATCAGTGTTAAAGTCTTTATTGAATGTGTTACAGTATGGCTTCTGTTCTGTGTTTTGGTTTTTTGGCCACAAGGCACGCGGGACCCCTACTCCCCAAGCAGGGATTGAACCTGCACCCCCTGCATTGTTTTAACCGCTGGACTATCCGGGGACGATCTAGGTTCTGTTTCTTGATATGAGTCCTAATCAGGCTGGGTTCCCTCTATGCAGATGAATCGAACTAAGCTCTCAGGATCCTGTGCAATGTAACTGCTTGTTTTCCAATAAACAATTTTACATAAAGAACCCTGCATAGCTCCAATAATACTGCTAGAAGGCCTGGAGAACCAGGCTCGGGGCCTCAGGGAACAAAGCATGCTGCAGAACTGGTTGTCCCAGGCCACTGCGGACAGCACTCCACCTCTGGACAGCAGACCCCATGGCTTGCCAGCCCCTTCCACTAGCCCCTGAGCCAACCCCCTGACTCCCCAACACAATGCTCCTCCGTGAAGCTTCCCCACCACCTCACCTCCTGGTCCTCAGGCTGGCGTGGGTGCAACTGACGAGTGCAATAGAAGACACAGTCTTGGGGCCAGTGTCTGCCATTTTCAGCTTCTGCAGGGAGAACCCACGTGCGTGCTAAGTCACTCCAGTCGTGTCTGACTTGTGCGACCCCATGGACTATAGCCCGCCAGGCTCCTCTGTCCATGGGATTCTCCAGGCAAGAACACTGGAGTGGGTTGCCATTTCCTCCTCCAGGGGATCTTCCTGGGCCAGGGATGGGACTCACATCTCTTCTGTCTCCTGCATTGGCAGGCAGGTTCTTTACCAAGTGCCACCTGGGAAGCCACACAGAGACTCAGAAAGCAGGAGTCAGACCCGGGGTGGCTGACAACACATTATTACATCTGTTATGTGTCTTCTACCACATCTTCGAGGGACTCCATTTGGGGGCACACCCTAATTCAAACAACTCCAGGAAAATTGGTCCTGGTGATGGATACGTGGGCTTCCCAGGTGATGCTAGTCATAAAGAACCTGCCTGCCAATGCAGGAGACATAAGAGACACAGGTTCGATCCCTGGGTCAGGAAGATCCCCTGGAGGAGGGCACAGCAACCCACTTTAGTCTTCCTGGCCTGGGGAATCCGATCATGGACAGAGGAGCCTGGTGGGCTGCAGTCCATGGGGTCGCAAAGAGTCAGTCCCTATTGAAGTGACTCAGCATGATCACACGACAGATACATGGAATGACTTAGAAGATGTTTTAGGAGATGCTCTGGGGCTAACGGAGGTCAGATACAAGTCAGAAGGCAGGGGGTTCAGAGCATGGAAGCAGCGGTGTCCTGAAATCAGGCTGCGTGGCAAAAGGAACACCTCTTGCCAGATTTAACACTGCAAGGGAGAAGTAAGTGTAAGAGACAATTTTTGGGAAGGGGGCGGAGCGGGGAAGAGTTTGGAAGGGATTACATTACTTTGAAAAAATTTATAGGTTTGTAATGTCTGTATTTTTCCAGCTGCCAGCCTATTTGAAATCTGCACTGTTTGCTACAGAAAACAAACAAACAAAAATTCTACGCAGGGGCCACTGTCATTATAAAATTCTGTTATTGTTTGCAAATATCTTGCATTTGGATGAAAAGGTTACTAGCTTATCTGCTTCCGAATAAATTTCAGTTTTTTTTTTTTTTTTACTTGAAACTATGCCTTTCTTGAAGTATGCAAGCCAGGTTCAATCAACTCATATCAAACATATTGTATCTGGATTTTCTCGGCAGTGTGTCTGAGTGACAGTAGCAAGCCTTTGAAGCCCGAGCCGCACAGCTCTGCAGAGCCCGACCAAGAAACAGGGGCCCAGGGCCTGAGGATAGAAGGGTCGGAGATGGGAAATGGGGAACAAAGCTACACTCATGAAGATTCTAACCTGTAAATCTGAAGGCCAAGGAACTATTATAGGAGCTCAATATTAATAGAAGCTAAAACTGCAGTCAAGAGAAGGGGCTAAAAATCAAGCTCCAGTAAGGACCAAGCAACCACAGGCTAAGCCCCAAATTGAGTGGATGTGCACGGAAACTTCTTTCTCCTCTGGGCTTCACGAGAGCTCCCAGTGGCTTGACTGTGATGCCGGGTGAAATAAACACCCTACACTGGGGTTAAAAACGTGACTTTTACTCTCTCAATCCCTCGCCTCTAGCCACCGTGGTTAACTCTACAGATAACAGGAGGCGTCCTCTGGGCTCAACAGAATTAAGCATGAATTCTTACTTACTAGTTGGCATCCTAGACATGAGCCAATTCTTAGGAAAGACTGAAAAGAAGGTTAATACAGTCTTCTGGCCATTTTCCAGTCCTGAAGTTGTAAAATCAACACAGCTGAACTTGCAAACAAGAGCTCCCATTCTTTTACACGCTACCATCTCCGGGCACTAACCTTTGATATTTCAGACTTGGCTGGAAATTAGTTAATTGTGAGGCCTCCTCACATTACTTGGAACAAGAACGTGTTTTGGAAATAATGTCTGAAAATACCTTTAGGGTAGCACATGGAATCGTCAGGTTATTAAGATGTGTTTATCGTGCATTTAATGAGTGGCAGTTTGACGTGAATCTGACCGTGTGTTATTCTCACTCCAGAAAAACAGACTCCTAGTATTCAATCATGATAATGGAGGGAGATGGTGGGGGCTGAATGGGTATTTGGAAACTATCAAGTGAGTTAAAGCGCACGTTTAAGCTTAAGCTTTAATATACCTATGTGTCCCAGTGAAAGTTTGAATCTGGACTTACAGAAGAAACAGCATCTCTGGGTGCAGACAAAGATTTAATATACGTGTATGATTGGCTATCGGTCTCCCAGGAGGCTCAGTGGTAGAGTCAGCCTGCCAGTGCAGGAGACGTGGGTTCGATCCCTGGGTCGGGAAGATCCCCTGGAGGAAGAAATGTATTCCAGTATTTTTGCCTGGAAAATCCCGTGGACAGAGGAGCCTGGCAGGCTAGAGTCCATGGAGTCGCCAACAGTCAGACACAGCTGAGCGAATAACCATACACACACATGAACTGGCTCTCACACACAAGCGTGGCTGTCATACGCAGGACTGGCCGTCACACGCACAACCAGCTCTTCCTCCTTAGCATTCGAAATGGGTTCTGAACACAAATAAGACCTAGATAATGGGTAATACAGAAGTTAACTTTGCTTCGCCCAGCGAAAATATTAGTTGCTCAGTCACTCTTCTCAACCCGATGGACTGTAGCCCGCCAGGCTCCTCTGTCCATGGGATTGTCCAGGCAAGAATGCTGGAGTGGGTTGCCATGCCCTCCTCCATCCCCTTCTCCAGGGGATCTTCCTGATCCAGGGATTGAACCCGGGTCTCTTGCATTGCAGGCAGACTCTTTACCACCTGAGCAACCAGGGAAGACCTCTATATTGCCAGTGGGATTTTCAGAGGGAAAGTGACATGCATCCCTTCCAGACAAGGCAGAGATGGGATGTGGACTGTTTATTACAGCACAGCTGGTCATGTCCTCACTGATACAGAAATCACATGGAAGCAGGTTGTAAGACCAAATGAAGCCTACACTGTGTAACAGGTTGTTTACTAACTATGTTGCCTTGTTCTACAGGTGTTCAGTGAGAGGCTGAATTTGGAACGTATAGTAGAAATTCTTGACCTGGGTGAGTAGATTTGGTTACTTCAAGGGGAAGAAAGGCACGTTAGGGCCTTACCTTTAACAGTACCTAAAAATAAATGACTTTAAAACTTAGAAATCTTGAGTTATAAATTATATACATACATTGCTTTCAGATAGCAAAGAGTTTTCTCAGTTTAATGTTAACATTTATAAATCATATAATGCCATTTATAAAACCAAAACAGAAACAGCTGGGGAAAATATCAACACCATTATGACAAAATGTCAATATCCTTACTGCATGAGTGGCTTCACCAAGTATCTAAGAAAAATGTATGTTTCTAACAGATACATTGACATGTCTGACTCTTTGGGACCCACAGAATGTAGCCTGCCAGGCTCTTCTGTCCATGGAATTTTCCAGGCAAGAATATTGGAGTGGGTTGCCATTGCCCACCTCCAAGGGCTCTCTTCCTGGCCCAGGGATTGAACCCATGTCTCTTGCATCTCCAGCATTGGCAGGTATATTCTTTGCCACCTGGAAGGCACATTGCCAAGAGATAGGTACAAAAGAGATATAAAGCCACAAAAAGCTCACAAAAACAGTTGCAAACATCTTTGATAAGCCATTTTTACTCTATGGTCAAAAAAAGAAAAACAAACCCTGAAAACAACTGATATACAAAGCTGGGGAAGCCACAGCAAAATAAGCACGCCTCTTTTACAAAGCTGGTAGAAGCAAACACTGATAAAGTCTTTCTGGATGGACATTCATAACACATACTCACTAGTACAATATTCACTTGTGATCTTGTCATTCCAGTTCTAAGAATTTATATCGAAGAAACAAATATGTACACCATGATGTATATACAAACATTATTTACGATACTGAAAAATTGATACAAACATCTATCAGTCAGAGTATAGTACATTACAGGACAACCATGATGTGAAATACTATGGGGTCATTAAAATCCATGCATGGAAATTATATTTAATGGCATAGGAAATGCTTCATGAAGTAATGTCAAGTTAAGAAGCCGTATACTGTACATAGGTATACTTTGTATATGTGTGTGTGGTATGCTCAGCCATGTCTGACTCTTTGCAACCCCACGGACTACAGCCCACCGGGCTCCTCTGCCCATGGGATTTTCCAGACAAAAATACTGGAGTGGGCTGCCATTTCCTCCTCCAGGAGATCTTCTCGATCCAAGGATGGAACTGGTGTCACCTGTGTCTCCTGCATTGGCAGGCGGATTCTTCACCATCACACCACCTGGAAAGCCATATTTTGCATATGTGTGTGTGCATGTATATACATGTGTGTATACACATGGCATCACCTGGCAGAGGGGATCTCAGCCTCTACTTTATTCCCTGGCTTCCTGGACTGAATCTCTCTCTACTCTCCCGGCCTCCTTTGCTGGTTCCGTGGGAACCCCTTAGCTGGCAAATGTTGGAGTGCTACAGGTCTGCCCTCAGATGCATCTTTGTTTACACCCACTTTCCAGACGATTCCACCCATTTGCATGGGTTTAAACAGCATCTCTGCACGGATATAGTATCCGAATACATGTCTCCACACCTGGGCTCCTATCAGACTCACGCCTGTCAACATGTCCATAAGAGCACCTTCACTTGGCTATCTGACAAACTTCACATGCCCAAAACAGAACCCTTGATTTCAGCGGCATCCTTAAAGGAAAATTAGACACAACGAAACCAGTGAAAGCTTGCTCTATCTGTAATCTCTTCCTTTTGGGGAAACAGCAACCCTATTCTTCCAATCATTTGAGCCAAAAGATTGGCATTCACTGTTAACACCGCTGTTTTCCTTAACCCCCACTTCCAAGCTTTTAGCAAAATCTCCCAGTTCTGCCTGCAGGATAATATCCATCATCAAACTACTTCACAACGCCTCCACTGGTACCATTCTGGTCTCAAGCTGCCAGCACCTCACAGCTGGATCTATTGCAAGATCATCTCTGCCGGGCTCCCCCTGGGTCCTTTCAACTCAACACAACAAGGTCACCCCTCTCCTCAAAACCCTCCGCTCTTCCCATTTCGCTTGGAGGAAGATCCGAGTCCCACAGTGGCCTGGACCGCTGGTCAGGGTGTGGGCTCTGCCCACGCTCTCTACCCATGCCTCCCACACTCTCCCGCCTGCTCAGCACGCTCCAGCCACGCCAGCTTCCTTGTCAGCTTCCAACAGCCACACACGGTCCTGCCCCAGGGCCTCGGTCCTATCTGTTCCCTCACTGCAACACTCTCCAGTATCTTCAGGGCTTGCTCCAGTTTGCCCAAATGCAGCCTTCTCAGTGAGGTTTTACCTGAATTCCAGATATCTAATAGCAACATCCTATTATGCCTCTTGCCCTGCTTCGAGTTTCTAGGTAGCAAAAATCTCTCTGTCATATTGCCTATTTACTTGCCATCTGTTTACTGTCTTTTTTCCTCCACCGGAGTGTATGCTCCATGAGATCAGAGACCCTGTATTCCCAGTGCCTGAAAGTGCCTGGCATATAAAAGGAGCAGCCCAATATTCCTTGCATACATTTTAAAAAGGTTACAAGTGGTAAAAAAAAAAAATCCTTACCTTAAAAAAAAAGGTTATTACGAATCAATGTAAAACAAATGGGTTTCTCATCCTTGCTTGAAAGTGAAAGTGAAGTTTCTCAGTCTTGTCTGACTCTTTGTGACCCCATGGACTGTAGCCTACCAGGCTCCTCAGTCCATGGAATTTTCTAGGCAAGTGTACTGGAGTGGGTTGCCATTTCCTTCTCCAGGGGACCTTCCTGACCCAGGGATTGAACCCTGGTCTCCTAAATTGCAGGCAGATGCTTTACCGTCTGAGCCACCAGGGAAACCACATCCTTGCTTAAAAACCCAGCAAAAGTTTTGCTGTTCAGTCGCCCGGTCGTGTCCGACTCTTTGTGACCCCATGGACTGCAGCCCGCCAGGCTTCCCCGTCCTTTGCTGTCTCCCGGAGTTTGCTCAAACTCATGCCCACTGAGTCAGTGATGCCATCCAACCATCTCATCCCCTGTCGCCCTCTTCTCCAGTCTTCAATCTCTCCCAGCATCAGTAAGAGCAACGCACCTTTCCCTTTCAAGTTAAATTTCCAACAGTGAAACGTCCCCAGGAAGTCACAGTGAACAGAACTGTGGAAAACATGTCAAAGGTTCCTGACAGAGTTAAAGACACGCACCCATGAGGAATGGAGCTACTATCTGCTGAATGTCGCAAAAGTTCAAGGAATTTGCCTTCAAAGTTTTTTTTTTTTTCGGACAAAGACGCCTCTGAGCTCACATTCTTTTCTATGGGGGATAAGGATGCTTTGCAAGAATGGGCACTCATTTAGAGGCAGAATCAGCGCAGGGCTTCTTGGGGACAGAGAGACACTGGCAGCAAGAGAGAGTCTGAGCACAGAGGGGCTACTGTGGGGAAAGGCGGGCGCTACTGAGCCCAGCGAGGAGAAGGACATCGTCTCACTTAGCCTGTTTCTGGTCCTGATGGTCAGCCCTCGGGACCGTCAGACCTCAGGACACTGGCGATGCCACGCAGACCCAGGCAGAGGTATCACTCGAGCTGATTTCTCTTTAATTTCGTAAACCTATACCGTCAGGAAGATCCCCTGGAGAAGGAAATGGCAGCCCACTCCAGCCTTCTCGCCTGGGAAATCCCACAGACAGAGGAGCCTGGCGGGCTGCAGTCCATTGGATTGCAAGAGTCAGACATGACTGAGGGACTAACTATACCATCACAAAGGCTGGAAAACATTGAAAGGCTTAATGGCAAGTATACTTAGAGTCTGGGCTTTCTGTCTTCCTGAGGGTTTCTTTTTTCTCCTGCTTAATAAAGCACTTAATGTACTGTTATACTATTTTTCTCCTTCTGGTTTGTCCTATAAGATGTCTCCGTTTCTTGTAACACCAGCGATCAGGCCTGTCCCTGTTCCTAACTATACTCAGGGAGAAATGATACCCAGGAAGGGAGTAAACCCCTTGTCTAATGACATAAATCTGACCAAGGTCAGGACTGGGACTAGGA
This sequence comes from Muntiacus reevesi, assembly GCF_963930625.1. Lineage (NCBI taxonomy): Eukaryota > Metazoa > Chordata > Mammalia > Artiodactyla > Cervidae > Muntiacus > Muntiacus reevesi. The sequence goes on from NC_089251.1 coordinate 163,131,241, forward strand.
GCCAGCTTCACTGGTGTGACATCTCCAGTTCTCCATCTAGTAACTTCAGCACGGCCTCATTCAAAACACAGCAAATCAACAACAACAAAAAATCCACATAGAAAACTAACTGAAAATGTATGACTGACTCTTAATTATGAACTGAAAACTGCACGCATCCCCTTCATACGTATTTATTGCTGCCTATTATGTGCCAGGCAGCCTGCTGATGAGAATGAATAATGAGGAAGGCAAACACAATCCTCGTTCCAAGGAGCTTGCAGTTGAGTGAAGAGGACAGACAATTAAAAGTGCAATTAAAAACAAAGTCCAACAGTGTTCCTGTAGGGCAAGGACGAGGCACAACAGCAGCAAGACAGAGTAACTGAAACAGCGTGTGAAACGAACACAATACTGTAAATCAACTATACTTCAACAAAAACTGGGGGAAAAAATCTGAATAGCATGTGTGGGGTCAACAGTCAGGCGATGGGAGGTACCTAGACTTCGGAGGTCATCAGTGAAGACAGATGTCAAATTATCATGCTGTACTCCTGAAACTTACATAACAGAAATGTGTATATGTGAGAGAGGGGAAGAGAGAGGGGCATGCGCGCTTGTGTGTGTGTGTGTGTGTGTGTGAGGGCAGCAGGCGAAGGAAAAACCTTACTCCAAGCAGACACTGGTTTCCTCTCTGTCTGCTGTGTCTCCATCCTTCCAGTCTCTCTAGGACACGGCCAGGCACCCTTGACCTCTCTGGCTCCTTCACCTCTCATACCCGAGCAGCCATCCCTTTCCAGCCGTCTGATGCTCATGATCCTCGAGGCTGTCCCCCTCTGCATTCCTGACACCCTCTCGTCCATCTCACCCCAACTCCTGGCGGAGTCTCCCAGCGCTTCTCCCTGCATTCAGTCTTGCTCTCTTCAATTCCCTTCCTCTGCCAATTGACCTGCCTAAAAAGCAACTCTGACCCTGTGAGTCCTCTGCTGAAAACCTGTGAAAGCCTGTGGCTCCCCATGGGCTAAGTGAAATTGAAAGTCAATCAGTCGTGTCCGACTCTTTGCGACCCCATGGACTGTACAGAATTCTCCAGGCCAGAATACTGCAGTGGGTAGCCTTTCCCTTCTCCAGGGGAATCTTCCCAACCCAGGGATTGAACTCAGGTCTCCCACATTGCAGGTGGATTCTTTACCAGCTGAGCCACAAAGGAAGCCCCCATGGGCTAAGGGTAAAGTTCAAGTTCACCAAAAGGACCCCAGAGCCTCCATAAGTTGGCCCAACCTGCATTTCCAATGTCTTCCCTTGCCTCTGCAGTCCATGAAAAAGTGAAAGTGAAGTCGCTCAGTCGTGTCTGACTCTTTGTAACACCATGGACTACAGCCTACCAGGCTCCTCTGTCCATGGGATTTATTGGCAAGAATACTGAAGTGGGTTGCCATTTTCTTCTCCAGAGGATCTTCCTGACCCAGGGATCAAACTCGGGTCTCCCGCATTATAGTCAGATGCTTTACCATCTGAGCCACCAGGGGGGTCACAGTCCACGGGGTCACGAAGAGTCAGACACAGCTGAGCAACTGGACAGCCCTTGCCTCTGCCTCTGCCTCACTCTGCACGCCCGCAGCTCCTGCTTCCGGGGAGTGGAGCAGGCTCTCTAAGGCTCCTGGTCCTGCAGGTGTCTCTGTGACTGTCACCCTGCCGCCCGCCCTTCCCCCTTGCCGAGGCTCCTATCCTCTGACTCCCTTCAGGCATTCTCTTTTTTTTTTTTTTTTCAGGCATTCTCTTGTAAGAAACCTTCCCCAGTGCTCCCGCGCACAGCCCTTGGGTGACCGAAGCTTCTCCAAGTACACATGGTACCTTGAGTGTGCGCCCTCCCGGGCTAAGTGGCTTCAGTCGTGTCTGATTGTGTGTGACCCTATAGACTGTATCCTGCCAGGCTCCTCTGTCCACGGGATTCTCCAGGCAAGAATGCTGGAGTGGGTTGCCATGTCCTCCTCCAGGGGATCTTCCCCTCCCATGTCTCTTACCTCTTCTGCATTGGCAGGTGGGTTCTTTATCACTGGGACATTTACCACCTGGGAAGACCCACGGGACCACATCCTAAAAGTTACATACATACTCCATGTTAAATTATAAGCATTTGTCTATGGCTCTGTTCCCCTTCCCAGCAGGTGACAAGTATTGCTTCACCCATCTTTGCAAGCCTAGCACCTTGCACAGTCCTAATCCGTAACAAGACGTCAATGCATGCTTGTTTAATGAGAGTGGTCATTGCGGGACCTACATTGGGTAACTCTCAACCCAGCAATTGAAAGTGGCCATTATTATATGTGGAAATAAAATAACGGAGTTCTGCTTTCCCACCAAAGTGGACTCCCCAAAAAGAATAATTGATTTGAGCTTCCTGAAAATTACTGGTTTGGATTTTGACAGATAACACTAATATCTAAACGTTCCTGTATTTTCAAAATACAATGGTCCACACTGTTTGGTTCCTAAAGAAATATAAAATCATTGCATCTTCTGGTGACTTATTTTAAGTGTTACAAAAGACCGCAGCACTAGTCCTGAGTCACAGGACGAGTTTGCTTCTAGAAGAGTCTGGGGGAAACACACTGGGAGGAGGCCAGCTCATGGGCAGGGTTCTGTGGATGGCATGGCCTGCTGACGTCACCATTTAAAATAATAGCTGACCACAGCGGCATGCATTTACCTTGAAATACCTGTGCTCCTTCCTCCTGAAAGATTGGCCTGTCTTCAAAATCAGTTACTATTCTGCAAACACGGATGGGAGATTTAAGGAGGTGTCTGGAAGGAGAGAAGCCTCAGGAGTGTTGGGATAGAAAAGAGAGGTGAGCCAGATTTTATCGATGATTACCACCTACGGATAATCTACCTGCCTGCAGGCAAGCTCAGCTGCGCCTGACTCTCTGCGACCCCAAGGACTGTAGCCCGACAGGCTCCTCTTGTCCACGGAACTTTCCATCCAAGAGTACTGGAGTGGATGGCCATTTCGTCCTCCAGGGGATCTTCCCAACCCAGGGATCAAACACCACGTCTCTTGCATCTCCTGCCATGGCAAGCAGATTCTTTACCACTGGGGCCACCTATAAATGAAAACGGACTGTACTTCTCTAACTGCTTATAATCCTAACTCTGAACTTCAAATTACAAACTACTGTGACAAAGTTTGTGGAGTCTTTTTTTTTTTTTTTTTTGAGGGTGGGGGAAAGGAAAGTAAGCATTCTGTCATGAAAACCACTAGCCCATCCCTACAAAGGCAAACATATACCCCACTTCTCTTAATATAGTACATGGGCTTTAGTTTTAGCACAGAGAGCATTGGGAGGATTTTCTTTCCCAGTTGTGTTTATTTATAATATGGGTGTGGAGCAAAATATCAGATCACAACAGGTTATATACTTCCATGCAAGCCTTTCCTTTCTGCCCAGAGCTATTTCTACATTCCTTCTTAACCTCAAATGTAAAAAGTGTATCTTGTCAAACTGTGATAAATTGTTACCTGCGTGGCGAAGAACTTGCTAACTAGAAGTAACTCCAGTCTTCCCAAAGTACATCCTTTATGTAACAAAGTGAATCTACTCTTTGTATGTGTACAACCTTGAAAAAAATAAAAGGGAGGGAGCTCAGCAAAAGAGCTGGATTATTCCCCCAAAGGCTTGAATATACTTTTAGAAACATTTTTAAATGAAATTTTGCTCTTTAAAAAAAATCAAATGGTATAGTTTGATGCAGAACTCATCTAAAAATAGGTGTTTGGTAAAAAAGCTTTCTGCCCATAACACTAGGGTTGTGTGTTTATATATTTGTGTGTATTTGCCTGTGTGCTGTACTGCATGGGTAAAAAATGGTAACTTAGGCTGGAAAGAAAAATTTTTTTTTAATTAAAAAAAAAAGGCCTTTGGTAAAGTTCTTCCAGGAAACCTAAAATCTTAATGTTTGTTGAAATGCTTTCAAGAACTTATATACATAGTACATAATCATTTTGTTCATAAATGTGAAACTTCAAAGAGTATGCAAATGTAACCAAAATGAATCTGACCTTTTATATCTAGAATAAAAGCATTTTAAAATGTTTTGTGAAACCATAATATGTATTTTCTTGCACTTACTGGTTACCTTGTGCTTTGGATCTAACTCTGATTTCTGGATTTTCCCTTGCTGTTTTCTTCCTACCTACCTAGAGTTTTTCTTTGTGGTGGGATGGTCCTTTTGTTTTAAGGGAAGGAGGTAAACACCAAGGTAAATGCTTGTGCTGTCATAATACTATGAGGTGAGTGAGTGACGAGGCATTTCCAGTATAATTTTGACTATCATGAACTTATTTGTTGGTTACTTTGGGCTAGATCATTACATTACAAAAATAAGTATTTCATGTGATTTTGGTAGTATATTTTTTACAAACAAAATGCAGAAATAAATAAAGGGCAAAAGATGGAGGAGTTATGGATATACCACTGCAGGTATAATTACCGTGTGACTGGAAACTCTACTTGCCTCACAGAAAGAATAGACCGTGATGACCGACAAAGTGCCTCCCTGGGTTACTTAGTCCTGTATCTGTGAATCAACTTCCTTCCTGAAATAGTGATGTAATCGGCTAGAATACCATCACCAGAAGCAACTGTAAATGTATTTCTTAGATTTAGCTCTTCATTTTTGCAATCTGGAAAACATAAGTAAACTGCACTTATTTATCCTCAAACTATTAGGCAATAACTATTCAACCCATTAAGGTAAAAAGCTGGAAATAATATGAAATTTTAAGAGGTCTGGATTTCTAACAAGTAAGAAGGTAGATGAAACTCTGAGGTAGTTTCAACACGTGACATTGAACCCTCTCTCTTACTGACTAGAAAAAATAATGGTGATGGAAGCCGATCGGTTTCTGCCCAACAGTCTGTAACTGCCTCCATGGGAAACCAATCTAACAACGAGGGGATTATGTGCATGTGTAACTGACTGACTTTGGTGTGCAGCGGGAACTAGCACGACATTGTAAATCACTTATCCTACAATAAAAATTAAAAACGAAGCAAAAAGGAAGTGGTTTCATTGAGACATGAACGAAAATTATAATATCCTATTATTTGATCTACGGGCTTCCCTGGTGGCTCAGACGGTAAAGAATCTATCTGCAATGCAGGAGACCTGGGTTCGATCCCTGGGTCGGGAAGATCCCCTGGAGGAGGGCATGGCAACCCACTCCAGTATTCTTGCCTGGAGAATCCCCATGGACAGAGGAGCCTGGCGGGCTACCGTCCATGGGGTCAATAGCATTCGTGTATTAGAAATACCGACACACGTTGTCGCCTTCCCCTGTAGATACTGATCAGTGTGTTGATCCAGGTATAAGAAATCTTTCGCCTCCTTTGCAGGTTTTACAAAGTAAGACACGGTTTGACTATAGACCAGTCCAATAAAATTCTTCCTTTGCTTTGGGAAACGTATTTCTGAGACATCTGATAGTACATCTAGCTTTAATAATTGCTCACACGCATGCTTAAGGTCACAGAAAGTTCTGATATTCAAAACATACTGATAGTTACATTGACCCAAACAGGCAAAGTGGTCGATAGCAAATAGTTCATGGCAGATCTCTCTAATCAGGAGGACAGAAGCAGTCCTCCAGTGGCAGTTTTTTGCAACAAAGAGAATTAGCTGTCTTCAATTCGCTTACCAAAATGGGGGAAGGCCAACTCCTTGTCAAATATATTTTAAAAAGCCTTTTTTATTTATGAGCAAAACCTTCCCTTTAATAACACAGGGGGAAAAATGTGTCAAAATAGAGGTATTAAAACAAAAATCTACAAAGAAACAGGAGTGAGCACACATCGGGAGAAAATCTTGACAATATTACCCTCAAAAAGCCATATGGAAGGGTGGTCTAGTGAGGATAAAAGCAGAACAAATGATGTCTCGATAAGCAATCCATGTGGGCAACTGCTCAAGGTGTGATGATGAAAGAGAGAACAAATGTGCAAGGGTGTTAGGGGAGCAGAACAAAGCGATCACTCATAAATGGCTTCAAAGAAAGCAAACGGGAGACTTTCTAAAGAAACAGGAAAAGGAAAAACAAGCTATTATAATTTGCTACTCCTTCTAATTCTAATGAAAATGTCTTTCAGTTTCTCTGTAGAGAAGAGGTGTGTCAGAAGCAAAGCTGGAAGACGAGAAGGAAGCTGAGGAAATAAATTATGACTGGGGAAAAAAGACTTAGGAAAGATGGGGTGGCCTCTGACTTGACTCCTCACAAAGCCTCTTTAAAACGGCTGGGGGCAAAGTGATGCTAAGTAATACAACACGACAAATAATTAGAGATATATCAGATTCCAAAACCAAGCTAGCAAATGGAAACAAAAGTTAGGGTCAATACTGACCCAGCAAACTGACCGTATTTAGGTGGATGTCCTTTCTCAACTTCAAGAGCCGATTATAAAGCAACCAGGGACTTTCCTGGTGGTCCAGGGGTTATGAAGCTGCTCTGCAATGCAGGGGACACATGTTCAATCCATGCTCGGGGAAGATCCTACATGCTGCGGACCAACCAAGCCTGAGTGCCATTACTAAAGCTGCTAAGCTCTAGAGCCCGGGAACCACAGGGAAGAGTAGCCCCCGCTGGCTGCAACTAGAGAAAGCCTGGGCATAGCGGTCCAGACCCAGCACAGCCAAAGATAAATAAATAATGTATCTTTAAAAACTGAAAATATTTACAAAATAAGGAAAGTTGGTGAATCGCTTCAGCATTTGCTTGGTCTGTTCTTTTCTACATAGCTCGCATTTCTCAAATAACATAACATGATGAACTAACTATACTCAGTGACACAGTGGAGAATGTGGAGAGCTAGAATCAGGGCAGCTTGCACACAGGACACATGAGCTACTAGTTTAAAATGAATGGTCTTTAACAACCGTTTGCAGAATTAATAGAAATAGGGCCTCTTGCTTAAGGGATGCTCTTGATTAAGGGATGCATAATAATGAACCACCCTTATGGCAGAAAGTGAAGAACTAAAAAGTCTCTTGATGAAAGTGAAAGAGGAGAGTGAAAAAGTTGGCTTAAAGCTCAACATTCAGAAAACTAAGATCATGGCATCAGGACCCATCACTTCATGGAAAATAGATGGGGAAACAGTGGAAACAGTGGCAGACTTTATTTTGGGGGGCTCCGAAATCACTGCAGATGGTGATTGCAGCCATGAAATTAAAAGATGCTTACTCCTTGGAAGGAAAGTTATGACCAACCTAAATAGCATATTAAAAAACAGACATTACTTTGCCAACAAAGATCCGTCTAGTCAAGGCTATGGTTTTTCCAATGGTCATGTAAGGATGTGAGAGTTGGACTGTGAAGAGAGCTGAGCGCCAAAGAATTATTGCTTTTGAACTGTGGTGTTGGAGAAGACTCTTGAGAGTCCCTTGGACCGCAAGGAGATTCAACCAGTTCATCCTAAAGGAGATCAGTCCTGGGTGTTCATTGGAAGGACTGATGCTGAAGCTGAAGCTCCAATACTTTGGCCACCTCATGCAAAGAGTTGACTCATCGGAAAAGACCCTGATGCTGGGAGGGATTGGGGGCAGGAGAAGAAGGGGACGACAGAGGATGAGATGGCTGGATGGCATCACCGACTCGCTGGACATGAGTTTGAGTAAACTCTGAGAGTTGGTGATGGACAGGCAGGCCTGGCGTGCTGCGGTTCATGGGGTCTCAAAGAGTCGGACACGACTGAGAGACAACTGAACTGAATAATGAATGAACCAGGGCTTTGTCTTCCTTCTCTGGACCATACCTGGGGGACACAGTAGGGTCTTCTCTAAGATGTCCCATTTTCTTGGGATGCTGCTGAGGGACTTGGGAAGTCCTGAAGCACCAGGCAATGCTGGGTCTGGGAACAGGGGCGCTGGCTGCAGAAATCTGGAGGACTGTCATCTAGAAGAGGGAGGGAGTGATGACCAGCCCAGCATAACTGTCATTGAAATCACTTGTTGATCACCTTTAGGAGTAGGGTGCTGCGATTGTTTAAATGCCCACTTTTCTAAATCCAGTTTTGTCTACTTGTTTCTGGACTTCCTCGGTGGCTCAGTGGTAAAGAATCTGCCTATCAATGGAGGAGAAACGAGTTCGATCCCTGGGTTAGGAAGAGTCCCTTGAGAAGGAAACGGCAACCCACGCTAGTATACTTGCCTGGGAAATCCCATGGACAGAGGAGCCTGGCAGGCTACAATCCATGGGGTCGCAGAAGAGGTGGACATGACTTAGCGACTAAACAACAACATACTTGTTTCTACATTTGTAAGACAGACGAACAACAACTACCAGTAATCTATTCAAAAGAGAAATTTCCAAGGTCTGACCTTCTGGGAATTCAGCTCTAGTCTTCTCCATTTATCAGCATTTAAATTGACAGTCGCTGATAAGGACAACTTAATGCTTGACCAGCGGTATAAATTGCTACTTTCAGTCTTTTGTTTACGTAACCACAAAAGCACACAATGTCTTTGTTCTTGTTGCTTATTTCACAGATCCATATAATCCACTTTTTAAAATTAAAAGACGTCTTAGTGATGGGCAGAAAAAATAAACTCAGTACGATGTGTAGTGTAACTTTTTCTTATAAAGCAATCTATACACACACACACATAGATACATACATATATATGTCATATGGGTCAAATTACTAAATGGGATAAAATTTTTAGAACTTGGATTTTTTTCTGATTAGTAAGCACATTAACTAGTCTTAGAGTATTAATTTTACTGTATTTATATGAACTTGAAAGTGAAAGTAAAAGGGTTATTCACTCAGTCATGTCCAACCCTTTGCAACCCCATGGACTGTAGTCCACCACACTCCTCTGCCCATGGAATTCTTTAAGCAAGAATATTGGCATGGGTTACCATTTCCTTCTCCAGGGGATTATCTCCCCAGTAGTACATAACATGAAGCATACAGAGCACATAAATACTCATAGCTAAGGGCATATAAATGCCCCTTTAAACTGCAATCAATATACCCTACAGTAAGCTACTTCTTGCCATTTAAATCCGAGTTAATAACAAAAATGTTTTGTGTGGCTTTCAAAATAGATGGGGGAAAAAAAAACTGTGGCAGATTTTATTTTCTTGGGCTCCAAAATCACTGCAGATGGTGACTACAGTCATGAAATTAAAAGCTGCTTGCTCCTTGGAAGTTATGGCAAAGTTACGGCAAACCTAGACAGCATACTAAAAAGCAAAGATATTGCTTTGCTGACAAAGGTCCCTATAGTCAAAGCTATGGTTTTTCCTGTAGTCATGTATGTTGGATGTGAGAGTTGGACCATAAAGAAGGCTGAGCGCTGAAGAACTGATGCTTTCAAAATGTGGTGGTAGAGAAGGCTCTCGAAAGTCCCTTGGACAGCAAGGAGAGCAAACCAGTCCATCCTAAACCAACTCTGAATATTCATTGGAAGGACTGATGCTAAAGCTGAAGCTCCAATACTTTGGCCACCTGATGCAAAGAGTCAACTCACTGCAAAACATCCTGATGCTGGGAGAGATTGAGGGCAGGAGAGAAGGGGGCAGCAGAGGATGAGATGGCTGGATGGCATCATTGACTCAACGGACGTTGGTTTGAGCGAACTCGGGAAGATGGCGAAGGACAGGGAAGCCTGGCGTGCTGCACTCCATACAGTTGCAAAGAGTTGGACACGACTGAGGGACAATATGTCTTTCTAGGAACACAGGTACAGCATAAAACAAGGTAAATTTGTAGCAGGAAGATGACATGCCCACAGTGGGCATGTTAAGGCAGAACTGATAATATTGGTTTTTCCTGGCTGTGAAATGTCTCTGCTCAGAAATACAGGCGTTGGAGCTCTTTGCCCATCTCTTCCCACCAAGCCTGTCACAGTCTCTTCACACATCCTCAGCAAAAGGATGTAAAAACAGAGAGATGCAGGGGGCTGCCCTCCTCCGAAACATCGCCTACTCTGGCCAGTTTCGAAACTGGGCATTCAGGGTCTGGAGCATCAGGGCTCCTGGAAAGGGAAAAACCCACTCACTGAAAATTCCGTTTCTTCCCTTCCATACAGATGGTCAACCCAGCCACCCCGTTGTGTTCCGCCGCTGAGCCAGCTGCTGGGCCGAGGGGACCTAACCCGCTCCCCATCTCCACCCCCGGGAGGGCGGGCCACGCGCCGGCAGACCCGAGCCCAGCTTGGAGGCGGAGGGGTCCCCTACCTTGGCTCCGCGCATCCTTCCCCGGGGCGGGTCCCGGCTCCCGCCGCGCGGGCAGTGGCCGCGAGGCCGCCGCCGCCGCCCCGTGACTTTGCCGGAATGCAGGCAGCTGCCGACTTGGCCAGCATCTCCAGTTTTCCTATCAGAGGCATAAATCGTCCACAGCAATTGGCCAGGCGCCCGCACCAGCTCCCATCCCCGCCTTGGAATCCTCTCCCTTGCAGCCCGAGCCTGCAGCCTAAGGGAATGAGCTGGGCTGGTGGAGCCTCTGAGCAGAAAACCTGCGACAGGTTTGGTGGACCGGGGGACCCCCACCTGGGGGCGCGGGCGGCAGCCCCCGCGGCTGAACAGGCTGGGGTCTGCCGTCCCCTGCCGGCCGCTGTCGGAGTCCGCTTCTGTTTGGCTCCGAAGTGTTTCCCGGCCGAGTAGAGCGCTTCAAAGGCCCGGCTGAGAAGAAAGGTTGTTTGCGCTTCTGTGGCTTGGAGTGAAGTCTGAACTGCGTCAGAGCTATTGCCCCCGAGGCGCTGGGATCACCCAAGGGGAGGCAGTTTCGGTGTTTCTGGAAACGCCAAGCTCTTGCAGGAAGCCAACGTTCCACATTTAAGCATGTAACATAATCTGTTTTATCTCCTCTGGCTTGCCCGTCTCTCCAGATAAGCAAGACTCTGCAGAACCCGGCTCAAAAAGGAGCTTTGAGAAGAAAGCTTTCGATGGCCTGATTCTTTGCCTGCCTAGTTGTTGACTGCAACAAAAGCTGACCCCTTTAAAGGCCTTTATGGATCAATAATGAAGAGAGACCAGAAAGAGAAGCTTTCATTCAATTTCATTTATTTGAGCACCAATACACCCTCTGCTGGTTTGGGGATATACAAGGGAAATGCAATGTGCAGTGCGTGTCCTGGAATTTAACCTCTGCTTGGTGATGTTCATTCTAAAAACAAAGCAAACAGAACTCTGCACAATTAGGCAGCAAGCTCAGTACAAGAAACTGAAATGTGCAAACCCAGGCAGATGTCCTCTGGGCAGCACCACCACCCACCCCCTACCCACCCCACCCAGTCCAGCCAGCACACTTCTGTTCTTTCTAACAGCGCTTGGCTTGGCCTCAGTGCTGGGACTTCCAGGGTGATCACAGTTCCACAAAAGCAGTAGGTGCTCAATAAACGCTCGTTCTGAGCACTGGAGTGAATGTGGCAACGATAGGAAGCTGGAGGGCTGAAGGGCTTGGCCCTGGCATTCGATACCCCGTCCAGCCTCACCAGTTGTGTGACCCTGGGGCAGTTAACTGAACCTCTCCTTCTGTGTCAGTAAGATGTGAATGATAACAAATTCCTCTTAGGGTCAGGAGGAGGAGTAAATGAAATAATCCATGTCCAGTGCTAGGGGCTCCCCTGGAGGGCTCAGTGGTAAAGAATCTGCCTGCCAATGCAGGAGATGCTAGTTCAATCCCTGAGCCGGAAAGATCCCCCTGGAGAATGAAATGGCAACCCGCTCCAGTATCCTTGCCTGGGAAATCCCATGGACAGAGGAACCTGGTGGGCTACAGTGCATGGGGTTGCAAAGGATTTGACATCCTGAGCAACTGAGCACGCCCGCACGTGAAGTACTAAGGACAGGGCCTCCTGTGCAGCCATTTCTCAATCCAGTGGCGCTAACACTACTGTCGCTGCCACTGATGTTGCTTCTTCCAGAAGAAGTCTGCAAGGCAGTGGTTAAAAGCAGTCACTTGGGACCCAGATACTTAGGATCCTTTCCATTGGCATGACTTTGGGCAGGTGAGTTTCAATGTCCTGACCTGTAAGATGGTAATAATAATAATGGAGGAAAAGCTGCTAATCATAGCATGGTATGGATTTTATTGTGCTTCATTCATCATGGTGTTTGTGCCTAGCAGAGTGTGGACAAGTCTATAATAAATGGTAGTTGGAAGTAAGAAATTGCCCCTATGGTAATAATGGCTGTCTCATTTCACTTTTCCACTCTTTTGCTCATCAGCAGATCAGTTCTTAGTGAACTGCCCGCCCATGTCTGAACCCGGTGCTTCCTTCCCAAGGAAGGCGTGACTGACGGCAGCCCTTGGTTTCAGGCAGAGCAGGTCTCCTGCAAAGTCTGATGTACTGTAATTTCCACAGAAGGGCCCCAGGACTTTTCATGGAATTACTCCTAAGTTTGGCCTGGGCAGGTGGAAAGGGGTCTTAAGGAACCAAATGCAGTAACCCTTTAGCTCCCATAGTTATTCAGATGGTGGGACTTGGTTTTGTAAAGTAGGTCGAATAAAGCTGGCCGATGTTTGCAGCAATCCCTCACTCCACGGGCGACAGGGAAGGACTCTGGAAGGACATATGGGTTAGCTGCCGCTTGCCTGCGGAGCCTTTCTGAACTACCAGCTGTTGTTTAGTCGCTGAGTCACCTTTGACTCTTTTGAGACCCCATGGACAGTAGCTTGATAGCCTCCTCTGTCCATGAGATTTCCCAGGCAAGAATACTGGAGGGGGTTGAAGAAGCCATTTCCTTCTTCAGGGAATCTTCCGGACCCGGGGGTCAAACCCTCATCTCCCGCTTGGCAGGTGGATTCTTTACTACTGGGTCACCAGGGAAGCCCATGTAAATAGGTTCATTTAAAAAAAAGAAAGAAAGAAAAAACTGATGAGTGAAGAGTTCACAGTATGTGTTGTGTCCTCTTCTTAGAAATCCCACATGAAACATGAAAATGGAATGTCATCAGCCCCACGGGGCTCGTGAAGGGGCCATCCTGGGTGACCGTTACCTGGGTCTTGTCCCTTTATCACTCTCACACTGGGTCAGGACATAATTCACCCCTTTCCAGGCAAAGTGTATATACTTGGCTCCCAACTTCTGCCTAAACTCACCAGACATCAACCAGGTAACTTCTTCATGATACTTGAACCCAAAATCAATATATCCACCCCACTCATTGAACTAGGAGGCTTCCCTGATGGTTTCAGATGGTAAAGAGTTCACCAAGTCTCAACCTAGCAGATTTCTTTTTCTTTCGCTAATGTGATATAATACATGCATCTGAAAGGCACCAAGCTGGAAGAAAGTCCTGGGAAGTATTCCAAATCTTACAGCTCATACATAAAAGTAATTTGATGGTGGCCTCCCTAAATTTTACAACAGTCCTTAAAAGCTGTCTTTCATTATCAATAACAAATTATGAACTTGAAAGTTTTTAAATCTACCGATAAAAAAATGCTCGAGAAAGAATGAATGACTTTTCTATTCTCTCATAAAATGTGATGTTACAAAATCACTGTTAAATGGAGATCAGTCAGAGAACAAACATGCTGGGGCAAAAGGGTTACAGAGGTGGGTCAGGAATCGGTTGAATAAAATCCGCTATTTTCCCGGGTGCTGTGCTCACTGAGCCGTGTCCAACTCTTTGCGACCCCCAGGACTGCAGCAGACCCCAGGCTCCTCTGTCCGAGGAATTTTTCAGGCAAGAATCCTGGAGTGGGTTGCCATTTCCTCCTCCAGGGGATCTTCCTGACCCAGGGATTGAACCTGCGTCCTCTGCACCTCCTGGATTGGCAGGCAGATTCTTTATCAGTGCACCGCCTGGGGTCTGTATATATTTAGTGAGAGCGGTGGGCAGAGTGGATTTTGTCTGGAGCCTTAGCCATTGAGATTTGGCTGCGTAAGGTGTTGTGACCCCATATGTTCTCACCTGCTGGGACACACAAGTACATCTCACTTGAATTCTCAGAAGCATCTGTCACTGCTGACCACTCCCACCATCAGCAAAGTCTCACTCTCCTTGGTTTCTCAGAACCCCACCATTAGAGTCCTCCAGCTGACTGTTCATCATCTTGAAAGACTTCCCTTGAGCACTCCCTCGCACCGTACACAAAAATAAACTCAAAATGGCTTAACGACTTAAACATAAGACCCGACACGGTAAAACTGCTAGAAGAGAATACAGGCAACATTTTCTCTGACATAAGTCACAGCAATGTTTTCTTAGGTCAGTCTCCCAAGGCAAAGGAAACAAAAGCAAAAATAAACAAATGGGACCTAATTAAACTTAACAGCTTTTGCACAGCAAAGTAAACCATAAACAAAATGAAAAGATAACCTACAGACTGGAAGAAAATACTTGCAATTTCCGAAACATACAAGCAGCTCATACAATTCAATACCAACAACAACAACAAAAAAGAAACAACCCAATCAAAAACTGGGCAGAAGACCTAAATAGACATTTCTCCAAAGAAGACATACAGATGGCCAAAAGGCATATGAAAAGATGCTCAACATCACTAATTATTAGAGAAATGCAGGTCAAAACTACAAAGAGGTACCACCTTACATGGGTCAAAATGGCCATCCTCAAAAAAAATCTACAAACAATAAATGCTGGAGAGGGTGTGAAGAAAAGGGAACCCTACTGCACTGTTGAGGAAATGTAAATTCTCCAGCCACAATGGAGAAGAGTATTTTATTCCTATTTTTTCCCCTTAAAAATAAAATTTTAAAAAGTTTTTCCTTAAAAAAATAGGAATAAAAATGCTATATGACCCAGCAATGCCACTACTGCGCATATACTGGGATAAAACTCTAAGTCAAAAAGATACATGCACCTTTGTGTTCATGGCAGCAGTGTTTACAATAGCCAGGATATGGAAGCAACCCAAATGTCTATCAACAGCTGAACGGATAAAGGAAGATGTAGAATATACCTTGTTCCATCCCAAGTCTTCTTTTCTTCTCCCGGGGTGACCTCATCCACTTCCCTTGATTCAGTGCTATATACTCGATTCTGTATCTCCAGCCCACACCGCTTCCCTGGGTAAACATTTCCTGCAAAAAGCCAGGTAGTAAATATTTTATGGACCTCTGGCCAACAGACACCTTCAGTCGCATCTACTCATTGTCATGCACATGCAGCCAGTGGCCGGTAGTAAATGAACAGGCTGGGCTGTGCGCCCACAAAATTTTATTTAAAAAACCAGGAGGCTGCCCCATGGGCTACGGTTTGCCAAACGCTGCTCTAGACCCAAATATCCAATTGCCTTCTGGGCAACTGCTACGGGGGACTTTCATAAGTTCCCAGAGGGAACATGTCTCCAAGCAAGCTCATCTCATTCTTCGATCGGTTTCTTCCCAATGAAGGCACCCCTCTCTACCAAGATAGACACCCTGGCACCAGCCTTGATTTCACCTCCGTCCCCCCCGCCCCCAGATCCAATCAGTCACAAAACCTTGTCAATTCTACTCTCTAACCACCTCCCTGATCCCATGCCCTTTCTGTTTTGCAGGTGTCTGCTTTCAGACCTCCCTAATCTGTCACTTCCTTCGTTTCTGGGCTTCCCTTGAGGCTCAGCTGGTAAAGAATCCACCTGCAATGAGGGAGACCTGGGTTCAGTCCCTGGGTTGGGAAGATCCGCTGGAGAAGGGAAGGGCTACCCACTCAGTATTCTGGCCTGGAGAATTCCATGGACATAGTCCACGACGTCGGAAAGAATCGGACACGACTGAGCGACTTTCACTTTCCTTCCTTCTCTGCTCACCACACGAGGCAGGGGGATGAGGCCACTCTTCCATTTTAAGACCCTTCAAGGGTCCCTGTCGTTCTTGCTGGGGTGTAGATGCGATTCCGGCTCTTTTCCATCATTTCTGATTTGCAGCTTGAAGGACTTTGCATCTCTTGGATGGGACCCTTGCCTCTGCGACGCTGCACGTTCATTTCCTCTGCTCCGAACAGGCTTCTCCTGTTTCTCACCGCTCCCGCTCGTCCTCTAGGGTCGGGGTGGCTTCCCCGGGAGGCGGGGTCTCACTCCCCTAGACGGGAAGCGGGGTCTCGCTCCTCCCGCCGAGCGTCCGTCCCGCTGCCGGCCCGCCTCGCAGTCCGAGCCGCGGACGCGCACCGCCCCCTCCCGGTCAGGAGCGGGATCGCGGGGGGCCGGGAGGGTTTGCTTCCCCGTGTCCGGGGCGCTCCGCACCGCGCCGGCTGCCCTGCGGACGCTGCAGCGGCGAGGACTGAAGGCCGCGGCCCAGATCAGGCCTCGCTTTCCTTGAAACTCTGACCCCCACCCCCACTCCCCGCCTCCCAGCTCCACGCTTCCCTCGGGGACCTTTCTGGGCGCCTCCACCGCAGGGTGGGTCTGGCGAGGATGCGCAGATGAGGGAGGGGTGGTTTCTTAGGGCCCAGGCCAGCTGCTGGGGCCTCTGTTGGACGGTTCACCTGGATGCAGAGATGATGGCCGCCCCTGAGCACCCAGGAGGCCCGAGCAGGCTGAGCTCCGACGGCTCTGGATTGCAGGGCGACGTGTGGGGCGCGGGCTGTTGAGCCGGAGGCATCAGCGAGGCTTGGATAATGTCTGGCTGCAGGGGGGCGGAGGGGGGCGTGGGGAGGCGGGGAGAGGGCCTGTCATCTCACTCACCCTTCTTGTGAGCCCACAGAAGTCAAAGGTTGGGTTAGCCTCCCCAGTTTAGAAATTCGATAAGTTTAGATTCTCCCCCCGCAAGTTTCTATACTTGGAAAGTTCTCAAATATTGTGGAAGCATCTACATCATTCTGGGTCTTCTTAAGTATATATCTAAATATGTACTCACATGTTCAAATATGTACATATATATACAAATACATACACACATATCCAAATATATACATACACGTCCACATATATACACACATATCCAAATATATACACATATTCAAATATGTACATCAGTTCAGTTCAGTCGCTCAGTCCTGTCCGACTCTGCAATCCCATGAACCACAGCACGCCAGGCCTCCCTGTCCATCACCAACTCCCAGAGTCTACCCAAACCCATGTCCATCGAGTTGGTGATGCCATCCCGCCATCTCATCCTCTGTCGTCTCCTTCTCCTTCTGCCCCCAATCATTCCCAGCATTAGGGTCTTTTCCAATGAGTCAACTCTTCGAGTGAGGTGGCCAAAGGATTGGAGTTTCAGCTTCAACATCAGTTCTTCCAATGAACACCCAGGACTGATCTTTAGGATGGACTGGTTGGATCTCCTTGCAGTCCAAGTGACTCTCAAGAGTCTTCTCCAACACCACAGTTCAAAAGCATCAATTCTTCGGCGCTCAGCTTTCTTTATAGTCCAACTCTCACATCCATACATGACTACTGGAAAAACCATAGCCTTGACTAGATGTACCTTTGTTGGCAAAGTAATGTCTCTGCTTTTTAATATGCTATCCAGGTTGGTCATAACTTTCCTTCCAAGGAGGAAGTGTCTTTTAATTTCATGGCTGCAATCACCATCTGCAGTGATTTTGGAGCCCCCCAAAATAAAGTCTGACACTGTTTCCACTGTTTCCCCATCTATTTCCCATGATGTGATGGGCCTGGATGCCATGATCCTAGTTTTCTGAATATTGAACTTTCAGCCGACTTTTCCACTCTCCTCCTTCACTTTCATCAAGAGGTTTTTTAGTTCCTCTTCACTTTCTGCCATGAGGGTGGTGTCATCTGTATATCTCAGGTTATTGATATTTCTCCCGGCAATCCTGATTCCAGCTTGTGCTTCTTCCAACCCAGTGTTTCTCATGATGTACCCTGCATATAAGTTAAATAAGCAGGGTGACAATATACAGCCTTGATGTACTCCTTTTCCTATTTGGAACCAGTCTGTTGTTCCATGTCCAGTTCTAGCCATTGCTTCCTGACCTGCATACAGGTTTCTCAAGAGGCAGGTCAGATGGTCTGGTATTCCCATCTCTTGAAGAATTTTCCACAGTTTATTGTGATCCACACAGTCAAAGGCTTTGGTATAGTCAATAAAGCAGAAATAGATGTTTTTCTGGAACTCTCTTGCTTTTTCTATGATCCAGCGGATGTTGGCAATTTGATCTCTGGTTCCTCTGCCTTTTCTAAAACCAACTTGAACATCTGGAAGTTCATGCTTCACTTATTGCTGAAGCCTGGCTTGGAGAATTTTGAACATTACTTTATTAGCATGTGACACTTGTCCAAATATATACACACATATCCAAATATGTACACTTATATACCTATATGAGAGATTTTCCAGATGGCTCAGAGGGTAAAGAATCTGCCTGCAATGCGGAAGACATAGGAGACACAGGTTCAGTCCCTGGATTGGGAAAATCCCCTGGAGAAGGAGGTAGCAACCCTCTCCAGTATTACTTGTTTGAAAAATCCCATGGATGGAGGAGCCTGGGGACTACCGTTTATGCAGTCGCAAAGGGTTGGACATGACTGAGTGACTAAGCACATGATGGCCAAATATATACATATATATCCAAATATATACACACATATCCAAATAATGTGCATATGTCCAAATGTATACACATATACCAAATACAAACACACATATCTAAACATATAGATGTATCTCTAGTATATCAAAATCTATACGTATATTTAAATATATAAAATATAGACATAAGCCTGTTTTTCTTTTACTTTGAAATAAACACACAAGAGTTACAAAAATACTACTGAGAGATCCAGCATAACCATCACCCAGTCACCGTCTCCCCCAGAGGCAGCATCTTCTTAATTATAGTTTATAATTATTATCAGTACCAGGAATTGCATGGTATTGATAGTCCACAGAACTTGCTCAGATTTCACCAGCTTTTATGCACACTCATTTTTTTTTCTTAAAAGATTTTAATGTTTTCGGCGTGCCTTGTCTCTTCAGATATGGTGAAAAAAAACTTTTGTCGTAATTACCTTAGAGAATGATGAGTTTTAGAGATGGAGAGGATGGCCTGTTTTCTCTCTGATTGCTTTGATCTTTGGGCGCCTCTCCTGCTGACTCAGAGTGGGTTGGTTAATTATCTGGGAGTTACTGTCTTCTCTGTTGATATTTTTCGCAAGCACATAACAACTCTAATGAAGAGATGTCCGGTGAAGACACTTAAAAAAAAACGAAACGGATAAAC
Source organism: Muntiacus reevesi (assembly GCF_963930625.1). Classification (NCBI taxonomy): domain Eukaryota; kingdom Metazoa; phylum Chordata; class Mammalia; order Artiodactyla; family Cervidae; genus Muntiacus; species Muntiacus reevesi. The sequence goes on from NC_089251.1 coordinate 163,150,362, forward strand.
ATGCTGGTTTCCATAAGGACAATCAATTAAGAAATACCACCTTGCTGACTGCTAAATTGGTCACTCGGGTCTTGCTTAGAAAGTACTCCTGGGCAGGTTACATTTTAACTCCCAAGCTCGCTGAGCGGCTCTGCTATCTCTTCACCAGGGCTCAGGGCTGATAAGCATCTCATTCCATGGTCCCAGAGCCTGAGGAGCAAAAGCCAGCAAATGGGAGGAAAAGGTCGAATAAAGAAAGGGCCCCCACCTCCACATGGATGATAACATGATTCCTAGGCGATATACCCTAATAAACTTACACTGTGAAAGCACTCTGCAAATTGGCCTCAAATGCAAAAATAAACTTGCTATGAACACTTGTAAGACCATCCCCAAGAAAAAGAAATGCAAAAAGGCAAAATGGTTGTCTGAGGAGGCCTTACAAATAGCTGTGAATAGAAGAGAAGCAAAAGGCAAATGAGAAAAGGAAAGATATAACCATCTGAATGCACAGTTTCAAAGAATAGCAAGGAGAGATAAAAAAGCCTTCCTCTGTGATCAATGCAAAGAAATAGAGGAAAACAACAGAATGGGAAAGACTAGAGATCTCTTCAAGAAAATTAGAGATACCAAGGGAACATTTCATGCAAGGATGGACTCAATAAAGGACAGAAATTGTAGGGACCTAAGAGAAGCAGAAGATATTAAGAAGAGGTGGCAAGAATACACAGAAGAACTGTACAGAAAAGATCTTCATGACCCAGATAATCACGATGGTGTGATCACTCGCCTAGAGCCAGACATCCTGGAATGTGAAGTCAAGTGGGCCTTAGGAAGCATCACTACAAACAAAGCTAGTGGAGGTGATGGAGTTCCAGTTGAACTATTTCAAATCCTGAAAGATGATGCTGTGAAAGTGCTGCACTCAATATGCCAGCAAATTTGGAAAACTCAGCAGTGGTCACAGGACTGGAAAAGGTCAGTTTTCATTCCAATCCCAAAGAAAGACAATGCTAAACAATGCTCAAACTACTGCACAATTGCACTCATCTCACATACTAGCAAAGTAATGCTCAAAAATTTCCAAGAAAGGCTTCAACAGTACATGAACTTCCAGATATTCAAGCTGAATTTAGAAAAGACAAAGGAACCAGAGATCAAATTGCCAACATCCATTGGATCATCAAAAAAGCAAGAGAGTCCCAGAAAAATATCTACTTCTACTTTATTGACTGTGCCAAAGTCTTTGACTATGTGGATCACAACAAACTGTTGAAAATTCTTCAAGAGATAGGACTACCAGACCACCTGACCTGCCTCTTGAGAAACCTGTACGCAGGTCAGGAAGCAACAGTTAGAACTGGACTTGGGACAACAGACTGGTTCCAAATAAGGAAAGGAGTACGTCAAGGCTGTATATTGTCACCCTGCTTATTTAACTTATATGCAAAGTACATCATGAGAAACACTGGGCTGGAAGAAGTACAAGCTGGAATCAAGATTGCCAGGAGAAATATCAATAACCTCAGATATGCAGATGATACCACCCTTATGGCAGAAAGTGAAGAACTAAAGAGCCTCTTGATGAAAGTGAAAGAGGAGAGTGAAAAAGTTGACTTAAAGCTACTCAACATTCAGAAAACTAAGATCATGGTATCTGGTCCCATCACTTCATGACAAATAGATGGGGAAACAATGGAAACAGTGACAGACTTCATTTTTTTGGGCTCCAAAATCACTGCAGATGGTGATTGCAGCCATGAAATTAAAAGACACTTGCTCCTTGGAAAAAAAGTTATGACCAACCTAGACAGCATATTAAAGGGCAGAGACATTACTTTGTCAACAAAGGTCCATCTGGTTTAAGCTATTGTTTTCCCAGTAGTCATGTATGGATGTGAGAGTTGGCCTATGAAGAAAGTTGAGTGTTGAGGAAATGATGCTTTTGAACTGTGGTGTTGGAGAAGACTCTTGAGAGTCCTTTGGACTGCAAGGAGATCCAACCAGTCCATCCTAAAGGAGCTCAGTCCTGAGTGTTCATTGGAAGGACTGATGCTGAAGCTGAAACTCCAATCCTTTGGCCACCTCATGCAAAGAACTGACTCATTGGAAAAGATTCTGTTGCTGGGAGGAGAAGGGGACGACAGAGGATGAGGTGGTTGGATGGCATCACTGACTCAATGGACATGAGTTTGAGTAAACTCCAGGAGTTGGTGATGGACAGGGAGGCCTGGCGTGCTGCAGTCCACGGCATCACAAAGAGTCAGACGTGACTGAATGACTGAACTGAACTGATGAACCCTTGCAATGATGAAGGCATATTTTGAGCCCTTAATGAAAGTGAAAGAAAGTGAAGTTGCTCAGTTGTATCTAACTCTTTGTGAGCCCATGGGCTGTAGCCCCCCAGTCTCCTCCATCCATGGATTTTCCAGTGGATTCCTTCAATCCAATCCATGGAGTGGATTGCCAGTTCCTTATCCAGGAGATCTTCCCAACGCAGGTATTGAACTCGGGTCTCCTGCATTGCCGGTAGATTCTTTACCATCTGAGCCACCAAGGAATCCCTTCATAGATGAATTAATGTTCTGCTGTTTTGTTTTAAAATGACATGGTCTTGGGGAAGGGGAATGCAGAGATGTTCGTGATAAACAAATGACAAGGTAGAGTAAGAATTACCACAAGTTTGTAAATCAACTGTATTTCAATAAGATAAATTTTTAAATAATTTTAGAAAGAAATGAGCCGCCTTCCAATGACAGTTCCCAGAGGGCAGAGCCTGGGCTGAGAGGAGCTGAGCCAGGGCTGGAGGAAGCTGGGGAGTCTGTGGGGAAAGGAGACAGGTGCCACATCAGGCTGGCAGCGTGAGGTCCGTGCCATCTGCCCTGGGCAGATGCCACCTGGCCACAACTTCCACCTCAAGCAGGTGGGTGCAGGCGAGAACAAAGGGGCTTCTGCCCCACACCCCTTGTGAACTTGGCCTTTCCTTGTGTTCAAGGTACTTTCGAGGAATTTGCCACTGTAATGCCGGGAGGGGAGGAAACAGCTGGTTCTTCTCTTCCTATGAGAACCTGAGTGGATCTTGGTTGTGGGCCCCATGCCGGGCAGAGCTTCTCTCTAATTTGGTGTCCTAAGTGCTCCCCCACCCCCACGACCACCCGGGTGTAGCAGTGGTCTTCACACATCTTGGGTACAAAAGTTTCCTGGAGTTCCTTTAGGTGTAGACTGCGGAGACTATGATTTGGAGAGAGATAGAGACCTTTTGCACAATCCTAGGAGAATCTAGGCCTTCCCAGGTGGCGCTAGTGGTAAAGAACCTGCCTCCCATTGCAGGAGACACAAGAGACATGGGTTCAGTTCCTGGGTCGGGAAGATCCCCTTGAGGAGGGCATGGCAACCCTCTCCAGTATTCTTGCCTGGAGAATCTCATGGACAGAGGAGCCTGAAGGGTCCGTAGGGTCTCAGAGTCAGACACAACTGAGGCGACTTAGTACAGAAGAATCTAACACCTTCTGTGTGGTCAATACATACTTAATGAATTGAACTCAACGATAATACACATCTCAGAATTTATGTGACCTGCTACACTGTACTAAGATGATCTTTTTCTTTATCTCTTCCCTTAGCTTCTGCCATTCTTTCAAGTAGAAAATGACTGATGGAGAGTTAATTGTCTTTACAGTCTTGGGCAAAAGCATGGTCCTGCATTCCTCCCAGAGAGTCGGTGTGGGATTTCTACGCACAGTCTAGGGCAGTCCCTCTCTTTGTGCCTGCCCTATGCCTGTGAAGCTGAGCCCCGTGGGACCGAGCTGTAATGGGAGCCTCCACCCAGATACACCATCTACACCTAAGCAACCCATCCCTCTTTCCTCTTCTTTTTCCACTGCACGAAATGAGGGCAGTAGCCACACTCCGCTTCTTGTTTACCCGTGTTCTTGCGGTGCTGCTGTATTGGGAAGGTGATGAAGAATCCTTAGTCAGAAGGACATGGAGGGCAACCTCATTCACACATTAACAGTTGTCGAACCAAATATATTCGTACAGCTAACAAGAGTTGAAAGGGGGCAAAAGGCGTACCGCCACCATCCATAGCAGAAAAAGAGCAGAAAATGGACATATATGCCTTTCAATTGACTGTGTCCATTGGCTTCATGCCTTGTGAGCCAAGTGACCTTGGAAAGTTAGACTTGCTCAGCCTGTCATCTTAAGTGGGGATGATCCTAATATTGCTTGTGGTTTTAATATAGTTTTTTTTTGTTTATTGTTGGCTGTGCTGGGTTCTCTGACTGTGCAGGTTTTTCTCTGGCTGCAGGAAGCGGGGTCTACTTTCCAGGGGCAGCGCATGGGTGTCTCATTGCTATGGCTTCTTGTGGGCTCTGGGGCCCGTGGGCTTCAGCAGTCATGACTCCCGGGCTCTGGAGCACAGACCCAGTCGTGGCGCGCTGGCTTAGTTGCTTCGTGGCATGTGTGGGATCTTCCCGGACCAGGGGTCGAACCCACGTCTTCTGCATTGGCAGACGAGTAACCAGGAAGGGTTAATTTCAAATTTACATTGGATCTGCTTCTGTGACTTTAACCCTTCTTTTGTTATTGTAAACATACATAATGGCCTGCCTCAGGGAGATAACCTGAGCTGCCCACCTGCGAAGGACTCTAAGGAAGTGAGAGACAGAAGGGGACGATCGAGGATGAGAGGGTTGGATGGCATCACCGACTCGATGGACATGAGTTTGAGCAAGCTCCAGGAGTTGGTGATGGACAAGGAAGCCTAGAGGACTGCAGTCCATGGGGTCACAAAGAGTCAGACACAACTGAGCGACTGAACTGAACCAGAGGAAGTAAAATGAACACATTCTCATGCTTGAGGCTTGCCATTCTAGGGGACATTTGCAAGGACTGAGAAGTCTTTCTACTTTGCTTCCTCACCTCTCTGGAGGTGATCCATCATTTATGGACCCATCTTTTATGGATCTGATACATGAAAGAACCTGGCAACCAGGCCCTGACAAGACGGCTATTTTGAGGTGATAACCTGCCATCTTCTCAGTCAGCCAGGCCCCCTGATTAAAGTCTTTCCTTGCCTCAACCCCTCACCTCTCGGATTCATTGGCCTGTCGTGCAGCTGGCAGAGCGAGCCTGGACTCGGTAACAGGTGGACCCTCTACCACTGCGCCGCCAGGGAAGCCCCAGTATTGCTGTTGGAAGATTGAATGAAACTCTGCAGGAGGTCTGGCATAGGAAAGTTCTCAGCACATGTTAGCTACTGTTGTAATTTTTGTTTTACCCGAAATAAAGTGAAACAAGGAAGAGGGAAGGAAAGAAGAGAAAGTGGGAAAGATGGGCCAGGGGGTGGGGTGTGCAGGGAGGCAGAAGCAGCCTGGGGCAGCCGGGGTGGGGGTGGGCAGTCTCCACCACTTCCCAGCATCTATTGCAGAGTCCGCTGTTAACATTTTGTAAGATCCTCCCGTCCAGGTGATGTTTGATCCCTCAGAGCACAGTGGCGTGGGCCTCTGGGAGAATGATTAACTCTGTGTGATTATTTTGTTTGCAAGCGCGTTTCCTCTCATGTAAGTCAATAACATCTTGGGACTGGGACACCCTGTTTTCGGGACGCGGCTGGCCAGTCCCAAAATGGAACATAAGGAGGTGGTGTTCCTACTTCTCTTATTTCTGAAATCAGGTAAGACTTAAAGATTTGTTTTTTCACTTGAATCAATATTTTTTTCCCCTAGCAATATATTAAAAATAAAGCCATCATCGTTTTATGGGCAACTTGCGGAATTTAGCTTTTGATTCATCAGATTCCCAGTTCAGCATCTAAGATGGAGGAATTCTTCAAGAAATAAGGTTTGTTTCCCTTCTGTGAATGCTGGGGACAAGTGGACAGAGAAAATAATGAATGATGCTTTCAATATAAAAGATGGATCCCAAGTGATGGTTATTTAGTTGTAAAAAACAGCCCAGAGTGCTAACAACTCCAAAAGTTGTTGGTCTCTTTGCCTGGTTCTTAGTTTGGTTAAGCTAGACCATTTTTGTTAAGGTTTCATATTCTCCAGACTTTCAAATGTGAACAACAAAATATCTCTGACCACGATCTTTGACCAGAGTGACTGTGTTGACCTATTCCCTGTTAGGGAAGGTCTTTAATACATATTAGCTTGCTTCTTATGCCTGGAGAAATCACAGGCATTGATTAGTCAAGCGATGTACAATAGAGATTCAACAAATCTCTATTGAGTCCCTGAGATAGAGTGGTACTTTTTCATCCATCCATACACATGTGTGTCCGTTATCATCACCAGCTTATTTAGCAGATACAACAGGTATTTTAGTAGACTTATCCTCGTTTTATAGATGAGGAAATCTGTAGTTAGGAAAATCACATTATTTGCCTATTGACCAAACTTCCAAAACCAGGAAGTGAAGAAACCAGGACTTCAGTCAGGGCTTTCCGAGAAGGAATCTGATGGTTCTCACTTTTTCAACTTTAAACCTTCTTTAAAATATTCTAAGCATGTCTTTGAGGCTCTTTTTTTTCTTTTTACAGCTTTATTGAGATATAATTCACATACTACACAAGTCACACATTTGAAGTGTATAATCTAATAGATCTTACACAGTATTTAGAGTTGTGCAACTATCACAGGACCTTTTAGAACATTTTTATTGCCCTCAGACTTTAAAATGGATGGCATCACCGACTCGATGGACAGGAGTTTGAGCAAGCTCCAGGAGTTGGTGATGGACAGGGAAGCCTGGTGTGCTGTAGTCCATGGGGCTGCGAAGAGTCAGACATGACTGAGCAACTCAACTGAACTGAAAATTTAAAAATAAACATAAGGGATGATTGATGTTGATATATGGCAAAAACCAACACAATATTGTAAAGCAATTATCCTTCAATGAAAAATAAATATATTTTTAAAAAGCAAACATAAGAACTCTATAAAATATATCCTATAAAGACTGAAATTAGATCTTTTCAAGAGTTCTCAGAAAGTAGAGCAGGCCAGGATATAAATGATTTTTTATATTTTATATATTATAATATATATTATATATAAATAAAATATAATATATTTTATATATTGTAAAATTTTCTATTTTTATTATCCTTTAATTAATTTACCTTTAATTATGTTATTATGTTTCATAGTATATACCTGCTGAGACAGACCTCCCTTAAGAACTGATATGACAAAGAAATATCCGAAAAAGGAATAGGTTTTCTTCTCTCTAGATTGAAAATCCCCATATTTTCTTTCTTTAGTTCTAGGGTTCATTTGACAGTGGGTTATAATACAGTTTATTTATTGACCAAGAAATATTAGAGAAATCTTTTCAGTAAGAAAATTATTTTTATATTCTAGACTGAATGTGGATGTATATTATGAGTAAACCAAGTATAGTTTATGAATAATATGGGTTTTTAAAAAAATCACAGTAGTATGTATATGTGCCCCCATGGTTATGTGATTGAAAGAAAAGACTTGGCTGTTTGTGAAATGCAAACTGCTTATCTGCCTCTCACTAAGAACTGCTGTAGAAGGAGATTTTCTTCCCCCCTTTCCTGTAAGGGTGAGATGATTTGAGAAAATAGCACTGAAGCATGTGTATTACTGTATGTGAAATAGATGACCAGTGCAAGTTCGATGTGTGAAGCAGGGCACTCAAGTCTGATGCTCTGGGACCAGCCAGGGGGATAGGGTGGGGAGGGAGGTGGGAGGGGGGCTCAGGATGGGGGACACATATGTACCTGTGGCCGATTCATGTTGATGTACGGCAAAACCCACCACAATATTGTAATTATCTTCCAATTAAAATAAAGTAATTTTAATAAAGAAAAGAAAAAACTAGTTACACCCTCATCTATAGAAATTACCAAAGCACAGCTGTTTCTGGAAAGGAGAGCTCAGATTGGGAGAAAAATTCAGGATGAAGACCTGAGCATGGGTCTAAATATGCATTTCTCTATAGTCTTGATACATATATCGAAAGTTTTTTGGTGTATTAAGCTACATCTGCTGCTGCTAAGTCGCTTCAGTCGTGTCTGACTCTGTGCGACCCCATAGACGGCAGCCCACCAGTCAACTCCTGTTCGAGGGTCGAAGGATCCATGCTTCCAATTTGGAGAATATTAGGTTGAAGAAGAAAAAGCAGAGTCAGGGAGAGCGTGGGCTCCGGGAATGGCTTTGTCTCAGTCTGGGACAGTGCATCACCCCTGAGCAAGGCATGTGTCCAAGGTGGTCAGGGATGGCCCTTCTGAGAAAGAACATCTGGCCCTTAATGATCCTTCCTCCTAGATCATTTTCATCAGTATCCAAACACGCTCCTGAATGTCTCATCTTAAAAAAATTTCCCAGAGGACCTAGAGGTGGTCATACTAACTGAAGTAAGTCAGACAGAGAAAGACAGATATGATATGATATCACCTATACATAGAATCTTAAAAAAAATGATGCAGATGAAGTGATTTGCAAAGCAGAAATAGACTCATGGACATAGAAAATGAACTTCTGGTTACCAAAGTGGAAATAATGTGGAGGTATAAATTAGGAGTCAGGAATTAGCATATATAAAGCATATGTTATATCTTGGGATAAAACACCATGGAATTCTCCAAGCCAGAATACTGGAGTGGGTAGCCTTTCCCTTCTGCAGGGGATCTTCCCAACCCAGGGATCGAACCCAGGTCTCCCACATTGCAGGCAGATTCTTTACCAGCTGAGCCACAAGGGAAGCCCCACTTTGGGATACTATATAAAATAAATAAATGGGGACCTACTGCTGTGCTCAGGGAACAATACTCAATAGCTTGTAGTAACCTATAGTGGAAAAGAATCTAAAAAAGAATATGCATGTATAACTGAATCATTTTTCTGTACACTTGAAACGAACACAACATTGTAAATCAACATTTTAAATAAAAATATTAAAATATTAAAACTTTAAAAATAAAAATATTAAAACATTCCTGAGACTTCATATGGCCTCTAGGAGATGCTCCTTCCACAGCCAGGCTTCTGAAAAGACTTGTCCTCCCAAGACGTTCCCAGCGCTTGTCCTGGTCACTCTTCAACCCGCTCACTTGGGCTTTGGTCTCTACTCCGCCCCCTAGAGCGGTCAAGGTTGCCAGGTTGCCTAATCCCATTTAGGCAAACTTTAGGAAACTGCCGTCTCCAGTGTGTTAACCTCTTTTTAGCCCCTCACGCTATAAGCATGGCTGGTGTTCCATTCCAAAGGATGGAGAGGAGCCCCTCGAGGCGTGAAATAGAGCCACGGCTGTCTCAGGGGCCATATTGGCCTCCGGTTCACCAAGTTCTCTTGGCAGCCCTGTGGTGGGACCACGGCTGGGCACCCCCTGGCCACCCTCTGCAGTAGCCAGGGGCAGAGCAGCCTTCAGACAAGACTTTTTGGCTCAGATTCTATCTCAGAAGAAAATCAAGACCATTGTTTGTACCAGACTCTTGTGCACTCCCTTCGGAAATGCCAGAAAGCTGTTATCATTGAGCCCCAAATGGTTTCTTTTTTAATAAATAGTGAGGGGTCATTGTACTAAGCCCAGTAAAAAAATGACCATGTATTATGGTCAAGATTTAGCCCAGGTCTTATTTCTTCTCAACATCATCAGCTCAACAAAGTTTTTGTATCTGGTGATGGAACCATTCAGAGAATGCCTGTCACATTAGTTTAAGCAACACTGTCACAACTGAAGTTTGTACTGTGGGAAATCAAATAATGGCCTCCCGGTTCTATTTAAAAAGTTATTACCAACCTAGACAGCATATTAAAAAACAGAGACATTACTTTGCCAACAAAGGTCCGTCTAGTCAAGGCTATGGTTTTTCCAGTGGTCATGTATGGATGTGAGAGTTGGACTATAAAGAAAGCTGAGTGCCGAAGAATTGATGCTTTTGAACTGTGGTGTTGGAGAAGGCTCCTGAGAGTCCCTTGGATGGCAAGGAGATCCAACCAGTCCATCCTAAAGGAAATCAGTCCTGAATATTCATTGGAAGGACTGATGCTGAAGCTGAAGCTCCAATACTTTGGCCACCTGATGCGACGAACTGACTCATTGGAAAAGACCCTGATGCTGGGAAAGATTGAAGGCGGGAGGAGAAGGGGACGACAGAGGATGAGATGGTTGGATGGCATCACCGACTCGATGGACATGAGTTTGAGCAAACTCTGGCAGTTGGTGATGGACAGGGAAACCTGGCGTGCTGCAGTCCATAGGGTTGCAAAGAGTCAAACGCAACTGAGTGATGGAACTGAACTGAGGTTCTATTTAGAACCCAGGGATGGACAAATCATCATCAAAATTGCCCAAGGGTGGTCTCCTAGTGCTCCATCATGACATGCAATTACTAGAAACAGATCAAATTTTTTCTTATTTAAGGCTTCATACCCATTAACGTAGTAATGTGAAAATTGTTAAATTGTTCTAATCTATTAACCTAGCAATCCAGACAATCTTTTAACATCGTGCCATCTACTCATGGAATTGTTTTCCTAGTTAGTCATTTGTATTCACAACCACCCAGTTGCTTCCAATAGAGCAGCAAATTTTACTTGGATGATGCAAAGCGAATAATTTACAAATTCATGATAATTAATTATCAGCGGTGTTGGTGCATTAATCAGCTGCTGCATTTTAATTTGACTTTCGTAGGTCTCGGAGACCTCCTGGATGACTATGTAAATACCCAGGGGGCTTCCCTGCTTAGCTTGAGTCGGAAGAACATGGCGGGAAGAAGCATAGAGGACTGTGCAGCAAAGTGTGAGGAGGAGACAGACTTCGTTTGCAGGTATGTTCCTGGTAACTGCACCTACGCAGAACTCCTGCTGCTTGAGACACATTACATCGATCACAAGAAATTTGCTCAGGGATTTATCATTGAAAATAGGATTTAAGAGGAATTTCATGAGGTTGGAGTTTGGAATCTGTATTGGCTCCCGGTATCTGAAACCATACAGTTTCTTGTGAAAGTTCATTAGTGTCCTTTTAGAAAAATGCCCCCAAAGGAAATTATTTAACACTTGACATCAGCAGCTATTGTTATGTCTGTAGCTTTTTAATATCATTGTTGGTAAATATTTATTGAGGATCATGTGACTGGAAGTGTCCTAGACCTTAAGGAGCCATGAAGCATTTTACATGCTTCATGTGAAATGAAGTGATACAGTGATCTGGTATATATATATGATATATATATCATATATATATGATAGATTTTATATACGATATATAAAATCAGTATATATGATAGATTTTTGTGTAGATCCGAAAGCCAGTTCTCACCCTTTTGTATTTATGGTGTCACAGAAACTGGAAAAAATATAAAAAATTAAAAAAAAATACAGCCAATGTGAGATATTGATAAAATCAGTATGTGCTCTGTTAAGATTCAGAGGAAATAACAATCCTAAGAGCTGAGACAACCAGGGAAGGCCTGGGGTGGAGTGGGGGGAGCTGAGCTGGGCTTCGAAGGGTGAAATCTCGGTAAACGGCGACCACGCGGGAAGGATTCTAGGCAGAGGGCAGCCTGGCTGGGCACCTGCGGGAAGGACTGCGTCAGCTGATGCAAAGGCTTATGTAAGAGACGGGGCTGGAAAGGAAGCCTTGGACAACTTTGATGCCAGGCTCAATATTCACCCAGGACGAGTGCAGGGCTGGGGGGCGTGAGGGAAGCGGGTAGAATCAGAGGCATTGTCAAGTGGGAAGGTAGAGGCGTCCATGTGGACCGTCTTGGGAATGGGTTCAAAGAAGTTCAGTTGCTTCCACACAAAGCAGATATTCTGGCGCTTCGTTAAGAAAAACGGGTGCAGAAAGAATAAAGCAGTTAAAACAGAAAGAAAATGGGGAGGGGAAGAAGGCAAGGGTAGAAGAGAGAAAAAGAATATCTACCATGGTGCTGCATCCTTTCAATATGGTGCCAGGTTGAATTGAAAGCAAGTTCTGAGATCCTCCATTCATCCAAAGTTGTCTTTAAAACTTCCCTTTAGCAAAGGAAATAGAGTGGTGTTTAAATTCCTTTAAACAAAGGGCTAGAGTGGTGTTTTCTGTTTCTCTTCTGCAGGTCTTTCCAGTATCACAGTAAAGAGCAGCAATGTGTCATAATGGCTGAAAACAGCAAGACCTCCCCAGTGTTTAGGATGAGGGATGTCATTCTATATGAGAAGAGAAGTATGTACAATGTTTTCTTCCTCCTTCTTCTGTCTTTCTCTTTCTTCTTGTCCTTCCCCTCTCCCTTCCCTCCCCACCAGCCCAGTTACTATCTGTAATTTATCAGACCAGAAAATGGAGGAGCTATGGTGCATTGAAAATGAACTTGGAGTCAGAAGATTTGGCCACTAACCCACAATGCCAACCTGAATATATTATTTCACCTTTTAGGTTTCCTTCCTCTTGATTTCAAAACACAGGGATTGGATTTACAAAATCACTTCTGTCTCTAGGACCCTGAAAATAAGATACTAAATAATATCTTATTTAAAGATATTAAAATATTAAGATATTTTAATGTATTCTAAGATATTAAGATTTAAATATTAAGATATTTAAATATCTTATTTAAAGATATTAAATAACAAAGATATTTTCTTATTTTTAAGAAGAAAAGAGAGAGTACACAAGTTCCTTATGATCTTGGTTTTTTTGTTCTGCAGGGACCACCATCTGTGGTCTGAAGCCTGGAGCAGTAGCAAAACTGAGGTGTTTTCAATCTGCAGTAACATTTAAATAGAGACAGTATCCTTCATTTTACTCTTACATGTTCTACTTTTCTTTCTGTCCTGGCCTATATTTCCCTAAAATGGTGCAGAAATTTGAAAACGTACAGAAGTTGGAGCTCATTTTTGAGAGTTTCCTTAAAAACTCTGGATCCTTCGTTGTTTAGGACCACAGATGGCCTAGATTCCTGCAGAAATTGTGCGGCTTCTTGGACGTGCACAAGTTCATTAGTCTGTACGAAGATTCAAGTGACTCACGATGCTTTTGCAGCTACTTCCCTTTCTCTGTTGTTGGAGAGGTGTCAGGACTATTTTGATAGTGGTTTTGCTCTCCAAATATTCTGCATCACAAGTGCTGAAGACAACAAGAAACATCTATTTCACGTATTCTTGACAACAGCTTGCACGTTCTCTGGCGTTTTCCCACCAAACTCTTAAGATTTTGAGAGGTGTTTTTTAGGTCAGGATTATATCTACATGGTGGTTCATCTTAGCTTTAAGCAGCTGTGCGTCTGTTAACCTCACTCCGGGTCCACTGCTGAGCTCTAACTCTTGAGTCTAAAGTGCAGATTAAATCTGAAGTTTATCTGTGGACGTTGTTAGTTCTTGCAGTTAGTGAGTAAAGGAAGAGATATATGGGCTTACCCAGTCTATCAGACTTTTAAAAAATGCTGGTGGGACTCTCTGTGCAAACGCTACCGTTTAAGCCTGTCCTCTGTAAACGGTTAACCAGAAGGATCAAGGGGGTGACCGCTAGGCTTCGTTTGGCTAGTTGAAGCGTTGCCTGTTTTCAGGGTGATGGAAAGGAGCCAAAGGTTATACAAACTGTGGCGGGTACAGACAAACAAGAGAGGCAAAGAGTCAAAAGTCAGTCATTTCTGGGTGCTTGTTTCTTTACTGTGGAATATCGACCCGCTGCAAAGTCACCTGCCAGGGTGCTTCTGGGAACAGTCGGTGTCAGATCAGCTTCACCTCCACTGGCCACCAGGGCCATTGCCGCCACTTGGGTCTAAAGCCTCCCTCATCACCGCAGCGGCTGGTCCAGAACAGCCCTGCCTCGAACCCTCGGTGCTCTTAGAAGAAAGTCCAAATACTCACCAGTTGCTACTGGGCGCTGTGTTACTCAGCCTAGCTCGCCTGCTGGGCTGATGTCTGTGCCTCCTGCAGGCGGGTCACAGGCCTGTTCATCCTGACCCTCCTCTGTTCTTCCGGCTCCTCATCGCCCAAGTTGCAGCTCGAGGGTCCCCTTCCCTGACCCCTGGCCTCTGGAATACCTTGCTTACCTTTTTGATAAGCGTAACATATCGACTGTCATCATATATCTCAATGAAGATATATTTGTAATCTTTAAACAGAGTGTTGGATTTAAAGCAGCAGTTACTATAGGTGTGTTAGAAGTATTCTACCCAGATAATTGATCGATTAATTTAAAGCATTGACATGCAGACACTGTGTGCTAAGCTGCCTCTGCCATGTCCGGCTCCTTGCTATCCTATGGACTATAGCCCACCAGGCTCCTCTGTCCGTGGAATTTTCAGGCAAGGATATTGGAATGGGTTGCCATTTCCTGTTCCAGGGAATCTTCCTGACTCAGGGATTAAACCTGCATCTCTTATGTCTCCTGCATTGTCAGGCGGGTTCTTCACTACTAATGCCGCCTGCGAAACCCAAGATCACCGAACTGAGCTCCCTGTGTGATAGAGCAGCTTCCCACTATTTATTTTACACATAAAACACTATCATGTGCAAAATAGATTGCTTGTGGAAAGCTGAGGGAGCTCAGCGCTCTGCGATGACCCAGAGGGGTGGGATGGGGGGTGGGGTGGGAGGGAGACTCAAGAGAGAGGATTATATATATATATATGCATGTATAAACATACTTTGGGCTGATTCACATTGTTGAATGGTAGAAACTAACCCAGCGTTGTAAAATAAGTATCCTCTATTAAAAAATATTAAGTGGGGAATCATAATGGATGATACAAATATACTTTAAATCTTTTATATTTTCTTTGAAAACACGAGCTTATGCTGGTACCTTTGGACATAAAACAGAGGCGTTTTTTCTTTGAATCCGGGGACCACCAACAGAAGTTATCTAGAGCATTTCTTGTATAAGCCACACTCATGAATTATCTACCATAATCTGTCCTTCTCTTTGAAGTTGAGCGAGTCTAGAGACACCCATTAATCAACCTGACTGTAAAATTCCTTTATATTTTCATGCTTCCCCTCCCCTCAGACTCATATCAACAACAGGAAAGGACTGCTCTCGGTGGGTTTGGTAACAATTTGTTTTGACCGCATCCTGTGTCCTGGGGCATCTTAGTTCCTCCACCAGGGAAGGAACCTATGTCCCCTGCAGTGGGGGCACAGAGTCTTCCCCACTGGACCACCAGGGAAGCCCCTTGAAAACAATTTAAAAAACTACTCTACTCTTTCAACTACTTGAAACGATTTATCTTAGTTTATTAAAAAAAAAAAAAAAAACCCTCCCTCCTCTCCCCCATTCATTTCTCAGTTTAGATCATCCGTAATCAAATAGAGCGTATAAAAAGTTTTGGAAATAAAAACAACTGACTCTTGGTAAGCGTATAACCCAACTGGTAGGAACAGAGCGGGTCAGCACTCCCGAACGTGGCTTGCCAGCCGCAGACGCCCATCCTTCCTCATGTGGGCCACAGGGGGACCCCTGACAGTGTGTTTTAAAGGCAGGATGGGGCCCACTGGGTAACCAGCAAGTTGTTTAAATGGAGGCTGGTTGAGAGCATCTTCTGTAAATGCTGAGGGTAGACCACAACTGCATTACCCCGTTTGGTTCTTTTTTCACACTTAAAATACCACCGTGAACCTAGAAATGGCTTGCATCTTTTTCAGCCTCTGCAGGTCTGCCCATTCCATGAAGAAGCCCTCACCCCCTTCCCATCCACTCCCTCACGATGCTATTTATTTTCTCTGTTACACGTGTTGCTATGAGGTTGTCTATTGCACAGTCCGTGTCCTTGATTACCTTCTGTACCTGGCGCCCCAGACTCCACTGGGATGTAAGCGCCACTTGGGCAGGACCTGCGCGTTTCCTACTCCAAGCGTCCCCAGCAGCCCCTGCACGCAGCATCTGCCTGGCACTCGGAAGGGCAGGAACTCTGGATAAAGGAGTCAGCGCCCCACCCTTAACTACAATTCTTTGTTGTTGTTGTTTGGTTGCTTTAGTCGTGTCTGACTCTTTTGCGGCCCCACGGGCGGCACCCCACCAGGCTCCTCTGTTCATGGAATTGGCCAGGCAAGAATACTGGAGTGGGTTGCTATTTCTTTCTCTGGGAATCCTCCTGACCCAGGGACCGAACCCACATCTCTTGCACTGGGAGGCAGATTCTTTACCACTGACCCACCAGGGAGGCCTGCGGTAACTCTCACACAGACTGCCTTTTTAGATAGCGGGTAACCGTGTCTTCTTCTACAACATGATCAAGCAGTGCAGGGCTTCCTCGTGATTTCTTGTCGTTGTTGTGAAAGGGTTTGACCACTGTTTGGGCTTCCTTGCAGTCTACCTGTTGGAGTGCAAGACGGGAAACGGGAAGACCTACAGAGGGACCAAAGCCAAAACGAAAACTGGTGTCACCTGTCAAAAATGGAGCGCCACTTCCCCACACGTACCCAAGTAAGACTTCTCTTTTGTCTCCGTGTTCACCTCTTGTACTCAGAATGACTCCATTACTTCCTGCTCAAACCAGAACATGTGACTAGCAAGTATGGGGAGAATCTTACTGACGCTGGTGCAGAGCCGTTCAATAATTGATGGCATAAAAGCAGAAAACGGCTGCTTTCCATTCATTCTTATGTATATGCTTTTTTGGGGGAAGATTTAAAACAATGAAAAAAGAATAAATTCTAGAACATGAATTCTACGCTGAGACGGAGAAAAGACAAAAGATGATGATGTTTACAATTGAATCAATCTAAATCAAACATTTGTTCACACCAACATTGTGGAAAACAGATTATCTTGCAACTTGCCTATTATTTATTTTAATGTCATTCTTTATACTTTGCCCAATATGGTACTAGGCGACATTTAATTCTCATGAACAATGCTTATCAAGTGGGAATTTAGTGTCTATGATCCTTCTCACTCCCAAACAAATCATCTTTAGCCATCCTTATGAATTGGGCTTCCCTGGTGCCTCAGTGGTAAAGAATCCGCCTGCCAATTCAGGAGACAAGGGTTCGATCCCAGGGTCAAGAAGATCCCCTGGAGAAAGAAATGGCAGCCCATTCCATTATTCTTGTCTGAAAAATCCCATGAACAGAAGAACCTGGTGGGCTACAGTCCGTGGGGTCGCAGAGAGTCGGGCCCAACTGAGAGAGTTAGCTTCGACAACGAGAGGAAGTCTCATGTTCCCCGCACATTGAGGCTTATTGAGATGAAAAGGACAAACCATATGGCTGAGTCATAGAATGGCAAGGATCTGAGAGAGAGTCTTGGTCATCTATACCCCAGCCGATGCGGAAACTGAAGTCCCAAGAGCTCCAAATCTACTAAAAACGGGTACACAGGAGAACCAGAAGCAAAATCTGCTGTTTTAGATTTGAAATCTTAGGTTTTTAACCCAATTTCTTATTGCAACACAGCAGCTCATGCCTGAATAGGAGCTTCACTCCGTCCTCCCACTCTCCCATTAATTCTAGACGCACCTCAGAGGGGACGTGGAGTTTGGCATCAGGCAGATCTGACTTTAAACCCCTGAGATGCTATTTATTAACTGCTCAAGCTTAGGTGAGATGTGATCTGTTTCACATGGCTGTGCCTCAGTTTTCTGATCTGGGAAGTGGGAATAATAACACCTTCCTGATAGGGATTTTTATTGACTACATTAGAGAATGTATAGAGAGACTTTAGCATAATGCCTCATGCAGAGTTCACACAGACAAAATGGTCTTAACTTCTATTATTTTTACAGAGAGAAGGGCAACTGACAAAAGCAGGTGTTTGGCATGTCTCATGAATTTGGCAGGCTTTGAGGGCTTTATATTTCTATTGTGCATAAGATGCTTTGACTCTACTTCTAAGACTTGGCTGTTCACACAATAATAACAGTGATATTAACTACTCTACTGAACAGGCTATCAATAGAGACACTGACAACTGGATAGAAATGCTATTGCACACAGCTGAAATGTAGTTGGATGTTCAGTTCAGTTCAGTCACTCAGTCGTGTCCGACTCTTTGGGACCGCATGGACCGCAGCCTCTCTGTCCATCACCAACTCCTGGAGTCCACCCAAACCCATGTCCATTGAGTCAGTGATGCCATCCAACCATCTCATCCTCTGTCATCCCCTTCTCCTCCTGCCCTCAATCGTTCCCAGCATCAGGGTCTTTCAAATGAGTCAGCTCTTCACATCAAGTGGCCGAAGTATTGGAGTTTCAGCTTCAGCATCAGTCCTTCCAATGAACACCCAGGACTGATCTCCTTTAGGATGGACTGGTTGGATCTCCTTGCAGTCCAAGGGACTCTCAGGAGTCTTCTCCAACACCACAGTTCAAAAGCATCAGTTCTTCGGCGTTCAGCTTTCTTTATAGTCTAACTCTCACATCCATACATGACCACTGGAAAAACCATAGCCTTGACTAGATGGACCTTTGTTGACAAATTAACGTCTCTGCTTTTTAATATGCTGTCTAGGTTGGTCATCATTTTCCTTCCAATGAGTAAGCATCTTTTAATTTCATGGCTGTAGTCACCATCCACAGTGATTTTGGAACCCAGAAGAATAAAGTCAGCCACTATTTCCATTGTTGCCCCATCTATTTCCCATGAGGTGATGGGACCAGATGCCATCATCTTAGTTTTCTGAATGTTGAGCTTTAAGCCAACTTTTTCACTCTCCTCTTTCACATTCATCAAGAGGCTCTTTAGTTCTTCTTCACTTTCTGCCATAAGGGTGGTGTCATCTGCATATCTGAGGTTATTGATATTTCTCCTGGCAATCTTGATTCTAGCTTGTGCTTCTTCCATTCTAGCGTTTCTCATGATGTACTCTGCATATAAGTTAAATAAGCAGGGTGACAATATACAGCCTTGACGTACTCCTTTTCCTATTTGGAACCAGTCTGTTGTTCCATATCCAGTTCTAACTGTTGCTTCCTGACCTGCATACAGGTTTCTCAAGAGGCAGGTCAGGTGGTCTGGTATGTCCATCTCTTTCAGAATTTTCCACAGTTTATTGTGATCCACACAGTCAAAGGCTTTGGCATAGTCAGTAAAGCAGAAATAGATGTTTTTCTGGAACTCTCTTGCTTTTTCTATGATCCAGTGGATGTTGGCAATTTGATCTCTGGTTCCTCTGTCTTTTCTAAAACTAGCTTGAATATCTGGAAGTTCACGGTTCACATATTGCTGAACAACTGGCTTGGAGAATTTTAAGCATTACTTTACTAACGTGTGAGATGAGTGCAATTGTGTGGTAGTCTGAGCATTCTTTCGCATTGCTTTATTTTTGGATTGGAATGAAAACTGCCATTTTCCAATCCTGTGGCTACTGCTGAGTTTTCCAAATTTGCTGCCATATTGAGTGCAGCACTTTCACAGCATCATCTTTCAGGATTTGAAATAGCTCAACTGGAATTCCATCACCTCCACTAGCTTTGTTTGTAGTGATGTTTCCTAAGGCCCACTTGACTTCACATTCCAGAATGTCTGGCTCTAGGTGAGTGATCACACCATCGTGATTATCTGGGTCGTGAAGATCTTTTTAGTACAGTTCTGTGTATTCTTGCCACCTCTTCTTAATATCTTCTGCTTCTGTTAGGTCCCTACCATTTCTGTCTTTTATTGAGCCCATCTTTGCATGAAATGTTCCCTTGGTAGCTCTAATTTTCTTGAAGAGATCTCTCATCTTTCCCATTCTGTTGTTTTCCTCTATTTCTTTGCATTGATTGCTGAGGAAGGCTTTCTTATCTGTCCTTGCTATTCTTTGGAACTTTGCATTCAAATGGGAATATCTTTCTTTTTCTCCTTTGCTTTTCACTTCCCTTAAGTATGAATAGTATGAATAGTTGAATGACACAATCTCAAACCACATTTGGGAAAGAGAAGGGGTCTTATCCTGCTCTGCTGATAACACGCTGATTTTTAAAATATAGTCAAAGTGATTCTTTTCCATTCTGTGCAGCTTTTCGCCTGAAAAATTTCCTCTAGCGGGACTGGAGGAGAACTATTGCAGGAATCCAGACAATGATGACAACGGGCCCTGGTGTTACACCACAGATCCAGACAAGAGATTTGACTACTGCGACATTCCTGAATGTGAAGGTCAGGGATGGCTCTAGGAAAAGTTTTCCTATTCTGCCCGTTATGTGTGGAGTAATTTGCTGTAAATTGATTATCTATGGGGATATTAATAATAATTACTGCTTTGTTTGACATCATCAAGTAATATATGACCTCTGGGAAAAGACAAAAATTTTGCACAATTTCCATTATGGATCTAAATTATCTTTATTAACATGTGGCTCAACAGGGACAAATATAAAACTAGATGTAAACTCTAGATGCAAACTTTTTATGCTTAAAGCTCTGACACAGTTCAAGCCAGAAAGATATTTGCAATTCAACTGTTAACATAAAACCACAAAATCAGCACAATTCAAATACAGATTAATTTAACATGGTAGACTTTGTCATGCTGTTGGAACCAAGCAATGAAACAGTTTTTAAGTTAGCAATCTATTGTTTCAATGGAACAATCAATTTAAAAGCACGTTTCAAAAGTCAATGTTAAAAGAATGTAAAATATCCTATGGGAAAATGTTCTTTACTTCATATTTCCTGCCACATTTATTGATGCAATAGGGCAGTGAATGAAGGTGGGATTTGCAGAACCACGTGGATTGAGTATGTACTGGGTGATGGCTCAGTTTCCCATCACTTCCTCTATTCCAACCATGGGCATTCTTTATTTATTTGTACACTATGTTATGAGGGCATTTGGCCCTTTACTGACATGAGAGTATCCTTTTTATATCTGGTCTGCTTCCATATTCCTTATTGCCACATAAACATTAAAGTCTTATATTCTTCTGCTATACCACATTATATTAAGACTTGCAAAGTTCCCATTTTACAAGGATGCGAGAAAGAAAAACAACCAGCATGCTTTTCAATAACAATAAAAAGAGAAGCATCGTCCCTTTAGGTGAATATTGTTCCTCTCTCGAGGTCACGAACACAAGCAAAAACCCTGGCACTAAAATCCTGAGAGGCTGCTGGCTTCTTTGGCAGTTACCCAGACAATCAGAGAGAGTTTCCCGGTGGTTCGGTGGGAAAGAATCTGCCTGCCAATGCAGGAGACACAGGAGATGTGGGTTCCATCCCTGGGTTGGGAAGATCCCCTGGAGGAGGAAATGGCAACCCACTCCAGTATTCTCGCCTGGAAAATTCCACGGACTGAGGAGCCTGGCAGGCTGCAGTCTAAAAGTCACAAAGAGTGGGATGTGACTGAGCAAGCATGCATGCAATCAGAATAATTCCATAGGGATTTTTTGGAAGAGAGACCACAAATATTAAAAAATTCTAGTAGAGAATTTACAGACTCCTGAGATTATATGCAGTCTCTCCCCACAACCACCAAGGACCAACACATGTAGCCAACCTTGAAGACAAAGTATTATGGAGTTGCTGGATTTGGTCATGACTGTAATAGTCAAGAAGGTATTGACCACATCTGCTAATTCTACCATGTGAAAAAGAGAATGACATTTTAGATTGTATTAGAAAATTAAGCCTTTATGGCCAATTTTGTTGCTAGGTGATTGTTGGAAAATTACCAACGAACAAGTGGCAAAGGTATTTGAGACATTTCTAGTGAGAGTCTAGTCTTTACCCTTTTTTGCTTCATTCATTTCCGTTTCTTTTTTCCTTTCTTTCCATTCTTCTCAGTTGAATGTATGCATTGCAGTGGAGAAACCTATGAGGGCAAGATTGCCAAGACCAAGTCTGGACGCGACTGCCAGGCTTGGGACTCTCAGAGCCCACATGCCCACGGATACATTCCTTCCAAGTAAGTCTCACTGGCAGTGAAACTGGATGTTTAAGCCTCTGCAATGCTATGGGTAGTTTAATATTATTTAGGTATTTTAGCATTCTTCAAAAAGTGAACACACCTGATGTTTCTGAATTTCAAAGTTTGCATTTCCCTTCGTGACTGCAAAAGAAGTATACATTCTGTTTTTAAATTTTTTGTAATTGAAGGATAAGTGTTTTACAGAATTTTGCTGTTTTCTGTCAAACCTCAACATGAATCAGCCATAGGTACACATATATCCCCTCCCTTAGAAGTATGCATTCTTACTAGTCAGAATGTGGTCCATGGAAGAGTGCTGCCACCTGAACGTTTGTTAGAAATGCAGCATCTCATCTCCACTGAGTCTGGATTTGCACTGTAACCAGATTACTGGCTAATTTGTAGGTTAAATGTAAGAAATATAGATATACACATCTATAAACATACAGTATACACATCTCGTCTGTGTATTTTCCAAATAGTCCCCTCTTGGTTGTAGTCCTTTCTTTTTTCTTCATGCTGATGAGATTCAGGGCTTCCTACCCTGTGATCTATGGGTGGGTTTTATGAATCCCTCAATATTTTACGTGTGTTTATATCAGTGTATTTTTATGGGAGGGAGGATTCCTAACTTTCACTAGCTACTCAAAGGGTATCATTAATCTATAATGGAAATAGAAGTCCCTGATCTAGAAAGTAATGGTGAATTGTAGGGGACAATTTTCTGCATCTCCTATTTCACATTAATTGTACTTAAAACACCTCCTTCTCTGTAGCTGCTCCTGGTCATTCTCTTCATTCTGTGACTATAGGATTATAACGGGGCTTGTAAAAACTTGTAGGAAAAGAGACTAAGGCAGAGATTTCAGTGTGGAAAGCAGCTCCCCTGCATTTCTGTACCTCCTGCTTCAAATAGCTCTGTTAAATCACCACTGTTATAGTTTTCTTTTCCCTACTGCACTCCAAAGAAGAAACACAATGAAAGCCTCCCGCCTCAGAATTGGTTAAATTTATTTCCCAGAAACTGGAAGAAGAAGATTGTCTGAGCCACTACCGGTTGCTCTGTCCATCCTGACAAAGCATTTACAGTCTCAGGAAGGAACATGAAATGAGCCCAGAGGGACACGAGGCATGGTGTTCATCTCACAGGCTCCATCACTCAGTCCCTGCTGGGGGGCGGGCGGGGGGGCGCTCCCTGGCCTACACACAGGAACATAGCTTATCTGTCCCCGTTTCTACAAGTTTAAAGGTTAGCAGGATCAGAACTGGGTAGACTAGAAGGACCATTCCTTTAACCTATGAAGACATCAACCTCCAGGATGAACTGTTTACTAAATAGCTATCTCTAGCCAGTAAGTACTTTGCATTTTAATAATTGCTGTCATTTGCAGCCGAATCATTGAAGTTGGCTGACATAAGTTTTCTAGATGGCCCAAATGATAAAGTTGATCCCATTCCATGATTGTGGCACATGTAGACTGTTAGAAAATCAATCCTTGGAGCACTGAGCTAATCTTTCTTATGAGATGGTCATCACATGGAGGATAGCCTTCATCCGGTCCCCTTCTTGGGTGCCTGACTGTGCCTAGCACACAGCAAGTGCTCAATATTTGCTCATTTGAAATGATTCTCACCTGTGAATGTGAATGTTCAGTGCTGTCAAAGTCCTTCTCGCACCTTCAGATTTCCAAGCAAGAACCTGAAGATGAATTACTGCCGTAATCCTGATGGGGAGCCCCGCCCCTGGTGCTTCACCACTGACCCCCAAAAGCGCTGGGAATTCTGTGACATCCCGAGATGTAGTAAGTATGGTTCTGACCCAGTCCTCGGGGACCTTCACCTCTTCTCTCAGAATCAAGAGCGCTGTGCCTGGAAAGGGCCCCACAAGTCCTATGGGATGTGATTACTCTTTTAAAGCAGTTTATAGGTTACTGTAGTAATTGATCAGAGCATCTATTTTTTATGGTTTTTTTTTGGGGGGAGGGGTCTTCTTTTGCCTCTTTTGAGTACAGATGAATGTAGGCTTTTGGGAGTGATCTCTGGTACCCTCCCGTTCTCTAGTGCTAAAGGCAAAGCAGACCCACACCTTCTGGTACCTGGATTTCATTATCAACCAGTCAAGGGAAGGCACTCAGCCATGTCCGACTCTGGATGGTAGCCTACCAGGCTCCTCCATCCTTGGGATTTTCCAGGCACGTGTCCTGGAGTGGGCTGCCATTTCCTTCTCCAGGGGATCTTCCCAAACCAGGGATTGAACCCGGGTCTCCTGCATTGCAGACAGACGCTTTACTGAGTTCTTTCTAACTGTAAGCAAAGTGGCGTCTCAGGATGTACCGTTTTTCTGTATGGCCAACTTGGGAGGCAGCGGCAGGAGAAGAGAAGTCTGGGGAAAAAGATGAAATGGCAGACCTAGCGGGAATGACTTGGAAAGAGCCATTTTATCATATTTTCCTTTTATAAGGATTTGAAGCCAGGCACTGAACAAGGACAGTTGAGACTGTTAAACGGACTCAGTGGGTCCTGAGGTCTGGTCTCCTATTCTTCGCTCAGACGGTCACGCTAAAGTGATTAAAGTGACTCAGTACTCTCCTTAGGAACATCCTCCTTAGGAACATGTCTCTTTCTGTCTTCTTTTTCCCTTGAGGCTTTCTTTTTTAAAATTGACATATAGTTGATATACAACATTATGTCAATTTCAGGGGTATAGCAAAGTGATTCAGTTATACACTTGTATGCATATATCTGTATTCTCTTCCCCTCGATTCTTCTCCTTTATACTTTATTACATGATATTGAATATACTTCCGTGTGCTATATAGTAAATCCTTGTTTATCTGTTTTACATATGACAGTGTGTCTTAAGAATTTCTTGATTTCTCACTGCACACCCTTTTGCTTGGAGACACTATTTTCTTTCTTCCCATGGACTCTCTCTGTTGTTTGTCTTTGTGGAATACTGGGAGTCAGTCAGTTATGTGTGCTTAAAGAATAATTTATTCTTCAGAAAGGAAGTTTGTTTACTGGCACACGTGCAGATCTGGGGTAGGATACGACACATGTTGAGCCTGACTGTGTGTGTTGAACTGAGAATGCAGAAAAAAGAGAATACAGAAAGAAGCATTTACTCCAAGGGTCTTGTCCTTGGAGGGGTTTTTAATAAGCTGCTGCTAGGTCGCTGCAGTCGTGTCCGACTCTGTGCGACCCCATAGACAGCAGCCCACCAGGCTCCCCTGTCCCTGGGATTCTCTAGGCAAGAACACTGGAGTGGGTTGCCATTTCCTTCTCCAGTGCAGGAAAGTGAAGAGTGAAAGTGAAGTCGCTCAGTCGTGTCCGACTCTTCGCGACACCATGGACTGCAGCCCACCAGGCTCCTCCGTCCATGGGATTTTCCAGGCAAGCGTACTGGAGTGGGGTGCCCTTGCCTTCACTGTTTTCATCAAAGGGTCTCGTAAACATTGATTCTACCAGATCAGCTTCTTCTGAAAAATGATAAGCAACATTCAGATGTGGGATTCTGGAAGGGTGAGAGGAAAAGAAGACAGACACTCCCTGCATCTACCTACTGTAACTTCCATCTGCGCCTCCTTTCCGTAGAAGCACTCACTGTAATGTATCTTCCCCACTTAAGCCACACCGCCGCCCTCCTCTGGGCCGACGTATCAGTGTCTGAAGGGAAGCGGCGCAAACTATCGAGGCACAGTGGCCGTCACCGCATCTGGGCACACGTGTCAGCGCTGGAGCGAGCAGGCACCCCACAAACACAACAGGACCCCAGAAAACTTTCCCTGCAAGTAAGTCTGCTCTGGTTTCACTTCCTTGTCAAGGAAAGGAATGAAACATTCCATCCTCGTCATGAGATGGACTGCAAGATCCCACTGATGTGCCTTGGTTTTAGTGACAATAGGAACCTCGACTTAAAGCTTTTGGGAATGAAAACTGGTCATGTCACCTGTAAGGGAAGTGACATTTAGCCACTGGTTTTCCTAGAAAACTGGTTCTCAAAGTGTGGTTTCCCGGGCCTGCAGAATCAGCATCATCAGGAAATTTGTTAGAAATGCAAATTCTTGGAGATCTTCTTGTCCATCTACTAAATCAGTGACTTCAGAGTGGGTTTCAGCAAGGTTTTGTATGAAATGTACAGTAAGGTTTGAGAACACAAATTCGAGGGCTATGATATATGCTTTCAGAGGCAAGAACAGTTTAGAAAACACCCATTGTGTTTCCAGCATATAGCACAGAGCCTGATGCATAATAGCAAAAGATCTATTCTGCTTCATGATATGCAGTCAAGGAATACATTTCAATCATTCACCCAAGAGGAGCATTCGTGCCATAACTCTATGGATTCCCGCTCAGCTTAAGTTTCCACCCATTATTCAGTTGGTATGCTGCTGCTGCTGCTGCTAAGTCGCTTCAGTCGTGTCCGACTCTGTGCGACCCCACAGACGGCAGCCTAGCAGGCTCCCCCGTCTCTGGGATTCTCCAGGCAAGAACACTGGAGTGGGTTGCCATCTCGTTCTCCAATGCATGAAAGTGAAAAGGGAAAGTGAAGTCGCTCAATCGTGTCCGACTCTTAGCGACCCCGTGGACTGCAGCCTACCAGGCCCCTCCGTCCATGGGATTCTCCAGGCAAGCGTACTGGAGTGGGTTGCCATTGTCTTCTCTGTCAGTTGGTATAGTTCTGGAGAATTAGGTGGACACACCGCCAGTATCACCACTAAGAAGTATGTGTGCACTTTGTTATTTCTTTAGCCTTTTGGAAAACTCATAGTCCCTTCTTTTCCAGAAACTTGGAGGAAAACTATTGTCGCAACCCTGATGGGGAAACAGCCCCCTGGTGCTATACAACCAACAGCGAAGTGAGGTGGGAATACTGCACCATCCCATCCTGCGAGTCCTCTCCGTTATCCACGGAACATTTGGATGTGCCAGGTAAGAAGGGCCGCGGGAGCTGCTGAGGCTGCCATTGCTCCATACTTTTGTATTCCAGAAGCGTCGCAGTAGCTCTGGAAATGGTTTCATTGTGCTGCGGTCAGAGAACATGCCTTATGATTTCATTTATTCTATTTTTTAAAAATTTATTTGTAATGGGAGGATAATCGCTTTACGATATTCTGTTGGCTTCTGCCATACAACAACGTGAATCACCCATGAGTATAGCTGTGTCCCCTCCGTCTGGAACCTCCCCCGACTCATCCAGGTTGTCAAGAGTACTGCCTTGGGCAACCTCTGTTTTACAGCAGCTTCCCATTAGCTATGTATGTTACACTCACTTTGAATTTGTGGAGGCTCATTTTATGGTTCAGAATAAAGTCCTCTTGGTGAATGTTTCATGTGCTCTTGAAAAGAATCTGGCTTCTGTTGTTGTGTATTGTTTTACAAACGCCGACGAGGTCAAGTTGGTTAGTATTGTTTGGCTTTCCTGAATCCTTGTTAATTTCTATCCTCTTTCTGTTGATTACTGAGAGGTGATCAGTGATGTTAGGTGTGCGTTCATCTATCTCTTTTCAGTCTTTGCTTTATCTATTCTGGAACTCCTTGTCAGGCACAGACACACTTAGGATTCTTGTCTGCAAAGAAATGACCCCTTTATCATTATGTAATATCTCTCCTTATCTCTAGTAATAGTCCTTGTTCTAAAGGCTACTTTTGCTGATATTAATAGAGCCATTGCAGCTCTATTTTTACTAGACTTTGGATGATGTCTGTTTTTCCTCAGTTTTTTAGTTGAGATGTTTAGACCATTTGCATTTAATGTCATCATTGTTAACATGGTTGGATTTAAATCTATCGTCAATTTAGTTATTTCTAATTGTCCTACTTTAATTTTGTTCCTTCTCATCTTTCTCTGCATTTGATTTGAGTATTTTGTATTGCCTTTTATTACCTCTGATTTTACTATTTATTTAATGTTTTCAATATACATCTTTAACTTACATTCTACCTACAAATAATATTATTTTACTTGATGTATAATGTAAGAAACTCACAACATTGCAATATTTACTCTGTCCCAAAATATCATGCTATTGTTCTGAGTTTACATCTATTATTTTATAAATCTCACAATAAATTGATACTATATTTGCCCTGAAGAATCAGTCATGTTTTAAAGAAATTAGAAAGAAAAAAATAAAGTCTTATATTTATTTTTATTTATTTATTTCTACCATTTCTTCTATGCTTCATTTCTTCTTGTTGGTTCTCCAATTTCCATGTGATGTCATGTTCTTCCTGTAAAAAAATTAACCTTTTCCATTTTTTATAGTACAAGTCTGTTGATGATGAAGTCTTTCAGCGTTTGTATGTCAGGAAGAGTCTTTATGCTGCCTTCAGGTTTAAAAAGCAATTTTTGTTAGGTATAGAATTCTGGGTGGACAATTTTTTCCCCTTTTACCACTTTAAAGATGTTGCTCTATTGCCTTCTGTTTTGCATAGTTTCTAATGAAAATCTGTGTTTCTCTGTATTTAATGTTTCTTTTTTCCTCTGGTTGCCTTTAAGACTTTCTCTCATTTTCAGTTTTCAGCAGTTGATCATGGTGCATCCCAGTGAGTCTATTTGTTTACTTATATATTTATGGTGCTTATCCTACTTGAAGTTCTCTGAGCTTCTTGTGTTTGTAGATTATCGATTTTCATTACTTTTGTAAAATTCTCAGCCATCACTGCTCAAATACTTCTTTTCCCCTGCTCTCTCTCTCTCTCTGTTTTCCTCTTTGGGACTTCAGCCACCTGGATGTTAGATCACTTCATGCTGCCTCATATCACTCGTATGCTTGTTCTATTTCTTTCCCCACTCTTTTTTCCTCTTCGTGTGTCAGTTCAGATAATGTTTATCAACCTTTTTCCAAGTTCACTGATTATTTCCTCAGTTCTGGTCAGTCTGTTAATCAGCCCATCAAAGGAATTTTTCATCTCTGATAACATGGTTTTTATCTAACATGTAAAAATATATATAACATGTAAATATTATTTTATTTTTATATAATGTGTAAATGTTTTATATAACATGTAAATATTATAGTATTTACATTGGATCATTTTATTCTTTTTTAAAAATAGTTTATTACTTTTCTGACATTGTTCATCTATTCATGCACATTGTTGACCAGCATGGTACTACAAGATCCTTCAACATATTCACCATAATTACCTTATGATCTCAATCTGATAGTCCCACACCCCTGGCTGGCTCTGAGCCTGGCTCTGCTAACTGTTTTATCTCTCAACAGTGGCTTTTATCTTTGCTTGTGTGTGTGTCTTGTCATTTTTAATCAAATGCTTGGACTTACTTGTAGAGAAACAATAGCTATTGCAGCAAATATTATTTACACTTTGAAATGGGCACCCTTCTTTTATCAGTATATGTGGGTAACTGAGTTTATGTAATTAGCAGATCAAAGGAATTTAGCTTTTGTTGTTGCTATTTTTGCCCTAGGTGAACCATAGGTTTCAAATCCCCCCAGTGATGAGGTACAGTCCCCTTGTCCTTAGAGCTGGTTCTGGGGTGCTGAAGAGCTTTCTCGGTGCTCCTAATCCCTTCTCAACGTTTAGTAGGCAGTAATGCCTGCACCACAGAGGTGGGGCTCACTCCGCACTTTAACCTGGCCCTACTGATGGACACTGTTTCTGGTCACCCCGTGCTAGGCTTTTGGTGGAGGCAGGCGTTCTCCATCTCTTGGTCCGCTCTCAGCCTTAGACTCTGGGCACCGGATGCTGTGCTGCACTTGGTCACTCAGTTGTGTCCGACTCTTTGTGACCCCACGGACTGCAGCCCACCAGGCTCCTCTGTCCATGGGGCTTCTCCAGGCAAGAACACTGGAGTGGGTTGCCATTTCCTCCTCCAGGGGATGTTCCCAACCCAGGGATCAAACCCAGGTCTCCCGCATTGCAGGCAGATTCTTTACCATCTGAGCACTTGGCAATATTTCTCAATATTCTCGCCCCTTCTTCCCATGGAACTAAACTCTAAGCTGTATCTGTGTTGAGTCCTGGGTCGAAGAATAGGAGACTTCTGCTTTGTGTTGGTGAAGCATCCTGGCACAGTAGAATTTTCTGCCCCCATTCCAGGGCCCTACCCCTCCCTGAGAAGCAGTGAATCTTTGCCTGAGTCCCGGATGTAGGCCCATTTCCCCCAGCAGCTGAAGGCTTTGGCTTTGTGTAAACAAAGAGTCTGGGGAAATGCAGAAGGTTTCCGTGTCTTCCTCACTGGCACCCAGTCACCGCGTGCAGCCTCTACAAGTGAATGCGTCTCTTTCTGGAGACCTGCCCAGTTGTTTTCATGAATACCCCGTGGAGATCCATAAAAGGGGGCTTGGACATGAGTGCAATGTCCAATTACAAGCACCCTGCCCTGCTTATTTTTTCCCGGGTTTTAAATTAACTATTTACTCAAAATTAAAGTGTTAGAATGTTCTGGATCTATTGTTTTCTTTGCATGTCCATTTGCCTCCCAATATGTAAAAAGAGGATGGTGTTAATTCCCAGAAAGGATATTCTGTTTGTGTAATAAATTATTTCACATGTTTGTCTGTTCCAGACATTAGTTACTGATTTCTTCTCTTTCAATTTCAGTACCACCTGAACAAACTCCTGTGGTCCAGGACTGCTATCATGGTAACGGGCAGAGTTATCGAGGGACATCGTCCACTACTGTCACAGGAAGGAAATGCCAGTCGTGGTCATCGATGACACCACACCGGCATCAGAAGACCCCAGAAAGCTACCCCAATGCGTATGTCTTTGATTTTCAACCAGTAGAGGAGAACCGCCAGCTTCAATTTCTGTTTAAAGGGCTATGCTCTAAACTAATGTCTTAGGACCAAATTTCCTTTGGCTCCAGAGTATGAGATAAAATGTTTCAGGCAGCTTGCTTTTGCACAAAATTTCTGAAAGAAGAGAAGCTAGAGGCTGGCTCTCTTTCCTGAGTAGTGTTTCAAAAGCAGGGTGGGATAGACAGAGGGGCTGAGGTCCTACTAGCAGGAAGCTCAGAAGCGCAGATGATTGAAGGCTTAGAAACAGGATCATTCCACAGCTCTTGCTTATGGATCAGTGTCATCTTTCAGCCGTGGAGTTTTACCATTTCGTCCTTCAATTCCTGAAGTGTTTTGCGTTTGCCATTGGGTAATAACCCGACCCGTATAGTCATATTGGGTCCTGAGCACTAGTGGTCTCAAAGGAATCTGAATTACCAGAGCATTAAGAGCAAACGCAGGAAGGCAGATTAGAGTCAGAAAGTACACAGATGCTGATGTGCAAAATGGACTTCAGTGAACAAGTCAGTGGGCAGAATAGTGGACAAGATAGGGCTGATCAGACCAGTTTTTCTGCAATACATGGCTATAAAAACACGGAAAAATTTCACATGATAGACAACAGGCAGCACAGGACTGTGACTTTTCAGAAAGGAAAATAAATTAGATTGAACTTGCAATGACCTTGGTTTTCTTCCTGGAGATACTTCTGGAAGAAAGTATCTCCTTGGACTGCAGTGCAAGGAAATGGAACCAAGGCAGACCACAGCAGTCTTGCTGATCTGAGACAGAGACCGGAGCTGGGGCTTAGTGAGGCAGCTTGGATTGAGTAGGCTGGGTAATCTTGAGAAAGGATCTGTGCAGAGAAGGTGCTTCAGGAATACATATGGAGTTCTTCTAAAGTCTTTGGCTGAATGCAAAGCTACACATGCGCAGGGAGAGATTCTGCAGTGAACAAAGAACAGGGAACCGTTACATAAATGGAGATTATAGAACTCCCAGGGCACTAGGAGATTCTGTTTGCAGAGTTGAGGCTCTTACAAGTCAGAGAGGAGAAACCTCAGGGGACACCTTGACCATTCAGTAAGGAATCCAGAAAAGTCCCAGTTTATCAGTTGCTGTTGTTGAGTCGCTAAGTCGTGTCCAGCTCTTTGCGATCCCAAGGACTGTAGCCCACCAGTTTCCCCTGTCCATTTATCAGTAGGGTTAGTGTATTCCTTGGATAAAGGCTATTCTAAAAACACTTGAGCAAAGATTAAAAGGAATCCCAAAAGGATCAAAATTATCTCCAAGTAAATTAACTGCCTGCCAGAAGGAAATGCAAGGGTCTCGAGAGGACAAAAACAAACGATCCCAGTGAGAAGACAACCTAATAAAAATGGGCAAAAGGCTTCAACCATTTAAAAGATGCTCCACAGGGAAAGATATGCAAATAGTCAATAAGCACCTGAGAAAATGTTCAGCATTTTAACCATCACGGAAGCAAGAATTATAGTCACAGAGCTGCCGATGCTGCTCTTCAGTCACTCAGTCGTGTCCCGATCTATGTGACCCCGTGGACTGTAGCCCGCCAGGCTCCTCTGTCCACGGGACTCTCCAGGCAGGAATCCTGGAGTGGTTTTTCCATTTCCTTCTGCAGGGGATCTTCCCCACCCAGGGATGGGACCTGTGTCTCCTGCATTGCAGGCACATTCTTTTACCACTGAGCCACCAGAAAAGCCCCTATAACTGCAATGAGATACCACCCAATACCCAACGGCAGTGACGGTTACTAGAAAGACAAACAGCAAGAAGTGGTTCTGAGGATGGAGTGGGGACAGCTGTCATACATGGTGTGTTTCTGAGTGTGTGCTGAGTCATGTCCCACTCTCTGGGACCCCATGGACTGTAGCCTGTCTGGCTCCTCTGTTCATGGAATTTCCCAGGCAAGAATACTGGGGTGGGTTGCTTTTCCTTCTCCAGGGGATCTTCCCAACCCAGGGATCAAATCCACATTTCTTACAGCTACAAACAGATCTACCAGAAAGTTCTTAGCAGCTTTATTCCTAAAATAACCCCAAACTGGAAGCCACTTCAGTGGTCACCAATAAGAACATGAATAACTGGTAAGATACTCATACCATGGAATACTATTCAGAAATAAAAAGGAACAAGCTACGGATACCCTCAAGTTGCATGGGTAAAAGCTCAAAAACACTGAGAGAAGGGTATATCCTTGCATGGGCCCATTCGTATGAAGCTCTGGAGTAGAACTCAATAGTATTTGCCTCCAAGGGGAGAGCAGCCAAGACTGAACAGGCACCCAAGGGAGGTTTCTGGGGGGGTGATGGACACGTTCTCGGTCACAGCAGGAGTGTGGGTTATGCATGTGTGTGTTCATCAAAACTCGTCCACCAAAGTGCCTTTATGGAAAAAAGACAGCGAGAGCCTGTTTCCTGTGATAAGCCTTTCTAACACATCCAGTTGCTTGGAAACCTGCTGACAGGCTTCCTGTGGACCCAGGCCTGAGACGGTCATAGTCCCCAAAGGTACAGTGTTGGATTCCCATAGAACATTGGATGTTCCAAGTGATCTCATGAGCCACAGTTTGTGGGTCTGCATTCCAAAGGGGAGTCCAAGGCTGAGACTTCTGAGAAGCTGGGGCAGAATCCTCCGGAGGCCCCAGGGGTCCAAGCTACTTAGTGAGCCCCAGGCCCCTCCTCTGCTATTTCTGACTCAGCTCCCGCAGAAGCCTTGTCTACCCAGACATCCCCCTTCCTCGCTTTGGCCCCACTCTCCTTTCCTCACATCCCTTTCCCTTGGTCCCCGAGTGGCTGCAGGTAGACGGGCCCGGCGCCTCTTCCCGAGTGCCCCAGAATGCATCCTCTAGAATCCTCATCCAGCTAGTTTTCCTGGAGGCTGCCACAAGCCTTCTGCACCCCCAACCCACCTGATCTGTCCGTGCTATTTACTATTTATATTACTGCCATGAGTTTTTGTTTCACTGTGAAATACAGTAGGGCTTCCCAGGTGGCTCTGGTGGGAAAGAATCCGCCTGCCATTGCAGGAGACTGAAGTTCGATCCCTGGGCTGGGAAGATCCCTGGAGTAGGAAATGGCACCCCACTCCAGTATTTTTGCCTAGAAAATTCCATGGACAGAGGAACCTGGTGGGCTACAGTCCATAGGGCTCCAAAAAGTGGGACTACAATTGAACATACACACACACAAAATACACCATGAGTAAAAACAAACTAAGAGGGTTGACCTGGGAGTGTCATCCTCTTGTATGTCTTTTCTGCCTCGGATAAATATGTTTTAGTTCCAACTTCCATAGCCCTACTCACACAGAAGAGAAAACCAGAGATATAGATGTATTACCTTGTACATAAAAAAATCTAAAATATGTGCTTTGAAATCTATATTGGTTATCCCTAGGGAATTTATTTAACACTCCCAGGAAAAGGAAAACATTCTGATACTTTTTCTTATATATGTATATATGATCTGTTTTTATGTGCAGCATGTATTACTTTGGATTATGTTTAAATAAAAATTATGACCTACGTTAAAAAACTCACCCAGTTCTTCAGAAATTGAGGACCATCTGTGCCTGTGACATTAGAATAATAATTGGCACCTTTGGCACTTCGGACGTCCCTTGTGGCTCAGCTGGTAAAGAATCCGCCTGCAATTCAGGAGACCTGGGTTTGATCATTGGGTTGGGAAGATCCCCTGGAGAAGGGAAAGGCTACCCACTCCAGTATTCTGGCCTGGAGAATTCCGTGGACTGTGTAGTCCATGGGGTTGCAAAGAGTCAGACACGCACGACTGAGCAACTTTCACTTTCACTTTGGTACCTTAAAGAAATATTTCAGCCACTTTATTGTAACAAAATTCAGAGGGTGCTGGGGTGCCCTTGAAGGTTCGCTCACTCTCGTGACCTCTATTGCTGTGGAATTTACAGCGGCTTGACAATGAACTACTGCAGAAATCCAGATGCCGATAAGAGCCCCTGGTGTTATACCACCGATCCGAGGGTCAGATGGGAGTTCTGCAACCTGAAGAAATGCTCAGAAACAACAGAGCAGGTGGCAAACGTTCCTGCGGCTCCCCAAGCCCCAAACGTAGAGAGTCCTTCTGAACCAGGTAAGAAGTCTGTGGCCAGACATCTGTGTACGCGGGCAGAGAGATGATAAGAGGTGGAGAGTCTTCCGGAGGCAGAGGCTTCATTGCTGAGGGGGACTGGAGCGCTGGCTGAGTCTGCGATGGGGAAGGCTGCTTCAGCGTATCATCTGGGGAAGCCAGAGCTGCTGCTGCTGGCCTGATGGGCGTGGGCGTGTCTTTAAGGGTTGAAAACTAACGGAATGAACTTATGGACCCAGCGGGGAAGGAGAGGGTAGGATGAATCAAGCAACTAGCATTGACCTATATACACTATTAAGTATAAAATAGATAACTAGTGGGAAGATGCTTATAATCAGGGAGCCCACCCTGGTGTTCTGTGATGACCTAGAGAGATGGGATGGGAGGGGGGTTGTTGTTTGTTCTTTTAGTTGCTCAGTCATGTCCAACTCTTCCTGACACCATGGACTGTAGCCTGCCAGGCTCCTATGTCCATGGGATTCTCCAGGCAAGAATACTGGAGGGGGCTGCCATTTCCTTCTCCAAGGGATGGGGGAGGAATGCTCAAAAGGGCCTATATATATATATAATGATTGATTCACATTGTTATATGGCAGAAGTCAACACAACATTGTAAAGTAATTATCCTTCAATTAAAAAAAAAAGACAAGTAATTGCCTGTGAGGGATGGACACAATTTTGAGCCTGGGTGGGTTGAGAGGTGGATGATAGTGGCTGAGATGGGACATTCTAGAAAAGCGAATCTCTGCCTTTTGAGTGGAGGGGTAGAAAGGACCGATTTGGTTTTGAGCGTACAGAGTTAGGAGGGCCAGGAGGACTGTGGATGATCACCTCCAACAAAGGCTTGGAGAGAAGCAGATATGTAGCTCCAAGGGTCTGGGGGCCTGAGGATAAGGACGTCATCCAAGGTGGGCGGCAGAGGATAACTGGGCTCTTCTCCGCCTCCCCGGCCCTTCGCCCGCGTGTCGCCCCACGTGCTGAGCCTCTGGTCCTGTGACTGTCGGGCGGCAGGGATGCTCAGTCCTCCGACAGGCTGAGGTCACAGATGGGACCGACTCTGCCCTGGTCAGTAGTCTCGCGGCTTGTCTGTAATCCAAAATCAGAAATTATTAAAGTGAGGACTCGGTTTCAAGTTGAGACCCCCTCTCCTTCCGGAGGTGGACTTGGCCCCTCTGAGATGCTGGAGAACCTTACCTCGGCTCCCTACTGTCCCCCTGTATATCTGCTGTACATGTAGGACCAGCTCGTCTCTGCCCCCCTTTCTTGGTGAGACTTTGGGCGCCGTGCCCCAGCTGGGGATCCCTCCTGATGAGACCTCACGTGGACCCAGCTGGTCCTCCCACGTGATGCCCCACGTGTGGTCGTGGGTAACTCACACACTGGTCCTGGCACACACTGGAGGTGGCCCAGCACAGCCCTGCTCCTTGGCCAAGGGGCCAGCTGGCCCAACTTTTGCTGTTTGGATTTTCCAAGTGCCCATCAGAGCACTGTTCACTGGGTCCCCATATGTAACACTTATCAAGGTCTCCAGCCTCATCCCCAAGGCGCGAGGTGAGGGAGGAGTTTGGGGAAGGGACCTCACACTATCCCTTTATTACCTCTTTCATCCCAGAAGGTGGCAGAGCTCTGGCCAAAATAATATACTTTTACAAAATCTTCTTCCATCTGCACTTTCTCCATCCTCGCCGAGAGTGAGTTGTTCAAGGATCATCTCACACTTCGTAGTGGCATCTGTGTTACTTACCTTTCAGTCTGTTATAAAACTGAGTATCTCAGTGTTCCGGCCAAAGTTCCCATTCTAACACCCGGACGTGTGATTCCTTCTGAGACAAGAGCATCTCCGGCCACTTGTTAAAAAAATTGTCAGAGCTCACCAAAGCCTCCAGGGCTCCTGTGTTCCAAATGACGTGACCACAGCCTGTCCTGAGAGATGCCGAGCGCTGCCGTGTTTGTTCCTTGTTGCTGGGTCAGTGTGGGACAGGTGACACCGTTCTCCTTTCCCTCCAGACTGCATGCTCGGGACGGGCAAAGGCTACCGCGGCAAGAAGGCCACCACGGTGGCCGGCGTCCCCTGCCAGGAGTGGGCGGCCCAGGAACCCCACCGACACAGCATCTTCACTCCAGAGACATACCCACGGGCAGGGCTGGAGAAAAACGTAAGCCCCTCTGATTCAGACCCTGTGTTGCCTTTTTTTGGACCAGCCTTCGCAAACCAAATTGAACTGCTCCAGCACGGCTGCATAACTGAGTGTTGGTGTGGGGTGGGGAGGGGATGCCAGAGGGTTCAGGGGACCGAACCTGTGATCCAACAGCCTCAGTGTGGGGGGTACAGTTAGCGCAGGCTGGCCAGCCCCCTAGCTTCTCATCTCTTTCATTTGCCACATTTCCTGCCTGCTTTTGTGACGGGTTTATAGTTTCCAGCATTTGTCCTCTAGGTCCCGGTGATCAAAGATGACCTTCACGACACTGTAGTTGGATGTTCCTAGAAAAAAAATTGGATGGGCACTCAGGACTCTGCTAGGATTTCCCCCACACTCACACAGTCTCTGAAGGGTTTCCTTTGAGGGGTGTAGAGGGAACAGAAGACGCAGTCTTTCCGAGGCTGAGCCATGGAGGGTGCCCGGGCTAGGGGAATATGCAATTCCGGAGCAACAGTGAACGGGAGTCGTCGGGCAGAAGACTGACCTGGATGAGGGCCTGTCCCACGTCCACAGTCCTCTCTTGCTGGGTGGCTATGGGTCCCGCAGACACCGGGGAGGCCCCTTTATATAATGCCCACCTCAAGAGCCCTCGGGGTCTACACCCTTTCTCCAGGGCAGTGGCCTCACGGTTGAAGCTCCTTTTGAACAAGGAGATGTGACCGATGACATTCTATGAGTCAGAGGCTTCGTAAGCACCCTGAAAAATGACTCTGCCCACCTCTCTGCCAAAGAAACATGACCTTTCATCTTCTAAGGACAGAAGTGAAATCTCGTATCTATCACCTTCTCTGCCATGCCCTGCCCCGGCATGCACCCTCCCCCGGCATGCACCCTCCCCCAGACACCTGCCTCTTTTTCCAGTACTGCCGTAATCCTGACGGTGATCCCAACGGTCCCTGGTGCTACACCACGAACCCAAGGAAACTTTTTGACTACTGTGACGTCCCCCACTGTGGTAAGCTGCTGTCTCTTTTGGAAAGAAATGGCTTCTAAACAAACGCAGTTTCACCTGGTCTCTGATCTGTAAGATGAGAGTTTGGGCTGAGTACTTCTGGGCAGGAGACGGTCCCCTCACCCCCAGAACCCTCTTTTCATCCTGAGCATCTTGAATCAGTCCTACTCGTGGGCCCCCTTATTAGGCACTCCTCTCCTCCAACACTTTAAACAAAGTACATAGAAAATCCTCCCAGAGAGTAAGTTCAGAGGTGATCTCTTTAGCCTCCAGGGGGTTCCACTGACCTCTCCAATGTCTGGGACAGGATGCCTGAAAGACAAATTCAGAGTCACCCAGACAGGAAACTCTCTCTTTCAGCAGCTGAAGTAAGAAAGAAAACACAGACAGCAGGAAACAGCTAAACATATAGCGTCTGCTGTAAACCTATATACTGTCATCCTAATTCAATGAACATGGCTCCTTTCTAAGGCCTCACATTCCTTATCCTAAGATGACTATGTATTAGCCATGTATTCTCCAATGTAGAGAAAGCTTGCTTGAGTTCTTTCCTCGTTTCTCAGACTTTTCTGGGGAGTCAGAAGCTTGGATCACAGAAAGGGGAGTTGACCTTTGTTCTGAAAAGTCTGGGCTAACAAGTCCATGTACAGGTCTGGAGAACAATGTAAATGGCCTTGATCCAGACCCTGTTTTACTCTCTGCTGACCCTCCGTCTGTGCAGAGGGATTCTGTCCTGATTCCTGATAATCAGCCTGGACTTCTGCTTTGCACGGTTGCACGGCTTGTGTTTGTGGCTGCCACGTGGGTGGACAGGCTGGAGCGGAGAAGGTGCAGCTGCGTAGTCACTGAAGTCCGCGTCCAGAGGTGGTTTGGGAGGCAGCTTGGGGAAGGGGTTGAGAGCACGGAGCCACCGTCAGGCTTTGCTTCGGGGCCGCTCCTGCCTAGAGCGGGGCGAGGAGGGCGAGGCCAGGGTGAAGGAGAGATTCTCTTGCCCGCTGTCACCGTGCTCCCTGGGCTGAGGAG
Source organism: Muntiacus reevesi (assembly GCF_963930625.1). Classification (NCBI taxonomy): domain Eukaryota; kingdom Metazoa; phylum Chordata; class Mammalia; order Artiodactyla; family Cervidae; genus Muntiacus; species Muntiacus reevesi. The sequence continues at coordinate 163,189,185 of NC_089251.1, forward strand.
GAGCGTGTAGCCGACTGCTTCTCCACTGTGCATTTTCTCAGTTCTCCAGATGCTGTCTCTGTGGTCCCCCACCCAAGGGTCCCCTGTGGGGTTCGTGTCTCCCTTTCCGCTCCTCCCTCCCACCCTTCAGCTTTCTGGAACCCCCACTGCCTCTTGGGGCGTGGGCTAGCTGACTTGGGCAGGGTGTCTATCTGGCACAGTTGCGTTTAAGTTGTCGTATATCATGCCATTCCTGCCCTGGGCTCTATAGCTGTGCCAGGGAGTCATGCACCTCTGATGCCCACAGAAGGGGACCTACAGTAATATCCCAGGGGCAGCCCTCGGCCACCAGCAGACGCTACAGGCTTCTCAAGTGTCAGGAGGCCTGGGGATCCTTCTGCAAGAAACAGGTTTCAACATCAGACCACGCGGTCTGATCACATGCCCACATTGTGATGAAGTGGGACAGTCCTTTCTCCATCCTTTCCTTTTTCGTTCACTTCTAAGAACCTGTTCTTTTCCGTCCTTGACTTGGGTGAGGGTACCAGAATTGATCAGTTCAGTTCAGTCACTCAGTCGTGTCTGACTCTTTGTGACCCCATGGACTGCAGGATGCCAGGCTTCCCTGTCCATCACCAACTCCCGGAGCTTGCTCAGACTTGTCCATCAAGTCAGTGATGCCACCCAACCATCTTATCCTCTGTCATCCCCGTCTCCTCCTGCCTACAATCTTTCCCAGCATCAGGGTCTTTTCTAATGAGTCAGTTCTTGGTATCAGGTGGCCAAACTACTGGAGTTTCAGCTTTAGCATCAGTCCTTCCAATGAATATCCAGGGTTGATTTCCTTTAAGATTGAGTGGTTTGATCTCTGTGTTGTCCAAGGAACTCTCAAGAGTCTTCTCTACCACCACAGTTCAAAAGCATCAATTATAGAAGAGGCCACTTCTTTCTTCTTTCTTTTTTATATTTACTTATTTGTCTGCTCCAGGTCTTAGTGGCAGGCATATAGGACTTAGTTCTCTGACCAGGGATTGAATCTGGTCTCCTGCACTGGGAGTGTGGAGTCTTAGACCCTGGACCACCTGGGAAATTCCAGGAGGCCATTTCTTGAAGTCTGCATGTGGAGGTTTATCTTACACCCTCTGGAGCATTTCTGGGGCCTCTGTTGAACCTTCCAGTGTAACATGTTCCTGCACACCCACCCATCAGAATGTGAAGATTACAAACCTCAGCTGTTAGTATTTCCTTTTTCCTAGCGCTTAGAGCAATGCCTGGCACTACGTATATATAGTGAACACATATTTGCTCAATGAGTAAATAAGTGAATGGAATCTCAAATGACAGCTTCTCCAGTATGACAGGTCAGTGCTTCAAAGGATGGCTCTCCCAGGGTAAGGGGACTTTTTGCGGTTTTTGCTAACTTTATTCGATTTTTCAGAATGTGAAATCTCTTTGAGTTATGACTTTTTAAAAAGGTTATTTTCCTTTTTTTCCCCTCTCTTTAAAAAAGGATTTTTATTGCTCATTCCCTGGGAGATTTTGGATTTCCTTTATCTAAGTGAGAAATTTCCCAATAACCATTTTCCTTAAAATTTCCAAACTTTACGTTGTTTGTAACTCACATGGAAAGCATCTTTAAAATGAAAAAGTACCATTGATTAACCTTTTAGGCTACACATAAACTTCTTCAAGCAACTCACCTGAAAAATTTGTGTAAATATTCTGTATTATTAAAACAAATGGCACCATTCAGACTGCACAGAATAGCGTAAGTAAAACAATTTGAAATCAGAACTACATTCTGTTCAGCCCAGCATTCTGCTTCTCAATTTTACCAAGGGCTTGTGTGAGTTTTCTCTTTAATAATAACCTCAAAAATTGAAAGATGTCCATTTAAAATATAATTTTATTTATTTATATTCATTCATTTTAAATTGTAAATTTTTGTTAATTGGGTTTAACAACTCATTTCAATTCCACCAACACAAACAGTACAAATAATAAGTATTGTAATTAAAAATAAGTAGAACTTCAGTTTTGTTTTGAATAGTGAGACCAGGGTACCATAATATCTGTGGTTATTCTTTCCTTATTCCATTTCTGTAAGTCTACTCTGTGTAAGGCACAGTAGGAGAAATTAAGGTCAGTATTAGAAAGTAAGATTTCATTATATTGCATCCTTCTTTAAAAAAAAACCCTTCTATATATAGATTCCCAGAATAGGCCAAGACAATTGGAAAGGTATTTGGAAAATTCAGATTCCAGCTTCACTAGAGGATAAAAATCTCTTGGCTGATTAAGACTAAAACTTTTCTCCTTATAATATTTATTATTAACTATGACTTATGCTTCTATTTATGAAGATCCTAAAGGGCTCCAGACAACGGAGAAGCATTTTATGAATACCTATGTACTCCCTGAGCTGTTGTAGACATTAGTGAGTGATACCAATCAGAGATGGGGCACTAATCCCAATCTCCAGGAACCCAGCCGGCCAGGTGGAGACAGAAAGCAGGTGGGAGATGAATAGAGAGGCACATGAATGGAAGTCATCCCCGAGGTGCTGGGTTAATCTTGGGAGGCTTCCTGGAAGAACTGTCCTGAAATTGGCCGACAGAAAGCATCATTTCAGTTTAGGATTGTTATCCTTGCTACACATGCACACACACACACCCACACATATACCACACACATAGATTCATAATTTAAAAAATACTCTTATTGTCTTCCAACGGGGATGACAATTATGGTTCTCAGCAAGCTTTACAGGGTTCAGATGGTGGTGGTGGTTATGATGGGAGTAACGATACCATCTCTTGATATATCACCTCAAGTCAGAATAACAACCTGTGTCAGTCAAGCTCTTCTCCACAAAACTCTCATTCTAACGCCCGACCCTTCCCAATTTATTTAATCACTTCCTTAAGAAAACAGTGAAATAGAAAAGCACTTATATTTTCTAGAAAGGAGAGGGCTCTGTGTCTACTACCACTTCTTGCAACTTAGAAAAAATATTCCAAAAGATGTTTACGAGTTGACTATTTACTTTGGGGATGTGAAAAATTCAGTGCTTCGGGCACGCGTCATGACTTTGTCATGAGTTGCTCTCTTTCACGTCTTCAAATGCAAATTTTCCCACGTGTGCCACAGAGACCTCTTCATTCGACTGTGGAAAGCCCAAGGTGGAGCCGAAGAAATGTTCTGGGAGGATTGTAGGCGGGTGTGTGGCCAACCCACACTCCTGGCCCTGGCAAGTCAGTCTTCGGAAAAGGTAACGCCATTTCCAGAAATGATTTATTCTATCCTTCTGGGTACGTGCTGCAAAACCTTTCTTGGGATTGACATAATACACATTACTGTGAATAAAACGGATCACTGATGAGGACTACCATACAGCTCCGGGAACTCCACTCCACGCTGTGTGGTGACCTGAACGAAGGAAATCCGAGCAGGAGGGGCTGGCTGTACGTGTCTAACTGATTCGCCTTGCCGCATAGCAGGAACACCCCAGTGCAAAGGACCTATACTCCAGTGAAAATTAAACAAACAGTAAACCTTTCTACAGTCAAATAAATCCACACACCCCCAGTATCAGAACCTGCCTCTCAGTTCAACAAAGGAGTAAGGAAAACTATAAAAAAAATTTTTTTTGTGGTTGTACATTAGTTGTACACTGGTTGTACATTAGTATAGTTGCTACACAATATTCTATAGGTTTCAGTTTTGCAATATGGTGATTCACCATTTTCAAAGGTTATACTCCATTTATCGTCATAAAATACAATGTAATAAAATATTGGCTATGTCCCCTCTGTTGTACAGTATAGCCTTGTGGCTTGTTTTATAACTCATAGTTTATACTTCTTAATCCCGTACCCCTGTATGGCCCCTCCCATCTCCCTTCTCCCCTCTTCCCACTGGTAATCACTATTTTCTTCTCTATACCTGTGAGTCTGCTTCTTTCTTTTTTTTAAATTATGTTCTTTTCTATGTTATTTAATTTGAAAATAATTTGAAATTAAAAAAATTTTTTTTGATCTGGGTAGCTGTCATCAGAATTGTTAAATGTAGCAATTTACACTAAGTTCCAATACTGGTGGAAAAGTATGAAAGATGCTTTAAGGGTTTATATAGATACCCACAGCGGCTTTGTAAAATGAAGAGAAAGGGATATTTTTAGAAATCAACACCTCGTGGGGGAGGGTAAAGATAAAATTATCCATAATACTGTATCACAGATGCAGAGTCTTTTTCCCTTCCTGCCTTCGACAGTTTTGTGAAGTACTGAATTTAATCAAAAGATGCTCACCCATATCAAAAACACCTCTTTTTCAGAGAGTAGCTCTGGATCGCCATAACTGAAGCGTGATCATCCCTGTCCTCCAGGACCCAGACGGTTCTGGTGATCTTTCACTGGTGTTAGTCTTTGATCAGCCCCTTCCCTAGGTGTCTCATTCAAAGCACACACGAAAAAATGGGCTGATCCGGCTGTTGATGCTTCCTCTTGGCATGGGCACCCGTGCCCATGCGCCCGGGGTCTTCCTTCCATTCGCTGGTGAGATGGTGTCTAAACGCTGCATTCGGTCCGTTTCTTTCTGTGGCTGCGTTGGCTGTTCTTTTCTTTGCCTTCTCACATAGTAACTGCTTGCGATGCCTGATCCTGCGATGCTGCTTTCACGTATTTCCTAGTCCCTCTTTCCCAAGTTGCACTGGGGTCTGTTCCCTGATTGATAATTGCCTTGCTGGCTCCCGTTCACTTGCATCTGTGTCCCTTCCATTATGATGGTCTTGAGAGCGGCTCACACGAGTTTTATGAGCTATGTCGCACCCAAGCAGTTCTACAGCGTGAATGATTTAGGGGACGTTTCCCCCACCCCAAAGCAAACTTTCTCAAATAGCATGAGCAGCAGATGCCCCAGAATCACGGGCCACTCAGGATCCCATTTGGCACCCTGAAGAATGACTTGTCAGGCCTAACATAGATCTCCTCCAAAAGAAACAGAAGAGCCCTCAAGGGGCTGGGGTCCAGGGCCAAAGGGCCTCCTGTTGGAGCCATGCCGCTTTGCTCCCCTGGGGACAGGCCTGGCCTGAGCCTCAGCCCCACCCCACCCTGCACCCCGAGTGGTGGGGTGACCTCCGGAGGACCCACTCACTGCAGGAAGCTCAAAACTCCTGCTGTCCTTGCGGCCACCTCGTCCTTTGGGAACATGAGCAACCTTGAAGCAGAGTGAGCACCACTTTTGGACTTTCTGTAGAATTAAATAATCAGATTTAATTACAATTCTGGCACATTTTCCTTCTAGATCGAGGCACTTCTGCGGAGGATCTCTAATATCCCCAGAGTGGGTGCTGACGGCTAAGCACTGCCTGGACAGGTATGTGTTAGGGGATCCCAGACGCGAAGACCTCCTTGTCTTCAAGACTCCCTGCCTCCTTTTCATCATCTTCTCCCTCCTCTCTCTCCCTTCCCTTGTCTCCTTCCCTCTCCTCCTTCCTTCCATGGCAGTGATCCTGGGGACGGGGGTTGGGGGTGGACGTGAAGGGCAGAACTGCCAGGGCCGCTGGATGGGAGGGGGGTGGTGTTTCTGGCGAGAAATGAAGAAGGCAGACCCAGTCCGGCAGGCTGCAGCAAGGATCGGCAGCAAGACAGAGCCTGTCGCCCCGGGGGGCGTTGGTCTCCCCAGGCTCCCCGACCTGGTGTCTGCCCTGGGCCAACCTCAGTGCTGGTTTCATTCTTCCTCTGTGGTCTGAGAACCTTCCTTAACCGCCAGGTTCAGGAAGACCGTGAACTTGGTTCTTGCCATTCAGAGGCCTCCGACTGTAGGTAGCCGAGCGGGGAGGAGGTGCGGTGTTTATGGCTCCAAAGGGCACCCGACGCAGGGCTGGTCCCTATTTTGCTGCTAATGCGGACGTCTTCTCTAGCATTTCAGTGCCGTCATTCTACAAGGTCATCCTGGGTGCCCACTATGAGACCGCCCGGGAACGGAGTGTCCAGGAAATATCAGTGTCCAGGATCTTCCCGGGACCATCTCAGGCGGACATTGCTTTACTCAAGCTGAGCAGGTACTGCTTTGCCCACGACGATCACCTCGTAAGCCCTGAGAACTTTTGCTCGTGGCTGGATTTAAGAGCTGTAACAGAGTTGTGTGGGGCTGGCACCAGCTGGGACCCCAAAGGCATCAGGCTTTGGGAAGAACATTGACCTTCAAGCGAGGAAACCTGGGCTCAGCCCTGGTCGCCTCCTACAGGGGCTGGGTGAGGATGGAGGTGGGCGGAGGGGAGAATACAGGTGAAGGTGACAGCTAAGGGGTGTTCTTCCCACATGGTCATGACAAAGGCATTAGGACTCAGTTTCCTCACGCGGAAAAAAGAGTGTGTTGAAACATGAGGTACAGGTTATCCCTACAATTCTCTCACTTAATAAGTTCCCCTGGGGCTTCCCTGGTGGCTCAGACGGTAAAGTGTCCGCCGGCAATGTGGGAGACCTGGGTTCAGTCCCTGGGTTGGGAAGATCCCCTGGAGAAGGAAATGGCAACCCACTCCGGTATTCTTGCCTGGAGAATCCCATGGACGGAGGAGCCTGGTAGGCTACAGTCCGTGGGGTGGCAAAGAGTTGGAGACGAATGAACACCTTCACTTCCCCAGTCAGCTAGTATACATTCATAATCAGATAATTATTCAGTTATTCCAGGTTGACATTCTCTTTTCAACATAATAATATGCTCGGGGGAATCAAATGCGATTATGAACGTCAAAGCACTTTAAAAAGAAACGCAGTGCGCACACACACAATTCACAGCAGCGCATTCGTCTTCCCGTCTCTGGTTTTACGTTTCCTGTTGAATGGCTGTTTTATTAAGTCTGACAAAATGATCCTTTTTTTTTTTCCTCTGTCACTTAAAAGTTAGAGGTATTTAGAGACAGTTCCCAAGAGAATGAGCTAAATAAAGAGACAGCTATTTTGAGAATAGTCACAGGATGGACAGCCAAAATGGCGGGCTGATGGGTCCCAGATGACAGGGGGCCGTGAGGAGGACGGCCAGGCCAGTGCGAGGCCAGCGGTCGAGGGGCTGAGGGGGGCTCTCTGGGCCCGGGCAGAAACACGTCATGTGTCTCCTGGGTCAGTCCATGAGGGGTGACTCCCTCCTAGAAAGGGAAAACAAGGCCTTCTCAGCTTAGCCTGCTTCTTCTCCTTTCTTCACGGTCCCCTGGGCCGTCAGGAAGCTCTGCTCCTCCAACAGGTGATTTAGTAAACGTGGGCCTCTGGACGTGTTCTCTGATAGCCTGATACGTCTGCGCTTCTGGGGACCCACCCTCAGGACACTCCCCACACCCTAGGAGTCTCAGTCTTCGGCATTCCGTGGGAGCAACCTACACATGAGCGTGGGCCGCTCCTTGTGGGAGGCGGGGGCTCTTCTGGTGGTGGTTCAGTTGCTCAGTCCTGTGACTCTTTGAAACCCCGTGGATTGTAGCCCGCCAGGCTCCTCTGTCCATGGGTTTTCCCAGGCAAGAATGCTGGAGTGGGTAGCCATTTCCCTTTCCAGGGGATCTTCCCCACCCAGGGATCGAACCTGTATCTACCGCATTGGCAGCCGAATTCTTTACCACTGAGCCACCTGGGAAGCCCCACTAAGATAGAATCAAGTCTAAAAAAAAATCAAAGTTCTGATGTTTTTGATTCTCTGGAATTCTAAGGCATGCAAAAGTTTATTTAAAAAAAACATTCTACTTTGTTTATGCAAGGTGATTACTTCTAATCCTCTTTCATTTGGTGTCTTGCATTGTATCGGATTGTTATAGCTATGGTGTTGTAACATTTATGGGTGAGGAATCTGAGGATCCCGAAGATGGGACAGCTTGCTCCTGGTGATGCAAGGCACTTGCTATTTTTAAAGCCCTGTATTTCAGCTGGATGGTTCACCTACTGATTAAAGCCTGTTAACTTGATATAAAAGCATACATGGTATAAAATTCCCATAGTGCCAGAATAGACAAGAAATGTCGTTGTCATTCTGCTCCCACCTCTGGTTTCTTGTCTACAACCTGTACCTTTTAAGTAAAACGTTCCATTTGTTTAACTCGTAAGATCCTATAGGCAAATGTGAGGGTGAAAAGTTGTTTTCAGCTGTCAGTGAAGCAGGGAAATAGCAGCTGGGAGGGCTCTGGGGCTCTGAGGCAGGCGGTATCCTGTTGTGGGTAACCAGGTAGTGACTTCCCAGGTGGCTCAGAGGGTAAAGAGTCTGTCTGCAGTGCAGGAGACCTGGGTTCAATTCCTGGGTCAGGAGGATCCCCTGGAGAAGGGAAAGGCTCCCTGCTCCAGGATTCTTGCCTAGAAAATCCCATGCACAGAGGAGCCTGGTGGGCTACAGTCCATGGGGTCACAAAGAGTCAGACATGACTGAACAACTAACACTTTTACATTTTCATCCAATGAACGGCAGAAGTCTCCCAGCCCGGCAGTCAAATGCAACTTTTGATGTTCTGCTTTCAGCCCTGCCATCATCACTGATGAGGTAATCCCAGCTTGTCTGCCATCCCCGAATTATGTGGTCGCAGACCGGACAGAATGTTACGTCACTGGCTGGGGAGAAACCCAAGGTAAGATAACTGTCGTGACTCACGTGATGAACTGCTTCTGACCTGCAGGCTGCATGAGGAGACGGGCGTGTGTACCAATTCCTACCAGCGAGAGAGGTCCACTCCCTTCCTGACTTTGTCTGGGCACCTGCCCGATCTCCATAATCGGCCACCCGTAGACATGGACGAGGGGAGGGGTGGTGTTTCCTTGAGACTCTCAGCCTGTAAATCCAATGCTAATACTGTCTCCTCAGCTAAGTAGGGTGTTGACACAGCTGCAGATTAAGGGTGTTAGATTATTTACGTGAGCTTAACCACACAGTTTTTAAAAAGTGCGGGTCAACAACAAGATGATATTTCAACCCGTCTCCCCCAAATACCCACACAGTCTGTGTCTGTGTGGAGAGGCTATTGGGGGTGAGGCAGACAGACCGCTGGGGGCAGAAAGAAAGGTCCCAGTTCTAGGAAGGTATTTGGCCTTGGTGGAAGGGGTGAGGACAAAGAGGAGACGTTTATGCAGGATCCTGGATCAGCACTCGAACCATAATTTGGGGATCCCAGCTTCCCTTTGCAGTTTGTCCTGCATTATATTATAACACAAATTATTGTTATATCCTTCAGACTCGGGCCTAGGAACATTATAAGGATGTCTTAGATCTCTGCCTCACTTTCTTGGAAGTGCTGGTGGAGGACATCAGAGTGGAAGTCAGGAGCCCTGGAATGTAGTTCTGCCTCTGCCACTGGCTAGGGAGAAGGGATCAGTCACCTTACCTCGTGATACCATTTGGCATCTAAGCCCTCATCCATAAAATCCATGTTTTCAAATGATGTTCTGCATGTTAGCCTCAGTTTTCTCATCTGTATAAGGTCATTGTGCAGATAAAGATAATGTGTATGAAGAGCTCAGTGCTTTGCAGATGGTATTTTAGCAGCTTCTGTGCTTCTTGTACAACCACAACCACCATCACTATCTCACATCATCACTGGCATTATGGCCACCATCACCATGGACACCACCATCACCATGGACACCACGTCACCATCAGCATCAGGATCAACCCCCCAGATCTCCTCTCATCGCCATGGTCACCGTCATCAGGAGACATCACCTAACCTGCGTGTAGCTGAGCCCTCTTGGGACCCAGGCCTGCCAGACCCCCAAGCCCAATCACTGTTTCCTCACCCACTACCCACACTTTTCTAACCACCACCTGGCACTGGACTCCCTGTCTCTCCAGGCCTCATCTGAATGTGTAATTTGAGAAAATGATTTTGATATATTCATTGGACCAGGAGTCACAAACATGAGTGAGGTCTGTTTACCGATTTTCTATACATCAGTAAAGACACTGGATCAGTCAGTGTTCTCAGCCTCTCCGTGTGAAGTAGAATTCTCCCGTTTGGTCTCTAGTCTTTCCCTGTATTCCAAAGAAGGTAAGGGTTGATGTCCAGGGGGTCATTCGGGCCAGCCCCTCGTCAGCAATGGCTGGGTACCTTCAGGGACCTCCTTCTCCCTCCCAACTGCACCATCCGGTCCCTGAAAGTGAAACGTGAAAGTGAAGTCGCTCAGTCATGTCCAACTCTTTGCGATCCCATGGACTGTAGCCTACCATGGACTGTACCTACAGGCTTCTCCATCCATGGGATTTTCCAGGAAAGAGTACCTGGAAGAGTGGGTTGCCATTTCCTTCTCCAGGGGATCTTCCCAACCCAGGGATTGAACCCGTGTCTCTCGCGTTGCGGGCAGATGCTTTACCCTCTGAGCCATCAGGGAAGCCCCATCAGGGGCCCTGGGTCACCCTTCGTCTCCTAGCGTCAGGCCCTCAGACGTGCCATCTCTATTGTGGCCACAGGATGGCAGCACCTCTGCACACAATTTCTGGTCAATTAGAGAATTTGTCCCTGGCATCACAGTGTCTGTCTTGCTCAGAAAGCAGATGTCAGAGCAGGACTCTGTTAAATTAATTTTCAGCAACAATTTCCCGAGAAGGCTTCACCATCCACAAACCTACTCAGTTCAAACAATACACCCACTACTCAATGCTCCTGTGGTCAGGACCTTCCTCCCCTGCTGGACCAGCGCTGGGACTCGCCCCTCGTTGTCAGACTATGATCCTCTTACGAGTTCCTGTCAACTCCAGTGTGAGTTTTCTGAACTCCAGACAATTTTCCAAGTTTGTTTCAAAGCCTTTGGAGAGCTAGTACCTTATTTCTTAGCTGTTTCATGCTGGCAAAGCAAAGACTTTGTAAAACTCGTGAAAGCTGGGCTTGCAAAGTTGGAAAACTGGATTATTTGTGAAAATACTGAGACATACCCGGGTGTGTCCATCTGGAGAAACATCATTTCTTCTTGTGATTGTGCAAGGGTTCTATTTCCACTTGCCAAAGTAAGACAGTAGTTTTTCTTACACACAAAAAAGAAATACAGTAGGGAAGACAAGCCCATGGAAGAGTCTTTACTGTCCCTAATTGGGAAGGGAATGTAGATTTTACTTTTTAAACTATTTTGATGAGTACAGTTCGGTGGCATTTAGTATATTCACACTGTTGAACAACCGTCACCACTATTTACAGAAATGTTTAGTTCAGTTTAGTCACTCAGTCGTGTCTGACTCTTTGTGACCCCATGGACTGCAGCACACCAGGCTTCCCTGTCCATCATCAACTCCTGGAGTTTACTCAAACTCATGTCCATCGAGTCGGTGATGACATCCAACCATCTCATCCTCTGCCGTCCCCTTCTCTTCCTGCCATCAATCTTTCCCAGCATCAAGGTCTTTTCAAATGAGTCAACTCTTCACATCAGGTGGCCAAAGGATTGGAGCTTAAGCTTCGGCATCAGTCCTTCCAATGAATATTCAGGACTGATCTCCTTTAGGATGGACTGGTTGGATCTCCTTGGAGTCCAAGGGACAGAAATGTTGCTTCAGACCAAAAGGAAATCCCAAATCCATTAGGTAGTCACTCCCCACTCAAATATTAATTATAAAGATGAATTATAAAATGTATAATCTATATATACAATATATAATCTAAATATACATTTATAAAGATGATAAAAGTCCTTACTATGTAATGTTGTGTGAAAAAAATGTAAGGTAGAAGAAACATAAAAATCCTGGAAGAGAATATGTAAAATACATATGGTAGCACTAGTATTTCTCAATATCTCATATATTAAAAATAATTTTCTCTATGATTTGAAAAAAGGAGCAGAAGATAACCACACAAACAAACCTCAAAAATCCCATAAAGAAGCCCAGATTAATTAGGACGTGGGAACATGAAACCTTATGTAATATTTACACTTTCAAGGGTCAAAAAGAAAAAAAAAAGAATTCCAGTAGTTTTGGGAACTGACTCCTTGTCTTATGCAACCTCATGGATCAACCATCGACCTGTGGTTACTGCTCTGCTGTTCTGGAAGTTCCCTTGTGGACACGGTTCAGATCCAGTAACCCTTTCTTTCATCTTTCTAAACACAGGCACTTCCGGCGTGGGCCGCCTGAAGGAAGCGCGGCTGCCCGTGGTCGAGAACAAGGTGTGTAATCGCTTCGAGTATCTCAACGGGAAGGTCAGGTCCACGGAGCTGTGTGCGGGCGATCTGGATGGAGGGTCCGACAGCTGCCAGGTAAGAAAAGACGAGAGAGATCAGCGCTCACCTTGCGTTGGCCTGCCTCGGCCCCTTGGACGTTTCAGCCCCAAAGCCGCAAATATGAGCAGGATTTGTCAGTCGGAGGCCACCGTCTAAACATTGCCCAGAAACCTTTAACGTGTGTCTCTGATGATTGACTCAGGTCATCAAGGGTGATTTCCCAGCCCTCGAGTTCCAGGCTGGTTGTAAGGGCGTAGTTACATCACGGTCACAGCCCCCACCCCTCTGGGAGGATGCTGGTGCGTAGGACCTTTCCAGGAGGGAAGGGAGGTCAGTATAAGACAAAGACTCCTGCACTCCTTCTACAATTGTTCTTGGGGTTACCCTCCCTAAGAGAAACCCCCAAAGTTTGAAGGCATGAGTATGATTCTCATGAAGGATTTCCTGCCTGCCCCCCCCACCCCCAGGAGACACTAAATGGTGTGGTTTTGTTGAATATATTTTGCTAAGTACTGAAGCACAGCAGATGTTCAGATAATATGTTAGTAAGGAAAGTGAAAGTCGCTCAGTCGTGTCCGACTCTTTGTGACCCCGTGGACTATATTGTCCATGAATTCTCCAGGCCAGAATACTGGAGTGGGTAGCCTTTCCCTTCTCCAGGGGATCTTCCCAACCAAGGGATTGAACCCAGGTCTGCCACATTGCAGGCAGATTCTTTACCAGCTGAGCCACAAGGGAAGCCCGTTAGTAAGAAAAGTGAAGTGAAGTCGCTCAGTTGCGTCTGACTCTGCAACCCCGTGGACTGTAGCCCACCAGGCTCCTCCATCCATGGGGTTCTCCAGGCAAGAATACTGGAGTGGGTTGCCATTTCCTTCTCCAGGGGATCTTCCCGACCCAGGGATCGGATCCATGTCTCCCACATTGCGGGCAGACGCTTTACCCTCTGAGCCACCAGGGAAGCCCCTGGTTAGTAAGGAAAGGAGTGTTCAAATACTGGGAAAGCATACATTCAGGCAATGGAAGGATGATGTCCCATAATAAAAGGAGGGATGCTTAGTCCCCTCATCACTTTTTCCCCTCCCTCTGTACAGGGTGACAGTGGCGGGCCTCTGGTCTGCTTTGAGAAGGACAAATACATTCTACAAGGAGTCACTTCTTGGGGTCTTGGCTGTGCACGCCCCAATAAGCCTGGTGTGTATGTTCGTGTTTCCACCTATGTTCCTTGGATTGAAGAAACTATGAGAAGGCATTAATTAGATGGGAGACAGTGAAGCACCCACGGTTCTAGAAGCTGGAACTTGGGTAGGGGATTTAGCATGCTCAGCAATAATTGACAGTAATCAGACCAAGTAAGACACTGTTCTTAGCTGCCATCTAATGCCAAACCTCAACATTTTTTTGTGATGTTGTGAATAACTTGTTCCTGACTGTGGACTGCTGGATTCTGTAATAACAAGGCAATACAGCTATGACATTTGTTGAAAATAAACTCGGTACTTCTTTTGATTTAACTCTTTGATTTTCTTTCTTTTCATGTTCTTCATCCATCCTACCAATTGTAAATAATACAGCTCTTACAGACCTGAAAGGTTTTGTTCTTCCTCAAAGGAATAGAGTACCAAAAAGCCTGTAAGATTAATAGAGAAATCCTAGTAAGTCACCCATATATTCACCCTGACAATGAAGGATGCCTTGACATATATCTTTAATGTCTTTATTTTGGCACTGAGATAAATGTGTTCAAAGCTGCAACGTGGGGAGTCATGAGAAATTCTACTCTTGGGAATAAAGACCGTTACTGACAGCTTGGCTCAAGCCTGGCACAAGACCCTGGGCAGAGAGTTGGAAACCAAGCAACAGAAGTGTCATAACACCAGACCAGTGAAGAGTCTGAATGTTATTCTGGGCCACACATGGGTCTAGGAATGGTGCCAACAGCCTGGAAAGGAGCAGTGAACACATATTGACGGTGGACCACTTAATTTCCATCAGTAATTGGCTGCCTGGATATGTGGTATACTGTGTCACATGGGAAGAGTGTTTTACAGTGATGCATGTCCAGAAAGAAGAGAACAGATGAAAACTGATTTTTCTTGACAATTTATGTATATTTTTTATTGTTATCAGAATTCAAATGTCAACTCAAAATACAATTCCAAGGTGATAATACAAGGAACAATAGTCATCTCCTAGCAAAGAGATACAAAGGAAGTGAAAACACCCGTGTGTGTGAACAAAGGGTGAACGTAGGCAGCTTCATGCCCTTAGAGAACGGTGTTTATTTCACTGAAAAGCTGAACACTCACATTCACTTCTGATGTGCTTTAAGGCTTAAAAACTTATTTTACAATCAGCGCATACACCGTACACGTTGTCACAAGTTCATATAGAAAATTTTCTTCCAAACTGGCAAAATTACCCTTTGGCTCCAATTTTACCAGTCCACCCAAAATAACTCGTTAAACAATTTTGCATGAGATACATACTGAATCTGAAAATATAACAAATATAACACGTAAAGCAGAACATCATAAAGACAGCATTTTTTGTGTGTTTAAACTCCACATATTGAAAGTCTCAGAAACAAACAAACAAAAAGATCAAATTGCTTTTTAGTACTTCTAAAGTCATCTGTAAGACTTCTGCTAATTCTTCTAAACATGGCTAGAACTGATCTTTCTTTTACACTAAAATGTAAGCTTCTCCCCAAAACAGGTTAAAATTGTCAAGATGAATGAGATCTGCCCGTAGTTTTCACTCTTGACTGTGGGCACCATCATAAAACTTAACTCATATATAAGACAAGTATCCCTTTATGATTAAAATCATAAGACCCATGAAATCACAATCCGTGGGTTTCATTAGTAAAAAACTGAATAGGTGACTCTCAGTGGCTACTAAAGGAGAGCCAAGATTATCCTGACCTCATCTCTTGGGGCCAAATCTGATTTTATGAACAATACAGCCGAATCCTCAACTTGCACAGATTTGTTCTTACTTCTGGAACGAGATCTGAATGTGCCTGCAAATCCAGATGCTCCAGGAGCTTATGGAGCTCCAGGTGCTAAGGGAGGAAGTAAAGGCTCAGCGTCATACGACCCGAGGTCCTTGATTCAACTTCTTCTTTAACAGGCTTCCCAAATCTTCATCCACCCTGGAATCTTCAGAACGCAGTTCAGAGCCTCAGTTTCTGCATCAGATTTGATGAGCCTATCTCTGTACCCTTTCCCCAGACCCGTGGTTTGCACACCCTGCCTTCTTGATGGAGCTGTCATGAGAACTGGGTGGGGCTCCTCTTGTCTCCCCGTAACTCAGTGGGTCAGAGACTCCGCCCCAAAGTGAGAAAAAGGCTTCAGGAGAAGCTGTGCACGCAACGGGCTCTTGGCTATCCCAGCCACATGTTACATGTTCCCAGAAGTTTTGACAGCGTGATATGTCCTGATTCATCCAACATTATATAAAAATACTCTGGATAGTTTGACTGTCTTTGTAAAGTATTAAAAACACTTGAAGCTGCAGCGCTGAAATGGACACACACAACGTCTCTGCAAGCCACGTCGGTTCCTTGGTGGGGACCGGCCTGAATTGCTCCTTCCTTGCGTCTTTGGCAGCAGCCTCAAAGGTGAGAGCTTGAAACCTGGGGTTTCTTTTTCTTGCCACACTTACAGGAATGTGGACTGACAAAGGAGAAAAGAGAACTGTTACGAAAGATTATATAACTCGTGGGGAGGAAGTCTTTATTACTACTCAATATCATGGTTGGTTTTGATTCAATGCACTCAAGCATAACTGCTCATAAAAACCTGCTTTGAAAGGAACAATGAACTATTTCCAAACTCATTTTTTACCTGCTCTCAGACCCTGGGCAGGGGTTAATTCGCATATATAAATTCTTTATGACTTTCTATCCTATAACAGATGGTTTGGAAATGAGCTGCTGATGCCAACAAAAGAAAGGAGAAATTAAAAAATGATTAAGTGCTGTTTTAGAGGGGAGAATGATAACAATTTTCAGTAACTTGGGCTGAGTAGTTTTCTTTTTTCCCCCTCAAGTAACTATAGAATGCAATCAGTGTGGTTCATTTACAGAACTGTAGATCAGAGTTTGATTAGGTGTTTTTTCAAGAGTAGGGACTAGGCATAATTAACTTACCCAATTTTTGTTATGAAAAGTTACAAACACAGAAAAAAATTAGAAAGAAATTCATATAAGTTGAATTTTTGTTGGCCTAATTCTTCCTGTTTATTTATCGGTTGAATATTAATTTTCCCTGCACACCATCCAGATGGACTTCTCATCTCCAAAGCTCCATCTCTTCAAATTGTTTAATTCTATTTTTAACATGATTGAATTGGCAGAAGCGTGTGTGTGTGTGTGTGTGTGTGTGTGTGTGTGCGTGCACACGTTCAGTCATGTCTGACTCTTTGCAGCCTCATTGACTGTAGCCCATGAGACTCCTCTGTCCATGGATTTCTCAGCTAAGAATACTGGAGCAGGTTACTGTTTCCTGCTCCAGGGGATCTTCCCAACCCAGGGATCGAACCCGAGTCGCTCACGTCTCCTGCACTGGCAGGAGGGTTCCTGATCACTAGTGCCTCAAATGACCCCCTCTCCCTCCACGCTGTTCCTGATGAGGTTGAAAATCCGACCTCTGACTGGTTTGGGGATCAAGAACGGCTATGTCACTCTCACTGTGGAAAGGAGCGGCAGTAAGTGGAGTCGGGTCAAAAGGAAGAATTCGGTCCCTCTGGTTGGAGAGATGGCCCAGAAGGCCTTCACCACGAGGGCGGCAGGTATGCAGAAAAGGACTCCGCAGCACTGAGACTGAGACGTCTTAAAACTCCAGTGACACGTTACAGGCGTGTGCGTCCAACAGTCAGCGCTGAACTCCTCCTTACCTTCCACCCCGTGATCCTGGCTGGGACGCCCTCCTGGGTGTCCCAGCCCCGAGCAGACCCTTTAGGGCCTGGGAAGTTACGTTTAAAGTCTGGATATCTTTTTCGAAGATGATCCTATTCCCTTTCTCACCAATTCACCTGCTTCATCTAACCTTCAATATTCTCCTCTCCTTCTGACTTCTAGCATGACTGCAGTTGGAGGGACAGGATTGGATAACCACCATACTGATCTGGCCCCAATACAAATAATTGACACAAATTATCTGACACAAACCAAATAATTGTCTGTGATGCCACAGTCAGCAGAACATTTATCCTTTCTGTATAAAGCAAGACCCTACCAAGCTGTCTCAAAAGGACAGCTTTATTAATAATATCTTTTATACATTTCTTAATTTTGGTTTATAAAATGGCAGTGTCTTAAAGAGAATCTCCCACCTCACCTCAACCTTCAAGTAGCATTAGTAGGACTGTTAGTCACTCAGTCTTGTCCGACTCTTTGTGACCCCATGGGCTGTAGCCGACCAGACTCCTCTGTCCATAGAATTCTCCAGGCAAGAATCCTGGAGGGGGTAGCTGTTCCCTTCTCCAGGGGATCTTCCTGATCTAGGGATCGAATCTGGGTCTCCTGCATTGCAGGCAGATTCTTTACCATCTGAGTCACCATGGAAGCCCCAAGTAGCATTATTTTAGGGTAAAACCTAAGTAGAGCTTTGGTTGAGGTTAAGCTATTACCTATCCATTTATTTACAAAAAAGCATAAGCATCTGATTGAGTTACTCCATGGGACAAATGTCTACCTGTCCTCTGATTGGCTGCTCCTGTTAGAAGTCAGCTGGTAGTTCGATTTCAGTACACTGCTAAGGTTTTCTTAGGAATGTTCTGAGATGTTCTGAACGTTCGTCAATGTGGTTCTTCAGAATAGCATCAGGAAACAGGACAATGAAATCAGTATATATGTTTTAAAGTCTGGTTAAAATACCTGTAAGACACTTAGCAATGGTTGCCTATCTCTGGAGAGGGCGATGGTACCTCATTAAAGAGGATATGAAGAGAGAAATCTCCAATCCTACTGGGAGATTCTTGTTATGAAGCTACTCATAATCAAGTAGGATAGAACCTAAGATAATGAAACTACCCCCAGGGCTTCCCTGGTGGTTCAGTGGTAAAGAATCCACCTGCAAAAGACATGGGTTTGAGCCCTGCTCTGGAAAGATCCCACGTGCCTCGGAGCAACTGAGCCCATCACTGCAACTACTGAATCCCGAGAGTCCTACAGACTGTGCTCTGCAACAAGAGGAGCCGCTGCAAGGAGCAGCCAACACACTGCAGCTAGAGTCGCCCCCCCCTTGCCACAGCGAGAGAAAACCCCACGCAGCAACGAAGACCCAACACAGCAAAAATAAGTAACACACAGCAGTCACACCTGTTCCCTAGGCAACGTCAACCCCAGTTCTAGCACACAGAAGTTGTCAAGTCTTTCTGAGCATAAAAAGTGAGGACAAGAACTTCTATTGCACACCACCACTTTGAGTATGAAATGACATATGTGAAACCATCGATCACTTACACAGGATCCTAAAAGTTGTCAGTTTCTAATCTCTACCCAATCTGCCAAGAAAACTGCCATGACGTTACTAACATCTCCACCTTCTCATACATATATCTGATAAAATTTAGAGATCCATATTCTTAATTTCCAGGTCATTGTTTAGAAGAAGACTGATTTTTATTTTTCAAATTAGCTGTTAAATTATTTGTTTAAATTCACAAATAAGGACTTCCCTGGTGGCCCAGTGGTTAAGATTCCAAGCTTCCAATGCCAGGGGCATGGGTTTAATCCCTGGTTGAGGAACTAAGATCTCACATGCCAAAAAAATTTTTTTAAATTTCAAACAAAATAAAATTCACAAATGATACAAGACCATATTGTCGTAATTTTAAAAAATTGAATGATGCAGAAGTCTATGGGGTATAAAATAAGTGTTCTCTCTTCTCACCCCTCTTCCCAACACATTTCTACCCCAGTTCAGTTCAGTTCAGTTCAGTTCAGTCGCTCAGTCGTGTCCGACTCTTTGCGACCCCATGAATCGCATGCACGCCAGGCCTCCCTGTCCATCACAAACTCCCGCAGTTTACTCAAACTCATGCCCATCGAGTGGGTGATGCCATCCAATCATCTCATCCTCTGTCGTCCCCTTCTCCTCCTGCCCCCAATCCCTCCTAGCATCAGGGTCTTTTCCAATGGGTCAACTCTTCGCATGAGGTGGCCAACGTATTGGAGTTTTAGCTTCAGCATCAGTCCTTCCAGTGAACACCCAGGACTTAACCTCCTTCAGGATGGACTGGTTGGATCTCCCTACAGTCCAAGGGACTCTCAAAAGATGGTATATTTAATAATTTTAGGTCTTTTCCTATACATTTCCATTTTCATAATCTCTCTTATTTTTATTATGAAAAATTTCAGAGAAAAGTACAATGCATGTAATGTGACTTTTTAATATAAAATACATTTTATGTTTAAATGTTGGTTGGATATTAACTTTCTCTGCACACTATTTAGACACCCTCCCCCTAAACTCAATCTCTTTCTCCTTCTCCCATTTTCTTTCTGCTATCATCTATCTATCTATCATCACCTGACTATCATTTATCTTCCCATCTAGCTATAGACAGGGATAACTCTTGGCTTTATTTTTTAATAAATACTATAACACATTGTTCAGTGACTTTTCACTTTGTAATGCCCCTTGAAAATCTCTCCATGTCTTTCATATATCTACATTTCTACTATTTAAATATCTGTGTAGCAATCCATTTTATGGATATATTATCATTGTCACCATTGGCTGCCCAGGGATGCACATTTAAATTATTTCTGCTTCATCCAATCATCAAGCCTTTTCCTTTAGATTCTGAGTTTTCACACCTTATTTGGAAATATTTCTCTCTTCATGACCACATTTAAAAAATAAAACATGTTCATTTCCAGATTTGTTTTACGTCACCCTTTTAAACCTACTTTGAATTTTTTGCTTAAGATGCAAGACAGGGATTTAATATTGTATCCCTTTCCCCACATTCAGTGTTCTCAGCCCCGTCCCTTCCCAGTGGGTTTGAAATGCCGCTTTCAATTAGGGTGTGCTGACTTTTGTATCGTACCTGCTAAGCTTTTCTACGTCATCCACTGTTTCTGGCAAGGCGATGCCCTTGGTTTCAGGCAGGAGCATCACAAGAGCACCGCAGACGGATGCCAGGGTACCTGTGGGAGAGGGAAACAGCGTTACGGTCCCCAGATGGCACGGCCGCCCGCATCTCCCCTGCTCCCCCTGGAAGCCGCTGTGCTCACCACCCTAACTCCCCCGCCGCCTGCAGCAGTGCTCTGGTGAGGTCACCCTGCCCAGCTCCCCAGCGATCCTCTGTCACGATCTCACAGTTCCTCAGCGTCCTCAGACCCTGGACAGTGCCACTGCCCCTGCGCTCTTGGCGTCCATCCATACACTCACTCATCTCATACTTATTTATCCAGGATCTACTAAGTGCCGAACACTCTGAGAAGCGCCCACCTCCTACTTCAGGGGGGAAACAGAGGCCACTAGGAGGAGTCCCTCAGCATCCTTCAGCTGCCCCCATCCCTGCCCTCCTCCCGGCGCGTGACCCGGCAAGGCTGGTCCCCACGTCTGCCCAGGAGCAGCTCTTGGAGTCTTTTGGGCTCCTCACTATAGGGGTTTATCCTCTCTCTCCAGCAGCTTTATCCGTTTGGTGATGCCTTGAAACGTATTCAAATCTCTCCTCTCTACAGAGCCTTCTCACAAACTCACATGATCCTCTAGCCACCATCCTCTTTTCTGTCTTAGAACCAAAATCCTTGAAACACCATCCTTTCTTGTTTTCTGTGAAAGTTGCTCAGTCGTGTCCGAGTCTTTGCGACCCCATGGATTAGCCAGACCATGGAATTCTCCAGGCCAGGATACTGAGTGGATAACCTTTCCCGTCTCCATCGGATCTTCCCAACCCAGGGGTCAAACCCAGGTCTCCCGCCTTGCAGGCAGATTCTTTACCAGCTGAGCTATCGGGCACATATCTTCATATTCTAGTGCTGTGCCGGTAAATACCTCCAGAAAACAAAGTCTTTATTTTCAGCGTTTGCCTATTTCCACGGTGTAAATATGGCCGTTGTGCGTTATTCATACCAGCAACGCAGCCCCGCAGGCGAGGCTCTGGGGAGACGGGCAGCAATGTCTCCATCGTGGACTCCAGTGGACACACCAGCCTCAAGGTCAGACACAGCAAAGCCCGATGAATCAGGAACTGAGCAGGTGTATTTATTACCTCTGCTTTTCATCTCGAATACCCAATTTTTAATGATAACTGTTAGTCATTCAGTCACGTCCAACTCTTTGGCGACCCCATGGACTGTAGCCCGTCAGGCTCCTCTCTCTATGGGATTCTCCAGGCAAGAACCCTGGAGTGGGTTGCCATTCCCTTCTCCACGGAATCTCTCCGACTCAGGGATTGGACCTGGGTCTCCTGCATTGCAGGCAGATTCTTTACCATCTGAGCCAGCGGGGTGGCTCCAGGATTCTTGAAAACTTGACAACTGACCTTGGTGGGCCAGGGTCATGTCCCACGCCCATGTGCTCGGGTCTGGGCTCTCCTCAGGGTCCCTGCCGGCCCGGCTCCCGCCAGAGGACCAGGGGCCGCCACCACCAGGCCCAGCGGCCCCGCCTCTGGCCCCTGCTGCCCGGCCTCGCGGCAGCTCTGGCAGCTGATGGCCTCACCCGCCAGCCCCTGACGACCCCGGGCCTCGAGCTCCTGGTCTCCCTCCTGCTCCCCTCGCCCCCCTTGCGTCCCCTGCCTGGCGCCTCTCACTCCGCTGACACTGGACGCTCGTGGCTCCTCGGGGCTCCGTCTTGGGCCCCTTCTCTCCTCTCACTCTGCCCTGTTTCCTGTGGAGACGGGGGCGGGAGTTCGGTCACTCGCATGGTTTCAGGGGTTATCTTCCTCCAGGTGGCTTCCAAACCTTCATCTCGAGGCCACCGTACCCCTGACTCAGCTCATCAGACCTACTGCCTCCTCACCATTTCAGCCTGGATTTCTCAGAGGCACCTCATCCTACAAGCAGCCCAGACAGAATTCCCACACGTCCTCCCGCAGACAGGCTCCTCTGAAGCGCGCTAAACCCTCCTGTGTTTCCCCCAGTCAGCATCGCGGCCCTTCTCCCTGCTCCCTCTGGGCCTCAGCCAGTCAGTCAGCCCCTCTTGACCAAATCAACCTCCAGTGTATTTCTTCAGATCCACCCACTCCTCAACGCCTTCGTGCCACCACCTCAGACCCAGTGCTGGCCTGGTTAGAACAACATTCCTTTAATCGTCTCCCTACGAGTCCCCTCTAAGTCCCCGGCATATCGGCCATCAGTCAGGTTTCTCAAAGGTGGATCTGACCCTGCCAACCCCAGCTTAAAACCCCACACAGCTTCCCACGGCGGTTTGGACACAGAGCAGACCCTTTGCCCATCCCGTGGTCGGGCCCCAGCGGGTCTCCCCAGGCTTGTATCTCTCTTCAGGCCCCACCTCACACACAGCAGTCTGTGGAGAAGGCCGCCATTTCCTCCTCCGGGGGAATCTTCCCGACTCAGGGATCGAACCTGGGTCTCCTGCGTTGCAGGCCGGTTCTTCACCGTCTGAGTCACCTGGAGGCCCCACCTTCCTCTTACTGTAGGTCTCCCCATTGCCTGGAGCTCCAGCCTGCACCTCTCACGTGAGGAACTCCCCCTCACCTTCCCCGGCCCCGTCCTCCCTGACTCTCTCTCCCCTTGACTCCATGGGTTAGCGGTCCTGTGGTGTGCTCTGACACACCCTTCTTTCTTTCAATATTTGTTTCTTTATTTACTGGCCATGCCAGGGGTCTTAGTTGCGGCATGTGGGATCTAGTTCCCTGACTAGGCATTGACCCCCTGGGCCCCGGAACTGGGAGCACAGTCTTAGGAGCACTGGACCACCAGCCCAGTCCAAAAGTGAAAGTGAAAGTGAAAGTGGCTCAGTCCGACTCTTTGCGACCCTGCTGGGCTCCTCTGTTCATGGAATTTTCCAGGCAAGAATACTGGAGTGGATTGCCACTTCCTACTCCAAGGGAAGTCCAAAGACACCCTTCTTTATCACCCTTCTTGTGAGCGGCGGTTTGGAAAGGCAGCTCCCTCTGCAAAGCAAGGGCCTGCCACCCAGCACGCGCCCAGCTCAGCCAGCCCGCCTCCCGGCCAGCCCCCCATCTTGAGGGACTGGGCTCTTAGACGGCTCTGTCTTGGCTGAACAATGCCTTCTCTTTGCTTGTTCATGCTGGCCCAGAATCAATGCTTAGCTTGTTTGTTAGATCCCATGAAATAGTCTGAAATGACCATTTACTGAATCACCGGTGAGACGCCGACTCTGTGGTCCCAGCCCTGCTGAAGGATTACTGCATTCCTCTGGGTGTATGTCCTCGTGGATGCAGTATTTTCATTGGAGTTTAAAACTGCGAGCAGTGAGTGACCAGCCTTCGTTACCAGGAGCAAGCAAGTGGAGGTGGAGGAGAGCAGGTGAGCAAGGAGCCAGCCAGCATCCTCTCTTGCTAATAAGGAGAGGGGAGGGGTGTGTGAGACCCAGACCCGGGAAGGAAAGCTGGACTGGCAATGGCGAGGCACCTGCTGGAATTACCCCAGGCCCCGCCCCGCGCTATGGTTCCATCCTGTCATGAGTTTCAAGAAGACAGAGGGTAGGAAGGAGGGTGTGAACCTGATGGACATCAAAGAGCTCATGGTACGTGTACAAGGGCTTCTGTGTCCTCTGTTCTTTGGACATGGTGCTCTCAGCATCAAAGCAAATGAAGATATGGTGTTGAAAGACATGGAACTTTCAACAACACAATTTTTAGGCTTGTTTTAAACACGCAAAAGGTCCTGTTAGGTCCCCCCAAAACTACTGGTTGTGTCCCACAATATCATAAAAGAGTTTCACAGTATTTGATTTTAACTCAGAACCTCAACAAAGAAAGCTAAATCGAACACTTCTTTAAAAAGTGTATTTTGTTCCCATGCTGCCAAACCCTGCCTTCCAGATTTTTTTTTGCAGGAGGGGAAGGGTAGTTTATGCCTTGTGGATGTGGGATCTTAGTTCCTCAATGACGGATCGTACCCCATGACCCCTGCAATGAAAATGTGGAGTCTTAACCACTGGACTGAAAGGAAAAGTTCTTAAGTTGAACACTTTTCATTGCAACCCTTTAATATAAAATAAATGTAAATGATTTAGGGCCCACATTTCACTGTGGTTCCTCAAAACCTGAAAGAATTGTTGGGGGAAGAGCAAATGAATATCATGAATATCGAACCTGGTCATCACTGTAGGTTCTATTAATGCGAAGAATGCAGATGAAAGCATTTAAGAATAGTGCATACAGTGAATGCTTACCAAAGATGATAAGAGGTAGTTCCAGCCAAATGGCTGCTAGCCGGAAGAGCAGAAATGGGGCTATAATCCCCCCAAAATCACATAAACCGGAACACAGTGAAACTCCAAAGTTTCTGCAGAATAAAAAAATTGTTTGAAATAAAAATATTTAAATAACTTCAGGATGAATAATATTTTCAGATATCTAAGTAAGAGAAATGGTAGCAATATTTCCCATTTCTCTAGTGTTTGACATTGAAAACTTCTCCTCCCTTATACTCTATGCAAATCATTTCCTACGCAATTTATTTCCAAGCTGCACCAGTTCACACCTGTCACTGTGTGACTCAGAGTCACAGCGAGGCTAATTGGAGCCAGGGGGTGGAGTCTACAGTATTGGTGGAAATTAATCATCCATCAGCGGCTTACTACCCAGCCGGCTCTGTGGCACTCATGTACCCTCGTGGGGCCTAGACTGACAGTGAGGTGTGCTCATGAATAGTACCCCCAGAAAGAAGGCCAGTTTGCACTAGTAGCGCACATTATTTGATTTCATCCTTCAGGAGCTGGCTGTGGAGTGTGGTCAGAGCAGAGGCTGGAGCTTTTACGCAGAGGGATGATGGGAAATGTAACTCACGCTGCAAGCACACGCACCAGATTTTCTGATTTCAAGTCTAAAGCCTGCACGGCGTGCATGCTCAGCGGCTTCAATCATGTCTGACTCTTTGTGACCCCATGAACTGTAGCCCGCCAGGCTCCTCTGTCCATGGGATTCTCCAGGCAAGAATAGTGGAGTGGGTTGCTGTTTCCTTCTCCAGGGGGAGCTTCCTGACCCAGGGATCAAACCCAGGTCTCCTGCGTCTTCTGCGTTGCAGGCGGTCAACTTAAAACATGCACCTGCAGAATTACTTAGGAGAAACCACGATATGGATGTTGGAATTACCGTAATGTTGTTGGGTACAATTCTGAATTTACCAAATAGACAATTTCAAAGGCCATGGTTATGCCTAGTCTTCCCAGGGTAGCAACAGTGGTCCTCAACCAAGGTATTCCTGCAAACACACAAAGTTTGGGAGGGAAGAGTTAGGGGCCTACTTTACTTTCAGTACAATTTTACAAAACAACAAAAGGGATTTGCCTAGTGTAGAACAGCCTAATTAAGTGCAAACGATGTGTGTGTGTGCTCAGTCATGTCCGACTCTTTGCGACCCCATGCACTATAGCTCAGCAGGCTCCTCTGTCCATGGGATTCTCCAGGCAGGAATACTGGAGTGGGGTTGCCATTTCCTCCTCCAGGGGATCTTCCTGACCCAGGGATCGAACCCACATCTCCCGGGTCCTTTCCTCATTTCCTCCATAGTAACGAGTGGGAAATGCCAAATGTTTGACATTAAATATTTTCTTTCTTTGGGGCATTAAGAGGAGAAAGAGTACCATGTCTGCCCTCAAAGGTCAGTACTTTAGATTTGTTAAGGGTTGGGCAGTTGATGACATCCTTTTTAAGGACATTGGTGGGCTACAGTCCATGGGGTTGCAGAGTCGGACACGACTGAGTGACTTCACTTTCTTTCTTCCTATAGTTGTATACAATGTCGTGTTAGTTTCTGCTGGAGAGCAAAGTGATTCAGTGATACACATACATTCTTTTTCATATTCTTTTCCATTATGACTTGTCACAAGATATTGAATCTCGTTCCCTGGGCTATGCTTTGCTGTTCAGGCATCATTGTTGGCATCTGCTAACCCCAAGCTCTCCCTCCATCCCTCTCCCGTGCCCCCTCCCTTGGCAACCACAAGCCTGTTCTCTGCGCCTGTGAGTCTGTTCCTGTTTCATAGATAAGCTTATTTGTGTCATATTTTAGATTCCTTGTGCAAGTGATATCACATGATATTTCTCCTTCTGTCGGACTTACTTCACTTAGAGTGATCATCTCTAGGTCTACCCACGTTGCTACAAATGGCATTATTTCATTCTTTTCTATGGCCGAATCACATTCCGTTGTATATATGTACTACATCTTCTTTATTGGTTCATCTGCTGATGGACATTTAAGCTGTTTCCATGTCTTGGCTATTGTGAATAGTGCCGCTATGAACATCGAGGGGCATGGATGTTTTGAATTATAGTTTTGTTCAGATATACGCTCAGGACTAGGATTGCTGGGTCATATGGCAACTCTATTTTTAGTTTTTTGAAGAACCTCCATACTGTTCTCTTTTTAATGGTTATACCAGGTACATTCCCACAATAGCCTAGGAGGGTTCCCTTTTCTCCATAGCCTTTCCAGAACTTGTTATCTGTAGACTTTCTAACGATGACCTTTCTGACTGGTGTGAGTTGGTTCCTCACGGTGATTTTGATCTGATGCCACCCTTTCTTAGTAGATGTGGCGTGAGCACGTATGGTTGCATGAATAGGAACTTGTCTGCTCTCCAAAGCAAAGTCAAGGGTGTTTAGCATGCGCCTGACTTTCATCTTTGACAAGGAAACCTTCCCCCTTTATGAAATGGAGCAGGACCCCAAGGTCCTGGCCCCCCCTACCATGTCCTCTGCCTGCTTTTTGCCTATGGAAAACTTTGGTCTAAGAATAAGTTTCATCAGAGAAGTGAGAATTGCGGAAAACAAAGGAAAACAGTTAAAGGAGATTAAATAATAATAATGTAGTCATTAAGCACAGTCAAGGACCTTTACCTCTTTCTCACGGGCTACAGATAACATTCTGAGCCACATCCTGTGAACTGTCTTACAGCTACTAGAACACCAGGCAGAGAAGTTAACTACATGATGATCAGACTGCACCCAGGACATGAGCCGCCACGATTCCGAGAACTGGCCTCAGAGAAATAGGAATGAATGGACTCTGAAAGTGAAGATTAAGTGGACCTAAGCAACCAGGATGACGCCGGTCAGACCCCCGATGACCAGTTTGAAGATGACTGTCAGAGCTGACCGTGCTGTTTCTGCATGTAGCCCCCTCCCCACTTCTGTCCATAAAAGCTCTTAACCCCCAGCTTGTGTGGTGGTGGTGGGAGTTGGCCGCTGCACAGACATCATCCACCCTCCCCCCAGGTTGCCAGCATCTGAAATAAAGCAGTTTCCTTTCCGCCAACCTGGCCTGCTTATTGGCCTTTGAGCTGCAAGCAGCCAGACCCACCACACAGCTTTCTGTAACATTTATCCTCATACTTGTTTATGCTCACTCAGCATTAAATGGTCCTCCTGCCTTCTAGAATTATTGCTCTTTCCTGAATATATAATTCTTTAGTAGAACAGTAGGCACGAATGAGGACGATGAGAGAAGAGGATGGAGCTCGGCAGATTTACGTGCGTTCTCTTCAGAGAATCAGTTCAGTTCAGTCACTCAGTCGTGTCCGACTCTTTGCGACCCCATGGAGCACAGCACGCCAGGCCTCCCTGTCCATCACCAACTCCCAGAGCTTACTCAAACTCGTGTCCATCGAGTCTGTGATGCCATCCAACCATCTCATCCTCTGTCATCCCCTTCTCCTCTCGCCTTCAATCTTTCCCAGCATCAGGATCTTTTTCAGTGAGTCAGCTCTTCAATTCAGGTGGCCAAAGTATTGGAGTTTCAGCTTCAGCATTAGTCCTTCCAATGAATATTCAGGACTGATTTCCTTCAGGATTGATTGGTTGGATCTCCTTGCTGTCCAAGGGACTCTCAAGAGTCCTCTCCAGCACCATAGTTCAAAAGCATCAATTCATTGGTGCTCAGCCTTCTTTACGGTCCAACTCTCACATCCATACATGACTACTGGAAAAACCATAGCTTTGACTAGAAGAAACTTTGTCGGCAAAGTAATGAATATTGAGAGAATATGGATATTCAGAGAATACCCAACTACTAAAAAAAGCTAAAACTCATTAAACAAAATAACTGTCAAGGAGGGCGAGAGAGAAAAAGAGGGCTCCAGAGTCCAGGTTATGATCGGGAGGCTCCACCTTGTCACATGCTGGTTGCTCACTGGCCAGGACGTCCTGGTGTCCTTGACATTGTTCCCAGCTGAGGACACCTGCAGCGCCCACGTTACCGTCAGGTTGGGGAGGGAGGAACAGCAGAGATGCGCTGATGCGCTGGGCTGACGTCCGTTCTGGCACAGTTGTAAACACGTGTTGTATTTAGCCTTTACTTTTCCATTAAGGCCAGGGAAGGGGACCAGGAAATGCATTCCACCCCTTCCTTCAGTGAGCAGGTGGGGCAGGGCCAGATGCTGGGGAACGGAAAGTGGCAGCTGGTGCCCAGATTCCCTGGGTCCCGGCCCAACTGGGCAACCTCTTGCAGCTCTGCGGCTGCAGAGGAGAATGCCTCCAGCTCCCATGGAAATAACTTGATTACCCAGGTTAGGTTCTTAAGCTACAGTTTTTTCTACTGAATCAAGATAGATCTATGAGTGAGTCCCACTGACAACTTCAATGACAATTTAATCATAACTGGTCATTCACGGGGAAAAAAACAAAAACCAAGAAACCATATTAACACACACACACACACACACACACACACACACACACCCACCCACACACACAGAGCATGAGAGATGTATGTGGTTAGCTCAGTCAATATAGATCAATAACTAGTCAATTCAGTAAAAGGTTAAGAAAATGCTTTCTGGTTTTCTTAAGAATCTCAACTCTTTCTAAGCAGTAAGGGCCAGTATCTAACTGCACTGGACAGAGATTCTGTTGAAATGTGTGATAAAAGAGAAGTTCGAGAAGTGCCACACTGTTTCAACAAAAGGGTAAAATGAAAACAATTCATAGGAGGTGTGAGAGATGTGTGAATATTAAGAGTGCATGTAAAAACTTCTGACCAAACCAGTAATATTCTAAGTTCCCCCTGGAGTGACGATAAATATCTTTTGATAGCAACGGCAAGAAAGAAGACAATTTAAGATTGAGGACTGAAGCTGAAACTACCTCCCACAAACTCCTGAGAGCACATAGAAAGAGGGTCCCTCTGAAGGGGATTTGGTCAAACTGCTAGAGATTATTGGGAATAATTCCTCAGTGTTTGAAGAAAGGATGTAGGGTTTTAAACAAATACAGTTTTTTATCTCCTCTGAATGCCCCATCTGCAACAGACTCATTAATACTTTTTACTTAAAGAAAAAATTCCAAGACAACTTTTTCATTTCAAAAAGACTTACCCAAACGGCTGAGTGTATAGCCATCTTGAATAAACTCAAATTAAGAATGGTAGTTGAGTATGGGTCTTAAAAAGCTCTTTTAAACACAGGCAGAACATTCTCCGATATAAATCACAGCAACATCTTTTTCAGTCCATCTCCCAGAATAATGGAAATAAAAGCAAAAATAAACAAATGGGTCCCACTTAAGCTCAAAAGCTTTTGCAGAGCAAAGGAAACAATAAACAAAATGAAAAGACAGCCCACAGTTGGGAGAAAATATTTGCAAATGATGTGACTGATAGGGAATTAGTCTCCAAAATTTACAAAAAGTTTATGATGCTTAGAAGCATCAAAACAAACAACCCACTAAAAAAAATGGGCAGAAGACCTGAATAGACATTTCTCCAAAGAGGACATACAGATGGCCAATAGGCACATGAAAAGATATTCAACATTAGAATTAGTTATTAGAGAAATGCAAATCAAAAGTACAATGAGATATCACCTCACACTGATCAGAATCGCTACCATCAAAAAAAATCCACAAACAACAGAAGTTGGAGAGCGTGTGGAGAGAAGGGAGCCCTCCTGAACTGTTGGTGGGAATGTAAATTGGTACAGCCACTATGCAGAACAGTATGGAGATTCCTTAAAAAACTAAAAGTAGAACTACCATATGACCCTACAATCCCACTCTTGGGCATACGTTCAGAGAAAAACATGGCCCGAATAGATACATGCACCCCAGTGTTCATTGCAGTAGTTTACAATAGCTAAGACATGAAAGCAATCTAAATGTCCATCAACAGAAGAATGGATAAAGAAGATGTGGTGTATATACACAATGGAATATTACTCAGCCATTAAAAAGAATGAAATAATGCCTTCTGTAAGAACATGGATGGACCTAGGGAGTGCATAGTGAGTGAAGTAAGACAGAGAGAAGGAGGAGAAATATCATATGATATTCCTTATATGTGGGATCTAACAAGAAATGATACAGATGAACTTACTTACAAAGCAGAAAGAGACTCAAAGATTTAGAAAATGAACTTACAGTTGCCAAGGGGAAGGATTAGTTAGGGACTTGGGGAAGGTCATGTTTACACTGCTATTTTTAAAACGGATAACCAGCAAAGACCTACTGTCTGGCACATGGAAGTCTGCTCAGCGTTATGCGGCAGCCTGGATGGGAGGGAGGTCTGGGGGAGAAAGTATACTTGTATATATATGGCTGAGTCCCTTTTTGTTCACCTGAAACCATCGCAACATTATTAATTGCTATAACCCAACACAAAATAAATTTTTTTTAAATAAAAAGCTCTTTTATTTTTCAGGCTTTAATTAGAATTCAAAAATTTGGGTCAGAGACAGTGGGTCTTAGATGAGGATACAGCCCGAGTGATTGTTTTGAAATTGTTTTCCAGAATTTCATTCTCCAGTCAGGCTTCGTGGGGGGGTGGGGGGGAACGCTGGTTAAACAGTTTTCTCTGAGATAATTTTAGAGCTGATTCCCCTAAAAGGCTGCTCAGTATTCTTCTCAGGGGCAGTCGTCCTGGTGATGACGTCAAGAATGGCTGAGAGGAAAAGTCTTTCTAATGTTAATTCAACAGCCCAAGGAACCAAGTCCAAAAGTGCCCATAAGTGGAAGTGGGGACTCTCAGCTCAGGCAAGCAACCCCTGCTAACATTTGGTATTCACACACAGCTCCACGCATTTAAACTTACTCTTGGCAGTCAGTTCCGACGGGCGTGAGGCTACGAAAGCAGCCATATCTGCAGAACACACGAATAAAATGCGCCCAGAACAGGAGCAGGTCGTTTCCACTGTTGCTAAGAACAACTCTAAGACTCGGGAAATTCTGTCTACAAAATAAAACTGACCAGATCAAACAGAAAAGTCTATTCTTGGTCTTCTGTTTTCCAGTATATGAGAGTGTTCTCTGTAAGACAGCTTGATTCCCACCCACTTAGTTACTTCAACATGGGTTTGGACATTTGATCTTTAATGCTTTCTGGGGTCATGCTGGAGGCAACACACATTAAAACCATCCCAATTCGTCTGGGGCTAGAGAAAATCTGGGGGAGAGTTATACCATGAAAAGATGGGCCACACTTAAGTCACTTTTTTTTCTTTACTTTCCTATGCAATGAAATAAGTAATATTCATTATTAAAATATTATCATTATATTATTATTCATTATTAAAATAATATTAATTATTAAATAATATGGTATGCAATGAATATGTAATTAACATTTGATTCCTATTCCATATGGGATGAGAACAGACAACCTTGTCTTAGGAAACTACATTTAAAAATTAAACCTAAAACTATACAGTGCCAAAGTAAAACGGAAAGATCCGTGAAGTATCCGGTGGTCTTCATTTGCCACCTTCTACTAAATTGTGCATAATGCCCAAAGACAGAAACTACACCTGTGTCCTTAGAAAATGAACTTATGGTCGCCAGGGTGAAGGGGTAGCTAGGGAGGTTGGGACGGTCATGTACACACTGCTAAATTTAAAATGGATAACCAGCAAAGACCTGCTGTCCCTCACATGGAGCTCTGCTCAGCGTTACGTGGCAGCCTGGATGGGAGGGGGTTTTGGGGGCGACTGGACACATGTATGTGTATGGCTGAGCCCCTCTGCGTTCACCTGAAACCATCACGATGTTGTTAATTGGCTATACCCAAATATGAAATAAAAAGTTCAAAAAAAAAAAAGAAATTATGTCTATCTTGTTTTCAGCTCTATCCTTACTCCTAGTTTAGTGGCAGCAATTAATAGAGGCTAAGTAGATATGCATTGACCTATATCTCCTCCAAGTCTTTTTTTTCTTTTGGCCACACAAGGAGGCGTGCAGAATCTTAGTTCCCTGACCAGGGGATCAAACCTGGGCTCTGGCAGTGAAAGCACCGGGTCCTAACCACTGGACCGCCACGGAATCCCCTTCCCCAACTCTTATAATGTGTTAGCTCAGTGTGGTAGGTTGAACCATGTTCCCCAAAGTTCAGGTTCACCAGAACCTCAGAGTGTGACCTTATTTCAAAATAAGGTCTTTGTCGATGTCATGGTTAAGGCACAGAGACGCAGAGAAGGTCATGTGAAGATGGAGCAGAGATGGGAACGCTGTCCGGGAATGCCAAGGATGGCTGGCAACCACCAGAAGCCAGGAAGAGGCAGGCAAATATCCTCATTGAGAGCCTTCAGGGAGAGGGTGGCCCCGCCTACACCTGGAGTTCAGACTCCAGCCTCCAGGATATGAAGGAACAAATCTGTGTTGCAAGCCATGCAGGTTATGGTAATTTGTTACAGCAGCATTAGGAAACTTAGATGGTCAAGAAAAATGAGATAAATGTAAACAGTTCTGTTTTTCATCAACCCTTCCAATATAACAGGATTTCTCCCCCTCCTCATTCTGAAGATGGGCATTCCTATAATGGTTTTTAAATAAGGTTATTTGATGTTTTAGGATTTCATAAGTATATTATTAATGAACTTATCTATAAATGTCTGACTGTTTTGACATCCACAGTGTTATCAATTCTTTTCTGATCCTCAGTGGATTCTCAAAAAAAAAAAAAAAAAGAGAGAGACATCTTCTCATATGCAAAGTCAGAGAGAGAAACACAAATACTATATGACATCATTCTGCAAGGAGATCATACCAGTCAATCCTAGAGGAAATCAACCCTGAATATTCATTGCAAGGCTTGATGCTGAAGCTGAAGCTCCAATACTTTGGCCACCTGATGCAAAGAGCCAACTCATTGGAAAAGACCCTGATGCTGGGAAAGATTAAAGGCAAAAGGAGAAAGGGGTGACAGAGGGAGAGATGGTTGGGTGGCATCATCGACTCAATGGACGTGAGTCTGAAAAAGCTTCAGGAAACAGTGAGGGACAGAGAAGCCTGGTGTGCTGCAATCCATGAACCAGCACAGGTGGTTCATTCTTCTGAGAACCATGCTCTACTTTGTCCATACCCTTCCCTGGGTTGTCAACCTCTCCAAGTCAAGAAATGCGTTCTTCTTCCCTTTGTAACCTTCGTGTTTTGCATGTGACTAGTGGTATGGAAGAAATGTGAAAACAGGGTCAATGATATCACAAAATTAAGTCAGATAAAGGTGATCAAAAGCAAACTACATGAATTCTATTCCTGGGTATATATATGAGAAAAAAACCAAAGCCACTAACTGGAAAAGACACACATGCACCCCAATGTTACAGCAGCATTTTTACAATAACTAAGAAGCAACCTAAGTGGCCATCAGCAGAATGAATGGATGAAGAAGATGTGGTTCGTATTATCCCATATATAGCGACTGAACAACAACAATATGTGGAATCTAAACCGCACAATTGCACTCATCTCACACGCTAGTAAAGTAATGCTCAAAATTCTCCAAGCCAGGCCTCAGCAATACATGAACCGTGAACTTCCAGATGTTCATGCTGGTTTTAGGAAAGGCAGAGGAACCAGAGATCAAATTGCCAGCATCCACTGGATCATCGAAAAAGCAAGAGAGTTGCAGAAAAACATCTATTTCTGCTTTATTGACTATGCCAAAGGCTTTGACTGTGTAGAGCACAATAAACTGTGGAAAATTCTTAAAGAGATGGGCTTACCAGACAAGAGGCATACCTGCCTCTTGAGAAACCTATATGCAGGTCAGGAAGCAACAGTTAGAACTGGACATGGAACAACAGACTGGTTCTAAATAGGAAAAGGAGTACATCAAGGCTGTATATTGTCACCCTGCTTATTTAACTTATATGCAGAGTACATCATGAGAAACGCTGGGCTGGAGGAAACACAAGCTGGAATCAAGATTGCCGGGAGAAATATCAATAACCTCAGATATGCAGATGACACCACCCTTATGGCAGAAAGTGAAGAGGAACTAAAAAGCCTCTTGATGAAAGTGAAAGAGGAGAGTGAAAAAGTTGGCTTAAAGCTCAGCATTCAGAAGACTAAGATTATGGCATCCAGTCCCATCACTTCATGGCAAATGGATGGGGAAACAGTGGAAACAGTGTCAGACTTTACTTTTTTGGGTTCCAAAATCACTGCAGATGGTGATTGCAGACATGAAATTAAAAGACGCTTGCTCCTTGGAAGGGAAGCTATGACCAACCTAGATAGCATATTAAAAAGCAGAGACATTACTTTGCCAACAAATGTCCGTCTAGTCAAGGCTATGGTTTTTCCAGTGGTCATGTATGGATGTGAGAGTTGGACTGTGAAGAAAGCTGAAAGCCAAAAAATTGATGCTTTTGAACTGTGGTGTTGAAGAAGACTCTTGAGAGTCCCTTGGACTGCAAGGAGATCCAACCAGTCCATCCTGAAGGAGATCAGTCCTGGGTGTTCATTGGAAGGACTGATGCTGAAGCTGAAACTCCAATGCTTTGGCCACTTGATGTGAAGAGCTGACTCATTGGAAAAGACCCTGATGCTGGGAGGGATTGGGGGCAGGAGGAGACGGGGACGACAGAGGATGAGATGGCTGGATGGCATCATTGACTCGATGGACATGAGTTTGAGTAATCTCTGGGAGCTGGTGATGGACAGGGAGGCCTGGCATGCTGTGATTCATGGGGTCGCAAAGAGTCGGCCACGACTGAGCGAATGAACTGAACTGAAACTATGAAACGAATTTATCTACAAAACAGAAACAGACTCTAGAGAGCACACTTGTAGTTAACAAGGGGGAGGGCGGAGGGAAGGGATGGATTGGGAGTTCCGGGTTAGCAGATACAAACTATTCTATAGAGAATGGATAAACAACAAGGTCCTACTGTACAGCACAGGGAACTATACACAACATCTTGTAATAAACCATATGGAAAAGAAAAAAAAATTAAGAAAAAAATTCTTCAAACTAAAAAGAGGCTTCTCTTGTGCTGACATAAAGTAGTACAAGAGGCTCCAGCTGTCCCAGCAACCCCCCCCCCTTCACCCCCCCAACACCTCCTGGAATGTGGAAATAATGAACTTGATCTAAAACACACATTCCCTGGGAGTTTGAAAGGCTTCCACTGTCCAGGGCCTGCTGCGTTCCAGGACAGGGATAATTGGCAGTGGCTTAGTCATGCACACGGGGTTTCCAACAACCTCTGTATCTCAGCGGTCACCAAGCCCTCCCCTCCCCAGTCAAACTCTGAAATGTCTCTGAAATCACCATCTCCCGTGCAGGCCTGAATGCCACCACCTTGATTCCTGCTCTCAGCATCTCTCCCTCCCCATTGCCTTTGTCCCCACTGCTGCGGTCACTCGGAGGCGCTTCGCCGCCACCCGAAGCTCACAAGAGCACACCCAAGCTCTTGGCCTGACTGTGAGGGTATCATTGCTGGACAGGGATGATCCCTCAGCTCCATGCCAGAGTATTCCTGCGATAATGAAGAACGTTTGGTTCCTGAACAAGCAGAGATGGTTCATACTTCTGAGAACCATGCTCTACTTTGTCCATACCCTTCACCGGGTTGTCAAGCTCTCCAAGTCAAGAAATGTGTTTTTATTCCCTTTGTAACCTTCGTGTTTTGCAGGGAATTAGTGATATGGGAGAAATGTGAAACAGGGTCAATGATATCACAAAATTAAGTCAGATAAAGGTGATCAAAAGCAAACTACATGAATTCCATTCCTGGGTATATATATGAGAAAAAAACCAAAGCCACTAACTGGAGAAGACACATGCACCCCAATGTTACAGCAGCATTTTTACAATAACTAAGATGCAACCTAAGTGGCCATCAACACATGAATGGATAAAGAAGATGAGGTCTCCTACATGGCAGGCACATTCTTTACCAACTGAGCTACGAGGGAAGCCCATATACATATATATGGAATACTACTCAGCCATAAGAAAGAATGTAATTGGCCGTTTGCAGCAACATGGATAGACTTGGAGGGCATTATATTGAGTGAAATAAGTCAGACATAGGAAGACAAATACTACAAGATATCACCTATGTGTGGAATCTAAAAAAGTACAACAAACTAGTGAATATAACAACAAAAAAGCAAACTCACAGATACAGGGAACATGCTAGCAGTTAGCACTGGGGAGAGGGAAAGGGGGGGTAATGTAGGGGTACGGGGCTAAGAGGTACAACCAGCAGGTGCTACAGTAAGCTACAAGAATCCATTGTACCATATGGAGAACATAGCCAGTACTTTATAGTAACTATAAATGGAATATAACCTTTATATATCTTGAATCATCATATTGTACATCTGTAACCTATGCAATATTGTACATAAAGTAAATGTCAATTAAAATTTCTTTTAAAAGTAAACTATGACCACAATCTAGGTTTTACACATCTATTTCACCCACAAATGATCCTAAAACTGGAGAAAATGGAAAAATCTATAGAATCAATCTTCTACATTCAAAGTCGTTACACTGATTTGGCAGAAACGGAGCAACATCACGAGAGTGTGCCTGGTACTATGATGCTGATGCTAGGGGACATTTGCTAAAGATGAGAAATCCCCCGTTCTTGATTATGTTGAGATTTTTTTTCAAGGTCTTGGCTGCCAAGCAGACTTGAGGGACAGTTACCTTCTGGTAAGAACGCAGTGACAAGGCACGCCACCCCTGCCACGACATTGCTTGCCGCAAATGGTAGGCGCCGACCAAAACGCTCAATGGTTAGTAAGATCAGGAGGGCTCCTGGCAGCTCCACAACTCCCGAGATGAAAAAGTCAATATAGAGGTTGCCTCCTATAATTCCCAGGCGCATGACGAGTCCTTGATAAACCACAGCGCTTGTGAACCTGGAGTAACATCAAAAGACAACAGAGAACAAGTAAGACAGAACTTGCACCTGGTCTGGAGAGAGGGATGCGTTGTAAATTTGACACAAGCTTTTGAATCCATCACAAGTCAAACTTACCAAGCGAACATAAGTATAAGTGTGCACTTCCTCATTTGGGGAGTTCTCACCAGATCTACAAAGGATGGATTACTAACTTCCTCATCCGTAACAGTGATCTATACAAGAGAAGCAGATTTTCAATAGCAATATACAGCAAGAGGCATCTGCATATTACAGATTTGTCATTGACCAGATTCCAAGCTACCGAATGATCTTACTGAATCGACCAGGGTCTTTCATTATGACATCTTAGCACCTGAGTACAAAAAGTTTGGTTCTCTAGACTTTGTCTTAGGTCAAATTCACAAAGGTGTGCTTGCTGTGCTGAGAATCAGCAGTGTGATATGCTTGGAGTGAACAGAGATAAAAGGTGTGTTCTAAAGTAAAATACATTTGTGCATTTGTTAAATTGGGGAAAACAAACATAAAGATGCTGAAAGCAGGTTCTAAACAAGTTCCTTTATCTATTAACTCCTCAAATCTTACGTTAACCAATAAGCTAGAGTCATGGGCTGGCATCAACAGTGTCCTTTTGCTCCTGTCCGTGTACTGGAATCCAGCAGCTTTTTGATAACAGGAAAATTTAGCTCATCCTTATTTGGCCATTCAAGAAGTTGGTCTTTCTCTAATTCAATTAAACAAACATCGCTATTTTCCTCCTATGTATAAAGTACTAAAAAGGAAACAGCTGAACATACCCGATGGTTCTGGTCTTTTTTTTTTTTAACAAATTACTTTTGCATTAATTTTTGTGTATTTAAATATTGTACTAGAATAGTATTTATCTTGATTACTGAGCTTTTAAAATTCTTCTTCCTTTTTTGGCTGCATGAAGTGGCATATTGGATCTTAAGTACCTTGACCAGGGATTGGACCCACACCCCCTGCAGTGGAAGCATGAAGCCTTAACCACTGGAATGCCAGGGAAGCCCTTTCTGCTTCTAATCCTGTGTGCTGAAGAGACCATGACTCAGTGTCTTGCAGTGACCCCTGTGTCACACTGCCATGCACTTGCATATTTGTTGCTTCTGCACGAAGAACTCTAACTCTCCCTGGTTCTGATTTCGCCACCACTGGGAGGTCTTCCCTAATCTTGGGTAGAACTGACAATCTCCACCCGGCGCCTCCACTTACTAGACTTCTATCATAGGCTCTACACAACTGCGTGCCTTTACAGGTCTACTTATTCTTCTCCCTGCACGAGCTCTGGAGGTCTTGGGGGTGCAGAGGCTGTATTGTAGCACCAAGCAAAGTGTCTGGTGTCCAACCAATAT
This sequence comes from Muntiacus reevesi, assembly GCF_963930625.1. Lineage (NCBI taxonomy): Eukaryota > Metazoa > Chordata > Mammalia > Artiodactyla > Cervidae > Muntiacus > Muntiacus reevesi. The sequence goes on from NC_089251.1 coordinate 163,227,971, forward strand.
TGGGGTGATGACTGGATGTTGAAACAGGAAGTGCCTTGGCCGTGACTCTGGGCTGAGTGTAGTCCTTCGTCTTCATCCTTCTGCTAAGTGAGAACCCTGGTTAGTGACAACAGGACCCTCACTGTCTGTTTATTCAACTCCAGATCTGTTCCAGACTGAGTGGAAAGCTCGGCAAACTTTCCCCAAGCCTTTGTGTTGGAATTTGACTTAAATTCTCATGGATAGTACCTTGTCAATCACCTGTTCTAAATGTTACACTCAATGCATCAACCAAATCTTGATATCTGTTGCCTGTGCTTGCTCCAAGGAAAGTCATATACACACAAAGAAGACTGCAAAATGAATATCGTTAGATCATTTTATTTTCCTAAGTCTTTCTGACACTGTATTTCTTCTATCATTGTTGTTTAGTCACCAACTCATGTTCGACTCTTTTGTGACCCCATGGACTGCAGCCCACGAGGTTCCTCTGTCCATGGGATTTCCCAGGCAAGAATACTGGAGTGGGTTGCCATTTCCTTCTCTAGGGGATCTTTCCAACCCAGGATCAAACCTGCCCCTCCAGCATTGCAGGCAGATTCTTCACCACTGAGCCACCAGGAAAGCTTGTATTTCTTCTATAACAAGACATAAGGTTTTCACATTTCAAAATCTCAAAATTAGGTTGTGTCCTGTAACTCAGCTGATAAGAAAGTAATGAGTCACAGCTTCAATAGCATGGCTTTTCTCACTGAGCGGTGCATAAAATGATGATGTGTCTCCAAATTAACAGTATCCTGGGATCAATGAAACAATAGTAGTTTCCATAGCAACACTAATGGAAGACTGCTAATTGATTCAACCATGCATTCTTTCCATCCCTCTTTGGATAACAGAACCCACAGAATTTTAGTTGGGCTCATGGCTGCCTAGTTAAAGTCATATTTTCTAGCCTCTCTTTCAATTGTGGGTGGTCCAGTGACTAAGATCTCAGCAATGAGGTGGGAGTAGAAACCATGTGTACAAGTTCTGGGTTCCATCCTTTAAAAAGGAAATGGTTTGCTCTTCATTAACGGTTTTCCCTTTCCTGAGGGATGGAAGAAGAAGACACTGGTGAAATGGCTTCGATTATACAACCTATTGCAGGTGATGATGGAGAAATGAGATAAATGGAACCCGGGTCCTGGGTGACCTCATGGGGCAGAGCTACCTTCAGCGCTGGGCTACTCACCTCTGCGTGGGCATGTAATAGAAAAAGACACTTTTCTCTTGTTTGCTGCTGTATTTTGGGGGATCTCTGTTACAGCAAGTTGACCTCTATTATAACTAATACAATCCTTACTAAAATGTTCCCTGAGCTAATCTTCGAAATTCTAAGACACCTACCCTCACCTCTGCTGTTCCAAAAATGAATTAGGAATACCAGAAGCAAAAGAATTTAGTATATCCCAACAATACAGTTGGCTCTTCACATTCACGGGTTCTGCCTCTGTGGATTCAACCAACAGCGGGGCCTGTGATTGGTTGAACCCATGGATGCAGAACTTGTGGATACAGAGCATCAGCTGAGACCCGTTCAGTACAAGGGTCTTGAGCTTCTGAGGATTTTGGTATCTGCAGAAGGTCTTGGAACCAATATTCCACAGATTCCAGGGGAAAACTGTACATTTTTACATGGTTATCAAAATATTTTTCACAATTGGTTTCTATATATTGCCCACATTAAAATGGCTAACTCCTACTAATTATGTAATATTTCTTAGCTTCTGGGCTAATGAATTGATAAATTGAAATGAAGCATGAAATATTCCATTTAATTTTCATCAAGACTCTCTGGAGTTAGTACTCTTAAGGGTTCTATTGTATAAATAAGTAAAACAAGGCTTAGCACACAAGGATTCAATAGAAGGGTGGCTAAGCTAGGATGTGAAGTTTAGGCAGTTGATGAGAGCTTCTGTTCTTCATCCTCTCACTGTACTACTGAACCTATAAAAACTTTTTATTCTAGAAAGTTTCTTTGTGGTTCACGGTAACATCTCTATAATTTTAGAGAAGGACATTATGCATTTGACCAAAAATCTAATCTTTAGCTAAAACACTATTTTATGGAAAAGGTGGCCTTGATGAAAATGATTTAGATTTTGAGGATATTTAAGTTCCAGATTAAAACCACTCATTATATGAGGGCCTCTTTCCTCCACGGATGGATGACTTACTCCAGCGGTTCTTTTCTTTTCACTTAGGGTTTTTTCCACCACTCAGACTCTCTCCAGGAAGTTCCTGACAGCACTGCTCATCTGCACGTGGGCACCACAATCACCCAGAGCACAGAGGGGGACAAGCTTCTCTTTTCGACAAAAATATTCACAACGATATATTCAATTCAGGCAGTTCAGTTCCATCGCTCAGTCATGTCTGACTCTTTGCAACCCCATGGACTGCAGCATGCCAGGCCTCCCTGTCCATCACCAACTCCCGGAGTTTACTCAAACTCATGTCCATTGAGTTGGTGATGCCATCTAACCAGCTCATCCTCTGTTGTCCCCTTCTCCTCCCACCTTCAATCTTTCCCAACATCAGGGTCTTTTCAAATGAGTCAGTTCTTCGCATCACGTGGCCAAAGTATTAGAGTTTCAGCTTCAGCATCAATTCTTCCAATGAACACCCAGGACTGATCTCCTTTAAGATGGACTGGTTGGATCTCCTTGCAGTCTAAGGGACTCTCAAGAGTCTTCTGCAACACCATAGTTCAAAAGCATCAATTCTTCCACACTCAGCTTCCTTTACAGTCCAACTCTCACATCCATACATGACTACTGGAAAAACCATAGTCTTGACTAGACAGACAGACCTTTGTTGGCAAAGTAATGTCTCTGCTTTTTAATATGCTATCTAGGTTGGTCATAACTTTCCTTCCAAGGAGTAAGTGTCTTTTAATTTCATGTCTGCAGTCATCATCTGCAGTGATTCTGGAGCCCAGAAAAATAAAGTCAGCCACTGTTTCCCCATCTATTTGCCATGAAGTGATGGGACCGGAGGCCATGATCTTAGTTTTCTGAATGTTGAGCTTTAAGCCAACTTTTTCACTCCTTTTTCACTTTCATCAAGAGGCTCTTTAGTTCTTCACTTTCTGCCATAAGGGTGGTGTCACTGCATATCTAAGGTTATTGCTATTTCTCTCGGCAATCTTGATTCCAGCTTCTGCTTCATCCAGCCCAGAATTTCACATGATGTACTCTGCATGTAAGTTAAATAAGCAGGGTTACAATATACAGCCTTGACGTACTCCTCTCCTGATTTGGAACCAAACTGTTGTTCCATGTCCAGTTCTAACTGCTGCTTGTTGATCTGCATACAGATTTCTCAGGAGGCAGGTCAGGTGGTCTGGTGTTTCCATCTCTTTCAGAATTTTCCACAGTTTATTGTGATCCACATGTCTAAACAACCTTGGACACTGTTTTAAGTCTAGAATTCCAGATCCAGGAGCTTGGAACTGTGCTTACTGTCTGAAGCCCATTCAGATTGGTTTTCTGTTATTTGTTGCCAAAAGCAGAATTATTTCAAGAATTTAGTCCAGAACAATGCTTTTGCATAATAAAAGAATATTTTAGCCAAAATAACTTTGCATTATAGAATGAAAATAATTGCTTTACTACTCCAATTTACTCTGTAAGAATATTTAGTATTAGTTTTAATTAGTCCTAATTTCAAAAGCTAATTAGTCTTAATTTCAAACTTTTAATATTTAGAATCAAGCAGTCACATGATCTCTGCTTTTCCAAAGCACATGTTTAACGCCTAATATATATCCTACACCAAGAGAATATGCAGCGCTGATAATAACTGAAAGTAATCAAGACCAATTTTCCCCATTCAATAAATGAAAGGATTAATAGTACTTCCAAGCAAGTGAGTATTTTGCCAATTTGAGAACAAATCCAGCTGGTCTTTGATTTACTAACACACTGTCCACAGTGACGCAGATATTCTGAAAGATGACCCACTTTCTGGGTGTCCAAAGACCTCGGGAGACTAAAAGCCATATCTTGGATGGAATTCATCCAGGAAAGTCTTGGCAACCCGTGCACAGTGACTGGGGCAGCGCCTACCCTTTTACAACAACTTCTAGCTCTGTATTTTGAAATGAAATTGTGCTCATTTTCTATCTCCAAAGTGTTTGCATAGTCTTAGATGTAAAAGAATAGAAATGCTACATCAGATTATTATAGATAGATAGATAGGCTTTAAACTTGGCTTTATTGAAATATAATTTACATCCAGTAGTATTTAGCAACTTTGAGCTCCATTTCACGAAATTTTGAGAAATGTGTCAAGTCACATAGTCACCCCTGCCATCTTGATGTGGAATATTTCCACCACCCCCCAAAGCTTCCTCCTGTCTCTTTGCAGTCAGTTCTCTCCCCCTGATGTTCAGCCCATGGTAAACCCTCACCTGCGTTCTGTCATTAGTTTGCCTTTCTAAAATTTCATGGAAGTGGAACCATGCAGCATGTTATCTTGAGTATCTAACTTGGCTTTAGAGTTTGTCATACATTTATCCATCTAAGAGGTGTCTGCCTGCTCTCATTGGAGCAAAGGAAGATGGGAAATGCTCTTGGAAACGTCTGTCTGTTTGGATCCTTGTTGCCTAGTAACGCCACTCGTTGAAAAAGGGGCTGCTCGCAGGTAAACTGTACAGGTTGGTTTTTTGATATTCATCTACCAAACTGATGGCTATTTGCTCTATTTGTTTCTCAGCTGTCTTTTAATTCTTCTAAGACTTTAGCTCTACATCAACAATGATGTGCCCTGAGTTAAAAGCATACTTTATTCATCTTCCTTTGATTAATCAAGTTCTATTTATAATTCCTTCTGGTGCCTTCCTGAAACATTTCTTGAAGTTGACATTTTAATTTAAATTGCCAAGGAAGAGAAAGACACTATAAATAACAATCTGTTATAAATATGGTGTTCAGAGCTCTCCTGACAAGGGATTGGTTTCTGAGCAAGAAGCAAGCTAACTTACAGTTAGCAAAGGGGAAAGAGTTGGAGGGATAAATCAGGAGTTTATAATTAACATATACACATTATCACATATAAAATAAGTAACAAGGACCTCTGTCTAGCACAGGCAACTAAACTCAATATATTTTAATAATATATAAGAGAGAAGAGCCTGAAAAAATAGATAAACGTGTATGCAAAACTGAATCACTTTTCTCTACACCTGAAACTAGTACAACACTGTAAATCAACTATACTTCAATAAACAATTTTTTAAGAGATAAACAGCCAGGATCAGGCTAGAGATGTTTTATTTTACTTAGAACATTTTCTTACCAGCACATTATTTAAACAACCCCAAACTTTCGTTCTCCTCCAGTGAACTTTTGTTCAAAACAACTCTCCCCAATTTCTTCCCAGAACCTAATGAAAGCTGACCTTCCCTTTGTATCCTCAGACTGGGCCATGGTTCTCCTTAGCTCATGTGTCCCAATTTGTAGTCCCTCTGCTATTCCCAAATAAACTCATCTTTACTAAATAATAGTTGCTGTTCATTTTGTTTAAGGTCAGCAACATACACACCTGGTACCAGTGAGTCTTCAAAAATGGAGACAATCTACTCCATATGAACATTATTTTTATGACATTTTGGAGATACTCTGCTTCCAGATGATAATTCACTTGGCATTAAAAAAAAATCTTTTCAGTTAGTAAACTGTAGCTTATCTACAATGTACAAGTTAGGGAGATTCTTTTAAAAGCACTCCTTTTGTAAAGACCACTGTCATTGCGCCTTCTGCAAAAAAGGAATAGATTTCTTTTATTATTAGATTTTCTTATGTTTACCAGGCATATATAAAGTTCATCTGGCACTGTTGATCTCTGAGGCCTGAGGCAGAATAATTTTGCCAGAATGTACACAGAACAAAAGATGCTTGGAGAACCTTCTTACTCAAAGCGTGGTCCGTGAATCCACAGCCTTTTTGCCAGGGAACTTGTGAAAGATGCTCTACCTTGGATGAAGAGATAAAAATCTGCATTTTTTTCTTTAAAGAGGAGATTTGTGATTTTTTCCTTTAGGCTCTGCTGGGTCTTCGTTGCTGCAAGGGCTTTTCTCCAGCTGTGTCGGGCGGGTGCTCCTCTGCCACTGTGGTGTGTGGGCCTCTCATCGTGGTGGCTCCTCTTGCTGCAGAGGATGGACTCTGGGATGTGCAGGCCTCAGCAGTCGCAGCTCCCGGGCTCCAGTGCGCAGGCTCAGTAGCTGGGGTGCTCAGGTCTAGTTGCTCCCCGGCAGGTAGGATCTTCCCAGATCAGAGACTGAACCCGTGTCTCCTGCATTGGCAGGTGGATTCTTTACCACTGAGTCTCCAGGGAAGCCTCAGAATCTAATCTGCATTTTAACAACGTCTCAGGAGACTCGCATGAGATGCTCAGGTGGTCCCTGAAGTCCTGCCTCACCTGCTGCCTCCTAGTATTATTCTTACGGGTCGGGAAGGAACGTGAGCCCCCGGGTTGAGAGGGAAGAACCCAGCTGAGCAGCAGTGTCTGGTGTGGGGAGGGGAGGGGACGGTGTCGAATGGTTGCATCTCCAGCCTTATAGTTTCACCTGGTAGATCTCAGTGGGTGGACTTTTTAACAGTTGTCATATGTCGCAAGGAAAAGGGAAGCCACTAATGAGCAGGGGAGTTTATCCCTTCTTGAATCTAATGCTGACTTCGTGTCATCACAAATTCCCCACAGGCTCTGTTCTCTAGAAACATTTTGCAAGAAGTCTGTGTGAGCAAAACAGCACTTGAGGATTTGGGGTTCACTGATTTGGAAGTCACCCTCAAAGTTAATCACCCAGTAGGTCTTTCAGAGAAGCCCCAGGGGCTTGGGTGAGGCCGGGAAGGGGTGCTGGTCTGCCATGTCCCCCGGTCCACCTCCTCACGGTCGTCCCCTTCAGTCAGGTGGAGGCTAGAGCCAGCAGGTCCAGGAATAGATGTTTAACATCACAGAACCCTGGCCAGCTGCTAGGTGGCAGCAAGGCTGCCTGGCATCCATAAAAGAGAATTTGCCAACTTGCCCATGGCACTCTGGGAATTTTTTAAAACCTCATTATGCTTTTAAATGAGAGCTTATTTTGGGGGGGGGAGGCGCTTCAAAATCACTGCAGATAGTGACTGCAGCCATGAAATTAAAAAATGCATACTTCTTGGAAGAAAAGTTATGATCCACCTAGACAGCATATTAAAAAGCAGAGACATTACTTTGTCAACAAAGGTCTGTCTGTCTAGTCAAGGCTATGGTTTTTCCAGTAGTCATGTATGGATGTGAGAGTTGGACTATAAAAAAAGCTGAGTGCAGAAGAGTTGATGCTTTTGAACTGTGGTGTTGAAGAAGACTCTTGAGAGTCCCTTGGACTGCAAGGAGATCCAACCAGTCCATCCTAAAGGAAATCAGTCCTGAATATGCATTGGAAGGACTGATTCTGAAGCTGAAGCTCCGATAAACTTTGACCACCTGGTGCGAAGAGCTGACTCATTGGAAAAGACCCTGATGTTGGGAAAGACTGAAGGTGGGAGGAGAACGGATGACAGAAGATGAGCTGGTTGGATGGCATCACCAACTCAATGGACATGAGTTTGAGTAGGCTCTGGGAGTTGGTGATGGACAGGGAGGCCTGGCATGCTGCAGTCCATGGGGTCACAAAGAGTCAAACTTGACTGAGCAACTGAACTGAACTGATGCTTTTAAACAAGAGTGGAGGGCTTCCCTACTGGCTCAGTGGTAGAGTCCGCCTGCCAATGCAGGAGACGTGGTTTCAGTCCCTGGTGTGGGAAGATCCCACACGCTGTGAGAAACTAGCCCCAACCACCACGACTTCTGAGCCAGTGCTATAGAGCCCAGGAATGGCAGCTACCGAGCCCATGAGCCGCAACTACTAAGCCTGCATGCCTAGGGCCTGTGCTCTGCAACAAGTGAAGCCAGCATAATGCAGAGTCCCCGCACCACATCTAGAGAAAAGCCTGTGCAGAAACGAGGACTCAAAACAACCTAAATAAATAAATAAATAAATAAACATTTTGAAAAAATTCCCTTAAAAAAAAGATCATAGAGAAGATATTTATGATGACAATTCATATGATAAAATAAAGTTCATAATTAAAATGACCATGAGTATTTGATGCTTATTTGATGTCTATTAAAGTAGTTAATTTTCCAGGTGTCATGTATGGATGTGAGAGATGGACTATAAAGAAAGCTGAGTGCTGAAGAATTCATGCTTTTGTACTGTGGTGTTGGAGAAGACTCTTGAGAGTCCCTTGGACTGCAAGGAGATCCAACCAGTCCATCCTAAAGGAGATCAGTCCTGGGTGTTCACTGGAAGGACTAATGCTGAAGCTAAAACTCCAATACTTTGGCCACGTGATGCAAAGAGCTGACTCATTGGAAAAGACCCTGATGCTGGCAAAGATTGAGGGCAGGAGGAGAAGGGGATGACAGAGGATGAGATGGTTGGATGGCATCACTGACTCAATGGACATGAGTTTGAGTAAACTCCGGGAGTTGGGGATGGACAGGGAGGCCTGGCGTGCTGCAGTCCATGGGGTTGCAAAGAGTCAGACATGACCGAGTGACTGAACGGAACTGAACTGAAAGTAGTTAAAGGGATTCCCTTGGTGGCTCAGTGTAAAGAGCCTGCCTGCCAATGAAGGAGACACAGGAGATGCGGGTGTGACCGCTGGGTCGGGAAGATCCCCTGAAGAAGGGCAGGGCATCCCACTCCAGTACTCTTGCCTGGAGAATCCCATAGACAGAGGAGCCTGGCAGGCCACAGTCCATGAAGTCACAAAGAGTCATCCATGACTGAAGCGATTTAGTACAATTTGGCATGCACACAAAAGTAGTTAAAAACAAATTCCAGGCACCTAGACCAGCTTTGTCCAGTAAAAACATAGTGTCACCTACATCAGTTTAAATTTTCTAGTACTAACATCAAAAATGTGAGAAGAAATAGGCAAAATTAATCTTAAGAATATGTTGCGTTTAATCCAGTCTATCCCCAATACAATCATTTCAACAGGCAATCAAGGTGAAACTACTGAAGAGATGGTTCATGTGCTTTATGTCAGGCTAAATCTTTGTAATTCACTGTGCAGCCTACTCTGACATCACGTCCCCGTTCAGACCAGCCACGCTTCAGGGCTCCACGGCCACATACGGCTGGTGGCCCCTGTACTTACTGGACCTTGGGCTCAGCCAGTTCTTTGGTGAGGATGCTCTGTAGCAGAGATATTATTCTGAGCATTTCCACCTAGCCTGAGAGAGTTCTACCCCTCCATTCCATCCCCCCACGACTGGGCTCACTGCCTGGAACAGCAAAAAGTGCATCTTTCTAGAGGTTCCCCGGGATCCAAAGGTTGATGGGCTGCAGCTGTAGTGACCTACAGCTACATGGTGGAATGCTTCTTCATTTCTTAAAAACAAATCTGTGAGGGTTCGGAGGGAGGGAAGGTGTTAAAGTAAATGATGGTGGGGGGGGGGTGATGGTGGAAAAAAGAGCTTGCATTCTCAGTTCTAAAACTCTAACCTTGGGCTTCCCTGGTGGCTCAGGGGTACAGAATCTGCCTGCCAGTGCAGGAGACCCAGGTTCAGTCCCTGATCCGGGAAGATCCCACATGCTATAGAGCAATGAAGCCCATGTGCTACAACTATTGAGCCTGAGCTCTAGAGCCTGGGAGCCCCAGCTACTGAGCCCACACACCGCAGCTATGAAACCCGTGCACGCGAGCCCATGCTCTGCAACAAGAGAAGCCACAGCAACCAGAAGCCCGTGCACTGCAACAGAGAGTAGCCTCCACTCGCTGCAACTAGAGAAAAGCCCTCCCAGCAATGAAGATCCAGCACAGCCCAAAATAAAAAAAATATATATTTTAAGACTCTAACCTTAAGCTCCATTACTTTGGACACCTGATGCAAAGAGCTGACTCTTTGGAGAAGACCCTGATGCCCGGAAAGATCGAAGGCAAAAGGAGGGCGGGGCGGGGGGGAGGCGGCAGAAGATGAGATGGTTAGATAGCATCACTGACTCATGGACATATCTGAGCAAACTCCAGGAAATAGTGAAGGACAGGGGAGCCTGGTGTGTGGCAAAGAGTTGGCCATGACTTAGTGACTAAACAACAACAATCACAAAGACTCAGAACTTGAGGTGGGGGGGGAACACCAGAATCTGATGTGAGTGAGTGGGATTAAACACATCATTGATCTCCCCAATGGCACCGATAAATGTCACTGATAGTTGCTGAAACAGAAAAGTTCTAAATATCAAATGATAAAGAATGTCCAAAAAAAAAATGAAGGGGTTATGATATACAACCTGATGACTATAGTTAATTATAGTTTACTGCATATTTGAAAGTTGTTACATGAGCAAATCTTAGAAGTTCTCATCACAAGAAAAAATGTACAATGTATGTATGGTGATAGATGTTAACTAGACTTATTCTGGTGATCACCTTGCAATACACACAAATACAAAATTATTATGTTTAGGTATACTTATTATGATACCTAAAACTAATATTATGTAAACTTTAATCTCAATAACCCCCCAAAAGAATTAAATATTTTAAAAAAGAATGTCCAGTGTCTTAAACCATAGGAGCAGGTCTAGATACAGAAATTTTTAGTTCTAAATCAGTAAATTGAGTATCTATAAGTCACTAGTTAGCCAATGATTATTCCAAAGAGGAGAAAGCTACAGTGAAATAAATCACCTGCTATGTCACAAATAAAAGTGAAGCCACATACTCCATTCATTCACATTCTTATCATCATTTCTTTTCAGGCTTCTGAATGCTTCAGAAACTGTTTTAATAAGAATATGTAACAATAGACCATAGATCCACATGATGGCCTTTTTCCTCGCTAGCTGAGGGGCATTTTCCCCCAGGCTTCTTTAGCTCTCACACACACCCAGCGCTAGCTTTTCCAGGGCTTCAGGTGTTTGCAGGATTCAAGCAACATTGCAACTTCACCCAGCAGGGTTCCTAACAGGTGTCTTTCTGCCATGGCCTAGAGCATAGGGTAGCAGTCCCCAGTGTTTGCCTCACCAGGGGCTCGTTTCATGGAAGACAATTTTTCCCCAGACCAGGATGGGTGCAGGGGACAGTTTCAGGATGATTCAAGCACATTACACTTATGGTGCACTTTATTTCTATTATTATTCAGTTCAGTTCAGTTCAGTCACTCAGTCGTGCCCCATTCTTTGCAACCCCATGGACTGCAGCACGCCAGGCCTCCCTGTCCATCACCAACTCCCGGAGTTGACTCAAACTCACGTCCATTCAGTCGGTGATGGCATCCAACCATCTCATCCTCTGTCGTCCCCTTCTCCTCCCACCTTCAATCTTTCCCAGCATCAGGATCTTTTCCAATGAGTCAGTTCGCATCACGTGGCCAAATTGTTGGAGTTTCAGCTTCAGTCTCTGTCCTACCAATGAATATTCAGGACTGATTTCCTTTAAGATTGACTGGTTTCATCTGCTTGTTGTCCAAGGGACTCTCAAGAGTCTTCTCCATCACCACAGTTCAAATGCATCAATTCTTCGGTGCTCAGCCTTCTTTATGGTCCAACTCTCACATCCACACATGACTACAGGAAAAACCACAGCTTTGACTAGACAGACCTTTGTTGGCAAAGTAATGTCTCTGCTTTATAATGTGCTGTCTAGGTTGGTCATAGCTTTTCTTTTAAGGAGCAAGTGTTTTAATTTCATGACTGCAGTCACTATCTGCAGTGATTTTTGAACCCAAGAAAATAAAGTCTCTCACTGTTTCCATTGTTTCCCCATCTATTTGCCATGAAATTATGGAACTGGATGCCGTGATCTTAGTTTTTTGAATGTTGAGTTTTAGGCCAGCTTTTTCACTCTCCTCTTTCACTTTCATCAAGAAGCTCTTTAGTTCTTCTTCACTTTCTGCCATAAGGGTGGTGTCTTCAGCATATCTGAGGTTATTGACATTTTTCCTGGCAATCTTGACTCCAGCTTGTGCTTCCTCCAGCCCAGAGATTCTCATGATGTACTCTGCATACAAGTTAAACAAGCAGGGTGACAATACACAGCCATGACGTACTCCTTTCCCAATTTGGAACCAGTCTATTATTCTATGCCTGATTTTAACTGCTGCTTCTTGACCTGCATACAGATTCATCAGGAGGCAGGTAAGGTGATCTGGTATTCCCATCTCTTGAAGAATTTTCCACAGTTTTTTGTGATCCACACAAAGGCTTTGGTGTAGTCAATGAAGCAAAAGTAGATGTTTTTCTGGAATTCTCCTGCTTTTTCTATGATCCAAAGGATGTTGGCAATTTGATCTCTGATTCCTGTCTTTTCTAAATCCAGCTTGAACATCTGGAAGTTCTTGGTTCACATACTGTTGAAGCCTGGTTTGGAGAATTTTGAGCATTACTTTACTAGCATGTGAGATGAGTGCAATTGTGCAGTAGTTTGAGCATTCTTTGGCATTGCCTTTCTCTGAGACTGGAATGAAAACTGACATTTTCCAGTTCTGTGGCCACTGCCGGGTTTTCCAAATTTGCTGGCATATTGAATGCAGCACTTTCAGAGCATCATCTTTTAGGATTTGAAATAGTTCACTGGAATTCCATCACCTCCACTAGCTTTGTTTGTAGTGATGTTTCCTAAGGCCCACTTGACTTTGCACTCCAGGATATCTGGCTCTAGGTGAGTGATCACACCATCGTGATCATCTGCATTGTGAAGATCTTTTTTGTACAGTTCTTCTGTATATTCTTGCCAACTACTGTTACCTCATGTTAAGAACCTTTACCCGTAGTTCTTTGGGGCATTCTGTCTATCAGATCTAATCCCCTGAATCTATTTTTCACTTCTACTGTATAATTGTAAGGAATTTGATTTAGGGTCATAACTGAATGGTCTAATATTTTTCCCTACTTTCCTCAATTTAAGTCTGAATTTGGCAATAAGGAGTTCATGATCTGAGCCACAGTCAGCTCCTGTTCTTGTTTTTGCTGACTGTATAGAGCTTCTCCATCTTTGGCTGCAAAGAATATAATCAACTTGATTCCAGTGGACCATCTGGTGATGTCCATGCATAGAGTCGTCTCTTGTGTTGCTGGAGGAGCACATTTGCTATGAGCGGTGCGTTCTCTTGGCAGAACTCTGTTAGCCTTTGCCCTGCTTCATTTTATACTTCAAGGCCAAATTTGCCTGTTACTCCAGGTATCTCTTGACTTCCTACTTTTGCATTCCAGTCCCCTATGATGAAAAGGACATTTTTTTTTTTTTTTTTGCGTTAATTCTAAAAGATCTTGTAGGTCATCATAAAACCATTCAACTTCAGCTTCTTCGGCATTAGTGGTTGGGGCATAGACTTAAATTACCATGATATTGAATGACTTGCCTTGGAAACGAACAGAGATCATCCTGTCATCTTTGAGACTACATCCAACTACTGCATTTTAGACTCTCTTGTTGACTATGAGGGCTACTTCATTTCTTCTAAGGGAGCACTTCTTGCCCACAGTAGTAGATATAACGGTCATCTGAGTTAAATTCACCCATTCCAGTTCGTTTTGGTCCGTTGATTCCTAAAATGTTGGTGTTCACTCTTGCCATCTCCTGTTTGACCACTTCCAGGTTGCCTTGATTCATGGACCTAACATTCCAGATTCCTATGCAATACTGCTCTTTACAGCATCAGACTTTACTTCCATCACCAGTCACATCCACACTGGGCATTGTTTTTGCTTTGGTTCCATCTCTTCAATCTTTCTGGAGTTATTTCTCCACTGATCTCCAGTAGCATATTGGGCACCTACTGACCTGGGGAGTTAATCTTTCAGTGTCCTATCTTTTTGCCTTTTCATACTGTTCATGGGGTTCTCAAGGCAAGAATACTGAAGTGGTTTGCCATTCACTTCTCCAGGGGATCACGTTTTGTCAGAACTCTCCACCACAGACCCGTCTGTCTTGGGTGGCCCTCCACAGCATGGCTCATCATTTCATTGAGTTAGACAAGGCTGTGATCCGTGTGACCAGATCTATTATTATTATATTGCAATATATAATGAAATAATTAAACAGCTCACCATAATGCAGACTCAGTGGCAACCCTGAGGTTTCCTGAGTTTTCCTGAGCTCAGGTGGTAAATATGGATGAAGCTTCACTCGCTCACCCTCTACTCACCTCCTGCTGGACAGCCTGGTTCCTAACAGGCCATCGACCGGTACCGGTTCGTGGTCCAAGGTTTGGGGACCGCTGGCATAGTGCAGTCCCTGTCTGTTTCTGGGTTGGTGGCCTCTTCCGTGTAGGCTAATCACAGCCAGGGCAGCATCAGCTCCATCACACCACTGCTCTCGGCCATGGTGAGGGGGGAGCCCAGGACAGTGTTCTCAGAGTGCTCTTGGGTGGGCTCGCCTGCCTCCTCTATCCCTGCGGGTCTTCCTCTCAGGGGCTGGGTCCCTCTCCACTTTTCCTTCATCCAGCTCTCACCAGCCTCTCAGCAAGCAGCAGTGGTCCTGGTGCCCCCTCCAGTGTTCCGCATCCTCCTGGTTCACAGGCATCTTCTCAGGGCATTTTGTCTGAGTCCCTGCACCGAGCTGACTGTGCCTGAAGAGAGGCCTGGCTGCCCTTCAGTTCAGTTCAGTTCAGTCGCTCAGTCGTATCTGACTCTTTGCAAACCCATGAACCGCAGCACGCCAGGCCTCCCTGTCCATCACCAACTCCTGGAGCTTGCTCAAACTCATGTCCATTGAGTCGGTGATGCCATCCAGCCATCTCATCCTCTGTCATCCCCTTCTCCTCCCGCCTTCAATCTTTCCAGCATCAGGGTCTTTTCCAATGAGTTGACTCTTTGCATCAGGCGGCCAAAGGATTGGAGTTTCAGCTTCAACGTCAGTCCTTCTAATGAATATTCAGGGATGATTTCCTTTCAGATGGACTGGGCTGTCCTTGCTCACCCTCTATTTAGCACGTGCTCCTACAGGGTCAGTCCCCTTGATAACACGTAGTTTCTACTCCCAGAATGCCAAAAAGCTGGGGTTTCTTTGGAAAATGGGTCATCACAGTTCCTATTGCATTTTTCCATCAGAACTTTTGAAATTGTGTTTATACTTTGACCAAATTATCTTTTTTCTACCATTTATAAAGACACTATGTATAAAACCTACTCTATAGTAATCATTTGAATTCAAATGCACTTATCTTCCTAAGTTAGTGTTTCTCAAGCTGAATTCTGTATCCTTTTTTAAAATTAAAAAAAATTTTAAGTTTCTTTTTATTTACTTATTTGGCTGCACCAGGTCTTAGTAGAGGCACACAAGATCTTTGATCTTCATTGTGGCATTTGAACACTTGGTTGCATCGTGTGGGCCCGAGCTTCCTGACCAGGGATGGAACCCTGGCTCCCTGCATTGGGAGCATGGAATCTTATCCTCTGGACCATCAAGGAAGTCCCCTGAATTCTGTATTCTTACTTATTTTTTTTTCTTTTAAAAGACACCTATGGTGGTACTCATCAGAAGTACTATTTGTCAAATAATTTGGGTTCCCCTCCTCCTTCCCCAGCCCATTACAGGGGTGGGATAGGATTGCAGTGATTGGCCTGTGTGATTGATCCCTCTCCTTGAATCTGCCAAGGACTTGTAAGCATTTACTTGCTGAAGAAGGACCCTCAAGAACTTCCCCTATTCTGCACTGGTCCAGGAGCGGCTGCTAGGACAGCCTGGATTAAAGAGAGAGAACCTTACGACAAGCTCACAACCCCGTATTCCTCAATGAAGGGTAGCCCCCGCTCACCGCAACTAGAGAAAGCCCGCGTATAGGAACAAAGACCAGCATACCCAAAAATGAATAAATAAATAATACAAAAACTAAATGATGCCTCTGCTTATTAACTGGTACTCAGAAAACTGGCTCAGTGTTGAGACCAATAAAGGTGGATCCCTACTTCACAGAGGCAGTGGGGCAGATGAACAAGTCTGAATGTGGCAGTTAGAGCCGTAAGCTAATAGGAGAATATCTGTGGCCTTTGGGTGCAGATGGTTTCTTAAACAAAACCTAGGAAACAATCAATAAGCAAAAATATGCTGATCTGACCGTGTCAAAATATTTAAGAATTTAAAATTTTTACTCAATGGAAAAAAAAAACAGGCAAAGTTAATGGGTAGCTAAAACAGTGAACGAAAGATACTTGCAATGTCTAAAACCAACAAGAGGGTAAAATTGAGAATAAAAAGGTGATCCTATAAATTGAAGGGGATGATCCAATCCATTAAGTCTAAAAACCCCAGAAAACTCAATATACATGGGCCAGGATATGGCGAGGCCGTCCACAGAGGAGAAACACAAATAGCAAAGCATGAAGTGAGCTGAGCCTCACCTGTAACCAGAGATGTGCAACCTAAAACACTCCGGAGGCTGGCCAAAGTGAGAAAATAGGAGTACCAGATGTGTGTGGGGGACACTCAGTGGGTACACACAGAAAGCAAGCTGGCGTTACTGACTCCTGCGCAAACGTCCGGACAAAACTGTAATTCAAAAAGATACACGTACCCCCATCGTAACTGCAGCACCATTCACAACAGCCGAGATCACGGAAACAATGTAAATGTTCCTTGACAGATGAAAGGATAAAATAGATGTGGTACATATATAGTGGAATACTACTCAGCCATAACACAGTTTGAAAAAAATGCCATTTTCAGCAACACGGATAGACTTAAGAGACTGTGATACTGAGTGAAATAAGTCAGAGAGAGAAAGACAAATATATCATCACTTACATGCGGGATCTTAAAAAAGTGATACACATGAACTTATTTACAAACAGAAACAGATCCACAGATTTAGAGACCTAACCTGTGGTTGCCAGAGGGGGAAGGGGAAATATTTTCACTGCGATAGATAATAATCGACTTGAACTTTAGAGGCTGGTTGTTTTTAGACAGCCCAGTGTACCATATAGTTTACAGAACTGTGGGACGAAATACTTCATGAGCTGGAGACCATGTTTCACTCAGTTGTCATCAAAGTCTGTTCCCCACTAATTTTAGATCAGCTTGTATAAACACAGCATGTACACGGTTATGAATCACAGAGTGGATACTTGAATTGCCTTTAGTGAAATTTGTCCATGCCAGGCTTCAAAGGGAAGAATTTAAGCCTGGACATTCCACTAGTGATCAACAGACGCAGCAAATACTTAATCTCTATTGTATTTGGTGGCATAGAAATAATCGTGTTGAGCATTCATCCAATAAACCTTTTTCAGTCTCAAGATCTAAACTGCTAGCGGTGTGTGGGCTCTGATACATAAATAGGAAAGAAAACAAGGATTCGCCTTTGAGAGACGGTACAACAACCAAGTTGTTCAATCCTTGCAACTGCACAAGTGGAACTTGTGCTTAAAGTCAGTGAAAGAGCAGAATATAGAAAAATGGGTCTATTTTATTGAATCAAAAAAGTCAAGGAATCTTGGAAGTTTTGTTTTTTTATAAAGAATACTGTTTATCAAGTTTATGTGGAGCGAGGGCTTTCCTGAGAACTGCATACAACTTGAACTCCGAGAGCTCAGGAAACGATTGTTCAACAGATGGAAACTAATGTTATTTGTGCTTCTTGATCAGTGACTCTCATCCTAACTGAGTATGAGAACTTCTGGTTAATATCAAATAATTTAATGATAGGAAAGTGAAAAAGTGTTAGCTGCTCAGTCATGTCCGACTCTTTGAGACCCCATTGACTATAGACTGCCAGACTCCTCTGTCCATGGAATTCTCTAGGCAAGAATACTGGAGTAGGTTGCCATTTCCTTCTCGAGGGGATCTTCCTGACCCAGGGATCAAACCTGTGTATCTTGTATTGCTAGAAGATTATTTACCATCTGAGCCACCAGGGAAGCAACTGTGGTTTTACTTCTGTTCACTGAGAATTCAACATAACATATATTTACTATGAATTTAATAATGCCTTTCAGTTCATTAGTCAGTATCCATCACACAGCTTCTGTTTTCATCTGAGAAAATAGTACATATTTATCCAAAATGTACTCTGCATATAAGTTAAGTAAGCAGGGAGCCTTGACATATTCCTTTCCCAATTTGGAACCAGTCCATTGTTCCATGTCTGCTTCTAACTGTTGCTTCCTGACCTGCATATAGATTTCTCAGGAGGCAGGTAAGAGGGTCTGGTATTCCCATTTCTTGAAGAATTCCCCACAGCTTGTTGTGATCCACACAGTCAAGGGCGCTTTAGCATAGTCAATGAAGCAGAAGTAGCTGTTTTGTAACTTATATGCAGAGTACATCATGTGAAACATTGGATTGGGTAAAGCACAAGCTGGAATCAAGATTGCTGGGAGAAATATCAATAACCTCAGACATGCTGATGACACCACCCTTATGGTGGAAAGCAAAGAGGAACTAAAGAGCTTCTTGATGAAAGTGAAAAAGGAGAGTGAAAAAACTGCCTTAAAAGTCAGCATTCAAAAAACTAAGATCATGGCATTTGGTCCCATCACTTTATGGCAAATAGATGGGGAAACAATGGAAACAGTGAGAGACTTTATTTTCTTGGGCTCCAAAATCACTGCAGATGGTGAGTGCAACCATGAAATTAAAAGATACTTGCTCCTTGGAAGGAAAGTTATGACAAACCTAGACAGCATATTAAAAAGCAGACACATTACTTTACCAACAAAATTCCAACTAGTCAAAGCTATGATTTTTCCAATAGTCATGAATAGATGTGAGAGTTGGACCATAAAGAAAGCTGAGCACTGAAGAATTGATGCTTTCCATTTGTAGTGTTGGAGGAGACTCTCGAGAGTCCTTTGGACAGCAAGGAGATGACACCAGTTAATCCTAAAGGAAATCCACCCTGAATATTCATTGGAAGGACTGATGCTGAAGCTGAAGCTCCAGTACTTTGGTCACCTGATGTGAAGAACTGAATCATTGGAAAAGACCCTGATGCTGGGAAGGATTGAAGGCAGGAGGAGAAGGGGAAGACAGAGGATGAGATGGTTGGATGGCATCACCGACTGAACAAACATGAGTTTGAGTAAGCTCCAGGAGTTGGTGATGGACAGGGAAGCCTGGTGTGGGGCAGTCCATGGGGTTGCAAAGAGTCGGGCATGATTGAGCAACTGAACTGAACTGAACTGATCCAAAATGTATTCATTCCTTCTACAGACAAGACTTGGTTGTAAAGGGTTTTTAGACTTTGGCACTAACTTGATGGTCCCTAAGGATCAGTGGTCCACTGGGCAGACTGCCACAGAATTCTTCCATTAGCTCTGGGTTGTGATAACATCTGCTGGGAGGCAGGAATGTGTGAGCAAGACTTCTCTCTAGTCACCCTCCATGCTCAATCTTTTGTTGTGGCTGTTTAGTTATTAAGTCCTGTCCAACTCTTTGCAACCCCATGAACTGCAGCATGCCAGGCTTCTCTGACCTTCACCATCTCCTGAAGCTTGCTCAAACTCATGTCCCTTGAGTCAGTGATGCCATCCAACCATCTCATCCTTGTCTTCCCCTTCTCTTGCCCTCAGTCTTTCCTAACATCAGAGTCTTTTCCAATGAGTCAGCTCTTTGCATCAGGTGGCCAAAGTATTGGAGCTTCAGTTTCAGCGTCAGTCCTTCCAATGAATATTCAGGGTTGATTTCCTTTAGGATGGACTGGTTGGATCTCCTTGCAGTCCAAGGGACTCTCAAGAGTCTTCTATAGCACAATTCAAAAGCATCAATTCTTTAGCAGTTAGCTTTCTTTATGGTCCAACTCTCACATCCATACATGACTACTGAAAAAATCATAGCTTTGAATAGACAGGCCTTTGTCGGCAAAGTGACAACTCTGCTTTCATACACTGTCTAGAGTCATCATCGCTTTTCTTCCAAGTAGCAAATATATTCCTAGGGATGGTAACAAAGATCTGCTCTTTTAGCATAAAAGTGTCCTTGGTTCAGGCCATTTCCACCAATATTCCCTAAGTTCTTTTCCTGGGAAGGATATAAGGACTTCTTCACTCTTTAAAACTTCCTTTATTCAGCCACCTTAAGAAACATACAGCCACTATTTGGAGAAGGAAGGCTTGCTCTCAATCAGGTCCCCCTTTTGTACATGAAATTATACTTCCTTCCTTCCAACAGCATCAGATTCAAAGAAAAATGAAGACAGCAAAGATTCATATTATTTGTTCTAAACCAAGAAATACAGTCATCTCCAGATTTCCTGGGCTTTGTCCCTTTTGATAGCAACCCACTCCAGTACTCTTGCCTGAAAAATTCCATGGACTGAGAAGCCTGGTAGGCTACAATCCATGTGGTCGCAAAGAGTCGGACACGACTGAGCGAATCCACTTCACTTCACTTCACCCACATGAAGAAGCATTGCTATGCCAACACAATCTGGATGTTCTGCATCCAGCCACCTGTTTTTGTTGATGTTGCTGTTGTTCAGTCACTAAGTTGTGTCCAACGCTTTGTGACCCCAAGGACTGCAGCACGCCAAGCTCCTCTGTCCTCCACTA
Source organism: Muntiacus reevesi (assembly GCF_963930625.1). Classification (NCBI taxonomy): domain Eukaryota; kingdom Metazoa; phylum Chordata; class Mammalia; order Artiodactyla; family Cervidae; genus Muntiacus; species Muntiacus reevesi. The sequence goes on from NC_089251.1 coordinate 163,248,516, forward strand.
TCTTTCAGAGTGTGCTTAAACTCATGTTCCTTGAGTCCATGATGCTATCCAACCATTTCAGTCTTTTGCCTTCAGTCTTTCCCAGCATCAGGGTCTTTTCCACTGAGTTGGCTCTTCCCATCAGGTGGCCAAAGTAGATGGATATTAATTTTTATTTTCTCCAGGGAAGGGAAGATTTAGCCCTTAAAAACCTAGCACCTGATACCTTTTATACCATCTACCTGAAGGGGACCTCTAGGGGTTGAAACAAACGGATCCTAGTGTGTTTTCTCCCTTAGTATTTAGCACAATATTCTCACGGTTATCTACATCAAAGAAGCATGCCTGTGTACACCAACAATCTATGTGCACCAAAAATCAACTGAGCCCTGGAGAATTTAAATGATTTCACTCAGACTGCATCGCTCTTCTTAGGATTAGTTCTAGAAGAAAGGCAGTCTTCCTGGTGGGTTGAAGAACTAGCGGGTTGTCATGGTAACAGCAGCTCTGGATTAAGAGTAACACCCAGAAATTCCTGCCGGGGAGTGGGCGTGCAGGGTTCTGGAAGCTGTGCCCATCACAGCCTCCACAGCAAGGAACACTTTCACAAAGAGCTAGGATTTTCTCATTTATTCCCAGTAGGGAAGCACAGTAATTTGGATTGCAAACGCTGATTTCACCAAAAACATAGGGGTGGGCCAAATGGCACAGAAACAAAACACTTGAAAAAGCTGCCATCTTCCTCTCTCATCAGACAGAATGTGAAGATTTCAAAGATGGGTATTAGAGGATCATTCTCCTGGCAAGTGTTCAAAAAAGCAGGAACAGATTCACACTCACTCTCTATTCGATCAGAGAGAGAAAGACCCAGAATGAAAGTAATTGAATCAGGCATTTTCACAATTCTCACAAAAAAGACCAAGCAATATGAACAGAATAAAAGAAGCCTGTGTGGCTTATTCATTTAGTTTTGTATTTTAATTAATTTTGTTTGTGATGCCACCAGGGCCTGGGCTAGGTCAGGAAAAGGCAAATGCTTCTCTGGGTTACCCCGGGGGTGCTGGGGCTGGAAGACGAGGACTATCGTTTCCAAGGGCAAGGATCAGCTTTTGAGAAGGAAAAAGGGAGGGGTCCCTGGTTCCCAGATTACATAGCTAATGAATGAGGAGCTGACGTGACTCTGTCACGACTATGTAAAGCTTGGAACTCTCCCTCTTTTGTTGTAATCTGTAATCTGTTGTAATCTCCTTTTGCCTGGAGAGTTTGCTGGAATTTCAGCTTTAGGGAGAGTGGACCAGGTGAACAGAAGTGCTTTGGTTCCGTGTCTGGATCTAGAACGTTCCTCCAGGTGGAGAGGCCAGTGGCTGGAGGGGGACACCTGGGTCTCTGGCACGGCTGGCCCGTGTGGGACCCAGCTGGAACAGGTGCTCAGCCACCGCCGTCTCTAGAAAGAGCAGGGGGCCAGTGATCAGGAGGGCTGGCGTCTGACTTCCAGACAACGGATGGATGAGGAAAGACACAAGCAGTGAGCCTACTTTCAAAAGAAGGTGAACAGGGGCCAGGGCCTCAGTGGAGCAAGCTACAGTTCAAGTCCAGATGAAGACCTAGAGTAGAAACCAGGGACTGAGTAAGTTGTAGACATGAAATATGTACAGCGTTCTGCATATGTGTGTGTGTGTGTGTGTGTGTGTGTGTGTGTGTGTGTGTGTGTATTGAAGGAATATCACATCATATCGGACCTTCAAATCAAGAATTGAAAAGTTAGTTTTTTAAAAAGGGAACTAGGGATTGAGGAAAAGAGAAAGCCTAGTAGGCACCTGGCGGAAGGGGGGTGCCTGCAGCTTGTATCTGACACCGGGAAATCCTAGGTCCCATTCTCTAGACAGGCCAGGCATCACGTGTCTTCTCGCAGGCGTCAGGGTCCATGGTGGTCTGGGAGAGACGGTGAAGCTAGAAACTGAAGACCTTTGGCATCCACCCCTGGGCACAGCTGGGAAGGTGAAGACCAGCCTAGTAACAGGGTGACCAACCTACCCCGTTTGCTTGAGACTGTCTCTGAGTTTAGCTTTGAAACCAGTTTTCTACAGACCTCCTGGTCCTGGACACTCAAGGACGATTGAGCACCCTAGTGGTCACCGTCTGAGTCCATTAGTTGTCCTGGCTTCTGCAGATCTCATTACTCGCTAGAAAGACGTCCTCAGACACTGGGACTGACTGATATCCCTGTATGTACATATGTAATGATATATATATTGTATTTATATCTGGGTATCTTCCTAGGTGGCACAGCGGTAAAGAATCTGCCTGCTAATGCAGGAGATGCAAGAGATGTGGGCTTGATCCCTGAATTGAGAAGATCCCCTGGAGAAGGAAATGGCAACCCACTCTAGTACTCTTGCCTGGGAAATCCCATGGACAGAGGAGCCTGGTGGGCTACAGTCCATGGGGTTGCACAGAGTTGGACATGATTGAACAACTGAGCACACACACATGTATTTATATTTATGTGACACTGAGGCTGAGTGCTTCTCTCTCACAGTTCTGATGGACATAATACTTCTCAAGCCTTCAGAGCAAGAAGCATACTGCCTGGTTATTTCACGAGGGCCTCTGGCGGGTGAGTGTCAGGGAGGGGAGAGAAGGCCTGTCTCCTAGGGTTCCTCACACAAAACACTGCTCTCCGGGAAGGTGCCCTGAAAATCTGCCTTGCCCGCTCCAGGGCGGAAATCTCATCATCAAAGGATATGTGACTTGGATTCCTCGTTCATGTGATGCTCTGAAACATTCTCCCTAGAGATCTATACCAATTAATGAGAGTCCTCAGGCTTGGAAGATTTTTAGATCCAGTTTCTTTTAGTGGAAGAAATTTACTGTTTCATCACCCAACTTGGGAAAGGAACTCATTCTGGACTCAACAGTCCTTCAGTGCTGCCTTTATGGCTTTTAAAGAATTGCCACAAACATTTCCCCCATGTTATGCAATATCTTCTTATTTTCAAAACAGTAAAGACATGGGAATGAATTAGAACAATCCATTAAAATATACGCCATTTATAGAACTCAGGATATTTTCAAAGATATGTTTAAGTAGGGGCATGGTTAAATTAATTCTCAGCATCAAAGATGCATTTTATCTTTGTGTTTCAACATTTTTTATGCATTCAAGAATATTCTAAATTAAAGCTAACATGGTAATATCATATTACAGTAATCATTTTTTTTTCTTTCTTATTTTTTAAACTATGGAAGTATAACACATTTACAGGAGACTTAGAAAATACAGAACAAGGTTACAGAACAAAGTTACCTATAGTTCTACTATATATGGCTACAGTAATCATTTTAATGTGTCATGTTAAGGATGACAGCTTTGCTGGTAGAATGGAATCATTTATTCTGTATGGAGTCAAAGAGCTCACATGGGCTTCATGACAGCTGGAATCATGGTGTGGTTCCTCTTTTGGAAAAACCAAGATTGCATTTATAAAAACCCCCTTTTGAAAGGAAATGTCAGAAACAGACATTCCCAAAGCTGGAAAGTCCCTCTCTGCAGCAATATTGATGCTTCTGTGACGGTTCATTAAAATGTAGGCAATATGGCAGCTATTAAGAGTTGGAAGTCTCTCTGGTAACCAAGGTAATTGAAAAATTAGCCTGACCCATTCTAATGAGGTTTTAATAAATTCCATTTTGGAAATATATCAGAGTGGGATTGTTTACACCGATGATGGCCCCTTTGGGGTCAGAGAGCTCAAGTGTCAGTTCTTAATGTTACCCAAACACGTCACCATGGGAACTGCCCATGAGAGTGTTTCTGCATGGATGAGCATCAGTGTAACATCTGATACTTACATCTCAACAAGCTGTGATTAGCTATGAGCAATGAACTATATAAGCACGTCATAAAAATAAGGACATTACAATCAAGCCTCACAGCTTTTTGAGTCAATAGGGGCATGACAATATTGCCAACAAATGCGGACGCATTCAGTTCTGTGGTGTTAGCTCTTTGTTAACTAGAGTTGTAACCTACTATTTTCCATGAGCATAGCCCACTAAGAAACAAGAGGAGGAGGAGGGGGGAAGAGAGGGATCTTTAGGAAAAGGATTTTTTTTTAAAAAATCCTTAAAAAAAATGAAACCAAAACTGCTGCCAGAGTTACTACTGATGTCGTTGTATAATCCAGGTCAGTAGGTGTCATGGCTATTTCATCAGGGTGTCCGTTGACTATTGATAGATGATGCTGTCCAACAGGCGTCGTGGTATAAGACAATAGGCATTCACTGAGCTCATCCATCTGTAGGCTGCCTGGGAGCCTGGGAGCCTGCTGATCCCGGTTTCAGGAGACTTTGCCAGAGCAGCTTTCCTCCCAATGTCCCTTAGTCTTCTGCATGCTCAGAAGGAGAGCCTGGAATCTTCTTCTCACAGTGATGGCTGAAGCCCAGAGACAAAGCCCAGGCACGCAAGCATGCTTCCTGACTCTGCCGCATCACATCTGGTCACCTAGCATTGACCAAAGCAACCTGAACGACCAAGCCCCAGAATCGATGGGCAGGCTGTACACCCCACCCGTCTGAGACCAAAGCAGGTTACAATGCTGTGTCCACCATCCATGGAGCCAGGAAGTACTTCCATTCACCGGAAATGAGGGGGTAGATGTTACTATGTCAAACGGCAATCTAATCGACTACTATCCAGTGTCATCTTGATAGCCAAAAATGTGCTGGATCACCAAACTCCACTCTGGCAGTTGAACCAGTCCTGTTATGATCAGCTACATTAGTTAGCTTTGATGGCAGAAACAAACACCCTCAAATTTCTGTAGCATGCTGAGACACATTTAGCCGACAACAGTTTTTACTGAGGAAACAATGATCTCTTGGCCTCATTCCATATCTCGGCCCTAGGTCAGCTTTTCCACCTTATAGCTCTTCTCATTCTGGACCCACGCTGAAGGAACAGCTCCAGTTTGGGATGTGCTGGTCTTGCAGCAGGTGGAAAGGCAAGAGAGAGGTCAGAAACTCACGATGCCTTTACAGCTTCTGCTCTGAACTGGTCCCCTACCACTTCTGCTTCTCAGGCCTAAAATAGACCAGGTGCCAGTGATGGAACAGGCCAGGGTTGGGAGGTAGCTGAGGCTCTTGTGGGGATAGGAAGGTACAGCTGCTAGCTTTGCATCCCAGAAGAGTCTTTTTAATTCATTCTAGCTTCACTGCAACCTAGAATGTCCACCTCTAGGATGAGGTGGGAATTGGACAGGTCTTGGAGGATAAGGTCACTTACACGGTAATAACTCCTTCCAAAAGTCAGCATTTACCAAAGCAGAGAGGTTCTGTGAAAAGTGGGCAAGGGTGTCTTGATGGTATTCTATCCAGGGATACCAGCTAAAGCAATGAAATGTTTTTGAAGGTGTGAAGTGATTATGTGAACATAAGGTTTCAAGGTGACCCTAACATTGACATGGGCGACAATCATCTGAGCCACCAAAATGTGAGTAACTGACAGCATTCTCTCCCACTCAGAAAATATAATGGGATCCTGGTTTGATGCTGGTGTTGGAGTTCAAATAAAATGTATGCACTATTATCCAGTATTTTTGAGTAATGAAAGAGACATTTTGTGTATTATCCTGCTTTGTGGAAACATTAAGATCTCTGAAATTTAAAAAAAAAAAAAATGATGGTTTGGCCTATAATTTGACTGAATTCAGCTATCGTAATGTATTTTAAACTGAAATGTAAAATTCTTTTCCTTTTTAAAGATAATACTTTGCCTTTTGGCTTATGTTGTAAAATTTTTAAAGGTTGGAGATGGACAGGATCAGTTTGAAGACATTTGTTTAAAAAATTGAAGCACCCTTTGATCAGCAGTTGATTACAAGCAGGAGACTGGAAACTACAAGACAAACTTGGAAAATCTCATGATGCTAACGAACAAGGAAGCGTTCAGAAACTACTGAAGGTGTGGCAGACAGACTCAGGAACCAAGGAAGATGAGTCTTATCTGTCCAAAGACAGGGGCGATTTGAGCATCAATAAGGATAATAACAAAAACAAAAGACTGAAACAGACACAGTATGTATAAATCCAGGAATCATAAGCAGGCTTAGAAAAACCCCATAATCCACAATGCATTGATTACTCTTTGAGAATGTAGGCAACCAGTTCAGCAATGTGAAAAGAACAAGGGACTTCCCTGGTGGTCCAGTGGTTAAGAATCTGCCTTCCAAGGCGGTCGACTTGGGTTCAGTCTCTGGTCTGGAAACTAAGATCTCAACCCTAACATTCTCCACCCCCAAAGTTGCTAGAAAAGCAAAAGTGAACCTACAGATTAAAAAGACCAAAGAGGCTTATCAACCAGAATGATCAGTAACTAGGATCCTAAGCCTACAATGGTAGCCAGGATGCTGGAGTAAATTCTTCAGAGAAACTGAAGTTTAATTCAAAATTGACTTTTAAATGGAAATCATCTAACTGCAAAAACTAGAGTTCCAGTGTCTTGGAAGTCACCAAACCCACAGTTCATGATCTTTCACAATCAAAACCATGTAGCGCATTTAAGTATCTCTCTGCTGAAATGATTGCTATCCTGCTCATGAACTCAAAGCGAGTCAGTGGGCATTGGGCTGGACATTCATAGGATGTGGAACAGCAGCTGTTCTTGTGAACCATCCTCGGGCCTCTCAGAATGACTCATGATAACACGTGACGTGACTGGTTAATACGGCATCCCTTCATAAGCCATTGGGACATAATATTTTTCTATTCTCTTAAAACCTTGATTTAGATCTTACACTCTGGGATGTCATGTGCAATACCTTCAAGGTACTCATTGCATGAATAGAAAAAATACTCGTTTGGCCGCTAAAACTGAGTACAAAGTATCATACACTTGATCCAGCTGTGGAACCTGACAGCTCGCTTGACCACTACAAATTGAGAGGCAGGGGGATGACTTTTCCCCTAAAAGCACAGCTCAAATGTGCTCAAACAATAACAAGGACTGACTAGTCTTCATGGTCAACAGACATGTTTTCTCTTTACCATGTATTTTACGATCTGTAAACCTCAAGGTGAGCGTCTCAGGTGGCTCAGAGGTAGAGAACCCACCTGCCATGCAGGAGACACAAGGTGGATCCCTGGATCAGGAAGATCCCCTGGAGAAGGAAATGGCAACCACTCCAGTACTATTGCTTGGAAAATCCCATGGACAGAGGAGCCTGGCGGGTTACAGCCCATAAGGTCTCAAAGAGTCTGACATGACTGAGCAGCTAAACAACAAACCTCGAGGTATTGGGTTGGCCAAGAAGTTCATTGGGGTTTGTCTGAAAGGTGAACTTTTTGGCCAACCCAATTCATCATGAATCTGCTTCCAACAGTGACAACTGGTCCGCTGAAACCTTTGTAAATCACAGAGTCCACTTAACATAAGAGTGAAAGGAGGCAGAAATCCAAATGCACCTGACCAGGCTCCAGGGAGCTATGAAGCTAGGGAGTTGACAATAAAACGCACAAAATCCATTTTTATCAGAACTCTTCTAACTAAACAAACTGAATGCTACAAAAGAAAACAACATTAATAATAGTAATATTGAAAATTCTTCTTGAATATTCTCTTATAGTAATCCTTCTGTCATGGTGCATTCACTTAGTTTTTGCAGCTAAAGCAAAATTCTGTCTTTTTTTTTAGATGCTACTCTCTAATTATTCAGGCATTGCTTCAAATATATGTGTATGTATATATATCTCAACAGCATATTGAGAATCTTCCAAGAATGAGCTTTTAATCCATCACCCCTCTTTTTTCTCAGTGCAGTGATACAGAGGCATCCAAAACACCTTTGCTGGAGGAAGGAATGATGGAAGGATGGAAAGAAAGATGGGAGGGAGGGCAGACTGTCTAGCATGTGTAAGTCTAAAGGTTGAAACATGACATCTTTGTCCAAACTCTGCTTGACATAGATAATATTTGCAAGACTAAATTTAAAAACAAAACTTTAGACTAAAATTGAATGTTAAGAAAAGATTTACAGTTTGTGTGAGTAAGGTGAATGAATGGTTAATTACTATGAGATCTAGTAATTTGGTACAACTAATAAAATATGGACTAAATGACCAATTCACTTCAGCTATAATGCTATTACTACTCTGCAATTACTTCTATGATTCTTCCCAAGGTTTTTTTTTTTTTTAAGTCATACTGTCAATGATTAGTCAGATGTTTGATAATATGTGCGTGAGAAATTGAAATTCACACACTTTAACAATACTTGTTACCAGTAATATGTAAAATTACCTCTGAGTAATTTGGCGAGAGGTATTTCCCATTGCATTTGGCAATGTTCCTCAGAATTTTTAAGGCTTTATCTCCTTTCTTCCGAGTAATCAGCCAGCGGGGAGATTCAGGAACAACCCTAATGAGAAGAAGTCTTTTTTGAGTTATGCTTGTGAATTTCAAAAGTTTATGACTTGAGTTTCATTCAAAATGGATCTTACAATTAGATGCACGTATAGAAGATTCTGAGAGCTTAGAATTAGTTATCTGAAATGTAGATTACCTTTGCAAGCTTATACTGAAAGGGAAAAAATGCTCACTTGACAACTGAATCATTGCTCATGACAAAATAAATAAATACTACATTGCTCTTGCAAGAAGGCTATATTAGAATACACATCTTCAATTACATAGAAGAAAAGAACTGGGATTTAATGAGCATTTAGGAAAAGGTTAGGAACCTAATTTATATAAACTGATTTGCTCATATATTAAAATTAAATTAGAGGAATAATTAAAATATGTTCACTCTAACAAGAATCAAATGCCTACACCCATAATTTTCAGATAATTTAATTTTCTGAGGTTCTTAACATTTTCTTGCTCCCCTGAGAATTCCTGAGTAACATTAATTTGCTTAGTAAAATATACAGAGAAGCAATCTCGTTCACTGCATTTAAATTGCATGTTGAAATACTGGGAGGTACAGTCTGTTGCCTTGTGGTTTTCATAAAAATGTTACAAAATAATAAAACATAATTAATACTCTATTTTAAATGTGTTCTGGAATTTTATAATTTAATAATAAGAATTAGTCAAAAATCAATCAATAAATAACCTCTGAAAATTCTCTAGAAATTCTCAAAGCCCATAGCCATTCTGGAGATGTTAGACATCTCCGTAATCGCCTTCATGTCCATGTTTGTTTAGAAGCATACATTCTACGTGTCTGTTGAGCAAGAATAAATTTGATAATGACCAAAATCAAATTACCAGTAATAAAGGAGGAAGAGAAAGTTGGGCAGTGTGATGGCTAGCTGGATCCCTTGCCAATTGGGGATAAAGTAGGCAATTCCAGGAAGAATTATGATTCCAAGGGTGAAGAACATTTGAATCACTATTCCCACAATCCTTCTTTGCTTTGAACCTACTATTTCAGTCACTGAGGGAAAACAAACACAGAGGTTAGGGAAGCTCAGTATCAGCTCTAAACAAACACAGAAACACAGACATCACACCTGTTACGTCCATCCACCAGCATCACTAGGACACTGTAAGTTCACTGTGCTCCCAAGCCCTCTGGTCAAACACGGTGCATGCTCAGTCACTCAGTTGTGTCTGGCTCTTTTGCACCCCCATGGACAGTAGCCCACCAGGCTCCTCTGTGCATGGGATTTCCCAGGCAAGAATACTGAAGTGGGCTGCTATATCCTTCCCCAGGGGATCTTCCCGACCCAGGGATCGAATCCGCCTCTCCTGCAGCGCCTGCTTTGCATCACGTGGAATCTATTGGTTTCTATCTGCCCCTGATTCCATTCGGATCATCCTGGGGTATGCTCCCTCACTGCTGTCCTAGGAGCACAGCCAGGAAAACTCACCGAGACTGACGTCTCCTTAAAAACACTTCATAGAAGTTACCCCACCTACGCCAGCCATCAACCATTAGGGCCCCCAGCTCTCTGCTTCCCCACCACTAAAAAGATCCGAAAGATCCCCAAAGTGGGCACCCCAAAGAGGAATCGTCTGGCGGTAACAGGAGAGAGTGGAAGCCCACAGGTCTGGGGTGATAATCCAAGAAGAGGCTTCACGTTTCCCTGGTCACAAACCCACCGTGACTCTGAGAAGGTGCCCACCCCAGACACGACTGGGAAGAGAGCAGCCAGGACCTTCGCCAGGAACAGGAGCAAGGAGCAAAGAGAAGTTTTCCTTCGCTTTACTGTCAGAAGCCCATCTTTCTGGGTATAGAAGACAGCAAAGGTTTACATGCGAAGCCCCCGCGTTCAGGTCACATCTCCTGCATGGTAAAAAGCGCTCCACTTGTGTGGAAGGAATAGAATCGAAGGAATGATATTGAGAGCACAGCAATGTTAGCTCACACGGTGTCCTAGAAATACATGGAAAATGCTTTTAAAATGTTTCAAGGGACTACTGAAATTTTTATAAAAATTCATCTCTGGGAAAGCAAAGCAAAGGCTTCCCTGGTTGTCCAGTGGTTAAGAATCTGCCTGCTAACGCAGGGGACACCGGTTCAATCCCTGGTCTGGAAAGATCCCCCATGCCACGGAGCAACTAAGTCCGTGGGCCACAACTTCCGAGCCTGCGCTCCGCAACCCACGAGCTGTAACTGCCGAGTCCACATGCTGCAACTACTGAAGCCCAAGCTCCCCGGAGCCCACGCTCTGCAAAAAGAGAAGCCGCCGTGAACAGAAGCTGTGTACCGCAACTCCGAGCGGCCCAGGCATAGCCACGCAGACCCAGTGCAACCAAAGATACATGAAAAAAGAAAATGGGAAGCAAAGCAAGAAAGCATGTGACTGCAGTATGGCTAGAAAGTGCTAGAAAGTGGTTTGCCCCAGTTTTTTGTGATATTCCATATTTGGTTTTCAAATATATACATAATATATACCAAACACAGTGGTGGGAATTTTAACTTCTAAAGACTCAGCGGCTTGTCCCTCACCCTCCTATGTTGTAGGAGTGACCGCTGCAGAAGGAGTGAAGCGTCACCAGACTTGCCGGAGGAAGGCTGAGCAGTGGCACTTCTCACCCCCAAACCCTGACCCTCAAACAGACAAGGAGACGAAGCCATGTCTTACCGATCACGTAGCAGGTCATCCATGTCCCCTTTCCAAACACGCCTTGTAGGAAGCGGAAGATCACAAACACGGGGAAATTGGGGGCAAACGCCACCACGACGCCGGTGACGCCAACACCAAAACACGATAGCAAGTAGATGACTATTCGGCCGTACCTTTATGAGAATCAGAGAGGAAGAGATTACCTTAAATGTTTCTTTCAACACCATGAGAAGATGATCACTGTAAGTGTTGCTAAAAGAACTTCAAGTGCAGAACTTTTGTCCCCTAGAAGTTCCTGATCACCACGTCAAGGGTTACGGAAAGTGCTACGTTTTGTTTTATAGCAAAACCAGGGCAAATAAAAGCATATGCCTCTGAAATGACTTTATGAAGTTTAAAGCACAGAAGGCATCCTTTGGGACTGCAGTTTCCAAGGAGACAAGCTTCTCCGTCTCTCCAGGTCCTCATCCACAGCGTTTTCTCCATACGACCTCCCTCGTGGCAGCCTGGATACTTCCTCGCATTTCTCCGGGTGGAGTCAGAAGAAGAGAGGCCCAGAAAGTAGCCGAAATGGTCATGACAGCCAAAAGGCCTGGCCTTCAATTTTGGCTCAACCATATACCAGTCATGCAACTGCAGGTGAATTTCCACAGCAATTTCCATCAAATTCACACAGTTTCTTGCTTCACAGTAGAGATAGAAGTGGTCTCGGTTTACCTAGGGTTTTAAATTCACTCTCTGCCTTTCCTACTGCCCTCCCACAGATATGTTGTTGTTTAGTTGCTAAATTGTGTCTGACTCTTTTGTGACCCTGCAGACAGTAGCCCCTCAGGCTCCTCTGTCCATGGTATTTCCCAGGCAAGAATACTCAGGTCAGAAATACTTCCCAGGGACAAGGAAGACAGAGTCCTGTGTGTTGAACATCCAGGTATCTGCCATTAGTGTATGCATTGGCTTTTCATTTAAGCCACACCATTTTCAAACCTTGGATTAGAAATGCCCTGGATATATAGTAATATTTCCATAAATATAAGAGGAACCTATGATGGGCCAGGAATTTGGATGTGTGCTTGCTCAGTCACTAAGTCATGTCTGACTCTTTGAAACTCCATGGACTGTAGCCCGCCAGGCTCCTCTGTCCAGGGGATTTCCCAGGCAAGAATACAGGAGTGGGTTGCCTCCTCCAAGGGATCTTCTTGAACAGAGATCAAACCTGCCTCTCTCGCATTGGCAGGCAGATTCTTTATCACTGAGCTACCTGGGAAGCCGCTTGCAGATAGGTGACCTACTCCATTGACTCCTGTCCTTTCCTTCAAGAATATGAGATTGAGGGAGTTGAAAGACGGTCAGCCCTTAGGTGGGGCAAAGCGACACGCACGACTCTGTCTTCCTCCCCAGAGCGCCAGGTCATGTCTGAGGTCAGGTGCCAGCCCCTCCTGGAATGCAACAAGGAAAAGCCCACCTGCCCCCAGTAGCTGATTTACTGTAGTTTGAAGACACCTTTACTGACTGTCAAAGAGAAACGCAGAAGCAAAACCTAATGTTTAAATTAGAGAGAGAAAACACAAAATGAAAGAAATACACATTGAAATCCCATAACGCAAACCCAAATGGCAGCCAACCAAGAGAGGGAATGATGTGGGGGACGGGAGAGGATTAAGGAAGCAAAGAGGAATCGAAAAGGCTGGAAGTAGAAAGTAGGAAAGACACATAAAAGAGGGGGAAACAGCACCAGGCCCAGAGGAGGGCTGGGGGAGTGCTCGAGAAAAAGAAGAAGCGGAAGGGGCAGAAACCAAAGGTTCCACCCATTTTGAAGTCCTGGTCTGGTCAAACAACGACCATCAACTGCCTACAGGATTTGGGGCGTTTTGTTGGAATTTGCTAATTAATTGCTGTCGGTAGCTCTGTAAGAGACCCTCCTAGGCTGGAAATGGCCATTTTGGCTTCTTTCTGTCCCTTTCTCCTTCTGATTCCACCTACAGACGTGCTAGCAAGTGTCGGACAGTAAGCCAGATAAGCTCAAGGGCCAGAGCTTTCCTGTCCCTGCCCTAAGCACCACGAGCATTTTCATAGTTAGAACTGAGATAAATGAGTAGTTACGCAGGACTAAATAACCAACAATAATGTCTGAAACATTTCGAACAGAGAATGACTGTCTTGAATAAGTCAGGTGTGTCTGCCATTAACTGGCTTATACTGATGGATGTTCAATAAGAGATAAAATTCTTTTCATGGTTTTTGGAAAACTCTTTTTGCTAAGTTTTCGACTGGTAGAATGAAATACAATTTTTTTTTTAAATTGAATGAAACAAATTTGTAAGGGGCTGACTTTAGGACTAAATCAAATCAAACCACAACTAGGGAGTTGTTAAAGCACATGGAATCATCTCCAGAGCGTCCAGCCAAGCCAGCCCTCAGCCCAGACACGAAGTCACTGCCTTGCTGGTTTATGTTCACTCTCAGACATCTTCAGACCCAAGCGGAGTGGCCCCAGTGGGTTGTACAGTTCAAGGGGTAAGGAGATGCAGTTTAAGAAGAAGGAAAGAATGAGTCCAACCAAATAGGTGTTCAGCATCATGAGTGGGGGCATGAAGACTCTTTTCCAAATGTAGAAAGCATAGCTTCCTAATAGTCAACACGAAACATCTCCCTCTGCACAGGTACACATCATCTAGACGTGAAGCGGCTGTCTCACCCATGCCTACCTGTCCGCTGCATAGCCCAAGGTGAACGCCCCGGCCAGGAAGCCCAGGTTCAGGATGGCTTGTGTGAGATCCAGCATCCAAGCGTTGACACACACGAGGTCAAACTGGGAAGACAAAGAAAACCCGTGAGAGACCCATGGCAATGCTCCTCCTTAAGACACCTGATCTTTTGCATCCTTGAACATTTTTGCTCGCACGATCCTTAAAAACTCTTAAGTGTATCACATAGGTGCTTTTACAGTGACATGTATCTTCTTTATCAGTTTCACTATCTGCCATCAATGTAGTTTTTGGCACACTATAAATGCTGACATTTTAAAATCATTCTCCCAACTGTGTCCGATAGAGTACCGTAGCCATGACAACTACCATAATCCAGTGAAAACAAGTTCTGCAATAGTCTAAAATTTGTCCCCAGTCTTTTTCCTCTTTGAATTCTTAGTTTCATTCACACATGGATATATCCTAATATTTTATGTAGAAGATATTGTATTACATATATAAATTGACATTTAATTAACTTTTGTCCTGAGACAATGTTTCTAAATATTAGAATCCTTTCTGATTGGGTTATATTCTAGTTACTTTTAGAACATGATATAAGAACGTAAGATAAGATGAATCTTGAAAAACAAGTACTATCTGGGGTAAAATTTTATTGGAAATGCCCCTCCCCGTTTCTAGAATAAGGTTAAGAAAGCTCGGGGTTTTCCAGCTAGCTCATGTAATCTGTGGTTGAAGATTGTTTACTACTAGAATGAGTTAGGGCTCAACATCAATTCTATTCCTGATTTTTCATTTTTATAAACTTATGTGCCAAAAAAACTTATCTGTATAAATAAAGTAATGGGAATGGAGAGAGTTTTGTTACAGGATTGTTACCCGGTTCTATTGCTTCTTTCTCAGTGCCAAGATTCACAGAATAATCCATCAATAAACTCATGTTTAACTTTTCTATCAACCAACATGCCATTTAAGACTCCCACAGTCTTGTTGTCAGAAAAGAAATGGGAATCACCAAGCTCATAAAAAGGTGTTCAATCAAATCATTCAGGTCATTTGCTTTCTTTCCCAGTTACTTCCTTACCAGTATTCCAAATTGTCCCACTGGTTCCCCACAGGTTTTAAAACTCCAGGTCAGTATCTCATAGTAAGATGGGAGAGAGGTAGAAGTCCTTTCGCAAAGGGGGAGGACGTTAAGAAAAGACCTGTATCCTCATCAACTACATATCCTGGACACCATTTTGGACATGTGTGAGCTAAGGCTCTGAGAGCTGATTGCTTTTGAAAAATCCAGACCCCTCACCACATGACCATCTCTGCACACCTCCAAACGGCATGCTTGCCCCAACATGAAGAGCATTGCTCTAGACTGTAGTGTGACACGAAAATTAATGTGATTGGGATAAGAATTGTGAGTGGTCTTATGGATACATATTCATAAGCAAGCTGCAATATTTATTTATAGAACCTGAATTCTTGTCTTGGTCCCACAGCTAATATATGACCTGTCGACCAATATACCTGGAAAAAAAGCTGGAAAAAAGAAGCTGGAAGCTGAGAATTGTAGCTTGCACTCCTCCAACCTCTGAAATACAGAACAAAGCATAGAAGATGTTCAATGTGTGATCCAGGTGGCATCATAGTGCTTTAGAAACTAAGCTATCATAGCACTTTAACCACTTAAACCGGTTAAGTTTGACTGGAAAAAAAGAGGCTGGAAAAAAGACTCGGGGCAATAGTAGCTGGCCCACTTCATAGAGCTACCGAAAAGATTGATGAAGACTAAAAAAGTAAGATTCTCATGTCTGACTCTTTGTGACCCAATGGACTATAGCCCACCAGGCTGCTCTGTCCATGGAATTCTCCAGGCAAGAAAACTGGAGTGGGTTGCCATCCCCTTTTCCAGGGGATATTCCGACCCAAAAATTGAACTCGGGTCTCCAGCATTGCAGGCAGATTCTTTACTATCTGAGTCACCAGGGAAGCCCCAAAGAAGTAAGAAGATACACATCTATGGATAGTAGTTGTAACTTAAAAGGGATTTATCATTAATATAGATGCTGGTTTTTTAAGGCACAACAATTTCATTTTAAGTAAACTTGCAGGTGATTATTCATCTGAAATAATTTCTCATTGGAATTAATCATGTAAAGAATTCAACTAGAATTAAAGTATGTAAAATCTCAGAAATCAAACAGGAGATTTAACTGCCAGAGAAAACATTCTGACTCAGAAAATATGCTGATATCAGCCAATATCAAATGTAAACTCCCAAACAGTAGAAGCTGTTTCCTCCAGCTGAGCTTCAGACACCTGGATTAGCCGTAGGTATAGGAATGTTTCTCCAGTCCTTTTAATGAACATATTTAGCTCCTTTTGAATTGTGTGAATTAAGATGCCTCTAAATACTTTTTAAATGCACAAAAAAATTCTTTAATATAAAATTGATGACATTTTTAACTCTCACATAAGAGGAGCTATCAAAAAAGTTTTTCCCATGTTTCCTATGACAATAAAATTAATTTAAAAGTTTAAGTGGTTAATGTGCTATGATAACTTAGTTTGTAAAGCACTATGATACCATCTGGACCATATATGGAGCATCTTCTATGCTTTGCTCTGTATTACAGATGTTCAGTTCAGTTCAGTCGCGTCCGACTCTTTGTGACCCCAAGGACTGCAACACGCCAGGCTTCCCCGTCCATCACCAACTCCCAGAGCTTGCTCAGACTCATGTCCATGGAGTCGTTGATACCATCCGACCATCTCATCCTCTGTTGGGGGAGTGCAAACTACCATCCTCAGAATCCTGGGCCAGCCGGGCCCGGTTAGGTTCTGCCAGTAGGGGGCGCTGGTGCAGGATGAGAAGGAGGAGGGAGGCGGTGGCGGCAACGCCGGCTCCAACTGTAGCAAGGACAACGAGCAGAACGAGATCCCCTGGAGGAGGGCATGCAACCCCCTGCAGCATTCTCGCCTGGAGACTGCCAGGGACAGAGCAGCCTGGTGGCTACAGGCCATGGGGTCGCAAAGAGTCCCACGACGGAGCGACTGAGCGTGC